>NC_086209.1:15648333-18214166 GCF_035770615.1 Melospiza melodia melodia | reverse complement strand
AAAATTGCCTACATCTGTGATAGTGGGAAAAAGAAATACCACACAGTTAAATATGAAAATACAAGCAAATATTTACACGAGTTAAAAATGAGTGTGGCAAACCAGATTTTATTTTCAAAACACAAATAAACTTCTGAACGTTAGAGAGAGCGGATTTCTGAACAAAGTCTCATAAAAGCACCAAAGGAATATTTTCACTTGATATTTAGGTAACATTTTCATTTGCTTACTTTTGTACTTTGTTCTTGTAGCACTACTCCCAGGAAGAATGGAAGGTGCTTTTCTTGATTGTTCCATTGTAGTGCCTGAATACACCGTATTCTCTACAGATGGAGCTGTACATTAACAGAGCTGAGTTTGTACAAACAGCTCAATCAATGTAACACAGGGATTAATCATCACATGCCTGATTTCCCATAAATGCTGGGGGGAAAAACGGGGCCTTGCAAGGGGATCCTTTTCAGCCCTCACAGGAGTTATGTGTTTTTCAACCTCTTAAGATACTTTGGCCTTCAATTCAGTGGAAAACATTTAATCTTTTTACTGGTTGTTCCCCCACCTGAGCCTCCTGAAAGCAGCATGAGAGGAGCTGGGGCACTCACCTGCTCCTGGCATTGATTGCACTGGGGCTCACTGTGCACCTCGCACACACACACACACACTCCCTTCACTCCAAAGATGTTTTATTTCCCACTCAAAATCACATTTCAGTGCTGTGCCTGCCTGTGCTGCTCCTCAGGAGCCGCAGCCTGCAGGGAGCTGTGCTGCACCAGGAATTGGGATTGCACCCAAGGCTGGCCATTAAAGCCATGTGCATTAAGGTCCTTATCTCCCTGAGAAATTAATTACTCAAATTACACAAATTTAGTGGGTTTCCCTTCCATTCTGTGGATCTTTGCAGGGTTAATCTGAGACATGCAGCTTCAATTCCCAATTCCAGGAATTGTGTTATTGTTGAAGCTCTGCAGTGCCAATAAATGCAATCAAGTGGTCCAGCCCCATTGCCCATTGTTAACCAATGCAATCTTATATTTTTTAAACATCCTCCTGACTGGCCCTTCACAACACCTCTAATTCTTTCCACTCTCCCTCACACACAGTTACTTCCCCTTTTTTGTAGTAGCCCAAAAAATTTCCCACTTCAGAAAGAGTAAGGAGCATGCACCTCTAAATCTGCTAACCTCTAAAAATCTGCACAGTCAAGCTCTGGCTTCCTATTTTACAAATCATCCTTGGCAATCCCAAGTAGCCACTTAGCAGAATAAAAGCATAACTATTACTTTTATAAATAGAAATGATGCATCCAGTCCTTTTTCCTCCATTAAAGTCATTTAACATAATGATGGAGGAAATAAAATTTCCCTTGTTTGGAGCATTACATGCAACTTGCACTCTTGAAAAGTTGGCTTTCCTTGAACTATGAAACACCTGAAGGATTTGCCCTCTGATGACCACAAACTCTGTTCCAGCCTCTTGACTTGAGCCTTATAATTCCACCAGGAAAATATAATTCCACGCAGCCAAATAACTCAATCCTTTCTGTATTTTATTTGACAAAGACAACAGTATGTGCTTATTTGTGTGTTATTCATTGTTCTTGTTTGTGTGATATTCATGGCTCTCTTCTCCAACGCCCTTGCTCTGAGAAAATTGAACCTTCTCTTAATTAAGAAAAGTTCATTAGTTCAACAGATTCATTAACCTTTGTTGGGAAATGTACACTGAGCACCAAATTAATCAGCATTCTGAAATCAAGTCACAATTTCTCTGTGTATTCCTTTTTAAAAATATATTTTGATAGAGATGTATGCAAACCCATCCTACATCATTTGGGGAATTCTTATTTCCTACTTTAATTCCCCAGTGGTCAGCTCTAACATCAAAACACATTTTCTTACCTCATTTAAACAAAAGACTAATTTGAGAAACCACCTGCGACTTCAAACCTGTTTTCAGACATTATTAATTCAGGAGTATTAGGCTGTGCCCTCCTCTGACTCCAGCAGTGCCCACTGAAGAAATGTTCTTTCCACCAAATTAGCCCAATTCCCACTGATGAACCCCTCCAGATCTGTGTGGTTCTTAATCACTTTCCACCAAATTAATTCATTTATTTTGAGCTCAGCTTTTACCTATCAGGTCTTTACCAAACAGCTTCATTTTCCTGGGCAGAGCAGAGGCTGTGATGATGCCAGGCCCATTTTTCCCTGCTTCTTTCTGGCCATGGATAAATCCCAAAAAGCTGCATCACATTCAGATTTGAGGCTGCCCACCCATCCCTCAGGGCTCTGATTTATATTTGTTTCTAAAGACTCCACCAGATGTTAATAGTCCTGACTGACCTTTTTGGTTGTTTTTTTGCCATTTCAACCTCATTGCTCAAAAAGACCTAAAAATCAGGTGACTTTGACTCTATTCAAATCTTACATTGGTATTTCATTTGATTTTTTTTCCTCCCAGTTCCATAGTTAAGGCTACAGAGCTTATACCAGTGCTTTACAATCTGTCATGAATGTGAAAAGTTGACTCTACTGCAAAACCTTTGTTCCCCATAAAAAATAAGGGCAGCAGCCTGTGGACCTGGGCAAGACAAGGCTAATGCAGGATCGATCAAGGCCTTTCAGTGCAGCATCGACACAGGTGCCCTTGCAGCAAAGGCCAAACCCATCATCATTTTATCACATTTGTTTCTGAGCCCCTCTCATTACATTCCAACTCCTAGTCACTAATTTTTGGCACAGCTAAACCAAGAATTAGCATCTCTGTAGCTCCCTTTATCACTGCGTGCTGCATTTTCATACAAGAGCATTTCAAAGTGGTGTTGCCAGCTGCATGCAGTTTCCAAACAGCACGGAATACATTATTGGTGGGAAAATAAAGTCAGATTGAAAACTGCTCGCAAGATGAGTATCAAAGAGTTAGCACTTTAAAATACTTGTTTCACAGAAATCAGCACATTTATATCAGACAAAAGGAGCTTGGGAAAAATTTCTCATCTTCAATCACATGTGGCTTACATTGAATTTTCTGTTTCAAATGAGTTTCAGTCTGAAGAGTTTCTATAATCTTTAGCAAGATCCTAATTTCAGAAGAAACAGTAACTAATTTTTAACTAAGTGATAATTATAGCTGCACAAGAAATAATTGACAATTAATTGTATTATTTTTTTTTAACTGTTGGTATTCAGAAACTGGTATTCAGAACTGTTGGTATTCAAACCTGCAAGAAACAGCACTGCACTCAATCCAAGCTGTCATTTATCCATTACTGTTGGCTAAATTTTTTCCAGCATTTTACTAAATCTTGTCTGGTGAAACCTTGTTCCATTGCCTTAATTCCATCATCTCACCTATGCCATTAACTACTAGAAAGTAACTAGCAGTAGTAAAGCCAGTGAAAACTGCTATAGATAAGTAGAGAAGAAGGAACTTGGTGGGAAGATTTAATAGAAATACATGCTGCTTGTACCCATCTAAAAGCTGGAAACAATTCATGGAAATGCCACCCAGAAGCTTCAACCACCAATTCCTGCCTCACCACATCTGTGAGAAATTCTGATGCAATGCAGAGAGATGTATTAATTTAAAATGTTGGGAGGTAGCTCACTGCTTTATATTGATTACTGGATTTATGTCACAAGGTTTGTCTGTCAAGTTTTAATTGGCGTTAAATGTAAAATTGTGCCAACATGGAGCACGACTCAAAGGCAGGATTCTATCAAACCAAGCCCTCAAGACAAAACCCGCACACACACGGGTTCAAGGTGTGCTCAGGAGAAACCTGGTGCTTCAGAGGAGCAAAAAGAGGAACTGGACAAAGTACAGTCAGAAAATCTCATCTCTACAGGCTGGAAATGGCTCTGCTGTCCCAAAATGGGAAATTGGTCACCTCTGCTGGCCACCTCCCCAGCACCAGTGACCCCAAATAAAGTCACCAGTGTGGCCACTGAACACAAATCTCACATCTCCCTCCTGCTGCCCCTTTTCCTTTGAATCCACAGAGCAATCCAAGCAAACTTCATTCTTTCCTCCTCAGGGAAGTCGGGCTCTATTGCATGTGCTCTCTTTTAATGGAAATACTGGCTATCATATCCCCAGAGAATCTTGAAATCTTGCAGTTAAATGGAAAGGATACACTTGACCATAGATCTCAGACTGATGGAGACACACTTCATGCAAGTAATATAAATAAAATATTAATTCTGAGGTAATGGGAAAAGTGCCTTACTAACTTTTCTTTCAATTTTAAAAAGCTTGAGACTTTCTTAGCTCAAGAGGAAAATTCCAGCAAGTTTTGAATTTTCATAAAAGAAGTAAAAGACTTTAAAAAAAAAGAAAATAGTCCTTCTCTGGTCCTCAAAGGTATTTAGGCATTTACCTCTCTCCTAAAATTAGCAGTCACGCAATTCTGAAAATGCATGTGAAATATGGATCCTTACAATTTAAATGAGGACTGTGCACACCCTCCCCCAACTAGATGTAGAGCTTAAATTTTAAATAATCAAAATACGCTAAACTCATGAAACTCTAAACCAGTTCATGTGGATGGCTAGGTGCACCCATCTCCATGCAAATTCTAATTACCAGTCAACATTTGGGGCTGTTTTGGGGAGACACAAAATTTGCATTTGTGCTGCTATAGACCTGAAGCTGACTTCATTGAGGTGGGGCTGCGAGGCAGAATTGCAGCAGGCAGAGTTTAAACCAGGGTGTCCCACGTTTGCTGATAAATCACAGGTGCCCCACCAGCCCACTTAGAGCCAGGCACTGGGGCTGCAGTGCTCTGCCCGCTTGGAACAGCTCAGAATTAATTCACCTCGGCCTAAGGAACTCCCTCACCTGTACTACGTGTTTACAACACTGGGTATGGGCTTAGGAAGGGGAAAGTTCATCCTCATCCTCCCAGTGCTGTGCACCTGGCTTGATGGAGCCTCCAGTGAAGGGAAAGGGTAAGTGCAGCTTCATTACCCTGGTTACATTAAGGTAATATTTCATAAAACTGAGTTAATTGCTTGATATTCCTCAGTCTCCACAGTAAAAAAAAATTAAAAATAGAAACTAAAAAAAAAAAAAATAAAAAAAAAAACAACAATGAAAAAGAAAAACCTATCAAATCAATGGTAAGTCATTTTAAACCACAGAATTCACCAGTCTGTATTGGGATGTGCTCCTCTGGCAGGATCAGAGCCACCCCACACAGCCTCCCTTGACCCCCAGATGTCCCTGCTGGCAAAAGGATCCCAACAATAAAGGAGCTGCCCAGGCTCCATTGCCTTCATCTTATGGGAACCTCTGCAATGGGCACAGGGAAAGTGAAAGTCAACCAAAATACTCGAGAAAACTCCAATACTGGAGAGATTCTCACACCTAGCACAGGTCTGGGGCTCCCAGCTGCCAGTTATGACCAAATAAATAAAACCACTCTGTGTTGTAACAGTCTCCAGGTAAGCAATGACACTAATTGGGCAGGGGAGCTCCCCTCTGATGCTTGAATTGCAGCACACACTAAAAAAGGATGCTAATGAGATGCTAATGAGATGCTACATTTACCAGGCAATGCCACCTCAGGTACAGGGTAACAAACACTGCAGAGTGGAACGAGTCACAAACACAATAAGAAAGAGATGCTGAGACATTTTTACCCTTCTACTCCTGAAATTATGTCCCCATGCTATTTAAAGAATAACAATGACAATATTTTGCTCAATAGAGGATAGCACAGAGCAGCAAGGAAAAGATGGCAGAGGTTGGCAGTAAAGTTAAAATTTACAATCTGTAACATGGCCGTGTCTTGACATAAGAATTACTTTTATTGGAAATGTTAGATATATTCTCCAAAGATTGCACCTATATTGCAAAAAACCTCTAGCAAACATGAGGCAACTGCTGTGTTAGAGCAAAGAACCAGCAAAAAAAAAAAAAAAAAAAAAAAAAAAGAGAGAGCAATCATTTCTTACTAAAAATCCCTATGATAAAACATGGCATGCACAAAGCTGTAGAGCTGATATTCTACACAAGGACACAGAACCTGCTTGCAAATACACCTTCCACCAAAAATTAAAACTAAAAAATTAAAAGATTTCCTCCATTGGTATGCAGCCCTAGCTCAAGGTGAACTTGAAATCCTAAATTACAGCAAGTAAAAAGTGTCAACAAAATTTACTGAGAGAGCAAATTAAATAGGCTGGAACAATGAGAGAGGTCCAGAATCCAAAGTTAATCCAAGTGTAGGATGGGGGGATGCAAGAATGTCCTGCTTGTCCAAACAAAACCACCACACAACCAGGAATTACTGTCCTTCTGTCCTTTGCTGAAGAAGTTTTAGGGACCTGAAGGGTTGCTGTAAATGGGCAGAGAAATTCCTGACATCATCCGTAAGAAAATGTTCATATCCTAATTTTCCCCCCATACTTGAAGGATTGCCTTTACTGAACTAAACTAAAACACCCAAAACTCCTTTTAGGGCACAGGTTTTAAAGCAATATATTCTCACCAAAAAAAAAGGTAAGACTTATCCATTTTCTGATTACCATAAATCTGTCACAAATTGTATAACACATCTTTTTCCTGAACTGAGGAGCTTATGACTGGAAGACACAGTGAAAGAACAATCATATAGGACATAAAAGGATCTTATGCAAAGGTTTATGAATATTGGCAATTCCTAATATTCATCTCAATAGTAATTTTTACATAACTGCCCTTCATTGCAGATTCATTTTTACTGCATATTCATTTTTATCAATGTCAAGTGAAAATGAATATCCTCAGCTGCTGCTAGAGGCGCTTCCTTTACCCCTCCACCCCTTTTCCTCTTTTTCCTCTTCTTAAAATCCTTTTTTTTTTTATTTTGCCTTTCCATTTTTGCACAATTTCAGGCCGCAGCAGTTCTGTTCTGCAGCATATTTGGTGCTAATGAATCCCAGCCTTTCACGACCTGGGCAAAACAGGGAGTTGTAATGACACCTTTTTGCTACACTATATTTATTTGCCAGCAGGATCCCAAATGGCAATTCCTGCCACATCACTGCTGCTCTCAGTCCCTACAAGGAAGGGACAAACACAAAAATTTCATTATTTATGGTACTCATGGAAGAAAGCACAAAAAGTCTTTTTCACGACCCAAAGAGTACTGGAAATTGGCTGCCCTGAGAATGCCAGTCCTAAATGCACACCAATAAAAACACAATTTGTATTGCATTCACTGCAATACACAGCATCCCTCATCAAGGAAATTAATTCTGGAGTAATTCTGATGTATATGTGGAGCTGCAGGGTCCTTATTTTAGGGTGTAATATCACAGTGCTTTATTCTTTAGAGAGAATATATAAATATCTGTGTGACTGGGAAAGAAAGTAGGAAGAAAATTATGTTAGGAGAAGAAAGAAACAGGTACAAAAAGAGCAAATAAACAGGTTCGTGGCTTTTAAAAATTTCTTTCCATGTTCTGATCTTCAATATGATCAATACAGCAAGATTTTAAGATTTGTGTAAATTTTAAGATTTCTGTTTTAAGATTTGTCTAAGTTTCCCACAATCTTACATATTCTTTACATACCCAAATAAGTTGAAAGGGAGTATAAAAGCATTAAAAATAATCCCACTGCTAAGTATTAAACTGATGTAATACAAGCCCTTACTGAGAGAAAACAGTGCATGCCTGCTCATTTCTAACAAACTGGGATTGAATCAAAATACATCCAGACAAAAATTGCTTCCACACCACAGAAAATGAAAAAGAACATTTGCCTTAGCAAAGACAAAAGGTGGTAATTCAGTACCAAAGAGGAAGGTGGTGATTGTTTTCTATCCCAAAAGTGAGTGCCAGAGTTATTTCCTCCTTCATGCCAAAGTGCTTTCAACTTTAACAAAGACCAAAAATTGCCATATCTGTAAAAAAGCTTCAGATCCAAAATTTGTTTATTTTAATAAGTAAACTTACTTTTAATAAGTTTGTCTCCTAACTTTAGCCACTCAGCTCAGTACACTTCTTTCAGAACAAGGCTTAGCTGAGCTTTCTACTCATGGGAAAGGCTCCTCCAAGGGCCAAGAACGTGAATATTTCAACATGGAACCACTTCTAAAATCACACACAATTTGTGGCTTAGAAGTTTAAATATAAAAACTTTTAAAATGTTGTCTTTGTTTTTAGCAGATGTCTTATAATCTTCCATTCAGAACCAAGGACTTTTGTAGAGATTTACCACAACAAGAGATATTTTTTTTTTATGTTTCTGACAAGTTTCACTGTTCCTGAAAAGAGTTTAAATAAACCTCTGGAAAATGTATACAGCTCCCTGAAATCTCATTTATACCAGCTTCCTTCTGATGTCAAATTATTATTCCAGTTGCCTTAGTTACATCATTTCAGTATCTCAGACATGGATACCTCCGCCTTATCTCCGCAGATAGAACTTAGAAAATTCATTATTTCTCTATGCATGGAGTCTGTATTTGCAGAATGCTGCTCACACGTTGGTGGCTTCATTTATTCCTGTACTTAGGGCAGATAAGAGAGGCGGTGAGCAGGAAGAATTCCTCTGGAAGGTTTGTACAGACCCTGCTCCCAGCAGCTGGAGGTGCATTTGCTGCTCCCAGCCTGGCTGGGCGCAGGGCTGGCGATGGTGTCACAAAGCTGCTTTTTGGTCACACAAAATCAGGCACAGCACTCTCCCCTCATTTACCACTTAACCACACATCTGCTCGGAGGTCTCAATGAGCTGAGGCACACTGGGGGGAATTGCAGCCAGATGTTTTCCCTTGCACGAGTCCATGAACGCACTGTGCCCTTCATTCCAGCACCTTTTGTTCCAGATGTGCAGCCCAACCTTCCAGACTGGAGCAGACTCCACAAGTCAGGTGAAGTTTATTAGAAGTCTGAAACCATCTAAATGCCCAGGGAAGCCTGACTTCAAGGCATGGCATTGACAGGTAAAGGATGGTGCAATACAGAGGCTCCTTCCTGCATTTGGAGGTAAAAGCTTGGTGGAATACAGAGGCTCCTTCCTGCATTTGGAGGTAAAAGCTTGGTGGAATACAGAGGCTCCTTCCTGCATTTGGAGGTAAAAGCTTGGTGGAATACAGAGGCTCCTTCCTGCAGCCCCCTGGGACAAACACAGACAAACCCCTTTATCCTCCTCACACTCATTGTGATGCATCTTGAAATGATTGGATCTATTGTTAGAGCAGGCCTTGTCAGCAGCTGGGACGTGGTAATTAATAGAAATTTCTCTTTAATTCCTTAGGATGGAGAAGCTAAAGCCACAGTTGAGCCCTGGACCCCAATTATTAGGTGATTAATGAAATTATAATTGCCACGCTTTCGCTCACATTCACCGCTAGGTTTACTATTAATCATTAGAGGCAGAGCACAAGACAAAGAAGACATTTCACAAACATTGTGCTACAGACACATGGGAGAGCTCTATTTGGGTCAGGAAAATATTTTCTCCGCCAAGCTGGAGCAAATGAGTGTCATTACCAACAAGTTAACAGTGCTGACAGCTCCAGTGAAGGTTCAGCTGCCTAACAGGAATCATTTCCTGCCTGATAACAGCAGCCACCCCTGATCCAGCACTGCACACACAAATTTGTTGGCCACCAAGGTGGGAGAAACAGTTTTTAGCATCCCTGCCAGTAAATGGAACAATCAATCAGCCCCAATAACAGGATTCCCTTCTGAGTTATAAGGATATTTGTTTTAAAATCATGTGATACAGAAATCCCATAACTGAATTGTGTCTCTCTGTGGGCATGGACAGTCTTGGGTCATTGGACCCATCCTCTGACATCTGTATCTATTTCCCAAAGACAACCCAAAGTGGCCAACAGAGTTCCAGCTTCAGGAATTAAGTGAGCAATTCTTTTGTCTATAAAATATCCAGTTGAAAAAGAAAAAAGAACATAACCCAAGAGTTGAGTTAGAGCTGCTTTACCCCAGTAGCATTAATGTCAGGAAAGGTCAGAACCAAGATTTTTTTTTTTCTTTTTTCCCTTCTCGACTGATCAGATTTTATGAAAGAATAATTATTTTTTCACACATCAAAAAAAAAAAAAAAAAACTATGCAAGGGAAGGAAATTAAATGCAAGCGAAGAAAAAGGCCGAGCTCCTTTTGTCTCATTTGGCTTGAACAGCTCTTGAAAAATTTAAGGGCTCCACAGCCATCACCCCCATGAGAGAGTGCAAGAGGAGAAGGATTTCCTTGGGGTCCCAGAAATTGGGCAGAGGAAGGGACAATTCTCCCTCATCCCCCACCTGCAGCCTCCGCTCTTCAACACCCCAATGCATTTGTGTTCTTGCAGCCACACGGTGTAAAGTAAATGACTATTTACCTTGCACTGATCTGTATCAGCTGAAAAATCACTGTAATTTAGATCTCATTTGTTTATGTAATAAATGATTTGTTTATACCGAACTCGATGCTTTACTTCAGCTCCTTGAGGTTTCATTAAATCACAAAACACTTGTGAGACCAAGCCTAGGAAAGGCAGAAACAGCAAATCTGCCACGCAGCCCTGAATGCATTAACAACCAAAGCATGCAGCCACTCCACCGTGTTTACTGGCAGAAAGAAGTGATTTCTGTGATCAGCCACTCTTGAATACGTCTGAAACTCTGATTGCAGGTGCTTTTTTTAGTGCTGATTTAAGCAAACATTCCTCATCTGACATCCTGTGAGTTTTAAGCAGGAGGAGGGTGGGGACAGCAAGTTGCACAATGCTGAATCCCAGTCTCTGGGGGAAAATAAAAGACCTCACTAATCTCTGATGTAATTTATCTGAGCATATGCCAAAGTGCACTAAATTGTGTAAGGGGGGATAATAAATATCTCCAGTGCATGACAGAGAGGGAATGGAGAGCTGAGCAGTTCTATTGCTCTGTTCAATCAGAAGGTTGGGTCACTTAATGCCTGAGCCCAAGGCTGAGCATCAATCTTGGCAGTGCTGTGAGATGGCAGGAATTTACAGAAACGAGCAGCATTGCCTGCAAACCAGTAAATGTTGTTATATTTATAAATATTACTATTCTCATCATGAAATTGGCCATTAACAGCTTCCAATTAGGAGGCAGAGATAACAGACATAGCTGTAACTTGGGTTAAAGATTCAGCAGAGAGCCATGGCTGTTACAGATTTCTCTTACTGCAAATTAAAAACAAAAAAAAAAAAAAAAAAGAAAAAGCCTTACCACCCTTTCTTAATCTAAGAACTCTTTACTGGAGAATAGGGAGAATAGGAAGCTTTTAACTTTCTTTACCTGGAGTACTGCTAAAAACAAAAGAGGATTTGCTGGTTTGGTTTGGATTTTTTCATTTTGACCTTCATAACAGAATTAAATCATCTGTTCTTCTTTCCCCCCAATTCTTGTAACAGTAATTCCACAATAAACCAGTACAACATCGCCCAAATGTTAGGGAAGATTGTAAAGCCATAATAAGGTTCAGATAATTCAGTGGTGACATGACTTTTACTGCACTAATATTTAGTTAATGCAACATCTTAATCAGTTACTTTCTAGGAAAAAACTCCCAAGTTTTCATGCTTACTGTTGGTGTTTAATGTTTTAATGAATACCTTACACAAGAGCCTCTCAGAAAGGTGCAAACAATCCCATCAAACTTTTCCAATCACACACAGCATTCCTTGTTTCTCTCACGCACACACAATTTTACTCCTGTTGTATTGTGAGGGAAATCCCACAGATACAATCACTAAAATGGAGTTTACTCATCAGAACAAGAGTGTGGCTTTGCAGAGATTAATCCCAAATGTAAAAAAAATCTGATCCTTTGTATGCTCCTCTCTGATTTCTTAGCAAAGTGAGAATTTCCTGACCCACTGGAGGTCTCAACACAAGAAATGTGAAATTACTGCTGAGCTCTGTTATTGCTCTGTCAGAGTCCAAATTGTGGGAGGTGCAGGTGGCAACAGAAATTTCACTTGGTAACCAGAGTGGAATAACTACCTTTTTGCATGCCATAGAATGATGAACTTAGAAAGAAGTCCAAATCCAATAACTTCTTGCATAGATTAACTCGAGCTTTCTAAATAATCCAGCACATATTAGAAAGGGTCACATTTCCAGTGGCTCTAACAGCCCCAGGAGGGAAACTACAGTGGTTGCCTTTGATCTATTGGCCTATATTAAACAGTGATGTGCTGGAGCATTGGGAAATGTCCTAATTTATTCCTGGAAAATACGTATGCATATTGTCAGATGGAACACTCTTTATGCTGCAGTGGTGTATTTTATGAGAATGATTAAAAAAAGAGAAAGGAAGCAGAGAAGTGTGTCATCCATCCAAAACTGAACAGGCTCCCTGGCTAAATGGCTGAGCAGCAATTTTGATTGAAATTCTTTGCATCAAGATATCCACTTCATTTCTATCCCACAAAACACTCCTTTCTAAGCTCAAAAGCAAAGTGAAAAATGAGTGCATAAAAAAAAAAAAAAAAAGGCCAATTTCAGACCACAGGTATTGCAAGGGGAAATCAGAGTGCCCAGCACTTGCTGAGGTGTGTGCAAATACAGAAATGAGCAGAACAGGAGCTGCCCCTCCTGAGCCTGGGTTTGGGAAGGTGCCACAAAAGCAAATTCATGGCACAGCCATGGTGAGAGCTTTGTAGGAGCTTCAGAGCCTGGCACCCGGGCATGCAGCTCCTCAAACCCCTGAATTTTAGAGTTTGGCCCCTGCACCAGAACTATTCCACCTGCACTGTCAGCTCCACACACATTTAGGAGTTTTTTTAACATGTGCTAGTTAAAAAGCAGCAGAAAACAAAAAGCCTCCTAAAACAGAAAAGAAATACAGCTCTGCTCTCAAACACTAGATCTGTCAGCCTTTTGCACTTTTTTTTTTTTCCTCTCAAAGCAGAAATAGCAAATAGAGGAAAAAAAAAAGAATTTTTCCTTTGCATTTTCTAAAATTGAATTTTTCCCCTCATATGCTCTCACTGCACCACAGGCTGGCAATGCTTTCTGAGAGGGGCAAATGTTGCACGTCCATTTCTAATCAGAAGAATTTAATAATATTCAATCAGTTTGCATTTATGCTGTCAAATTTTTATATATTTTTTTAGAAGAAATGTGAATACCCGTTGCTAGCCAGAGTAGCTGTGGACATGAATAGCAGCCTAACTGCCTCCTTCTGCAAAGAGAGCTTTCTCCTTGGTACAGCTGAAATCCTCATCAGAGTTCCCTCACAACACAGATATTGTAGGTGTGCTGTGCTAGTCATTGCTGTTATTATAAATGACATTTCAGGAATTGAAAAAATTGTAGCTTGTCAGTTGAGACCTGTAATCGTTTTCCATTCAGGAAAGGGCTTAACAGGGCTGCTGGTAGAAGGAGGAAAAATACATTCCCTTCTTGCTAATCTCAGAAAGACACAAGTGGTCTAAATGAACAATTATCTGAGACATTGAGGGAGATTTCTAATAGCACTGCATTGGAGTGAGGGTTGGTGTGTTCTGACTGTCGCAGACATCTTTTCATTAAAAATCCTTTCCTTAGGATTTTTCCTCCTGAGAAGCTGGGAGGCCTCAGGAACAAAATGCAAACAATGGTTATCTGCTGCTGTGGGATGCAACAGGTGCATCTGGGATTGGTCTCATGTGGTTGTTTCTAATTAATGGCCAATCACAGCCCAGTTAGCCTGGACTCTCTGTCCAAGACACAAACCTTTATTATTCACTCCTTTCTATTCTTAGCTTAGCCAGCCTTCTGAGATGAAACATTTCCTTCTATTCTTTTTAGTATATTTTAATGTAACGTATATCATAAAATAATGAATCAGCCTTCTGAACATGGAGTCAACATTCTCGTCTCTTCCCTCACCTGAAAACCCCTGTGAACATGGTCACATTCTGATGGGAATTTAATTTAATTTAACCCCAAATCAGCCCCAGCTGACCAGGATGCTGCAGCAGCTCCAGGGAGGGGAGCAGAGGTGGCCCTGCCCTGCCCAAAATGTGCCCAGAGAGCCCCTGGTGCCACCTGCCTAAAGCAGGCAGAGGCCACAAGATGAATCCACTCCAAAACAAAAGCTGTGCAACCCAAGAGCAGTTCCTGAGCCTGGTGCTGCTACTGCAGTCCTCAATGGAAAGTCACTTTAATAGAACCCCTTACGATGCCTTCAAATTGCTCCCTAAAATGGAATAAATGAGACAGATGCTTTAAACTTTCAGATGCTTAACCATGTATTCCTACTGTGTATTTCTATTTCTACCCTGTATTTCTATTTCTACAGTGTACTTCATATAACGTGCTTGTTGCTGTCTGTGGCCATGAGAAGAGAACTTATGTTCACAATCTAAAGTACAAGTTACATTAGAACTCCTCAAAAAATGTAATAGCCTTTCTAGATGATAGCCTGTGTTAGAAATAAACAGCCAGGAACAGTTCATGGTACATGCAGATAACTGTGAGATAAGCAGTGGAAAAAAAAGAGAAATTACATGATTTAATATTAAGCTGTTGTAGTGGCCTGCTGGGGAAGGAGGGAAAAAGTAATCACTGCTAAGCACAGACTTGAAACATCACCTTCAAAACAAACCAGAGGAACCAATACCTCTCTTCCTAACAATATTAATAATAACCAAATATTATAATTTTGATGATAATTGCAGTCTCAGCCATACAAATTAAGCAGAGCATCCCTTCTCTCCAAACTGCCACAGGCAGTGGAAATCACAGTGCCCACTCGGTCAGAAAATCAGAGCTCCCCTTCCTGCCCAGCATCCCTTCGTCCTCTGGTGAGCATTGCAGAAAGGCTGGAGCACTGTAGGAAGAATGGCTGTGCAATAAAAGTGTAATTGAAATGGCTGCACTGCTGCCTCATTTCATTACTCACACTGGCCTCTGCTTGTTAAATTTTAAGATCTCTTGGGAAACCAGTGCATAATATAACAACACTCCAGAGTGTCAAAACAACCCCTGCTACGATTTATCTCATGCATGACATCAAGGATCTATTTTAAAGTAAAGATTTTACCAGTGAAACAAGTCCTTAAACTTTTCCAGTTCCCTGAATTTAAAGAACAGAGACTAAAAATTGTGGGCAAATTTAAGGAATTTCTAGAGTTCCAGTTGTCTTTGCCTGCCTGAAATGTTTTGAGTATCCTCACTCTTCTGCATCTCCAAAGTCATTATAAGAAGAAAATCTAATCTGGGTTTCTTGAACAACAATTACTATAAGAAAACAAAATTTCATCAAGCAGGCAACTAACAGAAGAAAAACAAGCAAACAAAAAATCCAATTACAAACTCAGAAATTCTTTGGTTTAGAGTAATTTTAAAGTTCCATTCAACACACAGGGATTGTAAATCCTTTTGGGTGCCACACACCAACATTTCAGGGAGGGATATCTGGATACCAGCACAGCCCTGCTGCCATGGGCTGCTCTCTTGGATTTGCCTTTTCAACTTCAGCTTTACTAACAAGAACTGAAATTAATGGGCTCTGAAAGGTAAAAAAGGTGCATTTCTGCACCTCCGTGCTAACTTCACCAGCAACTACAATTAAATTGGAAAACCCTTACAACCACAAGTACCATTTAAAAAATCCCTTCTGCCCCATGCAGGTAAGGTCACCACTGAATATTCTGCTTTATTTGTTTCCAAGGAAAAGCAGGTGCACAACAGCAGTGCCATTTCTTCATCTGCCCTTAATTTCTCCATAAAATCTGCCACGGCCATGGCATGTTACCTGTAGGAAACGCCATAAAATTAATTTTGTCTGGGCTTAATTAGCAGTTTTATATTTAGCTCCTTCCAGTGCACAGAGGAGCCTTGGCTCCTCTGCAGCCATGCCCAGGAGTCACTAATAGGCCATATAACACAAATACAACATTTTGCTCTCTGCTGCTATGGAAGACTGATCATTTCCAGCGGGTTTTTATTCAGAGGCAATTTCTCCTTAGTGTCAGGAAACCGTGACTAACTGAGGTAAGCGCCCTGCCAGAGGGACTTTCAGAAGAATACTGGAGTAATGATTTCAGCAAGTACTTTCTACACCCACCCGCCCTTGCCTTGCAAAAGCTGAGCCAAGGACCAGAAGAGCCTTAGAGGGGACCCAGAGCAGTTTCCCCAGGGCACCCCAGAGATGCTGCTTTGCCACCAGAGCAAACACCAAAGGCTCAGAATGGCCACGACACCCCAGCACTGCAGCTCAGAGCAAAAACAGCACAGGACACTAATTACAAGGGAGATGAAACCATCTTTCTGAAAAATTCACCACCAGTCATGGTGTCGCCTTGAATTTTTTAAGATTTTCTAAGCTTTCTGATGTTTATAATTCTTGTAACAAACTTGCTCACACAGTTTCTGTAGATAACTCATTGTTTTGCATTCTTTTATGGAGGAGGAGAAATCTGATGGACTGTTGGTTTGTCCAGCATCATTGGAGAGGTGTCACTGTCACCCTCCAACCCACTGTCACTTTTGGAAACCTATAAATGTTGGAGTCAGAAAATAAATTTCCCTTTCTTACCTTGATAACAGCAAAATGTGTGCTCTTGTTGCTTCGTGTCCTACAGTGACATCAGGGTCAGACACCCCAGGGTTTTGCTCTTTGTTTTCCTGTTTCTCCCTGGCAGATCCAGTGAGTGAAGCCTCTGGGTGATGATTGCTGCTCATCACCCAGCACCCCTGGCTCCATCCTAAAATTTATTCTAACATAAGTAGTGCAATTCCTAGGCATTGGCAACAGGACACGGGGCTGTCACAGTTAAATTTGGCCACCAGCTCCTTTTCACTCCCTCAGTCCATGCTGATCCTCAGCCCTTGGGAAGAGGCAGAAGCCCCAAATGACCCAGGCCAGATCAATAACAAGGGGACAGGCCATTGGAGCCCTGGGTCTCCACAGGGCTGTTAACACAACCTGTGTGTTCTGCCTCTTCTCTGTAGAAATTTAAACAATTTAAACCTTACAGTCTAAAAGATACTGGGGAAGTAGAAATCAATGGAAGCTTTGTTATTTCAAGAAAGCAATTCCAAGGAGTCTGAAGCATTGTCTCCTCAGGACTTCGGTTTGCATTTTCATGCAATTGTGTGGCAAATTCTTTGGCTGGAGAAGAAAAAAAAACTATGGAGAAGCGGAGTGGCCTTTCTGTGCACTGCTCCCTACAGAACAAAATTAATCAGTTACTTGACTTCCACTTTGCCTTAACATTATTGCTTGTTATTTAACTTTAAAAAAAAAAAAATCAGATTTTTATCGTTACAGAAGCTCAACCTGTTCTGAACTCTGCAGTTCTGTCAGAGGCATCGACTATAATGATCCAGATCTCAAGGTCAGAAATATAAAGAACTGAGTAAACCAGTAATTTCACACTGTGTAACAGTCTCTGAGAATACTGGCCCCTGACATATCATGCCATGAAGAAAAACAAGGAACTTTCATTTTTGATTTCAAGAGTCTAAGTTTACTCAAAGGTGTTTTTGCTATCCCCCAAAGTTTTAGAGCAGTATAACCAGCCTTTACAACTTGTCAGCATTTAATAGCCTACACCCCAATGATTGATTTTCTTCAATTGGCTTTTTTTTCCCCCCTCTCCAACCCATGTATTTAGCTTTTAGGTGCAGCAGGTTGACAAGGCATCTATCATGGCTAAACAGACTAATTCAGAAGCATTTCTTCTCTGCAGCCCTTTTGGTTCGGTCTTCTGCTGCATTCTTTGTTCTGTATGTTCCCATGTACCAACAGAGGTTTCTGCTACAGCATCACAAGAAAAGCTGCTCTGTGCTCTTCCTTCTGCACTCCCTCCTTCCCACCCTGCCCTCCAAGGGAGTTTGGTTCATTTGGAAAAGGAAGATCACTGAGTAAAGACCTGTGTAAGTGCTTTGGTAGTTATTACAACATACTTAAGATATACCTGGTTCACTCCATTTAAAAATGTCATTTCTCAAGACAATACAAGAGTGAGACAGGAATTTTCCTGCCCAAAAAATTGGTAGAGTTTAACAGACACCGATTTAAGCCCTGCTCTCCAATAATTCTGATATCTGAGTGCAAGTCATGTGCACTTTGTGAAATGTACAGTGTCAGACACATCCTGAGGTTTCTAAAGCAAGGAGATATCTCTGAAAAAAATGGTAGAAATGTCTGTTAAGGTTTTTCAGTGAAAACCTATCCCTGAAGACCTGAGGTATGCTTCCAATAGGGTTGAATTAATTCA
Source organism: Melospiza melodia melodia (assembly GCF_035770615.1). Classification (NCBI taxonomy): domain Eukaryota; kingdom Metazoa; phylum Chordata; class Aves; order Passeriformes; family Passerellidae; genus Melospiza; species Melospiza melodia. The sequence goes on along the minus strand of NC_086209.1, from coordinate 18,195,987 downwards.
GCCAAACATACAGTATGATTTACCTGCAATCCCTTAAACTAATATAGAGGTCTCAGGGTCTCAGAAACCTGAGGATGAACTTAAAAATAAAAAGTAATAATTCTGTGGTCTAATCTGAGCTTCATCTCTCTCAGATTGTGGAGACAGAGTCAGAGCCTGCATAGGAACAGCTCAGAAGAGGCAGGAGGAGGGAAATCCTCCAACAGCATCACAATTATTTTTATTTTATCAAGTTGCTGTAAAAGGAACATCTTTATTCCTCGGGAAAACAACACTAGACAATGCTTTTAAGATGTTTCTTAATGCTTAAGCCCCACCTCCTCTCTAGGAAGATAATTAAGAGCTGTCTTTCATCTCGCTGCTGTTTGGTGAGGATAGGAGTGGTACACAAATGACTTGAGAAGCTGCTGAGTTAAATCACTCCTGTTTGCAAAAAACTAAAATCTGCCAGAGTAAAGCAGCACTAATGGATTTGCAGCCGACAGAATAAATACCACTTGCAAGTAAAATAATATTTGTGGAATATGTGAGGAAAAACTTTCTTACATAAAGGAAAAGGCTCCTTCAATTACTGCCCACCTTGCGGCTCCCTTGGGCATTTCCCAGCCCCTTCTATCAGCTCTCTCTAGGTGGTTCTATCACGTGCCTTTATTCTTTATAAATATTGTTTTATCTTCTAACTGAAGGCCAAAAATCCTTTTTTTTCCCCCTCAATCAGGATGAGTGCTACAAAAGCACTTGATATTGAAGCTGCCTGCACAGAGCCCTGGGCACGGCTGGCTTATTTCACAATGGCCAGTAAGAGAGATTCATTCCTTGCAAGGGGAAAACAGCATTTTTCCATTGAGTGAACTCCTGTATAATACAGCAGCATATCTCTGCTTCTTCCAGTCCCCACAACTCTTGCTATCCTTGTTTCCAACTGAGTTGTTTACTTTCCCTCAAATCCTCAGCTTGGCAGAGCTTGTGAACAGCCTGCCACGCTGCTGAGCACAGAGCCACAAATATGAAAGGGAGAAGCGATTTCTGAAGGAAGCACATCTGAAAGGAGGGAGATAAAATAGTGATGGCACGATTATTTTTATTTTATCAAGTTGCTGTAAAGCTGCCAAGCCCAGAAGCCGCGCGCTTTAGCTGTGCTCTGAAAAGAGAGAGCCAGAAAAGATCTTCCCTCTCTCACTGCTGCTCCTCACCAAAAAGTAAAAAAAAAGTTCAGATGTTTCCATCTCAACAACACTTGTAAGTTCTGAAATAGAAAGAATGGAACAGATCATAAAGAACCCTCACTTTCACTTGAATAGGCAGAGGTCTGCGTGATGGGCACAGGTATGAAAGCAGCTGAAGGAAAAACAATTGGGATTGAGAAGAGCCAAGAGCTTTGTTCTCACTGAGTGCCTCATGCACCCCCTCCCCTGCTGCTCAACAGGAAACCAAATCTGCACAGAAAAAACACCAGAATCCACTGTGATGGCAAAGACTTCATGGATCTCGGACTTGCTGAGCACAGAGATCTTCTCCAACCTAACAGATTCTGTGAAATGATCCCTAAAATAAAACTTGGGGAGGAGGAAATTTTAATGTGTACATGACAGAGGATCACTGTAAAAATCAGGTTTTCTCATAGGGAGATAACTATAGGAATTCAGAGAATAAAATATGAAATATTACCAGATAACTAAAAATGTTCCCACAGTGCAAAATACTTTGGTAATAAGTAATTTATTAATCTGGTAATAGCACTTCAGATCAGGACATTGCCCTGAAAACCTTTAACTTAAAAGAAGCACCAAGAACTCATCTTGTCCATGGCAATGCCTGACAATTTGCATTTCCACAAATGGCGACAACCTGAGGATTTATGTGAGTCTTAGATGAAGAGCGCAGAGGAATTTAGAATAAAATCTTGAGGGAGAGCAGCAGCACAAAGAGAGGGCCTGACAAATAAAACAAAGTGCAATTTCTGCCTCTGTTGGTAGTTTACACCATCTGTACTGCAGATATATAGTGAAATTCAGGGCATTACAAAGCGCTGTGGAAATTTATGGATTTCCAAACAAAGCAGTAGAATATGCATCTTTTCAGGGATGATGAATTCTACAGCAAACACCAACCACTGTCAGGCTGTTTGCAACATTAATTCCTTTCTGAGTCTGGGAAATTTCTAGTATCTGTTAGAGCTGGGAAAACAGCACAGTGCACAACAATTAATTGTGGGTTTTGGGAAGGCATTTAAAAACAAAGCCAAAATGGAAAGTTTTGCTGGTCATTTTCCAAACTACAGATGCTGATCTGCAGCACCAACACCTACTGGCTGGAGCCTGGCATCCTTTTCTAATGGCATTTCCCCTGATTTAGCTTCATCAACAACTCAATTAGAACCAGTTTGTATAATTCCAGCAAAAACCAGTTTGAATTTAACAGCATGGAAGAAGGAGCCCTCCAAATGGAGAAGTTCATCCATAGAAAGGATGATGCACACTGAAAACCTCCCTTCCTTCTTCAAGGCAGAGTTAGCTACCAACCAAAAGCATTTCATTTCCTAAGAAAAGACAAATGCTGAATTATGAAAATCTGTTTTCAGCTTATTTTGGGTTAGCCCATAGATTCTGCTGTTCATCTGTGTCCTTCAGCTCCAAGCAGGCAGGATGGAGGCTGGAAATGCCATTTCAGTGGCAATGGAGTCCAGGCCACCATCCCTTTGTGACTCCCTCCAATTCACCTCCAACCGTGGCACAAACTTGTGCTGCTGGACAGTGACAGAGGGACAGCAGTGGCTGCGACTCCTACGGCCTGAAAAATCAACTACTGCTTTAGGGAATGATTTTATAGATATGAAATTCATAGGTATGAATTTATAGATTTGAAATGGGACAACACAAAGGAAAAAAAGAGATCTGGAGCAAGATGTCATTTGTTGAGCTAATTATGAGCGGCCACCCCTGTGTCCCTGGATGCAGATGAGGGGACACAGGCAGGGGAGCCTTGTGGCCAGGCTGGATTCTGACATTCCCAGCTCAGCATCTCAATCTGCAATCAAAAGCTGTCAGAGAAGGAAAAGGCCCCACAGCACAGTTTATTCTTCACTGTTTCTCTGTTTTGAAATCCCTTCTAGGTGAAGAAAGCCAATAAAATCTTAGCAAGGACCCCCATGCTGCTCTGCTGCCCAGTGAGCTCATGAGGCCTGAGGAGTGAGAAATGTCCATTTTAAAGGGCAATACTGCCCTAAACTGCCCTAAAAGGACCCAATATGGGCACCCTGAGTGGCACAGCAGCACCTGCACCCTCTGGGAGTGCCCCTGTCTCCTTGCAGGAGCTAAAACCCACTGCAAGTGCTGACTCTGGTAATCTCCCCTCGTTATTTATTGGATTCTTTCTCAAAGGCAGATGGAGGGAGCAGTGGTGTTATTCTCATTTGGGATTGAATGAGTCCAAAATACCCATTACCTTACAGGCACTGGGGCACCAAGCTCAAGTGTGTCTGCTTTATGTGCAGCAATTTTCAGCCAAAAAATTAATCAGACCATAAAATATCCTTCAAGAAAAGCAATGATTTTGCAGATGAGGAGCTGCCTCAGAGGGTGAGCAACCTGGCAACCCAGAGCCAACATCCCCACTAAGACACAAAACAATAATCATATAACTTAATGGACTGGTGAAATCCCACATTTCAGTTAACTAAATTCAAGCAAAATCTCTTTTCAACACTGAAGAGGTGTGAGAGAGAGTTTGGTTGTGCATTGGGAGCTTTAACAGCATTTATGAATAATTTGTCCCCAACACTGGGTTTCAGCCTCCATCCTTTGTGAGGAATAGTAAAATATTCAGTGTTAAAAGAATCCCAACTGGACTGAACCTCTGCAGGTGAAGAGCTCACAGGGCACTCAGTGCCTCCTCCTGACATTGCCTGGGACAAGATTTTATGGCTCTGTTTGCCATCCAGAATGAAAAGTTTGTGTCACTAATTCATCAGGAATTAATAATGTTCTTACTAAACATTGGAAAAGTTTATTTTAAAAAAAGCCAAACAACGAACCAAAACCACCATCATCAGGAAAAGATGGTTACAAGTTTCCTACAAACAGTGTGGGAAGGAAAACATCAGGAGATCAACTAAGAGTAAAACCCCAAAACTTCCAAAAGCTTTCCCTCAAACACTCTCCATGCTAAGATCTGCATGGAAGCCAATACCATTTTTAAGATTTAAGGCACAACAGCAGAGAGGTTTTATTACGTTCATGCTTTCCAAGGGCTTTCCAAGCTGCTCCTGTCCCTCCCAGCTGCACAAATCCCTGCTCTGGTGGGGCAGTGAAGGGGATGGATCTGTCCTGAGCACAGCTCCTGCCTCCCCTTGCAGTGACAGCCAGGTGGGCACCACAAAAGGGACGCCTCCATCAATCCCAGCTCCTCTGTTTGTCCAATTTGCAGAGTGATGCAAGCTGAGCATGGCTCACAGCACTAAGTTACAGTCCAGTGGCACTAAATGGTTTTGATATTTGGAGTTTTCTCCTAAATAACAGGGATGTCTCTGCTCCCTCGCCAAAAGGTGAAGGAAAAGGAAAACCATTCTGAGCATCCCAATGGATAATGGAGCACCTCACAGAGCTCACCTACATCCTCTGTTAGCAGGCCCAGGTGATTTACCCAGACTCTGACCGGGCTTTGTGCATCTCCAAAGATGAAGGAGGAGCTGCCTACCTGCCCTTTTTAAACACTGCTTCACTGCTGAGTGCCCAACTCCGTGTGAGGAGAAGGAGGATAAATGCCCTGGCTGCTCTGAGCTGCCCAGCTCCCTCCTGCAGCCCAAGATAAGGCATTGGCAGCTTTTTGGGGTTCCCTGTTTGCACTGGGGTTACCCTGTTTGCGCTGGGCTGGGAGCCAGGTGATGCTCTACAGTGTCACAGACACCTATTTGTGAAAATCTTCTCATTAAAATATTTTCTTAGGATTTTTTCCCTTCTGAGAAGCTGAGAGGCCTCAGGAACAAAATGCAAACAATGGTTGTCTGCTGCTGTGGAGTGCAACAGGTGCATCTGGGATTGGTCTCGGGTGGATGTTGGGTTTTAGTGACCACTCACGGCAGAGCTGCTGCTCTCTCTCTGTCCGAGCCACAGGACCTTTGTTAATCATTCCATTCTATTCTCACCTAGCCTTCTGAGAGAAACCTTTCCTTCTATTCTTCTTAGTTAGGTACAATGTAATAGATATATCATAAACTAATAAATCAGCCTTCTGAACACGGAGTCAACATTCTCGTCTCCTCCCTCATCCAAGAACCCCTGTGAACACTGTCACACTACACACACTACAGCTGAGCCCCCTGCTTTTCCTACCAGCCCTCTCCTCTCTGCCCCTCTGAGTCTGTAACAGCAGCCCTGACGTGTCAGAAGCAAGAGGAAAGAAAAGATTTAACAGTGAGAGCCAAAGGAATTAGGCAGACAACATCACGGACAGAAAGGGAAGAGACATTGTACAAGGCAAATGACTCGGAAAGGATTTAAATACCTCAAGGAGGACCTGGAGCCTTTGCTACAGGCTGATTTCCCCGTGAGCAGTTGGGATGTTTGGGCTGTGGGAGCACAGGGAGCAGTGTGACAGCACATCCAGCCCCATGAGCTCAGTGGGAGCTGTCTGGGGAGCCCTCCCTGCTTTTAATTAACTCAAGAGAGAACTCTGTATTGGCTCAAATTGAGAGGCTTTTTATCATGGAATCACAACCCAGTCTGGAAAACAGACAGCTAAACTTAAATGAAATGGGAATTATATTCTGCTTTTGTAATAGTCTCCCCTGCTGAAATCAATAGCAAATTCAGTGCTCACAGCTCTGAGAGCTGCTTCTTTCTGTCCTTATTTTCTCTGAGTGACTTTTCAGCTACACAGAGACTAACCTCCACTGCCATGCACTATGGCAAATCAGGATCTTGAAAAAATTATTTTACACATAGTAAAGTCTGTCTGAAAGGCTGCCAGGTTAATACAAATAGAGTTCTGCCTGTGGCCAGGTAACCTCAGCAGCCCTGCTCCGCTGCGGAGTAAGTCTTGATTTAATTAGAATTAAGATTTTATTTGCAAACATCTTGTAATTACCTTTTTTATTTTACAGTTGAATACTCCCAGTGGCCTACTACAGGCTGATATACTGGTTTATATGTGGCAAGTTGGTGGTGTTCTATTCCACATTAACTGGAACCAGGGGAAGCTATCAATAGACAAGAATGTGTTAATGCCCCTTTCCACTCCATAAACTGCCTTTTCAGAGTCACCTTCCAGAACTGTGCCCTGATTTCTGGATGCGTTATTTGTTCAGGATGTCAGGGATAATTAGTGCATTTTCTTTTCTCCTCAGTTTCTCAATAAAATGTTATTTTGTTCCTACAGATACTCAAATCACATCAGGACAACTCTCTGCTTCCATTGGCTTCAAGCTTGGGAGGCCTCCATTAGAAGAGATCAAGTACCAGGTTTTAAGACTACTCAAAAATAGTTCAGAAATTTGTGCAGGCAATCCTAATTTCAGTTTTAATCCCCACATCTTCTGCTCTGATCTGGTCTTTTATTACTTGTTTAGGTTTTCTATAATTTTACCAAGGGTTTGTGGTAGCACTCAGGATTAAAACTGAAGCTCCATTACATAAGAAATATATTCAAGGAATATTTGAATTTACTAAGGCACCAAACAAAATAGGAATATTTTGAGCACACAGATTCTAAATATTGAATATAACCTGGGTGTGATTAGACTGTATAAATCTGTTTAGGTAGATAGTTTCTATTGAAGACATCAAACCAGGATAAAAGCTTTGTTTTCATTCTGACTTTGACTGGTTTTGAGTCCTAAAGGCTCAAGCTGTGACTTAAGCAAACAGAGCACACCAGGACTCCATGAACAATAATTCAATACCCATGAACTGTGGGAACAAAATATGCACTGAATTCTTATTAATTGCTTCTCTTCAGATATTTAACTACAGTTGCTAATATTTGTTCCTAATTTAAAACACTCTTTTTATAATTAAGAAAAAAACAACAAACAACCTATTTTAATTTTGAATATTTTTAAAGCCAAGATCAAACCACAGGCCATATTGCAATATATCTCACTTGTCAATAAAGAGAGCGCCTAAATAAGTACCTTCAAGCATATTTATCAGAAGCAGAGCAGCAAACGTGGTTGGATTATATTTATTACTGGCATCTTTTTGCCTGTGAGCAGGAGCTGAGGGGAACAAGGTGAATTGCCAGCTCTCCTAATAAGACATCTCTGTCAGAAGGTCCAGAAATGTTCAGGGGAGAGCCTGGCTGCAGATTAGGGCTCAAAGGCAACGAAAAGAACACAAAGTGCTGCACATGGCTGTGCCTGCATCGCTGGGCATTTGGAGGCAACCAGAATTACATGACTTGATTTACTTTACAAAAACTGATTAGTGAAACCCCCTGTGGATTTCCTAACTATACTATGGAGGGATATAAGATTAGTGTAGCAATTCCCATCATCAAACGTATTTACTGCTAAAATATTGGATTAGTGATGTTGTATCCACTGTTCTAAGATTATAAAGTGATTCTTTAAAATTGAGCAAAAAAAAAAAAAAAAAACTAACCCTACACTCTATCATTTGTAATTAGATTTGAGCGAGTGGCTTTGCCTTTCCAGAAAAAGCAATTTTGCTAAAAAAAAAAAAAATAAATAAAAATGGACTGTGTTCTGCACACAAATAAAGAGAACATGAAACTATAGGTTCAGAAGAATCCTCTTTTTGAGACACAAATGGCTGGATTTGGGTGGATCTTGTTGTGATGCCCAGTGCTGTGGAATACCCCACCTCTACAGCAGGTGGTCATGAAGCCTTGTTGGTGTGAGATGTGGTTTATTTGAACACACATCATTTATTTGACATCATCATCCTCAGATATTCACCCCTCCCAGAGAGCTCTGAGGGCCATCACTGTCTCAGGTTCCACTGACAGTGAGCAGTGAAGGAGGAAAAGCATGAGGAGAGGGGATAAATTAACATGTTCATTAATGTAATTATGCTACATTTGGCCAGGAAGATTAATGCAGCTATATCCTGACTTTTTAGCCATTATCTTCAGTGAATAAAAGCACTTGGAGTTCTTACAATTAATAAACAAATAAAAAGCTGCAGCACTACCATCACCTTCTCACATTTTATCCTGTTGAACACCTCTAGGCACCACTTGTATGCAGTATTTCAGAAACACGCATTATAGACAGTGATGTAGGAGTCACCAAAAAGAAATTAAATCAGAAATATTCTGCAACTGAAGAGTGGGAGTTTTGTTTTACCTGTCATGCTGGCAAACCTCGCTGTTTGCCACTACTGCAGTTTAAACTTGAGCATTGTTCCTTTTCAAGAAGAAAATGGTAAATCTGTTGTCTCTTTCTAGAATCATCTTCCCAGTAATGACAAAATTCTGGAGGTTTTAGGGCTGGAGAAGACCTGGTGATCCCACATCTCCCTGGGCTGCCTAATTCCAGTTTTCAGTGAAGAATTTTTTCCTTTTTTGCCATCTCATCTAAACCTTGGCAAACCTTGAGGCCATTTCCTCTCATCCTGGCAGTTGCTTCCTGAGACCAATCCCACCTTGCCAAAGGCTGGCAGAAACAATTTGTTTCTGGTTCAGAACCATGGTGACCAACATTATTTCATGTCACTGCCACACAAAATTCAGCAGCAGCAACCTCAGAAATTTAAACAATCACAGATTACTTTGATTTTAAATTGTCCTGCCTATAATGGACTGTAAATTTAGAGGCTACAAATACATAATCTTAACCACAGCAGCTCTGAACAGCCTTGACAGGGTTTATCAGCTAAATGTTTAATCAGGCAAAGCAGCAAAAAACACAACCACAGGAATACATGGTATTTAGCATTTAAATAAAGCTTGTAAACCAATGACAAGTCTATTTGGGCAACTACTCCCACACGTGTTCCTTATCTGCAAAGGTCTTGTCCCAAATTTATCGGAACGAGTCTCTCGTACTTTATTTTCCAGGCAGGAACATCAGTTTCCATTCACTGAGCTTACAGAAAAAAGATGCAGAAAACTACAAGTTAAAAGCCACGGCCATGAAAAAAGCATTCCCACAATGTCAATGTCATTCTGCTCTGTGAACTTAATCAAGCACAGCCAAAACCCCTAAAAATCACAATTGTAAAACCAAGAACAAAAGCCCCACCACACAGAAGGAGAAATGAGCCTGACGAAGCACCGCAGCTCTTTTCTTGTCTAATTGCAGAGCTGTTTCAAAATTCCCAGCAAAACCTGGCTGCTTCCACGATCCAACCTTGAGCAAATAAGGTGAGCAGGAGCCAGGGCGGCACAAACCCCAAATCCTCGTTTGCCCAGCCTGCAAGCTCTGTGTGAAATTGCCCTGCTGCTAATGGGCACCAGCTCCTCCCTGCTGCTAGCAGGGGCCAGATGTGGCTCCTTCTGCCTCGCTGCCCCTTGGCCCCGCACACAGACCCTGCTCTGGGGCTGCTCCACTCCCCCTCTGCTGGCAGAGCTCATCCCACAGCAGCCCCAGCACACCAAATGAGTTTTTATTGTCGTTATTAAATAGGCACAAGCAGTGAGACTCTCCCTTGTGTGTGGTTTGGGGGGGACTCAAAAAACTCCCGTGGAAGTTACACCTTTTTGTACTGAGGAATTGGCTTTGCTCGTGGTTCATTCCAGCAGCTTTTAAATACATTTCTCCTCCTTTTAGAGTTGGGAACCATTTGCTTTATGAGCACCATTTGGATCATTTGCCTGTTGCTCATAAAATAGACAAAGCTTTTATCCATGCCATGAATTTTTACTCACTTTATACAAAATACCTAAGGAGGGATTTGCAGTGGCCAGAATTACATCCATGAAAGAATTATCAACTAATTCAATTTTCTGCTACAATAATGGCTCCAGCAGTTTTTGATTTTGTTGATTACATTTCTTCTCTCCAAGAAACAAAAAAAAGCATGTTAGCATTAGTTTCTTTGTAGGTATTTGTTTTAGAAAACAGACTATCTTTTAAAATGAAAAATAAATAGGAATGATGAAAATATTTTGTGAATTTTTATCTTTGTGGTTATTAATTAAAGCTGTGGCAAATGCAGATTTCGATAGCAATCAAACAACACGGTGATGGTCTGTTGTTGTTCCAGCAAGAACGAGGATTCCCATCAACACTGGGACAGTGCAACAGAATATTTCCTTGGCAGGACTGCTGGCAGCAAGTCACACAAAGCACCAAGGAGAAGTGGCTGCAAAATTCACCTGTGTCACCCACGTTCACACACCAGTGCGTGTGACAATCGTAAACGACAATCGTAAATGAGTAAATGACAATCACAGCATCAAGCTGCTTCAGCAGCTCCTCTCTCAACTCAGAGGCCAAAATGCTCTCCAAGAAGCCAAACCCAGCCCCAACCCAAGCTCCTGGTGAGGAAATGCTGCAGGAGAGGAACAGGAGGAGCCATCAATGCTCCATCAGCTGGGACCAGACGCCTCCCTGCAGGTTGTCCCAGCACACGAAGGGTTAATGCCTGCTGCTAGCTGAGGAGCACAGCAAGCCCCGCAGGACTGCACACAAACATCATTGATTGCAGACTCGGGTCGAAGGGGTTTAATTGCTGTGATTAGCAGCCGCCTGCATGGAGGGTTTGGGGGGTTTGGCCATGCAGGGCTGGCAGCAGCACACCCTGAACTGGGACAAGGGGAAACCCTGGGCCTTGGGGAGCAGCAGCTCAGGGACTGCCCTGCAGCACCAGGCTTGCAGGTTTACAGACATAAATCTCCCCTGTGCATGCACAAACACAAACAGCACATAGCTGGGTTTATCAGCTGAGAGTTTCTATATTTCAGCCAGCTCTGCAGACTGTCCTGTGGAGCCTGCACAGCCAGCACTGCACCTGCTAAAGGGAAACGCACTCAGGCATGAGCAGAGCTGTGAGGGCTTTTTCACTTCTGCTTCTCAGTCCCTGCACTGTATTTGCCACAAGCTTTGGGAGCAGAACCTCTGGAAAAAACTTAACTTCCAGGATTTCACATCTCACCGCTTCTTTCCTTCCCTCACATCACCTCCGAAGCCACATGTGCAGTACACTGATACACAGGGAATAAACAGCAAAAAGGGCTCTGAAATCCTCCACATAAAACATTTACAATAAACATTTTTTCAAGTAACTACAAACACCAAAATATTCATACCCATTCTGTGTTAAGAAAGATTGCATATTTATATCCATGTTTCTTTATTACTTTTTGCAATGGTTAATTATTGTTTCATTCTTGGTTAAGTCCTCATGAAGCAAAAGGCTGATGTCTCAAACCTCCCTCCCAAAATAACAAACATTCACCATTTCATTTCTATACCAGATGCTCACAGTTTATTGGCACACCAATAAAACCATCAAAGTAATTTTGTTTTGTCAAGTTCCGCAATTTTTTTTTAAGCACAAGTTGAAGGCAAGATAAGGCTGGCATTCCTCCCTTAAAAAGAACTTACAGGGGATCACCAGTAGTCTGGGCAGCCAAAAACCAAAACAAACCATTTTTACATGTGATAGAAGAACCACAGAACAACTTTTTGCAACTTTTTTTGCAGATTATGTCCATAAATACTTATAGAAACCAGCACTACAGACAAGAAGTGATCAGAAAAGTTGTTCCAGCCTACCTGTGGCTGAGTCCAGGGCTCCAAGGCAGTTTCTTTCAAAGGAGTTTGTGGCCTTCCCACTTCTTTCGTGTGCTTTTGGGAGAGAAAAAGATGTCAGTGATATGTTCAGTCAGCATTCAGCATTAATATCCCTCGAGGGAATAAAACAGGTACAAATTCCATACAATAATGTATCAACGCATCAATGCACACATTTGGTGTAGGCTGTAAGTAACTTTTTATTTTTCCACCAGCTAAATAACTTTATGGAGTTGCTGTATCTTTGAAGGTGTGGGGGTATACACCTTCATCTGTGCATACAGGTAAAAAATTCAGCTGAAAATATGAAATTATTTGCCACCAGAGTAAGGCTCAGCAGCAGAAATTCAGAGGGAACTCAACTCTGGTTTCTCCCCTGTTTTCTGCCCAGGCTGTGTTATGCTCACTGTAACTTCAATAGATGAATCCAAAAAGGAATTTTTGGGAAACACTTTTTAAGGCTGAATTATTTGGATGTGGAGCCATGTTTTCAGGTGAGAGCCCTTGTCTTTCCTTAATCCTCAGAGGTGGAGCCAGGACACAGAGCAGTTAAAGGTTTTCTGTCTCCTTGGCTTCCCACCACTTGGAATGTTCTACGAACAACCACCCCAAACCAAAAGTCATTTAATCAAATAAATTAAAATGGTCTTCAAAGACTCTGATCCTTCACACTTCCTTTTTTTACAATACCAAAACATCCTGCAATTCTTTATTAACATCTAATTACTGCAATAATAAATGCATTGGTAGATTTTGGTCACTGGGCCTGAGCATTGAGCAGGATGTTGGCACGTTTTAATTTTCTCCATATGTGCTTCCAGTGAGGGAATTTCTCACACTGTTGTGAAGGATAAAAGTCTCTCATTTTCTTTCTCCCTAAATTTTTGCTCTGTCATAAAACAGAAACAAGACTAAAGAAAAGATCTTCTGCTGAAATACTTTTAAGTAGCACCAAGGTTTTCCTCCTCCTAAAATACATCTCTAATGACAATCCCTTTGACCATATCTAATACAAATATCACATTATCCAGGTCCCACTAAAGGCCCTTGGAGACTGCAAAGACTGACAAAGAAAAGGAGATGCCATTGAATTTTTTGTCTTTTACACCAATATATAGCTGCTTAAAAGGAAGCATTGTTTTTTAAATACAGAATTTGGGGGCAACTTCAGTTTGCATGGAGCATTCACAGGGCTTCTTTCAAAAAACCACCTTATTAAATGGCAATTGTGTTTTGGCAGCTTGGATTGCCTGTAATAATAGATTACAAGCAATAATTTCTACCATTTTTTGTTATTTTGTGTTTTGGGGTAGCAATGGAATATGATTCATTCTTGAAATAGAACAATAAGTGCATTTCAAAAGTAAAAAGAAATAACCACAGATTCGGTGAATGCTAAAAAGAGTTAAAATGAATGCATCTGGGAAGGGAAGGTTGTGTTTTTCATGTGTTCAAAAGCAAATGTAGTCTACCTTATAATCTTGCTTTAATCACCAGCCATCAAAGGGACCCAAACACACAATGAAAATTATTAAACATATCAATTGTGATGCTAAAGATACCATAATAATTCCACATGGGCCAGCCTGCCAGGAACTGATGTTAAAAATCACATTATTTCTTGAGAAATAATTCTCCTTGGCATTTCACACCAATTTTTTATACAACATTTGTCCACTCAGAGGGCTAAGAGAAAAATGAATAAACAAGTGATTATGCAAGAAAAAGAGATGTAAAAGTACATTTAGGTGAAACAGCACTTGAAGTGTTTGGCTAACACTGGAAACAACATTCTCAATCTTAGACATGGCTTAATGAAAACTCAAAGAACTTAAGGCTGAATTTTATTTAGACTGGCCCCATTTACTTCCTAAAGATCCCCCTGCCCTGCACCTAAAGAGACCCCAAAGATAAAATATCAGGAAATAGGGACAGCACACCGGACGAGTGAAAATAGTGCAGATTGCAGGGAAACTGCTGCTCCTGGAGGGAAAGAAGGTAAAACCAAGCAGCAGCTCCTTCACCCCTGCAGGCTTTCCTCACACAGGAAACACCTTTGTGGCTCTCACTCCAATTTCCAGTGCTGTTCCACAGGCAGCTCTGGTTTGCCAAGGAGAACCAGGAGGGGATTTGTGGGATCACTTTTCCCAAAGGTGTGAGACCTGTGAGCCCACAGGGGCTGCTGGCACCCACCCAGTGCCTGCACCTGTGACAAGAGGCAATTCCTGCCCCTCCCCAGGTGAGCTACCTGCTCTGAACTGCCTGCTGCAACAGCAGCTACACCTGGAGTACAGAGCTTGCTCACCCTGGCTGAGATACACACACCTTGCTCATGGATCACACCAGCAGCACTTAGCCACAAGCTCTCTTTCCTCTGTTTTAAAGAAGCAAAGTGGCAATGAGAGACAGTCCTTACAGGAGCCTCTTCCTTCCAGCACAGGTAAAGAAGCTCTGACTAAAAGTGGGGAGTTTTTGGAAGACTTTACCCCCTTGTTTAGCTTGGAGCATCTTCCTACAGCCTTCTGCAGCTCCCAAATCCCCTGAAGAAACAATAGACTGTGCCCACAGTCTTTTATGTTCCCTCCTCTTCCTCGATTTGGCGTTTTAGTTCCACAAAAGGAAGAGAGCTGTGCTTGTGATGAGATCAAAGATGGAATTGGACTGGATCAAAGATGGAAGATCTCAACCCGGACATGATGTTGTGGTTCCAGCAGTGCCAGTAGAGCTCCCCCAGCCCTTGCACACACACACAGATTAAAATTTTTCTAGCAATCGAGCTTGACTGGTGAAATAAATGAGGTTCTTTCCATGTTGGAAAAGCCACCTGAACCTCTGTAAGAGCCACTGAACCTCTGCAAGATCCAGGTGCTGTTCCACCAGCACAGGGGGTACCTTGGACAGCTCCTCCTGCTCCTCCTGAGCCTTTCCCCTCTGCTGCAGCTCAGGGAGGCACATCCTGCCCTAAATCCTCACCTGGCACTGTGTCACTGCTGGGGTACAGGTACTGAGCAAGGCACAAACAAAGGAACCACATAAAACCGTGCTGGCTGTAAAGGTTTCCTTCATCTCAGAATTATTTCCTTTTGTCCACCAAGAAATGCAATAATTCCAGCTGCAACCCAAGCCTGTATACCTACATAAACTCAGATTTTCAGGTGTTTTCAATAGGAACAAAGTTTTGGTTTGCTGTGCCATCATACAGCCAGTCCCATCACTTGGCCACCTAGAAATTATCCTGATCAGTGTTGTTACCAATCAATAAAGTCCAGAATAATAACCAGGTCATAAAAGACTGTGCACAAAATATTTTGCTGATATTTGGATTTTTTTTTGTCTGGTTGCAACAGCAAAATAAAGCTTTAATATTTAATCAAAGCAGTTATTAAGTATTTTTTTAAGGGAAAAATGAAATTCATCATGAATATTTCCTGTTGTTTATTAGGAACCATAAGTTAACAAACATATAATTACTTATGACAACTTGACAGGTAATATCCAGGCTTCCAAAGCCTACCAGAGAAAATTAACTGTAAAACAGATTTTAAAGGTTATGAAAGTGTTTTAAGTCAGATATCATTTCTGTCTTTAATAGAATGATGGATCTGGGTATTTCAGAGTGGTCCTCACTCTGAAACATGAGGGGAGATCTTCAGTGCATCTGAGACAACTGAAACTGATTAGGTTTTATTCTAATACTAAATACTGGATTGGTTCAGCTGGATAAATGTTACTTCTGTTCCATCATCCTTCTCTATCAACAAATTTTTGCTTTTCTTCAAAGCACACCTTGACTTGGAATTGAGAAGAAAAAATAAAAAGTTGCAACACAACAACTTTGGTTCATCTATTCTGATTTCTGGAAAAGCCCTACAATTACGTAGGCAGATACTACCACCAGTAATTCTAGTGATTATTGATTACTGTGAGTAGCAAAAGCAGACTGAAATTCCAAGGTAAAACCATGCATTTTTCTCTGCTGCCTTAGGAAACTGCTGTGGCAGCATTAAAATTGCCTGACTCCAAGTGTCCCACTCCTGCACTTTACAGCAAAGGACAAAAAAAAAAAAGAACAAACAATAAACTATGAAACAAGCTTTCAAGCTGAAAAGTTCTATGGCTTGAAGTAAAATTTGGGAAACAAACAGCAAAAAATTTACTAGCTTGTATACCAGCTGTGTTACATTATCATAATATAGTTGGGATTGCAAAGGTTTATCTGTTTGGGACAACTTCTGTCTGCCAAATCCACATTTTTAGACAGGAAATGCACTCTTCATTATTTTTCTGTTGCACACTTTAATTAGGAAATCAGGTACACCGATTTTACTGTCCAGGCAGAGTGTCTTTGCACTGAGACAGAAGAACCCTGTAAGCTGAGGAGGAGATTATCTCTATTAACAATGCCTCCCCCTTGCCTCTAAGTTGATTTCAGGTAATTGGATTCCTTCAGCCTCTCAAGGTCCTCCACAAGAAAGGTGAACAGAAGGATTAATTTTAGTGACAATAGTATAAGTCAATGAAACAGATTGCTAAAACAAATTATTCTATTCTGAGTTTCCAAAGTTCATATATTTATACATAAAGAAAGCCACAGGACAGCTGAATTGAAGATGTCCTTAAGGATTCCTATAGGAAGGTTTCTGCTTTGGGTTCAAGAAACAAAGGTCTGCATTTTGCCAGAGGACAGAAACACAAATAAATATACAGTTAAGAATCCCTTTGTGGAGAGATCAGTGAGGAACACAAGTCTCGACCCCTGAAATGTAACTTAGGAGCTTTCCGGAGTAAGCAGCAACCTGGAATCACCTCTGGCAGCTTCCTCTCTGTTTTGTTTTGCTGTCCCAGCTGCAGCTCCCTCTCTGGAAGCACCAAAACACCTGTGACATGGCTCTGCATCCTCCCAGCCATTCCTTGGGCTCAAAAGCCACAATTTCACCCAGCAATTCTCCAATGGGGCTGCCAACAGGCAGCTTTTACCTTGCAAGCACCTCCTGGGAGATGCAATAAACCCCCCAGGGCACACCCAGCATTAGGAGACGATTCCAGGGGTGCAGCACACCCACAGCTGTTCTGCTGCTCCTGCAGGGAAATCAGCCCTTGGCTCATTTATTTCCCTCTTTTGTCCCAAAAGAGAGGGCAGGACAGGGGATGGAGGATAAGGGCAGGGTGTGGGTGCGGGGTGCAGCACACCAGCGATGCTCAGGGGTTTAACAAAGCCTGACACGAGATTTGCCAGATGGTTCTGCGCCGGATTGTAAAACTTTAAACTAATCTTCATTTAAGAGTTTTAAGGGCTGTATCCCTCTTATAAAGCCTCTTGCTCTTTTGCCTGGTTGATTCTGGTAAATTATAGATCAGACTTTAGAAAACTGCTTCCATGAGCAGCGGCTCCTTAAATCTCAGCTAAACTGAGCAAGAAGATTACATGTTATTATGATGTAGCACAGCAGGATTTCTGTACAGCAAACATAATGATGTAGAGAAGGATAAAACTATCATTCTGCACAAGGAGGTCATCCACACAAGAACAATGCTCTCTACACGGCAGCCAAATCCATCCCTACATGGTGAATCTTCACTGGGAAAATGCTTTTTCTTAACGGTTCTGTAAAGAAACCCAACCATAAGCAAAAAAAACCCAAATCTGCGCTTCAGGATTCAGCCATCAAGCATTGTGCCACAAAGGAGATGTCATTAGGGAGAAATTATTCTAAATACTACTAGAAAAAGTATCTATTTCAAGGGCAATTTTAGGGTAAATGCATCTTGTTGGTTTTATGCAAGGAGAAAGGATTTCCTGTGAATCCCAAGGGATATGTCAGATAGGGGATATAGCATTAAAAATTAAAATGCTCACTAATCTTACAAGCACATATATATACTTTTAATTGTAAATCAAACCCAGTTCACATGGAACAGCACAGAGTTACTACATTGGTGTAGAAATTATTTCCACCTGCTATGTGTATTTGCCATCTTACTCAGTATCTTCCCTACTAAAATTCTAATAGAGAGAGTTGCAGATTTCAGACACCAGATGATGACAGAGTCAAAGTGGGAACAACAGAGAGTAAACCCAAGTGTTCAGTAACCAGCAGCAGCAAAACTGCAAAAAATCAAGAGACTGAGACCACCAAATCTGTAAGTTGATACAGTAATTTGATACTAAAATTGTGGCTTATCAAATTTCTTGAACAGGTGATGCAAATGCCTAAGTCTATTCAGCTCTAAGGCAGCATCCTGTTGAAACTGCACTGATTTTCTTTTCCTCTACACAATGCTGATTGTAGTGGAGTAATGTCAAATGACCTCCTTCTTCCTTTTCTCTTTTTTTCTCCAATTGAAACATTGCTTTCTGCACAGGAAAGCTTTTGACTTAAAAGCAAACAGGTGAGATATTCACAGCCCTGGTCTTTTTCAGAATGTCATGCACAGGAATTATACAGACTCATCCTAAAGTTTCCTGTAAGAACAGCAGCAATTTGAAATGCCTAAGAAAAGTGCCTGTGAGGATATACTGGTGAAGACTGTTGCACAACTGATTTTATTACATTTAAATTACAAACTGAAACTGTTATCCTTCTGTTTTATCTTGCACATCATTGCTTATAAACTTAAGCAAGTTTTTCAGATTTCAAATATAATAAAGAAATTCCTAATGAACAGTTAAATAATTTCTGATATAAGAACAGAGGATTTGCCACAAATTCAGATAATCCTAAAGGAAAAAAAAAAACCAAAAAACCTTCAAATTTCACAAACACTGAGCTTTTTTTAGTTCATATATGTAAAAATCTTAGGGTAATAGGTGATAAAATATGCTTACACTATATGTTCTGGCTTGAAAGTATTTACACATATAAAACTAATGTGACATTAGATGCTGAGGTTTTCCTGCTTCAAGTGAAAGCGGGGAAAAAAGAACATAATATCAAACAGCTTGTTTTACTTGTCTGAGCTCTACTTAGCTTTTAAAGAAGGAATAGAAATGTACACAAATCCGTTTTGTAGCTCGGATATAAAGCATTGTGTTAAAAATGTAATACACGGTAGCAAAACTAAAATTTTATATTCCTGCATATTTCCGGCAGAGTTGTTAAAATTCACATTTCTTGCTATACCCGGTCATAAAAATAGTTTCTCTTTCTGTAGGTTATTCAGGAAAACAGCAGAGCCCCTGTCTGGATCCACCTTGTCCAAATGTGGGGTTTTTTTAGGGCTTGTCATTTTCCTTCTCTATGGCATGACTAAGTTATACTTTACAGAAATCCAGCTTCTCCTAAAGAACATTTGCAATTTAAATTGCTCTTTCTCTCTGAACATTAAGTCTGAATTGGATAAAGTTGTTAAAAGCTAAGGCTTCCTGGTTTTTTTTACTAATCAAGCAAACCAAAATTACATTATCAGAGCCAGCCAGGAGTAGCAAGGTTGCTGGAGAAAGGCCTGAAAGGGAATCTCACACAGTGATTACAGCCAGGGCAGAATGGCTGACCAACCTCTACACTCTGAGCTTTGAAGTGTGGCAGAACTAAGGAAAATGTGCCACCTTAAATTAGATTTTTCCAGAAAGTTGATAAATAGGCTTACTCATAAAGAGCAGCAAGACTAATCTGCAATTCTCCTGACATTAGACAACATGATCTATAGAAGCCTTGTTGGATCATCAGTTCTTTTCATTTGATGTCATCCTATTTATATTCCTTATCCCCAGCTGTGACTATTCGTCTTCTAAAGTATGTTTGATTTTTCTAGTACATATTGTAGCTCTGAGGAGATGAGGTAAAATAAAAAAGTGAGATTGTTCTTCAGGTGGCAGGAGTGTGTCCAGAACAGGCACTCAGACCATAAATAATCCCCCAAGAGATAAAGAAATACGTTGGGAAATGCTTTTATTGCTCCTTATCGTGACTTGGAGTAAATTATCCAGCCTCTATCCTGAGCTGTGGCACAGAACTCAGGGTGGATGCAAAGAATGTGGTTTGTAAAGGAGGGAGGAGCAGGGGGAGGCAGGTGGGAGTCCCTGGAGGGGTAAGAGGGGCTCCAGCTGCCCCAGGACACATCTGTGCAAGGAGGATCCATCGCCCACATAAGCCAAGAACGTCTGTGGGCTGGAGCAGCACAGCTCAGGAAAAATTTATAGGTCATTTGATACTTGACATGTGGTCAGGATAGAGTCCAAAATCCCCATATTTTTCTAGTAAAATCCATAAAAAAATTTGTATTGCACCAGCAAGAACCTAGTGCCTGTCAGCCTCACTGCTGCTTCTTCCCTTCCCTTGGACAGCTCTGCACAGCCTCCCATCAAGAGGAGCAACACAAATATTCCCTTTTTCTTACTGGGAAAGGGCCACCACAGATGCCCACAGAGCCCCTTCACATTTCCCCCAGCACTCCTGAGTTGTGCCAAACCCATCCTCACCCTTTGTTAGAAATCCCTTCTGAAGTTAGAGGAGAAATTCTGCCTTGATGTCACAGGCTTTGCTGCAGTTGGCTGTCAGGAGAATAGTCACTCCATTTCAAGAAGAATCATAAATTTATAACCATTGTTTTTTTCAGCTAAACATAAATAATAACATTACAAAATTATTTCTCTGTTTGACCTATATAATAATAGTCTGCTGTGCTGCCTTTCGGGAAGGAGGGAACATAAAATTCATCGGAGGCTGCACTGAATAAAGAGATTTTGGAAGCCCTGACAGACTGGGGCCAAGGCCCACCAGTGCCACAATTTCCTGGCTCCTGAGTGCTCCATAATGTGGCAGATTTGTGTCCCTGGGGCATGGAGGCAGGACAGGAGTGCAAATCAGGCTCAGCATCTCTCTCAGTGTGAGGCTCTGCTCTTTGGAGGGTTTCTAGACCCATTCAGGGATATTCAGGGCAGTTCCTATAACACAGATGTGTTATCTTTATATTTTAGATATCATTACAAGGCTCCTTGGCCCAGATATTGGGTTGGCTTTGAATGTTAAATATTAAATTTCAGTGTTAAATATTTAATACAAGATCTACCTCTGTTTCCTCTGTGATCTTGTCCCTGCTCAGAGCAGGGTCAGGCAGCAGAGGCAGAGGTCACCTGCTCCCTGTGGCCAGCAGATGAAGCCATACAATGAACTCACAAAACCAAAGCTCACTTGAAATCCCCTCTTGTTTGCTCTGCAGCAAAAAATATATCCAAAGAAATTAAGGAAAACAATTTCAATATTTTCACTGTTGTTTTTTTTACACAGAGGTCTTAAAAGTTCTAAGGAAAATGGTATTTTGTTTATTAGGGGCAATTGCTTCCATTCTTCCAGATGACAAATTCCAGGAACAATTTGAGCTTTTAGAAATGGTTAATGAGATAAAAATCATTAAGGCATCATTCTGATGTGAAGGGTTTGCTTGTCTCACATGAGAGATCTGCAGATAAACATTTGGGATATTTGAGAGCAAAAACCACAGAATGTGGCCATCACTGGATTTCCAAACAGTTTACGCTGAACTCTTACTGGTCTGAGATTAAGCACACATTCAGTGCAACAACATATAGCAGTGAAATCAGGCATAGTAACTCCTTTTATTAAGTGAAATACTTTTATAAAGGTGCGTTACTCTGTCCAGATGTAACAGACTGGGAATAATTCCACTTATAAAGGTTGCTTGCATTATCTTCTCTAACACCTCTGATGTATGTATTTCATAAAACAAACATTCTGTTATCTCTGGATTATTGCAGTAAATCTACTCATATAAATTCTTCAGGAATTCTTATTAAGGAATATGAAACACTTCCACAATTTACATGACAGTGACCCTTAAACCTTGTCAGATTATGCTCTGTTTTTTTATTATTCCAGTTCCTACAACTGATTAATTACTCACTGAACTGAAAGATCTGAAATTGCACCAAGTGACTGTTCTAGCAACAACACTGGTTCAAAGATCAATGAAGAAAAAAATCAAAAAACTAGCAAATAAAAAACAAACCAAAACCCCAAAGCACCAAACTCCACAAAATAACCCAAAATGTCCTGGGTCTGTGCTCTTTATTTTTGCAGACTATCTGATCTTTTAAATTCAAGTACAGCTTTGTATTTTGTGTGAATTGCAACATAATCACTGAGAGAAATCAGACAAAACCTATTGAAACAACCTAAGTAAGGATTTGTCCCACAATCCTTTAAGGATTCTCCTCATTTCTGCTACAAGGTAAATAAAGATAAAGCACCTTTATTACAAGGATGTAAAGATGTTATGATAGATCTCTACATATATAAAAGCCTTGGCATTCAAAGGTAAAAATAATATTTTCCTTTTTTTTTTTACTCTTGCAGGCTTATCTCAAAGGGAGCAGTTGGGAAGAAAGGGGAGGCCGTGTAACACGTGCCGACTGAACCGAATGGAATTTTCCAGGCAGTGCAGATAGGCTGGCTGTGCTCTCTGGAGCCGAGAGCTGCTCAGTATGGGTGAGGTGGAACTCAAAACCTGAACATCATCAACTTTTCATGTCCTTCACCATCCCCGTGCCCAGCTCTGGCACAAATAACCCTCGGCACGATTCCCACCGGCCAGCCCAGGATCCTGTGCTGACAACAGCCCGCAGCACGCCTTGTTTCTTGAGCAAACAAAGAGTTGGAATAAAAAGCAAAATGAGGAGAAGGAAAATGTCACTGCTGCTCAGTCAGTGGGTGCTCAGAGACACTGCTGATTAATGTGTTAACTGGGGAGCCCAAAAAGACAAACCTTTTGAATCGGGCAATGAAAAGACATTTGTTCTCCTTTGTAGACAAACACTGATTATACCAGGGAAATTTAACCACCGCAAATATAAAAATTACAGCTGAAATAATTAATAAAAGCGGCAAATGACATGACAAAGGAAATGACATGAAAGGGTTCCCTCAAAACCCCCTGCTCATGACACACAGCAAAACGAGCGAGTGTCACGCGACTGATGTGAGACAAAAGATCAACAGCAGTGGAGGAAGACTTGAGGAAAGCTGGAGATCAAATAAAAAACGCAAAACTATTTTCTGTGTTAAATATGTATGATAAACATCGACTGCAAGACAGCAGACCTAATCCTGCCTTGTCCTGAATCCCGAGTGAAAAATTTTACATAACCTTGCATCTCTCTTCCATGGGAATTCTTAGGGAAATATTTTATATCAGTGAATTTTTATTTTCTTTTTAAACAATCTTAGCAAGGCCTGAAACAGTAAATAGAAGATAGAAAAGTTTCATGTTATATTTCTATTCCTAACACTCAAAGAACCACGTTACGGATTCAATTGTCTCTCTCCTTGTACTCAACTCATCACACAGAGAATACAGATTCATCTTTCCTAGACAAAATAACAATACAGAATTCATATTTCAACTTCCTTTCAGATTGTCTATAAATATGACATTATATAAATATATTATCACATTATTCAAAAAAAGTAGACAAAAAGCTACTGTGGAAGTAATTTTTCCACTTCTCTACTTGCACCTTTTTTCCTACATTTACCTCTCACTTTAAAGAAATTGTCTAATGTAGAGATTTCATTGATATTCACTTTAGGGTAACCAGTTGATTTCAGCAAAAATTGGTGTGGAAGAATCTTATCATAAAAGATTAAATGGATCTAAAGGAAATTGCACTGCTCAAGCAAAGCCTTAAATTGTTATCTCCTTATAAAAGTTTAGTATGATATCTCAACCAGAAATCAGACCAGCTTTTACAAATGGTAACATTTCCTTCCTAGAAACCCATTTGAATTTGATTTTTTCCTCTCCCTGACTTTCTCAGTCCTCATGATGCTATCTCTAGTTTATAAAACCTCTTCAAGCAATGTTCTGCCAACAAGTGGCTTCCTTAATTTACCTCTACCATAAATTCCCAACCACAAGAGTAGATTCCTTGCTGCTTCAGATCTGCATTTAATTCCACATCCCTGCCTTTCATTTCACAAATGCCCACCTTTATCTCCATCATTTCACTTTGGGGCATCATTTAACTCAGTCCTCCCTAGCCAGGAGTCCTCTCAGACCCTCCCACAAACTTCTGGCTTCAGTAAATTGATTTGATGTCTCCTCCAGCTATCCTCCACAGCAAATCAATCCTTTGACTCCCGCAACTTTTCTGAAGCCTCACCTCCTTGCCTGCGAGAGGAAAGCTGTAATCACCCTTTATTTGCATTTCTCCATGGCCATGAAGGGGGACTGATTGAGGATTAAGCATTTGCCATCACAGCTGGGTTCAGACAGAGCCAATTGACCCCTCAGCCCTCCCAGTCTCGCTGCCATCCCTTCCATCAGGGCTGGAACACTGAGACTTTGCTGCCACACACACAGAGAAGTTCCTCAAACCCTCTCACACAAACCAGCACGCACCACAGTGAGCAATTTTCTGAGGAAATGCCTTTCCATCTCACACTTTGGGAAACTTCTCTCAATCTGCTCCATTTGCCTCGCTATTAGAGTACAACTGAAAAAAAAAATCATTAAAAGAACCCACCTAGGACTTGATCTCAACTGACTAATGACTAGAATCAGTCATGCAAAAATGCAGCTAAAAAGCTCTGTTTTTAAAGAGAGTAGTTTCTGTAACTCAGCTATCCAGACCATAATTAAGACTGAGCTGCTCAGACTTCTTGGAGCAAGTCCATAACTCCAAATGAGATGGTTTTGTATTCTGGAAAGTTCACCACATCATCAGGTAAATTGGAAAGACAGGAAGACAATGGATACAGATACAGTAAATGTATCTCTCCTACAGAAATATCAGAATAAATGGTGTTGTTCATCTTAGAAGAAAATAAAAAGCAGAGGATCCATGTACTGACACCCAGGTCTATTTATCATTTACTGGACCTACAAAGTGGCTGCTCACAAAGTTCTACTTGAAGAAGTGGGGGGATGAAATTAAAATATTATGTTGTTTTTTTCAGGATTAATCTTGTGCACTGTTGGTTGGAGTGCTGAGAACATCAGAGATTTCAAAACATGGCATTAAAGAGCAACAATATTCAGAGCTATAATAATTAAGACAAAATAGACATGATCTTCAGACAGCAGTGCAGAACCTTATTTTCCAGCACCTTTAAGCTATTCAGGGCTGTGGGAGTGAGATCTTTATAAGTGATAATTCCACCCTATAGCACTTCCAACACATTTTTCATAAACAACTCACATTTGCTCGTGTTAGTTCTTGTGTACTTTGCAGTTTTAGCAACACAGCGTTCCTTGTTTGTGCAGATTTGCATTTGTCCACGCTCAGGATGGGATCTGGCAGAGCCTGGCTCATCTCCAGGGCTCCTGTGACAAGGAGCTGTGACAAATGTCACCCTGTGTGTGTCCCAGTGACCGAATTTCACAAACTCTGGGTTCATGGCTCTCTGGGTGCACCCCTTCGTTCTCATCACAGCCCACGCTGGGCTCTGGAGCACAGCAAAACCTGTGCAGCCACTGAATCATTCAACAGTTGCCATTCCAGTAATTTACACAGTAATTTACGCATGGAAAACTGTTTCACCAATAATACAAATAGTTAAAGGAGGAAACCACCAGGAAGGAGCAGGAGCTGTGTTGTCCTGTGCTTGTGATGGTCAGCCTTTAACTCCACATGTTAAATCAATAAAATTACCTTGACTCACAAAGAAATCAACTACAAGTTTCACGAGAGGAAGCTCTAAGTTGCAAGAGTTTTAACATGAAGTAATAAAAAGGAAAAAAAGTACTTCAGAGAACTTAAGAGAAAGACAAAATTAAATGTGCTGGGGTGCTAAGGTCAGCTCCCTAATGCACAGCACACATTCACTAGTGCAAAATGCTTTTACAGTTTCCTGAGGCTCAGCGTGCTCTTTGCTGCTTTTATATGTCAACAGGTTCATCCTAGCGTGCCCTCAGCATTCAGAAATCACCCCCTTCATTATCAGCCAGAGCTGTGTGAATAAACCAGAGTTAACCACGCACCCCCCGTTACTGAATAAACCAGAGGAGTTAACCACACACACCCCGTGCCTGGATAAACCAGAGGAGTTAACCACGCACCCCCCATTACTGGATAAACCAGAGATGTTAACCACACACACCCCATTACTGGATAAACCAGAGGAGTTAACCACACACACCCCGTGCCTGGATAAACCAGAGAAGTTAACCACACACACCCCATTACTGGATAAACCAGAGGAGTTAACCACACACACCCCATTACTGGATAAACCAGAGAAGTTAACCACACACACCCCATTACTGGATAAACCAGAGGAGTTAACCACACACACCCCATTACTGGATAAACCAGAGATGTTAACCACACACAGCCCGTGCCTGGATAAACCAGAGAAGTTAACCACACACACCCCATTACTGGATAAACCAGAGGAGTTAACCACACACACCCCGTGCCTGGCACAGCACACACTCCTCAGTCTGAAATGTGAATTCCTGAGGTGGGCACAGGGGCCAAGCTTGGCACAGAGATAACCTCCCTGAGACATAAAAGAACTCTGCTGACCCCAGCCTTGTGACCCCAGTGCTAAAAGTCACTGCCAGGATCTCCATCAGAATCACTGACTGCTCTATAACTCAGAGCCATCTGTACTGCAGGGCTGCTGTCACTGCAGGACACGAAGCAACACGAGCACACACACCACTGCTCTCAAGGTGAAGAAAAGTGAAGTTTATTTTCTGACTCCCAACATTTACAGATTTCCAAAAGTGACAGCAGATTGGGGAGTGACAGTGCCACCTCTCCAATGACACTGGACAGACCAACAGCCCATCAAATTCCCCTCCTCCATAAAAGAATGCAAAACAACGAGTTACTTACAGAGGTTGTGTGAGAAAGTTCATTACAAGAATGTAAACATCAGAAGGCTTAGAAAAACTTAAAAAATCAGGGTGACAGGCTGCAGCTAAAGACTCAACCCTGGAGCGTGTCCTGCTGGCTGCCCTCCACACAGAGGCAGGGAAAACCACAATTCAGGGGTTTATAACCCACCAACACCCCCCAGCCCCTGCTGCTGGGGATACACTCAAGCTGACCATGTGTTTCCAGTGTAAGCTCTCCTCTTTCCTACAAGGCAGGACTCTGTGAGAGGACAGACCCAGCTCTAGGTGATGGTCATTATTGGCATTTCCAGACGAGATGCGAGCTCTAGATCACGGTCATTATTCTCATTTCCAGATGAAATCTCTGAAAATTCAGAGGAATCTCCAGCACAGCAGATCCATGGCTGCATCCCTTCCTCCCTGTCTAACCCTGCTGCAGCTCTGCTGCCATTCACAGCTTGCACACACACACACTCAGTGACCTGTTCAGCTTTCCCTGATGTAAATGTGATTATTCAGTTGAAGCCACCCATGAAAAGAGAGTCATGTGTGAGGAAAAGTATCTCCTGGAATCTGATTTTTAAACCCTTTTATTAAGGCTTTACAAGGCAGTCTTTCTTTGTGAGATTCCTACCAATTTAAAACAATGAAATCTCTCACCTGTAAATATTCCTTTTTTTTTTCCCCTCCTTTTTTTCCTCAGAAACCCCAGAACACAGGCCCATTTGTATGGAACTTGCACTGTGGTGTTTGGCAGCATGACAACCCCATTTTATACAAGTTGTCACCAGGAGACTTGTTCTGGCCAGAATAAATTCACTCACCACAAACGGGTACGAGCAGGAATGTCCCACCAGCAGGAAATGGTTTTGTCTATACTCAGTGACAACTGTGGCCACAGAGTGAGAACACTTCCAACTCCACTGAAATTCTTTGAAATTCCCCAGCCTGCTGTTCTGTTTGTGTTGGAATAAACCCAAACCTCTCAGCCCAGATCTGCTTTCCCAAGGCACTCTCAAAGCTCATCTTTTGTGCCCAATATCTTTATGAAGCACAAAACACCCAGAGATGTCTGTGCTGCTGTTTAAGCACACCATAAAATATTAAATTTTTAAAGACTATAGTTTATTTTTTTCCACTACAGGGTATCACACAGCCTGGTTATCAATTTGAGTATTTTATCAATCATTATAGTTTTAGTGTATGAATAAACTCAGTACTTATAATTAACATCTATCCTTTTTTACTCTATATTTTTATGTATACATATTTATATTTACATATATATATGTGCAGCTGCCCAGGTAATGAAGAGTGCAGTATCTCCAAGTTAATAAGTAAAGGAATATACTGCAGTCCTTAACTGTACAAAACCATATTAATTTATTTAAATTATGCATATATTGCAAATTTCAACATCTTAAAGTGTATAGCTTCAAAAGTTTTTTGGGGTTTTGTTTTTTGAATTTTTTTTTAAATAAAGCAACCTTCTCCAGTCTCTCAAAAGTTTTAAATGCCACAGGTACAACATAATTGCAGAACTACAAAGATGCTTTATGACTGACACGACACTAATGGTCCTTGTGGGTGTATCTTTATTTTAAGAAAGAATGAAAACTGTTTTTTTGGTTTTTGTCAGAGATTGCTTGTTGTGGGTTACTTATTTTAAAAGTGTGAGTCTCTTTCTCACAGCTTCTCTTTCTCTTTTTGAAGCTGCAGAACTTGTTGAGCACTGCAGAGAAAGGACGGCAAGTAGGCCCTTCTATTGAACTCCAATGCTTAAATTACTAAACCAAACCTCCTTGCAGTGAGAGCTGAAGTTCAGAGGTTTATTTCATTTCTCTCACTCTCCAATTCCTTTAGTTATCTATTACCAGCCAATCTGGATTACCAGCATCAATAAAAATTGGTTTGTGCCATTAGGCAGGGGTCAGCCTCTTGAAGGGACTCTGCATCTAATTCTATGGACCAGCGATTACAGCTGTGTAAAACACTTAACATCCACACGTTAGGGCTCTACCCTAGAGCCTGTGCTGCAATAATCACCCTGGGGAATGGCTCTGCAGGCTGTGCTCCCTGGAGAACAGCAGGGTGGGATCCACTCACAATTCCTGCCTGGCCCCTGAGACTGGCACCATTGACCAGGGCACGAATGCCTGGGGATAAAGCAGGGGCTCACTCACAGCCCCTCACCCTTCCTTCCACAAGGGATCCACCAGGAATTCCCTCCCTTCCTCCCCAAGCCCCTTTCAGGGCAGAAGACGCCAGATTTCACCTCCCTTGTGCCACAGCCACGCAAAGCCCCGCAGAGGAGAACTCCCAGCACAGCTGGATCATAGAGCAGCACAGCTGGATCATAGAGCAGCCATCTCCTGGGTTCTCAGATCCAGCAACCACTGAGAAACTTCCAAACCCTCCTGGTGAGAACAGGGCTAAGCAATTACGGAGCCAATTCAACGTTTTTACTCTGAAGTCTTTCAAGAATGCCTGAAAACCCTCAGAAAACACTGCTGGTGCCCGCCAGCATAAATGGCTCCAGTAAATACATTTTAGAAGCTGAAAGAGAAAGATCTGGATTTCTCTTTTGTCTGGAAAGCTTTGTCTTATGTCCTCTTCCCCCTCCCCTGCTGATGCCTTCAAAACACAAAGACTCCAGAGACTTAGATCTGTGGAAGCCACACTAGGTTGGTTTCCTTACAGGTCTGCTTTTATGTGAAATATAATTTTTTCTCTCTGCTGTTTGTTTTTGGTTTTTTTTTTTTTACTTGCTTAGCCACTGAGCTAATTCATCCTTACAGACAAATAGTGCCCACCTTCACTTTCAACCCAAAATGCTTTGTTTGGAAAAATTGCAGAAAGCTCAAATTAGGGCAATGTACACCCATGTGCATCACCATTTTAATTTAAATAGGCTGTTAAGTAGAGGAAGGCAGCAATCTTTTCACTTCATTTCTCCCAACAGATGCTAATAAGAGAAAGATATGAGCATTTTAAACTTGAGAGGTCAACAGGTTCTCTAAAGGCAAAGTAGAGACATTTCTATTCCTGTTTTTATTCAAGTATCACTGTGGGAAAAGGCAAGTGCTGCCTCACACATGATATATCCATCACATTATGCCTGATACCACAAGCATTAGCCCCACTCTGAGTTTTGTTATTTCTTCAAGGAAAAGAAGAATCTCTCAGCAAGTTCTGTGCAGGGTATTTCATGTGAGCTTTACTGGCATACACTCTACCCTCAACTGGAGGCTCAGCCAGAGTGAAAGATGACATCTGAAATATTTACTGTCCACTCCGAAACCAGAAAATTTCCATCTACCTACTGATTTACTTATTTTATCTGGCTTGAATTATTGTTTTTTGCTGTTGGTTTGGGTTTTTTTAGGATTAAATATGCTTGACAATATGTTATAGCTCTTTCAAATGCAACTAAGTAATTAATTCTTCAAAGCACAAAAACTACAGAGATATCAATTAATCAAATCATTCTCACCCTGCATAAGCATTATTATCCTGTGTGTGTTTTTATCTTTGGTTTTGGAAAAAAAAAAGAAATTAAGTGAATTTTTCAAAATGGTGGGATGAGAAATTCATGGAAACAGACTTAACACCTGCTAACACCAAAACATTTAATCTAGCACTCCAGGAATGTTCTAGACTTCTAACCCTCCTGAACAATATAATGTGCATGGTTTATTCCAGACATCAATATTTCAACAAGTGTTGATTTAATCTACTTAGACACAGCCAGATACTGCAATGGAGCATAAGGTGCAGCCCTGGTGTTGATGTCCAGGAATTATTATAGTCAGCCAGGAATTTCCAGAGCTGAATTTGTGTTTTAGAATTTGTGTCTTTGATTAAATTCCTGAAGAGACATATCTGAAAACGCTTGCAGTAATAAGGCAAATTCAGACTGTAGAAAGTCCCAGTCACAACTGTTATATGAATTTTTTATGCCAGTTCTAGAGACAGCACAGACTACAGCAAACGGCAAATGCTTATGCTATAGCTCCACTTCTGTAGCTCTAATTTGTGCCACAGATCTTGCAAACTGCTCATTCAATAGCAAACACACATATTTAACAATAGCAACCCTACTCATTTGACACAGAGAACTTTTCAGCCTGTTAAAGATTACCCAATTTCACCAAAGCAGTAAGAAGAGAGACAAAAACTTCCTGAAGTCAAAGCACAAAACATGAACTGCAATAGAAAGAAGCAAATGGGGTGGTGCTGAGGAAATGTCAGGAGTTACTCAACTTGGGAGTATCAATCCAATCAGAAAAAAAGCAGTTAAAACATCTTCAGAAAAAAATTCACTCTAAATTAAAAATTAACAAAGTGCCTGATATATTTATGAAGAGATATTTAAGCTTAGAAGAATATTTTCCACTCTGTTGAAGACCTCTTGCACAGCACACACAGTCTCATAATGGTCAACTGTGGTGGTGTTCACAGGGGTCTGAGGGAAGAGATGAGGATCTGACTCCATGTTTCAGAAAGCTTGATTTATTATTTTATTATATATATTACATTAAAACTATACTAAAAGAAGAGAAGAAAGGACTTCATCAGAAGGCTGGCTAAGAATAGAAAAGGAAAGAATGATAACAAAAGCTTGTGTCAGACAGAGTCCAAGCCAGCTGTGATTGGCCATTAATTAGAAACAAGCACATGAGACCAATCCCAGATACACCTGTTGCATTCCACAGCAGCAGATAACCATTGTTTGCATTTTGTTCCTGAGGCCTCCCAGCTTCTCAGGAGGAAAAACCCTAAGGAAAGGATTTCTCATAAAAAGATGTCTGTGACAGTCAACTTCTATTTTAGTGATGCTTTTAACAGTAAGTTACCAAATCTTCCAAGACTTCCACAGTTTTTGTGGGTTTGTTTTTTATATTTGATTTTTCAACAGGAGACTTCCCGAATTACCAATCTGATAGTAATTTGTCACGACAAGTAAAAAAAAAAAAATATAAAGGCTCTGCAGCATAAAAAAAATATAAATAAAGGTTCTGCAGATGGATGGAACAGCAAGACATCTTTTGCTGAGAACCAAGAAGTGCAGGAGGCACAGCTCACCTGTGCCCTGCTGCTGCAGCTCCTGTGGAGCAGGTGACCCCTTTGTGTCCCTGACTCCTCACAACCTGCACGTTCCTCACACCAGGCACAGCTCCCAGGCTCCAATTGAGCCCGAAAGTTAATGTTCCTGTAAACCACCAGCTGCCAAACTGCACCATTTACCTTGGGACTCTTGGCTGAACGTTAGCATGGGGGGATTTACCAATCTTTATTTCTTTATGGGGCTTTCCTAGTTATTTATTGGCTTTTTAAAATAGCTCCTTTATGCTTAAAGTGCATAAAAATTATAAAAAGGAAAAAAAAAGGCACGGCATTAAGAGTCTATTGTGGAATAACTGCCTGAAATTCTGTCAGAATAATTGTCTGGAATGCAGTAAACATGAGAGGAAGCAGCCACTGCTCTGCCCCAGCCCAGTTAAAGACAGACACTGCTCAGAACCCACACTGAAATACCAGGTCATTCACGTCTCTAATGTTGTTAAGTTTCAGTGAGCAGAGTATTTGAAATGAACTGGACTGGAAGAGACAAAGTTTAAAGCACAGCACCAACCCAGAGAAGGCTGAAAGCCCAGAGGAGCCTGGAGCCTGCGCAGAGGATGGAGCACAGGGGATGCTGGTGACAGCACAGGTGGCTTTGCTCTGTTATCTTTGAGTTTCACTCCAAAGTCAGTTTGGTCCCAGCTGGTCAAAACCGCCCTTCACTGAAGCACACGTGTCCTCCTGAAACCTTAATTTCATTTTACCTGAGAACAAACCCAGTTTGACGCTCCCAAACCATTTCACAAAACGCAAGAGAGCACAGGAATTAAAGAAAATTTGATCTGAACTAAAATGCAGACACCCCCTCAGCATCCTCCTGGCAAATCCAGGATCACTTTCCAAGTATTCAGTAAGGCTACACAAAACTGTCAAGAGGCAGCTTGCTTCATCCTGCCCAATATCTCCCAACAGTTTTTGCAATTTCAGATCAGTTAAAATCATTTGGCTGCCGTTTTGTAATTAGTGGTTTTAGTTAAGCAATCCTGGGGAGAGAACAAGGAGACAGAGCAGTCCCAGGCTGGGTGCATTTGATAAACAGCATGCTGACAGGATGCCATGCACGAGGAGCCTGTCCAGACCACAGGGGGTAGAAACACTTGCAGATAGTTAGGAGAAAAGAAAAATCTGCCTCACATCAATTTCCAGGAGAAAAATAAATTTTTGCTAAAACGAGCTCCTTGAATTATCCACTTTGCTGTCTTCTTTAAATTAGCAGAGGACCCCTATGGCACTACAAAGCTATAAAAATCCCTTCAGCAATTATTATTGGCATTGTCACTTCATCCTCAGGCTTATTATGGGTCATATTTCTACCTAGATTGCAAGATTACTGTAATGTCTGAGGCCAGCAAGGATTAGTAAAAACAACACATAAATAATGCAGTGTGCAGCTGAATCCAGGCTGTTTGAGGGAAGGGAAGGCAGGTTTGGGAGGTGACAGGGAACTGATTACTTTAATGCTCATAATAATAAGACCTGCCAGGAGAATAAGGAATGGAGTCATCAGCTCTCTACCAGCGGTGGCATTGCTGGTTGTCATTCACAAAATGAATTTCCTCTTCTGGCAGGTGAGAATTCCTTTCTGCAGAGATGCTGAAGGCAATGGGGCCTGGCCAAGAAGATCTTCTGATCCTTGAAGGCTTCTGTTGTTTGCTAAAGTTCCTTTTCAGCTTTGTTTATCGTTTTTTGGGTTCTGGCTTTTCAGAGCAAGGGATAGAAATGAGACAGAAAGCATCACCCAGCAAGTTGCCAGCCTGTATATAATAACCTAAAGGAAATATCCAGTTCTTCTTTAAGCATTTAACCAGTCCTGAAAGACCTACTTATCAAGCTGAATTGCTTTAGGCATCTTCCTATAAATCACAAAGAAAAAGTATTTTTTTGTTTCTAGAAATGCAGCTTCTATGGCAATGAGTGGAAATGTCAGCAAACAAACACCTCTCACTCTGCTCCTCTTTCTGCATTGCCTGCTTTATGAATAAAATTCTTGCTGAGCAATATTAGCCCAAAATAAAGTGATTAATTATTAACACATCACCTCTAATCCCTAACTCTAGCAGCCCACCAGTTCTGGGGAAAACTGTTTCTATCTCCATGATTTTCTGCTCTCCTCTTTGTAGCACACACTGAAATATTTTCTGATCTCAGTCTGGAACGATCAATCCCAATAAAATCATTCATATTGACCTGGATTTACTATTTTGCATTATCAGGGTGTACATCAAATTACCAGCCTGCAAAGAATTAGACCAGAACAAAGAGTTTTGGCCTACAAAAAAACCAAAGCACTTGTATCAAAAAAAGATTTACTTATATTAATTTGTGACTTTTTTAAAAAAGTATAATTCATTTTTGTTTCACTGCGAAAGAAGATTTAGTTTTAAAACACAATTTTCAGTCTCTCTCTGTGGTAGCCTACACACTCAGGTACTTATGAGAATTAAATTTAGGTTATTTAGGAAACATTCATTACTTTTCTGTGAAATATCCCCTACAGAATTCTATCAGAAGAACTTTATTCAGAAGCCACTTGTGAGTATTTTCAAAGTAAACTTTTTATGGCTTAGTGCTGATAAGGTGTGTCTAAACAAGGCCAACATGACACACACAGCTCCCTCAGGGATGTCACTGCTATTTGGGCAAAAACACCCTCAGTTTATAATAAATCACCCACAAACCCCATCAGATTATTACAAAGGTCACCAGGACCTTCCCAACAAATAAAAGCCCAGCAGCAGCTCCCAGCACAAGGCACATCAGTTCAGCTGTGTTTCAGCAGCATGGGAATGTTTGATTTAGCTCAAAATCTCCCAAATCAATGCCTGAACTCCATAAATTAATGAGGGTTTTGTTTCCAAACGTTCATCTGGGTTTTCTACATCTCCACTGTTACTTCACACTTCACAGCTCTTCCTTACTGAACTCACTTCACATTTGAAACCATTTCCAGACACAATTTGATCAGATTGGCTTCAAACCAAGGAGAAAACAGAGTTTGTCAGTGGACAAAACAGGCCCTAATTTATGTACCCAGTTAAATTAATGAGGAAGAGATTTATTCCCCTTTCTTGTTCCTACATTTGGGTGGCTCTGAAGAACCCGAGATGCTTTCAGTAGGAGGGTGTTTAGAGATCACTTGACTTTGAGAAGAATATTTTTCACACACTGAAAGACAGTTCCTCTCCATTTTCACACACACTTTTGGACTATGATTTAATAGTGATGTTAGAAAAACAAATTTTGTTGTTAGTATTGTCAATCAAGCTTTTCTCCAGTGTTCCCTATCAGTGTAGTTTGAAAGCCAACCAAGCCATTTGTCAGCAAGACAACCAAAAGCACCAATTAAGAGGTATTTGGTATTTTAAGACAGAATGAAAAATTATTTAGCAACATCAGTAAAATTATCAAAATGTTTAAAGTATCCTGGTCCTCTAATTAGGCAGTGCACATTTATATTGATAAATAATTGCAAGATTGAAGAGAACTGTGATGGTTTTATCTTAGGCAAGGAAGCAATCTGAAACAAAACCTTAGAGGGAGGAAAAATAGAAAAATAACCAACAACAATAAAACCCAAACAGAAATGGTGTCTTTAGTTTTCTCTAAGTTGACTGAGACATTTTGAGCATTCAAAGCATTTATGAAGCGTTCATGAAGCGGAACAGAAGCTACACAAGCAAACATAAATCTGCTATATCATTTAACAACCTTGGGAGAGTAAAATCAGTTGTTCAGCTTGAATCCCTTCAGGTACAATATTTGAAAAAGCCCAAGAGCAGTACAAACAAAAGTAAATAGGGCTAGTTCCTTGTAGCCCTGCTAAAATGGTGGAGATAGATCATTGTGCTCTTAATGAGTATTGAAGAGGAAAATTTCCCAGTTTAATTTGTTAAATAATGGTTTTTGGTGGACAACATTTACCAGCTGTGCCTGTGGGATTTTTTGTCCCTTTTCCTTCATCACAGGGCTCATGGCCAATGAACACTCCTCAACAACCCGCACAGAGACATCACTGGTGGCTTCCTCACTTTTGGACATTCCTGACTTCCCCTGGTTGCAAACAGATTCATTGAACCACTCCACCTCCAAAAGGAATGGGATTGCTGAAGGTTTCAGAAATAAATCTTTACAACAGTTGAGTTTGAAGGGAAAAAAAAAAAAAAAAGATTAATAATTTGTTTTCACCAAGAATATCAGTGATTTTAACACTAGAGATGCTGGAAAAGCAAAAAGGCACAAAATACAGTAAAATAGATTCTACACTGACCATAGCGGCTGTGGTGCTAAAATAAAAAAATCTCCCTCCCACCAAGCTGGTCCCCTGGAAAACTCTGATTCAGGATTTTTCTTTATTCAAGTTTACAAACCTGGTGCCCCCTTTCTGGCTTAAACAGCCTCCCTCCTACTCACAAAACCCCTGTAGGAAACCACTGGCAGATAACGAAACACAACCTGTGCAGAACTATTTCCTTCCCTGGGAACAGTCAGCTCACCCCAATAGTGCAGGAATTGAATCACTAAATCCAACATTCCCTGAACTGCCCAGCCCTGGTGCTCTCGGGACCAGGATTTCCTGCCTGGAAACTGATAAATGAAGCACTGAAAGAGCTCTAGAGTTTGTCCCTTAATTTCTGACATTATTAAGTAGGCAATTTAATAGATGTCGTTAGCACTCAATGCCAATGGAGGATTCTGCTGATGAAATAAACACATCAACCCTTGAAAAGGGGGAACTTAAGGGACATTTGCACCCTGCTTTGGAGCATTTGTATTCCTGACCCAGAAATTAAGTTTTCTAAATAACATGTACAATGATTGAGGACAGTTTGGTGCTGGGAATCTGAGGCCAGGGACACACGTTCACCTTGCAGCATGGAGAACACGAACAGGCAGAGTGAAACTGAGGCTTTGCTTATTTATGGTGAGTGCAAAGGCACAAAAAATCACAGGAAAAAAATAAAATCCACATCACGAGGTAAACAAATAATTTGACATTCTCTTAAATATTGTGCAGAGAAACATCAGGAAACCTGGGTACCTTTGCAAACTCAAGTGGCTGCACCTTGAGAAAGGATGCCCCAAGGTTTCCCTGCCACGCAGGCTGCACAGCGACCCCCAGGGCTCCCCAGAATAAATCCGGGTGGGGAGGTCTGGAAGGGACTAAAACAGGGCCAAGGTTCAGGTGCAGGCAATGGGAACTGCTCCTGTGTGAGCTCCTGCCACAGTGCCACGGGTGTCCCTGTGGCAGCTTGGGGATGGAAACCTCACCTGGGGACACCGCTCAGGACAGGAGATGGAGCCCAGCCCTGCTGGGGCTGTGTCTGCTGAAGGACTGGGCCCCATTTTATATCAAACATGAGTGACTGCAGCAAGGGCAAAATAAAAATACATCTGCTCAAGAAAGTAGGATTTGTCATAACAAAGGGATTTTTCAAGCCATTAAAAGCAGAAACCTCCTGACCTTCCAGTCAGCTACAGAAGGGGGACATTCTGTTTCTGAGCTATGCAAATGGCAGCACAAAACCCAAGAATTTCTTATTATCCTTTTCCATATGCATAAACCACACATTCCCATTTTAAAATTACATTACACTGTGGCCTTCTAACTCTGACTGACTGTTGCTAGCTAAGTTTCATCACTTAATATGTAGCACCTGCATTTGGCATAATAAAATTAAGCATTCCCTTGGAAATCAGATAGCTGCGATGTTTCTGTTTCTTTTTCAGACAAGGAGAAGAGTTACCTCCACATTAGTACCTTTGATGTTGACTTTTCATCAGTAATAGAAAACCTGGTTTAAAAATTAAAAACCCAAACATCAAAATGCATTAAAAAGCTGTTAGAACTGTGCAGTGAAGCAACAGAACAAAGCCAACAGATCCAAAAGCTGCTTCTGCTCTTTAGGATCTGATTAAAAACACCCAACTTGTTGGGGAGGGAAAGCAAAGTAATCTCCATGAACTTTCTGCCAGTGTAGCCAAAGCTGGCTATTATCAAAGAAACAAATTCCTGCATTCAGACACAAGCTCAGCTTCTTAGCTCTAATTAAAGCTCCCTTCAGAAGGCTATCCTATGCTAGGTGCCAATTAAAGGGAAAACTCCCTTGTTTGGAGTTACCCAAATATTTCCAAGCCCTGGGTGGCCTGCCTGGTACATGAAAAGGAGAAGGAGAAGGTTGTTGTGGAATGCTGGAGGAATGCAAGGGCTCTGGCAAGCCAAGCCTCACAAATCTTGCCCTGAAATGGAATAATTTCAGAAACTCACTGCAAATTTGAGCATCTAGCCTGGAGAAGGATTTACTGTCAGGAAATTGAGGGATGCTCACAGGTACTTTTTCAGCTCTCCTCAGGCCAGCACCTCTGACCAGTCATTCAGAATGCTGTTAAATACAGTGTGTATATATGGGAAACCAATCCTTTACTTCACCTTCTTTTGCTCTGGCAAAATACACAAATGCCAGCTGTGATCATTACATGAGTGGCACTTTTAAAACTTTATATTAATTATATTGCCAGGAGAGATGGGAGCTGCAACAAAGAGAAAGGAACTGGCAAGAGAGACCAGAGAGATTTGAGCCACGTCTTGAGCAGGCTCAGCACCAAGGTGAGTCCTTGGACATGCAGAGAAATCAGAATTTGTGTTCAAATTGTTGGGCTTGGACAAACTCCCTTCCTACCTCATCCTACTGGCAACTGACTCCTGAAGGAAAACAATTTAAAAACAAACCCACAGTTCTTGAGGAAGTGAACCACACAAGAAAGCAGCCAGAAAC
The DNA here is from genome assembly GCF_035770615.1 of Melospiza melodia melodia. Taxonomy (NCBI): domain Eukaryota; kingdom Metazoa; phylum Chordata; class Aves; order Passeriformes; family Passerellidae; genus Melospiza; species Melospiza melodia. The sequence continues at coordinate 18,157,590 of NC_086209.1, read as the reverse complement.
CCAGTGGGGAAAATGCAGAGTGACACTTGAGATAGGAGAGATGCACAGAAAATGCTCAGAAAGAATGGGGGCAAAAAACCCCAAAGGCTTTGCTAGCCCAGTGAGCATTTCAAGCACGGCTGCAGAGTGCCCTGTTTAAGGTACTGAGAACATTTAACAAGCTCATTCCAAGCTCCCTGCAGTGAGGAAATGAATGACAGCAAAAACACAGCAGCTCCAGCAGGACACGGCGAGAGAGCAGCAAAAGGGACGATGTCTGTCCTTCTGCAAGGCATCAACAGAGCCTGCAGGCATTTGGGGTCTCAGTGAGGTGCAGAGAGCACAAACCAGGCTGCTCTCCCCCTTCCCACCCTAACAGGGTTATTAATCTGTAAATGCTTTCCTGCCATCACCAGGGATGCTCCTGTCCCTGCCAGCCTGGAGGGCACAGAGGCAGGAGGGGACGAAAAGGAGAATTTGCAATTCTTGAATTCTCTCCATTTTCCTCTGCCCTGGCAGCTCCAGGTCCCACATCCCTGGTGTTCCTGTGTTGCTTTTCACCCTCGACAGCTTTATACCAACAAAGTGATTTTGTGATCCCAGCACGGTTGTGAATCACTTCACACCTTTCTGGGGTGAAACACAAACTGTTTGACATGGCAGAGCAAGTTACATAATTGTTCACAAAATGGAAGCAAGGAGGCTGTGGCTAATTAAAAGTGCATGGGGAATCTACTGTAAGCAGAAGGTATTGCAGTTATCTTGTTTCAATGCAAATGTACCCAGTAATGAGAACAGAAAATAAAAGTTTCTGCCCCTTCCCTTGTGGGACACACAGGTGAGGATGGAAACGCTTCTGATGATATTACACAAGTAAACCCAAACTCAAAATCAAACCATTAACCTGTCAAAATTCATACCATAGAAGTCTCAGGTGTCTGGCTTTTAAATGGAAAAACACAATCCAAATTTTAACTTTAGCAACTTATTGCATTAAATGCACATGTGCCAGGATCTTCTGGGTATAGCACGGTAAGAAGCAGCTGCAAAATGCCAAACTAAGAAATAATCACAAAACAATCAAAAACTTGGCTTAAAACGCCTTATATTATTTAAATATTATTTGCTTCACATCCTTGAACAGGCATGCATGTGGTTAAATAAGCAGAAACTCAGCATTAAAAGTTATATTCTGAGTTTTGTTATTTTGTAGTACAGAAGCGCAACTTTTATTTTTTTTTTTCCACATTACCTAGATATAATTGCATGGAATTTAATCAATTTTCAGTGAAAAAATGCTGTTATTTCACAGCTTATCAGCCCCACAAGTGCAAAGGGATGTTTAGCAAGGGCCCAGCCTTCCTGACTCAGTACTTGACCTGTTTTCTTCTCCTGGACCTGGCAGGACCTTTGGGAGGTCTCCTGAGACCAACTCTGCCCCTGCAGCATCACTGAAGAACTGACTTTAGGTTTGCCCCAACAACATGGAAGGATAAATACAAATCTAAATATAGGATCTAAAAATCCCCAACAACAACAGCAAAACAAATAGTTGTAGATAAATCAGGCTCAAGAGAATCTGCTGAGTGATTCCAGCAGCTTAATGTGAGCATAGAAAAATCCCCACCAAGTTTAAACACATTCCCAGAGAAATCCTGCCTCGTGTGAAGCTGTGGTTCTTTACTCACCATCTGAAATATCACAAACTCCATTTATCAAACCACAGCCTAACCTTATCAATGTTTAATTTGTGTTTGATTTGAGTGGTTTTTATATACATGTCACCTCCTGCAATGTGACTGAAGCACACAGAGACAAACCTGGGAGGAAATGAAGGAAGATTTATCCAAAAGTTCAAATCACACTGACTTGCAAAAACCGGGGGAGGAAGAAGTTAAAAACTAAGCAAATAAATGTACTTACACTACCAAAAATCTATTTATATTATCTATAATCCATTTAATTAGAAAGCAAATCCCTCTCCCATACACCTCTACTCCAGCACAAGCACAACTTTGCTGTGATAAGGGATTAAACCAGAAGGAGGGATAAGAAAGAGCAATATCTCCACCACTACAAATCATGTTCTTAGGAGTTCTCCAAGTGCCTGTCAGGGAACCCTGAGGGTGATTTGGCTTTCATGCAGCTTCACTGCAGCTTTTCCTGCAATGTCTGCAGCTGTATGAACCTTATGTGAAGCCTGTGGGAAAGGGGACAGACATGGCTGACCTGGGATGTGCTCTTTAAAATGACAAAATAAATACATTAAATATTTAAGAAAATCAGAAAAAATCCTGAAATTCTGTTACCAAGCCTGCTGATAGCTGGATGCAGCATCTTTATTTAAATCCCAACAATGTGTTTTGGGCATGCCAGAAAGACCAAAGTTTACCAATGGTCCAGTGTTGCTATGGAATGAATTGCCAGTCTTTGGACTCTTGGGTTTTGTTTTATTTTTTTTTCTTTTTAGTTTAAAGGTCAGGTGAAAGTTTAGAAGCCAAGCCTGCATGCAAACACGCAAGCAGAGCAGGGAAGAATGTTTCAGGCTATACAGGTCTGAAAGAAAGTCCAACTTAATTTGCAATAATCTACTTGACAAAACAAGACAGAGTAAGAAGAGGAAGAAGGGAGATTTGTGTGTCTTTTGTGGTTATATCAAACACTCTGAAGAACACAACATCACACTGAGGTTAATTGGAAAAAAGGAAATTATTCTAAAAATTTCAAATCAATGGAAGAAAAAAAACAACTTCTATCTATTTAAATTAAGCCCTCCAGACCAGATGAAAGCAAGGGATGAAAAGCACATTGTTTGATAAGGTCACTTATTTGCAAGACAGGTGATCACTATTCATTAAAAAGAAAAGGGAAAACAAGAAAAAGGGCAGAAGTAAGAGTTGTGTAGTTCACTAGCACAAAGGCAGTGACAGCTTTAACCAGCTTTTATTGAAATGTTTCCTCTGCCTTTCCCTCAGCAGCAAACGAAACAATCTGGTAACAAACTCTAACGAGCCTAACAAGCAAACCCAACCTTTGACAACGGCTCTGCAGACCCCGACCTGCTGCAGGTCAAGGAAACTTCAGTATTTTCTCTTCTGGATGATCTCCTATTTAATGAACAGCTGCCTTCGAAAAGCCCAGAATTTGCCAAGAATTGCCATGCCTTGGGTTCTGAAGCGCTCCAGCCTCATCTGAAAATGTTCCTGCGTAAATCAGCAGCACCACCAGAACTCCTGGGCTCGTTCACTTTCTCACTGCAGCTCAGGCCCATTTCTCACCAATTAACCTCAAACTGGCCAGGCACTCTGGGGGGAGCTGAGCACTTCTGCTCTGTCTCCTCCTCAGACAAACCTTCCAGACTTGTTAGGGAAGGGAAAAACTCCCCTTGATCAGTGAAATAGGTCAGGAAAAGTCTGGGAAAAGGATTGCCAAGGATAAAGCAGAGGAGAGGGAGAAAAAAAAAGAACAAAATAAAATTGAATTGCCAGAGCTGAGATCTGGCAAGACTTCCCTGATGTTTGAAACTCATTTAAGAACTGTTTCAAGCAGGTATCTACTTTTACATTTCCATGATGAGAAACTTAGCATGTTATGCTGAAATGGGCAGGAAATTCCATCAACAAAAACATTGACAACACAAGGTTCTGAAAACAAGGAATAACAATAAAAACATCTTTTCCATGATCCCTAACCACAATGGTTGAGATCAGAAAAAGAAAATTGAAATCCATCTGTTGTATTTGTATTAGCACAAATTTGGTTCCATTGATGCTGAGTCAATAGATTAAAACAAAACTAGTTAAGTATACAAGGATTTAATCCTTCAAGATTTTAATGGTCCTCAAAGCCATTCCTCATTTAAAGAAATACCTATAAAAGGCAACGAAAGCATCCCATCATTTCATTAGGAAGAATTTCTTGTTTTCCCACGGCCCCAAAAAGATGAATTCTCTCTCGCATGCCAACACAGGAGAGCCTTTAAACTACAAGAAAGATTAGCATCACTCTCCTGAGATAGACAGCCTCATCACAACCAATTTGTCACAATGATAGCCTAATTAAATGCATTATTCTTCTGCAGCAAAGAAGTGAACACTTGACATGTTTGAGTTAGACATACAAGTCTTCCTCTCTTCTTCAATCCATACCTTTCTGTGTAATGGCAGCCCCACAGGGAACACTCTGGGCCTTCATTTACAGAGAAATCAGCGCATGTAAGAGTCCTTTTTACTTTAGAAAATACCATTTTCTGCAGTGGTTGGATGAATAAAGCCCATGTGTTCACAAGGATCACGCTCCGGGGTAAACACTGAAGTTAGCTTTGGCTGGTGCCTTCAATCAAAGCATTTCTGTTACTCTACATCAAGCAAAATGAAAGCACCAGTGCCTCAAGGAAAATGTAGGGTAAAGACCTGAGATGTCACACTGAGCTGGAAGGTAGAGGCAGCTAGCTGGCTATTGTCTTCAGTAAATACAAGGTCAAATTACTCATTTTTCCTCAAAGTTATGAGAGGGACAGTGCTTTTTCTAATACCATTTTAATACCATAAATCAGGCAGTAAATCAGGGAAATTTTGTCGGGTTTTCTGGGAGAATTTAGTTGTTGGTTGGTGAAACTTGTGTGTGATGTTCCAGCAAATCAACAGAAAATATCGAAGAGTTCTTCTACAGGGAATCTCAAATCCAAGAGAAGATGAGGAGCTGACCTCCCAGAACTGGTCAATATTTTTTAAAAAAACAATCCTCACACATTTGGCTACTGCTCACACAATGACATGAACAATAGAGAAGCAGCAACCCAACTTGATTTGAACTTCTGCTTACGCCAAGCTTTTCAATTCTTGTGCTCATTTCACCAGACTTGTTCGATTTTATGTAACAAAAGATTACAAGGTGATGTGTGCTTTAGAGCACCAGCAAACCTGTGCCAGCTTAGACAGACTGCCAATGAAAAATAGATTTACTAAGCATAAAAAAGTATTTCAGGTATTCATTAGATGAACCATCCTCACACAACATCAAGCAGCAAAGGCTTCTGCAGGTAGAACCCAAAACTCCATCAACAGCAACAAATCAATAAATGTTTTCTTGACAGCTTTATCCCAGGAGATGCTGCATGATTTTTCCCTTCAAGCCCAGGAAGAAACCAATCCTGCAGTTAAATGGAAATCCCCGTGGTGACCACCCCATTTGTAACTGTGGGAATCACAAAGCTGTTTGTTGCTCTGGGTTCAGAGTGCTCAGCACCTGCTGGATGGAGCCCTATGGATCTATTTCTCCAGAACAGCTGAAAAAAAAAAAAGCATTTTTCTATTTTCGACCTGGCTCCTAAACTCTATACACAGGCCCAAATCTGCTCAAGCTATACACTCATTTGCCAAATCACACACTAAAAATAAAAAAAAGCCCCAGAAATTACATTTTAGAGTCTGGGCTAAAACACAAAGGAAAATCCCACCAGCCAACCATGCCTTTTTTCACAGAAGAGTCTATAGAAACGTCCATGTAAGTGAATTATTCCTCAGCACACTATACTTGTGCCATCTGCCTGCCAAGCCAGTGCCCCATCAGCATTTAACTCATTATTGTGTCAGTTCCAGGAGAAATAAAGAGATTTTCTTACTCTGTCTAAGCCAGATCCCATTCTTTAGCAATTTAAAGACTCAGACTTTTCACTCCAACCATGGGTACAGCTTTTTACTACAGACACAACATAAAAAAGAACAGGCACCTCTGTGTTTCATGATCTTCCTTGCATATGCCTTAAAAACTACACCACGGCCTCTAAGGAAAAGTTTCCACACGCTACTTCACGATCTTTAAAAAATATTTTGTAATAAATAAATTCTATAGCGCATCCAGTTTTAGAAGGACAGAACCTCAATAAGCCTCATGTGCGAGGAGCTTAACCTGGGTTAATGGCTAAGGAAAACTTTCCAGCATGAATTCCTGGGTAAAACTGGGAGCTGGAGTGGAAAACCATGGCCAGATCAGAAGGGAGGTGGCAGAACAGTGGGCACCTCCAATAGCACAAGTTATAAAACATCTGCTTTCCACAATGGGATTACATTACTTGAATTACAGAGCATCACTCACTGGTTTAGACATGTGGGGTTGAGTGGCTTCTCAAGGAGGGAAAGGAAAATGATCAATGTTTTCCCTGAGCATCCCCCCGGCAGCAGCAGAGCTCGTGTGCATTTTCTGTATCTGCCCATCAGAGATTTGTGCAGATTTAGATGGAGGCAGTGAATGATCCGTGTTAATCCGAGGGAGAGCTCACAGCACGGCCTGCTCCTGGGCCCGCAGACATTGTTATAGTCAGCACACTCTGACACACTGCAATGCCTAAATCATGATTAAATATTGCTGATATTCAATATGCATTACAACTAAAAGCATGGCCATACCTTTACAGTTTTTTTTCTTTGCTGATTCTTTCTTTAGGTTACAGTGAAAAAGGCAATTTTAAGCTACATTCTTCTCTGTCACTCTAGATTTAACTTAATTTATCACTGTAGCAGTTCACGAACAGAAATGCTGAAACGCTGACAATTTTGAATTTAGTATTTTAATTAACTTCATTTATTTTTATTTAAATTGTTACCTCTTATATTTATTTAAAACTTTATTTAAGATTTTCTGGAGCCAATGTAAGCAGGCAAGGAAGCTTCATTAAAAACCCAAGAAAAAGCCCAATCCCTAAAAACAAGAAAAAACTACCAAAAAAACCAAGAGCCACTCAAGTTTGAGCTATATCAGGACAGAAACATGACACTTTCTCCTCCTTGAAAATTCTAATTAATGCCTGACCACATCAGGTAAATTGAATATAGGCTCCTAAATTCCATGCTGGCTTATTTTAGCCACTGTTTCTTTGTTTTCAAGTAATTGTTTTATTTTATTAGAAACTTACGGAAAAGAGCAATGTCACAGTGTTTCTCTTAATTCTTAATCACAAATTTCCAATGGTTTCCTGGGCATGTAGAGATCAACACCTGGATGTGGCACCCAGATTTTAACTGACCTGGGCTCAACCTTGGAAGAGGAGTTTTCCAGCCTTAATAATTCTATCCCGATGATTCCAGGTCACACCTTGCATTGTGAGAGATCAAAGAGCTTTAACAAGCGGTGTCATTTCATTAAGATCATTTCAGGTGTCACACTGGGCTGGGTCAGCAGCTCTGCAGCAATTCCATCCATCACAGGCTCACCAAAACACGGAGAGAATTCTGAACAGCACCCACACACCCCATGTGAGCAGGGGTGCAAGCACAGCCCCTGAAGAATGAGGTGCAAAAAACATTTTTGTTTGATAGAATACACCTGAATTGCTTTGGGGCACTAATAAGGTGTAAAAAACATTTTACCTTGATAGAATACACCCGATTTGGGTTGGGACTCTTTCTGTTCATGCAGATTTACTGGGGGGGTCTTTCAGTGCCCCAAAAACTGCAAAACTCAAGTTCTCCAACTCTGCCAAGAGCCACTGACTGTGTCTGTCAGTGGTAAATAAAATTTTTGGCTAACAGAGCCACTTAAACCCAGGCCAGAGCACACTGAGGGATATTTCAGGGGCTTCATTTGCTCTCTCTCTCTCTCTACTAGAAAAAGAACTATTCTTTAGTGTGCACAGCATTATTCCCTCAATTAAAAACATTCCTGTCTGCAGCAGACATGGCACATTAAGAAAGGTTAAAGCCAAAAGGACCCCATTTTGCTCGATTACAGCAGCATTAATTGATGTGTTTAATCAAAGAGATGCTTCTTGGCAATAGCATAAAGCTTCTCTTCTCCAGGGATGGTCCCAACCTCGCTGGCAGCCTGGAGGATTTTGAATAAACACAAAACAATAGCAGGAAGTGCAGGCCACTGTCTGAGCCCTGGCTTTGTGCAATTCCTTCTGAGAGTGGAAATTCCTACAGCTCCTCTTTTCCCCTTACACATCCCATTCATCTTCCCTTAGCAAGGCACAAATCAGTAAGAACTACATTGACAGTAATTATAAAATCACTAATGTGCTCAAAGATCACCAATAGGAGAGAAACACTATTTACATGGTTATGTTAAATCAGATTTTCAAATATTGTTCACAATGTAATGCTTGTCCTACGGGATTAAAAAAAAGAAAGAAATAAGAGAGATGCACACAAGAACAAATTTTGGCCAAATCTCATCCTCTGCCTTCATTTCCTCTTACAGCAAGCTTATGTCTTGAGTTATTTCTGCCAAGTACTTTTTGGAAATTGAAGTTTGTGTACTTGCAATGGCTATTTCTAAACTAATCCATCATTCCCCAGCAAATAAATGAAGAGAGATGATAAATAAAAAGATGCCTTATGCAATATGAGCACGCATCGCCATTTTTATTAGTGGCTTCTAATAAATCTCTTTTAAACACTTGTGCTGACCAGAGGGAAAACAAAACAAAACAAACCCCTGAACACTTCATGGTCTTTGGCAGTGACTCACCAACCATAATTGCTAAAATCTGAACTTCCTGCTCCCCCCATTCATGTGAGTTTAAATGGACTAAAGCATTTGGGGAATTAGATATAAATAAATCTGAGAGTATTTCTGAAGAGAATGGTAGAATGCAGAGCAAAGCATTTCATTGCAAATAAGAAGTGAAGTTGATGGAGCAACAATTCCCATCATTATCTTGTGAATTCCCCAAGATGTTACTGCAGTCACACTGAAATGCAGCCACTGATATTCTAATTACACAAACTTCTGGAGGCTGAAGTTCCTAGAAGGGACTGAAATTTTCAGACCATACAGTTCTTAAGAAAGAAATTCTGGTTCCTGAGCCACAAGTAGAAATTTATGTAGATAGAAAAAAAATATATAAACTTATATAAATAGAAATGTATATTGATGAAATAGCCAATTACAACAAAGCAGAGCAGATCACCACAAACCAAACTCTATTAAGAAATCACCCTGGGATGCCAGTGCAATGCATTCTCCATGTAGCCCCAAATAACCCCTCACAGTTGTTAGGAACTCATATTTTGGGTTTTTCTCTTTATTTCTTTTTTTCTGGCAAGCTCTCTGGTCTTTCCGTTTCCTTTTAAGCTTCAAATCTCCCTCTCTTTCACAAGTGTGTAAATTCCTGCTTGGAACTTGCACATGTCTCCATGCCAGGGGCCACATAGGAAATACTCCCACACATCCCTCATCTTTTCCAGCATTATTTCTGGAAGGACAGATGGGCTCACAGGTATCCTATCCTGGAGTGAGCCCTGGAGTAGGGGGTAGAACTGAGGGAATTTTCTTTTTTAGAAATATCCATATGATCACATTAGATGCAACTCCAAGAGCTGTCTGCAGGCAGCAAATACACAGAGAGATAAATTTAGATTTCTGTGTGCTCAGAAGACCTCGATACAGAGCAGTTTAGATGCAGCCACTAAAAAGAACTTCCCTTTAAATTGCCTCTCATGTTAGGCTACTTCTGCAAGAGATGGATTAGAAATTCAGAAAAGAAATATCTGATATTTTATCCCTTACAGCAAGGTGTTTCTTTAATTAGGTATCATCATTTTTTAGGAAAAGAGATACAATATTGCTTCCAACAATTTCCAACAATGTTAAACATAAGCAGCAGAAACAAAAAAAAAGGATTTTTCCATTAGCAACAGTCTTGCAGCATTGCCTAACTCCTTTATCTGACACACAACACACAATTAGGTTCCATCTGAGATGAGAAATGTTCTCATTACATAAAATTTCATACTGTTATCACATAACTTCAGACTCCACAGCAGCGATTTTATGCCCTGTGAACATGTAATTCTGATCCTAAAATAATGCAAAAAATTTCCCTCAGGAGGTCCTGCCTTGGACTAAACCATCTCCCTTGCAGCTCTGACTGCGGTGTGATTCTGGGACTCCCAGCACTCACAACACCTCAGGGAGCTGCACGTTCCTCACAGCATCTTGCTTTTTTTTGGATAAAATCTCTCTGGTACCCACTCATAACTGACCTAAGGATGACTCCTGCCCTGCTGGGACAAAGCCCAGCTCTGGTAGGAGCAGGCTGGTGCCTGTTCTTGAGGAGGGAGGGATGCGGGTTTGCACCCTTTGGCTGTCACCCTGCCTTGGAGCTTGTCAGGCTGACAACTCCAGCCCTTCAGGAGCTCTGATCCCCTGAGAACCTTCTCAACAGCTCCTCGAGGAGCTCCCCAGCTCCAGCAATGCCCCAGGCAGAGTTCCCCCACCCAGCAGAGCCTTCTGCATCCCAAACCAGCACAGCGATGCTGCTGGAGCTCGGCTCCCTCCCACCCCATATGGGTTGGGAGGGATGGGGAGAGAGGGAAGGGCTGCCACAGCTGCTGGCTCCATACGGCCCAGCTGGCCCTGCCTTTGGCTGTTTGCTGGGAATCCCTTGCCAGAGCTCCCCTTTCCAGAAGCTCAGAGTGCATCAGCACTGGCACACAGCCGCCAGCCTGGCCTCCCAGCGCAGCCCCACCAAACCCCTCAGCTGCTGACGGGGACTCATTCTCTGCAGATAATTGTCTGCTGCTTTCCAGCCTCGCTCTGCTCTCAAACTAATTATAAACTTCCATGCTTTGTGTGAGCTGGAAAATCCCTTCCAGAACTTCAGTGACTCGTGCCAGAGCACTCCAAGGAGGATGCAGGAACCAGAAGAGCCCCAAATACTGAAGAGCTTCACTTCACATGGCTCCTACACGGGGACACAGTCCTTGGGAGTCAGCATGATTTCATCACACAACAGTCAGGCAAGGCTGACAATGCTGTGCCACTGGGCACTTAATTCCTTTTAAAAAACACTTTTAAATTTTTTTTATACCTCAAGTTTTGCAAAAGCACAAAGAATATTAGCTAAAGCTGTTTATAAATTCACTATCAACTCCTAGGATGAAGTTGGTCAGGGTATTAGAAATTAGCCTTTTTAGCCACTTAAATACAAGTTTAGGAGTTGTTACCATCACACTAAACATGAATTCTTAGTTCAATTACTCCTGTGTTCTCGTTAACTGAATAATTTGCCAACACGAGTCAAATTCAGAGTTTCAATCCTTTGCTCCTAGAGGCACTAAAACAGATCAGAAACTGAAAATATGGCAAATATGGCCCAATGGCCTGCCTACGATGCAGCATTTAGCTAAGAGAAAATATTTGAGATGTCACGGACAAAACCTAAAAATCACTACACGCAGCAAGAGGTAACTGTCCAGACAATGAGACTTTTAGAACTTTATTCAGTCTGACACAAGTCTACCAGCAGATGTGGGGTTGGAAATACTCACAAGAAGCCACTTCCAGACATTTTTCTGCAGCAGCACTCCCTGGATAAAGTGGATTTGGCTGTGCCACTAACAAGTCCCAGCTCTGCAGAAGCTCTCCTGCCACAGCTGCTGGTCTGAGTCCAGGGGTGGGGAACGGAGCAGCGCTCACTGTGCTGAGAAACCCCAAGGGAGTTCAGCATCCCCAGCTGATGAGGAGACAAACGAGGCAGGGTCAGCCTCCAGGGCAGACAGAAGCACCAATTTACACCAATTTAGCCTTTCCACACGAGCCCTGCTCCTTGTTTCTCTCAGGCTTTAGAGAGAGATGAAAGCTGGGGGTCAATGATCTCACTGAGAAAGTCCCAAGGCTCATGAGAGACACAGCACAGGAGCAGAGGAATAAAACAGGGACTGATGAAGATCCAACTAAATTGTCTGTTGCCCGAAATTCATTCTTTCAACAGGAAGCAAATAATCTTTTCTTCAAGCATTTCATTAATCCTCTGGGCAAAGGCACACACAAATATTGCTATTTTTAATAGCAGACACTGATGAAGAAATTTCCTCTGTTCTCACAGTATTTTTATTTTTCTTCCACTGTCCATTATTAATCATTCCTCTTCTGATTGCTTCTTTCATAAGGAGCAAACTTTCAGACAGGGCAAGCTCCTCCATTCCAACATTTTGGTTTCTGGTTTTTGATACCAATTCCAGCATGTCAAGGCTTATTTAAATTTGTGCCACCAGTGACTGAATGAATCACAGTTATTTAATTTCCCTTTACTACAAGCCTTGTCCTTCACCCTACTAAAGAATAAATTTCTATGTTGAATTTAATTTGCTTTAAAAAATACACATTAAGTGTACAGAGGGAGGAGCCCTGATTTAAGGACAGATTTTGAGGGCATCATACTTTTTATTAAGAGTCCAAGGGCAGCATCACTGCTCACTATGGAGTCTAAATTTCAGATGAACCTCTGAGCCTAACCCACAAACTGAAAAGGGACAGGACAAATATACAGAACTTCTGGGAATGAAAATTATCAGCATGGCTACAGGAAGAATTTTAAAGAAAAAAAAAACAAGCTACACACCGCACCAGGAATATCTAGGCTTGCTTTGTTATCAGGAATCAATGTTATTTTTCAGCGAGACACCTGTATCTGCAACGCAAGCCTGAAATTATCTTTATCAGCGAGTTACCACATGAAACACAGCTAAAATTATTTATGAAGGCCCACGAGAGCAGCAGGAATTATTTCAGCTCACCAGGCTGGCTGAACGCACCCACCAAGGCAAAACAACCCACTGAGAGCCAGAGCCCTGCACAGGGCAGAGCTCAGGGAAGCAAAGGGATGCTGCTGCTGTGCAGGGAACACCTGCATCCCTGCAGACCAGGAGGGACCTCTGAAGGGAATAAACCCAGCTCCTCCAGCAGGGCCCAGCATGACTCTGAACTGATATTGGGAACGGAAATCATTATTCCTCTTACAGTACCTGGGTTTGATTTCTGTTCCCCTGCTGGAATACAAATTGCTTGCTTCAGAGGACTCTCCTTACTGCTTGGTGAAAGTCAGAGCGTTCTGGATTTAATTGGGGTTTTGTTGAATTCATAAACATGGTGCATCCTGAATGAATACTTCTCCAATAAATGTTAGAGAGACCTTACAAAATATTTTTCCTTGATAAGCGAGTCATTTATGAGGGATTGATTAATTTCTAAATTGTTATGAAATCATCTTTGCAAGTATTTTCATTATTCATTGGGGAGTAGAATTTTGACATCTTTGGCCACAGACTTACTTTGTCAGTGATTTGTGGTCATTAGAATTAAAGAGTTTTACCAAGTTTTAAAATATTTGTAATTACCCTAGAAAACCTCAAAGACTGTATTTCACTTCACAAATTTAACGTACACTCTGCTTAACTTCTTGTACAAATCAATGAAATCAAATTTACAGTTCGAAAGAATTTAGAATCTATAAATAATGCAGCGTTACAGAGCACAAAATACCAAAATCCCATTTAGAATCAAAGTCCATCTTTGAAAGTTTTTAAATTCTTTTTCAGTCTTGTAATAAATACCAAATTATTATCTATTAAACACATGATGCATATCTGGTTTTTGTCTACATAATTAGGTGTATATATCTATTTATGATCTATACAATAACACTATCTAAATGTGGCTTGAGTATCTGATCTATTGAAACTGTCATAAAAATGCAAAGTATTAATATTCCCATTAACAAAGTAGAGACTTGAGGCAAAGAGAAAATTTAAATATTTGTTTATGCTAAAAAAGATGCCACATTATAAAGTTTAGGCCAGGTCTTTTAAGTTCCAGTCCAGAACTAACTGTTCTTGCCAAAAGCATAGCAAAAAAAAATTTAAAAAAATATTTTTAAATTTATTTTACTAAGGTCAAAGCAAATGTTTATTCTGCTTAAAGTATTCAAATATGTGCATGCTGAACCAATCAATTATAAAGAAGAGTCACTTTTTAAAAAAAGAAATACTGATGTAATAGGTATACTCAGGAAAAAAACCACATCTGTAAGAACAAAAAAGGAGATAGATATAAGAGAAAACTCATCCATTGGGAATGCAGCACTAATCAGGCCTAAGAAAATAAAAAATACTGAAAATATCCTTTTGCATAAGTTTGGTGAGAACTATAAATAAATATGGCCCAAGTGATGAAGAGTAAAAGCTTTGGAAGAGACACTCAAATTTAATTTGTGTGGCTTTGATGAGAAAATTATCAGCAGAGAAGGTATTAATTCCATCCCGCTCTAGAGGCATTTGTTCCTGAGCTGCCAGATAAAGGTGGAATTCAGACACAAATATGGTTTTGATGGTTCATTTTTTATTGGTATTTCTCTCTGAAAAATATCCTTGTGTGCTGGGGGAAGGCAGCTGACTCCAGCAGTTTGATCAAAGAGATAATTAAAAGGAAATTAATCTTTAAAGTGTTTCAAAGCCAGCTCGGATAGTTTGCATATTTGTGCTGTGGAACGCCACAGAGCCCAAACCTGTGGGGACTGACCTGTCCCAGCTGGGTTTGGAGGGGAAGGACACAGAGAGGGCAGGTCTCGCTCCAGCTCCTGATTTCACTTTACCATGAGCAGCTTTGCCCCAGTTTCCAATCAATTATTGCTCAATCACTGCTAACGAGGCTCCAAACCCCATTATTCCTGCGGGAGGGTGGTCACAGCCCGAGCTGCTCTCGGGTGATTGTGCACCCACACACCAAAAAATCACAATTCTGTGATTGGGCCCCTCTTTAGAATGCACAGTTTTCATTTACTTTGATTATTCTAAATCTTCAATCAAATTAGCTGAACGCATGAGCTTGCTCCATTTTTGGTAGCCCACAGCTGAAGGATGAACTGGGGAATCTATTCCTTCTCTTACTGCTATAAAGAGACAGAAATTCCTTCTCTTACTTTTATACAGGGCCAGAACCAGGTGTTCTACCCCAGCTCTCCCACTTTGGGTCCACCTTACACCAGCACATGTCACCCTTTTATATAATTAATAATATTAATGCAGCAGTTCTGCTTGCAAGTGAAGACAGGAAATATTTTCTCTGGCCACTTTTGTAGACATTGTGACATTCAGATTTGTAATCTGCTAAAAGAGGGACAGATAAAATGCCCAGCAGTGATTCCAACAGGAAGGAGCTTCTGCACAACGTCAACTATAAACACATTTATTTCAAGCTGCTATAAACATATGTTCTTAGTTTAGTTTAATAATAAAAACCCCTACACTCTAAACTGAAAGAAAAAAACCCCAAAACTTCATAAGTAAAGATGCAGAAAATGGAATTAAACCTGAAATAAGCTCACTAATCAGTTGATTAAAAAAAATAATTTAAAACACTTACAGTTTTAGAATTATTTAAAACACAGGTACCAAGAATAGCTGGGTTCTGATATGCCGACTGAAAGTTCATGTAATTTACTGTTTGAAAGTACTTAGGGAAAGTAAAAATCTTTCAGAAGATATTAACCTTCCTAAAATAAGTTTTATAGAACGGGTTACTTGAGGTCTCAAGTAAACAAATAACAAAAATATGATTCTTCAGCAAGTTCTTTTGAGCCTCCAAATCAATCAACACTTGGCAGCATTTCTCAGCTGTTCCTATGAAAAGCCATGTACAGATTGCAGAAGCATCAGTTGCTCTGATAAGTCTCACTATGCTAATGAGGTTGATTATTTTCTCTCTACAGATGAGAGGAATATTGGCATATAGGCAGTAAACTGTTATTAGCACATTCCCAATAACTGTTTTTATTTTCTGACTCATCGGCCCAGGCCCATCTATAAATCTCACAGGATTTATGGACCTAAGGAAATCAGCACCTCCCTCTGCTGAAATAGACCTAGATTCTCTATAAAGTAAAGATTCCATAAAGATTTGACTTTTCTGCCTTCTGACTTTGTATTTGCACCTTCAGATAGAGTACAAGAAACCTGCAATTAATCTACTAAAAAAAATACAATGCATTTTTTGTGGCCAACTAAATTCATGCCAGTTATTAGATTTAAAAAAAAAATCTAAATAAATGGGTTGATAGTTAGACCCACATGGTCTAACTGAGAAGGCTGAATTTCGTACATAACAAAGCTCTGGTTTGTCAAGAAAAAAAACCTATGCATAAGAAAGGCTTAGGCAATTGTTTAATTAAATCTAGACCTCCCATTTGTGTTGCCCATGCTCATTTATCCATGCTCAGTTTAGAAGTGTGCCAAGAATGAAGCAGGGAAACACAGGTGACCAAGAGGTCAAGCTCAATAGCATCTACTACAACAGAATTGCTTTTAGCCTCACCATAAATCAAACAGGAAAAGTAGCTAAACAAATTGTATCTGCAAAGCTGAAATAGTCCAACAGGAAGACAACAGAGCAGTGAGTTAATCTTTCACCCTAAAATAACTGAATTACATGAATTGGTGCTATTATCCTATGTTATAATATACTTTAGCACATGTAGGGCAATGAACATTAGGCAGAAGTAGGAACTCCATGGTATTACAATATATGATGCTGGGGAGTGCAAAGGAGCAAGGCTGGAACAAATGAAACTTGGGGATAGAATATTTCAATGCCAGAAAAATAAGAGGCAGCATCCCAGAGGAATAAAAAATAATACTGTAGGCAAATTCAGTCACTACCTCACCATTTGGCAAAGAAAATTAAAAGCTCCATGGGCAAAAATGGAAATTTAACTCCTGAAAGTCTGGACAATGAGGCTCATTATTTGTGCCAACACTAATTACAGAACCATTTAGAAATGTATATTCAAGTTCCCCACCATAGTGAGCCAATTAAACCATAGCAGCAAAGTTTCTCCAGAGCCCACTGAGGCCTCCTTTAGCAGAGGTGCCTCTGCCTGCTGGAGAATAAATTCATGCTATAATCCCTGCTGAAACAGAGACACAGCCCAGACACACAATTGGAGTGAGAGCCCCCAGTTTGCACTGCAAGGCCACCAGTAAAGGGGTCCCAAAAGCCACCAGAGCATGGGGACAGCTCACAGCAACTCCCCACAGTGATCCAGCAGGAGCATCCTTACCTGTCCCACACTGCTCACTCCTGGCACTCCTTCCCACAGCAAACACCCTTTATCAGCCCTCTTATCACAGCTGCCCCTCCTGCTTGGGAACCACTTCCAGCTCACCCCACATGTCAGATCAGCAACGCACCAGCACCCAGTCAGAGAAATTAAATATTTGGGATCAGCTGTTGTCATCTTATTGCAAAACTTCCCATACCTTCTTGGCGATTTCTCATGGCCATCTCCTCACAGCACTGACTCCTTCCTCACAGCACAACCATCCACCTCCCTCTCACCCAGCCACCCCACTCTTTTATAGCACTCTTCTTCTTATTGGACACAGCTGTGGGCTGTTAAGGACAGGGCTGTTCCTAATCTTTGGTGATTGGCACAGCTGCAACTCCTCAGGTGTGATTACCTTCTGCAGTATCTTTATTTTCTTACATTCTATCACCTGCAGTGAGCTGTCAGTGCTGGGTCCCTCTGGGTGATCCAGGATGGCAGAACAGATCAGATTTAGACAGGAAGGGAAGGGAAGGGGAGATCCAAAGGACCCCAGGCACTTCAAACCCGCTTTTTAGGGCTCAGAAAAATCACCAAGCTGCAGCTGAAGCTCCAGACTGACAATGGTGAAGATTAATGTCTCTGTTCTCATGGCTGCTCTGGACAAATCTTAGGTCCCAAATGCGCATTATTGGTTTCTCTCTTTGCTAAAAGAAGCAGTTTCCACGCTTACATTTTTCCCATGGTTTTCCGTTTTGCTGTTGGCCAAGGTGACTTTACCCATGCTCTAAAGGAGCATTAGCTTCATCAAGAATTACAGACTCTGGCTTGTCTCACAGAGCCACTAGAGAGGTTCTGTACACCCAGAAATCATCATCTCACTGCTGATTGTCCCACTTCTAGAGTGTCTGAACAGCAGAATGGAAGGTATCTAACAGCCAAAAGACGTGTAGGAACTCAAATTGGGAAGCAAACAACAATCAAGACACCAAACTCCCTGATCTGATACAACATAAGTTCTTCTGTCAAATAAGACACACACATGTAGTGTCTTCTAAATTCCGGCAATATTGTTTTATAGAAAAGCTTTAACTTTGTGCAAATGATAGCTGATACTATATTTCAGTACATATTTTTATTTATACCCCAGTTCCACTTATCTGCGAGATCTTCATCTTGTTAAATTTATCAAAAATAGCTTCAGCATCACCAGTGTGCAGGAAAAAGACCCCAAAATTGGAGTTTACTGCTTGGCCTACCCCAGGATTCCTAAACTCCTGCAATTCTAGGTATCCAAGCATCACCTGGAACAGCCAAGCTGTGTCTGACACAGCATGGTAAGGAGGGATTCAAAACTGTCAGAGATGCTGAACAATTAAAGCTTTAGCAGTTAGTCTTGGAAAGGGCTCTTTTTGATGTTCCTTGCCTGTCTTATAGGCAAATTACCTTTGATAATCTGGATGCCTGGCTCAGAACATTATAAAATCAAAGTTAGTTCCCAATACATCAAACTTTAATTTAGACAGAAATGCCTCCCTCAGAGCTGAAATGCTCTTAGTACATGGGCAGCCTTAATCTTGCATGTTCCCCTGATTCAAAATAATATTTCATCCTTACCCTGAGCAGAGAGTTAAAAATAAATGCTGACAATTATAATTATGTACAAGTGAAGATTAAAGCAGGCTCCATCAGACTCTGTTACAGCAGAAACATGCCACCCATTTGGGCCAGTTTGCTTTCTGCAGCTGGAAAGGTGAACAGAGGGAAAGGTGAAAAGTTAACACGGAAAAGGTGTTCAGGAACAAGCTGTAAAGCTTTTGAAAGCTTTCACCTGTGGGTTCTCATGAAGTAAAGGAAATATGCTGCAAAACCAGGCTTTTATTGCTCCTTCTCTGAGGAAGAGGGGGCAGAAGTTTTATTAACATTGAAACAGCCTATATGTGTTATAATATAACCTAATAAGTTTTATTAACACTGAAACGCAGCCTATATGTGTTATGTGCTATATTATAGCTCAATAAGTTTTATTAACACTGAAACGCAGCCCATATGTGTTATAATATAACCTAATAAGTTTTATTAACATTGAAACACAACCTATATGTGTTATATTATGTGTTATATTATGACCTAATAACTTTTATTAACATTGAAACACAGCCTAATTATGCTACAGCAGAAATATTCACTCCATATTGTACATATTCAATTATCTTTAATGTATATATACCCTTATGGAGAGAGAGGAAAAGGTAATTGCAGACAGACCTGGCAATGGAAGACAAGAAATGACTTATGGCTTGAGAACCAATCCAACTGAAGGTGAAATAGATACCTGGGCAGCCAGAAGGATGCTGCTTCAAAATATTGTCTTGTTTTTGGTAAAAAACTTTCCATGCTGGGTTTTTAAATTGACTTTTGGTTTAAAAGAAGCAGAAATCCCTCAGCCTCTTGCCATGGGAGGGTGAAGAGGCTCGCTAGAGCCTGGCTGTTTATGCTAATGGGAGAGTAACTCAATTTACTTGAGTACTGATCAATGCTAAACAATCAGAGGAGTTCATGTATTATGTATTTCAGAAGAACCTGTGCTTTTTAGTGGAATGTCACAAGGTTAAACTACTGGTAGACACCGTTTCCCTTGAGCCCAATTTCTGCTACAGTGCTTCCTATCCACATAATGAAGAAACAACAGCAAAATAAAGCATTGTTTGGAGCACATAATGAACTGCTCTCATAAACTGCAGCCTTCAAAAGTCATTCCATTTTACATTTGATGCAGCAGACAATTCTCAGGCCTCCGTTTGCTGGCTGCAGGGGCAATGTGCCCTGCTTTCCAGCCTGTCTCAGGAGTTATTGATGGAACAATTGCCACGGCTGGCACTGCTAATAGCGGTGCATTAGCAGCTGGGAGAGTTTGGTACAGGCTTCCTGGCAGGTGCACTGAGAAACCTTCCTCTGCTCATCATCCTGCACGGTTACTCCAGGAAATATCCCAAATAAATAACTTTCAACTTATCTCCTCTTCCTGCCATTGACTGTTTTCTGTGGTTCATTTGATTCTCTTGCACGAAATTGCGCTGCAAATTCCAGACACTTGTTTTTGGTTCACAGCTTTTTCACAGGAAAGCTTTGTTTGATTTTTAAATCAAGTGAGAGCATTTTGAATTCATAGCTGAAAGACAAAATACTCCTGCATTCCTTGCACCATTCTGCTGATGGGCACCTGTAAGGGCTGTTATTCTCAGACAATAAGTAAAATTTTATACACAGTAACAAAAATTATACTTACATTCAATCAGTAATAACAGAGATGATTTATTTTTTTTTTTGTTACCATGAACATGGAGGATCTCACACCCCTTGAAACTAAAAAACTGCTAATAGTTGTATTTCAAAGCCTTTTTTCTTTGTTTTTGACATGGAATCAGTCACAAATAGAATATGGAATAAGTTGCCCAAAGTTTAATGAAATCACCATTCCTGGAAATAATAAAAAAGAGCAGGAAAAGGCTCTGTTCAGACTCCAAAGGCAGGAAAAAAAGAACATGTAAAAGTCAAAAGGTTTGCCAAGCTTTGATTGGGTTTTGGGCAAGAAGACATTCAGACATCTTCCATGTCCGAGGTCATTCCACAGTTCTTTCATAATTAGCAAAATTACCCCCAGTATCCACACCCAATCCTACACTGCATAGAGCAAAATGAATGGAGAACAGGGCAAATTGTGGAGCAGCTCTGATGGGGAGAATTCACTCAGAAAATTCCACATGCTAACAATGGCTTTTAGAACTGAGGGAGCTGGAGAAGGGATGATACGATGGAACACTTATTGAAATGTTCAGAGGCATTAATGCCACTATTTATACATCAGCATATATTGCAAAGGTTACTTAACATCTCCTTAGATTAGTATGTTGTTCGGGATGAAATTAAAATTTATGACTGGAATTTTGAATAATTTATAGCTATCACAGGCTGGGCTGCTTGAGAGTTCCTATTCAGTGGAATGAATACACACATCTAGATCAAATACATAATATATAGATACGGAATTAATTGCACACAGAAAGAAAGGCAACAAAGAGAGGCTGATAAAAAGGAGAAGCGGGCGCGTGTTTTGCAGAACGTAGACAGAGAGCATTGCAAGAAATGGGTCACAGAGGAAGAAGACCAAGATGATCACAAGGTACACCATCAGGAGTCTATTCAGAAGTGTACAAGAATGGAAATCCAAAGGAGGCACAACAGGAAAACCTGAGGGGGCACTGAAGGGCAGGAGGAGGGCTCTGTCCTGACAGAGAGCAGCCAAGATCTGCCCCCAGTCGCTGGAACACACTCAGAGCCTCCCTGCCACTCTCTGCCCCTTCAACTGCAGCTGGAAGTCCCTCTTTTAGCTAATCTGGTGGAATTCAGGATTACTCATTATCTTTAGGGATCATTAATTAAAAGCATATTAGAAATCACTGTGAGGTTGGCGTGCCAGGGTCAGCTTTCAAGGTAAATTTTATCTCACACAAAGAAAAGAGAGAAGTTTTAAAAGTCAATTTTCAAGATAAAGTGCAAAAGCCTTTGGGACAAGCAGGATCATCTGCTATGCACTTTAACATTAACATCTCCTTTAGGTGTTTTAGGAATTATATATAATTATATATTTTTACTAATAAGCATTAGCTTAAATTAGCAACCGCACTCCTGATTTTGTTTGTCAGTAGTGATTTGTGTTGGAAACTCACAAACTCAGCATAATTACCAGTGTTTGGAAAATGATGGTATTTGTGCTCACGTAGAGCAGACCCAGGGAAAAATTATTGATTTATAGGATGGCAGCCTCAATAATCTTCATAGTAATTAAAATCTACTTATACTAGTGGGCAATCAGAAGGATTGGATCTCTCTTCAGGATTTGCTTCCACAGCCCTTGAAATTGCTGTTAACCAATCCCGCATCATTCTATTTCAACAATTTACATTCTAAAACCCCACCCTGAAAATTTCAAAGCTCAGGATCACTATTTAAATCAAAGCTTAAATATGCACACACTGGATTTTCTCTTCTTTCAAGTGACTCCTTTTGAAAATAAAAACAAACATTCCTTTATTTCCTCAAGATGAGGTTAATGCTTTTCCAAGGAGACACTACTTTTGCAGATGGCTTGAATTAGAGAACTGCTACAGTTATCATTATGCAGCTATTCAAATAGAAAATTTTAGAATTTGGCGAAAAGGAAAAAAAAATAATGTCTCATAAAACTCTGTCCAGACTCAAAGCAGGAAAAAAAAGAACATGTAAAATTCAAATTGCTGAAAATAATCAAGCAGAATAATGCTTGAAAATTTGAAAATAATAAGTCTGACATTAAGATATGAAATTCATACATCCAAGGTAGGGAAGAAAAGCACAGTGGTAGGATAATTTACATAGAAAAAGGATTCTGAAGTCTGAACAATAGGCAGGATAGAAATAATGCTGTGTGAAATTTAAGATCTAGAGGTAAAAAAAAAAGTCAAATTTACTTTTTTTTTTTTACTTTTTTCCTTTGTCTTTTCTTTCCTGCAGTTTTTTTTTTACCCTGTGCTGGGGATGGATCCCTGTGTACAATTAAATGTACAGACACATCAAAGCACACTAAGAGTGAGGGTTCGATTTCCAAGTGTGTTGTGGTGTGCTGTATTTATGGATGAAACCATAAGTCATCACAAAAACTAGAAGATAAAATGCCACTGAGGAAGCAAAAAAAATACAGAAATCTGATTTGTCTCCTGTTAAATTTTATTGTGAGAAATAACTTCATGAATTCATACACTAATTTGTGCGCTATGGGGACCCTGGCTCTAATTCTTCTCTGGGACTTACCCAGTAGTGAAAACCTGTTTAAAAGTCTTCATTAAGACCCATAAATTGACAATGTCACAAAAGAAGTTGACAGCAATTGACAGAAGGAAAAATTCAGAACTGAAAACAAAAGCGACAGGTCAGAAATTAGATTAATTTACAGATTGACAAAACACACTTTCACAAGTCTTCCAAAAGTTTTTCCATTCTCTATTTTATCAGAGCAATTTACTTTAATGCATTATCTTTTCTTTAGGTGGCAGACAAATGGAAAAAATAAAAAGCAATTTAAGTATAAAATCACAGACTCACAGCATCATTGATAATGGGCAGATCCAAAGGGAGCAGAGTTAGGTCAAACCTCATCTGTTTTAAAAATCACAGCAATGTGCAAATGAGTCCAATAAAATGGTCTATTTTTAATATAATGATGTCCTGTCTGCAGAATATGATAATGCAGGATAGACCTGAAACTAATCTCAGAATTCTTCATTTACTGATTCCCCTGTAAAAAGTAACTGCAACAATTAGCAGTTTAATACATTTTCATTCATGAGCAGTGAAGAGAGGTCTTGTTCATATTTGATAAGAGCATAAAGCAGACCTGAGGCAATGTAATTAACCAGTTATACTTATTATTAGATTAAAGTTGTCTTTTCAGCCAGAGCTGCTATTTGTAACTTGCCACCTGCAATAAGTTTATCTGCTGTCACCACATTGCTGTCGTACAGGATGCTGAGTTTATTGTGTGGTTGTGTAGGAAAGCATCAAAACAAATGAATAATCATAGAAAGACTCCCTGTTCCCAGGTTTCTCCTGCAGAATGTCACAGACACAAGGAAAACTGACTGTGCTCAAGTCGGGACTCAAACATGACGCTTGCATGAGTGGCTGAAATGCATTTTCTGGGATTCTTTGTGGGACTGATATTTGGAAAAATGGCTGAAAAAAAATCAAAATGTGGAGCTGCTCTAACCTTTTATTAGAGATCTTCTGTTCCATAAGAGAGGGAAAAAAAATCACCAATAATTTAATTACTATTTTGGAGCCTTTCTCATGTGTATTTCACTGGACAGGAGTGACAAGGCACTCCTTTAAATGCAACCCTAAAGACAACAAAAGTAAAGACTCAAAGCACACAGAGTGATGCTTCTTTCTGAGAATATTCAGAACAATATTCTGTTTTCATTTACCCAATTTTTGGAAGTCAAAATGGAATACTCCTCCTACGAGTTCTGAGAATCAGTGTCTCCACAGAGGCAAAGGTGATAAGAGAAAAAGTGATTTGTGTTGACCTTTCTAAATGGCTTTCTGCATGTTTTGTTTTGTTGCGGGTTATTTTGTTAGGTTTGGAGTTTGTCTGAGTATTTTTCTGTTAAGTTTCAAAGGAATTAGAACTAAAAATAGAACAGGAATGATGCGGTAAATACCAAGAACTGGCACTTTTCTACCTGCATCATTTTTCCTCACAGTTTTTGGGTTTTTTTAAACAAAACTTACTGCCTATTACATTTTGAAGCTGAGCTATACAAGATTTGGTAGTTTAGTTGCTTTGTTTGTTGTATGGCAGCGATTCCAGGCTTCCTACCCCAATGCAAACAAGTTTTGCACCCCAATTAGCTGTCATAAATCAGTTTATTTCCTGGGGCTGCCTGGCAGACACCCGCACACCGAGGAGTGAAAGCACCAAGGTGCAATTGCAGCCCATTAACCTGGGGAGGGAGAGGAAATAAAACAATTCTATAACCTCAACCTTCCACTGATTTCTTTTCCATGCCAAACACAACCTGGTTCTGATTTTTGGGCAGATCATTTTCCTGTCACAGAGATCAATCCAGGGAGCAGGAAGGAGACAACAAAACAAACAGAACCACAAAAGGCCCTGCAGGAAAGCACAGAGATTTACATTTCCAGCAAACATTTTGATTAGAGTGGGATACAACAAACATGGCTTTAATGATTGAAATTATCCATTCCTGATCACTTTGATTGCTAATTAAAGGAGAAAAGGCAGAGATGAGTGCAAATTCTAGCCATAACAAAGATCAGTTATGAGATTTGGTGGCCAAAGCTGCCTGAGCTGCCTCTGAAAGTAGGACAAGGCAGGGCCAGCTGCTCCTAAATCTCAGGTAATTATCTTAAGACCTTCTTCTTCCCCTTCCCCCTTCCTTTCCCTTCCCTTGAGCTACAACAATAAAAACTTTTAAATGCATATGCAAATAAATAATTTAACTAAATCACTTTGATCACTAGAAACTGTTAGTTAACATTAGAATGTTTCAGCTGAGAGAGATTCAGAGAGATTAATTTGTCTTCCACTGTGCACAACAGCTATTCAAAATCCTCTAAAGACCAGCCTGTGTTGTAATGAAGCATATTTACAGCTTTCTTTATATTTTATTTAGCAAGTAAATACTCTGGCATTTTCAAACTGAAGGGATCTGATTTGTTTTCATGGGACACATCTTTCCAAACAGCAGCATGTGCAGACAACGCTGCTTAAAATGTGCTCTGCTCACCAGCCAAAAACCACTGGGGAAATCCTTGCCGTGGGTCTCCAGATTTTTATATCGGATTTTAGTGTGCATGGATATTAAATTTCCCACCCAACCATGCCCTCAGATTTGGAAGAACACCACAATACCTTGCTGACTGCAGCCATTAGCACCTTCTTGCTTTCCAGAGAGCCCTGCAAGCTGGAATTGCTCACCAGAGGACATTTCTTCCACACCTCAACACCACAGCACTAAATGGCCTCTATAAAATTACCACAGGGCTACACACCATTACTCTTTAAATATCCTGGACTAGGACACTAATGGAAGCTGAATATTTATGTGGGTTCCAGTATCCTGATTTACAGACGGCACCCTTTGGTGGGCAGTTTGGTGTTGAGCAGGGCACTGCACTTCAAAGTAAATTGGTGGAAGAAAAAAGGTGGAAGAAAAGTCAATTTGGAAAGTTTAGCTTCACCCACATTTCCAGCCAGTACCTGCAGCAATTCTGCTTTTGTATACAGGATGCCACCAGAGGAGGTATCACGATTTGGAAGATGGCTTAAAAAGATTGTCATCTCAAAACTGAGGGATATAAATGGTGCTCCTAACGTGCTGTGAATGAAGAAACTCCCCACCATGCACATCTCCATTCCCAGGAGACCAGGCACATTGCAATTCTGCTTTATCAGGGAACAGCAGGACAAAGTGGGGCTGTAAACGCTGGTGACAGCAGCAGGGAGAGGGGAGGGTTTATGGATGAAAATTCCAAACCCAGGGTGCCAAATTCCTTCCTGGCTGAAACTGGAGGCAGCTTTATTGGGGTCAACACGAGCATTCCATGCTGCCCGAAGGTTTGGCCAGAGCAGTGGAAGGAATTGTCTGGCTGAATTCTGCCAGGGTGTTCTTGCCCTGCAGCCCTGGTGCTGCTCCTGAGCACCAGCAGGAGAACCAGAGCTGGATGGTGACAGCATTTTCCTAAACAGCTTTTTATTTTTTTTTTTGTTAAAATTCTAAGACATATATTTAATTATCAGAATAAATTGTTAAGGAAAGCAAAATTACTGCTAAATATCCCTGGAAAATATAATTTCCAAGAGACTTTTTATTCCCATGAAATCCATGATTAATCTTTGCTTTATTATTTTGCTACATAGCTATTAATTTTATTACTTTAGAGCAGGATAATTTGTAATAGACTTGATTTAAAATGCCATTCAGCTGTGCACTAATAATAAATACTGCTATTGCCACAACTGTCAAACACAAGCATGAAATTAAAAAGGAAATATTGTTGGAGGTTTTTGACAAATACTAGTGTTGAAGGTGTATTATTAGCTGATAAGTTTCAAATAATACACTCTATTTCTCATTCATTCATTAAAATGTGCTTTCTTCACATATATTATCCAATTAGTAGCAGACAAATTGTTTTGTTGTTATCACTATTGCACAATAGTTTGAAAAGATATAATAAATATAATGGCTACAATCATTTTTGAAGCCAAAATGAAAACCAACAAAAAACAGCTAATGTTTATTTGCTGAATAGCACTGTAATGGAATTAACTAAAAATGCAATATTAATATTTTTGGCTATGTTGTATACTTGAAAGATCAAATAGCTTTTCTCTTCAATAAATAAGAAATATTCTGAAAAACATTTTTGTCTGCATATCCTGAGCTGGAAACTCAGAGACAGAAGCAGAGTAAGCCCAGGGTTGTAACCCTGGTGTGGTTTTGATAAACAAAAGATTTAAAACTGAAGATCTTCATTGGACAAAAGTCCAAGTGCTCCTCCTCTTAAAAAAAAGAGGAAAGATAAAAAAGGAGTAAGAAGCTAATAAAATATATCAAGATTAATTTATGTTGGAAAAATATAAGTAGAGGAAATTGGATGAATCCCCTTTCTCAAAAGACCCAACTTTGATCCTTAAAATCTTTCAGTAAGTTTAAATTAACTACAAGTAATTGCTATTCACCATTGCAGCCTTTTCCTCACCCTGGAAACCTCACTTAAGGCTTTGATCTCACTCGTGCCCAGCTAATTTCATTCTGCTTAAACATTACAGATGGCTTTGATAAAGTGCCCTGTGCTCCTCCATTTTACAGGTTTGACTCAGCACAGCCACTCAGTACAGTCACATCTGCAAAGTGGAATCCATGGGCCACTGGATCTCTGATATTAAGATATTATTTTGCTGAAAAATACGAAGTTTTCCTGATCAGTTTATTAGATCTGTAATTATCCAGAGCCAAGCCACGTTTGTCAGAAAAAAAAAGGACAAATTGCCTTGATTGATGTTAAATATCTCCAAGCAGAAAGGCTTTGCTGTCACGCTGACTGGACAGCAGAAATTCACCTTGGTGCTTTTATGGCCCCTCACTTCACCAAGTATGAAGGAACCTTTGGGAAGAAGCCCAAATTCATTTATTAATTTATAAATTAAATATTTGTTCATTCACTCTGCCATCCGGCCCAAAGCAAAGGTTTAAGGCAGAGAGAACCAAAGGTGACAAGAGAGAGTGGGTGAACTCCAAGCTGAAAACTTCCATGGGCTGTGGGGACAATGCCACCCCAGGAAAGGGGACCCGGAGCTCAGGGTGATCTGACAATGCTCATTTTGTCACTGCTGCTGGGAATCACAACCTGGAGGCAGGATAAAAGGGTGACACAATCCTGGCGCTCTCATGGAGCCAAAACTTTGATTATGGCAGAGGGTTTCACAGAAAAAGGGCTGTGAAAACATGCAAGCCACGTAAAATAAAATTACAGAATTCAAAACTAAAATACTTTCACTGTGAGTCTGGATATGCACCTTTCAGGAGTCCATTTAAGTGTCTCTTCTTATTTCAGAGCTACAACTGACAATGCTTTAATAAATCCAATAAACTGGGCTTTGTTCCATCAGCCAGTAGCTGTGACAGTAATTTTCTTTCTCAAGAGAGACTTCCAGGACAAACAGAACTCCTAACTTCTAAAAGAAATGAAGGACAAGATTACACATTATTGAATTCAATGACCAAATTCCAGTTAAGTTCAGGAAGCATAAACACATCTCCTAAGGAAAAAAAAGACAAAGGCTACAAGTATGAAATAGAAATTATATTTGTGTACTTCTATTTTAGCTCTCTTATAAATGCAATTGAGAAAGGGAGAATTTCTTATGGAGAGCACACATAATTTCCATTGTATCACTTAGGAATGATGAATTATCAGCAGTGAAATTAAGGGTAAACACAAGCTAAAACATCTGGCCCAATGTCTTTGCAATAAGTAAATTCTTCAAAAATAAGACAAAGTTCTAAATTCAATACATCTAGATCACGCCATCACAAATGTAAATAGATTAATAAATAAAATCTGCATTTTTAAAATAGCAGATATGTTGACACATGAAACAGGGATGATACTTTTTTTAAAATGCCAATTTCTGGAGGGTGCTAATAAACATTTACTGCCCAGAGGTGGATCTGAACTGTGTTCTGCACCTCCCTCCTTTTTAGGGGTATCAAATCTGCTGTAAACTATTAAGATAATTGCATTTTTTACCAGTCCCAAACCCACAAAACTGAGAGGAAGCAGGGACACCCTATGAAAATACCATTTCCCCACAGAGAAAGAAAAAAGTCTGAATACAATTGAAGAGTACCTTGATAATTTCACAAATTGTGACTGTACCAAAAAAATCTACTCTGTTGAGCACTGTACAGGAGTTTATATAATTTTATAAGAGGTTTTGAAATTTGAATGTTCAGCAAGCAACTTCAACCTCTCACCTTGGATATAATTAGATATTTTTCTAGAAAAATCTTTTGGAACACTATACACGAAAAGAACAGTGTTTCCAGCATCCCTTCAAAAAATCTTGAAAGATGGAATATGTCAGGAAAGTTGTGTCTGAATGTACTCTTGGAAATACCAACCTTGTCTTGACTTTTTCCTGTTTGGCTGTGGCATCAGATCCTTGAGAAATTCTGTATACAGTGCCTTGAGTTGATTTGCTCATGTCACAGAGATGTCAGTGTGAGCATGGAATAAACCACTCAATAACTTTGTGGTCTGAGCCTTACAGCAGAGTGAATCATATTAAGAATCTCAATATTACTGCCATTAAAGAACATTGTAAAAAATATCATTTCTTTCCTCAAACAAATGTAAAAAAAAAAACCCAAAGTCCCTCCTTTTCACTGCACAAACACATTTCTATATCAGATTCTTCTAATTTGGATTTGGATTCAGTTTGCTCTTTAATTGCAGCGGCCCAGATTGTAAATCTGTTCTATGTGAGATGGCAAGTTTATTTCTATATCATACATATAATCCAAATACTGTAAGTGCTGTAAAAATTAGCCTTTTTTTGTTCAGTCAGCTCGTGAAGTATCATCAGCTACACCCATTTGACAATCCTCTAGTGAAGGGAAAAAGGCAAAATAGTAATCAGAGACAGATGATATTATAATCTCATACTGGATGTTTGACTAGCATGAAAAGAAACATCCCCCAAGTACTTGTGGAAGTTGCAATGATGAAAATATGAAAAATCATGAAAAATATTCAGAATGAAAACCCATTTGACATGGCACAAACTGCACTGAAGTGCTGCTTCACAAAGTGCAAACAGGGATGTTCAGCCTCTGTGTGCTCCCAGCACGTTCAAATTCAGCTCAGTGGGAAAGTCAAGCCTTGGTGTTATAGTAATGGAGATTCTTAAATGTCTAGAAAATATTTAAGGGAAGAGGATCTTTTTCTGTCACACTAAATTCAGATAAGTGCTATCTGTCCATCAAGAAGATTGAGCAATACTAAAATCTGCTAAAACCCCAGAATGTTTAACTTTCTTGAAAATCTGTTGAAGGAGACATAGAGGAGAGAGTACAGAGAAAACATTGCAGGGTCTGGAAATGTTGGGTGTGTGGAGCACATCTCACACTGCAGCAAGCCATTCTGGTGCTGAACACAAGTCAAAGGTAAATTTGAAACTAATTAGCCTCATTATGAAAGCATCAGCTTGGCAGGCGCATAAATCACCTGCCCTGTGTGAGCATTGCAGGAGCCCAGGGCAGGCACAGGACACCCCACCAGGCCAGGCCACCAAATCCACTGGGATTTGGGCAAATAGAGCTGGAATTGGGGCTTTACAAGGTCAGCACTGCACACGAACTCATTCCCATCAGAGGGAAGGGTAAAGTGCAGGGAGCAGGCAGCTGGAATTCTGGAACTGGGTGCTGGTGACAGTCAGTGGTGTCAGGGATGGGGAAGGTTGCAGGTTCATTGCACCACAAGGTGGGAAAAGCCCTTCAGGGACTGGAGCTGTCTTCAGGGCTTCCTTCCAGCCAGGAGAAGCTGAAGAGAGACACATCCAGTCTCTTGTTCAAGCCCAGTCTTTAAATCCTTTCACATCTCCATGTGCACATCTCGTGGATGATGTTTTCACACCCATACTTACTGTGTCTTAATAAAGGATCTCATCTCCCCAGTTTTACGCCTTACATGTGATTAACAAGCTTGTAAAACTCTAATTTCAGTGACACCTTCAGAGGATCTATCTAAATCCAAGCTGGCAAAAGGGAAATGGACGTTATTTTTTCTTTTTTTTCTCTGTACTTTGAAGTGGGTCCTTTTCTTACCCACCCCACACACATTTACCCACCTGCTGCTATCACCAGAATCTCAGTGGGATCTGCTTCCCTTTCAATATTGAGCTCCTTTAAACTAGGCTAAATTGGGAACTATTTGATGTCTCCTGAACGAGCTATTTCTAACAGGACCCTCATCCAGAGAGAAGCCTTGCCACCTGGGAAACTCTGTCAAAGGCAGCAGACATCAAAGGGAGACAGAGCTCTGCTGCCATTCTCTGCTCAGCTCAGCAAGAAGCATTTCCCCACCCTGGCTTCCTAAAGCTCTGGCTATCCCAGCAATCCACAGCAAAAACTGTGCAGGAGGTTTGGTTTTCCTGCACTCTGAAAGCTGAGAGCCCCCAGGCTCTGCTGGAAAAAACAAACCAGGCTCTGGCACACAGCAGCTGTCCCAGCAATGGTCACAATCCCACCCCAGAGCTGTCCCAGCAATGGTCACAATCCCACCACAGAGATGTCCCAGCAATGGTCACAATCTCATCATTCAGGTGTCCCAGCAATGGTCACAATCCTACCACAGAGATGTCCCAGCAATGGTCACAATCCCACCACAGAGCTGTCCCAGCAATGGTCACAATCTCAATCCAGAAGTGTCCCAGCAATGGTCACAATCTCATCATTCAGGTGTCCCAGCAATGTTCACAATCCCACCCCAGAGATGTCCCAGCAATGGTCACAATCTCACCCAGAGATGTCCCAGCAATGGTCACAGTCTCACCACTAAGGTGTCCCAGCAATGGTCACAATCCCACCAGAGATGTCCCAGCAATCGTCACAATCCCACCACTAAGGTGTCCCAGCAATGGTCTCACCACACAGTTTTTTTACAGTTTTCTCCAATTCTTTGGCACTCCGTGAGTGTTATTGTTATTGTCCAACACGTGGGGATCTGAGCACTGCTGTGGGCAGCAAGGAATTTTTAGTTGCTTTTCAAGCAGCAAATGGATATCGAGGGGAGCACGTGCAGCCCAGGCAGCTGCAATAAATGCAGGTATCACCTTCCCTCCTGCTGGTCTGCAGGTGCACTGAGCATGTTTCTGAGAGCTCTCTCTCCCACTCCTGTGCCCTACTTTCAGCCACTCCATGGGATATCTTGGCATCTCTCTGATTACCCCTCCCTGCTGCCTGCAGCCTCACCAGGCTGGATTATCACCATTATCTGAAGCAGCAATGGCCTCTCCTAATCCTGTCAAGGAGTTTGCACAGACTCTGGTAATCTTGGAGCACTAATCTTGCAGCAGTTTGGGGCTGACATGAGCAAAAACCACGACTATAACAAAGAAGAACATTGAACAAGCCCAAGTGTTTCTAAGAAGCTGCAGGAAGAACATGAGATAAGGAGGCAGGCATCAGTGTACAGGACAGATAAAGTGATTAAAGGAAGGGTAGTCAGCAGTAAGAGCAGCAATAAAACATTTCTTTTTTTAATTCAGAAGTAATTCCAGGGGTTCTCTGAGATTTCTTGCCATGACAAACCTCACACTGCTCCTTAAAATTCCCATTTGGTTATCAGTTTAACTGAAAAAAGACATACAAAAAAATCTTTACAATAAAAAAGATGGTGTAAGTCCCAGAGCATGAAATAACAGATATTTCTCCCATTGTGGTATTTGAAATAGCACGTTCTGTAAAGTTCTGATGGCTGCAAAGAGGATTTGAATGGTTAAAGGGTACAGTTATACAGCTATCCTTTCTTTCGTAGCAATCCTGTGTGTGCATAAGTAGAACACCAGAATGTCATTCCTTTGAGTAAAACAACCAAGATATTCTTTGCTATCTAATTGAAATGGTTTCTGCATATGCAAGAGAAGCATAAACCCGAGTTTTTCTTCTGGAACAAATGTTCAACCTGTCAAGAACAGCACTTGATGTCAGGATTGTGAAGTGTGGATGAAATGACAGACCAACAGAGGGAATCTGATAAGGGATTAATGAGATGTGCTCTGTGCAGTCAGAAAAGTACTCGAAACAAGAAAGAAGGAAATGGGGGGAAAAGAGAGAAAAACAATAGGGGAGAGAAAGGAGCTGATTTCTGAGGATTCTGTTGTGATCCTGAGGCAGAGGAGGGGGGCAGAATGCAACTGAGAAATTTCAGAAAGTCTGCGAATCCAGAGCAGATGGAGTGAACTGGACACACCTTGAGCAGGCAATACGAGAACATGAGGTCTTTTTGCTTTGGGAGATGTCAATGACAATTTTTTTGTCACTTCTAAAGAATTACTTCAGTATTTATTAACGCAGCCTAACTGTGGAAATGAAAAGGGATAATTCACCACACATAATACAGAGCACCAAGAAATACAGAAAATAGAGTTTGGTGCGAGGTTTGACAGTCTAAACAGTACCAGACTGTGAAAATACAGGGATTAAAAAATTAGAAACAAGAGTGATTATATTTGGAAGTCCTTACCTCTTCCAGCTTTTTAAGGTGTTTTTAACAAGTTTTCCTTAATTTGAAAACAAACGCCAGTTCTGTTCCATGAATTACCAAAAAAATGCCTTTACAGAGGCACAGTGAAGGGAACAGAAATATTGTTCAAGTACAAGAAATAAAATACACCCCCATAGTGAGACTCCTGGTAGGCTCTTATTTGTTGCCATTGTTTTTCTTTCACATAGAAATGGCCTTGGCTGTAAACTTAAATTTTAAAAAAGGAAAAGAAATAGCACATTTGCTGCTGTCTTGCATTTCGTACTGGTTTATTTATGGATTTATTTATTTTTTTTTTTACCTCATAAGTTTAATGGAATTTTTACTGTGACTTTATAGCTGTGTGATTTATAATACATCAAACAAGTCAAATCAATCAGTAAAGGCTTAAAAATCAGCACAGGTTCAGATGGCTCCTTTAAAACAAATCATTACAGCTGTTAGAACTCAAACATACATAACAAGAGCTGACCACTAATGTGAGTTATTTTAAAATCTCATTTTCTGGGTAAGAAATGCTGCCCTTTGTATATAACTTTTTAACGATCTAATAAAACCATCTGCAGGAATAGAGCACAAAACATAGTTCTGCTGTATATGTCTGCCAGCAGCTCTTTAAATATTCTGTACCATTCTTTAAAGGAAACCTACCCCTGTTCTCATTGACATGGAAAGTAAAATCTCTAAATACTCCATACTGTTATTTAAATATCTTTAAATATGCTGCAATATTTTTTTAAAGGAGCCCATCCACCTTCTCATTGCTGTGGGCTGTGGAAGGTTAAATCGGGTTTTTAATTGGCACATCTCTTCCATTAAGCTTAAGGAATAGTTATTCCTATTATGTTGTAAATATAATCACAATGGGTAAGGTTCTTTCACCTTAAAGATGAGGAAATCTTGGCAGAAGGAGAGGTTTATGCACATTATAGAGGGGAGAGCAGTTGAAACAGGAAGAAAAAAACATCAGGAAATTTTCTACCTTAAGGGTACAACTACAGGAGTTTGAAACACAAGAACTGAGTTGTGTTATATCCACTTGGTATCAATGGACCCATGAATATTAATTTTCATTTTTCTAATAAATTAAACTTTTTCTTGAGCTAGAACTATGTTTTGATTGTTATCAATTTAATGTAATCACCCCATAAGAAATGTCAATTTGAGTAAGCTCCACAATCACCAATATTTGGATGTCTTTGGAAAGGACCCAGCCAAGGTCACCTTGAGAACTAACAGCACTGTATGATAAATAGCAAAAAGATAAACAGCTATGATAAATAGAAAAAAGATCTATTTCCAGTCCCTCCAGTACAGCAGCTTCATTCAGAAACCCATTAGGAAACAGAAATAACATTTCCTCCAAAGGATTTCTCCCTTCACCCCAAGCAAACATGAATTTGTAGCATCAAGAACTCAATTAAGCTTATTTTAAAAAATCCCAATTTCCTCACCTTTTTGGTTTTGCTTTCAGTCCAAGGGATTTGTAGATCTGGTGGTTAATCTTTTTCCCCAATTATCTGAATAATCTGAGAACTGCACAAACACCTGGACATGATTACTCTGAACTTTAGGACAAAGATGTGTTTGGTTGTGCTTGGTTTGATCAGTGTTCAGTGGTGGTCCCACAGCTACAGCAGAACATCAACAGGGCAAGTACATAAAATTCCTTTTCATTTTTCCTTTCCAGGAAGTTTTCACTATATAATTACATTACAAGTGCTAGAGAATGTGCCAAGCTATGATGGAAACAAAGTGAATAGACTGAGGGGAGGATTAGCAGCTAGTTATATGAATGCAAATGAAAGCAAAGAACTCTTTCATTTATTCCACTCTTAAAAAAAAAAAAAAAAAAAAAAAAAAAAAAAAAAAAAAAAAAAGGGAAAAAAAGAAAAATAAAAAAACCCCCATACAAAAAAAAAAAATCCTCTGTAATTCAAAGTATATTGAACATCTTTTTTCTTTGTTTTTTTCCTCCTTT
This sequence comes from Melospiza melodia melodia, assembly GCF_035770615.1. Taxonomy (NCBI): domain Eukaryota; kingdom Metazoa; phylum Chordata; class Aves; order Passeriformes; family Passerellidae; genus Melospiza; species Melospiza melodia. The sequence goes on along the minus strand of NC_086209.1, from coordinate 18,122,413 downwards.
TTCCATGAAATAATTTAATGAAGCTGAGGGGATTACTGCAGTGACTTTCAAGAGCTTTGCAAACTACAGGTTCTCTCACACTGTTCACTAAGCAGCAGTGTAGTGCTAAAATAATATTACTTAGAAAATCACATTTCTTTAAAAATGCCCAATCTCCTGTAACTCTTGCTCACCAGAGGGGTAGCACACACATTCTGAGTGCACCTCCCTTTCCACAGACACTTCTGGAATCATTGACACTCCTGATGCCTCCTCTCACCCCTGATAGCCATGATAAGGCCCTGCCATTCTGACTGTGGTTTTTAACTTTCTATTTCTAGGTAATGCAACTTTTCTGAATCCTCTTCTTAAGGCATGAAAGCTTTTAATGCTGGGAGTGCATTGTCATGGCAGGCACGCACACCGACTGAAAAATAAGCATAGAAATTTAGGAGAAGGTTTATTAATAGTTTGGTTTAGCTCATTTTCCCCAAATGCTGTTCATTTCTGTGGATTTTAAGACTGGACAATAAAAGAAAAAGAAGAAAGAAGAATTTAAACTCTACAAAAACCTGGGGTTGTAGTGAGGGGGGATTGGTCTCAGCTCTTGGGTGAAAAGTGACAGAATGAGAGAAAATGAACTCAGGTTGTGCCAGGGAATGCTTAGACTGGATTTTAGGGCTGAGTAAATATTGGGACAGGATGCCCAGGGAAGTGGGGGAGTCACCATCCCTGGAACCATTCCAAAACCAGGCGCATGTGGCACTTGGAGATGGGGTTTAGGGGTGAGCACAGCAGTGCTGGGTCAGTGGTTGCACTCACTGATCCTAGAGGGCTTTTCCAACCTCAAAAATTCCATTAGAAACTCCAAATCCACTCAGCTCATTTTCTTAAGAGGTCTTCTTATTTTTAACAAGTGGGGTGAAGTCAAACACTGAGTTGAATGGTGGCTTATAATTAAGAGATTAAGCACTCAATTAACCAAGACACCAAATATTTAAGATGTAAAGAATTTTACTCAAGAAACGGCGGCTACTGTGTTCTGCTCTTTCTTTTTTCTTTAAACACTCCTGACTAAAAGAAAAGCATTTGTCATGCTGAGGATCCTGTGGACAGGTGTGCAATTGGGCAGAGTGAATTTTACACCCCGTGAGGCTTTGGTCATGGAATGCTAATTAACTCAGAACTGAAGACTTCCTTCCTGTGTTGGGTGTGATAACGCAGCAGAGAATCCACAGAGAAAGAGAAATTAATAACATTTTGTGGCATTGGAACCAAGGTGTTCTGCTGGAAAGACCTAAAGAGTGTCTAATAGACAGAGAAAATTAAGAAAGTCTTTTTCAGGCTATTGAAAATCTCTTTCAGACACCCATACATATGCACAGGAAAATCCTACAATTCCCTTAGGAAGATGATTCTTGTGAAGTCATTAGATGCAATTTTACACAAGGCATCCCCCTGCTCAGTCTCTGAAATCCATTCCTAGCCTTATGGTTTGGTTCCTTTAGCTCATTCTCAGCACTTTTCCTCATGACAATCTACAACACAAATTATGAGTATTTGTCAAGTTTGCCAGCAAAAATCCACTTGGAAAGAGGCAATGTTTGGAATTCATCAACTTGCCATCTTACTTTGTACTTCTTTGTAATTATTTTCACATTTAGTCTTCAAAGGAGTGTCAGGAATTCATCCTTCTTTCTCACAGAAACAGTCCTGCCCTGTGATCCTATTTAGGATGCTCTCTCAAAGATTTTCAAAATCCTGACTGAACATGTCCAAACCCTCAAGAAGCAGGGCTTGGAGCCTCAAATCTTTCTCTTGGTTATGTCCTGAACTCGTGAGAGCCACCCCCAGTGTCACAGACACATCTTTTTATGAAAAACCCTTTCCTTAGGATTTTTCCTCCTGAGAAGCTGGGAGACCTCAGGAACAAAATGCAAACAATGGTTATCTGCTGCTGTGGGATGCAACAGGTGCATCTGGGATTGGTCTCAAGTGCTTGTTTCTAATTAATGGCCAATCACAGTCAGCTGGCTCAGGCTCTCTGTCCGAGACAGAACTTTGTTATTATTCTTTCTGATGCTATTCTTAGCCAGCCTTCTGATGAAACCTTTTCTTCTATTCTTTTAGTATAGTTTTAATGTAATATATATAATAAAATAATAAATCAAGCCTTCTGAAACATGGAGTCAGATCCTCGTCTCTTCCCTCATCCTCAGACCCCTGTGAACACGGTCACAAATACTTTTCACCTATGTTAGACAGTAAATTTCTACTCTAAACCAATCTGTAAGTGCCAGGATTGGTTGATGGAGAAGATGGAGGCCAAGAAGAAGAAGAAGAAGGAGAAAGGCTGGACACACACAGATCCCTCCATCTTGCCTCCTGAACCCCCACACCAAACCCCCAAAATCTACTTTTCCACCCTGTGATAACTTCACTATTACTCTACCTAAACTGTTGTGGCTTGAAGATCATCATATAAGGTTGGCAATTTGCTCCACGGGTCATAACCAAACCCACAGGTGTTTTGGGCTCCGTGCCAGGGTCTCTGAGCCCCCTGGCAGAATCCTGGCCACCCTGGACAGCCAGAGGGATGTGCTGTGTTCCCACAACCTTGCTGCTGCTTTTGGGGGGGATGAATGGCCTTGCTGCTCATGCTGGGGGGATAAACGCCCTGCCTGGCAGTGCTGGGAGGCAGCTGGCAGGGAGCTGAGAGCAGCCAGTGCCAGCCCGTGCCATGCCAGCTGCACTCTGCGCCCTGCCCATGCCTGAGAGCCCTGCAAAGAGGAGCCCGGGCAGGGAAAAATCAGCTTCATTGCCTTGGGGTTGCAGACAGCTGTAGATCCCACGGTCCTGAGTGATGCTTGGATAAATATTTCATGTTCTCTCACTGGGGAGACAAGGAAATGCATTTATTTTTTTTTTTCCTCACTTACAGCTTGTTTTATACCAAGTCTGCAGGCTCCTGGGTCTGCCTTGCTTTGTTTTCTCCTAGAGGACACAGGGCTCTGGTGTCCTGATCTAAAGAGGATTTACAGGTAGTGAGGATAATGTTACAACAACAGCACAACTCTGCCAGGCTCACGTTTCCTTCTTTCAGGTCCTAATGCATAATAAAAGATATTTTATGGTTCTGATCAAAAGCTCAGAGAATTCCATGCCAAAATCCAGTGACTGCAGGTGAGCCTGACATTTCAAGAATATCTCATGTTATATTTGTCTTTCTGTGTTAGATTAAAGGAGCAGCAGCTCTCTGACCAGAAATACATGCATTGGGAGAACTGGGCCAGAACTGATATCTAAAATAAAATGTATTTATTATTGTAACATTTTAAACTCAAGCCTTTAAATTATTCATGCCCACCAGAAAACCATCCCAATTCAGCACCTGCAGTCTCCATGTTTTACTGGTGACAGAGAAAGAAAATACCCTTTCTTGTGAAATATTCAGATACTTCAGATGCCTAATAAAAATGCAGGTGTTACTTATCTCCATGTTACTTATCTTGAAAGGAGGATGATGTTGAGACAATAAACTGTTTAAAAATAAATCCCTTTCTGACAATCCACAAAACAATGGGGAATGTATTCATCTCCATTTGCCTTCCTTACTGGCAGTAAAAACTAATAGACAACATAGTCATCAGAATGATTTTGTAACAATTCCACAGAGGTTTAGCTAATTCTTTTCAAGTCCATTTTATTAGTCAGGAAAAAAAAATAAGTCAAATCCTGATTTAATAAGTGGTGGATTTGAATAAATTACTCTAGTTCTGTGTTCATTGAACTTTAAACAAATTGTTCCACAATCCATTGCCAAGCAACTAGAACATATCCTCAGGAAGTTCAACAACACACTTTGATTAAATTGGTAGGGTGAACAAACAGTTTACTGGGAACTTCAGGCTTAGAAAATGAAGATTTACCAAAGTGGAGTTTTCCTCATTAATTCTATCAATCACCTATAAATAGAGGCTTATGCTTAATAAATTGACAGAATCACATTCTATCTGAAACCATTTGTATTTCTGATAATGTGTTTGCCCAGGATGCTGATGGCATTTTAATGCTGTTGAAATATTGCAAACCTGTCTTTAGCTTGAGACAGCTACAAGAATTAAACTCAACCTTTCTAATAAATACATATGTCCTGAAAAACTGTTACTATAATAGCTAAGAAAGACTGGTACCTAAAAAATTACATTTGTGGAAAGAAAAACAGCCATAGAATTATATTAATATGTCCTAGGTATATTATTTTGGGTCTTTGACCCACTGGAACATGAATAAGAGAAATTACTGCACCCTGAGAGTGTCTTCAATCAGGATAACAAAATTACCAATAACTCTGGGTATTGAAAACAAGGGTTTAGATATTACTATTTTTAAGAAGAAATTTGGGGAAAATCTCACTGTATTATGTATTTGGAACAACCATCCTAACTCCCTAGAGAAATGAGTTTAGGAGATCTGCAGCTCTACACATATGAGATTATTACAGGCTGATTTACTTAAAGTTTTCATATTTTGGCTCACAGTTTAGATAGTACAAGAAGTTTGTCATAGTAAAGAAGTTTAACATTCCAATTTTCTAATATTTTCTGTTAGGATCTTTGCTATTCCTGCAGCTCAATGCCTGGGTTTGAGTGCCAGGCTTGGTTTGGAGGATGTCAGGAACCAACAATCCTCTAGCCCTTCACAGCTACAGAATCCCACATCCAGCAGCAACACAAAAATTACACTTGCATCAGTTCTCTTAACTCTGGATTTTAAAAAGCTGAACAGTTAAAGCCATTCCACATTACTTTTGGTAACCACAGGATCACAGAAGGGTAAAAAGTTCAAGCTCAATCCAGCAGACCCACTCCATTCTACGAAAATAGCCAATTTAGGGCTATTATGAGAAAATAACTTTCATTAAGCTTTCATCATTTGTAGTCTACTACAGACCATCTCAGCTTTCTAAAATGTCAACATCTAAAAGTATCATCATTCTTCATTATGCTGGAGGGGGGAAAAAAAATAGATCAAATGGAAAGGAAGAACTCTCACTTTCAGATAAGCAGGGTGTAATTCCACAGTGAAAATGAGGAGCTAATGCTTTAGCACTTACATGGACTCTAACCATTTATAATAATAGAAGCAAGAAGATCCTTGCATAAAGAAGTGTCTATATTTGATTGCATCTCTCCCCTGCCATCATTCATGGGAGCCTGGACTGGCTGTCACTTTGTTCTGGGCAAGGACCAGCTCATCATTTCTCACCCAGGAATAGCCAGGCAATGCTTAGGAAAGAGTTTTGAACTCACTTCATGGCAAACAGAGCCAGTCTGGAGAATTATTGAACTCTGATTTACAACTGGACATGGTTAAACTTGTAGGTTCCATAAAAGATCCCTGCTGCAGGCTCAGTGTTCATGTAATAATCACTGAATGGCTGAAAACTGCAATGAAATGTATGAATAAAAGCCAAAAACCAGTGATTGTTTCACGTTGTGTGGGATAAATCACAGCAGTTAAACAGTTGATTCTGCTAAATGAAATGACAAAGAGGAGGAGAGGAAAGGAGGAGAGGGGAACAAACTTTTTGAGCAGAAACAACACTGAAGAGATTCCTGCTCAGGGCTCTGTCCTTGCCCTCAGCTTTTTGCAGTCACTGGCCACTGAAATCACTTGTAAGAACAGACTCACTAAATAACACTGAGAAAAACTCAATCCCTAAAAAATCTTCCTGAAACTTCTAAAATTAATTCAGCCAACTTTGCACAATGCGGAGGAATTTAGAGGGAAATCAATCTCCACTTATTTACAAAAACTTTAAGACCTTACCTCCATGTCTTATTATTTTCATTAGCCACTCAAAACATCAAAATCTCTCCCAAGATCTTCTAGCATCTAATATCCGAGTTTACAGAAAATGTAAGTCCATCCATTGAGAGTTACTCAAATGCAGGGTGTTTGGTGGTTACATTGTGTGATATATTCAGCTTCAGAGGTATACTGCTGCAATACAGTTCCCTGGAAAATAGAGCTTTTTGGAAAATTTTCCACAAGAAATCCTCCACTAAGCTTTAATGCTGTTTGATGCAGGGAGACTTATTTAGGGTATTAAAGATCTGTCTGTTGGAAAGATAACTTCAAATTTCAAACTTTAAGCGTTCCTCAAACTCTATAACTAATGCCTCTATTTAAGAAACCCTCAAGATTACGCCAATTCTGTGACTATTTTGTAAAGCTGAAGGAAAGGTTTCAACATTCACTCAAGTGCCAATCACAAATCCAGGCTGATGCAGCCAGGAAATGCATTTCCTAAAGCAGTCTCCCTTCAGTTATCCTGGAGATGAAGCTCTCAGCCCAGGGCTTCAGCTGCTGGGGATCCCAGGCTTAGCTGGGACGCAGCCTGGCCAGGGAAACCTGGCTCAGGTTTCTGAGGAAATTGAGGAGTTTTTAGGAAGAAAGTGGGATAAAAGAAGCTGGAGTCAAGAAAAGAAGAGAAAAGCGAAATTGAGGAGTTTTTAGGAAGAAAGTGGGATAAAAGAAGCTGGAGTCAAGAAAAGAAGAGAAAAGTGAGACGGTGATTATTGCAAACTCAAGGGTAGAAGCCCTTCCCTATCCAGCTGCTGCCTGGCCAGGAAAGCCTCCACTCAGACCAAGAATATTTTTTAAATTCATCGAAGTGTTCTGGAAAAAAGTGTTAATTACAGGTAAAAATGTGGAAACTCAAGACAATTCTCTGCAATCTGCTCTATAAAATTCAGAATAAGAAGTAGTTTTCTCAGAGTATTTTATATTTTAGCTTGATTAGGCTAAAGAGCATCTTCAAAAGTTTTTGCAATAGGGAATGACTTGGAACACTTAAGAGGAAGCTGGGTTTCCATACTGAGTGGCCAAAGAAGAATTTCACAGAATGACCTCCTTTCCTAACTGGGATCTGAACATGGAGCTTTATTAATTACATTTACATTTTAAGTTAATATTTTCTGGAGTTATTTGGAAACAAACATATAGGAAAATACTTTCAGGGTGCTTTAGGTCTTTGGGCCTCAGATCTCCCTAACTCACCAGTCAGATTCAACTTAGGGATATTGTAAACCCTGGATGGGAAGCTCACATTTGCTCACATAATTTCATTTAAAAATTAACCCATTTTATATTATTTTAAGATGTTATTCTGCCACTACATAGAACCTACATCTTACCCTACAGCACAGGGAGTTTCCTTGACAAATAAATGCCAACAATTATTTTTCTATGCACCGTGTTTGCAGGAATGCTCCAACTCTTGTCCTCTAATCTGAATTGTCATCACCATGGAAGGTTTTATCTTGAAGCATTAAACACTAAGAGTGCAAGACAGAAACGTTTCACTTCTGCTCCTCTCTGCTGGTGAGATGAGCAATCAGCAGAGCTGCAAACACATTCCTGTTCTGGCATTCTGGAGGGAAAAATGGCCATTTCTCAGCCAGGGAAAAGCATATGCATTTGTTTAGCTTTTTGTCTGTTAACAAAGAACATTAATTATAAAATCTCTCACCAGTTCATTTAATCAAATGCAATCTGGTCTCTGATCACTTGAACGCATAATCAGCTTCACCCTTCTGCCTGCTTGAGAATTATTGATTTTGTCTCTCAAGCCCAGCAGAGGTCCAGGTGATGCAAATAATAATTACCAGAGCTAATGCGATTATTGCATGTGAACTGATTACTATAATTAGGATGTGTTTGTTTGTATTAAAAGGAAAAGTAAATTGCCTTGCAGGTTTTAAGGAAAAAAACAATAACAACAAATCTGTAGTTGCAATTATACAATCCTATATTAAATTATGGCAAGAAATCTACTGTCTGCACAAAGTTAAAATATTCCTTTCTAAAGCAATTATATTCAGTAACATGCTGTTAGGAATAAAATATCCAAGAAAGAGAAGAATATGTTCTATATACACTTCCCCCATGAATGATACTGAATGAGATATCTTTCTAAATTACTGACATAAATAATTTTCCTCTTCTATTCCAGCAGATATTATTTCTTAAATCACTCCTTCTGCATACTCTGTTTTAATGTCTCGGATAAAGCCCAAGCATCTTCAGTTGTGCTACACCTTGCTATTCAGAGAGAGCCATGGGATATTTTTAGATGCTACTACTGAAGGATCAGCACCAAGAATCTGAATGATGAAGTTTTGCACAACACATTACACTGAGAATGGAATGGGACATAAAAGAGATTTGCTTGGGACACACTCCCACACGTGCCCGGAGGATGAACCAGCGTCCCACAAGCGTTTTATACACAGGCTTTTACAATGCCCTGCAATTCATCAAACAACAAACTCAGCAGAGAGCCCTGAAAAATGGCAATAGGAAAGGAGATTTCATTACGCTCTGCATTGCTCATTTTGGAGGCAGGAGCACTCCCACAGCCAGGGAAAGTGCCCTCAATCACCGAGGGCTGGACGTGGCCAAGTGAGCGATGGCTGCGCTGGGCTGACAGATGTGGACACAGCCCTGGCTCTGCTCCCCAGCCTCACACAGGAACAGCAATCCTTTAATTTTAGTTTAATACAAAGCACTGCAAGAATCTGTGCTGTTTTGTATTAAGCTGTTCCTGTGTGTGCTCAAGAGGTTTCAAACCAGAGAGAATGGAAGTGAGGGGGGACAGCAAAAGAGAGAAGCTCAGGCAGGGCTGGAGCTCTGCAAAGTGATGACAAAGCTGCTTCCTTTCTCCCACCATGTCTTTATCTCCTAAGATTATAGGTTAGCTGGAGAATGGCCTTTCTTTGGCTTGCTTTGCATGTCTATAGTGTCTGCTATAATTAAACACTTATTCAGAGCTTCTCAATGCTTCTGCGATACTGATAATATGCAATCATAAATAAATTATAATGAATTTTAAAAAAATTGCATCAAAATAGGAATTGAAAAGCAGGTTTTTTGGTGTCTTTTTTTTTTCTAACCGTGCCATTGACTGAGTTTTCAAGTACAGCAACAAGAGCTAGAGGATAAAACTGTGTACCCAAACAAGTGGAGCTGTTCCAGTCCTTGAATTTTTAATGGTCATCTCTATAAGTGATTAGCAGGAAACATTAGGAAAAAAACAATGAAATATTAACATACTTCTAATATTATTAGAGAATCACCAAATGTTTCCAAATAACTGAAGATATTGACTGAATAATATAGCAAGGACATAAATCTAGGAGCTTAGACTTTCTGTTTGACTTCACAGCCTAAGTTCTACTTTTAGAGGACAGAGCACTTCAACCAAAGAGTTTTTTTTTCCTCCCCACAGAAAACTTGTGTCTGGAAACTTTTCTACTTTCTCTATTGTCAGAGAAGGGGAAGAAGGATGAAAATGTGTTTAAGAGGAAAAGCAGCCTAAAAATTATGAAGAATTCCACTCAAGTTTAGGGGCTGTTCTCCACCCTCAGTACAGGAACAGAACATTACAACTCCTGTAAAAAATGGACAGATTGTTCTTGAAGAAAATTACTCTTAATCTGCTCACTCATGGCAGTGAAGTTTCTCTATAGCTTTGGATAAAGTTATATTATTGTTTCCATTATAGTCTTACATTTCTAAATCAATATACAAGAAAGAATCATCATTTCCTCCTCTTCTTTCTTGTCTAGCTATTCCCCTGTACAAAAGACAAGATGTATGATCTTACAGGAAAACATATTTTATTTAAATGGAAAGGTGATTAACCTAAAGGAGGAAGGGAAATATGCAGACAATAAGAAAAAAAATATCCAGGCAACAGCTGCAAATTTTCTGGGAAAAATATTCCCATTTTCTAAGAATCTATTTGTTGTATGTCTGTTTAATACAGCTGATAGCAGAGAGCAGGGACTAAAGCAGAAAGCTTGTTCTTTTTTATAAACTAAATGTTGGAAAATAAAGTGCACGTATTAAAATCTAACACTGTACTCCAAAGGGAATTACAAGCACATGCCATAGCCCTCTTGTCAAAGGAATATAAGCAAAACTAATTAGCTGAACGATGTTTTCATTGTACGTTTTGTCAGGAAGTCATTAAAGCTGTTTTCACAATAATACATTCTGATCTATGGAAAACTCAGCTCTCCCAACTCATTACCATTGCAGTTGACAGGGCTGCATGTTTGGGATATTCATTACCTTTAATGAACACAGGGATCTCCAGCTCTGACTTACACATCCTACCCTGCAAGGGATCCCTTCCCTCTCCAGTGACAATGTTCATCTACACTCTTCAGCTCCATGGGGTGAAAACAACAGTTTTACAATTTCAAATATATGTCCAGATAACAGAAAGAAAAATTGCTTTAAAGTTTGGGTTTGAAGTTTGAATTTCATCATATTTATATTTGCAGGAGCATCCAAAGCACATACCTGACCACAGCCCAACTCAAAACTTATCTAGGAAACTGTAGAGAAGGTAAATCATAAAGACAAGATAATACTTGAATTAAAAGTTCAGGTGTATTCTTTGACACATAAGAAGCAGGTTCTGAGTCAGGCTATGTACATTCACCTTAATTAACAGCAACCTGACCCAGCCAGGGCTGTGTTCCCATGTCTGATTCAGGCACAAGCACAGTCCCAGTAGGTTCAGTCCATCAGGAATAGGCACTGTGCCATGGGTTTACTGTGCAGGACCTCTGCTCAAAACCTGGAGAGTGTTCTTGCTCAATCATATCCTTATCTGCCTCAGGTTCCATTTTCCTGCAGCCCTCAGTGGTATTTCTGTGTTAGGGTGCTCTTAGCAGTGCCCACACCTGAGCACACAAAATTAGAGGCAGTGATGCCTGGAGCAGAGGCCGGGCAGAGTTAAAGAATAAAGAGAGGATTTATTAAAAGGCCTTCAAAGGACACACCTGGGGCAGTACAAGAGCCCAGCCCAGGATGGACCCCAAGTCAAGAGTTTATAAATTTTATAAATTTTGGTCCATTTCCATATTGGACATTGTTGTAATTGTCCAATTCCAGCTCCAGGTGATGCAGTCCCACCCTCCCAGTTTGCTCTCCTCTATTCCCTGCTGTTTGCACTTTTTGGGCTGAATCTGCCCTGGTGTCCTTGGTTCTGGGGCTGGAAAAGGATGGTTCTGTGTGCCTGAGCTGTGAGGAGAACTGCTGGCACTGTGTGTGGAGTTAAGAGTTATAAACCAGTGCAGTGCAGAGGCTGGGAAATAATAAAGCTCAAACTGAAGGCATCAGAGCAGCCAGTGTCCTGGAGAGCAGAACTGCCTCCCCACCTCTGAGCAGGAATTGCTGCCTTCAAAGGGATCTGCAGCATGGAAATACAAATTTTCTAAATGGCATGGCTGTTCAGCAAAAAAACTAAAAAGATGACCTTGAGTGTTTTGTAGCTGTTTACTTTATATTGAGAGTTAGCTGAATTCAGACTTAGGACAGCTTCAGACTCTCATAGAAGGGGTCAACGTTCTAAGACCAAAGTAATTTTGAAATTACTGGAATGCTGTGGGGACAGAAGAAAAAACTTATAGTGGCAGTCCTAGCTATGAAAAGATCACTTCATAAATCTTTCTTCTTAGTAGCTTTTAGTAGAAGCCTATAAATTAGAACAAAAGCAAAACCAAACATAAGTCCATTTTTCTCTCAATTCCCTCCTTAAACAGAATACTGCCTTGGAGAATGAAATAATAAGTGATATACATAACTTTATAATCCTCTAACTGTGATCCATATCCCTCCCTCTGGTCAGATACTTAAATAAAATGTGAAAAGGAATCACTTCTTAAAGAAGATGCATTTTTCCCAGCTGCCACATACCTCCAAAGTTGATTTTGCAGCAGTAATGAATGATCTCCTTAGGGCTATCCATTTATTTACATAAACCAGTCACGTCTCACAGCCTGTGCAAAGGAGGTCTCCTAAAAGTTCCTTTCCCAAGATAATACTCCCTGAGCAACGGTGATTTAGTGATTGTTAACGTTCCACAGACAAGCTGATATTTCTCTCTCTCTACAAGGCCTGAATTTCTTCCACAGGTGGGACAAAACTCAATTCTTGCTGTTATTGTCATGAGCCCAGCACTGTCCCTGCTCCGCATTTCAGCCCCTGCAGCTGCCCAGGGGTGGCTGTGTCTGCCAGCCCACAGATAAGTGATGTTTGTCAGCTGGAGGAGGTCCCAGAGGCATTTCCCACCGTGTTCCTCTCTCATCCATTTCTTTGAAATGTTTCGGTTCATATTTTTACAATCTTTTTTCCCCCCCTCTCATTGAAATTTAACATATTAAAGAGATTTATCCACCAAATACAAATGAAAGTGCAATTTTTGGACCTGCACAAAGATGTTTAAAAAAAGTCAGGCACAAAAATCCTCAAATGTATTTGAATTTATTTACTCTGTCTAGAAACCCACTTAACTAAATGCTTCTTTTTGTATATTTTAAAAGCAAAGCTCAGAAAATTCTTAGTCTGTGTTTATTTCAGGATTAGTGGGTTAGCATGTTAGATAGAAACAACTTACAAATGTTTACAGTCCCTACTAGCAAGAATGTACTATCATTACAAGAATTTCTGAAATTTATGCTTGCAACTGTATAAAAGAATAATAAAATGCAAACAGGCACTAACATACTAAATCTAATGAGTTTGAACTTCCTGAATCACTTCAAGATTCTTTTCTTCATCTGTTGTTTTTTTTTCCCCATCATAGTTTTAAATCCTCTTTAGTTTATTTCCAGATTAAATATTTTTATAAAAATCTCACCATCTGCAACTCTCATCTCCAGAAAGGAAGCTAAATATGTTTATAAAAGCAGGATTACTTCTGAGGATTTGGAAAGGAATTGAATACATAGAAAATTAGGGAGAGATATACCTGTCCCAGGGAAAAAAATAAAAAGAAAAATTTGTTTAATATTCTTTTTTATTGAACTCAAACCTATTTCTAACTGGGGAGATTAAAAACCGATTTTCAGCACCATTGGAACTGCAGGATGCAAAGAAAAAGAAAAAGGAAAACCAGGAGCACTTTATATCTGGCTTTGCTCTGTAGGGAATAAATTATAGGCACCAGGGTGACTGAGTATGAGACAAAATGAATTATGGAAAGAAGAGGACACATAATAAAGACTAAAATAAAAGTACCACACATTGCATCTGCACAGACCTGTGATGTATATTCCCCATTTAGGGTCCAGGTTCCCAGTCATTAACATTTTATTTCCCTGTACAATGGCAGCTCAGGAAACCTGTCAGCTCAATTGGACTGGGCTGCCCAGAGCTGCAAACTGTGGCTTTGTTTTAAACCATTGCACAAGGGAAGCTGACTAAAGCAGATGGCAAAAATGCAAAAATGCTGCACTGGTTTTGGCTGGAGAGGCTGGGAAGCGAGGGATGGTCACAGAAATGTGGGAGAGAGCTGTGATTACCTTTGCTAATTGGTTTGGCAGCTTCCTTAATAAGGGAAAAATTGCTTTTCAATTTAAAGGTCCATCAAGGAGATATTATCCAGATCTGACATACCCAGGTTACTGCAAGATCCACTGGCAGATTTCTCACAAAAATCTACCAGATTTCTTTCTTTCTTTCTTTCTTTTTTTTTTTCTCAAATGTCCCAAAATAATTTACGAGCTCATGTATGACATTGTGTAGGTTAAAAATTCTGAGCCACTGACTTCAGGAATACAATGGAATTTACATTAGCTCTTGAACCAATATAAGACCTTATGTTTCTCCTCTACAACAAACCAAAACATCCTAGAAATAATTAAGGTGGTTTGTTTCTAAATTCATCAAAGGAAATCTCAGAACAGCAGAGAACATGACAAAAGTCACTTATAAGGATAATGTATCATTTTTAAGACAAGTTACTCAAGGTTAGGCAATTTGCTTTAAAGAGCTGCATTATCACTGGGACAAAGCTCTCATTGTATGGCCATCTGTACAAAATATTCACTACCTCAACTTCAGTGAACATTTCATCTTGCAGACTAAATTCATTATCCTTAGAACTGGCCAGTCCTCTTGGTCTGACCTCCTGTTCCTTTCCTTTAAAGCCCTGCTCACCTGGGGGAGAAGTGAGAGCTGAGTGACTTCACTCCAACTGCTCCTTTTCAATCTCCTTTTTCTTCTCCCAGAGCTTTTTGTCCAGCTGACAGACTGTCTCCTTTAAAAGCAGAAGTTCCATGTCCTTCCCAACTTTGCAAATGTCCAAGAACAACCGAGTGAGTTGGTCTAATTGAATTACTTTGTTTTTTTCTGTATGTTTTTTTTTTTCTGTAAGTATGTTAAGTTGCAAGCCTTTGTTTTGCTATTATAACCCCGGGCTACAGTAAATGAATTCTCTGCTACCTTTGAAGGGAGAGATGAAGTAAAATTCCCCAAGTGCAAAATCAAGCAGAGAAGAAAGCTTCTTCTGGTTTGCTTGAAATATACATCTTGTCCTGCTTTGCCTTTAATGTTCTCTTTTATGATAAGAATCAGTGAAGGGCAGGCAAAGGTGTTTTTCATCCTTCCTCTCCTACAACCACCAGTTTATTACAAAAACCATATTGACTGCCAACCATTGTACCTCCCATTAATCCACTTGTTTACGTCAGATCAATCCACTTATTTGTCAGATCAGACAAAAGTCGGGTTTCTTCTTTGACTTCCCACACTCTGCTAACATTTTAACACATTTCTGAGCATCCCTGTGAAGCAGGAGCCTCCTGTGGTTATTTTGTTGATTCTGGGTTCGTTTTTTTCCTCAGCTGGCGCTGGGTTGAAACTAATGAAGAATGATTTTGGAATTGCCAATGTCTCATTATTTAAGACAATCACTTAAGACCAAACCAGGTCTCTGCTCTCATTTTGCAGCTCCAACCACTTAGACTGCTCTGACGTGTGGAAACATTTGCAAATGCCCACAGGCATCCAGAGAGTTCCTCCCCAGATCAAACTAAATCTCAGGCAACAAAACAGCTCTTTTTTAATAGCAGCCACTCTCTAATCAATCCTGAACACCCCCACACTATCAGAGCTCCCTCCACAGCCCATCTGGAAAAAATAAGAACATATATTCCTTTAGGTTATAATAAGGGATCTGATGACTTCCAAGCTAGGAGGCGAAGTTCACTAATTAAGGAAGTGAATCTCAATGTTTCAAAACTCAGAACCAGATTTTTAGTTCTATTTTTTTTTTTTTAATAGGAAGCATATTTTTTTTGCTTTTGTTCGGAAAACAAATGTTATTGTTTACACTTGCAAATCTCTGTGCAAGAATCCAGCGCACCTGAAACAAGCAATGTTTGGAGCCTTAGCAAAGGCCATCAAGGATATCTGGGCTGCTGTGAGATGAATCTGAATGGTTTTAGAACAACTGAGAATCTGAGTGGATCGTAGACAATGACCAGGGAAATGCTTTAACTGCATAAAACATCAAGTTTTCCCATCCTGGGAGAATGACACAATGATGCCGTGCTAATGAAGGCAATTAGAAGGCATAAATAAAAGCAGTGACCATTAATTAAGGAAAAAATAAAAATTCCAAATATATATAGAGTCTCACAGTGTTAAACTGTGCAGATTACACATCAGAAGTGCTACAAACCAGTATCCACCACAAGCAATAACTTGTGATTTTCCAATCTTTGCAATATTAAAGATATTTATATTTTCTATGAATCAGAAGCTTTTATTTACTCTATCCAGAAGCCCACTCAACTAAATGCTCTTTTGTGCATATTTCAAAAGCAAAGCTCAGAAAATTCTTGTTCCGTTTTGAGCTCAGTATCTGACATTATGATCAAAAACAATGAATGATGTTAGTTATTATATAAACAATTATATTCACAAGAGTCAGCCTTCCTATTATTTTGGAGTTTTTTTAAAGAAAATAGGAAAATTATCTCAGGGTGTTGAAAACCTGAAAGTTCTCTCAGGGCAATGCAGAGGGGACTGAAAGGCTGAAGGTTGACTCTTTCCCACTTGGAAACGTGTTTTGTGAAATTCCCACCTGCCTGGCTGCTGGTACAAGCAAGATGCTGCTGTTTGTAGGTGAAGAGAGAAGGGTTTTAACTGAGAATTTTTAATTAAAACCAAACAACTAACTGCAAATAGTAACTCCCTATTGATTTAAATGTGAATATAATTGTTTATATAAGAGCACAGATGAGTATAAGCTCTAAAGTAGGATTGTGTTCAATAATACACTGCTCTAAAGCAATAAACATACTACATACTTATTGATTATTGATACTTTCTCTCACTGTACAAAGCAGACATCCTTCCTAAGTGAACATTTCCATAATTCAGTGTCCAAAAACATGTATTAAATAAATGTAACTGCAAGAAGTATTCAACAGTTTGGCTGTTATCTGTGGATTGACACAAAGTCATCAAAATTCCTGCAAACAGTCTATTTATTTATAGAAACATCAAGAGCTTCCTAAAAACTGTAGTCAGGCAAAATTAGTATTGCAAATTACATTAATTAGAGTTCTATCAAGCCATATTAGCCAATATAATTTATTTTTGTATTAGAAAGCTTTAAATGGGTGCACCAACACTAATTAAAAATGTACAGAAATCCCTTTTTTATCACCAGGCTGCCTGCCTTGTTTACATTGGATATTAAAGGGAAATGATTTCCTGGCAGGGTGGGCAGTGCCCAAGGCCAGGATGGACATTGGGGTTTGAATTATTGTTGTCCCAGGCACCCTGGAACAGTGGAAGGGGTCCCTGCCATGGCAG
The DNA here is from genome assembly GCF_035770615.1 of Melospiza melodia melodia. Lineage (NCBI taxonomy): Eukaryota > Metazoa > Chordata > Aves > Passeriformes > Passerellidae > Melospiza > Melospiza melodia. The sequence continues at coordinate 18,105,745 of NC_086209.1, read as the reverse complement.
GGGATGGAAATAAAAGATCTGTGAGGTTCCTTCCAACCCAAACCATTTCTATGATTTGTTCTGAAAAAGAAGAGAGAGGACAGACGTGCGTTTTATAGAGGCACCCAAGCATTCCTAGAACTCAAAACATTCAGATAAAAGCAATCTGCAGTGTATAAAGTAATGCTGGAAATGCTCTGTGGTTGTTATTCCCTAATTTCTTGCTCTCTCAGACAAGCATGCTTTTTTCAGCTCTTATGTTTATAGAATGTGTTTGGGTTTTTTTTTCATTTTCCATATGTAGATTTATTTGGGAAAGAGTCTAGTGTTGACACAAAGCAACGTTCTTGCATGTTTCATAAACTCCAGGATAAAAAGCAATTATCATTTCTATTTCAGCTTTTCTCATTAGTCAGTGTTGAGTGCAGCCACACACACACATGCAGAATCTCAGAAGTACAAAGATTTGTGTACTTTCACAAATCATTTTCACCCCATCTCATTAGTGCACACTGTGATTTGTTTCTGTATATGTTGATTATGAAGAAAGGGTTTATTTGTATTTTGTTTTCATTCAGTTTTTTAGATCTGTACCAGGATTGTGACAGAACACCCCAAAAGCGCATTTCAGAAGACAAACACGATTTGTGTTTGTTTTTTATGGTGATGTAAAAACACTTCAAGGTGGACAAATGCTAAAATGCCTTCTGCCAAAATCAACAACCCTCAAACTTAGCAAATTGTGCCTGTGTGTTTGATCAGCTTGTGGGAAGGAAGAGTGATTATAAATAAAGGAAAAAGATTTTCCCCCACTTCTGAGTACTGTGGAAGACTTCTACAGATTAATTACATGATGTGCTTTCTATTGATCACTTTCTGTAAATTCAGATCTCAATATAGGAATTTATTTGTAGATCCTGGGAATATTTGATCACAGATACCTGGGGTCTTCCTCTCCAGAACAAATAATATATATTTTCATTAAGATATATTTGCATTAAAGTATCACTGAGAGAATGAAGCCCAAAACAGGACAAGCAAATCACATCAAGCAAACTAAACCCCAAACTTTCCTTGGTCAGATATTGGCTTGTAAAAAGTGGAAAAACTCCCTGACAAACCAGTGCCCCTGGATAAATCACTGCAAGAGCAGCAGGGCTGCAGTACAGATTGCAAAACTCAGGCCTCATTGCTTTGAAGTGTTCAATCCATCCTGTTTCAAGAAGTTTTAATCATTTTCTTGTTTAGTCTTGCTGACAAGGATGGATGTGGGGACACTCCCATGTGTGGAAGCAGAGAACTCAGCCTCCACCTTTTCCTCTGAAAGGCAGGAGTTGTTTAAATTAATGGATTGTCACCAGTGGTCACCTTTCTGGTCCCAAAAGAATGAGGAGCTGGAAAAAAATAGAAAATCCATTTGACCATCCATCCATGAAGGGAGAGGTTAATACTAGTCTGTTCAAGGTAAATAAGTTATGGATATCTAACCACAGATTAATAAAAAATTTGAGGTGATTTCCTCAGAACAATTACTGTTTTTCATTACCCTCCATATATCAAGTTCAACTATATTTAGTAGAGAAACCAGGACCACTGTCGGCAATTCCTGCAAAGCTGGAGATGTGTCAGTTCCATGCAGGAAAATTTCAGCTCAGCCACAATAGAAACTTTCCAAATATATTTTAAAAATAAGATCAATAAACAGATACTGGGATTTTATTTTCATTTCCTTAGTATCCACCTTGTCTAGGATGGCACAAATGTTTTCATCTCAGAAATGGACACTGATGAAACCACAAAGACTTTCTTTCCATGCCTGAGGAAAAGCCATCCTGCAGATATTGGCACTGTGAATGCAGCAGCATTCCTGCTGCTTTACCCTGATTGCAGCAGGAATTCTGCACAGAATCCATGGAAATGGGCACTTTGCTGCCTGCCAGATGCTTTTTGTTCCAGATGCTTTTTCTGTGAGTTTTCTGATCCTCCCTCCCAAATCTGGAGTGCCAGTCCTGTACACTCACAGGGAAAACTCAAACCACAGGTGGATGCTCCTGCTCCTGCACAGTGAAGACTGTCCTGAATACAGAACCAAAACAGCTCCTAAAGTCAGAGAAACTCTCCAAGGAGCGTCCCCATCTCTCTCTGCTGCCATGCCCACACAAGGCAGTGACTGCAGCAAAGTTATTTAATGAAACTCATTAAATTCTCTCAAATTGCCATTAAACCCTCCTCATAGACCACAGAACTCTTTGCAGTCCTGTCCCGCACTGACAATGTCCCACAAGGACGTTGATCTGATGTTGGGATCCCTAATTGTGCTATGGGTGCTCTGATCCCAAATCTGAGCTGTGAATATTCAGAGCAAGAACAAATCTGGAGATTTCACACCTCAAGTCAGATGTTTGAAAAGCATGTCAAGTGACACCCAAACATCCACCCCAGATCCATCTGGGTGTCAGGTAATATCAGTCTAAATATTAAAGATACTTTGACTCCTTGACCACAGACTGTGGCTGTAATTTTCTGGCAGTTGAGCATGAAACACCTTCTAAAGCACGTACAGATATTTCAATACTGAGCGAAAGGCCGGCTCCACTCATCAAAAAATATGCAAGGGACATAAAAAACCGAAAAAAACCCCTAAAACAAACCCAAAAAAACCAACCAGAAAGAGCATAATCAAAGGTAAGGAAGGTTTTGTGTAGCAGGGACAGAGAACAAACTCTGGTCCTGTCAGAAGAGCAGACTTTGGGTGTACAACACGACTCCTTCACACTGAGTGGCACAGAGGAGGCAAAGATTGACTCTTCACTTTGTGTTCCTTGTACTGGAATAGGAGTGGAAGAACTGATGGGAGACATCAAGGAAAACTAGCAAGAAAGAAGTAAAAAAACCCCAATAATAACAAAAGTAACTTTTTCACCTTGTAGTTAAACCAGGGAATTCATTGGTGCAGAACGCTATGAAGGCTGAGGGCTCACAAGAAGCTGGACTAATTTGTAAAGGTAAAATATAATATCTGAATCTAAAATAACCAAAGGTACAGCCAAGACACAGACTATCACAGGCTGACAATAATTGCTTCTACTTTTCCCACTTTTTGTCTTCTCTAGAAAAAAGATGCTCATCCAGAAAAAAAAAAAAAAAAAAACCAAAAAAAAAACAACATGAGAGAAGCCAAACAAGTTCAGACTGGAAGTTTTTAACTTGTAGTTTGCAGTGCCTGGAATACACCAGCTAGAGCTGATTTACAGCTCCCTTTCCCACTATTAATCAGTCTGGTTTTCAGACCCAAACAGTTGGTGACAAATATGTGCTGGGGGTGTGTGGGGTGGGGGGTGAGAAACACTGAGTTATTCAAAGAACCATGACTTTTTACATGCCATAACTAATGGTGGTTAACAAAATCACTTCAATGAAGAGGCAGCTCATTACCAAGGTTTTGTTTTTCTGGCTTAATTGTATATCATGCCACAGTAGCTTTTTTTATTTTTTTTTATATTATTATACGGTAAAAAAACCCAAGAATTTCCTTCTCTCTGCCTATCATCCTACAGGAGTGTTGGGAGTTCTTTGTCCTCTGCCTACAACAATTCCTCATTTAGCTGCAGTCTAGAGAAAATGAAGTGTCATTACATGTTTTCTATCTACAAGGAAGTTTATAGGTGCTAAATTTACATTATCACATAGTCATATACAAAATGCTGCTTTGGGAGCAAGGACAACATTTTATTCTTCACTCAGGGATGTTTCCCTGATTTAAAGCACTGAGTAAATGATGAATTCTCCTGTTCAGACACAGGTAACACAACCATGCCACAGGCAATCAGTTTTGGAAAACAAATGGTTGAAGGAGGCAGCTCCTTTCATGAGAGACTTTCTTCAGATATAAAACATTATTTCAGGAACAATCAAACAATTGAAAATATCAGAAAGCTTGGGATGCAAACCTTGGAACAGCTAAAAGAACAGAGTGATTCTGTGTGAGAGCAGTCATGAACAGGAGCTGGGATGGGCAAAGGCAGAAGAGAGACATAAATTGGAACATTCAATAAAAATGCACTTGGGGCTTGTCTGCACTGCCTGCCAAGCTTCCCCTGCAGCCTTCAATGCAGACGTGCCAGTCCTCCTGAGCTAAAACTGCCCCAAAGTCAAAATCCACGAGAAGTTTAGAGCAGATCTACCAAAAATTGTGTGCATTCCTCAGCCTGGCGTTTGCTCATGTGCTGGATACCTTGTGGCAAAAAAAAACCAACCTTTTTTGGCAAAAAAAATTTCTTTTTTTTTTTTCTGTCCCCTCTTCAGCAAAACAACCCATTGGAAGTGAGTGAATGCAGAGCCAAATGGCAAAGCAGATTGGGATTTTTATCACCAAACGGTGTTCCAAGCACAGACTAATTAGGAGATGGAATGGGCCAACAAAGCAAGCAATTAATGGCTGTGGATCCCAGAGTGGGAGAGACGACAGCTCTGCAGGGCTGCAGTGGGAGACACTTGGCATTCTGCAGAAACCCACTCCTCTTCGGCGACAAACGAAACAAACAGGGGATGAGGGGATGGCATCCTCAAGCTGAAGCATCCAAGTTTGGATTCCAAGTTTGTGATGAGTCAAAAGCCCTTTGGTGTGTTGATGCCAGCTCTTGGAAAAGAGTTAACCCCTGTCCCACAGATTACTGTGCTGATCTTGGACACTCAGCACTTACTTATTTACCTCAAAATTTGGGTCTGAGCCTTCAATAAATCCTACATAATTCAAAATCTGGTATATTCTTAAAAAAAATACAAAAAACAAGCAAGAAAACCCAAATTATTTGTGGAATGGATTTGACTTCAGGAGTTGAGAAAAGGCAGTGGAATATGTACATTTCAGCAGGAAGGATCCAAACCGTAGATTTATCAGCCATTTCCTGGTTTTCCATCTTCCTCAAAATTCAGAACAAGTCCCATCTCAGAGAGAATTATTCCCAGACATGCTCCCATTCAGGCTCACAAAAGAGAGGCATGAGAGACCACGAGATGCCAAAGCTATTTCATCTGCAGTGTTCTCTCAGGGTGCTTTCTGAATATTACTGAATATTACTGACTCCCACAATGGTGCCTGTTGGATTTTAAAAGGATAATACCTAAACCAAATAATCAATTAAATTTGCAGTTAATAATTTTTAACACCAATAATCCAGCCCTAGCTGTTGAAATAAGTCTCCTCTGGAGTGGCACTCTCAGAAAAAGCAAATCTCACAGTGGCACGATGACATGCATTCATAATTCAGGTTGTGCTAAAAGTGACAGAGATGATTTAGGGAGAGCAAAAAACTCCCAACACTCCTGAAAAATTTTATTTCCCTCGAGTGTCAGCCCTCATCCTGCATTCTCAGGGACAAATTACCATCACTGTGCCCATTAATGCAGACACTGGAGCACAGCCTGCCAGCACACAAATCACAGCAGGCATCGCAGGGTGGCAAACTGGGTTTTACTGGGCTTCTGGACCCTGATTAATGCATGGCTGATGTTCAATTTCACACAAGCACACCGCCAAACACGAGCATTTGCAGGCAGGTAAGTTCTACAAAACCCAGCAAGTAAAACACTGCCCCAGTTTTTGCTGTTTGGCTGGTCAAAATATCGAAATAATATCAAAATATCAGAATATCCCCAGCCTGGGTCGCTGGGTTCAGACTGCAGCGTGTTGCTCTTTCAAATACATCTTAAAGTCTGTTTCCAGAGCTCATGTGAATATTCCATGTGATTCTCTCAATAAATATTATTTAAAAGCTCTGCTAGCTTCGCAAAGCACTTCATTGCTGTTAAACCCTGCTAAATGCTCAGCCCCAGTAATGAGGCTGATAATTATTTCAGTGATTTAAGTGATTAACATGGTAAAGTTAACTCTGAAGGCATTTCCTAATAAAACTAAGTACCCTCGTGACAGTTTTTCCAGCATTCCCCATTTCATTTAAATGACTTTTATTTCATATACTTCCCCAGGATTCTACATAAAATGTCACTTAAGAAAGATACAGAATTTCTTACATTACAGAGACCTCAAAACTACTGGTGCACAAAATATATATGAGTTTGTTTGGGTTCTTTTTTGAAATTGACAATTCTGTCCTTTTATTCAACACCTACAAACCCTGATAAGTCATTATTCCATGTCTGAGGGTACTTGAAATCCTGTGATTTCTATTGATTACTGTAGTAAGTATATTGAAAAATTATAAAAAAATCTTCAATATTTCCATTGCTACTTCAGGGGAAAAAATATATATAATCATTAAACCTGATACAAACTTACTTTTTTTCCCCCTAAAAATAATATTTCTCTGCAAATGTGTGCTAAGTTTCAGGTTTCACTCAAAAACTATGTCATATAACCAAAGATTCTTCCCATAGTTGAGAAATGAAATTAAATCTTCAAGGTTGAAGTAAAAGCTTCCTTAGCAAGTAATAATCCAAGTGAGTTATTCATGGAAGTTTTATAAATGTTCTACACAAAAGGAAAAACAAGACTTACAGGAAAGTGCAATGAAAGAAACCATTTATCAAAGTTCTTGAGTTTTGTGATCCAAGGAAATTTAATTTTCTTTTGATTAAGTAGTGGGATTTTCATGCAAGGTAAAAAATTAAGTGAGAAAAGCTAAGAATAAGCAAGCATAGCTGTCCTGAGAATTTGTAAGAGAAGTAGTCAAATTATAGAAACAATTTAAAATCATAATTATTAAAAAAAAAATCAGCATTCACCACAGCCACCAATATCCACTAATAAAAAATTGACTTAAGAAAAATGGTAAAGCAGCTTCCTGTCAGATTGCCACAGAAAGAAAAGTGACTTTATTTAACTCACAGCTCAGTTCTTTTTGGTTCTTTTTCTAGCAAAGTCTTTGCATGTGTTATTTTCATCGTGTGCATATTATATGGCCCAACAGCAGATTTCACATGAAATTTCTTCTGTTATCATCCCCTATCTCTGTTTTTTGACTTAGAAGGAGAATAATTTGTACAAATCTTTGCACATTCCAACTGTACATCAACCCTGGATCTATCCAGGAGTCCACACAGTGTCCTTCATTTTTAAATGTTTGTCACACAATGCTATTATTTCTAACCCAAACCACCTTTATTTTTACCCAGCATGGTCCTGCCACAATGCATCTTGCACAGCTCTAATTCTCTAAAATAGCTGATACTTTTCCAAAACTATATTTTGGAACTTGTTGAAACTTGTTTCCAGTCCAATCTCTCTCTCAGCATTGACATCTCTGTTCCATGGCCTTCCTAAGCCAGCACAGCTCCTCTCAGAGTTTGCACACAGATGTAAGAGGTTGTGTCACCTTTCTGTAGGTTTTGGGAATTCTTTACAAATCCATTTCCCACATCTCAAACTCCTGGGTTCCCGCTGGGGTTGCTCTTCATTGGGAAAATGAGGTGGGTGACCCATTCTGGGCAGTGTGAAACCCCAGTGTTTCTGCAGTGTCTTTACTCTCCAGCTGTGATGATTTATTGTACTTGTGAAAGATCAAGGAACCAGGAGAAAGAACCTGAGAGCAACCAACAGTTTGACAGAATTATCATTCCTGACAGAAATGAACAAGTCTTTCAAGACTGTGAGCCAATGCTGGCTTTCAGCAGCATCCTCAAGACCTAAAACCAGACTGAAAGTCTGAAAATTATGGTCTAATTTCCACTAAGTCATAAAGCTCTTCCTTCATGTTACCTTATGGGACTTGAAAAGATTTACTCCTCAAGGATTATGAAATGCAATTGAAATTAATCACAATTTGTAAAATAAAACATCATCTATTAGTTTCCTTTGCCATCTGCCTAGGGTTTTTTCCCTCAGCCAACCTGGCAATGATTAATTTTCTTTGGGGGACTGTAACTTAGAAATGATAATTCCAGCAGGAATGCACCCAGTGCACACTGCAGCCACGAGTCAGAGCAGTGACAGGGACTGCACAAGCACTGGGAAGAGCAGGAGGGATTTTCAGTTCATTCTTTTATTCAAACAACCTGCAATGGAAAGAGTGATACAAAGGCTTGGCAAAAACCAAATGTAGTTTTTGGTACCTTGCTGACAGTTTTGCCACATTCATTACTTGACTGATTTTTTTACAATATCTGAATGCTTATCCTCAAGTCAGTGCTCTGGATGTATTTCCACAGAGATATTTCTTTCTATGGACGTCCCCCAGCAGAAAAACCAGAGATGTGAGTTAAGGTCCTTGCTGGACTTATTTTAGACCGAGGATAGGGATGGGTTTAAAAGTGAATGAACACAACATTTGCAATGAAGAAATATGAAGTGTTAATCTGGCCAGGAAACTGCCCCAGAGCTTTGGGCACTGCACAGCCACTGCAGGAACCAGGCACCCAAATCAGTGTCAGACTCCAAAATGCATCAGCAATCAAGGTAATTGCACAAACTCCTCCAGAACGCTGTGAATTATGCAGGCACTAATCTGAACTGTCTACTTCTGACACGAGGAAAACAAAGAAAAAAACCCAAGGAAGTTTCACACAGAAAGCATCAGCCAGAGCTTTGTGCCCTCGCACATTAAATCAGATTAGTAGGACATCAATACTAAATGAAGATAAACGATGAAACAGCAACAGATTATCAGAGGTAATTTCTAAGCCTCTCTGAAGTGTGCGTCAACATGAAGAGCCGTTCACTAGAGGGAGTGGAGCGTGGAGAGCAGTGCCCAGCACAGGCAGAGCTCCCTCTTTTCTCCCTGGTGAGGAGCAGGGCATCGCCAAACCGCTCAATTCCCCTCCTGCAAGGCAAAACCAGCCCCAGAGCAGCCAGGGATGGCAAAGCCTGCAAATCCTGCAAATCCTGCTGCCTTGGAGCCCCATCCTGCTGCACAGCAGCTGCAAGGGGAGAAGGGGAAGTGTGTGAAGCGTGTGCAGCGTGTGTGACGTGTGTGAAGTGTGTGAAGCGTGTGCAGCGCGTGCAGCGTGCGCAGCATGTGAAATGTGTGAAATGTGCGAAATGTGTTCCCACAGTTGTGTCTGTAACTGTGCAGAAACGAGAGGTTTCCAGTTCAAACCCAAGTTTCTGAGGTCAAATGCATTCAGCAACAGCAAAGAGCCCAGGCCAGCACAGCCCCCTCAACTTCCAAATCCTCTGCAGTGAATTAAATAATCCAATATTTAAACTTTGCAATTATTACTTTTTTTTAAAAAAATTACAGTGTCTATTCTTAGTTCTCAATCCAGCCATGAATAGAATTCTATTAGGTTGTTTTGAGGGACTTGAACTTCTTTGATTTATCTGGCTTTGGAATAAAAAAAAAAAAAAAAAAAAAAAAAAAAAAAAAAAAAAAAAAAAAAAAAAGTGATGGATAAAGCAAACAGCTTTGATCTTTATTTTAAAAGTAAGGAGCTTAAAAAAATCATAATAAGTTAATCCAAAATGATGGCACAAAATAAAAGAGAAATCATATCTAGTCTACTGCTTCATCATATCCTACAACATTGCATAGATAAAAATCTAAGTCTGCATTAGAAAAAGGTCTTATTTAATACCTCTTCCTATAAAAAAAAATAACAACCAGTAGCATAAATGCTATTATCAATGACCTTTTCTATTTGTCTTCTAAGGAAACTTTAGAAACATATTGTAAGATATCTTTTACTGTGCAAAATATGAAGAACTTGTGCTTCCTCCCTTTCTGCTGTTTCTGCTCCTGTCTGATTCAACTGCATGCTTTGTCTTTATTTGCATTTTTATTTGCATTTGTTTTGTGCACTGTCAATAGAGGCCCTGCTGAACAGCACAACACAGGATGGTGAATTTGGCCTTTGGGATCAGGGAGGGCACAAAATGAGGGGAAAGAGAGAGAGTGCTGATGGGGAAAAGCAGCACAGTTTTCATTCTTCTATTGAAAATCTGGAATCCATCAATCCCAGAAAAACCATCAGCTATTCTTGAAAATTCATTGAATTTTAACAAAAAAATTTAGGAGCCCATTCCAGTGTTCTGTTAACTCAGAAACACAGGATTTTCCAATTTGACTGCAAGCTCCAGAATGGCTGAAGCTGCTTTTCCAATCAAGTTTGGACATTAGAGAGATACCATCATCAAAATGAAGAGATGAGAAGTTAGCAAGAAGAAAAATAATATTTGTTTTCTTGAAATAGGCAAGGAACAAACAGCAGACAAGTCCACGGGTCCAGTTCTCCTCAGATAACCCTCCTGCCTTTCCTAAAGTATTTGCAAATCCTGACAAGACCACAATTTAATTTAATTCAATGAAATGAGAGAAAGGTCATATTTGCATGAGAAAATAGTTAGATGAGACGAGCCATCAGAAGAAATAAACCACTACATTTGCACCCAAAACCTCCAGGTAGGACAGGAAAAAAAACGGGAGGATTTTTTCTTTTCAAAACATAAACAGCAGCTAAAGATACTTCAAATACAATTAATTGTGTCCTCTTATGGAATAACTGTGTTCAAAATTCATGTTAGGAACAAGGTTGTGTTTTCCTACACAATAAACAAGACTTGTTTTGTTTCTGCCTTTTCCTTTTAGAGGCCTTTGGAAAACAATGCAAACCAAAATTGCTAAAAATCCTGTAGGAAGCCTCTTTGCCAACATCTCATACAAACTGCACTAATCAATCTTCAATGATTTCACATCAAGCTTATAACAAATTCACTTTGCACATTTAACAAATCCCTCCATGACCATATTAATATCACTACTTATGCACTGATCCAGTGGACAAATTATGCTTTACCCTGGACACATCCATGGCCCTAATTGCACAGGAAAATTAGGCTGCAAGTGATCAAATCTCACCAATTATTTATTTAATTTACTTGTTAACAATAAGAAAATCCTCTCATAATAATGAGAAAAATTCAACCACAGAAATATTCCTCTCCCCATTTAAAGGAAGAAGGAAAAGAAAAGCAAACCCCATAGAGTTTGATAGATATTAAAGTTATTTCTGTGATCCTCTTATCTCTTGGCTTGCAGATGGATGGATCATTTAATGAAAACCATCAGTCTCCCCCCTATTAAAGGCAAAAAGAATGACCAAGTTCTTGACAAGAGAAAAGCTAAAATACCTCACAAGTGCTCTGATCATCCCATGTGTTGTTTCCAGCTGCAGCCTTACAAAATGCCTCAATTTTATCAAAATGGGCTCTCTGCTTCTTAAATGTATTTCTTCATTAATTAATTTGCTGAAGTTTAGTTACTTGTTAACATTCATAAAACCATGACTGTATTAGCATAATTTACAGCTCTGCTGCTGAAAGATCTTCATTCTTAAACCCTTAAAAGTTTCTAACTGCATATCACAAACATCTGAGAAGACCACCTGCTTTGGATCTCTAATTTTGGATATATTCCAGAGAGAGCCAAACCCTGACAAGACTTCTGCATTAAGGGAAGGATTTTGCAAAGGCAGACACAGAATCTGAATTGTTTTATGGAGTGTAACACATAGTCCCAGGTTCCATGGAGATATCCCTGACTGTATTTCTGGCAGCATCTTAGATTTTAACTATTTCTTTTCTCCTTGTTTTTCCAAACTGGCGCCAACTCTTTGCAAAAAGCAGAATGCTCATTAGCTTCAATTAATTCCCAATGAGTAGAGCCCACATAATTCCCTGTAACTAATTCTTGTTCTGCCTGCAGCTGCAGCACTAATCTGCCCATTGCTCCTGCACCTTGACATCTCTTCTAACTCAACAGTGCCACGGCTCCTCTGCAGCCTCTCCTGTTGATTCCCCTCATTATATTCCCCACAAGGTTTCCCTCTCCTGTTTTGTCTTTTTCTCCCAGCCTTATTAAGGCTCCAATCTGTCTCTCTCTATTTCTCCCCTCCATGCACCCTATATTTATTTGCACACACACTTCAGTGCTACCAGCCCTGAGTGCTTTTGATGTTCAGCATCACATGTTCACTTGGGATGACACACAAATTCCTACTGGCTTTTGGCTCCTGGAAGATTTTTCATCTCTTGTCCCAGCGGTGAAATGAAAATAGAGATCTGAGAATTTTCGATGCTTTTATTTGACTGTTTGCTTCACATGTGGAGTTTTGGACAGAATATGCATTTTTAATTATGCATCACACAAAAACCACTCCTGCAATTGATAGATATTCCAAAATATCATTTCCCTCTCTTCTGAGTCTCTGCATTCCATTAATTTACAGCTTGCTGAGCTGCATCTGCTAGAGGTGTTTCAAATATTGGAGTTCTGTACCAGATCGCTGACAGGCACAGGAACAAGAGGCATTATTTCAGTTCTGGCAGCCCACTCATTTTCCTAGCCCAGCACTCACATTTGTTCACCAGGTCTCTGTGATACCTTGGGTTGTTGAATCATTTCTGCTAAGCAATACATTTCTGCGATACTTTCATAAAGTACAAAAAGAGAGGAAGAATGAGATTTAAATGGGCATAACAAAGCTTAGAAAGGAGACAGCTCAGACTGACTGCCCTTGCTCTTGGAATTGCCGACACCAGAAATGCCATGGATTTGAATTCACACTCTGGGGAGGGGATGTAATTGGTCAAGTAATGCACAAAAAAACCTCCAACTACTTCCATGACACATATTGAAGATACAATAGTTATAAAGGGATAGACTCACAAACCCAGGAGCCATATTAGCATTCCAGGGAAGAGCTGCACTCTGTTATATTTAGTTCCAAGAAAATGATGCAACTTTTAAGGAGAGGAAAGAGTGCCACATTACAGAGAGCTAAATATACCCCCAGAGCCATTACAAAGGCTCAGCCTCACTGTGAAAGCTCTCTGTGGAAGACACCACACTCACAATGAACAATTTCAGAGCCCTCATTCTGCATTATTTTCTATGAATGCTAAAGATTATTCAAAAGAGAAAGGTCACATTGATGACTATTCCTTCCACATCATAAGAAGGAGATAAATGTGTGACTAGCACCAGGCCACTGGGTCACTGTGACTCACCAAAAAAAAATAATAAAGGGGAATAAAACAGAATCTTTTGAAAAGTAGATCAAGAAATTAAATAATGGGAAAAGCGCTGGCACAAGTCAGCAAAACATTTGAAATTCTATAAGCTGGTGAACCACTGCTTGCGACAATTAAAGATATCTAAGTTTCTTAAGAAGTTGGGTCAAAATTCAATTTTTTACTGCATCTCTCAGCTCAGGATGCCCACTGGGTTTCTGTGTCATGGAGTCAGAGACATTAAAACACAAAGATTACACATGAAGGTCGGTTCAAGAATCCCTGCACACTGAAGGAGCCGTGGTGACTCGTGGCACTCCTGATTAACTGAGTGACCCTGAACCCTGGCAGCCACAAACCCTGTGACACGTTGCAAACTGATCCCTATAAAACCTCTGAATCCCTCTGGCTGGGACTTCCCTCACTCCTACACATTGTGAGCAGGTGGAACTTGACTTAAAAACCCAACCAAACACACAAATCCCCCAAACCACACACAGCAGTCATCAGACATGAATGGGACCTCTTCTTAAAATGCTAGCCATTCTTTAGAGATGGTTTTTGTTTTTTTTTTTTTAATTTATTTTTTTTGTTTGTTTGTGGTTTTTTGTGTTTTTGTTTTGTTTTGGTTTAGTTTGGTTTGGTTTTGGCTTTGTTTTTTGTTTTTTGTTTTGTTGTTTTTTTTTTTTTCTTCCAGTTTGGGGATTAAAAACTCATATTTTGGATCATCTCTAAGGATGTCATGATTTATTTTTTTTCCAGAAAAGATTGATAGAGCAGGGATGCCAGCACTGAGAGTCCAGGGCACCCAACATTCAGGGATTATCCATAGCACAGTTAGGAAATTCAGCCTGGTGGGGACATGAGAGGGGCAAACACAAAAAATGCAAAGGGAAAAATAAACTAAATAATGTGTTACCCCCTGAATTTTATGAACAGGAGTCAGTCCTGGAAGAAAGGTAGAACAAATCTCATTTCTGGTTTTAAGGAGCCCTCTGGGCTGGCTCTCCACTGGGGTGAGCAGTGCACACAAGCACAAGGCACCACAACAAAAGTTTGCTTAAGGTGAAGCATCCAAAGGCCTCCAGAAGTGAGAACTGGCAATTCCAGTGTTATTACAGCTTATATTTAATTACAAGACTAGCACAAAAGTTTTTCTTATCATTATACATGAGTTGCTTTGACTATTTTCCAGTTGTGCTCCTCTTTTGTGAGTATTTCAACAAGCTCTGCACTCCTGGGCTAATCACCAGAGTTTATCCTTTAGCCATTCCAAGTTTCTGTCTCTCCCTCTTTCTGATTACTGTCTGGTCAGTTAATTTCTGCAGCTTTTCTTCTGGCACTAATCAGGAATTAGGAGCTGCCATCAGCTTTGCTAGATACAGATTCCTACCCCTGGTTGGAAAGGATTTGCAAAACAGGCAATTCTTGGCCTTTTCTGATTATCCACAGACAAGCTCATAATCCAGTCCTCGTATTTAGGAAGTCAAGCAGTGAAATAAACAATGTTGATTATAATCTACCATCCTTTTTTTTTTTCCCTTAAATCAAGAAATAAAGCACAAAACTTAGCATTCTAATCCTGAGACATCTGCTTTGCAGTTGGTCTTTTGGGTTTTAATCTTACAGGGGAATGGGTTTTGGTGAAAATGAAAAGAAGGGTCAGGAATCCATTAAAAAAAGCTCTTTTCAGGTGATAAGTCTACAATGGTCAGCATGTTTTGTCTAACAGACTCATTTGTGGCAACTAAAAAAAGACATTTCACTCAAGTTTACTACAACTAAAATAGTGATTAAAGAGATTTTCATTAAGAGAGTTTTAAATAGGTGTATTCCAGGGAGAGAGAGATTGGTATTTAAATATTTACTTTTCTTGCAAAGCTGTAGTATTGTCTGTATTCTATTTGAACCACCAAGGTCGAGGAAGAGCTGTCCTAAAATAAGTGCAATTTAACTCAGAACATTAATCCATAACTTGATCCATACAGCATGGCCATGCAACTTGGCTAAGGGATGAAAAAGAAAAATGCATCTGGTAACCTGAAAGAGAATGAGACTGGCCTGTATTAAATAAAATGATAGCCTGAAAAGTTTTACTGACAATCATAAATGCTTCAACAAAGGAGTACGAACTGTTCCCAGAACTACAAGTGGTTTCAAAATGATGATCACTGATAACTGACAGGAAGGGAGAGAAAGCAGCAAAGAAATAAAAAGATAACAAGAAATATCTGAAATCACTGCTCGTATCTCCCTTTGTTCCCCACTGCTCCCAGCCCATGGAGGGTGGATGTGATGCTGAATGTGTTGCTCTGTGTTTGGCCTCTGCTATGCACTCATTATTGCAGGAGCTTCTCCTCAGCAGAATGCCAATGCTTTTCCATTCACCTCTCATGCCACGATTCTTCCCTTCCTTAACCTGTTTTTACACCAAGAAACCCCTCTTGATTTCACCAGAATTCCTTTTGATTTTTAGCAGCATTAACACCACCTATCCTTGGTTTGATTTCAGCAGAATTCCTTTTGATTTTTAGCAGCATCAACACCACCTTTCCTAGGTTTGCATACCAAAAGAAAATATTGATTTTAAGTGGACTTCTGTTACCAACACAGAGCATTGAATACACTGCTGGGTAAATTGGGAAAAATACAAGTCTGGATTATTTAGTGTCTCAGACTTGGCTGGAGTTCTGGAGAAAATGCCTCAAGTACAGCACAGTGCATCCCTATTTTATGCACCATTGTACAGAACATCTACAAATTGCCCTGGAACTCACACACTGCCACAGGGCTAGCTGACATTATTCCTGGGCTGTGGTTACTCCTAATGCTCTGCTAATCGTTCTGTGCTCCAACAGAAAAACGCTCGGCAGAAAAATCTGTATGTCCCCAAAAAGCCAAAGAAGTCTCCCTAATGAAATTAAGTGAAAGGAATAGAATGCATTTTTGTCAATGTGAGTCCCTTAAGCTAAACTTTGGAGGGTGAAGCCCATGCATTATTCAACAGAAAAGCTTTAATTAGTGTTTCCTTAAAATTACTCTGAGAAAGGACTACAAGAATCAAAATAGTCCATCAAGATTGTTGAAAGGGAGGCTAAGTAAATCTACAGAAATCTGGCATTGCAGCACTGATGCACTTCAAACCTACCTGAAAGCAAAGGAGAGACAAGTGACAGTAAATCAAGTTCATTTCACAGAGCATTCAAGTTCTTTCAGACAGAGTGCATGACAGTCATTTTAAACAAGCTCTGGTACTCATTTCTTTCCCAGACTATTTGTAATATTATTACCTGATTCTAAGAATCCTGAATGTAGAATATAAAGTGGATTTTAAACAGCAGTAACTCAAAGCCTGGGTAGGGAAAATGATTAGTTCATTTCAAATAGGCTTGTGCCAAAAAAAAAAAAAAAAAAAAAAAAGATGCAAATATCTCACATTTGCAGATATTGATTTCCAACCAGCCTGGTGTGAGACTATAATTGCTTTAACAAACCATTGTCTAAAGCTTGTAAACTTGAACCAACCCACATCCCTCTTTTCCTAGAAGATCCAACAGCCTATTGATTCCAGCGCGGCCTTTGAATTGAGATAATCTTCCGAAGATTTCAAACTTAATTTGTTGATTGCCTCTAAGTGACACGGGCTCAGCGCTGCCATCAGATGTGTCAAGCTGTCCTTGGCAGCTGTGACCCTTCAAGTGGAGGGGCTTGCCCTGGCAGGTTGGCTGGGGATGCTCTCATTATCCCCAGCGCTGTGTGCAGCTTGCACCACTCCGCTCTGAGCAGGCACCTTTCATCTGCTCCCGAGCCCTGCATTGCTGCGCACCCCTACTGATTTCCAGGGTCATTTTCTCTTTTGAGTTCCCTAATTGCAGGCTTTCTATTTCCTGCCAGGCTCCTTGTGGAGCTCCTCGGTGCGTCAGTGACCCCCTGGATGTGGTTCCCAGCCTTGCTGTCCCTCCTCAGCACTGACCCAGCGCTGCCCAGCGCCCGGCCCCACTCCTGCTGCTCAATATTGTTCTCCGTCTCATGCCACACATTGGAGAAAAACCAATTATCATACGAAGGAAAATAAAAATATTGTCTGCTCTGTGTTTGGAGGCTCAGCACAGCCCAGCGCAGGATGCACAGCTCAGGCTGGGCTGTGAGGGGGCACCAACCACTGAGCTCATTCTTCCTCACAAGAGCCCCAAGCTCTCAGTTAATTATTATTAATATTGGCCTTTCATAATGTGGGCTATTGCCAAGGTTCAGCAAGCCATGATTGTGCACTTTGTTCGAGTGTTTGAGCTCTGCAGGTGACACGCAGAGCAAACCTCTGAATTATTCAATGTCTGTGCGTGTGAGGGCCCCCTCTGACCTTTCACTTGTCTGTAATGTTGCTGGCTTTTTAATCTTTAAACCACTGCATATCCTGTGAGCTCTCAGAAGACTTCATCTCACATTACACTGACAAAAATCTGCTCCTTGTAGAAGTTTTAATTTAGTTTCCAACAAAATATTTTGCACTTTTTGGAGCATGACAGACGTTGACAAGAAAGCGCCTTCATGGAAACTGAAAGAACATACTTCTTATTATCCATTTTGCTCTTTCAGAAGATCCCAAATGTCATTGGTCTTTCTTAAATATAAAATAAAACAGCAACTCTTCAACTGTGCAGTTTATCATTCCTAAAGCTTTTTCAAAATACATGTCTGATCACAATGGGTCCTGTTCAGCACTCTTTATTCATTACTTCCATCAAAGTCACACTTCCATGGGAACTTAGCCTGAGGAAGGAGTGCAGGGTAAGCCAAGGTGACTTCTGCAATCCATGACTGGGAAAATACAAGAAAACCTAATTTTTTTATTTTTTTATCTTTGCATTTAAAGGAAGTTTTAAATGTACACTGTGCTGAAGTATTATGTTCTTAAGGAAATTCTTCTGACAAGAACAAAGCATTAAATAGTCTGAGAGAGACTGAGGCAGTGTGCTTGTGCTCAGGGAGAAATTCTGAAGCTAAATTAAATTTAGAATGTAGTTCCACTGTTCTAAAAAGTGGTAGAAATACACATAATTGTGCCATACTACAGCCTATAACTCAGCCCTGTTATGTCAATGCTTACAGGTAAGAAAACTTATTCTGTATGAGCAGCATAATAGACTGCATGTTTGACTGAAAATGTCCTTTATTTCTATAAACAACAGCTTCTCCCTAACTCACCTTCTCTATCACTCCTGTGGGTGGCCATGTCATTCCCATTTCTTTATGCATCTAACTTAAATCAATTGCAAGGTGTGTTTTCCGCCTCCAGAAGATGAAACCACACTGCACAGTCTTCATTTCTGGCCATGAGGAAAGCTTGCAGGGGGGATTCTGACTCCTGCTTTGGAGCTAACAGCACCAGAAAAGCATTTTGAATCTTCTTCATGCTGTGAACTGAGCTCCATTCATTGTCTGAGCAGCGGCAATAGGCAGTGCTAACAGGAAAGCAAATTTACAACAGAATATAGGGTGTGAATATATTTGAATACATTGATTTATGGCTGCAAAAAAATTATTTTTCCTTTTCTTTCTGAACCACTGGATGACATGAACATTACACTTGTATGCTTAATTAGGGATGTCATTACAATTGCTATGGGAAAACGTGTTCACAAAATTCAGACAGCTAAACAAAATGCAAAGCTAAAACTGACACAGACACTGGTTGCAAAGGCAGAAAATAAATGGTTAATTCCTTTGCCCAGTCAAGATTCTGTTGAGTGACCCACTTGGACAGAAAAACCAGCAGTTTTCTAGTTTTAGTAGGATCATTAAAACACCATTAGTTTACTTTTAACCTTGGTATGCAGAATAAAGTCACTTCATTTATTATTTTCCTGCCATCAGGGGCTAAATCCCAAAGGATATTTTCTAGGTTACAGCTATCACAACCAAGCATTTCTGAATGCAGCTAAACCCCAGTGTTATATTGGTAACATTTGGCTTTGTTGACATCCTGCCAAGTTAGATCTATGTTTCCATAACTTACATTTCTTCAGCATTTTGAAACTTTTCAGATGATTTTTGTGGAAGCAAATATGTATAACAGAACATATTTCCTCGTATAAATTACAATAATACAAGGCCAGGTCTAAGAGATGTTCCCACTTTTGTAATCACTGTGTAATGTCCCCACACTGCACTCGCATTGAATTCAAAGAACTGTTGTTCAGTGTTAATTTATGCTGCTGGATGATTTTGGGCCATCGTTCCAACCATGCACTCCCCATGTTCTGCTGGATGCAGTGAAAATCTTGCAGGAGCCATTGCACAAGCAGATCAGATTCGATTTTTCCATCTGCCTTTAGGAATGGCTGTGAAGTTGCAGCCTCTTCAATGCCACGAAAAAATGGTGGCTCTTTTACATTTATTTTTTCCTAACTTAAGCATGTTTTAGGATACGGGATAAAAACAAAACTCCTTACCTATGAGAGTAAAGGATATAAAAGAGGGGAATGTCCAGCAATCTTTAAGATATCTGCCAGAATGCCAAACCATTTTTCACCTTGCCCACAATGAGAGTTTGGTTCTGATTCAGGCACTGAGCTGGGCGGAAAGCTGGGGATTAGGAGAGGCAAAGGAAGCAGAGTCTGTCTGGTGTCAAAATTCAATATTTTCCAGGATGTCCTGTGCTTCTGGAGTTCATGGCTGAAGGGTCACAACCAGATTTCTGTCAGAAATTAGTGTGACCTCACTGAGATGTGATTTTAAAAGTTCTCTCTTGTATTCTTGATTCCGTGTGAATATTTGTACATAAATACACATTAAAATGCTGCTATACCCCTATTTTCAATTAAGGTTTTTAATTCTGGCTATAGCTACAGTTTTTCCTACATTTTAAAACCTCAAACTGAATTGCACTGATGCCACTCATGCTAGCAGAACAGGAGAGGAAAAACCTCATGAAATAAAAACAAAGATAAAGATAAATCTCTCCAGTTGCCACGGTGCACATCTTATAAATACATGGATGGAATCTATTCATCATCTTTATTTTATAAGCAGGTAGAGAGAAGCAGAACTTAGAGAGCATCACTCAGGGAGAGTGAACCCTATAGATTTATCTTAATTATGAAAATATGACAGACACTATCTGACAATAAGTGCAAGTAAGACTGGGAATGAAAGTGATGGACTTCTCTGAATGAAGAATTAGACTTTTATCTGGCATCTTTCAGAGTCGAGTGGCCATGTTACTGCTTCACAGGCATTTCTATTATCTGTAAGAGCATGAAATCTTTACAGAAGCAGGAAGGCAAACAGATTCAGATTCTGTCCTTTTTCTGTTGCTGTTTCATTCTAAATGATAATTCAAAAAATACCAGCCCTAAAAATTTGTGTGGGGATTTTTATTTTAAATATTCGGTAGGATTTCAGTGTGATGTACGATTATGAGACCTCAGAATTCTGTAATTCTGTCCTTTTTTTTTTTTTTAATATAATTTATCCTAGATTCTTCAAAACTTAAAATTAAAACTCATCTTTACTTTCCTAGTCATATGGAGGTTTTTCCCTCACTCTGTTCACCAAAGAGCCTCCAGCTGCCTCTGCCTGGTGCAGAATGCCATTATATAACAAATATCTTATAAACTTTTATTCCCAGGGAGATAAAGTCTGTTTTGAATGTCTGTATCAGGAAACACCCTGCACATATCCTGTCCACTCTCTAGTCACCATTTCTTTTTCCTAAGCAGAGATTCTCAGTGAAATCCCCCTAATGGAGCACTATTTACAATTCACAGCTCAGGAGTCTCTTTTTAGGGTGAATCACCCTAATCCAGTCCCAGATCCTTTCTGGGTTCCCTTCTTGGTTTCCCTCTAATTTATGGCTTCCATTGCTGTGAGAATTCCCCACTATTTAACACCAACACACAGAGATTCCTACACAGCACAAGCTCTGGGTTCTCTGGAGTGGCTCATTATATTCACTTTGCTAAAAGGGCAATTGTTCTCAGACTGTGAATTGTTGAAGGATAATTAAAGAAAATTGTTTCAACTTAATAAAACCTTTTTTGCTGACCACCTAAGAATACTCAGTTTTGTGAAGTGATATAGTTCCTTTAAATAAGGTATAACAAGGTTAATAGTTCCTAATACGTGGAACAAGTGGTCAATAATTCACAATAGTAATTACTCTGAATTTTTTCCTTTTTTAAAAAGCTTTGCCATGTCCTTGTTATGGGAATGTAGCTAAGAGAGACCGAAGACTACTAAGCCCCATCTTTTGTTCTAGATATAGACAAAATAATACAGGTGATTTCCAAATGGGGAGTTTCTATGTCCTCTGAAAAATGAAAATTCATGATTGTGTTCATCTGACTGTAGGGATTCCAAACAAACAATCATTAGGTTCTACCATGAATAGGTTGGTTAACTTTCCATATTTAAAAAAAATAAAGAAACAACAACTTTTTCAGTGAATTTTGGTATGACACTCAACAAATTGTGCTACAAGTGGATGGTGTTCTAAATTTATCTACAAAATTGCAGATGAACACAACAACTGCTCAGTAAAAGTTTGTGTGAAGAAACTTCTTCAGGAAGGCAACACAGGAGTTCTCTTCATATAAAGGCCAAGAATTATCATATCACAACTCTCTCCTATTTCACTGAATCTCAATCTTGATTTCACATTTTTCCAGTATATATAACAGGCACTGTTTTGGGTGAGTCCTTGTTCCTTCTGTTTGCTTGAACAACATTTTGTTTCACTTAAATTGAAGATTTCCCACAAAATTTTCATTATTTCCCACAAAATTTTCATTGTTTCCCACCTGCCCTTTCTTGGGATGACTGCTGAGGATGACCAGCACACTTCAGCAATGCATTAATCACTTTAGTGTCATTACCACATTATCACATTGTCTTTATTGCCCAAAGATCTCTACATTATAACTTCTGAAATGGAAGAATTCCCTTCCACTGCATCACAGTCATCTTTTCTCCCCTGAAAAGTGTTCAGATCATCATTCCTGAGCTGGCAATTCCTGCCTTCTCCAATTAGCGAGACAACATTGCCATTCCACCTCACTTGGGTCAAACAACTGTCCTACCAGCCAGGCTGGGCTTGTTTCAACTCAGATCCATCCAGTTCTGCCTTAACCTGTGAGAGAACCCCCAGAACAGATGTGAGCAGCACCGGATCAGCAAAGAGAAGCCTTGATTTTAATGCCTCTAAACACAGGCCTTTGTCAGCCCTAAATATTTAAACATCCTTTCTTCTGCAGACATCTGTAGACAACTGGTGAAACAAACGTGTGTACACACACATCTCTCTGATTACTCAAACCCAAAGTAACTTCTGCTTCAAATTTGAGAATTAGACTACAGTTTAATTTGACATAATGCTCAGTTTAGCTTAATGCAACACTTCATTATCCAGCCACACAGAATTTCCTGATTTGATATAATGTCATAGAAGGTATAATTCTCAGTGTAACCCACACCAATTTGGCATATGGCTGAAAAGATGGATCTCTAACCTGTACAGAACGCTGAAAAATTAAGTGATTTGAAAATAAATCAATATGGCATTAGATGAAGGAGAGGCTGTAATGGAGTTATCTGTAACCCCAGTGTTCCAATGACACATGCATTCTCAGTTAAACTCCCTGCTCCATCCTGGCTGCCTCCTCAATGATAACCTGCAATGAAAAGCAGATAAATGGAGTTTGGAGAGCTCTGTGCATTGGCCCTGCTGTGCCTCCCCAGTGGCTGGTTCAGCAGAGAGCAGAGCTTGCCTGGGCTGCTGGAAAAGCCCAACTTCTGGAAATTGGAATTTCTGAAAACCAGGAATGACCTCACACTCTGCCAGCGGCACTCAGCAGCTCCAGCTCCTGAGCAAGTGCAGTTGCCTCTGATTCCCCTGTAAAACAGGAGCACTCCTTCACCATGGTAATCAACTCCCAGTGCTCTGAGGCAGGAGAAGTAGGTAATAGAGGGAGCTAAAAGCAGATAATGACCCTCGATCATCATAAGGGTCATTAACTCCGGCAATTTACTAAAATACTTCACTTTTTGGTTGTTGTTCAGCACTTGAGATCATGCAAAGATCCTTGGTTGCATATAAAGCTCCAAATGAATCCCATCCTAGAGGGCAACAGCAACCTTTTGCCACTGAAGAGAAAAATAAAATGTGTCAAAAAGCAGTGAGGGAGCCACGATTCCAAAATTCTAACCTATGGAATTTCCCAGGTAAAGTTAACACAGCAAGAAAAGATGGGAGAGAGCAGTGCAGAATATCACACTGATTTCAAGGCACAGGAAGAAGCACACACACAACAAAATGATCAAGAGAAGGGCACTCCAGGGAAAAGACCTATCCCCACAAGTATCCCGTAATGAAAGAAAACTGGACATAATGAAAATGAACCTCCATTAATATCATTTCCCAAAAGGTCTTTTCCTTTTTTGTATTAAATTTCAACTCGCACATCAAAGTGAGAGAGAGCCCAAGTGATTGGTGTGCTGCTAAAGGACTGCAGATTTGCTTCTGATTGAGGAAAATTGTGTGGGACTGAATTGCATTTTTAAAGGTTAGCAGGACACCTCATGCTCTGATATTGTTTGTTCTCATTTCATAGAGCTTTTCCTCTTGAGGTTTCATCTCCTTGTGGTTTTCTTCGAGCGCAAAGCTGTGAATAAATAAAATGCAATACATTGTACAGCATTGCAGAGAGGTCTTCATGGAAAATCATTTCACTTCTTCATTACACTTTTATCTTGTTCTTTCTTTCCTACAGTAACAGCATGCTATTTCTCCAAACTAGAAGAAAGCAAATTAGATGGAGCATCAGATAATAGCTGTAACTTTGGTTTTCCATTAAAACAGCTACAAGATGTAGCCTTGAAGAAATCAGCCAAATAAGAAATAATAATAGAAACTCTTTTTTTATGGTTTACCAACATGCATCCATTAAAAGTAATTTTTTGGGTCAAATTATCTTAATAGAAAGTGGATTAAAATATGGGTTGTGCTGAGGTTGAATTTTCCCTACTCTAATTTTGCACAGGAATATCAGGACTATTCAGAAAGGTTCAAGTCTGAAACCTCTCCAGTCTGAAATTGCTATCACAATTATAACAAAGAGTAAGAGCAGCTTTGCCTCACCACCCTAAAACACAAACCCTGACAAGGCAGGAGCTGTCTTATGGTGAAAATGGAGTTCAAGTGTCTAGTTAGGCTTTGGCATAGTTCTGGACATCACAGTAAATGTGTTAATTAATATCACATGGGAGAGTGGTTGATGAGATATGGGATGTCTTCTCCAGCAACAGTAAAGACCAATAGACCAAAAAAAAAAAAAAAAAAAAAAAAAAAAAAAAAAAAAAGGAGAAAAAAATAAAAAAGGCAGAACTGTGTTACAGTGGAATTTAATTTTTTAATTTCAGTTTTCCCACAAGATAAGGCTCTCTTCCCCCCTCACAGTGCTCCTTCCAAAGAATACATCAAAACCAGCCCAATACATGATAAAATTCCTGGACTTCGGAAAAAGTTGTGCAAAGAAACAAGTTTCTTCTGCTTCAAACATTTCAGTGACATTTCAGGAGATTCTAGATTTAATTTGGATGAAATCCTCCCCCTCAAAGTGCCCACTTCCCATCACCCTACTTCCAACTTCTGCTCCTACACTCCTGCATAAAGATGCAGCTGTGCTGCTCAGTCTTCCAAAAGTTTCATGGAAGGGGAAACTGGCAACTGACTGCAATATTTTCCATTTATAACCCATCTCAGAATTGTTATCCTGACAAATTATCATTCTTATTCTTATTCCAGGTTGGTTTTTTTTTTTCCAAAAGCAGCCCTGGTGGCCTAATCCGAGAGGAACAGGAAGTCTTTAAAAGCATTAATTCAATTTAGGCTCTGTGATAGCAGTTATATGGTGAAATATCCAGTGTTCTCTGAAAGGAGCTCTCTGAGCACGGATTGTCCCAAAGCTCAGCATGACACTGACTCTGCTGTCACCATGATATTTTCTGAAAAATCTCTTTGCCAGGATTTGTCTCCTGAGAAGCTTAGAAGCCTCAGAGGAAAAGAAAAACAATGGTTATCTGCTGCTGTGGGATGCAACAGGTGCATCTGGCATTGGTCCATGTTGGTTGTTTCTAATTAATGGCCAATCACAGTCAGCTGGCTCGGACTCTCTGAGAATCACAAGTTTTTGTTATCATTTCATTCCTTTCTATTCCTTGCTTGCCTTCTGAAATCCTTTCTTCTATTCTTTTAGTATAGTTTTAATATCATTTATATAATAAAATACTAAATCAGCCTTCTGAAACGTGAAGTCAAGATCCTCATCTCTTCCCTCGCGCTGGGACCCCTGGTAACGCCACCATCCTGTGCCTCCTGGTCCATGACACGGATTTTATCTGGGGAGGCTTTGCTGTGCCACGAGAGCCAGCACAGCATTGCTGTGGCTTTGCCTCCAAAGGTGTGCAAGAGGTTTTACAGTGACTTCTGTGAGCCAGAGAGAAATTGGATAAGACGATCCATGTTTACCCCCGAAAGAATTTCCTACCAAGGTCGTTGACGCACAAACCAATAAAGAAAGAAGGAGAAATAAGAGAAGCCTGCAGCTGCCTGTTCCAATGAGCACTTTGTCTGTTCCGACCAATAAATAAAGTGCAAACTTATGAGCTTTGTAAGAATGCATAAAAAGCATACATGCTTTGATAAAACCAGTTTGAAGCCTTCTGGAAATGTTGATTTGTATTGTCTGTCTCAACTACAACAAAAGGTTGGATGCATCACAGGAAACAAAATCCTGAGTGCTGGCACTGGTGAACTTTGCAAGAAAAGCAAGTGCTGACACCACCCACTGCCTGAGGACAGCATTTCTCACTTTTTCCTGACTCATGGTTTCCATTCTGCTGGAATGAACCAGGATCCACTGAACCTCCCCACAGCCCCTTTTCCTTGCTGTGTTTATACTTTTTACACCAAATAAACCAGCAGAATGAATGCACTTGGGTCTTTGTCAGCTTATGGCAAAGAGTAAAGCAGGTGAATCAAACTGGTGAAAATGCAGATACAGAAAGGATTTTATGAGGAGGAATTAATGGTAAGAAATAGGGTACTTTTAACACAGCATATCATTTGCATATCAATTTATTCTAGGGAAATAAGGGGAAATGTATCAGAGGATTTAATCTTTCTCTACACAGTAAAATGTACTAATATTTCAAACAACTTTGAACAACATACATGGAACAAGCACCCTAGCAGTGGAGTCAATGGAGGTGAAAATATCTGAGTACAATACTTTCACTTACTTTGAAAACTCCTCTCTATGTTATCCATCTTTTAATTGCCTCAACTTTCTAACCGAGAGCAATCTGCCTACAGGACTGAAGGTCACGGCTTCAAAATGTTCTCAGCTTTGTGAGCCCTGGTTTTTAAAATTATTTTTGTATTAGATTTCAGAAACCATCTTACTCAGCCTCAGCTATCTAAAAGCCAAGTGTTCACATAGTTACCTCCCACAGGACCCAGAGGAAAGAGAGTTAGAGTGACTCACTGCAGCTTGTGTGAGCTTGAGACAGCTACAGCACTGGTTCTCTGTGTGGTTCCTGCCTTCACCTCCTACAGAAGAAATGAATTCCAACCTGAGTCTTTCATTACAAGAAATATATATATATATATTTCTGTTACCTTTGCAGTCATTCAAAACGGAAACCATTATCACTTGGAAGAAACCACACTGTCTGTCTTCCACAGACAGACATTCTGTCCAGAATTCCGTCATCCCCAGTGAATGTGGGGCTGCAGGTGCTCTGCTTTTCCTCCGTGCCCTGCTCTGACAGGAGACACCCAGGCCTGACACACCTCCCCTGATCCCCTCTCAGCATTTCTGCTCTGAATGGGCAAAAGACAATAAAAGAAAGCCAAGAATTGTAACAAGTAAAACATCACCTCAGCACTTCTATTAAAATATTCACAAGATGCCGGTGTGTGAAAGGATCTGGTCTGACCCTTGTTTTGGTGAGATCCCATCCACGAACCCCATGGGCTCAGCCAATGCACTTCTGCCTCTCATTGAGAAAACCCCAACCATCCTCAGCCACTCACCCACAGCAAGGTGACAAAATTAATTTTTCTTTTATTTTCTTTGCTGTTTACATGGTAAGGAAGGGGTTTTCCATTCCCACCTATCAATTTTTGCATATCCTCTCACAATATTATGACCATCTGTCCCATGGATTCACCTTTCCTTCTCACTCTCCTGTTACAGCTGGCCCATGAGGTTCTGAATTTGTCATTTTTGTCTCTGTGAGTCAAGTCCTTGGTTGATCCAGCTGTAAAGATTTAAGCTGGATCAACCAGCCTCTCCCTTTCAGAAACAAAATTGCTATTAAGCCTTTCTGACCTTTTATCTTTTTCTCCCAATCTCAGGCCACAGGATGGCTAGAGGAAAAACAATTACAGAAAAGAAAATCCATACAAGGCTTCCAACCACACACAAGTCCTGGAACACAAACAGGGTAAGCCAATCTTCCACAGCCCCTCTGGAAGGTTATGATACATTCACTTGAGAATTCCCATCACACTACATTTTTTTTGGACCAGAAATGAAATATCTCATTCCAGCTCCTCATTCTCCTTCCTAAATAACACCCTAACAAGAAAGCAGTTAAAAATTAACAGCAAACTAATAATCCTATCCTACCTAAACAAAAACCAAACAAAAACCTGACCAGTCATTGACCCATCATAAAGAACTAGCACATGCCAAATTTTGCTTCATTGTACCAAATCTGATTTTGTCTCTCATGGAACCCAGTACTTCTGAGATGTATAAATTAAAAGTGACTGGTCAGACACTTTCTCTTCCAGAAATAATTTAAAAACAAACAACAAACAAAATTAGTTCCACTGAAATGAGTTCAAATGCTACAGAATTCATTTGGAATGACAGCTTATACTGATTTACCCATAAGGTTGTGACATCCACTGGTAAATTATAATTTATTAATGGAGCATTTTGTAAATAGACCATTCTGTATTTGAATATGAAATAAATGAGTCTAATTTTTAATTATTTTTTTTTTAGATCAGATGAGAAGCAACTGAATTCAAGATTCATATTTCAGCACAGAGTGTTCTGAACTAAATACCTCCATTACAGATCTACACTCACGACTTGCAGTCTTTAAACCTGCCTGGTGTAAAATAAAGATTAAGTGACGTTTTTCATCAGGACTTGATCTTGATAAAAAGTCCCTTTTGCAGATATATTTGATATTCATTATGTTCCTGTAACAGCCTTGGCATTTCCAGTGTTATCCAACCCCAGCAGAATCTTTTCATCTTAATAATACAAAAGTAGACTTTGTGTTCCCAACCCTGTTCTCTCAGACTATCAATATAAAAGCTGTGATTGGCACAGGGAGAGGCAAACCAGTTGTGATTAAATCTGAGCTTTGGTTTGGGCTGGTTTCCCAAGGAGAGAAGGTTCTCTCTCTGCTGTGGCTGTGTCTGGCCATTGCGTTTTGCAGACCCTTGGGCTGTTATTTTCAGGAATAAGGGCAGGGTGTGTTCAGGTCAGTTCTATCTGTGGTTTGATGAATTCCTGCAGTTTAACAAGCAAACACCTTGGGTCTCTCACTCACTTCCAAAGGAAACAACACTAAATGAGTTATTCAGTCCCACAAAGGAAAATTGCATCTTTGATATTATCCAACCAAACACGTGAGATTTCATCAAAACAGCAGCTGATTTCTACTCTTTAATTTTATTTCTACATGATGTCTACTCTAATTATACATGACTTTTGGAAGGTAAATCATTCATCAGTTCCTATAAAAATTTCCCATAGTATTTAAAATTCTTTTTTTTTTTTTTTGTCATCCATAGATTTGGGACCTCAGTCATTTATCCCTGAGTTTTAGCATTTTCATTTTCTTTTTAGCATTTGAGATACAAGGAAATAGCTTATGAATGCAGCTTTACGCTGCATTTAAATAGAAAATGTAAAAGAACGTATCATGTGAGTATTGTCAAGAATTTTACTTTTGGGGGTCTGAGGGAGGAAAATTATTATTATTTTATCAGAAATTTTCAACAGTAATTTTGGAGTTTCAATAAAAATAAATAAGGAAAAATAACATGTTAAAAAGAATGTTAATTTCATGAAGTAACAGGAAATGTCTGAAAAACATTGAGTTATACACAGCCATTCTACTGCAGAGGCATAAAAATGATCTACAGTCACAAAAAAAGAAAACACATCAATGTGAATTATATCCTGCAAATAATCATTAAAAATATTTGCTCTGCTCTACTTTAAGTTTTTCCTATTTAAATATAAATTAAGTATATCTAATATAATTTTATATTTTCATGCTTTTGTCCCCTTTTAAAACACAGATATGCTTATTCCTGAAGGGACTGTGGATGGCACAGGGAATAGTTTGAACACAGAACACAGTAACTTACTTTGAAGTATTCTCCACTTTGCCATGGAGAAAGAACAAACCCTTGGAACTTTTGATGTGCAAAAATGGATTGTGCATGAAGATTCTGTCTGTGGGACGTGGACAGATTTCACTCAAGCAGTGAATGCCCTCAGAAAATAAAACTCCAAAGGGGCTTTGTTTTTTTCATGACAAAATTTCAGATTCTCTCATCTATCTCAAGAAAAATTATGTTCTTCACAAGTGAGATTAGTGCAGTTCATTGTGTGAAATTCCACAGTTATCATATCCTCATGTGAATTTAATAAAGCTCAGCCTTAGCAGCTCTTGAACAGCAGCCAAGCGTTTGATTTGTTCTATTTCATTTTATTCATTTAAATGCATCTTGCTCCCATCTGGAATAATGAAAACAAACACTTTGAGGAGTTCTTGTGTCAAAAGGGGGCAATGAAAAGATGGAATATCCCCTTGCAGCCCCGCTCTCCCACCTCTGGCTGTGTGATATCCATTTCAGAGCTGGCGCTGCCATCCCCTAACTCCTCAGTCCTGTAAGAGGATTGTCAGGACAGATGTTGGAGCCCTCGCCCAGCTGAGCACAGCCTGTCTCAGCCCTGCTCGGTGCTCCAAAGCCCAACTGCTGTAACTAATAAACCACGCCTGGGAGCTGAGGGCTGGTAATTGTATATCTTGTATACAGCAAGCATCAAAAAGTCTTTTTTGCCTCCAATTACGTTTTCCTGGTTTAATTGCTCCTGGCAGAATTATTCCTGTCTGCTTTTAATATCCGACCTTTGAGACAAGTTTCTGAAGAGGTTTTGATGTGCTCATTGTGAGTGAAACAATCAAGATTGTGTCGACTTCTCAGGGCTTTCATTACAGCTGGAGGAAATTCAAATAAAAACTCACAACATATCTATAAAATAAAGATGAATACAAAAGTTGATGAGCCATACAAGTGAGCAGCAAACAGTGCACTGGGGGTTCACCCCAAAAATGCACACAGATAGATAAACTATTTACACACAAAGAGATATATTTATTTACTATTTATAAGTAATTTGAAGTCATTGGATATTTATACATGGGGGTAGTGGATAAGACACAAGACACGTGCATAAAGATATTTAAGATTCTGATTTCCACTCAAACACCTCTACATTCTTGAGGATCCTATTGAGGACTCTATATCCTACTCAAATATTTTCTTGAGGAAATTATTAGAAGTCAACTGAACAAGACGCAGAAAAAACTGATCTGAAAGAAACTGGTTTTGACTTCCATGATTGGAGTAGGGAATTTCATAAATCCCTTGGATTAATAATCTCCTGAATTATTCTATCATTCTATGATCTTTAAGAATTCTGATGTATGAAATAGATATATATTGTGTGACCCACCAACAAATCCTAAATGGTTCTAATGTATTGTTCAAGGTTTATACACTTGGCACTAGTTACCCTGGTTATTACCACAGTGCTGTTGTCAAATGTCAAATTGACACAACACCAAGTACAAGATCTTACAAATGTCTGGATTCCTACACAACCCCCCACCACAGTTTCAATATTTTCATATAAAAATAGGAAAACACAGCAGTAAGAAAATCTTAAATCATCCATTAAAGACAAGAAAACAAGAATCTCACAGTGTTAGACCACACATGTATTATTTCCCAACACAGAAAAACAAAGACAATATTTGATGGACAGGACACGGAGTAACTTGGGTTAAAATTCGGCCAAAGTGATAATGCACAGAAGTGGTCTTACAATAAACCTGCTGAGGAAAGGGAATGGAACAGGGAAGATCATTTAGCAGAGACTGATTTACAACTTTGGACATATGAATTTTTTAAAATGCATTCATCAAATCCTCCAGCCTCTTGTTTGCAAAATCAGTAGGTTTGATGATTCCCCCATGTGTAAGCAAACACCAATCTGTTTATCCCTGTTTTTTTTTTTTTTTAATTAGTCACAATATCCTTTTGCTAGATTAAAAATGTACTTCAGGCTGTTGAAAAATCCATTCAGCCTCATGCTCCTAAACAGCAGGAAATGTCTTTGAAGAGTGGATTATAAAGAAAACAAGAAAAGTTTTAGGAAATTATCTTATCGTCTTGTTTATGTATATTTCTATATAGGTTTATGAGCTTCTAAAATGTGTGAAATAAGAATAAAAAGGTAAGCATCCAGTGTGTCTAATGAGACACTTCTGAAAAGTATTCGAGGTCTGTATTTGGATAGAGTCACTTACTGCTGTCTGAAGGAAGAAAAACAAGATTTTCTTGCAGGATATTGGGTAAATCCTCCCTTGTTCCCACTCAGGTGTAGAAAGTATTGCAGATCGAGGTGACTCAGCACGGGCTGTGAGCAGGGAACACAGCAGTGCTGATCACTGCTGCTAACAACAACAACAACAATAATAATAATAATAATAACCACAATATCCCCACACCTTTCCAAGAGGCAGCAGCTCTCGCTGAGCTCTGAGTTCACACGGGTTGGGAGGAACACTCCTTGTACAAATTGCAGCTGTTTGGGCTCCTAACTTTGAAATCAATAGCAATCAAAATCCCAGCAGGCTGGAGAAGTTGTTGCTTCCCTTCTGCTAGGCTTGAGAACATAATCCAATGTTTTCCTCCCCTCTTGAAGTTTTGTTTACAAATAGACTTATTTAAACAGAAAAGCCCTTTTCCACCTTCTATTTGATTCCTTGGTGTGTTGGCTACAGAGAGTTTAATGTTCAACACCTCCAAAAGGAGACTTTGGAAAAGAGAAGACAGAAGCTAAGCTAGAAAATACTTAGGCTTTTAGAGTGTATAATTTAAAATATCTGTACCAATCTGCTTTAGTTATAATAACTGGGTACTAGCAAGAAAAAACACTTGCTTTTAAATTCATTTTAGTGTGTTTCAAGAAATAAAATGCAACAAAGCTAGAAGACAGTTTATTCTTACACAAAAACTGTCATTTTACATCAGGTAAGTTTAAAAAAAATAAAATCAACATTTTTGTACCATCTTTAGGAATTGAAATAGTTTCTTCTAGTTAAATAGCAAAGAAAACTGTACCATATATTTTTTCCAAGTCTAAGTTACTTTTTTTCTTCACTTCCAGCTCCAAACACTTTCTTTCTCAAAGAGAGGGAAACAATCTATAGCAATCTATAAAAATCAATCAATAATACCATAAAGACACCTTACCTTTCAATCCCAATAAATCCCTGACCTGAATCACTTTTCAGCCCAGACGTGAACACACAGCCAAAACTTCAGATTTGTTCAGAGTTGGCAGCAGAATTCTGCTGCTTTCATCCATAGTGAGTCAACACTGATGCAATTAATAAAATATGTGACTTAAACGTGACTTAAAGCTGCATCTGCAAAGATCTCTGATGTGGCACTCAGGATTTTGATTCAGTTTCTCACCACAATAACAATTATAGACTGAAAAGATCTTCCTTTCCCCTCATCCTTTTCCATCATAACTTCTCTCAAGTCCTGAACAACCTTGGCTGTACAGACAGCGGCCAAGTCTGGTTGTCAGAAAATCACAAAATTTTGAGTAATTTCCAATTACTCAAATGCCCTAAACGTTCAAAGGGAAGGATTTTCCAAATTCCAGTCACCTGTTTGAAGTTCATTTGCTTTTCTGAAACACACGTGCCCAAGTGTCTGGAAAAACCAGAATTTGTCCAGTGTTGGTTCCTTTCTGATACAAGAGAGGGAGGTAAAAATCAGCAGCACATGGATGGTTTAGATCCAGACCTAGGAAATGTATTTTTGTGTGGGAAAACCTGTAATTGGAGACTTTCACATCACAGCTCGGGAGAAAACAGAGAACAGGAGCAGAGGGCACCTGATCCATCCAACACCATGGAATTTCTCCCAGGAAAGGATGAAAACAGTGCTGAGGACAACAGAGCAAAATTCGGCTCCTGATCCTTAGCTGGAATTCAGTGATCCAAAAATCAAACCTCATACCTCTGATACCATCATTCAGCTTTTATTGGAAATAAGCTATTTCAGCTTGAATGAACACCTTCCTTGGAAATGAGAACACAGCTGAACGAAACCTATTTAAAAGATTGCAAAAAGTCAATAATGCCCCTGAAAAATTCCTGATATCACACTTAATATCCATCTCTATGCATGTAAATAACTGAATTTGACTTACATTTGTTTACTTATGAAATAAGCAGCAGCTCACAATTTGGAGAAAATACAAATGTGTCATTTTGCCACATTTTCAGTGGTAAAATTTAAGAATAGGAGTCTATTCAGTAGAAAAAAAAAATGTATTTTAGAATACTGAGAGACAGGACAGGAATGAGTAAAATAACCTAGTGAAAGAATCAGAGCACTAAAACTCAGAACCGCACTTTTCATATTTGTATCCTAACCTCCAAATCACCAAGAGTAATTTTCTCACATATTGAGAACCCAGTGCATTCTCAGAAGGAAAGACAAATCTTCCCAAAAATCAAATAATGTGGCAGATTGAAATCCTTAGAGCCTGCCTATCTTTCACAGCAAGAGATATTGGGATGGGCACATCTCTGCAGTTTCAATATTTACTGCCTGGAACCTTTGTTAATTGAATGTGTGATAAATGTGGATAGACACCCTCGTGCTCCCAATATACACAGGCAAACAAAATACAGAGACAAATATAAACACACCCATGTGCATGGAAACATCATTGGAAAAAATGTGACTTTTTCTGCTTAGACTTCTTTGAAAACATTGCAGACAAAAGAAATGTGCTGTTAGAGAGTTTGAGGTTTTCAAAGAGGAATATTCCTTCATATTTCTTCTTGTAAAGCTTACATATGGTTAAGTTATTTAATAATCATAGCTCCTAAACTGTGAAAAATACAGATAATACAGAGAATACAGTCTCTGTAGAGGCTTGATGGTGGGCATGCATTAAAAAAACAGACCAGAGGTGTATTTAAAAGCAGTGCTTCTCCAGAAGGTACACAAATATCATCTCTATAACAAATATATAATCGTCAAACCAAATTTATTTTAGAAATAGATAAATAAGACATAAAAGGAACAGTGCTCAGTAATTCAATATGAAAGCAAAAATATATATTCAAATCATTTGTTAAAAAGATTTTACAAATAATAGGTAAGACCAGGATACACCATAAATATATGTTTTATGGTAAAATGGAAATCACCGGAAAAGTGTAACAAAAAAACCCTGCAGCATTACCGTTTATGTTAAAAATATAATTCTATTTACATCACAAGCCAGTTTTGTTCCTGACAGCCCCTACTGCCCTTCAGAACTGAACTCAGAGGGATTTGAATCCCCCAAAGTTCCTGCAGTGCCTCGCTTGCTCTCAGGGTGTTTGAGGTCACCCACCCACTCTCAGGGTGGGAGGGAGCTTTGGTAAAGAAATCCACAAAAATTCCAATAATTGGCAACACAGCACCGGCTGCCACCAGCTCACAACCAGCCCCACTGCTGTGCTGGGGGCTGCAAGCAGCCACGGCATCACTCACACCTAAAAGTGGCAATAAATAAAGAAGTTTTCCATTTGTTCAGCCCCACATTGCACTGGAACCAGCCCAAAGCTCTGGGCTTCCCTGCAGACACAGCCTGGCTGCTCTGGAGATGGAGCACCAAAGGGGAATTCCTTGAGGAGTTCAAACTGAGGTGACTGTGGTAACTGCAGTCTGAAATATGATAAATATATTGAAATTCCAAAGAAAATACAATGAGTTGTCAAGTTCAAAAGTAACGTTTGGTCAACTCAGTGATTTTTGCTCATAATTCACTCTGACTTCTAAGCAGCCAGAAAAAAAAAATTCTGTAGGTGAAAACATTTGAGAAACATAGTTGGTTTTGAAGCAAATATATCTAGCTTTGACTCAGGATACTAATGTTATTTAAAACAAAAATAATAGAATTTTTTGACGGGCCTTCATGAGAGAAAAGTGGAGAAATTGATATCCAGCACACACACATATTTGGTAAATAACCATTAGGCTTTCATGTACCCATTCAACCATCAGGAGGAAATGAGCTCTGAACGAGTTTCGTACCAGTCTATGAAAAAATCAACTTTTTAAAAAGTGGCATTTAGATGTAAGAAAACAAAAACTGAAACAGACAAAACACATGAAACTGAGCCACTTCAGAGCTTTCTGGCTTTCTCTTAGTGCATTCTATATGTTCTCATTTTTGGAAGGTTCTTATATTTGGCTGGGCTGACTCATGAGAGAACCAGAGGAGGGAGATTACTGATTGGGACCAGTAATTAAACCATGTGATGTACCTTTTATTTCATTTATGCAACTTTTGGACATTTTAAAATCATCCTAGATGCTTTTAGAATTGGTAATTAGTAGACTAGATTGGTAGGACCAGTGCAAAACCAGGAAAAAGAGCTTCAGCTAAGTTAAAAGCAAAGGAACTCAAAATGAAGTATATTCTTCTCTGAAAACACATAACTGGCACATCTGGTACAAGAAAGGTACTTATCAAAGGTTCTCTTCATACTCAATGTAAGAAAGTAGGCACTTCTAGAGGATATGAAGTCCTAAAATCAAAATAACCTGCTACAGCCTATCTATGCCTTGTCACCACTGGAGGAAAAAACTGAGGGCAGCTACATGTTAACTTGAGATGACTAAATTTCATTATTAAAAAAAAAAAAAAAACATAAAAAAATCCCAAAAATGTTCGAATGTAAGCATTGAAATTATTTGGTGCTTCTCTTAATCAACCGTTAAGTTTATGTACAGGGGTTTTGTCAAAAGGGAAATCCAACCTAATTCTCGTAAGGAGAGAAATCCAAAGAGACTCAAAGCCAAACCAGAAACTCAAAGCCTGTGCAACCATCCTGTCTGCCTGACAAAGCACTCTGAATGGGGCCCAAGGGCTGAAACTCAACCATCACTGAATTTTGCCATCACCCACCTAGCAAACACCTCCACAAACAACAGGAGCAGAGGGAGGGACCCCAAACAGCACCTCTGGGAGAAATCCCAGCATGAATTTTAAATGGCTGAGCTGTGGCACTGAGTCAATAAATGTCACTGCATGTCTGACCACTGGGAGGGTTGGGGGAACTTGAGTTTGAAGCATAAATGCTGCAAGGCTGCTAAAAACAGGAAGAGCAAAACTGTCTGACAGGTACATGAAGTTCTTCCCAAGAAAATGATCCCATCATGGGCAATGAAAAGCTCTCTGTAACAGTCATAGATATAATTATGCAATACAATATGCTGAATTACAATACGTACTTCATTATTAATAGAATTTATTTTACAGATCAAATAGCCAAATACACATTGGTTTCTTTTTTAAAGAGCCAGATAGCAAATGTGGAGCAAACTATAGGCAACAATCATGGTAGACATTCTGCAGTCCAAGAACTGAGGCAACGTGATTATTAAGTACAAGCCTATAAATATCTTTACATCAAACATACAGCAATGTGTAAGAATTCCATGTTGTAGTCTAATCCATGAATCATTAATAACTGTTTTCTTTAAAAGAACGTTCTATATATTGTATACATCCCAGTTAAAAGCAGTGTCTGTATTTCATTTTATTCTAGCAAACTAATATTACATGTCTTCATATAAGTGCAGAAAACAGGGTTCTTTATACTCCTTTGCTTCCTAAGAGATTTTGCATTGCATATGAAATTCTAATATTATAGATGATACATATTAAGCATTACTCCCTAAAATGTGAGGCAATATACAAGAACTTGCAACCAACCTTCAAACAAAGCTATGATACTCAAGTTTTATTTTGTAAATGAGCCGTGCTAAATAACAAATGATAATATAAAAAACCACTTTAGTTAAAAAAAAAAGAAACAGCAAACAAGTCAACCAAAAAAAAAAAAAACAAAAAAACTTTATAGAAGAATAATTGGGGAAGAAAAAGAAACAACAGTAGGCCATTTACCTCCATGTGCTGGCTAACAGTGAAAAATTATGTCCACTATTTCCTATTTTATTACACTGAAAACCAAGCCACTGGATTTATGACTTTCTTTTTAAATAAAAACACTTTAAAAGGTTAAATGTTTGGCACCTGTTAAATAGACATTATCTAGACTTCAGCAAGCAAAATGAAAATTAAATTTTCCTTTTAAAAGTTATGTGAGTGCTTTCCAGTTATTTAAAAGGTGACCGTTTATTACAAAATGTTGTGGATAAGAAAGCAGGAAGTGCTAGTTTTTCACTACTACTATTGTGCCTAAAAAATGAGAAAGCAGTGACTTGATCATTTCTATTTATGATCCATAGCAGCAATATCATCATTAAAAATATTATGGATACATATAAATACCATTTAACTCTTAATATGTATAATGGTGCTATAAGTGACAACAACTCGGTTGTTTTCATTTTAAATGCAGGGAGTATAAAGAACTTTACATTCTCTTTTTAACATATGAATAAAATTTATTGCTCCCTTTTATAATATCCATAGAAACAAAATTCCTAATTGTTTCAACTAAAATAAATAAGGAAAAAAACTAAATCTGGGACAAGAAGATGATTACAAGCAAAATAAATTTACCATAATCACCAACCGTGAAAGAAGGATGGGTCACATTACTTTTGTTTTCTTAGCAAAACTACGTTATAGAACACTATAGCACAACGTACTAAAATTTCTTTGTCTTTTTCCTTTTAAAAAAATCCTTGCCCTTGATACCTTTCAGTAGGGCAGCTTGAACAGTTCATGGTCACTTCCAAACCCCTCTGGAGATGAGTCGATAAATTTCTTCGGCAACCAGAGCCAGGACAAAGGGCTTTCTCGTGCTATTTCCTTGTTCCCATGTTTGCTGGCTTAACATCATTGAGTACACGTACGACTTCAGTACATAACATCAGCTGGGATGGCCTTCAGAGCTGGCAAACAGAGAAACAGCATGAGAAAAGCCCTTTCCTGCAGCATTCGCACCACAAATTGTCACGTTCGCTTCCAAATTTCTACCGAACCTCGAGCGCGGCGCGGCCCGAGGCGCTCTAAGCAACCAACCCCTCCTGGGGCGCCTGTGCTCTACACACAGAGCACGAATGCTGCAGCACGAGGAGGCACAGAAATACCTGCTATGGATGTTATTCTAAGTTCCTTACTCCTTTTTCTGCTTTATCCTCTCTAACCCAAAAGTGCTGTTGCAAGACTAGAGGTGTCAGAAGGCTGCTGCGCCACCTAGAACTGGTTCTACAGGGATTCTGTGGAATTCATGCAAAAGCGTTGCTCCTAAAAGCATAAAGTATTTATTTGAAGAATTATTTTGCATCTTTAATCTAATTATCATCAGCAGGATTAGTCCTAAAGATTCACAGAACTTAGGTTGCATTACCTAGAACTGGTTCTACAGGGCTTTTGTGGAATTCGTGCCAGAGCATTGCTCCTAAAAGCATAAAAATATTTTTTTATTTGAAGAATTATTTTGCATCTTGAATCTAAATTTATCATTAACAGAATTAGTCCTAAAGACCGACAGAAATTAGGCTGCCTTACCTAGAACTGGTTCTACAAGGGTTTTGTGGACCTCATGCAAAAGCATTGCTCCTAAAAGCATAAAATATTATTTATTTAAAGAATTATTTTGCATCTTCAATCTAAATTTATCATCAGTAGGTTTAGTCCTAAAGATGCACAGAAATTAAGCCATTCTGATCAATTATTTGACAGAAAAGAAAGCGCTGTCAATACCACAGTCCCCAAGACACCAGCCACTCACTGGTCAGGAAATTGCTATCAGCTGCAGATTATTGAGTGCAATACCTTCTGGGAGAAAGCAGGAAAATAAACAGGTGTGAAAATTAAACCAGAGTTAAGTCAGACTTCACTGTTAGCAATGGTTTATAGTTAAGTAAGGCATTTGAAATAGCACAGTTGGGTCACAAGGAGAAAAAAGTAAACTTTTCAGTTATCCCACTGAAAAAAATTATGTGAAAGGCACTAATTGATTGAAAAATTACTTTGTTTCTATCCCAAGGCAAGTGGCTATTGGAGAGGGAGTTGTGTGTCATTCTGCACAAAAGTCACTCAGTTATTAATGCTGGAACCTCATTTACCAACTTCAGCATAAACTCTATCAATGAGCTCTTACTGGGGGAGAAAAAGAAAAATGTGCCTTTTTTTGCTCTCAATTTTTTTGTCATATTCAAAATCTTTCGTAATTTCCTAACACAAAACAGAAATTTCTTTTTCACTCCTTTTCATGCTCTGTTTTTGCCTTCTACTATGAGGCAAAGGGGGCACTTTCCAGATACCTCCCTCCATGATTTTCTAGTGAAAAGTATTAAAAGAAATCACTGAAGATTTTCTACCAATGTTGAACAGAGGAAAAGCATTTTCTTGACCAGCTTTACTTCAGTAGTGATCCACATTTAAATAATTGCTTGTTAACTTCTGACTTGCACACTTTGACTCATATTTCAATTAGAAATCTCTTCTCCAAATTATTTTTTTTTCTTTTTTTGGTGAAATGAGTGTGCATGGCAGCAGATCAGAACCACGAGCAAAATTACCAGTCAGAAAAGTAAGGTAAAATAACAAGAATACTTGGAATCACAGTAATCCATTTTAGGAAGGGCTTATACCAACAGTTATTTAGCTAAAAATTAGGAGAAAACGTTATTTGAGTGTAATTTACTCTGTATCTGCCAAAACAGAACACCAGTGCTATGTCTGTTTTACACCTCAGAGCAGCAGCCTTGCCTACTGATGATTACAGGATTCTAAATTGAACTCACTGTTATTACACAAAACAAAAAATCCTGCAGCTAAATATTGATAGAACAGGTGAGTTTCAGAGCTGTTCTTTTCAGGAACACTGCAATATTCCTGCAATATTCCTTCCACTCAAATCCTGAGCAGACTGTTCTCACAGTGTAATGACATTTCAGCACATTTTAAATCAGAAACCCAAATACCCCATAACTGTAAGCAGGTCTAAGCAGGCAGTGATAGAATCACAGAATTGAGGCAGTGGGGGCCCAAAATTCAATATCTTTGAAATGAGGGCTACTTTCCATTCAGGTTTCTGTGAGGAGTGTAATGCCTGCCTCCATCAGCTCCTTACAAACCAGCAGAGAATTTCATCTGAAATTTCTATTCATGAGTGTGGGTAAGTTCATAGATGAGAGAATCCCGCCAGCTGAACTCCACTAATGAAGATCTGCATCAGCAAAGTGACAGAAATCCATCTCCAGGCCTGCTCCCTCCCTCAGCAGCTTCCCCAACGAGGTGCAGCTGAACCCACTGACACACCAGAGACCTGTGGGGTGCAGGGAGAACCCCCCAAAAAAGCAGAAAATCCCAAATCAGAGCACATTGCACCTTCCAGCTCCTCCAGTGGCAGAGGTGCTGCCTCCATGGGCGCTAAAGTTCCTCAAGTCAGAAAAATCCTGTTCTGGAGTTGAAGATGACAACCCAAAAGGACCTGAGTAACCAGGTGTAAATTTGCCAAGATTTCCCCTGTCCTGTTGTATGCATTCTACTGGTTTCCACATCTGAAATATCATTCAGTAAAAGAAAGGGACAAGAAGAATAAAATGCACTGCAGGTTCTGATGAATCTTTGCAGCTTTAGCTCCTTTGAATCAAGCTGCCACAGATAACACTGTGCTCTATAATTATTCATGTTTTGACTAGACAGGCTGATACCTAGGCAGGCATTTGAAATGTCTGAATGTTGTTTTA
This sequence comes from Melospiza melodia melodia, assembly GCF_035770615.1. Classification (NCBI taxonomy): domain Eukaryota; kingdom Metazoa; phylum Chordata; class Aves; order Passeriformes; family Passerellidae; genus Melospiza; species Melospiza melodia. The sequence continues at coordinate 18,064,661 of NC_086209.1, read as the reverse complement.
AAGTGCATGAGCAAAGATTTCAGATTTTGAAATCGTGTCACATGAAAATGAGACTGAAGCAAACTCCCCTCTCCCTTCTTCTCATCATCCCCATGCAAATGCAAAGAGAATTAGAAGATTTGTGTCACTGTGGAACACTTCACACACTTTGCTCCCACTGAGGTGAGCATCAAAAATAACTGAGCTTTTACAAAGCTTGCAGACAAATAAACTTTAAAGATGCTTTGTGTTTCTGCACCAAAGAAAACTTTCTGAAGCCCACAAGTGCCAAAACAATGGAAATCTGATGGCATGGAAAGTCAGTTTGATTTTTGAACACTCTAGATATCCTATTTGAAAGCCCTTATTATGAATAAGTCCCTTCACAATTTATCACTTGGTAAAACTCCTTTAAAAGAATTATCTCTACTACATCCACCAAAAATATTACTCTGAGGGTCTATTGTCACTAGTAGTGTTTAACTCCTGATAACTTCAGAATAACATCAGCACCTCTGCCCCTTGCCCTCACATACAAATAGAACAAAATTTGACCTCTCATTTAGGGGAAGAACATGAAGAACAAACTTTCCCTCTTCAGTTTCCTGCAGTTTATGATTCAAAGTCTCCTCAGCTGCTTCAGGAGTCTCCAATTGCTTCCCCATAAAAATTTCAGCTGTGGCTCTGCTGTATTTATTTGCCCACATGACCACTAAAGAGATATTTTGGGGGTTTTTATTAGAAAAACCTTTCCCTCTCTGCTTGCATGCTTTTTGAGTACAACTGCCATAATGACTTTCTGTCATTTTATAGATCACTTAGACAAATTTAGCAGTAAAGCAAAGGCATAATTTCCTTTCTTTAAAGACTCGAATCAATACCATTCAGACAGACACAAAATTTAGAGCTTCCAGAGAAAACATATATTTTTAGTTGTACCACAATATTATTTCAAATATCTGAGTAGAAAACTTTGCATGAACAAACCTAACAATAGCTGAGATGTGCATCCTTGTAATAATATCAGTCCCCATTACAGACTGAAGAGACACTTCACAGTGAACAGAACATTCTTTAGGCTCCTTCAGAACCTTTGGCTTGTAAAATAGCTGCACTATGGTAAAAGTGGTAAATGATGATATTTCCCCCTCACATCAGGCATTTTATTTTCACTTCTCAAACTGGTACATCTCTCTTTTTAACTGAACTGACTTGTCCTGGAGTTCTCTGCAAATTCAGAGCGTGCCTGACACAAAATGCTCCAGAACCACAGGGATGCTGTTGGTGTCTGAGGCTGAAGGGTGCTGGGACAGCAGCTGGAGACGGTTCTGTGCCTCAGGATTACTTCTGTTTATATTTGTTTGGGTTTTGTTTTTTTTTTTTTTTTGCTGGCTAACAGAGACAACTCTCAAGTAGCCCATCCTGAGCCCCACAAGAGATAAAACTACCCAGACTACAAATACAGGCTAGGAGTGAGAGTGACTTTTAAAAGATCTGTTGAGCTTTAAGAAATTCTTTACTTGTATTTGCTTACCAAAAAATATAGTTTTCATTTAGTCACAGTCAAACACAACACAAAGGATTTTCTCTAATGGTCTAACTTATGTATATAATGCATTAATGAAATTATATAATTTTTTTTAATGTGAATTCATGTGTTTAAAGGTGACTGCTCTTTCCAAATTAGTGTAAAGGGCCATTGAGGTGATCAGTTACCCTTCCTCCAAACAAGGTGCTCACTTTCATGCCGAAAAATATCCCTTAGAGAAGGATAGCTGAAATTTTAAAAAATCAGTGCAAACTGTAACAATAATCTCTTTTTTATCTATTCACCATATCATCCTAACAATGTTAGGTGCAGCTCTATGAAGATAAGCTGGTACCAGCTAGTGAGCATTAATAAAACCCCACAGTTCTATTCTGCTTTTCCAGATAGGAAACCCTGCCACAGACCTTTAAGGCACAGATAAAAGGAAATGCTCCTTCCCCCAACCAACTTTGCAGAAGAGAATTGCTTCCCATGCCACTTTCTGGGTTTTCACTGCCACAGAAGGGACCCTGGGAGCCACGAGCCTGCTTTCTTTGTTGGCAGCATTACTGCAGGACAAAGTGGGTTTCAGCAGACAATGGCAGAACCTTTTCGACTCACAGGAACTGCACCAGAACTCCATTGACAAAAATCACTTAGATCAGACCTACAGAAATGCTGGGAACAGCACTGCCCTCTGCTCAGAGTGATGGGAGTTCAAACAGATGAACAAACTGGCAAGAGGATTTTCTCGTATGCAATTTAGCTTAACACACCTAAATACATTGCTTAAAAAAATGTTATCCACGGTGATATAGATCACCGTACAAATTTGTGTTGGTAAAGGGAACAAAATAGAATAAAAGAAACAACATATCCTGAAATTTTCAAAGATATGATGACTGTTCTGAATGAGAAGCTTTTTTAATGAATGCTGTTATCATTACAGTTGTAATAAAACAAAGCACCCTGAAAAAAATTCAGCTGGAGGAAGAAATTCACCAGACTTAAGTCATGCTGAGGATTTGCTCCCAAGCAATATATTGAGTTAAGCATATTATCAAGTTAAAATATATTACCAATAATAAAATAAACACTCCTGAAGTGTTACTTTGTGATTAATTCCTTAACCAACCAAAGCTTAACTAGAAAACTGTACCCACTGAACCCTCTGTGATACTTGGGAAGAAAGAGTAGCAAACAGGAAAAACAGAAAAGTTTTATTAAACTGTTCAAAATATGGATAAATATTAGATTCTATTTCCAGTGATTTAAAGCTTTTCTGTAGGGTCTTGAAGAATAAAGGGTACTTGAGTTCTCAATTTATTTTTAATTTTAAGCTGAGGATTCTTTAGACATTCTCTTTGTTGTCCTGCATTTCTGAGGAGCTAATACCTGGTTTATCAGGCAGAGCAGCAAATAAGTGAGCTCAACTATGCTGATGTTTCTAATTTTTCCTTAACTCTGCCCGTCAGCTGTGTCATTCCACCAGACTTAAGGCTCCTTCCAGTCTGAAAATGCCTCAAACTTTCAGAGGAAAATCCTTCTCTTGCTCCTGAGAGACCTTGAAGCAAAAGCTATGCCCAAACGAAGGCGGCAATCCCAGACTCCATTCATATTAAGAACCACTTACGAGAGCTCCTCTAAAGCTTCACTGCTTTCCCCCCAGCTTGTTTGGATGCTCGAGCACACCAGGCTGGGGGGGACAGTCCCACCCTGAGCCCTGCGAGCTGCTCAACGTGAGGTGGGAAGTGCCATGCTGCCATCTGCAGTCAGGACACCACCACAGGGAGCTCTGCCTGCTCCATCTCCTCACAGACAACGCTCTCTCCCCTTCCCATTTTCTCCCTTGCCGCTCAGGAAGCTGGAATTGTTTGTTTTACAACGCCTCGACTCTCAAAGCTTTACTCCTTGCAGAAGAACTTGCAGCGCCTCAAACTGGAGTTACAGGGTTGGCAAAGTAAGGAGGGAAAGAGGGGAAAAATCACCTTAAAAATTCCATTACCTGTCTGGTGTGTATGGGGCCTGGGGTCTTGAAGCCTCCTTGACAGCTGCATTCAGAAACACTGTAAGGGTCCGAGCTGCTGGATGAGCACTTGGAAAGCGAGTCACAGCCCACCACAAAGGTGTTATCTAGAGGCAATTCCTGAATGACATGGTGCTTCTTGGGGGGTACAGGAGTCTCAGGTTTAATTTGAAAGGTAGGCTGCGGAGAAGCAGACTTGTAGTGCTTTGCTAAGTCTGGGCTGTCAGGTTTAAATGTGGTTGGTGTGGTGGCCCAGTTATATTTTCCCATAGTCTGTTCTTCCAGCTCTACGGGAATGTCTAAAGTGCCATTTATGTGCTCGTGGCCAGGATCATCAGGCTTAGATTCTTCAATAGTCACAAAGTTGAGGAGGAGACTCTTTGGAGAGCGCTTCTTCTTCTTCTTCTTTTTCTTGATCTGCCTATTCTCTTGGTTGGGGGAAACCCATTCACCACTCTGCTTATTTTTTTGGACAACCTTGTGCCTGGGCGTCTGGCGGCACCGGACTAAGGCGGTAACAAAAATTACCAGAATAACTGTCATGGTGCCTGCAATAATGGCAATGATGATCTTGACATAATCATTGGTCTGTGGGGTTATCTCACCATCCCCAATGTTCTGGCCAACTGGAGTTTCCATGTTCCTACGCACCAGCTCTTGCACGTAGGAGCTGTTGGTGACCGTCTCGTTCACAAACAAGTGCACAAGAGCTATGGTGTAAAGAGACTCCGGCTGCCCCAGGTCGTTCACCTTGATCACCAGTCTGTGCAGGCCATGATCTGATGTGATTACCTTCTCTTTCAAAGTGATGTTGCCTGTTAAGTGGTCAATGGTAAACAAGCCCCTGGAGTTCCCACCTATGATGCTATAGCGGAGCTCTGCGTTCATTCCCGTGTCATTATCAACCGCAAAGACTTTGGTGACTACAGACCCCGGGCTGGCTGACGTTGGGACCAGCTCATAGGAATAATTAGAGGAGGGAATAACAAAAACAGGCCTGTTATCATTTACATCAACAACATTGATGGTCACTTTGGCAGTTGAGGAACGCTGCAGTCTTCCTCCATCCACTGCTTTCACCTGGAAAGTGTATGACCCCTGCTGCTCCCTATCAAAGGTAATATTAGGCCTTATTACACCAGTGAGGGGATCTATAATGAAATTATCTCTACCATTTAAGATAGAGAGAGTGACTGCAGCGTTGTCTCCCGCGTCAGCATCCGTAACTGTGATAAGCCCCACCGTGCCATACATGGGCAGGTTTTCTGGCACATAGAAATTATATTCATTATGTGTGAAAGCAGGGCTGTTATCATTCTGGTCCAGCACTGACACCGTCACGGTGGCATTGGTCTGCAAAGGTGGCATCCCGTTATCCTTAGCCAGCACAGTGAAAGAGTACCTGTCCTGCTTTTCTCTGTCAAGCTTTCTCACTGCTGTCAGGATGCCTGTGCGGCGGTCCAGGTTGAAAATTGGGGGAGCATCAGGACCCAGGATGTAGCTGATCTCGGCATTCCGCCCGCTGTCGGCGTCTGTAGCGCTGATCTTGGTCAGCTGAGTGCCAGGAGCGTTGTTTTCGGGGATGGAAAGGCCTATGATGGGCTGGGTGAACACTGGGGCGTTGTCATTTTCATCCTTAATTTTGATCAGGAGCATTGCAGACTGGTTTAAGGGAGGCTTCCCTGAATCTGAAGCCACTATTTTGATGGCATATTCCCGTGTAGCTTCATAGTCTAGAAAGGTGGCTGTCTCCAGGAGAAACTGATTATCAAACACTGGTTTTAGCCTGAAAGGAACATCGTGATCGGTAAAACAGGTAACTTTCCCATTCTGGTCAGCGTCCTTGTCCATGACTGTTATCAAAGCAATTTTTGTATTAAGGGGAGCCTTCTCAGACAAAAGCACTGTCCCGTTCACGGGGTTGATGATGTACCTGGTGTCTATTGAGGGGACATTGTCATTGATATCTGTGACATTAACAGTCACCGTGGCTCTCGAGGGGGTGGAGCTGCCATCGCTGGCCAGAACAGTCAATTTGTGCACGGGGGACTCCTCCCTGTCCAGCGGCTCGCGGATGGTGATAAGCCCAGTGGTGTTGTCGATGGCAAAGAGCCTTTTGGCCAGGCTGGAGATCTGGTTGCTGAAGTAGAAGTGGATCTGCGCGTTGGAGCCCAGGTCGGCGTCGGTGGCGTGCAGCTGGGACACGGAGGTGCCCACGGGGGCGTTCTCGGGCACGCTGACCTCCACGTCGTTCTCCTTGAACACCGGGCGGTTGTCGTTGACGTCGGTCACCGTCACCTGCAGGATGGCGGTGCTGGACCTCGGCGGGCTCCCGCCGTCCTCCACTTTGATTTTCATCACATAGGTGTCCTTCTGCTCCCTGTCCAGGATCTGCTGCACAATCAGTTGAGGCCACTTGTCTCCCTCGGGTGTCTCAGTTATGTCAAGACCAAATACATTTTGACCCTACGAGACACAGAAAGAACACACTTTAGCTTGACAATGTATTTAAAAAGAAAAAATATCCCATTATCTTTCTGAAATTTTCATGGAATATAAATTCATGCATATACTCCATACACAAATCTATATTTCTATATTTATATTTTTTATTCCATATCTAGTTTTGCTTTAAGCTCCAGAGCCTTGAGAAAGCTTCAGAGCAAACATGGCAATAAACAGATACTTTAGAAAAAGGGGAAATGTAAGAGTGGTGGTGATTTTTTTCATCCAGATTCTCTATTCCTAAAGAAAAGATATTAAATTCCTGTACTGATGTAATTCAGTTTCTCTGTTGTATGAGTGAGTGTGGAAATGAGGAATGAAGCCAAAGTTCAGTCACTGGAGGGCCTATTCCAATATTCAATTTCAAGGAAACCAACAAAGATAAAGGGATTATTTCTCTGTTTGTGGAGTAACTCTGGACATGATCTGAAACCATTAGCATAAAAAACCAAACCAAAACAAAAAAACCCAACCAACCAAACATAAAAACCCCACCAAACCAATACCATCACTGATCAAGTGCTTACTACATAATTTAGATGTCAGATGATACAGACAAAACTAAATCCTAACAGTTAATCAGAAATATATTTAAAAACTCATTAAAGCTATTCCTGCATTCATCATTATATGTTTTATATTTGCAGTGAAATTGCAATCCCAGTGAAAAAAAGAAGACTTATTTTCATTTCAAAAATATCACAGAACTGCGAGATCAATTTGAAAATGATCAATATTTTTCATGGGGTTTGTTGAACATCTCTGGAACTGCACCAAAATGCTACATATATTGCACAAACACAGCTTTTTTAAAAAAACAGTAGTGCTGACAAATCTGCTAAAATAAATATTGGAATCTAGAACTAAATTCTCTCTCTTGTGCTGTCTCTTCAGACAAGCAGGAATGCAGAACAGTACAATTATCCTCTTTTCTCATATCTCACCACATACAGGAATGATGTAAAGAAAGTTTTCCAGCCACAACTTCCATAAGGGCAGGGCTAGAATGCAGACAGCTAATGCTGAATGCATGGGATGACCAGAAAAAAGAAGGCATAAATAAAATTGTGGGCTAACTAGGAGTTCCTTTTAATGTGTAATATTTGGAAAAATGAACAACTGTTCTTCCTCTGTTTATTCTTCTCCTCTTTCACCTTTACTCAGGTAACTGCTATGGGATCATAGATGGTTTGGGCTGGAAGGGACCTTAAAGATCCTCTCATTTCCACTGCACCAGCTGTGCTCTGAACTGGTCTCATACACTCCAGAACAAAGCAAAAGAAAATATTCCCAGTATTCAAGATTGCTCATTTCTCATGAGTTGCAAAAGATTTGCGTTCCCTGTTCCCCACCACTAAGTGAATGCATTTATAGCTTCTACAAACTTCTGAGTGAGGCTGAACTCTCACTGATTCGTTCCTCAAAGCCAGATTTTGACCTTAGATAAGCCATCTTTTATTTCATGGGGCAGAACTATTCATCCACACGTGCAAAAATCACTGTGCCACTTGCACAGCATTTGTGGCAACATTAAGTTGCAACTGGGGACAGTATAAAGTAAACTGGAACACATTTTGAAGCAGTAAAACAAATATAGATTTGGCTTCTTTAGCAGAAAATGAAAATATAAGCCCTGCAAATTGTTTCTAAATCAAGATATACATTTTGAACCAATTAGGGTAAATTTTAGAATGGTAATTGTATGCTGATAGGAAGCAGAGCGTGAGTTTCCTCCTCATATTCAATCTGGCTAGCAGTTATTTGCAATAAGTTTCATAATTACAAAGAAATTATCAATCATATATTCTATGCTTTAACACAGATTCCAGAGTAAAGAAAATAACAGAAGCCAGAGTAAAAGGAACCTGTCAGCTCTCTTTGCCTCTTTATTTGTACACAGGCCGACAGATGGGCACTGATTATTCTGCCATTAGATCCCACAGCTACAAGAACTTGGGACAGACTTTGAATTCTCGTGGCTGAACGTGTGGTGCCCATCTCTGCTTCCCTCATCCAGCATGGGAGAGGGGCTTTTCATCACAGCAGATGAGCTTGATGTAAAATGTGGTGCTTTAGCTCCCCATTATTAGCTGTGAATGACTAGAGAACAGAAAAGAATGTGAAGATCTCTTCCAAGTTCATTATTAACACATGAATAATTTTCTGTGGAAAGAAATATTATCTATGTCTATTTCTTCCTATTCATTACAGGTTCAGACATCTTTTTAAACTACAGAAAAACCATTACAGAGAAGTAGACTTTCTCTTAATTCTAACAAGAGTAACTATTTCAATTTGTTTAAATAAGATTATTTCATGTTGTTTAAGAGATAAGGTTAGGTGTGAAATGCTGCAAATTAACAGACACATTTTCTAAGAACAGATAGTTCTCACATTCTAAACATTCAAAAAATTTGATGAAACATCCAAGAAATATATTTTTAAAACTATAAATATCTACTTCTCTCCATTATGAACAAAGAAATTGAGAACTAAAGTGAGAAACATGAACAAAAACCTTCAGGATTAATTTCTTGATGTTGAAGTAAATAGCTCTACCATCATTAAAAGTTCAGTGCAGTTAAAATTTCCATTAGGGTCAGATTTCTGACTGGGACTGAACTGCACCTCAGCCACCACATTATCCCAGAGATCTGAAGGATTTGTTCACACTGGGAAGGGCAAGAGTCCATTGGAAAAGCACAGTGGATAATTAACAGTTATAGAATACCTTTGCCCATTAAAACAACTTGCAGAAATAATCTGCTCCATTGATATATCACCATCCTTAGAGAAGAATGGGAGTGAGAAATACAAGATTGAATTTTTAGATTTAAAAATACAACTTAAGCACTAACTATTGGAGCTAAACCAAAGTTATGCCCATCTCAGAGCCTGGATTAGCTTAAAGAGGTTCTGACCCTGCCCACAAGATCCCTTATCAGGGCAATAAGGAGCTCTGTTACCTTATCCAACTTTCATCACAGCCATTTCCATGGATTTGCACACACAATCTCTCAAGTAATAAAACTTTCTTGTTGAACACTCCCTACTGTGGATATTTACCTGGTCATTTGTAATGGATCCAAATGTCCTTTTCGGAGCTGTTTTGGGCTGTCATGTGAATAAAAAATTAGAGAGGATTTTAAAAAATGCAATATTTAGGTCGTTTCAGAAATACATCATCAATGACACACGGACACACAGTGTGGTAAGGCAGAACAGCTCCAAGTGCTGCAGACAGGACTGGATGTGACAAAGTGCACAGAACCTACACACAGATATTGCATTGCACAGCACTTCACCACAGGGTTCTGTTAGATCTGTAGGGCACTGACTGCCTGGACATTGTGGGGAAGAATGGGAAAACAGATCAGCTTCTGGTTAATGCTGATAACACAGACATGGTCCACGGTGTTCAAAACATCCAGTGGACCTGTGCTTGCAGAGCAGTAAATTGGCAAAAGGCAGCAATTTCTCAAAGTGGGGAAGGGAAAGAATGTTGTGCTAAATAATGCTACAAACCCAACTGCTCGTGATACAAAGTGCTCAGATTGAGAGAGGCCACCAGTGATTATTCCCTAAAACACACAAATTATGTAATTGTGCGTAACAAGTCTGCATTGTGAGCTGACAAAGGGTAGATCAACACTGTCCTCACTCTTCGTTCAAAAGGGGATTCTGAACCTCCAGAGAAAGCCACGGGAGCAAAGGCAGCTCATTGTTTTGTGGCTGCATCTTCACCCTGCACTTATTATCAATCCTTGAGGCACTGTAAATGACAAACACATCACCAGATGTCCTTGGTTCAGCTCAATGCCAAACACAGGTCAAGGGCCATGCACAGCTCAAACTTTCACTCATGTTCTACAGGAACTCATCTCAATGACTGCTGCAACAAGCTAGAAGTACACATGCTAGCAATCATTTTAAAAGAGAAAAGGAATAAGAAGAAGAATATTAAAATATCAGTTTCTCATTAGAAAGTAAATCAGTAATTAATTAAGCAATTGCTTAAATAAAAACCTTTGGCTGAAATGTAGTTTTGAGTCCAAAGGACCCTAAAATCTTTTCAGAAAGTCAATAGAATAATGCTAAATGCTGGTTATTTCACATGGAACATCACAGAAAATCTTTGCAGAACTTCAAGACAGGTCCCAGACATTTTTCCTTGCCTGTTTTTCCACGACATATGGAGCTGCTCTGTGTCTGTGCTGTCTGTCAGCAGAGAACAGAGAACAGCAGCACAGCTCCAGCTCAGAATGCAGAAAACAGACCACAGTGACATGGTGGACAACTTTTCCTACAAAAGCTGAAAACTAAACTTGCAGTTTTCTTTCAAAGGCGATACTTTGGCTGTGAAATTGTGAATTGCCAAAGCCAAGTTAATGTCTCAAACACAAAATATTCCACATGGCAGGCAGTAATGGATCTGTGTGTCTGCAATGGGTGCATGGGGATGCACTCAGATCCAAACCTCCCCAAGGGGCGCAGCTCTAATAAAGGTCCCAAGTCTGCTATTATTCACCCAGTGTGCAATTTGCCATCCATGCATTCTAGAAAATTGCCATTTTTTGGACAGCTGTCCTGTTAAAGACTCCACAGTCACTCCTCTCATGACATCCCACAGCTTACAACCCAAAGTTACTGGAAATAAGTGTCATTAGTAGCAGCAGTTACCTTATGAACTGAGTGGCACAACTTCAAAGGAGAAAAATAACATTACAAAGGTAAGAATTCCTTATAATGCAGACCTCAGCAGAGTTGCTTGCAGATTTGAAACACTCTCTTTGTCAAAGCAATTCAGTCTTTTAATTTGTAGGCCAAGATTTTTAAGGCTTTTGTTCAATTTATGGTTTTCTGTCAGTGTCATGCACTGTTTCTATTGGTTTCCTTTGAAGCAAGAAAAAAGTTTAGCTTGGAATAAACGGAACTTTCAGGTTCAGAACCACAGTAAAAATAGGATTTGTAAGCACCCAATTATGCATAAACCTAAAGTGCATTTTCTGCATTCAGAATCCCAATTAGCTCCATTCCTATGGAAGAGTTGAGGAGATCATATTATGAGCAATGTCTGCACCATAACTTGCTACTTCTTCTCCACCTATACCAAAAAAACCCCCAAAAAATCAAAAAAAAAATCAAACCTAAAAACCCCCATAAACCTGAATATTTTATTGTAATAAAAATTCACTTCATCCACCTCTAAAAACAGGGGTGGCAATAATGGTGAACCCACATTGCTGCTATAACAGGACACAAAATTCCCAAGAAACTCCTTTCAAGGAACTGGGCCATCACTTGAGTGGTCTTTCACAATGCACAGCAAACATAAAATTTTATATTTCAGAAAAATATGCAGCTGCACCACAAAACTGTAAGGAATTTATGTTCACAATACTCTTGCTGTATAAACAGTTGCAGACTGACTAAAGATGGGAAACTGAAGTACAGAGACACTTTTATCAATTGTCCAAAGTTTGTAGCTGGTCTGAGAAAGGCAGCCACTTCTGAGTTACTAATGATGTTTCAAATTAAACTTCAGAATTTTAAACTTTAGAAGCTAACTGTTAGAATGCCACTTTAGGAGCTAAACTTAAGAATTGTAAACTTGAGGCAAATTTACTTCAGTTAGAGACACTTTGACCAAAACAAGGGAGGTCAACAGCTGCAGGTAACAACCAGGGAGGAAACCTCCCCTCCTAATCTCCTCCATTACGGTTGTTCAGAAATATTCACAGACATCCCACTGAACAAAAAGCTACATTTTCAACACCCTGAGGATATTCAGATTAAGGTATTAAACATGTTTGAGCTTTGCTCTGAATTCCCATGATAAAGCTCCAGACACCTGACGTTTCTGCCTTTGGATTCACTCACTACAGATGTATAATGAAGGGAAAAAAAATAGGATTTATATCAGGCAACAATACAGCCAACAAGTGCATTTTGATATTTGCATTACACAAGGTGACAGTTACACATTTGCTCTATTTCCTGGCTGAGCACAGGCACAGAACCGAGGATGTGCCAGGAAGGGAAATAAATGAGCGCGAGGCTCCAGCGCAGCGCTGCGCCTTTGGAGGGGAGCGCTGACAACCCCGTTCAGCTGCTCAGAACAGCTCCTAAATCTCAACCTCCTTGTGCCTCGGCAGCCAGAGGCTCTTCCTGAGCTCCCGGTGGCACACTTGGAGCTCGGGGTGAGCCCTGCCAGGTGCTGGTGAGGGGTGAGCCTGCTGTGCCCTCCTCTCCCTGCCTGCACATCAGCGCTGCCAGGCAGGAGGGGATTCAACCTGGCAGCCACTTGTGCAGCAGGAACACTGCACAGAAACATCCCAGCCAGCTCTGAAAGCTCCTCTCCCCTGCAGCAGGGGCTGTGCAGCATCCCCAGCTGGCAGGGATCTCAGTGGACATGGGGGTTATGGGTGTGTGCGGACCCAGTTCGCGGCAAATGGGATAACAAAATATAAAATAGACTGCAATAAAATAGACTTGTGCCACAGACATCTTTTGTGGAAAATCCTTTCCTTAGGATTTTTCCTCCTGAGAAGCTGGGAGGCCTCAGGAACAAAATGCAAACAATGGTTATCTGCTGCTGTGGGATGCAACAGGTGCATCTGGGATTGGTCTGATGTGCTTGTTTCTAATTAATGGCCACTCACAGTCAGCTGGCTGGGACAGAGTCCGAGACCCAAGCCTTTGTTATCATTCCTTATTTTCTATTCTTAGCTAGTCTGATGAAATCCTTTCTTCTATTCTTTTAGTATAGTTTAATATAATATATATCATAAAATAATAAATGAAGCCTTCTGAAACATGGAGTCAGATCCTCATCTCCTCCCTCAGCCTCAGACCCCTGTGAACACCGTCACAGACTTGTGCTTTGCTACAAACATCTGCAAATCAGCATTCATTAAATTAATGTACAGTTATTATCTCATTCCCTCCTATACACACATCCACACACAAATTCAGTGTGCATGATATCTTTAAAAGAATGGCATCTTCACTAAGAAAAAAAATCCATATTCTAACCTCTGATGCTGCAGCTTTTCCAACAAGTTTAGCAAGATTGTCTTCCTTGACCTAACACCCTCCTAAAGCTCAAGTTCAGCTGGGAGCAAAATCACTGTACCTTCCCTCAACGCTTACTCTTCTGGGAAAAAATGATGACAAAACTTCCATGAGAACATCAGGAGCATCTCACACACACACCTGGAACCCCCCACACTTCAGAAACACAAGGAAATTCCTTCATGTGCAGGGCCAGCACTTTAATGTCCCATGTGTCACTACTTTATGAAAGTGGATTCAAAAATCCACAGCCTTAACAGAGAAAATTCACAACCCACGTGGGCAGAAAAATATAACAGGGTGAGAAATAAACTCCAGCAGAAAAGAGTTTACATCCTCCAATTGGAGCAGATTTCCCCAGCTTCCACAGGCAGGCTTTAGGAATTCTGGACCTGTCACGAGTGCTGCAGAAATGACCTGATCATGAGCCCCTCTCAAGGCCTCCACTCTGCAGGGTTTTGTAAAAATCAAAATAAGAAAGAGTGCGTGAGTGTGACATTTAACTGCCACGGGATCAGTTTTGCTTCTGAAGGAAATAAAGCTATACTTTTTCAAGGAATGAAAACTTATCCTTTTTTTATTGCTCTCAGAAAATAACAGTGAGGCTCCCATATTAAACTGTAAAAGTGTGTGATGTATGCAAGATGCCACTTCACTGCACATGGGATGATAATAAATAATACTGCAATTTCAGAGTAATAAATGGGAGATGGTGACTGAGACGACAGTGACACTGCTAAAAATAGTTCCAGAGAATTCTAAAACTCAGTAAATAGAAGCCTTTCACCATAGTGATCAAGGAGTGTAGGGGATAAACCAAAAATGTATTTTCTGGTGTTGATTTCTCAGGAACTTGACTTCTGCCTCCCCCAGTGTTACTGACTCCTATTTATCTGACTCACTAGAACAAGAGCAAGATAAAAAAGGAGAAACATTTCCTTACTGTAAGGCAGCAACTTGAGTCTGAAAATCAATTTTGAGAAGAAATCTCTTGCTACCTGTGTGTATTGAAAGTTCTAGCAAATAAATTGTCCTGACTTTCCAGTTAATGAGTTATATTCTGAGAAAATGCTTCCCTGTGAGTTTGGGATCAAAAAAATCTTAGAAGTGTATTTGATTTATACTTCAATATCTAGTTTTACTCAAGAATATATTCCTTTCTAAAAACAAAAATAAAATTCCAATTTCACTCTAATTGAATGTGCTTGAGCTATTTCTCGGTCTTAAAATCAGAGATGGAATTGAAGTAACTGATTTGTAAGAAAGAAAATAAATTTAAGAATATTAGAATGGCATGTTTACAAGGGAAACACCAAACACTCACCATTCCATTCCAGCCTTTCTGCTGAGTTTTTGTTCACTGTTTATATTCCCTAATAGCAGTTTAGTCAAGAATATACACTAAAAATTATAGCTAATGGACAGAGATTTTTTTCCTCCAAAAGGGAAGAAAAAAATCAAAGAAAAGCATGAGACCAGAGAACACAACAAGACAATATTTAAGCAGGAAGAACAGCAGCTTCAGATGGTAAATACAATATCCATCTCCTGCTGCAGAGATCTGGATTAGTCTCACCTGGTAATGTGAGTCCTCCAATAAATTATAAACTGAGACAAACCCTCCCACAGATGATGGGGAAAAAAAGCAGAGAATGGTGAAATAGGGAATGTTGGGAGTAAAAAAGCAGAGAATGGTGAAATGGTGAATGTTGGGAGCAAAAAAGCAGAGAATGGTGAAATGGTGAATGTTGGGAGTAAGGGGAGTGATGAGGTGTGATCTCAGCAAGGTTAATTCCAGAATAAATACCACAGCTCAGGAGCCATTTAGCAATGTGATTTAGCCCTCTCACAAAGTGTGCTACTGCAGAAAGAGCAAATTAAACCAAGGCTGGTGAAGGCATTTCTCCCCAGAAATGGCTCCTACAGCCCAAGCCAAAGGGAAAGCCCAACCTTTCCCAGGTCTGGGTGCACACACAGTGCTTTCCTGAGGTAAACTCAATCCCTGCCCTAAAACAGATGTTCCCAAACAGCAGCTCACAAACTGCTTGTGCTACAATAAAGCTCTGTAACGGGCACACACAGAAACTGGACCTGAGGCCAAAACCATGAACAGCTCTGGGGCAGCTGCCCCCATCCCAGGCAGGAAGGTGCCAGGGTGGGAAACCAGAGCTGAGAACTGCCCAGAGCCCTCCCAGCTCCCACTGTGACCATAAACACCCATCAAAGAGCCAGCCCAGTGCCCAGAGAGCAAGGACAGCACCTCAGCCACACACAGGGTGGGACAGGGACAGAGCAAACCCTCTGAGGAGGAGGAGATGCTCTCAATAATTCAATGCGAAGTCAAGCCTTCAAAAAAAGTGATGTAAACAAGTGATTACACCAAACCCAACCCATTAAAATATTTCATCCTGAAATGAAATATTACCTTATGTCCATCACCTGGGGAAATGAACATTAGCACAGAATATAAAGCACAGCTCAAACAATTTAACTTAAACAGTCTTGAAACAATTTTCATCTTAGATAGCCTTCATCTATACCTTGATTTATACACTTAATTCTTTTCTGTTTCTTTATCTTAGAGGGTTTAGCATATTATTAGGATTATTGCATATTGAGTTATTAAGCTAGGAACAATAATTCAATGTATTATGTTGATGTAGCAGTCAGCTAAACAAACAGTTGATTCTGAATTCAAAGATTTAGTTGGGCATGTTACTATTTTTAAAACCTGCCTAGGATGTTCTACCAAATACTACATCTGTCATTATTCATCAGGTTCACAGATACTGAAAGAACACAAACCAAGTGCTCTCCAAGACAGGACTGAGTCAATTTGCTCACAGAAATTTGCAGGACTGCTGTCTACAATAAAACAGGTTTCAGTTGTTATGTGGATTCAAAATAAAGCACTATCTTCAAATCCTAAGGTGACACTATAAAACTAAATTTTTTATGTGTTCTACCTACAGAGTCAAAGCTCTGCTTCCACACTCAATTAACTTTACTGGTAACATAAGAAGAGGCCTACTGTGGTTATATGTGGAAGCACCCATTGTGAAATGTAAAATTAAGTGAAACCTGTTTTGAAATCCAGCATTATGGCTCTTAACAAAACAGCAAAGCAGAACTGAATTAGTGAAAGTGGCTGTGACAGCTGAAGCCATGGAGCTTCCAAGAGGGCTCAGCATTATTAAAGATTTTCCTTATGATGCTCTTAGGCACAATCTGATTAGTTCCAACAGCTGCCCAGCAGGAAAAGCCAAGCCATCACTGCCAGGGACACTCAAATAAAGCACCTTGAAAAAGGGGAAGGGGAAAAAAAAAGGGGAAGGGGAAAAAAAAAAAAGGGAAGGGAAAAAAAAAGGGGAAGGGAAAAAAAAAAAAGGGGAAGGGAAAAATCCACTTTGCATAAATGCTACTCAAGTCTTTGTTAGAGATAATGAGTAACAAAAAAGGAATTTTCCTTGCTACTTTGCCTGTGAAACTCAGTAGCCTGAAGCATATGCTGTGGTGTGACAAATGTGCCATTGAACTTTAAAACAATATTCCAAATAGAGTATGTAAGACTTCACTCCAGTTTGCAGAACTCTTGTAGTATTGTCTGAGTATCACAAGAGTGATGAGTAGTCTGATATTTTTACCACTTCTTCCAGTGCCCTGGATGCTAAGTTAGGATTTTAAGAGCCACAGACACAGCATTGCCTGTGAAAGGCTTCAAGCCTGGGACACAGATTTTCAGCCAGCTGGAGCCCTGGATCATAAACTCCATCATCAAATAATTTTGAAGTTGTTATTAAAGTTAATCAATAAAAACCACACAGGTTTTAATTCACAGAGGTAAATTCACTTCTGAAGAAGGTTTGACTATTCTTCCAGTTTCTGAACATAGGAAAACTTAGGAGAAAACCCTGTTTCTAGTATTGCAAAGTTTTCTGCCACTGGGCAGCAGAACAAGTTCTGGTTGTGCCTCTGGGCTTTACTTCCCACCTTAGCTCAGGAATAAACGCATTTAAAATAAAAACCAAATAATTTTATTTCTGCCTAAGGTAACATAATGGATATGGATATTAGTGAAAAATGTCTTTGCTGTTCCTCAGCTTCTCCCTGAGCTTATAAAACTGTATACTTTTTAAAGATAAATAATAAAGAGGAAGTATTTTATCACTGCATCCGAAATGCTGTTTTCATAGTATAACAATGCTGTAAACAGAAATTAAAACAAGAGATCATCACAAAATGTAGCATCTAAAACTTTGACAATATTCTAAACACACTGTCCCAGACATCTTTTATGGAAAATCCTTTCCTTAGGATTTTTCCTCCTGAGAAGCTGGGAGGCCTCAGGAACAAAATGCAAACAATGGTTATCTGCTGCTGTGGGATGCAACGGGTGCATCTGGGATTGGTCTCATGTGCTTGTTTCTAATTAATGGCCAATCACAGTCAGCTGGCTCGGACTCTTGGTCAGTCACAAACCTTTGTTATCATTCTTTATCTATTCTTAGCCAGCCTTCTGATGAAATCCTTTCTTCTATTCCTTTAATATAGTTTTAATATAATATATATCATAAAATAATAAATCAGCCTTCTGAACCATGGAGTCAGATCCTCATCTCTCTCCTCTTCCTGGGACCCCTGTGAACATTACCACAACACTCAAATTTTAAAATCTGGAATTTTTACAAAATAGACACAAAATCCCATTGGAAAAGCTGGACATATGGGAAAAAAACCCAAACCAACAGATAAGAATATCAGAATCACCACTGCTGGGCAAGCAATCTGTGAGCTCAAACTGGCAGAAGTTCAGGAACAGCTTGGGAAAATATTCTGGTGATTCCCAAGCATCTGATATCAAATGTTAGAGACAGACCCAAGACCAGAGGAAATTCAGTTTGATCCTGCCAGGCCATGCTTGGGCCAGCCCAGAAATCAGTGCCTGTCCCTCCTCTTCCCCCTGGGAGGAAGATCCAGACTTTGGAAACACAGACCAGCAAAGACTGAGCAGACCAAAGCCCAGTTCAGATGATAAATTAAGGTGGCCAGCAAAGGTCATCGCATCCTCACATAATGCACTTCAAAACCCAGACAACCAAAACCTCAGAAGCAGATATTAAAGCAGATATTAAAGCACACAAACACTGACAGGATTTTCTCTTCAGCTTTGCCAAAGGTCCACTCAGACACTGAGCTTCACTGCCAAGCTCTGGGTGATGATGGCAGCTGAAGGTTTGAATTATTCAAAATGAAGGGTTTTTTATGAGGGAGGGGCTGGGCTACCTCAGAATTTAAAAATAAGCATTAATGTAGAATCTTACAAAGAAGCAGATAATCTGGAGACTTCCAGGAACTCATTTGAGTTCTGATATTGTACAAGCAGAGCGAGTATCTTAGATATTCAACATGGATAAATACTTGATTACATAAAACAATAAAAGTGTTTATTGTAAAAAAATAAAAGGTTATAGGAAAGTTCTATCAGTATTTTAGGCTCTATTTTTAAGACTGACTTTCAAATTATGGCATCCACAATAGTTCTTGGCTTTCCCAACAAATACCAACTCACAAAAAAGTCATGTGTAAGTGCCAGAGTATTATTTCTGATATTAGATGGGAAAGAGGATGAGGAACAAAATAGAAGTTACTCCTTTGTTTAGACCTTTAAGTCTGCTGCAATAAATTATCTTCAAAAACACCTAATGGAAATGAGGATGGAAATTATATGGCTGGGGTAAGGATGAAAAGGAAAATGTATTCTCCCAGTGAAAAAGCCATATAATATCCCAGTCTGAAAAGCACAGAGGAATATCTATCCTGACTCAAAAGAAAAAGAAGAGAAAAAAACGCCAGAAAACATCAATTTGCTTGAAAAAGCAGAGGAAAAAAACTACAATTATTCGACTTTGGAACATCAGCAATAACCAAAGCAAGAACGCATCACATTAATAGAGCCAGCAATTACAGCACAATGAGAGAAAAATGTATTTCAATACTGAGAGCTGATGACTCAGAACTCATTTCTTTTAGCAATGTTTCTTTTTGTTTCTTCAGAATTGTCTGAAACACTCTTTGCTACATGTCCCAGCTTCAAAAGCTCCACAGGACTTAAGTGTTCAGACCAATTATGTTTCTGGGATAGAGAACATAAATCATTTTGCAATATACCTTTCTTTCAGGAATAAAAATAACTGTACTAATGCAGTCAAGTGCCATGAACCATAGCTGACACTTGATTTAAATATATTTTTGATAGCTCTTTCTTCTTAAATGCAAGGAAAGTGTTCCAGACAGTGTATTTGGGAAAAAAAAAACTAGCTAGGATATTTAAATCTTTATTAATAAAATCCAATATTAGAATGCTTAAAGTAAATATAAAATCAAGAACATAGTATTATAAAAGCTACTTCAATATATTAATTGTGTATTTTATGACAACTTAAATGAGGAAAAACTGAAACTACTTCTCCTATTTTCAAAACATATCCTAAAAATTGGAAATCTCAAAATCTTCATCTTCCCCCATGGATGGGATGAAAAATGAGTCTTAGAAAATTAGAGTTGGACAAAAGAAAAACCTTCTGCAATTAATATTCACCTTTTATTTTTCTTTTATTTACTCAATGTTTTGAAAAAAGCAGAATTTTTTGATCACCTCACAAGTACAGGTGAAAAAAGATCACTATTCCTTAAAAAAAATTGACTTTTTAATGATCTGAATAATATTAGGATCTGCTGGAAAACTAATTCCAGGTTTCTCATGACAGCCATCCAAAATATAAATAAGCCATGCATCGATGCACCCCTTACAGTAAGTAAAGGAAACAGAAAAAAGTAATCCTTGCAAAGTTATTCTGAAACAAGAATTACAGTGGTTCCAAAGAACTTTTACATGCAGTAACCATTATCCGATACTCTTGAAGGGCTTGCGATAATTGTTTTTATTTGATTGAAAAAATAATGGTCTTTGAAATGTTTCTTGCCTGGCTGGTGACAGCTATTGCTGATTTTTAACTACAAAAATTACCAAAAAAAGTTTAAATGCCTTCAGATACAAGATGGCCAGTGTATCATGCAGATGCATTAACATAATTTATAAATAAATGGCCTGAAATTCAGACACCTGTTTCAGGTCATTCTTTAAAGATAAAATAAGGGCCACGGAAAGGCATCTCTATTCACAGACAACACTGAATATATAAAAATAACGCCCCAACACCTTGGCGATGTTGTTGTGGCATTTGAAAAAGGCTCCAACCTCTTTCTTTAGTGATGCACAAAAGTATACATTTAAAACGTGGTAATTTGCAGACAGTAAGAAAAAATAAGGGTGCAGCATCATCTGTCCTGAGTGCACCTTTATTTCCTTTTGTAACTTCAGTTGGCACTGCACGTTTGGAGTTCCAATACCATACATTTATGCAAACTAGAGAATAATTTCATTTAGAAGGGGTATTCTAGTGTTTTTACTGGGGTTATCAATCAAGAGCAGGATAGATCATGTAATTGGCAATTTCGTATAAATTAAAACAATTTTTTCCTTGACGGCTGTTGAGAAATTGTTCCTTTCTCTGTGCCGGCAAACTCACAGGCTGTGTACACAAATCCTGAGCCCTGTGTGCTCAGGAAGCATCCCCATAACTGAGCTAAAGCTGGTGTGTGTGGACATCAGCTAAAGATGCTGCTGAGCAGATGAGGATGAAGAGGAGCTCTGTGTTTGGCAGGTGGGTGCCTCACAGCCCCAGCCTATCATCCTGTCCCTCTCTCAAACATGCTAAGTTACAATATATAAGTTGTTTTTTTTATTTATCCTCTCTGAAACATGGTAACTTATAATACATAAGGGTTTTTTTCTATTATTTTCACTCATTACGCTGTTTGCAGTCCCACTATCAGTCATCTATGCAAACCAGAGTATAATTCCACTTACAAGGGCTATTTTAGTGTTTTTACTGGGGTTATCAATAGAGAGCATGAGAGATCCTAGAATTGACAATTTCTTATAAATTAAAGCAATTTTTTCCCTTGATGGCTGTTGGGAAATTGTTCCTTTCTCTGTGCTGCCACACTCACAGACTTCTGTAAACAACCCTGTGTGCTCAGGAAGCATCCCCATAACTGAGCTAAAGCTGGTGTGTGTGGACATCAGCTAAAGATGCTGCTGAGCTGAGGCAGATGAGGATGAAGAGGAGCTCTGTGTCTGACAGATGGGTGCCTCGCAGCCCCAGCCTATCATCCTCTCCTCTCTCAAACATGCTAACTTCTACATTATTGTTCCCTGACAGCTCGTGTGAAAATCAGAGCCTGGCGTGCAGGAAGAGACACCAACCCGTCCCTCGGCCTCACTCACTGAACTTGCTGTGCCTGCAGCCAGACTTTCCCCTCCAGCCCTGCCCGAACCCCAGGGGGACGTCAGGGAAACGGGAGCTGACAGTTTCACAGCAACAGTGCCACAAACCGCCCTAAAGGAGCCTGGCATCAAGCAACAAGAGGCAATTACCTTGACTCCTGACTCACCAGCACCAGTCAGGGGCAGGCTTTGATCTCCTCACTGACACCAAGGCACAGCTGCAGCCATGCAAGTCAGTTTTCCCTTTTAACGCTCAGAGACGGTGACTTTTTCCAAATAATGTGCACAGATGACCACTTGTCTGTCCACATCTCTCTAGACAAGTTACCACTGAGCAGTGTTATTATTCCAGCACAAAATCTGCTCTAAATCATATACTTTGGTATTTTGGATTGAAAGAAAAATGAGCAAATGGGGAGGGGGATTTGGAAGAAGGTGGATTTTCAGCTACAGCATAAAATAATGAAAATAGGTTTATTTTGCAAAGGTGATGCAAAAGCTTCAGATGATAATTAAGAACGTCTCATGGGAAAAGCATCCACATGAAAAAACTGAGGATGTGTTAACTTTAACCAAACCACAGAACTTCTATCAGCAATGAAAAAGGGAAAGTTGTTTTGGGTCTGACCTATTCCCCCACAGTGGATTTAGGACAAAAGAACTTGGCACCACTCAAAAGTACTTGTCACTGTCAAAAGGCAGCCTGTCTGTCCTAAAAAAAGCCTCTCTTTTAAAGGGCAGCTAAAAATTACCTCAGAAAGACAACATGACCAGCTCTCCCTATTTATTAAATTACCAGCACTAGAGAGTGACCTCAGAGCTTGACTGGAGTTCAACTCCAAAGCAAAAAAAAAACTCCCTAAACCTATTTTTGAGTTCCCTAAATGCATAAACTTCTCTTTGTATGCTGGCACACAAAATGAGAAAGCTGAAACAGTGCTGACCATCAAACATCTGCAGTTTGCTCCTCCTGGGACCAGCCTGGGCTGCAAATGGTGCTGAGGAGCCCAGGGAGGCCCAGGCTGGGAAGGGACCCTGGAGATGGCCTGGTCCAGCCCCTCTGCCAAAGCAGCTGCACAGCATCACACCCAGGTGGGGTTTGACTTTTTCCAAGGGATATTAAAGTAAAAAAAAAAAAAAAAAAAAAAAAAAAAAAAAAAAAAAAAAAAAAAAAAAAAAAAATCCCCTCTCCAAGCAGAAATTCAAAATTTCAGTCTAAGCTACATGAGAGCGAGAAGGAAAAGAAACCCACAAGAATTAAAAATAAAAAACAACCCTCAAATGGTTTTTCAACACACATCTTATTTTTACCTTGTGTGTAAGCACTGTCAGATCCAGGATCTGGCTTTATATAATTTCTCAGTTTTAGGCACCTAAGTGCTATTGTTACCTGCACCATCAATATGAGTGTAATTTTATTTTGGTGGTAATTAGTCTTGGAATATCACCGAACAACTAATGTTTCTTGAATGAGAAGAGAAAAATACTGAAAAGATCTTGTTCTTGTCTATCGGGAAGTCAAAAAATCTATCTGAATCATGTATTTTCTTGAGTATATATCAGTAAACCAAACTCTTGAATGGCCATGACCCCATCAGCCTTATTTCCCTTACACAATTGCTAGAAAAGGTTGGCAAAAAAAAAAAAAATTCAGAAAGTGCAAGAATATTTTGTTCTTAGAGGGTTGCAACAAGTTCACAAATAATTTTTGATTTGTAAGAAAAATTAAGTTGCAATTCCTTATTTGTGTTAGCGTTTAGCTACAATATTCAGTAAGACCTGGCAATATTAATAAATATCTGTTTACAAGCAGACGGAAAGCTCTGTGTTGGCAGATGTTTCACAGTCTGCAGATGTTGGCCATAAGCACCTCAGGCTTCCTGTGACCCACTGAAGGGGTCAATAAAGCCCTGCCCTGTCCTGCCCTGCTGCTGAACCCCACAGGGAATCACCCACGTCAGTTTTAATGGATTAATTCCAATGGGACGAGAATGGGACATGGTCTGAGACACCCTCAAAGGGAGGGTGGCTGCTTTGGCTGCCCCTGTGTGGAATGAGAGCACAGAAAGGACAGGGATGAAAGGACCAAGCAGTTCCTGTTTGGGACACTGAGGGGCTAAAAAAAATCAAAGTTTGTGTCACTGTGCAGTGACTTTGCAGGAACATCAGGCATTCTGTCTTGTTTCTCTCTGCACTGAAGCCCACAGGTGCAGAGCTAAAAACAAACCGACCATTTCAGACCAACAAACAGCATTAAAAACAACAAAGGTTGTTGGCCTCATCCGCTGTTACACTTTTGATTTTCACATTTGTATCCCTGCTTACCACAGGATTATCAACAAAGATTTCATTACTATGGCTTTCTGATACACATTTAACTACAAATCCAGTCTCAGTCTATAATTCTAAGTACCCTCCCAGATTTATTTCTACATAAAACACATCTTCCACTCTTGATCTTGACAGTGATATGAGTTACTTGATCCAGGACTGCTGCGAGGCTCAGAAATAACCAGCTGCAAACATGAAATGTGATGCTTGAAGTGTGATGAAGGACTGTGATTTCCATCTTCCATGGGTCATGGAATTGACAAACTGTATCAGAAAAAGGGGATATCTCCTATTGAGAGGCATCACAAGGATGATCTAGAGCAGCCAGATGAAACTCTCCCCATCAGAGGCAAGGCTGGCGTGGTGTGAGCCTGAGCAGGAATCTATTCTGTCAGACTACAGAGCTATGAACTGACAGCTACAAAGAGATTATCACATTATCCTAGAAGGGATGCACCAGCTGCTTCTGATAGGTAAATACAGCAAAAGGTAAGAGAAATGGAACAGCAACACCAATCTAATTTCCCCCAAACTGCAGAGGATTAAAGGAAGAAAATATTAGCACTCAGGATCAGCTCACAGAAGAAAATGCTCAGTTCCTGCTGCAACTTCTAGTGTATACCCAGCTGACAAGAAATACTAAGCAATCAATTAATAAAAATATTATTTAAAACATGCCCTTGTGTGAGCCCTTTTCTATTCAAAACCTGTTCTGAGCCAGCTTGCCTTTTTAGCATTTAAGAGCACAAAGAAATGCTTCACACTACAATCTCTGCAGTCAAAGCAGAGGCCTGTGACACCCATAAACATGAAGTGTATTAATCAGGTAACACTAAACACCAGCTTGCCTTGAGAGGTGGGTGTGCAGAGCAGTGCAACCACAGCAGCAGGCAGGAATTTATGGCACCGTGGGGCACAATGCACGTTTCTGTCAGTCTGTAAACAATGGCACTGCCCTGAATGGGGAACAAAGCCCTGGGGCTGGGCTGCCCCTGGGATCAAGCACAACATCAGGGTTTGTGGCTTCATCCCCAATCAGAAATCACTCTTTATTAAGGTTCCAATGCAAAATTTGCTCCTGCATCCCACTGTTTTCACAAACTACCTCTATTTATGAATGCCCAGCTCTTTTTTTCCTATCATTTCCCATTTATACTTAAAGTAGTTATCTCAGCTGAGACAAAAATGGTTGGGTTTCCACCTGGCCATTTATTTCTTGTCTTAGCTGCACCTCCCAGCTCCCACCATCAGTTTTACACCACTCTCTTCCCCGATCCAGCTATTTCTCATTCTAGATGAATTTTCTTCTATTGTTAAACAATACCTAAGTTCTCCCTCCTCCCCTGGTTCACAGCAAACACTGTTTATCATGTGAAACCTTAATGTCACTCCCTCTATGGTCACCTTGGGGCATCTCAGCAGAGAAACACAATCTTTTATAATGCCATGCACAGCAGCTTTGGGAACAGCAAGAAGCTCTGCGTGACTGTCTCCTCTTTTCTATTAACAGTAAAACTGCTGCCTTTTTAGAGTTCATGTGTTTCAAACAGGGCTGAGAAAATCAGAGCCACAGACAGCTCTGAGGATGAGGTGCCATGAATCTGTTACACATACAGAAGTTATTTTCTATTCAGGTACACCTTGATAAAATGCAGGCAGGCAAAAAAAATGAGTGTTAATCAGTGTGGTAATTAAAGCTCTGGCTTGTTTTAAATAAATCAAATCCTGCTTTACAAAGCTTCCACTGAATCCAAAACACAAGGATATATTTCTTTACAAAGTTTTGTTTTCTACTGTTTTAAGGAGTTTTAATGAGAGGAAGAACATTAAAAAAAAATAAAAAGCAAGAAAAAAAAAGCAAAGATGTCATTTAAAGACTTTATCATTTCTTATCTAGTTTGAAAAATAAACCAAATGCAAAAGTTATATTCAACCCTTTCCACACCGCGTGAGAGGGGCAGTAAGGTAAGTGTAACCAAGTGAGGAAATATTGTAACACATTAATGTTACCTTCCCAAGGATGAAAATGTGTTAAACACCCATAAACGGGTCAGCTCCATTCCTATGAGAAGTTGCCTCTTTTTCATAATTTCTTGTGGACAGTCTCCATTTACCTGTTTTTGGGCCAGATAGGCCTGGCTTCATACAGGCAACGAGAAAATCTTGGCTAAATTTGTTCCAAAAGCCAACGACAACTACAAATCTTTCTCTTCATTCCACATTTTGTCCATTTTTGATTCCTTTCTGTCCAAAATACAGAGCAATGCAACATTTCACTCTGTTGCTGCACCTACACTAAAGCATCAGATTTTCTGCTTCTATGAATTGATTTCTATATGTTAAGTACCTTGGCTGTGCTGAGAGCAGACAGACAGGTATGGGATCTCTTTTTTTTAAAAATTTATTTATTTTTTGGATAGCTGGCCAGAAATGCCCAGTGGGATGCACTTTCCTGGAAGGGATTTTTATGTCTTTGTCACTCCTATGCACCCACACTGCCACAATTACTTCAGGTTCCAAGCAATTGAAAAGAGCTAAAAAAAGGCAGAGCTTTATTTTTATTAAATTGCTTGTAAGTACTGCTATCAGTGAATATCAGCTATGCAGTCAGTCAAGCAATATATTGGATAATGTAATCTATGTTCTTCTGGCACTGACGAGGGTCAGATTGGCTGCTGAGCAGCCAAACCACAAAATAACTCCCTGTTCCAAAGCAAAGGAAGTGAGGGCAATTTCAGCTTCCCCCAACATTTCGGGGTCAGTTTCTTTCCTGTTCTTAAGTTTGTTTCAGTAAACTCAAACGAAAGTGATGATTTACTTAGCAATCACATACTCATGTTTATATAAACATCACATGTTTATGTTATTCTTCTGTCCCCCAGTCCCCTGTTAGTCTGTTAGTTACTAGAAAGAATAAAAAAAGCAAGAACGTGGATTATCTGCTCTTACAAGGTCACTGGCACTGCCCTTCTTGCACTCTGCACATTTGGAGCTGCTCCTGCCCTGACAGACAGACTCCTTCCCTCTGGAACAGCTCATCCCTGCACAGCTGAGCATCACATCAGCTCTGGGCCAAGTTCTGCTGCTCAAGTCCACCAGTTGTGCAAGAGAGGCACAAATAAAGAACGTCTCCATAAAAATGGGAGGCATAAAGCCAGCACAAAACCCTCCTGCACTTGGCACTGCCACGGCAGTGGCAATGAGGACATGTTTTTAATAGCCCAGGAAAACTGTCAGCCAAAGTGTACAAACACTGTGAGTGCTGCTGCAGGGCTCGTGGATGCTTCCTCACACTGTTACACATGCACATAAACAGCTTCCCACAGAGTGAGGCTGAGATGCACCAGAACAAACTCAGGATTCACACTCTGACACGGACCTGCACCGTAGCACAACTGCAGCTCGCAGCTTTGGGCTCCTGTCACTGCGTGCAGCTCACAGCTCTGGGGTTCTGACGGGTTGGCAACACTGGTGGGAGGACAGAAACACACACAGCAACAGAGAAGGATGAAACAAACCCACCTTGAGCAGCTCATAGTGCTGGATCCCGTTCACGCCGATGTCCGGGTCGATGGCAGACGGGACGGAGTAGCGGGAATTGATGGCCGTGTTCTCCGGGATGGAGATGTTAATGACTGTCGAGGGGAAAAGGGGGGCGTTGTCATTTATATCCTCGATCAGGAACCTGATCTTGACCAGCCTGAACACCTCATCGGGCAGCACGGCCACCTCCACCTCGTAGAAGCAGCGGTTCTCGCTGAGGATGCCGGCGCACAGCTTCTCGCGGTCGATGCGGTTGGCGGCCGTGAAGATCTCGCCCGTGTTCTCCTCCACCCTCACCAGGGGCACGTCCCCAGTCTTGTACACCAGCTTGAACTGCAGCGGGGAGGACAGGGGCACGTCGGGGTCCAGCGTTAGGTTGAGATCCTTGAGCAGGTTGCCAATGAGGACATTCTCGGGCAGCTCTTCCCGCACGGTGTAATTCTTCTCCTGCGCGCCAGATTGGAACACGATGCAGGCCAACAGGACTGCCAGGAGGTAGGTTCCAGACAGCAAGTCCATCTCCAGAATGGCTAATGAGGGCCCGTGGAGAACGCCAGGAGGAGCTGGGAAAAGGGAAAGGAAAATCCTTTAAAAGTCACAGAATACTGTTGCCCTAGGACACGAAATAAAATGATGCGGACACTGGACTTTCTAAGGTAAAAAAAGAGTTCTGACTCTAAAATTTATAGATTTCTAAGGTAAATCCTTTAAAAGTCACAGAACATTGTTGCTCTAGGACACAAAATAAAACGATGCAGACACTGGACTTTCTAAGGTAAAAAAGAGTTGTGACTCTAACATTTATAGATTTCTAAAAGTGACAGTGGATTGGAGGATGACAGTGCCACCTCCCAAATGAGACTGGACAGACCAAAAATTGATCAATGTTCTCTTTTTCTATAAAAGAATGCAAAACAGTAAGTTATTTACATAAAGTGTGCGAGAAAGTTTGTAACAAGAATGTAAACATCAGAAGGCTTAGAAAAACTTGAAAAAACAGGACAACAGAATATTGTGTTCCTAAAGATATGAGATAAAGGTGCTCCTTTCCTGCTCCAACAATGTGAACCTTTCAAAAGCCTCATTAGTAAAGTCACATTTGACTCCATCCTTCCTAAACACGTACAAAATTTCTCGCAAAACTTTTCACTTGAAACCCTTGACTAAATACTGAGGTAAGAATTTTAGGGCTGGATAATATGAAATGAAGAAATAAGTACAGGAATCCCCTCTTTCCAGCATGAGATTTTCCTTTGCTCCTTAGGAAAATGTCTTCCTTTGATCCCTCTGCCACATTGTCCTCATTTTTTTTAGTGTTTCCTAAGAAAAAAGTAGGCAAGAAGTTTGCAAGCAACCATCTGCTGAGAACCAGATCTTTTTATACCTCTTGCTTAGATATGGGAATAGAAGAACACTTGTCTTAATTCTCCCCCCAAGTTTTGCACTGACAAAATTATGTAATGTTTGTTAACAACAACAACAAAAATCTGGATATTTTTAATTCAGGAACTTAAACTGGCAAGAAAATGTTATTATCTAAATGGAGTCTGGTGAACTTCAGCCAACAATGTGTGGAAATCTGTCTAAGGAATTGCAAAAAAAAATTTTGTATAATTTTAAATTTGGTGATGCCTGTTCATAGTACTCTGAAATACCAATACCTTTAAAGGGAGGTACAAAACTGTTGGGAAAATCTGTACTTCCCAAGCTGGTTTCTGAATAACAATATATTCTTGCCTTGAGGTTAACAACCTCGAGAAAGATGGAAATGGAATAAGAAGACTCACAGGTGCACACAGATATCTGTGTAGCAGCACTCAGCCTTCAGCCAAGAATTTTTAAGAGATAAATCACTCTCTTGAACTCCATGTACAGAATATTTGCCTAATCTTTACATAATTCTGCCATTCCAGAATTTAGGATCTGCTAGGATAGCATTTCTCTAAGGTAAATGCTCAAGAGCTTCATGTAAAGTGATTTTTCTCGTAAATGAAATCTTAGGTTAGCATCTGTTCCAAATATACCTGTGCCAACACATCTGCATTCTTTTTACTGTGCAGGTAAAGTGTAATTCTGTTCCCTGTCTCCTCTCATTTCATTCTCCCTGTCATAGCACAGATTGATTTACTTCTGCAGATCAAGTTGCAGTGGCTGAAGAAATTCCTGGTGCCAGTAATTGCCTCCACCTGTTAGCACTGCCTTTCAGCAGAGCCACTTGCAGGGAATTCAGACTAAAGCTCTGAGTTTGCAGTGAAACAGGTTAGGAACAATAAATATTGCTATTTCGTTCAGTACAGGGTTGGAAGGCAGTGACAGATACAGAACATCCCAACTCCACCTGCAAGGTGCATGCCCACATCAGCACCATTCACTGGACAGCATTTTCTGGCTTCAGGATTATACAAAAGCAGAAAACATCATTTTTGGTGATTAGACATGAAATAAAAATGCTGCAAGTCCCCACTTAGGGAAAATGGCTTTGCTCCACAAATAAATCAATGAAGCTGGAGGGGATGGCTGACCAGGGGATGGCATTTCAGGAATCCCCTGATTTATCACTGGAATTCAGGGGTTCAAAACACCCAAAGCAGCACCAGGCAGGTGCCCAGAGAGAAGCAATGGACCAACAGCTTTTTATAAACCATTAAAACTCCACATTCTAAATATACAAATAAGGAAGTCTCCAGCAGCTCCTGATCATCATTATGGAAACACCATGGCAGCAGTGAGAGCCCAGTGAATGACTTGGTGATACTCTACAAGTGGATTAGGTTGGCTGCTATAATTTGATTTATTAACTGATTATTATTTTATTTATTAACTTATTATATACTATAAATTTATAATATGTTATATATATTTTATAATACATTGCATAATATATATTATGAATATATATTATGGCTATATAATAAATAATAAAAATATATTTATAGCACATTATTTGATTTATTAACTGCATTTCTTTTAATGCAGCTCCAGCAATTGTCATCCCACAGAAGAAATTGCCCATGTACATTTGACCTGCAGAGAGAGCCTTGTTTCAGAAAAACACATCTTTGCATCCATTATCACTAAAATAAAGATATTTACATTGTTTTCTATGGAAAACACAAAAATGTATGGGTTACTGTAAAAAGTTGATATTTAAATGCTGCTCTAAAACAAAAAAAATCAGAATAGTTGCATGTTTTGTGCATACTAGAAGAAACTATTTTGCCACTTCTTCCTCTCTATTACAAATTAAAATGAAAAATAACACAACAGGGTTATAAAACCTTTCAAATGCTCATGTTTATAGAATAATATTTTAAAATTACATTTCTGAGGGGAGGAAATGAAAAAAACCCAACACCAACCATAAATATAAACCAAATTCTAGCCCCTATCCCAAATTCTTCTATGGCAATACTAATGCAAGTATTACTTATAAATGGTAATGATATTAAAATGTTGTATAAACACATATATAAATCTTCCAAATAAACACATTAAGGATTTTTTTTTCAAAGCAAGATGAGAATGTAAATGCAACAACCTAAAGAGTTCATCAACAATATTCCTGAATCAATTCTCAAAGTTGAGATCATGCCAGGAGATACTTTATATTCAAACTAAATTATAAGCCTTTAACGCCAGTTTTATCTGCAGTGGAGTTTCCAGGGATTATAAAATGACAACAGCAGGACTCAAAGAGTTTTGTGAGGAAAACTGCAGGGTGGAACTTGGCATTACATTCTTGTGCAAACTTTTACTCACTTTGAACCAAGTTTGAGCCACTCTATTGAAATTCTTCTTGAGTCATAGTAAAGAAAATACTTCAAAGCATGAAAAAACAGCACAGAACACTTATAAGCCACGTTAGATAAATGCCAACATGAATTTTGTGGTGACTTCTGCTGTCACAGATTTTCCTGAGTGACTAAAGGGTACGGGCATGTAATAGACAGTGTTAGTTTAGCAGGAAAAAAAAACCAAAACTAACAATGGTTTACAATGCTTGAACTTATTACAATGCACTATTTTTTTTCTTTAAAAATAATTCTAGTAACAGTTTTGAACAGAATTTTGATGTGAGTTTTGCTGCAACAGATTTTCCTGAGTGACTAAAGGGTATGGACATGTAATAGACAGTGTTAGTTTAGCAGGAAAAAATAACCAAGAATGGTTTACAGTGCTTGAACTTCTTACAATGCACTATTGTTTTTTCTTTAAAAATAATTCTAGTAACAGTTTTGAACAGAATTTCGTGGTGACTTCTGCTGTCACAGATTTTCCTGAGTGACTGAAGGGTACGGACATGTAATAGACAGTGTTGGTTTGGCAGGAAAAAAAACCAAAACTAACAATGGTTTACAATGCTTGAACTTCTGTACAATACACTAGTTTTTGGGTTTTTTTTGTTTTTTTTTTTTCTCAAAATAATTCCAGCAACAGTTTTGAAGCTCTATTCCAGAGCTGTAGGCCTACAAGGAGAAAAACTCCCAACATGACACGAGTCTGCTGCTTGGATATAGAACAGAATATCTTCAGCTGAGAGGAAAGCGCTGCTCTTCCAGGATCCTATTTATAAAGCCAGAGCTGTACGTTGCCTGTCGCTGGTGCCACAGCTCTGATGGGGATTCTATGGCAACAGCAACGCTCAGAACAGAGCAGGAGCCACTTGCCAGGCATTTCTGGAACCACAGAGCTCCAGCCTGGAGCAAACACCAGGAACAGAAGGCTGAGCAGAGCAGCCCCAGCCTAAAGGGCCTTTCGCGGGTTCCAGCACTCACTCACACTTTTATGGAGGTTAGGAAAAAAAATACATATTATATATAAATTAAGAACAAATCAAATTGTTTAACAGAAGGTAACATGGAGCTTGCCAAGCCATTTTCCCAGCTTTCAAGAGAAGGCATTGCTGTCTGTGCTGCTGACTTCCCAGCTAGGGAGGCAAATGGCCCAGATGGACAAGATGGAGGGGAGGAGGGGAAAAAGAACTTTAAACTTGCTTTTCTTCATCTGGCTGTCTGTGCACTCAAATATACCTGCTTTTTTTTTTTTTTTTGTCCAATACACCAAATATTAATGGTGTCACTTAAATATTAGCACTGTTCATTATCCTCTTCATTTAGCAGCTGTCAAATCACACCTTGAAAAGTGGAGAGAATATAAAAGCTGTAACCACACAATGGAGCAGGATGTGAAGGTAGAATCTAAATCTGTTCTTTATACACAAGGCTCCATCTGGTCCCACCTGAGCCTTTACCTTGTTACAGAACTTGTTATTTCTTCCTTAAGAGGATCTCAGAAAAGTTGTAAAGGGAGTAGAAGAGTTCAGGTGTTCACATTGGAAACACAACACCATTTCTTGATGCTTGGATGCAGATTTGATTTAGACTAGAACAAACACTCTGTGGTGATGTTTTGTAACTCCCACATCAAGCTCAAAGAAAAAGGTGTCCTATTTTTAAAAATTAGGAATATTGAAGTCCAAACCTACATCAATACCCAATTATTAAAATCATAGTAGAGAAGAAATCCTAAAAATATCACTCCCATTCTCATCTTTATACTCCTGAACCTATTTTAATTACTTGGGACAAATTTAGCCAGCACACCACACTTTTTCAATATCATATCCTTTTCATTTGCTGCTAATCCACCGTGGGCTCCTTAAACAGGAGCATTTAAATCCCTGTATTAAAATGGTGTTTCTCAGAGCAGGAGATGCCCACGCCACAGCTCCAGCTGCCACCCAACCCCACCATTATTGGGTTATCTCCCTGAATTGCAGCTGATTCAATTCTTCCACTCCACGGGGGCTCCCTGCCAAGTGCCCCTGCCAATTGGGCAGCCCTGCACCATGCTGATGGGGATTTCAGCTTCACCCCAAAGTGGGAACTTTTTGATGCTGTAAGTATTTAGTGTTTGTGGTGGTTTTGGGTGCCATAATCCCATAACCTCGATTTTTAGGTGCACGCAACAAGGTCTCCCCTTTGCCACCGTAGCCCAGGGAATATTTAAGGAACTGGCTGGGTTTTTGTGGGACTGGTTTTTAAAAAGGGGCAGAATTTACAGGTATTTTACATGTTTTGATGACAATAACACCACGAAGCTGGTGCCTGACAGAAATCCCCCTCATTTCATTTAAGGCACAAACGCCACCAACCAGGCTGAAGCCACTGTCCCTCTCCACAGTGTTTCAAACATGAATTATTTGCAGCCATCAATACTTATCCACAGGACCCACTCCCTACACAGGATATTTCATTATCATACTCAAAGAAAAAGACCTACCTCAAAGAGAAACAGACAATTTGTTGTATTATCAGGGCTTTCAAATTCATTCCCTCATATGATTTTACTCTAAATCCACTGAGGGGCTGATTCATTCTTTGATCTATTTTTTTATGAGTGTGATGGTATTGACTTCAAGGAGGTTCCTTTAATTTGATTTTTCTTCGGTGATGAACAAAATGAAACTGGAAATTCTTATCACCAGGAGAAAACTTCACCCCACACTCATTTAAGTCAACAAAAGAATTAAGTGAGAGGCACAGCTTGCTTACAGTTGAGTGCTCTCCTGATTCTATTTAAAAATAGAATTTTTTTTGTTATTTTTATTATTTTTTCCATCACAAGAGGTAAGAAATGCTCTTCACTTGAGGAAATAAAATGTTAATGACCAAAACAGAGGTTCTTCAAGCCACGTGAAGAAGCAGCCAAGGTGTGGAAAACAAGCAACTGATAAATTCCTAGACAGAACTCTTTATTCCTGATAGTAATCTGCAACTAATAGGAAGAGTGTTGATTAAAACTTGAATCAAAATGCTGCAAACAGTGAGCAGAATTATAAATACACAACAGGCAGTGAGCATGCTGAACAAATTAAACTCAATCACATTGATATATGGCATAAGGGGTAATTTATTTTAATTGTTGCAAATTAATCCCTTTAAAGCTGAAGTCCCTTTTTTACCAAAAGAGTGAGTACAGTCCACATTTGGGAAAACGCATCTAGCAGCCACCCAGGAAATAC
Source organism: Melospiza melodia melodia (assembly GCF_035770615.1). NCBI lineage: Eukaryota > Metazoa > Chordata > Aves > Passeriformes > Passerellidae > Melospiza > Melospiza melodia. The sequence goes on along the minus strand of NC_086209.1, from coordinate 18,030,301 downwards.
TTTAAAAATATCCTGTAACTCATTTCAGAGACCTGTGAGAATATGCAGTGTCAAATTTATTTATATCCCAGTGACACCAGGAAATGGCCCTGCTTTTAGCAGTGGAACATTTTTGCATTGGAACTGCATAAAAGCTAAAGGTTGAGAACAGAAATCTTGGGGAAAAAGCTGACCATTTCCCTGATGGCTATTTTCTTTTTCTTAGAAAAAAATAATGGGATGCCTGAACAAATAGAAAAAAAAAAAGTAAAAAACACCTAAATAATCAAACCAAACTCAACACCAAGGCCCCTGCAAAGCTGCAGGCCATTACAACTCCAAAGTGAACACAACACTGCTCTGCAAATTCAAATATATACTCACTATAACTCAATGGCTGACTTCCCAAAACACTACAAAAAAATCAAGGTGTTAATGGTATGATTCATAATGTCATTTTCTTTGCATTCTATTTGTGTGTTTGCACTACATGAACACATTTTACCAATCAAGTGGAAATTGCTCTGGTTTTGGTACTTGAAAATCTGTTCAGGCCTCAAATCTGAAAATTAAATCTCTGCTAAAACAAACCAAAGGAAAATCACCTATGAGCAGTGGCAAGAGAAGATGGGACCCCAACAAGAAACTGTGTGAAACCACATGTGTGGCTGTTGGACGCACTCCAAAGTAAAACACATTTTTATTTGTTAGAAAACAGAAGTCAATCTGATTTCAGCCATTTGTGTCGCATCCTCTGGAATGGCAATTGTCAAGATCACCTGTTTCATACATAATGCATTTGGCTTCACTGCCAGCGAGCAATTCTCATTTCTCCCTGGTAAAATCCACATTTCAGTGTCTGCAGAGCAGTCCCAGTGGCTGTGAATCAGGGCAGGGATGCTGCTCTATTGTGAATATTGTGTTCCATTGTCCTGCTTGTTCCAAATACAATCCTGCCACACACATTCCACAGGAGCAGGAATCAGTCACCTCCTTCCAACCCCTCCAGTTTCACACACAGAGCTGAGGAAATCACAGTAATTTACTCCTCATTTAACCATTTGTGAGAGCAGAGAGCACTGGTCTCAAAATCTCTAAAAAGAAACAAAAAATCCTAAATATATTGCTATTTTTTTCTTTTGTAAAAAGGCATTACTTAAAAGGAAAAACAAATATTCTATTTCTATTCTGTAAAGTCAGGATATCTGGAATTTTTCACCCAGTTCCTAAAGGAGAAAAAAGTTCTTCTGGGTGCCAAAATACACATATTGGACTCCAAAAGGATAAAATTTGCTATTTTCATCAGTTTCTCATTGCCTTAGCAGAATATATAAAAAAAGAAAAAAATCAGGTTTTTTATCCATTAGCAGCATAGCTGCTCATTTTCAGAGGGGAGTTTTTGTTCTTCTTAAAGATATCTTGAATGCAAATTAGGATCAAACTATGAGGTTCTAGTCAAGAGTTTAAAATATCAAACACATCACAAATTTCATCTTCTATACCTTACATCCATCTCACCAATTAAAGGTTCTAGTCAAGAGTTTAAAAGATCAAACACATCACAAATTTCATCTTCTATACCTTACCTCCATCTCACCAATTAACAGCCCCATCACCACCTCTGCCCAAAGTGGTCACATATGGATCCCACACATGAGAAAACATCTTTATAAATCATTAACTCAACTCTGGAGCCTCCAAGAGTGCCATGAGCTTGAGAACTAATTGCAGATCTTGGAAGGAATTTTCTCATCATTTATGGATGGCCCCGAGCAGGGAAGCAATCACCGCAATTTTTAGCAAACTTGGCCTATCTAAACACAGCACATGAATAAAACATGGCAGTGGGAAAAAAAAAAAAATAACTCCTAAGAGAAGGTGATGGGAGGGGAAAGCTTTTCCAAGGACAGAACAATATCAGAGTTTGGGTTTTAGATCAGTTTTTGGGTTATATCAGGGTTCAAACCAAAAGCAGATGATGCCAAAAGCCTCTCCCCTGTCATAGTAAGGGGATTCTCACTCTTTCCATGTCCATCAGGCAACTCCTAGGAAAAAAATTTAATTTCTAGTTCCATGAACACAAAGACAAATCATCATCTTTAGCCATGGAAGCCTTGTAATGGGAATTGCTGCCTTCCAGTGGCAGCTCCTCAGCTGGAGGCCTAATAACAAAATCACAAGTATTTCTTCAAACAGCAAAAATACTTCTTGAATTTTATCATTTAGTCACAAAAATGCGAAGTCTTTTCCTCTGTTATCTCAAAACCCAAAATGACACTGGAACCATTCTGATGTTCTGCTGAAACACTTCCCATCCTGACAGATCCCCAAACTCTGCAGAAATGGCAAACACATGGATTGCTTCCCAAAGGAAATCCTGTGCCACAGAGAGTTCTACACTGAAGTGATTCTGGAAAGGGAGCTGAAAATGAAATCATCCCATGGAGATGATGGAGCAGAGCTGCTCTGATTTAGGAGAAAGCAGCAGCCTAAAACCAGTCAAACTACTTGTACAAAAAGTACTCAGCAAGAAGAGTCACAAAATGGGATAAAACAGAATTATAAGGGTACTTTAAAATGTGATACAGCAATTTGATGTGCAGGGCCTGATTCTTTAAATTCTGTTTTACCTGTATAGTAAATATGGTTTAACAAGTGGAGGTTCTGGTCGACAATTAAATTGATTCAAAGCCCACTGAAACCACTGGAGTCTTCTCAATGATTTACAAAGTCTGCTGGAACTATAATTCTGGAAATAAAATTCCTTAACTTAAGTAAAAAGTTAAGTTGCCAGCACACCTCAACAACAGACCTTTATTAAATATTTGCATAGACTGTTATGTGTCAGCATGAAATGCTTAATTTTAGATTGTATTACAAAGGTCAGGCCATGCTCTTGAAGCCTGTCACGGTAAAGCTTAACAAGCCCAGAAAATCTGATTTTTAACATTTTGCCCAGAGACAAAGTTCACAAAGACACTGCAGCTCCTTCATAAACTGTACTCAAATTACAGGAACTTTTTTTTTTTTTTTTGCATTTCTTTCCTGCCTCCTCACTGAATCCTGCCAACAATTAAGCTTCTGCAAGGTGGACAAAACATTTCTGGCTGGAAATCTGCATTTCCATTGATTTGGCGAGGCCAACTCACTGTCAATGACCTCCAGACACAAGTGATGTGCACAGACTCAGGCTTGTAATGGAGACCAGAGGAGTTTGGAATATTTGGGATGCTATTTCCCACCCATTATCCTTCTTCTGACACAGGACAAACAGCATCCAAAGGTATAACCAATAATGAGAGCAGTGTGCATCTGAATATCAGAGTCCTGGAGGTCACCGTGCCCATGGAAAAACTTTTAAAAGCCCTCCTGAAGCACATTTTCCCACCCAATATCATGGGCCCTTGATGCATTCCATCATCACTGGTACACTATACAGAACACTTTTTAAGAAAATCACATTTTAGTTCTTGAAAGAAGAAATTGCATGAGGAGAAACTTAAAGTAGAGTGAATGAAGATTAAAGTTTCAAATAGATATATATCCATCTGCCTCTCTTTTGTGTAAAAGCCATGCTCCCACTCCACAAACCCAAGTGAAAAATCTAATTTTGCTACAAATTGAGTGACTTCTCCACTTGATAGCAGCTTATGATTTAGCTGTAAGTCAGAAAAGGGTACTAAAAATACCACAAAACACAAGCCGGCCTATTAGCTGAAAAAATTACAAAATAGAGAATTTTTTAATAATGCGATGTTTTACAAAATCTTATATTGCTTGTAAGTCTTATCATGCTTCACATTTTGGTTACTTTTTCTGTTTCAAGAAACTAAAAATGACCAAAGAGATATTGTTTCTTTCTGGAAACTAAACATTTGTATAAGGGTTGTAATAGAAATGTCATGTAAATACAATTGATAGACTGCTCCTTTACATCAGCTAATTATGCCTCCAAATCCAAGACCTGCCAGGAAAATTGGTGTTTTCCTTTCTATGCAGGGGTTGTTTTGAATCTCTTAAACAAGATCAACACATGTGACACAAGGACATAATTATGTGTTGTCTCACGAGATGGAAGAACAACAGTGACAAGATTAACTGCTCCACCAATTACTGGTGTGAGGAGCAGAAATATTGATTTGTGATTAAATGAATAGAGAAAATAATAACATTTCAAATCTTTAATGTCTGATGATGTGTCAGTCACGGGTCCTACTGATTGCCAGTAAAATAAAAGCTCAGAACTTACAAAAGTCACATCCTGTGTAGAAAAGGAAATTTGGTGTTTTGTTACCAAGATCTGTTAGGATCCCAATTGTGTGGAATATAAGATAACTATTGAATGCACCACAGCAAAATTCCCTGAGACAAGGTTCTATTCAGGTATAGAAAGAAGTGCTAAAATTTTGTAGTGCTGAAAAGCAGAGTATCAATTCCTACTGACACTCCATGGTGCTGGTCCCATACGCACTGTAAAATATTATAAAATATATTGATTTTTTTCAAATATACAGTACACAAAGAGTACCCTAAAGCTTGCAGATCTATTTTCCTAATAAAATTCTGCTGTGTTTCATGTGATGCAGTACATCACACCTATTTTCTGATATCCAGGCATGATGAATTCCTATAGGCAGTCTGACATCTCACAGTGATATTCCCTCTATGCATCAGTAATTTGTTCCCTGCTTCTGCTACAAGCTGTAGTGACAGGAATTCATGTGTGAGTGTGTATGTGCCACACATCACAGATTTTTCGTCTCTTTCTGGCAGGGTTTGAGGAGGCACTTTATTTCTCAGTGCAGCGTGGATGGATGCTGCCCTGCTTCCAATGGAGAATGGCTCTCTGTAACCTGGGCAATCCTGCCAAGTCTGCTGCCTTTGAAATCAATTCAAGAGATTCATGCTCAGACTTGGCTGGAGTAAGGAGGAACACACTTTTCTGATCAAATCACAAAACAACAAGTTCTTATAGCTCCTCTTCTATTGGGATGCAATGTTTTCTTGGAAGCAAAAACAAAAATCAGACATTTTCTTGGAACACACCAAATTCTGCCATATATGTGCTCTACTCAGAATAAAGGACACAAATATCAGGTTGAAACATCTTTCCTATCCTAGAAAAATGACCAATTACCTGAATCAATTGTTTTAATTAGCATGATTTCAGGAGAAGAAAAACCCTGTAATTACACAAGCCACACAAAGCCCTTTCCTGTACAATTAGAAATCACTGCAATGGAGCTGCCTCTTGTTTGTTCATTTATCTGGTGTAGAACAGAGACATTAGGGGAATTCAGCTGAAAAATGTGTGCAAGATAGATTTCCAAGCAGAATGACCACATCAGAGCTGTGTGGAATGCAGATCATGCTCATCCCTGGGCTCAGCCACATCCCTCTCACATGGTCTCTGCAGAACAGCAGAAATTTGCACCTTTCCTGACCACTAAAATTCTACAATTCTACCAACAGTAAATAAAATGATCTCTGCAATCCCAGCCATCTCATTAGTCTTGCATTTGACCTGAAATAAAGAAGCTCAATAACTGTATCGAAATCATTCTGTGGTTAATCACTTGAGCCATTCAATTCAACAGCAAAACAACGTTAATGAAGGCTTGTTGTTGAAATTATTATTTCATTGCACTTTAAATAAATAAAACAGATTTTTTTAAGTTCAATACCCAAAGTTCAAACTGAGTGATCACCACACATCCACTGACACTAACAAGTCACAGAACAACAAATGAAAACCTCAAAATTGCTGAAAAACACAGTTTAAGGTGGTTTGTACCAGCACAGGGCTCAGATGGCAGCACTGAGAGGCCACAGGTCTTGTCCAGCCTTCCAGCACGCCAAACCACACCAAAACATCAACAACAAAAAACCCCAGTGAGGTCTTGCTTTGCTTGCTGCTCTAATTCTGCTTTTCTGTAGATCAGATTGAGAACAACCAACTCCTGGATGATCAGGGTTCTACTTGCCCTTCAGAAACTACAAATACTGATCCTTTTTGTGTTTCTGGGCATAGCACACCAAACCATCGGGCTGCTAAAACAAATGCTGTGCTATATTGCACTTGTCAGCTTTTACCTTCCCTCAAAGGAACTCAGAGCTTATGATTTAGAGAATATACAGGCCAGCATCCCATCTTTAGTGGGAAACTTTGATCTTTTGTCTAAATACTGTCTGCAAGACAAGAACAAAACCATTGTGTGCTGAGTTTTGGGCAGGTTACAGCACCTCTAAACCTCAGCCCATTTGGAACTTGGCATTGGCGAGTTGAAATGCCTCAGCCTCTATCAGAAATTGAAGAAGCATTTTTATTTACTCATTTTTCAGGCGGTGTTGCTGCAAATTGCCTGCAGAAGGCTTCACGAGGATGTTTTAGCAAGCAGGCCACCTAGTGCCTGACAATAACAAGTACTCAGAACGACCTGAATGCTCACAAGGAGTAACACCACTCACTCACCTGGACAGCAAAACCGTGCTGCCAAGCTAAACCTCTGCAAAAGTAACAGAAAATTCCCCCTTGCCCCCAAGCAGAATTGGGACAGCTTCCTTCCACAATTCTCAATGTGGAATAGATACACATCCTTGTCATGTTATTTTCTCTGAGAATTCATTTTGTAGATAATCTAGCTACTTATGAGATTTCGATTGTCGCAGCTTCTTGCTGAAAAAATAAACGCCAGTCTATTTTATGAGAAGCTTCTGCCCAGTCTGTCCAAGGAAAGGGCACAGCCCCAAGGCTGCCAGAGCTCCAGGAGCCTTTGGATGCTCCACTCCCAGGGATGCACAGGCTGGGGTTGCTGATTGTGCAGGGCCAGGAGCTGGACTCAATAATCCTTGTGGATCCATTCCCACTCCGCTTGTCCCGTGATTCTATGACTTCCCATTATTCTCCAACACATGTAATTTCTAATTTAATAGAGCAAAATTAAGACTAATGTCATATTTTAATAGCATGAATGGCACATGTGGTAGTACTGCTGAAAGAGTCATTTCCTCCTAATTCATTTGTGTCAGTATTTTAGAATCCAATTCTGTGTCTTTTAAGATTGTTGGCTAAGTTTCTATAAACATCAAGAGATATAGTGCCTATTAAGCTTTCTGTTTCATCTTGGCGATATACTGCTCCTCTCTACACTGGAATGAAAATTCAATAATCTCAAGAAGCAGGCAATAGTCCCTCAAAGTAAAAAAGACTGCTTCTTCCTTTACTGAAACTTAAATTACCCTCAGTGCCTTCCTCAGAATAGTGAGATTTTAAGCCCACGGAAAGGCTGTGCTCAAAGGTATCAGAAGATATTGGATATATTTTCTTACTCACATTCAACAGACTAATTTTCAAATATCCTCATTTGACATGTGCCCATGAAAGTAAGTCAGATCACAAATGGTTTAATCAGGATCAGTGGTTTGGTCTCCCTAAAATTCAGTGGAATTTGGGCTCCCCCAGCACTGGGAAATGTGTATCCAATGCTGCATATCTCACCCAGTGCTCTGAAAGCCAAAGTTAAATATTTTTCTGAAAAACTTATTTACTCTGGAAAGCATAATGCCCTGAATCTCCTGGTTCAATTTATGAACTTATTTAGGATTTATGTGTCTACAGATATGTGTGTATACATGCAGTGCTTAGATGGAAAAGGAATAAATAAAACCATTCAGTGGAATAAACTTCTTCTGAGCATTAAAGCAACATTTAATAGAACATGCCCACTATTTGCAAAACTGCTCAAGGAAATAGAGATTTTCTTTCCCAAGATACTGAACTCTATAGGCAACTGTGACCAAAAAACTGCCCAAAACTCTCCAGCACCATTTACATTGCACTACACTCCCTACTGATGGGATTTACTTTGATGGGCATTTATATTTACAAAACAAACACCCAAACAAAAAACCAGGCCAAAGTGCTGCCTCTGCCTAGAAGAGGAATTTAATTCTGAATGTGTTTCAAAGAAAATAATCTTCTCCTCTGTGATAAATTAATGCTCCCATATGTCAAGTTCCAATTGGAATATGTAGATTGACAACAATAAAACTCCCCTGTTGCATTTTGTGAGCTTTTTTGAGTTTCACAGGGACAAGGTCTTATCTTTCCTGAAATTATAGTTTCATTACCCATCTTTTGATATCTATTAGTCAGGTATTGGAAGGACAAATCCACCCACACCTCTTTGATGATTTCTCCTTATGGGATCTGAAAGGCATCACATCTCCTCAAACAATAATAACAGGAATAAAAAACAAACCAGAACAAGTTGAATAAATATTTAATCCTTGCCCCAAAGAAGCTGGTGACTGTGTGGCAGAGCCAGGAATGTCTGGGATAAAGTAAAAGAACATGACATGACCAGGGATCTCTCCCATGGTGGATTTTAGTTGGATATGAATGTTATAAATGCAATCAGTATTTATCAAAACAATCCAACCCAATGCCAAGATGCTGGAGCGAGCGAGCATTCCCACTAGGGTCATGGGTAAATTGGTCTCTCATGGGGACAGCATAATATAGGGATTATAAGGATTAATTTTCAGGTTCATTGGAGCTGCTGAAGCAGACAGAATTTTCACTTTTCCCAGTCTTGAAGAATCAATTATGAAGCAGGATGCAAGAAGTGGAAATGCTGGCTGGAAGAGTGGCTGCACCACCAATGCTGCCTGTCCCTGCCTGCCTAGCAGTTTTCCTTCTCTGGGAGTGACAACTGTAAATGAACTTAATCTAAGTACATGTTAGAGGACCTGTGCCTGGTTGTTGTCATCAGTGTGTAACATCCCCTGGGTGACAGGTTCTCTCACTCTGCTGAGTGCTCATGCATATTGACAAGGATGCTGCCTGCCAAAAATGACAATACAGAGCAGCATTTCCTGAGCTCTATCTGCCCTTGGAGGCTGCTGCTCACCCAGACTCTCTGCAGCTCCTGCACCAGCTGCATTTTTCCATGTCCTTAAGATTCAAGATCCTTCCCTGGAAAACTCAATTTTTTTCCCCAACACAACTGAAAGGATTTAAAGGGAGAAAAGACATGCATAACAAGGCATGTCCTATTACCAGACTAAGCTATAAGGCTCTGTCTTTATTCTCTCTATCCCCAGCATAAGTCCAGAGCAGAAATAGAAACAAAAGGGTTTGGTTTCCTCCTGGACTCCAGTGAGCTGGGGGACAATGGAATTGGCTGCTGCAACTCCAGCTCTGGCATCTGCTGCAAGGCTGAGCAGCATGGGCTGCAGCAGCCAGGGGAAATGACAGAGTATCTGTGGATCCCATCGAGTCCTGCAGCAAAACTGCCTTTATTTGCAAAGTGTTTAATCATTTATAATTCTTCTATTTGAGGAAATGGCCAATGGTATTAGCCATGCAAGCCTCTGTGGGCTAATGTAATTAGTCTTACGCATTTTAAGACCAGATAGAATGGTATTAGAAAGAATGGAGGACTATTTTAATTGGATGATGGCAAAATCCCTCTAAGCACTATGGCTGTCTCCTGTGCTCAAAATCCTCTAAAAAGTTCATAGATTCCAATTGTTTTCTGCAGCAACAGTATTTCTATCTAAATTATATTAAATGTGTCAGCTCATTTCCAGAGCAAAAATGATAAAAGCACATTCAACTTCAGCAAAGCTGATCACTTTAAAGAAAAATATAAGATAATTAAAAGCTGTTACAACTGACAATACAACACTGCAGCTTCAAAATTCTTCCCTAATTACAGCTGCTAACTTTTAATAGCAACTGTAACAGTGAGTCAGATTTGACATTACAATAGCATCCCAACCTCTTATTTGGGAGAAAGGCTCTTGAGGAAAATACAATTACAAGGTGAGCACAGCCAGCCAAGACCATTGCAAGTTTTGAAAAGCCAGTGATTGCTTTCATTTTCAGTCTTGTTGAGAAACCTGGATTAGCTCCCCTTTGTTTGAATGCAGTCCTTTCAAAAGGTCAAATGTAACCAAGTGGAGCAGATTCCCAAAAAAAACATGCAGGAGCCTTAAAGGGAATGGGCACTGCTCCTTGAAAAGACCTTCTTCTACAGGTAATTTCTGAGCCAAGTGCAGGGCTCACATAAATAGCTTTATACCATTCTTGTAAAGAATTTGTATGACAGGATAAAAGGAGGGAGTTCTGGAGAACACTGTACTTCTGGGTTCTGTATTAATTAACCTTTTCTTAGTTTGATATTAATGTGGTAGAAAAGAAGAGAAATTCTGAAGCTGATACAGCTGAAAGACCGTGGAAGTTTTTGCCCTCCAAGAACATACTGTCTCCATTTTCTTTAAGAGGAATTAAAAGAGGGACGAAAACTAGAGCCAGTTAGGCTTTTCCTGAGCTGTACAACAGGAGCTCCTGCTCTCCCAGTCAGCCTCAATAGTCCCACCTTTAAACTTGTACAGCTGTAGAATTTCTTTCTACAAAACAAGGATACAAAAGCAGAAAGGGCTGAATTCCTTATCAGACTGATAAAATTCCAATAACAGACACTTTATCCAGAACCTGGGAGGTATTTATAGCTCTGTGCTTTAGAATTTACCCACATATTTGAAATCTCGGGTGCCACATCTCTATTCTTGTATCTGTTGGCATCTTATTGCAGGGGTCCCACGCAGTTTTCTCCTCATCGCAAAAGGAGAAAACCTTATCCATACCTGCTTGGTGTTTCTCATGGTCAGCTCCTCACAGCACTGACTCTTTCTTCTTCACAAAGCCAGCAAGGGACTCCAGTTCTCTGCTCAACATCACCCCACTCTTTTATAGCATCTTTGACTCATTGCTTACAGCTGTGGCCTGTTAAAGTCAGGCCTGTTCCCAATCTTTGATAATTGGCCCAGCTGCAGTTCCTTAGGGCAAGGATTACTTTCTGCACTTTCTTTATTTCCTTATATTCTATCCCCCTACATGTATGGAGGGATATGAACTGCATTGAAACCTAAGTGATTTTTGAAACCAAATCATGGTCAGTGATTTCCAGCCAGCCCTGAGAATTTGCTTGTATGAAGAAGCAGTTCCCTCAGCTTGTATTGGTGATGCAGCGCACAGAGAAATTGCAAAATATCTTATGAAAAGGAAAACACACAAAATTTAATCAGTGGTCCACTGCCCCAAAAGGAATGACAAGAACATTCTGAGATCAATACAGTATTAGAATAAAAACTGAATCAAATTCTTTTCCCAGATAGTCAGCGGTTTAGGTTTGTCAAATTAATGGGCAATTCTTTGCGGACTCCGCGGCTTATCCTGTCAGTTCTTCGCATTAAGCAAAATTACTCTTAAATAATTCCTTCTGAGGAAATCTTCTGGCTTACAGCTAATGCCAACATTCAGGTATGGAAGATTAATTTCTGCAGAGATTGACCTGTGAAACCTCGGAGCAGAAGGAAGGGGAGAGGAACATAATGCTGGGGTTTTCCATCTCCAAGGGATCTCCTGGCGTGTGGCACTGCACAATTCCCTCCAGAGTCATGCACTGCTATTTTGAGAAGGTGTCTTTTTTTCAGCCCTCGCCTGGTTTTAAAAGTAATTGAAGAGGAACAATCCATCCCATTTAAAGTATCCCAAGAGTAGAAGTTAGTGGAAAAGAACTTCTAAGAGCAAATGAGGAAGGATCTAAAAGAAAAACACCCAAGGGATTGTATCTCAGAGACAAATTCTTTTTTTTTTTTAAATTACAGGTGCTCATAATTACTTGTAAGGGAGAAAACTAATTATGGCAGTCTTCAGGGAGCTGAAACATGGTAAATACTGAGAGAAAGCAGCCTGGGCTTTTGAAAGTTATTTGTGTACTTTGCTTACACTTCCAGTCCTTGGTGGCCTGCAAGCATCCCTCTTTTCTTTTCTTTTTTCCTTTTTATTTTGTTGTTACACATAAGTATTTTTATTTATGTTAAATAATGAGAAATAAACCAAAGTTCTTTCTGAATTTCCTGCTTTTAAAAGTTTTACAAGTTTTCCCTTTTATATTCAGAGAATGAATATTCCCATGTTCACCAAGTGAACACATGAAATCTCATGCATATCAAAAATATATTTAAGCCATGGTGAAAAAATGGTAAATTATTCTTCTTTTCATATGAGCAAATGTGTTCTTGTACTGAGAAAAAGAATAAATACTTAAATATTTCATAAGGTATTATGCAAAATTACTGTTGTGCCACCACATGCTCTATAATACAGATATAAACTCAGCTTAAAAGATCAAACTAAAACATTTAGAACAACTCAATGTGTTTTCAATAAGGCCTTTGCACATGGCCTAGCTATTGGTACTTTCTGTATATTCAGTATTTAGCTGTTCTTCAGACTCCAATTACAGGCCCAAGGCAAATGTGTACAAGCACCAAGTGATGTGTCCCTCTCTACATCACCTAAGTTGGCAAAAGAAGGAGCAGAGAAGAAAATATTGAGTTTATTATGTATTACTTAGCTGATTATTACACCATATGTGGATTACTCAGTAATTACTGGAATTAAACACAATAAATTCAAATTAATTATTCATTTTACACAATAGCCTATGGCTGCTCAGCACTGTGGTTTGTCATATATGGTTTCCAGGATTCCATCAGCTTTAAAAATCTCCTCTTCCACCAACCTTAGCAAAACAGAAAGGATGCAAAAACTGAGTGAAAGAAAAACATTTTTCTATATGACCTCCATTCTTCCAATCATCTTTCTGCTTTAAATACAAAAATATTCTAAACTCAAAAATATTTTAAATACCTAAATATTTCAAACCAAGCCAAATTCCATTACAGTATAGTCCCAACAAAGCAAATAGCAGAGAGATATAATTACTATAAAAGAACAGAACTATAAACATCTCCATGTATTATATTATTTTGTTCTGTATGGATCATCCATTGACTTGGACAAGACTTCCTTTGCCCCAGTTTGATTGAAGCCAGTGTTGATTTTGACATTGTGAAAGTTTCACTGTTACAGAATTTCAGATCTTGTATCAGTCAATAACATTTACGTAGCAAAAAATCTGTTTTTTAAAAGGCACAAATTGTCTCTAATATTGTGGCATTATAATTTTGCCCCCTGAATGCTTTATTTGATGGCAATAAAAATAATTCTTGCTGCAGTCACTACTCATGGACAGCATGTGTGTTATTTACCTTAAAGCACAGAGCCTTGGAAGTGAAATTCTATGAGTAAATTCTGTGAGAAAATTCTAAAAATTCTTCTTTATCAGCTTTTTACTTGGTACAGCCAATGAAGTGATCAGTTAGGTGTAATTTTAATATTCTTTTTTGTACACATCCTATCTAGATTAATTTGACTTTGTAACAAGCAGACTCATTACCCATTCCTTCTAGGTCCCGGTGACAGGTTCTTAAATGATCACTCAGTAATTAATTAACAAAAAGTACCTACACCTCTCTGAATTTGGCAAAATGTCTCTAGTTATAAGAGTATGCTAATGAAGAGATTCCCATATATTATTTGTTGAATTATGGCACTCTAGAAGTCTAGGTGTAGGTGAAAATCATAATGAGAAATGTGATTATTCAGGTATTAAAAATATTTTCAGCATACTAGTTTTTATAATGTATTCTCACTTATGAAAAAAAAAATTGTCTCAGCAAGTAGCCAAATGGAGACCCTGGAATTTCCAAATTCCAAGGAATTTCCAATTTACGACTTCAGCTTAGGAAGGGATTTTTCAGGTGGGGAGATCCTGTGCGAGGAACTCTGAAAAGAAAAGAATCTCAGAGCGCTGGAAGCCCTGCCAGGGCAATTTTCTGCAAGCACAACACTCCATGCCCAGGAAAACCAGCAGAAATGCCAGGAGGCCTCGGCTTCACAGGGAGCTCCTGGCCGAGCTCATCCGCACACGGGACATGAAAGTGAAGAAAGATAAATAAACTAAATTTTGCCTCTGTCTTTTTGAGATAGGTCTTTGAGTCTAAAGGTGAGGTTCAAGGAGGGAAGGAGCTGCAAGCATGGAAAACGTCCCAGGAGGGAAAAGCTGGGCTTTTACAGAGGTGCACAGTGGCAGAACAAGGGACAGCCTCAAAAACTGAAATGAGGAAGGTTCTGACTGCATATTAAGGCCAAATCCCACAAACTGGGATAATAATGAAGCTTTGGGGCAGGCTGTGTGCAGGTCAGGACCTGGCTGGACAGAGCCCAAAGCCATCAGATCTGAACTCACTCCTGACATTGGGCACACACAGATCTGGACTGGAAACCCCCAGGGTTCCTCCCTGTGCGAATTATTCTGTGATTCCATGAAAATTTAATCACAAGGACAAGACACAGGTATAAGTATGAGCTTGATTTGTGGAGTGCAGTACTTGCATTTCTTTAATCTTGTGCCAGGGCAAAGGCAGGAGAAAACCTTCACAGCAATCACACTTGTGTCTGGTCAAAAAGTCTCTTGTCAGTTTTTAGTGGGAGCCAAAGATTACCAAAGACAAAAACTTGATGAGCATTTGCATAATTGAAAAGGCAAAAATTGCTGCTCAGAACTACTTTAAGTAATTTTGCAGTACCAGGCTTACTGGGCATGTTTTTCCTTCCTGCTAATGAAAATGATTTGAACCATGAAAAGAGGTTCACCTTTAATCCCAAATACTGTTTCAGTGGAAGAAAAAAAAATAAGAAAGAAAGTATTTTGCACACATTATGGAGTCATTAAACTTGTCAGCATCCTTTTAAAACTGGAAAAAATCCTAGAAAATCAGGGAGGGGGAAATTTCTCACATGATGTAAACAGCACTTAATTCCATAGTGTATGGGTCTCTGTAATTTGACAAAAATATTCTACAAAGCGATTGAAACAAAGTGGAATAAGGATCTTGCCTTTAAAGATGGAATTAAGCATGGATCAGACACAAGTATGGCTTTCAATAAAAAGCTCCCAAATCTTGAGCAATGTTCTAAGCAGACAGAAATTCAGATTTATTTTTAAAGTTGTACTTGTGTACCATGATGAATGGTTTATAAAGTTTCCCTTGATAAATGCATTAGCACTCCACAATCTCTCATAAATATGTATGCTAATTTAGTTTGTTAATAGAATAAATGTCGTAAGTAGCATAAATGGGTATACATTTTTAAATTTAAATATAATTCTGTAGAAACAAAAAAAATTTCCCACATTTCAACTTTACAGCTGCAAACTTTTAAAAAGGATGAGATATATAAAGGATGCTTTCTCTCTAGTCAGAAAATTCCTAATGCTACAGAATGTAAAAAGGAGGCAGAAAATACATTTCCCCCCAAACTTTTCAGAAATTATAGCCAGTAGGCGGTCGTGCTGTAACTTTAAAAAACATGCCCCAACTTTATGACTTTCTGCCTTTACCTTCCAGCAAGGTTTATTTTTGGTTCCTTTCCAACAGAAAAATGGACTCTGAGATTCTCTTCAGGTTTAAAATAATTAGTAAACCCTTAGAATCCTCATTATAAATAGATCAAAGCTTCAGCCCAACTTCAATACAAAGGCAAGGCTTTTAGATCAAACTTGAACTACCACCCATCCCACACACGTCCTGCTGATATCTTACTTCGGGTTCTGTTAAATTATTAACACCAAAATACTGAATGATTCACTATTTAAAGAAAAAAATATAAGAAACTTCATTTATACAACTTTTATACCAATTATATTTTCTCTTTTCTTCTTTCCTTTTTAATCTGGGCTGCTTTTTCTTTTGCTGTAAAATTCATGGCTTAATTTCTCATTTATAGGTAAAAGAAAAGCAAAAAAAACCCACTAAAAGTAATTAGGAAGTCAAGAAAATGCAAGCAGGAGGCATTAAGCATCAAAAGAAAAAGTAAAAATAAAGATGTTTGGAATGCTGAAATTCTCCTGCTCTGCCAATAATTCTGGAATTCTTGACTCCACGCTCCAATGTGTCCAGTGGCCAGGGCAAATCAGAATTATGGAAATCAGGAATATGAACGTGCACAGGAGTAACAGACAAGAAAATCTCTAGGTGTTGATACCATCCACAATATCCACTTAGCATTGAACAACAATATTATATATATACATATATATATGTATAACAATATAAAAGAAGCTACTCTGGGAATCTGAATTCTGGAAAGATCTATATGGCTTTTTCTAAATCAGAAAATTCTCCTCCATGCAGAGCCTGTGGTTAGAATGGAAAACAGTCAATAACTGCTCTGTGTAAAATACTTGGCCAAACCATTTCCAACATACGTCAATGCTGAATATAGCACAAAGAATGCAAAAGGAGCAAAAGATTTGAATCTCTGTGCCTATAAAATTTAAGAAAAAAATATATTATAATCATGACACTCAATGAAAATTAGCTAGTTTATAAATCAGCTGGCAACTGAAAGTGATGGTGAATTCCTCCATGATCTCAGCCACAAACACTCAGCCTGCACACAGCATCTCCCTTGTGCTTGGCTGGTGCTCAGCACTGACAAACTTCAGCTGCAAAGTTGCACAAGTTCATAAAGAAAATGTCCTTCCACAAGGCATTTGTATGTGTCAGAACACAGGATCTCTCTGCATAAAAATGAACACACTGCAATTATCTCAGCCCTCATCAACACAAGTTCTATGCTGAAACACTGGTGCTACCTGAGTTCACACCTTTAAATGAATTTCTGGGATTTACTGGATGGATTTCAGGCAATTTATGACTTTTGTGTTGCCAGTATGAAAGTAACCGATAGAATCAAACCCCTTCTTTGCCAATATTTTCCTTGGACTTGGAAATACCTATAGGTAGAAAGGATATTTTGCCCTAAAATGCAATATAATCTTTAGATTTTTTCCCACTTAGTTAGAAATAATACAAAGAGAAGACCATGAAGAACAATGAAGATTCTTCTAATTGTCCCAGATAAAAAAATGCAGCCATTCATGCTCCAGCACTGCAATCCTGATACTGCTTCTCAGAGCTTTTCCCATTTTATTCTTTCTGCACTCGTTTGAATTCACCATATAGATTCCAACAGCTGCACAGTGCACAGTGCATCACTGTGTAACAGCTCAGACAAAATCAGCAGATCTTTCTTGGGGCTTCTCATCACTACCAGGCTAAGATGCCTCTATCAATTCAAGTTTTCTGGTAGAATATGTCTGGCAAAATGATGTACCAAATGTTTCCCACAAGTTGGAGAGCAGCATTGAAACTTGGAATAATTTATTCTGTGCTGCTTCCCTAGAAACAGAAAATGAGGCGAGGTTCTGGGACATTTTGCGGTTGGATGGGTTGAAGTTGAAATGTATTTTAATTTAAATAGGAATGGGAATTTTTGGTGCATCACACACAACAGACCAAATTCAGAAAACTTATAGTTTTAACTCCTTAAATTGAAAAGAAGCCTTAAAAAACAAAGGCTGGCTATCTAAACTTTTACAATTTATTTGGGAAATGTGATGCTAATTTTAACTGATATTCATGCAATACTTATTTTACACACACATATATTTACATTGCTATTAAAAATGATTTTCCTGCAGAAAAACAAAATATAAAAATTATTCGGCAGCTGAAGCAAGAGTCAACCCAAAAAGTACCTCCTCTGAGACATGAATAACTCATGGATTCTTATCCAACTGTGGCTTTCAAATCAGCTTCACACAAAGCTTTTGGTCAATTTAAACATAGGAGAGCATAATTGTTCATACCCTCATTAGCATTAACTGACAACTGAAAAGCAAGATACATTATTTCTCATAAAACTTTGGGAATTTAATCATTCTTCCAGACTGGAAGATTTGTAAGTAAATCTTGCTAGTAATCTTAATGGGAATTCCATGCATAAAAATGTACATGAATATCAAATTCTAAGAATACAGATTTTTGGTTTAAAACTTTCTCATTTCCTTTTCTACGTGTGTGCAAATCAGCCTGGTTGAGCATAAATTGAAAAGGAATTTAGAGAGATTACTTTGGTAAGGCAGATAAAAGGATATCCAGGTGATAACACAGCATCAGGCCACACTGTGCAAGGGAGAGCTTCCCAAGGTCTGTTCAAGCAACAAATGTGATTTTTTTTCCTTCCCTCTGCTTTGCTTTGTAAGGAATACAAGATCATAACTCAGTTTGGCTTTCCTGCTTGCTGGATTGCACATGGGAGCCTCTCCCACTGCTTGGGAATGGTCTCCAAACTGCACCTGCAGGATCCCAGCACTCAGCATTCTGTGCTTTTCCCTCCACAATTCCCACAACCAAGTATTGCCAATCCATGGAATTGATCTCCAAACTGCACTTGCAGGATCCCAGCACTCAGCATTCTGTGCTTTTCCCTCCACAATTCCCACAACCAAGTATTGCCAATCCATGGCAGTGACACGTTCAAGGAGCAGCTCATTCTGAATTCAGGCAATGGGCCTCTGGAAGTTAATGTTACACCAAGTGACACTAAAGACAGTTTTCATTTAAGTCACTGCAAGTGCACTGGAGGAAAAAGAGCATAAATGAGAGAATTTATCAAACTTTGAGCACCAAAATATACATGAAATGGCATTGCTTCTCCAGGAAAGCTCTCTTTGGGGTGCCAGGCAAGTTGTTACACAAATATTTTTATGAACCTTGATTTTTTATTTGCTGTGCTTTGTTTGGGATGATCATTGCTGGATTCTTGTTGATTTTAAACCAGGTTTGGGAGTCGCTTACTGACTGGCATATTTCTTCTAGGCAGCAGCAAAAGCAGCACTTCATACAAGCCCTTGTAGACAATTTTAGATAATTTCCTTCCTCTATGCTATTTTAGGAAATATATTTCAGGAGCAAACACTGAAAAAATTAATAAACAGCAAATGAATGTTTGTAATGCGAAAAGAATCTACACCATTGTATCCAACAATTTCAAGGCATAACAGCAATGAGGATTTCATTGCAGGTATTCCTGGTGATTAATAGCCAGATGAGTTTTGTTGACTACTGCAAGCAGCAGTTCCTTTCAGGCTGTCAATAATCCCTGAAATACTTTATTAGCTCAATTGCTGTTGCTGTAATGATATTAATTTTGATTGAATGCCATTTGTGCCACCCTTTTGAAGGCCCACAGGTACTGATGTGTGACTTGAGATTCAGGCTTTTCACAGCTTTCCTTATCTGCCATTTCATTTTATCAACTGCTGACTTTTTATGTGTAAGTATGTATCTATAGATCAGAAAAGGCAATTGGAACCATGAATACAGGCATTTACAACAAAATGTGAACTCAGATCTAAAAGTGATAACAACACAGGTATTAAAAAGAGTGGAGCTAATGCAGGTGCACTGGCATAGAACATCACAAACAATGCCAAGTCTCTGTGAATAATCCACATTTTCATTGTTTGTGAGAACCACCTAACAGGGTATAGCTGTCCTCAAACACATCAGTGCTGAAAACTTGTATCCAGTATTTTAACACCAATAGGACAAAGCAACATATCACTATGGGAATCAGCTGGAAATCTGAAGTCTTCAGTAGTTTATCAATTCTTTGCTGGCAGGAGAAATTTTTACATTTATCTCCTTGGAAATGGAAAAATAAAAAATGAAAGTTTTGAGATGTGTGAGAAAGTGTTGTTTTTTGGGTTTTTTGTGCAATAAAATCTTATCCCTTTACCACACTCTTTATGAGATTAAATGGTTTGTAAGCACATTTATGAAAAGGGCTATATAGTGGGGTGACCTACAAATTCTCCACCAGTCTTCACATACCCATTTCAGGGGTAAGACCAGATGTGATAAACAATCCCATCAGTGAGAACTTTACCAGTGTCTAAGGATTTTCACCAGTCATGTTCAATCCACACCTAACTTAGGACCCACCCTGGTCTGTGCAGCAGGCAGAGTCATGGCCAGGCATGGAAAAGAATTCTCTGAACCTCCTCAGGTGCATTTCAGCAAGGTGGCTGCATGCTCCCTTTGGCACATTGTGCATTTATTGTTTGTATTGCATTTATTGCATTACATGATGTCAAATACACTGCTCTTTCCTAAATAGTAAATATTGATGGGACATAGATAAGAGTCGTGGCTCTAGGATTTGGGAGTCCTGGATATATTTTAACTTTGGTGGCAACTTTGGGTTTTTCCCCCTCTTGGGGGGACAAAGACTCATTTACTCAGTTAAACACACCCATCTCAGAACCACAGGTGCTGGTGTGGAGGAATTGAGAGCAATGCTCCCCAAAAAGAATCAGCAGTGATTGCACAGGCAAGCATTATTCTGGTCGCCAGGTAGAACAACAATCTGTATGCATACTTGATATGCAGACACCTTATAAATAGCTAATAAATGATTAAATGAAATTGCTGTTTTCATAATGAATTAGTACAAGATCTGTTGTACATAATGTTTGGAATATTTAAATGGTTTAACATACTCCAGTTATAAGTACTCTGCAGCTGGCTCTTACAACACAGAATCATCACTTAAGTATTTTTAAACTGTTTATATGTTTCATTACAATATTCCAGAACTTGTATATCTTCTTTTTTTTATATATAATCATTTGTAATTGCTGAGGTCAAATCACAGACCAGTTCTCTGACAAAAAGAAACCAACAATGGTTCCCTCTTTGGGCAGAATGGAACAGAGCAGAAAAGGGGGCTTGATTTGCATCACACTTGAATATAAACTGCAGCAGCTGCTGCATTTGATCAAGATAAAATTTCTTTCCCCAAATCTCATTCTGGGAAGCAAAATGCCCTTTTTTCTAAATCAGCTGTGAAACTGAGCCTGGTTACATAACATACATTCTTCCCAAGTTCCCAACACGCTGTATTTGCCCAGGGGAGACTTGGATCTTGTACAAAATTTGTTCTGAATCTCCAGTAATTCTCCCCCAAATTTCCAGTGTCTGTGGAGCTACAACATATTCAGCGCTACACACCAACACTGCAAACACTTGAAGGATAAAGGGAAAAATTTGGCTGCTCCAAGATCATTCTTTTCCATTCTGAGGGATCCTTCCATACACATCTGTGTGATTCAGCCTCTGAACATGTGAAAACCTTGCACCAGGCAATTCTCCTCTTATTCCATGAAAAGGACATTATGGGAGATGGCAGTCAACATGCATTTTCCATATTTCCTATTGGCTCCATGTTTTGTCCAATCAATCTGTCAGAATGTGCACGGAACATGAGATACTGTGTCCTCTGGAAGTGCATGTCATTTGCTATCTGAATAAACAGGTGAAGAAAAGTGAAACAGCCCTGGTGGTGTCAGGTGAGGCAGTATTTCTGTCATCCTCATAATTGGCACACTAATCAGGGCCGTGAAACCTTTAAACCAAAGCAAAATAAAAGAATAAACTGGCTCTTAACACCAAACTAAAAGCCTTATCTCTACAGAAAAGCTCTGCAACAATGAAAAAAGCATTGCTGGCAGTCTGAGGCAGTGCCTGCACGCAGCAATGGTTTATACAAGTGCAGACAGAGCAATTTCTAATGAAGTAAAAGCAGAGTGAAATGGCCTCTAACCAACTCCACGGGCAGCACCACGTGTGTGGTACAAGCAGTGTTCTCTCACAAGGTGCACTGAGCCATGGCAAACGTGCATTATTTTACAGAGATACAATTTCACACACAAATTGCCACCACTCTGGTTCCTCAGCCATTATTGCAGTGGGACAAGTTTACCCAGGGCTGAGTTGAGCCTCTGAATTTTGAACCTGTCTCGCCCTTTCTGCAGTTTCATCACATTTTGCCTGAAAATAAGCTAGAAGGGCTGTGCCTCCCATTCTGCTAAACCCTGCATCTCATTTCCCTTCAGCAAATTTCCACAGCACTCACAGGACACCATCTATCTTACAGTCCCTTAACTACTTCTGAAATGAAGACATACTGACAAAAATACATGAATATTCATGAGATGAATATTGAAGAAACTGTACGTTTCTGACATATTAAAAACTAGTCCCTTTTCTTGAATTAGTATGCACTGAGTTTACAGGAATTAAATGAAATGGGGTGAGTTAGAATAAACTTTCATGAAGACCTTTGACAGGAGGATTCATATATGATAAACCTGCAAACATGTCAGCCATTGAACTTGAGGTATGTCAATGTCATTGGGTAGGATTTTGTAGAATTTACTCCTCCTAAGGGGAGATTTTACCAAAATAATTTACCCCTTTGGATCTTATACAGAGCAAAATATTTCTGCATCTCTCATATAACTTTATAGTAAAAGCACAGTAATTCTCTGTACTAGTATGGAATATCATCCCTGTTGCAACATACTAGAATTCTGTAATTCTGTCCTATGCTTTGGGTAAAGTGTCTCATTTGTACCAAAACTCCAATAAATCCTTTGATGTTGCCATAAGCAGGATGTCAATCAAAGCCAGACTGAATCACAACATCAGCTTCCCCAAAAACTTAGTTGCAAAGAAAAAAAAAACTAATTTGACAGTTTCCATGCATCCTCTGTTCAGCATTATTTAACTCTGCACTTCTGTTTTTGCCTCTTAACCACTCTGAATTAGGAACCATCAACTTCATCTGCACATTTTAGCATTTTCCTTCAGCACTTGGGTGCTTCCCCATGAGAATTTAATGTTTCATCTTGGTTTGTGTTCCCTGATAGCTTGGCAAAAGGTCTGAGGCTTTCTGATTTCTTCCTCAGTACTTCAGTCTTGCCTCAAAGCCCGTCTTTATTGCGCAGCTCCAGTGCCACACTTTGTGTGCACACACTCCCCTCACCCTGGCACTCTGCCTTGGTATTGCAGCACTTCCATCTCAGCGCTGTGCAGTTCCAGCCATGCACCTCTGCAGCCAAGTCATCACATCCAGGAGATTTCCTCCCTCCAACACTCTGCTCTGGTTCTTTCCCCCTGTAAATTTACAAGGCTTAGGGCAGACACAGCTCAGGCACTCAACACAGCTCCCAGGTAATGCATCGTATTCTCCTCCATCCCTCCAAAGTAAACGGGCAAAAATGAACGAATAAATGAATGAAGGAATGACCATCAGCTGCTGACACAGAAAGTTAAGGCACTGAGGTTTGCCCAGCTTGTTCTCTCTCTGTTATTCTGATACATCCAAAACCCCTGGGAGGAAACCACCATGGGAATTCTGTTGCTCCTGGCTGGGTCCCCTGTCCAGTGGTGCTGCCACCAGTACTGCTGGTGTAGCACTCCTGTCACTGTCATTATTTTGTGTCTGCATGGACCAATTTCACTCTTCTTCAAACCAAATCAAGCAATGTTCTTCTGTGTTTTCAGACAGAGGACACTAACAGGAGAATGACATCAGGCTTCACTTCTTTCACAGCACATCCAAGGCTAGCGTGTCTCTGTGATCGGTGCTGGAAAGAAATGGTCACACAGAATTCCACATTTTGACAGAACAACTCTTCCTGGGTCAGGAAATGATTGTTGCATGAGAAAAAAAATATACTAATAAAGATTAATTCATCTTTTTTTTTCCCAAGTTGGCCGCTTCACTGAGCATTCATGGAACAGTTAATACATTAGATATTCTCAAAGCAAAGCAAGCATCTCCTAAGCACTGAAAATATTTTTTTCATTAAATGCACAAAGTTGAATTTTTATATATGTCTGAAAAAGGAGATACTGTAACTTTGAGTGGCATATGCTAGATACAATCCATGTTTTTTATAAGTCAGTGCAGCTCAAAAGACATCAATCAAGATGTGCAGATTTATATAGCTGCAAGAAAGCCTTATACATGTATGAAAGTTTACACGAGATACTGTAAATATATTCAGCTCTCTTAACACCGTATTTATTTTTGTAGGGAAAAAAAAATCAATTTTTTTTTTTCTATTCCAAGATGCCTTCCTTTAAATAATTCGTTAAAAAAACAGTGGCAGGTTTGGGTTCAGTTTTTTCCCCTCATCTCAGTGATCCATTAGTTAGAGTTCCACCAGTAAATCACTGGTCAGTGAGATGAAAGAATCACATCAAGCCGTCCAACTTTTAAACCTTATTCTTTGGTAAGTGTTGGGCAAGAGAAAGAGGAAAAATACAACAAGCAATGAACAACATTCTTATTATGGCCCTCATGGTGTCCTGAAAGCAGCGGGGTTGGGAGATAATGGCAACATGCAGCTATTTACAACTTGTTAACCTTAATGCTGGGCTTGGAGAGCCAAACTGTCTGTGCACTAGCTGGCATCTTTCCTAAAATCTTGCAAGCCTTTGTGAAGCAGAGTTCTAGGAGTGCAAATCATCTTTTGGCACGACGAGCTCTCCCAGCAAGAAATGTTCCTTCTAGGGCCCGTGTCTGTGGAAAAGTAGGAGTCAGTGGGAGACAAACAGGCACAGAAGGGTGGCGGTGGGAAATGAAAATTGGCAAAATGCTTTCCAGTCATGTCGAGAAATGACAGTCCACGAGTAAATTCTTGCAAAAAGGAATGTAAAGAACATGAGATCTACCATTGCACCACTGGTATTTAAGATACACCCAAACACAACGTCAGTACAAAGCACGTCACAAGGCGTTTTCATTAACCTCCCACCAGCAGGCTGCATCACAAAAATCATTCTGCCTGAATGAGTGCATCCTTTTACATTTTGTGATATTTCAGCCTTATGCAAGAGCAGACCTGAAGTCTTTATTCTTGTCTTGATTTACCTTTCTGGTCAGCCACGCTGTTACAAATGCCATGGCTGAAGCCTGCTCAAGAGGATTCTGCACATGTGCCAGGTCAGAGATGGATTTTTATTGGGTCTGCCTCATGAAGGAGCTTGCCCAAAGCCTGAAAGTTTAATGTCCAGCTTAGCCCAAGGACATAAATCATGCCTTTTATGGCCACAGCATGTCCGTGCATACACATGGGCCCGCATCGGCTTCTAATAGGAAAAAAAAAAGAATAAACTAAAATGCACATATACACACATCTTCAAAAAACTACTCAGCAGCAGATAATCTTTACAAAACATTAAGAAAATTCAGCAGAAACATCAATCCTTTTGGTGTGATGGTGATTTTACTTTGGAGCCCTGCTTATTTCCAGTCTGACAATGAATTCAGATTGGCAGTCCTGTACTAAGCTGGTGAGATGATGTTGTGAATGGCAGTGTCAGCTGAAATACACCCTGTTCATCATGATGAGGCTCTGTGAGTACAGCAGTTTGTTCTGCATGTTATTTGCAGAGGGGGTGACCTCTTGGAAAGCTGAGTGGCTGTGAAACCACTGTTGTTGTGTTCAACAGATGTGGGTGGGACACAGCTCACCTTTCCTTATTCTCCAAGTTTTCACAGCATTTGCGTTTCACTGAGGAGCTACACCAACCAAAAAATGCCAGAATTCACCCCAAATACAACAAAACTGTCCTTCCCACTCCTTTTCTGGAGTTTTCTGAAGAAACAGGAGATATTTGGCTGCAAAACATCTTCAGCTGAATCTTAGGTGACCAATTAAAACCTTTCAAGGATCAAAGTTTTTGACAAGTTAGTTTAGAAATACTTATCTGCCTTTTATCTTTCAGTGGTATGTTCAAAACCATTCCCTTTATTGCATCTGTAATGCTTCAGATAAGAAAAAAATGATGAAGCAATTTCATCACAAATGATGAGTTTTTATCAGCATTGCTGCTGGGTCAGTCAAGCTTGAGTGAGTAGTCAAGGGTATGAAGTGCCTTGTGGAAAGGCAAACCTTTAACCAGGCCTCTACTGTCACTTGTAAATTTACCAAAAAATGTAACTTCTTTTTCCTTTTTTTTTTTTTTAATTCATTTATTCAATCTACAAACCTTTTATTAATTCATTTTCATTTAATTGAGGAAATCAGAACACAAGACCCTCCAAATTGATTATCTGTTCAGGAAGGGGTTTTTCTGGCACTGCACTGGTTTTTGAAATCTAGAAATGAAGGAAACATTTATCTCAGGCTTCTTCCCTTTAAACTC
The DNA here is from genome assembly GCF_035770615.1 of Melospiza melodia melodia. Lineage (NCBI taxonomy): Eukaryota > Metazoa > Chordata > Aves > Passeriformes > Passerellidae > Melospiza > Melospiza melodia. The sequence goes on along the minus strand of NC_086209.1, from coordinate 18,004,492 downwards.
AGATCATTGTAGTCATACCTAAAAAATTCTCCAAACAGTGAATCTGGTTCTGATTTTGCAAACAGACTTACTTTAATCCTACTTTGTATTTCAATGCACAATGCAGCAACACAGATCATTTAAAGAGAAACAGCTTTTTGGTTTGTAAATCATCTTCAGGGCTTCTGCTTCAGAAGAAGTGTGCAGATCACTCACATTCATCTTCCCTTTAACGACTGCTCCCAGTAGAATGTTTACAGCTTTTTTAACCTGTAAATCTGATGACTCTCTCAAGAGATTCATTAAAAACTTGAACAGGATTTTCTTCTCCTACAACAAACAATACTCTGATAACACTTTCTAATAATGAACACATTCCAAGGGAAATTGAAAATCTGTGATTTCCCTGTGGTCATAGAGCCCATACATGGTATCTTTGATGGTAACTATACATTAAATTACACTCTCTTGCCTAGATATGCTTGAAATTATGGATATTTGAAATTTGTTTAGGATAATTCAAATCAGGGGAGGATCAGAACAACTATATGTGTTTTGAATTTCTGGGCACCATCCTTTATTTGCATAACTTTTACTGCAGTTTCACCAATGCAAAACAAAACAGAAACAGTTCATATATATGTACCTCACCCAGAAGATTTAATATAAAGTTTCTACACTGAACAATTGCAATATGTTAACTAAAAGAGCATGGATTAGGACTGGAGTGGTGTAAGTAGCTCACTTTATGTCCAAAGCTGACCATGGACAGTGCTGTGTCCTATTCCTGACCATCAGGCAAGGAGAAGCTTTTGCTGAATTCCCATCAGTTCATTCTGGTTCACCAGGGCATTTCAGTTCTAAATCTTTATCTCGTAAGATAGCCATCTCTAAATACAAGACGGAATAAAAGTAATTGGTAAATGTTCCCAGTCGGCGGCAAAAATAGAAACCGAAATGATAAAGAGTAACTGAAAACCAGTTCATCCCCTCCTCCACACAGGGAAAAAATGGCAAAAAATTATTTTCTGCTGGAGATGACTAATTATATTGACATTTTTTATATTCAGCACCATCAGGGTTGATTGTCTCAAAGCAAGCCTAAGCCCCACGTTAAAGTGCACTCTAAAAAGCAGAGTACATTGTACAGATAGCTTGCTAGGGCTCAGGTTTTTCCTAAAGAATATTCTGCATAATTAGCAGATTCTACAACATTTTGTAGATCAACACTTTATTATTAAATTTTCTAGTAATGGAAAAGCAGTCCCTACATAAGGTACCTCCTGGAACTCAGGGAAACTTTGATTTAGCTTCTTGGCCTACCCAAGATTTCCCTGTACGCCATCTGCTCTTTTCATTTATTTAAAATCCACATCTGCAGGGTTCTGAAAACATCAGGCTGAGAGTGTCTAATGGTTCAAATGCAATACAGCCCTTACCACACGTTCATTAAGATAAACAATTAATTAGGATAAGCGGTTTTCATCAATGGAATCTGAAGCAAACAGTCCATAATTGTGGAACAACTACGCTAAATGTCCAACCTACTGCATGCAGCAGACATTCATTGAAATATTTAGTAACACCTGAGTATTTTTAAGGGGAAATGTTCTTTTGCAGACAGCAGAAACAAAATGGTACAGCAAGAGTCAAGGATGGAAAATACTGAATTAGTACTTGCAGTATTCTGCTGAGCTTTCAGTGAAAATTGGCCCAAATAAACCAACACAAACCCACGGAAGTAATTTTCAATCTAAATTTCAGCTAAATTTAGAATAGGCAGTATTATGATCCTTTTAGATGTACAAAAAAAACAGCAATGACATCATGTTAGACAGACAGCATGGGAAGCAAGTGAAACTACCAGAAATGAAGTTTTAACAACAAAAATCATGAAATGCTTGTTCACATTCACGCACCTTCATTGTTGCTTCCCAGCGAACAATTTTTGTTTGACTGCCTGTTTTGACAAATAATTCAATGATAAAACAACAAATAAATTAGAACTTCTGTAACCATAAATATTCTTTTTAGAGGATTTTTATGATCCTTGGTTTCATTTGTAGGGATCTTTTATTATATTTAATCAAAGTAGCTAAACTTCTGCCCATAAAAGCATTGTCTATTCTCAAACTGATTTGTTCTCGTATCCTCCCAGCCACACATTGTTAAGTCCCTCTCTAGAAACTGCATTTCTTGCATTTTTCTGTAGGGAATCTGCCAATCAACCTCCAGTCACTCTTGTAGTCAAGAGCAATAAACCATCAACATGAAGCATCAGCAGAACACTCCTCACAAATACAAACAAAATTACACTCAATCTAATGTGTCCACCCCAGAAAACCCTCAGGAAAAACTGAATTAACAAGTTTGTCTTACAGCTCTGAATGTCAACTAATGTAAGTTTTGTAGGACTAAGGGAAAAGAATCAGTCTCAGGTTCTCTTGCCCTCAGCTCTGTTAATAAAGCTGAGGCTTCTGCTTTCCAGTTGGCCTTTAAAGAAGAACAAAAATGAACAGCAGGGTTTCCTCGGAAAGAGAAAGGAAACTAAAAAGGATTTTGTAGATCAAAAGCAGTGCTTCAACCTGTATTCAGAAGGGCCCTGCTCAAAGTGAAGAGATGACTTGTTGAAGGCAGCCTTGTCTCTATAACCTCAGCTGAAGGAGGCCTCCAAAATTACACCAAATAGCACATTGTGAGCCAGGAATAGCAACCAGTGCTGAGATCCAACCCAGAAATAACAGCACTCTGCTCACTAGTTGGTTTCTCTCCTTGTCCTGTTCCTCTCCACCACCTGAACAACCAGAACAGCAAGGACAGAGCAAGCTCCTGAATTTGATCGAAAAATCACAGTTGCGACAAGGCAAAAAGCAGTGACCTACATAGAGGAGTCAATGTCTTTTTATAGAAGCACAGGGAAGTTCAGACTGGGAGACTCTAGAGAGTCTGTCTAGCCAAACCTGCTTCCAGCTTCTAAGTTACATTAGGCTGCTCAGGGCCTTGGGTCAAGCTTTGAACACTGCCAAGGATACTTCTGTATATTCAGTGAACATTTTTGTAGTGAGCGAAAAGGAGAATCCGCTTCAAGTATTCCTTTTTGGTTTACTACCAAGATTACCTAATGTGCTTGCAGCACTTCCAGTCACCGGGAAACTCAGTGAATAGAGGTTTTACATTCAGGAAACGTAAAGTGGCAAAGGAGCTAGTGCAAGTTAGCATGTAGAACTCAGCCTAAAATCACACTGGTATCAAGAACAGCAGGAAACTCCTCATTTTGATGGAAACATGGGACTCCAAATAGGCCTCCCATTTCCAGGGTCCTTCAAAAACTGAGTAGAACCTTCAAAAGCTGAGAAGGAAAATGGGAAAATGGCTGTTGGCAACCCACAATGGATTTGACGTTTCTCCCTCCAAAACTGTTATGGCTGAGGTTGTAAAAATGACATCAGTGAAAGAACATTAAAAAATAAAAGGAAAGGAGGAAAATCTGCCATAAATGTGGCTCAGAAAATGATGAATATCATCCTAAAACTGGTCTTATGGATCACAAAACAGTCTGTTAAAAATGTTAATTCCCTCAGCCCTCAGACTAAGAAATATCTGAGCACAACTAACTTTTGTGAGGCTCATCAACAGGTATTTTACTACCATAGTAACGCACTGAAGCTGTTTCCAAGAGCATCTTGAAATTTCATCATTTCCATTTCACTTCCCCTTAGAGGTTTCCAAAAGACCTATTTGTAGTGCCACGGTTTTACATAAGTTTCATATGTACATGTAACCACCTACACAGCACTTAAAGAGGTGTCCTGACCAAGTTATCCCTTTAATCACTGGAGCATCCCAAATTTTTCAGAAAGCAATTTCTGTGGGCTGATTAGTATCTCCATCAACCAGTGCCTCGCAGTTCAGCAGATCAGCAAAGTGATTTCTGCTCCAGTAATGACTGAATCAAGACACAGATCCAACACTCTGAAGTGGCTGCGCTTCCAGAATTTAGTTAATCCTGCAGTAGCCACACCTGCCAGCCTCTTCTAAATCACTTACTCTAAACCTTTTTCCAATGATTCCTTTCAATGCTTTTTTTTTAGTATTCATAATACAATAGAGCCTAAAAGTACTGTACCTGCCAAAATGAATTACATGTAAAGAACTGAGACTCTCCGCACTTTTTGCAGAGGCACGTTGCACAATTTTGGATTCAGACATTACTTTTTAAATCCTCTTTTCTTGTTAAGTGCACTACAACAAAAGCACACTGACATTAAGGGGACTCATAGCAAATGGCATTTTTATAAAGCCAGATAAAGTCTTCATCAAATTTAACAGGCAAATATTCTGGGGTTTATGTCTTCCCACTGATGTTGAACAATGACCAAAACCTGAAACCTGCAGGATAAAAAAAAGCCAAAGGAAGCAGCTATGGGGCAACTGACCCAGTATATGATGTTAAGCAGCCCCAAAGAGCAATAATACTTGCTTAATTAAGATTTATTTTTGTATTTTAAAAGCTCCCTACCCAATGATTCCAACGAGTACTACTCAAACAGGGAATTGGAGCCAAATTCCATTCATATTGTCAGGAACCTCCTGCTGAATGTGAGCTGTGGAAGGCAATGCCATCACAAAAATACTGTCCTAGCATTAAAAAAATTACCAGCACATTTACCTTTTTCTTCAGTTTAATGAATATTACAATGGATTTCAGATTTAACCCACAATTCCACAAGGAATCTATGATTTTATTAATAAAAGTAAATTATTTTCATCATAAATTCAGGTAAATTTCAGCCAGTTCTTCTCCTGTTTATAAACTTCCTTTGGTGTTTTAACTTCTGTTTGTTGTATAATTTTAGATTAATGGAAAATAGAGAGAATATTTCTTGTTTAGCGTAGTATTTCTTGTTTAGTGTGATTGTCCTATATGTAACCATGTCTTTTTCCAGTGCTGAGGGTTCCACTGCTTTTCCTGGACTGACTGGTTGACGTTTAACCATTTAATGAGCCACAAAACACAGAATGTTAAAAAAGGAGTAATTGGCCCCAAACTCAACCATCAAAGCACCAACTTTTCAGCTTCAAATAACGAATTTATTTCAAAGACAGTTGAGTCAAATTTAGAAGGTGAGAAAGAGCAGGCAGGAGTAAATTCAATTTACCTTGTTCTCAGCGATGGAAGAAAGCAGGAAATTTTAAGTTCTTCCATTAAAACACTGAAAACTGTTCAGAGAGCCCCTGGAATTCAGGCACCAGGGATAATTCCCGTCTGCACACAAGCTCAGGTTGCTCAGAGCCGCCGATGGCTCAGCACAGACACAGCCAGGAGGGCTCACTGCTCACAGGGCTGCCAGCACTCAACACATCCCACCTCATTCCTCAGCCAGAACACAACAGCTCCTGACCAGAGACACGAGTGAGACATTTCTTTGAAAGCATTCAAGTCTTTGATTTCTGGCTTTTTTAAGTGGTCAACTTTTTTCTTTTTTTTTTTTTTTTTTTTTTAATGACATGCCAAGTGTCTTTTTTCTCACCCTTTCTAGCTTGAAACACCTCAAGTTAATGTTCTGTGAACTGATCTCAAACATACTTTGCATTCTGCTTTAGGGTACTCCCAGTTCATGAAAATGGTTTTCTTTCTCTATGTGGATAAATCTAAACTGTGCAAGATACACCCTGATATTTGAATGAGCACTTGTCAAAAAACAAGTAACTGTAACTGACGGCTGATAATTCTGCAATTGTTTAAAGAGGGATTTTAAAGGAGTTTCTTGCTAAGAAATTGTGGTTTATGGTGTTGTCCTAGATATATTTAAAGGGCTTATATATGGTGGGGGAATATGTGAATACCAAAAATCTCATGGTAGTTCTACTTTTCTAGTCATCATCATTCCAGATTGATTACAAACAATTAGAATACATTTATTTCTCAGAATCCAAGGTCCCTTCTGTAACTTTCCCTCCTCAGATTTCACTAATGCCATAAACAACTGCACATGTACAAGCATATGGGTTTTTTCCTGAAGTTTCTGGTGGAATCATAGCAGATAAAGAAGTAATAACTGCCAATTGAGCTGCCCCTTGGTCAGAGGACGAGGCCTCTGTAACAAGCTAGGAGAGCAAAACTCTTGATTTACTTTATATATCACATTTTCTTCAATAAGACATTAAATTACAGGTCTCCTGAACATGAATTTTAAACAGAGATCTCTGGATGTACACTCAGCTGACAAGCTGATCTCCTGGAGGACAGTCCCAATTACCAGAAACTGTTTCAAAACCCTTCACTAGAATCCATTCATTCTGGGAAGCCTCAAGTGAGGACAAGGTAGGGAGATGAACAGAAAATGAATTTTACGTATTCTTTCCCCAATTTTCATCCCCAAAATCGTTACTGTGTTGCATTGCACTCCTGATTTTGATTTACAACACATTGCCACGTACATTTTCCAAGGGTCAATTAAATGGCTGACATAGTGAAGCCATTACTCCCTTTAATGATAGCTTTAGTTTCATCCTTGTATCCTCCATATATTTATAAATTACTGACAGCAACTATAATCTAAACAAACTACTACACTGAGGCCCTAAATCATTTGAGTTCAGAGTTATGTGTGCATGTTACAGCTCTTTAAAAGTCACCATTTAATGGAATTTCCAACTACTAGAGTTCTTCTGCACTTTTCTTTAGGGAATGCTAGGGCGTTCTCTTTGGCTATTTAACAAGTCTAGGTCTTTCATCAGAAACATCCCACAAGTCTTAGGAAAATCTCTTTCCAGTTTGTGAATCCAAATTGCACCTTGACATGATGCCTCCAATTGAAGCTAGGCTCCATTTCAGGGAGAAGAATACCATCACACCCAAGGAAAAGCAAAGATCCAGGTAACTGTGTGCCTGTCAGGACACACAACTCCACATCTGTCAGGAGACAGGGAGACACAAACTTCTATAACTACAAAAGCAATCACAGAACCTGGAGATATGACTAAACATGGGTTTAAATGATTCCTTCCATCAGCAGAGATGAAAACTCAGTCATGAAACCTCCTTTCTCAAGAGGATTATTTTTTAAAAAGTGAACTAATGAAATCTGAGTTACAGGCTGGAGGGAGAGAGTGGCTTTTTTATAACTGCTCCCCATGCTCCATTTGATGCAGTTCAGTCATCCCCCAAGCATTTCACAATTTCCCCAAGCATTTCATACTTTCCTTGGGGTGGGCATGCCTGTGCCTTGTGCCAGGGACTACAGCTGGAAACATGAGTGCATGTGGCTGCAGCGTGCCCACGTGTGAGAGCACGCATCCAGCACATCATACATTTCCATACATACACATTTATTTATTTAACAAGATGGCACAGTTGGTTAAATGAAATATGCTGTGCATAAGCATTATAAACTTACACTTGATTTTTTTCCCCTTTAGCATGTATTTCCTGCTACTTCAGTAGACAGCGTCGAGCGTACATAATTACTAATTAAATTCCTACAACAATAATAAAACTATGTCCTTAAGGATGTAACAGATAAACACTGATATGCAAACAGACTACATCACCAGTGACATCTCATTTCCAGACCGGCTTGGAGGAAGAAAATCTTCCCCCAAACAACCATATCACATCAAAGTAGAACACAAGGCAAGATGTTCCCTTGGCAGGAAGACAAAGCACAAGTTTCTGAGCACGGGAACTGCCACATCAAACCCCCCAGCAATGGCTTTAAAGACAGTGGGCACCTCTGCTCGTAATTTCACTGTTGAACTTGGAAGTCTCCAGTGACTTCAACATTAATCTGTCTCTCTAACAACGCATTTGGCTCTTTGATGGTCTGGTTACTTAGGTTCCTTATACAAGTTAAATTAAGGAGAACAGCAACCATTTAAAAAGAGCTTCCTTGTAAAGGTAGTAAAGCATTTGCTGTTAAACTGGCAGAGTTCTGCCACCCCTGCAAGCAAAACTGCTCGACAGCAATGCCTTCAATACCACATGGACATGCAGAACTCCTGAAGGACTGGCAGAAGTTAAAAAACGTACTTAATGTAAGGCAAAAAGCAGTTATGGGAGGCCCTGCTCCACTAGGAATTTTTTCACAAATTGCAGGAAGATTTGGCTCAGGCCATGTTGGATCAAGAAGGCTAAATCTTGCATAATCTATGGGAAATCATATATTTCCAAAAAGTGTCAGAAGTAATTTCCAACAGGATTTCACCAAGCACAACGACAACAGACTTCAAAGGAAAAGAATACTTAATTGTGACACAGTTTCTTACTTACTGTTAAAACTACCATGATTTGATTGTGTCCACAGACTAAATCCCACAGTGTTCTTCATCTGTATTTTAATTTCACATTAACTTCTCCTGACATCATATTACTCCCTGTGTATCTGCAAGGAGGATGAGTTTTCAAAGACCCAAGACAGACATGGTCACTGCTACTTCACAAAAGAAAGACAAATGCCACAAATTCCCTCAGCAAACTCTTTGCAGAAAGAGGTAATTGGGACAGAAGAATATTAATCTCCCCTAAGAATTTTTATGTAAATGGCAAACAATGCTCATTTATTTCATCCAGTCTAAAATATTTAGAATACAGGAAGCTGCATCTCGAACCCTGGCATTACATAGCATGAGCAACTGTACTCTTGGATCCACATGTATTTGTACTCCCAGGAAAAGGCTTTGGGATGCTTTAGACAAAGGAGCTGTGCGTTGTCCCCGCTGGCAGTCAGCTGGGGGGAAGCAGGATTGCCGGGCTGGCTGTTCCAGGTGAGCACCTGGCAAGTGAGAGCCAGCAGCATCCTCCCCAAAGGCTCCCAAAGGCACCTGGGTCAGACAATCAGCACTGTTCAAAACTGAAAGGCTCTCTTTGGCTCATTGAAAGGAAAACTTCATGGGTTAAGATGCAAGGTTTGGGATTTATTGTTCTTGAAACCTAACCCTCCAAAGAACTACCTGGAGCAGTGCCAAAGGCATTCGTTCTGACAGGGTGTGAAACTGAACAGAGATCTGACTAATTCCTGCTCGGAGCCAGTGCTGTCCTCCCTTAAGAAAAGCCCTATTGTCTGTTTAACAACCGCAGGGTCCTTTCAAATTCAGGTAGAAACACTCACCTGGATCCAAAAGGCCCTTTTGAAAGGTTTTCCGGGTTTTCTTTCCCTTTTAACCTCTCAATTTTTCATACAGGTGTTGTTTCCTGCTAAGCTTTCCATAAACTCAACAGCACCAAATGCTATTAGTCTTCATTGTTCTGGATATCTGTTTTTTCTTTTTCCTGTATGAATGTTCCAATTTAAGCTTGGAGCCGGTCCTTAAACCAGCTATTAAATTCCTAAGCAAATGGGTGTTTTAATGGAAAGGCTGACACACTCCTAACCGTGGGGCTCCACTATGAGATTACTCAAGTCCACCTAGAATACAAATGCAATACAGGACCACAGGTTCAGATCTTTGATCTCTTTTTTTTTGCAGAGGCTGTGATGTATAAAGCCAATTCCACTGTGCAGACAGTACTACACTGAATATAAATTATCCTTTAACTATAGAGAGGCTCACGTTTAAAGAAATGCTTCAAGAATGAACAATGCAGCCATGAAGTAGAGTTCTTCTGTAGCAAAAATACACACCAAGATCTGCATGGATAACCGTGGTTTCAAAGGACAAAATTTCTTCCATTGCTGTTGTTTGATAAAAAATAGAGTAAAATCTGGAGTATTGGACATACAGAAGTACAGTTGGAGCATACTCTTTCCATTAAAAAAGCAAGCTAGGAATACTTGCTTTATTGCCCAGATTAAGCATCATTCCCCTAAGAGGCATAAAAAAATGATTTTAAAATGTGGAAACCAACAGTCTCTACTGAATATGGCTTGAAATTTAAACATGTCTTTTCCAGATACCTCTTCAGAGAAAGAACCTTCTGCCTACTGAGCTAACACTAAGCTCCCTGGAGTTAAGCCATGAATATTCTAAACCTATCTCTTACAATTCAAGAAAAGTTGCCTTTTGCCAAAATAAAATGCTTAAGAGGAGTTCAACAGGCTTATACTGCTTTTCCTCATTTTATTTAAAATAAGTGTTTCCGTCTCAACTTCATGCCAAAAACACAGCAAGAGAGAGACTGAGTTCTGGAGATGTTACCTGAGATTCTGTACACAAATGGGGAGACAAATTCCTTCTGAGAACATCAGCTATGCAGGGCTGGTTTGCAAATTAGCATTTAACCAACTCTTTTGCAGTTACAGAAAGGAATGTTGAGGGTTCTCACACGGATTTCTCTGCTGTTTATATCAGTTTCTTAGGTGGTGCTCAGCCATGGAGCATCCACGCTCTGGGATGTTTCTCCGCACGCCAACTTTGTTTGTGTGTGCGTGAATGTTAGTAAATAAATAAATAAATAAACAACTTTGTTCCTTATCTTACCTCTTTTGACCTGTGCAATCTGCCAGATCAATGCTACTTCCACTGCAGACAAGAAAAAAGTTACAATTTATCTTTCACTTAATCTTTTTTGTTGTCCTCGGGCTTCCTTTCAGCAAGGCTTGAAGAAGGTGCTCTTTGTGGCTCAGTTCTCTGTGCCAGAATACGACTGAGCACAAAAAGAATGCAAGGGTGAGCTGATAGTATCTACTGTCCTCAGCTCTGCTTTGGTTCAATAAACTTGAACGTCTTCTCCCCTCCTCTGCCGATTGAGATAAGCAGCAACAATTACTCAAAATGCATTATCAACTCAAGCTCAAAAGGCACGATCAGCTGAGCCGACTGCATCTCTCCCAGCCTCAGTTTCCTTCAGTGTCCGAGAAGGGCAAATAGGTCCCTGCTTGCCTCTTGCCATGCACCTCGCAGCTACTTTACAGGCAACTACAGCCAGGCTGCAAAAGGAGAGTAGAAATCACACAAATCCTTCGCCTTCCACATCGCCTGCAAGGCTTCTGCCTGTAGCCTGCAGGCTGCAAGGTCTGTACCACGATGGCAAAAGTCACAAACCATCCTTCCCTTCCCCACACGATCACGTTCTCTCCTTGCCTTTCTGTGTTCTGCTCTCTCCTTGCCTTTCCGTGGTCTCCATGGCTGAAACCAAGAATTCACTGGGCATCACTGCAATGCCTCTAACCAATTCTAACTGTATCCAGAGCCTGAGTCAATTACAGCACATTTCAGCTTCATCTGGTTTGCATCCCATTCCAGCACTCCACATACACAGCAACTTTAAGCTTACAGACATCCCTTCATGGTTCAAGACAATCCTTCAATCAAAGAATTTCATTTACAATCCAGCATAGTTTCTGCTTTCTCTGCTCTCCACAGCAGCCTGGCATTTTGATGCAATCCTCATTTAATGCAATCTCCATTACAGGATTATGATCACATCAATAAAATGTTCCATATGGGGTTTTTTGGGGTTTATTTTCGCATCCCTCACCCCCTCTCATTAATAGTAAGCACTATATCTGCAAAAAACAACAAATCAAACAGACTGATGGGATGCTCTAGGGAGGTAGCGGGGGGTACACATTCAACAAAATGCAGCAGCCAATGCAAACTGCCCATCGGAGACCGAGCCCGCGGATCTCCTCATTCCGGAGCTAGGCGAGTTGCTCAGTGTCCGCGCCGTGAGCACACATCTGCGCCGCGCCGTGCTACCAGACTAAAAATAAATGCAGCTTTTGCAATCACTTGTGAGCTCCGTGCACTTTTCACGGGAGCAGACTTTCATTTGACTTGATCGGTTCCAGCCTATCCATACTGCTCTGGATGAACCGCTGAGGCTCTGCTTCCAATGCGGGGGGGGAGGGATGCTGGACAAAAGATATCACATAAAAGATACAAAAATCCCCCTTTTCCCCAAGCCCCCTTCTTACCTTAAGTGCCTTCTCTGCACAAGATGCCAATCTACATGGGCTCCTCAGCACATCATCAAGGCGTTCAGAGTAGTGAAGGCTGCCCCACTGCATGGAACTTAGACCGCTTTGCAACAGCAAATCCTCGATCCAAAGCACCAGCCGCTTCTTCCCATGCAGTGTGCCGAGCGCGGATCACACACGACTTCCACATAGGGAATAAAATTGTAAAAGAAACGGGGAGGGGGTGGGAAAAAAGGTATCCTAACTTTTAGGTAGCCTGAGTTTGTTTTATTTCTGTTGGATTTAGTCAATTATCTGCTTTTGCAGCCGCGAGACGACGGAAAGGCAGCCGCGCTCTGGAAGCCCCGCACCAGTCCGCAGAGGTCCGGCCGCGTAACCCCAGCTGCGCGCAGAGCCGCTGACCTCGGCGCGGCTCCGCAGCGCAGCCCGGCAGCCCTTCCCCGGCCGGGCGGCTGCGGGCACCGGAGCGCCGTGTCCCCCGCGGGGCAGCCGCCGCCGCTGGGCGCTCGCCCGGCCCCCGGCGGGGCTGGCCCGGTGCTGGCCCGGCTGGCCCTGGGGGCGCGGGCTGCGCTGCCGGCGGCGCCCCGGAGCCCGCGCTGTCCCGGCGGCGGCGGCGGCTCCGGCTCGGCTCTGCCGCGGCCGCCCGCGCCCCGCTCTGCCGCTGCCGGCCGGCCCTCCCCGCGGCTGACATCAGCGCCAGGAGGAGGAGCGACGCCGGGGACGCGAATAGCCGGGCCGAGGGGGGTTCCCCCTCCCGGAGCCGCCCTGCCCGCTCCTCTCGGAGAATCCCCCGAAAGCGGCGGCGTGGCCGCTCCGCCGCCTCGCCGGGGGGCGGCCCCGGTCCCCGCCGGCGCCCCCCGCCCTCCGCTACTGCCCGGCGGGCGGCTCCAGACGGGGGAGAAGCGGGGAGAGCCGGCGCTCGGGCTCGGAACGGGACCGGAGCGGGGCGCGGCGCTCGTAGCCCGGGGCGGCCGGGCAGCTCAGCATCGGCGCTGCGTTCCTGCCTCCCTCCGCCGCGGCGGAGGAGCGAGAGGGGATGCGAGGGATCGCCCGTGCCCGCGGAACAGCTGCCGCCCCCGGCTCCGCCGCCCTCCGAGCCCGTCAGTGCGGCGGTGCCCGCTCCCACCGCCCCCGCCGCAGCCCGGGATGGCAGCGGAGCAGCCGCCGGCAGAGCCGCGCTCCCGCTGCCGAGCGGGCACCGCCACAAGGCTCCGAGCGGGGCCGGCGGGGGGACAGCGCCGGGGCTGAGCGCAGCCTTCCCGGCGGCGGGGCTGGGTGCCCGGGCTCGGGGGTGTTGGGTGCCCGCGCTCGGGGGTGTTGGGTGCCCGGGCTCGGGGGATGCTGGGGTGCCCAGGCTCGGGGATGCTGGGTGCCAGGGCTCGGGGGTGTTGGGTGCCCGGGCTCGGAGGATGCTGGGGTGCCCAGGCTCGGGGATGTTGGGTGCCAGGGCTCGGGGGTGTTGAGTACCCGGGTTCGGGGGATGCTGAGTGTTCGGGATCGAGGTTGTTGGGTGCCCGGGCTCGGGGGTGTTGGGTGCCCGGGCTCGGGGGTGTTGGGTGCCCGGGCTCGGGGATGTTGGGTGCCCGGGCTCGGGGGTATTGAGTGCCCGGGCTCGGGGGTGTTGAGTACCCGGGTTCGGGGGATGCTGAGTGTTCGGGATCGAGGTTGTTGGGTGCCCGGGCTCGGGGGTATTGAGTGCCCGGATTCGAGGATGCTGGGTGTTCGGGATCGGGGTTATTGGGTGCCCAGGCTTGGGGGTGTTTGGTACCCGGGTTCGGGGATATTGAGTGCCCGGGCTCGGGGGATGCTGGGTGCCGGGGCTCAGGGGTGTTGGGTGCCCGGCCTCGGGGTGGGGCCCGCGTCCCGCACGTTTCGGCTCCGCTTTAGGGCCGGAGCTCGGGGATGCGGAGACCACGGCAGAGGCGGGGGGGCCGTGCCGCAGCCTCCGGCCGGGACCCGCCGCCGAGGGGAGCAGCGCTGGCCCCGGCTCGCCCCCGGGCCGATCCCGTGTCGGTCGGGCCGGGCTGTCCCGGCCGAGCCGGACCCCGCTCCCCGAGAGGGGCAGCGCTGGGTCGGGGGCTCCGCCCGGGGGCGATGCAGCCGGGGGTGGGGGCTGGTGGCCGTGCGAAGTCAGTTCAGTCTGTGATCAGGGATCGGTGATGGCACGGTGAGTTCAGCTTGAGTGAAAATACAGTTTAATTAATAGTTAATTCGTGGTGTTGATTTTAATAATTTGAGTATCTTGTATTATTTGCAGTATTTTGCCAGATGCCTGCAGTAGGCACTTCTCAGTGAACACAATAATTATTTGTAAATAACTTAGCATTTTTTCTGTACTTGGGTGACAAGACAGTTTTAAAGTCTTCTGATGAAGAGAAGCCATTGCACTTACCCTAACAGCACACATTTTCCTTGTGTTCTTCTTTAAAAATAGTATGAAAATGCCTGTGAAAGCCTTAATTTACCTTCTTCACTGTAGCAAGATGAAGGTGATGCCTCACTTTTATCGCTAAATATAGTTTAAATGCCAGAATTTCTCTGAAATAAAGGTATAAAAGTGAGAGGATGAGCAAGTTCTAAAACCAGCTTCTGAAAATCCCCAGCCATTCACTGAATTGTCTCCATCTTACCTGTTAGCTCATATATTCAATGAGATTCTTTGAGTATGGACTCGGAATGAGCAATTGCATGGCCATTAACCATGCTGAAATACTCCAGGGCAGATGTAATGCCTTTTCTTCTAGGTCATATTTCCATATTGTATTTCAGTTGCCTGACTCTAACCAAATGCCCATTGTATTTTACTCTACTGGGGGCTAAATTCTGTGAATTTAGTGAAGTTATGACTTCATAATTTTTGTCCTACATGCATACAGATGGCAGAGGTGCCTTGTTATGTACAAACAGAACATTATCCACAAAATAGTTTGTGTCCTGGCTGCTGTGCACCACACTGCTGAGAGTAACACCTACCAGTCAGTGAGATTATTTATCAACATTCCTGAACATTTTATAGTAGAATGGGATATACAGAAACTAAAAAAGGCTAAAAAATGAAAAGCAGAGTGCAGCTCTGGGTGTTTGGTTTACATCACGATGGTGGCATACAGATGAGGACTGGCTATCAATCCTGTTAACACCCATTTCACAGAGCTGCTGTTACCAAAGGTTTCTAAAATAGCAAAGTCCATAATGGCCAGTTGTATTGTACTCCTAAGAAGAGGCAATTGGGGAAGGAATTTCTGTGGATTGCTTGGACACAAGTGACCTTGAGGATGGTTTGTCCTGTGCAAGAGCAATCAGCTGCGATAGCATCAGCCAGTCCAGAAAGCAAAGTGAGGGGCATGTCTTGGGGGGGATGACCTGTCCAGATTTCCAAGGGGTGTCTAAGCTACAATGGATCCAGCATTCTGCCTCAACTGTGTTTGAAATGCACAGCCAGAAGTCAAATTGAGTAAAAAAAAAAAAAATTATTTCATTAATAAAAAGAAGAAAAAGAGTAAGGAGTAGGTGGCTTTTTTAACAGATATTGGGGAGAAACCCTGGAAAAAGGCAAGAACCCTTTCCAAACTAGAGCAGCTACATCACAAAACTGAAGAGTTTGAGTCAAGCTAATTCTGTCCATGAAGAAAATGCTGTGAACAAAATACTTCTGTTCATCAGAAGGTATTGCTGCTACCCTTGATTCAGATCAAGGTCTAAATCCTGAAATTGTTTGTTACTCTGAGCACATGAAGAGGCCCCACAGGAACTATTCACATGTGAAAAGAGCTAGGACCAGAGCCAAAGTTTTGCATACTGTGAAGGTCAAGCTTGCTTGCTTTCTGAAACTTGCACTTAACAGACAAACTCTCAGAACTATGGTTTCCATAGAGCACCTTCAGCTCGTTCCTCAGGATGCTGTGAGCACCGTGGCTGATTAAGAGCAATTTGTGTCCTAGCAGGTCCCTGAGACTTTGGGGCCAGCTGCCTTGCAGAGCAGGGACTGCCCCTGCCTTCCCCTGATTGCAATTATTGTGCTCCTTCTTCCCACAGTTGCCAGGTTTTTTTATTAACTTCTCAAAATGTAAGAGTCTCCCAGATATTATACAACTCCTGGCTTTACAGTCATGGAAAAACCTGTTAATAAAAATGCACTGCCTGTAGGACGAATTCTCAGCATTTTTGCAAAGGTCACGTAAAATATATTGCTTGAGTAGCCTTACATTGGTCGCCAGATAAGTCATTGAGAGGCCACATGATGACAGCTGCAAAGAAAGATTGTAATTCACTTTTATGTCTCTATGCAAGAAAATAAGAGGCACAAGCCTTCCCTTCGGTGCTGGGGATGCGGGCTGTGTGGAGACTGGTGCAGGGAACAAAAAGGAGCTGCTTTCACCAGGCTGACAGATAAGGTTGGAGGTCTTTCTCTGCTGAAGGCCTCACAGAGTTCTGCTTTGTTTCTTCTTTGCTGTCAGAACAACAGAGAAACTCAGAGAACAAATTGCAACCACATCATACCACGTCTTCTGGCTAGGATTTTGCCTCAGTCCCAAATATGACTCTTATTCTCCATGTACTTGTGTCAACAACAATTTCTTTGTCTCCTTTTTCCACATCCCCATTTAGTGGAAATGTAAAATGAATCCACTCAGGTTTTTGAGCACTAGCCCAGATTTTTCCATTATTGAGCCCACTTCTCAATAATGGAAATTCCCAAGTTTTACCTTTTCTGGGAGAAATGGTAAAACTCCTTTACCCTGTGCTCCATCAATGCCAGTTGATCCTGTATTTGGATTTTCTAATAACACAAACAGTGGGTCTGGGTCTCTTAGACTCCAACCCTTTGCAGTGCTCTATAATTGCAGTGGCTGATCTTTTTTCTAAACTATTTGTGGAAATATTATTTTTTGGCCAAGAAACTGGCATAGCATCAGGTCAAATCACTTTATGTCAAACACAACAATAACTAGAAATGACACAAGTGTATAAAAAAAGAAACCCTGGAGCCACAAATCGAGATGAACAATTGTCACATGTCTATGTGACACCCTACTCCTTCCATTCCGGGACTGGAGACATTATACACCTATTGCTGATAGGGAGGAAGTTTGGACTGCATTATTTCTAGAAGGGTCTCCAATTCTAAATACACAGATTTTTGAGGGAGAGCCAGGCACCAGTGGTGGTTATCATCTCACAGAGGTGTTGCCAGAACCATTAAAACACAGAGCTCTGCAAGTCTCGTACGTAACAGCGGGAGGTAGAACAAACTAATTTTATTATCAACTCGGCTGTCAAGTGACAATGTTTTTTAAATGCCATGAATTATGTATAAAATACATTAATTTTTATGCTCTGCTTGGAGAGTTGCTGTACTCACACCCAAAGGGCAGGGGCTGTGCCTGGCAGGGCAGGGGCAACTCGTGCTCCCAGCTCCCTGCTGCAGCCAGCAGCAATGATATCCATGACAATACAGGTGGCAGCTTAAAATGACTCGAATAAGATCAAAATCAGACACAGTCTTCCAGCTAGGAATTAATGAAATACCTGTCCTTGATAACAGCAAACTGAGTAATAGGAATCTGCAGAAACTGTTCATTTAAATACATTTTGTAGACGTAACAAGTTGCACTGTGCTGTTCTTTGCATCTTTAAGAGTGTCTGGGGATTTATGTCTTGCAAAATAGAAACAAACTAAGAAAACTGAAATATATTGTGTCTTTAGCTGTACTTTACAGCACAGCTTGTGTTTAAGAAGCAGTCTAGACATGTAAAAATGCTAGAATAAACAATATTTTTTTTCATTATTTTAAATTAGCTTCTACTGGAAAGCTATAAATTTCAGAATGATGCACACTAACAGGATTGCATATCTATTCAAATATTCCAAACAAAAGATACTAAAAGGCTATTCTGTTACCTGCCACAATAAAAATAAATTTCCTTCCAACTTAATGCAATTACAAGTGATTTCCTGTAAAAGAAAAAATAAACCTTCAGGATATTTTGCAGGATATTTTACTTACTAGCAAGAAAAGTCACATCCTTTTGTTTTTTCTCCCCCTCCTTATTTTAGTGGCTTGTTTAACCTATTTTAACATATAAATATTATTAAATACTATTTAATATTCATTATAGAGCTCCAAATACTGGTTGGTCTTAAATAAATATGGTTTTTTTTCATTCTCTTTCAGCTGAATTGCGTGTGCAATTAAAGAATAATCAGCTAGAGTCATGGCTGAGGTTTTGAATTTATGACCACTGGGGTAAAAAAGAGCTGTTTCCTCTGTAGAAATGACAGAAGTGACCATGCCAAGGCACAGAATTTTTCTCCTTGTGACTGTGCAGGCCAATAACAAAGCAGGTAGGTATTTATTCTGACCATACCTGTAGAACAACAGGGGTGCAGTAAGTCAGGTACTGATCTGGATGTTGGAAGACCCATCTTCCTTTTCTACCAGGCTTCTCTCTTCAATCTGGATTTTGACAAGTCTTTTAATTCTCATGCCTGACAGGTTCTTATTTAATGTGAACATTAGTATGTCAGTAATAGAAATATTTTAAATATTGCTCAAATTATGTTTGAATAAAAACGTATGCAGATATTGTTTGATATAGCTCAAAATTTTTACATTCAGAAATGGAATCGATTTCATGAGTATGTTGCATGCCTAGATCTCCTTGTATTGTCTTGCAAAGACCTGTTGAAATAAAGGGCTTTTAAATCATCATCAGACTTGGATTTCTTAACATATTGAGTATGTTGTGTTCTGCAAAAGTGAAGAACATTACTCTTTAGTAACAGGATATATTTATTTTAGGATCCCTTTTGACATCACCTTAATACCAGTGGCATTGGTGGTACAATAGCAAAGAGAGATCAGTCTGATGTGTGATTTGCAGGTAATTCTATTCCCTGGCTTCCCATGCCCTGTAATACGAGTACCAAAACTGTTCACCAGAGAAACAGAGGAACTCGTGTCCATGGTCTCACAATTCTCTGACCCTAACTTTGAAGAATTTACTCCCTCATGGGCTAGAGAATGAAAGAATTGCTTTTCAAGACAGGATTTCTGAGACAGAACACTCACCTGGACCCCATCAAGAACTTTATTCATTCAATGCAAGTACAAGGCAGGACTTGCTGAACAAACTTCTGCTGCAGGGGCAAAATAATAGCAGAGATGCTTCCAGCTATGTCATGTTGCCAAGGGTTTAGTAATTCCCATTCCAGGGATTGCTGTATCTCAGCAGTCAGTGAAGCTGATCATTTAAAAATGCTTGGGATTGTTTTGAACAGAAAGAGTTATGCAGAAATGCGTGCCACCGGGATGTGGATTCCTTTCCTTCAATTTAGAGAACAAAACGGTTCAGCGTCAAGGTTTTCACAGGATTATGTAACATTCCAGCCCTTCCTTCCACAGCAGGGTCAGGGAATGGTTTGTTGACAAGAACACTGAGGAATCAGCACAGACGCGTCAGTCCTGCCTGGGCCTTGGTTGGCATTGTAGGGCATTGCGTTCACTCAGTTCAGCTTTGGCTATTATGTGTGGACTCTTAATCCTACTTCCTGAAAAAGATGTTTTACCAGTCAAACCCTAGAATTGCAGTAGATTTGTTGTTTGTTTGTTTTTATCAAAATTACACCTGTTGCTAACGCTCATGACCATGGCTAGTCAGGATTCTCAATGAAACAGAAGGGAGGAAGGCTCCTTGCATCAGAAGACGCTTTACCTATTTCTCAGAACGGTATTTGTTGTACAGTATCTCACCCCACTGCTCACTGTTTAAGGCGTTAACAATCCCACAGGCGTTATAAATCCTTTATTTTGGCGGTGCCGCGTTATAAATCCTTTATTTTGGCCGCGCCGCGTTTCGGCCGTGAGGAGCTGGGGCCTGCTCCCGGCGCTGGCTGCATTTCCCACGGCGGCGCCGCTAGAGGGCGCCCCAGGCAGCGCTACTCCCTCACGGCCTCCAACAGCTTCGCAACTCAAAAATTACCGAAAAAAGGTCCTTTTTAGCGTCAAACAGGGGGAAAAAAAACAAAAACACGCGGTATTTTTCATCGCTACAACTTAATTTCGCTGCCTAGTTACTGATTATCTGGGAGGTTGCTTTAACCTTGCAAGCCGCCTGACGCAAGTCGAGAGCTCGCGTAACGGCCTCAACGAAGCATCCAGGAAACGTCCCTCAGAAGGCTTCAAATTAAGATATCTCTCAATTAGTACCAAAAAGGAAAAAAAGGCAATGCTGCTTATACACTCACAGGGGTTTCAGAGCAAACAGCAAAAGAAAAAAGTAAACAGTTTGAAATACATTGATCGGTCAGTTTTGTCAAGACTTAACGCACCTGTGTCTAATTAAACTTAGCCTAGGTCTCCTTTGCTTTTGAGTTTAAAATCTGGATTTCAGTGCAGTTAAAGATAACTCATTCAAGTCTTATATAGCATTTTTCTTGTTGCTAAAGAAAGAAAATCCCTGTTGGGGCAAAAGAATATATTTGCTGTCCTAAACCTTTTCCATGCTGAAACCAAGTTGTCAGCTCACATAATTTCTCAGACTGAAGAATTTGAAGGGAAAACCAAAACAGATTAAATATTTTTCTTATCTTTGTTCCTAATAATACTGAAATACAATGAAATAATACACAGAAGTGGACCATGACAGCTTGCAGATAATGCATTTGATGTATATAGTAAGACAATTGACAACAAAACATTTTGTTGGTTTTTGCAACACATGGTTATTATTTTTAATAAGTAGTAGCTATGGATATAGCCTAGAGGGCTCAAATTTTCATTTATCCAGTGAAATTAGTGTATACTCCATTCCAGAGGGTCATAATAAATATAATTTAAAAAAGCAACCAACTTTGTACTTGTTGTACTTAGTGGTGAGGCAGAGCTTGCTTCAAAAGATGATTACTTATGCCCATTATTTGACAAAAACACGAGACCCAAAATATACAGGTGACATTTTCTGAAGTGTCTTGGATATTCAGTTTAAAAATAGATGTAATTGGTTGCACTACTATGGCAGTTACAGCTTTGGTCATGGTAATAAAAGCTGTAGTTGACCTGGTGCAAGGAGAATTTATGGGAGTGAGATTTCACCCTCCTGAACTCTTATAACTGTTTTTAAAATAATAATAATCAATTAACATTATGTTTCGACATTTTAACTGTATCAGTATAAATTGCAAAGCTTGGGCACGAAAGCAACCTAAACTTCATGAACTTCCTCTGAAACTGAACTAAAAAATGAAAACAGAACTACAGAGGGCCAGAATAAATCACCACCATTGTTCAAACTTGTTTAGCAAAGAAATTAGAAATCAAGGCACTGGCAAAAATGTATTCATCTCATACATGGTCCAAGTCCAATACATCTTTATGCATTTAAAGCATACAATCCTGGAGAATGTACTTCTGCAAATATTTTCTATTACATGCTGCTAAGTTTTTTGCTAATATTCTTACTTGTGTTCTCTGGAAACATTTTAAAGTGAGTTTTCAAGACCACACCTTTCAGGGTATGATCACAAAATAGGTCATTAACATTGTTAAAGATATTTTCATTTTTCTATAGCATGAAAAGTCATGAACCAAAATAACCTTTTGTGTTTTATTGCGTTATATTGATTAATCTACACCAGATTATATTGATTAAGTACACCAGAATATTTATAATTTTGTTTATTTTTATGTATTACACTAGTTTTATATTGTTGAAGAAACATAATTTGATCCAATGGTAACAAATAATATACACCCAATAATATTTATCATATAATTGAGAGGAAGAATAATTTTATTGTATGATAAGGTAGAAGCCAGGTTCTGTGTCCAGACCAAGAAGGAATCTTGGGCACAACCCTGAAAAACTGCCTCTGCTTCAGTTCTAAAGTTAATCTGCATGAATAAAATTTTAAAATAATCCAGAGATATTTATCCTCATCTTCATTGTTATCATCATTAGCATTATCAAGAGCATTAAATAAAGAACTGAGGGTTAGGGATTAGGGGTGCCTGTCTCTGCAGGGTAGCTGAGATCTTTATTACTGTATTTGTTCTGAGCACCATAATTTCAGTTACTGAACTTCTGCTATCTTGAACACATGTTTTGGATTCTTTGTCAGGAATAAATGTTTATGTTTGTGTTCTTTACATTAATTTTGTAGAGAAGGGAGCTACTGAACAAAAGTCGCTGCCATGGTTTTGATAAGTTTTCTTTGTGTGCCTCAAATAAACGAAAAGTCAGGGCGAGGCCAACTCGAAAAAAAGCTGCTCTTCCTTCACAGCATTTCCACACGGTGACCAGAACTGCAGGAAACATAAAGAGGGGACTCAGAGTCACTCACAAGTTATTGAAGCTTAACAAGTTAATCCATCATCTGACCCGAGCGGGGCCAAGTCAGTGCCCTCTGCCCGTGGCAAGGGCCTGGTGACTCCACCACCTTCTCCTGTCCTGTGTCCCCAGGGGCTGGGCTCAGGGCAGGAGCTGCCGTGGCTCGGCTGATGCTGTGCCTCCATGCATTGCTCTGGTAGCCACTTGTAGCCTGAACCCCTGCCTACAGAGACAGATTTCTGTCACAAAATTCCCCGCACAGACAGGAACCAGCTTTTGGCTTTATCATTATTTCCATCACTTTAGTGTGGCTCCAATTACACAGGTATAAAATGTTTCTGCTGGCATTCCCTGGCATCAGTACAACAGCAGTTAAAGAGATAACTCTAGGACTGGGAGAGATGTGTGAATAACAACAGCTGATCAACAGCCATGCTGATAAAATTTAAATGAGATCAAGCCTAAATCTTATCCTACACTGATAATGGGAATGTCTGTTATGTGTCAGACTTACTGGGCGTAAGAGGAGAGCGAGGCCAGAAGCTGATCTCGATAAAACCTCCCTCAGGTTCTCAGGGGTTATCCTTTAATGCAAGGCAGAGCTACCCAGGTTTCCAGCTACACCGTGGGCAGTTGTGTCCTAATGAAAAACCACGCAGGCATGGCAGCAGTAAATGCCAGATTGATGATTACCACCTGAGCATATACATTATGGCACTGTCCAACTTTATTTGAACTGCACATTGCCTTGTTTTACAATTCCCACAGTGCTCTGCACTGTTTCAGTATGTAAAACACAGAAATAGACTGTAGATCTCTTTAGAGAATATTGTTTTCTCCTGACCACAGCCATGGGTCACTATATAAAAAGGCAAAAGCAATTTACTGTGGTCTTTCTACACTTCTGCTTCTAATAACTTGCTTGTACCATGTTGCAAATGAAAAGCAGAGTCTGTGGTCTATGCTAGACCTGAAATATAAATGTTTCACATTGCTCTATGAAGGAAAAAAAGCTCAGCCTGTAATCTGTACTGCCATGCAGTTCAGGGCTTTTTCCAGCCATAGTTAAACAAAATGGTTTGTCTGAACTGAAAATAAAGTATCCGTTGCTGTTGATGTGTCTGCCAAATTTAAAACATGATATAAACCAAAGTCGACAGCATAAGCCACTCAAACAAGGCCTCAGGGATTCCAAAATGTGCCTTAATATTTATTTTTCATACTTGATTGCAGGTTATGCACAGGTAAGTGTAGTGCTGCCCTGAGGGTTTTAAGTGTAACGTAGTCAACCATGATAATACCTTCAGTATCTCGGAAGACAGTCCTCACAATGACTAATAGGAAATGAAAGCAAAGCTGAGTGGTTTTCAGACTAGTTTTAAGTTTCCTCTGCAGTTATTTGATAGATTTCTAGAACATTTTCAATATTTGCCTCCTAATAAGACAAAACCAAGTATTACCCCATTTATGATATTCTGTGTTCCAGCACTCAAAATCCCCCTAACATTAAAAACCTGTAATAGATGAGAAATTGCTGTCTTCCTCTCTATCTACTATTTCCTCCAGTCATTTGGACTGATATTTACCAGCCATTTCCTCACAAATGAATCACTAACCACTGACACGTACATGTATGAGCGACAAAAGCAAATGAGCCTGAATTAGTCTTGTTCAGGCACTCCCCATTCATTTTAACACATCTCTTGCTGGTGGGACATCTGAGAACTAGCCACACAAATACTGGGTCCTCACAGACAATTATTTTAGCCTTAATCTTTTAAAATACTGGATTGGAAGATGCTTGTCCCTATTACTGACACATGTGCAGAACCAGAGCTGTGCCTCAGAAGAACACTTGAGAATCACCAGCTCTGTCTGCTTCCTCTTGTTCTACAGAGCTACATTTGCCTCAGCAGGGAGCAAATTTCAAGAAGCTTCATGTTGCTAGAGTAGCAAGGACACAAAAAAAGTACTACTAGAGTCAATTTTATCTCTGACAGAAAAAAAAGGTAAAGGGTAAAGTTTCTCACTGGAGTGTTGCACAGTCTGTTGCTGGAAGTTATACTTGACTGAGATCAACAAAAAATCAGCATATGAGTGAAGAATCACAAAACACAATGCTGTATCTTTAATATCTGTTCCTAGTTGTGGCTTATTTTCCCTTGTTTTGGCATTTACAGCAAAGGAGTCTCTCTGGAAATGCAGTTTGAGAAGTGAGAAGCCTACACAAGAAAGGAGCAGCGATGTCCTGGTGCCCTTTGATGTAAGCAGCTCTGTTGTCACAGGGTACTCACAGGGGATCAGATCCTGTTCTTCCCCTCTTGCTACTGGGTACACTGGTATTTTTCCTTTGGAGTCTTCTCCATTGTCACTTCATCTTCAAATCTGGCTGCTACCAATACAGCTCCTTCTGTCATTTGTTTTAACACCCATGTTGATTGGGAAGCCAAGTTCTACTTGAAAATATGGGATAATAATTCAAATATTCATTGTGGTTATGATCTCTGCACTGTGATTGTCTTCTTGGCTGTGAGAAGAGGCTTTATCACAATTCAGTGTTAATTTTGGGGGTACTGTCTTGTGAAAATGGGGAGCAGTTCCTTTCCCCTTGTCATCATCATCATAGCTGTGTCAATGGATGAAATATTAAAAAGTAACAAATACAGACCTTATTCTGTTGTGGTGTTTCAAGACTACTGTTGGATTCATTAGTTATGAAAAATCCAAATTTTTACTCTTGCTTTTCTTGCTTTCTAAAAGCAGAGTGCATGCATGTGTAAATCGAGAATTAGTGTTGGAAGTTCCTGTGGGTCATGAAGCTGTTCACCTCAAGGGACTCCAGTGACATTGTACTAAACTGAAAAACAGAGCTAGAGTGGTTGGTTCTGTCACCAGGGGCCCTGAAATGTACTTAGAACCTTTCTCAAAGTGTAGTACTCACATTTTTAATTCATGTTGCGCAAGAAGAAAGTTAAAACCTTTGCTTTTTCCTCCACCTCGTTTCACTATCACCATGGAGACAATTATGGGTACCATGACCAATATACAACTACCATGGGTACGTGGTACTCCTTTCTATTTTCTTAACACTATGTGCAACAAGATTTTTATTTTCTGGAGCTTCATTTTGAGCCTATGTTGTTCTGTAAACCAGTAGTGGCTTTAAATTGCACCCCTCTATAAATGAGGTTTATGAAGTAGTTATTCAGAGTTTACAGCTTCATTCTTCTCTTTGATTATTGTTAATGAGAACTTTGGTTCTCATTGTTTCTTTGTCCATTACTTTGAAGAACCATAAAGTTTTAGACTCTTACAGATGAGAAACGAGCATCTTATATTTCTTATTTTACACCTTCTTCAAACCTGGAATTGTTCTTTTCAATTATCTCTAACTTTAAAAACACTTTCCTGTTCCAGCCTGTAATTTTGCTTATGGTGAGGGAGATGCCATTACCTAAACCAAACTTACTTGGACCTGGCAAACTTCTCTCTACAGACCAGAGCAGCAGAGTGCAGATTTCCATCAAGCAGTGTGGCTTCATCAAAAATATTTGCAGCCGGGCAGTTTAGCTCTGCTTTTCAAACTGGGCTGATATGATTGGAATCAGCCGCTCTAACATGATTCTATTGCTTTTAGGTTTTATTCTTAGGCTGTGAGAACTCCTTTGCAACATTCCAGGGTTAAATTCTTTTTAACACAATGACCATGTTTTGTGACAATGAGAATGCTCTGCTACAGTAGAAACCCTTCCCAGTTCTTCTCTGCCATCATGGCTGAATCCAGCCTTGCACTGTTTCCACTTTATGTTTTCTTAAAGTCATTAAAGATGTTCTTTTGGCACTATGAGAGTGACCATGAAATCTAGTCTGCCAGAGGGGGAAGAGTCCAAATGCTTCCCAGAATGAAAAAGATGATTGCTAGAAAGTTACAAACCTCAGTTTCAAGAAATAATGATTCTTATTTCCTAAGCAGCTGGTCCCTTACATGTGCTGACTGCAGGCACCAGTGACAAATTCCTGCAAATAAGTCTCATCACTGGGCACCCTTCTACTTTGCACCAACCCCAAAATGCTTATTGCAGTGGCTATTTCAACACAGGAAGGTAAAAAGCATTTCACAGAATTAATTTCCTCTCTTTCATCAGAGGGATATAATGCATTAAGTGATTTGAAAACAGAGTGAGCCTCTTTTCTAACATGGTCACTCACTAGGCAGGCTTTCCACAGGGCACAGGAGCTGAAGTAAACAATCACTTCCACAGAAGGAAACTCTCTAGTGCCCTGCCGTGATGATGCTTGTAGAGAATAGGAAAAAAAAAAACAAACAACCAACTAACATTTCATTGCATGTTGAAAAGAAAGTGTAAGCATTCAGTTTCAAAAGCTTTAAAGCATAATTGAAATTCAACATGCAGATTTCTGTGTTATTACAATGCTGCATGCACTAGCTCATTTGCTGAGCAGCCAGCATTTTAAACCACACACTGCAAGAACTTGGTGCTGGTACAATAACAACGTAGAAAAATTAGGATGACAGCACCAGTATGCTCAGCCCCATAAACATTCCTCAGCTGAAATAAGAACTACAGGGCAGTGCTAGCGTGTATATTATGAGACCAGAATATTTCTGCTTCCATGTGCAGATGGAGCACAGATCACTAGTGTGCTGACAAGCTGAACTCCAAACAAAGAGATAAGCTACATATGTACTGGCAGGTAAGCTCACTGATCTTTTTAACCCAGTGAACATCTGATGTGATGTGAGATTCACTAAATTGTAGATTGCAAATCAAGGTCAGACTGAAGGGTGACTTCGTATTCTGTAACATTCTCCCTGCTTCACTGACTGAAACCAATCGTGAGTTCCACAATGCTTTTTGCTCTTTTAATCTGATAGTAATTTGAAAATGTATTTGACTACAGAACTAAATGCATCTAAACTCACACAGGCAGGAACTGTTAGAAAAAATATCCTAGAGAAAAGTAATTTTATTCCTACTCTATCACAGTGCTGCTGCTGCTGCTGCTGTGCACAAAGGGCAGCGTCAGAACCGAGCTGCCATGTCCATGGCTGAGGGGGCCAGGAGGCTGAGCTGGCACTGGAATTCCCTGGTGTGTAACCCTTTCCTTGTTCCGATTCCAGTCCCAGCAAGGAGCGGCACTGGGCTGAGAATGCGTGGCTGGGGCTCCCCTTTGCTCTGGGAGATGGATGGCGCTGGCAGAGCAGCCCAAAGCCACAGAGCACAGGAGAATCTGGGTCACTGTGCAATGCGCTCACTGTGCCAGATCATAGCAGTGGTGAAGCACTCAGACCACTAACCTAAAAAGGAGCTCCTGGCTGCTAAACTCACGTCTTAAATATACAGAACAACTTTTATTGGCATTGTAAGTTAGTTTTGGTTTTGTTCTCAGAATGAGTCATGTTAAATGAAAGTGTGTGCAGAGGATCAGTGCGTGAGAAAGGAGTATTTACACAGAGGGATGTGTATTTACACTCATTGGGGTTTTTACCATTCATGGCATACTGCAGGATTCACTGTCACCGGGAGCACTCAATGAAACGCCTGTTCTCCGAATCAGTCCCCCATTTATCTACTAAATCTTTCCATTTCACCCAATCTAAAGAACCATCAGTAAGCACAAAATATAATCTATACATTGAGGCAAGGAATACATTAGCTCTGTAATAAGGATGTGAAAGAAAACGTGCTCTTGGATTATAGCTGTATTTGCCTATAACTGTAGATCATTTGCAAGGCAGGCTGAGTGAAAATAAAAGATTCCCTGGCAACCCTCCCCGTCTCCAAATGCCTGCTCAGGCAGAAAAAAACAACCACCCTGCATACATATTCCAATGAGCCACTGCGGGGCAGTAACAACAACAAAAACATTCCTCGGCAAAACAAGGGGCTTTGAACAGCCACTTTCGCCTTCTCTGGGCAAAGGACACAAAGAAACTGTTCTTCGAAGAAAAGCCGAACATTAGGATTTCCATTCTTACATTGCAAAAGGTTATTAGTCTTTTTGGGAAGCATTTTATAGCTGTGCTTAACTTCAGCTCCTCCCCCAGAGATGCTGGCAAACAGCGATTTTGAAGCTGTTACTCAGTTCTAAAGCCATGAATAGAGGTTGTGTGTGAGATATCCAAGACTCTATTTAAGACCCTATCTGGGTTTTCTGTGTGTGCATAAACTCTTTTCTACCTGAGGGCTAAGTAAATAAGTTCTTTTCAAGTGATTATTCTCTGCGCAGGAATTTTCCCTTGTAAGGCATAGAAACCCCTGAAGATTAGGTATTTTTGTGATGCTTTTGTTCCTCTCAGGGCAAAATCTTCAGTGAACAGAAGTTATTACAAAAAAATTATTTTATATCTTAAGGGTAAAAGAATAGACTTTGTTCGGTTTTGGATGTAGGTTGGAATCAAAATTACTGAGCTGCTTTGTATCCAACATTTCACATCTAGAGGTTCAAAATTAGATCAATAGTTTTGTCTTCCTTCCCTCTACCCCCGCCATTCTGTAGGTTTAATAATATCAATGGAATATGAAGAAATTCACTGTTATTTCTTTTTGCATAGTACCAAAAGTGGGGGGAAAAAGCCTATTTAAGGATCTCTAATTACAATCTGAGTTTTCTATAAATACAAAACTTCCTGCAACAGCCATTCTGAATAGATTTTGCTCTTTAGTGCTGCAGAAATTTGTACCAGATTAGTACTGTGTGCTGCAATATAGAGTTTATGAAAAGTCCAAGTATCATGCTTCAATTGAAGTGTGAGAAAAAGAGGATCAAGATGTACAGAGAGCTGAATTACAGCCATGGCTCTTCAGTTACACTTTGAAGATCATTTTCATTTCCATTTTGATCTCAAATCTTACTCAGAAGTAATTAACATTTGGGGATGCATGACAGATGGTATGTGCCACCTTGTCTTTTTGGGCAGTCTTTTCTTGTCTTGGCTTTTCAAGACATATTCCAGACCTAAAATAATTTTTTTGGGGTGTGGGGAGGGCTGGGAAATGAGCTAAATGAACTTACTTTGGTTTGCAGACAGCAATATGAAAAAGTTGGAAGTTTCTTCTAATGTTCAAACATTCTTCCATCTTTAATTTTATTTATTTATTATATTTTAAAATATTTATCATATCTGTAGGTTGTCAGTTCTAGAGTAACCTTTATTTTTAAAGACAATAAGGCTAGGAATGTAATGTAAGAATCACCAGGAGCATTATTTCTAGTATTTATTTTCATATATCCCAGCTGATGAATCCTGCAGCTGACCCTACTGATACTCCAGGGTATGAAACTGTCATCTCATCTGTAAACTGGAGAACCTTTGGAGATCCTTGGATTTACAGCATTCAGGACTCTCATGTTTACCTTTATCTTCACAGTTTGCTTTGCTTTACTTTTTCATCAAATAGAAACATCATGAAAAATTAAGAAGAAAAAAGTATTTGGAAGTTTTATTAATTTAAAGTTATCTCAGGGACTAGGCAGCCAGCTGAATTTTCAATCAGAAGATCTGTGAGTGCTCATTACTAAGCCTGCAAGGTGGCATTAAGCATCATCTTCAAATTTGAGTTTCCCATCCGTTCTTAGAATTGCAGTAAAATTCCCGTGTTTATTCCAAAAGTGGATAACGTGCTTCTGATTATTAGATACAGCAATTTTGCCTCACAGGAAAGAGGTAAAAAACAACAAAAATAAAGTTAGGATATTCAAAACTACCTGTTCACCCTTATTCACCTTGAAGAATCAGACATAAATCGTGGGAAGAGCTTGTAGAGTTGGGGAGCAGGAGTTAGACTGATCCTGGAACTGTCTTAAACCTCCATTTTAATCTCTTTGAGTATCTTCTACTTGTGTGAGGAAAAATGGGAATGAAATAAGAAAAGTAAAAGATCGCCAAACTTCAGAATCCTGCTTGCTAGTTATTGGCTTACCTTCACCCACTCTGGAAACAGATCTGTGCTGGCAGCCCTGATTAAATGCAGCAGATATAAAGTGCAAGTGGCAGTTAAAACCTTGTTGAACACTGCAATGATGCTGCATTTCTCGACTTGGAAGGTTGTTCATCCAGCCTGCTCAGCCAGGATGTTCATCCAGCCCGTTTACCATTTATGAGACATTGTGTTAGCATTGAATTAGCTTATAGATTGTTTTAATATGACTTGGAGCAGTAGGGTGTATAATTGTTTGAATGTTTCTTTCCACTGACTGCACAGCATTTCTTCTTTCTGCACCTGAGAAGGCTTTTTCCTCCACCTGAACACTTAACAAGCAAATTTCCAGATATTCAGAAGCAAATGCAAACAATTTAGAACAAATCTTGTTCCTGCGATTAGGGCCTCAAATGAAACCCTACCAAACAGAGCCAATACAGATGAGGGTTTTTTTTCCTTTCTTTTTTTTTTTTTTTTTTTTGGTAACATTTTCTCTTCTTTTCAGTGTTTTTCTTTTCCTTTTTTTTTGTTTCAGGAAGGTATTGCAGCATGACGCCCATCCTTATCTTAAATCCTGGTTTTTGAAGAGAAAAATAGCTTTAAGCCCTCTCAACAGTGAAGTCTGTACATACAAAGCATATGAAGACTCAGTGGAAAGCTTTTTGTACCATTTAATGTTTGTAGCTTTTTGTATCATTTAACATTTGTTAGGCTGCCATTTATTTTCTGCCACAGGCTTTGGGTACTATGTCATATTGTTGATGTTATGAGTTAAATTTCCTATTAATCCCTAAGTGGACTTTAGCAGTGAAACCCAGGCTTGGGAATCTCTATGAAACTGTGCTTTGAATTGCCTACACATATACAGAGCACAAAGTAATCCCATCAATCATAGTGGTGTCTGTTAAATACCATTATGTGACTTAATTAATGTCTGCCTAGCATTTTCAGATTCATAAGCAGTCAAAAACATTACCATGATGTTCTTAACAGCTGTTAAATTTCTTTTATAAGCCAGAAATAAAACACAGAGTAAAGGTGGTCAGACGGGTTGGCAATTAATTGGAAAATCACCAAAGAGTACATGGTTAGGGAAGCAATTACTATAAAATGCAGGAATGAGAAAATGCAGCCATTAGGGATATCTGGTATTAAACCTTCAAAGGAATGTAAATATTTAATTTTTTTAAAAAAATTATTTTTGTATGATGCATTAGCTTGCAATGAATGCGGCACGTAATGCATGTAAAAGTACTCCTTGGTCAGCAAGGGAGGCAGCACAATGCCAAACATTAAACCTGTCGTGAAAAGCATATTTATACTGAGATGACTGGTGAGATGACAGCAGCTTTATATTGTTCTAAATATAAAATACTATGTACTTTTATTTACAGGCTTTTTTTAGAAAGTCATTCTTTAAACAGCCTTGTATTTCAGTCAACTAAATGGACGTGCCATGAATGAACTGCATGAGTGATATTACAAGATTAAGTAAAGTAATTAGTAATAATGACAATTGCAGATGTTTTTTATTTAAAAGTTTGTGATATGCTAAGGCTTGCAATACTCTTGGATGAGGCCTAATGTGATATTTTATATAAAGGTGGATGAAGAAGGTTGAAGTAACCTGATCAAGGGCTCCCTAGAAGATCCTTAGAGAATCACAGAACCACAGAATGGTTTGGGTTGGAGGGAACCTTAAAGATCATCTGATTCCAGCCCTCTGCCACGCCAGGGACACCTTCCAGTGTCCCAGGGTGCTCAGAGCTCCATCCAGTCTGACCTTGGACACTTACAGGGATGGGGCAGCTGCAGCTTCTCTGGGTACCCTGTGCCAGGGCCTCATCACCTGACTGTGAATAATTGTTTTCCTCATATCCAATCTAAACCCTCTGTCTGTCAGTTTGAAGCCATTCCCCCTTGTCCTGGCACTCCATTCCCTTAAAAAAGTTTCTCTGCATAAACTTGGGTGATACCCCCATGTATGAGCCATGATAAAAGCACACAAACCAAGCAAATGCTATTACAAATTAAAGAAATCTCACTTCTCATGTTCTTAGCCATCACAGTACTGGGAGGTTTGTTACTGTGAGGATACTACACAGTTACAGGCAGTTGTAAGTGCCCAGCAGCGTTTGGGATCCATTGTGTCTGGTACTTGCCACTGACAAACTGCCCAGGAGAGTTCTCTGCTTTTGCTTTTTCAGAAACCTATCATTGACACAAGGGAATTGATATCAAAAGAGGTTAGGGAATGGTTTATTGGAAAATGTAGTTCTTGTCAGCTGAACTCGGCAGCTGCACTTTTATTAGACTAACGTAAAATAAGAGATGTACACAGTTCTGGAGTCCCTCAAAGGTCCCTTCATCAGTTATCATCTTCCATTCCTGTGAAAGAACACTGAGATCTCCAAATCGTGTACCAGCCAAAGTTTCTCTTCCCCCCAATCTAATAAGGATCTCTTTGTAGCAAAAACGCTGCTGTCTCTCTCACTCTCTGTGAAAAAAAATCTGCTACAAGTCCATTATGGAAAAGGATCTTAAAAGCAATGGCACTAAGGAGAGCTGTTTGCTTCTGCCAGTTGGTTTTGTGAAGGAGAGGTTTACATATGTGTGTCTGTAGGTACAAATTAAAAACAAAACCTGCCATTGCATCAAAAGCTGGATTTCTGTTTGATTCCTTAATATGTGCTCTATGTTAAACATAGTTATGAATAAAATATTGTAAATGACAGGACAGCAAAAAGTCTTTTCTAAATAAACAAGCCCAATTTCAGAGAAAAGGGGAGGGATGTGCTCAAGAATGATTTAAACACACTTGAGATCATCTTAGTAAGAGGAGGAGGTGGTGCTGGAATTTAAGCAAAAGCATGCAAGCAGCATGAAGAGAATGAAAATGTAGAGTAAGGGCAAATGGGACCAGTAGGACAGATAGTAAATGAATGGAGTGGGAACTAGGATACAGGACAGATGTGGGAGACAAGACAGATGGCAAGGTACAACAAGTACAGCAAGGAGCAAAAAGTAATAATTTGATCATAGTATCTTCCAGTAAAGAAAAATCTAGGGTTTCTCTGCCCAGGGACACGTTTTGCAAAGAATTGTACTTAAAATTCTGGTCACACAGGTAGTTGTGTGATCAGCTTTGCTCACACTGTAAGGCTGCATGGGCTAATACTTAAAAAAACACATCACTACACTAAATACTGCAGCATTTTAATGATGATATTACTGAAAACTGGGTGAAAACTCACAACTCGTTACTGCTTTGAAATAACAGTGAAATTTTCCCATAAACTGCTAACTTCTCTTTGGCTTTCTGCGTGCCAGTACGTCAGAGGCAGAGCGCTGTGCACGGAGCTGGGACGGGAACACTTCAGTGCTTGGTGTCACCTGGGACCTGGATCTCACCTGAGGCTGTGGCAGAGAGACAGGAAAACAAAGAGAGAATTCTGGCTGGGCTGGTGAGAAGATCCCCGTGAGGGGCTGAGCTGAAGGTGTGCGAGGAGGAGGAAGCAGAGAAGCCAGCCGTGAGCAGCACCGCTCGCCTCTGCTGCCGAACGAGCTCTTCTGCAAAATGCCAAGGAACATCCTCATCATCCCAAGCCATTTTCAAAATGATTGCTAATATGGCTCAATTATGCTTTCTCTCCCTGCACCCATGTGTTTAAATGTGAAGGAAAATGGTGAGAGTGGCTGCTGAAGATGCCTGATAGTGCATATTTGCTTGGAAGTATATTTTCATATCAAGCAAATGTCAGAGCAAACACCTGCAATCTGCATTGCTGGTAACTATAAGAAACAAATGTAAGTTGGTTCACCACCACCGCTGAATAAAGCTCCTGCTGCTCTGTGGCTGTTACTATGTGTATTTCTGCACTTCAAAATGTGAAGGAAAGCACGTTGATTATTAAAAGCATTGCTCCTTGTTCCCCCCCCAAAAATGAAGTAAATATTAATTTATGGTCTTCATGAAGAACAGATTGAATTACAATGGATTTTGAAGGGAATGTTCTGTCAAAATTCACTGTTTCTTTACAAATAATTTGGTTAACACTTAATTCCAAGGAAGTGCAGAAACAAATTAAAACATGATGCTGTAAGACATTGAAATCAATTTAAATATTATTGCAGGTACCATGACTTTGTACTTTCATTTTCTTTCTCTCTCTCTTTAGAGATGAGAACCTAAGATCAGTTGTGTTAACGAGCAGAGGAGGAGAAGGGTCTGTGCTGAGCTTAGACCAGAAGCATATTAAATCTGTATTCATTCCCTTCTCTGTTGGCTGACACGTTTGTGCAGAAAACAAAATCCTCACCTCTCTGCTCTGTGCCTGAGAAATGTGGAAAAGACAGGAGCTGCCCAACCTCTGCTCCATCCTCTGAGCCTGCAGTGAGCGACTGCAGGGCTGCCACAGAGGTATGGATTTGTCTCCCAGTAATTTCATGTCACACTTTGTCCCTGGAAAGGAAAAACCAAATGGTATTTCTGAGCAGATGACAGGTCTGGTCCTTCAGGCTTTTTGGATCTGAAGAAAAAACCTACTCATGTCAATGAAAATCTGCAAAGAGGTTTCTGTGGGGAAGTGGTTGAGAAAACAGCCTGTGGGGCACTTGCAGATGCTGCGCTCAACATTTGTACACAAGGTAGGAAAAAATTAGCAGTCAAAAACTGAAAGCTACAATATTTGGTGTGGATGTTTTTGTTATCAATTTAAACCATTTTCTTTTGCTTTCTTTTTAAATTACACATAACAAGAAGTCACACAAAATACTTAAAATGTGATTAATTCTAAAAGAAAACAAAATTTAATATATTTATTATTG
Organism: Melospiza melodia melodia; assembly: GCF_035770615.1. NCBI lineage: Eukaryota > Metazoa > Chordata > Aves > Passeriformes > Passerellidae > Melospiza > Melospiza melodia. The sequence goes on along the minus strand of NC_086209.1, from coordinate 17,969,550 downwards.
CACTTATCTTGTTAGTGCCAGTCTATTGTGTTGCAGGAACTGGAATTTGATCAAAGAACTATGTGTGTGTGGATGTAACTTTTAAACTTCTGATAATAATTACTATTATTTTTGTTCCTGCTTGTTCAAACACTTACACAGGATTCCATCCTTGTGGAAGGCACTGAATAATTACATCAGTCCATCAAGGAGTCCTGCAAAGTCCTGGGTTTTGATATAATGAGTTACACACTTGAAAGGGAAATATAAAACTGCTAATTTGGAAATAACCCTTAAACAATTAATTTGAGGGCATTTTTATTCAACCATCTGGTTCATCTGGTTCACCATTTCATTCAAGCATCTGGACAAGTGCACCTCCTAGGCCACATTTTGGTCCACTTTGTTGCCTGACTTTATTTAAAATATTGAGTATTCCCTCATTCTATGGAAAACTCCCTCATTCTATGAATCGCATAACCTCAGGAAAAAATCAGTCCCAGTTTAAACAGATTGTTATTACTTTGTAAATAATATTTTTATTTTAGTCTTTACATGGAGTGTTGGAAATTTCTTTCATTAGCTTGCATAGTCTGTCTTCTGTTAAAACAATAATTGATCCAGCCTTCCATATAGTTATAATAAAAAAATGAGTATTATGCTAAGTAGGAGACAGTAATATTCAGCTGTGTGTTACAAATCACAAGCTTCTCATAATTAATAAAACATTCCTGATCAATTGCAACAAGCTATAAAACAGAAAATATAAGTGACATTGTAACAGAGTTTTTTACTCTGCCAGTGTTATGGGATTAGTTTAAAAATCAGATTCTTAAAAAATAATTCTTAAAATTGTTTTTCTAGCAGTTCATGAGTAAAATTCAAGAGTCTTTAATTTAGAGAAAAAATATTCTAATGAGGAATCATGATATTCTAGGCAGTGATGTATGAAAGAATTAAAACAATGCATTTAAGGGATTAATAACTGGGAAGTCAGAGGGAAATTGTCATCCAACTGAAAACTTTCTGATAGGATCCTAATGTAATTGGTTCTTTGTCCTTCACTGCTTGACACATTATCAATGAGCTTGAAGAAAACATGAAACCATCCAAAATAATTACTGCGGATTACACCAAGACAGCTAATGAAGAGACCAGGTCACTGATCCAGAGAGATGCGATGAACTCAGAAAAATACCACATATTCCAATACAGCCAGGTCAAAAAAAGAGGAAAACCTGTACTCTTAGGTCCAAAAGCAAAGGCAGCACTTGCAGGCTAGATCAAACAGGTGATGGTTGGGGTGCTGTGGATGGACGGCTGCAGCAGAGCTCGGGGCTGATGAGCAGTGACGAGATGCTGCACACACCTGTGGGGTCATTGGGGAAAATGACTCACACCTGCCAGGGCCATCTGTGCAGAATTGGGAACACCTGTGGGGAACTGGGAACACCTGTGGGGAACTGGGAACACCTGTGGGGAACTGGGAACACCTGTGGGGAATTGGGAACACCTGTGAGGAACTGGGAACACCTGTGAGGAACTGGGAACACCTGTGGGAGCTGCTGGGAGGGGACAAAAGGGCCCTCTCACGCCCACCCTGCTGTGGTTTGTGGTGTGGATGCACGGCTGAGGGAGCCACAGAGGCTGCTCGGTGCTTGGCTGCTCCTGGGAGGAGGAGGAACAGATCCAATGTTCAGGAGGTGACCCTGGAGGCTCCAGCAAAGGTAAGGGGTGTGCAGAGCTCTGCTCTCGCTGCCCGGGTGCCTTTTTTTGTCTCTGTGGTCTTTTTTGGTCTGGTCTGGTTTTTTGTCAATGTTAATGGTAAAGCTGAAGATTTTGGTTGTTGGCATTTCAGTCTGAAGAAGAGATGGTAAAAAATTGGTTACTAAAGAAAGCAATGCATGAAGTTGAGGGTTTTCCTGCTACAGGTGAATTTTACAAGTGTGTGATTCTTGGCTGCCACCTGAGACATGTGCTTTTCTTTGTCTGGGAGGTTTTTTTGGTTCAGTCTGTGATTTTTTTGTCAATATTAATGGTAAAGCTGAAGATTTTGGCTGCTGGAGTGTCAGTCTGAAGGAAGAGATGTTGAAAAAGTGTTTGCTAAAGAAAACAATGCTAAAAGTTGAGGATTTTCAGGTGAGCTTTACAAATATGTGGCTCTTGGCTGCTACCTGAGATGTGTGCCGTTCTTTGTCCAGGAGGTCATTTTGTTATGGTCTGTTGAGCTGTGGTTTTTGGCCAATATTCATGGTGAAGCTGAAGATTTTGGCTGCTGGAATCTCAGTCTGAAGAAGAGATGGTAAAAATTGGTTTACTAAAGAAAGCAATGCTTAAAGTTGAGGTTTTTCATGCTACAGGTGAATTTTACAAATGTGTGATTCTTGGCTGCTGCCCTAGATGTGTGCCTTTCTTTGTCCAGGAGGTCATTTTGTTCTGGCCTTATGAGCTGTGGCTTTTGGCCAATGTTAATGGTGAAGCTGAAGATTTTAGCCATTGAAATCTCAGTCAGAAGGAAGAGAAGCTAAAAAAGGTGTTTTTTTTTTTTTTTTTTTTTTTGTTTACTTGACTACAAGACAAGTTTTAAAGTTGAGGGTTTTCATGTTACTGGTGAATTTTACAAATGTGTGGCTTTGGCTGCTGCTTGTTGATGTTGCTATTAGATATTATTTCTGTATGCTGAACAGGTGGGATTACTCAACATCATGAGCAATGGCTATTGAGGGTGGTGGTGAAAATCAAGTGTATGTAATGGTGGGAGAGCTCTGGTAACTGCAACATGAGGGTTCCATTTAATCCCTCTGTATGTTCTGTGTGCACATCAAACTGTACATTGGATATGTAATTCAGAAGTTTTTATTGCACATGATTTCATTGTTTCCAGAAGGTGTGGATATGAACCACAATCCTGTCTAGATGTCAATGGCCATCAAACTCACATTAAATCTAAGGAATAGCATTTCAGGCAGGACATATCCAGCATGACTCCTCAATAAATTGTATTCTCACTATAAGTACTAATTCTTTGTCATTTCTTTCTCCTACAAAATTGATGTACTAATTGTTATTTGTGCATTATGCTCTCCCAACTTCTAATGTGTTTATTTCAAAGAAACCAGTTATATATAAATTGAGCTTCACAAATGTATCACAAAATGTTCTTTCCCTTTGGTGAGAATTTGGTAACTAAATAATCAAGTTAGAAGAATAATACAGTTGTTTTTTTTGGAACAGCTCTTTCTGCTGCACATCTCTGTAGGATATAACTCATTAAAATGTTGTGTTCCTTTTTGTTTTCCATCACTGTCCCCTTTGTAGCAGAGTGAACCCTCTCTGCATGAGAATTGTAAACCTTGCGTGGTGCTGAATGCCCCTGCTTTGTGCTTTGTGTGATTATTGTCACCACAGTCTGTGTGGCATTGTGTAAATCTTAAGAGATAGTAAAAGGAATAATATTAATATTGATTCTTGTGGCGCTCCTGTATTTGCTGCACTCCTTGGAAACTATTCCCACTTACAAGTCTCCTTTGATTTGAAATCTGCTTTTATTAATCTACTGCAGTAACTCAGATATTTTAAGGTAACTTTGTAGATTTGCTCTTTATGATGGGCTGCCTCTAAAGCTCTGCAAAAGAGTAGATAAACTGTATTACTTCCACAGCATCTTTCTTATAAACTGTTCCTTTTTCCTTAAGTTTCTGAAATGTCTTTGTTAATATCCTTTATGAGTGACTGAGGGAGCAGAAGGATTTGAGAGGAGCGTTTATTGTGTTCTAACCACCTCACAGACCCTGTAAAGGCAGGGAAAGCACAGGGAGGCCTAGGGCAGGCTTTGTTTGGGGAGCTGGGCCAGCTCTCCTGCTCAGAGGTTGGTTTGTGTGAGGACAGGGATTACCTGTTAACCGAACAAGTGTCTGCAGGAAGGCAATCTGTCTGCGAGCCACAGAATTTAAATGCTCTTCTGTTGCTTGTTTTGATACTTGGACTTTGATAATCACCACTTCTCTACTGATAAGACAGGAAAATGAGCCCATTCCACAATGGATGCTTTGTGCTTTCCTTTATCTACTCTTTGGGTACCCAGATATCCTCAACAAACCCTTCTTTTGCAACTTTTTTTTCTTGTTTAACCACAACAGCTGTGCTTTGAAATGGTCATCATAGATTAACACACTTTTTCTGCCTAATGAGTTAATTGATTTGCATATCTTATGATATTTTAGCATGATACACACCTGTGCTACTTGGTGTAATTCTCATTCCTTGTTGTACAAAGTTATTTAACAGAAAATACTGTAGAAAAGCTGGTACTGAAAGTATGTGTAAGCAGTAGGATGACTGGTCAGCTGCAGTTGGTACTATATAATTTGAAAATAGCATTTCTGTTAAAAATTTCAGACTGCTCTGCATCCTCAGTGATGACTTGGGCTCAATCCTAATTTGAGATATTATCAGTGGTGAGTGAGTCATGCTTTCCTCTTTCCCCTGGCTGGTGATGACGAGTGCGTTAAAGATCCTTTGCAGGATAAATTGTAATGCTTGGAATTTGTTTTCCTGTCCAGTTATGTAATTTATATTAGTCTTCTGATTGATCAAGTGTCTGCTCTTAAAAGTATGCTAAGAGTTTCCTTATGCCCCTTTTGAACCCGACCAAAGAGCTCGCAGTTAAAGAGCTGGTAATGGAAACTGATACAGCCTTAACCTGAAACAGATGTTGGTGTGAGGGCCAGGGAAACGGGGAACAGCCCCTGCTCCATGTTCCCTTTTCCTTCAACAGTGCCCTGGGGGCTGCAGCATGGCTGCTTTGTGTCAAATGAGCTTTAATTGCCCTGACCAGAATAACCTGGGGCTTGTTGCTGTGGGGCTCTTGGCTGTGCTGTGCCTCAGAAACACCCAGACCCAGCACATCTCCTGCTCTGCTGCCTCAGGGACAGCTTCTCCTGGAAGAACTCAGGTGTTGTGGGTTCTTTGTCTCCAGGTGTATCTCTGCTCCAGCAGGATAATTTGGGACCGGCCTGAGCCCAGTCCTGTCTCTGACCCTGCCTTGTCTGGGCTCTGGGGAAGGTTTCCCCTCTCCTCCTCTCCCAGCTGTGCCCTGCTCCATCCTGTGGGGCTGTGTCCCCTGTTTGGTGAGGCTGCACTCAGCTGGTTTCTCTCTGCAGCTGGACAAACCCATCTTCTTGCCTTTCAAACTGAAAGAGAGTAGATTGGAGTTAGATATTGTAAGCAAATCCTCCCCTGTGAGGGTGAGGAGACCCTGGCACAAGTTCCCAGAGCTGCTGTGGCTGCCCTGGATCCCTGGCAGTGCCCAAGGCCAGGTTGGATGGGACTTGAAGCCACCTGGATAGTGGAAAGTTTGCCTGCCCATGGTAGGGGGCTGGAATCAGATGGTCTTAAAGCTCTTTTCCACCCCAGGCTGTTCTCTGGTTCCCTGGCAAACTATTTGTAGCATTGTGTCTGCAATCTCTTGAAATGTTTTTTTTCAAAAATATTGTGAAGGTTCTGCCATCATTCAGAAGCTTGTGTTGTACAGCTTACACAAAGGAACTTTGTGTAAAAAGAAACAAAAAATACTCCAAAAACCTGAAAAAACCAATCAGTTTGTACTTGAAGGAGAAGGTTTTCCTGCCAGTGGAGTTCCCACATCAGCAATACTGCAGAGATGCAATGGGCAAAGCACATGAAATCTGATTAAGGAATGTTTTCCTTAAAGGTAATCTTACAAACATAAGCAAAATTGACAGTTGCCATCTGTAATCTGGAACTTCTCTAGATTTCATTTGATTTCTCAAAACCTGTGAATTTTGAATGAAGAGAAAATCTCTGTGGTTCACATAATGTGTTTAGAGACATGAAATGCCTAGACAAAAAGGCAAGGAAGGAGAAGGGAAGAAAATCTATCATAATGGTAGTTCTGCATGCAATACCACCAAGACCTGGTGAAAAATTCTACCATGGGGTGAGAATCTTCTCTCCATCCCTTTTGGACTGTGTTTAGGATAATGAATTTGTGTTTGAATAAATTAGTGTGATGAGTGACAATTGTTATTTTTCAAGCCAATAAGAATTTAAGAAAGAATTGAATGCAAATAAATACTAAGCTGAGAAATCTGACTCTATTTTTTACTGAAGGAGTTTTTTTACTTGGTTTGGATCCTGAACATGAAATCAAACCAATCTTTAGCTTTCTGAGAAATGGGAGTAATTTGGTACCAGATGACCCACAGAGCTGTTTGGTGCCTGAGCTGTTTGCAGCATTTTTGTGTGTTTGCAGCATTTTTGTGTATTTGCAGGTTGTGCTTGTCCTGTGCACTCCTGTGGCTGCCTGGAGCAGCTCAGGGCACCTTGCTCATCCTGCAGGGCCAGGGAAGCAGAGGTGTCAGTCCAGCAGTGCTGCTGTGCCAGAGGAATGGGGGAAAAGAATGTTTCTTGTGCTGTTTCTGAGGAACAAAGCAGCTTAAAATGCTATGACAGGAGACAAGAACAAGCTTTTGAAAGCCCTGAAGCGACTGAATGTTTTGTAACAGCAAGGTGGTTGGATAAATCCCACGGTTCTGTGGAGGATGTGCCAGCTGATAAAGCTTTTCTCCACAAGAGTTTGCATTCTGCTTTTAGGGCAGAATCCTTCTATTTGAGAGGATGGATGTCTGCATAGGGAAAAACAGTGCCCAGTGGGAGAGGGAATGGAATTAAATTCAGTATGTAATGAGTGAAAGACAGGTAGATGCAGATTGGTATTCCTTTCCTGCCTTCATTTTACCTGCGGAGTAAGTGATGCTCAGTATTTTAGTAGTGGTGATGTGGTTTCATTCACTCAAACTCTAATAAAACAATTCAGTGCTGTTTCTGAGGTTCTTTTCACAGAAGATGGGTGGGTGCAGATGGGCAGGGCGGCCATCCTTTGAGGTTTCAGCCGTGTGTGCATCCCTCCTGTCACACACACTGTGTCTCATCCTTTCTGTTTCCCTGCCACGAGGATAACTGTGGGAGCTCTCAGTGGGTGTTCAGCAGGTAGGGAAAAGTTGGGGAAGATTAGGATTTAAACAAAGGGTGTGCAGCTGATTAGGCTACAGCAGAGTGTTTTAGACAGCACACACAACAGGGTGCTGCTACAAAGACTGGTGCAGTACCAAACTAAATCACTTTAAAAGGAACAAGATGATTTAAGTAGGGATTATATTTTTTTAATTCACTGTCAGGAATTTTTATGTAAAACTACTTGGTACCTCAGATTGCCAAGTAAATCTGCATAGCAGAATGTCTAGTGAATCTCAAAATATTTTTGGCTGTTTTCAGAATTATTTTGCAATTATACAGGAAGTAAGTGCTATGTCATTGTATATTTCCAGCCTGTTGGCAGTTGGTTTTATTTTAGTTTTAAGAGGAAGGCAGGGTGATTCTAAACTGGTAGTCATGACGTTTATACGCTTTCTAAAAACTGATAATTGAATACTTTCATCATAAGAATTTTTCCCTTTTAGTCTCGCTATATGACAAGGCCAAATAAATGTGGAATACTTTTCATTGTATTACATAGCCTGAAATCCATGAAATTTCATTTAGATGGGGTCATATATGTTGCCACATGGAATCCATCATGTGTGTTGCTTTCTCTGGGTACTTCTGGTTAAGTCAGGCTGCCTTTGCACTGGCCTAGGTTGATGAGCAAAGTGATCCTGTGCTCTGAAGTATTAAAATGGAGTTTTTCCCACATCAATTTGGCTGTGTGGAAAGTTATGTGCATCTTCCTTTGTGTACAAATGAGTTTAAACAGGTGTGTATCTACACCAAAAGTTAATAAAACTGGACTGCGTGATTTATTTATTTCTCTTTTAATTTCCAGCTGAACTATTTCCTATGTAAGGTTTTCTGTTTCTGCATGGTCTCTCTTTCATTGCTTACTTACCCTCTTTGTTTCACTTTTTGGTTTATATTAATTGGGTGGATTGAACTTTTATTCAACAGAGAAAGTATCTGAGTACTCTAGGCTATTTCCTTCAGTTTTCCACGAAAGAAAAAAGCCAAACAAAACCCCAAGATGTCTTAAATGGAATGAAAGGCATCTATATTCTCTAGTGGCAAAAGGAAAATTCCTTTCTGTTTCAGCAGGATAAGAACCTTTATCATATCTTTTAAAATGGTTTAAAGTGGAGGATTTTTGTCAGCTGTCAGCTTGAAAGGTCATGTTTTAGGCAGTCAGTCCTAAGCCCCTTGGATAATGTTTACAGTGCTCTCAAATGACTTAAAATGGACTAAATTGTTTTCAGCTGATGGTAGGAAAGGTCATGGAGGAAATCTGTTTAGCTGGCCTTGCTTGCTGCCTAAGTACACCCAGTAAAAATGTGCCATAAACTGCAGCAAGGCAGGAGTTCTGACTGTAAGAGACACAGGAGGGAATGGAATGGAGCTCTTGTGGGCAGAAATTGCTTGGCAGAGAGTTTGCTAAGCAGGGGTTGCTACTCTAGGCAAACTTTTGTCCAGTCCCTGCTAGATTTTACCTTTTCCTTTTGTCTCCTTTCATGTTCTAGTTCATCACTTGAAGAATTTGTTAGGGGCATTTTCTAATATCAGTGTGGGTGCTCATAACTTCCAGACACTCGAATGAGAGGCAACCATGATCTTTAGGTGGTGGGAGAGTAGGGCAGACAAAAAAGAGTACCTCAGTGCTGAATTTCCTGAAACCCCTTGTCAGCCCTCACTTGCCCCCAGAATGGGGCTCCATTCCCCTCACTGCAAATGTCACTGAGCTGATTACAGGGACAGCTCATGCAGTGTAAGGTATTGCCAAATTTAATGATGAAATGGTCTTATTAGGGAAAACCAAGATAAATTACCTGATTGTTATGGATCTGGCTTCTAACAGCATTTGGTGCTGGATTTTCTTCTCATTGTTCTTGTCCAACCTTTCCAGAAATGTCTTCTCTAAATTATAACAAAATGCATAGTAATTATAGCAGGTCTTGTAGTGCCTGATATTACATACAAATGTTATTTTTCTTCTGTGAGTGCTGGAAACCCCAAAGTAGTGGGATTTTACCCTGGAAATCTCAGAGGAGAGAGACAGCCAGCCTGGTTTTCAATACTTAAGTGGCCCAGGTAACTTAAGCTGTAAGGTTTTTACCAAGAGTGGATGAGATCAAATTTGAGGAGAGTAAGTGAAAGGCTTGTCTGCCTCTCTCAGACATTGTGCTGCGTTCTTTGGAGTGATGAACAGCAAAGAGGGCGGCTCCTTAATGATGTTTTTGCAGATACAAGAAGAGCTGGTCTGTGTTTGAAATGTGCAAAGTGCTTGCACAATATACAATTACAGAAAACACTGTGTTCCATTAGCCTAATTCCATTATTCCCCAACTGAGTGGGTAATCCAGGGAACAGGAGTGATCCAGCATTATTAAAAGCTTGTCTGGGTTTCATCTCCTGCTCTCGTGCCAGGTGGGGCCTTTCTGCAGAGTCAGATCGACGCTCAGTAAGGTTCTGTGATAAAATGCCACAGAAATAAAGTGCATTTATTTACCTGGCTGTGTTTTCAATGTTGAACAAATGCTGACTTGAATGTGTAAGGTGTGTCGGCTGTACAAATGCCATGTGATTCCTAATTTTGTGTAATTGTGTGAAATGCTCCTTTTATTGCGTGAGCTGAAGGAAAAGTGTTTTATTTTTTGCATTTGACACTTAAGCACAGTCTTAGAACTTCTACACTTTAGATATAAAATTGCACTTTTAAAGGTGAGGTCACTGTACTGCATTTCAGACTTAATTTTTAAGTGGTGTGACATCACTATAGAAAATAATGTATTTGTGTACTTCAGATGCTCAGGATATTTGAAGGTAAAAGTGTCTGAGCATTTAAATATTGATTTAGAAATTTTAGCTGAAATACTGCTTTGAAATGTACAAGACTTCTCAGTTTATGATAATAAAGCTGTCTGCCCTTTTAGCAATGATCAAAAGTGCAAAATGAAGTTATATGGGGTGGGGGGAAACAACCACAGTTTGTTCTGTGGCACAGCACTAATGTTTAGTGGAGTTTTGAGGTTTTGGTTTGAGGGTTTTTTTCTTGGTCTCTTTGAGGTGATTCAGTGTGATTTGAGTCATTTGACAGCTATAAATCAGCCTAAACTGAGTGGAGCACTTTGCTTTTCTGCCTCTCTCATCTTCCTCCTTCCATAACAGTTTATCACAGTGGCCAGGAAAGAGCTCAGTCAGGAGGACAGGGAGACCTTGTTCTTGTGTCATGTTTTCATCCCTGGATATTAGTGTGTCACTCGGATGGATACAGATTGTTTTCGTTGTCCTTCAGTCTGTCATATGTGGCATGCAGCAAAACAAACTCCTCCAAGCCTACACAGCAAGCAAGTTTTACAAAATCTGTGTGACCAGACTGAATTAACTCTTGACTGGTTCAGCCTGTTCAGAACAGGGCAATCTGTGTGTGTGTGTGCCATTAAATCTCTGTGTTAGGGTTGCTGAGCTCCTGGGAGTGGCTTAGGGGTCACACAAAGCTTGTTGTAGAGAGCAGAACTCTGGAGTGTAACTAAATCATCGTTTTTTATGGTAAAATAGCATGTTAGGTAATTATACATATCACAGAAAGCATGAATTGATTGAAAATAGAAGTTAAAAAGGTTATAGAGGAAGGTGGCCTATTAGAGCCATTTTTATTGATTTACTGATTTTAAACTTCCCCTGGCTTCGGTGTAAAAGGCTCCTGTTGAGTTTCTTTGCCATGGAAAGAACTGAGCACAGGGTTAGCAAACCAGCCTGTCTCTCTGGGAAAGTTACCGATTACTAACATTTAAACTTGCCTTAGTCATTTTATCTTTGTGTTGCTTAGTCTTTTCAAGTTACTTTACATGAGAATTTCCCCCACTGCCCAGTGTGCGTGCACAAGGAGCTGCAGCTCCCCTGGGAGGAGGAGGAACCGTGAGCTGGGTGTCTTGCCCTGGCTTTCAGCCCTTTAGAGGAACAGCTCTGCACAGCTGAAATGTGAATGTAGCTCTGAATGGTTTTACTGGGATTAAATTTACCTCAGGCAATCGAGTGTCCATTTTATATCTGCATTTGTGTTGACCTTTTTGTGGTACCGTAATGCTGTTTAATGCCACCTGAAATTCTTCTCCTCAAAACCAAGAGGCATCTTAATGAAGAAAGAAATATTAGTGCATCATTCATGTGATTTACTGATGGTCTAGCTGACCTCTGTGTGGATCCAGGGGTGCAAATTGTACTTTACAAAGCAGCCTTGTTGTTCTGGCCTTTTCTACCCGGCTGTAATTTAAAACTGAAGCCTTTAAATGTGCTGAGGTAAAATGCAAGCTCTGCTGGCAAATTGGAGAGATAGATATTGACTGGGTGTTGTGTCACTAGAACCAGACATTCAGGCTCCCTGAAGTTTTAATTTTTGATTTAATTTTTTGATAATGTGTCACAGTTGTAGCAGTGTGTCTGAAGCAAGGAAAAATGACAAGCAGGGCCATTAGGGAGTCTGTGCCTACTCACTGCTGCTCTCCACCCCACCTGAATCCTGGTGTTCCCAGAGTAATAAAAGCGTGTGATAGAACCATTATTTGACAGTAGGACAGGGACTCAGATGAAATCAAATGCAAGATTGCTTGAAAGCTTAAATTATATGACTAATTAACAGACACTCAGGTATTTTGAAGGTAAAAATACGCTGCTACAGCTAACTTTGAGTAGCTGGTGAATTTCTATGGCAATGGGCAAGGGTTTCCAATCCAAATGGTGAGAGATCTGGAAGAAATTTGGCCCCAATTAATCAAGCCCATGATGATTGGCCCCAGTTAATCAAACCCATGACTTTTGGTGCTCTTTTAAATACTAAAAATTAACTGCAGGGCTGTTTCAGGGAGGTGCTTGTGTGTGAGAGGGAAATGCACTGGTAGGTGACAGCTTGGGCAGCTGTGATTGCTATGCTGATAAGCTGCTCTTACAGCAGATATAATGTGAGGAACCATAATCTTAATGGCTTTTAGTAGCACTCAGACTGCTTTTATACAAAACACCTTTGTAAACAGGAATTAGGATAAGTCATTTTAGACACAGCATTATTTCATAATCAACTTTGTTTTATCTGTGTGTTTATATACATATTTTATTATTGTAACTGCTGGAGTGTCTTATCTAGCTGAAAAACAAAAGAAATGTGGGGGGGAAAGGACTTGAGTTACTTGTTGAAATTTATTGCTGATTTACTCTTGTCATGATATTGTTTTTGTAAAAACTGAAGGTGGTAGAAAAAACTTGCTATAGTTAAACACTGAAAACCTGAAAAATAACACATAGAAGATAACACATAGCAGATAAGACTGAGGCAAGGATGGGGGAGGAAAAGGCTGGAAATAGTAGTACAGAGAGCCAGAGCTGGTGTCAGCTTGACACAAATGGAGTGGATCTGCAGACATTTGTGGTGAAAGGACAATGGGCAGCAAATGGTTCAGCTGGGTTGAGAGAGATTATTTACTTAAACTGTGCTGTCTCCCTGTGCTCCCATGGGAGCCATGTGAGGCTATTTCTACAAATGAATCGGCGTTTAGAGGGGTTTATTGCTTCTCTTTTTCCAAGTATCCATAAAGAAATGCTAGGCTATTCCTAGTGGAATTAGGGTCAGGGTGAACATGATCTCTGTTTCTGGAAACCCAGCCATTATTTACAAAGTAAAAGTACTTTTATCCTGGTGATTAAAAAATAAATAAATAATAGTGATTTTTCTCATTGAAAGTTATGAAAGTGAATCCCTCTTAAAGAAGTTTGAGAGCAGAAGGGGAATTAATATTTAATATTACTGCTGTATGTCTTGGAGCTGGTATTGTCTGATGCATTTCACCTCTGCCTTCTCCACAATGAGATGTCCCTTCAGGAACGGCCTCAGGATCAGTTTAGAGCCATCTCTAACAACTGGACACGTAAAGGAACAGTAATTAGTCCAGCCAAAAGATAGCTTTGGGTAAACAGATTTGCATCAAATGTGGTTCTGAAACCTTAATTGGATTGCTGCTGCTTTGCCCTAATGACAGAAAACCTGTTTGCTGCTGTCAGGGGAACGTAAAATATCCTTGCAGGGCTGGCAGAGTGGAGGGTTTTGCCCTCACTCTGGTTGTTATTCCCCATGCTGGTGTACCTGAGCACTAATTGTTTGGTTATTCATTAGCAGAAAAGATTGAAAGGACTGGGCAAACATTCTAACAAGAAATCCGAAACCAATTTCCCAGTCTCTGTGAAATGAGTGTTTATGTATTTTGTATCAAGAATCACAATTCTTCTCAGAAGAACTGAAGGTAACCCTCCTCAGAAGCTTTAAGCTGCGCAACTGCTTTGAAAGGTGACAGACTTTAGTTAATTACTTTTTGACACTAATTGGATAAACTTGGACTGGTAATGTTTAGGTTATGTAAAAAAAAAAAAGTACCCAGATAGAAACACCACCTGAGACTCCCTTGTTTAGAAGTTTGTCTTGTATTTTCTCCTTATTTCAGAGATGTATTTCATATAAATGAAAATAAATAACTATTTTTGTGTGGCAAAACAGAATATCCAGAAAATTGAATGAGCTGGTGTTGACTTACAGACTTCATCTGAAAATGAACAAGGTTCACCTACATCCTGCTGTATATTCAGTTGGATGTTGTAATAGTAGCATACTTATAATGTTATCAAGTATACATAAAATTAAAGTATCTTGTGACTATTTACTGACTTCTAGAACTCCTTTGAATGGATCTTAATAGCAGACAAATGTACAGATGGGGCAGAGTTGTTCCAGTCAAACTCTCTAGCAGAAAGTATTATAAGCATTGCTAATCTTAATGCAAAATTATTAAATTTTTTGCTTATATTTGAATTCCACTCATCTTTTAACCTTCTACTTTAATTTCTTGCATTGTTTTTGCACTTCATTCTACAGAGATATAAAAGTAAATGGTGTGTGATTCTTGGGGTTTTTTTTTGGTTTTTTTTCACCTAAAAATGCCTGTGTTCTTAAACAGGAAAAAAAGAGCATAAAGAAAAGCAATAATAGTGCTTGGTCTTGCTGCCATCTTTCCAGCTTCCCTGAACATGTCTGTGTTTCTGTGAAAGTTTTCTTGTGTTGCATCCATTTGAAATAACTTTTTTTTCAGTTTTCTGGACTTTAATGAGGGGGAAATAATTTATGGCAAGTTTTTTTTAAAAATGAGAGCTCTTTGAGCTTATCTTCATAAAAGCCGGTTTTAGTGTTGTAGAAGTTAGGGAACAGAGATGTTATTTCCATCAGTTTTAGTGGGACATAAAATGGATTTGCATTCCAGCATCAGCTGGGTGCTTTGGGAGGTCTCCCTGGGTGGGCTGTTGCTTCCCCCTGGTTTTTAATCTCTTTTTCTGCAGAAGTTTGCCTTGCCCTGAGCTCTGTCTGCCCTTTCTGCTCTGCCTGCCATAGCTGATTCCAGCATCACCCATCTGCAGGGTGAAATATCAATCCCAGCAGGGGATGTGCAGAGAGCCCCTTGTTCCTGGGCTGGGGCAGCCACCCCGGTCCTGAGCTGGGCAGGGTGGATGGGTTTGTGCCTTCCCTGTGCCAGGGGTGCCCAGGGACAGGAGGGAGAGCACTTTCTGTGCTGCTGGGGCAGGCTGCTCCAGCGTCTTGGGCACTCCAGCAGCTGTCAGGTGGCTTGCACAGGAGAGGTGTTTAATTTGGGGTGGGAGGGAGGGACACAGCAATGGAAATTCTCATTATTTTCTTCCTGGAAATGGAAATAGAGATTATTTTCTTTCTTTTCGTAATCTTCCATTTCCAGCTTTAGTTAAGCTGCAGAGGATCTGCTTTTGGAGTTATTCTGGAAGATTGTCCAATGAACTGGTAATAGGCAGCTTTGCACCTGAGAAAGCTCTGGGGGGGGGAAAGGAATCTGAAGCTCACAGTGACATCTCCAACTTTAAATTTACACGTGGACCAGGCAAGAACTGCAGTCATGGATTATTGCTTCCATTGCACAAGGAATCTGCTCCCAGATAAACTCTATCTAGTGGATGCTGTTCTACTGGAAGGAGATGATTGTATATGACATATATCACTGTATTTTAGGACAATGATTGTACTGGAGTTTTGTTTCTACAATTATTACACTTACAAGCTTTTACTTGGGCTTGGTGTGTTTATTTATTGTTTTCTTAGCAGAACACTTGGAAAATGACAGCCATGGCATATACGGAATGTATCGCTGTTAATTAACAAAGTCTTAAACTTTGTCAGAGCTGAATAAATGACTGAAACAAGTTGCAAATTGTGTTAGGTAACTTCTGGCTAGCTCGCTTTTTAATTTGTAAACTGTCATTGGAAACATATTAATTGTTGCATGTTAAGCAATCCTTGCTGCTGCCTTTCTGGGTGCCAATTTGATATTCTTGTCAGCAGCTAACAATGGCTTTTTTGATCAGAGGTTCTGGTGACAGGCTGGCACTCTGATGCTCTTCCCGGGCTGAGTGTAACTCCCACTCTCAGAATCGTGGTGCAGGTGCAAATTCCCCAATTTCTTTTCAGGAACATTTGCTGGTAATTCAAGACTGGGTTGAACATTCTTGCCAGTAAGTGAGGTGTTAGAAAGTCAGCGGGGCTGTGAACACACTTGGGCCCTGAAGCAGCCAATTGTGTGATACAGAATGCATGATTAATAGAACTGCAAGGAGGGGACTCAGTCTGTCAGACCTCCCTGCCAACTGCACGGATGGCAACCTGGTGCCTCTTTGCAGAGCAGTTTCTCTTACATAACACTGCAGGCTTTTGTGGAGTACAGAAACTTGATAACAGAACAGCTTTGGAACAAAACAAACCCTGAAGGTTTTGTTCCACTGTGCTGGTAGTTTGTCTAATGGGAGTTTTTCAATTGTTTTGCTTTTATACTAAAGAAAACGTGTGAGATGTATCATTTATTTGGAAATCTCACCTGTCCTCTGGAGGACATCCTTTACTGAGAGAGTGATCTTAGGAAACTCAGCAGCAGTCTATTCCTTTCACTTTGTCCTAATATTAGGTATTCTTCAGAAGGGCAGAATGAGCTGCCTTTTTGCTGCATCACTGTACAGTTTGTATTTTAGAACAGGAAACATTGTTCTCACAGAGCTCAAACCCAAAGTACATAAACATTTTCCCTAAAAGCATTTGGGTAATTAGGAATTTCTGTACTAGGTGTGAAATTTTGCTTCTGGTAGAGTCTTTGATAATGGCATCAACCCAAAATTCTGGATAGTGTCAGCAGGAGCAGATCTCTGCTCCTGGGGTTATGTCACTGATGGTTGTTTTGAAAAGCACATATTTAAACTATACAAAGGTGAGCACCTGAAGTGTTGTTTTGAATCAGTCAAAAAGGAAGGTTCAGTTCATGGAAACACTCACTGTGCATCAAGGGAAAGACAAAGCTGTGCTTTATTTAATGTGTGGAGTCCAGGAACTTGCTTTGTGTGTGTGTTTAGAGGGTCAAAAACCTCTTCAAGTGCTATCAGTAGAAATAAAAGCAGTGATTCCTGGTGCAATTCTGAGTTCAGAACAGGCCAAGGAAAGTTACTTTGTCAGTGTGCATAAAAGGAGAAAATTATTATTGTAGGCTGTGAAGAACACCCTTAAGTAGAGCAGCCAGGTGAAGCAACAAACCAACACTGTGCTGTGATGGATGGTTCTGGAGACAGCAGTGAGAAATTCTGGAGAATTGTTAAAAATGTTAAGGAGAAGGAAATACACAGAGGAATTTTCCAAGGGAATAAGGAATATTTTGGTCTGGGAGTGTGCTGTGGCTTGCAAAAGGCTCTGTTGAGAGAGGTGAGTGATTGCGCAGGTGTGACTATAGACAGGGTCAGGTTTTTGTCCCGCTCAACCTCAGACTGGAGCCTTTGTGTAAAAGATCACTTTAATGGGAATCCAGGCCTCTGGCTGGTCACTGCCTTAGTGTGAAACTACAAATTACAATTGTCATGGTAGCTGGAAACAAAACTTGTCAGGATTGGTAACTGGGCAGAGGAGATCTGCACTGCGCTGGTGTTGGAGTAATTTGCCCATAGACAGGGTAAGAGAAATGAGAGATTTTGAGCTGTAATTGTAAATAAAAAGCAAAATAAGTTGTTTAGGAAATATGAGCGTCAAATTCTGGAAATAAAGCAGGAGAACAGAGAGGTGCAGGAGGAAGTGGAGTATGCATCCCCCTGGACTTGTAGAAGTTGGACAGATTGTAGGGCAGACCAGTAAGTTCCTCTGCTCAGCACAAAGAAAAATGTAACCACAAACACACTAAAACCAATATTAAAAAACCCCAGCAAACCAAGATTATCACAGATGCAATATTTGGGATTTTTCTGTCATCTTTTCTTCCAAGCTGGCAATATTTTGTGTTAATATTTAACTAAGCCACAATTCCAACAAAAGTTTATTTCTTGTGGGTGTCTCAAGGTTGAATGAGTTCTTTAGGCTAAGAGAGTTTTTCCCCCCAGATTTAATAATCACTTCTGTATTGCCCCTCTCTTCCCAGGAGGAGTTTAGCACTGGTGTTATGTTCCTTTTGTTTGTGTTTAGTTTTATATCCATAAATTATCAAATGTGAGGAAAGAAATCCCAAAACAGCAGTAGATGTTTGTCTCTAATGCTTAATTTTCCTGAAGTAACGTGAAGAGTCTACCCTAAGTAGCAGAAGCAAAAATGCATTTTACATACCAGCACTTTGAGCAGGCTAATGGTGCTACTTGTAAAAATAGCAACAGAAGTCCATTGAAAACTGCTAAAAATATCACATGGCTATTAAAGCTTAATTGTGGAGCACAAGGGGACTAAAATAACAAAGTCAAGGTCTGGCCTTTCTCCTGCCCCTGTGTGTGTGAATTGTAATGGTTTGGCAAAAGCCATCACTGCTGGAGCAGTGCATCTTTTCTCAGCCTCTATTTCTCGTTCTGCACTAATGTTCCTGATTCTGTTACACGTGGGATGTTTGAGACCTGAATGCCTGTGCAGCTTTTGGAGCTATGGCAGTTCAGTGTATCCCCATGTGCTTATTTTGAAAAGCACATGTATTTAAACTATGCAAAGGTAAGCACCTGAAACGTTGTTTTGAATCAGTCAAAAAGGAAGGTTCAGTTCATGGAAGTTTATGTAGAAACTTTGAGTCAAATTTTTGAATACTTTTCTCAGCAGCTGCATGCTGGAAATTCTGTTTTCAGCCAGTGCAATTCATAGGATGAGGGAAATGGTGAAAGCCACCAGAGCTGTAATTTTATGAGTTCTCCTGGAGCATTTAGTGTGTGCAAACTTAGGCTTTTGTGCAGTTTGCTTAGGCTTTGGCTCCAGTTTGGGCAGGTGTGGCGTAGCAGTGTTTTATAGACAACATGGAGCAGGTGATGACTGCAAATTATTTAATGCACATTTAATTTACACTTATGGTTCATAAGTGCAAAGAAATGAGATGGGAGTAGCTGAAGGGAAAATAGCAGCATGTAGATGGTCAGCAGTGGTCAGAACAGCCTGAGAGAAAGGTGGTGGTGCTCCAGAGGGCTTGTGAGCAGCCTGACTCACAAATATCCCACTTTAGACATGCTTTTGCACTGATTGTTTCTAGATAAAGAAGCTTAGTGAGCTGTTACTGTCTTGATCTGCATGCCCAGGGCTGTAATACATAATTCTCATTCCACCATTAGACTTTCAATCCATTTGCTTTTATTGCAGTTTTCTATTTTAAAACCCAAGTTCTTTAATTCCCTTTATTGCCGTGCTTGTTCCTGAGGTTCTGTTCTGGTGCTGTGGGCTGCATGCCCTGGCTGCAGATACCTTCATGCTGGGCTGCCTTAAACTGAGATTTGGGGGATGCTGATTTTACCCATGATCATTAAAAATTGAGATGTTGTCTAAGCACAAGCGTGTTTCCACAGCAAAGAAATACAGATTGCTTGTTTTTAAATATAATACAGCTACAGGTAATGTTCCAAGGTGCTGGATGCTGTTACAGCTGTGGTATGACCTGCCCAAATTTGTCAGAGTTTGTCTCTGTATAACATCTGGAATTCTTCCTCCTGCCAAGGGCTATCCATAATTATTTACGACAGATTTTCTTTGTGACTTTCCAATGCAAAGTCCTTGTTTGAGAACTCTGAATCTTCTCCCAATGCAAAGTCCTTGTTTGAGAACTGTGAATCTTCTCCCTGGTTTGGGCTGGGTCACTGTGAAGAGTTGCTGAGGCAGGGTTGGTTCCTGCCATGCTGAGCCAGCAATTGCAAGGCTGGTAGCAGGTGTTTTAGAAATCTCTTTTTATGCTGATGATTTCCCAAAATGATAAGTTTTTCAGGATCAATGAAGCTGTTAAGGGTTATGAGAGTGGCAGACTGCCCCTGAGCTGAGCAGAGATGAGAACAAGTACTTGAAGCATTTATTGAATTTTGGGAAGGTGAAGGGACAGTTGCTTTGGCTGAGTGAAGGAGAGGAGTTCCTCTCATTTACTCAGCCAAAAAGAAGGATTTTTTTTCTTGCTGGGAATTAATAAGGCTTTTCACTTCCATCCTTACCCTTGTTCCATATCCTGTGCACCAAGCTCTTTGCTCTTGTAATGTGGTTAATTTTTCTCAAAATATTTCAAGTTCTACTTCTCTTTTGTAACTTAGAGCAGCTGCAGCACCCCCACACCACAAACCCAGTTCTCACATAGCAGAGCTTCCCTTTGACTGCTTGTTGCTGCAGTAGCAGCATCTCTTTAACCTTTCCCATTTAAAATGTCTTAATTGAGTTCTTGACTGGCTGGAGTGGTTACTGACTGTACAATTCCATTGCTGGCACTCAGAAGTTGCTTTAACTTGGAAAAATAGTCCTGGGTGGGTGGAAGTTTTCCCCTGGGAGGTTGACTTTGACCTTAAATGTTCAGAAACTCTTAAAATGGAACTTTACTATGGATGTTAGCAACCGTACTGGAACTATTCAGTTTTTCACCTTGTGCTCACTCTGTTATCAGTGTTCAGAGCAGCTCTCATGAACTACACAGTGGTCTGAGGGTGGAAATGGAATATATTGTTTGTTTATTGGCTGCCAGCTTTGAATATTGTGTGATTTGAGCTTTGCAAGTAGATCCTGGGTAATTCCATTATAGTTTTGACAAAATATTCCATTAAAGCTTTTGAGTGGGTGCAAGCTTTTTTTTTTCCCCTCTTGAGAATCTACTAATATATAGTATAAGCATACCTGATAATGTTATCTTACAGTAGTACCATATAAAAGGAAAAAGCACAACTTGCCACAGGCAGTAGGAAATCATCACTGCTTTCAAGAAGGAAAGGTGATTTTTGGTTTTAACCAGAAGAAGCAAATGATGAAAGGTGTGGAACAGGAAAACATGATGGCAGTATGTTTAGATAGATATTTAATTTAGATTGATTAAGGCATTTCTATAAAGGCAGAATTGCAATAGGTTTTACAGGCTAAGTCAGTACCATTAGTTCTTAAAATATTTCCTAGGAAACTCTAATTATAAAGTGACTTTTGTATGCAATTCCCTGTGCAAGAGTGCCCTATATAAATGTGCCCTGTGCATTTACACTGAAAAACCAAGAGAATATTTAAATTTTCTCAGGTACCTTTTTAAAACCAGAATGGGTCGCCATTATGTGACTTTATTTGAGCTTTCAAAAAACATCTGGGAAAAATGGAATTGCTGGAAGATTGATTTACATTGTTCCATCTCTTGCACTTGTGTGTTTGAGTTGATGGTAATTTGCTGCTAACAGTTCCATTGTGATCTGAGCGCTGGTGTAATGTAAACTGTCACCAGTGACATTTCTGTGCCCTGACAGCTTTTTTCTAGCGTGTGGGTAATTGTAAATTAGGCTAATAGACTTTTTAGCTGGAATGAAGAGACCTCTCGTTCACCTTGTTGTTGAATGCTTGCTAAATGGATGTGTACAGCAATTACTCATTTTGTTTAAACATGTAATATTTTACCCTCAATGTTGCACTTGTCACTGTCAATAAGTAATTATGTAACTTCAGTCGCCTCTTTCTCTTTCTTCTCGTTCCTCGTGTTTTCTCAAGTGAAATCTTACCAAGCCTACTATGCGGTGGCTTCTGCAACCTTTCTGTGAAAGCATGTTCCATTTTTAATGCATTAGTCAACATAATTCCTTGTTTAGGTCTTCAACTATGCTGTGCTTTATAAAAGCAAGTAATTTGTGATTGCACTGGCTGTTTTCTGCTCGCTGCTTCTGTGAGAGCCTCAGAGATAGGCTTGTGTTAGCAAGTCATTAGCAAATGACATAATCACCTCAGTAAAGAGAGGCAGTGATCTCTGCTGGGCTTTAGCGCATCAATAACCCTTAGATCTAGGAAATAACCAATAAAACATAGTGTACGCTCTGCAGTTGTTGAGTGTTGGATTTTCTAGGTGTAGCTGCAAGTCTGTTGCCTGTCAGTGGTTCTGGTGCATGGTTTTAGGACTGAGGTGGTGCTGGTGAGAAGAGGGGACATGGCAGCTGTTCCTGTGTGCAGGAGTGGTCACCGGGTGCTGCTGGTCCTGAGGAATTCTGTGGAATGTCTTGGGAAATGCATGGAGTTTGCATTCAGTATTTCCCTTCCCACAGGGGTCCAACCTGAACAAGTTTTCTCCAAGAGTTGGTTCAGCCACTGCTGTAAGATTGTCCTTTAGCACCAGATGAGATGCAGCAACCTTGAATATTTTTCCAGTTTTCTTCTTTAGAATAGTTTGCAAATATGAAATATCTTCCAAATGCCCACCGTAAACTACTACAATAGGTTTGTAGAAAGAAGAAAATCGGTGCCAAGCAGTCTTGAACACCACACACCAAGGCACTTAAGGCATTTCTCCTAAGAAATGGGAGCTGCAGCAGAGGCATGTTCCCAGAGCAGCCTAAGTGGCTGCGTTATTTCAGCACGATGGGATGCTCTCAGACAATCAAGAGTACTTTTTCTGCACAGTCAGTCCAGGGGCTGGGAAGCAGATGCATTATCTGGCTCCTGTTGCTGGGAAGCAGGGGGAGAATCACCAGCCAGGGGTTGTCCAGGAAGCAAATGGAAGATGCACAGATAAGGAGGGCAAACCCTGCTCTGCTGGCCCCCCTGTCTGCGCCCTGTGCAGTCTGAGCTGCCCAGATGGGTCCTGATGGATTGTGGGGCTGTGGGATATGGACACGAGTCTGGGAACCATTATGGGCCACTGAGAAAACATTGCTGTGCAGTGCTGCTCCTGTCCAAACTTCATCAGAACTAATTAAACAGATTATGGGGCTTGTCTATGGAAAAAGGAATTAGTTAATGGCATTGAGCAGGGGAAAGGTCTGAAGAGCCTTTCTAAGAAAAAGTAATTAGAGGCTCAGGGGTTTTCTTTTTGTTTTTTCTCATGTCTTTTACTCTCCACCCCCACATTTTAAACCGAGAAGTATTTCCAAAGCAGGAAAACAAATTGGTTTTTTCCCCCAACTTGTTTAACAAGTGGAGGTGACTTGGCCAGCTGGGAGCTGGGGAGGCTTTTGTGGGGATCTGTGACTGTGGGGGACCACCCTGAGTTCAGAGAAAAGGGGGAAGGCAGAGAGAGAGAATGGGGGAAGGCAGAGAGAAGGACAGCAGGGCTCTGCTCTGAGCTCTGCTCCATCCCAGCAGGGCTCAGAGGGCAGAGTGGCCCCTGGTGCAGGTCAAGTCTGTGTTGGACACTTCCACTGTGTCGGAAGTGTCCAACAAGTGACACTTTCAGGGACAGCTGGAAGTGTCACTTGTTCCCACAGCATCTGTGGATGCTTTCTGCTGTCCGACAGCTCCTCTGAGCCCTGGGTGACTTTGCAGGGGGCTTGATGTGGTCAGGGAAAAGCTGCTCTAAAGCCGAGCTGAAACTCCAGCAGCCTGCTGTTCAGAGGGCACAGTGGGTATTCACCTCCTGATGTGCGCCTGCCCCTCTGCTGGGCTCAGCCAAAAACTTAAATACGAGGAGGAGGAATAGTCCAGAGAGGCAGTGGAATATTTATGTAATGAAAAAAGGCTGAAACATATTGTAGGCTTTAATTAAGCCTCAAGAAACATTGTGTCAGAGGAGAGTAGATGCCAACATGAACTGAGCACTGATCTACTATTCAGAGATCATAACCTTGGTCTAATTACATTATTAGTATATAAATTATTGCATGAATTATTTATTTAAAATTAATATTACAGATATTAGTTGTCATTAATAATGTGGAGGTGCCTTTTTGTCACAGAAGAATGGATTAGCATTATAATTACTGCATGAAAAATAGATATTGATGAAAAATTGCTGTTTGAGGCATATCACTCTCATTATATTATGTACTTTTTTCCTGTTCTTTTCTCTGTTCATTATTCTGTATTTCTAATTATTGTCTTGCAGAAGAGCTGTTAATTTGGTAACTGATCAGGTATATTGATATAGGATAAGAATACAGGTGCTTGGTCACTTCTGGAAGGTGAAACAAAAGAAACTCTGTAGTGTTGATAAACTGAATTGCGAGTTACAGGTTTTTGAGCCTTTGCTGAATCCTGGCTCAAAAAAATTATTTGTAGTTTTTCTTCCTTTGAACTTTTTTTCCCCTTCATCATCCTAAAGAAGGTGAGACAAATCAGGAGTGTAATTAAAGCCACGATACAGAGAGCAAAAACTTAGAGGTGTTGAAGTTTTACTTTAATTGCTGCCTGCCAATGTTTGGACACTCGCACTCTTGCACGCTCACTACCTTTACATTTTAATGCACAAAGGCTTCTCAGTTTGGGATCTCAAAGAGCGTGGCTGGATTGCAATATCTGTGCAGAGATGTGAAACTCCCTGTTTGAGAGGGACCTGGAGCTGCTCAGAGCTGAATCCCTGAGCAGTGGCCCTGCAGACTGGCTTGGGGCGTGGAAAGGTTTTCTGTGCTTGAATCAAAGGATCCTGATGCCTTTGGTTAGATAAACACTTGGGCTTTGATAGCAAAGTTGTAACAACTATCTTCTAGAAAACTAATTTACTGGCAGAAGCTCAGATATGTTTCTCTGAGTGCTTTATCCAATGGTTTTGGGGTTTTTTTCCCCCATTTACTGCCTGATAACTACTTCATTCTGTGTGGCTGCCCTTCCAGTTCCTCTCTGTTCAGGCAGCCTGAGTCCAGCCACATTTCCCTGCTCTCAACCTTTTGCTGTTCTTACCCCCTTCATGCATTGTGTACCTCACTCTCCGGTTTTTGTGATTGTGGCTTTCTTTTTTGTTCTACTGCCACTAAGCAGTCATGTTTCTGCTAATTCTGGGTGTATGCAAATGGCCCAAATTAATTAATATTTTCCAACTTTATCACCAAAAGAATAAAGTAACAGGAAACCTGTCCTGCCTTTCATGGGAGGATGCTGTTCTTAGGAAAACTTTTATATAACACTAAATTACTGCTAAGGAGTCGCACCCTTCAAAATAAGCTTTTTGTGGCTGATTCCTAGTCCTAAAGAATTTCTAGCTTATGTAGTTGGAAAAATATTGCAGAAGTTGTTGGGGTGGGCAAAGTGGTGATATTGTCTAGAAATTAAAAAAATCTGGGAAAAACTACTTCTGATTTCACCAGATAGTTTTGATAATTCATAAATAAACTGTGCATGCTGAAGTTACTTCATGGGCTGAACCTTCTTTGTGCTCAAGTCTAATTCTGCTTCAGTGAAGATATTTTATTTGTGCATCATCCAAGCAGTTCAGGAAGATAATCTTTCACTGGGCAGATGTTTGTGTTGAATTCAGCAGAAGAATCTCTCTGAATGCAATAGAGTTAGTGATCAAGCACTCTAAAATGTATTTTGAGAAAAATAGCATCAAGTGTAAATAGTTGCAAGCAGAAGTAGCAGCAGTCATTATTTTGCTGGAAATCCATTCCTGCCCAACATTTGACTAGGCAAGCTGGTTTTGGAATTTCACTCCCATTGTAGCAATTCAGTGGCAAGCCACAAAACGTATCTACAAACCAAAATACTTGCAAACAAATGCTTCTGTATTAATAACAGCAGAAGGCAATTATCTGTATTGCTCTTTGGGGAAAGTGGAGATTTACTTATCTGAAGAGCTTTGTGATACTGAGGTGCAACAGAAATTGCTTTTGTTTTCTGGAGAGAGTTTTATTCGAACAATCTGAACCCAAAAATTGTACACAGAAATGTACAGAGAATTCTTCCTCGTGTTTGAGACCTGAGTTTGGCTGCTGTGGTTAATAGCACTCCAACATCTGACATTTCACTCTGACGTCAAGGGTAATTATGCATGTTGTTTCTGTCAATAAAAGTTTTTGCCTCCATCTTAGATGTGTGCACTTTTGTACTTCTTTGTTTATTTATAGATATGTTTCGCAGAATGTGTGTTAAGTTTTACTCTCAAACTGAAATGTGCTCTTTCTTGTAGCAGCCTCCAGGAGAAGTTTCTCCCTTGCCATTTATTAGGTTTTCAGGTCAGGTCATAGGCTGGAGGAAAAATATGGGAATTCCTCTTCCCAGGGTGGTGCTACAGATGGCACAAACCCATCTCCAGCACAACTAGTGACACTTCCAGGCTCCTTTCCATTCCCAGCCCTTTCCCAAAAGGTGGGAAGTGCTGCAGCAGCACAGAGCTGTGCATGTGTTGTCACACCTGTGAGTGGGTGAGTTGTGTAACCCTTGTGGATTTCTGTATCAAAGGTACAAAAACTGCTCCATAACTGTGTCCCTGAATCCCTGAGCTGTCTCTGGTGAGCCAGTGGGCTGCAGAAACAGGGATATTCAATGGATCACAGCCTGTGGGACTCTGTCCCTGCTCCTCACTGTTCAGTTTTCCTCTCTGTGCAGTGTGAGAACTCAGCTCTTCCCCAGGGAAACAGCCAGAATTGCTGTTGGGCTGTGGGGATTTCTCTTTACTCATGGGCTGGGGCAATCCTTTCAAACACAAGAACTGCACTTGATGTTTCTTGCTGCCTGAACAATTTTGAGCTGCTAATCTTTTCTGTTTATGACACTTTGGTGACCTCCAGGCTGGATTATGTTCTTTCTTTTATTCTTTCACTTTAATTTCTTTTCTGTCTGGCATAAACAAATACTTTATGGACAACCTCAGTCCACTGATTGATAGGTGACTGTCCAAATCATGAGGAAATGACACCTGGTGTTTTATTGCACCAGTTTGTACCTGTTTTATTGCCAAGTGGAGCAGCAGTTTGCTGTTGCACACAGGAGCCTGCCATCAGCACAGCCCAGAGGCTGGCACTGAGGTCAGTCCAGCACATTCCAGAACCTGATTGCCTGGCTGAGAAATGTTGATTGAAATTTTTGCAATTAAGCAGGCAAAGGAAGAAAGGCCAGATTTAGCTCACAGTTGCTAAGAATGTTCTGACTCTGGAGCTTGATCTCCTGCAAGGAAGCAGAGCTGTTCCACTATTCCTCTGTATTTGCTTCTACATTTTCTCTGCTTTTAAATGCTGGAAGTGAATTGTTCCACTTTATTTTGCTTCTCATAACTATTGTTTGTTTTAGCAAAGTGAGGCAGACTGAATTTTCTGTTAAATGTTTTGATTTCTGTACACTGCCTGCAACTCAAATAGAAAATCAGTTGTTGAATGCAATTTGCTCTCAACTGAAAAGGGAATGCCTTAAGATTCTGACTTTGCATGGTGCCAGGAGGGGGATAAAGGAAAATTCCAGATATCTGGTTATTGGAAGTTGTTTTGTTTTCATGCTGTTAGCATTGACTGTGTGTGCATTTTGGGGTGTGTTGGCTTTTAGTTTTATTGCCTGTTCTTTTTAAAGAATTATTTTTAAACTAGATTGTATAACAGTGTTTGAGTGTTTTCTAAACTTGAATAAAACTTCTCTTCAGAGTTACCAGATTTTACCAGTAATTTCTACAGTTAATGAAATAATTGTGAGCAGCTTCCTTAGGAGTTTCATGTTGGATCATTGTTGCTGTTTTTGTGCCTTTACTGGAAGCGTTGTCCAGGGAGGAGTGTTTGCCCTGCTGATGGAATGATTTCTGTATAAACATCTAGGGAGGGCAGGAACCCTGTTGGGAGGAACTCAGCTGACACTTGAGTGTCTTCAGCCACAGAGCAGCATCACTCCAAAATCCATCATGGTCTGCAAAGCTGAGTCTTTGCAATTTGCCCGAGGGCAAATCAGCAGTCCTGGTGCTAATGTACATCTGTTAAGAGCTGTAAGAACAGCAGAGACTGAGAAACTCTGTGGCTGAAATACCAAATGATGATTATCCCTGTAATGTGTTTTGTGACTCTTTGGAAGCTGTCAAAAAGCCCATGAATGATGCAGCACGTTAATCTGCTTCAGAAAAACGCCGTTGTGTGCAACCCAGTGTATGTGTGGGGATGATAAATGAGAAAATGAGTGTGAATGTTGGTGAGAAGAGATCCCACAGAAAGGTGGAAGGAAGAACAGAGGGGAAGGGGTATGTGGGAGTGGATTGAGGGCTGGAATGTCAATGAATAGCAGCTCAAAACTTATCCAAGATGGGGAAAAGTAAAAACTGAAAAAAAGTACAAAGAAAATAAGAAGTATGTCATGGTAGTTATTCACTAAAAGTCCATCTTGCTGTTTTAAGCTGAAAGCATGGACAGGTGGATTCCAGTGTTTTATCTAAAATAGCAAATATTCCCCTTGAATGGGAAATGGCTCACCTGAGTTTGTGCTCCCAGTGTTGAAGTCTCCCCTTGTGCCATGTTGATGGTGACATATTTGCAGAACCTTAACAAAAACACCTCCTTGTGTCCTCTTCTAGCAGCCCAAACACAAAAGTTTGGTTTCAGCGATTTTCTGTCTATGCAAAAGAGTTTGGTGCGTTGCCACAGCAGGGTACTGAAGTTTACAGGGAGCTGTTACTTTTAAAGGTGGGTAGAGAGCTCTGGGATATTTCCATGAGGATTTCTCAGGTGTGGACTCAACATTCATAATGCTCCAGGAAGCAGGTACTGAGGCTGTGCTCTTACATTTTAGCCTGGTTCTTTGCATATGTGTTGTTCATTTTTCAAAATGGAGAAAAATGTTTTTTTTTTTTTTTTTCCAACCCCTGCCCCATTCAAGTCACAGAATTGACATGCAAACATATCTGTGATTACAGAAATGCTTTAGTGGGTGGGAATCCTCCAGGCCTCCAACCTGTAATTAGTGAGAGTTTTCTTTCTTAATTTTTTTTTTCCTGTGATCTATTCTGCCTCTTTTTCTGGGAGTTAATTTCTTCTGTAGGCAATCAAGAATATTTAATTTTGACCAAATATGTTACTCCAGCTGTAAAAATGCATTGTGCTCCCACTGCACATCGTGGTTCAAGAGACAATTATGTTTCATTTGGTTCATTCTTTTTATCACAATAGACTTTGATGTGCACAAGCCTAGAATACTCCATGGCTGAGCAGCCATAGGATACTGGATTCAGCCAGATCAATTGCTAATGCTTTTCCTGTTAATTCAGGAATCTTGCTGGGCTCACTAGAAATGCTCCTGTAGGAAGAAATTTCCTTCTGCTCTATGTGAAGTTAGGTAACATTTCAATTTGCACTTGGCACAGCGTCTGCCTTGATGAGGATTCCTTACACATCCCAGCTTTACTGTACATTGCTATAATTAAGGCAGCTCTGATTATAAAACTGGGATCCATATTGAAATGGTATCCAGACTTTTTAGATTTCCTGGAACCCCAGCAAATGCATATCCAGCTAAAATAGGCTCAAGTTGAGCAGCCAGCCTGGAGAAGCAGCAGCGACAGTGTTTCCAAAGATTAATGCAATATATTCAGGATGGTTTTGTACTTCTCATGTTTGGCCAGCGTGACCTTTTCAGTGATTTGTAAGGATCCCTCTTGGCTTTGGATGTGAGGCAGTGGCAGCCTTGTGAGGGAGGACACAGGGCTTGGAGGCTCTGAAGATGCAGTGGCTGTGTGTTACCCGCTGCTCACTCTGCCGGCTCCTCCGTGCCCCTGGAGCTCCTGCTCCTGCTGAGTTACATAATGAACCTTCTCTCAACTCCCACACTTTCCACATGCCTTCCCACACGGCCCCTTTCTTCTGCTAAAAAGGGATGGAAGAATCCGAGCTCGCTTGTGAGAGAGCTTCGCGCAACGCTGCTGAATCACGTCTCGAAATAGGAACTAATCTTTCCAGTTCTCTTTAAATAACCAAAGAAAACCCCTAAAACCAAAAAAAAAAAAAAAAGAAACAAAAAAGAAAACCCAGCCCAATATTAACCTGCAAAACACGTTCCAAAAAACCTCTCTCCCACCCTCCAAAAAATGGTCAAGATTTTGTGGAATGGCAAAACCCCATGGAATAATCTCTTAATTGTTGCAGCACCATATAAAAGAAAGCTTGCAGATTAGGTTAACTGCCATTGGAATAACAAGGATCTGTGACAGGGTTCCCATGGCTACCAATGGTAACTGCTAGTGCTGGCCAAGCAGTGCAGGTACTTCTAGTCAGAAAAATGTGTGAAAATTCATTTTGCAGTCAATCCAATAGTGAAAGCAGGACAATTTCAGGTGACTCTGCTCATTCCTCTCTGCATGGTTTACAGCTGGGCCTGAATGCAGGAGGTGAAGTCCATTTGCAAGAGCCTTTACTGTCCAGTTTCCAGTAGCTCTGATTTTCAAAATTGCCTTGGTCTTCTGAAGACTTCGACACCTTTGTATTGCTGGGAATCAAGGCACAGCAGTCTGACAGGAATGCATTTTATCACTAATTCTAAATATGCTCAGAAAACTAGTGCAAATTCGCATTTGAACTGACTCTCAAAGTGTGAAAGCTTATTAGAGCATGATTAAAGTGCAACAGGACCTTGCCAGACTAGAGCTGGAACCTGTAACCTTTATTTGATGGGTATTAATTTGCCAGGTGTTATCAACGTCTCTGGTGTCATAAGCATCATTTTCTTTTATAATTGATCCAAGTATAGAAGATGCCTAATAACAGGAGCTATTTTTTTTTAGGGATGTTCTAAGGAAAAACTGACATGAGAGAGAAATAGAGTTAGAAAGCGACCCATTGGGGGTCCTTGCAGACTCCAGCAGCCTTGTTTGCTCGTCTTACCTTTTAGCCCAAGAACTCTTTGTGAATTTTGGGAGTTATAGTTGCCATTTTTCCAACTGAATTCCTTCTGGTTTTCCCCTCCCTAGCTCTGAAAATCTTTCAGAAAAGTTCTTTATATTTTTGTCCTGTTTTCAAGGTATTTTGAGGGACTTCATATAGATCTGTTCTACTGTTTGTAGCTTTCTAAATGTTCACCCCATGTTGACTGATTTGTTTTTTTATTAAAGTTTTCATTAAGTCTGTCATGTTTGACAGCTGAATGTGTGTGGAAGAAAGGAAGTCTTTAAATCACCCAGAACACACTTATTTACAAAGTGTTTTATTTTCTAGCTTGTGTACTGTATGCAAAAAGAAAAAGCTGCAACATCTTACTCCCTCCTTCATAGGCAGGCAAGGATTGTATATCTGATTTCCCTGTGAGTGATTAACACACATGACACTTGGGTTTTGTTCTTGGACATCCTTTAATTCTGGTTGTTACTGTTTAGTACTTCAAGAGGTTTTGGTTGTGGGGTGCTTGTTTTTGTTGATTGTTTTTTGTGGCTTTTTTCCATCATTATGGCCTGCATTTTTTCACTGAGAGGTGAGGAACTGCTGTTGGTGGTTTAGAGCAGTGCAGGGAGTTAAAAGCACAGGGACTGAGTCACGCCCTGGCCAAGGCTTCAGGAGTTGACTCCAAACCAGAGTCCAATTCTCCCCTGTGTTATCAGCCAAGATGAGTTGGTGATGAGGAAACGTGGCCCGGAGGGGAGGGACTGCTGACGTGCTGTGGTTTTATCCCAGCTGATCTCTGCTGGGATGGGGAGAGCATCTCAAGGGTAAAACTGGGAACTCGTGGGCTGAGATGAAGGCAGTTTACTAAGAAAAGCAAAAGAAACAAAGGAATCATTGCCTCCATCCCGCTGGCACCAGGTGCTCAGCAGCCCCGGCAGAGCAGCATCACACTCAGCTGGGAATGGGGAGCAGAAATTCCATCCCTGCCCTCCCCGTCCTGCTGCCCCATCTCTCTGTGCTGTCTGTGACGCCCTTGGGTCACTCCCAGCCCCTTGTGCACCTTGAGGAGCAGGAAAGGCCTTGGCCCAGTGCAAGTGCTGCTCACTGATAACAAAAACATCCCTGTGTTATCAGCACCGCGTCCAGCACAAATCCAAACACAGCCCTGTGCCAGTCAGGGTGGAAAGAAGTTCCCTTTATCTCAGTAGGCCATCGTGGTTGATAGAGGAAGCATCAAAAATGTGGGAGGGATGGGTTTTTTCCTAACGTAAGGTTTAATTTGAGTTTTCCTCTAACCTAGTTTTGTGTGGGGTTGTGTGTTATTTTGTTTAGTTCAAATAAAAATCCCTACTCCTGTGTCAGACTATGAGAATTTTTTGCACCATTTGTAGGAGTCTTTCTGTAAAAATCTGTAACGTTCTACAACACTATCAAAAGCATGAAAATTATCTAGAAAAATATCATTTTGAGACTTCATTGTTCCATTCATTTATTTCCTTCCTAATTCACAGATGACCCCAAAGCTTTCCTGGAAATACACAGTACACGATGGTCTCTTTTATCCTTTGCTGGGTCCCTATTTCCTTAGAGGCAGAATCCTGATTTCACTTGAAAAAAAGGACTTTTCTCTGTTGCTGCAGGGCTCTCTCAGCCCTGGGAACTCAGTGGTTTCATGGGCAGGCTGCATCCTGACCAGTGTGAGTAGGAAGCTCCCCATCACTGACCAGGCATTCTGCTGGGCAAGGTGCTTCATTTCCCTTCTCTGGCTGTTTCTGAGCGCACTCCTCTGTTTTACACACCAAACAGACAAAGCTGCAGTAAGTAATAGGCAGTTCCTACACTGCCTAGCAGCGTCAGAAATTAAATTTCAGCCCATCATGTGCAGTGGGCACAGCTCTGTGGTCTGCTCTGCAGTTCCTGAGGACAGCAGGAGTTGCTGGTTGGGTTACCTGGATCTCCCAGCACTGAGCTCCTGGTGTGTCAGGGGTTCCTGGATCCCACTCACCCCAGTTCCCCCTGTGACAGCACCCACAGGGGTCTGAGGATGAGGCAAGAGATGAGGATCTGACTCCATGTTTTAGAAATCT
Organism: Melospiza melodia melodia; assembly: GCF_035770615.1. NCBI lineage: Eukaryota > Metazoa > Chordata > Aves > Passeriformes > Passerellidae > Melospiza > Melospiza melodia. Next base: position 17,937,463 of record NC_086209.1, on the reverse strand, counting down.
TGGTTTATTATTTTATGATATATACTACATTAAAACTACTAAAACAATAGAAGAAAATGATTTCATCTCAGAAGGCTGGCTAAGCTAAGAATAGAATCAGAGAGAATGATAACAAAGGCAGCTGTCCCAGACTGTCTGAGCCAGCAGACTGTGATTGGCCATTAATTAGAAACATCCACATGAGACCAATCCCAGATGCACCTGTTGCTTCCCACAGCAGCAGATAAGCATTGTTTGCATTTTGTTCCTGAGGCCTCCCAGCTTCTCAGGAGGAAAAATCCCGAGGAAAGGATTTTCCATGAAGTGTGTCTGTGCCATGCCCCTGCCTGACGCGCAGGTGAGGAGCAGATTCCGTGAGCTCAGCGTGGGCTGCTCATCTGCTCGGGTTCCAGCCCGTGTGGGGAGGGGTTGGCAGGGCAGGTGGAGCAGGGCTGAGCTCTCAGCACCTCCAGCTCCCAGCAGGAGCTTCAGCACCGCCCTGGCTCAGGGCTGCTGCCAGTGAGCATGGAGCTGAAACCACAGCCCTGCTTTCCTCTGCATCTCCCTCTGCCAAACAAGACATTTCAGGCACTCTCTTGTCTCATTATCTCAGAAAACTCCTTGTACTGAGTGATGCAGCCCATCTGCACAGAATCTGATGTGCTGTAGTGCTGAGATTTTTGCTCCTCAGCAGCAATCCTGTGTCTTCATCTCAGAGAGCAGCACTTTGGTGTTGGAGCTGCTCACTGAGGTGGCAGCAGTTCTGTATGTGTCTAGAGTTATTTTTAAAAAAAGGTAGGATGCTAATGCTTGTAGGTGCTGGCCACTTTTACTGCAATAAAAGGAAATTGAAAACATTTGCATGTGAAGGTGCAAATAACATTTGCACAAGGAGGTGCTGGTAATTTTGTTGAAATAAGACCCAGCATAATGTGAAATAATAGATTGCAGAAGTGCCTGGCAAGAATGACAAACAAGAAAGAAAAATTTTTAAAACAGACATATATCAGGATGTAAGTTTGCAAGGGCCCTGGTTCTGTTGCCTGTGCTAGTTCCTGTGGGGTTTTGAAGGAGTAAAAAGTGGACACTTGAAAACATCCCTTTCTCCCTCTGTCTCCAAGTTTGATATCAAGCCTTTACAGGCTTTTCACACAGTGCTGTGACTGGTATTGTGCTGTACCTGTGTAATGTGCTACATCAGAAAAATAAATAGATATATTTTTAATTTTTAGGTTAATATTTTTTCCCTTTTTTCATCTGCACAGTTCTGGTACCTTATGGGCCCTCCATGACTAAATGTTACAAAAATGCTGCCTCTTTTCATGCCTTGCTCATGTGTCAGTAAAAACCACTGAATGAATGGCACTGTGAAGTTGTGGCCAAATACAATAAAGCAGTCAGAATCATGATAGAAATTTTCATCTCTGTGCTTAACTAATCCATTTCACACTGAGAAATAGTTTTCCCTTAGTCCATGAACATTTCATGGGGTTTTTAACCTACTTTCAGAGCTGCTTCAGGTGGAGGGCAGGCTTGGCTTGCCTGCATTGCTGTGTGCTTTGAGCAGGGAGCTGGGAGCTGTTCTCTGCTCCAGGACAGTGCTGGGAGCTCCTGAGGTCAGATAAAACACAGACCTTACAGCCTTTGGCCCCTCTGCCCACTCCAACACAGTTTTCCCCAGGTAGTTTTGCTCTCTGCCCCGCTGGTTCTGTTTTTAATGACTAGAGAGCCCCAAAGGAAAGATATTTAGTGCTGCAAAAGTTGGATGTTGTGCTTCCTCCTTGTCAGGGTTGCCAAGCTCTCCATCACAAAGATGAAAGGTGTGGCATCAATGCCAAATGTAGAGTTAATATGTTGATAAATACTTAAAACTCTATACAGTCTGCAGAAGTAATCATAAATTTATTATGGGCTCTCAGGCCACCATATCATGAAAGAACAGGTTGTGTCTTTTACCCTTGGCCTGCTGTGATCTTTAATGGGTGTCTGATGTGGAATCTGATTGGTCTTTTTTGTCTAACAACAATCAAACTAAACAGTCCCAAGTCATATTGTTCTATTTGATACATTCCAGGGGGAGAACAGAGATGGAAACAAAACTGAAATACGAGGGGCACTGAACCTTCTCATGAGGAAATTGTGCAGCTGCACTAAGGAAGGCTTTTAAATACTGTGTATTCTGTAGCCATACTTTAATGGTGACTTTTTGATAATCCTTTTTTTCTTTCCATAGTTGCCCTTTGAAAAGCTCCTGGTTTAACCCTTGCACCTCTAAGCTGGGTGCACTAAAACCTTGGCCTGGTGCAAAACAGGTTTGAGCCTGCAGGCATCAACCCAAATCAAGGGGTGGCCTCTGCCTCCTTTCAGGGATGGAGCCAGGATGTTCACCAGCAGCAGGGACCCCTTCCCTGTGCCAGTGGAGTTCTGGTTTTGTTTTTTCCCATGACAGAGTGTCAGGGCAGTTCTCAGCGCTCTGCCTCCCTGAAGGATCCCAGGAGCATCCCCAGGTTACTGAGCTTTGCACAGCTCACACTCAGCTCTGCTCTGGGCTGGTCACTTGTTGCTGTGCTTCAACTTGAGCAGTTTAATCAGACTTTAGTGCTGTCTGTAAGAGAAAATTGGGTTGTTATTTTCTGCACAAACAGGATGCGGTCAGCTGTCACCTGTGCCAAGTCTCAAACTGATTTCCTCTCCTGTCTGAGTTATGGCAGAAAGCACCAGGAGAGCAGCTAGCTTCAGTAGGACAACTAGAATTGAGTGAATAAAACCAAGAATATTCTGGTTTAATAATTCAGGAGAGAGAGTGATATTGGTTAGTAATCTTTAGAATGCCTACAGTACTAGTTGTAGAATTATCACAGTATTCTAGTCAGTGGTTTAAGACTTAAACCACTTTTCTCACCAGGCTCTGAAGGTTTTTACAGTCCCTGCAAGATCCTCCTGCCTGCTGATGTTAATCCCATGAGAGAATTCAGACTTTTCTTTTTTGTCCCCTTCCAACACTTCATATGGAAGTTATGAAGTCATTTAGCAAGTAATTAATTAAGGAAATGTCAGGTTTTACATGCATTGTCAGCTGATTTTAGATGTACCAGCAATACCTATCAAAGGTGAGACTAGAAGGAAAAGGTATTTTGTTAGAGACAAGTGTTCTGTGGTGAGAGGATGTACTGCTGGAATTTCAGTGTCTCTTTTAGGCTTCATAGCTGTAGGAGAGACTCCAGTTTTAAAAACTCTGTGGTGCTGCTGAACTTTAATCTAACAAAGCTGTTACAACTTTCTTAAGGCTAGGCAGAAAAAGAGAGTGGTTCTTTTGCACAGCATCATGGTCTGCTGGTGACTTTTTTGTTATTTTAATGGGGTTCTTGGAGTAAGCAGAAACAATTTTTGTCTCCAGTTGCTATCTGAGCACTTGCAGGAAAACATATCTTGTAGTTACACATAAACACTATTTTAAAAACTACGTTAGCCTTACAAGGGAAAATAGCATTTGTAATTGTTATCTCTTCCAGAGCATATGGAAGAACACAGCATCTTGCAGGATTGTTGTTACACAGCACATAAATGTGAATTCCTTTGTGATCTTCTGAACACAGACTATTACAGAGGTGTCAAAGGTGCTGCTGCTTTTCCCAGCAGACAAATGAATTGGGCTGCTCCTGAGCCTCAGCAGCTTCCATAGCTCAGTGAATCTGTGTGTGGGTAATTCCTCCTCACCAGGGGCAGGTACCAGTGCACAGATTTCTGCCTGGACATCATCAGGGGCAAAATCTCCAGCCCAAACTCCCTGTTGCCCTGTCAGTCAGTGGTGGCAGCAGTGTGCCTGTGTCCGTGTTCACAGGGGTCTGAGGATGAGGGAAGAGATGAGGATCTGACTCTGTGTTTAGAAGGCTTGATTTATTATTTTGATATATTTTACATTAAAACTATACTAAAAGAATAGAAGAAAGGATTTGATCAGAAGGCTAGCTAAGAATAGAAAAAGAAGGAATGATAACAAAGGCTTGTGTCTTGGACTCTGTCCGAGCCAGCTGACTGTGGTTGGCCATTAATTAGAAACAACCCCATGAGACCAATCCCAGATGCACCTGTTGCATTCCACAGCAGCAGATAACCATTGTTTGCATTTTGTTCCTGAGGCCTCTTAGCTTCTCAGGAGGAACAATCCCAAGGAAAGGGTTTTCCATAAAAGATGCCTGTGGCCTGTGACAGAGCAGGGGAGTGGCTGGAGGGTGCTGTGACGCCTCCCTGCCCTGGCAGTGCCTTTGGGGGCTGCTGGCTGTCCCTGCTGAGGGTTCCTGTTCCTGTCCCTGCTCCCAGTGTGGCTCCTGGAGCTGCAGGTACCAGGATCTCCTGGGGGCACATCCTTGGTGCAGCTGCTGTGAGCTGCTCCAAGCTGGGACAGAATCTCAGTCTCCAAGCCCATTGTTTTCCCTCCCATCTGTAACAAGTTCATCTTGGCTGCTCTTCCTCCGTCTGTGTGTGGCCTTGAGAGCTGAGTGAGCAGTGCTGTGTAACCTCAGCTCTGATTTCATGTCCTCAGATGGACAAAGCGGGATCAAAGCCTGTTTGGGGGGCTTGGGCAAAGCAGCAAATTGTCATCCTGAGTGAGCACTGTTCTTTTTGTCTCCATGCTGAAATTCCTGATCAAGTTTAAGGAAAATTTGTGTTTTCCCCACCTCTGGTTCTGTGTATATTCCATAGCTGGGGACATTTTGTGCTGGCAGATCCCAGGCCAGGAGGAGCCAGGCCCTGTGGATGTGAAGGGATGCTCTGACAGGATGGATGTTCACTGAGCTGCTCCCTCAGACATTTCTAAGGGAGGAGGAGGAAGGAGCCCTGTTTGTTTCACTCATTTCCCCTCCTAATTTCTAGATTTCAACCCTAATAAAATCCATTTTTGTGCAGATTTCTGAATGTCAGTTCCCAGCCAAGATTGCCATGGCATTTACATCTGGAACTTGGAGCTGAGCTCTGCAAGTCTGTCAAGTTTTGTGAACCAGCTTTGCAGACCTGTGAAGTTTTTCTTGGCTAACATTCTTCCCTGTGAGAGAGAGGAGGCTGCCTCCTCCAGTCTTTCCTAATTTTCCCCCCTTTCCTTTTAGATGAGCCTGAAGAACTGAGTAAATGACAGATTTCAATGTGATTTTTAAAGACCTGATTTCTTTACATTTATTCAGTTTTGGATTTCACTTGGAAAGTAGTTCCCTCAAGTTTGCAATGCCTGTGTTAGGATGCTGCTGTGCAGGAATTTGGGATGAGGAGTCTAAAGAAGCCTCAAAGGAGTAAAAAGGTGGAAAAGCCCATTTTAGAGAGACCATTGTGTATAAGAGGATTTTACTTTTTTCCCGAAACATTCTCAATTTCTGTTCATGTTTCAATGGGGAAGTACTGGGGAAAAATGATGACAAATAGAGGAAAACTTGAATGCCCAAGTATTTAATAAAATAGCAGAGATCTATGAAGATCTAAATATCTGCCTAAGGAAGACTGAATCCAAATAATTTATTAAAGTTAGGTCTCATTATTGCTTCCTCCATCATTGCTCCCAATAAATTATTTGCCTTATAAGAAGATATTGGTGGAACTTCTTACTACTAAATTAAGCAAAAGTTTTTAAAAAAGCCTTTTCCCCTTGCTTTTGCTGTTTAACAATACATATCTTTATAAATAATCAGAAAGTTTTCTTGAGACTTCTGCTGTATATTATTTCTTGCAAATTTTAGAAAAAATGAGAAGTGCAAAACAACTGTTTAGAAGAGCATGGAGGGTTTGTTTTTTCATTGAATTATTTCATTAGCAGCTGCAGTGTTTCCTGCATATGTTGTGTATGTGTTTCTTCAAATCAGCCTCAACCTTAAAAGTTCCAATATTCCCCATTTTCCATTTTGGTCTTGATTTGAGTTTGCATTTTAAAATGCCCGTTCTATTTGCCTGCTCTAAAACTCTGTCAGTGAGTTTAAAGTGTAATGTGTTTCAATGGAGGATATTTTAGCCTGAAATTTCATTTAACAATTAGCATTTTCTAATGCTATTTTCTAACTGCAGGAGCCAGGCAGTCAGCCTGTCTGACTTGCAGCGACAATTTTCAAGACTAATGAAGCCAATTATAATGTCAGTGTAAAACAAATTTAAAGCAAAAAGTCTCTAGATCCTATATGAAAGTTAATAAGCATTGATTACATTTTACTGTTTTGTTTTAGCTATCCATGTGCATTTGTTTGGGAATTTTTTTAATGTTTTTTGCTGGTTCCTACTGTAGAAATAGGCTGATTGTTTTGGCATTCAGTTAAAAAAAGAACTTAATCCCAAGTATTTCTTTCTGTCAATGGCCAAAACATATTGGCTGCAGAGATGCATCATATAAAGGATATTAGTATTTTAAAATGAAATTTTAAAGTAAAATAATAAAAAAAATCCAGCAAGGCTTTGTTTAACAAAGTGAATCATGAGGCAGATTAAGTTGTTAGATTAAGGAATATGAAATAAATTTTAATTTACGGTATGAAATTCCAAAAGGTTTTACAACAGAGCTTTTAGCCCTAACAAATAACACTGATTCATGCCAGCTCAGGAAAATAAGGAGAACAAATCCCCTGAGCATTTCCAAGTGAGAGTTTTCAAGCAGGAGTAGATGAGGTGTGATGTTGGAAATCAGAGTGCAAATGCACATGTGTTAGCACTAATGCTCCCTGGGTTTTATTCAGCCATCAGGAGCCCTTTGCTCCTTCTGCTGTGGGGATATTGAAATGCCAGATGCGCTGGAAAAGGAATAAATGGTAAAGTCACTACTCGAGTTCACAGCAGCCCTGCCTTGACTTTATTTTGTTTGGTCACTGTGGGATTTCAAGACAGAACAGATGGATTGAAGAAACAGCCATGGTGTAAATGATTCTTGCAAAAATTTGGGCTATTCAGTTTTTGTAACTGAGGTTAAATGGCATTAGGTAAGACCCATGAAAAGCAATAAAAATAAATGTTTCAAAAAATGCCAGTGAGTGATTCCACCATGATAACTGAGTATTTCAGGGTTTGCTAAAACATTGAAATATACCAAAGTACATTGGATGCTCTGTAACTTTCTCTATGGAACAGCAAAAGTTAAAGTGTGATGGAATTTCCCTTATATTAATTAAAGAAAGCTCTGATTTTGGTCAATGTGTGTACGGAAATCAAATAGCCCAAATCCTCAATTCAGTTCTATTTCAGTGCTGGATACATCAGTACCAATGCATTTTTGGCCATAACATTCATATTTACCAGATTTTATTATTTTCCAATGCTGGTTATAAATTAATATTTATAGATTTTAGCATCCTTATCTGATTAATTTTAAAAAGTTCCAATTTTGGTCACTGTGTGTACAGAAATCAAATGCCCCGAATTCTCAGTTCAGTTCTGTTTCAGTGCCATACATCAGTACCAATATATTTTTTTTTTTACATAACATTTGTATTTACTAGATTATTTTCTGACACTTGTTATGAATGAGTATTGATTGATTTTAATATCCTTATCTGATTAATGATAGGAAGTTCTGATTTTGGTCACTGTGTGTACAGAAATCAAATGCCCCAAATCCTCAGCTCAGTTTCAGTGCTGGATACATCAGTGCCAATGCATTTTTTGGCCATAAAATTCATATTTACTAGATTATATCATTTTCCAACATTTGTTATAAATGAATATTGATGGATTTTAACATCCTTACCTATCAGTGTTTTGGAGGAGGATGTTCTGAGGAACAGGAGCTCCAGTCCCTTTATTTACATGCAATTCCTTAATAGACAAAACCTCATGTGTTCACACTCACTACCACAGCAGAAAACTGAGTTACACAAGAGGCCTTCTCCCTGCTGAAGTAAAAACCCTCTGAAAAGACAATTGAAATATCTAAGAAGAGAAACAAGGCCATTCTAGCACCACAGCAGCCTCCCATCTGAGTTGAAACTGCAAATGGAAAGTAATCCCTAAGTTGTTTGCAGTAGTTTTGAGCTTGCTTTTGTCTCAGAAATCCCAGCACATTGGTAGCTTGTCCTGTGTTTCACCTCTAATGATAAGGCTCTCTGCACAGAAAGTGCTTTGCCTCCAAAATTCCAGAAGTAGTTCTCAAAAAGCATCTTTCCTCCAATAGAGGCATTTTAGAAAATTCACTTGGTCTCATCAAGAGAAAAGACAGTGGTGAGACTGCTGGTAAATATCTGTTATCTTTCTCAGCTGACTGTGGAAAGATTGAGGATCTGTGTGGTTAAAACATAAAAATCCCAACCACAAACACAATAGTGTTACTTTTACCTTTTTATTGCTCAATACTTCTGCTAAGTGCAGCACGAATTTCCTCTTTGCATTAATCTGCAAATAGCGTTAAAACCTCCCTGTCAAATTTGGAGCTAAAACCACCGTAGACTGAATGGGTGAGAAACAGAGCAAAGGGAATATTTATTGCATCCAAATTTTGAGAGAAAATTGCAAACGAAGGCACTCCAGAATCATCATGGAGGTAATACTGGATTTAGGGTGGATTTGGCCAGGTAATCTGCAAAGAAAAGCAGCAAGTGGGTTTTCTAAAATACATTCAGCATGCCAGTTGTTACTTTAGCCAATAAGAGTTTTTCGTATGTTTCTATGTTGTTTATTTAGCGTCAATAGTTGTGGCTGAAAGGTTGCACCAGTCCATGGGAATGTTGCTCTTGGTGTGTGAGATAAAAGCCTGGGAGCTCCACAGAGCCCAGAGTCCCCCCTGCCCATCCTTGTGGTTCCTGTCTGTCTGTGACAGTGGCAGGGGACTGAAACCTCCAAATGGGTGCTGGAGATGCCACCTGCCCCAGCATCTCCTATGCGTTCCTAATAAAAATTCTACTTTAAAAGGCTCAGTTTAGTAATCTCTGTGTGGCTGAAGGAAATATGATTAACAGTGTAAGTAAGCAAATCCAAGCTAATTCCATTTTAGCTGGCATTAGTAAATATGTGATAATTGAGCAATGGGAGCTCCAGTGACCTGTGCACAAATCCAGAGCCTCTGATGTTGCTGTGCTCACTTTGGGCTGCTGTCTCCTCACTGCACATATTGCTCCTCCTTAAATTGTGGTTTTAGGATAGGGCTGTTTCAGAGGAAATTAAAATAAACTCTGCCATGCAAGAAAATAATGGTAATTAAAGACAGCTCTGGAATAATAATTTGTACAAGTGTCAGAAGAAAATAAAATCTAACCAGTAGTTAGATGATCTAACTAAATATAGTTAAATTGGAATGCAGTTTGATCAGCTAATGGAAAATTTAAGCAATGTGATGGATTTTCTTACAGCCCTGGCCTGCTGCTCCAGGGAGTCCTTTTCACCAGTAGTATTTCTATCCTATAATCCACTGGTCAGCTCTAAAGCAATGTTACTGAGGGGAAAATTGCTGTGCAGTGCTGTGGACTTGAGCTGTGTTGAAATTATTCAGGAACAAGACATGATTAGAAATAAAATAGAGAGGCTTCAAGAAGCCCTCAAATGAGAAGGGAGAAAGATGTTTTCATTAACAAAGCAGAGCATGAAAAACCTGTGCTGTGACAGGGATTAGAGGGGTAGCTTCTGAAATTTAAGTACAGCCCATCACTGATTTTTCTGAACCCTGTTCTGTAGAACTTGTAGTGTTGTTAACAGAGGGATTTTGTGAGTAGCACTGGATCTTTTTATTGACTTGTGTGAAATAAAGATCTTTCTAAAGGTATTAAGGGCATCCTAGCCCTTCTCCTGCTCTAGAATGTGGTGATTAACAAACTTCCATTAATGGGTGAGTTTGCTGTGTGCAGTTCTCTTGCAGTCAGTCACTACAAGGCTTGATTGAAGTTTTTGGTTTTTTTTTTCCACGTGTTTTGCTTGCTGTAAATGTGCTTTTGATTGTCTCCATTCTCTCAGATAGCCACTATGGAAATACAACATGCCTATCTTTTCTGAATGCTCCAAATCTCTTCTGTGGTTTGTACCAAAGGCCTAAAACAGACCTGAGCGTTCTGCGATGTGTGGGAAGCAACTCTCCTTCTGGAACTCATAATCAAATAATTTGGAAAAAAATGTTCTGCCTATTTCTGCTTTATAACAAATTCATATTAGACATCAGGTCTCACTTTGCAGATGAAAACAATGCACTCATAATTCAGCTAAGAAAAATAAAGTATGCTGGATTTCACTATTCATCTCCAGAGTAACTTAAACTTGCTGTTTGCAGTAAAGCTTAGATTTTTAATGGCTTTTGTTTTGGTTGGAAGCCCACAGTACACTGGTGCTCCTGAGATTGCTTTCTAGAACAAGGCAAAATACAGTTATGTTGGTAATTAATTTAAAGTGGTTTTTTGCGTGCTTTGTATTTAGAATTTTTTTTTTCAGAACGTGTCTTTACATTGTGGAAAAATATTCTTCTTTGCATAGACAAAATCTCATTTGGCAGCATGGAAATCTGATCAAAACTCAGTTTTCCCATAATAACTGCCAAGTTCTTGTACCTTATTAGTTTAAAATATGGCAGTGTGCTGGGCCTGGAGAACATGGATGGCATTTTACTGCGTGCATGGCACCAGCTATAAACTGGAATTCACTTCCATACTAAATACCAGGATTATAAGCAGTATTCTAAACACATGAATATCACAAACACCAGGAATATCAGGGAGAGGAGAAAAAGATCATTAAGGTTACTCTTCAAGGCATGCAGGGCTTTAAAAGATTCTTCCATATTATATCTATTACAATTAACTTGAACTTCAAAGAAGTTTTAAATAATTTGGCCATGGGTCATTAAGTTAGCAATGTCACTGTGTTCTTGCTACCTCATTTACCTTAATTAGAGTGCACTTTTATAAACGATGGTAACACACTGTAACAAGCTGGATTTGATAGCCCCTGCCAAATGCTGGCTCTAAGATGGTTTTATTTTGCTGGCTGCATCCTTGCAGAATAATAATCTTTATCAAGTTGTTCTTATAGCAAGCTCATCATTGCTTTGGGATTTCATTTATGAGAGATATGTACCACATAAATGTTTATATAGGAAGGAAATGAATGGATTGGGGTATCTGAAGGGTGCAGACTGGGGATGAAAATGAAGCTGGTGGTGTGGTGCATGTCTGAATTTTTTTCCCTTGGGAGAAATTCTCCATTCTTTCTAAAGGAAATTTTTGTCAGAAGAAATCTGTTATGAGTAGAGCCACGTAAAATTAAATGAGTGTTATTCTCACCTTCCCCATGATGGGAGTGGATATGTGTGAGTTTTTGGGATGGCTAGACAAGGTGCCTCTCTTTAATTCATGTCTCTGCCAAACACTGGGATGATGAACAAGGTATTTTGAAGTATCACAGTTATTCTTTTCACTTGTGGATGTTATGTTTCTCAAAGATACAGCATTGACCTGTGCTCTAACTCCTACAACTTTCACACAAAACCTACTTGTTTTTCCTAAACCTTTCTTTGGTTTCACTGGGGACCTTTTCCAGACAGCTGCTGTTGAGATTGCAGAAAGCTCTCTGAAATGTGATCTAAATTAAATAATTCAATTCATTCAGTTACATACAAAAGAAACATGAATTATCAATTTTTGGATTTCTTGTGTTTTCACCTTTTTGCACTGTCAGATAATTTCTGTACTTGGTCTTTTCATTATTCCTGTCCCACTCTTACATGGGGACATTTGAGTTGCAGAGTTCACTTGGGTACTGAAGTTTTACCACGAAATATTGAGACTGCCTTGAAAATAAAACTGTTGCTCACTGTGACTTGGAAAATCACTTAGCAATAGTTTACATTATGTTGCAAGAAATCCACGAGGGAAGGTTGCAAACCAAAATGAAAAGGCAGAAACAACAGCTGCATCTCTGTGCCTTGACAAAGCGGCAGATGGCAACTGTGGCAGTGCAGCTTTGTACATCCAGAGCAAACAAACACTCCTGGGCGTATGGGGAGCAAATTCATGCTCTTACCTGTGGCAGAGTGAGGGCAGGAGCATCTGTGATTTGGGCATTGCTCTCTCTTTGCCTGGCACCATCCCTCAGGGCATGGCAGGGGAGGTCAGGGCTCTGGTGGGAAATGAGGTGTGAGTGCTGATCCATGGCTCCCTCCCCTTCCTGCTGAAATAATCACACATGCCATCAATAAATCTGTCTAATAGATGTGTTACTCTGCTGAAAAGGGGGAAAAAAACCCAAAACAAAAAGGCAAATTGTGCTTCATTTATTCATTTATCTCAGGGATATCAACTCCCCTTTGCTTCTGCATCACTCTGTAGCTCGCCTAAGTCTTGTATCCACATGGAGAAAAACATGTTTGTTAAAACTGCCACCTGAAACTGAAATCAAACCTGTCTTTTGGAATCTTTTGTTGGAAGCCACATAAGGACATGTTAAAGATAGGAGATAGGCAAAAATTGTGGAAGAAGGGATGAAAGTCCCTTCAATGAAAGGATGAAATCCTTTCAATTCATGAACCTCTTTCTGGTTGACTTCTACCTCTAAGTACCTCTGATTAGAGGTAGTAAAACAGCAGAGCAAAAACGTGTGTGCATTTGCACATACACACAGTTATCTAACAATTTCTTTTGAATGTTATATTTTAGTGTTTTTCTAATATTTCTTAAAGCTGTACATTTAGGTTTCATTTTTGTGCTTCTCTGATGGATGAATGGTGACAAGGTAGACCTGGAAGCACAACTGTTTGAACTCTGTCCTCTAATGAACAGGTAGCTTTAATGTAATGTATTCAGAGATTTCAGCCCCTCTGTGCAGGTATGGAATATCACATTAGTTGTACATTTACTAGTATCAGGCACAGAAGATATAAAATTACACACCACTCAGTTTTTACAGAAATAAGATTAGATATCTACAAATCGCCCTCTGGAGTAAATCACATTACTAGCACTGTCTGGCCAGAAACCCATGAGAGAAGGCAGCTGAAATCCAGCATGTCAGTGGTACATAATAATGCAGAGCCAGACAAAATATTGCATTCCATACTTGGCCTGTGGTATGGAGAGAGAACTTTAATCCAGATGCAAGTGTTTGAATCAGATGAAGAATTAAAGGAACCAGGAAATTATGCCTTTCTGATCACCATTTCCAGTTTTCTCCATCCCTTTGCTCAGTAACTTTCCTGAGTGTGTGTGCTTTGTCTGGGAGAAGTTTGGGACCATGAATTGGGCAAAGTGAGGAAAGGAAAGCAGAGTTCAGGAATGGTGCAGAATTCCCGTGAAATATCAGCCTGTGCTGTAACGGAGAGAGGAGGACTTTACACACTTATTGAGCTAATTGAGAGCAGCTGTTTGCCAGTGAGCAAAGACACATATCAGAAATGCTTTTACAAGAATCTTTCATATCAGAAATGCTTTTACAAATTAAAGCTATGCTGTCTGTGGAACGAGTGCTTCCCTATTTACTGTTCCTCATGTCCACTTTGCCAGTGTTCAGACTGTTACTGGACCATTTAGTAGCTCTTTCAAAGCAGTTCTTTGCCTTGGCTATCCTCTGGTGTGTGCTCAAGCAAATCATCTCCAGGCAGAAACTGTAATGTGCAACCTTAATGACATGAAAATCCATATTAACTCTTCAGGAAAAATCTCTTTCTAGGACCTCAGATGCTACTGTTCCTGTGAGCTAGATGCATGCTCTCCAGGAGTGGTCTGGACCATTTTCCATTTAAAAAAACCCAAAAATTGTTTCTACTTTACTTCTACTTAGTTTTTTAGATGGCGTTTCTGTAGACACTATGCATCTACAATATTAGTAGATAGAATGTCTTTGAAGACTACTGGCAAATAAAATGTAGGATAAGTTTCTGTGATTGTCAGGAAATATCACAAATTTATGAAGTTGTCCCATTTTTAGGAAGATAAAAGCCTAATTCAGCCAGATACTGGATTCAGAACTTGTTTTTTAAGTTTCCCTGGCTATAGCAGCCACCAGAAGAAAGAATGGGGAGTTTGCAGAAGCCTGTGTTAAAATATCAGGAGAACGAGGATGTGTCAGTGTTTGTGCTGACATGGACCTTCAGTACTGTGCACTGACCTTAGACTTTAGAAGCTCCTTTAATTTCTCCACAGGGACCATTTTACTGATTCCTGCATGCTTTTAATTGCAAACTAATTTATCATTTGCTACAGGCCTTGAAATAATTTCATCACACTGGCAAGGGATGGTTTCTGCTTTACAGCGAGACCTATGGTTGGCCAAAGTGCTGATTTACCAGCTGGTGCCAGGAATCTGAGGGGCTTTAGGGTGGTGGCTGGGGGGCTCTTGTGTGTGAGATGTCCCTCAGAAAGTCCCTGTGAAGAGGGACACTGGGAACTTGTTTTAAAAATAAGAACAAAACCCAAAACACTCCTGCCTGCATACCCAGTGCTGGGTAAAACAGGGGGAAACATTTCCATAATCTTCTTCTGGTTTGTTGATAAAATGGCACAATTCCCTGTTGGTGGCTGAGACGTGGTGACAAAAGCCACGTTCTGCTGTGACACAAGCTCCTTAGCACAGGAGTGTGGCAGGGAATATTGTGTGGTTCAGCAGTGGAGACGTTGTGACGCTCATCAGGATGTGTTCCCTCTTCTTCTGTTGGATCTGAGTAGCAAACCTCAGACTAGAGCTGCTTAGAAAACTGGAATTCTTTAAACTGAAGCACATTTCACCCAATTTTTTCCACCACGTTCTTCTTGAATGACTGTTCTGATGAAATATTTCTTGGAAGAAATGCTTCTTATCTGATATTCAGGTGATTTCTCATCTTTTTTCTGCAAATAGGGCAAAACTTTGCCTGAGACACTGATGTTAAGGATTTATTCTGAGAAGAAGGGGCTGAGGTCACAACATTTTTAGACTTTGAGTAAGTGGCTTCCAAACAAGCAACTATTGCTCAATCAATAAACTAGTTTTGCACGCAGAGAATAAAATCCTGGCTGGCTTGTCTGTTTCCATCAAGAATGGAAAGCACTGAGGAAAAGGTTACCTGATTCAAGTGTTTCCCCTTGCAGAAGTCTGAGTCGCTCGTGTAAATTTACTTTCATCAGGTCCAATGACAAACCAATAATTCATAATAAACATATTGTGAAATGGAAATGGAATATATTTCATTGAAAGGGCTGTGGGAGCGCAGGTCATCAATCACTTCTCCCACAATTCTAATTTGATGCTGTCTGCCTAACAAGAAACATTATAGTGCAGTTGCATATTTAGCTGTGCTCAGGGAGAGGAGAAGGAATGTGAATTTCTGAGGTCCACTGAAAGTCTCTGGTTTGATTTCCATTTCTTGGTCATTAAGAGTGGCTCCTAGCAGCCAGTATAAACTCCATGCCTTGAAATTAAATAACTCCCTAACAGCAATGCTAATGCCTCCCCTCACGTGGAATTTTGGAATGGATTTTGGGGAACATCAGTTTCTGATGTTACGTCACAGCAGAGTTGCTGTGACTTTTTGAATAATTGCTGCACAAGAGATAGATCACAGTTGGGCTGTCTGGCTTATGAATTACTGTGTTGTGAAACTAATTCTGTCTAGCATTTGGTCCCAGCATGGGAAGCAAGAGTGACACAAGTGATCCATGCAGGGGCTGTGTCTTTTTTTATGTTTTAAGAATAACTCCACTATTACGAGATCATTAACTTTCCAGTCAAGGTTACAAGAGTCTTTTCACAGCCTCTGCTTTGCAACATGTAAAATAGCTTTTCCTGCTTTTTGTGCTGCATTTCTAGGAATATATAGGTTGGTTTAGTTCTTTATTTTATCCCTTTTTCCCTTTTTTGTTTATAGTCTAATTCTTTACTTCAGGTAAAATTGTGTTTTCCTCTTGAGGAGGAAGTACATTTATTAAAACTAACTTTTATCTTGAGAGAAGTTAACTTCCTATTTCTGTTTTTGTAATCAAGAGATTATTTGAACTACTTATTCTGAAGGGATTAAATCAGTCTCTGAATAATTTTATGAAGTCTTATTCTTGCATATTTTCCTCCAAGTACAATTGGGATCCTTTGAAGCGAGCCCTTCTCTTTTCTTTTTCCTCCAAACATGGGGAGCCTTGTTCTGTCACACTTTAGCACCACAGAAGGGGAGACAGCTGGAGAGAGTATGTGCTTTACAATGGAAATGGGTTTTTTTCTTTTTTTTCCTCCTCTGATTGGGTTTTCTGCAGTCGTCCTTTTCCTGTCCCTTGTCTGATTTTAATAATGAGATTTAATAGGGATGCAAAATTTGTGGTAACAAAGATGGGCATTAATCATGTGTTTTCCATCTTCTAATAGCCTCAAATTAGGTCTGGGTAGCTATCTAGACCTCATTAATTATCTCATGGCTATCTAGTCTGTGATTCTGTTGGTGCTCTTTGACTTCTGCACAATGATAGGGTTTCATTAGACCAGCTTTAATCCCAGCTCTGCTCATCACATTCCTGATCCAGGGCCCATAATCCTCACTCTCCCAGCTTTAGTGTCACTTCTGATCTGTGGAAGAAAGGGCTTCACCATTAAACAGAGCATAACGTTGGAAGCAGAATTTTTAAAGAGGAGGCAGAATCCAACCCTGGCAGGTTAGGCAGTGCTCCCGAGTGCAGGTGGCTGAGGCAGGGGTGGTCCCTCAGTGTCAGGGGAGCTGAGGGATGCCCAGCTCCTGTGGCTCTTTCCAGCATCCCAGTACAGCTGGGTGAGGTGTCAGCCCGTGAGCAATAATTGAGGGAAAGCCACAAATCCCAGGCTGACTGGTGAGGCGATTGCAGCTATCCTGACCACAACTCTCCAGCAGCTGTCTCAGCTGGAGATAGAAATATTCCAGTGGACGTTGCAGCCTGCAACAGGGCTGAGCTTCATTCCATCACTGGAGAGGCTCAGAGCTTCATCCAGGAAGGTGAGATTCAAATAAATGTTCTCCATTTCTGGAAGCTCTGCTTAAAAATTATCAGTCGCTCCACAGAATTTTCAGAATAGCATTTCAGCTTAGAATCAGTATTGCAGTGTCTACCTGCAATTTAGCCCCGAGCCAAAATACAATTCAGTGATTTAGTGCATTAGATTCTGGGAAAAGAAATTCAGTTTTAGCTTTCTAAAATGAATTTTCCCCTTGTGAGTAGCTCTTCCTATGTGGTTACTAAATGTATTTTGTGGAAGTGTTAACTTCCTCTTGTTGATTTCATATTTTTAAATCTGTTTAGTAGTTTAATATGTGACTGCTTGTGGGTCTGGGGGAAGCAGATGAAACTATTTTGCCAGAACATGCAGGTCTGTGAAAACTGTTTTACTGAAATTTTTAGGGAAGGGAAAAGAGGGTACTGTTTTAAGCCTAAAGAAGTTAACTTTAGAAATCATATTTTCTGTATAATTTTAAGAAGGAATATGCAAGAAGAGGAAGAAAAAAAAACCTTAAGAAAAATGTTTATTTATTTATATTCCCTCCTCGTGGGTTCAGTGTAAAGATGAGTTTTTGAAACATCAGAGTTATCTGTATTTTCCATTTGTGTGTGAGTCTTTTGTGTAGTCTTAGCACCTCTACATTTGATTCCAAAAATTATGTAGGTATTTATTTACCTTCTCCAATCTTAAATGTATCCATTGTAGGTGTTTTTAAATATCCAGAAAAGAGCAAGGAAAATTGCACTTACAGAATTTTGGGCTGACAGACGCTGACTGATTTCCTTATTGGTGGTACCAGGATAGGGCTTTAGGTGTTCAGCTAAATAATTTTGTCTTGACCCAACCTTAGTTATCTTTGAGGCCTCACTTTTACTGGAATTCAGTAAAATAATCCCAAAATTCAGTTTTGGGAGAAATCCCACACACCATCCATTAATTCCTCTTTGCAGTCTGAGGTACAAAGAGCTGGGAGATGACGTCTAAAATGCTGTGGTTGTTTCCAGCATTAATGTTAGCTAAGGACAAGTTATAGCTGGGCCTAGGAGCCTAAGTAGCAGGCAGAGAGCTCAAAAGTCATTTCCAATCCAAACATAATCCAATCAATAGCCTAATTGTGGAGAATGCTGAAGACTTCAGTGGGCGCCTCTCATAAAAATTAGCAGGGAAACAGACTGAATTGCAAAGGAGAAAATTAAATTCTAGTGATTTTGTATGCAGTGAAGGCTCCAAGGCTGCAGATGAACAGGCTCTTCTGGGTAGGCTAATGCTGTGCCAAAAGGACTACACAGAGTGTAAGGAATGAGCAAAGAAGTGCCATATGAGTTTCAGTGCAGATAAATTTAATGTAATGAATCTGGAGGAAAAAAAAAAATATCTAAACCTGATAAGATCCTGACAGATTTCAGAAAGCAGAACTTAGAGTCACTGCTAAGTTTGTGAAATCGCTGGCTCAGTGAATACCTGAGCTCAAAAATCTCTGGCATTATCAGGAAAGCACTGAGAAAGAGATAAAGGCTATTTAAAACCTTGTGCTTGTATCTTGAGTGTTTTGAGCAGGGCAGTTGGATATAGAACATCACAGATACAATAATTCAGAGGATGGAAGAAGTGTCTTTGTAGGTAAAGGCTAAAAAGGCTGAATTTCTCCACTTTGGAGAGCAGAAGGTTGCAGTGGGGAGAATTGAGGATTATGGAATCATAAAGGCAGCGAGTAAAGTCAATAGCAGTTTTACTCAACAAATCAAAGTAATTGATAATTAAATTTGGCAAGGCATCAGTTTAAATGAGAGAATGGTTTGGATTGGAAGGGGCCTTTAAGCTCCTCTTGTTCCCTCTCCCAAGGCATGGGCTGGGATGCTCAGAGCTCCACCAGCCTTGGGCACTGCCAGGGTGGGGCAGCCACAGCCTCTCTGGGGACACCCCATAAAGAATTTCTGCGTGGAAACCTTCAGAAATCCATGACATAGAGACAGAAAAATGGGTTCAGCTGGTTCAGAAAGGGATAAATGAACCCCTGGACTGGTAATTGATGAATAGATCCAACATGGGCAAACCCAGTGCAGGGATTGTGGTGCTGGAGGAGTGACCTGCACCTGGCTGGGCTGCTCTCTGCTCCCCAAAGGGTTTCTTCTCCTGCCCCTCTTGCTCAGGAAAGCTCTGGGAGCTGCCTGCAGTCCAGGTCAGGCATTCTGGGCAGGTTTCAGAGCTGCTGGGTGCCTGTTTCTGTCACCAGCTCGTTCTGCCAGTGCCACAGAGGCCGGGGAGTGAATGCCATGTGTTCAGCCATGGATGCTGTAACTGCAACAAATGGCTGCATACCAGGAAGAACAGAAATACCAATTTAATTTGACTTAATGTAGTTATAGGAGGCTATTGGTTTCATCTTCAATATTAAATTCTGGTTTTCTGTGGAGCAGTCTAGGACCAGGATCAGATAACAGAAATGTCAAAGGCACTAAATTAAGCAGTGATTCCTATGATTATTATTTATGGACTTGTAGGATTTGCTTCATCTTAGCCACTTGTTCCCACATTTTTACTCTCAAATATTGTTTTATGGTTTTCAAACCCAATGTGTTATATCTTTATTTTCTTTTATATCCATTTGTGTCTGAATGTAGCATTCAAACACTGTTTTACTAAATGATGTCAGCTCATTTATATCTGGTGGGTTGCAGGAAAAGCAGACTTAGATTTAAGGCATTTAAAAGTATTCAAAGACATAGAAAGGAAGATGCTGTGTTTAGTGTAGTTATTCCAGCTGGTTTCAGATACTGTTTCTTATCAGGTACTGCTGGTTTTCTCTCCTGACCTTTTTTTCCCTCCAATTTTTCATTTCTAGCTGTAGCTATTTATGTTGGCTTATCCTGAGGCCCATTTTCTTGCTTTCCTTTTTGATCAAGTGTGTTGCTGTTAAGTTCAAGCACTTGCTCAGGTACCCACTGCAGAGAGGGATGCTCTTGGCACCAGGAACGGGGGTGAGCTACAGAAGAGACAAAAACTTTGATGTTACCTTAAAAATTCTAGTAATCTCTTTGGATGCCTCGTGTATCCATCATTCCAGCAATTTAAAGAACACAAAGTGAGTGTTGCAAAGAAATGAAATTTCTCAAGGTTGTCTGGGGAGGATCTCATTGGATATTCCTCAAAATCCTAAGAAACCTCTTTATACCATGGAAATTTATCTATATACATATATATGTATATAAAATGGTAGTGGCTGTATCCTCTGGCTTTTTGAAATTCTGAAGTGAATGTGAAATTCCACATGTGTATGTTTATGCATCTTGGCAGTTTAATAAAGAGTGGTTTGATCACCAGGACTTTGTGGTGTTCAGGTGGAATATTTATTCACAAATTGCAGTTGAAAGTTTTTATCTCTCAATGTATTTTCTCCCAAGTCCCTGCAGTGTGTATGTACACCAGATTCTTACACACCTTTATTATTTATGGAGCGTCATTGCAATGGTTTAGTCAAAATCCTTTTTTGTTCAGTAGTCAAAGCTTCACAGTAAAGTGACCAATATTATTTTTAAGTAGCCATTTGAAGTTTTTCTTCATTAGCAGTACTAAATCATCCACCTGCTCACAGTCTGCATTCTGAGGGATTACAGTGGCTCCTTCTTGGGGACGAGAGCTGTTTTCTGTGATCAATGTGATTGCTGCTAATGGTTGGTGATTTAAGTGATTACCGGGCACGAAGAACAGTTTTGTAATTTCTTCTCCCTGGTGAATAATCTTTGGTTTCCTGGATTCATTTTTTCTGTTTATCAGTTGGTTAACTTTGGGTAAATGAAAGAGAGGAGCGCACGAAGCCACATCAAAGCACACTCAGGCTGCACTAGGCAGGCTCGCTCTCCTCTCTGCACAGGGAACTACATTTCCCTTTTGGAGCTCTGCTCTGTAGCGCAGGGCTCCCTTTGAAATATTGCATTTGACACAAATGGTGTGAAACTTGTGAATTTATTAAAGAAAAGCAGCCCACCGAAGAGCTGGAGCAGAGAGACTCGTGGCTATTTATGGCAGAGCTGCTAATTTGGCCCAGTGTGATTGTTGTCTTCACAGAGCCAGGATGGGGGAGAGGCATTGTTACCTCCACCCAGCCGCAGTTATTATCCACTGACTGCACTTGGGAGAGAGTGAGCAGTACAAAATGCACAATACAAAGGAGGGGAGCAAACTGCTGGAATGGTTCTGCAGCCTCGGACTGCCGGAGCTGTGATGAGCTATTCAGGTGATCTGAAATGAGCCCTGACAAAAGCTCTACAGCACTCTCTGCTCTGCATTCTGCCCGGTTTTAAAACCTCCTCTGTTTCATAAAAGAAATACTACTTGTTTCCATGGAGTGGCTTTTCCTGACTATTCTTTTGCTAAGGACACACCAGGCAGCTCTGTTTCATGGCTGTGTCACACAGGAAAAAAAGAATGTTCTTGTGTGTTTCTAAAAACTTGCTAAAAAACATATTTTTGACAAGATCCTGTGTTTGACAGTTTCAGATGTGAGAAGTGGGATTAATTTCTTGTTGAAATTAAGTTCTTGTTTGCAGTTTTTAGAAGGTAAAAAATTTACTGTATTAAATATGATTTTTTTTGTCCTGATAAACAGCTCTGGCATGAGAAGCAGCAGTTCTGAGCTGGTTCTCCTTTCACATGCAGGAAAACCATCAGATAACATTAAGTTATGAAATTTTGTTGAGACTGAGACAGTGAGTTCTACATATACAGATGTGCCTGTTGGCATTTTTCTGATCATAACACTGGTCATGTTGGCTGTATTGTGTTAAAGGAGGATTAAAAAAACCTTTGTGATACTTCAAGATGATCTTATAGCAAATTTAAACTTGTATGAAATATATCCATGGATATGGAAAACTAGCCCAGTTTGTCATGTCTCTGACATATCCTGTATCAAACTGAGATCCTAAGTCACTGCACAAGTCTCAACAGAATTTTCAATTCCAAAAGAGATGAGAGAAAATCTTACAGGTACAACAAAACTCTGTTTACAATTCAAGTTTCCTATAGGAACAGTATGTTTTGAATCCTCAGTTCTGGGTAAAAGTGGAGAAAACAATCAAACCCAACCCTCGCTTCTTTTTCACACTAGAAATTAGATTTTGAAATTGCTTTTATCCAAAATTCCTGTGTCCTCCTTCTATTTCTCTCACGAGCAAAGTTTTGTTCTTGTAAATGTCTTTAAGAAAGTAGATTTAGGTTAATTTTGTCCTTGCCACGTGAAATTTATCCAGACTCATCCATTCCTTGGTGTCATTAGTCTGGATAGATTCTCATGGTTAGGATCATTTTAGGAGCTGGCACATGAAAATAAGCAAGAACTGAGGGCACTGCCTACCTTGTAATCAGGATTTTGTAATCAGCCACACATTATGCAAGGAAGTGAATGATTATAGCATCACCTCAAATATGATGCCAGAGCAAGTTCATTTCCTGGGCTGGAAAACTTTCTCTAGTGGATGAATTACCCTGATATAGTGTAAGGCTGAATTCAGAGATGCTCCAAAAAAAGCTTCATTTGGAGCTGGTGAAATTAGTGAAATTGCAGCTTGGTGGATTTATTTCTGCAGGGTGGTTACCTGAGGACATGGTGTCACCTGTCCCTTGGTGCTCTCTGGGCTGGCCATGGAATCACAGGATGATTCCAGAGACCCATGGCTGTAAATAATTCGCAATGTGTACACAGGTTTTTGTATGACACCTGCTGGTTTTCTGCAGGTAAATATTTTTTTTTACAGCCAACTTGCAATGGAATTAGACAACAACTTGATTGCGCTCTTGTACGTGGTTTTGTTTCCATAGTTTAAATTCCCATCTCGAGTTATTCCAGCCCAATGCTCATCCATAACCCAGCTCTGGGGAGCTGTGCTCCGTTCCAGAAGGTTCCTTTGGCTCCTTGGCAGCCCCTGTGATCCACCAGGGCAAGGGGATAAGGATGCTTTGGCAGTGGGAGAGCTGGGCTCCCAGGGCTGCCCCACGAGGAGCCATCACAAAGAAGGATGTCAGACAGCTGGCTGCAGTCTGCATGCGCACTGGCCACGGGAGGGGAAATCTGAAGGTAAAATGTCTTTGTGCAGCAGTTGTGCACTCAAGTGATATTATTTTTTTTTTTAATTAGTCTTGTGGTTTTTATTTGCGCATTAAGCAGGAAAAGGTGATTGTCTTGCTGCCTTGCAGAGTGACTGGAAGGACACTTGGAAACCCAGCAGGTCTGTTTTCAAGTTCCTCTCCAATTCTAAGCTTAATGCTAATTCTGTTTTGCAAAATTATTCACTTATGACTAGAAAGCTGGTTTAGATTGAAAGCACTTTGGTAGAGATATGAAATCACTAAAATGAGGTCTCACTGTAGGGCAGAAGGAGAGAATTTGAAACACTAAAATAAATAGAAGCATTATTTATTTTAAGTCTGTTTTCTGCAGTGCTCTCAGTGTTTCAGAACAATTACTCAATATACGTACCCAACCCTATTATATATGTATTATTTGTTTTTTTCCTCATCCTTCTATTAGCTGTTGTTACCATATGCCAATATATATGCACATTGCTGTTCCTGGGGGATTTTAGGAAAGTTCTTGGCAGGAAATGTTTTGCTAACCCCCCCTAGGAAAGCATGAGGTACTCAAGACTGAGCAGCACATCTAGAAATGGGAACCAAAGTTGTTTCCCTTATCAAAGATATCAAGATGTTTGTTTGAGTCCTGGTAACTCAGAATAAATTCTGAAGATTACTCCCAATGAGGTCTGTGTTTAGATCTGTGATTTCTAAATTTGTACTGAATTTGTCTTGTCTTATAATGGCTTTCAGAAGTTTTTGTAAGAACAAAACGATCTTAAACACAATATTTAAGTTAGTGCAATAGAAAATAATTTATTGACTTGCTCTTCAAAGTTACATAGCAAATTTATTAATGTTCTTTTTTGCCAAAATAAATCACGGTAAATAAATGCAGATAATAGAAAGTGAAAAATACATTACAAATGTTCTACCTTATTTAATTGATTCAAAGAAACATAACAAGTCAAGAAAATCTGTTGCAAAGTAATTGGAAAATGGAAAAAACAATAAATAGTGTGGAAGAAGAGCAGAAAGTGTGATTAACATTATCAATGTAGATGCTTCAGACATGAGATAAAATATCATTTGAACAAACACTTAAAATTAGCAGTCAAAGGATTTTATGGGAGGCAGAATGTATTTTCTCTTCCTATAGAAAATTATTTAAAATGATTTCCACTGGCAGTAAAGTTATTCTGTGTGTTGGTGTAACACACCTGTAATGCAGGTGCTGGAGCTGCCATCACCAAAATTACAACATTTCCTCTGCATTGCCAAAGTTGCTGTTAAAATGTGTTGGAACACATCTCTTTATTACTTAAGTGCTTAAATTAATGTTGGTCACAAGGGTGTGTAATAATAAGTGGTGTAAAGGAATAAGGACGAGTTCATCCATTGGATAGCCAGAGAGGTCTTTAATGAAAACTGGTTGATAATTATTTTTGTGTAAAGTTGTTTGTGGGGAGTGTAGTCTTTGAAGGCATTCATAGCATTGCAAAAGAAAAAAAAAGAGAAAAGGGTAATTAATCATTAAATTATACTAAAGAATGAATCTGTGCTGAGTTTAATAGCTTTGAGGTACTAAACACTCGTGGTTTGTAGTACCTTGAGGACTTGTAACTAACTCTGCCTGCCTGCTTGTTTATTGGAGTGTTTGAATTTGAATGAATGTTTTCTAATAAAAACCCTGGAGGAAAAGAAACTTTGAGCCTTCCAGAATTTCCCTGGAATCCTGAAAAAGGCTCTGGAGACTCGAGTGGCTGTTCCACAACAATGCCCTAAAACAGTGGAAATGTTCCCCATTTCCCATAAGTGGGGGCCTGTCAACAACGGTTCCTTTCCAGCACTTTTCTTGTATCATATCCCAAATTTTCATGCCTGAAATCAAGTGGCTCCATAATTGGAACAGCTTGGAATAAACTGATTGTCAGTTTGCTTTTTGTTTCCTAGGAGGAATAAATGGGTCCTGTAAATCAGAGTATCGGAGTTGTGAGAATCCCAGTTTCTGCTTATAAAAATAGGCCTCTGTATAATGTTAGATAATAATTACACAGACAAATAATGAGTATAGCCCAAGCTGTGCTGCAGTCAGCGGATCTGCCCTGTTGCATCAACAGCTGATTTGGTTGTTGAGGTTCAAGCTACACCAAAGTCAGTTTTCTGTAGATCTGTCAAGTCCACCTCCCCAGTATTTTAATTCTAACATGTCCAGAAATTTTTAAAAAATATATATATTAATTAAGCGATAAATTTATTAGTACTTGAGGTAATGAATTCTATCTAATCATCATTGCTGTAAACAGCCTGAAGTACAGGGCTTCTGTTTTCTACAAAGTTCAGGACCAAAGGCCAGGGCTCACTTGATTTTGTGTGTTTGACTCTTTGAATTCCATGTATTGATGCAACTCCATCAGTTTGGGTTAAATGGTATAAATGCAGTATTTATTTTATGCATGGATGTAGGCAAATTTCTGTGGGCTTGATGTATAACACATTGAATAAAATTCTTTCTTCAGTCAAGGCAGAAGCTTTTTCCCTCTTGAAAGATGTGAATTCCTCTATATATTATTGCTTACATTTTTAATGTTTGATTTTTAAATTTCCCCCACTCCTGCTTAGTGCTCCCAAGGGATAAATGGTTATTTTGAGCAGGAGCTCAAAGCACAGAAGTGGGTTCTGTAACCCTCTTTGTTGCTAGCTACTGCTCTGACTAGTGATGAGAGATTTTCTGGGTCATTTGGTGTCCTTCACATCAACATCCTTTGTTGTAAAATGAAGCTAATCCTGCTTTGAAAAATCCTGGAAGAAAAACTCTTTCCTTTAAAGCCTGTATGGAATTCCTCTGGCACTCTAAGTCATCATTAAAAAATACTTACATTCCTAAGAGCAGGTCTCTCTATTTATGCTGTCAGGTCTTCAGATAGTAACCATTAATTTTTTTGAGATCTCGTGTGATTATCTTTGTAGAAAATTATTCTGTGAATTTAAGTGTGCTTGACATATGAAATAAATACATATACATATGTATATACATAATTGATGCTATTTTGAGCAAATGCATTTAAGTCCAAATGTTGAGTGCCATGTGTGTGGTGCAAAGCTCACCTGGACTAGGAAGGAAATGGGATAAAATAAGTTTCTTACATTAAAAAATGCATTTAAGTTGAGGTTGACATAATTTCTTCAGACTGAAGACGACTATTAAAAGGACAGGAAGTAAAGCTTTTTGTTCAGATCTATTTGTTGTTATTTGAACAAATAGAGGGGAGTTGGAGTAAGATCTCCTTTCTTATGGATTACAGGATTCTATGGAATAGGATTGATATCTGTCCAGCTTATTTGTTAAGGCATTTTAAGATTCTCAGTCTTTCTTAATCTTTCAGAATGAAACCAGCACCTCAGGCATTCCTTCTATTTCTGTTTTTTGGTGTGTGTTTTATTCTTGGATGGCTTTAAACGTAAAATTTGTACGTTCAGAAAATGGTCAGAACTTTTTATATGTCCTGAGGACTGATGTTCCATATAAGTGACATTTTTAAGGGTACCTGACAATGATCTGAGTGTGGTTTGTGCCTCTCAGACTGAGGAAACTGGAGATCATCTTTTGCCCTGCTTCAGAGTGTTAAGAATCTTGCCATTAGCAACTCAGCATTTTGCACATTAGACAAATAATTTGCAGTGCTCTGACTGAATCACAGAAGAACAGTGACCTTGCACATGTTCATGCTGCTCTGGTGCTGAATTTTATCTTCGCATGAGCAGATTTTTCTTGTTGAAGTGCTAAAATGCATTCTGAGAAAAGGAACTGTGTAAATGTTCCTAGGACGAGGATAATTTCAGTTTCAGATGTGCTCGTGTTTTCTTCATAAGTGAGTAAATTTAATTGGAAGAAGGGACAAACCTAATAGTTTAACTAGAAGCACTCATAATATTGTTACTTTTTAAAAGGCACTGCTGTAATGAAGTGGCTTTAAATTACTGAGTGGATAGATTGGGAAGCTTGCTCATTTTAATGGCCAAAGAGCAATGTGCTTAATTTCATCTGATGGCCAGCCTGCACTGCAGTAATTGGCTGAAACACCTGAAGGAAAACCTTTTGTATTTCATGTGACAAGGTCTCATAAGTAGCCAGCCCATGCTGCCTGAGAAGTCTCTGCCCAAAAGTTTTGAATCCCAAAGGTCCCAAATTTAACCATTAACTGAAGAAAAAGAGGACATGGAACCATCTGGATTTTTGGACTGTTCTTCCTTCCTCCTATCATCTCCGTTCTGTAAATTTCTTATAAACGTGGGAAATCAGTTGAATCATGAATCTTTTTGTGAGTCAAGTAGAAAATGAGATTTTTCTGTATGATCAGTGCCTTTCTTTCATTGACAGTCTCTCACTTATGTTTTTCAATGGTAATCTGCACCACTGTTGGTTTATGCTCATGTCCAATGAGTAAAAAAGAAAAAGCACAAATATATCTTACAATTGATGAATGTTGAACTCAACCGTTTTCCATTATTTACACAGGTTTCTGTTTTTCAATGGTTATCACCACAAAGGTGCTACCTAACTTTTAATCTATATATTCAAACAGACCTTTTCCACAAGGCTCACTCTGCACACCTCAATCCCTCTGTTAATTTCTCCATTAGAAATTAAAGCCAGTGTAAGGTCATTTGAAGAGGATTTTCTCCCCAATGAGCACCTTGGGGATGAAATTGAGCATTACCAAAGGGGGTTTATTTAGATTGCAGTGCATCTGCCTGATTCAGGTCAGGAATATGAATCAGGATCTGAATGTGCCACCTAGAATGAAAATGTTCATTAATGCCCCATCCTTGTGCTGATTGTGTTCCATGGCTCACCCTGTGTGACCCATGTGAACACAGGCACAGTGATGGCTCAGTCCATGGGGTTTCAAGCATTTTTGGGTGCTAGGAAGAAGAAGAGGATTACAAACAGCCTTTGTCAGGCCAAAAAAAGCACCTTATTTGGTAAAACAGGCTGTAAGTTTGTGTGCAGTATTTTTTGGGCTGATTTCACTGATTTATGTAATCTAAAACTGCCTGCAGTGCACATGAGTTGAACTGTGGCTGGTGAAGCATTGCACCAAAAGCATTTTGCATAGGCTGCATTGGAGATGTTGCATATTAATCCACACCCAAGGTGTTATTTGCCATCTTTCTGTATTGGTGTAATGGAATGAATACTGGATATTCTGTTCTGTAGTGCTGATCAACTAAGGATATTGTTTATTATTTGGTGCTTTGTGTAAATGTGCTGCTGCCACAAAAAGTGTAAAATAAATCTTTAAAATATTTCCCCTGTTATAACATGACTTGTCGTGCATGTCTGCACATCTGTGCCCCCTGAGATCTCCACAGGCACAGGAAATATTCAGTGTATCCATATAGAAATGGTGGGGAGAGAAGAACATTAAACAGAACTTCAGAGGCAGGTCCCAGTGTTAATTCTCATGAAAACCTTCGTGTTCTGGATGTTTTCTCCCTTGAGCTGTCATCCCTGGAGAAAGCAGACTAAAATTGTGTGCTGTAAGATGGAGCAACATCCTTCCTGTCAGAGCTGGTTATTTAGTACAGGCCCTGCTGCCACATCACCAATTTTCTGGCAGAAAGCTGTTGAAAGAAATGAGTATTTTCCTGAAGTGCAAGGTTAATGCAAACTGACCCAGCTGCAAGTTCTGCAGTGCTCGTTGTTAGAGATGTTTGTCTGAGAGCTGAGGTGTCGCAGGTAGCACCACCACAAGTGGGCAGAGCTTGTTACCAACGCACAGAACATTTCCAGCATTTCAGAAATGCCATTTGGCCAACAGAGAGCTGCAATATTCACATGTAAAAACAGATAAATTGCACTGCGTGGGGTTGCATGAATTTTGCAGATTTTCTATGTCATTTACTTGTTTACTTCGAAGACCATGTAGTGACAGGTTGAGGGAAAATGCTTCTGAATGTAAGAAAGAGGGTTTAGATTAGATATTAGAAAAAAAAATTTCTTCCCGGTGAGGGTGATGGGGTGCCCAGAGCAGCTGTGGGCAGTGCCCAAGGCCAGGCTGGACACTGGGGTTTGGAGCACGTGGGACAGTGGAGGTGTCCCTGCCATGCACAGGGTGGCACTGGGTGGGCTTTAGGGTCCCTCCCAGCCCAAACCATCCCATGGTTCTGCGATTTCCACCTCTCTTCTCACCTCAGATCTTTGATTTTTGCTAAAAGACAAGCCACAACACACAGGTGGATGAGCTGACTGTCAGCTCTTGGGCATTAGTTGGAATTTTCTGGGCTGACCTCAGCACTTTCATTTACAAGCAAGGCAAAACTTCAACTTTTCCCACTTTCTTCCCTACTGAAAACTTTTTGCATCTGCTAGGGTGACTTTCACACCAATCAGGTGTTAGTCTCCCTTTACTCTCAGGAAAATGAAATGTTTGAAGATCATTGGCTTGTGTGGGTAAAATTAAATTGTTTCATTATTTTCCCAAAAGAATATGTTAAACTCACACAGCATGGCTTGACTATAGCCTCTGGGTGCTGACCTACATTTTTTACTCTACAGAGCATGAAATGTCTTGCTATGTATGATACAAAGTCAGTGCATGGCTAGAAATTATATTAAATTGTATGGCTCTGGTATTCTGGATTAAAAAGTGACTTAGATTTGTATCCAGCTAATCATTATAGTAAGTAAAGATTTAATATAATGCAAAATGAACTTAGTGTTTCCATTTAGTTTCCTTTCTTTCTATTTCATTGCTTTTCTTTTTTTTTTTATAGGGTTGTTTTTTTAAGTTAACAGACTTGATATAGTGTTTAAATTATCTTAATAACTAAAATTTGGCAAATTCCAATTCTCTGCCCTTTTTGTGAGCCAGTGATGGTAATGATGGGTGTTTCAGACCCAGCTTAGACAAAAATAAATGCTCTCCTGAGCTTTGGTGGTTTGGAAAGGCAAAACTCTTGTTCTTGTTTTATCCACTACTGTAAATAAATTGTTCTATTTCCATAAGTAGTTATTTTTCTTTGAATATTTGGTTTGGTTATTTTCCACCCATAGCTGTGTTCAGCCTCTTACAAGTGAGATCATGTCCTCTAGGTCAGGGTAGCATGGTCTGGTGATGAATTCTATAACTGTAAACCCAATGATATTTCCTTGAGCTGCACTTGAGGCTCTTGAACTCTGCCACAAACCTTGAACAGTTTCTGTTTTGTGAAAAGTTTGCCACAGGAATAGAGAGGTGGTTTTTTCTCGCCCTTCTCTGCATACCTGAATTGAGATAAAAATAAACTTCAAGCCATAAATTCACGAAACTCGAGGAGCCTTGGTGTGGGTTTCGTGGCTCCCTCACTGAAATGTTTGCCTTTTTTGATCCCTTATCTTTAAATGGAGCCATCTGAAGGTGTGAGTGTAAATCCTCATGAGTGCAGTCCTTGGTCTGTGACAAAAGTGTCACAGTTATAAATGTGGCTGCTGTGCAAGGAGTGACTTAGAGCACAGCCCTGGCACTAAATTCACTGAGTGCTGCAGACTGGGTGATGTCTGATGATACATTATTAATGCAGCTGATAATGATAGTTCAAATACAGGGGAGGAAAAAAAGACAAGGCAAAGAACTCCAAGTGTGATTAAAATAAAAAATATTTTTAATATGATCTTGGAGAATGTTGTTTTAAGTGCACTGAGGAGATGAGAACTGAATCAATTACTGTGGACCAACTACTTCTAGATTTGTTAAATTTTAGAGCAGGGACAAAATTCCCTAGGGAAACCTGAAATAAATAAAAGAAAGGGTGAGGTGAAGGAAATTGTGATGCTGTTCACAGGGGTCTTAGGTTGAGGGAAGAGACGAGGATCTGACTCCATATTTCAGAAGGCTTGATTCATTATTTTATGATATACATTACATTAAAACTATACTAAAAAAATAGAAGAAAAAGTTCTCCTTAGAAGGCTGGGCTTTGATTGGCCATTAATTACAAACCTCCAACATGGGCCCATATAGATGCACCTGTTGCATTCCACAGCAGCAGATAACCATTGTTTGCATTTTGTTCCTGAGGCCTCCCAGCTTCTCAGGAGGAAAAATCCTAAGGAAAGGATTTTCATAAAAGTTGTCTGTGACATGAAATATCAGAATTTTCATTTCCTTTCCCCTCTAATGTCCCAGCCAATGCCACAGCAGCCATTGAGCTGCTCAGAACTGGGCCAGAAGCAGAGGTTGCTCTGAGTTGTGTAAGGATTTATCTTAGGCCCAATCCCTGAGAGCTCCTGACAGATTTCCCATGTATTATTTTGTATTTCTGTCCTCCCTTTCCCAGCTGTGATGAGGATGAAGAGGAGAGCACCGCTCTCTTCCACTGAGCATTTATTTCCCACTATTTCTCCTGGCAGCAGAACATAAAAAGGCAAATGTTTTCTTTGTGAAGGAAAGTGTGAGTTCCTCTTCTAAGTCTTGACATCTTCTGTCAAGTCCTGTGGGGGATCT
The DNA here is from genome assembly GCF_035770615.1 of Melospiza melodia melodia. Taxonomy (NCBI): domain Eukaryota; kingdom Metazoa; phylum Chordata; class Aves; order Passeriformes; family Passerellidae; genus Melospiza; species Melospiza melodia. The sequence goes on along the minus strand of NC_086209.1, from coordinate 17,906,066 downwards.
GGGGATTTGATAAAGCCCTGAAGGAAACATCTGTCCTGAGTGGGATATCTTCATATCCCATTGTGGAACTGGGAGAACATTGACTGTCCTTCAGAATCCTTCCTCAAGTGACAAACTGGAGCTACCTCAGCATCTCTTGATCAATAGCTTGTCCCCACTGCAAACATGTTTTGTGCATTAATTAAGTGCATAAGGTCAGGTGATCTTAAAATCATATTCTTATGATGCGTGAGAAAACAAGAGCACTCAATTCTGATTGATTTCCTCAATATATTCAGGCAGATCTTTACCTGCTCTGGGCTGGCTTTCCTCCACTGAGCTCATCACAAACTTTGATTTACATAGCACTGTTATCTCAGCAGATTTATCTTTTTTTTTCTCATGACTCATTTGCAGGTTTGTTTGTTTTTAATTGAAGGGTTCATTGTGCTGGCAAAAGTAGCTTTACAAGGGAGTAAAATTTATTCTAAATGTGGTTTGTACAGACTCATTCCATGAGTCCATGGAGTCATGAGTGAGAGCCTGATTCAAGTCCATGGCATTTATGTTTCTAATAATTTGGGAACCTGTAAAAAAATATTATTTAAAGAATAAAAACCACATTCATTTAAAACTAAAAACCCTGGTTTTGCTGTCTATTAGGAAGTGTGGAGTCCTATGATAGGCAGGTATGAAGAGCATGGTGCCCTTGTTGACAGGATTGAATTTCAGAGTTAAAATGCTGTGGATGGGGTTCCCTCTCCATGCCACAATTCAGATTCATCTGCCATACTTTGAGCCAAAGAAGGGACAGTAAAACATCAGGGCATTCACCTTTAACTCTAAAAACTGAACAATAATTTAGAAGCTGTGTAAGGCACATGCATATCCTATAGGTTTGTGCTATAGATGTGAATAAAGGTGAAGAACCTTGGAGCTCTTACAGATGTTGCTTGGAGAGATTTCCAATGCACTGTGCAGTCAATATTCATATTTAGATTTCCTTTAAACTTATCCCTTTTAGCATTCAAAATAAGAAAAAACCCAAGAAATTGAAGATATCACTGAATGAGAGTTCTGAACAGCCACTGTAGCTGTGTCTAAGTGGATGGGAATTTGCTTCATTTTTCAGACTCTTCCTCTGAAAATTATTACTCCCAATAACACAGCCAGGCTTTGTGAAATGACCATAACATTGATCCCTGCTATTATTTCCTCTCTCAGATACCAATTTCTGACGCAGAAATAGGAGCGAAGTGAATAATAAATAAATAATGCTTCCCCCAAATATGTTGCAAACGCAATTTTGTGAAATTATTTCACCATATTGAAATACCAGAGAGTTTCTGCTTTGCCCAGAGCTAATTCTCTTGAACAGCAATTTGCCAGAGAAGCTGAAGGGCGCTATGAAATTTTACAAGAATGATGAGTTCTTAGAAAAATCAGGAAGATAGATAACATTATCTCATTTGTAAATGTGGCTTTTATTTTAAAGCCACCAACAGATAACCAGAGTCTATTTTGTCTGATAAACCTTTCTCTAGGATATGGAGTAATAAAAGCCAGAAATGCCAGAGACAGCCTGAGACAGGGCGTGACAGAGCACATGGTAATTCATGGGATGGCTGAGGATATAAATCTGCAAAATGCTCAACTTGGGGCCTTCAGAGGGAGGTGAAGGTGCTCACAAAGGCATTCAGCACTTCAGCAGAGAGGGATCCTACACCTCCTTTAAAATTACGAGTTATTTTCCAAGCAAAGATATTATTTTGTGTATTGTATCTGCAGAAAAGATCTGAAAGTAGCCAGGGATGTTTTGTTGACAGAATGGTTTGAGTCATTTGACAGAATATTTTTCTTTTATCAACAGAATCAAATTAGGGTTTCAACCAAATTAATTTTGTTTTGTATGTAAGTCCTGCCTGACAGGATATATTCAAAGAGAGAGAAAAACACTCTGGATATAAAAAATGTGTCAATTAGGAGACAGGAGCATGAAGTCTCCATAACAAATTGTTCACTAAAGGGTAAAAAGTGAGTTTCCAATGTAGAAAGCTTTGTTAAAGATATGTTTTGTTCTGATTTTTTTTTTTTTAATTAAGAAATCTTGACAGCTTTGTCAACAACAAGAACTCTCTGCTGCTACTTGTTTCAAGCACTTTTTTCCAGTACTTATTAGAGACAGGGCAACATTCGAGGGAGAATGAAAGAAAGATATTTTGATTACTGCTTCTCAGTTGTAAGCAAACTCATTTCTCTGGGCTTCTTTTCACACTGAGATAAAACACTTAGAAAAAAATGCAGCAACCCTGCAGGCAGCAGATATTTTGTAGGTAAAAAGCCAGCAGCATGTTAAAATCTATTTTAGCTAAAGGGTTAAAATACTCTAGAAAGGAACTGGAGTTGCCAGTCAGGTCACACCAGGGGAATCACAAAGTCCTTGCAGATTTGAGCATTCCTGGAGCAGTGAAAATATTGAACAACCTTTGCAAACAGATGGGCCCTGGTGCTGGGATAAACTGCATTTCTGCTGTGCCACAATTGGTTGGGGTTACAGCAGAATGTCCAGAATTGGTGTTGGATCCACTGCATTCTATGGACACAGATTGCTAAGGAGGCTTAGAGCAATGCTACTATTAATATTTTATTTTTGTAATTACTGCTTTGTTTTGTGATAGCCTCACTATCCCTCAGACACCCCCTGGCCCTTCCTCTTTTCTGGATAATGTCTCCTGCTTATCCATACAGAATCTTTGGGATGTAAGCATCACCTGTGCCAATATTCCTTGGAGTTTGGGGCAGGGATTGAGGTAGAGCCAATATTTCTGATACCTTCTGGGTTACATACAGTACTGGTTCCATTATTTTGGCTGTATCTTGGGTATTGTGGAAAACTAGCATTCATTTTCTTAATGAATTATGTTCCATATTGAATTTGCCCTGTGTGGAAATAAATCAGTATTTGCAGAATTGTAGCATTTAAAAATTATCAGGGTTTTTTTTTTTTGGTTTTTTTCTCTTTTTTTCTCTAGTATTTTACAGGCTCTGCTCTTTGTGTCTGAGATTTTAAATACTCAGTGCTGTATTTGGGTACTATTTGGTACACCGGGGTGGGCGTTGTCTATCAAAGGCTCACACAAGTGAATTTTTGTGGGCAAATCTCCTCTTTCCACCATTCCTGGAAGCAAGCATGTAGATCACACCAGTGAAATTTGCTGGAGTTTTGATCATCCCTGATCTACAAATAAGTTTGTGTTTTCTTCACAAGTCCTTCTCATACAGTGAAGTCACTCTGGTACTGGTTAACAGCAAAATAAAAGAGCAAATTATTCACCTTATGTCTTCAGCTATGTAATGTCAATTTCTGAAGTAAATTCAGATTTTGCAGCTGCTCACCTGTTGGGGCAAAAAAGTAGAAACACACGAGCAGGACCTCAAGTGACCACAGCATCAGTAATACATGATAGAGCAGGGGAGGGCTTGGAAGGGTTGTCCTGAAATTGTGAGACAAATGCTGGAACTGCAGATCCAAGCAGTCATAATACACACTGCTCTCAGTTAATTACAATTCTAATTTCAAACTTGATGCAATTGATGCTATTCTTTATTTTAAATTCAATATCTAGGCTCTGGTTTACCTACACAGGTGTCTGAGTGGAACAAGGAATTGTTTCACTGTATATCCAGGTGTTTCATCTTCACTAATTGCCAGCATTTATTTGGTGCTACAGGTGCTTTTGTGTTTTTCCTCTCCTATTACAGGAGGGTGATGAATATTTTGACCCCTGATGATGATAATGAACTATCAGATAAATGCAGCAACAAGCAAATTTCCCTCATTACTTTTTCATACATTGATACACGAGCAGCAATGTAGGAAGATGCTGTAAGAGTCATTGAGTTAATTAATAGCTAAGCCAGATTCAGAGTTTTGGAAGTGAAATAATTTGTTTTATAGGTTCTGATATTATCTTGCTGCTTTGCAGTCTTTGCTTAAAGCAGAGTACGAGGAGTTCATGTAACCAGATAACTACCATGATATTATACTTGGTCTGAGCTAGGTGACAGCAGGGGAAAGACACCTGGAATAACTTTTACTGGGAAAAAATAATAATGTTTCCCCCAGGTGCGAAAAGAAATCAATCACATGTACAGTATGAAATCTCTTATGTGCAAATAATCTGTGGCTGATTATGCAGTGAGGCTGATGGAGCAGTGCTCACTTTCAGAGGTGTGTGCTGGAGATTCTGTGCCAGGAAACTCTGTGGTGTCATTTTGATAAACTCTGGTCCCAACACCTTTCTGCCTTCAAACAAGCAAAGTAGCTCCTGTTTTGAGCAACGTTTCTATTTAGATTTAAAATAACAATTTTGTAGCAGAAGTTGTTTAAGACTTTGAGCTCAAACAATTTTGTGATGTTGGCTTCTTACACTTTTATTTAGAATTGGACTATGACAGGAAGTACTAGTTGTATTGTATGAGCCATAGTAAAAGGACCAGATTATAAAAAACAGTGTGCTTGGATTGTGAACAGATTTGTGAGGAGATTTATTACAAGTTTTCTTTTTTACTATTCACACTGTCAGTCTTTTCCCTCCCTGTCTGCCGCATCAGAGGAAGTGCAGGTGACACTGCCTGAGATTTTAATTGTTGACTCCCACCTTCCCACTGAAATACCATTTCCTTCAGAATTAATAGTTACATGTACTTCCTGGCATATTCCACTTATTGTAATTGCTTATGTAGTATTTAACTTTACTTGTAGTAAAGTATAAAACTTAATCCCTGGGCATTGAATTAAATCCCTTTATTCTGCTGACATTAGGCCCTGCTTGTGATTGGTGAAGCATCCAGATAATCTTTGCAGCATTTCTGGCCTCTGATTTGTATGGTCTGCTGAACTATTGACCATACTCATTTTAACATGTTATATGCATTAGGAAATCAATGTGGCAGAGCAGATGGAAGCTTTTAAACTGATATGACCTCTGTGACCAGAATGTTTCATTTTGAGATCTTCTGCACTGGACTAAAAATGTGCGAATAGTGGACAACTTCAGCTCATGCAAAAACTTAGTTTTTAAAAATATTTTTAATATTTATTTTAATTTTTCTTAGAAAGTTATGATTATGTTATCTATTAGACCATCTTTATTTGGTTTGTTTGATTAAAGTCTCAGGAAGAGAATGGTTTGTGCATTACTCACAGAAATAACTTGGTTTTCCACTGGGTTACATCCTGGTCTGGCACTGAATAAACCTTGCTAACATTCTGAGGCTTGAGCCACATCTATGGGTTGGACTGCAAAATTTGTCAGCATTGATTATTCTGATGCACGCCCTGTGTGAAACAGATGTGAGGTGAGCAGCTCAGATGGGCCCCAGTGCAGAGCACAGGGAGCTGCTCCAGGCAGAGCTGGATGAGAGGAGGGATGCAGAGACAGGGGTGCAGGGACGGGAGGAGATGCCAACACCAACAGGGGGACAAGGGAGGGCTCAGAGGGGACAATTAACACTGCCAGGCAGCAGAGCCATGTGCAGGAGGTATTTTGCACAGTTTGCAGGGGTCACAATTGTTTGCAGGTTCCTTCTGGGGCTCTTGGTGTTGAGCTGCTGCCCCAGAGTGCTCAACAAGATGAAAAACCCAGATAGAGCAGCTGGCAGTGATGGTTTGTCAAGGCTGACCTAGAACAGAGGCTAGATGGAGTTAAAGAATAAAGCAGGGATTTATTAGGAGGCCTCAATGGATGCACCTTGGGCAGCACAGAGCCCAGCCAGGGCTGCACCCAAGATGAACCAAAATGGCCCCAAAATGCATGGCTGGGCACGGGCTCTGTCCCTGGGATCAGCTCTGCTCCATTTGCACCTTGCAGTTCTTTGTCCCATTCCAGCTTTAGCCCTGCAGTCCCACCCTGTTTGTTTTTCTCTCTCCAGCCCACGATGTTTGTGCTCCTGGGCTGAGATTTGGGTCATTTGCCCTTGGTGCCCAGCTGGAGCAGGAATTGTTTTGTCTCCCTGCTCTGTGCACTGAGCTCACCATGCCCTGATATGAAGCCCAGACCCACATGCTAAAGCAGCACAGAATCTGAAAAATATAAAAGCTAAACCTGAGGCATCAGCAATGCTTGTGGAGACGTCTTGTTCCTTCCCACACAGACTGTGATCTCCCCATGGGTGCTGTTTGGAACGCTGTGTCCTGCTCTGCTGCTGTCCCACATGGAACATTTTGGAACTGCTGGGGCTCAGGGCAGCCCAGAATTAGCAAAATCTGCATAACTTTTCGTAAGGAGTTTCCATAGGGCAGCTGTGTCCCTTTAGACAAGGATGCTGTGAATTTAGTGCTGGAACCCCTTAGGTACTTTATTTTCTATGGTCTGAGTAGAACGTCATAGCAGAAAGTCAGAAATTACTTTGATTTATTGTGAAGTTCTTTTCTTTCCATTTATGGAGGCTGTTAAACATAGCATTGTAGTTTTAAATCAATAATTATTTTAAATCCTACTGAAAATGTCTATGTTGTCTGTTTGTAAAACATGAAAGAAAACAATAATCAAAAATACCCAGGGGAAACAATAATCAAAAATGCTGAGCAGGGGACCAACTAAAATAGAGACCTGTTCTTCATCCACAAGGGACTATAGATATTAACCTCACAAATTGTATAATTGCAGGTGAAATTACTGATTTGAGTAATAAATTATGCATAGTTTTGAATGCTGGTATGTGGAATTGGTACAAATTTGAACTCCTGTAATTTTTGAAATGGCAGCATGCTCAAGGCCTATGAGCCTTAGTAGGCCACTGCCTCTTTTTAAACAGATTGAGAAATATTATTTAATAAAATAAATTAGGTCAATTGCTACTCTGCTTAGTAACATAATAAAAATAAACATGAGAAGACATTTTGAAATTGAACTGGTTAACAATATCATCCTATTAAAATTTGCGTTATAACTAAATCAAATTAGTTTAATGGGGAAATGTAATAATATTTTGTAGATTTTTTCCTGTTAAGTTAACTTTGTATATTTTAATGAATACCTTAATTAGGTACCTTTATTGATACAGACATTTCAGAAATAAAATTTGCTCCTATGTTCTCCTTCACACACCAGCATCTATTAAAATAAAAGTAGTCCTGTAATGACTAAAGGGCAATTATTTTGAGAACTTCCTGTGCCTGCTGAAGGAATTTGGATGTGATGGTTCATCTGTCTGTAGGCAGGGATGCCATGGCTTCTGTGGGCATGGAGCTGTGCTGCTTATTTGGTGTTAATTAATGTGATTGAGAGTTCCTCAAGCATATTGCCAGTGGTCTGTTCCACTGTACATGTGTGTGTGCGAGTAGTCTCAAAATAAGATTTAAACCCTTTTGTAGCTGGCTGTTTAATCGGTGGAATTTTGGATGTGGAATGTGAGAGTATGAAACGATTGCAATCTGTGAGGGGAGAATCGATTGACTGACTGCAAAATCCCAACACATTCTGTCAGAAAAAAAAAAAAAAATTAAAAAAGCGACCATATGCCACAAATGTGGAGATTTGTGTCGTGGGGCTCGTGGAATTGCAGGATTTCTGCTTTGGCAGCGGTAAATGTGAGTTGGTTGCTTTAAATATCCCTGAGAGCTCTCCAGTCAGGGACCCAGAGTGAGGGGTGTGTGAATAATCAATGTTTGGGAGTTTGTGCATAATCAATGTTTGGGAGTTTGTGCATAATCAATGTTTGGGGTTCTGGGAGAGCACTGAGGGGCAGTGGAATGTTCCAGAAGGGAGCAAATGGGCTGGGGCAGTTCATCCATGTCACTGAGACACAAGGGGTTGTGCCTGGGAATGTCTCAGTGCCCAGCAAGGGCACTCTCACATAATCAGGTCAGTGGAATGAGCTTTTCTCTCCCATTCCGAGAGCTCCTGACAATGAGTTAAGTGAAGAATAAAACACTTTTTGGAGAGCACGTGGTTGTTAGGAGGGTTTCGACTTCAAAAAGATAACCAGCCATAAAAGCCAGTGTTTTCCAAGCTGATAAGGAAAAAAAAAAATGGTCAGTGCACATCCAAATACACAAAAGAATGCAGATTGTGGATTAATTCTGGTTGTGTTTCTCTGATGGGAGCTTTCCAGGAAGAGCTCTTCCCTGAGGGGACTTTCTTGACAGAGATTTTGAATAACCATAATCTGAGGCATAAGGAGCACACAAACATGGAAAATCTGTCCTCTAAATTCCTTCCAAAACCTCCAGAAGGGATTGCAATTCTCCATCTCTCAAATTTAGTAATATATGGGTGGTTTCTAGCCTACTGTGAGGATGACTTTTCTTTGGAGGATACATTCCTTCAGAATGAGGTAATGCTCATTTCCAGGTGTTTGGTTCATTTTGAAAACTTCTATGTTTGCAGAAAGTCATCACTAAAATTATCTCACATGGCTTATGAAGTGTTTTTTGTTCTTCAGATCTGAAGTAGCTGCAAGGGATTGTGTGTTGCCCACGTGTGGTTTCTATTTCTGAAAGAATCCCTTTAAAGAGGCCTCAGAAGCAGCACCTTTGCATAGCTGCAGTGTTGGAGGCTCCCTTTCTGTGCCATTCCTGTGTTTTCCCAATTCCAGCTGGGGTTCAGATAATGTGGGTGAAGTGAGCTGTCTTGTAGTGATGACAAAAGGAAGCAAGAAATAGAAATACCTCCTCCAACCCTTAAAAAAATGCAGCAGTGGATTGCAGCAAGCCTCAGATGCCACAGGGATGTTCTGTCTATAATAACAATATTCTGTGATTACAGCATATTGTGCTATTGCTATAAAAATGCTTCTTTTATAATTGCAGATTTCAGGACAATGCTGCAAAAATGTTTCAGTTGCCTTAATTATCTGTAGTCATGTGAAATTTCTAAATATGAGATACCATAATCCTTTTACTCAGTTTTTAATTTACAGTATTGCTTCTTGACATTAAGCTGTTAAAGCCATGTATTATAAGTTCAGAATAACTTCTTTTATGTTCTGGCACTAAGCTAGAGTTCTTGCCTTGTCTACTAACATTGAATAATGGAAAATAATTAACTTTAAATTAAAAGTGTTGCTTTTTATTACATGACAGTATTAGTTAGAATATGGATTTCAAAAGACATTTTTAAGTGCAGGCACAAATCAATTATACATAAAGAATAAATTATCTCTGTGGCAGAAAGTAATACTTGTTTGATGAAAGGCTTGCTCATGAGATGGAGTGCCATTATTGTCAGAGTGGATGTGGGCAGGATGTCCTGGCAGGGAAGGTGCAGCAACTCCAGTGGAAAAACACAACAAACTCCATAGAAACATTAAGAAAGGACTGGGTGTGGAAATCTGTGCTTAAAATTCCCTTTTCCACTTTTTTTGAGGCTCAAAGAAGGGCTGGTAGTTGTCAGCTAGGAATTCTAATATTTTTTGCAACAACTGTCTTAATTTAAAAATATTTTTTCAAAATGTTTTTAATACCTTTTGTTTAGTCCAAGACTTTGTCAATATCTTTTAATGCACAGGCTTCTGATTTTTTTTCTTAAGCAACACTTTTTTTAGAAGTGGAAATCCCTAGTGATTGTCACTATAAATTTGATGTTTTTACCCATGGCACCCATAAATGGCAGTTAAACTGCAACTCTGAATGTAAATCACAAATATTGAGGTTGGAGATGATTTATGAACAATGAAAGGGTCATAATTTCTTTCAGCACCTTTATTTTCCAAGAGAGAAAACAGAAAGATCAAGTTACTTGATTTGTCTTAATTTTTGTATTAATTGTAGTAATTGTATTAATTTTTCTCCACTCTTTTTTCTCCTATTTGAGCTTACATGATGGAAATAGCATTTTCTGCAGAATCTGTGTATACTTGTAAAAAAAAAAAAAAGGGGGGATGCTCTATGGAGATCAATGCCCTTGGTATAGCAGTTATTAGAGTGAACATGTTATATGGATTCAAACTGCTGTAGATCAGTGCAGAAAATTAATAACACATAGATTTAGAGAGTTTTATCAGGAGAATGAATATCCATGAAATGTAACATTATTCCACATTACATAAGAGGTTTGTGTAAGTACAATGCAGAGTGCATCTGAATTTTATTTTTTTTGGCCTACTGCAATCAATATTGCTTCTGCAGCGCTGCTTTTCTGTGCAGATCTGTTTGCTATAAATTCTTTTTGTGTTTGCCATTGCTATTACACTGAGAGAGCTCACCTGGTGGCTTTTCAGAATAGGGCAGGGCAGTGATTGAACAGCAGCATTTTGGCTCCCCGTGAGCATCGTTAGATGAACCAATGATTAAACTGTCAGGAGCCGTGTCCCACTGTTGTACCTACACTCTTGTACTCAGGATATTATTATTTTAAGGAGAAAAAAGACTGATACAGCTCCAGCCAAAGGTAATTTAGTCTTTGAATTATGTAATAACTCAGGCAATATTTTTTCTGTTTCACCGCAGGACCTTTCTTTCTGTTCAGCAACAAAAGTTAATTTTCATTCTTGCTTAGCATTAAAATAAAGTAGCTACTATGTGTGTGTGCCTTTAATGTTTCTCAGGGTTTGTGGGGTGTTTATAGGAAATTGAGTAATGAAAAAAAATTCCCAAAATATGTGAATAGGATCACATATATTGGGGACTTCAATTGTCTGTACTAAATGCTTGAATATTTGGTATAAGGAGTTGTATATGTTCGATACACATGTGAATTACACCAAATGGCAGTCCTGGCAGTTTTTCTATCTACAAACTGTACCTTTCTAGGGAATGGGGTGTTTGATAATGAGGACGGGAATGCTGGACATGAACTGGGTAAATCAAGGAGCCTCCCAAAGCTGTGCCAGCCCCCAGGGCTGCCAGGGAGGGATGATGCTCAAGGATAATGACAATATTCCTTTCCCTGCACACACTGGAGCAGCTCTCAGCTCTCTCCCCTGCATTTCCAGGGACACTCCCAAGGGGAAGCAGCCCGGTTGCTTTGGCTGTGGTGACAGTTCTGTATCAACAGCAGGGAGCAGCAAGAGTTGTGGCTCTTCGTGCGCTCATGCAAAAAGTCTTCACGTTGAGGCTCAAAAGTAATTTCTGCTGTGAAACGAGGGATTCCCCCTTCTCCCAAAATAATAAAATTCAAATAAGGAAAAAGAATCCCTGGCCCCTGATTTTCTGCTGCAGCATTCTCGGAAATCATTTAAACTTCCACGCTCCAAGGTCAAACTTGCTATTAAATGCTGTCAGAGCAAAAGCATTTGTTTGGGTGGAAAAAACTTAAAAATAGAAATCCAAGCAATGAAAAATTGGGCCCCACAGTATTCCCTGGTAGAAGAAAGCGTTTTGTTCTGTTGTAATGTGAAATGGCACATTGGACATTTTCAGCAGAGACACTACATTTTGAACAAAATTGAAAATAAACCTAGCAAGTGCTGCCCAGGCCTGGGGTGGAACTGAGGTGCTTAAAAGGGATGAGGGGACAGAATCTCGCCTCAATTCAGGCACCGGGGCTGCCAGGAAGACGAGAGCCTTCTTTCTTTGTGCTTATTCCTTTTTACTGAGGTTTGCAGTTCTTTACCAGAACCTTTCCCAAATGGGTAGTGGGGGCTGGTGTGAAGGTGGGATGAAGAGTTGTTTATTTCTTTTTGTTCTCACATGTTAGATAAATTACGGCTTCTCACTTCTGAGGGGAGAAAAGGCTTGAAAGTTACCCAAAACATTTCCCAGGAGTATCTGTGCATCATCCTTGAGAGTCAGTGGGAGTTGGCTGAAATAATGGGTCAAAGCTGTGAAATGCAGCTTCGCTCTCTGCATAACACAGGCAGCAGCTGAGGTTTGAACAGTTTGTGCTGAATTGGTAATAACTCCGAAGGAGTAAAGTGAAGAGTTTCCATCATCTGTGAATTGCCATAATACACACTGAATGTCATGGGCTGCAGTGTCAAATGGCTTCAGGGGTGAGCAGGGCTGGGATCTCTTCACCAAGTTTAACCTGAAAAATAGCCTTGAAAACGATAGAAATGCAAGGGCTAATTGAAAAAAAAAAAAAAAAAAACAACACCTTTTTCTTTATCAGCAGATCAATATTTACAATGTGTGCAACTTAAGTAATATATGCAAATTATTCCCTTTTAGCCTTCTTTTCAGTGTGTGTGAAACATCTCGAGGCATCATGTAAGACTAAGAAATTATAGTGGAGCTCAGTGAAATGAGTACCTGTTAAAGCAATACACCCTGTATGGGATATGATTGCTTGTGGAGGATGTCAAAAACCTGAACATGAGCTCAGATGAGTAGATCTGCAAGGAAGTATTAATCTCATTATAGCAGCAAGATATTTTTACCACACAGAAATAGGAAGTACCATGTCTGCTTCAGAGGAAATTCTTCCATCCTTGGATGAACAAAGCATCACCTGAGCTTCAGTCTTTAGTTTAGAAGCTTCTTCACAGAATCACAGAATGGTTTGGGTTGGGGCATTAAAATTAATCTTATTCCAACCTGGGCAGGAGCATTTTCCACCACACCAGGTTCCTCCAAGCCCTGTGTAGTTGGGGTATTACCAAAAGCCATCCATCAGCATATAAAGTTGTATCATTTCAAAATGTGCTAGTCAACAAATTATAATTTATACATCATGATAGAAAGCATTTTTTTTTTAGGATGGATGTTTGGTATAATCAGCTAATGTGTTTTTAATTATGATTATCCTTGCCCAAGAATGGAAATTGTTCTGCTTTGCTATCTAAAACACATAAATTAAAACACTTGCTGACACAATTTAATCAACAAAGAGCAAGCAATTTTCCTTGAGTCTGAGAAAAATACATTGGAAATAAAATTAAGTAGCAGTAGTTACTGTCAGAAGAATGCTCTGCAGTCAGTGTGGAGCTGCTTTCATTTCCCAGTGAGATGGAATCAGGGGTACAATGGTAATGGTTGGATCTCCTGAGGAAGGTCTGCTGTCACCTGAATTCAATATCCTGGTAGTTTTATAGGGTATTAAACTCTGCTCCTCACCATTTCTGGAGGAGAGGTCAGATTTTAATTGGATTCAAATATTCAGATTGCAATGTTCTTAAATTACTTATCCAATGCTCCTCACGTGCTGTTTGCTGGTTAAAAATTTCCTAATGGCAAATGATTCTGATGTGCCCATCTTTAAACTGCCCTATCACAGTGAATTCCAGGAATTTACCTAAAAATTTATTGTTTTCCCGAAGGAAAATGTATGAATTGCTTTGTTATAAAAGATATTTTAATTTACAAATAAGAGGTTTTTTGGTTTTAGAGTAGCAAGCAAGTTCTCAACACTGAGTATTCAGATTCTGGATCTTCTGTGTATGTTCATCTCCCCAGCAGTCATAAAGATATTGATAATGATATGGCTGTAACTCCATCAGCGAAGTTTGGTCTCAAATTTGCTTTGTACTTCTGACTTCTCCACACCAAGATAAGTTACCCACTGGCATTATTTAGATCTTTTGTTACAGGACATTTTACCAGAGTTCATTTTCTGTTAATTTTTCATCCGTCTGCAGAGCTCAGCTTTCCTTCCAAGAGCACTCCTGAGTGTGTTTGTCCCTTTAAGCATGGATTTCACCCAGTGCTGAGCCTGTACTTCTATTTTTGTTGGCTGGGAGTCCTTGTGCCAGCAGAGGTGATGTTTGAACTTGTGAACACCTGCCTGTTAGGAAATTAACTGAGACCATCAACTCATTCCACCAGGGCCAGCAAAGAGCTGTCAGATGGCAGTGATATAAACTTTACAACAGCAATCAAAATTCTTGTGAAACTGCCCAGAAATGGTTCTGAAGGAGGCAGGAGGAAAAAAAAAAAAAGAAAATAAAAGAGAGCAGGTCATATTAGCAGCAGAGTTGGCCAAGAAGCAGCTGTGTCAGCAAAAAGCACAGAGCATGGGGTAGGAACGGTTTGAGCAGTAAAATGCAGGGAGAATGTGCTTTTTGATAATATTTAAATGAGCCTTTTCTCACACCTCTGATGAAGACAGTATCTCCTGCCTTGTTTATGAGAATTCAATGTTAAAACAGTGAAAAGTCTTAATATTATGCCATATCAGATATGTGCTGCTATAACCATGTTTGCTTGCAATCCTTTCACTTCATGGAGAATTTTCTCTGTATCTCTGAATAAGTAAAAGCCTTCAAAGGAACAATACAGGAGAAAATGGCATAATAATAATAATAATAGCAGATAGACACTGTCTTTATTATGAGTATATAGTTCTTGACAGCAAATTAAATTCATGATAAGTTATTAAGCCAAAAAGCATTTCTGATCTTTGAAAAGCGAAGTGCCTGTTCTCTGTGTAGGCATACTTTGTTCTCTCTCTCAGGTCTGCGTCAGACATTGTTCTGCTGCCATCAGGGAAAGCCTTTTGCTATTGTGCATTCCTGACAGTTGTGAATGTGATATTATGGAGTTAAGGCTATGGAGGAGGGATGCAGTGGGAGAAGGTGATGGGCTCTGACTGTACCGAGGGTGCCCTCTGCAGAGAGTTACACTCTCTCAGCTTGCAACTCCTTTATTTGGCTTTTTTTTTTTTTAAGGTAGAAATGCTGTAAAGTCACATATTTTGTTGTTTAAATGCCAATATGTGTTTGTTTATATAGGAAAGGAAAAGAGGAAATTATGAAACTAATATTGGATGAAAAATTAACCTTGCAATAAAACACAGCCCCATCTGATGCCAGCTCAATGGTGACTGTGATAGATAGCTCTGGTCATGGACAGAACATCCTGTCTGTCCTCACCCCTTGTCCACCAGGCACATTCAAGTGGATGCAAGGTGCTTTCAGTATACAAAGTGTTAATTTTGTACTAACAGAGGGTTTTGCACCCAGCTCACTTCCCTTTCCCTTGTCAGGATTGTTTGCTTCAAACCTTGCAATGCCTTTGAAAAAATAAAATAAATTTGTTGGCACAAAGGTTACTGCAGGAGATCAGGTCAGATACTCGAGCATGCAGCTTCTTAACCAGGTGAGGTGGAAATTCAAGATTGTGTAGAAGGAAGGTGAAAAATGCTTAAAAATAAGGAAACATATGGGCTGTGCTTTTAAACTCATCCAAAGTGCATTTCCTGTTCCTCCTCTCACAACCATAGGAAGATTTAGCTGGTATTCAATTAGTAACATGCTGTTCTGTGCTGGCTGTGTGGCAGGACAGACAGGATATGTTAATGTAGATAAATTATCTTTTTTTTTTTCCTTTGACCCACTGGGTTTTCAAAACCATTCTCTTCACTTTCATCTGCGAGCTAGCAGGACATGGGGAGAATTTTGATTTGTGTTTCTTTGCACCTGGAAAGGGAGACATCACAAATCCACATGCAGATGTTCAGGCACCAGATAAATATATTGACACCAGTGACCAGCAAATAATGGATTTCTGAACAGGAAATTTATTTTCTGTCATTTATAATGAATTATGACAACTTTTCAGGTCTCAAGTGATGAAGTTTGAGATCAGTTTTGCTTTCCTCGTATTTTTGACAGAACCCAAGGATCTGACTGTTAAAAACATTCCTTGTATGCTCAATGATTTCTAAAATTTTAAGTGAATACATGATGGGTTGCAAAGCGCAGCTTAAAGTAATTTTAGTGAAAACTGAGAAAAATTAAATGACCATTGGTGTCAGAACACAGGAAATATTTATCGATTTGGATGGGTTTTACTTTGTTTTAATGGTGTGTCATCCCAGTGTTGGATCCTGGTCTAGAAATTGTCCTTGTGTTGTGTTTTCAGGGTTTGAGTTCCTTGTGGTTGGAGTATAATTGCAGATTTTATGTGCTGAAAATGAAATAAAAAAACCCTACTCAAGTTAGAGGAGCAATGTATACAAAAAGATTTGAAGTAAACCTGAAAACAGCAATGTCAGCCCAGGTCATCTCGTTCAGTATCCTGTCACTGAAAGAGACAGAAAATTCTAGAGAGAAGGGAGAGAGGGCAAGCAGGTGATAGAGCCACCTGAGATCAACCATCTTACAGCTGATTCCACCTCACTGACTTTGAGCTTCACTTAATTCCTGTATTTAATTACTTCATTTAAAGCAGAGTTTGGCTTTTGAATGTGTGGAACTGCAGCATCTCCAGCATCCTTCAGCACAGAAGCACCAGAGCTCTTGAGGGACAATCTTCCCCACTTCTCCTCCCCAATTTTTTTTTTTTTTTTAAATTATTTGTTGGATCCAAGCAGGTGCTGCCACCTTCTGAACCCTTCTCAATTCTGTACTAAAGGGGAGAGAATGACAATGGAACCCATGAGGTGTAAGGAGGACAAGAAGGGTATGGAGAAACCCCTGAAATCCAGCAATGATCTTGTAATTTCAGATGTGGCTGGATGTAGACTGTAGGATTTAGAGGTACTTGTATATTTAATCTGTTCAGGAGATCTAAATCAAGTTTAGCTTAGTTATTTCTAATAGAAGAAATTTTTTCCATTTTTGGTCACATTTCTTAGCTGTTCTTTATTTCATGTGCTACACTGGTATTGTTTAAATTTTCTTCCTACATGTATCTTCAGCAGAACTCAAAGAATTTGAAATGTAAAAAAAAGAATGGCGTAAACCACTCTATCATGTTTAGTTATATAAGAGGTATTTCTGTTTGCTTCTCTGGTGGGCAGCATGATCAACATTAGGCATGTACGATAATACCAGAGCTGTTTATAGTTTCAGAGGGTTAAATAGACCATGTAAAAATATTTTATGAGCAGTGCCATTAAAAATCCACTAGAAAAGTCTCATCCACAAAGAAATTCAGCAAGAATCGGCCTTCCTGAAAACATTGTCTTAAAACAAAATAATTTAAGAGAACAAAGCCTTATCAAAGATTCCTTAAGGTTTATCCAAGCTTCTCTTAAACAAATCCCTTAGAAATTTAAGACTAGATTACCAACATCACCTCGGGGGCATCTCTGCTGGACTTCTGTGATTAAAAGCAGAACTAAGCAAAGACAAGGAAATAACAAGTAACATAAAATTATTTAAAATGAAAAAGGATAGGTATGATAAACTTGTATAAATAGTACACAGGGTTTCCACAGCACCTTGTGCTGGGAAGGTCGGGATGACCTCTGATGGTGACAGCTGAGATTTCCATCTGGCCCTGGCGTGTTTCCATGTCAGATCCTGGAAACTTCCCCTGCTCCATTTCCCACCCCGGGCTCCAGCTCAGCCCTTCCCTCACCCCTGCACCAGGGCTGGGAGGAGCTGCACCAACACCAAACCTTCCCTGCTTTTCTGTCAGAACCCAGGAAATTCCTCTGGCTGCCCTGGAGGAGTCGGGAGCCTGAGGGGGAGCTCAGAGACCTTGGCACAGAGTCAAAACCACCTCTGCCTTTGATTTAGCCCTTGGAAAAAAACAATTACCAACCTTCATATGAAGAATTATAAGTCAAAAGAGTTTCAGTAGAATGATAGTGAATTTATTGCAGTGAAATTGTAGAATTTTAAGGTTTTTAGAATGGAAGTTTGGGGTCCCAAGATGGAGGAATTTGGGCGTGTCCTGTTCTTCTTTCTCCCTCCCAGCCTCCATGTTCTCTGTGATGGTGGCACCTTTGGATTGGTTTAAAGTAGACACAGACTGTCTAACACAGGTGATAGGTGTTAGAAAATAATTGTAAATAAATAGTAAATAATTGTAAATAAATGGTAAATGATTGTAAATAAATGGTAAATAAAATGCAGTTTTTAGTATATAATGTTGGCACCAGCCCAAGGGTGGGCAGTGAGCCTCTGACTGACCTGCTGGACAGACATCAGCAGGCCAGAGAAAGGATGTGTTAGATAAGAGAGAATTTATTAGATAAGAGAAACTAAACAGCCTTGAAAATCACAGCTGAAGAATCCCGAATCCTCCTTTGACTGCTGGGCTTGAAAAGAGACTTCCTAACACATCTTGGGGTCATCCTGACCAACAGAGGTTCTGAAGTTTTCCATGTGCTTTCCAGGCACCCTTGGGAAGGTGGGGGGCTCTGTGCTACAGAGAGAGGGGGAATTTCGAATTTCTGCTCACCCCACAACCAGGGCGAGCCTTGTGGCTCCTGGAGGGCGTCAGGGACTTCTGTGGTCACTCAGGGCTCTCAAGGATGGGGAATAATTCTCAAAGCAAAGCAGCAATGAAGTGGAAATTAGTTCTTCTCTTAATCGCTCAGACTTTATTTGGATTGCAGTATTTACACTGGTTGCTGACTAGTGAGACCATTTGAAATATTCTCATCTATTCTTTTCTTCAATTATATCTCAGGGCTCACCAGACAGCTTCACTGGCTCCGTTCTCTAGCTGGTGATTTTTCAATTAAGATGTGAAACATTTCTTTTTTGTTATATGGATTTAATTAAAATTCTTTGAAATATAATGCTTGGGGTTTGTGTGTCTGTCTGTTGCAAGGAAATTAAGCTACTGTTGCTTGTTCTATCATTTAGAGAAAATTCAATTCTTTATTCTCAAAATGTGGAATTATCTTTGAAATCTCATACAAACAGCAGTTGCCATTTATTATTCCTACCTATCTTCCAGTTCTTGAATAATGAAAAATAATTTATATACATTTTTAAAGCTACAAATAAGAATTTGATTTTGCAGGAGTTTTATTTCCCTTCTTTACTGGGTTACTGAGCTGTTTTCCATGCTGGTATTTCCATAATTAGCTTTCCTATAATTCAGTATTTAATATCAAAAATTATGTGACAGGTAAAACCTACACAGGACAGTGTTTATAACTTAGGGTTTCTCTGGTCTTCCAGTAGTGTTGCCTTAAAACCTGCAAGACCCAAAATATCTATAAAAATAATACCTATTATTAGTTTACAGTCTCTGCTTCTCCACCAGACTAATGCCATTTTGAAGTCAATTCTAAGGCATTGAAATGCAAAAAGAAAGAAATACTGAATTTATTCACTTAGTCCAAGCAGGTTCATAGGAAAGTATGAAGATGAATAATTGCTTCTAAAATTCTCTGAGATGGAAGGCCACACTAAGCGTCGGCATTATTTTATTATAATGGAATTTTGAGCCTTCACCTCAGCATGACCTATTGCTGCCCACTGTTATATGGGCAGAGGAATTTGCTCTGTGTCACATTTGGTTGTGTAGGGGATGATTCAGACCCTTGGTTCTTGGAGAGGTTTGCTTGGATGGGATAGAAAGGATCCAGAGAATAACAGAAAAAACCCTGAGAGGTGAGCAGGTGGGACAAGCTCTGCTTGTGTCCCCTGAACTGTCCTTGACCTGCCTGTGGGAGCGGTGAGCTCACCTTGAACACCTGTGATAAACATGGGGGCTCTTTCCCTTTAATGTGCATTTCAGGGCTATAAAAATGTCATCTCAAATTGCCATGTAGGGCCTTCCCTTAAATAACCCAAACAGACCTGAACCAGTGGAGGGAGGGATGCAGAATCCAGATCTGTCACTGTACTTTCAGTAAGGAATCTGTTGAGAGATGAAATTTTCAGTTTAAGTGCTCCAAGTGTCAGGAATGACAGGGCTTGGGAGGGTGAATTGTGGCTGGGCAGCCTCTGGCCATGATTTTGCCTTTCAGTCTTTGGTTTGGAGGGTGATGCGGACAGAGAAGGGAGTGATGGGTTCTTCTCTGCATCACTTTGGGTTCTGGCCCTTTTTCTCATCTGGGTAATCTCCAGTGAAAGTGAAAAACCAGCTCAGATTTTCTCGCTGCCTCTTCCTTCCCCCAGGGAGGATTTGCAGAGCTGGTACCACACAGGTGCCTCTAACTTGAGTAGGATTTTGCTACTTCACTTTCAGCACGTAAAATCTGCAGTTATACTCCAACCACAGGTACCTGTGTGCACATGAAGCCTTTGGAAGGGTGAAAGGGACTCAGCAGGACTTGATGCAAAAATCTTTTTAAATTTCAGTGACTCCTGTTTCACAATGGCAGTACCTGGAGGGTTTCCAGATCAAAGGTGTTAAATTTGGGCAGCACATTCTGCAAGAAGCCCCAGCAGCAGCCAGATTGCAGAGGAAGATGAGTCCTCATTGCTTTCTGAGGGAAAAATACTGAAGCTGTTCACATCATTAATCTGTGTCTTAGAGGCTGCTCACTAAATTCTTTGAAACTAAATAATCACCTGCAATGGACCTGTATAAGTAAAAAGAAGTATTTTAATATCCAATAAAAAAGTAATTTGGTTCACTTAGTTGACATGATTAATGAATGGCAAAACATGAAATGTGGTAATTAAAATAATTCTTTTTCCAGACTTCATTAACTACATTTATCTCTCTTAATTTTCAAGTTGCTTCAAGCTTTTAGTTTCTTCCCCTTTGGGATGTCAAAAAATTTTGTAAGAAGATTGGAATCTTAGAATTTCTAATTCACAAGTTAGCTTGATCTGCATTTGCTGAACTGAGAAAATCAGAAAATTTTAAAACCTTTATTTACAATTAGTATGAAAAGCACAATGTATAAATCATAAATATATCATAGTTTTTTCTTCAGAAGCTGGGTTTTAGAGAAAGAATTGCAGAAAAAAGGTCTTACAAAACCTTACACTATTTTTTAGTGGATGAGGGGGCGAGTGCTTGTATGAGATACATGTCTTTTATCTCCCACTCCTGTGGCAAATAAAGGAAAGATCATAATCATGACCTGCATCAAAATCTATTCTTGATAAGCTGTGGAAAAGTCCCTTAGCACCCAGTCTTTCTTTGGCCTGAGTTTTGTAAAACTTTTTTGAGAATCCAAAATACAGTCCATGTGGTTTAAAAAATTCTGAATATAAGCAGGGAGAGAGGAGAGGAGGAGGAGGTGATTGTGATAAATTGCAGGAGGATTTTGGGACTAAAAGGAAATGTCACACTTAGCAGCTTGGTTTGGGTTGAAGGTCTAATGAACCTGTTCTACTTCATTGGCACATCTGATATCCTGGTTTCAAATCCACATTTCAAATCCTCACCCATTTGGAAAAAGAAGAGGCTGTCAGATACATCTCAGCTGCCTTGCCCCAAACACAGGCTGGAAAAACAAAGGGATTGCAGCAAATTTGCAGAGCAGAGATGTCCAGGTGCCCAGAATTTGTCCAGTTTATGCTGGATCGAGCAGAGGGGAGGAAGGGAACAGTGAGAGGGTGGAGGGACTCTGAGAGTACAGAGAAAATGGATGTTTATGGATGGCAGGAACTGGTTCCAGGACAGATGAAAACTTTGAACTCAGGAGCTTTGGAGCTGATGCTCAGTGAGTTTGGGGGTGCTCAGAAGCAGCCCCAGTGCTGCAGGGATTTCCTGGGATGTGTCACATCTGTAGTGTGTGTGCAGCTGAACCTGAGCAGGGAGGGCACAGGGAGCTCTGCGCATCCCAACCAGAGCACACAAACTGCTCAGTGGTTTATTCACCACAAACCTTCCCTAGTAAATATCCCCCACCTCCTCCAGAGCTAGCACACCAACATTCCAGCACTTTCCCAGCTGCACCTTGGATGAATGCATCAGGAGTATGAATAATAGAATGAATGCATGAGACAGTGATTAAAAAATGAAATTGATCAGAGCCTTGCTCTGCTTTGTGTTCCTAACACATCAAGATTTTTTAAAATATATTTCCTGCTGACACCCCAGGTTAATTTTTTTTGCTGGTTAATTAACTTGAAAGCCAAATGTCCAACCTAAATATGTATGTATAATTACTGGGTTAGTTACCTGTTCCAAGCAGATAATTTTTTAATGTCTAAATATAACAGTAACTGTATATTAACTCGTCTGGATGCCGCGTGCATGTTGTACATTTATTCCTTCCATGTATTAAAATGTCTTTATATTTTTGTCTCATATTTTTAATTGATAAAATATCTCTGGGGCAGGTAGAGGTGCAATTCCAGATTTGTGTGCTGAGTACAACAGCTTCTGATCTTTACAAAAATTTGTAAACCTTCATTTATTTGCAATTTGTCAACCCTAGTAACTTGGAACAGATCCAGTGAATTAGCAATCTCAGTGATGTGTTTTTCAATATAGTTTTTTTTCTTTTCTGTTTCTTAATTTGGTTGCTGTTGGTTAGAAATACAAAGGTACTTAGTAGTACAAAGTGATTAAAAAGTCATTAAAGTGATTTTTAGATGCAAAGTGCTGTAAGCTGTCAAAGGATCTGACCCTTACAGTGAGGACAGAATGTGAAGGCCTTTTAGACCTGAACTATATTGAAGAGTTGAGTTATGCAAGGGCTGTTGTTGTTTTTGAAGTTAAACAACATTTTTGCTGTGTGGAATAACAGAATTTTAGTCCCCCACACAGAATTTTATTGCCCATCAGCATAACTTTAATTTCCTTTCTGCTCTTTCCTGTGTTGTTCTGTCCTGCAGGCTCTCCAGAATGATAAAATAAATACCAAATATCAAAATCAATGTAGCAGCAATGATAAGAATGTCCTGTGCATTATTTAGTTCATGTTACTTCTGTTATAAAATATGTAATGGATTTTTTTTCTGTGCAAGTGTGTCTGTGAGCATGTTCTAAACTAAATTATTCAGGACATAATGAAATAAATTCCCCAAATTCTTTTGAGTACTGTTCTGGTAATAGCAGCATTAATAAAGACACTCCCCCAGTGCTTTCTTATGGCCTTTACTACTCCTTCCCCACTAAACAAATGTGGTTTCCTGTTTTGCTGAGGATAAGCAAAATACTTTGATAAGTAACCAGTGTTCAGCTCACGGCCACTCACAATGAGAGATTTTTGTCCCCAGAGTGGAAGTCCTGGGACTGGCAAACAGCAATTGTTAAAACAAAGTAAAAAAGGAAAAATAAAAATGGTGCATTTGCCAATATGTGGAGAGACACTCCCAAGTAAATGTTTATTTTTTTATTTCATAAAATTTAATTTCTTCTATGAGAAAAGAACAAAACTTGGGATTCAGTAAGAACAAACTAAAAATATTAATTTAAATATTTTCTTTGCTAATTGTACGTGCTTTGGTATATTTCTACCTTCCTGTGTAAATACACATAGAGAGCTATAGATATAAACCATTGATTCTAGATAGTTGATTTTAAAATTCATTAACTTCCTGAATTTTGCATCTGGCTTGCTGTGTTTTCAGAAATGCAAGGAGAGGAGAAGGTCCCATGAGTTCCTCTGCCTTGCAAAGCAAAGACACCAAAATTCACGACTGCTAAACTGAGCATGTGTGTGTTTTTATCAGGGCAGGTAGGGATGGGTATATTTGTAACACCTTCACATTCCTGACTCTGTTCTGTCACCTCATCTTTCCTTTTCAGTCCATGCCAAGAGATTATAACTGCTGATGAAATTTATTGACTTGCTGCAGCCTCCAAGTTGACTAAGTCCCTTCCAGAAATAAATCAAAAAGAATAGGTGTTCATTTAGATGAATTAGCATCGACGCTTTGCAATAACTCCAAACTAACTGTGTGACTCTGGGCCACTCCTGTCTGAGCAGAATGACCTTGACAGAGCCAGGGAAAGGATGTTGTGTTCCTCTGCTTCCAAACACAGATGTGCATTAAATAACATTGCCATACAGCAAGCAGGTAAATCTTGTTTATTGGTTACCACTTTCTTTCCTCCACTTAAATCTTCTGGAGGCATTAGACACAGAGTTGGTCTTTGCATTCATATTTTTCTGAGTTACAGCTGATTAGAAGAGTATAAAGAACTTCACCTCCGTGAAGCAGAACATTATTTTTATTTGTTATTTGCCTTGATTTATGGTGGCATAGAAAGGCACCAGTTATTTACTCAGAACCTCCTGAGTATTTGAAATTGTGAGGCTCTGCAGGCTGGACTGACAGCACATCCCTGCAGAGGAGCTCCAGGGAGCCTATATGTCTCACAGAACCCCCCGAAGCTCTCTCTGATAAAATTCTGCTCCAAGAGAACATTAGTTTTTTTCCCAATGCAGTTTGAAAATGTGAATTTTTAAAGGCTGTCCTGGAGGTCAGTGCTCTGGTGTTAATTGTGCACAGCTCACAGGGCTGGGTAATGAGGGCCAGGATTCTCCTGCACAAGGGGCAGAGGCACCTGGAGCCAGAGAGGGAGAGGCAGAGCACGCAGCAAACAGAGATCTCAGGCAGGCCCTGCCCCTTCCAACAGACACTTCCATTTAGAGAGAAAGGGACTGTGGAATAAGAGGAAGTTCTTGGACTTAAAACTGACAGGTTTTGAATTAAATGTTGAAATGGTAGAAAAGATTTTTTCATTTCACGTATATTCCTTTCCTGCTTGAATATGTAAATTTTTGGGACCAAGACCAAGATCTAAGAGATGTGAGGGATTTTTACTGGTATGTTGGGATGTCTGTATGGGAAACACTAAAGAAAAATTCCTTAAACCAGGAATTGCTTCCCAGATTGGAGGCTCAAACTTTGTTTTCTAGTTCTGGGTAATACCTGGATGTTCTCTCAGGCCTTTGATAGTGTTCATGATTTAAGGGACCATTTCAAGGTCAACGAGCAACTTCTGCTTGAAGTTTTTCTCTGTGAAGAAGTAATTGAGTTGTTACTTCTGTCTCTTTTGGGTTGTATTCTTCTTTCTGTCTCCTCCTCCTTTGCTGGATTATTGTAACAGTGAGAGGAGGGGAGAGGGACCAGAGCAAGGTCGAGGCTTGGTTGCTTTGTTGAAGAAAAGGAGGTGAAGTCTTCAAGGTAGAAGAGAGGATGTGGATTTGCAGTTTCTCTATGGTCACCCCAAACACCTCCCAACTGCAGAGGTGGCAGAAATCCATGAATTAGAAGCCAGGAGGATTTCCAGGCTCTACCCCAACGTTGGAGGTGTTTAAGGCAAGGAGGGAGTCCAGGCTCTGTCCGTGGTGCTGGAGATGTCCAGGCTCTATCCGTGGTGCTGGAGATGTCCACGCTCTGTCCCTGGTCTTGGAGATGTCCAGGCTCTGTCTGTGATGTTGGAGGTGTCCAAGGCAAAGATGGTGTCCAGGCTCTGTCCCTGGGGCTGGAGATGTCCAGGCTCTGTCCCTGGGGCTGGAGATGTCCAGGCTCTGTCCCTGGGGCTGGAGATGTCCAGGCTCTGTCCCTGGGGCTGGAGATGTCCAGGCTCTGTCCCTGGGGCTGGAGATGTCCAGGCTCTGTCCGTGGTGTTGATGTCCAGCCTCCAGCTGGCCCAGAGCCTGGCTGTGCCCTCCCTCCTGCCAAGAGCAGGAAGTGCAGCTCAGTAATTAAAGCTATTTCTGGGACTCCCAGATGGTGCTTTAGCTGAAGACCATTCCATCATTGCTCTGGAGCAAGGTGGAACGAGTTGGTGAGGATGTTGACGTGTTTCACGTGCAGTGTGTTACAGCAAACTACAGCTATGTTAAATATCCTGATCCTTTGGAAATAAAGGCATTGTTTTGCTTTGCTGCCATCTGTAAAACCTTGAGAAATGCTGGCTATGACCCACTGCTGCTGTAACAAGAGAAAAGGTCTTGATGAAATGGTTGCTTAACCATTAAACAGAAGAAAATGAAAGCTCTGGATTCTGATTTCCCACACATTATGCTGCACAGCATTTTAACATTTGTAGTCTCTTCCATCACACTACATTTATCACATTTGAGGAGGGGTTTTAAGGACCCCTCTGGAGAAAATGTAATTTGTTCTCTGTTGCCTGCACATCCCACTAAACGCTCATTATTTATAGAATTCTATAGGGTCTTTCTACAAAAACACCATCGATCTCTCGTTATGGAGTGCCAGCACTTTGATTCATGATCTGAGCTGGAAATGTCTCAAATTAGTATATGATCCCCCCCATTATAACTTGCCATCTGTACGTGGTGGCAGACTGGAAGATCATCAAAGAAAGTTTATGCTTGCAAAGACTGCTGCCTGAAACATTTTAATCAGGAAAAACAAAGGACTTATATTTTGTATTTTCATACAAATATAAATTTCTTGTGCGGTCGTTAGCGCTGATATGGTCAAAACTGACACAGGTTATTTATAGAAAGTTTTAAAGGAAAATAGCTACCAATCTTCACTGAGTGTCTTCATTTGTGTTCTCATTTTGTTTTAACTTGCTTAAAATTTGTTACTGAAGCTTTTGGGAGGAAAGTAAACATTGAGCAAAATGATGTTTTTAATGGAAAATGGCTGATCATCCTGAAGTTTTGAGTTTTTTCTTGAGAAACCAGAAGACACTTTGGGATGAGGATGCTGGAAGAACAGACTAGTTTAAACCAAATTATTTACAGTCTCATTAGGAGAAAAAAAAGCCAAAGTGAGGCTGTGGACTAAGGGCAATGTGAGAGAAAATGTTTATAATTGCTGTTGGTCATTTCAGTGATGGTGTCTTTAGTTATAGGAACATCTGCAGAATTTGTTAACATGAGGAACTAAATGTACACATAGGAAAATTGTTGGTCTGAGGATCACAAAATGGCTCTACAAAAAGGAACCCTGCAGTGCCTGTGACAGTGATCATAGTGACTAACTTTAAAATTCAAAAAGTAAAATTATAAAAAAATCCTAAGTTTTTATCATTTTACTTTTTAAATTTTCTAGTTTTGGATTTAAGTTTTTTCAGTATTTGGACTTATCTGTTGCTGGGTAGAATCTGGTCTGGTGGTGCTGGGTATTTATTTGTTTGGTTTGGCTCTGGCTTTTCTCTCTGCCTTATAGCAGGGGATTACCTGCTTTCACTGCATTTTTATGAGCTTTAATGCATTAATATGACTTTTTTTTTTGTTCTTATTAAATTGCCTTCCTGCCATTTAATCAAGAGTAAGGAAAAATGAGAGCGTGTGCAGAACTTTGAAAGGTCAGTGATCCCTCTGTGTAAAAAGTGATATTTCTGCTGTAACTCGGCCTCTCCACGGAGCAGCAAGGTGAGGATAATTTTATCCTCCTCAATATTCCCCATTTTAGTGGTCTTCTTTCTGTTAGAGAATTATTCCTATTCTGAAAGACTTGTAGTGAAGATAAGTTTGTATTTATTGCCATGGCAGGAAAGTCAGTGGGGCTTTGTAAATGGTGAAAGAATGGAGTTGTAAAAATAATGTGTTTGTGCTGTGGGTCTGTGGGACAGGATAGGGAGAGCAGTGACAGAAACCACAGTGGGCACCAAAGGATTTGGAGAAGATTTGAGGAACAGTGACAACTCAAATTTAGAAAAGCTGAAGTTGTTCTTTTGACTGGACACCCACCAATTTTCATTGGAGAGCTGGAGAATTTTCCAAATATTCTAAATATGAATGGGAAGGACAGGGTGTTTTACATAAGATGGGAGCAACCTGCCTTTCACAAAATAAATCTGGTTCTTTGAACCAGTGTAGGAATTAAGATTTTGCAGATTGGAGGCCTTAAATTACAGATTTTGTTCCAAGACTATGACAGGTGATCTTATTTTGCAAACTTTGGCCAGCTCAGAGCAGCTCATGCTAAACTTTCCAAGCATAGGTGTCTTAGCTTGGGGTGCCTTTTATGCCTTCATTAATGCTTCAAACATAATTCCAGCTAATGGTTATCTGAACCATTAACAATTTATATAGTTCATTGTCATCTATTGTAGTCAGTTTTATACAGCTTTCTCATAAAACTCACACTTCTGGGTTTCAATACATAAAACTAATCTTTTCCATAAAGAATTTTAACACAAAGTTACCTCCATGCTCTCTTTAGCATTGTATAGATTTGTGATGACAGTAATCATGGCATTTAATGCAAGGATATTTGCATTCTTTTAGTGAGTTTTTGCATTATATTATGCTATATATTTGCTATTATAAATAGCAGAGAACAGATGCACAATTAATATTAACACTAATTAAGCAGTGCATATGTGCTGGTTTAAGAGACTGTAGCTCCATGTGCTGTGAAGGTTCCCTGACACTTTCTGATAGATTTCCATCTCTAAGAATTCACACTGAAGACTTTTGATGGCAGTGGCTCTGCTGTAGAGGGTTGGACTTCAGTTCTTGGAGGAATTTAACCATGTTTTCATTACAAGAAAAGAATAAAAGGGGGAAAATTTCAATTGCTGTATTCTGCTTCCACAGTGAGTTTGGAATCACCACTTTTAATGGATATTGTCTAAGATATTTGAGGATGTTATGGCAGGTAATTCTGAGGAGTGATCTGAAGATGAATTAACTAATAATTTATAAACCAGTCAGACTCTACATTGATGAATATTACAGATAATCCTGCAAGAATAAGTCAACATGGTCATTGCATAAAGTCAATAGGGTTTGTATTGAATTCAGAATGTACATCTTGAATTAAAATTAGTATAAAGAGAGAAAAAAAGACCTTAATGATATGGATTTCCAATAATTTAGGGTTTCTCTTTGCCTTTTCCATTCAGGGATTTGTAGTGGCAGATGACAGCATTAAATTGGGAAATGAAACCGAACTGGTTCCTTACCTTAATTGTATAAATGAATTGTACCTTATTTGAGGAATTTAGAGTTCCAGAAGTTCTGAATTCCTGTATTGCAGTCCTTGTACCTGTGACTGGATTTCAGGAACCCTCTCCTGGTGGGCACAGCCAGAGGAGCAGTGGCCAGGGGAGGTTTTGCCATCTCCTCTCTTGGAGGCTCCCAACCAGGACTGGGTGAAGCCCTGAGCAGCTGGACCTGACCATGGCCCCGCTTTGAGCTCGAGAATGGACTCGGTGATTTCCTCAGGTCCCTTTCATCCTCAATTACCCCATGGCCCTGCTTTTATTTGTGCTCTTACCTCGTGAGATTTGTTAATTGAAATCTGGGGTTTGAGCTTCTGTGAGTTACACCTGTCCTTTCGTTTGTGATCTCACTAAATCGGTGTAGATCACATGAAGCTGAGGAAGGCAGATTTCTGCACTGTTATTGCAAATTTACACAAATTAGAAAGAAAAATCAATTTTCTATGCCAACTCTGATGGATTATGTATGTTATTTTAGCTATGTAGTCTTCTAATTTTTTTTTGTTGAAATACAGTTAATAGGTTCAAAATGTTTAGTATCAATTGGATTATCCCTGTTTTCCTATCCTCATTCTTGCTTTTGCAATAAAGTAGTACATAAACCTAAATTAGCAATGGTTGTTATTAATTCTCTTTTTAAATCCCTTGGCATCCTGTCTGGCCCCTTTTAATAAAAGCTGCAATACTTGAACAGTAAATATTGTGTAAAAGTTTCATATTTGAAATGAATTTCCTTCAGGCAAATAACAGAAGTAAGATGATATTTTGCAGTGTTGTATATTAAAATAAATATACAGCTAGTTAGAATAGGAACATTTCCTTGGAATAAAAGCCAAAGAATGTGAAACAGAGCTTTAATTTGATTAAACTTTGTGTGTTTTGAAACACATAACATTTACCAATGTTTATCTATCCCACTTTACATTCAGAGCAGATAAGTTGCATCTGCTTCAGAGTTTTATTTATAATTTAGTTTTGAACTTTCAGAATGGAACTCACCAATTCTTATCTGTTTATGGGGATTATATTTCAAGAGCTTTCTGTATCCTACACAGCAAAGCCATAGAGGGATGGGGGGAAGGTGAATATCTGATTTCTAGAAAACTCTGGTTGCTCTTTGCTTTGTTTTGCTTTCCTCCAATAAATTGTGTTTAATTTCTTTATTCCACCGGAGGAATAATTTGGCAAAAATTAAAAAAAAAAAAAAGAAAAGTGAGTTCAAGTAACGTGAATACCTTGATGACAGAGGGTTTACGTTTTTTATCATCATCCTCTTACTCTGTCCTTCACACACATGGGAACTTTGGTTCACTTTGATGCTGCATTGAAAATTACCCTCTGGGGTATTAAAGGTACCAGACACTGCAGCAATCCCATCTTTTTTAGAGAAATGAGCTTGAAAAGGAAATTTCTGGGCCTGTTCACAGTTACATTTAACAGTTTCCAGTTGTACTTCAGAAGCAGTTTTATAATCTTTTCTGTTAGAAGAGACTGGCCAAGAATCCTGGATAAATTCTTTGGAAATACCTATGTGGCAGAAATAGTTTACATTTAATCATGCTGTTAAAATCCCTTACAAGTCTGGGCATAATTATTAACAGATAACTATTAAAGACTTGGTTTCTTTTATACAGTTTGAAATTCCCTTTGGAATAAAGGTTATTCTCAGCAATACTTTTTGCTGTTTGTCAAACTATGTGAATCTTTAAGTGTGTTTTGGGCAGAGATTTTATTGAAATTTCAAAATAACTTTAGGTATTTTAAAGACATGAACATAACTTAGCATAAAATTTTATATTAACCTGACCTATTAAGATTTTGTTAGCTACAGGGCTTGCTTCTTTTCCACATCTCTATCTCCATAAAGTAGTGAGCACCTGGAAGACATTCCAACAAAGAAAAAACAATAAAAATTGTACAATGAATTGTTAGATCACAAACTTTGTGATTGATGGTGATTATTGGGCTAGCAAACTTCAATTACTTCAGTAAAGCATGATGACTATTTCCATTTATGACTCCCTATTTCAGTCATTTATGAAAGTGGAATCATGCAAACATAATTCGCGTTGTGTAAGTGTTCTTACAAACACATCCCAAATACTGGAATCTTTCACATTGCTGAATATTATTAGGGAAACAAATTTTAATAAGGTGGTTTTTTTAAATTTTATTTTAACAGGACCTACTAAGTTATCTCACTACTGAAAAATCCAGTATAAAAATATTGTGTAACTAGGGACTTCTTATCAGTTCTTGCTATCTGAACTTGTAATTACACAAGGACTCTACATGATAGTCTACTTAATTTATCTTTATCTATTTGGTGCATTAATTTTCTGGTTAAATCAGTGCTGTAATTTGTAGTGCGTGATCCTACACAGAAATATTTTCCTCCTGCCTCCGGAGCATGAACCTGCAGTGTTTTGGGGCAGGCAGCTGCAAGAGCCTGTCCAAATTCCTCATTTCTAATAAATTCTGAGTGATATAATATATATTATATAATTATTATAATATATAATCATAATAATATTTTAATTATATATAATATCTATTAATATATGTGTAATATCATATATAGTATATAATATCTATTAATATATATAATGTATATTTTATAATAATGTTATATTATTAATATGTATATATTAATAATATATATTAATATGATATTATATATTTTTATATATATATATATATTATCACAGCAAATGCTGTGTCTGTACAGGGGCCTCTGAAGGAGATACTGAGCAGAAGGAGCCTGCCAGCCCTGCCCAGCTATGGGTTAATGCACAACCCCGCTTTATGAGGACTGGTGTCCCCACAGGTCCCCCTGCCCTTCATTTGCTCCTTCAGCTGCTCTGCAGTGCCCTGGGGGAGGCAGGAGGGAGTGAAAACTTCAAGGACACACATTCTGTCATTCCTGGAATCCCCCCTGCAGTAGAGAGCTCTGGGAGACCTTCGGGGGTGTTTTTAATGCCACCAGTCTCATTTCAGAGCTGCAGGTGGATGGGGAGGAGACGAGCCGAGTTTGTGGCTTTGTTCCTTTATCCCCTCAGCCCCTTACGCTGGAGGAACAGCTGTGTTAAAAGCAGGAAATATTTCTTCTGGTGCATCATTTCCTCTGGTGGCACCATGACTTTTGGAAGTGACATATTTCCTCAGGAGAAATCTCAATTTCACATCCATGGAAACTGTAGCTGAAAGTGTAGTGTGGGAAGGTGAGCACAGATAGCCCCACTCTGTGATGGCCCTGCTTTGGGTCAGAGGCAATAAATAATTCCGCTGAGGAAAAAAACTTATTTCCTTCTGCATTTTCCATTTATTGAGGCTGAGAGGTATTCTTCAGTAATAACTTGAACATTTAGTAAGAGCAAAACAAAATAGCTTTTCCCTCATTTTTCAAGGCTGGAGGGAAGAGAAGTTAAGCTTGAACCCAGATGACCCTTTGTGAGTTCAGTAAACACAGAACATTATTAAAATGCTCTAAATGAACATGTGCATGTGTTTGTTTACTGATTGCACTGAAGAGATAAACAGCTTTCACTCAGAAACAGAACATTAAATGTGTGTACTAGGAAGCAGTGTTATCTAGAAAGTGCCATTCTCACTCTACTAAGAAAGGGATTACAAGTCAGAAATTCAATTTCTCAGGGATTTTTTTTTCCTGTTTGTTTGTTTTAAAGAAAACCACTGGCAAATTTACACAGGAAAACCAGAAAATAAGCCAGAATTCTTCTTGCATTCGTTCAATTTCCTTCATTTTCAAGCAAAACTTTTGACATGTACTTGAAAATTGTAGTCTTTAACGAAGAGATGAGGTTACAGTAGGCTGGGTGGTAGCTACTGAGACAAACCCAGGAACTGTTTTTCCTGTTACATTCATTATTTTATGTCCCATCCTGGTGTCACACCTGTCTGTTCAGCAGAGTTCTGGATTTTGGAGTGGAGCAGAATGTGAAGGACCTGGGTTTTTAACCATGTTTTATTATTATGTTTATTTTGGATATGAACTGTGGCACCAATATTGGGAACAGAACCATCCCCACACCCTCCCTGGGCAGGCAGAGATCTCGAGATCTCTCTGGGATTTTGGGTCTGGCTTCGGGGGCTCACAGGGAGAACCCCTAAATTGCAACCTTAAAAAAAAAAAAGCTTTAAGCAAAATTAACACATGGGATTATTTTGCCAAATGTGATTTGTTGCCAAAATATTGTGTCCTACTGTTGATCAGCTTTGCTGATTTATGGATAAGTGCTGAGATCTACATTCCAAATTTCTAATTTATAGAATGTGATTTATGGATTTACCTCATGGAGCTTTGTCACAGTTGTGTGGGTGTTGTGATTATAAACTCCTGGTTCCAGAGATTTATAACTCACCTGCAAAAATTGTTCTAATTGAAGCTGTTTTCTCTCAATTGCTTGGCTGTACTTGCAGGCAGAACAAGAGTGGCTTTAGTGTGGGTCTGATTCTGCATGTGGGATCAAGATTATTTTGAGTTTAAAACGTTGAAGATGCTTAACACACGATATTGCAGAAGTTTTCCTGCCTGTGCTTTTGTTTCTCCAGAGAGGCAGTGGTTAGCCTAGACCAAAGTCCAGCAAGTGATTTTTATTCATGAATGTCTTTATGAATTCTCTACAAAAGCAGCCCTAATCAACCCTGAGAAGTGCCTAATTTGCACAAAAAGCTACACAGTCATTATCTTGCACTGCCAAACATTTGTTTCTGCATTAAGCTCATTTCAGCCCATTCCATGTGTGCTTCCAGGTCTCTGCAGAATTCCATCTGTGCTCCAAAAGTTCCAGAGGCAGCTCTGGGGTGATGGCATCGAGCAGGCTCTGGGGTGGGAGCTCCTTCCACAGCAGCCAATGCAGCCCTGGATAAAGCCTTTAAGGGGACATCTGGCTTTGTATTTCGTGTGTGTGGTTGTAAATCTGGCAGTTAATTATTATATTAGAAACATAATCCTGGGTAGTGGTGGGTAGAGACCAGACTGTCTGGCCAAAGTGATGAGAAAAGTTTGCAGTGCTGTTTGTGGAAGGAAAAAAACCAAAATCCAGCTCTTCCTTCTGCTCCTGCCCTCTCTCAAAGAGTAATTGTGAGAAGGAGCTAAAAGTCTTATGTAGGGCAAACATGAGAATATATTAAAGTGTCTCCCAGAAAATGTGCACCACCCCCTTTAATTTGTGTTAGTGGCTTGGCAAGGGTACAGATGGGGCATTTGAGGAATGGAGTAGTTTAATGATCTGCTTTTAAAAGAAGCTTAATAAAGTTTGTTGTTTGCTTCTGTATCTTGCTGAAAAGATTGAGAAAGAACTGTAGGAATTTTCCTTCTTTTAATTAATTTTATTTCTTTCTTATAACATTCGGCTAGGAAGGGAGTTAAATTATTCTATTAGATTTTGAGGGGAGGCAGTTACTGAAATGGAGATCCAAACAAGAGAATACATTAAAATAATTATTACTCTGGTGGATTTGGCATGCCCACTTGCTGGAGGCACTGAGGCCAGCAGATTGCTTCAGGTAACATTAATAAACCCAACAACACATTTGTTCTTGGCAGCACAGGCAGGGAGTAGGTGCCATGTTGCCATAGGAGGTTCAGGAGGATGACATTTTTGTTGTTGAAATCATTAACCTGGTAAACCAAATTAAAGGGTTGAAACACGTTGGGAAAACTTCAGCTTAATTCTCAAAAAAACCCCAAAAAATGGAAAATGCCCCCAAAGAATCCCAGAAGGTGTCAGAAAATTAATTTTTGTTTTTTGTGATAAAAAGCTTTTAATTCCAAAAGTCTATGTTTTGTTTGTTTTGCTTTTTAAATCTCAAACTATTGTGGTTTCTTAAAACGTTTTTTAGAGGCTATTGGCTAGCTTTTCAAACCCCAAAATGTGAACTGTGTTTTACTATGGGAGTGACACAGGAACTCCTCCTGACAGGCTGCTGTTGATGCTTGGCTGATTTCTTGTGTGTAGGAGTGGATGTGGTTGCTTTAGCACCTCAGCAGTGAATAACTATGTTCATTGAGCTTGGTCAACGGGAAAAAAGGCAAAACTTTCAAATTGCTGCCACTGCAATTCTTTCAGCTTGGGGAGTGTTGAATTTCCCTGTTCTGGGGTGCTGCTGTTGTGTGAAAAAGTGGGCTGGGGTTTCTTTTACCTGATTTGTTTTTTTTTTTTGACCTGTTTTACCAGTTTCTTCCATCTGTGGAGCACATCTTGTTAAGGTGAGCTAACGCACTGCTTTGGTGTTAATTACTTGGTAAATAATTAACTGTTTGTGGTCCAAAAGTCTTAAATAGAAGGAAATCAATACCATTTCTTAATAACCTTACAAGAGTTTTGCCAAGAGTGAGTACCTGGTGTTCATCTGTCAGAGAGCCCAGTTCAGCACTCGAGTTAATGTCGAGCCAAGGTGGAACAACACATTCTTCCTTTTATCCTTTGAAAACAATGGCATTTCCTCAGAATTCCTCCTTCTCTGTGGGGGCTGTTGCTATTTTCCATCACCCAGGTAGAACCTGAATTTGTCTTGTCTGATCATTTTTTATGAGGGCTGGACGTCACTCTCTGAAAGACGCTCGATAATGAGTGCTGTGGGGCTGGGGATGTGTCACTCCCAAAAAAGTGGGCTGCAATTTTAGGAGTCAGTCAAGGGGGCTGGGAAGGATTACTGCCAGACGTAGTGAAATCAATGCAAAGGAGCATTTTACATTTCATGCTTTATTTGGATTGATCACAGCGGGCTCGCTGGAATCGTGTTCTGTGCTGTAGAATTGTCTTCCACTGGAGCTTGTCAAGCAGGCAGACAAATCACTTGAAAATGTGAGGGTTTGGGAATCTCTCTTCATTTAATGATTTACACAGAAATCATTTGGGATCGTTAGCAGGGTTTCCAGCAATGTTTCCCAGGGTTTCCTCCCTAGCCAGAGTGAAATGTAACCATCACTTTCTAGAGGCACTCTCTGAGAGATTGATTGCTGCACTCAAAGCAATTCCACTCATGAAATGAACCTCTGGGTAAAGCTCACAAATTCAGGCTTTTCTCATTCCATTTTAGTCATGAAAAATACTCTTCCTTAATGTTTATAGTGGACAAAAATGGCAGATATAATAAAGTCTATTAACAAAGAATCAAATATGTAGCAACTCTTTGACATCTATTTTTGGTTTGATCTCCACTTTGTATTAAAGTCCCAGTTTGGGTTATGTCAACCAATCAAAACTGAGATTGTGTCTCACTTTGAGCCCATTTGTCAGCACCATCAAAATTCTTTTTTTTAATCAAAAGCCACATCTGTGGCAAGGTGAGTTAGAAGAATATTCTATAACCATATAAAGGTTAATCATTATCCTAATTCCTTGATTTTCCACTTCATTCTGTGCAGGATTCTCTGATTCCTTTTGCACTTCCTACAGTCCCTGACCATGTAGATAGAAGTTACTGGAAAAGGGTGGTACTGCTCTATTAGAAGTTCAAGTTAATTGTCAAAGATACCTAATTTAAACATTTCCATTATCATTTTACTCAGTGCTTTATGAGTTTGCAATAACAGGGTAGATTAAATAGTACTGGAAAGCCAATATTTTTCCCCCATCCAACTGTTAATAAAAGACCTCCTTAAAGTACACAGTAATCCATTGTAAATGGATTGTAAATTGTAATTGGTTATCTGAAAATCCACTACAAATGAAATTTACTTGTAGGTTTATAATACTTTGTGATGTTTATTCCACGCTAATCACACTGTGTCACTAATCTGAGTGATTTTAGATTTGATAATAAATTGTTAATCCCATAGCAGACTGTGTTTGATAAGACATCTCTGCCAGTATATTAAAGGGATTATTTTCCTTAAACACAAATCATTAGGATCACAAGATGAGCTATCTTTAGAAGAAGCAAGGATTTTGAGTTTCTCAGCTGTTGATGTTGGTGGTTCCCCAGGAGAAAAATACAGGGAAACTGTAGAAGGGTTGTTTTGGGAATTTTTTTCATTTTAATTGTATAGCTGTCAGTTCAAGCCAAAATCTCCCCTGCTCTGTTTGGTGGAAATAATTTCTCAATTTTCACATTCTTGTGTTTGTAGTTTTTGCATCTACTTTTTAATCAGCAATTCACACCTGAATCGATATTTTATTAGAGAAATTGTCCCTGCCATTTATGAAAAGTTCCTACCAGAAAGGTAATTCTGGAAAACCCAAACATCACCAGTACAGTTTTGTCATGAACATACAAAACACATGTAGGTTTTAAGGTATAGTAGTTTACATGAATCAATTTTTCTTGTAAGAATCCTTCTTCCTAAAGAAATTTGGTGCAGCTTTGTAACATTTGAGACGAGTTGTCATGGAAATGCAAAGCTCAGTGATGTTTTTCAATAGTGCTGATTGGTTCAGAGAAAATATTTTGACACCATGTTATTTTCAACTTGAAAACTTGGTTAAAAAACATCTTAACATTGTTGTGTAAAGTCAAGAGCAAAGGAGAGGCAGTCCAACGCAGCTGTCATGATAATATATTACCTTACTATGAGTTGGAAAATGGATTATTGTTGCTATGGCATCAGATAACAGGAGAAGCCACCATGACTGCTGGAGTTGTTTAGCAAAACAACAGCTCTTGCTTATTCTGCTGGAAGAAATATTTTACATTTGCCTCACTTTTTATATCCAGCATTCCACGTTGTGTTGATCCTCCGCATGCCATGTTAGAATAAAGGCAATGGAAAGGGATTATTCCAATTCATTCCAATTTTTAGTCCAACAATTTTTAACATGATCCATCCGTATTTTACTCCAGCAAAGAGTAAGAATGATAAAATAACTAAATTTCAACCCTTGTCAAAGTGCAGTGAGGCCGTGTTTGGTTTGATGTGTCTGCTTAGAATGTCCTGGATCCCTGGCAGTGCCCAAGGCCAGGTTGGGTATTGAGGTTTGGAGCACCTGGCACAGAGGAAGGTGTCCCTGCCCGTGGCAGGGGGTGGAATAGGATGAATTTTAAGGTTCCTTCCAACCCATTCCGTGGTTCTACTAATAAAACCAACATACCTCTTTTATGATTTTAATAGAGAAAAGCATTTAGATGCATAAGTCTTTTTATTTTTCTCTTGCAGTATAAGACCCTTAAAAAAAACCCCAAGGCATTTTGTGAGGCAATTAACTAAAATAATTCCTCAAAGCATTTTTGCCCTGAATATTGTGGTTATAATGCTAATATTAGTTTGCAAATTTTTAGCAGTTTTATGCAGAACTGTTCCAGCTGTTAATCACACCTTACCTATAAAATGAATTAGGGAAATAAAGCCTGCTACCAGAGCAAGACTTTTTGCGTCTCCAAACTCAGGCCATTAAAGAAAAGGGAAAAAACCCCACTCAGCTGATGCAATAAAGGTTGGATGAGTAGTGAGGAAGCAGTTTGGGTCTAGTGAGGCTTATGAGGCTTGGCAGGGGGTTTGATGAGTCAGGAAATGGCTGGAAATTCTGGAGGTGCTGTGTGGGGAGGGCAGGCAGTGACGTTGGCATCCTGACCTGGGAGCAGCACGAAATGGAAATGCTGGATTGCTCCTCATGAAGGAGCAGAAAATCCATCTAAATCCATCTAAATCCATCTGAAACATCTGCACTGCCTTCAGCGCAAACATCTGGAGAACTTCTCTCTCATAGGAACGTCAGTAATCTCTGTAATGCTGGATTTTATACCTTTTGGCTCTGGTTATTGGTTCCTCCTTATCTTTACTGTGGGTTTTTTTTGTTTTTTTTGTTTTTTTTTTTGTTATTTTTGGATTTTTGTTATTGGATTTTTTTCCTCCTGAAGTTTTCAATCTGCTCCGAATTAAAGAATTCCTTGGAAACAGGAAATTCTCAACTGCACCAAGGGGATTCCTCCTAAAAATCCACATCCCTGTGAGAAAAGAAAAATTGATAGTTTGCAGGAAAGGCACTTGAAATTAAAATTTCTCTGGCATTTCTCTGGCATTTTTAGAAGATGTGAGAAAATGAAACGAAGTTACTCTTGTAAATGTTAGGGCTTTAAAATGCAGCTTAATATTGTGCATGGTTTTAAAACGAATATTAGTGTAGTACAGAATTTAACACAGAGAAAGGATGAAGTGGCATGCTGCCCAGAAATAGTGGGTGAAGATCCACATTTCTGTAACTACAATGAAATTCAGGTTTTGGTGTTCACAGAAAGCAGCTCAGTAAATTAAAAATAGGAAAAATAAAATTTTAAGCGTTATCAAATGAATTAAAACTCTGGAAAATTGAGTGATGTTTTGTGTAAATATGCTTTCTTTTATAAATACCAAAATATCTCAGTTACCACCCCATTTTGAATGTCAAATTTAGGCCAACATTATCTGGTAAAACCCATGTTTGATAGTTGGTCCTGATTCTTTATGGGAATGATTCTGATTATTCTTTATCACCCATTAAATCAATTGAGTGAGAACTTTCACCATGAAAATTTTCACCTGGTTGAGGGGGGGGAGGATTCTTTTCTTAAAAGCTGCTGCAAAGACTTCAGAAAAGCACAGAAAATTTGTTAAGCTTAGCTCAAGTTAAAGAATGTACATATTTTTCCAAGTTTCATCCTGTAGAATCTCAGCTGCCAGTCCTGACACTCCCAGATGTCATTATGGCAAGCTGCATAGATAGAAGTAATTTTTTTTCTGCTCCTCTGTATTTGACTAATTCCCTCTCTCACTATTTTTTGTGATTAAGGCTCAGCAATTAAAATTTACAACCATGGTTTTCTGTGAGGTTTCCTATTCCCATGAACTAAGAAGAAAAAAAAAAAAGTGAACTTCTCATCATAAAAA
Source organism: Melospiza melodia melodia (assembly GCF_035770615.1). NCBI lineage: Eukaryota > Metazoa > Chordata > Aves > Passeriformes > Passerellidae > Melospiza > Melospiza melodia. The sequence continues at coordinate 17,866,893 of NC_086209.1, read as the reverse complement.
TGAGCAATAACAGCATAATTAGTGCTTGGTACCATAATTGCAAGGCATATTAGAAGTGCACTTGATGGCATTGTATTATTACTTTGTACACATAAAAGCTGCAAGACCAAGCCAATAAGCTTAAATAATGGTTCTGCTGAAGCTTCTGAAGCTCCAGCCTGTGCCAGGCAGGTTGTTTGGGGCTTTTTTAGGATGTAGTGATGATATCCCTGAGCTTTTATGGAGAAGTTCATCAGCTTGGCTCCACACTCCCTTCTGCACTGCTTTTGTGACCGGAGTAAATGTGCTTTTATTCCTTTGGGAATGTGCTTTCTGTGTGCTTTGTTTCCATTCCTGAGAGCTTAGGAATGTTTGGAGTGCTGGAGGTCCCATCATTTAATCTGGAGATCACATCAAATGTGCAAATGGTCTCAGACTGGGCACTGAGGAATTTATGGGGTGAGGTCCCCATTGCATTAAAAACAAATATTTGTAGTTGATAATCTGGCTCAGTATGAACAGTCCAAGGTGTAGAGGCTTTTATTTCTCCAATTAAAATCTTATTTAGGTACAGATAAAAATGAATGCTGGCCCCAGGGGTGAATGAGTTGTCTGTGTGATAAAAATGGACAAATGTAATCAGGTGTTTTAGCAGTGCTGAGAAGTTTACAGTTGTTTTGTGTGGTTGCTCTTTCTTTTACTGAGATTCTAAGTTAGGGGAAAAAAAATACATAAAAGAGACACATCTCTCATAAAGCTTTTACCATTTTTATGTTATTTCCTATTGACATAAGAATGTGTTTGGTTTTTCAAAAGCAGTGACCTAAAATGAAAGGCAGAGTGCTGTGGCCTGTCACTTTGGCCTCTCACATTGACCATTCTGTCTCCAGGGCTCAGCAAAGGGAGCTGAAATTGAAATTATTTGTCCTAGGAGGAAAAAAAAAGACTTGGAGGCTTTAGATTTTTTTTTGTCATTGACTTTCTTATGTCTATATATTTTTGTCCTGGAATTATTTGAGTACTCTACTTTTTATAGGCTACAAATTTTTTCTTTCCTTGGAAAGGAAAAACAAGAAAAACCAACATTCCAATGACCAGAGATCATTTGGGTGTCACTCATTTGTTATCACTCAAGTGCCCAGCAGAAATCAAGCCCTATAAAAAGCCCCACCAAATTTTCCTCTCTGTTCCAGGGGAGTCTCCAAACTTACAATGTTTCTGTGTTTCTGAGTCTTTTGGGCCACTATATCCAACAAAACCTGCAGGGAAATTTTGCTCCTGGCAATATTTACGATTGTGGGTATTTAAACGCTGATATCCATATGTTTGGAGCATTAATGAACAGTTCTCAAATTCAATCTACATGGAAAAGTAATTATATGGGTCACTGATTAGGGAGTCTCCCTGGCAAAGTTGGAAATTGTCTTGAAAAAGGTGATTTAATCACCAAGCCCTTGCAGTCAACACAATGCCCTTATAAATAGTGTTGTGGAGTGCTGAGAGCTCACGCCTGAGCAAATTGAAATCTCAGCTGTCTCATCCAAGATGATTAGACTTGACAAAATCAGTCACCCAGGGATATTTTAGAGTACTGCCATGGTGGGATTTAAGGGAAGGTTCTTCTGCTGTGGAAGATTTGTGAGCTGATGAGAGTTGGAAAATTATGTTCTCAGCAGTTGGAACATGAAATGTTGGCTTAAAATGGGAATGATGGGACTGTGGGTTGACAAGAGCACAATAATTACAGCTGCCTCACCTCTGCTGCAGCCCTGGAAGCTGGGATGGGCACCAAAGGCTAAAGCTGCTTCTGGAAGCTCCAGTAAATTTTTGGTGACAATGTTCCCTTTCCCATGCCCCAAGTCGAGACTTTCCAGAATTCCCTTCTGTGGCTCTCCTGAATTTGCTCCCTCCTTTACCATGCATAGATAACTCAAACTTTTGGAACACAGTCACTCCACTCTGCATCGAGACCTAAAAGAGTGCTGGGAGCAGGCAGTATGATTCTTATCACCGCTCATCTCTGAAATTTTGCTTTAAATGTTCAGTGATCTGCAGTGTTAGGGATGAACCTTGACTCCACAAACACCATAAAACACACAGAACCTCCCAGGACAGTTACACCTCAGGCGCAGAGATGGCAAGGAGTGCTCTGGGAGCAGCTTACAGCAAATTATGGCAATTCTTTAAGCAGCCTGGTACCCCTGGACTGAGCCCTGCAGTCCCCTGGCTCTGTTGGGACCCCATCCCTGGTAAAATCTCCCTTTCCAGAGAGCTCAGCCCACTGAGCAGCCCCTGGTGCTGACACAGCTTTCACCTCTTACACCAGAGGGAGGAACAAGGCTGGAGCATCTCCTGAATTATGGATCTGCCATGGATGAGTCACGCTGTGCTCTGGAACTGTCAGATGGCTGCCAGATCCCTCTCTGGAAAAACAGGAGATTCTGCATTGCTTTGCTTCCTGGAGAGTAAAACAAAGGTTAACCAGAGTGGAGGCAAGCCTGGAGTACTGGAAAATTTATCCTGCACTGGTGCAGTGTGTTCACTTCATCCCTGCATTAACCAGAGAAGTTATATGGGAAAAAATTCTGCTTGCTTTATGTCATTTCATTCTGGCAGATTAGAAAAAAAGGCTTTAGTGGATCTTGATTCAAGCCCAGCCATCTTCAACCAAGAATTCTCTCTGATTCCCAGATGCAAAGATATATGGGATTGGTGGTGGTGGTGCAAGTGATACAAGCAGCTTGATTGTGCTGATGACAGCTCACAGATTGCACACAAAGCCCCAACACACTCCAACGTATATGCAATTAAATGGAATGTAAAATCCAGATTGATTTGTGCCTCCTTCCCTTATCACAGCAGTGCATCAGAACACAGTAAATGCATTGGAATAATGGAAAATCCACTTGCTCTTTTCTGTGCCATCCCTTTCAGATAATGCCTGTGAAATTCCTGAGGAATGTTTTTACAGTGCAGCTGTTTGCTTGGCTTTATGCTGGCAATTTACTGAGCTCTTTTCAGATATCCACCCTCTCAACAGAACCTTTCTGGAGGTGGAACCAAAAGGAAGAATGTAACAAATTCTTTTAATCTAAGAGTTTAGAATATTCTACATCTTAAGTCTGTAGAAAACTGATGGCTTTTTTCAGTATTTTTGTTTTTTTCACCTTTTTCTTCCCTAAAGTGTTTTCAGCTATCACAGAACAGTGACATCCAGAGGCAGGTTGATGATCACGTCTGAATTTAGTTAATAATGATATTTTTTTCTATGTAATGTACTTATAGTATATTTTATAGCAGGGGATAAATAATCACAGAGAAGTTAGCCACACTAGAGCACACAGAAATTTATTTCACATGCTTCTGTTAAAGCACATCAGATTCAGAGATGTTCAGGGCACCCATAAATGCAGAGAAATAAAGAAACATGTGGATGCTCCACGGCCAGGTTGCTAGAATCTCGAGGAATCCCATCTGAGTGAGTTCTCAGGCAGAGCAGGGAGGCTGCTGAGCTCTGCTGGGGTCAGTAGTTAGCTGTGCTGTGTGCCAGGGGTGGTACCAGGCAGTCACTGCTGCTCTGGTGAGCCATGAGACAGAGCAGCCCTCAGGAAGGAGGGGAGGGAAGTGCTTCAGGAGCTCACTCAGAGGTGGTGAGTCAACAGAACTGAAACCTGCCCGTCCCCTCAGCACAGGGGGAGCCTTGTGTGCACAGAATATAGATCAGCACGTCTCACTGCCTTTGGGTTTACAGGCACAGGAGGCAGAGGCAATGCTCTCTGGCTCCATGATCCTTCATGAGCTGTTCTCTGCCTCGTGATCCCAAATCCTCACCTGCTGTCTCCTGCCTGTGTCTCCATGCTGGGTCTGTTATACCACATCAATATCCCACAACAGGGACAGAGACAATTCTCTCTGCCTCGTGATCCCAACCCTCGCCTGTTGCCTCCCTCCCTTGTTGTCCCTCCTCTGTCTTCATGCTGGGTCTGTTACCACATCAATATCCCACAACAGAGACAGAGATAATTCTCTCTGGCTCCATGATCCTTCATGAGCGATCCTCTGCCTCGTGGTCCCAACCCTCACCTGATGCCTCCTTCCCCTGTTATCCCTCCTCTGTCTCCATGCTGGGTCTGTTATACCACATTAATAACCCACAATGGGGACAGAGACAATTCTCTCTGGCTCCATGATCCTTCCTGAGCCGTTCTCTGATTTGTGATCCCAACCCTCACTTGCTGCCTCCCTACCCCTGTTATCCCTCCTCTGTCTCCATGCTGTGCCTGTTACCACATCACTATCCCACCTCAGCTTGTTCATGGAGATGAGCTGATTGCTGTATTTTGGGTCAAATATTGCCTCTGTTTCCCTCTCCTATTGGCACATCCATGGCTTCTTGTTTGGAATGTGCCCAGAGGATCTGCTGAGCAAACACTGGGGAAGGTGTGCTGAGTATTGACTGCTCCTCCCAGGAGACCAGCTCTCCATCCTTGATGGGATGGTTTTTTTTGGAGGTTGGATTTAGAGCAAGTCCATCTGTTTATGACAGCCTGTCCATCGTGTTACAGCATCTGCTATGGAAAAAAAATTTGAGTGGTTTGGCTTAAACAGAAGTATGAAAACTCTCAACAACAAAAAGTTATTTGATGGGAGAGTGTCAGAAGTAATTATACAGAGTGAAAGCTAAAAAAAAACCACAACCAAACAAATAAACTTGTAGAACTAATGTGGCTATTAGAATTAATGTGTTTATGCCCAGATGAACAGCTGTCCAAAGAATTCAGTTAGATTTATGAACAGCCCATGAATTTAGTGACAGCTGGTAATCCTGTTAAGCGCAGCAAACCTACAGGCACAGGACACCACAAAAGCAGGGTTTTTGGGGCAAGATGAACCAAATCCCATTGCTGTGCAGCCCAGGTGTGCCTGTGCACAGGCAGGGGTGAGGGCAGAGGCTGAGTCAGAGCACATTTGGCTGATGGGCTCTCAAAGTGATTAAAAAGTGCTCTCAGAGCAGGAGGAAGACTGAGGTAGGTAAGACATGAGATGGAAGATTTTCCTAATGAATGAACAAAAAGTAGACAAGAAGCAGGATGGTCTGCAGGAGTTGTTTGCCTCCAGCAAGCTCCTGGCATATTTAAGGCACTTAAGGCCACATTGACTTAGAAAATAACATTACTTTGTTATATGGTCTTATGAACTAACTTGGCTTCTTGTAAAACTTCCACAGCTTTTGATCTTTTTTTTTCTTCTTCTCATGTACTTTTGCTAAAGTAGAAAAAGGGGCAGAATTGAAATGCATAAGTGCATGGCTTTTATGTGAACTGCATCTCTAATGACTTCCCTTTGTACTTGTATAAATTTAAGCTACTCTGACCAAGTTGTTTTTATTAAATCCAGCCCTCTGAGCCTTTATAATGCATGGAGTGAGTTCAGGAGGACTAACTTTCCAAATGTAAATGCAGTGGGAGGTTAACACTTGCAGAGGAATAATTTAAGTTGCTATTGCACTGATTTTTCCATGGACCCCTTGCTGGTCTGTTCCCTGGAAATGTGCTACAAAAGGAGGATCACATTTACATGGCTGCATGTTTAAATTGGACAGAGAGAAACTGAGCTTCAGGGCTAGCAGAAAAAAGCCCCAGTAAAAATACAGATCAGTGTATTAATCCTCTAATAGGGAAAATGAAGAGATGGTTTGACCACAGATGTAAATCAGCTGATAAACTGATCCAAAGGAGAATTTCTGTCAGATGTTATTTAAATTAGAAGTGGTGCCAGTACAGCCCAGAGGATGGCTGTAATATCAGGAGCCATCATGTTTAGCAGGGTTGCTAGGTACTGAAAGATAACAGTAGTCACTGAATTTATTCACAAGCCTCTTTTTTGCACCTATATTTCTAAATAAATTAAAGCTCTACCTGACATGGTATTAAAATTACAGGTGCATTTCTACTTATATTTGAATATAGTTTCTTCTCTGGCTTATCAGTTGCTGATAGTTCATCAGGAATAAGAGAATTCCCACTGTTTTTACTCTGTTACCTGGTTGGAGGTAACAACCTCTGTGCCAGATCCCAGAAACAAGACATGCTTGTGTTTTCCCATAATTTATTCTTATAGACTTTGGTGTCTTGCTTTTTCATGACAAGAGGGTGAATAAATATACCTGTCTTTAAAATGGGAAGGTGTTGATTTGAGAAGGTGAAGCCTTACATCAACTTGTGGGATTCTTTTAATTAAAGCAAACGCATCTGATGGAAAAAATACTTAATTTTCTCTTTCCAGTGAGTGCATGGAGCTTGGGCTGTGTGTTTTTGAGGAGTATTTGCTGGTGAACCAAAGGCCTGAGCACACAGAAGGGCTGGTTCTCACTTTGTGTCAAGGTGTTGGTGTTTGACATTTCTTGGCTGCTGTGGCCTTGCTGTGATTCATCTCAACATATTAACATAACAGAACATGACTGATGTAACAGCCTGTGACATATCCAAACAACACCAGCAGAGGCCAAGGAATTCCATTTTTAATGCTGCTGCAAACAGGCTCTTAATTTTTTTTTTTTGAGAGTTTCTTTTCCCTTTCAGACTTCCTAAATTTTTTGTCGTTTTGATCCGAATCCAAGTTAACTTCTGAGATGTTATGAACAGAGTCTCTATTGGAAAAGTCAGAAAGTCCAGAGGGAAAGCTCTGAAACAAAATAAAAGGCTGATTGTGGAACATTTATAATGAACAAAACAGAAAGAAAACTCCCAGTATTTAAATCATGGGGTTTTCAGAAATGCCTGTTTTGCATATGAATAGGTTAGAAGTTTCCTTAACCACAAACCTGAAATTAGGATCTGCTTTCAGGACTTTTCATTATAAATTTGTGAAAACATCATAATTGTCAGTATTTTTTGATTTAGTAGATGTTGTTTCACATTGAGGCAGAATTTCGCTGTCCTCAGCCGTTATCAGTGGCTGGCATTGAAAATGCCATCACCATCAAGTTGCTTTGGTTGTTCCTGAGTTTCTTTAGCTTTCCCAAGCTTTCCAGCAGTTTATCCAACAATGAATCCCCCTTGTAAAAAGGAGGGTTTGGGAGAAGGATTGCAGCTACAGATGGACAGCTTAGGCCCCCATGAGAACTCACCCATTGTTGAACTCTAAATTTTGCCTTGCTATCTCTTTTAAAGTCCGTTTCACATATTTTGTTTGGGTTCTCCTTCCTTCAGTCGGATGCAGTGATAAAATTCTCCTCTGCCCCTGCTCGTTTGGCTGTATTAGGAGGAGCAATGCCAAATTTTAGGTCCATCCCTGCCTTGGAGAGCTGTGTGTCCAACCTGCTGGGTCACATTAAACCCTGAGCAGGGCCTGGGTGTCAGGCTGGGGAAATGGAGCACCAGTGACCATCCCAGTCATTAAAAATAGACAGGAAATGGTGAAATCAGAGGGATTATGGTAAAACTGCAGCCGTCTGTCCTGCAGGATGTCAAAGGCTGAGCCGCCAAAGAGAGCAATTCTTTTTCTGTAGTTGAGAGAAAAGAAAAGGTGAAAATTCCAAGAAACTTTTGGGGTTTATTGGTTCAAAGAGGAAGCTGAACCCATGTGTGCTCCTTTATTCTGGTCTCTGTGTACTTTCTCTAGAACTGTAAGTACTCCTTGGAACATTTCCCCAAAATTCCTTCAGCAGCATCATAGAAAACTGAGTTTTCTTCAACTTTTTATTTAGAAGAGTTTGATATTTCTTTCTTCACCATCATTGGAAAAAAAAAAAAACAGGGCTTTTGTTATTCTAATGTGATTTTTTCTATTGGTGGTTACTCCAGAAATAGAACAAGTACTATCCTGGAGATCTGACTTGTTTTCTGTTTCAGAAATTCTGTATCTTAGAATTGTAGCATACAAAATAGCAATCAGTGGCTATTGTGCTTTGTTTATTTATTTATAGCTCTGATGAACATAATCAAACCAGAAAGACAGAAGCACAGTAGAAAGAAAGAGCTGAAAAAATGAAATGTGAACAGGGAATTGAGAGAAACCATTAGAGAGCAGAAAGATGATTTCTGCTCATCTGCCTGACACTGGTTACAGGATGTGTTAAAGAACATGCAAGAGCTTATTAACCCCAAATCAGCACAATTAGAAACACTCTGATTATTGAAGAGTGGTCATTTAAAGCAAAATGGAGCCATATCACCCCTTTAGTATAGATTTCTAGCTAATGCCTTGATTTTGCTAGTAGACACAATTTTTTTTCACGTAGATTTTCAAATAGTGACATCTAGTTTGGTTTGGTGGTTTGTTTCTTTATTTGTGTGTCTCTCCCATGTTTTGAATGTTGGTTTTTCAGATTATTTGTGGAAATAAAGTGATCATGGGGTGATGGGATTTGCTTGAATTGCAAGTAATAAAGGGAACAGATTACTTTAATTTTGTTGTAACTTGAGAATCTGAAGTACTTTCTCTGCAGCTGTCCTCTGCCAAAGACCTGGTATATAATGTATAGGAAAAGTTATATAGGATTTAAAATTTATAGGAAATATTTTTTGAGGAGGAAAGCACAAATAGAAAACTTCTGGTGAATTGTTTGTAATTTGTGCTGAATCTTAGCTTTATTATGTTTTAAATGCCAAGATGAACATACATGATAGGACTTGGAATCTTCTGGCCATCAAGTTCAATTTCACATATTGCAAACAACTTCACCAAGCAATTTCTTTTATAAATTAAAAAAAAACTCTTTCTTTTGCCTTCTTTTTTTTTTTTTTTTTTTTTATTCCTTACCCACACTACCCACCTTGGAAATTCATTCTAGAAAAGATTCTTATGGCTGGGAGTTTTTGTCCAGTCTGCAGCCAGTTCCTATAAATGTGCCAGTTCTTTTCTACTGGAAATTACTTGGAGATCCCTTTATTTATATGAACTTACTGCTGACTGGCTGGCAAAGGTAAGGAGTTCCATGATGTGAATATCAGCATTCACATCTCAGCCTTCATAAAAGACACAAATAACAGAGGATCACTGAGCAGTAATTGCAGTCTTACATCCATAATGTGCTTTACTTGAAACTGAATTATTAAGACACCTGACTTGAGCCCCCAAATGCAAGCAGTTCTCTCTTACCCGTTGTAAGCTGGGGATTTATCTTGTCCTCCTCCTCACGTTGTCATTTCTCACTGTCAGAGCCTTGTGGGGCTCCCTCCTGCAGGGACAGAACCTTGTACCAAGAGATTTGCAGCCCTTGAGTTCGTAACCTACCATGCACTTGCTGGCAGATGTTTTTAAAAGCATTGTTTTTGGGGGGATTTTATTGCAGGTTTGAGATAAATAATTTGTCTTTGAAATAATGCTGTTGAGCACAATTCAAACAGTTTCATGTGGTTTGAAAAATCTTCATTTTGTTGAGGCATTGGGGATGGGTGAGTGTAAGGAAGTCATTCCATTTTGTTGGGTGTGCCAAATTTATGGATTAAGTAGAATATTTACCCTGTGTGGGGCATGGCATCATTGCTCTGTGGTTTTAATAAATCAGGGTCTTGTTGAATTCTTGCACTTAATTTAATTTTACAGTTTTGTTTTGCTTTTTTCCTATCTTTGAAGCGATGGTATAAGAAAACACAAGATCTAAAGTAGATTGACATCTACCTAATAGAATTTATTGTGTTTTCACAGCTACTGAGTTTGCCTGGGAAATATCTGCAAATAATCTCTGTTAACATGTATTTGTGCCTCCCCAGTTCCATGCACTGTCCTCATTTACCTGAAAACTGTGAGGGAAGAGAGATCTGCAGACTCTCAGTGGTGCACACCCATATCCAGAATATCGAGGGCCAAAAGCATTTTCCAAAACCTCCAGTATAAGTCCATTATTTTCCTCAGTTCCTGTTTTATCTCCAGTGTAAATATTAGGAAATCTGCACATATCTTTTTGTATTTTAAATACTTCAGTGTGTAAATATTTGGTTTTTAGTCATCATGGGACAAACCCTTCATATCAGAGATGTCAGCATGTGCCTTTCTCCTGGTCCTGGACAGTAGGATCCAGTGGCAGAGGAAGGATTTACCAGAATAGTTTTGATCCATGCCCTGCTATAGGCCCCCAGTTCAATTGTTGTAATTAACGGTGTGTAATTTTCCACTCTTACTCCCATACTGGTCCATTGAGTTTCATCTCTGAAGCATTTTCTTGATTTTTAAGAAAGCAGAATTTACATTTCACTCAGAGAATTTTTTTAAAAGCCAAATTTCTGCTTTTTCCCCGTCGCTGCCAGAGAATCATTAGCAAATGCTGCAAGATTTATGGTCCTGGAAATGTCTACAGTAGATCATAGTCCTTAACTAGTGAGGATGATGCAGGGAAAAGAGAATGTGTGTTTAGACAAGATGGATTGTGTTTGTCTTTCCACTTATAGTGAAATATTTATGTGCATTCTTGTAACATTACGTTAGAGAATTTGCATGTTACCCATGTGTCACATCAGATTAAAGATGACTTGACCTTAAACACAGAAGTGTGAATAGCAGTAGGAGTACTTTATGTGTAATATGTTCTACTCACAAAACCAATTATCTTGTAGAGCTCTTTTTCCTCTGGAAGATTTTATTTCCTAATTGCATTCCTGTGATCACCTTTGTACTTTGCCATATTTCACTGCAGTACACAGATATAAAGCATAAATTAATTTCTTTGCTAGAGCAGCTGTGGACTCAGCCTCATCCAGTATTCCATGTGGTGGTAGTAACCAGTAACAGAGATTTTAAAGAAAACTGCGAGGAATTTTTGAAGTGAATAATAATTTCATTAATTACTCAGAAGGTAAATTTTCTCCTCAAGTGCATTTCTGATTGATGGTAACTTTAATGATCATAGAATTCAATTGTAGATATTTTATTGGGGGGGAAAAGAAAAAAAACACATATTATTGTAAAACTTAGCATTATTGGAACTCCAGATATTTTTGGGCTTGGTTGTTGTACTGCGCTGTGCTTTTTAGTGCTGCTGGGTTCTCAAAAAATTCAGTGCTTAATTTTGTACAGTATCAACCTAAGGACTCTTCTCACATCAGAAAGATATTTCTTTATAGAAATTGCCTCAGCAATTTGTCCAGACAGGTAATTCAGATGCTTGAAGCAACGAACAAAAGGTGGTTGAGGTGTGTAGGCAGTAGAACTATAGAAAAGAGTCATGCTGAAAATCCAGGATCTTAGATGCTTTGAGAAATTTGCAGTAATCTGTGGTGTATTTAATTTGAATGTCCCTGCCAGGGCCTGGCATCGGAGCCACCACCAGCACTGAGTGGAGCTGCTCCCAGTTCCTCCAGAAACTCAAATTATTCTGCTCTGCCCACATAAGTGGAGAGGCAGGAAAAGGCCAGCAAAGGCAACCAGCAACCCTGCTCCGTGTCCAGAGCTGAAACAGCCAGGGTGGGATGTGATAGAGAAAAGAACAGCAGCAAAATCCTCTCCATCACACAAAATAGCAGCAGCAAAATCCTCTCCATCACCTCCATTATGGCTTCACTGTGCCCTGAATGCAGCCAAGCTGAGCCCCTGCTAATGGAACACAGGCTAAAAATGTCATGCCTTGTCCCCTTGTTTTCTGGTGGATTGAGATTTTGTTTTTTTTTTACAAAAAAAAGAAAGCTCAAGTATTTCCCATTTTCCCCATCTGTATTTATTCATTAATCAGAGCTACCACTGATTGTGCTGCAGCTCAGCCACTCGTTCCCCAGGTCACTGTGTGCCTCACGCAGCTCTGGAGTAGCAACACTCATTTATCTCCAAGTGCTACAACTGATATTTAAAGGTCAATATTGGCTCAAATCATCTGTGGGTTTGAGTTTGAGTGCTCGAAAACAACAGCAGCAGTGCACCCACTCACAGAGGGGATCTCTGGTCAGCTGCTTTAGTTCTGAACAATTGTACTTATCAAAAGTGAAGACATGGCTTTTGGGAGCTGATATTTCCCTTTCTCTATAGGCAGGAGGCATTGCTTTATGAGAAACATTTGTGATCTGGTATTTCTTTTTGAAAAGCCTGAATTATTTCTGTCGGGAAACTTTCTTATTTTCCATCACAATAAACGTGGCAAAACATTCTAGTGTTTGTCTAGATAGATGTTATTAATGTCAAGCACTTAGGAGGAGAAAAACATACCAAAAATACTAAATAAAATATTCTTGAAATCTAAAAGAAAATATTGATTTAAAATATAATTGGAAAGATTGTCAAAGGGCAGCATAACTTGAATAAATAGATGTTATAAATACATAAACACAGAAAAAAATTATATATATATATACACACAGAATCATAGGGTGGTTTCAAGGAAGGAACATTTAAGATTACCATGTTCTAACTCCACCACACCAGGTTACTCAATATCATAAGCTACAGCTAAACCTTCTTCACTCTATTCAGTGTAGGCATATGGAAAACCGGGATTTTCCCTGTCCTAGCCAGCATGATTTTAAGGTATAAACCTCTCCTTTCCATTATTTCTGTATTTCTGCCCGCATATTGGATATTTCTGTATCTGGAGCTATGAATTTCAACTTACATCCTGCTAGCTCAGTTGCAAAAAGTCAAACTCAAGTGCTGTCTCCATTGCTTCTTTTAACGGCAGCAAAATTATTTGGTTTGCAGGTGGAGAGATGAAGGTTTGTGGTGTAACTTCAAATTCCTGAAGCAACTCTGTGAGGGGGAGCCAAGAGAGGAGAGGAAACAGTGGGCAGAGAGCAAAGGAATTGTGAGGTTACTGCCCTCAGAGCTGAGCTGTGCAGGGCCAGGGATGCAGAAAGCTGCAGGTTCCTCATCAGTGAAACGCTCTGAGTGCCAGCTGTCGCCTGCAGTGCTGTTTGTGCAGCAATCTGAGCTCACAGGGCTGGGTTTGGCTTTTTTGGGCTGCCCAGGTGAAATGCTGTGTGCCCAAGGTCCCTGAGATGTGGCGTGTCAGAAACTTGTGCAGCTTCTGCTCCGTTTCCTGGCTGCTGCAAACATTCAGCTGCTATCAAGAGAATGAATATTTTCAGAGGTTTTCTCTCCTTTTTTTCATAGAGTGATGTGAGAGGGTTTTTCACAAAGCCCTTTTGTCGTGCAATCTGTAAACCAGAATTCATCAGTTTTCTTTGTAGCATTGGAGTGTCTTCGTCATCCCTGATGTATTCCACAGCTGAAGTCAATTAGAACCTTCCAGTGACTTCACCCCATAGCTTGACAGGGCTCACAACAGGAATTGTTTCATATTTAGCCTAGAAAGGAAGGATTAAAGGTTTTTCAATCCCATGGCTTTCAGTAAATGCTTCAAATCTTTGAAGTTTAAATTCAGTTAATTCTTTTGTTGTTTTTTTTTTAAGTTTTTTTCACCTCATTTATCAGAGGCATCTAGAGTCACTGTACAAGCCAGCCCATTGTCTCAGCTAGGTGCAAAATTGTCAGTGATTATGGCACATGTTATTCTGTGTACATGTGTGAGGATCTCCCCCTGAGAGCTCCTCTGGGTGACCATGAGGACACAGATTTTGGCTTCCATGGGACCTGGAGTTTTTGATATTCTGCTTGGCAAGTTAAATATTTGAAATTAACAGTCAAGCATTTGTTTAACTGCCAGGAATCTGTTAAATGTGTGATTGCACACCCAGATAAATGCAGTCAGAGTGATTTCAGTGCTGGTCAAAGTTGGGATAAGAGTCTGACAATGCTGCAGTGAAATAAAAGAAGATTCAATCCCTGCTCTTGGGCTGACCTTTCTCATTTCTTACAGATGCAAGCCTGACTCCACATGGCTTTAGGTGCAGAACTCCTCTCAGATTTAGGGATAAAGCAGTATTTGAATAGGACAGCTGCTCAGCTGGTGTGAATTAGCCCAGCTCTGCAGGAGTCTGCAAACATATGAAGGATTAAGAACAGCTCATGGCCTGGCCTGGCATCATTCTAAACATCATTTCTTAGCATAAGCCTTAAAAACCTTGCTTTGACAAGCAGCCAGGGAAAATACAAGGTAACAGCACAAGCCTGGCAGAACTTGGTGCCCATTAAGAAAATATCTTGCCCTGAGGAATGGGCTTTGTGAGCTTCTCCAAGCAGCTTGATGATAACTCTGGGAAGCTGGCTCTGAGTGTCAGGTGTGAGGGTTTGGGTACTTGCATTTTATGCATTTAGCATTTGTTTGGCAAAAGGAATGGATTTTTTATTTTTTTTTTCCCTGCTGAGTTTCATTTTGGCAGGGCTGCAAACTGGTATTGTGTGAGCATTACTGAGCTCCAGAAAAGCTGCTCAGGAGCTGAGAGCAAGCTCAGTCTGCTGGAATTCCTCACAAGGCCTTGTTCTGACCCAGCATCCTGCCTTGCTGTGCCTGTCAGTGCAGCTCAGGACACGACTGAGCTTCCTGGGCACACGAGGCTCAGCACTCAACTCCAAATCCGTGTTTTCCCCATTCTTTCACGTTTCAGAAAACCCCAAAAGGCTGGCAGGGCTCAGACAGGGACATCTCCTGCACACTTCATGCTTTGTTTACAAGGAACTCATTGATGCAGGGAGCAAGAGCCTCTCCATTTGTCACATGCAGTGAGTCAAGCTGCTTGCAGATAGCACAGCTCCCCACAAAATGAATCTCTGTTCTTGATGCTTTTTATTTAAAATACATTGTGTGAATTTGTGTATTTCTGAAATGCCATCATGGAGACTTCCCAGCATTAACTGATTTACAGAGATGCAGAAAGGGGATGCACATGGCAACAGGGAAGTCTTATTTGTTGTTTGGACAGGCTTAGTGCATGATAAAACACAAATTCTGGTGTTTCTGCTATGAGTTCCAAAATTAGGTAATTAAAGACACAGAATAAATAATGGCCATTATGTTTAATATTGCACTATGATCTATAAGGGAAAAATATTGGGATGGTTTGGAATGAGGAAAGGTCAATTTTTGTATTTCAGGCTCCAGTAATACCAGAATTTTACAACAAAATCTCTGTTGTACATCTGTAGACCAGCATCCTCCTTCTGAAGTGTAACTCTCTGTACATGCTCAGTGTAACTCTCTGGACAAAATATCCGTAGAAATCCTCACTTTACATAAATTTAATTTATTTAGCACTTGTTTCTTGCAGGTTGGATTGGATTTTCATGGCAGGGTTTTGTTGTGGGGTGGTTTCTGTGGGAGGCTGCTGGAGCTCCCCCCATGTCCCACAGAGCTGAGTCTGTTTTACACCTGGCAGGAACTGATGCCTGATACTGATCCCTCCTTTCCTTATCTCCACCCATGAGCTTTTTGTTTTATTTGTTTTACTTTCTGTCCCATCCAGCTGAGGAGGGCAGTGATAGAGAGGCTTTGGTGGGCACCCAGCCAGGGTGAACCCAGCACAGAGCTAAAGTGAAAGCAGATAGAATATTCATCCCATGAATTCATTTATCCAGTGTTTGAAGAGATTTGCAGTGGAATAAAAAACCATGTAATGTAAAGGCACCAGAGTATTTCCGTCTGCAAGGATATATTATATTTCGTTTTTCTGTTTTTTCATCAGTTTATGTTTTATTTAAATCTTGCCTCGACCACCTCTCTCTCCACACTTATGAAGTGCTGAACACATCTGAAATATTTCCACGGTCTGAGGAGTGACCTCTATTTTATGTGGGAGCAAAACCCTTTGCATAATGTGAGTCAGAGGAGAATGCTCCCAGAGTGTCCTGAGTTTTCCCTTCTTTTACTTTTAATTTAAATTACAGAAGATCAATTCCTGTTTTATCTGTGCAGCAGGGGAAGCAAGGGAAGGGAGCAGTTTCCTTTTTAGTGTCAGTTTTCCTCAGCTCATTTGGCCTTGGTGGGTAACATGCAATTTGCTCTCTCTGATGATGTAATTGATGATTACAGTGTCTGCCTCCCTGGCTTTGTTGGAGGATCAGAGTTCTCTACTTCAAAAGACACACATGAGAATCAGGTGCTGTTATATTCACTATTTAGTAAACTATTTAGTTATATTCACTATTTAGTAAAACCAGGCTCTTTCAATAATGGAATAACTTTGTTCTTCTGACTTCAGCAATTTGGAAAATAACTTGAATTTAGTCTGTCCAGAGAGGAACACACTGGATTCCAGTTCCAGTAATATTATTGATTTGAATTCCACTGTGGGAATATGACAGGAATTATTCATCAGAATCTATCTGAAAATTATTTATGATAGGAAATTGCTCTTTAGTTACTTAAAAATTAGACACTCTGTGTTTGATTTGGTATTTTTATTTGCATGTCTGAAAGGAGAGGAGAAGGCAACATTGAGTGAAAATGTCTTTGATCCTTTTTTCTTTGAAATTATCTGGTTAAAAAGTGGTTATTTTTATTTTTAAATTATCTGCTGGACATAACACTAATGATTAAACAAGGATCTATGTATTTTTCCTGAGATATAAAGAGGGGCTTGGGATTTAAAGTGTTCTGAGGTCAGATAGTCATCTGGTGTAAATTGGTGAATCTCCATGTATGTTAGATGTGGATCTGGCTCCTTTTTGCTCTTTGTAATTGGTACTGGCATAGAAAGCTCCTCAAATTGCAAAGCTAATTTAAATAATTGGGGCAGGCATGGGAGATCTGATAGCAGGGGGCTTCAGCAGTTTATCAGATGTGCAGCTTCTGCTTTACTGCAGGGAAAAAATGCCAAACGCTCCATTTGAGTTAGGAAATATGAATGCTGTTGTTATTATTTAATAATTAAGTGGAAGTTAGAGCTCACCATTTAGGTAAATAAGTGAATATTAACCAATGAACAGGTTTTCAGGAGAGGGATCTTTCCTTCTACTTTTTCTCTCCACAGAGGAAAAGAAATTTGGGATTTTGGTCTCATTCCTTTCTTGTTTTAAAACAAAAGGGATTTTTTGTGCTGTGTGCACACAAGTCCAGCACCAAGGACTGCTCTTAGCTTTTCCTTTCAGGTGTTTCAGAGTGAAAATCTCTGCAGACAATAATAATGTGATAATTCTTGAGCCTGCAGCGGATGATGCTCAGCAGTGTCAGCTCTGAGGTTTTGGGTTTGCTGTGGCTGTGCAGCCCCAGCTGGAACCACAGGACACCTCTGGAAATTTGCCTTGGGGGGAGATAAACTGGGATAGGCTGGTGATTAGCCAGGAGGAGCAGTGTGTGGGAGGAACTGGGCTATAAGTTCTGCTCAGTCTAATTCTGGATGCTTAATTAAAGTCTTCTGAATTTAAGGCTGAAGTCTTAAAGGTAAACATGTCAAGAAATGAGAGGGTCTTTTCTTTCTCCAAGAGATAATTTTGTGAACTGTTTTGACTGGAAGGAAGCAGAGATTTGGTAAAATTTTATTTAGCATAAATTAGATAGGGCTATTGGCTGTCTTGTGTTTCCTCCAGATCATTTAATCTTATTTCTCCATCAGGCTTTCCTTGCATTTTTAGTAATTATGTGATTGCCATTTGGAAGCAAGAGCTGGATAAATAATATTTGGTGATCTGTCTTGTTTAATGTTTCTCAGGAAATTTTACTGAAGTTTACAGATTTCAGGTCTTTGCTTCTCAAAGTTCAGGTCCATATGATCCCCCTGTATGAGAACATGGTCTCAGTTTATGTTCATGAGCTGTTACTGTGTTCTGACTTCTCTTTTTAAACCCATCCCAGAAAGGTGACTTGGCACAGCCCAGAGCTCTGTTTGGGTGGGTTGCGTCCACTCCTGGATAAACACACTCTAAAGACATATTTACATTATTTTTAGGATGAAATTTAAATAATAATGGAGGCTTGGAAGAACTTGCAGCCAGTTTTGTTCTTCTAATGCACAGTTCCTCTCAGTAACATTTGACAACAGTGTGACTTTTTATAGCAGAAGCCAGTTCACAATTTCTTAATGTCATCTACAGCACAATTTGGTGATAAAAATTCTGTATTGAGATGAAAGATATTAACCTGCTTTCAGCTTCTAGTCACAGAAGTTGAACAGGGATCCTCTGAAAATGTGACACACATGGATCCAAAACTCAGTGGACAGGATCAAGCAGACCAAGTTTCCTCCTCCTTGTCATTTTGAATGTTTTTGCAATAATTATGTCATTTGAAAAGTCACTAAAAAGCTGATTCTAGCAGCAAATACATCATTTAACAACCTAGAAAGCACAAGTAAATATAGAATTTTATTTGTGTTGCTATTACATGTGTCTGCACCCCTCTGCAGTGGTTCTGCCTCGCACTCCTCATTGATGAAATCCTCTGATATTGGTGACACCAAAAGAATGTCCTTAATGGACAGGTCCTGTCAGGCAAAACCTCACTGCAGATAGAGCAGGAAAGGCAAAACTCAGCTCCCTATTTCTGCCAAACTCACCTCCCCACTTGTGCCAAATTCACCTCCCCATTTCTGCTAAATTCCTGGAAAATTTCCTCCTGCATGAGGAACTGGGCACTTGAGGAACTGCATCTTGTTAACATTATTTAAACAGACAGAGAGAGTAAAGATTAAGTAGAACAGAACAAAAATAAAGCTGCCAGGAGTGGGGAGATCACCCCTATCAGGTGATTATTCAGTGATTAATCTGCTCTGCAGCTTTTCCCAGATGCCCAGTGCATGCTGCAGGGCTTTGCATTCAGGAATATGATGAGATGCTAACGAGTTTAAAGCTTTTGGGAAACAAAGTGAAAGGGTTTCTAGGTGCCAGGAACATCCATCATTTGCAGTGGGATTGCCCCATCCCACGTGCAGTGCTAATTTTCAGGAGGTTTCCTGGAGAGAGGAGCTATCATTAGACAGCACAGAGTTTCTGCAATTAGCTGGTTAAGCAGCATTTCTTCTTTAAAGCAGCATAAAAATTACACGTTCAGGCACAGCACATTAGCTTTTCTTCTAAGTGGCTATTGCAGGGAATAGTATTTGTCCTGGAACAGAAAGGTCAATGATAATTGAAGAATGTCAATAACGGCCAGGCAGTACAAAAAATCATATAAATCTGTTAGATCATTTTATCTGTTCTTTCTTCAGTGTGTGATAGTCCCACAAGTCAAATTCTGTAAGTAGGAAAGCCCTCAACCTATCCTTCAAGTGCTTGGCTTTTAGAAGGAAATCTGTTAAATTACTGCGTTTATCCTGTAGCACATTTCCTTTTCACTGGCGTTCCTAATGGCAGGAGTGTTCAGTGGATCAGCTGTTGCATTGGCACTGGGTAAGGTGAGAAGAGCACTGAATTAAAACTCTGGAAACTGTTGGCACATTTTCAACAGACTTGATGCAAGAAATACAAAAATATTCAAGTTGCGTAAGTAGGAAGCAAAAATGCTGCAAAGGAAAGAAAACAGACCCAAACAAACTAATCTAAAATGGAATAAACAAGCAAAAAGCCAAGACCCCAAAACACCCAAAGCAATGACAAGAGAGAATCCAAACAGACAAGAGCAGCAAGGATTCAGTCATCTCCAGTTTAGCTGTTCACACAGAAACTGGGGTTTGAAGCTCTCCATCAGGAGGCATTTGTCAAAAAGTCAGCACAAGAAACTCTTCTCTTCCTACTTAGTTTTGAGTTTGAAATTCAATAGACTGGAGTAATCAAGGGTACCAAAAACGACAAAAAGATTCGTTGTGGAAGTTCTTGCATTGCTCTCACAGCTACAGTGGTGGTGAAACTATCGTGGGATATCATCCAGAGAAAGCTCTGCTGGACCAGTTCATTTTGGCAGCTCCATCTGGGAGGATTCCAGAGCAGCTCATCTTTTATTCAAAGGAAATTTGAAAAGGGATTCGGCTTGGCATAATGTCTCATCCGTAGAACAGTGAGAGCAAAAAAGTAAATAAAAATAAATGCAACAATAAAGGCATGTCAAAACACTAAGCCACACTAAGGGAAAAAAAAAGAAAAAAAACTGCATAAAATTGACAAACAGAAAGGAAGATGAAATAATAGAAAAAATAATGAAAAAACAGTAGAATGCGTGAAATAAAAGCAAGTAGGAAATTACATGTCAGGAAAAGGAGCAGTAGAAAATAGGAAACAGAAGGAACCATGTGGAGAGAGTAAATAAAGCACAAAAATATTGAAAATAAGTTTAAAAGTGAAAAATATATTATTTGCTTGGGGTTGTTTCCCTTGAAAGAATTTCAAACATTGAATTATCTATTGTTTGAGATCTAAATGGAAGTTGTGTTGACTTATCCAGTAACATACAGATTATTTTTGCCTTGAAAGTAAGGGAAATACAGAAACAATTCTGTCACTTTGTAACTTTTGCAACTAAAATGAATTTTTTTAAAAATTAAAATAGCCAGTGAAGGCTTGCTTTACCAAAGCGTGTGCTTCTGAAATAATGGGAATTAAACATTAAACCAGAGAGGCATATTAGTTATGATTCTTTTATCATACTGGTTTATAAAATAATATAAATGATGAAAAAATTTATGAAGGAACTAACAAGCACAATATGAGCATTGTAAATGTGACATTTTGTCATGTGGATTCCAGAGTTTGAACCTCTGAGTTGTGCTGCTCCATCACTGTCTGTGGTCCCTCAGTCCCATGAAGGGAAGGCACCACAGGAAATGGACTGGGAAATTTTGTGACAAGAGTTTGTCAAAGTTTGTTATTGTGAGTTTTTAGTGCCGTGCTGTTCTAACCTGCACATTCTGAACTGGTGCATCCCAAGTCGCTGAACCTGTGCTGGGGTTTGTCTCTGCAGACAGCTGCTCTTTGTGGGCCCAGCAGGGATAAAACCTTTATCAGAAAACTCTGAGCTTGTTTAGACTTGTAGGAGAAATCTCAATAGTAAAAAAGAGTTGTCCAAACCATTGGAACTTGGAGTAGTAGAAGTGTAGGCTCACAAAGCACTTGCTTAGAGCTTGGAACTAAAACCTTATTTTCTTTTTCCTACTGAACCCACTTTTTGAATACTGACAGCCATAAATAACTTTCATCCAGAGGCAGTTCCTAATGTGTGAGTCACCAACTTTGGGGCAGAAACATATGAAGGATTTATGAAGTCAGATAGAGATACATGAGTATAAGAGACTTGCAGTCTGTCAGATCACCTGGGATTTGTGTGTTGGACTCCTCTGAATTAAAGTAAAACTCAGAAAGCTGCTGAAACCATATTCTGATCTCTTTGGTCCCTCCCCACCATTCCAATCAGGCTAATGGTTTGTATTAAGTTCTGCTGAATGTCCAATACAGGCATTTATAGGAGGCACAGACAATGTGAGCAATAAACAACTTCATTAATAATTACATAAATATTATTCCCATGCAAGCAGATTCTTCCCCATCCACGCTCATTCCGGGTATGGGGAGCAATGCAGTGTTCAATTTACTAATCAGAGAATAGCTGCTTATTATGGTGGGAGCAAGATGCAGACTGCATTAGGATGGCATTTCATCTTATCTCTTACAGCTGCTGGGATTATTCCTTCCTTCTCCTGTTTCAAAAGGAATTCATTATGCTGTGATGTACAGCAGGAGGATGGCTCCCTTTATAAAATTATTAGGCAGCTTTACAATTAAAATTGCCATCTTTTGTCCTGTTGCTGTTGTTTATAAATGAGAAGAAAAGAGGAATGCTAAGTAGGATTATTGTAAAGTACGTGCTTGTTCTCCAGGAGTGTATTTTCCATTTCCTTATGAAGTACTGATGCTGCTCTGGCGTGTTTTATTAATCAGATATTTTATTTATCTGAGAGCAGTGGAAGCCCCCAGCTGGCTCTGGGAGCCCTGCTGTGTGCCTGCTGCACACACATGTAGTGATAAAAGAATAAAAGGGTTCCTGCCTAGGTCTGAGCAAAGGTTACAGCCAGCACACCCAAAGGTCTGCTTGCTTCAGGCCTCGAGGGCCAACAAAATTCACATTTTGTTAACAACATCCCCTCGCTGTCCTGGGCCCACGCAGGGCAATTGCTGCGTCCAATTAAATCACCATTAGGAAATGGCAACAGTTTACTTTCAGTTTAAAGTGTGACTTGTGCAGCTGTAGCAGCAAACCCAGCTCAAGCGGCGCTGAAGGTGTGATTTGCTGTGGTAAAGCCACACGGGCACAAAGATCCAGTCAGAGGGATCAGAATGGGTTGGTAGCTGGACTGTGAAGGCTGAAATTACTGGAAACCCTTTGTGCTAATCAGCAGATATGAGCCAAATCATAAAGAAATGCCTTTTTGGTTGTAAATTCCGTGGAGCTGTGCAGAGCTTTGCAGATGAGAGAGTCCAAAATTCTCCTTGAATGCCTCTGACAGATGAGGGTGCTGCACCCAGGCCAGGCAACAGTGCAGGAGGCACAGGGCTCTCCAGGAGGAGATGCCCATGGAAGGCCATTGAAGGCAGAGCCCATGGCTGCAGCATGGAGAGATGATGGATCCCTCAGCCCTGTGGCACAGAAACGCTGCCGCTGAGACTCATGTACCTTCCTGGCATCAGCAATGTAATTCTGAGATTATAATTTAGGAAATAGAAAGAAAATGTGAATTAAGCCTAAGCACAGGAGCCAGGAGACATTATGAACGCTGCAGCTATTAATTCTCTACAAAGAAGAATAAATAAGACAAAGGCTTTAATTACCTCTCTCTCTGGGGTGCATTTGACATTCCCCCTCTGTCACAGCATGAGCTTGGTTTCTTTTCTGGGCAAGTCAGGCCACTTCTGCTTTCAGCAGTGCAATTTCCAGTGCTGCAGACGAAGAAGAACCACCGCGGCTTTAAAATTAGTGTACTCTTATTTGTCTTTTCAAGTTCATTTATGTCAGTTGCCACCAGAGCCAGAGTGCAATCTCTTTTTAATCATTTCTTCATTCCCCCTTGAACGGTCACAGTGTAGCCAGCTAGGAGCAGAGATGAAAAAACTCCACTTAATTTGGTTGCTTTTCATCAGGAAGTTCACTTGCTGCAGAGCCACTCCATTAGAGCAGCAATGTCAAGGCAGCTCAAGACATCAGCTGTCAGAGGAGCTGTCCATAGCCACCTGCTATTTACATGCAAAACATGCCTCCCTGGTGAGCCTCAAACTGTAAACACATTTCCACGAGAAAACTACTGACTTAAGCTATGACAGAAAGATTTTTTTTTTTTCCTTTTTATTTTTCCTTTCACATGATGTGGAAAAAAATTTCCCTTGTTGTCAAAAGACTGCGAGAAGCCCCATTAGGGAAGA
This sequence comes from Melospiza melodia melodia, assembly GCF_035770615.1. Taxonomy (NCBI): domain Eukaryota; kingdom Metazoa; phylum Chordata; class Aves; order Passeriformes; family Passerellidae; genus Melospiza; species Melospiza melodia. The sequence goes on along the minus strand of NC_086209.1, from coordinate 17,843,817 downwards.
GCTCTCATTGCTTTAAATGCTTCCACAAAACTGCTTTGATTTTACTTGTGCAAAAAGGTTATAATTTATTTGTCTCTTCACTCCTGTCTACCCCATAGCAACTGTGATTACACACAAATAATGAAATCTGATTGTCTTGCCTTGCAGTGTGACAGAATCTCTGCTTCTGCTGCAATTGTAATAGCAGGTTATTTATAGCTCTGTGCTAATTCAGGTCTGCTGAGTGATGCTCTGGAAGGTCAGATTCCCATCCATCTGTGGCTGTTTGCTGCTCTGCTGAGCACGTGGGGTGTGTGTTTGCTCCACATCCACCCAGCAGCTCTTGAATCAAAGGTTTTCCTTCTATTCCTTCACCTTCCCTTCCTTCCTTCACTCCCAAGGCACAGGAACAACCTGAACTCTTTTTGGCGTGGCCCAAAACCCCTGACAGCACCAACACCTTGTGGTGATCTGTGCTCTGGGGACGTTTGATGGCACCAGATGGGTGTGGGCAGATACTCTGTCAGAATTCCTGCTGGTGAAAGGCATTGAATAGTGAAAATTGATTAAACATATGCCCAGTTCAGAGGCCGTTCAATGATCTGAGTTCCCACTTCCGACAGCAGCACAAAAACAACGTGTTGGGATAACTGAGAAGTTGCAGAACTCAGCTGAGAGCAAATGCAGAACCCATTAGCTTTTGCAAACAGATCATTATTTTTTCTGAGAGGAACTGCTAAAGTGTATCTTTATATATTGGTTCTCATCTAACTGTGTGAGAAAGTTCATTATTCAGGAATTTTGAGATCTTATCCTCCTGATATGAGAATTAGAGAGGTGTATTAGAAAGGCAGCAGATACTGCCTTGGCATCAGATGGAATTTCATTAAGATTAAATTTATTCCAGTACATTTAGAAAGTAATTATTGCCACAGAAATGTTATGCCAGCCTAATATTTTTCCCTGTTAGTACAGAGCCCAAAACTCTGGGTTATGTCAGGCTAAGTTGGTGGTTTTAATGTAACAATTCTCTGAGCTTCTCATCCTTGATCCTTCTATATTCTGAATTTCAGTTCCTCCTTGAGATTGGAAGGGGACATGGGGAAGGGTGTGTGGCTGTATTACTGGAAAGAAATCTGCATATGGAATCCCAAGCAGGAAACTTCTAACAAAATTGAAGCTATTTCAACTATGCAGAAGTCAGTTTGTGCAGAAAGATAGATTAGGTGACCTATTAGGAGCTTTTCCCATTTCTGGTTTTATGCTTTTGAGAATACAATGCTTGCCACCAATGCCTGAAAGTCATTATTCCAATGTTCCTTTTCTGCTGATGAGCGATACGCCCCTCAGAGATTTCTGCACGTTCTTGGCATCTAAGAGATGGCAAATTAGGCAGGGAAAATGGGAGTAAGCTACAGGATATTGTAATGCCTAAATGGAAAAATAATGGACTTCCATCTCAGAATATTCCATCTACCTACAAAGTACCTGAAAGGTTATTTTGATATGACTTTTTTGGACTCAGATTTCCTCCTGTGTGCATTGCGGGGAGAAAATGAAAACAATGTAAGGAATTTGAGAATACATAAATAAACCAGGGGCCAGTAAATGAAGCCCATCAGGTCTGGCAGTGCTGCAGCAGAGAAATGCCCCTGTGCTGGGAGGGAGGAGGGCAGACTGTCCCTGGGGTGGCCACAGCCATGCTGTGCTTTGGTGGCAGCCAACAGAGCCTGGAGAGCGCTGGGGCTGCGCATCTGGGGCTGCACACCTGGGAATGGGCAGAGGGGCTGAGTGCCTGAGGAGGTGATAGAGACAGCCTCAGTCGAGGCTAAACAGGAATCACAGAATGCCCTGAGTTGAAAAGGACCCATCAGGATCATTGATCAGCTCCTGGCCCTGCACAGGCACCCCAACAATCCCAATCCCAATCCATGGAGTGGTGTCCAAGCACTCCTGGAGCTCTGGCAGGTTTGGTGCTGTCACCACTGTCTTGGGGAGCCTGGGCAGTGCCCACCACCCTCTGGGGGAAGAACCTTCTAATATCCAGCCCAAAGCTCCCCTGACACAACTTCAGGCCATTCCCTCGGGTCCTGTCCCCGGTCACAGAGAGCAGAGATTGGTGTCTGCCCTTCCTCTCCCCTTCACCAGGGAGTTGTAATTGTGGCGAGTTCTCTGAGTCTCCTCCATCTGAACGAGCCAGCACCCTCAGCTGCTCCTCACACACTTCCCCTCTCAGCCCTTCACCATTTTTGTGTCCCTCCTTTGGATGCTCTCTGATACTTTCACATCTTTCTGACATTGTGGTGCCCCAAACTGCCCCAGCACTGGAGGTGAGGCTGTCCCAGGGCAGAGCAGGACAAAATCCCCTGTGATTCCCCCAGGACAGCACAGGGATGTCCCCCTGCCTGTCAGGGCACTGCTGGCTCCTGTTCAACCTTCTGGCAGGACCGTGAGTCTGAGTCCAGATCTATGGGTGTTTCAAACACAACCACTTGTTTGCAGTTATATCTCTTAAGCAAAAAAGGCTTTTTTTTTTCCTGATTTTGTGAACAGAAGGTAAAAAGGCAAGTGTATCTCGGAGCTCTGAGGTTGCATATTTTGCAGCATCTCTGAGCAAGGAGAAAGCTAAATGCAGAAAAACCCCTAAAGCTAGAGATGCTCAAGGCTCCTTGGAATGAGATGTGGAAAAATTAAAAGAGGTTTTCTTTGGGGAAAAATCAGGGCTATTTCCAAGCAGCTTTCAGACTTGTACTGGGATTAGCCATGGGGAGGTGTCACAGGACATGGTGCACACACAGCATGGAAACTCTGCCTGGTTTGAGCTATGTAGTTGAGATACTTTATCATTCAGTTAAAATAATTACTCAGGAGAAATTTAGAGAGAAACTCAGGGTAGCACAGTAATTTCTTGAGTACTTTATGCATTTTCTATATATTTATTAATGAGGATTTAAGGACACATCCCCAGCTGCTCTGTCTCCCACCCTTCATCTGTTCAGCTCTGCTCTGAGTGCAGGTACAAAGCTGCAGGCAGGGATGGAGTTTAACCTGTCTATCCCCAGGACAGCAGACAGAACACAGAGTTACCACTGAGATTGAGTCTCTGACAAAGGCTGGGGCTTCAGGAGGCTCGACACAACAGGACTTTCGTGTTCTTAAATGATTAATTAGATCTTTCTTTAAACAAGCAAACGCTTGGACACTTACCCAATATTCAGCTCTGTATTTGCCAAAATAATTACTGACATGAGGTGAGGGCTCTTTTCAAGTCCTCTCTACCAGAAGCCATTCCATGGAAAATGAGTTCAATGTTTTGGGCTTCCTGCAATCTCCTTTTCCATTAATTAGTTCTATTAAAACACAAATTTGTCCTTTTGCTCTGGTTTCTTGTTGTGGAGGACTCATGTCATAGCTTCAGCACTGTCATAATTTTTATAACAAGTAGCTTCAAAGGTATTTATGGTACAACAGAAAAGAAAAACTAAAGCTTTTGATTACTGGCTTTTATAGGCCTTTATAAGCTGTCAAATAAAGGGATTGGAATATGATAAAAGTGATCAGCCTTAACTGTGGCTTGGTACAATGGGAAAACAGAATTTAGGCAGATACTTAAATTTGGATTAAAGTTAAATTTCCTGAGTAGGAACAGTCTCTTGAATTGAAGATTTCATTAGGTAAAACATTTATTGACCTTAAAAAAGTTTGAAAAATATAGCTTCTCTTTCACAGTCACTGGGATTGCTTCTTTGCTGTTGGGTTTTTATCAGCATCATAGGCTGATTTTTACACAAAATAAAAAAAACCAGACATTGCAAGAGTTCTCAGCTCTGTAGAGAACAGCCATGGAGGTGTCAGGATTCGGGGTGATTTCCTGTGATTTCCTGAGGTCTGCAGCAGGGGAAGGAGCCTCATTGGTGCAGAGTGCCCCGAGGAAGGACAGAACACACAGAAGCAGAGCACGGAAGCCAATACTTAATTAATGAAAAATAATCTGTGTAATAGCAGAGTGCTTGGCACTGGATTGAGGAGCTGTGAACAGACCTGTGAGGATGTCTCAGTTTGCATCACTTTGAGCTTCTTGATGATGTTTTCAGTCAAAACTACCTAAAATTGCTGAGCAAACCTAACCACCTTTAGACCAACTTTTGTGAGATACTTTCTGAATAAGAGTATTTGTCTCACTAATACTGATGCACATATACTGGCCTAGGTTGTGGTTACTCAACTGTTGTTTTTTGTATGATTTTTGTGTTTTGTATGATGTAAATTTATACTACCAAAGAGAAAGAAGGATTTTGTTAAATGGTTGGTTGGCTGGTTAATTTTGAGTTGGCTTTGTTCTTTTTGTTCTTTTGTCACCACATACCTCCATTGTAAATGTTGAACAGTACACTGAAGTTGTTTTCGGGTATAAAAGGGATCCAAACCCCAAGAATTTCATGACCTCCTTTACCTCTGCCCTGCTTAGAGGAGTTCCAGCACAGTAACATTTCCTTTGAATCATTAATTTCCCCACACCTCAGATCACAGCTCACTGGAGAGAGCAGTAACTGAGCAATCTCCTCTGTTTGGGAGCGATGAGCTTGTAATGAGCATTTTTGTCCTTGCTGGGCAGCAGTGCTGAGGGATGAGCATGGGAAAGGTAAAGCACACATTTATTTCAGGCAGTGATGGTGAACAGTGGAATTGCTGCTGCTTAGCTGGGCGTTATTTTCCTCCTGTGCCGTTTTCATCCTGAAGGCCTGAGTTCCTTGGCAAACAGGAACTCTTAAAGGCCCCTGAAAGTGCAGTTAAACCAAGGGATAAATATCAATTCTAGCTCTGAAAAGCCAGAGGCTTCAACTTCTGTGAAAGTTGGACCTCCCTGCATGAACACTAATTTCAACATAAAGTAAAAAAAACTAAATTAGGGGATGAGCATTTTAAGAGAACTGTTAAATTTCAATCCTGGCTTTAATTAAGTGACTATTATGTTTCTAAGTACCTTAAAAATTTCGCTTCCATGCATTCAATTATTATTAAAGATAATTCTTAAAAATTACTAATGGAGCTTTTTAGGATAGATTAAATATAATTTAAATCTGTACATTAATATTTTTGGTATTTGATTAGAATTCATCAATAAAGCTAGCTTTTAATTATCCTTTTTGAGGATTCTTTCTTATGGTCTCCTTTGTAATACTGCATAATGAATACATTTAGAAGCATCTGTGAGTCTTTGCTCATGTACTTGACATGATTCTGGCCTTTTAACTTCTGAAACATTTCTCCAATTAAGCTGTTCAAGCCCTTAAGGCTGTCCACAGCTGCTGCCAATTGATTGCTCCCATGATGGTATTTAGAATCTCTTGCTGAAACATGAGAGGGCAAACCCCAGCATTTTGTAATACCTTATTTTTTTATATCCTTTCAGATTTCCTTAATTTAAAGGAAAAATTCTAAAGGAAATGTGAAAGGTAATAACTTTAAAGGTAATCTGAAAGTTCCAGTTTTCCTTCCTTTCTTCTTCATCATGTCCCTCCTATACCAACCATCTTGAAAATGTTTATTTCTGAAGTCCAGCCTGTCCTGGCTTAAACTTTAAAAATGTTCTGTGGAGTACCTTTGGTTGGAGGAAATCTGCAGCATAAATTAGAAAGCCTTAAGAAATATCGAGAAATAGAATGGCAACTGGAGGAATTCGGTAGTGTAAAGTTCTAAGGTGGTTTGTGTGGAAATGTTTGCCCATTTTTGCAGCTGAGAGGAGTCACTCGTTATTGGGGCAGTCAGCCAGGGCCTGGGAGCTGAACGCCCCTGAATTCCTGGAATTCCCACTGGGATTTCACTGGTGGAGAGATCTGGTGCTGCTCCTCTGCATGGGAGTCAGGTCTGCACTTCATCCAGGAAATATTGCTCGTGCTGTGGCCTTGCTTCTGCTTCCCTTTGGAGTCTCCCTGCATTTGATCCAAACTCTTGTGAAAGCTTTTGGAGGGCACTGTTTGCAGGATCAACGTTCACATCAAGGGCTCTCAAATCTCCAAAAATTACAGATTTTCTCAAGTTAACAAAAAGCTGAAAGTACCGAGAATTTGTGTCAGTCTTTTGCAAATATTCCTTATACTTTCCATAAGAACCTGCTGGTAACTGTGGATTTAGGATTGTGGTTTCCCTCAGAGCCCTGTGTGGTTGTTTTGCTGTTGAGTGAGCTCTTTTTGGTGTGCTGGGCTTTCAGATTAGTGGCTGAGCATTGATAAATGAGGTTTTCCTATTTATCTGGAAGTTCAGCTATGGCCAATGAACCTGTTATAACAGGGTATGAGGAGGTGCTGGCTGGATTGGCAAGCGTCAGAAATGAAGAGTTTATGACTTTATTTAGTTTGACATTTAGTCTTGATCCTCTCATTAACCACTGAAATCTCCTACTCCAGTAAATTCCAGGAAGCCCTCTCCCCTCTAAGCGCTTTATTTGAGAAAGGCTAAAATGTAATTCCTTAAGCAGAGCTTCCAGTCTCATTAGTCTGACATTAAATCAGTTTGCTTTCATGATTTTTATTTGCACACTGTTATTGATGGACGTTTAATACTAAATTTCTAAACCTGCAGTGAACAGAAATTCCAGCCAGGCAGCAGATTAGGTGACAGAAGGATGAAGTCTCTGTTATCAGAAGCACCATTGCTCTTTTAAAGAGGGGGAATGGTTTAATTTCATCTCATCTAATTGTTATCAGCAAGTTGCCATTGGTTCATTAAAAACATTGCCCATCGAAATAGCAGCACTGTAATGACTTTATATAAAGGTCTGCTTCCAAGGCACTTTGTTGTTTGTGGCAGACACAAATTAAAATGAATTATTCTGAAAATGATTTTTTCAGTTACTTCATTTCATCATAATTTTAAAAGCTAGGAGTCGGAATCTAATTTTCTTCCTAAATTATTTTTAACATTTAAATGAGGAAGAAAGGAAACACATTCCTCCAGTAATAGCCTGAGACTTTAGCATCTTGTTTATGCTTTTTTTTAATTGCTTCTTTTCCAAATGAACATGATACCAGCTAAACTCATTGTCATATTTATCCATATATTCAATGCTACATGCTAATTTTCTCTGAGTTTCTCAGAGCACTGACTTTGAGAAGATTTGGCATTATTTTTAGATTTTGTGAGCTTTTTTGAATGAAAGATGAAGAAAATCAAATTTCAGATGGATATTTAAATCATCCTCATCATCATAATATATACCTTGGCTTAGATGACAAAATAACTGAGCAGATTTTTCCCTGAAGAAAATGAATATCCTTATTTATTTTCAGAGTCTCAGTGTTAAAAGTTCCTTTAGCTGGATCACCTGTGCAACTTTGCTGCCTATGGAGGAATCTTTCCTGTGTGGTTTATTCAGCTAAAGGACAAATAATTGAAATTTTTGGTATCATTTTAAACATGGCCTGAAAATCATCGAACAGCAGAGCATTAGAGGGGTGTCAGCCCAAACTCCTGCCTTAAAATGCAACCTGTAGCAAGAGCAAAATAACAGAGTGAATTAAAAATATTTACATAAACGCTCTTGGCACAAACAGCAGCAATGTGCAATTATCTCCTTGTTATGCTCTGCTCTCTGATTAGCATTGAAGGGGAGGGACCAGGACAGAATAGGCAGAGCAGGAAGGCAGCCAGCACATTGGCTGCCACTTGTGTATACATAATCTTAATAAATCAAATTGGCAAAGGATCAGCTGGCGCTCGGCTGCTGTGTGTGTGTGTTCTGCAGCCGTCTTATACAAAATGTAATTTTTTGGACATAATCAATAATTATTATTGCAGGCATCGCAATTAAACAGTTAGAATCAAGTTATTAAGCTCGGCTGATAGTGCTTTCTTTGAGAGGTAATGGACTGTGCACGCTGGAATTAATCTTGGTGGTTTTGTCTGAATTTGGCTCCATTTGGAGCAGGACATCAGCTGACAGCAGTGCTGCAGCCTTTGTCCCTGGGACAGACTCTCACTGTCACCTCTCTCCCCGGGGCACACTGCTTTTCCTCTCCAGGCTTTGTGGAAATCTCAGAGAATTCTAACATGCCACAGTGCTTATTTTTGTTAGCAAGCAATTAGTTTGCCACTCTCTTAAAAAACTTACTGCAACAAACAGCAGAGAGCAAATCCATTATAACAAAGTTTTCACATTTTGGAACTTTTTCCCGGTCTAATGAGAAACTGTTTAGTCCCAGTTGTTCAGATTTTTCATCTTTCCAGCACTGAAATTTCTCTTTTGAAGCTTGACATTGATAACCAGAACTCATTGGTATTGCTCCTTTGTCAGAGCCTTGTTTACTCTGCCTGTCTAAATGCTGCACAAGTTAGACTTGCAAATACAATAAATAAATCCTTGCAGGAACAAAGGCCTTTACTGGTTTTGATAATCTTGAGTTAAGAGCACCTTGCTTGGGGGTGGGCAACAGAGGCTGAGGTGAACAATCCGAAGTCATTCTTGGGCCAGTAGAAATTCATGCTGTGAACCTACATTTTTTTAATTTTTTTTTTTTTTTTCTGTGTGAGGTTGAACACATGCTCTAGTTAAACAAGAATTCTGTATATGTATTGATTATGTATATATGTATATCTTAGAGAATAATTGAGAGGATGTCTCTGGAGGTGAAGTGATGCACTGCTCGAAGCAAGGTTCTGACTGTGGAGTTAGTTCAGGTCAACGACTTTGATTTTAGGTCTTTATTCCTGTAAAAGTTTGGTTTAGAAGGTGTGAATGAAGTGGATTGAACAAAAGGAATAATCAGCAGAGAGGTGTAAAATTAGGAGGGGAAAAGGGGAATTGGAGGGAGCTTATGTATCTAAAAATTTGAAGGAAAAAAACGCAAAGAAAGGGAGAGAAAGGGAAATCAGCAAAGTGGGAATAGTGGCTGTTGTGGGCTAAGCAGGCTCAGCCTGCAGAAAATGATGCAATTTATTGCCCATTTATGGTGAAAGGTGAGAAAGAAAAACAAAATCCACATCCCTTCCCCTGACACTGCTGTGCCCTGAGCTGGGCTGGCTGGACAGGGCCGTGTCCAGCATGGGGCAGGAGAAACAGGGATGGGGTTCAGTCCTGAGGGTGGGGATGAGGCTGGAGATCTGCTCCTGCTCCCTCTGGTACTTCCTGAATGATGAAAAAAAGTGATCAGAGTGGAAGCTGCTGCAGCTTCATCAAGGAAGGAAAGAGGGAGTGATTTAGTTCTGGTGATAGGATTTTTGCTTTTCATTTGCTCCCTCTTAGGAAAAACCCAAACATGTATATTAGTGATTGCATCCTCCTCACCTCCTTCCTTCCCAAATGAATCCACTCCTTATGAAGAGATACCCCTGCCCAATGGCCATTTATTCATTTGGAAGGTGCAAGAAACATGAGAGTTGGGTATCCTGCTTCTAAATGTAGTTAGATAATATTAACAGAGGGGAAAAAAAAGCTTTCCAATATTAGGAAAGCACATTCATCATGACTAGAACAAATATATGCACTAATCTGCTGCTGAAAATAGCGCTCCTGAATGGAAGGGGAAGTTGAAGTTGGTGTTTCTCCGTGGAATACTCAGTCTGAACACCCAATTAGGGCTTGTAGAGGCAATTAAGGCTGTGCCTGCACTCACAGAGAAGCAGCAGAGTTGTTTGAGCATGGCATTCCACTTGAATTAATATATTCCCATTCTTTGCAAGGTTAATTAGAGCCAGTTGTGATGGGGGAAACAGAAAAGGACAGGGTAGATTGAAATTGCTGACTAATTCCATGTTTTAAGCTGAGCAGTTGTATGATGGCAGCCATGGCTTTGTGGATAATCTGAAGTTTTGCAAAAGATAAGCCCTTAACCCAAATTCTTGTAAATTATTATTATTATTATTATTATTATTATTATTATTATTACTATGGTGTTCGTGAGGGTCCCCAGGATGAGGTGAGAGATGAGAATCTGACTCCTTGTTCTTAGAAGACTAATTTATTGTTACATTATATTACCTTATATTACATTATATATTATATATTATATATTATATATTATATATTATATATTATATATTATATATTATATATTATATATTATATATTATATATTATACTAAAACTATGCTAAAGAAAGAGCAAGGATACAGACACAATGCTTAACAAGAGTGAATAATAAAAAAACTCGTGACTGACTCCTGTTGGACACAGATGATGTTGATTGGTCATTAAGTAAAAATAATTCACATGGAACGAATCCAACATGTTGGTAAGCAATGTCCAGACCACATTCCAAAGCAGCCAAACACAGGAGAAATAAATCAGATAATTATTATTTACATTGTTCTCTGAGGCTTCTCAACTTACCAAGAGAAGAAATCCTGGCAAAGGGATTTTTTAGAAAATATCATGGTGACAATTATTATTATTATTATTATTATTGTTATTGTTGCTATTTTATTTATTCCCTTCACATTTTCCATTTAGCATTAATTTCAAATTAAAAAGTCAGATTTTTTTTTTCTTTAGATCTGTAGCCATCACTGTTGTAGCTTAAAAACTGAATACCCTGAATTCCTTCATACCCTCCTCCACCTGTAAAAACTTAACAGCCTGCTACACAAAATAATTAAACCCTGAGCTTTCCTCTTTCTCTTTTAAAGAGCTCCTAAGCCTCTCCTAAGACACCTGTCCTGCCGTCTCTCCCTGCCAGAGCATTTAGACAATTTGTGGTGTATTTCCCTGACTATTGGGAGAGCAGGAAAAAGCAGATGAACACCTATAGGGCTGTGTGCTGCTTCTGAGCGCCAATTATGTGAGAATAACACGGTAATTATGTGACAAACGCCCTTGTAGCAGCGAGGGACAGATCTGTTAGTCCCCAGTGAAACAGTTGGATGCACCTCAAGGTAATTCTGCTTCCTTCAGGAAAGATTTGCTTCTCAACAGAAATGGATGTGTTGCTACACGATAACTTATTATTAAACGTGTAATTTATGGTAATTTTAGGTAGCGCAGGCTGTGACTGCCGCTTGGTCTTTGTTTGTTGAAAGAATGCCAAGCACACAGATTTCCCATCCCAGGGCTTCTGCAAACTTCACCTCGTGTTTTGCAGCATCTCAGTAAAAGAGGGAAGGAGCTGTGAGCCATAAATGACTGACTGGGGTTCAGATCATGGGCAGCTGCTCTGGGACTGTGTTCCAGGCAAGGGAAAAAAGAACAGAACCAGGAAAAATGTTCATATGGGCTCACACCTATAGTGAGAAATTACTTAATCAAAAATACTAAAATTTTATCTCCCACATACCATTAATTAGATTTTTTTTCTTTTAATTATTTGAGCAGTGTAAGTTGAAGGACAGCAGACCCATTAATTTGGACAGCAGACCCATTAACTGACCTGCAGCTGATTTTTCAGTGTGCAGGGTGTTGTTATCCACTTGCTGCTTCCTACAGTACAGAACACAGCTTGATTGGGTAAATTCTCAGGTTTAAATATTTATTTAAATTAAATACCTATTTGTTTATTAAACAGGTACTTCAGAATGTTCAATTTAAACAGAAGTTGAACATTCTGAAGTATTTCTGAGAACTGACCCTACAGACACATCTCCTCACCTACAGATTTTGTTATGCATACATAAATTTCAGAGTTTTAATGTGCTGGTGCACACTGGTGCTCCTACACACAGGGTGTGGCTCATGTCTGACCGAAATGTTGGCTTGGAAGAGAAGTTTGCATTTATTATTTAATTAATTATACTTTATTTCAATGGATTATTCTTTTACCTGAAAAGCAGGTAGAAGAACATTCCATTGACATAAAGTCTAATGAATCTTATAATAAATGCAATTTTCTGTGTGCAAAATTAGTAACGTGCATTTTCAGCTGTGCAAAACTGAGTTTGGGAGGGTGGGGGATGATTGCTCTGTTGTGTGGGGGTTTTTTTACTTTTATTTTTTTAATGGAAAGTGCAATCATTTGTCTCCTAGTGGAACTGATACTCTGATTCCCTTCAGGAACAGTTGTCCTTCCATAGATTTCACAGTGCCCAAACAGATATTTTGGTGAGGAATGCTGTAATTTCCAGTGGGCTGTGTGTGCCCAGCTGTTCCACTACCAAAACCACGCAGGACAGATGTTTGTTAAAATGACTGGGATTAGAATAGATGCACTGCAACCTTCTTATTTTGCCAACAGAATTAGGCTGCAGAGGCAGAATTTACACTGATTAAATGTGCTCCGAGTAGATATTTGCACATCAGGAGCAATAGCGGTGCTCAGCAGCATTGTCTGATAATCCCGAGTGCCTTAGCAAGGATTAATTCTGCTCCAGCCAAAGGGGAAAAAGTGACAATAACAGGGACATGTGCTCACATGAGCCACGTGCAGATTTTCTGAAGTTGAACTCTATTTCTGTGGGTTCCCTCTGCTCTATGTGCAAAGTGTGTTTATCCCCCAAATACATCTGTATTTTAAAAAACTGATTGTCAGTGAATTGCTGCTTGGAAAATGTCCCCATCCATGTTTTATTCTCTTAAAACTGTGGGGTTTTGTGTTGCAAATGTACCAGGGTCGTTTTCTCCCATTTCAGCTGTTACAGCAGCACAAATCACCTCAGGTCTGAGCTTGGTTCCACCCACTGCAGTTTCTGTAGGGAGAAATTCTCTCCCATAATAACAGAGCTCAGCTCCTTGTGTCACTGTGCCCTTACCCCCAGCTGACCCCGGTCAGCATCACTGCAGCCAGAAATAAATAAATAAATACATTCATTTATTTAAATAGAAATTAATTTGTTTAAATGTGTAGAAATCAATTTATATAAATTCATATATTTATTTATGCAGCCATAAATAAATAAATATACTAATGCTGCAAAGTGTTTTCCTTACTTACTTCTTGTTTTTCTCTCCTGGGACCAGAATTTGTGTTGGGAAGGGGTTGCCTGTGTTCAAGTGATATGCAAGACAAAATCTTTGAAGAATCAAAACTACACCAGAACAGAACTTTTACAATCCTACCTTTTATGTAAAAACCATTTAACGTGTCTTCTCTAGAGTTGGACAAGGAATTTGTAAAACTTAAAAGCCCAAAAATCAAATAGAAAATTCCATATCTGCTGTAACCATTTTCAGGCTGCTTTCCAATTAGAAATTACAGTTTGCAAATTGAATTTTATAGATATCTTCCATAAGAATGGATTTGAGATCAAAATGAAGTAAAAGGCACAACTTTTGGATTTCCCCAGTGTTGTGGGGTTGTTGTTCTTTTTAAAAAGAAATAAAACAGTTGAGAGAATCTTGGTCTAGAATTTAATATGGCTAAAAGTAGTTTTGCTACAGAAATAATTCTAACACAAATTTAGGTATGAATATTCAGATAGCTGAATTTTTCCTCAAATTGCGACAAAAATTATTAACCTGATCTTTCAGGAGACCTGTGTACAGTTCTCTCCAAAAGAAGAGCTGCTGAATAAGTTCCCTGAAATATCATTTTGCTGAATGTTTGTAGGGTTTACAGTTTATCAGGAGAACACTGATCAGTCAATTCCTGCCTCACAATTACAGTGGGAAGTTTTCAAATTAAAAGTGTGAAGTGAAACACAGAGTTGGAAAGCCATTCTGAGTGATTTCACTTGTTGAACTGTGATCCCAGCCTGTCAGATGAAATGGAATGTGCTGTTTTGGTCATTTTCTTCCTCTTAATAAAATTGCAGCAATAATTGAAAGTGTAGGACTCTGCTCTGAATTTGGAATTTGATTCTTGAGAGAGTGAAGTGTTTTATGGGTCTAGAGGAGTGTAATTTGCTGCCTTTTACGAATGACTGAGATACTTGGGTACTTCAGCTCTAAAATGGGGTCCCCAGAGCTGGGTTTTGACACCAATATTACAATTTTAAATCATTGCTCAAGTTCTGTAGAGATCACATGGAGACTGCTGGGTTTGCCACTGCTATTTGCAATAAGAGGACACATTTCTTTGGCCAAATCACTGCTTTTTTTTTAATTTGGTTTTTTTTTTTGGTTTCGTGTGTGGCTGCAATGGCCACTGCAATGACTCTGACAGGCAGAACCTCACCCAGGGCAGCTCAGGGATCCTTGCAGTGAATTGCAGCAGGGATGGCACCAGAAAAAGTGAAAAAGTGTCCCTGTGTCCCAACCAGCTTTTGGTTTTGAGGGTTTTTATTTTGTTCTGTGGTTTTTTGTTTTGTTTTGGGGTTTTTTTGGGGGGGCTTTTTTGGTTTTTTTTTTTACAGCTGTCTTACTGCAATACTAATATGTCACTTTTTTTTTTTTTTGACTTTATTACAACGCTGTAATTTGAAAAAAAAATGGGAAAAAATCCCATTAATACGTTGATAAAACATTAAATGTTAAAACATATAACAATGGAAAAAATAAAAGAAAAAAGAAAAATCAGTGATTGGGGGAATTCACAGTTCTTATTGCAGGGAAATTCCAACTCCTGCACCCTCAGCCTTGGCCCATTTCCCTTTGTCATGGTGCTGCCATTTGTTGTCTGGGATAAAATCAGGCGGGTTTGAATTAGAGAAGGTTTTTCCTTGGGAAAAACCCTTCTAATACCAGTGGGCATTTGAAGAATGGAGATGTTGCAAGGGCGCTTTTGCCTTTGCATTGAGGCAGCATTTCTCAATAAAACAATCTGTCAGAATCTTGCTGAGCAGCCCTTGGTTCCAGCTCTGCTCTGTTCCATTGAGAGCAGGATTTGGAAACAACCCAAGGTTTTTGATCTCTGATTTACTCTCTATTACTGGTGTCTAGGTTTATTTTAAGATAGGTTTCAATATGCTTAAAGGCCATCTCTGGCAGGAGGAAATCAGTTAAATGGAGAAGAACCCTGAAAGATTGAAAATTCTCTTCAGCACAGCCCATACTGTATGAGATTTTGAGCAATTTTCTTTCTTGTGTCTCCCAAAATTTACTGATAGAATAGTACTAAAAGAGATAAAAAATATTTTGAAGATATCAGTCTTCATTTTAAGTGAAGTCCCAATTTGGCTTCTTCTGTGCAGAGTTAAATCAGATTTATGACAATACAGTCTTCAGCTTTCTTTTTCCATAGCGGAAAAAATATTTTATTTTATTTTATTTTATTTTATTTTATTTTATTTTATTTTATTTTATTTTATTTTAGGTTTAAGTTTATTTTTAATTTATTTTAATTTTAATTTTTTTTTTTGAGGGGGAGAAGACTTTTAGACCTTTGGGGCATTTTTTTGCTGTTGCTAACCCGCATTTGTCATGGCTGTTGAGAGATTTCACACCCATGACTGTATAATCATCTTCTTTCAGCAGGGAAAATTGTTGTTTTGTCAGAAGTCCTGCCTAGAAATACTTGAAACTTTAAGGATTCATTTTCACATGTTGGTAAAGGTTAGTGCTGACTGTTGAGCTGGTTTTTTTTCCTGTTCATTTAATAAGGATTTATTAGTGAAGTGGAATAAAATAAAGACTGCCATTTTTATTTGTACTACAATAGACTAAGTTTGATTTTATAGAATTTCAGCAATTTCTGTTGTTATTTACCTTTAAACCAAAAGAAAGAAAAACAAAAATTTGACAATTCTCAATAATATTTCACTGGCAAAATAAGAATGTCATTAAATTGTCTTATTCTGGTCCTCAAATGACCCCAGGCTGGGAGGCCACTGCTTTTCCATTTCTGATGGTGAGTGGTGCAGGAATAACCTAAATGGAGAGAGCAAACAAAAGATTCCTTTCCTTGGTGGTGTTCTGAAATTTTTGGAATTCCTCTGAATTTCTAAATGAGCAGTTATTATGGAGTTTTCAATTAAATGGGAAGAAAAGGAAAGGTCTTACTTGGATCACTAAAAACAGAATAACACTTTCCCCTGTTGTTGGAATAATCCCTTGTTTTCCCAATTCTGCTTTCTTTCTGTTGTGCTGAATTCACCATATGTTTAGGCTCAGGCTGTGACTATTTATTACTGACAGCAGTGCACCAAATGCTGATTCCAAAGCAGGGCTAGACAAAACCAGTTTTGCTTTGTTTTTTATAAAGACAATGATAACTTATGCTCAAATTCAGAATTTATTACATAAAAGTAACAGCAATTGCAAGGAAAATGTTTTATTTCAAAAAAGCTGCGAAATGCTTTCAGTGTGTAAATCTGCTACAAACCATTTCTCATTTCTGTTTTGAAATCATTAACTTAAATTTTTTTTTTCTCATAAATTTCTAAAGAAGCAGTTGCACTTCCAGGGATCCAGGGGCAGCCACAGCTGCCACTGGTAAATAATGGTAAAAATGCTAAAAAAACCCCCAAAAAATAAAAATCTACTCTCAGATTTGAGCCATTCCCCTTTGTCCTGTCACTCCGTGTCCTTGTGAATTTTCTCTCTCCCCCTTCCTTGTACCTCCCTGCAGGTGCTGCAAAGGCACAACTCCAGTGTTTGGTGCTCTAAATAACTATTAATATGCATCATCTCTAAAACAAATATTTATATTTTCAACCATTCAAGCAGCAAATAAATGCTGAGAAAATTTGAATATATTTCCTAGGTGAGAGTCAAAGAAGGAGGTGAACTTTTATTGAAATTTAGAAAAGCTGTTTCTGAAAGGCAGTTAGTGTAATTGTGTCACTTCTTGTACATATGAAAAATCTGATCTCTAATATGCTAGTGGATTTATTTAATTTTGTATCTGTCTCTGCAATTAAAGTGCCTTGGAAAGGTCATCTTTATCCCTGACTTTCTGTATGTAAAGAGACTAAAAATAGACCAGTAATGAGCCAAGCATTTATTGGCAAAGTCTGTTGTCTTAAGTTAATATTGTGCTTGGGTTGGATTAGGTCTCTTCTTGTTGGAAGGAGCTGAGACAGCTTGATTTTAAATATTAAAAATAAGATGAAATATTAAATAGCTTTGCATGTTTTCCTTCCTCAGGGAAACAATTTTTGGTCCACGGAAGTTCCAGGTAGCAGTCAGGTCCCTGTAGGCTTTCAGTGTTTCTGTTTCCTTTCTGTCTTAGTCAGGGTGTTTGTTAATTAGAAATAACATTTATCCTGTTAAAAATAAAGATACAGTTCTTAAAAATCCCATTGATACTCCAGGATCTTCATTTTCCCCCAATTAATGCTATTTACCTATGGAAAAAAAATGGTTTAAACAGAGAAGATATTATTGACCTGACAAAAACTCTCAGTAAGAAAATAGAAATCCTCATTTAGGTATGCAGTGATCCCCAGATTTACTGACAGAAAGAAGCAGGTTAGAGGAGGAAATTCAAGTTTGAATAAGTGCTTGTTTTTTTCTCTGATACATTTTGTCTTCAACTCTTTCCCCTTTCCAGAATTCAGGTTTATTTTTTTCCTCCAAACTTATGAGATTTGCTGGTTTAATTTATTAGCTTTAATTGCCTACAAGTGTTATCCAATTTGCAAAGAATAAGAAAAAAAAAATTAATTCAAAAGAATGGATTTAACCCTGTATTTTTTGCCCTTAAAGGAAGCTTTTTATCCCTTGTGTTTCTTGTTCCAAGTATCATCATAATCCATGCAATTGTTTTATTGGTTTCTGCCTTTAGACAAAAAAGAAAGTTTCAGTAAGCAATTAAAAGGTTTAAAAAAGGTAATAAAAAAAGGATTTATTTTGTCATGTGTGTGTGCATAGTATGGTACTGTTTACTCAACAAGTTTTTTTTAAAGTTGTGATAGTAAAAATTCCTAAATTAGTATGTTTAGGCTTTCACAGAAGGCTCCTGAGATATCCAATATGAAAGTGAAAAAACCTCCTCGCCCACTGCAGCATGTACCTGTATTTTAGTCACTTCAGGATTAAAGTGTCGAACTGGTATTATGTGGAATTTGATGTGCTAACTCATGATAGGTTTAATTTTAATAAAAATAAAATCAAAACCATAAATTAAAAGTTTTGCATAATAAATGCCAACAATTATTCTTTGCAGCCAAAGTGGAACTTTTCTTTGCTAGTCAGTGGAGATGAAATAATGGGATAATAAAGGCATAGCACTGGGGTGTAAATGATTGATTATCAAAGAAAAAGAAAAGAAAATACAGACTTAAAAGGTATTTTTAAAATTGAATTCTGAGTTTGAGTGGAAGAGTATTTGACAGAAGGATGTGCATAAAGTTTTGCATTGATTTTAGGAAGGGGGCGAGTCATAAGCCTAAATGCTTATACATAATGAATCTTATTTCTGCTTTAATGGCATTGTCACATCATTTTAGCAAATTAAATTACCCTGGTGCACAAAGGGGCTCAGGCAGCAGTGAGTGACACCCGTGATCCTGCAGCCCTGGTGGGAAGGAGATTTGCACTGGTAAAACAAGGGTTTGCAGGGGCTGCTTCCAAAATCAGCTTTAGTGCCTTGTAGCTCGTGGTTCTGAGCTGTAGTTTATCCAAAACTGGGATTTCCTTTGTCCTAAACCCTCATGTGCAGCAGCTCATTCTGATTCTTTCAGCTCAGATCTTTCTTTCTTTTATAGGGAATTTTGAGATCCAGCACTCTGGTCAGGACTGGCATCCCCATGAGAACGGAGCTGTCATTGAATAATTATTGATTTCCACATTTGAAGTGACAAGCCATTGCGATTTCTAATGCTCTGGCACATTTATTCTTTAAAGATTCTTTTTTTTCCTGCTAGCATTTAAAGCTCCAGAACGTGCCCCTTGGCATCCCTGCCAACACTGATTGCCCAGCACAGGTAACCAAAGCTGAGGAGGAGGATTTGCTTGGTCCAGTGCCCACCAGGACGAGCTGCCCAAACTGGGGACAGCCTTTAAATCCACTCTGTGCAGCCGTGAAACTTGTTCATGTGCACTATTGATTGTATTCCCATTCTGATGAACAAAACTGTGATTGTGCAGTTGAATGACCTTGAAATAATAGAATCTGCACCGTTCCTGCCCTGAAAGTGGCACATTTCTATTGTGGTCCTCAAGCAATACCAGAAGCAAATAGATTGACTTTTTTTTTTTTTTTTTTCAGTGCTCTGCAAATACAGAGTTTTCTGTTTCAACTCAAATCCTTCTACAGTAAGCTTCAAATGTTTAAAAAAAATTAGTTTTCATTTCACAGTCTGATGTGAAATCATTTTTATCAGGTTTTTGGTATAAATGAAAATATAAACTGATCTGAATCAAGTGTTCAGGGTCTGTTTCTCCCATCTGCTGCCAGCCCTGGGTTCCTGCACTGACTTTTATGCCACTGTGTTAGAGGGCTCAGGAAAAAATTATTTAGAACCCAACCCTATGGAAAAAAGATACTATTTGGGGCAAAATTCAGCTGTCTAAAATGGTTTATCGGGGCCTGCATAAATGAGAATAAGGCACAAGCAAGGGCTCTGCAATGCCTAAGAAAGGAGAAGGGAAATGTCAGTGTTAAGCCTGGCTTAGTGGCACAGCCCTCAGAAGAGTTCTAGAGCTCAGTTCTGTGAAATATCTGTTAAAAGTCCACTAAATCATAATGGGGTGCATTTATTCTGAGCCTTTGGGCTCCATCCTTGGTGGTGGCCCCAGAACAGGAGAGGTTTGGTGATCTGGGGTGTCAGAGGTGAGGATTTTGTGATCTGAGGTATCAGAGGTGAGGATTTGTGATCTGGGGTGTCAGAGGTGAGGATTTGTGATCTGGGGGTGTCAGAGGTGAGGATTTGTGATCTGGGGGAATCACAGGTGAGGATTTGTGATCTGGGGTGTCAGAGGTGAGGTTTTGTGATCTGGGGTGTCAGAGCCAGCTCAGGTCTGGCCCTTGCCCTGCCTCCTGCAAGGATTGTCCTCCTTGGGCTCAGGGGCAATTCTGCTCCTCGGTTCTGAGCGCTGGACACAGAAATTCACCCCTGCCAATAAAATCCAGGCTGGGAATGAGCAGAGTTACACTGCTCTCAGGTGATGTGGCAAAACTGTCAAAAAAATCAAAATAAGCTGTGGCTGCCCCGTGCCTGTGGGGTCAGGTTGGACAGGACTTGAAACAAGTGGGACAGTGACCCTTTGGGGTCCCTTCCAACCCAAGCCATTCTGTGACTCTATAAATTTAAAACAAGTCGATTACAACTCCTTTTCAGGGATATAGATGTTGAAATATCCCACTTAAAGCACTGCTGTATTTATAAAGGGAAAATATTTATGACAAGAGAAGCACAACCTGCTGGTGAGGAATGCCTTCAATATTCAAATTCCTGCTCTTTTCTAAAAGCTTCCTTTTATAACATTTATACATTTTATTACAGCTTTAAAAACTTAGGAAATAAAGTTTAAAAACCCCGAAGAAAACTTTTTAATAAGTTGTGCCTGAAATGCAACCTCTTGGTAGCTGTCTTTGAAAGTCTTTCTTGTAAAATATGAAAGCCAAATGTTATCTGTTCTGAAGGAGCACTGAGCAAGACAAACTATTTGATGTGACACGTCCATGCTTTGCTTGTCAGCCAAAACAGTTTTCACCATTTCTCACTGCCCTCTGTATATTGAAGAACATATCTGAAGGAAGCTGAAGGCTCTTGTGTTTGGTGATAGTGTGTTACTGGGAAAATGAAACAGCCACAATTATCTGCTCAACAAATGGAACTTGTCAGCTGGCAGGCGCGGGGAGCTGATGCAGATGGCCAGCTCAGGAAAGCTGTCAGGCAGAAGGGCTGAAAGAAAATATATTTTTCTTCATATTCTGTGGATTTTCTAAAATTATATATATATATTTTTTTATGAAGTTCAGAGGATTTTAGTGCTGTTTCATAGCTCAGGTGTTTTCCCAGCTTCTGGAGGAAGGAAAAAAAATTCTACTGGGGGAAGAAGTATTTGTGACATGGTGCCAGGGATCTTCGGATGGGATGCTGGTGCTGTGGGGAGCATCTTTACATGCAAGTGTTCCTCTGCTTGGAGTAAAAGGACAGGATTTATGTCTGCTATATGCAGGGATTTTTGGAAACATAAAGTTAGAGATGTTGTATAATCCAGGACATGTAGCTGCTCTCCTTTTTGAATGCATGTTCTATTTTCCTCTGCTTTGAGTTGCGTGTTGGGAACACCTGGGAGAGGCACTTTTATTAGAGAGCATTTTTATTGTTTGCTGTTCTGTTTGTTGCTTGGTTTCTTACAGGTAATGAAAAATACTCCTTTGGATCTTCTCATTCTCACAAGGTGTTATCTCCCTGTGAAGTAGAGAGATGTAATAGATACTGCAAAATGTCAGACTAAAATAAAAAGTACAGGAAATCTACCTTAGCATAGGGACTGTTGTACATATTGGAGAAATTTGACTCGTTTATTTACCCATATATGGCTTTGCTTACCCTGCAGAGTGATGGTAAAAAGAGTTTTGTATAAAGAAATACAATTCATGCGGAATGTGTAAGATTTTCATAGACAACTGCTGAACTGTTTTGGTTTTGTGGCATCAGATTTCCAATTACTCTGGTTTTGCTTGTTTGTTTTTTGTTTGCTTGGTTTGAATTTTGGGTTGGTTTGTTTGTTTTTGGGTTTTATTTGGTTTTGGATTTGTTTGTTTGTTTAATTGATAATACTCAGAATGATGTCTTGTTCAGTTTTGTCCTGTGTTTTGGTTTTTGATTTTTTTTTAATGGCTGCTGTGCTGAGGCAGAAATTTTGTCCTGTTGTTTGAAAACAAAGATGAGCCATGAGTACAAAAGGAAATTGAAAATAAATAAAAGGAGACTCCCGGTCTGTTCTGAGACTGGGATGTGAGGCCAGGAGCACAGGGTCAGTCAGAATGGATTTTTCCAAGGGCTCCTGTGTGAGACACAATTGCTGGATGTGCAATCCTTGCATGTCAGACTCATCACACACCCCATGGAGGGGAACCCTTTGATTTGGGATGTTTAGAAGCCTCCCCTGTGCCAGTTTAAACTCATTTGATTGCACCAGCTCCTGTTATTTCCCTTCTCTCTGTGGCATGTTCTTAGTACGAAGCTAAACCAGGAGATTATAATATTCACTTTTGTGTCTGCACCCTCCGCTGTTCCCTCTTAAGGAGGAAAGTGTTGAGGAGCCCTTATTTATTTTTAATGGAGCTCCTGATGTGTGCCGTGGTTTGCTGCAGTTCAAACCTCTCTGCATCCCAGGCTGGTGTGAGCAGGCTGTACATTGCTTTTTGCTGAACTTTCACAATAAAAGCAGCTCCAGGCTGTGTAGAGATGAACCTGCTTGGGGGACTCTGCAGATTCAGAGCTGGAAAGGGTGAAAAGCAGCTGAGTTTTTGGTGTGGGTGGTTTTTTTTTAATGTCTCCATTATCTTTTGTATTAAAAGCTTCTAGTACCTGCTGCTTAAGAGATCTTTTGATCTTAAATTCTGGGAACCCGGAGGCTTTAAGAGCACAGGCTGCCAAAGCGCCACTTATGGGAGCTGAAGGCAATTTTGCAAACAGAAACAACAACAAAAAGTTGTCAGAGGAGTGGAGGGATCTGTGATGGTTTTTGTCTCTATCAAATTTTAACCTGCTTCAAAAGATTTACATAAAAAGTTATAAACGTCCCTAAATTTCTTATTATTTTTTGTTCAGATGTCACATCCTGTATATGCAGGAACGCTACATAACAGGCTTTGACTGAATTTGCAATTCATTGGGACTTTTTCCTTTAAGGAAGTGAACCCTGAATGCTGAACTTCAGGAAGAATTATAAACTAATAAAAAGAGCCTTTCTGGATATAGAATTATTTATCTCTACATGTTCCTTCAAAGATCACTGAATGGTTTGAGTAAGAAAGGATTGTAAAATCACCCAGTTGCAATCCATGGCGAGGATTCAAATGAAAGTTTGCTTTAGGGGATATATATATTTATATATATAAAAATGTGAATACATATAGAAGTATTTTATATATATATAAACTTATATCCCATACATACATTTTTTTCCTGTAGATTGGTGAGTCTATATATATATTTTATATTTATATTTACACATACATGTGCACACTCTGTTTTTGAAGCTCTTGTACCATCTCCACTTCAGCTGGGAGTAATATTCTGTGCCACATTGAAAAGCTGAATTGAATTTGTTTTTAAGAGTTGAGCCTGAAGGGTCTCTCTTGAACTTTGGAGCTGAAGCTGGACCAGAAGTGTCTCTCATAAAGACTTGTGTTTTTCCTGGTTTCTAATTTGTCAGGGGCTTCACACCACCCTCACACTCCCCTGTCTATTTTATTTTTTTTCCCCTCTGCTGAGTTCCTCATGTCTTTTAAGCATCTGACAAAACATCTTGGTGAACTGTTGACATTTTCCCTCCCTGATTTCTTTACCTCTATCATTTGACCGTGTTTTTCTTGCATTTTGACCGTTTCAGTCATTCAGTGCTGACAATGTAACTCTGCTCACATTTAATTCGTGTTGAAATGTGTGTGTTGGAGATGTTTTGACTTATGTCCCTCCAGATGTATGAGCAGAATTTTCAGTGTGCCATATGGGAGCACAGAAACACGAGCCATAAAGCTTTATTAACCTTTCAACAGAAAATTTAAGTTGTTGTGGAACACTTTGTCATCAAAGCCACCCTAAATGCAACATTTCTTTTAACAAGAAAGCCCAGTATAAAGGAAATAATTCCAGGCAGGTGTTTACATTTATTTCTGTGTCATAATGACCATGACTTTTTAGCTCTGTGAGCTCTGGTGGAAAATTCTGGGTTTAGCATTGGTTTGGGTCCAATTATCCCAGCAGGAAAAGGAAAGCACAAAGCAGAGCAGAAGAACCCTGTGAGTCACACCAAAAATCAGAAACCTGGACACACCCAGCACCTACTCATCACCCTGTAAGCAAAACGAGAAAAAGCAAATTGATTTTTTAAAATAGAATACATGAATTCTTTAATTACCCCACAGCAGTGGTTGCTGCACAGTCACCAACCCTTCACAGAGCCAGGATTCCAATTGCACATATTGAATTTACTCTGATGGGTCATACAGGAAATTGTACAAACACAGCCTGACACCTTTTAATTGATTTCCCACTATTATGATATTGTTGGGCCTTGTTTTACTGCTATCAACTTTCTGAACAAGAGCTGCATTGGAGAATTCTAAATTCCATCATGGATTTTCTCCAAAAAACTAACTAATTTCATTTTAGTCAACTGTTCAAGTCGTGTCAATTATGCCCAGTGCCTGTCTTTGAAAATGATGTCCCAGTGCTTAGGTTACCAAGCAGGAGGCTTTTTTAAGATTGTTGAAAGCACAAATTAATATCAAGACTTTGTCCCCCAGGGGTAAAAAGTGCTGTACCTGGATTTTGATGCCACATATTCCTGTCATCATTTTATTATTTGATCCAGTTACTTCAGCTGAACAAAAGACATGAAAAATCCACTGAGGACTCCATAAATGGCCCTTGCACCATAGCCAGAATATCTTTGGAAAAATCTATTTCATTTTGCTTTTGGCTGTTTCATTAGTAAGTACAGAAATTGCCAAAATAACAGTCAAACCTTAAAAAAATTTAAAGCCAGGTTTGCAGGTGGCCAATAGGAAATGAATATTTAACATCAAAACAAAGGCAGAAGTGGAGAAATCAATAACCTCTGACAAGTAACTTACAGTCTAGAGAGACTCTTAATATATGGTCCCTGTAGCTCTGCAAATAAACAACAATTTCCCCATTAAGTATCAAAATTATTTTGGGTAATAAATAATGAAAAATAATTTCCTGGAAAGTTGTTTATAAAGACAATAGGAAACCAGAATATTCTGTTTACAGCTGACAGATGCAGTATCTGCTTCTCGATTTTATTTATTTATTCTTTCCCTCCCCTCACTGGAACTCAGGAGAATATACAGTATATCCAGCAGCACAAATCCCAGTGAAAAATGTTGGTCCTGACTGCATTCCAGTGCAGGCAGAGCATGCTGTAAATAATGCTCTTCCTTTTTTCCCCTTCCCTTTATTAGCTTCTCCCCAGTGCTGGCTCTATCAGAGCACTTCTGTGTCAGTATCTATAAATTATTGGCACCCTATTGATCTGACAGTGAGGACAGCAGGGATGTATTTAAATCTCAGCTTTGGTGCAGAAGTGTGTGCTGCATTTTACTGCCAGAATCCCCTCACTGAGAGGCTGAATCCATTAAAAACCCCAGGCTGGAGCCTTTCTCCTTCTGTCCCCACAGCAGAGATTTCCATCAAATGCGCTTCACCTTGAGCAGAAATTCCCTTTTGCTGGGGCAGCTCAGAGGGACCACAGGGATGGGCTAAGGCAGGAGTGCCCCCAGCTCATTCTCAGCACAAGGGTTTAACTCCTCGCTTTCTCAGCCTAAAGACCCTTCCTGAGCAAAGTTCAGGCATTTCTGCTTTGTTTTGAATTATTTATTTATCTAGACAGGGTGGCAGTGCTGTCCTTTGGCTCTGCTGTTTAATACTTTGCTGATTATCCAGCTTGGAGAAGACTTGAGGGGTGCTGAGGTCAGGCTCTGTAAATGCTGTTGGTTTCTGGCTGTAGCTCATTATGTGAAGGTATTAGAAAGGTTGTCAGACCTTTCCTGTGACTTTGACACCCGAGGAGAGAACATGCATATAATGTCAAAAGAGTTCCTTTTGACTTTGTGCAGGCACACACACAACCTCTCATTGTTATGCTTGAGAAGGAAACTCAAAACACTTCAGTGGTTCAGACATATTATTTTGTCAAGTCCTTACTCTGTCTTGTTGACAGAATACATTTTCTCAAAAGCTGAAATCATTCTGTCAAGGAAACTTATTTTCTGCGATAATCCTGCTTGTTGACAAATGTTCAAAAGGGAAAAAAATGTTCAATTATTCTGGGAATGTTCTGCCTGGTATCTCCAGGTTTATTTATTTTGCCATGGGAAAGAATGGTTATTAGTTTGTAGGTGAACTATCCAGGCCTTGATGTAATGAAAGAAAAATGTATCTTCCTTATGTGTACGTGAGTGTGCTTTGGGGGAAGCTTTCTCCAAAGGATGTTCAATTTTAGGTCACATTCCAAATGAGTGATCAGCACCAGGACAGGCAGGGTGTGTGTCGAGGGAGTGCAGGAAGGATGAGCAGAACCCAGACACATCTGTCTTGTGTGTCCGGAAACCCAAAGAAATGGAGACACATTTCCAAGTGGCCTCACCTTAATAGTTACATATATAGATAAGAAAAGTATGAGAGTGATGAAAAATGTTTTAATTTCTACTTGTTTTTCCTCTATGGCCTCCAAGTCACATTGGTTCCAGTTTAGGAAGGTGAATTCCTGAGTCTTGTCCTGGGTTTGGTTGTTTTGTGGTTTTTTGGTGTTTTTTTTTCAACTGAAGGAATGCTGAAAACGTGTCTGATTTACTCTGCTGAGTGACAGCAGCACTGTGAACACCTCAATATTAAATTGGAGTGCACTGAACCCTGTGGAAGGCTCTGTGTGAGGATAAATATGTGAGGCACCATGTAGAGCAAAAGTGTCACCTTTGATTTTTGTTTCTGGGTGGCATTGGTGACAAACCTGCACTAATTTGGGTGGGTTAGAAATAATCTTTTGACACTCCAGGGACTCTTAATGGGATTTAAACTTTTGAGCTTTTTAAGGAACTTTGGGGAAAAAAAACAAAACTGTTGGAAATTGAAGGATGTCAGGGAAGAATTTTAAACTTGTTTTGGTGGTGTTTTCTGAGCTTTAGTTGAAGGCTTTTGTTTAAAATTTTGTCTAATGAGCATTAGTTTAATAATTAGCCCTTATAAACTCTCAGTGTTTGTAACTTTGTCTTCTCCACTGTTAAGTGACAGTGATGCCTGTGCTTGTGCTCCATTCTTCCTTCAGTTTTCCCAATAAACCTTCACTCACCTGGGCCTACAAGAAATTATTCCAGAGATCTTTGGATTTGGTCAGGCTTCCTTTGTTCTCTAGTCTCATGTGAGTAAAATAAAATCTCTGATTTGGTTTTGAAAAATGATCTTTTCCCATTAATTGATACCCAAAAAAGTTTTCATTCTTTAATAGAGCAGCCACTTTTTTATTGTCTTTCAGCTTATTCTGTTGTTCCCTTCTGTATTGTCTGCCACATTAGTTTAAACAGAATTGTGGATTTTCTTTCTTTTTGCCTTTTCATACCTTTCATTCACTCTCTTGATTTACCAGTCCTTTGTAGTCTTACTGTCAATTGTCTTGATCTCTTTAATTCCTAATATACAGCATTTTTGTAATACATTAAAAAAAATGTGTCACTCTATCTGATTTTGCATTCAAAGGAAGTTCAGATTTTTGAGATAATAAGCCTTGTGTTAGAACTTATGCTTCTTTGACACCTTTAGATCAAAGAGGAAAGCAACAGGGTTTTTAATAGATACTCTTAGATGTAAATCATATTGAAAGAGTGAGCAAAAGTAGAACAGTGCTGACTTTCCCTTTCAGAGAAGCAGCCTCTGTATTTATTAGTTTCATCTCCTATCTCAGAACCTGAATCTGTTCAGCAGAGTATCCAAACAGCATCCTGGAGTTTCTGCATCTCGTGTTCTCACCTCCACACACAAAGCTGGGAGGTTGCATTTGTGTAGAACTCACTGGGTATGAGGAATTTGGGAATTCTTGGAGCTGGGGTGAGATTTACCCAAAGCAGGGGATGGATGAGAGCTGCTGACCTCAGTTCTGGGTCTGAGGTGTCAGAAAACTCCTCTGCAGCCAGGCAGCAGTGCAGGGCATTTCTGGGGGCAATGCGCTGCATTCCTGGCTGAGAGAAACTTCATTGGAGTTTTCCAGAATCAGCAGAGTTTTGGTGCATCTGCACTTTGACATCTCTTTTCCAGTTTTGCTGTTCTCAAAGCTGGTCTGAACTTTCAGCTACCATGCTGGTTTTGACTCAGAACTCTTCAGCCTTATTCCCATTTCTCTGGTGAGATGAGTGGCTGATTCTTTGTCCTCTCAAGCTGCTCATGGTGGAGGAAAAGGCTTTATTGCCAGTGGCATTAATTCATTGAGTGTGTAATTTAGAGGCAACTTGTAAGTTGAAGCCTTCTATTTCTGGTTTGTTCTCCAAAGTGATGAAAGATTAAAATCAAATTAATAATTTAAGAGAATTGCTGCTAAGTTCATATAGCCAGTTGAATGTCTACAGAGATACCAAGACAACCTTTCAGCATTGGAGCTCAAGACAAACATGAACACACCTAAGTAGTCGTAGATCATCATAATAAATCGTTCCAAAATATCATTTTTACTCATCATAGTGGTTTATCATAAATGCTATCCGTTTATTTTAAACACCTTTAGAAATCATTATCCTCTCTCACATGGTGGTTAAGGTACAGAGTTTGGTTCTGCAGTGGCTCTGGGGAAGCTGTAAATGGACATTTCTGAGTTTAATGGCTGATGGTGCTGCAGCCCTAATGCATGGTGCTCCATTCGTTCCGTCCCTTTCTGTCACTTCATTCGCCAGGAACTTGCCATTAGTATTTTATTCTTTTTCTCTGCTCACTCTTATAAATTTGATATTCTGTAGTGTCTTAGTGGAAAGAATTTTCTCCTGAGAGTTATTAAATCATAAGATCAGCAGATTGAAAACAATCTCCAGTACAGCTTCCTGCTCAGCGTAGGGTCAGCTAACAAAAACTTTTCAGAAATGATTTAGGGGCTGCAGTGCTGGTGGTGGTTTGTTGTTTAATTAACTGAATTCTGTGGGATGCAACACATTGACTAAAGCCACCAAATTGTTGTTACTTATTTGCTAAGTGCTTCATGAGATTTAGTTGCAGTACTGTTTTCATATCATATTTGTGAGTATTTTTTGAAGGCAGACTCATGAGCCAACAAAGAAGAATTGGTTTGTAGTATTATAAAAACTCTTCATCAGCTGTAATCCACTAGAGCATCATTAAGAAAGATAAAAAGCAATTGTCTATCCAAATCTTTGGCTTAATTTAAAGGTGTTTTCTAGTCTCTATTAGTTTATATTCTATATGAGACATTGGAATGGCATGAGGCATTAGATAACCCTTATCAAAAAAGGTTTTTGCTCAGACAATTTATTAAGCCATCTTTTTCTCTTCAGAGTTAAGACACTTCTTTTTCTCAAATCATAAAAATAGATGAAAATTGTGTAATAGGTTTAACTTAAGACTAGTAGAGCAAGAAAATGATCTAGTAGGGATTGCATTTTCCTACCAAGCCACAGCAGGTCAGAGTCGCATATTAATAAGTTCCCACTTTTTCTTGACCTTGCAGAGGGGTCCTGACTCTCCTCATCATTAGCTGTGAATTGTCACATTTTTTGTGACTGGAGTCTTTATTATTGCTGGAATGAGGCATAAAGGTTTGAATTGCCCCTGTTGATATTTTGCTGACGAGCTGGTTGTTGATGTGTGCTGTGTAGGGTTTGAAGGGATGTTTAAAAAAGACCTAAACACACCAAGTACCCCAAAACCATTGATGGTGTTGATCAGTGAGAGGAAATTTTACACTTTTTAACCAAACTCAGCTGTGCTGAAACTTTCAAGTGGGAAGAGCAGCAACTCTCCCATCCTGTCTGGAGGGAGTGTGGGGTGTACTAAGGGTCTGCCCTCAGCTCCTCACCCTGATCTTGGATTTCTGGGCCTGTGCTGGGCCTCTGGTGGCTGTGGCTTCTCTGTGTTTTGTGCCACAGCTGGGGTTGATGTACCCTCCAGAGCTCTGGAATTGGCAAATCTCCATTGTCCCTTTCACCTCAGTAGCACCCTGGAAGGGCAGGTTACTCAGGAGAGGAAGGTTACTCAGTAAGGAGGTTACTCAGGAGAGGAAGCCTGAGGATGGGCGCCATTGCCACAAAAGGCGGGAAGGTCACAGAGGGCTCAGGGCTTGACTTCTCACCACAGAATATCTTTTAGGCTCAGTGTCTTTTGATTCACCAAGAGATCATGAAAAAAAAAGGTGATGCTGGTTTTTTATCAGTTCTTCATTTTTTATATTGAATTTGGAAAAGTGCAGTTCACAACGGTGAGGAATTACTGCCTGGCACTGTGTGAGCATCACAGGCCTCTCATTGCTCCCTCCCAGATTATTCCTGAACTCTTTCCCTCTGTTCCTGACTGTGTCTGAGCTCTGCATCAGCTGCTAAAGAATGAACAGAAACCAAGCTCCAGCTGGAGTTTATTGATAACCTGACCAAGGGATTTGGTCTTTTCTTTCTGTCAGCCAGACTCGGCTCAGTCATGCAAACCACTTGACTGCTTCTCCTTATCTCCTCCATAAATAATCAATGTTCATTGCAATAGCTCTGAGGGAAATCATGAGTTTAAAATTATACGCTGAAATCATAAATTTGAGTTCCAGACAAAGCATTTTTGGATTGAGCCTGAGTTAAATGCACAATACCCCTAGAAAACTGGTGGTACAGATAGACTGCAACATCCTGTCGTCCAGGATACCTCATGGGCATCCCCTCTGCCACCAGGAAAAGCTGTAAACCTCAGCTGAGCCATTTCTAGGTTAACTTAAAGATATATTTCGCTTTATGCTTCGTTTTCTCACGCCTAGATTGTAAATGTTCACTTTACCTATCTTACGGCATTTTTTCCATGATAAGGAAAATGTCATTTGCCATCACTTCAGTTCTGAATTCGTGAAAAAAAAAAAAAAAAAGATGAGAAAAAACTGATACAAACTCATTTGAGAAGGGAGCGTTGTCTTAAGAATCTGTTTTCCAAATTGCTCAATATTTTGGCCACCACCTTGAAGCATAATAATTCTAAAATATTTGAGTCAGCAGGGGGAGGTTTGGAATAGCCCTTTATTAAGTAGTAAGCAATTTTCAAGCATAGCTGCAGTGAACTGCTATTCAGCTGTAATATATGGAAAATAAGTAAAATAATTCACTTGTGTAATACCTGCATTGCATTTTAAAGTTTAACATCTCAGCAGTTTTATGAGAAGGGAAGTATTAAATGACAAATCATATACCTTGTGATAATTAGAAAATGTGCTTAACTCTGCCATTAGATCAACTTTCTTCTTCAGAAGCCTCTCACTCCAAACTCGTGTATTGAGTGAAAAAGTCAGGTCTGTTCAGATGTCCCTGAGAGAAAGACCTTGTGAATCTTGCTGAGCAGATCTTCACAAAAGCAGGTGCCAGTTGTCAGATGCAATCTTGGTGGAAATAATCCCTTACACATTAAAGTGAAAAATAAGCCAATAGTGCAGCCACTGTGAGAGGGAAGTTCTGAAAGATTCAGAGCTCCATCACTCACAAGTAGAAATGTGTCACTAGGTAAGAAAATGGCCCTGTTTTTCCATATATATATATTTATTATTATTTTTACTGTTGGATCTACTGTTCTTTTCTCCTTCTCCACAATCCTTAATCCCAGCATGGTTTGGGTTGGAAAGGACCTAAAAGCCCATCCAGTTCCACCCCTCCCATGGGCAGGGACACTTCCACTGTCCCAGGCGCTCCCAGCCCTGTCCAGCCTGGCCTTGGGCACTGCCAGGGGTCCAGGGGCAGCCACAGCTGCTCTGAGCAAGCTCTTCCTGTGCCCTCACCAGAGTGAAGGAAAACTCAACTCATTAAATTGCAAAACTTCCCTGAAAAAGTTCAGCTGAAATAAGACTGATTTTGGTAGAGAAAAATAGAACTCATCAGTAGATTCTCATAATTCCACTGTCAGATTTAATTGATAATTAGATTTCTGTTGCAGGAGTTTACATGATGATAACAAGGTGGTATTTCACCAGGCCAGTTCTGAAGATGTTGCTCCATATATGTTATAGATCACCATAAATGATACTGAACTTAGGTGTTGAACCAGGCTCTCCAGCCCTGTGGCTCCACCAATAAAGTTATTCTTCAAAATTTTCAGAGATTAAAACTTAAGCTATGTAAAAAAACAGTCTATGAAGGTATTATTCAAACACCTTCCTCAGCAATTCTTTCCTCCTCAATCTACCCCTAGATGTTGTAAAAAAGTAAATAAATTAGGCATATTTATTCTGTTCACTTTGATGATTTCCAGAGAAATTTGTACAAAGGAAAGCATGCTCAAATTAATTTAATGGTGTCTGGATTTCCCTGATGCTGAGCTGCTACAGATGTCATTCCAATGTGTGTGCAAAACAGGTTTCTTGACAGGTGTGCTTTTTTCTCTCACATTGCACGAAAAATGCACATTAGCAAATTAGACAATCTTTGTGTGAGACATCAGACACAATTTGGGGGTTTCTGAGGATGATAAATTTCGTTTTGGTCGAACATCTGGATCTCGTTACTTCAGTAGCTTTTCCTCAGTGATGGAAACGTTGTCTAATGTGCACCTTCTGTCATGTTGATTGGTTTAAATGTTTGTTTGGGAGAAGAAAGGATAACCTTTTAGTGCTTTATTTCCACAGCTTGCGTTTGTTATGGTATTGCTTAGATAGAAGAAAAAGTGGTTTTAAACTCCAGGGTGCAGATGGTTCTAAAAACTTCTAGGGAATACAGTTTTCCACCAGTTTTAGGTCAAGTGCAAGGATTTGTGTCTGGTGGTGTGAACAGAACTCGGTTAAAAGAAGAAAGAGCCAAATGCAAATAAAATATTTCCCAAATGATGGCATGAAGCTGTGTCAGGGGAGCTTTACGTTGGGTGTTAGAAGGTTCTGCCCCCAGAGGGTGGCTGGGCACTGCCCAGGGAATGGGCACCAAACCTGCCAGAGCTCCAGGAGCATTTGCACAACACTTCTGGACTTCTGCTGGAATTTTTGGGGCTGTCCTGAGCAGGACCAGGAGCTGGATTTTGATTCTTTTGGATTCCTGTGGGTCCCTTCCAACTCAGGCTATTCTGTGATTCAGTGGAACACATTTTATATCACGTGCCTGCTTCAGTGTCAGCTTTGCCCAAAGGTCATTCCTTTGTCTTTTAGGCAAGTTGTAGATCCAAATCTTTGGATCCAGAGCTCTGTTCTCACAATTACCATGGATTCCCTTTGAATTTGCCATTTATTTTCTGGAGGATTTTGTATCATTGGTGAAAGGTAAGACGTTCAGTATGATCAGCCAGCACTTGTGCTTGCAGCACTGCCATGAGAACATTGACCTAATTTTTGATGAGCAGTATTGGAGCTAATATCAATTATGCTTGGAATGATCAGAGGAGGAGCTGGCTGAGTGTCTGCATGGATGGTTTAGAGAGGCCATCAGCTCTAAATGCCAAGTAACAGCACGTTCTTCACTCACTAAACATCTTTAAAAGCAACTTTTGACAGGATGGTAGTTTCAGATACAGACCTTCTGAAGGAAATAAACCTGAAACTAGATTATGGCCCTGTTGGTTTTATTGATTGATTTAACGCTTTTGGAAGCTTCCAGTGTACTGGAATGAATCACAAGCTCCATCTCTGGCATCCATTTAACTTCTGTCACCGTTGCAGTGTTGGCACTGCAGGACTGGCACACAAAGGCACAGCTTCAACACTGGGAGCAGCAGAATGAAACTGAAAATGCTTCCATCAGTTAGAGCAGAAGGGGTGTTTATGCTGAGCGTGGTGGGTTCATTAGTATTTATTTGTTTTATATGAATTGGAAAGAGACCAAACAGTAAATCAGGCTGACAGCAGAATTTTCCTCTCCTCCCAAACAGTGGGAGTGCAGCCTCTGCAAAAGTCCTTTCTTGTTGTTTAGTCCAAAAAAATGAAATTAAATTATACAAATATTTAAAAAATGTTATTTTAATAACAGTACTTTAAATAAATGGAATCACTAAGACACTACAATGCAGAGCTGAAAATGAGGCCACGATCCTCCTCACTTTGGGTGCTTTGGTTCATTTCATGCTTACAGAGAAGCCAATCCTGTGCCTGATCACAGCCTTGTTTAAAGATACCATTCTTTTGGTCAAATCTGTAAATGTGATTTCCACATCTGGCCGAAAACTCCTGATATGTGAGAGTAAGGAGGTTCCAGTTCAGATTTCAACCCATTATTCAAGCTCATGTTTAATTTGTGGCAGTGATAGGACAGCTTAGAGCTCAGCCATTAAATGTCATTGCCAGGTGCTGGACTGGGCTCTTCCAGAGAACTCACCAGGTGTGAATGGATTTTACACCTCGCAAAGCTGTGTGCAGATTCACTCTTTAGACAGAAGGGATTTCCAATCTGGAATATCATTTATGTAGCAGCTCCAGGAATGGTTATTTCCTCACAGTCTAATCTTTAAACATCTTCCAGTAAAAGACATTTGATAGTTAAATATTAATAGTGGCACATAGGAAGGGGGATGATAAGGCAGTATAATGTGTGGGAGTGACATGGAAGAATAGCATGGGATTAATTCTGAGAATGTTATGGTCAGGTTAATGCTGCCTGCAATATTCTTACTATATCCCTTTTATTTAATTTTTAATAATTTATTTTTCATCTAGATAAAATAAAAGTCTGATCTCAATAAGAAATTGTTTGCCAATGAGGGTTTGTATTGCTGATATTTTATAAATCGTGTCAAAAGTGATAGTGATATTTTGATGAAAAATGTAAGCCTGAAAAGATGACTTTAGCTGGAAAAATAAATTTAGAGAGTATTACATTTGTAATAGAAGCTTGCATGTAATTTAGTAAGTTGAAACAAAAGAAATACAAGAATAAAAAAAATCAGCTCAGTTATAATACAGACTTTTTTTTTTTTAAAGGAAAAAGTTTGCCTAAGTTACTTTTTTTTCAAAAAACTAACTCCCAGTTTAAAAAATGAAATGAAATATTTGTTTATGTAAGATGCAAAGACTGATGGCTGTGAGCAGCTAGGTAATAGATTATGCAGCCAGAAGGGAGTATTGTTGTCAGCCAGTCTGACTTCATGAATTAATTTTTGTTTGTATTGGTGCAGATCTTAGGGAAAAAAAAAAAAAAAGAAACCAATGCATCTTTAAGATGATTAGTGTTGAAAAATCTTCTGTTTGCCCCTATGCTGGCACTATTACAAAATTGAACCTTCTCTTTGACTGTTTTTAATTTATCTTCCAGCCATTTAATCTCATATTTCTGTCTGGTAGACTGAGCCAATTGCCAAATTTTTCATCTCCAGAGCAAGAGCTGATCTCAAAGGCTTGACCTTAAGCTTTTTGATAAATAAAGCGTGGTGAGCTGTGTCCTCCTCTGCATATTGTCCTGACATTTAGCCATTTTCATGGGCTACATCTGGACCCCCTTGTGCTTAACTTTTGTTTTAATGGCTGCTCAGAACCTACACTCAACAGCTTTGCTTACCTCCTTTTTGCCATTTATTTGTGAGTATCAGGCCTCTTGATTTTGTTGAAATCTCCCATCCTGGCTGTTCATCCCCTGGAATGTTTTCCCAGGAATTCCAATGGCTTTGTCAAGAGCCTTTGCTTGGCAGGACAATCTCTGTTGTGGTACAACCATCATTCTTGGTATCTCCTGGAGATATGGCTGCATTTGGTGTCTCAAAGGAAATATTTCATGATGTGAGCTCCTCCCTCAGCTCTCCAGGCTGCTTGGCTTTCAGAGCCTGCCCACTCAATGCCAAAATCTCAATTATCCCAATGATCTGTGACATTTACCAGAGAGCAAATCAGTTGCCCAATTAAGCAAATGTTGACAGTTCTACAGCTGTGGCTGAAGACTTTTCAATTAGTTACATTTATTCAACTTAGTTCATGCCTTCTTTCCTTTGTATTATGCTTTCTATTTGCTTAAAGTATGCAGGAACAATTATATTCCCCTAAATTTAATAATCTGCTGGGTTGCACCTCAACTCTTCCATAAATCAGTTTGGAATTAGGTTTTATTAGAGGTGGATGTTTCGTGCAGGGTGTCTCCCTAAAATCCACCTTGATCTTGATTTTCTCTTCCCAAAATCCATCTTGAACAAACAGATCTACTGCAATCCAACAGATCCATGTGAGTGAATGTAAACTGCTACCCATGGGCAGGGTTTTATGGACCTGCAGCAGCTTTTAGCATTTTAACAAGCTCAGTTTAGGATCTTTCCCTGTTGAAGTTAATTGGAAATGGCAAGCAATCATCACAGGTGAGACAGTCAGGGAGAAACACCTTTATTTGGGAAAGAACTCATTTATATTTTGGCTGTGCCACGTTGTTTAATGAAATTCCTGGTGGACTGAATGATAAATATGTCTGTTTCACTCAGTTTGATTACGCTTTGTTGTTATTGTTGTTGGATTTGCTATGATTAAATGTAATTTAGGAACTGTCTAGAATTATACCTTCTCTTACTCCTACCAGATCTTTACAGGTGTACAACTTAGAGTAAAATTAGAATACCTCAGTAAGGTTCAATTGTTAGTATTTTATAATGGCTTTTCAGATTATTTCTGTATTTTTGACATTTTTATTCCTTTTGTTAGGACTTGTCTAGAATATTATCAGATTTTTTTTTCCTTTTCTGGGTTCCTGCTGGTTTTGGGGCTGTTGGGGTGACCCCTGTGGGTCAGAGCATTGCCACAGTTCATCCCCAAAGGCCAAAAAACCCCTTTGGAGCAGGAGGATAAAGCAAATAAATTGCAGCTCTTACACAGCACTCTGACTGCTTGTCAAGAGAGGTTAATGCTAAATTGAATTGTAATTCAGTGCTTTAATTTGGGAGTGGTTAAACTTTGGTTTAAAAAGTCAAAGTTTTGCAGAAGTTGTGAGTAGCCCTTTTTTATCTGTTCAGAGCAGTGAATTTTGGCATTTGCTGTTAAATAACAATATTGAAAATACCTTGACACAGCTTCTTGATCAACCTATTTCACTTGAAAACAACTTTCGATTTAAAAAATAATTAAATTGAGAGACTCTTTCTGACTAGTTATTATTCAATTAGCTTACATGCATAGCCTGATATTTGGAATATTAGTGAAATACAGAAGGCAGTTCTAGCTCTGAAGCAGCATAATTTTAATTACATCTGACACAGGGGCCCTTTGAAGCTTTTCCATTGTTTTTTTTTTTGAAGTTTGATATCAATCCAGATTGTGTACTGCAAATATATTCCAAAAGGAAGTCATGCTGCTTGTGTTTGCATTGGATTTCAGAGGACACTGAAACAGAGGTCTTGTTTGAAATGGTTTTAATACAACCTTGAAAATTCTATCATTAATATCACTAAATTTTGTCATTATAGTGTCTTTCCTACCTTTATGCTGTGATTTTCTTGGGGTTTTTTGTTTGTTTGTTTGTTTGGGATTTTTTTTTTTTTTTGCTTTTTGGAGTTTCACAGCATATAGAGGTGCATTCAAAATGCTGTAGGCTGATATATAAACTGTGGGTAAACAAACTGAAACACTATTCAAATAAAATCTTTCTGGTCCTGACCCCTTGCCTCCTTTTCAGTTCTCATATTAGACTTCTGCTTTACTAGAAAAAAACACCAGGTTACTTTCCATGGAGTTTATTTGGTTTCTTGAACTGACCTGAGTGGCAAAGTAAAATGTTAATATTTAATAGTTGGAAGAGGTGCACAACTGGGGAAAAAATAAAATATGTATTTGAAGCTGCTCCGAAGCCTCTTGCAAAGTGTATTTCTGGTTGGTTGCTATAATAGAATTTTAAATGGAGAGGAGTAAGACCACTGTTGTGGATAGCAGAGAGTTTCCAATGGGAAACAAAAAAAAAACTTTGCATCTCTTTCTCACTCGCTGCAGCTGTTTTGCAGTTAAAAGATTTTGCTTTCCATTGAAATGGAAATCTATTGCTTCCTTCAGCTTTGGTTTAAGGCACATGCAAAGCGTGGAGCTGATTACCAGGCTGAGGGTGAGATGCTGCAGCAGTCCCCAATCACAGGTGGAATTTCAGTGCGGGGAGCAATCAGGGAAGCACTGATTAAAATTAAATCCCCATTTCCAGCGCATGTGCCACAGCCAGGGGAGGCAGCAGAGGGGCCTCTCCTGATCCTTGGGGACAGGAAAATCTCCCAGCCCGGGGGGAACAACATCATCACCACATCCTGGGACATGAGGAGCCCCCAGCTTCCTCCTTTCACACAGAAAAAGCTCACTGGAACTAAGGTTGAGCTGCTAATTATGCTGCTAATACACGAGGCAGCTTATAATTCCTCTCTGAAAGCTCCTTGGTTGGTGCCAAGGTTGCAAAATGCACTCGTGTTCTTACTTAAGCTCAATTTCATTTTCCTCTGAAAAGCATCTGACCACCACAGAAATTCAGCTCCTTACAAACTTGTATTAATTATATATTATTTATCCTAGTGGGATGTGGATATTACAGAGAGCTGTATGAGGAAGAGGTAGTGACAATGGACATGATTCTGATTTAGGCTTTAAAACGCTGAAATTATTTTCCAAGCTAGATCTATACTTTTTTTGCTATATAATAAAGCATCTTTTTGGTTGCTTACTTTATAAACTTCCTCCTCAACAAAGAGGAATAATGATTTTGGACTTGCACAACTGTTTGAACAAATCCAAGCAGTTCTGGTGACACAGGCATTCAACATCAGCCCCTTCCAACTGCATTTCACTTGTAAATATTTCCCCATTGGAAGCACCATGTGATTCTCTAGGAAAAATACCAGTCTCCTGAGGTTTTGCTCATTTAAATTCAGAATCAGATGGCATCAGGCAGAAAATAAGTCATCCCCTTATTCCAGTCTTATTCTGACATTTCAGAAAGGGAACTTTCTTTGAGGGTGCAGCCCTATATGAACTTAAATAAGAAGCACAACCTAAGGTAACATCGACTTTTCACTTTGCATAAAGCAGAAATTTGCTTGTGGAGGATGATATTGCTGTTGAAGGCTCATATTTTAAATGCTGCTGTTTTAAAGGTTTCATAACCTTAAAAGGAAGCTGTAAACAAACTTTCCAGTGTGAGTCCCTACAAAACTCTGGGTCAGGATTTAGCCAAGTTGAGATGTGACTTTTAATTGGAAATTGGATGGGAATGAAAGGCCAGAACATTGAAACATCATCATTTGTATGAAGAGATATTTCTGAAGTTTTATATCACTAATCAGTTAACTGACTAGAAATGGCAAAAGAGTCCCCAGAGAGGTGCCTGGACGTGCTGGAATGCCCTGGGGAGGTCTTTGCCACCTTTTGAAGGCAGGTGGGATGGGGAGAAGGTGGGATAAAATCCCTCAGTACTCCCAGCACCCCCAAAATTATTGTTTCTATTGATCCATTCCAGATGTGCAGGCTGATACCTCATGATGCCTCAGTGAAACAGGGAGGACAGATGTTGAAGGGTCTTTGCATTAAGTGGAAAAACACATCCATGAGTTTTCCCACCTGTTTGCAGCTGCGAGGTCTTCTGTAGGACTTGGGTTGCTGAGACCCTGCTCCACACGGGTTCTCACTGTGTGAAATGATAATAATTCTATTATAAATCCTACTCTGGCAGCATTCCCAGTGAATAACTGCTCGTGTTGATTTTTCCATGATAATCATGGGGGATTTCAGGGATATCTCTTTTCTTTCATCTAGAAAAAAATAATCATGAAGTGAATAGCTCCCAATGAAGCTGTATGATCCTTGTACCATTGCCATATTTAGGGCTGGAGAACTTGAATATTCTGAGAATTTTCAAGGATGTGTGTGAGATTTTGCTTAATTCAGTATAGGTTTAGAGGAGTTATCCTGCAGAATTTTGTAACAATTTGCTTCATTTGATTCTGACAAATCCAAATTAATGTATAATTACAATGTAAATTTTCACTTTATCAATTTTTACACCATTCAAATTTGACTTTCCACTTAAAACAGAGAATATATGCTGTATTTTGTTTATCACGGTCATTTTGGAAATGGAAATGGCAAAAATTTCTAGGTTTCCTAAAGTCTACCTTTTGTTTCTGTATTTTAAGCAAACCTTTATGAGAACAAGAGCACACATGTCAGAAATGACAGAGCTTCGTTTCCATATTGTAATTACTATCTTTAATGACATCTAACTAGTAATGATCCCCAGATTAATTTCCTGTGCAGGACAGCACACAGAGGCACCTAGGACATTATTTCCGTAAAATATTGCCAATGTTTTTTTTCTTGTCAGAGGTCATCCATTTTTTCCTCGTCTCCTGAGAGCTGCTGAGAGCTGTTACAAACCAGATAGATGATGTTGCTTTAAATAAACAAATGTAAATCACTCACTAAAATCAAATTAATGCAAGAGCAGCGCGCATTGGGTGCTGTCTCTCAGGATGCTGTTGTGCATTATGCAGAGAACTCTGACACCAGACTTTGATCTGCCCTAAGTGGAGCACATGTGTGGGATCCTGGATGGCTGCAAGTGCTGCTCCGAGATGTTCCTGTACAAAACATCTCCCGTGTTTGGCTGTGAGACAAAATGCACTGCTTGCTTTGACTCCTGGCTGCTCTTCATCCAGAGCCTCGTCTGCCTTCCATGCTCTGTTTTACCCACTGGAAGCTGCAGTGATGGGTAAAAGTTATTTAGGGAAAAAATGAACTCTGCAAGTGGTGAAAGTGGTGACCATCTCTAGGTTGTCCCAGTTTAAACTCAGATTTTTGGGAGAGTACATGGCCCAACTTTTGTGTTCTGCAGTTTTAAGGACATGTTCAAGGTTTACAACATCACGCAGACAGAGCACACACAGTAACCAGCCAAATTTAGAAATTAATGATCCTGGCTGCTGCAAACAGTCTACAGTTACCTCCAGTTTAGCTATTCTGCACTTGTTTGCAGGATTGGCACAATAAAAGGCCTTGCCTTGTGGGGCTCTGTAGTCTAGAGGCTCTTCTGTGCTTTTGCTTGATCTGATGCCCATTCCTGAGGCAAATGAAGCAGAATAAACTTCAGATAAAAGCTGCCTCTTGTTCTCATAATGAGACGGCTGAGAGATGAAAATGAGGGGAGAGACTGCTCTGGTTCTGTTCTTACCTGAGGCTGGGGAAGAGAGGAGCATCCTCTGTGTGCTCCTAAAGCCACAGGGTTGTGGGACACTGGCACAGAGAGAGAGAGGAGCATCCTCTGTGTGCTCCTAAAGCCACAGGACTGTGGGACACTGGCAGAGAGAGAGAGGAGCATCCTCTGTGTGCCCCTAAAGCCACAGGGCTGTGGGACACTGGCAGAGAGGAGCATCCTCTGTGTGCTCCTAAAGCCACAGGGCTGTGGGACACTGGCAGAGAGAGAGAGGAGCATCCTCTGTGTGCTCTCTAAGCACAGGGCTGTGGGACACTGGCAGAGAGAGAGAGGAGCATCCTCTGTGTGCCCCTAAAGCCACAGGGCTGTGGGACACTGGCAGAGAGGAGCATCCTCTGTGTGCTCCTAAAGCCACAGGGCTGTGGGACACTGGCAGAGAGAGAGAGGAGCATCCTCTGTGTGCTCTCTAAGCACAGGGCTGTGGGACACTGGCAGAGAGAGAGAGGAGCATCCTCTGTGTGCCCCTAAAGCCACAGGGCTGTGGGACACTGGCAGAGAGGAGCATCCTCTGTGTGCTCCTAAAGCCACAGGACTGTGGGACACTGGCAGAGAGAGAGAGGAGCATCCTCTGTGTGCCCCTAAAGCCACAGGGCTGTGGGACACTGGCAGAGAGGAGCATCCTCTGTGTGCTCCTAAAGCCACAGGGCTGTGGGACACTGGCACAGAGAGAGAGGAGCATCCTCTGTGTGCCCCTAAAGCCACAGGGCTGTGGGACACTGGCAGAGAGAGAGAGGAGCATCCTCTGTGTGCTCCCAAAGCCACAGAGCTGTGGGACACTGGCAGAGAGGAGCATCCTCTGTGTGCCCCTAAAGCCACAGGGCTGTGGGACACTGGCACAGAGAGAGAGGAGCATCCTCTGTGTGCTCTCTAAGCACAGGGCTGTGGGACACTGGCAGAGCTGCTCTCCCATCCCTGCTGCAGGGATGTACCTCTGGGCAGCTGCTCCATGAGTCCTGGACCAGGAGAAGCTGCAGGAAAGGTCCTGCAGTGGTTTGAGGAGAGCAGGAGAGGCTGAGCTCAGCTCCCAGCTCTGGGAGAGCTACTGCTCACAGAGGGCATCTCAGCGTCCCTCAGCGCCCTCATCTCCTTGTGGTAAATGGGCAGATGTGGCTGCTCAGTTCTCCTTCCAGAAAAGCTTTCTGTGGATTGTCAGGCTCAAATCTCAGCCTTTCTCAGTGCAGGATTGCAGCCTGTCATGCTGGTGAAGGGAGGATGTCTCTCAGGAAGGCTGCTGATATTCAGCCCCCTCCTCCTTCCCGTTCAGAGCTGTTACCCAATGTCAATATTCTTTTCATTTCACTGCATCACCTTCTGTCTTTGATATCTGCAAATTCTTTGAGTAATTTTAAGTTTTTCCCCTCAACTTCTAAAATATTTTTTTTCACATAACCAAAGCAGAAGCCCAGCCTTCAGTTCAGGAATCTTAATTGCAAAGCAAAGCCCACTTTTTCAATATTTTGCTACAAGAGAGAGACAGCTTTGATAGTTTAATATCACACTGTCTTTCACACTGTCTTTCCTCACATGAGGCTAGAAGACAAAAATGAATCCACTAAAAATAGTAAGCTATTCTGGAATTTAACAAACTCAAAAATGAAGTGGTCAAAAGTTAACAGTATTTCTCATCTGTTGTTTTTCTCTTGAAATTAAGGATAACTTAATTAAGAAGGCTCTAAATACAGGTTATTTAAGGCCAGTAATTCAGTGAAAATCCAACTGTCCTAGCAAAGCCACCAACATCCAGGTTTCCAGATAATATTCTACTTCTTCTTACATCTGTTTCTTAAACGTTAGTAATGACATGTTTGTTTTCAGAGCAGGGGAACTTGCCCATATTTTATGGATGGTATTTACAGGATCCATGTTCAGCACCTGAAAAGGTGGCTGCACTGTCCAAGGAGCTAAACTTATTTCCCAATAAATCTGGGAATACCTGTCTTTCCATCAGCTCCTGATGGGAAAAGCAGTTATTGTCAATTGACCAAGGCTGACCCTTGCTGTACAAACACTGACCCTGATGGATTAGGAAATGGATGTGCTGCTCAGATGGGATCTTTTCCCTTCCTGTGCCTGATAGAATGCATTAATTAACTCCATTCTTCTGTTCAGCAGTTCTTTAAAATATGCAATTTATGCTTTAAGTAAGACTTGCAATTAGTCCCTCTACCTAGTTACTGTCAAAAACAAAGGATGCATCCAGCCCTCCCTCATTAGCATTCCCACAAAGTGAATTGTTCCTTTCAGCTCTCGTTGGTTATTATTTAACAGTTAATCCCAGAAGTTTATGGGCTGGTGTTACGATGATGATTATTTTTCTGGTTGCTGTCCAAGGGGTCATTTAGAACGAGACTCATTGCTGAGGGGCTGCAGAGGATGTAGATTTGCAGGGGCATTTAATGTGCTTTGCTTCCAGTCTTTGTGTGGCTGGGCAGGCAGCCAGGCTCTGTCTGAGGTTTGCTTTGCAAGTCCTGAATCACTAATGCAAAGGCAGGGGGAGCACAGAGCCATCATCCCCATCTGTCCAACATTACTGCTCATGGAGCTGGCCCTATTGAACATATTGAATTAATTCCACTGCAGCGTTGCCCATCAAATTACTTGACTCTTTACATCACCCCTTCTTTGCTCCCTAATGCAAAACATCCATTTTATTTGACAAGGCCTTCGTTGGCTTTGGCCTAAACAGAGGATGGGGATGATCTTGGCTCACTTGGCTCTAAATAATCGTTCTTTAATTACACTAGAGGTGGTATCATCTGCAGTAATTACTGAAAAGATGTCAGCTCTCAGATAATGGAGTAAAACACTAATGGCACTGAGCTGGCCCAGACCCTGGCTCACAGAACCAGCCACTCGTGGTGCTGGGGCCTGGCATCACTCTCAGCCTAGCTGAGCTTCCAGATTTAGGACCTTGCTGAAGTACCACATTTCATAGTGCTGATGGGTTTGGTTTTGTTTAAACACCAATCCTGCCTTTTCTTCAGAAAACGCATCACGGGTTAAGTCAGATTTTTGCAGATACCAGCTTGAGTAATATCTTTGAAACCTTCTCATGAGCCCCCACATCGTTTAAAGGAGCCCCTGATGTCTTGAGATGGACAGGCCCTACTGACACAGAACTTTTTGAGGTAGATCTGCAGTAAAATCTTGGGTGTAATTTGATCTGAAGAGTTCTCTTTTGGCAGAAATTACTGGATTGTTCACTTATAAATGAAAACTGTTGATTTATCCCAGAATAATTTAGGTTGGGAAAGGTCTCTGAGATCATGGAGTCCAACCTTTGATCACCACCTTGTCAATAATGAGAATAAACTTTTTCTGCACGTGTGAGTGAAACAAAGGCAGAAGCTGATGTGTGGGTAATGCTCCCAGTTCCTGACATGATGACAAAGGGACACTGACTTGCAGCTCTGGGGGCTGAGAGATTCATTAGCAATAAACTTTCAGTCAATTCAGAGAATTCACAAAAAACATCCAAAAGCTGCTGTGCTTGGAGATGTGCAGCTGTGACTTTCTAAATGTGTACCTTTGATTATACATCTCATGGCTTTGCTGAAGTCCTCAAGTCCTTTGAATCTAAAGGCCCAGTGAAATTATAATTATATAAATACACAATATTCCATGACTTCCCTGTGTTTTGTACTTTCTATTTTTCCTCCTGGTTTTTTGCAGTTATTTTAGTAACAACTAAAACTTTCATAGTCAAGAAAATAGAATCCAAATCTATCAATCTGTAGCTGACAGGAGTACTTAGTGAAGCAGCAACTGTCATTTGCTATTAAGTTAGACAGAAAATCTA
This sequence comes from Melospiza melodia melodia, assembly GCF_035770615.1. Classification (NCBI taxonomy): domain Eukaryota; kingdom Metazoa; phylum Chordata; class Aves; order Passeriformes; family Passerellidae; genus Melospiza; species Melospiza melodia. Next base: position 17,799,297 of record NC_086209.1, on the reverse strand, counting down.
ATATAATTCCAATTAAAAATAAGCCAGATGAGATCTTTAGAAAGGACTTCTTCTGCATCTCCTCACATATGTTACTTTTCAAATGAAAAAAGTAACATATGTGGAGAGCACTTTGATCCATATGGTGTGCTCCCCTTGATATTTTTTCTATTAAAAATCTCTATACTGATAAGTCAGCCTTTTGATTTATATACTTGCTTTTTCCTCACTGTAGAATATTGAAGGCTATTTTTTCTTCCCTTTTCTGCCTCTTCTTTTTCTTTTTCCCAGATTTATCTCTATTTTCAGTGTCTGGGGAAGTTTCAAGCTGAAGTTTGGGGTCAGGAGCAGGTGGGATGGATGCTGTTTGCCCTTCCTTCCCCAGGGCTTGCAGTGGTCCCAGATGAATCCTGAAATTCCTTTTCCTCCCTGTTGAGCACAGGAAGGTGCTTTAATGTACAGAATTCAGCACAGATTTAAATGTACACAGGGCATTCAGTGGATGCCAAGCCTCTTGTTTTCAGATTCTCTTTTCTGTTTGCCTTTCTTCTGGAAATCAGATTTTTTTCTGGAAATCAGCATTTCTGGACCTTACAGAATGCAAAATCTCAAAAAATCTTTACTTGCTGTTCAAAATATTCAAAACCTAACTTAATTCCAGTTAAAACTTGGGTTTGTTGTTGTTTTTATGGTGTGGGGTTTTTTTTTTTTTTGTGTATGTGTACATTTTTTAAAAAGCATTTTATCACCTTTAAAGAAATTTCTTTTTATTGATTGATTGGATTAGTAGCTAAGTCATGCTGTAAATGATGGCTGGCAGGAAAATTTATTTATTAAACTGTGTTAGAATGAATTATCTGATTTTAGAGGAATGACTCAATTACTTATTCCTTCCTATCTGACTCTGTAATGCAATCCAGAGGATCTCACCTGCATTTTTTCAGCTGGCATGCACTCAGCAGGGTTTTACACTTTGGGTGTTTGTGGCATCATCTCCTTGGTGTGGTTTTGATTGCCCTCCCTGTCTGAGGTCCAGCACCACCTGAGGCTCTGCAGTTTCTCTGTTGCCTCTGGGGCTTCCCCTGCCCTCCTGTGCTGAGGTTTGGCACTGGAAAAGGAAAGGAAAGGAAAAAGGAAAGGAGAAAGGAAAAAGGAAGGGAAAAAGGAAAGGAAAAATGAAAAAAGGAAAGAAAAGGAAAAAAGAAAGGGAGAAAGAAAAAAGAAAAAGGAAAAATGAAAAAAGGAAAGAAAAGGGAAAAAGGAAAGGAATGGAAAAAGGAAGGGAAAAAGGAAAGGAAAAATGAAAAAAGGAAAGAAAAGGAAAAAAGAAAGGGAAAAAGGAAAGGAATGGAAAAAGGAAGGGAAAAAGGAAAACAGGAAAGAAAAGGAAAAAATAAAGGGAAAAATGAAAGGAAAAAGGAAAAAATAAATGAAAAAGAAAAAGGGAAAAGGAAAAAGGAAAGGAGAAAGGAAGGGAAAAGGAAAGAAAAGGAAAAAAGGAAGGGAAAAAGGAAAAAGGAAGGGAGAAAGGAAAAAGAAAGGAAAAGGAAGGCAAAAAGAAAGGGAAAAGGAAGGCAAAAAGAAAGGGAAAAGGAAGGCAAAAAGAAAGGAAAAGGAAGGCAAAAAGAAAGGGAAAAGGAAGGCAAAAAGAAAGGAAAAGGAAGGCAAAAAGAAAGGGAAAAGGAAGGCAAAAAGAAAGGAAAAGGAAGGCAAAAAGAAAGGGAAAAGGAAGGCAAAAAGAAAGGAAAAGGAAGGCAAAAAGAAAGGGAAAAGGAAGGCAAAAAGAAAGGAAAAGGAAGGCAAAAAGAAAGGGAAAAGGAAGGCAAAAAGAAAGGAAAAGGAAGGCAAAAAGAAAGGAAAAGGAAGGCAAAAAGAAAGGGAAAAGGAAGGCAAAAAGAAAGGAAAAGGAAGGCAAAAAGAAAGGGAAAAGGAAGGCAAAAAGAAAGGGAAAAGGAAGGCAAAAAGAAAGGGAAAAGGAAGGCAAAAAGAAAGGGAAAAGGAAGGCAAAAAGAAAGGGAAAAGGAAGGCAAAAAGAAAGGGAAAAGGAAGGCAAAAAGAAAGGAAAAGGAAGGCAAAAAGAAAGGGAAAAGGAAGGCAAAAAGAAAGGGAAAAGGAAGGCAAAAAGAAGGGAAAAGGAAGGCAAAAAGAAGGGAAAAGGAAGGCAAAAAGAAAGGAAAAGGAAGGCAAAAAGAAAGGGAAAAGGAAGGCAAAAAGAAGGGAAAAGGAAGGCAAAAAGAAGGGAAAAGGAAGGCAAAAAGAAAGGAAAAGGAAGGCAAAAAGAAGGGAAAAGGAAGGCAAAAAGAAGGGAAAAGGAAGGCAAAAAGAAAGGAAAAGGAAGGCAAAAAGAAAGGGAAAAGGAAGGGAAAAAAAGAAAGGGAAAAAAGAAAGGGAAAGGGAAAAGGAAGGCAAAAAGAAAGGGAAAAGGAAGGGAAAAAAAGAAAGGGAAAAAAGAAAGGGAAAGGGAAAAGGAAGGCAAAAAGAAAGGGAAAAGGAAGGGAAAAAAAGAAAGGGAAAAAAGAAAGGGAAAGGGAAAAGGAAGGGAAAAAAAGAAAGGGAAAAAAGAAAGGGAAAGGGAAAAGGAAGGCAAAAAGAAAGGGAAAAGGAAGGGAAAAAAAGAAAGGGAAAAAAGAAAGGGAAAGGGAAAAGGAAGGCAAAAAGAAAGGGAAAAGGAAGGGAAAAAAGAAAGGGAAAGGGAAAAGGAAGGGAAAAAAGAAAGGGAAAGGGAAAGGAAAAAGGGAAAAAAGAAAGGGAAAGGGAAAGGAAAAAGGGAAAAAAGGAACAGAAAAAGGAAAGGAAAGAAAAAAGAAAGGGAAAAAAGAAAAGGAAAATGGAAAGGAGAAAGGAAAGGAAAGAAAAAAGGGAAAGGAAAGGAAAAAGGAAAGGAGAAAGGAGAAAGAAGAGGAAAAAGGAAAGAGGAAAAGGAAAGGGAGAAGGAAAAGGGACCTTCTGGAGTGGACCTGAGTTTCCCCAGCCCTTTGGCCGCAGAGCAGCTCATCCATGTGCAGCTTTGTGTGAAATTGATAAGAAGTGGAGTTAATCAAAGTACTCAAGAAATCTGTTTACTTGAGGTATCAGAAATATGTGAGAAAAAGGTTTAAAGAACTCTTCAGTGTCCTTTGATGTGCCGGGCACATTTCCTACTACAGAAGTCTGGATAAGATTGTGCAATGTTTTTAGGAATTTCAGCAGCTTTCCCTGATTTTTTTTGACAATACTGAAGCATACATTTATAAATAAAGTTCCTCTCTGCTTTCACTGGAGACTCCTTCTTGTAAATCAGTGTCAGAGTGCAGCCTGTGGGTTTTCTGAGGAAAGTTCAGCAGACAACCCCTAGAAAATAAAAAGGCAGACACATTAATGAGAGAAGTTAAATAAATGATGCAGCCCTGTTTCCCCATCTCCTCTCTCTCTGCGGATGGCCACTGGCACACCACTTGTAATTATTCATTATTTTTGTATCTGCTCTGTAGACACTGCACGGGGCTGCTTCTCTTGTTTGGGATATTCCCACAATGAATGCAGTGATCCTGTTCTGGGGGATTTATGGGGTTTTTGCTACACCACAGTGATTATCATCACTGTTCTTCCTGCTCAGCTCTGTGTAAAATATTCTATTGTTCTGAGAATCCTATTTTCATGTGCTCATTTGGAGTGAGGGACATGATGAACATTTAACTTGAGTAGAAACATTCTTGAGCATGGCTGAACTGAAAATTCATATTATCAGACAAGTGTTTAAGTGACTTTCTTTCAATTTATCTTAAACTTTCAGTTTAAGTTAGCTTTTTATTAAGACAGGCAGTACGTTAATGATCTGTACTTTATTTTTTAAAAGAATTGTTTTACATAAAGAGCACAGTTGCTGGTAGTTTTTTGGTGAGTGCTATAATTGTTTCTAACTTTTCTGTACATTACATTGTAATTTTAGAATGCTCATTTAAAACTTTAATGAACACTATCATAAACAAGTTAATAAAAACTGCTATTAAATTCTTTTGTAATGGCGAGAAAGTGATGTGCTATGAAAAACTGTGTAGGAATAGTAATTGTAGTAAATATAATTTAATAGATTGGAATGAAAGGTGCAAATTACCAGCAGAAAACCTAGAATGAAGACTCACTCAAATTTAAAGGGAACAATGTTTTTAAAAAATGGGGGGTTTGAAAATGTTCAGTATTTCCCTACCTGAGAACATGAGAACAGCAACACTCAGCTGGTATTTAGGAAGCTGAACTTTCCCAGCACTTTTTCCATTTCTGGATTAATCCAAAATCTGAATGTAGTAGGACAAAAGTAAAGACGGCATTAGGCTTTTGATATTCTGTGATGTGATGTCAAGGTGAAAGCTCATAAACTCAAAAAGCACGAGCCTTGTGCATCATATTTTAGATTAATGAAGAGAAAAAAAGTTAAAAATCTTTCTGTATTTGCAGCTGGAACCATCCTCTGATGTTCCCTGTGGTGTAACCTTTACCAGGGTGTCCCTGGCACCTCACTGCAGTGTCAGGGATCTGGGAGATGCCAAAAAACCCAATTTTTCCTACAGGGAGATGCAAAAAAACCCCTCTTTTTCCTACAGAGAAATGCCAAAACCCCCAGTTTTCTTGTAGTCATTTGCAAGTTTTGCACATTATCCTTTGAATGGAAGGACAATCTTTTGAGATGAAGTGCTGCGACGTGGCATTGCCTTAATTCATGCAAAGATGTGAAAAAGGGTACGAAAAAGACCTTGAATGAAGAACTATTGAAAGGAGTGGGATTCTGACGTTAACATCTGTGCCATCTGGATTTTATACTTTTTTCTTTTCTTGTTTTAAGTATTTAGACTTAGAAAACAAACTTCCTGAGTGTGTGCCTCTGCCTGGAAAACCTGCTGTGAGAGAAGGATGGCAAGGAAAAAGATGATGGAAGGCAAAAGACAAAAGTCTCTGTGGAGGTGCAGTTTGCTCCTAAGAGTATTTGGAATTACTTGTCCAACTGTTGTGAATGTACTGGAGGAAAAGCCAATGATGGGATGCAGATGAAGCTCTCTCAGTGCAATATTTTTGGTTTTAGGTTAGGCTAAGGCATAGTTTGTGTCTCTGGAATGGGTAAGGGGTACTATTGAGTGAGGCAGTAATTAAGCCTCAGTAATGAGGTGAGTGGTATCAAGAACATCCCATCAAATCTCCTGCAAAGGCAACCTGTGATTTGAGAACATTGGGATATAACAGAGTTTTCCCTCCTCCTAATTATGCTGGGAGTTTCTGCTTCTGTGTTTGCTTTGTTTGTTTGGATGGAATTTTTATTTTTATTTTGCTCTGTTTTCTTTCAGCAGAGGCCACAAAATGGGTGGGTGGCGTTCCAGCTCTTTATTTCTGAAGAGCTATTGTCAAATCCTTGTTCAAAAGGGACCCACAACAGCACATTAATTTAGTCCCATTGTGTTTTGGCTTAATTTCTAGAACTGCAGCATTGTTTGGCTGCTCAGTTTGAGCAGCAGTTTGTGGAAGGGATGCTCAGGAGGTGTGAGGGGTCAGCAGCCTGGGTAGGAGCAAGGAGCAGTGCAGGAGCCTGCCTCCAGTTTTGCCTTGCTCTGTTACAGCCTAAATCCACAAGTTTTAAATGAGAAATACTTTTCCCTGTCCTTCTCTGTTAGATTATCCAGGGCAGCCATCTAGTCCATTTGCAGGTGACAAGAATTTAGTGCTGTCCTTTGTGTTTGCTGTAGTTCATAAATAATCCATCAGACCTTTGGCTTCCCATGGTTTAACTGCTCTCCCTAAGGGCTGTGCTGGCTGCACAGATCTGAGGTGTTTGCTGGAGCCTGAGACTGTCACTGAAGGGCTTTTTTGGAGAACAAAGCCTTGCTCAGATCCAGCAGCTCCAGCTGACAGTAGATCAGTTTGCGTTCTGCATTATGAGCACGTTGTTCCAGCCAGAATCTCAAACTGATATAACAACCCCAAAAACTTTAATGAAGTGAATGGGAAGAAAATAATGTGTTGTATTAGCAGGAGTAAAAAATTTAGTCTTTATCTGAGTATAGCTTAAACAATGCAGTGTGCAAAGATTTGTACTGTTCCTTGGTTCTGAGGAGAACAAGAAGATTAAATATATCTTGCTATGTTTGTGTGAAAGGTGAACTGCAGCCTGCTGGAGAGCACAAAACTTGATACTGTAGGGATTTGTCTATAAAGAAAATGCAGATAATCCCATAGAAAAGAAATATTTGATGTCCTCATGCATTTGGTAATGCAGACTTAGCAATATGTTGATAATGGAATGTTGCCCCTTTTTGTGATCTTGAAAGCAAAAATAAATATCCTCTCTAATGCTCTTTGCCATGCTGCTTCTGGCTAACTCTGTGAACTCAGAGTCTTTGAATAGGTGGAAATACATCAAAAAATTTGTAAGACATCTTCCTCTTGTTAAGCCTAGATAGCTTTTTCTTTTGTAAAGCACAAGCAATATCAGGAGTATCTGGAGGCCACGGCACTCTCAAGCACTGTTGTAGAGGATAACATTTATTTGCAACTTTTATTTTTCTTAATAATCCCAAATCAAGATGGAGATATTATAAATGTTAACTAAGTGAGGTTATATATGAAATAAAATGATCTCCTGAGGAATGTGCCATTCACTTCCAGCTGTCTGCATTGGGTGTTATTCCAAGGGAGTGCAGGTTTCTGGCTGGAGTGCAGCGCATGATCCATGCTCAAGGAGATTTTTGCCTGCCAGGTATTCATTGCAGGAAATCTTGGATTTGTAATTCCATGGAAACTGCAGTGCCATGCAATTTGTTCCCCTCCTATCTTTGGTTCTCCTTGGATGGAAATTCTGGGCATCACCAGTCTTTGGTCAAGGTGGCACTGAGCGCTCTTGTTAAACGTTTTTCTGATGGCTGGGAGGGATTCCAGGACTCACAATCCTCTGGAGAAGTTCAGCCCCACAAGCAGGGTCATCACTGGAGGCTGTCTTGCCAGGATATTTGGGAACTTAAATTGGAAATTAAATTAGAATGTGCTTTGTGTGCTGGGCACACTCACACAGGGTTGATTGTTGTCCCAAACAAAGGGGGTAAATTGTGCAATTTCCTTCCAGGAAGAAGCCAGTAACAAAAGCAGTGTTTCTAACTGTGATTTAATGGGGAATTTTACATTTCTCTATACAATCCCAGGGATCATGCTTTGGCCTCCTGGCATCTCTGTGTTCCTCACTGCAGGACGTTTGCCTGGGGCTGCTTTTCCAGCTGCCCTTGCTCTTGGTGCCTTCCTCTCCTCACACTCTGCTGGAACCTGGTGAGCTTTGCACCTGAGGAGTCCCAGACACTCAGGCACACACAGCTTATCCCTCCCTAAGCCTTTAAGGGCTTCAGCTCAGAGTGCTGAATTTTCTAATGCTAAATTTTCTTTGTTTTCTCTATTTAAACAAAACTTCTCAAGCTAACAACAGGGTTTTTGGGGTTTTTTTGTTTGTTTTTTTTTTTTTTTTTTTTACATTATTAGGTTTGATGGCATAATTTTTCCATATCTGTAGTCCCAAAGAACAAATTATTAAAAGAATAAAAATCCAGATTTTAAACACCCTCTGTTAGATTCTGCGTTCTACCGCTCCCATTATTTAATTTACAATTTTAGGCTCTCACAGTGCTGTCAGTATCAGATGTGGGTTTCATCTGTCGTTAATACTTTCCATTTAGAAGTATATTTACTCATATATTTACAAAACCTCAACGTATACAGAAGGAAATTGTGTAATGTACTTTGAACAAACAGCAACAACAGGAACTTTGCTTGAATTATTTAGGGAGGAAGGAAGAAATTCTGGAGAAACCAAGGTATTTTTAATAAATAAATCCTACTTCATAATATTAACTCTTTTCGAGCCCAAACAATTTTGTATTGTTCTTCTTGATTCTTCTGCTCTTCAGATCTTCCTCCCTGGCAAGTCTTTACTCTTTTGTGCTGTTGCCATTTCATAATACAAGATATAAAACAGGGATGAGGAACAGAATGAAGCCTCTGCCTAATTGCCTCTAAAAGTTTCTGCTCTTTTGAGCAACTGAATAATTTCTTCTCAAAATTCCTGTCATGGCTTTCTTTGTAACGTTGTTTTGTGGCTGCATCTTAGTGAGGAGCATTAAACATCCAACAGAACTGCTGGAAAACCAGGCTGGGAAGGACTTTATAAACTGCATTTTTGTAAATACATGAAATAATCCAGGCTCTGTTGTGTGGCATTGAGATGAAATGGAATTTCATGGCTGGGCTCCAGATGGCCAAACCCTCTTGCTCTGCAAGCAGGAGCTCCTGGCCGGTGGCTCGGAGTCCCTGCAGCCCCCAAACCATGCCCAGGCATCCTGTGGCAGCCCCAGAGCTGGCCCTGGCCAAACTGCCTTGGGCTTTGCTGACAATTCAGGGCCTGGACGTTTGCCTGCGTGTTCTGAAAGCTGAGATGGAGATCCCAGGGATTCCAGAGCCCATCTGTTCCATGCTTCACTGTCCTTAGCACCAAAGCAGAGTCTCTAATTAGAGTCTTATCTCCTTTTTCTCTCGGTTTAGAGAATTGGTTGTGTCCAGTTTAAAATGATGCTGAGCTCTCCTTTCTTTGCCACTTGTAAGGGTCACCCTTCTATTCCAGCTAATTTTTAGCAGACTGATACCAAAATGTATTACAGATAAGTTTCTTAAGTGACAGCCACTGCTAGCATTTCCATAGGTATTTCTCTTATTAATATTAATAACAATTTTACTATTGCTAAGTATTACTACTGCTGGTGTCAAAAGCTTTTAGCAAATCAGCCACCAGCTCTCTTTGCAGCAGAGTTTGTGTTTTTCTGATGCTCTTTGCCTTTGCTGTGCAAGGCGTCGCTCTGCTCCAGCAGGCACATGGCATGAACTGTTAGCTACAGAAATCAAAAAGAGATGCCACAAACTGCCCTGATTCCTAAACCCTCCAATTCCTTTCACCAGATCCCTGTAAATGTTTGTTTTTTCTGACTCAGGGCCGTTCCTAAACCACAATGAGTCCCCACACAGGCCTGTGCATGGGGGGCACAGCTGAGGCCAGCGGGTCCCCAGATGAGCATCGGGGCTGTTCAGTGATGGCTTAGATTTGGGTTTCTTGGGAGGATCATGAAATTATCCAGTGGTTTGAGATGAAAGGGACCCACTGAGTCTCCTGTCCTGTACATCAAGGCAGATTTTCTTTAATCTTCCCTTCCTGAGGAACATTCTCATAGGATTCCTGACTTCCCAGGGAATTACGAGGCAGGAATGGGGTCCTGAGGAGAAGGAAGCAGAGGGGGGAAATGAAAAATGCTTCTGCATTTCTGTCAGGCTTTGATAATTATTTCTTTGTTGCAGTAATTTCAATTGCAAAAACCATTTGATAATAATGTTGGATCAAATTATGTGGGGGGAAAGTTCTGAAGAATGGAGTCATTCAGTAATTTCTTTACATTATGTAAAATACAGCATCTTTTAAGTTGAGGATGTTTAATGACCGCTTTGGTAAGCTTAGCAAAAGAGTGCTTTGGGTTTTTTTCTAAAGTGAGACTTTGGAAGAAAACATAAAGATTTTATATATCCTATAAAACTGGCACACATCGCATTATTGATTATATATGCACAATTAGCTTTTTTTATCTAGTTGTATGTTATAGCTGGATTAAATTTCTCTGAAACACTTTATGGTGTATCCTGGTGTTTAAAACATTATTGCATCCCTGCATTTCTCTTTTAATAGTTCCTGGTATAGAATTTTGCCATAACAGATGCATTTGGTTATTATTTTTTGTGTACTTTTGCAATTTACACATGGCTCACCTCTACTTTTTAAAAATGATGTGGGTTTATCATCATGTGGGTTTATCATTATGACTCTTTCTTTCTTTTTCCTTTCTTTTTCCTTTCTTTTCATCCTTTTCCTTGTCCCTTTCCTTTTTCCTTTTTCCTTTTTCCTTTTTCCTTTTTCCTTTTTCCTTTTTCCTTTTTCCTTTTTCCTTTTTCCTTTTTCCTTTTTCCTTTTTCCTTTTTCCTTTTCCCTTTTCCCTTTTCCCTTTTCCCTTTTCCCTTTTCCCTTTTCCCTTTTTCCTTTTCTTTTTCCCTTTTGTTTCTTTCTTTCCTTTCTTTCTCTTATTTTCTTTCTTTCTCATTACCATATGGGTTATTCATTATCATTTTCTTTATCATTAGTTCTGAGTGGTAGATGAAAAAAATTTGCAACAGATACAGGCAATGAGAAAAATGCTGTGTTTTTTGTGTCATTCTCTGGGCGGCAATCACTGCAATTCCTGTGTGAGATAAGTTAAATACGATTTAGCAGTAACAATATGTCTGCATCCAAAATGTGATGCAAAGGTTGTAAAATTTAACCAGTCTTGAAAAAACACATTTTAATCCATGTGGATAATTCTCTGAGCTTTCAGCAGGTGAAAAATGAGGTTGCAGCTTCCCAGCAGGTGTGGGAGTTGCTGCTTTACACCTCTGAAGGTCCTGCCTGCTTGTGTAGGCTTGGGGTTATTTTTCTGGCAAGGCTGGTTGTGTAAACATCAAGATTTGTGGGTTAGGATATCTGGTTTTGATGTCTCTCTGGAGTTGGTTCACAGCTTTAATGAGGGGGTGAATCCTTAACCAGGATTGTTGTGGCAAATAGAAATGTTCTGTTTTCATGACCTCTCCGTGTATCTTGTCAGATACTGCTCAAAACAAGGGATGGAATTTTTGATGGCATTGGGGATCAATGAATGGCCAAAATTCAGTTCATTTGTTGTAACCCATGGGTCTGTTCTGCCACCAGGACGTGGCAGTAAAAATCATCACTTCAATTTGATCTCTTGCCAAGGCACGATGGCAACAGCATCTTCAAAAGTGTGCCAGAGTTATTTAAATTTAAATGCTGAGATGGTGCAATGCAATGTATTTTATCTGGTCACTTAAGAGGTGAACTGGAACTAGAAAATCCAATGTTCACAGGTGAAGGTGTTCTTAAAATTTATATTAATTCATAAGAAATATAAATAGGAGAGGAGGAAAAATACTCTGAGTTTAAGAAATGTGGTTTGAGTTATATCAGTATTTAAAGAAAAAAAAATTATGGCAGAGCTTTAAAGCAAAAGTGTGAGCCCGGATAGTTTTTGAGAGATCAGAGAAAATGCCGAAACCTGTTTTTTCACATCATCTGCATAACAACACAAACTGAAGCAAGGTTGTTGGAAAATAACACCCCTGGGATGCATGTAAACACACAAAATCTTAGAACTCAAACCAGAGCCTTAGGGAATTCAAAAATGCACAAGGAAGATAATAAAAATGGAATTATTTATGGTCACTAATTGAGAGCACTGACAGGGGAACTGGAAAAATCCTAACACACTCCGCAAAAATTGCATTTTTTGGGATTTTTTGAAGAGATTCAGCCCTGGAAAAAACATTTTGCCTGTCAGGGCATCAAAAATACACAATAAAGGCCACCATGCTGATTTAATGTGCAATCAGTGTGGGAATCCTTTGAAATCACTTCACCACCATTTTTAGTAATAGCAGGAGAAAACAGAAAAGGATGAGACAAATTCTGATTACATTTGTCTTTTAGCATAATGTGTCTGCATGTTCTGTAAAGAAAGACAGTCAGGTTTTCAGGGCATAACCAGAAAACAACAACAACAAAAAGTCTCTGGGATCCTCTGCTGCTCTCCAAGCCCTTTTAGCTGCTCTGCCTGCTTGTCTCTTCACATTCCTTGCAAGATTTCCTTTATCCTGTCTGAAAACCAGCAGAGTCCCCTCAATATTTGGGATGTTCTAAAAATGGGTTTTTCTACTTATTTTGGATTCAGTGAGCAGGCCATTTCCTTTTCTTGGTGCATTTGATGGTTTCTGCCTTTTGAGTTTCTTATTCAGTTTGAATTAACTCATGAGAAAGAGTCAAGTCAGCTTGGGTAAGAGTCTTGATCCTAAAATGTGCTGATCCTTTTCACCCTGATTGCATGAATATGCAGAATGAGTTCCAGGAAAGACCAATTTGTCTGTGCTTTATCCCCCATTTGTCTGTGCTTTATCCCCCATTTGTCTGTGCTTTATTCCCCATTTGTCTGTGCTTTATCCCCAGCCCCGTTCAGGGCTGATCACCTCCCTCCCCATTCTGACATAACCTTGATGTTCCCAACAAACTCGATGCTCTTGGGTCTGGGTTGGTTTTTCTTCTGAGCTACACCCTAATTCCAACAGGAAGTCCTTGATAACGAGGGATTTCCAGCTGGAAGGCTCAGGGGGTAATTTAACTTAGATTAATATAAGTACTAAGCTGCAGCAATGCTGCTCCAAGAGCCTGCCATGTGAAATAATTGCAATTTGATATAAAAAGGTCAGGGTTTGGCAGCTCTGAAGAGAGCAGAGAACCTCCCTGGGCATGCCAAGAAGGGCCAGTGTAGAAAGCAAGGTCTCACAAGTGGAAGGTGTCATCCAGAACATGAAAAGATACTAAAAAACCCCCAAGAGAATGGTAGAAGCGTAGCAGAAAGCAGAATTTGCTCTCCCTGGACAAGGATTACACTTGAATCCAAATCCACCTCACTCAAGTTACCTCAGCTGTCATTGCTTGACCCAGAAAGTAAAAGCATTTGTTATAACTCTCTAAAAATCCAGAAAATGCCATTTCCTTTGGCACCCTTCACTGCCAGCCCTGATAACCATTCCAGATGTGCTCCAGGTGTGTGTGGATTATAGCTGGGGAATCCCTGGGGAAGGAAATGGGGAAATATCTGAGAGCTCAGGGCTAGGGCTGCTCTCAAACTCAGCTTTCCTGCAGTCTGAGGGTTTGGAATAGCTGGGCAGGGGATATTTCCCAGAGAAATGTGCTCAGTGCTGGTTTGGAGCTTGGCTGTTGGGTGGAGCAGAGCCCTGGGCTCTGACAGGAGTGAGCTGAGCCTGCATCCACAGGGAGGGAGAGTGTCGCAGACATCATTTCATGGAAAATCCTTTCCTTAGGATTTTCCCTCCTGAGAAGCTGGGAGGCCTCAGGAACAAAATGTGAACATTGATTATCTGCTGCTGTGGGATGCAACAGGTGCATCTGGGATTGGTCTCATGTGCTTGTTTCTAATTAATGGCCAATCACAGTCTGCTGGCTCGGACAGAGACCCCGAGCCACAAACCTTTGTTATCATTCCTTTCTCTTCTATTCTTAGCCAGCCTTCTGATGAGAACTTTTTCTTCTATTCTTTTAGTATAGTTTTAACATAATATATATAATAAAATAATAAGTCAACCTTCTGAAACATGGAGTCAGATCCTCGTCTCTTCCCTCATGCTCAGACCCCTGTGAACACCAGGAGAGGGGAGCTCAAACAGGCAGAGGAGCTGTGGAGGGATGGGATCTGCTGGCCTGCAGCTCTGGAGATTCCTGAATGCCACAAAAAAGCAGCAGGGTCAGCAAGAGCCCACGAGGCGAGAGCAGCTTTCCTGTTCAGAACCACCTGCAGGACTATAAAATCACTAAAGAATGGAGAGATCAATCTTAATCATGAGACCTGCTCTTTTGAAAGCCCCACTGGAGCAGTGCAGCAGCTCTTTCAAACTTTAAATCACAGAAGCAGTGAAACCAACATCTGATTTTTGTTTTTAAAAACTGCAAAAAAGAGAATTTTTTACGCAATTGTCAGTTCCCAAATTCAATAATATAGGTGTTGAGGGAGCAATCCATACACTGAGTTTTACAAAAAAACCCCATGAATACAAGAAATTGCTCCTGAAAATAACATAGCATAGTCTAGAGAAGAATTTGATATTATTTCTTTTTGCCTTTTTCAGTTTCTAAGCAGTAGAACAGGACAGGAAATAAAGCAGAGCTCAGGTACGCAGTGATGTATCAGGTCTCCAGGAATTAGCTGTGGGAAGAAGCATAAGGCCTCACAATGCAGTGAAGGCCTTTAATAAATTGCCAATCTTTAATTGAAATTAAGACCTGTAGGGGGAAAAGGGAAGATAAACATGTTAAAGAAAATGGGAATTTCATGCAGAATTTGAAAAAGGATAAGCAGTATAACTTGGAGAAACAGTAGTATTGTAGTATTGGCTTGATGGCTTCTTTTTTTTGTTGTTGTTGTTTCTTGATAATTTGCCACTCTTTCATTACTTTTAATATTTTGCAATATCCAGTCTTGAGCTTCTAAGATAAGGAAAAGTTGTGGAAATCAGCCTTGATCCATGTGCACATTTTATAATCTCATATCAGTCTGTCTCTGACGCTGCTGGAGAGATCAATAGATGTTCCCTGCTGAGGATGTTATCTTTGGTACCAACTTTTTAATTAACTCTTGTCCTGAGCTCAAAGAGCAATGTTTCACAGTAAAAACTCTTGATGTACAAAGCAGATCTGACATTTATCAATTACACTCCGTGGTATCCAGTGCAGTGATCAAACAGGCAGAGCTGTACTGCTGCTTGTTCTCCAGTGATGGCAAAATATCTCACGTACCCACATCAAATGCATTTGCATGGCTCTGGACTCCTTTGGAACGTGTTTACCAATCACTTTGTGAGGAATATTCTGTTGGCACTAAAGGGAAATTGTCAATAGTGAGATCATGTGTTATTAGATGTGATGGAAAAGGTAATAAATGTGGTACAGTTTTAATTTGGGTTGCTGTCAGTGGAAGAAGTCAAGGCACTTTCACTTCTCACTGCTCTGAGTTTGCTTTGGGCAGCAGGGAGGCATTTCCACATGAAGCTTTCCTTGGGCATCTGTGGACCAGCCCACAGATCTCTGCTTTTGGCTCCCTCCTTTGCTTTTCAGGTGAAAATCTCATTTATCAGCAGTGAATCAGGGGCAGTCCATGAATCTATATGACATTTTTTCCTTAGGGGGAGCAGACTGGCAATCCTGTGGAAGTGTTTTCTCTTTATGCCATCTCTGAGACCCAACACCCTCAGTCAGCTCCTCACCACTCACCCCAGAACCCCTCAGTGTCTCTCTGAATGCCTCTAATCTGCTTGGTAATTCCTGCTGTTTATTGGTATTTTTAGTGTGTTTTCCAGAGATGGCACAGAATTGATATATGCTGTTAAAACATAATGAGGCTTTCTGAAATTTCGAGTTGTATGACTTCATATTCTTTCTGTGTTATTTTAGTCTTTGGCTGCAGTAGCAGTCACTGAATGACTGAGGGTCATTCAGCGCTGTTGATGCGTCGTGACAACAGCCAAATTAATGATTAAAAAAAAACTCAACAAGGACAGCTGCTTCTTAATACTCAGTCTGAGAGTTTCCATTTATTTAAGGGGCTTTTACAGGACGTCTTGGAAGACTTCTCTGCCTCTCTTTGAGATCTCATATGTTGAAAAACTGTTGAGATTTCAAGAGCCACTGTGTTTTAGGAAGACCTCCTAAAGACATCCTAATTCCCAAATCCCCTTGAGACGCCGTGCACTCTCCAGCAGCAGAGCTCCTGCCCGTGTTATTGCTGTTTATTTTTGTTGAAGGAGACACTAACACCCAGAAACAAATGGAGATCCCTCCCTGCAGTCTGATTCTATTAGGGGCAGCTGCAGCTGGGGACCAAGCAGAGGATGCAATTGTTTTGCTTGTGCTCCTCTGATTGCTGTGTTCATCTCTGCTGGTGACAGATTAGCTCTGCAGCACATCCCTAGGTCAGCAGCCAGCCTTTTTGTATTTGTGCTGGTCAGCGCTCTGAAGAGAGGTTTTAAATTGGAAATAACACTTTCTTTTGTTGCCCTGTGTTTTTGGAGAGCCAGAACTCCAAGGCAGAGCCACAGGTCACCCTGGAGAGGCACCAGCAGTGCAGATTGCAGCAGGTCCTGTGCAGCACCCATCCCTCATTATTCCTGCTGGCAGCTGGGCTGAGCTGCCCATGGCATTTGTAAAATCCTTTTCATAAAAAATTTAAGGTTAAAAAGTGTTAAGAAAAAGTAACCTTGCCAAGGTTTACTAATGAAAGAGGGAAAGGTTATTTTATTATCAAATGTACAAAGGAAAGCACTTTTCTTCATCCTAACTGGACGTTTTCTTTATAAAATGCAAAAAGCCCTTATCTTTTATATTTCATTTTCATCAGGTTTTCCTGAAATAGTTATAATTAAATATCCTTTTAAAACTTCCCCTTGAAGCATCAAAGTTACAGTTTAAAACAAGATAAGAGATTTAAATTCTTTGCCAACTCTGTGAGATGCTCTTTGCAAAGACACCACAAAACCAACCTGGATATTCAGAGAAGAAAATGGGATATGTTGGCAAAAAACCTCAAAAATGAAACAGTGGTGCTGAATGTAGTTCCAAAACATGGAAAGATTCAACCATTCTCTCTTTCCAAGAGTCTGACCAACCAAAGCAACACCAGGGAGGCAGAATTGTTGCATTTCTGGCCTGATATAGGAATTTGTTTCTTATTTCCTCATGTCACTTCCAAATGGAGCTATGTATTTCCTGCTAGTTATCAAGAGAGGAATACCCATCAGCATTTCATTGCTGGGACCAAATTTTGAAATGTAGGCTTCTGAAAATTAAAGAGATTGTGAATTTTAAGTCTTTTTCATGGAATGTGAAGTAATTTCGTCAGTGAAGTAATTTTTTATTCAGACAAGAAGACTCATACCAAGAAAAATAGCCCTGCAAATAAATGCATCAGGGGGCAGAGAGCACAAAGTGAGACCTGAGGAGGAGGATTCTCCTTCTTTTTTCCAAATTTGTTAATTTGGTTCTTTACTTTTTTTTTCCAAATGTGTTAATTTGGTTCTTTCCTCTGTCTGGGTTTTCCCCCTCTGGCCCATCCACCATCCCTTCTCATGTGGATGAAATGGATTGTTATTTTTTGGCTGAGACTAAAAATACAGCAGCACATATGCTGCAACAAAAGGGCTTCAGATGAGTTAAAAAACACTAATTAAAGCTAGAACATTTAGATTTTACCAGCCAGTTTCAGTTGAAAGGATTTTCTTTCTGCACAAGATCCTTTTAAAAGCTGGTCATACCCAATCCTCTCACCTTGGGCTCTGGGATGATCTTTTAATCTCTAGAACAGTGGGAAGGTTAAACTTCTATTATTTATTTTGTTTTGTTTTAATATCCATCACATGAGTTGTAGCATAGAAATCTCCTGAGTAAACTTCATTTTTCTTCTGGAATCCTGACTTGAACAAGGAAGCAGCTCCTGTCTCTTGTCTTTATCCTGCCTGTTTTAATAGCAGTCAGAATCTGCAAAAAATAACAGTTAATAAATATGCCTTCATAATGAAGTGCTTAAAATTGAGAAAAAAATGTTGTGTCCCAGCTAATTTATTCCCCATCTCAAATATGTTCTAGCCCTCATTACTTTTGAAGTAAACTGAGAACTTTTGCCAAGTATATTTTGATAGCAATGAATGGAGACTTCTCTGGGAGATGGATACTGCTTATCTCCAGGTATGTTCAGACTCAATGAGCATTTTCTCTTGTATCCTTGCCAAAATACCTTTCCAGCACAGCTTGCCAAAAAAATCCCTGAGAACAGTCCTTTATCTTTTTGAGAACCAGAAAATGAGTCTGTGTTGTGGGCTAGGCTGACTTATCAGCAGTGAAATTCAGACTTCCTTGGCCTGTGCTTCATCCCAGATAGAAGCTATTTAATGGAGACACCTGCCAAAAATTATCATCAGCTTTCTTGGGGTGTTGATGGCTGCTCATGCACTCATCAGTTCTGCCCTGCTACCTTAAAGCAGAACGCTTCTCCAGGAAAATGAAGATTCCTTGGCTGAGACTGATGTGGAAAAGGATTTTGAATGTTTTACCTCCATAAAACAACAAAGAGGAGAGAGCATGAATTATCAATATAGCCAAGACATCACACACTGAAAGTTGAATTAGCAGCGCAGTAAAAATGGCTTTTGTGCAACCTTCAGGCTTTGATAGAAATGGGAGAGGCAGCTGATGGAGCTGTCACTGAGTGACCCTGCTTTGCAAGTCATTCTGGTTTTCTGGTCGTTTTTCCAGTTCTGGCAGGCACACAGTGAAATGCTGCTTTTAAAGTGAGCAATGTACCCATGATATTTATAAGAGGAAAAAAAAAAAAAAACAAAAAAACAGGCTGTTTTCTTTCTTTGAAAATTTCAGAGCTTGTTAAAAACTTTTATCTTCAGTGTGAGCCTCCTTTGTCATGCTTACGTTTTTCCAGTTCTGTTTTTTGTTAACTAGAAAAAAATTCATTACTAGAGTACATCTTCCAAATGCATTGTAAGTTCCTGTAGGAGCTTTATTTTGGATTTAAAATTAAAACTATACATGATATTCTGTCCATTAATTTCCTACCATTATTGAATTGAGAAACGCACTGAAGGAGAAGTTATTAAAGCAAAAAAATCACTTTCTGTTAATATTGTTCATATTCTACTGTAGCTTCTTTATAGCTGGGTTCCTTCTAAGATGAAAATTGTTTGGATCTGGAAGATGCTTTGTGTCCTGGTACTCTGATGGCAAACAATTCTCAACTGTGTACATCAAAGAGTTAGACATATGGAAATTGTATTGTGGGTCTCCTCCAAATCTTTCAGCATTTCTTTAGCCTTCTCTAATGAGCATCTCCAGTTTTAATCTCTTCCAAATTCAGTTCATTCAAAAGCAATGCCATAACTGAAAGCATTCTGTGATGTTTTGATCACCCTCCCTGAGCTTCATGGCATGAGAAATCCCTGTGGGCAAACACTGAGGATGAGCAGTGAAAATCTGCTTTTCTCCCCTGGATTTTCCTGTGGCTTTCTGAGTGCCCCTGCACTCTGGGTGCCTGGGCAGGGAAACAATTGAAATTCAACAGCAATTACAAGTTATCTGCAAACTGATTTAATATTCACTTCAAAGCAGGCAGCAGTGAGTTCCAGAGGAGATTTTAGTGGTGCAGTGTTTGTTCATGCAAAAGGACAGAAACCCTGGGGTCTGCCTGAGTGAGGATACACGTGGGCACTTCTGTGCCAAAACTTTCAGTATTTTCTGAACAGGAGCCCAAATCTGGCTGTGCTCTCGTGGATTTTAAGGATGTTACAACCAAGAACTACAATTATTTTAAGCCCATTTTTATGTTAGTCTAGCCAAGGTGTTTCCTTGTTAAGGCCTATCCAGTTGGTATTGACGCTCTGGACTTACTTACTCACTGCTTTTGTTTCCAATCCATTGTTTCCAATCCCATTTTTATTTTTCAGCAATCTTCTGATTCTGTCCAGTAATTATTTCTGTGGTTTTGTCAGGAGCTTCAGTGCTACTCAGCAATTTATTCTGCAGAGTTTTGAAGTGCTCTGTTCAGATAGAACTGTGAGATCCAAAGGATTCTTTGGGCCACGACAAACACATTTTTGATAGAGTGTTCACACTTTATACCTGAACAAGAAAATGTCTTGTCAGCAAGACTTTTTTTTGTTTTTCCTTCAGGTTTTCTTTTCTGACCTGCAGACCAAATACTCTGGCTGTGATACAGCCTGTGGTATTCTAGTGTGCCTTCATACATTTTTAAATCATTCTGTGTCTTTAAAGATTTTTATTTTAGGGGAATAATCATCCACACTTCGGGACAAAAAAAGTTTGTGCTTATAAAGGTTCCCCATTTGTCAGAAAACAGAAAGGTTGCACATCCTGAAAAACCCAGAAATTTCCTCACAAGTAGTGCTCAGATCCTGGGAATACTTTTGAAACTGTTTACTGAAGTGACATTTCTTTTTCCTGGTCCACAAGGGAATGCTTTGCATGCTGAATTAACCCGGCAGTCTCAAGAAATTTGTCACCATTTTTTCTGGAAGTTCTGCCTCGGGCAGTCCAGTGGGGTAAAGCCCAAAAAGGCATTTTAAAATCTCTCTTAAATAGCCCAAATTCTGTTTAGATATGAACCTGCTTCAACTTATTTGCCTTGTTTCAGTACCAACTTAAATCATTGGCAAAATATTTATTAATTTGGGGTGATGACTGGGCCCTAAAAGTGAAAGCAGATTCCACTATGTGGCATTGATGCTAAATACTGTATTTTCCATACTCAGTAATGAGCGTTATAAATGATCAGTCATCAAAGTGAGTACAAGAACAAATGCAAACACAGCACAACCACTGAATATTTCACAATCAGAAAAAAACCGAGGTATTTGCAGTGAATTATTTCTTCAGTCTTTGACCCTGGTGTAATTATTTTGGTGCTGCTCAAGTGCACCAATGCAGCACAGTAGTTTCAGGCAGGAAGTGAAGAAGAAAACTTTTTCCAATTGAAGCTGCAGGACCAATTTTGATAGCAATTATCTGAGGTTGGGTCAGCTGGCTGGATGTTATTATCTCCCGCCAAACTAAAAAATGAAATTTATGAAAAATGAAACCTGTAATGATCCACAGTGGTGAGACCCCAGTAATGGAAGTCATCCAGAAATACTGATCATCTCCCTGCTGCACAAGATAGCATTTGGTGGCATTTCTTCTGATCTGCTCTGCAGGGAGAAATTCCAGTTCAAGGTTCATTAATAGCATTGAATATCATTTCCCAGCACTGCTGGCTCTCCCCCTGTTAGGAATAATGCTGAGTTTCTCCTGCTCCCATTTGGCTGCTGGTGCCACATGGGATGGGGAAGGAATGTGTTGGCTCTGACAGGCACAGGTCCTTTAAAATCTCCTGTTTGTTGTGGCATCAATCCTACAAATGAGAACATTGCTTGCATTGAATATCCTTTTAAATGTAGAGGCTTGATGGGTTAGACTGGTAAATGCCTTTCCCTAACACACCTGTTGAAAGTCGTGTTCACACTCTTCATTCTTGCATTAATCTCTTGAGGAATCCCATAATTTTCCTTGATTTGTGGTGTTCTACTTGAGATTTATCAATGAGCAGAAAAAGGGGAGGTTTTCCCCACATTATTATTTACAGACATACTGTTGTTTATGCCCAAGTCTGACTTGTTACCTTTTAGAAGCAGTTGCACATAATAGAAAATCCAGTTTTGTCTCTGG
Organism: Melospiza melodia melodia; assembly: GCF_035770615.1. Taxonomy (NCBI): domain Eukaryota; kingdom Metazoa; phylum Chordata; class Aves; order Passeriformes; family Passerellidae; genus Melospiza; species Melospiza melodia. The sequence continues at coordinate 17,778,377 of NC_086209.1, read as the reverse complement.
GGAGCTGTGGTTTTGCCTGTAGGTGATAATTATTCTGCATACATTTAAAAAACTCTGCCGTTGTTTTCTTTGGGCTCAGATATATCCTAGATATTTAGGATTCAGAGTTTCTTTTAAGCTTTCCTTGTCAAGATAAACAGGCCCAAGTTTTAAATCTTGCACCCAGGCTGGTTTCCCAGTTCTTCAGTCATTTTTATGGCTCTGCTAATCCTTCTGCTCCCAGTGGTCCTGAGGTGAAAGCCATTGTGATTTCTCAGTTCAGACACTCGTGACCAGTGAGAAAAAGATTGTATTTCAGCATTCCTGACACCCTGATCTCACAGAGCAGCCCTGAGCCAGGAGTGAGTGTCTGTAAATAGAGAATTCTCTGGGCCACTTCTATTTGTGATAGAAAAGTTCATTTGGAATCAGTGTAGATCCACACTTTGGAGCCACTCTTGATTTTTGTGACAATTCAACTAACCCATATCATATCCTCCAATTACTCCTAACAAAGGATTCATAAATTTGATTGAGGCTGCAGGATTTTGCTGTGTGTGATGCAGCTGTATAGGATGTGTTCCAATGTCGCAGACAACTTTTGTGAAAAATCTTTTCTTAAGCTTTTTCCTTCTGAGAAGCTGTAGCTTCAGCTACAAAATGTAAACAATTATTAGCTACTGCTGTAGAATGCAACAAGTCCACCTGTGATTGGCCCATCTTAGATGTTTATAATTAATGGAAAATCAATAATGACAGAATCCGAGAGAGCTGCCTTTTATTATCATTCTTTCTTTTCCATTCTTAGCTTAGCTAGCTTCTGAAGAAACCTTTTCCTTCCTCTTCTTTTTAGTATAGTTATAATGTAATATACATTTATCATGAAATAATAAATCAAGCCTTCTAAACACAGAGTCAACATTTTCATCTCTTCCTTCACCTGAAAACCCCTGTGACCACAGTCGCACTCCAACATACAGCAGAAATGTCTCACAAACAGTGACAAAACCTTTGTTCACAAACAGTGGCACCTACAAACCTTTGTTCACTGAATCCCCAGAGGTCTTGGCACACCCTGGATGTGGCACCTTGGATGGAGCTGCCTTTCATGTCTGAGATTGAGGAGCTGCAGCAGCTCAGGGCAGGGGGAGCACACCCAGCTCTCATCACCAGCCTGTCAATATGAGGAGAAGTGACAGGACAGTGACACGGCCCAGCATGTTTGTTAGGGAGAGCTCACCCATGAAATTTATCTTCCTTTCAAGCCCAGGCGCTGCACGGTTTCAAAGGAGCTTTGGGGGGCTCATGAAAATTAAATGCAGAATATATGGAGTGAGTGGAAGATGAAGTATCTTCCATATCACTTAGAGATTTCCTTTAATTGCACAGAATGTTTTAGATGCAGAAGTAAATTCTCTTCTGTTCTTATTAAATAAAACAATGCATGACTTTGCTGTGTTTTCCGCCATTTTGAGCAACTGTGTGAACAGTTCTGGTGTAAATATTTTTATTTTAGTGTCTCCCTGTATTACTTCTAGAGGATTCCCAATGGCACTGATTTAATAGCTGTGCTTCTGGTTGAATTGGTTAAAAACATTAGATACATTTTGAAACCAGATTCCTGCTTTTCCTGCTGCAGGTCACCAACAGAAACAATGCAATCATTTAACATCACTGAGGGTTTGTGCAATCAGCAACATGAAGGATCAGATGATCTGTAAGTGGATATTTCTGTGCAGATATTATAAATGTCAGTATGTGTTTCATGTACTGATGGACATGTTTCACAAGAATACCTGTCAAGTATTTTAAACTCTCGTAATAAAAGCAGTAAGTTTGGCATGCCAAAATTACAACTATTTAATTTCAATATGCGTCCCATTTGGCACAGGGAGCTCTGGTGAGGAGGGAAAGTGGCGAGCAGAGTTTTTAGCTGAATTCTCCCCATCACAGTCACAGTCTCAGGGTCTCTGGAGCTCATTTCTCCATGCAGCCTCTCCAGCGGGTCCCTCCTGCCCCTCTGCTGCCATCATCAGTGCACTGACTCTTCCAAGTGGCCACTTGAAGGGACAGAGTTAAGGTTCACCCGGTTTGTTTTTTTCCCTGACAATACATCTCCCAGCTTCTCAGGGCTGAAAAACCTGAAACATTCCGATCTGAAGTGCTCTGAGTGTTCCCTCCTTGTTTTTCAGCTGCTGAGTGACAGTGAACTTTGCCTTCCAGCAGCTCAGAGCTCTGTCAATAACCCCAGCTGTGTGTGGGAGAGGTTTTATCACTGAGTGATGGGAAAGCCCTGGCTCTCAGATCACTGTTTCTCTGCTGCTCTAAACTTATTTTCCATGTTTGCCTTTAAGGTGCGGCTTTTGACTTTCCTGGGCATGGCCAGCAAATAGGAATGGCACTGGGTTCTCTAAGGGAGAACTGTCCAAGAACAGAGAATAATCAGGAAATTCATCATCTGCCGCCAACCACCTTTTTCTACATTGTTTTGTAGTAATCAGATGAGCCCTTAGCCTGTTAGGAAATATTTTTGGGTCAGATTTATTTATTTAAAGTGTATGTGCACAAGTTTCTTAAATAATGTGGAGTTGCACCAGTGTAATCTTATCAGCATTCAGTATCACTGGCTTTAGAGAGGAGGAAAAAAAAAAAAGAATGCATGGAAATGAGATGAGATAAAAATTCAATCAGAAGAATAAAATATTGTTGTGATTGTTTTATTCATTTTCTTTCTCACACAATTCCCTCTCCTGAAGCAACCTGTCTTAAGCAGCTCTGTTTTGGCATATGTTCCAAAATACATAAAACCTGGCACACATGAGTGGAGGATTTTTAAATTGCTAGTGAGGACCTGATATACTTTCACTTTAATCTGAATTGGAAATAGCTCAAGTAAAGAATAACAATGTTGTCTGCAGAGATACTGATGTAAATAGATATTTCAGAGCGTAGTCTTTTATTTTTGCTTTTTATTCATAACTGGCAAGAAACTGTAAATAACTTCACAGTGGAGGTGCATGATTAGAATTAAAAGGGAAAAAACTATGGGAGCAAGAGAAAATTAGAAAAGTTCTGACAAAGTTCCTCATTTACTCATTTTTTTTTCTCCTTTTATTCTTTTGAAGAAAAGAATTAGAGTTAAAATTTTGGTTTATATGTTTTGCTTTCCTAAGCTGGCACTTTTTTCACATTTTTTTAGTCTCATTTTTTTCCTTCCTCTCTATATGGAAGTGCATCCCAGCCCCTTTGCAAGGCCATTTTCCATAAATCCTTTTTTTCTGCCTCTCTCCTTATCCTACATTGTTTCTCAGCAGATTTGTTGGGAGGACACCTAACCACAGATGTCAGAATGAAACACAGTGAGCTTTAAAAAAAAGATATTGACCAGTTTGCTCCCTGTCTGATGGTCACTGCAGCTTTGGAAATCTGGAGACCTGAAGATTTTGGGGGTCATTTTAGGGAAGAGCGTCTTAATTATATGATATCTATTAATGTTTTATTAAACATTAACTGCAGCCCTTACCAAGGACAGGCTGGCATTTATCAGTTAGGGATATCAGATATACACTTAGTCCTGAATTTCTTTAACTTCCTCTTATAGCTCTTTTTTTTAATCAACATACCATGGAGAATATGCAGATGCTATTTAATCTTTACAAGATTCCTCTGAGCCTGATAAAGCATGGAACATTCTCTTTCTGTATTACAAATATTCTGCATTTTCTGATTTTTTTTTTTTAACAAAAGCTGATGTATATTTTCAGTCATGTAGCAACGAGGGTGCAGCATTTATCCATATATTAAGTGTTTCAATTCCTTTTCAAACTTGTAATTCTTGTGTCACTATTATTTTTTTATAAGTGTACATGTGCAGATATTATTTTGGTGTTATCACTGGTTGTTTTGGTGCATGTGGACATCTAGCAAAGCTACAGGACAGAGATGTAATTTTTAATTTTAAGCTTTAATCTTTTTGCAATGAGCAGAGAGGGATGTGTTCATAGAGTACAACCCAGGTTACAACTAAACTCAAAAATGATGGAATTGCTTTAAAAATTCTGCTTTCTGAACTTGTTGCAAATACAGAGTAACAACTTTTGTAGTTTGAGCCATAGGCAGTAGGTTCTGGATGCAGTTATACTTTCCAGGGATATATCCTGTTGTTATAATTCAGAATTTCTGTAATTGCTAAATCCCAGCCTTGAGCATCCCTTGGTTTGCATCTGCTGCCAGCTCTGAGCTGCATTTGGGATGACTTCAAAATAATCCCAAGGCTTGGAGCTTTCTCAGATCTTGTACTTCCCTCAAAATCCATGTTGGTATTTGTACAGTATTTATATTCTCATGTAAGTTGTGGAAATAACAAACATAACACCAATGACCTACAGACACCCCAAATTTGTCCAAAAGGATCAAATTATTTGCAAAATTAATCTTTTGGATAGGAGTTAGACTCCTCACCAGTGTGGACTTTATAATTAGTTTTGAAGTGATGCTTCACTTGGTTACCTTGGTGTGAAGAGAAGAAAATAAAAACTTTAAACTTCTTGGAGGATGCCAAAAGGAGACAAATTGACATTCTGCATGGAGAGAGTGATCATGTTCCTTCCCAGAAAGATCTGCATTTTGTGTCCTCAGCTCTTTTCAGTGCAATATGCAGAACTGCTCTCTCCAGTTCAGTTGAGCTCAGTGTAGGATATAAAAGAATCAAGAGGGAAAAATAGCTTTATGCCAGCTTTTCAGATCCCCAGTTGGAATTCATTTCAATGACTGTCAAAAGATGGAGAAAAAAAAAATAATCTACATATTGCATAGGCTGTTCTGATATTAGCTGTGTTTAAAAATATTCAGAACATACTTTTTTTTTTTTCTCCCCTGTAGATGTTCTCTGTGACTTTCCACTTGTATAAATTTAGCAAAGACAAAGAGTGATGCTGGCTTGTTGAATTTAAAGACCAGCAGCATTTCCAGAAGGGCATGAATTGCTCCTTAAATATTGGAGATGTGATCTTAAGTCCTTTCATGTTTAATATATTGATTTTATGAGCACTGGAGAAAAAAGAACGATCCAAAAGGCTGTAATAAGTCCTGCATTTGCTATCAGAGTTACAACAGTATTTATGGTTAAATACATAAAGGCCATATCTCATTTTGCACTGATACACTGGCTTCCACCTAACAAGAAAATATCAAATGTGTTGTGCACAGCTACCCCCTGGCAATTGCCTCAAGCACCCAATGTCATCTTGGTGTGTTAGAAAAACTGTAAAACTGTCAGGAGGTTCTGCCTGAAAGCCTCTCCTCAAAGGTGCATCCTTGGCCCTGGAACTGGGTTTGTTTGCAGGGCTCCACTCTGTGCCCCAGGGATGGGACACCCCTGAGAGCATCAGTGCAGGGGACTGGCAGGGGACAACTGCAGGGAACAGAGATGCTTGGTGAACATGTTACATGTCCCAAATATTGGTATTTACATGTCCCAAACACTGATATTTACATGTCCATATTTACTGATATGTTACATGTCCCAAATACTGATATTTACATGTCCCAAATACTGGTATTTACATGTCCCAAATACTGGTATTTACATGTCCCAAATACTGATATTTACATGTCCCAAACACTGATATTTACATGTCCCAAACACTGGTATTTATATGTCCCAAATTCTGATATTTACATGTCCCAAATACTGGTATTTATATGTCCCAAATACTGGTATTTACATGTCCATATTTACTGATATGTTGTATGTCCAAAATACTGATATTTACATGTCCCAAATACTGGTATTTATATGTCCATATTTACTGATATGTTCCATGTCCCAAATACTGATATTTACATGTCCCAAATACTGATATTTACATGTCTATATTTACTGATATGTTGTATGTCCAAAATACTGATATTTAAATGTCCATATTTCCATGTTTATTGATGTGTTCCATGTCCGTATTTACTGATATGTTCCATGTCCAAAATATGCATATTTACATGTTCATATTCACTGATATGTTACATGTACAAAATACTGATATTTACATGTCCCAAATACTGATATTTACATGTCCATATTTACATGTACAAAATACTGATATTTACATGTCCCAAATACTGATATTTACATGTCCATATTTACTGATATTTACATGTCCCAAATACTGATATTTACATGTCCATATTTACATGTCCATACTTACTGGTATTTACATTTCCATGTTTACTGATATGTTACATATCCAAAATACTGACATTTATATGTCCATATTTACTTATATGTTGCATGTCCAAAATACTGATATGTTACATGTCAAAAATACTGATATTTTCATGTCCATATTTACTGATATGTTACATGTCCAAAATATTGGTATTTCACATGTGCAATGCAAAGTTACTCTAACTGGAAGTTCCTTATTAATTGAGGATTCAGGAGAATTTCAAACTAAAGCATAAATTAACCTTAAAATTATAGAAGACCTCGCTTAGTGACTAACACCCATTATTATTTTTCTTGCACCAAGTAAAACCAAAGTCTGACCCAAGTATAGCATAATTCCCCAGTAAACTTGCAATTTAAGAGTCAAAGTCATGTAAGAATATAATTGATGATTTATTTTTATTATTATTTGTTGGTCTAAAAGGGTTGAGCTGATGCAGTCCCTGCTGAGCCATCAATCAGTCTCTGCCTGATGAGGGGAAAAATGAATTTTTTCTGTAATTTATTACTGATAAAACCAGATTCTGTGTTTCACTTTGCTGTGGCTGCAGCTTTGTCTAAAATAGTGCCTTGTCTAACAAAATGATAGAATCTTTGAGTGTCCTGAACTGGAAGTGGCCAATGAAAAAGCCCAATGCTGGCCCTGCACAGATGGTTCAGAAAACTCAGAAATATTTGGGTGCACCCAAGGGAGAGGTGGCCCTATCCAGTAAACACATCTGCTGGGTGCTTATATAAAAAATACAAATAAAAATTAACCAGGATTCTTGACACTTTGTAAGAGACTATTCTAATTTAGAGAACTGGGTTTGTGATGTTTTTGTAACACATCGTCTGTGATATTTTCATCTGGAGCTAATTAATTTCCCAACTTTTATTCACAAGCAAAACTAGCTAATAAAAACCCTGTCAAAATTGTCTTCCAGTAATCTGTTTTTAAACATTCAGCCAGCCAGACAAAAGGGGCCCTGTTAAATCAAATGTATTCAACCTTCAGTCTGTGTACTACTAAATTAAATGTATTTAACCTCCTGTGTATGTAGCATGGTACTACAGTCATAGATAGAGGATCTATTTAATTCAATGTTTTGTTCCAGAAGGTCAAAAAAAGATAGGAATGTAATTCAAAATTATTTGAAGATTATTTATCAATTCTTTAAAATTATTTGAAGATTGCACATATTCTTTTATAATTTCAAATTAGTCAGTGTTCCTTACAGTGCTGTTAGAAGGGAAGGATTTTTTGGATCACCAACTCACTGTGAGTTTCCACTGATTAGTCCTGAATACTTTTATTTTTCCCCACTGCCTTCATGAAGTTTTCTATTACTACACTTTTAGAGAGTAATTAATTTAATTATTTTAAGTAGTCAGCACTCCAGCGATGTGAATAGAAGTGCAAAGGTTTGGGATCTGCCTCTTGACTAAGGTACCTTTAAAAATAATATTACATTTACACCACGGCAGACTAGAAAATTAGGCAACTACCTCCAGTCTTTTTGTGTTATTTTTCATTTCTCTCTAGTACTTCTTGCTCTGCCTGTCACAGAGGATAGCTGTGGGTGATGTGGAGTTTCTATATATCTTTTGAAGAAACGAGCACAAATTTCAGATGCAACCTGTTAGTACCTGTTCACCGTGATTTCTGAGAGGCAAAAAGTGGCCGTGCTTCACAGCTTTGATTTGTGAATCAATTATTTCCATCTAGCTCAGAGTAGTTTCATCAGCTTCAGCCTCACATAATCTGGCACTGTGTAAAACTAAACCCCCTGGTTATTGGCCTTAGGAAGTGGTGACCAAGTTCTGCAGTGCTGTTATTTGAAGCATTCTGATTTTTATATTTTTAACATGTTATAAAAGGGCAGGAAAACACATGATGAAAATTTTATGGATCATTAGTCCATCTTTGGCATCATTCAGGAGACTTAAAATCCAATTATTCAGTCTCTGGGGTAAGAAAGGGCACAGTTCAGGAAATACAAAGCAGTGCAATCATTTTAATTTGTCTGGAGCAGCAGTGAAGTGTGGGAAGTGTGTTCCCAGCTCTCTGTGCATTTATCAACAGAGACCCTCCCCAAACCACCATCTCCTCTCACTGTTCTTCCACAGAGGTGCTACAGCCTCATCTTGAACGAAATATAATTGATTGCATTTGGACAAGACTTGTAATGTGAGATTAGTTACATTTTTAATCAAAAAAACTTGGGGGGTATAAATGTAAAATGTGCAAGGAAGATTTTAATGTGTGAGAGATTTGTTGTTTGAGAGCAGCCACAGGTGAACAGCTCTGTGCTGTCCCTCCTTGCCCTGAAATTATTGAAAACCTTGGTACAAGCATCCACTCTTGATGGAACACTTTCTTGATGGAATGTGTTGCATGAACCTTTCAAAATTCTCAGTACCCAGGGTTCATATTTCAGTATTCAAATTCTCAGTACCCAGGGTTCATATTTCAGTATTCAAATTCTCAATAAGCAGGGTTCATATTTCAGTATTCAAATTCTCAATAAGCAGGGTTCATATTTCAGTGTTCAACCAGGGTTCCAACACATTCTCTGTCTGAAAAACGACTGGGTGTGTTCAAGATTGAGAAACCTGAAAATGGGGTTTGGTGTCCAACCTCTGAGTGCTTGGCCTTGGGGTGCAAGCCCAAAATCTGGGATATAATATAATATAATATAATATAATATAATATAATATAATATAATATAATATAATATAATATAATATAATATAATATAATATAATATAATATAATATAATATAATATAATATAATATAATATAATATAATATAATATAATATAATATAATATAATATCTGTGTAGTTCATGGGGAAGGTCAGCACATGTCTAAGCAAATTAAGCTGAACACCTTTGATTCCAGTCCCTGGACACTTTATCCCTGAAAGGAGAGGTTAGAATTGAAAAAAAAATAAAAATTCTATTCTGTTCCTCTGGGTAGCAATTGGAGTTTGAATCACGAATGTACAGAAAGATTTTCAAATTCCAAAGGAATATGATGAAAAAATGGATAATATTAAGCATGTAACCTCCTGTGCTTAAGGGAATTCCACTGACTCCTCTGTGCAGAGGAAAATGTTTGTTCAGGAGCTGTCACTGGATTGGATTCACTGGCTTGGAGGTGGCACCAAGTGTCAAATGGAATTTATTGTTAAATTTGTTGTTAAATTCCTCATGCCATGCTGCAGAAATAAAAGCTCAGATGAGCACAGTCCACAGCCATTAAATGCATAAAAGATTGACTGCCAGAGCCAAAGCCTGGAACAAATATTTAATCATTTTGTATTTAAGGATCTGGAATTGGGAGACATTTGTGCTTGCATGTGAAATTATCTTTGTCACAGGTTGGGAATCCCAAGATCTCTCTGTGCTGGAAGTGCTCTGTGCTTCCACTGATTAGTTAATTATTCACTTGGGCCTTCTCCAGCTGAGCACCCCCATAGGAAGGAATACAAACAAAATACTTTCTGCCAGGTGTCAGCCCCATAGAATAATGAAAAAGAAAATAAATTAAGATGTTGTTACTAGTGTAGAGTTTTGTTTGTTTGTTTGGTTGGTTGGTTTTTTTTGTTGGTTTTTTTTTTTTTGTTAGGTTTTTTGATTTTTTTTTTTTTTTTAAATAAGACAGAGAGAAATCTCTCTAGCAATTACATTGTTAAAATGCTACTTAAATAGCCTGGCTGTGTGGAGGACTTTGCAATTTAGAGTGATTATATAAAAATAATGAAACCAGCTTTTTTTCAGTCTTCTGTGAAATGGAATAATAAGCACTCTCCTGAACAAACCATATTATTTCCCCATGTCTTTTCATTAGTGCATTTGAAGTTATGATTCATATATTATGGTGATTCATGGCTGAGCCCTATGGAGAGCAGCCTTATTTTTAGAGTGTTACCTTAAATTAGGATGACTAATAAGTGATTTTGAGGTACAGTGATCTCAGTGGCTCTGCAGCTCCTTGCTAGAATTTAATGTGTTTATATCTGACTTTGCAGCAGCCTTTTCAGGGAGCTGGGTGTTAACTGTGATGCATTAGAACCTTTAAACTCATGAATTATCGGGCCTGGACTGAAATGTGCTTTTTGCCCAGGTGAGGAACATCTCTGGGGCTGCTCTGCAGCATCGGGGCTTCCTCTGGTACCCACCCTGTGCCCATAACCCTGGAGACCCTGGGCAGGGCTTTGGCAGCAGCAGAGCTCCTCCCTGGCTGCGGGGACACCAGAACAATGTCACAGTCATTTCCAGAAGGGAGGGAGCTCTGTTTGCAGTGTGAGTGCAAGCAGGGTGGGCCTTGAGACTGGAATTCAAAATGCGCGATATGAAAATTTACTTGTTCCCTCCTTTTTCCTGCAGAGTTTGCTGGAATTTGTTGTTTGGTATCTGTGGTCAAAATTTTGGATTGTCCTGGATGTTCTCCTCCTTTAGACCTTTGGGATAACCATGGTGGAGCAATTGTTGCATGTATTCTCTAGGTTTTTGCAAAGAAGAGCTGATTTCCAGGCCAGACTGAGGCATCATTTCCATCTCTCAGATGGAGAACTCTAACTGGTGATAAGAAAGTATTTCCTTTTTTCCCCTGCTGTATTATACTGTAGAAATATTTATTACTCTTTGGATCCAACTCTGTTCATTCCTCCAAAAACCATAAAAACCTCCCAGCCAAAAAATGCCCCAAAAATCAGGTAGGAACTTGGGGCATCTCTAAAATTTACCTTGAAGTTTGAGATCTTGTTTGAAGACTCCTGGATTCTGAGTACTTGTATTAAAGACAATTCGTTAGCATCATCAATATGAAATATGTATATTTTTATTTTAACAATTCTGATGGACTTCATTAAGTATTGTGAAATATTGAATAGTTAATAAAGCTGATATTTAGCTCATAAGTCCCTTAAAAATTTCAGACTGAAAAATTAATCTAACTCTACTCCTAAATTAATTTCAGCCACTGTTCCTGGCAGAGCTTTTATATTTCTCTTTGTGAACAGGTAATTGCTGCTATTGCCCCTCTCCTCTTGGTAAAGTGGATATTATGAGCTTCAGTGCAATCAATATCTAGAAATAGAGTAAAACTGCAAGGTTAGGGGATTTTTCTTCTTCTTCATCGACTAATTCTTCTCCTTAAACTGCTAAAGTATATGAATGGCTGACATTTTGCTCCAGACTTAGTATCTGTAGCTTAAAAAATGTAACAGGCACAAAAATCTCCTGGAACAGGGGGTCATGGGCTGTCATTTCCCTTAAAGGGCAGCAGAGTGTTTGTTTTATGGGGATGGTTTTCATCAGGGGATTTGGAGCCTTTCTGCTCCTCCAAGGTTACACAATCTCTGCAGGCTCTGTGAGAGGGGCTGCAGGTGATGGGTGGCACCAAGGGAAGAGTTTGAGGCTGAATTTTGACAGCCGTTTGCTGCAGTGCTTTCAGCAGGACTGTGTCACGTTGCTTTTCCAAAAACATCCGTGTTCCTTTGCTCCGTCTGGGTCAATATTGAAGGATCAGTGACCAGTGGGGTTGAGGGCAGTGTTAGGAGAGGAGAGAGATTTGTTTTGCACCTGCAGAAGGGCTCAGCACAATTCCTTCTGCACAGCAGAACGCACTTTGGAAACATGAACTTTATAGAGCAATACAAGGATTTCATGGCTTGCATGAAGCTTTTTGAGCTGAGGTTTTGAGCAATTTCCTTCTAGGCAGAAGCCATGGGTGGATTTCAGCAGTAGAAATCCGGGTGTGTGCATCCCTGGGCTCTGCATTTCTCTGATCTGGGCTGGGGCAATCCTGACTGTGCTGCTGGTCCAGCCTGGTGGCAGGGCTGAGTCCAGAGCCCCAGGTTTGCTGCAGAGCTGCAGTTGCAATTCTGCACTGCCAGGGGGACGGTGACATGCAGACTCAATGCCTGGAGCCATCCTGGTGTGGAGTTTGTGCCAACAGGAGATGTCTTTTCAAACACCTTCCTCCAGGATCCCTCTCCTTGCAGAAGGGCTCAGCACAATTCCTTCTGCACAGCAGAACGCACTTTGGAAACATGAACTTTATAGAGAATTACAAGGATTTCATGGCTCGCATGAAGCTTTTTGAGCTGAGGTTTTGAGCAATTTCCTTCTAGGCAGAAGCCATGGGTGGATTTCAGCAGTAGAAATCCGGGTGTGTGCGTCCCTGGGCTCTGCATTTCTCTGGCTCTGCTGCTGGTGCTGAGTCCTGGCTGCCATGGGGCACTGCCAGAGCCCCAGGTTTGCTGCAGAGCTGCAATTCTGCACTGCCAGGGGGATGGGGACATGCAGACTCAATGCCTGGAGCCATCCTGGTGTGGAGCTCATGCCAACAGGAGATGCCTTTTCAAACTCCCTCCTCCAGGATCCCTCTCCTTGCTGGCCACACACCCAATGTTAATGGTGGGCAAGTTAAAAACCCTCCAGGAGGCAGCTGAGTGAGCCATATCTGAAAGATTTAACCTATTAATGTGGTTTCAGGAAAAAAGCCTCTGTTGCTAGTATGTCTATTGATATGTTACCTATGCTGATCTTTATTAATCAGAGCACAGTTGTCACAGACATGTTTTATGAAAAATCCTTTCCTTAGGATTTTCTCCCGAGAAGGTGAGAGGCCTCAGGAATAACATGTAAACAATCTACTGCAACAGGTAGATCTGTAATTAGTCTCATGTGGTTGTTTCTAATTAATGGCCAATCACAGTCAGCTGGCTTGGATTCTGTCTGAGACACAAGCTTTTGCTACCATTCTTTCCTTCTTATTCTATTCTTAGCCAGCCTTCTGATGAAATCCTTTCTTCTATTCTTTTAGTGTAGTTTTAATTTATCATTTTCTTTAAATATATCATAAAATAATAAATCAAACCTTCTGAAACTTAGAGTCAGGTCCTTGTCTCTTCCCTCATCCTGGACCCCTGTGAACACTGTCACAGCCCAGCTGTGCTCCAATGAAACAAGGTGGCTCCTCCATGCACATTGGTTCCCTTGGAGCACAGCAGAGCAAGCAAAAGGAGGTTTGTGAGCTGATGGAACCAATGCAGTGTGGTGTGCACTTTGGGTGAAATCCTGCTCGGCCACCAGCAACAAAATTGTTCCCCTTGCTTGGCTTGGATGTGACCATTTCCCATAACCCGGGCAGAATTGTTGGGTAAAGAAGGAAATTCCTTTTGGGAGTATTCTCTGTGTTCTGTATTTCATGCACCTCATGTCATGTGCAGACTGAGGCTGGGATTTTGGGGTGCTGATAAAATCATAAATGCAGTCAAAGCGTGTCTCTAAGTGAGCGCTTAACCTGAGCACTGCTGGTGTTTGCAGTCCCATTGCTCACCCAGCACTAAGGTAAAAAGGGCTTTCCTCCAACACTGAGACTGCTTCAAGTATGCTTTTCCAAGCTTTTATTTATTGTATTCACCTCTGGATCATGAATAAAACAAACAGTAAAAGATGCAACACTGCTCTCACAATAAGGTCAAATAACACAGAGTGAAATTCAGCACTCTGCAGGAGGCCAGCTCAAGTCATACACCCCAATTAAGCCATCAAAGTAGATTTAAGTGGAATTTATTTGGTGTGTAAGACTTGAACTATGAGTCTCACCTTTAGAAAGGCAGTCTACAAAGAACAAATGCTGGGCTTGAACTTGTCCCCAAATAAATCAATGTTGTCCTGCTGATACCACAGGAAAAAAAATGAGAGTCGAGTCACTTGACTCTTGTTTGTAAATACCTGCTTCTGAACCTTTGGAAAAGTGCTGCAGCACAGAAAATGAGGAGAACACACTCCTACCTCGGCCTTGTGGCTTTTGTGAATTACTTATTCTGCCTCCTGGGTGCCCTGTTTCTTGCCCTTGCCACCTGTAGATTTAGTGATTTATGGTTCCAGAGCAAAACGTTACCCAGCATTGGATATTGAGTGCAGCAGCACAAGGCTGAAGGAATTGGGCAGGCTCAGGATATGAAGATTTTCATGTCACCCATGTTCCAAGGGTGAATGAATACAGAACAGAGTTTTTGCACTATCATTTGATTATCTGCTCCTTTTAGTCCTTGTTTGGACATTTCCAGTGCACAGCAGTGAATGCAACATCATTGCAATTTTATCTGCTGGTACAAACAGGGTTGGTGGGCTCTGTGTAAACAAATATTCCAATACACTGTCTATGTTAAAAATCTCTGACCTACTTAGGGAACATTTATGTTTCTATATATCCTACTTTATATGTTGGCTTAACATGGAGATTCTGAGTTTATGATAACTTGGCCATAGTTTTTTCTAGGTTTTTTTTCTTTTTATCTTTATTAGTTGTACCTTAAATGAGCCTTTTTTTATTTCTTTAGCTGAACACAATAAATTACTACTCTGCTTTCTTCTGTATTGTTTAAGACATTCAGCTTAATATAAAATTAGGAAAAAATTCCCTGATCTCAGGTTCTTGGCTAAGCTTGTTTGGTTGACTGTTAGTGGAATGTATCTAAAATGAAATTACGCAAAAACTAAACTAATTTGGAAATTCTGAGTTTTTTGTGGGTGCTGGACAGTGATATAAAATTCTGATCTGCATTTGCTAGTTTATGATTGTGGGAGCCTTGTCCTTCAATACAGCTTGGAATTAAGATACTTCTATCCTCATCCCTTATTCAAAATAAAGCCAGAATTTCTTTTCTGATGGAGCTGTTTGCTTGAAATAAGCCCACATAATTCAGTACACCATTTAAACATCTGATTACATCCTTTTATATCGATGTGTTTTTAAGGGTTTTTTTAGTGCTGCAGTAAATTTGGTCCTTAAAATGCAGGGCTTTGCTCAAATGCTGCTTCAAAACATCAACTTTTTGTGAGCAGAGCTCATCATGAAAGCAACTGTCAAAGAGGAACATGCAGTTTGTTACTGCAGGGAACCCATAAATAAGAATTCAAGCTTGTCAACATTTAGCTGCAGGAAATTTGAAGACATTCAAGCCTTAATGTCACAAACATTCATGGAGTGCCAAGAGAGCTGTGGAAATGTCTTTAATGGCACCACTTAATGGGAGCAGATAAATGCAGAATGGGGCCCAAGGCCTGTACCTGAGGAGTGCCATCAACAACTCTGTCAATACAGGGAAAATGGAGATCTCTGAAATCATGTTGGGAGTGGGGTGAGTGTTCTTGCAGAATGAAAAAGTCACAAGTGGAGCCCAAGGAGCCAGGAGTTTGGTTAGCTGCAGGGAATTCTGCCAGTTCAGGTTGGATGTACACATGAAAAAACCCCAGGTTAAATAATAACTTCGTAAACGAGAACTTCAACAAGTTCTTGATGGATCTTGTTGAGGTTTTGGGTGAAATAGTTGGACATGCCCTTTTTAAAATGAGCATTCCTAAATCTCATGGCTTCTGGAAAGCAGCAGGAAGTGGCTCTGTTGGCAGGAAAAATTCACACCCATCATCTCCTGTCTTGGGAAGGTTGTGGTCTTCTCTGTGCTCCCACTTCAATTCAAGTTTCCATCCTGTGTTATCTTTTCTAGGTAACTTTATCTTTTCTATGGAAGTAAACAGAACTTTCTATGTAAGGACACAGAACACAGATAACTTATTTTTTGGTTTTTATATAAGTTGCTAGGAAAGATTAGTAACCTGGACTGATGTGAAGTTGCACTGCAAATAATTTGGAATTCGTCATTTAAGCTCTGTGATTGTTGTGTGCAAATACTGGTGGAGGTCAGCTTTTAGAAATCAACTCCTCAAGGAGGTGCTTCTAATTAATCCTCAGTGAGCAGGTACCATTTGAAAAATGCACTTTAATCAGAAGTAACCTGGAATTACAAGCAGGAGCGAGTATGTTTGTACTAATGAGCTGGTGACATTTAAGGACATTTGTGCCAAAAGTAATTCAGCACTATGAAATGTTATGGCATGAACGTGAAAGACAAAAATATTCTTAAAATACTTTTCTTTCATGAAAAAAAAATTGCATTTAGCACTGTGTTGTTTCTGCCAGTCTTGTTTGTTGCAAGACAAATTGTTCTCTGAAATCTGGGTTACAGTTAGAGCAAGCTGCAGATTTTTGGCTTTGAAATTAAATTAAAAGTTGAGTGAACAAATTTTCCCATTTTTTTCTGTCCTTCCTCTGTTCTAAATTTTGGGGAAAAAATTTAATCAAAGCTGAAGTGCGGGTTGCTCATCTAAGAATTTTAGGTACCATTAATGATAGGGCTGTAATTAAGTGATTGATACAAGCAACATGATTTTAAAATGTGCTGATTAGGATTGGGCTGCTGAATGCAACTCCCAGTACCAAGCACTGGAGCATTTGTGTAGGTCCAGGTGGTTTTGGGCTTTCACCAGTGGGACTTGAGAAAGTTTATAGACAATTAAGTTCTGAAAACATCTATCTAATTAATACCTTGATGGCTAAAAATGTACCTATGGAAGGAAAAAAAACCCCTGTAAAATATATCCCAGTGAAGTGCCAAAGGTGTTTTCAATGAGGATTTTTATACTTCCATCACTAACTGAAATGTAAAGCTAAGGATGTGAAATTAAATTTGAAAATACATTTATGGTTGTTACATAAATGAAACAAAGTTCATTTTAAAAGTATTTTCTGTTAATTGTAAACTGAATTTGCCAGTGAGACTGGGAAACCAGTGGATAGATATCACACACCTTGCTACAGCAGGTGAGCAGCCATCAACTGTACCTGAAGGACTTCTCAATAAAATCTGAATTCCTTTGTGTTAGCACCCTGATAAAGGCATGCAGGGAAAGGTCTAGAGAATGGGAAAGGAGTTGTTGCAGACAATTTGGGTTTTCAGTCCAATTAACCTCGTTAGATGTTTGTCTCAAGATCCTGAACAGGCTGTGCACATTCTCAGTGTGGGTGTGTTATTTCCATGTGTGTGTTTGGCTGCATGTTTGTCTGGGGTTTTTTCTTATACATTTTCATATTTTATGAATGTCTGAGACACGCAGATAATTAAGATATTGCTCATCTAGGTTTTCCTGGATCCACCTTCCCACTGCAGAGCCCTTTTTTCCTCTCTGAATTGCATATTTCACATCCCATTAATGCCAGAGGGAATTCTGGAAGGAAAACAGAGCTGGGGCAAGAGCACCTGAAACTAATATTTACCACCCAGGAGACAAATTGGCTGCTTCTAAGCCAGGAGTTCACAGATTTGTGTATTTAAAAGGGCAGAATTGTCACAGTACAGAAAACAATTAATACACAGAGCCTTTATTATGCAGTGCCTGATACCAGAGTGCTGAGCATTATTAGTAAATCACAGTGGTTTATGATAAGCTCATGGCTCATTCATCTGCCTTTTTTATAGTGCAGCTTTTGCAAAGCTGCCCGAGTTAATTCTGCTATAGAAGGCCTGTGTGAAAATAGAAGCATTTCATTAAGAATACATTAAAAGGAAACTGAAATGATGAAAATATGCCAGTAATGAATCTCCACAATTAATGGCCCAAATTAATGAAGGTTTCTCAATTCAGGAATGAAATAAGAGCTCCTAGAATACCTGCTCACAGATATCAAGCTTTTAGTCCCCAAAACGAGAGGATTAATTTATGGCCTTTTCAATGGATTAATGTTATTTGGCACCATTTGTAAAGTTCTTTCTTCCCTCTCATTCTTAGGTGTAGTATCAGGAGAGGAAGCAGGAGGAAAAGGAATAATGCAAACATTCTCCTGCTTCTGCTGAAGTGTCCTGTGCATCTGCACAGCCAGCTACTCCTGGAAACAGCACAAAGTGCTGGCACAGCAATATTTTCTCTCTGATGTTTTTTTTTCATGGAGGTTTAATATGCACAGCCTGACTTCAGTACACCTGTCTGCAGGAGACTGAAATGGATCTTTCAGGAAAATGCATTTATTTTGCATGATCCCTGAATAAGTTTTACCATATGAATGTATTTTAGGTTCTTTCAAAGTAGGAAGACAAATACAGGACTGTTATATTTCAAGGAATTTCACATCTGACTTACATTGATTGAAAATAAGTATAATCTTTCTGAGAATATAATGTTCTCCTTAAAAAAAAGTTTATTAGTAACTGTTTAATTATATTCTCTGTAAATCTTGAAAATAAATTTTAAAAATCGATATGTATTTCACCCTCTCCCATATACTGCATGCAATTATGCACAGGTGGCAAAGATGTAGTTTGGTTAGACAAGACTGTTTGTCTCTTCTTGTCTCATTTGCCATCAGGTGAGAAGGTTATTTAAGGATATTTATGTTTATTAGCATTGATCCACAGGTGGAGATGCCTGATGCTGTAGGCAAATGCTTTCAGCAAGGCACTCAGTGTTACAACATGCATCATCCGTAATTAGAGACAGTCAGAAGTTTAAAGAGAGATGCTAAATGCAAATTCCAACTTTCAAAATATTGAGGGGAAAATATAAATCTTCCTGAACTTCTTATTTCCTTATAGTAATCAGCCCCAAGGAGCAGGAATCCCAGAGGAAGAGGTGATGCTTTAATCTATAGAGAATGCTGGAATTCCAGGAGTCTTGGAAGTTGTGGGTGGACAATGGTGGAAAAACCCAGAGCCTCCTTCTGTCTGTGCCTTGGCAGTTTGCGTGTAGGACTTTGGTTTTGCAGTTTTTTGGGTTTGTTTATTTGGTTTATTTGGATTTTTTTTTTTTAATCAGATCTTTCCATCTCTCTGTGCAAGGGTCACAACTCCCAAACGCTGCTGCACTCCTTTGCATGGAAGTTTGGTCAACATTAATCTGCTTCCCTCAGGGTACACACAGACAGACAGACAGACAGACACTTTCTGGACCCCAGCCAGGCAAGGCTTGAAGCAAATCACTGCTGCTCTCTTTCTTGGTGCATCTCTAGGTATTGAGTCATCTTGCATTTGTCTCTCCACAGAAATACCTGGTTTGTCCCCAGAAGTGTCTGTCCATAAATCACATACAGTGAAACATGAGGGGTGTATACCTATTTTATATATATATATATATATATAGTAAAGATTTAAATGATACATTAAATATTCTGAGTGCAAATACTTAATTGCATTTCAATAATTAAGAGAGCCAAATTTGCTATTTTCTCTCCTTTGCCATTCATTAGAATGAACTGATTCTGTGCCATTTTTTCCCTCCATTTAGTAGTGCAGTCTCTACTGTAAAAATGTATTTTGAGATATTTCCATTCTTTTGGATGCACAAGGAAAGACTAATCAGCTAATGTTAGAAGACTAACAACATTCACATGCAACAACAGATGGCATTTGGAATATTGCTGGAATAGGGAGTTTAGGATGAGGCTCAGAACTCCCCCTGTATTTCCACCCCTCTTGATGTACAGCTGCTTTTGTCTGCAGATCTCACTTATATTCAGGCACTTGCAAAACTAAAAATGATGAGCTGAAACCCAAAATGAATATGGATTTAAATATCAAAACATGGTCTTGCTTACCAGGGTATGAGATTGTTTACACTGAACCATCCTGCTTTAAGAACTGGCAATTTCCAGTTCATTATTAATGCCAACCCACCTGTATCCCGAGTGGACAAAATCCCAACAATCTGGAATACAATTCTCTGCAAAAACCACCAAGGTCAAGAAAATATTTCCTCTTTATTTTGTCTGCAGACAGCATCTAAAATGCTCTGCACATGTACCAGAACAAGTGAAGGAAATAAAGTGTTCTTTGCTGCAGTTGAAACAGAAAAGACCCACAGGGTTTCTTTCTTTGAGAAAACTTGGCACTGCTAATTTTTTGCAGTAGGGAGTTGATATTTGGCAGAGAAAGTTGTCTCTTTTTCTTGTTTCCTTAAATTGTTGGCATTTTTAGACTTTTGAAAGTGTTATTTATTAGATTGTCTGTGCAAACTTCACAGCAGACAGCCACTCAATTCTAAATTATCTGCTCCAGCCTCAACCCGCTTCAAACAGATTTGGATTTATGGATATTTACAGTAGCTGGGCATGTTGTACCATTCTCAGAGATGGATCAATCAAGCTGCCCACACTCCAGAACTGCCTGAGCTCTGTAGTGACTCATACTTCATTGCATGGGAATTAACATGGATATATAGAAATATCTCAGCTTCAGACAGTGAGGGTCAAGTTTGACCAATGCAGCTTGAATTGAAATGAATTTCAAAGGAAAAGAGATGTCCTACAGGGTATTCCAGAGACTGGGATGAGTTATTAAAGTTTGCATACCTGACCAAAGTTACTGATTTTTCACTGCATTATGAGTTTTCTGTACTCAGTGTCTTTGAAAGTTGAGCTCCTGATTTTTAAGACAGACTTAGATGCTGAAATTTTAGGCTCATCTAAAAGGAAAAGTTAGTATAAGGATATTTATATGAGGTTACAATTGTTACAAACACAAGATGAAATCAAAATTATTAATTCTGAAATAACTGTGAGGTGCTTTGAGCATTAAAGCCCTTATTAATATTTTGTAAGTAATTAAGTCATGCACTTTTTTTCTTAACCCTGAAGTAAAATCAACTCATTTTTAAATTAGCCTGATGCTGAAAACTCAGATTTTCTTCTACAGTGGTGTCATTTTTCTGGTTCTGGTCTTTATATCTATATCTATCTATATGTAAGTATTTTTTTTTTTTATTTTTACTTTCATAATAGACAGCTTATTCACCAAAATGAAGTTTATCAGGCAAATGACAGGATGTAACAAATAACATCAGTGTGTCATTTGTCTCTAACCACCAAACAATGCAGCTCCAGCTTTTCTAAGCAATCATTTCTGTAGATCTATGTGCCAATAACAAATATTTTATGTCAGAACAACTCCAAAAATTTCCTGTTGCTTCTCTAAGGCCAGCAGAACCAAAACAAGTTGAGCAGAGGGCATTTGCAATACAGAGCACTTGAGAGACATTTTGAAAGATGTTTGAAAGATATTCCCTTCTTGCTGCTCAGAAGGGTTGGCTCTAATGAAATACCTTGACCTTTAATTCTGAGTGTTCCTACTTGTGGTGGCATGAAATTACTTGATGCTTTAAAAAAAGCCAAAATTAAGGCACCAAATATAAAAATAAAACTCTTCTGCAGCTGTTTTATGTGGCAGAAGTATAGCTGAAAATACTATATGTGCTTTGCCTCATTTTCAAAGAAAATATTATGTCATTGTGTCCCCAAATCCTTAAATTCTTAATTTCATGGAGCCAAAGGTGGGTTTCAGCCTGACATGCCAGTGTCTGATCAGTGCTTATTAAGCCTGTTGACTGACCCCCAAGTGTCACACTTGAACCTCACTGCAATCATTTGAAAAATTATTTCTGAATTTGAAAAACTTGTTCTTGACCTCATTTCCCACAGTTACAAATGAAGGCATTCCGGAGGTGGCTGCTGAGTGCCTTTACCGCTGGATCCTGACCCTGTTCTGAGGGGAGGGTGGGAGGCCAGACCATGAGAAGATTTGCAGCTGTATTTTTTAAGTACTTTTTTTTTTTTATTTTTCCATTTTTTTAGTGACTAATATAAAGGAGAAAAGATAGGGAAAAATAAATAAAAAAAAAAAAATTCCAGGCTAAGCCTAAAAAGAGTTGAGCAGCGTGACGGTGTTCACAGGGGTCTTAGGATGAGGGAAGAGACAAGGATCTGACTCCATATTTCAGAAGGCTGATTTATTATCTTATGATATATATTAATTAAAAATATACTAAAAGAATAGAAGAAAGGATTTCATCAGAAGGCTGGCTAAGAATAGAAAAAGAAGGAATGATAACACAGGTTTGTGTCTGAGAGAGTCCAAGCCAGCTGACTGTGATTGGCCATTAATTAGAAACAACCACATGAGACCAATCACAGATCCCACAGCAGCAGATAATCAATATTTACATTTTCTTCCTGAAGCTTCTCAGGAGGAAAAGCCCTAAGGAAAGAATTTTTCATAAAAGATGTCTGTGACACTTGCAGGCTCCCTTCAGTACAGGAGGCCATAATTGGGTCACCCCAAATCTTCTCTTCTCCAGGTGAAGCCCTCAGCTGTCCCAGCCTGTTTCCATGGTCAGGAGCATCCTGGTGGCCTCCTCTGGGCTCTCTTCAGGTCCTTCCTGGGCTGGGGTCCCACCTGAGAGGGGCAGAATCCCCTCCCTGAGCTCAGCCCAGGGCACAGGGCTGGGACGTGCCCCACCCTCACCCCCAAATCCTTCCTGCCTCTCAGCCTCAATCAGGTCGATTTAAACTGCTCTTGCCAGAGAAAACATCATGAATTTCCTTCCCTGCTTTGTTCCTCTGCCACAGAGCTGCATTGCCGTGGCTCACTGTGGGATTATTTGGCTGACAGCAGCTCAGGTACCCCTGGGCACAGCTGAACTGGGGATGGGTGTTTTTCAAAGCAGCTTACATCTTAGCTCAGTTCTGCCATCTCATTCTCCCAGGCATATTATCTCTTAAAAGAGCGTGCTACATCTGCCTGAATGCAGGCACTTTACAAGGGCTTTATTCTAATTGTTGTCTCGTTCTCAGCTGGCCAAACACAGCCCTGCACAATGAAATCCGTGCTGCAGCCGTGCTGACCAGAGGTGTCATTCCTGAAAGAGCTGCTCACTTCAGTGGGGAAGCGAGCAAAAATCCTGGGGCAGCAGAAAAGACAAGAGGAAAAATCTTTACTTTTAATTACCTGGAAAACAGGCTCTCAAAGGCTCAGCTCTCCCAACAGCCTGCCCACGAAGCTGTTGACAAGTAGAGCAGAGACCAAAAGTAAAGGGTTCTGTGCCTGGAACAATTACCAGCAGAGCAAAAGGCCCAGTGCAAACACAGGTGCTGTGTCACAGCACAGTCCCCTGAATCCTCACCAAAGCCATGCTCAGCTGCAGCAATAATGCAGAGATTTTTGACAAGGAGTGATTTTTGATGGAGGTGGCAGTATCATATAGCTCTGCTGCTCTTTTATCAGCACAGCAATGGAGCTGTCTTCTGTCAAGAGACAAGGGAAAGATGCCAAGGGAAATAAAACCAACCAGGCAAACTTTTCACATCCGGACTGATGAGCTGTGCGCTCTTGTTTGGAAAATTTAAGGCACTGGAAGCTCAAAAGCCTTTTTGCCAATATAGTTTTAAATGATAATGCAAAGGCTTTTGTGAGATTGCTCACAATTTATTCTAATAAAACCAGCTCCACTGTGAGTTTAACCAGTGCCTGTGCTGTGAAGCAATACTGCAGAGAAACCTTCTTGCATTTTTGAATCTCACAGCTCTGTGGCTTTGTTTGGTTTTTGGAGGTTTTGCACAGAGACCTGACAGGGGATGTGAGGGAAGGGATACTCAGGGTGCTCATCTTGGGGGAACCTCTGGTTACAGGAACTTCGCTTTTTGGGAAAAGTTCACATGTGGATTCATGTCTAATCTTTCAGACTTTTCCATCTTATTAACTGAATTTAGAACTTAATTAAATCTTAATGTCTGCGAATCAGATGCTCTCCCTGGACGTTTCAGAGCTATCTATAAATAAGAATTTTATGCAAACATTCTCTCCATTCCCTGATATGCTGGGGATGGAAAAAATTCAGTTGAAATAAACAGAACCAGGGTGAACTTTCCCTATCCCTACTCCCAGCCATCTGGATTCATTCCTCTCATCTGATAATGAGTCCCTATCATCATTTATTCCTCCAGTAGATTTCTGGACCTGTTCTCAACCCTGCAATCTCTAATATTGCCTGAGGAGTTTACAAAGATAGCCTGGAAGGTAGCTGCAGATTCATTCTCATTACTTTAATGAATTTCTGACCAGTGGTCCAGGCTATCAGCCCTGCATTTAATTAAAGCAGCACAAGCTGTGTACCCACCAAATGTCCAGGCAAAGGTCAGCAATCCGTTCCAGGCTTCAGCGCTCTTGAAGCTGTTGTAGGACTGGAAGGAGCCTCTAAAACCAGACAGAAATGCAGCTCAGCAAAGAGGGGCTGTGCTTCTGCTCCTTTTCCTCTGATAGCCTTGAATTTGCACTGGCTCACACAGGCAGCTGCCTCCTCCCATCACTTTTTGGGAGTTTTTCAGCTGCTCAGCTCTCTGAACCATCCAAATGCATCTGGGTGGCAGGGCTGGGACACGGGGAAAAAGAAATCTCTGGCTTGGATTATTCCAGTTTTCTGTAGAGCAGCACCTTTCCAGCCTCCATGTGTTTATGTGCACGCGTAATTTTGAGATGTTGAAAAACTTCAATGAGGATGCTTTGCTGTGGTTTTCTCCACCTTTCTCTCCTCCTAAGTTCTCACTCAAATTCAGCTGAGGGGAAGCAGACACCACCATCACCCCCACCCATTCTGCTCCCAAGTAAAAGAGATTTTGGGGCTAAAGTAGAGTTTATTTTCAATACTCAGATTATTTTCTTCTTTATCTCCCACTTTGGCAGTAGGGAGATGGGCATGCAGCGTTGCTTAGACCACAGAAGCTCTCTAGGGAACCAAATTCCTTTTAAAGCATTATTTTCCATATTTAAAATTAATTGGGTAGGTGTTGAATGATCAAGACCATTTTATAAGAGGCTCTAGTCCTTTTCTGCTATCTGGTGCTGTAGAAAAGACATAATTAACATCTGCCAGCATAAAGGCAGGCATGGATTTTATTACAAGCATTACTTTCTGAGGACTTGAATGACTTTGACCTCGAAATGTTAATCTTGCTGAACTCCAGAGCAAATATCAAATGTCAGGAAATTCCAAATAGATCTGTGGGCTTTGAGTACTTAAATTAGTCTGCCTTTAAACAGAGAGGGGTTTACAACTTATTAACAGAGCTGTCCCTCAGTTCTGAAATGGACAGGAAGGTTCTGTGGTGGGCTGATAAAGAGGAAAGGAGAAAAAAGTGAGGAAAAACCTCCTGGGTTAATGTGGGAGCTGCAGCCAGGGCAGAGCATCCTTCCCAGGAATCCATGGCATTCTTTGTCCTTTCCCTTCTCATGGGAGAGGCGAGGCTGCTCCTCCTGAGCTGTGTCCACAGCTGCCAGCAGGTTCTACAGGGGAAAGACTTGCAAGAAGATTTAATATTCAGTAGGACACAGCTAGCCTTGTTTTGAATTTTTATTTTCTTTTTAAATCAAGCTGTTTGAAGTCAACGCCACTATTAGTGTCTTTGCCATCATCTCTGGTGTCTGGGTTTCATTGGGTTTTCAGGGCATGCAGTTCTGATGCCTGGTGGGACTCAGCTGGGTACAAGGTTTGGGTTTTCTTAGAGGAAACATCTACTATTTGTATTATTTAGTTTAATATGCACACAACAAATATAAAACTACTTATCACTAAAAGCCCTTTGGTTTGAATTGCATTTTCAAAAAAAGAGTGAATTTCATTTTTTTTTAAGAAAACAGCTTTTGGTGGGTGCAAGCAAACATCTTCCCTAAAGAATGAAATCTGTGTTTTTACACAAAAACAGAGCTGGAATTTTACCTGCCAGTGGTAATTGATACCAACTGCTCAGGGATGCACCTTCAAAAAGCAGCATAACCAGATATTTCCCTGATGCTGGAATGCCATTACCCAAATCTCTTTCTAATGTGCTTGGGGTCTTTCTCATGCTCTGCACTCCAAAGCTGTTCCCATTTCGCTGCTGCTGCTTGCCCCCTGCTGTTTTTGCTGTTGTTCTCTGAAAGGAAACTTTAACAACCACATTTCTTTGATCTTAGACATATTTAGATGTAGATATACACAGGTGTGGTGATACCTGTGTGCCTGCGTATACATATGTGAAATCAAGGTGAACACGTGAATAATTCCATATTTAAGCTGCTTTTCATTCAACAAAGAGTACTGTGAAAACTGAAAGCCAAATCATTTAGACTTGATTGGAAATTAAATAAGATTTTCCTGTATTTTATATAACAAGGGACCACAAACCATCTATATTAGTCTGCACACATTAGAAGAAATGCTAGGTGGAAATCTTTGAAGGTTCACCTTAAAAAAATAAAAAATAAGGAGATATTTTACAACAAAGCAGGAATGCTTTTCCCTAAAGTATCATTTTTTAAAGAGAATTGAAGACTTTACTGTGCTCAAAAAACCTGCACAGTTATAATTCTGTGAGTAGTGGCATTCCCACTAGGAATCTTTGCTGTTGGTAAAAGAAAAGAAAAAGGCATTTTTGCTGTTTTGTATTGATTTGTCAGCTAAGTAAACCCCTTCAATAAACCTATTAGCAATGCCAGAGTGATCTTTTACTTTGGAGCACTTGCAAAAAAGAATTTGCAGTGGGTTTGGCAGTGCCAGTCGGCGACCCCAGGATGCAAATCTGTGTTGTGGCGCTGTGGCCTCCGTCCTGCTCAGGCCATAAAAACAGAATAAGATTTGTCCATTGGCTGGGAGTCTCCGGATGCTCTAAATTTCAGAGAGGAAGATTCATTTTGGGGGGAGCGTTTCCTCAACATTTTCCTTTTCACAGGGAGTTTTCCTGCCCTGCTGTGTGAGCGTTGCCTCTTGAATGACCCTGATCACTTCAGTGATAGCGCATCAGGCACCTTTGTGCTGGAAAAGGCAGCGCCTCCCTGTTCCAAAAGCAGCTTTTGGAGAGCAGCCTGGCTCTGTTCAGCTGGATCCAGCTCAGTGCAGGGCTCCCAGCGCTCCTGAATCCCCAGCCCATCCCCTGAGGGCAGCCCTGGCGCTGACAGGAGCCCGCTGCTGCTGGAAAACTTGGAACACATCTGGTTTCAGCTGAATGTTTGCTCTGGGTCATGAAAATTGCTTTAAACTTAGGAATAAATAGCAGACTTGGTCCCTTAAAATTATATTCCACTACCTAAAAAAAGTCAGGTCAGGTAATAAGTTCTGGTTTTCAGTTTTTTTTATGTTTTTTTGTACTCATTACATCTATCCTGGGAGATGAGCATCCTAAGCAAAGTCTTTCCATCAAATCCCTTGAGAATTTCTGTTTTTTTTTTTTTACTCCTAGCATGGTATTGTCTTTCATGGAGGATGAAATTCCCAAGAACAATCCCATGTGTGGAGGGAGTGAGAGCCAGGAGACAGTAACTGCTCTGATACACAAAAAATGCATTAGATTTGGACAAAACCTGCAGGAAGGAGGTGACTCATCTTTAGTCACCTTGTTTTGAACTTATTCAATATTGCAAAGTATTGCACACAAGCTCAGCTGGTGTCTGGAGACACTCAGGGGGAGCAGCAGCCCTGAATTCTGAATTTCCTGTGATTTCCTGTCATTGGAGGGTTTTAGCCCGACCACTTACGTTATTTTAATGGAGACATTTCTATCTAATGTCCTTTGTTTCTTTTAAACCATTGCAAAAAAAAAAAAAAAACAAACAGAAAAGGGGGTCGTATTAATAATGTATTATGCCTGAGACTTCTTCAAATATGATCAATGTTAATGGGATCATTGAGACTCCTCTCTAGAGATCAGATTTACTCTTTAGAGCTGCTGCAGATCATGTTTTCCCTGAACACTAAATAGGAAGCATAGTACACAATGGCTTGCTGCTGTTATCAGTGTCAATGGTGTTTTATCAGCCAGTTCATTGACATTAGAGACTGTGCAGTCCAATGCCATTTTTTGCCCTATTAATTTAAAAGGAAAAAAAAAAAAAAACCATAAAAAACCCCATCAAACCAACCAAACAAAAAATGCCTTATAATTTTTTTTTCTTATTTTTTAACCAGACATCATCATATGCACGCACCTATGAAATATTTTACTGGCTTTTAAAGGTAAAAAAAGAAAAGTTCAAAATAATTCTGCTTGCAGATTTTACAACACTCTGCCTTGTTAATTAGCACAGCTTCAGAAAAAGGCAGCAAACATTATACAAGCCCACAGAAGCCGATTCTGATGCATCCATGCTACATCAGGGCTTTTACAAGGCAGAGATTTGTCCCTGCTGAAGGCCTGCAGTGTGATAAGATTTTGAGAATTCACACTGGAGGTCAACATGAATGAGTAAAGAAGTTTTGAAATTTCAGTTTAGAGCACTGGACACAGTTTCGGCGCCTTTAAACCTTGAAAAAGGCACTGAAACCTTGAAAAAGGCTCAGAGCAGATGCCTTTTTCCTGGTTTCAGTGCCTTTTTTCATGATTTCAGTGCCTTTTTTATGGTTTCAGTGCCTTCTCCATGCTTTCAGTGCCTTTTCCATTATTTCAATGCCATTTGAATGGTTTCAGTGCCTTTTTCAAGGTTTCAGTGCCTTTTTCAAGGTTTCAGTGCCTTTTTTATGGTTTCAGTGCCTTTTTCATGATTTCATTGCCTTTTCCAAGCTTTCAGTGCCTTTTTTATGGTTTCAGTGCCTTCTCCATTATTTCAATGCCTTTTTAATGGTTTCAGTGCCTTTTTCATGGTTTCAGTGCCTTTTCCAGGGTTTCATTGCCTTTTCTAAGCTTTCAGTGCCTTTTTTATGGTTTCAGTGCCTTCTCCATTATTTCAATGCCTTTTTAATGGTTTCAGTGCCTTTTTTCATGGTTTCAGTGCCTTTTCCAGGGTTTCAGTGCCTTTCTCATGCTTTCAGTGCCTTTTTAATGGTTTCAGTGCCTTCTCCATGCTTTCAGTGCCTTTTCCATTATTTCAATGCCCTTTTCATGGTTTCAGTGCCTTTTCCATGGTTTCAGTACCTTTTTCAGGGTTTTGGTGCCCTTTCCAAGGTTTCAGTGCCTTTCTCGTGGTTTCAGTGCCTTTTTCTTGGTTTCAGTGCAATACCTGTGTGTCTCTGCCTTGGCATGGTTAAAGAGCTTTCCAACCTCGTTACCTTCATTTTTCAAGCTGGGGAGTGCAACATGAGTAACTGCACATGTAATGATCTGCTTTGAATTAAGAATGAAGTAGAAATATCGTTTAATCACCCCAGGTGTCTTTCCAAGGAGGAGCCATCACTTATCCTGCCGTGCTCCATCCATCACTTGGCTGGGGGAGCTGCCCTGCTTTGTACAGGGTTATTTTAGGTGTGGCCGAGCCTGCTCTGAGATTTCAGGGATTTCTGCTCCTGTCCAAACCCCAGCCTGTGAGGGGTGGGAGAGGATACAAGGAGTGCCCACATCACAGCAGCAAAGCTCGGAATCACTTCCTGCCAGCCTGCAGAACAGCCCATTGTGCTGTGACTTGTTGAATTTTGAGGATTTTGAATTCCTCCTGGTGACAGGAATCTGCCGGCAGCCTTCAGAGAGGCTCCCTGCAGGTGTGAGCAAGCCCCTGAGGTGTCAATGTGCAGAGCAGCCCTGCAGGGACCCAAAAACATCCCCCACGCCTCTGCTCCCCTCCTGTCCACCAAACACAGGGCACTGAAAATGCATTTATGGCCAAATGTCTTTGTGAGATTTGGTTATATTCAGTTTATATTCAAAGTTTATATTCATCCTTCACTGCTGCAGTAGTTTAGAGGTTTTTGAGGCTGAGTCTTATTTCATGCCTGTCTCTTTTAATGAGGGCAGGTTTTTACTCAGGGCTGGGCTGGTTTAGCAGCTGAGGCAGCACAGCTGAGCAGCGCTGAGCAGTTTCCATTTGCAATGAGGCTGTTGACAAAAGTTTCAGGGAATTGAAATGAGGTCTGAAATATCCTTCCTGCCTTCACCAGGATGTTTGGAAGCCCTAGGGTGCTCCAGACTGTGAAAGGT
The DNA here is from genome assembly GCF_035770615.1 of Melospiza melodia melodia. Lineage (NCBI taxonomy): Eukaryota > Metazoa > Chordata > Aves > Passeriformes > Passerellidae > Melospiza > Melospiza melodia. The sequence continues at coordinate 17,748,637 of NC_086209.1, read as the reverse complement.
TTGTAATTAAAGGCTCACCTTCTGTATACTAATGAAAGGCTCAGAAGTGCAGCTTTTAACGTGGAGGGGATCGCTACATCCTGCGTTTTTCACTTTGAGATTTTTTAGAAAGACTGACTGTGTCAGAGGACACATCCAGAGAGCTGTGCTGAGGGGTGACAGCGTTGGTGAGACAATTAAGGCAGGGTTTAAATGTGTGCTGGGCAAGATCTTCCACTCGTTTCACAGCTCCAGCGTGGCACTGCAGCTGTGACGCTGGTACAGATGGGGGTACTGGGGGCACTGGTGCAGCTCTGTGGGGCTGATGTCTTTTTGGGCTACCTAAAAACAGAGGCCAGGCAGAAATAAGGGAATAAAAAGCAGTGATATTTATTGAAGGGCCTTCAGGTACATTTAAGGCAGACAAGGCCCCCCAGGGCCAACACCCAAAAATGGATGTGGGGTCATGGCTTTTCACACTTTTGTTAGTTTGGTCCATTTGCATCTTAGGGGTTAATATTCCAATTATAGCTTAGGATAATGAAGTCATTGACCCCAAGTTTGCTCTCCAAACTCACTTGTTTTTACATTTCTTGGGCCCTGAGGCAATGAGGTGTCCTTGGTTGCCAGGCCTGGAGAGGAATTGTTGTGTCTGCCCCAAATGGGGAAGCAGCAGCTCCCACTGTGTGTGGAGTTCAGAGTTACACGCTAAAGAACTGCAGGATTACAAATACATTAAAAATACAAAATCTCAAATCCCAAGACATCATCACAGATGGTGGCACTGGTGCAGCTCTGTGGCTCTGGCTCCTCTGCTCCTGCCAGTCCTGCAGGGTGCTGCCTGAGCGTGGCCATTCCTGTCTGTTCTGGCTGTAAATGTCATGTCCCATCTCTCACGAGAGAGAATTAGGGGAGCACTGAGCAACGTTTCTCTAAACACGAACTGGTACAATCCCTCTGTGTTCCATGAAATGCCTGGGCACTCTGCCCTCGCTGGATTTTTTGCTTTTTCTACAGGATTTGAAAACAGTAAAAGTATCACATGGAACCTCTGTGTCCTATATATCAGTGTTGTGGATTTGATAAAAGCTCTCTCTAGCTGTTTTTACGTAAAGAAAAAATAGATGAGTCAGGTAAAGAGAATTCAACCAGGTGTCAGTCAGCTTCATCTGTTTATAATCTTTACAGATTTGTTATGCACTGTTTTGAACTTTCTGTCTTTATCTTCACTTACAATGTACCAAAATAGAATGTTTCACCACTAAAAAACAACTCTGGGTGCAGACAATATGCAATCCACCCCTAACACCAGAACTGTTTTCACTTATCAAGCACAAATATTAACAGATGTGAAAAAATAAATTGATAACTCAGCACATTTTTCTAGATTCTGCTTGCAAACGCTTGTACAAGGACTATTGTTTCATGAGGCACAGTTTCTAAAGAAAGGAACTAAAGAAAATTAAAGGCTGAAAGAAAATTACCATGGGAATGACTATTTCAATTGGAACATTCAGATGTGACAATCTCAGGTGCTGTGGTGTTTTTTCTCTTTGAATTTCCCACCAATGCACAATTTGAATTTATTCTAAAGGCAACAAATTTGCTGCCCTGTAGAAAACCCTTTCCATGGACAGCTGCGTTTCAGTATTTTCTTGTACACCCCTGTGTGGAGATGGAATCCATCTAAATATGAGGAGAAAAGGGGTGGGTCACATATTTTCCCTTAAGTGCCTGTAGGTGTTGTGAATTTGCCTCTTTTTATTTTTTTTTTTTTTTTTTTGCTGCCTCCAATAAATAGTTGGACACATGATAGGAAAATAATTTATTCTAAACTGAATAAATGGAGCAAGGTGCTTCTCCTTAAAAATAAACAAAACTGAAGCTCCCGTGTCTCCCTGTCCTGCTGCTGGGTGGAATGTCACCCCTGACTCAGGATAAATGACACAGCTTTACTGTAGCCCAGATTTAACAGCTCCTTGAGAGATACATCAAACAATTCACACTATGCATGGAGAGGAACAGCAATTCATCCAAGGGTGGCAAATCTGGGACGTGACAGCGACGAAAGGGAAAGGCAAAGCGCAGAGCCACATTTTCATTCTGCTGCCTCTCCGCACAGGTCATGAGAGGCAGTCCATCCATTCCCTCAGTGCAGCACCAAGTTAAATATATTCACAACCACTTCCAAAGCCACTCTTTCTCCCTTTTAATTTTATGTCAATCAGCCATCGCTGAGATAGTTTAAATCCTCTCCAAAGCAAGGGTTCATCTAAATTAAAATGTGCTGTGGGTTGGCTGTGGGAGTGTGTCAGACTCTCCTGGTGTGGACAGCACTGTAAATAGGTGTGTTCCTGGGCCAGGTGCCTTCCCTAGCACCAATCTCTGCAGCACTGGCCTCACAAAACAGGATCCAAATCCTCTTTCATTTGCATTAATAAAAAAAAAGGGGAGGAGGGGAGAGAATATGACCATGCAAGTTAATGAAGTTAATTACATTCATATCAGTTAGATGCAGAGGAATGAAAAGGACAATTTGTGTAAGCAGAGAATTAGCTCTGGTATTTTCCCTGTAACATCAGCAGCCTGGAGAGAAAGGAGCACTTAAATCCTTCCCACTGAACTCTCACTTTTCAGGGAGAACACACAGAATGGGGCAGGATGGTGGGAAGGACAAAGATCCAGGAAAAGGACTCAGGTGGGACCAGGCTTAGGGAATCTGCTGGTGTCAAGGGAAGAAAAGTCTGTAGGGATCTAAATAATGAAAATCATCTTAGCAGGACCTCCTGAACGCTTCCTTAGGGCTCAAGCATGAAGAACCTTCTGGCACCTTTCGGTAATTAAAGGTCCTGCAAGAAACCTGGAGAGGGACTTTGTACAAAGTCGTGCAGTGAAAGGACAAGGTGTGTTGCCTTTAGAATGATATAATTGAGATTTAGATTAGAAATTGCAAAAGAAATTGTTCCCTGTGAGGGCGGGCAGGTGCTGGCACAGCTGTGGCTGCCCCTGGATCCCTGGAAATGTCCAAGGTTGGACAGGGCTTGGAGCAGCCTGGGATGGTGGAAGGTGTCCCTGCCACGGCAGGACCTGAACCAGGTCCCTTCCAACACAAATCATTACAAGAATTTATGATTATTGTACTCACTTTTTTACAGTCACAATCTAACTGTTGGATTTACCAATTCAGGGCTTGAGAGAACCAGCGAACTGTGGAAAGCTTTTCTTTCCCGAATCAAAGCCAGGAAATTTTAAAATGTGACTAAGAAAAGTCTTCTTCCCTGTGAGAATCCCAGATTGTTTCACTAGGGCTAAAAGAGCATTTCCCTCGTGTCCAAGGGAGACAGAACCATCTCAGCCCTGGCTTTAACCTTTTAGCCTTCATTTGGAGCAAGACCTGTAAATCAAAAATTTAGAAGGGAATAATTACTCTCACTGAAGGCAATCATATGAGACTTGTAAAGGAATTTTCCTAACACTATCAATTACATCAGATATTATTACCTCAGAACACAGCCCATGAAGAACTTTTCAGGAAGAATCAAAACTAATTTATAAAGTCTGTAATTAGAATTACAGTTGAGAATTAAATCAGTGCTTGAGGTCTTCTATGATTGCAATATCCTTCTCTTATATTTTTTGCATAATATTAGAGTTAGACTTTCCTTTCCTTGAATTTGGCTGTGAAAAGGAAAGAAAGGATCCAATGGATTTATTCTTCTTTCTGTTTTTTTTTTTCTTTTCATGTTCCTTCAGAGGCTTCAAGGAGTCACTGCAGGTGCCCAGCCTGGGTGTTTTGCTGCCCTTGGTGTTGGTGGTCTCTTGGTATCCCCTTTACCACCTCCGGGCAATCCAAACCCTCCTCACTCCTTCATCCTGAGTTAAACTCATCTAAACTCCTTCTACACTGAACAATTTCCTGAATTCTCAGTCCCAAATTCATTAATCAGGACTTACAAGACTCAGATCTTATGGTTAAGGCAAGTTGTTAATTTCAGGGGTACCACTCCATGCTTCAGCCCACCTGTCTGATGCTCAGAAACCAAAAGACACTTGGAAATTCTACTTTAACTGGGTGTTTAATACCTTCCAAGCGCATCAGTGCCTTTGATTCCCAGGGCTGTGTGATCAGCACCTTTGAGCAGCACACAATGCCTTCTATTTCTGATGTAACAAGCGTTCCAATGGCAGCAAATTGCTCTCGCTGGTTTTGCATAGGGTTCATTGTTTCCTTGCTTTCCCCGCTTTGATCCCTCACTGCATCCAGGGGGATGAGAGGAGCGATGAGTGGCATCTCCTGGTGCTCAGCTCTGCCCCACAAACCACTCTGGCAATGGCAGTGCCCAAATGCTGCCAGCCTCCCGCCCCAAGGGCTGGAAAATTCCATTCTCCGGAATTCTGCCCGCGCTGGGAAATCTGGGATTTGCAAAGCTGGGGTTTGAAGCTGGACCTTGGTGCTGCTGCTGGGCCAGCCCTGGTTTGCACAAACCACTGTGCTTTGGGAGCTGGAGATGGTTTGTGGTCCTGCAGGGAGGGGACAGATGAGGGCAGCTCTGTCTGCACGATATCAGTCACTCTTCTAAAAACTATTCACTGTTCATGTGCAAGCCAAATAGCACAGGAGGAATGCTGCTATATAAACTCAGTTTGTGTTGATGGTTCAATTCCCATTTTAATTATAAAATGGAGCACAACAGAGTTGTCTTAAGGAAATTCACAAATGTGTTGTCAGTGGTAAATTTACATAATTCAGCAAAACACAGGCTGTTTCTGACAGTGCCATTTAGACAGAACTGTGGTGCTTTAATCTACATCTCACACATAATTTTAACCCTCATTGTGAGTGTTAACGGCCAGAGGCACAATGACCAGGCTGGGAAGAGATTCTGCAAAATCCCCCTGGCCTCAGTCACCCACATACTCCAGAGCAGAGTCACTAACAGGTGATTTAGAGGGAGGGAGAACACACTCTGGGTTACATAAACATGTAATATGGGGTCTGATATATTTGTAATCTATTTTATTTGGGATTTTGACAATGGTTCTGTGATAGCAGGTCTGTGAAGCTGTTACTTACATGAGTCTGTGCTCTTTTATTGTCTTTTACATGAGTATTATTTCTTTTCTGGTTGACAGTGGGGTTTAGCCTGACTTTGATAATGAGCAGAGCCATTGCTTATCCTTAAAAGAATGCTTACATTCAGAACTAAAACTGGTCAATAATGCTGCATTAGAAGAGTGAAGCTTTTTCTTTGTTTTTGTTATGTGAGGGGGTTTTTGTTTGTGGATTTTTGGGTTTGTTTTTTTGTATGAAATGTTTTCCACAGCATTGTTTTCTGTAAATCCAACTGTTGTTTTTAAAACAGCCAAGCCATCACGCAGCCTCCATGTACCCTTCTAGGAGATGAATAGAGTATTGGAAATGTTATATTCTCCATCCAGTGCATCTAAGGGAATACTTATATTTAAATTTTGCTTCATCCTCTTAGTATGAATTCATGTCATTACCAAATGGTAAACAAAAACAGATGTCAGGCTCACTTTAGGAAAAGTGGTGAGCTTGCAGTTAGATATTGAAGTAAACTATTTCTGAGAGCAGGAGCTTGATATATTCCTGTTTTTCCCTTACAAATGAATATTTTTACATTGGACATGCCTTTAGTGCCCCTAACTCTTCATAGGAGAAGGTAGCCAAAAAAATGAAAATAAAAATCAAAAAGAAGTTGGAAAAATCAAAGCCATTAGGATGAAGAACTTTGAGAATGTCTGGTGAGTTAAGGGTATTTGTTTATTAAGAAGTGAAGAGAAAAGAACATCTGGCCATTAAAATAAGATGAGCGGGCTATGGAATAAATTTATATAAATAAGCCTAGCTTAAAAAGCAGAACAGTTGTGTGCTTTGCTACTAAACAGATTTCGTGGCAGTACTGCAAACTTGCCAAGATATTAAGTAAATGAAAGGCAGCAATCAAGTCTTTAAGTACATACCTTAATGTCATAAGAGTATTATGGGCTTACAGAGGAGGAAAGCTTATAAAAGCACTGACCTTCATCTGTGCTGATGTGAAAGGCATTCAGGTGAGTGAAAATAGAGGTTTTTGCAACATTACAGACACCAGCTCAGAACAAAGGAATTGTGTGAGTGCAAATGTTGTAACAAAAGTTTATAATGAGGGTTGTCTTTATTCATGAAATCGTAATTGAAGGTGCTTTGTTGTTTTCTGCCAGGAGGTGTGAGATGTTCTCAGGTACAAGAAGTGTTCTGTGAGGGCACAGCCACTGGAGCACAGTTCATACTTGCAATGGAAATAGATTTTCTCTCCTTTGGCATAGGGGCAAAATGTTTACCAGTTTAAAGGTATTTAACAATAAAGGCTCCAGCAAAGCAAGCAAACGTTGTGCTGGATAGCTGTGAAGTGGAAAATAAACAGAGCTGTCGATATTCAGACCATGTCTGCCTCAACTCCCTGCCTTGGTCCCTGTCCCTCTGCTGGCTAACTCCTGGTCACTGCAGTGCTGAGCTCCCTTTGGAATGAAAGAACTTTGTCCCTCAGATGGATTTTGGGGAATGATTTGAGCCCCATTTCACTGCCTTCGTCCTGGAGGGTCCTTCATGTTCTGACTGCAGCTCTCAGTGCCATTGCATTTCCTGCTTCTCCTTTTTGCCCAGAGATCATGCTCTGTGCAAACCAGTTATGTTTGAAACCAGCTACATGTGAAAAGTCACAGTTTGAAGATGACAACTTGTATTTTCATTATGGAAATGTTTGCCTTAAGGCAACTGACTCCGTGATAAAAACCTCAGACTTTGAATATTCCATGCTTCCCACCCAAAAATCACCATTGGTTTTGTGGTTTGGTACGTGATCAACAACTAAGGAGAAAAATCTGGAATAATCCAGAGCTAGCAAATGTTGAAATTAATTACTCTGATAGAGTACACACAGGAGTGTGTATTTCAATTTTCTTATTAATTGAGAGAAATGAAGGATGCTTTTAATATGTCAAACTATTTAAATAGTAAATTTTAAAAGCCATGTGTTTTAATGTAAAGTGTGAATCCTGCTCATCTCACCTCACTGGGTCTGGCTCTCTGAGTCAGCTGCAGTGGCTTTGATTTTGGAGGAAATGAGCAGTTGAGTGGAATTAGAAGTAAGGTATATTAATTTATAGAAAACTAATAACATTCAGCTTTCTTGTTCTACTGTGTTCCATAATGCAAATTTATCTATCAAAGAGAAAAATGCAGTGCAATTAAAAAGTGATTAAGAAAGTAAACAAAAACTTGTTTTATCAAATTACATCACCATCCCACCAAACATTTAAATTAGTCTTTGAAGGCTCCTCTCAGCTGAAGCCATTCTCAAATTCTAAGGATTTGTGCTAAGAATATAGAACTGAAAATCAGTGGGTTCTTTCAAACCATCAGGTCTTGCTGTAACATGTCATTCAGTCCTTCTGAATTAAATGCATCTCCTGTGGAATTTTGTGGTGGGATTTTCTAGATGATGCTGGTTTTTGAGAAATTTTCATTTAGCAGATGATCATGAAAAGGACAGTTATTCTGGGGTTCTTCACATTCTCTGTGAAATAAAAATACTTCAGGGCAGTTTTCGAGGAACCAGCTTCAGAGCCAGAGGCTGAGAGCCAGGAATATTTATATATATATAAAGATATTATAGAGCACAGTTCAAAATTTATAGAACATCAGAATATATGGCAAAAGGCAGCACTAAATATTATTTTTCATTGCGGGTCTGAGGTTCATTGTCTCAGCTGTTGCAGCCACACAGAATCATTGATTGTCATTGATAATTCTCTTCCATCATTTGGGAGTGCAATTTTTATGTTTAAATTTGGTTTTCACACAGCTCAGGTAGTCAGGAATAAAGGTTTAAATAATAATAGACTGGAGCACAACCAAGTTACTCCAAAAATCTGTTCTCAGTTGCAACTGGGTTGTTTCCCAGGCTGTATTTGGGGCAGGTCTGGTGTCAGGGTTTGAAGCCTCACCCAAAGGGCACCAAAATCAAGGATATTTTTGCTCATGAATACAGGGTGGCTTTGATCAGGTCCTGTGGATTTATAGTGCTCTAATCACAAATACTCTAGAAATTATTTATTCTGATTATTTAGGGCCAATTCTTTAGTATTCCTGTGCCCAAAGGGATGAGCAAATGGAAGGCAGAGACTGTTCTGCATGGATGAACAGATGAGCAGGGTGGGAGAAACCCTGGAATGGAATTTCCAGGCTGTGAGAGCACCATATCACCAAACTTCACCCGACTTTTGCAGGTGATTCATCTCGTGTCCTTTGGTTCTGTGCTGATGTCTGTGTGAGGGAGAGCTGAAGGGTCCAGCTGTGCTTTTGGGGGGAATGGGGAGCATTGTGGAGCAGATTGTTATCCAGTGGTGGGAAAGAACAAGATGACGTCTGTTTGGCACAAAATGAGACAGACAAACTGCTGGAGATTCTGACTCTCTGTAAATCAGAACTTCCTTTGCACAGGAGGAAAAACCAGTGAAACAATCTCTGGTGCTCCCAGCCCTGTTTGGCCATTAAATAAATTACAGGATCTCTGGGCAAGTGCGGCATGGCTCACCTGAGGCCCCGCGTGCTGTGATCTTTGTGGTTCTTTTACCTTCTCCTGTTTTTCTGCTCTCCTTGTTCCCTTCCTGGTTAAGCCCCTCTGCTGATGCTGCCTGAGGTGCTGAGCATTGGCAAATCCATTTAGAGTGAGTGAGGTGCATTGGTCCAGCTGGAATTCAGGCTCTGAGTCCTGCTCCAACGTTACTGTGAAATTTCATGCTCTTCCTTGTAAAAACTTTGAAAAAGCCAGTTAATTAATTCAATTAAGGAATCGAATTACCAGAAATTAGGAACTTGTTTCATTAATCTGGGGCTGCTTTATCTAAAAGCCCTATGACAAAAGCACAATGAAGCAATTTTATTTTTTTTCCCCAGAGTATTTAGCTTTAAAATTCATTTTCTTAGGAGAGAGATTCTGAAGATTACCATTTCCAACAAAAGAACTTGTTTATGGTGTAACAATAATGATGACTCTCAAAGGTACTTCAATTTTTTAAGCATAGATGTTGAAAAATATGCTGTACATGAGGTAAATTAGTAGAGAATCATGAGCTTGACTTGCTAGTTTTATCTTCTACTAGAGATAGCCAAATGTCAGGAGTTGCATGTTCAGGGAATTTATTCATCTTCCTAAATGAGTTTTCATCCAAAAAAGAACAAAAGCATTTTCACCTAAATTTCTATGAAATGGCAATTTGCAGGAAATGATAGTTTAGAAAACACCAGCATATGGTGCTTTGAAATGGTTTCCACATTTACTGAGAGCATTGGAGGCAGGAGAGAATTCAGAGGGAGAAACTCAGCTTAAGAAGTGAGCTGCATTTAATCAGCCAGGTGCTGCTGTGCTTCCTGAAGCTGTTCTTACTTAAACATAAGAAAAAAATTGTCCTGTGGATGTGATCTGACAGTGGAATGAGTTTCCCAAGGAGTCTGCAGAGTCTCCATCATCCTTTGGAGGAGCTCTGGAGGTGCCCTGGGCTCTGCCTGCCCTGATGGGAATCCAGAGCGAATTTTCCTCCAGAGAATTCCAGGTGCCTGTTCTGCTTCTCCTTTGCTTTTTGCCTTGGGAACATGGAGGTTTGGCCATGAAAAGTTTCTCCCCTCACAGGTGAAAATGTCCCACGAACAGATAAATGCAGACCTGGGTGTTGTATGTATTCTATAACACAAATCCCTCCATAATCAAAGCAGTTTTATTTGGTTAGATAGGATACATAAAAAACTTCTCTGTGTCAAGTTGGATTTTAAATTATCTGCATTCCAGTATTTGTGGAACTCAGGGAATGTTAAATTGCTGCCATGAGTCTGCACTCTTTTCATTGTCTTTTACATTTCATTATCTCTTTTCCTGTTTTACATTGTTATATTTCTTCTCTGTTGCCAGGTTAAGGTATTTTAATCTTTCATGCATGCCTCTTATACTGCACATGCTATTTGTTCTGATTTTACCCTGATTTTTAATGTCATTTGTTCTGACTTTGGACTTACACAGCCTGAACTGAGGGGTTCTTTGCAAGTACTCCAAATTTCCTCTGCCATGCAGGAGAGCGGATTGATCTCTGCTTGCTGAGGGCCTTCTGTAAGTGGCACTTCTGCCATTCACTCTATAAATTCTTTTAAAAAAATCCTCTTTTTGCCCTCGGTGTAGTGACTGTTTTCTGTGCTGAATGGAACAAATCCTCTTTTTTTTTCCTTTTTTTTGGTTTCTTACAATAAGTATCATATAACAATATCACTGTATTATCCTAAATTAAATTAAGTCTATAACATCAAATGTTAATTGTTTATTCTTCAAGCTGTGCTTGTTCTTTGAAATCCCAGATGATGAGGCAGTGTTGAGGATCTGAGCTGTCCTGTCTGGATACGTCCCCAGCAATTTTCACATCAGGGATTAGGGGATTAGCTGGAAACCACAAGCACATGCCTCAAACCAGAGCAGGGTGGACTCTGTTATCCCACGAGTGACAAGAGCCATTCCTTTCTTTATACAAGGCATGATTATGGAGGAACCAGTAAAAAACAAGACTTCTTCTGTTTTGTTTTGGTTTTGATATTTTTTTTTTAATCCAGATTCACAAGTACCTTTCCAAACTCCTGAAATTCTTTCACAGTCCACTGTGCATTTTAGGGTTCAAAGCACCTGGCATTCAATAATTCACAATCTCTGCACCTCCTTTAGTATTCACTGATATCTGCACATCTCTTCAGCATGAAACAGTGGATATTTATTTACCTTTCCTGTTCTTCTTTTGCTGCTGAGTGAGCTGGGATGTGCTGTTCAGGGCAGTGGCTGCACCCAAAATTTGGAGATAAATTTGGATATAAATTTGGAGATATCTGTGGGTCAAAAGGAAAGGCAAAAAGCCAAAGGGTCCAAAAAAGAATCTGACAAGGTTTTATTTCCAAATAACACACGTGGCATGGACATTGGCATGTTTTGCCCCTATTTTCTACTTATAAGAGAAAAGAAAGAATAATCTAAAAGAGAGAAGGAGAGTGTGGAAGGGAAACTGTTTATTCAAACTAAAGAGTAAGGAAATTAAAGCTAGAGCTGTTAACAGGGAAGAAAAACCCATGCAGGCTCAATTCACACCTCCTACCAGAATGGGGTAAATAGGTTACAGGCTCTTGCAGCAGGGAGGGCAGGGCTGTGAATGGATTCTCAAGTCTCCAATCTCCAGGTGTGCCTCAACGCACTGGTAATAACTATTATAACACTTGGATTTGAAATAAAAGGGTTTTTATTTAAAACCTGACCTAAGAAACATTTCATCTGTTTATACTTAATGTTAAGTTCAGATGGATAGGTTTCCATGAGGAAATTGTGACCTGGGAAATGGCTCCCAGCAGAGTCCTTTACAACTCCCAGCAGAGTCCTTTGAGAATGCAGAGGCAGGCAATGGCAGCTCCTCGCTGTTGCCATATGGCTCCTTGTGAGCCTTGGCTGGTCAAAATTAAAAATGGACAAGTTCTTTTAGCTCCTTGACATCTCAAGTACCATTGAAAATCCCCAGGCCACAAATAGGGAGAAGAATGGAATTTAGCCACATAGAGGGAGAAGGATAGAATGGAAGTTTAGATGAAAACACCACAGTGAAGACAAAGAATGACAATTACAATCTGTGAGGATTGCCTAGCAGGGGAAATCTGGGTAATTGTTACAAGGCTGAGCAAACAGTTCCTCTCTCTTTTGCATTTTCAAACTTTTTCCTCCCTCAATCCACACTGCTCCTTTGTAATTTTCCAAGGTTTTGCTGGGAAGCAGTGACAGGGCCAGTTCAGTGGCAGAGATGAATTGCAGGGATGCCCATAATTTTCAATTACACCTGAACACAGCTGATGCTGCTGAAGACAAGCCCTGCCCCCTTGGACAGCAGAGATTAGCATAGTCGATGTGAAAAACGGGACTCTTTGAACAGGGGAGTGTTTGGGGATTTCTGGGAAGCATCTGTGTTTGTCTACTTGCACTGAGCACTCCCCAGAGAGGAGGGGATTTTCTAAACCTAATCTGCCCAGGATTGATGAACCCCTGCCTGAGCAGTGGCTGCAAAACAAACCCTTGCCAGTGATGAGCAATCAGCTCTGCTCGCACCCCAGAGAGCCCTGCAGCTCCTCTGGAAGGGATGCAGCTTCTCCCTGGCTGCCCTGGGAGCGTCCCAGCTATTAGGGGGGATAATATTTCTTATTATTATTTCACAATAATGTTTCCCGATGCCAGCTGGAAAGGCTCTTTGAGTGGATGGAGGGAAGGAATCCACTCATGGGGACTCCCCTGCAGCCTTCAGTGAGCTCCCTCACACGTTTGCAGGTGGAGGTGGCTCCAAAGGAGCAGATGTTCCTTGGGAAAAAATTGGGCAAACATCCTTTTGATGATGCTCCATGGAGAAAATTCCCTCTGCTGCTGTTTGTGCCCTGGAGCTGATAGCAGGGGGCTGTGGCTCAAAGATCCACTAGAATTGCAGTGCAATATGCAATGGGATCCTGACTTTATAAATAGTAACTTCTCAGAGCTGTCAGCTTTAGTCCCTGTTTATGGAAAATGTACAAAAGGCCCTGATATTTATACAGTATCACAGGATTTGCAATAAGCACATTTTATCTTAAACATGATTTTTCAATAGATATAGGCAAAAAAATCCTTCTGGATATAATCTACAAGCAAATATGTGGAGTCTGCCCAACTGCTGAGATTTTTATTATTTTTTTCTTTTAAATGACAACCATGCACTGTGTGGAAACAGTCTTTTCTGCTCCCTGCTTGAGACTTACTCCCAATTACAGTCTTGTGTGCTTGAGACAAAGATACAGGGTGAGATGTGCTGATCTGGAATGTTCTCACAATCCCCTGCCCTGCTGAACCCCCGAGAAGGGCAGAGAGGCCCCAGGTGTGAATGAAGTTCAGTTTTCTGCAGCCTCTGATCAACTGTTCTGATCAGAATTTCCTCACCTGATCCTGGAGACAGGATATCCAAATATCTGATGACAAACTGAATTTCTGTGTGTGTGCTGATAGCTGTTGAATTGCAGTCCCAATTCCTTCTCTCAGCAGAGCATAAATAAGGATCCTGCATTCCTATTTTTGTGAATTTGGGGCTTTTTCTGGGGAAATCAAAATGATGATGTATTCCCTAATGCAGCTGGTGGAAATTTAGCTAATGATTATAGTGCCTATGAGTTTTCTCTGAAGTAAATCTAAATATCTCTCTCTCTAAGTGTATTTTTTACATGCAATATTATGTAAAGGTAAAATGTAGAATTTATCTGGGAGAAATTGTCCCTTGCCCTTGTGCCTGGATCATGTCCAAGCGTGGTTGTTAAGATTGCTACTGCTAGACTAAATTATGAAATGTTATAGCAGTAAGAGAGCAGTGATTCCAAAAAGTCTGTAAAAGATTGATTAGGTTATAATTACACAAAAATTGAATTAGTAAAGAATGCTTTTCTCTTGTTTTGAAGGATGCTCTGTTTTCCAGAAGCCACTTGTAGCTCCTAGAATCACTTTATTTAATTGCTCAGTGGTCAGACAGGCAGGCCCTCAGCAGAGCAGCTCCACTAATTAATTATTTGTAGAGCAATAGACCTCAGAGACAAAAGGCTCTGTATTTTCTCTTACTTATTCCTTCTGTACATTAAGATAATTTCAGAAATGTATTGGAAATATTCCAGGTTTTCACTGGGATGAGATGTGAATTGTTCCTATGGATTTATTTCTAGAGATTCATTCTTGAGACTCATTTCCATATTGCAAAAACATCCATTCTCACTATAAAACAGGCTTGAATAAAAGCATTAGGGAAAAGCCTCAGATCCATTGAGGAGAAGTATTTTAGGAAGAGTTTTAGTTTAATAGAGGGTCCTGTGGAGTGGCCACATTCAGGAAACAGTTGTACTGAAGCATTTAAATAAACAATTCCATAAAGAAAAGAATGGTTTACTGGCCAAAAGTCAAACCCTGTGAACAAATTAACAACAGATTTGTTTGACTTTTGACTATTTCTGGGCATTGTAGAAGGCCATACAAAGATATTACAAGAATTGATTTGTTTGTCTGGAGCACTTCATGCCTTGAAAAGGCAGTGCCCAGGTTATGGCACGGGTCAGGGTGACTTTTTCCACACTCACATGAGTAGGATTCCACAAAAATAACTGGTTTAATTCTCCCTCCTTTCATTTTAAGAAAAACAAAAGGAAAAAGGAAGTCTTGACACAAAATTTAAAAGCTATTATTATAAATTTTAACACTCACACTGCAATATGTCAATAGGTAAAGGATTTTATTACCTGTTATTCTTCCATCCTGACCTTTAACAGCCTCTGCATCTGTTTTCCAGCCTGGTTTATGATGATTGGCTTTCTATCATGTCACAGCAAGTACAAATTATGGCAAATCTTTACTGTATCACTTGCATTTACAAAGAGAGGTTGAAATTCATCTCTGCATTCCCTAGATCATTCAGCTTTTTAATGAAATTGAATAATCACTGGGGGTTAAGGAAAATAAGGGGATATGCATATGTGGAAATTGAGCGTTAGAATTGAAGGGCTGCATTTGGAGAGGAAAAAAGCTCCCTAAATTTTCTGTTTTGGGCTAGCAAACCCCTTTGCTGTTGATGAATGAAAGAGGCAGGCAGCTCCCCTGCAGGGCTGGGGGTGTTCCCAGGTAATGCAGCTCAGCAGGGATTTGCCAGAGCTTCACTGGGGCTGAAGTTTTCCCTCTCTGAAGAGCACTAAATGAAGACATCAGTGAAATACAGAAGGGCACACACTGGGCCAGCTTGCAGGATATTGTGCACCCCAGGACAGCAATTCCAGTTGTCTTCAGAGAACTTTTCTCTTAGCTTTATGATTTGGTAGAACACCAGATCCTGGGCTTCATATTCTGGACGAGCATCAATCCCATCTGGTCTGTTCCAGAGTTCCAGGAGGGAGCCCTTCCTTCATCCCAGAGTTTAGCTCAGCATTTTAAAGGCATCTGCACCTCTGTGACATGGATCTGCTGCCATAAAAAAACCCCACAGTGCCAGGGTGATGTCATTCCTCTAAGGGCTAAACTGGGATTGGACCCATTGTTCTGGCTTTTGAGAATTTTTGGTGATGTTGTCTTGAAAGGAAGGCTGAAATGAGGAGCAAAAAGTCGTGAAGTGAGAGAGGTGATGTGGAGAGGAGCTGGGAAATACAGGAGGTGGATGGAATAAAATAGCAAAAGAGAAAGGAAAGCAAAGAGCATGTCCATCCTTTTTTCTCTTTTTTTTCCTTTTCCTTTTTTTTCCTACTGTGTTTATTCTCTTAAACTTCTGTCTTTGGAGGGGGACAGAATAGTAACGTATAGGTAATACTTTCAAAATTGGAGTATATCAGATTTTCTTCCTCAAAGGGATACACTTATAAAGAGTACTTTTCTTTTTAGTTGGAATCCAGTTACCTTCTCTTTCTGTTGTTGTTTGGGGTTGCTTTGGTTCAGTTTGGGGATTTTATTCCTGTTTGAAACAAGATCCTTAGGGGGTACTTTTGGTGTTATTTTTTTTTTTTTGGGTTGTTTTTGTTTTTGTTTTTGTTTTTTTTTGGTTTTTTGGTTTTTTGTTTTTTTTTTTTGTTTTTTTTTTTTTTGTTTTCTTTGGTTTTTTTCTGGTTTTTTTTTTTTTTTTTTTTTTTTTTTTTTTTTTTTTTTGGGGTTTGGTTTGTTTTTTCAGGTTTTTTGGGTTTTTTTTAAATTTATTTTTGTTCTTTTTGTTCCATGTCTGACACAATAACCACTGCAGTGCTTTGGAAGCCTAAATTCATTGCTCATTTATGATGATCTTCCATTAATATGGGATGTGGGATTATTTACATAAGGAACAGAAAAAGGGTTTGTAAAACAACCTCTGGACAAAGGCCTGGTGTGTTTTGGATGCACACAGCTCTGTCAAGGCATGACTGTACATTCCATATGAACGAGACCTTTCACACTCTGAAGATTTTCTGCTTGCCTGGCAGAGCTCAGAGCAAAGCTGAAATCAAAGCAGCCTTACTTGGTGAAGCAATTTCATTTTACCTGAAACACTGAGGCTTAAATTATAAGCTTCAGGATGACTCAGTAGAAATAATGCATGCATATAAACTACATAATTTTCCTGGAGTATTTTCACAATCAATATAACTGTGTGTTTAAAGTAGGGACCTGAGGTCAATCTTCTAAGCAGTGAATGAATAACATATTTTTTTATCAGAGAAAAGCTGCTCTATGCAAATAATATCTGACATGAATATTTAATAGATTGTACAGTAGGCAGTAATTGCCAACTAGTGGAGCATGCTGAAAGGAGAAAGAGAAACACTGAAATAACAAATCCGGTCAGATTTCACTTACAGCATTTCCTTAACACCAGCTGGTCTGACAGGTCCTGGTGGAATTTGTGAAATAACTGTACTAACCTCTGTCCAGGTTCTAGGCATTAAATATTCCTTTTTAAATAACTGAACAGGGGATTAGCTGATTTGGGTATGTTGATCTGTTATAAATTTAGCATTTACTGAACATAATGTGATTTGTTCTTCTTCATCTCGAGGTGTTCTCCACATCACCATCACTATTTACTGTGGTGACTGACTTCAGACAACTTGGGGTCTCTATCAGGACAATTCACACATCTAGGAGCAGTTCATTCTCTTTTAGAATAGCTCACATCTGAAGAAGAACAATGATTCTTCTCCATTTTCCCCACCTTTTATACTTTTTCCATTGTCTAATTATTTTTTTTTTTTTCCTTGGGAGCTCACAGGTAAGAGAGGACCCACAAAACAAACAAAGGAAGGTTTCACAATATTTTCTGATGGCGAAAGACCAAATGGTGTTTTTGGGCCTCCTGTTGTATGTGAGGGTCTCCCATAAAGTTTACTGAGGGGGTGGTGTCCAGGAGCTGTTGTATAGTGAAAAGTTGGATGGCTCGATGGGAGAATGTTCTTTAATGTGGCCATAAACCTTCCTGGGCTTTACAGCAATGTGGCCATGAAAGTGGCACATAAAACAGCCTTGGACATCTGCAGTGCCAGAGAAACAGGAATGCAGATGACAGGGTCTCACACAACAAACCACAAAATTTCATTTGTAAACTGAGCGGAAAGCTAAGGATGTATTTTCCTTGGTGCTCTCTCCT
The DNA here is from genome assembly GCF_035770615.1 of Melospiza melodia melodia. NCBI lineage: Eukaryota > Metazoa > Chordata > Aves > Passeriformes > Passerellidae > Melospiza > Melospiza melodia. Next base: position 17,731,435 of record NC_086209.1, on the reverse strand, counting down.
GGTGCAATAAGCTTGCGCTAATTTAGAGGTCAGAGGATGTAAAATGCCATCCTCGTTACACCCTCAGTGCCCATGGGAGCCCCCAGTGATGTGTGCTATAATGAAGATAATTAGAATAAGCTCCATTTTAGCTGAAGGCAAAAGGCCTTAAATCAAAAGGAGTTTGTTCCAGTAACCTTGAAATTGGGGTGAGGGTTACAGGCTGCCTACTGCCTCAACAAATACCTAAACTCATTGTTTGAAAGAGTGAGAGCAGGAGATCCCCAGGGTGAGGGCATCCTCTCAGGCCTAGGCTTGCTTTTGGTGGGTAAAATGAGAATTCCTCTAGTCCTGGGTTTGCAAGCAGCATTCTTGATGAATGCAGAGGGGCCTGAGGTTGAAGGTCCTGCCTGATGCTTGAAATCCTAAATATCCTGGCTCAGTCTTTCTTGGTGTATGGATAGAGGAGGAACTGGTGTGACAGTGGCTTTATACACCTGAACAAATTTCCCTGAAGATTTCCCTTGCCAAGTCACTGAATTCCAAAGTCTGTTGTTGTGCAGAGCCCTCCCTGAGTGTCTCTTTCTGTTCCAAGAGTTTGAAAACCAGAAGGACCAAAGCCCTGAGCTGTGAGCACACCTGACTGTGTTTCGTCATGAGAAGAGTTTGTCTGTGCATTTCTGCCTCAGCCTTTTACCTCTAGGAGCAGTTTCTGCATTGTGAGAAGTTTTGCTGCCCGTTCTCCCCTCTTTAGGAGTTATTTTTTGTAGTCATGCCCAAAGTCCTTCCTGAAGTCTCCCTTTCTGCCCTGTGAGGTGAGGCCCTGGTGCTCACTGGGTTTTTCTCACATGCTGTGCCATGGCCTCACCAGGATGGGATCCATCTGATTTCCCTGCTCTGCCCAAGCCCAGGCTTGTGGCAATGGTTTTTGATGATTCCAATGGTTTTTGATGATTTTGAGGCCCTGGTGCTCACTGGGTTTTTCTCACACGTGCCATGGCCTCACCAAGATGGAATCCATCTGATTTCCCTGCTCTGCCCAAGCCCAGGCTTGGGAACCACAGGTTTCTGATGATTCCTGAGCTGAGCTGGACACTGATGGGTGAAATCATTTGTGGCATGTTATCAACCTCTTCAATTCAGTGCTGCTAAGTAATGAAATCCAGTAATAAATTGGACAGACAAGCAGAATCTCTTAAACACGCTCTGGGGGACTCTACCTATTTTCTCTCTGCTCTCCTGGTATTTCCTTTCTGTCTGTGTGAGCTGCTGCCCATGCCAGCATTCAAAATCAACCAACCAGAGAAACTCAAAAACACTGCAGTGTTTGATGAAGCAAATGTGTGAGGCTGATCAAAGTGTTCCTAGCTCCATTTTTTTCCTAAATTAGGACTGGAATTCCCATGGGCTTGATGCAAAGTGAATTCTGGGTGCAAAATGAAAGCAATTTCCAATATCTGAAAAATTGCTGGGCTTCTTCTGCCTCTCTTTTAAAGCAGAATTTGCGCCACCAGCTCGTTGGAGGTACAGTTTTATTTTGGCTACTTTAAAACCTGAATGGAGACAAGGTTTATCCCTCACAGATGAAGGAGAAAATTGGCATCACATGGGAAAGCATCATCTGTAATGCACCCTGTCACGGCGTGAGCTCTTTGGCACAACATATGGCAACAGAATTACCTTTGTACTGCCCAACTGTGGGATGTAATTCCTGCAGTCCAGGGGACTCCAGTGACAGGCAATAGATTTGAGAGTGCACATGTTCAGCATGCTGAAATGCAGGGCTGTCCCTTTGCTCTGCATTCAGAGCTCCCTGGCACTGCAGAGAAATTCTGATTATTGCTGGCAAAGCCTTGTTCTCCCCTCGTGATGTCACTTCTGTAGTGACACCCGGCGATTGTAATAAAAAAAGGAATGTGGTAATGGGGCTGCTGGGGAGGAATGAAAGGGAAGTGATAAACTGCAACTTTTACAATGTGCACTGTCAGCTAAAGAATGGAACAATTTTAGGCTTGAACATTAAGGACAGGGAAAGTGCTGGGAGATTTATGCTGCAACAATATTCCAGATCATTTTATGGTATCATCTTTTCAAATACCTGAAATTAAAACTGTGTGGTACAGTGGTGCTTCAATCATTCTGCTCATCGGTGAGCTGGGATTTTTATTTGGATGGTAAAATACCATCACTGCAAAAGAGAAACAATAGATTTTTATGGTTGGGCTCTAGTATTTTAAACATGATTTACTTGTCTTTTTGCTTTTTGCCTTCTCCAGAGGTCTAAATATGTGCACCATATTGACCCTTAATATGTCTGCTGAAACTAAGCAAAGAGTTGAAACCTTATTTCTTGTCATAGAAACAAAATTCTGAGGTGCAATTTCTTTGAGAGTCATACACTATCCATAAATGTGTCTCAGGAACATTGGGAACGATCTTTGAAATTTCTCAGAGGAGAGGTTTGATGTTGTAGATCTCATGGAAAATGTCTAATAATGATCATCAGTCATTTGTCTGCTGAAACACAAACCTGCTTTTTGCTTTGGACTGCCAATGAAGCCTTGGGTATGGGCTTGGGAGGTTTAATGTTAGAGAATTACACTTGGTGTTCTTTCAGAGTACAGAATAGTGCAGTGTCATAGTTACCATAGCTGATCTGTTAATTTATGGAGGCTTGATAGGTTTTCTGGCATTGATTAGATGAATATTAGCAAATTTTACAGACATTGGGAACAACAGAATTTATTTTGTCTCATTAAAAAAAAAACAAACCAACAAAATATTCACTTCTCTATCAGCCATCAGTTTGCTTTAGGCTGCATTTAAGGGCAACAATTTTCCATTGTGGATTCCTGATTGTTTTTCGTCTAAATGCATTATTTAAATAAAATGCTATATTCCATTTTAATCAGCAATGTACAGGTGTAAATAGGGCACCATTCTGAATTCTGTGATTTAGTTGATCTGACAGAGATATTCCAGTACAACAACAAGTCCTGGGTGAAATTTTGGGTGCAGCATCCATCCTTTAGCCAGCACCCAGCCTCAGCTGCCTCACTTCTGGTGGGTTTGAACACACAACAAACTTGCAATATGCACTTCAGAGATACCTGAGAAACCAGCATGATATAAAAAATAAGAGAGAGCATAAGAATTGAAAGTGTTTGGTATACTGGGAAACCAGGCCATTCTTGTTTCAATTTTTTGTCAGCAGATTGAGTTTAGATATTCATATATGAAAATTGGGAAGCATTTTTATCTTCTAAGGCTGCACTGTGAGATGAAAGGTTCTTCTTTAAAGGCCTATTTTTCCCCTGTCCTGCTGCTTTTTAAATAAAAGCAACTCTTTTCAACTTATTTATTTATTTCTTCCCCTCTGGTCCCCCCTCACAGAAGCTGCCTCTCTCCCTACCTGTATGCCACCTGGTTGTGGTGCCAGCTGTCAGGAATCCGCTCCATGAATTTGCACACATGGAGATGAATCCAGCTGCAAAAGGCTTTATGTACATCCATCACCCCAGAATTAATGCTGGACCAGCAACATCCAACCACTGCACCTCCCACACCACTGCATGGCATTGCTCTGTGCTGCTAAATCAAACTAAAACAACAAATAGGCTTCAAAATTGATCATTGCTGCTCTGGAAACAGTTGTTTAACTCCTTCAAAGTCTGTTTACATTTGACATTTCCTGAGTAGACTCCTTTAGAGATAGATATCTTTTTGTAGATCTTCAAACTGAAACTCAAGGCAAATTCAAAAGGCTGCAGCTCTTATCAGGGAACTTTGAAAAGTGGATTACTCTGCTTTGGTCTGAAGTTACAGTCCTGCATTTTTTGAATACTTCTGGGTGACTTTATGGTTTTACATCAAGGAGAGCAGTGTGGCTGAATCTGTGCCTGCTTGCTTTAAATTGCACAGGCTCAAATCTATTGCTTCTTTCCTCCACACTGAGGGCATTGAAATCCAGCAGTGCTTCCATGGTTTCAAAAACCTGAAGCAATAGTTGCTGCTGGATTGTGCTGTCTGCAGTTGATGACTCTGTTTGGAAGGAATGTGGTAATGAATTTATTCTGGACCTGAGTTCTGTGCTAGAACCTGGAATGCATATCACTACATTTGTCCAGTTTTAATTTGGGCTCCGTGGAATTCAACCCCTTCTTCTTGTGGCACTAGAATAGAAAATAGGCTTTAATTCTGTTGTTACTTCTTCTGAAACTCCTATTGCCTGATTTTCCAATAAGGCAGTTAGAGAAAATGCTAAGTAAATAGAGACTTAATGGCATTTTCAAGAGCCCTATAAAGAACAAATTCTTTTACTAATTACCAACTTTTCAGGTGCATTTTGGTCACAAATGACTTGGGAACTACAGCAAAACTCCTTGTTTGTCTTTTATTCTGCCTCTAACAAGGGAATCATTGGTGATTTCCTTGGGCTGTGCATTCCCAGGGATGGAACAGGTCCAGCCCAAGCCATTCACTGGGAATGCTGTTCATTTGATGGGATCCTTCTGTTCTGGGAACTGGGAACTCCTGGGCTCAAACTGGGATCCCTTTGCTCTGGAAAACTCCCTGACTGCAGGGCAGGAACTCGGCCCCAGGAATTCCGTGTGGCACAAAGCACAGGCTGTGGGGAAATAACTCACACTGAAAAACTCACACTCACACATTATTTTCATTCCCTGCAGAACCAACATTCCCCACCCCAAAGATGATCCCGAAACTTTATTGATTATCTATTCAAAGTATGTAAACAGATACAAGCAACTGTCAGTGAAAAGTAAAGGTGTTTTCAAAGTGAAACAAGAACAGATACAAGCAATATAAATCACTGCTGTTATCAGATTTACATTGGTGTTTCTGCTATCAGGATTTTCCACTTCATACTGATTGTTCCTATCAGTTCAATGAGGTTATTGATTTCCACCTCTGGAGCAGTCAGAGCATGACTTTCAATTCCAGTGTTCTCAATACTGGGAATATTTGTTTGTTTTAATAAGGACAGGAGTGTGGGGAAAGCAATGTTTCCAAAACATTTTCATTTTGTTGTGTCCAAGAAGACAAACACCACTTGGGGTTACTGTGGGCTGTCCCATAAGAGGATCTTGTATATTCCAGCTTTTAGCTTTCTTTCAGTTCATAATCCTTTAGAGTTTCAGAGCATAATAACTCCTTATTGTGTTGAAAATATAGGTGGGTAAAATCACTATGAAACTGTGACTTTTTTGGTGGTTATGTTGGGCAAAATACAGCTAATAATATTTTTTTCTAAGTGTCCAGAAAGCTGATATTCCATATCAGTGTTTGATACTTCAAAGATGGAGAGGGAAAGGGGATAGCTGATGGAAAAAAAAAAAAAAAAAAAAGGAATCACAAATAAGGTACTCAGTAAACGTTAATTAGAGCAAAAATATTAATTAAGTGTTAAGACAGCATAGTGTAAATTGGAATCTTTTACATATTTCTGTGTAGGGAATTTTGTGCATTGAACACTTTTCTAATAATCAAAATCTCAATAGATTTTTCCAGCGTTTATTAGAACTTGCAATCCGTGGTGGCCAAGTGTCTGGCATAGCTTGATTTTAATGGAATGAGGTCTGGAGTGAGTTTTGTGGCATTTTCTCTTCCATAAAGTATTATACTAGAAACACTCTTTTAAATATTTTTTTCTAAATTGTTGTAAAAAGGAAATAATAAAAGAATCATTACTTTTAAGCAGCAGAAAATGAATGGTTTGCCTACAGCAAGGATCATGAGGGTGCTTGTTAAATTATTTGCAGCATCTATAGACAATCAGCCCAATCCAACCCAACACCCACCCAATATTTAATCTGGTCATATATTAAAGAAAAATTGCTCCAAAAATATAGATAGGATAGACTTCTCAATACCTTAATGAAAAAACAGGGACATCCCACCTCTAGAACAGCTTTTGGAACTCCTTAGGGGGAAAAAGTTCCTCAACCCTCGTGAGTTTTCTGCAGGTGTGTCAGCCCCGCTCACCCTTTGAAGCTTTGCATATTTAAATAATCTTAAATTTGCCATTAATAACACCACTGAAATGATGTTTTTCACTGTCTGCTGCAAAGAAATCTGCTCCAAGAGCACCTTCCCCAGTTATCCCCAAAGCCAAGGCAGTGTCTGGCCCCAGCCTGACCTCAGACCGCTCTGTTTGAGGGAAACACGTCCTGGTTTGGTGAGGATGGGAGAGAGCAGCTGGAGAATTCCTGGGAAGCAGAGCTTGTTGTGTGCCCTGATTTCCCTTCCTGAGGGCTGGGCTGGGCTCTCCTGAGGACAGAGAACGATGTCCCTTTGTGGGCAGTGCTTCAAACTCATCTTTGCTGCTGCAGCTTCCCCTGGTGTTCGGCTCCAGCTGTTGCGCACAGCTGTGCACGCTGCCCGGGGTGCCATGTGCCTCTGAAACTCCTTCCCTGGGCCCAGAAGGAGTGCTGGGAGACCCAGCTCTGCCAGCCCGCTCCAGGGACAGAGCCTGTTGAATCCATTTGGATTTTGATGGTGGTGGAAGGGGCTGTTGGAGTTCCCAGCTGCTGAAGCGCTCAGTGGAAGCTCTCCTTGCATCTCCTCCTCCTCAGCAGCTCAGCTGTGCCCCAGAGCTGCCCAGGAGGGAGGGCAGGGAGCCAGGCTGCCTCTCCTTGTGATGATTCCTTGGGAAAAGGCTCTGGGAGGAGAGGAGCACGGAGGTCAGCAGGAAGGGAGGTGTTTTCCCTCCTGGAGGAGCTCTTTCCTCCTTCCGCTGAACCCAGGGGCATCGCCTGGGCAGCAGAGAGGCTTTGAACAGAAAAAGAAATGTTTTGTCTGGGGAGGTTTCCTAACAGCCTTTCAGTTGTTATCAATTCTGTTAAACCCTCCCAGCCTGGATTTTGTTCATTACTAGTTCTTCTATTTCTTTTTCCTCTGTTTTGTTTTTCTTTCCAAAATCTTGCTGCTTTCACCTGCCCAGGAGGAGAGGTCGAATTTTCAGCTGAGCTGTTGTATTCCTGCTTCTCGTGGTATAAAACTGCCTTCCAAAAATTGATATAAAACTGCAAGCCTGTCTGTCCTCCTTGAAAAATGCATCTGCTGGACTATCTGTCGAGTCCTTTCTACAGGATTTTCTCCTGTAGAAAATCATTATTTCTTCAAGTGACATTGAGGGAATGTTGGTTTTGACAGAGCCAAATACGCTGCCCTGCCTCATTGTTAAAAAGCACCTTGAGAGAAGAAATTGATCAAGGGGAAAGAGAAAATGCTTTTAAAAAATGTCTTTTTTATGTCTCTTGTAAGCCTGCCTTCATCTTCCCTTCCTCTGTGCTTGTTTGAGGATGGCACTGGCCCTTCCCTTCAAAACTGGCATAAAACTCGCTGCTCTTGGAAATGGTAAATGCATCTCTTTTGTCTGGAGTGAGGACTGGGAAATTGTAATGCACGATATTGGCTCTAAACTGTTAATTCACGAGGTATAAACAGTGTGCAACCCTGTGATTGATTGAGAGGTTACTGTCAGGCTGGAAATCTTTCAGGATAACCAGGGTTTATTAGGGGAGGAAAAGCAGTCAGAACTTCCAGTTCCAGCTGCTGCCTCACCTCTGCACTCAGAGATCCTTGGAAATGCATTTATAAATGATAGATAAAATGCATTGATTAGTGCAGACTTGGCCACTAAGGCAGGAGAAGGCATCATTCAAAAACTGCAGGATTTTCAATGGGCTGGTTGGATAACAGGTCTGGAAAAGCAAGTTACTGAATCTGAGGTTTTTCTTGAAAACGTGGCTCAGTTTGAGGTGTTCCTGCCATGATGTCTAACAAAGGTTAAGATAATTCAATAAGCAAACAACTAAATTTTTTTGTTGTTGTTTTATGGAAAGTTACACAAAAATCTTGACATTCAGAACTGAATCAATTATAGTTTTAAAATATTTTCTTTATTAGGACTTTGGGGTTTTCTGTTCATTTTTGGTGTTGGTTTTTTTTCTATGAAACTGGACATGAGAAAATTAATTGGATGAATGACAGTAAAAGAAAAACTAATTTGAAAACATTAAAATGAAATTTTTTGTCATTTTTATAGAAAAAAATCATATTAGCATTCCAGTGTGCACACCCTAAAAACCTAAGGTGAACTTGCAAGAGCTTTGGAAGTCATTTCATGAACACCCTCTCAAAACAAAATTAATTTCTTTTTTAGGGGGGTACAGTGATGAAGGTTTCCCTTGTTAAGACTGAGTTGCACAACACACTGCAGAACCCAGCTGAAGTGACATTTTAGGGTATGAACAGATCTTGTAACTGATCAGGTAGATTACAGTTTACTCTGGTATTTTTTCCCTCTCTCTGAAGAATTCCTTGCTGGAAATAGCCAAGTGAAGGATATTGGGGTAAAAGAAAATGGACAAAAATGAACCTTGCTCTGGTACAGTGTGACTGAGGTGGTGCTGAGCTCTGCCAGGCTTCACTTTGTGGTCTAGGGAAGGGCTGTGGTGGGGTTTGGTCCTTAAATCAGCCTTCATTTGGTCTTCTGTAGGTTATTTCTGTCACGAGGCAAAATAATGATAATGATGTTAATTAAAAAAAAAAAAATATTAAGGGAAATAAAAGTGGGAATGCAGATTCTCTCCTACAAAACTGACATCACCCATCTGTAACCACGTTCAGCCCTGTGGGCTCTGATTTGCAGGCAGCAAATCCAACCCTACTGCAGCCAATGCATTTTAGATGTTTTCCTAAAAGAAATCTGGCTCCCTCCAACTTTCCCAAACATGAGACATCCTCTCAGCATCGTCTTTTCCGTACAGTTGTGTTGGGCTTGGATCACTGCAGTGCAGCTTCAGCTCTACAGTGGTGAAATTGAGCAGGGCTGGCAGAAACGAGAGTGCAGTGAAACAAACACTGCAGTAAAACGCTTTGGTATGCTGATCAAAAACGATGTGAGTCAGAGGAGCACAAGGATTTTGGAGAATAATTATAAATATTACAAAGCAGAAGCCTTGGATGCTGAGGTTTCTCAGCGAACTTCAATCCTAACCTCCTTCTTAATTTTGACATGTTTCATCTTTTTTTGCTCAGCCTACTGCATCTGAATGATGAAATAGCGGCTCTGACACTGAGGCACTGATTTACTCTTCTCAATATTTCACGCGTTTTCCTCAGTTTTGCATCTGTTTTCTTTGCTGGCAGCAACCTCTTCCATCAAAACTGTCAGTGGTTTTTAGAGCCACGAGTTTAAGGAAAAAAAAAAAAAAAAATAGGAGGAAAAAAACACCTCCAAACCCTCAGAAGTGAATTTCTTTACTTCAGAAGCACTTCATATGGTAGTTTTCTCTGCAGAAGATATATAGTGGAGATAGTTGAAAAAGAAAAATGGCAATTTAGGAGATCAGTGGGTGATGGCAGTGGCTGCCTGCTCTCAGGAGTGTCAGAGCTGCTGGGAAGGGACCATTAAGCTGTTTGTGCTCCAGAGAGGTGGGAAGGGCTGGGTTGGAAAGGGGCTCAGCTAAACCCGCTCTGCACTGCTCCTGTCAGCATGTGCTGGTTCCTCTGGGATAAAGGAATTCATTCTCTGTCTCTGCTGAGAGGCTCCTGCTGCTGTGATGACTCTAAATCACAAATATTCTGGGGAGGGGGCTCCAAACATGGTCTGTACCAAGGCAGGGGTTTGTTTCTGAGCTGCAGATCCCACCTGCACCAACACAAAACATCCTGCTTGAGCAACACCAGCAAAGTTCCATAGGGAAAAACTCCTCTTTCCGTCCTTAAATCTGTGCAGCCTCTGAAAGATCCCCTTCACCTGTGAGAGGATGCCAGATGGAAATAAGAAACAGGAAGGGCATTTGGGAAAGTCATAACAGCGATGAAAATCAGAGAGAATTTATGAAATATATGTAATTTGAATTTTATAACCTATAAATCCTTAATGATAATATTGTTCTATGCTTCTCAATTTAATAATCTACTATAAATTTTACAGTTCATTACAATAGAAACTAATTATTCTCTTCCCACATTTGTCTTCAAGTAGAAGATGTGGGGAAATGAAAGCAGGCAGACACTTTAGTGGCATAAATTTAGAATATTAAAGGTCTAACAAGAAACTTTCATGGCATTGCAATACACTTCAGTGCATGCTATTTCAATTTCAGTATGTTACTTGCTGTTTCTGAATTATAATAACTTTTAAAAAGCAGGAAATAAGGCTTCAAAAATAATTTCCAAATATCTCTATTCAGGAAGTAATAATAGTAATAATTTTCTTGCTTGCTGAGTAATGCTAGAGAATGGAGACACTACAGAAATCTTTGGGAAGAGAGAAAAAGGGTGATTAGAGCTGAGGGGAAGAACTGAGCATGGAATGTGTAAATCCATCCCTCCATGGAACCAGATCCACAAATTGGACTGTCAGGCAAATATTGGAGGGCTGGTCCACAACCAGCAAAGTCTGTTTTTTAAATTGGTTTGCAAAGTCCATCACAAAGTCTGGATGTGTGATCAGGCAGCAGACCCTTCAGTCCTGCGGTGGGTTTGGGGCAGGGATGCTGGCAGCTCTTGGAACAAAGAATGACAGCATAAATAGCATAAATTCCTGGAAATGTCAGTGCAGTGCCCAGCATGGAGCAGCAGGAGAGGCGAGTGGCATCTTTGGGGATGTCCTGTTTCATCAGCAGGTGTGAATTTGCTGTTGCTGGTGCTGATCATGTTTGCTGGCCATCGTGCCAAATATTCACCGTTCCCACGTGGTTAAATGTGCATTGGTGTGAGTATGAAACGGTTCCTGGCCCTGTGTTTTCAGGTTGTGCTTGTTTAATTTTCAGTTTGCAGCTTAGAGTTGGAAATTTGGTTTTTTATGACCTCTGAGATTCTAAAGTAATCATTTTCTCGGGGTAAGACTGATTGCCAAGTACACCTTCAATGTATATTAATAAATTTGATATAAATTCCTTTCTACTTCCATAATCAAGAAACAAATTTCCTCTACCATGGCAAGCAGGATTTTGATGATCACATAGAAATAACATCCTTCCTAAAGAAACTCGAGATAATTGGGGATAAAACCATCATTTTCCAAAGGTGACATTAGAAGTGATAAATTATTGTTGAGATCCACATCCAAAAAGAAGAGAAACTCATATTAAAAGAAGTTTCCATGACAGTATTGAATCCTAAGATGTAAAAGAGCTATTTTGAATTGTGTGCACATCAAATCTCCTGCTGTTACTGTGTTTCAAGACACAGAAAATGGAGAAGAAGAAACAGGACACCAAGAGGATTCCTATTTCCCAGTTATTATTTGTTGCTTTAGAGAATAGCACTAAGTTTTCTGGGATCAAAAGGAAAAAATATTCTTAATTCTTTCGCCTGTAAATTCACTCAGCTGTTCTGGGGTGGAATCAGCTGTGTTATCACAAATCTCATGTGGAGCACTCCCACATGCTTTTCTCTGGTTCATTCCTTCCTGGGATGGCCAGGAGGGATCAAATAAGGGGAGGTGCAGTTTCATTTAGACTCCAAATGGGATTTCTCCTGGTAAACTGCAATAATATAAACCTGACCATTATTATTGAGTCACTTCAGTGCCACTGCTCAGAACCTGCAAATCCAGAGTTCAAAACAGGTCTGTTAAACTTTCAAGAAATTAAATCTTTTGGACTGTTTAGATGTTATCAGCTTTAGTGCCAGCAAATTTGTTCCCCTCGGTGATTTAAATATTCATAAAATTAACATTAATGACTCTATACCCAGTGAATTTCTATTACTGTTTAGATTCATTACATTTTCTCTAACACATTCAGCTCCTTAGTCATTTTCCCAATCTCATTGATATTATGGAAGGTTTTTCCAGTAAATTGAATAGCTACCTAATCCCTCTTTGATCATTTTATAGTAAACTGTGAAGTTTATTTCCAGAAAGCAGATTGTTAACTGTGAAAATCTGTAAATTATTTATCTCCTAGAAACTATTTTAATGCTGATTTAGTTGTCAAGTATATTTTTATATAACAGTTTTAATTAAGTTTTTCAAAAGGCTTCCAAGCATATGTCCCTGCCTCACACACATTTTGAGCTAAAAATGTGATTTTTAGTTTGTTTTCTGATTTTTTTATTCTTTTTTTTTTTTTTTCTGGAGTGAAAGGGAATATAGAAATGTATAGAAAAAAAATTCTACTTACTGGCTTCTAATTCCATTTGTGGTTGTAAGGGCTTCTTCCTCACCCAATTATGTGTGACCCTGGCAAACAATGGTGAAGGTGGCAGGAAGAAGCAAGGTGAGCCAGCAGGTACACAGCAGCTCTTTGTGTGTGAGCAGGGCTGGGGGCAGCTGGGGGTGCTGCAGTGAAAAGTTGATTAGAGGGAGATTCTGCAGAATGTTCAAGTCAGGCTCTCTTTGTTAAGAGACTTCTGGGCTCAGCAAGAGTGAGCTTTGTGTTCCGAAAACTGCCAGTCAGGAAATTAATGCTTTATAACGGAAAGGGTCCAAACAGGAGGAGAGAGGACAGAGGAGAGTCAGCAGGGTGGTGAGGGGGATGGAGCACCTTCCCTGTGAGGAAATGCTGGGAGAGCTGGGGTTGTTCAGTCTGGAGGAGAGGGGCTTTGTGAGATCCGGGTCTGGTCCTCCAGCACCTGCAGGGAGCCTGCAGGGAAGGAGGGATGAGGCTCTTGGGGACCAGGACAGGGGGATGGCTTCAGGCTGACAGAGAACAGGGTAAAATGGGATGTTGGGAAAATATCACCCCCGTGAGGGTGGGCAGGCCCTGGCACAGGGTGCCCTGAGGAGCTGTGGGTGCCCCTGGACCCCTGGCAGTGCCCACGGCCAGACTGGAGCAGCCTGGGGCAGTGGAAGGGGTGGAATGGGAGCATCTCCTACATCCCTTCCAATCCAGATTTCCTTCCAAAGCAGTCACTAGTGGAGGGTGACAAATGACCACCCTTCATTACTGATAATGTGTTTTAAGCGCACCCATCCGTGCTGACCATCTCAGTGCAGCTTTTCCAGCTCTCTCACTGCTGGGAAATCCTGTTCCTCTGGGATTTCCTGCCATTTCCTTGCTGCATCCAAGGCACTTTGCTGCTTGTTTCTGGAACTGTGCCGGTCCAGCTGGCAATGGTTTCCTGCTGCCTTTGACCGTGGTGTGCCCCATTCAGCAGTGTAAAGTGAAATGTGTGCTCATTTACTGAGTGTTCATTTTCACCCCACCCTGCTCCCCTCATTTATGCACTGATAGGCTGGAGCTATGCTGATAAATCAGAGGCATGGAACTCACTGTGTTCACAGTATCAACTTCACTGAGCTTCCAGAACAGATTAGAAAAAGTTAGACTCCACTGGGAATACTCTATGGACGGAGCTAAATTCTGATACAGGATTTATTTATAATTCTACCAGAACTACTTTAGCAATTTCATAGTATAGGCAATTGAGTTTTGGTCCCAGTAATTGTTTATTCCTTTGTGCTGTTGAATTTAATCCTATATGTGTATCCTTTGGGTCTGTGAGTGTGGAACCTTTCCTGCACCAGCCATTCCCAGGAGTGCAGTGTTTGCTGTATTGTGTCCAACAGCACAGTGCTTGCAGGGATAAAATGAGATAAAAATGACTGAAAGGCTACAAAAACTTAAATTACTTTTACAGATCCTGAGAATGCTGTTGGTCCTGTTGTTCTTGGGACTCTAAAATATTTTGATGAATCCTACAATTTTAAATTAATGGAATTATGGACATATTTAAAGAATTATTGAGGAGCTCCTTCATATTTAGTTACTGCAGTTTTTTTCCCAAGGCAGGAATCTCAGCTTTGCCAATGGGATATTCTTGTTCTTCCTTAGGAAAATCCTGACAAGCCCTTGCCTCAGAACCTTCAGTCCTCACAGTAAAATGCATTAAGTTTGCATGCAGCAAAAAGAATTAAAAATAACACTAAGTGACTGGATTTTTTTTATTATTTTTTTATTTGTATATTAAAAAAAATCTGAACAGAAAAATATATGGTCAGGTGAAAACTGGGATCTCAATATTTCCACTCAAAACCACACAGCAAATATTCAGCACCATTTCTGCCAGCAATGGAGATGTTGTCATTCTTCATTATGATATATCAGGGCATCTTTTCAGGAACTTTCTGAGGTGATCTGGAAAACTTCAGCTGTTGCTGACATTTTCTGTGTTAAAGTGATATACTGGAACAATTGCCTTTGGGTGTTTATAGCAATATATTTCTTGCAGTGCTTTTCTGATTTCATCTTCTAATATGCCTGGAACAGGGAGTACTTTTCTTTTTTTCCACTGATGAGTGTGCTCTGCATGTTGTATTTGTGTGTATCCACTGAGCAGTGTGGATGGAGGTGTCCTGGTTATTTATAACTGAAAGCAATTATTTTTACTCTGAATTTGTAACAGCTCCAGCTGTGGTTGTTTAGATAATATATAATGTTTATTCTTCTCTGGTACTATTCTGTCCACAAAAACCTTCATGCCTTCAGAGCGGGGAGAGTCTTCATTAATATTTGGTGCAGCAGGCTGGTAAATACAAGCTAAGGCCCCAAAACTTTGGGCGTAGAACCCTTCCTAAATATGAATAAATCTGAAATGTGTTCTGCTGCTACAGGGAGAGCAATTCTCCTGCCTCAGTTCCATCTACTTTTAGTACTGTTGTTAGTTTTGTTGTCATTTTATTACACAAATTCTTTCTTCCTGCATCTCTTGTTGCACTTTTTGGTGTTACTTTTGCCAGCTCCCTTCTCCCATCCATGAGTGTGCTCAGGTATTAACTCCAGATGCTCCTCTGTCCTGCAGCCTGCTCTGTGACACACGCTGAATTTTCTGTCCTTCTAAATGAAGCAAGATTCTTAAATGCATTTTCAAATACTAAATCGGTTACTGTGCATGGGAAGGATGAAATGGCTGAATTTCCTCACCTGTGGAAGGGTTTTGGCATTTTCTGCCCTAAGTTTGGCTTTGGCATTTTCTCTGTTGAATTTTTTTGAGGCCATCTAAACTTTTATTGATATTATAACAAACCCCTCAAGAGGGGGAAATAAAACTGCCATAAACAGTGGGATAAGTGAGATCTGTCTGTTGTCTGCCTTCAGCCAACGGCAGGACAAGCTGCTGATTTTGCTGCTGCTCTTGGGTGCTGAATAGTAAAGAAAAGGGAAGAATATTGTGGTGCATTAATTAGGCTGGAGGTGTATCCCAGTAATTCCTGTATCAGCACCACTAATTCTGGATCAAGCAATTCAAAGACTGGCCTTGTGTTGCTGGAGCAGGGAGGATCTGTGCAGGCCTCCTTGGTAATACCTTGGCATTAAGATTTTAACTGCGCATGTTTTGCTGAGAAGATGATTAATCGCTAGATTAAAAATAACTTTTTGATCTGGAAATGTCTAATGCCTGCTGTCCACAGAGACTGGTATTGGAACAACTAACTTCTGTGGAAGTTCACAGAACACCAGCCTTGTCTTATCTTGCCACAGCCCCTTCCCTCAGCTGGAGCACAGGGAAATGGTGCTGCTTTAATTCCGGGCCCAAAGACCCTCAGAGGCCATAGCAGGCAGCAAAGCAGATTTATGCTACAGAAAGGCTGCAATTTCCATGCTCACCTTGCTTAAACCCCAGCAAAACCCACCTAAAATGGCATTGAAGCAGATTAACCCAGCAGTGAGTGCTGTGTGTGCGGACACAAAGCAGGCCCAGTTAATACAGCCAGAGAGGCTGGGATTTGCACAGGCATCTCCCCAAATTCCACTTGTGAGCTCTGGCTTTAGTGCAGTTCTCTCACCCAGGGCAATCCCTGCTCAGTTCTGAGTTTTACTTTGGTCACATTTTTATATAAAGTTTATAAAATAACACTTATAAATAACTTTTGCTTAGAATATGAAATTAACTCCCATGGCTGATTGTTTATGTACACTGATGTTATTTCTTCATCATGGAAGTAATCATTGAGGAGACCTCATTACTTTTCTATCCTTTTAAATCAGGTGAGAATGAATAAATGCATTTTCAAAAATTAAAACTGATTTGTGAAGCCTGGACTTAATGGAAGGAAAATTTCTTTCTACCAGAAAGAGAAGCTTCTATTTGTATGGGATCAACCATACCTGTATGGACCCAAGAAGCTATTTTGATTTTTAATAGGGTTTTCTGGGCAGATGTGATCAGTATCAGGTTAAAACTGGGAACAGGACTTGGAAGAAGGCAAGGCAGGAAGGTGTATAAATAATCCGTGCACAGCCATGCAGGAACAGTGCTCTGGAAAATGCAGAAGCACCACCTGCCCCATCCATGTGCAGATTGCAAGGATTATTTTAGTAGCAGACAACAATGTCATGATAATAACAAAATCACGTTGCAGGAAAGTCTCCTAACTTGGTTTTCATTTGATTCCAAGGCACATATACCTGGGAATTCCTGAAGAGTGGATTTCTTAGGAGGGTGTTTCACACCTTTACCCTTGTGTCAAGGAAACCCTGCAAACAGGCTCTGAAATCCTCACTGGAGTGTTGTTCCACCTGCACAGAGAAAAGCCTCAGAGCAAGGTGCACCTGTGTGCTCTGGGACCTGCCCTTCCCCTGCGTGGCTTTAGCAGCATCCCTGTCAAATATTACATTTTATACTGCTGCTTGCTGAGATTTTTACCTGGATGAGATCAATCCACATCACCTGAAGGGTTAAGGACAGGGCAGGAGTCTCACTTTTAAAAATTCTGCAATCTCAGTGCAAACATGGAAAGCAAAGCCAGTTGTTGCACAGCTCAGAACTCAGTGCCTGAGAATAGCAACGGAAAATTATTTATAAAAACATTAGAAACTCAGATTAATGCCCTCTGTCACCTTGGTGTAAAATCTAATGAATGCATGCCAAGATGAAGTGGCAATTCTCCTGAAACCCCTCCTGTGATGTCTTCACCCTCAAGTCTCTCACTCTCATTATCTCCAAGGTCCAGACTGGGCTCTGTGCCAGGCAGAGCCAGGCAAAAACTGCAAAATCTTCCTGTGTTGTGTGCTGGGAATCTCTGTAGCCTCTGCAATGTGTTGTGTGCTCTTTGCCTTCCTCTCACCCTCTCAGCTCCCTCCCTGGAGCCCTGTCCCATCTCCAGAGAAGGGAGAACAAGGAATGAGGAGAAGGATGGGATCCCCTCCATGAGCTCTGGTCTCCCCTTCCATTGCTGGGATGAATTATGTGCTAATGGGAACTCCTGAACCACTGGGATAAAAATGAAATGCCTGGCACAGGGAAATGATCATGTGGTTAAAGTGCCAGACTTTGCTTCAGGAGCTCTTCTGAAGGCTTTTGTTTGATTAGTGGCACGACACTTCATCTTCTGTATTTCACCTATAAAGTGGGGATAATATTGCCTTCTTTTCTTAGTCCAAAAGAGGGTGATGATTCACACAGGCCAGAAAGGAAAAGACATACAAAATAATGATGAACTTTCAATTTTAAAAAGCTCATATTGATGTGCTGTGCAGAGGATCTGGAGCACATATTAAATGAATTATTACTGTTTTCACTTCCTGTGAGCCTTTGTTTCTCCTCACCCCCTGAACATTCCAAGTTCCTGATACAAGGTTTACTCTGAGCAAACACTCTTTCTCTCAGAGCTGCTTTTATTTTAGATTGAATGAGAAAATGGGGAATAAATGAATAAAGAACTAACATTAGACCTACATGAGAGAAAAGGCAGCAGCCATTCTCTCTATATCAGCCCTTCTGAGTAAATTTTTAGCCCTGTTTTTAAGCAGAGAACATGGGGCAGAATTGTTTAAAGGGACACTAGTGGAACAGAGATTCAGTAGCTCATTTCTTAGCAGAAATAGTTTGTTGTATTCCTATTTTCACCAGTTTCTCCAGAAATCCCTTCTTTCTTAAAATATCTTCATCCATTTCATCCATATCTTTTTGTCCAATTTCCTTTGACATGAAAACTGGTCTCTTGCATCTCAGTATTTTAGGATGTTTGGACTGAATTGTTTTGTGTACTCTTGGATATTGAAAGCACTTTTCTTTCTCTTTTGATAACCTTGCACTATCATTTTCTTTCAACTGCTTTCTTGAAAAAAACTTTCGCTCTGATGCTGATATGGCTTGCTAAATGTCACCAAATTATTTGTGAATTTTGAGTGAATATTATTGAGAATAAAAGGGTGATAGGGGTCAGGAGAACACTGATAATACACGAATCAGCTACGTAAGGCTCATAGAACAGAAAACTTGGAATCCAGTCAAAACTAGATTGAAGATAATACTCTTATTACATAAGTAAAAAGTTTAAAAAGGGGTCAGTGCTCTTGTAATCCAGCTTACCTGTGAAATTTAGGAGCATTATAAACCCTGAGCAGTTTGTGAGCTGTAACATTTAGGTGGCCTTGGTGCATTCGGAGTAAACTTTTCTGAAAACCATGAAGGAAGTTTTTATTTTGTGCACTTTCCTTTCTGATCCTGTGCTGGTCCCACTCTGACACCCATGGAGCTGCTCCTTGGCTCAGCTGTGCTGGGAAGTCTGTCTGCCAGGCAGACAAAAGCTGGGATTGTTATTCTTCATGGGCAGCTTCAAAGGCAGACACAGCTGACCTGGCACCCAGAATGGCCATTTGAATTCAGTCTAATGGATGTTGTGTGCATGGAGGCTTTTGAATGTGAAGATCTGAATGCGTTTTATGTCCTTGAAAAGTCTAAGTGTTGCATTTGTTCTTAAAACTTGGGAAACCTGTTTCGTTAACATGGCATTGTCAGTCTAAAAGGAGGAAGCAGGTATTTAAATATGGCTTTTCACTCAGTGAAAAATGTCATAGTTTTCAGGTTAATGATAATTAGGAACAGATAAAATAGTACAAATAAATTCTACAGAGCTACTAATTTCAGCTGCTGGTTTAATCTGCTTCAATAGGGCGCCACTGCCTCTGACATGTCTCCATTTTCATTTGATGTTGCAATATTGTGATTTTCTGTGCCAGCTGTGGTATTCATCAGAGGTGGCAGTGTAAGACTGCATCCCTGTGAAGGATCTGTGGTGAGATTCCACTAAAAATGAGAGAAAATATTACAAAATGGTATTTTCTATAAGAGAAAAAAAAAATTCTATTTAGCAAAATTCTGTTATGCTGAAAGAACTTATTTCTGTCCAAAAAGCAAATTAAATAATTTTCCATGGAAGGGTTTACCTTTCACACGTTTCACTGCTAAGGAATGAAAACACAGGGTTTGAAAAACAAATAGGTCAGCTTAATCTACCCAGCGTGTCAAGATTCCTGGGTGTCAGGCTCTGTGTTTCACTGGTGCTTTCTTTAGGGCAGAGCTGTATCCTGGAGGAAAGGAGGGTGTTGGCCAGGCTGGCGAGTTTGTCATTCAGGAAGCACAAGCCTTGTCCCCCGTGCAATTAGGGAACAAGCTCACCAGTGACCCACTAACCCTGCCAGTTATGCTTCACTGAGGAATAACTTGTCAAATGTCACTTCTTTTAGCCTGGAAACTAGAACTCCTGCAAGCTCTTTAAGATGAGGAGTTGCAGCAAGGAGATTTGTTCCCCTCAATGAGAAAACCTGCTGAAAGTCACAAGTTGCTGGGTCCTGGAAGGCCCTTGGGGCTCAGAGCAGAGCTTGGATAGGGATATTCCTGTCTGCTCGTGTAAGCTGCTGCTTCTTTGGCTGAGGAATTGTGACAGCAAGCTGGGGGATTTTCTCCCTGCAATTCATTTCTTTCTAAAGGAATGGAATGTTTTCTATTTCCTTTAAGAGTGGCAGGAGCGAAATGAACAACAGAATTCCTCCTATAACTTTTCTGAGGGGACACAGGGCTCTATAGAAGGTGCAGAGCTGCCTCAGCTCTCTGTCCCTACCTGCACCTTTGGAATGCTGCAGGAATTGCACCTGTAAGCTACAGGCTTCTCCCTGGCTGCTTTCCTTCAGGGAATAGCACCAAACACTCTCTTCTGTGCTTTAACTATACAGAGGAGTTTCACCTAAGTGCTTAATATTGATTTATTTAAATGAGATCAGTTAACACATTTACTTGCAACTCCCATCAAGGAGGACTCCCAGCATCTCATTCCTGACAATAAATCCACAAAACTCTGGGAATACCAAGCAGTACATGGGAATTGCCTCTGTTTACAGCTTACCCACTGGTAGCTGTTCCTAAATTCCAGGAGCTTCAAGAAAGAATGTGCTCCTGCAGAGAAATCTTGCTGCAACCCTTAGAGAAGCATTTTGTGAAATATATGTGTGACCAAATCATTGTGCCTGACTGGAACAGCATCTTTTGTTCCTTAAAGCATGAGCACCCTGAAATCCTGCCTGAAACAGGGGCCGGTTCTGGGGTTTCCACTGAGGTGGGAACTCAGCAGGAGATTTGAGAGGGGGGATTGACAGATGATTGATGTCCAAGGAAACCACAAATACAAGCAGATGAAACTGTAATGAGCAATCATGGCAGGCCAGCATGATTTTTAAGCAATTGTCCACCAAAGAATGTGGAATGAAAGAAATCTGAAAGTATTTCACCAACCCAGAGACTACTGATAAACTTTTAAGGCCAGAAGTTTGTGGAACAAATTCCTGAAGTAGTATTGTTCATTGCATTTGCTGGTAAGCTTGGAAGATTTCTTAATAGGATGGTCAGGAATCAGTCAAACAGAGCAACTATAGCCTGGGAAAAAAAGTACCCCTTTGTTTTCTTTTATTGGTTTGAATTTTCTCCAAGTGAGCAAGTCAAGCAGAACAGGAAGTCTTGAAAGCATTTGTTCTCTTGTTCGCCTGAACTTGGCTGCTCTGCAGTGCTGAAATCCCAAATCAGCAGCTGAAGAGGTGAGATTTAAAAACTGTGAATACACTTGGAATTTAATCAGCATCTCAAAAACTGCATTTCAGTGTTTCTGTGTTGTAAATAAAAGAAGTTGCTTGTACCTAGGTTAAGACAGCATCATCTTGATGATGTTGCCTTGCTCCTAAGCTTTGGATTTATATTGTATTTTCCCTTCTTCAAGGATATGGTGCTTTTCAGTTCCCCAGTGTTCTCTAGTACATTTAGAGTTTTAAAGAGCTGTTGTTTTAGTTCTAACACTCCTCAGCTGCCTGAAATAAAAGGAAATGTGTTGGATCTTTTTATAAAGAGAGAGGGAGAGGGAAGTGTTTGTTCCTTTGTGCTTCTGGGTGCGCAGCATGGGCAGGCCCCCAGATATTGCTGCTGTGTTGATTCTCTGCCTTTCCTGGGCAAGCACAGAAGTGCTGCAGGAGTTTTTCTTCTCCTGGAGCCCAGTTCAGCTCCCTCATGGTGTGCCCAGTGCAGGCTGGTGCTCCATTTCATCCCTCTCCAGTCTGGGGTGAGGAGCAGGCAGCTCAGAGGGAAACTTCCCCCACTGCTTGATGTGACTTGGTTTTACAGAATATAATCCTAAACTTCACAGTTGTTCTCATCAAAATTAACCTAATTTCAGTGAGAAAACAGCGAGGCTGACAGTTTGCTCATCATGCAATAGGATATTGATCAAAATGTAGAGTTGGGTTGGATTAGCTGGCCAAAATTTGTGCTTTGGGCAAATTTTATTGCAATGGTCAGTCATGTTGTGCTGGAGTCATGCCAGAAGTGAAATAAAACTGGTTTCTCTGAGGAACAGGCCTACAGGAGATCATTCAATAAGTGTGTTCTAATTGGTGCTGCTCTTCTCTCTTTCTATGAGCTTTCAGAACATTTTGTGTTTTTTCCAACAATTCACTGGTGTGCTGGGGACCAAAGCTTCATGTACAAAGAAGAGTATCTGGATAGGAGCCAAAAAGAAAAACAAGTGCATGTTGTTAAATTCATAGCCTACATGAAATGAATAATTCTCTATTCCGCTGATTAACCTCTTCTGCAATCTCGTTTGCATTCAGGAAATGAATTCCCTTACTAGGGAGAGGGCACTGTGTTATGCAGTCTAATAATATTAAAATACAAGATGTGTGTCTTGGTGGCAGGAAAAAAACCCCACATCCCTCAAACCCAGAGGAACAACTGACCTGTCATCATAAACACAGCAAGTGCATGACTTGGTTTAAAGTTCTTTTCTGGCAACTGACAGGTCATTTCCTCCTGTCATCCCTTCCAGTTGCTTCCTCACTAGGAAAAGTCATGTCCAGATATCTGAAAATGTATTTAGTATTCTCTCTGAGCGTGTTTAGATTTCCAGGGGCCTGTGGTAGGGATGTAATATCAAACCAGGATGTTTTGCAAAAGTAAGAAAGCAAAATACTACAGACAGATCGTAAACATTGCTGGCAAAATGTAACTTGTGTTGGGGGGCAAAATGTGCCTTAGATAATTGATGCAAAGAGAAAAATAAAGGAATCTGATCTGCCTCTAGCCTTATACAATTTGAGTGTAATTCATAATTAAGGCTTTGCATATTACTTTTATGCCCAGTATGTGACTTGAACTGCACTATTTCCATATAAACTGCATTCATATTTCTCTTTTAAGTGCTATTCATATTTCTCTTTTAAGTGCTATTGGTCTCCTAAATACACAATATTTGGTATTTACAGGAAATACAGTACAGTTTGGAACCCTCTGTAGTCTCTGTCTTTTCCTGTTAAGGATAAAATAAGCATTGAAGGTAACAGAAATGAAATCCGTTAATTAAAAGTGTTACCTACAGAGCTATTCCATGGCAAAGGAAGATTTTAACTGGATCATTTTCTGTCCCTCTCATCCTCAGTGGTTTTGGTTTTGAAGTCTTTTCATCTTTCTCTAGAGGTGAGTGAAGCCATTGGAAGGAAGAAGGGAATTGCAGCTCCTGCAGTTCCAATGCAGCTGTTCAGCATCTCCCACTGGAACTTTTCCATTCAATGTCACTGCTGGCTAAACAGTATTGGTCACTTCTTTTTCTTTTGTTGTAAATTTATACTCGTATGAATTGCGACAATTACAATATTGGTCACTTCTTTTTCTTTTTTTTTTTTGTAAATTTATACTCATATGAATTGAGAAACTTGTCTCTGAATAGATGTCTTCTTCCACAAGCCTTATTTAAGAAACCACATTATTTTTAGGATCTCTCTTGTGCTGATCAGTTGTGAGAGGTGGGGAGCACAAGACCCAAAGTTTGTTTTCATTTCCATGGCAGGACACGTGTCACAAAATCCCCATGGAAGAGTTTATTTCAGGAATACTCTAGTAACACAGCAGAAATAAACTTGTTTTATCTATAATTGTATTTACTTGGACCTTATTGTAGGAGGCATTCAGAAGAAGAGTTTGTTGAGGAAACAAACTAAAGGTTTAGTGACTTCTCAGTTTTAGAATTAGTTGTGTTTTGTTTTGGTTTTTTTTTCCACATATGCTTAGGAAAAATTAGGAACTGGCTGAATCCTCATGCTCAAGGGAAACACAGGGATCAACACCCTGTAATGAGCAGGCAAACACCATTTTTAATCAATTCTCCACCAAAGAATGTGGAATAAAATCAAAATTTAAATTATTTCATTCCTGCCGCCAGCTTCTCTCTCCTGGAGCTGCAGCAGGAGTGGCCACATGGAGACACCCTCTGGTTCCTCCTGGTGCCTCTCCTGAGGATTGGGGTCTGGGAAGGGTCAGAGCAGCCTGAAACAAAACCCCATCACCCAGAATGAGCTGTCTGAAGGAGTTTTGTTTATTTTCTCCTTTGTCGTGGTGCATAAATGGAAAGGGGCTGGCAGCACTTATCGCAGTAGAAAGAGCAACACTGGAAAAATTACAAGAGAACTTGACAAACATGTAAAGTGGTTTTTAATTTCAGACACCCTGGAGCATAATGCATTTGAAAATTTTTAATTGGGAGCTTGAAGTTTGATAGATTTAATTGCAAAAGATAGTTGAAATCCTGAGCCCAAGGAGTACAAACAATGAGATCTATAAATATATAGTTTTGAAGCTTTCTTTTAATGTTAGAGAGCCACCATGTGCATAATATGTGATTTGTTTGTACCCTTCATGCCATGACCTCTCCTTCCACCAGCAGCAGAATTAATCTCTAATTGTCAAAGATTAAATTTCTGTATCTTTGAAGCTGTGAAATGCAGTGGGGGAATTTCAAGTCTCAGGCCAGCCGTGTAGCTGCAGGAGGCACACAGGGCTTTGTGCCAGGCTGAGAGCAGGCCAGGTAAGCACCCTGCCTTGTCAGCTGTCAGGCTAAAATCCCTCTGCATGCCCTGAACAGGGTTAGAGCACAATTCCTCAGAGGAAAAAGTGATTTAATTCATATCATCTGCTGTTTGAGGGGTGGTTTTTATTGGGGGGGTGCTGGTAGCTTTGTTTTTCCCTTGTTAGATTTGCTTTATAAATAGAAGTGTATTTATTTTTGTGTTCTTTTCAAATTTACTCAAAACTTCCTGCAGACAAAATGCACAAATATGTCATTGTCTCACTTAAATGCAGGGCTTGGGTTTTCTTTATCTATCTTTATCTTTTCTTTATCTGTATCTTTATCTGGTTTTATCCCACTGTCACAGGATGTTCAAACACCATCCAGCTGCACCCCTAATTACTCATTTAGGTTTAGAGAATTCATCAGGTCCAGCTGTGGGTCAGCAAACTCATGCACTCCTCTGGTAAATTCTGTATATTTTACCAGAAGGTTTTTATTATTGCTCAGTGCCTGTGCTGGTATAATTCTGCCTGTGATCACATCACACAGCAAAGTTTCTCCTCACCCTGCTCCCTGAAGGGCTCCTTGTTTGGAGAACATTTTTAATTACCTTTATGATGTTACAAAACTTCCTTAGGGCTTTGTAGAGACAGTTCCAGATGGATGAGGAATATTATCTGGAAGCCAGGAGAGCTGATCATCTGGGGAGCTGGGCTGAGGGAAACCCTGGGGATGCGGATCAGAGAGAGGAATTCCTTCCAGATGTTTCCAGGGGTTGATCCAAGTCAAGAGCTGCTCAAACAGAGCTGCTGGAATTGTTTGTTTGTCTGTTTGTTCTGCTGGCCCTTCAGTTTCCTCTTTGGCATGCTTGTTTGGTTTGGAACTCTGATTTTGTTTGTGTTTCTGAGTTTTATGACCAAATGGCTCTTCTGGTCCAAGTGCAGCCAGGCAGACTTGGGAAGACAATTTCAATTACAAGGAGAAAGTTGGTGATGCATCATCCTGAGGACAAATCCTCCTCCCTTTATACCAAGTGAAAGAAGCTGTTGGAGCAAAATTTAAAAGTAATTCTTGGTCTTTGGAGGAATTTAGGATTGAACCAGAGGAATTTGTATTCCAACATCTTCTCAATGGGATGTGAACTCTAATTTTATAGATACAGCATTCTCTGATGTGTGTGCACTTGGGTGGGTGGAAGTTTTCTCAAATGGCCTGAAAATAACAATCCCATAATATTAGCATCTTATTTGCCTATCTGTTGTGTTTTCTAGAAGATCAAAGCTTTATAATTTGTGGGGGATATCTAAAGATTGCACAAATAACTTAATGAAGGGATTTTGCTCCTGCACTAGTACAAACATGGTTAGTATTGAAAGATATCACTGAAATACAGAATTCCCTGGGTAGCAAGACCCAGTACAGCTATTTTGTGTAATATTCCTTTCAAACTGCAATTAGTGAAAGTATTTTCTAACAAACAGCTTGCGTAGGGATGGTCCAAATGATTATTTATTTTATTTTAAGAAATGAAATTGTTTCAGTCTATACATCCCTTGGCTTATGAGGAGTGTGGTGTAGGCTTTGTGGTTTTATATTTGTCTCTAAAATTGAAGACATTAATGTGGGAATGCATTAAAAGTAGAAAGGGGGTAAGGTAAAGTAATTAATTAATATTTTTTCTTCACGTGTTTTGCTCTGAAAATATTCACTATGGCATTATATTGTCTT
Source organism: Melospiza melodia melodia (assembly GCF_035770615.1). Taxonomy (NCBI): domain Eukaryota; kingdom Metazoa; phylum Chordata; class Aves; order Passeriformes; family Passerellidae; genus Melospiza; species Melospiza melodia. The sequence continues at coordinate 17,705,640 of NC_086209.1, read as the reverse complement.
TCTTCCATGACTTAGAAGTTTTGATTGAAGCAAGAGCTTTGAATTTTTTCATTGATTATTTAATTCTTTTTTGTTGCCATACTGTACTTAGTCTGCAAGTTAATTTTCTTAGCTGAATAGTCCCTGAATACAAAGAATCCATAAAAAATAATAGATAAGTCATAAGGGAAGGAAGGAGAATTTGTCCTTCAGTCAACTGAATACTGAAAAATGCATCAGAAGTCTCTAAAATTTTCCTTTAATTGTTGGAGCAATTGGTCCATTCTTAAATTCTGACATTTCCTTTAATTCTGATATACCAGTTTATTTTCATAGTTTTAACTGGAGGTAATCAACTTCACGCATTAAAGCTGCTGTTGAAAAAAAGTAGATTGAGGATTTAGGTCAGATTACACATACACACATATATATATATATAGACCTATATTTTATTTTATATTATTTTATTTGATATTTTACATATGCTGTGCCCCTGAGGAGCTGAGAGTTTCAGCAATGCCATTCCAAGACAAAAGGACTTTAAAAGTTATCACTTTGTGGGCCAGGCATCTCCTGGAGCTCTGGGCTCTTGCCAAGATCTCAAGATCCAATTAAAGTGTTGTAGAGTTTTCTTGGGTTTGTTTTTTTTTTTTTTTCATTTTGCCTTTAAAAATTTCCTCTTTTAATTGTATCAGCTGGTCCTCTCATCTCACTTTAGTGCCCTGTCGCCGATACAGAAAATTTCATCATTTTAGTGACGATTTAGTGCCACTTTTTGAAGCTGTCTGGATAAAATTCCTCTGATAAGATTTCCACATTCACACCTCACCAATACGCACCAAACCCTGCCAGTTGGGCACTCATTATCTCCTGCTGGCATTTCTTTTTATCTGTGGGTTATTTTCATTGTCATACCTGGCCATCCCAGGTTATTTGGGATTTTTGGCAGTGATGTTGCAGTAGGAATTATTTCCTTGCTCCCTCATCCATCTCAAAGCAAAAAGCTGATTTTTCTGATTTCCTATCTTTGGTAAACTGGCACTGGTGGTGTTTGGGGCCCTGAACATGGTGTGTTCCTGACCTTCCCCACAGATCATTCCTGTAGGAATGGAACAAGCTTAAGTTTGAACATCTGAAGGCGCATTTGAAAATTTCAGAAAAGCTTATCTTGGATTTTTATTCTGTTTGTCATGACTGGGATTAATTGTATCCACTCACACTATTTATATCTTCATGTTCCTTCAAGTAGTCAAGATCAAAGCCATTTCTAATCATTAAAAAGCCAACAAACGTGTGTCTCCCAAGCATGCAGAAAGGAATGCAAATTCTGGAGAAAACAAATCCTAAAAGAGCAGCTCTGCAAAACTCTGTTTCCCTCATATTCCAGCTTGATTGATTGTCACTCAATATTTTATTAAGTAGCAAAGTCTAATCCCCCTTGTGAGACCTCTTAGTCCCCTCTTCCCCTGCTGCTCCTTCAGAATATATAACATTTAAATCCATCTCTCTCTGGTGTAGGAATCTATTTTTAACCTGTTTTCAGTACTGATCTCACTTAACCTGGTTTTAGCACGCAGTGGGCAGGAACAATGTAATTTAGGAATTAGGAGATTTTTTGCAGCCAGAATGGGAAGGCAGAAATTGATTCTTATACTTCAATAAGCCATTATTGGTGAAAATATACATAACATAAAAAGAATGGTGAAGTGTTTGGAATGCAGAATTCACTTCTCTTGCCAAAAGTGGCACAAAACTCCAAGTGCGAGGCTCAAAGACCTGGGTTTATATTAACTGCCTCCTTCACCTTTGGGCAAAGAGTATTAGTAGGGTATTATTCTTATTATCCCCATGGTCATTGGGAATATTCTATAAATGGCTTTTTGATACTGTTGGCTGAATGGCAGGAGGGGATCAAACACCTGGGCTGAATCTGAAATCAATTTGCCATTTGCAGAATTTGCTGTGTAGAATTTAAATTCCTGGTGTCTGGCTACGTTGCCAATAAAGATTTACAAATTAAGATAGCTTTAAGAGAAATGTCTCAAATGATTCTTCATTTTGAGAGTGAATCCAATGGTTTATACCTGAAGAGGTGCATTTTGTGTGAGAGAATCAACATTTTCTTTGAAGACTAAGCCTAAAGTGAGAATGTGAAATGCCTGTGCTGATGCAGTTGTGTTTCTTGACCCAACAATTGATTCTTTCTGAAGATTGTCCCTTTTGGTGCCAACAAGAGCAAATAAAAGAACCAAAAATCACCAAAAACTTTAAATTTAGTAATTTGAGAAATCTGGAACTGGTGGAGGCTTTCAGAGCACCACTCATCCCAGGAAGGTGTCAGTGGTGTGCAGCTCCTGGCATTACCCAAGCAGAACAGAGGAAGCTGCAGAGTGTGGCTAGGTGTTCTTTGAAGTGTTTATTGTCTTTTAATTAAAAATATCATGAAGGTGGCTGTCAAGTTGTGAAGTAGCTACACAAAAGCACTGAAATGCATATAGCAAAGCAAAAATAAATAAATAAATAAATAAAAAGGCGTTATTTTGGAGCTCCAGATTTAATCAGTACATTTTCCTCTAAAAAGATGCATTTGAGCATAATAGAAAATGTTGGTCTGGCTCTTATGATTCTGCATATACTGAATTTTTACTCTACCCTGGGTTCTGCTTTGCTAGGAGGAATTTCGTACCATGAGCGTTGAAAGTCAAATCAGGATGAAGCTGGCTGAGCCAGCTGGCCTGGATGGGGCAGTTTTGGGGAGTTTCCACCCAAATTCATCAGCAGGGGCATTTCCCACCCAAGGGGTTTGCTAGACAGCCCAGGATGGCACAGCCACTGTCCCACCCCCTGTCCCCAGAGAATAACGAGGAACAGAAAGAAAACTCATGTGATGAGGCAAAGTTTAATAAAGAGGAATTAAAAATCAACTGAAAACACAGGTGAGGGCTAGCTCCCCAGGGACACCAGTGCCCAGCCTGTCCTTGAGCAAGGGGGACTTTGGAAAGCCACCCTGGTGACTCTGGGCATGGCAGGGACTGTCCCTCTGGCCTGCCTGGGCTCCCTCCTGCCTCCTGTCCATCTGCCCAAAAATATACAGGCCATGCACAGAATTATCAAACAGCTCATGAAAGAAAAACGTGCCTTCAGGTAGATTTATTCCACGAGTTCCAGGAAATATTCTGGTATTTTATACTCATTTTTATTTGTTTTTTTATTAATGTTTATAAATGTTTATTAACATTTATTAATGTTAATATGTTTTTTTATTTTAACCATTTTGGGGGAAAAAAATCTTCCTCTTAGAAGTAATGAGTCAGTGCTTTGGATTTTTTTGCAAACAGTATTTGATTAAATAAGAAATTAACATTAGAACAAAAGATCCTTTTAAAATCAAGGTAATGTGTGAATAAGTTATTTAAGGAAATGCTCTCCCTGCACTGCTTGGTTCCTTGGCTCTGTCTGAGAATCCTTCACTACAGAACTGCATTTGGAATTCCATTGTTTTATATTTTTGTACTCTCAGATCCGGACGCTGTTGTTCTCTCAGACTGTGGGCACTGTGGAATGTCAGCAAACAGGATTTGTTCTCAATTTAAAAATGTCATGCAAAGAACTGCAGTCAACTGCATCTGATTCCAAGTGATTGGAGTTTAGTGTCTTAAAGGAATTGGATGGTTTGGGTTGTGGCAGCCTGTACCAGCACTGCAGACAATCCCTGAGCTTTTGATATTGTTGCTAACTTTTCAAAGGCACGTTTTCTATCAGGCAACAAACATTCCTTGTGATGTCGACCCTATTTTCACTCCCTGCAATATTTGCACTCTCTGATATTTTCTCTCCTTCAAAGAAAGTCAACTCTATCAAAACCCAAGTCCTCTCTTCAGCTTCTGTTTCCATTTGCTCTTCACAAATGAACAATGAATCTGAAGATTCCTTTTCTTCTCAATCTTTGAACTGTGAGGCAATTGAATTTGCCATGGTAGGAGCAGGTAGAAGAATATGTGAATAATTTTCTGTTTCCTCAAGAGTTGCTTGAAATGGCACCTTGGACACAGTGAGAAATGAGAATTTAAAAAGAAACCACTACAGCAAAAAGTGTGTTAATTTAGCTTTAATAACTCTCACATTTGGTGGAATTAGGAGAAAATAAAATGACTAGGAATATCTAATTAAGAGGAAAATGTATATGTTGACTGAGTAGCAGAAAAATTACACCCAGATCCTTCCCACTTAATGTTGGTTTCTCAGTCTCTGAATTAAAGCTGTTGTAGACCTTTAGGTTTTTAATAGATTTTTTTAAAATTTCTGCAGTTTTTAAACCAATGTGTGGGGATGGTTCATGTCTGTTAATGCAGAATAATTAAGTGAAATGAGATGACAGAGGTATTTCACATACATAAAAATTAAGGCAAGCTTCTCACTTGCTATGTTTTTAAATACAGTTTGTAGCAATTTCTGTGTTGCTACTCTGAGCTAAAAATGTCACATATTGTAGTGAGAGATCATTGGTGTAATCAAGAATAGTTTTCCCTAACTTGACTAGAAAATGCATTTATTTCTGCACTGTATTTTTTCCCCTGTAGCCTTTTTGGGAATATTTAAAGCTTATGGGGTTTTTTTTGGGATTTTTTTCAACTGAGACTTTTTTGGCTTCTGTTTTGCCTGAAAAAATTACCTCAAAACTGCCCATGCTCATTCATAATATTGTTTTCTCCATTCTGCTATCACTGTGTGCAGTTGTACTTCATTACAATTTTTAGTTCTGATGTGCAGATTTCCACACCACACAATGAATTCCCAGAATTGAGAATTCCAAGCACCTCAGTCTGGTAAATGCCCCTCTGTGTTGCAGGGGTGAGGAGCTGCTTTCCCAACATGTTTGACTTTACCAAGCGTGGAAGCTCACAGAGGCACAGAGCCTCCTTTTGTCTCCTCCATTTTTCATCTCCAACTGCAATATTAGTTTGTTTAATCTGACAAGTTCTGATGGCCCAAACGCGAGGCTGAGAGGCTGAATGATGATTTTTTGTCCTTTTGGAAGAGAAATGTGCCAGAGACAAGCTGTCCTCCGTGGCAATCTTATTAGGGAGATTGAGAAATGAATGGAGCTATTAGAAAACGCAGTTAGAATGGAGATGTGAGGAATTATGGCTCTGCCCACGGGGGTGAAAAGCAATGACTCCATTTAGATTTGCAGAATTATGGTTGCAGAAACGTGGCAGAGGAGGGGAGAAGTTTCCATCTCCATCGTTCATCCCCTAATTGGCTGAGCCTCTGTCAGGGTTCACAAGGCTCCTGATGTTGTTGTCATTAGTCTCCAACTTCCCAGACAAAGATAAGGTTTCTGCTGTGACATATAATCAAAAAGATATTACTTTTTAAAGATAAATAGTTCGTTCTGTTCTCTGCTCTGGATCTAATAAACTAAGATCAAAAGGAAGCCAGTTTTTTGCTGTGTTATGAAATGCTGCTTTTTGGAACAGGACTCAAAGCTCATTTCTTCAATACTGCAATTCTGCCAAGTGGGCCTCACTATCAGTTGTTCTTATTTAATTATTATGCTTTAAAATTGTTGATTTCTGGTAAAAGAACTCTTCAGTCGCTGTCCAAAACTTCAGCACAATTTGTTTTTACAGTGCTGTGACTTCCTGATAAAGTCCTTATGCATTTATATCTATATAAATAATATTCATTAATTGTAAATATTCATTATAATGGAATGAAATAGACAAATAAATAGATTAAAAGGCTTGAATATACTGTATATTTTTGATTGTTCTACTGCCTGATAGGATTGCACAGTGGGAGATTCTTTTTCTCAGAGCTGCACCCACACCCTCATTTTCAGGAAAATTCCACCTTTCTGGTTTTCCTCACGCATCTGCTGCATTTTCACTGTTACACACTCAGAGAGGTGGAGTTAACAAATTCCTGCTTTGCCAGAAGTTGTGGCTGGGGCTGAACTATTTGTGTTCAGTTTTATTCTTTGGTTTAGCTTCCACTGTTGAATTGACACCGTTGTCTGGGATCTCAGCTTGTGCTATAAATGAAAGTGAGGTCACGCACCTGATGGCTTTAGTGCTGCTCTGGGCTGCTGCTGCATTATTTGCAAGTTTCTGGGCTATAAAAGAGATGCAGGGCACGAGGCAGGAAACAGGGACTGCAAAAGTCCATGAGTTTGAGTGCAATTTGAGCCTGCCTTGGTTCTGTTCAGAAAGAATCAATTATCTCAGTTAATGCTGCATCACTTGTTTATCTTTCCTACCTTATGTAAAAAAACCTCTTTTATCTTCTGTTTCACCATGGCTTATTTGATGCTGATCCTTTTTTCCTTCTGCTCTGATTGTCTGTTTCTGCTGTCACTTACCAGGGCTGTTAATACAGCTCAGCATCATAATTAATGGGTAAATGATAAGGCTTAATTTTATTCTGAGCCCACAGGGCCTGAATTACAGAATATTTGAAGAATGGTAACAAATTTCCCATTTTTCAAATATGATTTTATACATTAGTGAGACCAACAATAGAAATTTTCATATTTCATTATAAAGTGGGAATAATCTTTTAAGTCTTTTTGCAACACTAGATTTTAAAGTTCATTGGGTCCTCCATCCTCTCTTCCCATCACTTTATTTTTTATGTCTGACTTAACTCTTGCTGCAACCTAATTAGAATTTTGTACAAAATTGGGACATTCATACTCTCAGAAAAAAAATAAAAATTCAATTTTTAAGTGCTATTTTAATTTATTTTGTTTCATGGAGTTTCAGTTCTGTTTCATAACAATTTTGGATTTAATCAGAGTGTGCAAGGCCATGTTCTCATGGACAGAGTAAAGCTTTTGGAATGGAGCATTGCCACCATAAACAAGGGAAGCACAACTTGAGGCTGACTCTGATGTTTGAGAATTCTGCAGCTTGTTTTGAGGTGCTGGATGGATTTTAGCAGCAGAATTGATAGAATTCATACAACTGCTGTTGAACATGTTGGTTTAGAAGGGCAGGATGGCAATTAAACTTAGATGATTGTTGATTATAATCGAGAGTTAAGTTGTTATAGCAACTGGAGCTCTCATCTCACCACAGTGCACAGAAAAGCACATACTAAATAAAATAAAGGGGAAAAAGACTGATCTTTTCCTTTCTCCCAATGATCTGCAATCATAATTAACATAATTGATATTCAGGATTTTTCCTTTGCAGTTTCTAGTACTTAAACATTACTGTGCAAATACAATTAATTTGGCAATCAACAGACTTAAATCACTGATTTTTTAAAATTATTTTTAGTTAATATTGGATTTCAGTGATTTATCGTCTTAACCATTTAAGTGAAAAATATACAATTCAGTCCTTTTATAATTTATGAGGTTTTGTTGGTTTTTTTTTCAATACTTAAGGAGGTATAATGCTGTAGTCTGGCACACTGTGGTTAAAACTGGACCTCCTGCTGATTATAAACCATAGCACTGCAATTAGTCCACAGCAGTTAATTGTAAAATTGAGGCAGTATTTTCTGTGTGCTCAATATATTGGATTAAATCAAAAGGTATTGAGAATGCAAGTCCAAGAATTCTATTCCAGTTTATGCCAGCTGATTGTTTGGACTGCAGTGCTGATGCTTTTCATCAATTTTTGGGTGTTCAGGGCAGGGTTTCAGAGAATATCTCCATCAGCTGGCAACACCTGGAATGTTCTGTGTGTGACACAACTGGCAGTGAGGAAATCTTAGGTTTATTTCCAGTTCTGCCCCTGCCCTGAGACACCAAGGTAAAAAAAGGGAAAGCCAAGATTTGCCATCCCTGGAAATTTTGCATCCTGCAATGTCTCTGTGTCCTGGTGGGGTTGTTTTTTCTTTTGGTGCCTGCAGAAGGCAGAACTCTGCTCCTGGGTTGTCCCTGATTTATTGCCAGGTCCTTTGACCTGTCCAGGTGATGCCTTGTGCAGGCTGCCCTGGAACAGAGGCTGGACAGAGTTAGAGAATAAAGCAGGGATTTATCCAAAGGATCTCCTCCATGGATGCACCTTGGGCAGCACCAGAGCCCAGCCAGGGCTGCACCCAAGATGAACCAAAATGGCCCCAAAATGCACGAGCGCTGCCGGGGTCTGTCCCTGGGATCAGCTCTGCTCCATTTGCCCCTTGCAGTTCATTGTCCCATTCCAGCTTTAGCCCTGCAGTCCCACCCTGCTTGTTTTTCTCTCTCCAGCCCACGGGGTTTGTGCTCCTGGGCTGAGATTTGGGTCATTTGTCCTTGGTGCCCAGCTGGAGCAGGAATTGTTTTGTCTCCCTGCTCTGTGCACAGAGCTCACCATGCCCTGATATGGAGCCCAGACCCACACACTAAAGCAGCACAGAATGTGAAATATATAAAAGCCAAAACCTGAGGCATTATAGGATTTAAAAAATACAGTTTCTTGTGGAATGGGCAATGTGTTTTTAATAACATTTTCATAGTGCCATTTCTGAAGGACCCCTATCTCTGAATGATGACACCAGAGAATAACAGTGTTTTTATTCCAGGTTGGCCACCACAAATGTGAGTACTGGTTTCTATTAGGCGCAGGAAATTATGCTTGCATTTCTGCCTCCAGTTGGTTAAAAGCACAGGCACTTTTGTACTTCATTTTACATCAACTGCAAAAAAAAAGCGTTGTTTTTATACTGAGAGGTCAAGAGAAGTTAGTTTAATGTGAATGGAATGAAGAGCACTCAGAGTTTCGATTTTCTCAGTAACTTGCAATTATTTGTTTTGAATATCTTTACCATTTCTAAAGAGAACAATTTTACTCTAGATAGAGCTGTTGAGAATTGAAATGTCAACTAATAGTTTTAATTACTTGCTCGTGATCCTTTCAAAGGTAGTTGGAAAGAAAATGAACACATGCTCTCCATTAAAACAGATGAGATTTAAATGTCTCCAAATAATGCCTAATTTCAAGTTGTAGAAATTTCGAGTTTATGTGAAGAATGTGAACGGCCTGTTTTGTGGAATCAGCTCTGGGAAAGGTAGGCTGGGATATTTAGAATACCTGGCAGCAGAAAAGTAGTTAAGCCTGACCATTAGAAACCCTTATCATTAGAGTTTGATATTTAGCTATAACAATTTGCTCCAGGCTAAAAATTAGACTCAGCAATTCCCAACATATGAGGCTCTAAATTACTTTTAAGATGTACACAAAAAGCAAGTTTCCTTACACATCCATTACATCTACATCAATAGTTCTCTTTTAGCTCAATATTTTATGTGCTACAAACTAAGTGCTCTGAAAGTAGATAGAGAAGGTTTCTGGTCACTAGCTTACAGCCTATTTTTTTATCTCCTCCATGTTTGTTTCAAGTCTTTTATGGAGCCTTTAAATTACGTCCATGCAAAGTTAAAGTGTTTTATTTCCTCAGATTTAACTCTACAGTTTTCATTTTTAATAACTTTCATTTTCTTGAAGTATGATATCTTTATGCAGGGCCATCTGCTTCTTTTCCTGCTCTTTTAAAGAGAACTTTTCTGCTTTTTGGGCAGCTTGCCTTCAGCTGAGCAGTGGGGGAAATAATAGAAATGTCCTGGCCTGAGTGGAGCCAAATCCCTCTGCAGTGCAGGTGTGTCTCTGCAGCAGGTGCAGCTTTGTTCAGCTCCATGGGCATCATCTGTTTGCAGCCATAACAGAGTTTTGGAAAGATTCACTCCCAAACACAATATTCTCTGATCCCAGAGGTGGGAACAAGGTGTAAATGCATGGAAAAATTCAGAGCTGTACAAGTCTGCAGGAAAACAACTTCTGCGTTTTCACGGGATTTTGATGTTTCACAGCAGAACTGATTTGATGGAAGGCAAATTGTAGGAATTCCCTGGGCAGGAAGGTTGCACACTGGCTGCTGGAGGAGAGCAGAGCTGGGAAATGCAGGATGTTGTCAGGCTGCCAGTTTGGCTGTTAATGAGCCAGGGCTGGAGCTTTGCAGGGAGCCCTGCTGGTGTCTGAGCCAGCAGAGTCCCTCAGCCACGAGCGGGGATCCCTCTGGCTCTGACTGCTGCCTCGTTGCTGCCTTTTCTCAGAGCTACAAGTTCTATGTGTTATTTAAATTTAGTGCAGTGAGAGGTGGAGGTTCAAACTAAACAAAACTCAGTTTGTTTTTGAGGTGCAGATGAGGACATGTTGTGCTGGGCATCAATTGTGATCTCTGAGAACGACACAAATTCTGAATTAATTATTGAACAAGCACATTTAGGGCACTTTTTTTCCCCCCTTCATCACCAATAATTCTGAAAATTATCTTTAAGGTATTTTTCATTTTAAGACCCTGATTCTGCAGAAGATTAAGTGCAAAAGTAGTTCATATAATGAGTTCTCAATTCAGATGCTTGGAGCACATGTAGAGCTGACCATGACTTCTTTACCAGGCTGAGAGCTCCACTCTCACTCAACCTACTTGTAACAGGCTATAACTTCTCTATCTTAGAGTCTTTCTAACGGATTTGTAATTGGAATCATGAATACTTTGCTTTTGTTCTTGTAACATGATCTACAAGTGTCACTCTATGGGTGTGTACCATCGGCAAGGCATCCATGGGCATTAAAAGGAGGAGTTAGTTGGGTTCCAGAGTGCAAATCAAAGAAATTAGGATAATTAAAACAGCATCTCTTAAAGTCTTTTGTCCTGATATTTATTACCTTATCTATCGTAAGTTAAAGATCCCACTTTGTTGTGATGTCAGACATGAACTTCCCATTAACCACAATTAATCTAGCAGCCCACTCTACCTGCAGTGATTTATTAACAGGTAATGAAACAGTCACTGGCAGAGTCCAGCACAGAAGCTGCAGAACCTGAGCTCATAATTGCAACTTGACTGCTTAATTGTGCACCCTCAGTGGGCCAGGAATCCTTCAAGCATCTGCTGAAGAAGTTCTTGCCTTTAAAAAGTACTTAAGCACATGTGTAACTCTGGCTGAGAGAGGAGGTAAAAGCCCTCTTGTATCTGCCTCTCTGACCTCGGGATTCTGTCATAGAAACATAATTAAAAAAGCCTGCAGTGCAAATGAAATGGTTCAGGTAATACCAAAGAGGAATCTAAAGCCTCATTTCACTGTACTGGTCCTGCTCTAAAATTTCACTGCGCTGAGGATGAGCAACACTGTCTTCCATAGACTACCAGAAGTTACCAGTTCAAAGTGGTATTTCTAATAAGGGTTTAGGAATAAAACAGAACATTAAAATTTAAAAATCGAGTATTAGAGTACTGCAGTTTTATTCAGTCATGCTTGGCTTATTTTACACACCAAGAAAATGATTGCAAGTGATATATAAGGACAGGTTTTTTTATCCTATTTAATTATTGCTTGATTAATATTTGATGCGGGGTTTGCAAAAAGAGATTTTTTTTTCTTCATAAGGCAGTAAAAACTAATTTGGGATAATATAGGTGTTTTATCTCTTACCAATCAATAAAATATAATCCTCCTAGTTAGTGGGTTATTCTGCCCTCTATTGCACCAGCGACTCTCTTTATATCTAACATCTACATTGACCAAAAATGACTGCCTGCACCCTGCAATTTATAATCCACTCTGCCCAACTCCCCATCAATTATTTTTGCTGCAAACTCCAGTGCCACTGATAGCTATTTTATCTTGGAGCTGCATTCCCACTGCCTGCGGACTGAGGCTTTGAAGAGCCTTAAAAGCGTCGCTGTTTAACAGCACTACCCCGTGCATCTGCTCTAAAATTTGTTCCAAGTTGCTCACATTCTGGTTTTGAACAATGCACTTTCATACACACAGAGTAAACACATTTTGTTTAGTACCAATTTATTTCGAAGGGAGTTCTTCTTAAGTTCTCGGTGAGACTGTGTCCAAATGTGCAATTCAGGGGAAAAAAAAATCTTGAGCACAATGTGAAAACTGTTTCTCCTTTAAATTACTGTGGTGGAATTTTCGGTAATTAAAATGTAAACTAAATGCCATGTGCTTTAAAGAGGACGCTGTGACTGTTTTTCATATTAGTGACTTTGCCACAGAATGGTTTCTTTTTGAAATCCTTACTTGGTGAGAGCTTCCCACCAAGGAAATGAAAGTACACCAGTGCATGATCATGGCCCGTATTGGAAACATTTGATCAGCCCATTTTCACAGGAAAAGCTCCCCTAACAGGTTGCAATAAATTATGTCTATGTGGGGACCTTTAAATATGTTAAAGCCAATGTAAAATATTTTTTCAGGCAGATAAAAGAGATCTGTGTGAGAATAATCCTATTACAAATTATTGTGAGGCATTGCTTAAATCTCTGAGATTTCTCTATAAAGTTTTTTTGTGGGACTTGTCTGTGTTTTTCTCTTTAGATGTGTTAAATTATCTGTATCTGTCTAGAGTCATGAATCTTTTGGATGTCATCTGAATGGGAAGCAGAATTTTCAGGGGTTGTGCTGCTCTGTATCCTCTTAGTTTTGTTCAGGTTAATCCAGAATGTTCTTTCCTGTCCTGGATCTCCTTCCATGGGACTGGCTGGGGGACATGGAATGGGTTATGGCTGCTTCCATGTTTCTCTTTTGTTACAGAGAACCAGGAAATCAAGGAACATTACAAGTTCTCTCTTGCCACCAATATATTGTCCTTGGCCACAACTAATTTAACATCTAATTTAATGTAGCATAAAAGCAGGTCTCAAAAAAATCTCTTTTACATTAAAGCCTTTGTGCCTCCCCTTGGTTTTCTTGGTGGAAACTACAAACAGCAAATTTTGAGTAGTGGGTTTTTGGTTTTGGTTTTTTTTTTTTTTTTGTTTTTTAATCAAGCCTAAGTCACTCAGGACAAAGTTCTGGAAGTGTTTTTCCTATCTGTGTCCATGTTATGCTTCTGAGCGTGAATTTCTTAACACTTGTATTCCTTAGAAAGATTCCTTTAAAATCAGTGTTGAGCATGGACAGTAGGTCAGTTAATGACCTCTGGAGGTTTGTGTCTATTTTGGAAGGTTCAGTTTTGGCTGATAAGTGCTGGTGGCTGTGTGATGCCATCTGGGCTCCTCTCCCAGTGTGTTCCTTATGCCCTGTGAGGGTTTGCAGAGTTCAGGTGCTTCTGCACAAGTCCCACCTTCTTTTTTAGGAAGTGAAATCTTTAGCAGCCTTTGCACCTCAAGACATTTTTTCTCCCTTTCCTTTCCATATGCTTGCCCATCTCTTTGTATTCCAGCGCCTCTCTTGTGACCAGACCTCACTGTTGGTGTTCCAGACCTCAGCCTGCAGATAAATCTGGCATTTGGTAAAACCTCACCTCTGTTCCACACCCAGCTCTGCTGGAACCTCCAGAAATGCTGGGGTGCTGAGCAGCGCAGCTGAAGGGGTGTCAGGATGGTCACTTTTCTATCCAGGGATGTGTCAGCTGTTCCAATCACTTGACCAATCTGTTTTCTGACTCCTGTGCATTTGATAATAATATGCCATAATTTTAATGGCAGAAAATAAAAGGAAAGAGATCTTTACCCCTTCTCTTGGGTATGTAGGTCAGTTCTTTGTAGATGCAGTGTGACCTGTAGCTTCAGTATCAGATGGAGCCTCTTTTATCCCAAACAGCACGTGATAAAACCGTGGCTTCCCACCTTCCTTTGCTTTTTATGGCAGTGAGAACATTTGCAGGGCTGCAAACCTGTGCTGGGGCCGTTTAATCTAGTTTATCTTTCAGATGTCCTTATCTCATCAGATGTGTGCTGTAATGCTCTGCTGGCTTTGACTTGGTTTTCTTGAAGTTTCTTTTTGCTAAGTTTTCTTGATTGGAAATAAATCTGGGATCAGGACAAAATTTGATGGATTTTAAATATGAATTAGAAGTTAAGTCAGAAACATGTGTAGTGGAAGAGGGATAAAGAGGGATAAGATAAAAGATGCAAAGATGGAGAAGACTGCCCAAACAAAGAGCAGTGTGGAAGGCAGAGCACAGACCAATGAGTGAAGAGGAAATGTTATTTATTGATTAATCATAATAAGAAATTTAAAATGTCATAGTGTTACAGCAAAGAAATAAACTTTATACAAAAATCTTGAGATGAAAATGTGCTGAAATAAACCACTTATAAGTCCTTCAGAGGAGCGCAGATTTTTGTTGGCCTAAATATCCCAGAGCTTGTACCATTTCCAGCAAGCTGTCAGCTCTTGTGGCTTTAGTTACCAGCCCAAGAGGTGCTGGGAGTGCCTGAGTGAACACACAACAAACAACAATTTGTGCTGAGAATCAAGTTCTCCTCTGGTCAAAACCACATTTGTGTTTGTCTGGAGGTGTCTGTGCTCCCCTCTCTCCCCTTCCCTTTTCTGGTGAGCACAGCAGCAGCTGCACCACCAGCAGCAGAACTATGAAAATACCAGCTCTGGACTGAGTTATTTATTTTTAATGCCAATTTATCATTGCTTGCTGTGAATCTTTATCACTTTCTGTGTTTCAAATTAGTGAGTTTCACATCTGCTCATTTTTTTGGAAGGGACAATCTTGAGTTATAGGTGTGTGCAAATAATTTCAAGCACCTTAAAATTTTCACCAATGAAAAATTAAAGCCCGGTAGTGATTATCAGGGACTACAAGCACATCAATTCTAAATTAATACCCCAACATAATTACTTTGTCCTGCTCCTTTCTTTGTGAGCCATTGGTAGGTAGTAAGTAATCTCTTTTTAAGCTATTTTCCCCTCAATATGTCAGAGGAATTATTTGAAATAATTATGAAAGAGACATAGAATATAAATGTCAGAATAGATGTAGATGGGAAAATATTACTACAGAGGGGTTTTGTAATATGTTGGAAATGTCATTTATGGTTCTGTTTTAATGAATGGGTAATTAGCTGGCTGAACATCAGCTCACTTCTTAATGAAATCTTACCAGATTAACTACATGCCTCATTCATATTATCCTACAGAATTTTTCTGCCTTTTTATAATGAATATTCTTTTTGCAGGGTGCCAACATGAAAAAGGAGGGACTCTTCTAGTGTAGAGAATTTGGGCTCTTGTCCTCTGTTGAGTGAATTTGGGGTCTTTTTATAAAAATGCTTAAAATACATATGGTGGTGCTGTTGCCATACTTCCATTGGTTTGGATGCCACTTCTTACACCTGCTTTTCTGTATGGTTTTGTTTCATTCCATTTTTACCTTTATTTTGATTGTATTGGCTTTTATTTTCCGTTTGTTTTCCTAGTTTTATTTATTTAAATGTTGATTTCAAAGTCTTTAAATTTTGAATCCTCGAAAGCTTTAAAAATCTCAAATGTAGATGTTGAATGCTCAGTCTCCCTAAAAGTGACAAAGAAAAAACAACTCAGTCTTTGCTTCTCCCTATGTATGAACGTTTGTAGAATATTTGTTTGTTTCCTTAAAATTTATTAAGATGTAAAATCCTTTTACCTTTTTTATTGTGCATCACATCTTTATTCCATATACATAGTTTTTGCTTATTGTTATGTTTTTTCCAAAACTTTTTTTCCTACTTGGACAGAAGTTTGCTGAGGCATTTTAAAAAATAAAAATTATAAAACCTGTTTAACATTCAGCCCTGCTGTTTGCCTGAAGCTATAATTTTCAAATAATCTGCTTGTGAAAACCCCCTTGTCTGAGGTGCTGCATTTCTTGTTTGTTCTGCTTTGATGTCTCTGTGTGCTGGGGTGCCCTGGCGTGTTCCTAAACACAGGTGAGGGAAAGTTTTGATATACAGAAGTGAATAAAGACAATTTACCCTGGTTCTGCACCAGGACTTAACCAACAGCTGAAATCCAGCTTGCCAGACCAGAATCTGCATGGTCACAGAGGGGGAGCTACAAACACCTCAGTTTTACTCAGCTGATGATAATTTTCCCCATCACAATTTCAGGGAATCCAGGAAAAAGAGTGTCAATATTATGAAATCTATGTTAATGTGAATGTCTGTTGCTTTTAAAATAAATTATTCTAATTTTCTGAATTATATAATCCCATTACTTACATTATACCTTTCAGTAGCTTTATGCACTTCAAAAACACCCAAGGTTTCAGCTAAAATAACTTGAATTCATAATTAGTTTTCATTTTCTTTTATTTACTGTCTAGCAAAGTGTTATTTGCAGTGAAATTTGGCATCTCAGCTGAACCATTATATTCAGCTGTAATTAAAATAAACTGCTGGCATGAATTACTGCACACTGGTTTAGAGATTTGTTTGGAGACAGCCATGTCTTACCAAAGCACAGACAGGAATTTCCTGTCTAACTTTGTATATTTGCAAAACACACTTAGTGTAAAATTAATGAGGTCATTAGAAACCTATTATCTTGTGTCTGAGGAGCTGATTTTAAAAGTGAGCATGTTTGCTGGAGAAGGTGACATCTTTACATTCCAACCCAGTTGTGATTCATTCTTCAGGTTTTGTTCTTCTTGCTGTTCTTCACAAAACAGAGGCATAAAAGCAGGGTAGAAGTAACTCATGGGGTAATATTGAATATATTTTAGTAATATTTCAGTATTGAGGTAATACTGAAAAAACACCCAATCATTTAAAGGCCAGATTTTTTGTATGATGTCACTAGTGTCCAATCCTGGAAAAAATAGCTTTTCTTTCATTTTAAGAGGTGTTCACAAACAGGAATGGAACTTAAGGTGGAATTTTAGTGAGTTCTTCAGTGTTCAGAATAAAGTTCTGTCTGTGCACTACACAAGGAAGAGTTCTGTGTCTTTTAAAATTAAACTGAACACTCCTGGTTCAGATGAGCTCTAATCTAAGCTTTGGTTGTCTCCATTCTGAGGAGAGCCGCCCTTGCTGAGGGTCATACATTAAATTAACGGATGATTCTGAGCATTATCCTTAGCACATGATCTGCAGTGAAATTGGGCAGAAGGCAAAGCAAATCTGAGAAGTTCAGTGGTCTGTCCTCAAGTCTATTTTGTCTCGTGTGCTCTGGCCCCGGCATTTGTTCTGCCCTTTCTGTACACTTGAATTGCCTGGAGACAAATTGGTCACTTTATGCCTTACACCAAGATTGACATTTTTACGGTGCCTGGAAGACAGACTTTTAAAATTCTGCTGTTTGAAAAATTGCCCTGGTATCTGGGGAGAGCAGTCCCTGGTTGTGTGACAGAGGCAGGCTGCGGTGGTGGGGAGCAGATCACCTGGACACGAGGAGCTAGGCTGAGGTTCTGTGAGCTGCTGAGGAGATTTGGGCTCCTTGGTTCCATCTATTGGACAGAAACAAATGCTCTCAGATCAAAGCCTGGAGCAGCGTTTGGGATCAGTCTCTGGGTGCCTGCTGGGTTTAATTCTCAGACAAGCAGCTGCTTCAGGATGCAGCTCCTGTTTTTCTTCCTGAGTGATCGCCAAGGGCTGCTGCTCATTTTCCTTCTGTAGCTGCTTTTGAGCTTAGCTTACTCCTCCCACCTCCCAGTCATGATCTGACTTTTAAAAATTCATAATTAATCCAGCCTTGAATATTTCCAAGCTCCTGCTGGCCAGTAATGATGAAGCAGAAATGACTCCTGGTTTTGGGGTAAACTGATGGGAGAATCTCCCACTCTGCCATTCCCAATCCTGTTTTCAGGCCCAGACGAGGGTGAATCTGCTGTCCCAGGAGTTTGTTCTTGTATTCACAGCTTTTGGTGGTTCTTTTGCTGACTGATTCCCTCAAATACATCCCTTCCCTCTGTCTCAGTGGTTTCTTTGGTATCTCCCTCACTCTGTCCTATTCCAAAACAGATTATCTGTAAAGAAATTGTCCATAATGAACAAGTTTCCCATACAGGCTTTTGCCTTTCATGCTCTACAAAGCTTTTCTCTCCACCCCTCAAAGCAGGGAAATCAGTGTAGGCCCTTCTTCTGCACAGACTTGCTGTAGGCAATTTAACCAATTTCACTTCTCAACCAGAATTTTCCTTCAGTGCATTTCCTCCAGTGCATTTCTCTGGGCTTTCTTTAAACCTCCTGCCTAGTTTTGCCTCTCTTTTGGAGGCTTCCTGCTGGGAGTCTGAATGCTGCTGATCATGCAGGCAGGATTCAATTCAGAAAAACACAGCAAGCATAATTTATCCTCCAGCTTCCAGCCCCTGTGTTCTGTCAGGGTTTTGTTTCTGCTTTCAGTGAATTGTACGAGCTCACTGCAAAGATTGTTTGCGCTGCTTTCAAATGTGGGAAATTCGCTTTTCACCTTTTTATATTCTCAAATTTTAGCACAGAATCCTAATAGACAAAGCCAGTAGCACTGGGTGAAGAGTTATTTTACAACCATACTACAATATGCTAAAAGACTGAACCAGATAAAGGAGAAAAATAGCTTTACCTCATGTACTGGCCTCTGTTCTGAGCCAATAAAATAGAAGAAGAAGCAAAAACCAGTAAGTTTTAGTCAGAACTGTCCTGAAGGGCCTGCTTCAACACGTCCAATGAATTTTATATTTCTGATTGTGAATTACATGGAATTGTGAGCACAAGGCATGTTCCTTTTTAAGTAAACTGATGACAAGTTTTTAGAGAATTCTGGAGAAAGTTGGATTAAACTCATCTTACTCCTGAGATTTTCATTGCATTTATCTCATTAGACACCTGTATTTTAATTTTCTTGGTTTGAGATTTCATAGTGTGTTCAAACACTAAGCTCTGGTACAAGTTCAAATTATTGAGAGAGGGCATAATATTGTTATAATCAACTTTTGGGTTCCTTCTGAGGGTAAGATGCAGCAGGCTGACAGTGTAAGTTTGTTTGACCATGATATTCATCTGAAACACTACAAACTGAAACATCATTTCTGCAGAATAGTCAGAATGGAGTTAATTAGCAAAGTGCTGACCAGGCACAAACCCAGATCCGCCTCAGATGTGGAGAGGACAGAAGGCTGATCCTGCAAGTTTGCTGTGCTTTAATTGTCTGCTCGTGGCAGGCTGGCCCAGTAGATGCATGCACACAGTGCAGGTTATCAGAAGGGATTCTAAACACCCCCCTAAAAATCTGGGCTAAATTTGACTTCAGTTGCACAGAAAACTTCTGCACATCCAGTATGAGCTGATCTCGTTGGGTTTTTTGGCTGTTCTATTCGTTTTTTCTTAAGGTAACCTTGGTTAAGTATCTGAACTGATTCAGCTGATCTCAGGAAGGCAGGAGACCATTGCAGTTTTGCTTTGTCCTTTCAAAACCCCACAGATTTTGCTGACAGGCTTCTGCTCCCAGCTTGCAGTAATTGGTGGCAAACACAAAGCTCATTTCTCAGTACATAGTATTTTCCTTATTACACAATATTTCAGTATTTCAGCTGTTGAATACAAGCCAGTGGCCAATAAGGTGGCTCTTAGGAGAATAAAGATCTGTAATTCACATTCTCCAATGCTGCATTTTCTATTTATGTCTCTTATCTCTGTTGTCCTTTTTGTAGAGTCACTCCATGTACAGCGAGGCACAACCAGAGGCTGCCAGGAGTGGGCTGACATAGAACAGTGAAGATTTGTTCAGTGATATCCAAGTTCTTTGTGTCCATTTATTTCTGTAGCTGTAGGAACTTACAGGGCAGAAGAATTTGTAGCCTGAGAAACCTGAGTTATTTACCACAGTGGGTTGGGTATTTTCCTTCTAGAAGAAGAATGAGAGAAAGTGAAAACACTTTATCAAAGTGTTCCAACTGCAATAAAAGAAATTCTCACCCTTTTTACCATAGAGGAGAGCAGATGAAAATAAAAATGCAGAGTTCATTTGTTGTTTCTTACTCTGATTTCATTCCAGTTGGTTTTTCTCTTTTATTGACAGCTTCATTTTCAAATTAGGATAATAGCATTATACTCTTTCTTGAATTGTCTATATTTAATTCTGTTTGTCTTGGGGGCTTTGTGTTAGCATAAAGAAATCCAGCTGAAATGGATTTTTCTCTAACACCATCAAGGGCAAGCTTTGCAATCTGAAACTCGTGTGCTCTGATGATTCCTCTCACCCCTACTTACATCCTTACTTATTTCAAAAATCAGCACTAAAGATATTAACAAGAAAGTGCAGCATAGCAAGGCTCTGAAGAGTCTGGATCATGAATGGATCTGGAGTTTTATGTCTGCAGACAAAATATTTTTAAAATTCAAACCAACCCCTTTTAACTTTTTGGGACATCTGAAGCCAGATATGTAAAATGGAGATACCTACATGTACAATAGCTGGACCCAACCTTTAGACTGTGCTCTGCCATCTGTTTATTGGTCTTATTTCTGGTGCTTGCTGCAGCTGTGTGAAAGAAATTGGCTTTTTTTTTGAATAGCAGTGCTAACAAATTAAAAACATAACTAACATGCTGCAGGGGCACCGACCTTTCCAAAGGAAGAGCTGGAACACAATGAAAATTGACTTTATTACAATAAATTCTTGTTTTCACAGCCAGTCCAAGGGTGGGAATTTCAGATAAGCCAGAACTGCAGAGCCCCTGACAAGGCATTAGGGAGATATATCCCATTTAACCAGAAAAAATATATATCTGTTAGCAAGGTCACGTCCATGAACTGCAGCTTCACTGTTCTCAATGATTTATGTTGATTTAGGTAAGATTTTGTTTATTTCTTGTTGTGTGATAAATATTTCCAACTAGTGGCTGGAAAGCTGAACTTAGGGTGAATTGCCATTTTAAAGGGAGTGCTCTGTGCCAGGATGAATCTGGAGAGCTTCCCAAATGACTTCCCTACAGGTTATTATTGTCAGCTGCCAAACTTCAGGCTACGTTTGACACTTTTATCCTCATGACTTTGTTTGCTTTTCTTCTCTTATTTTTTTTTTTTTACCAGTATAATGTGCACATTTAAGCCTTTTTCTTAATTTTATTTTTGTATGGGCATTTTCCCTCGGTTTATTTGATAATTGTAAAAAGGATGAAGGTGTTTGAGAGCTCTCTTGAGGCTATTTAATATTTAACCCTTAAATACTTGGGTTTGAAGTTTGTGATGATTTGGACTTAGATCTGTCAACTTGACTTAAAACTACTGCTCCTACTTTTGTTCTGGTGGAAAATTCTGTATTCTAGGTCAGTAGGAAGTTAGCTGTGATGTCCTTTTTCCTGACATCCTGCTGAATCATTTGTCATGTGTCCTGCTATGGATGTGTGATTAGAACTTCCAAAACCAGTTTTGTGTCTCACATTTCAATGGACTTTTTTGTCTGAATCCTATTTCTAATGAAATCTGGGAGAAATTATTAAGTAGCTGAGGAGTACATGGACTTGGAGCTTCACTACCATCAGTATCTTGTATTTCCATATGGAAATTGCTTTCCAGAACTCCAGCTGAGCCATCAGGATGCCCCTTCTGGTTCTGTGTCAGGTGAAAGTGGTTTTTAAGTGAGGTGAAAGCCTGGTTTTTGTTTTAACAATTTATTTTGGGTAGCTGGGATGGAGAAGAGGTGATGCAGATACAATATGCTTGAAGACACTTGATAATGGAGGGACTGGAAGAATATTCTTGGTGGCTCTTGCTGATGCTCTTGGCTTGTGGGTCTGTGGGACAGAAATTTGGGGATCTTGTGTGGATCCACCTCCAAAGAGAGGAGGGCACCCTGAAAAGTGCCATTCCTATTGAGCAAACGAATATCTGGAATTATCCCTGCTGAATCAGTTAATAGAAGTTGTCAGGATGTCTGTTTTGTGTGATCAGAGTGGATCAGGAGATTCCCAATATTGGGATAACAACAACAAAAGTCTGAATTTTATTTACCTTCTCAAAATGATCAGATTGCAAGGCTCACTTTCAATGCTCTTATGAATATTAATTCACTTGAAATGTCTTAAAGATATTTAGGGCAAGAAAAATTCCACAAGGATCAGTTTATTCATTATTTCCTTACTCCTTGGTATAATTATGTTGACTGACTCTTTACTAAACAAAAGTCAATGGGCTTAAAGTCAGTCAACTTAAGTTTGCTGGAAAGTTTATCTGTTTGTATTTGTAATTCTTTTATTCAGGTTCAAGGCAATTGTAGAGGGATGGCTTCTGAAGCTATGCTAGAGTAGAAAACACTTCATGGCAGATATATTGTTTGCTATTCATTTAATTTTTCAAAGTATCAAAAATAACTTTCTTTAAAATCTGACACATCAAGAGCTTGGTGTTGTTTGCTAAATGTTTTGCAGTTTGTGTGAGGAATCTTTACAGGCAGGTGTACAAACCCACCAACAATGCAAACAGCGAGAAAAATCAGAAAAAAAAAAAAGCCATGAAAGAAACTTGACCTTAGATTTCATGAGGAAAGAAGCCACAAACCTACCTGAGCCATGTGAGGGTGAATGAGGCAGAGCCACTTCACTTTTTGGGCTCTATTGCCTTGTAGTAAAAGGCTTCTTGTAGTCAGGTTTTTTGAAGTCATTTGAGGATAAAAAGTAAAAATTATGTATCAAAGTTTCATGCTGGAATGAGAGAAAAGGTGAAATCTGGCATAAAATGCGAGGATAAACCTGTGAAAGGTGAAAGACTGAAGTAAGCCCAGAATAGAATTTGTCTTTATTCAGCCTGGTGTGCTCCTCCAAAAAAAGAGAAAATTGACTCTGAAGTCACAGAAAATGGGACTGATCTGATCTTGTATCAACTGCACAATGATAAATCATCCAGAGATTGGGGGGTCCAGGATAATGAAACAAAACACAAAAATTACCTGGCACAGGAGAACTCTGGGCTTTTAAGTCAATGGTAAATATTGTTTCAAGTGAAAGCACAGTTCAGGCAAAGATGAGGGTCAGAAACTCCCAGTCTGAGGAATGCTGCTGTTATTATTATTGTCAAGAAAAGCACAACTTGAACACAGACTGGACAGCTTGATTTAACTTCATATAAACTTCTTAGTGCATTGCATTAGCTAGTCTTGGACGTTATCTCTAAAAATAGCACTTGGAAGTGCCTATCAATTAGATTTTATGACATGAAAATGTCATTTCTGAAAGAGTCAGATATTGTACCAGATATGGCAGTGCCCAGAGACCAAATTGGGAGCAAAATATTTCTGTCTTTCCCTGAGGTGTCAGTTGAACTCTAACTTTGGATATAGGTTATAGAGGCTTAATAGCTGCTTGATTTTGTTTGGGCTGGGTTTGGTTTGATTTTTTTTTTTTGATTGATTCCAAGGTCCTTCAAGTATCATTCAAAAGCTGCCTCCAATATCAGCTGCCTGTTTCTGTACAACAGGTTAAACTCAGGGATGACAGAGATTGTAAATCAAGCAGAATTAGACAGGATGGTGCCTTTTTCTTGTTCACACTGTAATTTTCACCATCCTGTGTCTATCTCAGCTGTTCTCAAATTCCCCTCAACCTGAGGGATTTTCTAAAAAAAATCTTTTCTTAAAGATAGCGAAGTAAAACTAGAAATCTGTTCAGCCAAGTTTTGGAATCCAGCACTTTTCATTCTGTGTTCTCTGCTTACACATATGCTGGAGGAGGAGGAGGATTCTTATGGCAAGGGAAGGAAAAAAGATCTGGAATTTCAGGAGACTCTCTCTTTGCAAAGTCTCCTTGCTGAGAGTGAACCTGCAGGTTCATCTCCACACCCAGAGCCTAATTTTGTGATTTTTCTGGAGTCCAACAATGGGAAAATGCCACTGAGCTACAAAAGTGTAACGTGCTGCTTAGAGCAGGATTTGGGGCTGCATTTTGTGTGATCAGACTGAAAGCTGCAGAAGCTTGAAGAAAATCTCTCTGACCAACATTTGCTCACTGAGGATTTTGGTTTCAAAGCTTTTGTATCTACAGAGAGTTATGTGAGGGTCAGGGGAGAATTTGAAGTTGAGAATTAATTAGGGGAGGTGAAGTGGAGAAGCACTTGGTGGAAGAAATCATTGAGGACATTGGTGAAGGGCAGAGAAGTCAAATATGAAAAGGAAGGGATCCATTGTGGAAAATATAATAAGAAGGCTCTGTGAAAGTCCCACCTGCTCGTTCTTAGCTGTAGAATAATGCGTTGTAATTATGTGTATCAAGTACATGTGATTACAGTCACTCAGTGCTTGAAAATGCTGGCAGAAATGTCTGTGTTGTGTGGTCTGATAATACACAATCATAATTGAATTGGGGAGAAGTTATTTTGCTAATTAGTCAATGTGTTCTATAGAAATTAATAGGAAGATAAAGCTCTTTAAAATTTTACTTGCCACAGAGTAGCACAGCTAATAATGTGCCTTGCTGTTAATTAATAACCCAAAATCTGGCTATCAGGTAGAGTCTTGGCACCTGTGAGAGTGATGAAAAAAATTCTGTTGTTACATGGGGAAAATAATTTTACTGGGAGAATGATTTCATTCTTTTAATCCACTTTTACCCGCTATATGCTGCCTTTACCTCTGCCTTTGCACAGTTCTTTCTTTTTTTTTTTTTTTAAATCTTGAATTAAAACATCACACCAGAACATGTTGGGGATGTCAGAGGATAGTGTGCATCAGGGATAAAAAAGAAATTAGCATATTCTCCTGAAAGATAATGAGGTTCTGTTGGGGTATCAGAGCTGGGCACGTCGGGGCTGAGTGACAGGAGCTCACATTGCACTGGATGGGCAGATGTTCTGAATAAAGCTTTGCTTGGTGAGTGCCGGCCTCTCTGTGGCTCCACTGGGCCTGCAGCTCCCACAAGCAGGTCTCAAATGCTTATTTTTATTTCCATTGCATCTTGATTCGTTTGATGGGAGCTGGAGATGTGAGGGAGATGACATGGACTGAGCTAAAGTGAGATAATCAGTCAAGGTAGTCTTTCATCATCTCCTCTCCCGAGTCGTATTTTAGGCTATGAAACCAATATAGCTGTGGCTGGATTTGTGAAATGGATTAAAACCCATCTGAACTCACACCTGAGCCTGAGTTGCATGTACTTACTTAACCTTGTGTAGACTTGGTAATAAATTGATTTATATGGTGGTAGGTGACGAAAGAGTGAGCTGGGAGAGAATTTAACTCTGGTTCTTGGCATGTTGCCACTTGTAAAAAGAAAATTCAAACGTGGTGCACATATGAGAGTTTATTCCCCTTCACTGTAGAGCAGCTTCATGGATTTCTCTTTCTTCCTTCTTGTGAAATGAAATAAACCATCACAAGAGACTCTCTAATGGAGTCTCTGCTGGCTCCTGCCATCAAGAGAAAACTCTGATTTCTGACTTCGTTCAAGATTCCCACTTGGACACTTTTTTTTTCCTTGTTAGGAAAGGGATTGAATAATATTTTGGGGCAAAGAAACTTCTGAATACCGCATTGTTGCTTATTAGTGGCTGATAGATGCCTATTTCTTAAGAGACACCTGGACTTTAAAAAAGCCAATATATGTCTGCAGCAAAGAGAAAGGTTTCCTGTTTGCAGGAATTCTGGGTGCAGGATTGTGGCTCAGAGGAGCCCAGGTGTGGCAGAGAAATGTTATTTTCAATAAGGAATACTGGTGGGAGAAAAAGGGAGAGCGGGAATTTGAGTCTGTGAGAAAACAGAGCAAGAAGAGAGATTTTAGCAGAGCCAGGATCACAGGGTGGAGGAGATGGAAAGGAAAACCCCAGAACTGATGAGAGCAAGAATTCCAGTGCTTCAAAGTGAGCTGTAAAAATGTAAATTTCAACCAGAAATCCATTGAAAACCCATCCAACCCCAAAGGAGCAGATCCATTCTGAAAAGGTATCCGAGCATTTATCCCATCCTGTTTTTGTATTCTGTCTGTCCTGTGCTTTAGGTGACAAGGGTCACTGTTCTCACACCCATCCTGATGTGACAATTCCATGTGCAATAAAGCTCTGCCAGGGAGTTTATAAACAAAGCCTTTTATAAAACAAACCCCTTTTTGTGGACTTGGTGGGAAAAGGTGAAAGCAGTACCAGCATTTCTGTATTGTTCCACATCGAGCAAAAAATTAATTAATATTTTAAATATAATAAACAATGCTGCCTTTTCTTTCTTCCACCTTCAAAATTAAACAGTCATCACATTGGTGATAATCTAGAGGGAAAAATAATCTTTTTTTTATTAAACCCTTTTTGCTGTTTAAACAGAGGAGTAGATTTAGCAGCGAATAAAACTTTAAATCTGTTTTAAATGTTTTTGCTGTTTTACAACCCAGCATTACAAAGCCAGTAGACACAGTAATAAATGCTGTATGTTCCAAACATTCTACAGTCTCTTCTGATTATCCAAGTGTAACTTTATTTTCCTATTCACTTGTTGTCAAGGAATTCATAGCTGTTAACAATGATGTCTGAGGGTCCCATCAGCCCCATGACTTGATGATTTCCATAAAATTTGTACAAGGCACAAGTTCAATCTCAGATATTATTATAGAGCCTCAGTCTAAATAATATGATATTAACTGAGACAGTAAAACAAGAACATTTACTGCGGAATCTTGCTAAAGAATAAGTAAAATGCTGCAGAAAATTTTATTTTCTAGGAGTGAAAGGGCTGGAGGTAAGCAGAGAGGATGTCTTAGTTCTGAGAGCTGGTGGCATGGGATTTTTATTGACTGGCTGTTATTAGCTGTGGTGGCAGAACTGTTTTGTCAAGGCCTTGCCAGCTCATGCTGTGCTGTGTTTCTTTGCCTACAGCTGTTTATTGCTCAGTCGAAGCATGAAACATGTAATAAAGCAGAGTGAACATACTTTTAGAAGAAAAAAAAAAAAAGTAAAATTGGAATATGGAGTGTGCTAAGGCTTTCTGGATGAACATGAACCTTAACACTTGAGTCTACTACAGAAAAATTCTATTCCTATTTCTGCAAGGATTTCTCTTTCTCCCACATAGATTTAAAAAACATTAAACTCTCTTATGTGAGAGCTCATACTGCAGGATTCCTGTGACCCCTGAATATTTGGTGACCTCAGGAAAGGTCTCATCTTTCTTCTTCTCTTCTCTTCTCTTCTCTTCTCTTCTCTTCTCTTCTCTTCTCTTCTCTTCTCTTCTCTTCTCTTCTCTTCTCTTCTCTTCTCTTCTCTTCTCTTCTCTTCTCTTCTCTTCTCTTCTCTTCTCTTCTCTTCTCTTCTCTTCTCTTCTCTTCTCTTCTCTCTTCTCTCTTTTTATTGAAACTTACAACAAGCATTCTCATACATGTCTGAAAACAAGTCAAAATAAATCTTAGCCTAGGTAACTATTGGTCCAGAGCTATCAAAACCTTTTCCTTTTAGATTAAAATCTTTGGTTCTTTAGAAGAAACAACTTTATTTCTTGAGGTGAAAGTAGATGGACAAGTAAGAGCCAACAGCCATGACAGGAATATTCAGGTTTTTGTATGTAGGAGAAGCTTCTTATCTGTTCCTTGATCCCATTTGGCTGCAGGTTTAGCAGAGCAGTATTGTTGAAATGTTCTGTTTATCTCTGCTTCCAGATCAGGAGATAAGGATAATTAATATAAAAGATTTGGTATTTCTGTGGTAGGGAATGAAACCATCAGGTCTGACTTTGGGAATATGACCTGAGCTTTGCCTTTGAATTTTTTGCTATAAACCCAAACCTAGAAAATGAAAAAATCCTGCTTTTTGAGGTATGCTTTCCTAAGCACTTTGCCAAAAGAAAAATATAAATATCATAAAACTGAAAATGCAAATTTTGAAGAAATAGAACATTTGGTGCCAATATTGAATTTTATGTACTAAATAATGCTGTTCAAAACAGATTTTGATTCAAGTTTTACTGTAGACAGCTGAAAACAAAGATATTTATTATGTGCCAAC
This sequence comes from Melospiza melodia melodia, assembly GCF_035770615.1. Lineage (NCBI taxonomy): Eukaryota > Metazoa > Chordata > Aves > Passeriformes > Passerellidae > Melospiza > Melospiza melodia. Next base: position 17,678,045 of record NC_086209.1, on the reverse strand, counting down.
TACCTTCAAAGAGATTTTCTGTGTCTGTGTGGCATGTGTGTTTGTGTATGTCAGGAAAGGAGAAGCAAAAACAGAATCTGGATTTTGAGTTCAGGAGGAGTTTATACTTTCCTGCCCTCAATTTTCTTCAATACTGCAATGACAAAGTGCCATCTCTGCGTGTCTGACAGTAACAGGACCAGAAATCAATGGAAATCTCATGAGTTTTTAAATCTTTCTTCGTGGAGCCATGTAAATATCAGTGTTTGCAGAAATGAGGAACAGGACTTGACTTGTTCCAATATTTTGGTGCATGTCCAAAATGTCTGCTGCTAAGGTTTTGCTGAGCTAATTCTTACAATTCTGAAAATTGGAATGTACCTGTTTATAAAATGTTCCATATTTCAGTCTCACCCTGCCTGTTGCACTGGGAATTCCATGACCTGTTCAGGTGGGTGGCAGATTTTAAAGAGAGCAAAACTTTACATTGCCCCTAAAAAATGCTTTGGGAAATGACAGTGGCACATTTTAGATGGAATCCTTGTGCTAGCCCTTATCAAATTCTCATTCATATTGCAGCTCAAACTTCTAAAACTTCAAACTGAAAAACTTCAAACTGAAACTAATAAGAAACAGTAGCTTGGAAAGGACAAAAATCCTTGATGTAAAATTCAAAGAATGCACATTAAAAATTCTGTGTTGACAAAAATCTGATTTTTTTTAAATCAATATATCCAGGGTTCTGCTTGTTTGTTTGTTTTAATTTTTTTAAATATAGCCATGTTTAGACTTAAACTGTTTTTATAACTCTGACTTAATCTCCCTGACAGGGGATTTCAAAGGTGCTGCTACAAAAGGTGTTTATCAGTTGTGGTTTCTCTCTTTAGCCTCAATTTTGACAGCCTGGGACATAACCAAGATTCCTCTTGTCCTCAGGGTATGCACCAGCTCTTTATTGCTGCCAATTGCATCTTGGTTTCTAATAAGATCAGTGAGAATTTTCCACTCCAATTTGTTTCCCTTTCGTAATTTTGGGAATTTAATTCTACCGTGTTTAGTACAAATTCCAATATTCTATCAAAGAGCTGAGATACAAAAAACTTAAATTCTGAGAGACTGGCCAAATTGCCACCTTTTTTTATGTGAGAAAAGTAGAAATTCTGGTTTCTCTGAAGGGAAAAGGTGTTTTCACTGTTGGACTGACCTGGCTGTGCCCAGTGCTTTGCATAACCACAGCGGTTGGTCTGAATTCTGTTCTGTTTGTATTTCCTGAGAACTTTCCCTGATTCCCCTGATGTCAATGCATTTAATGATTGTAAATCAGTGCCAAATTTAGCTTCCACCTGAAGCACTAAACCAACAAAAGCAAAGCAATTCCGAATTCACTAAATCTTAATGTTGTTTTAAAATAGTTTTTAATGGGGTTAATTTCTTTAGGTTTTTCTTTCTCTCGGGGTACTATAACTTGATTAATACAGTTTCCTTTCATTTTGACATTGTAACAGGGTCTCATTAGGCCTGCAATGAAATTGAATTGCCGTCATAATATCACATCATAAAGGCATATTAACAAAATCTCTGTAGACTTCCAGAGGAATCATTTTTTCCATCATAACCTTAATGTCATTGAGGAAGGCTCTTCCTGAGTGTGGGAAGAAAGCAGAGGATGAAACAAACTGGTTCTGGGACTTATTTATGAGACCCAGATTTGTCTTCTGTTTCTTCCCAGGCATGGCAAGCTAACTCATTTAAATTTTACAAATAAATACTGTGTAGTGTCACTTATAAATCCAATCAATTCTATTGCTTATTGTTTGGGGAATTTGTTTCCAGCCCTTAAAAGCCTGATAAGTCACTTATGCTTTGTTGTGTTGCAGAACCATAACTCCCACTCTTCTTAGGCAAGCAAAATCAGGGTTATCCATTTATAAAATGACAAGATATCACTGACATCTTTTGGTGGCGCACAGCAGTTGACAAAATTCTATTTTTGATCCTTCCTTGTTTTACCCCTAACACAGATTTTAATCTCCTTCACTAATTTACTGGTTTTAGGTCTGATTGGTTGGCTGCATTCTGTAAAGCTGAACTAAAACTGGGTTTTCCAATACAATTACAGAATTTAAAATTCAGGGAATGTTTTCTGAAGGTTTTTTGAGACCTTATTTTCTGCACTGAGTTACTGTGCTTTCATTACCCTTAATTGTTTTAGCAGTGTCTGGGTGGGTTAATCAAGGAATAAACCCAGCCAGTAGGTGGTACATAAAGTTAAACACTTCTATTAAATCTTATTAATAAGAGTAACATATTTTAATGGAAATTAAAATATCTGCTTCTGTAGAGAAGAGATAAATTGTAAAAAAATGTAATTGGTTAATTAATTTTGTGAAACTGTGGTGTTTCTTTGACCATATTCTGTCTTTTTCCAACTGCTCTGTTAAATGAGAGCTTTAAAGAAGGTCAGCTGTAATATGAAAATGTGGGATCTGGATGCAATCTTCTTCAATCAATCCAGAGACAGGAAAAAAGATATGGTAGGAAAGGTGTCACAGACATCTTTTATCAAAAATCCTTTCCTTGGGATTTTTCCTCCTGAGAAGCTGAGAGGCCTCAGGAACAAAATGCAAACAATGGTTATCTGCTGCTGTGGGATGCAACAGGTGCATCTGGGATTGGTCTCATGTGGTTGTTTCTAATTAATGGCCAGTCACAGTCAGCTGGCTCCGACAGAGAGCCGAACCACAAACCTTTGTTATCATTCTTTCCTATTCTATTCTTAGCCAGCCTTCTGATGAAACCTTTTCTTCTATTCTTTTAGTATAGTTTTAGTGTAATATATATCATAAAATAATAAATCAGCCTTCTGAAACATGGAGTCAGGTCCTCATCTCTTCCCTCATCCAAAAACCCCTGTGAACACCGTCACAGGAAAGGTTCAGATTGTGATCAAAATAAAACAGGGATTTCACTGAATGGTGGAACCCATGACTCCCCTCACTCATCCTAAAATTTTCCTTCAGAAAGGAAAGTAGAAAAAAAAGTGAGAAGAAAAGATTACTGTGAGTAGTAAATGAGTCTCAGCATTCTCCAGAGCAGAGTGAGGGAGCAAGGATCATTTATGAGCACCATCAATCTCCTCTTGTGCAGCGGGCACAAAGAAAGAATAACTCCAGAAAATACATGTGATAAAGCTGAGGTGTTGGAGCTGTTCCTGCAGCCAGGGCTCACCTGCTCTAGTGCTGCACTTCTGTTCCCCTAATTAACACTTTTAAATTGTGCTCCTTGACCAGGTTGCTGCTTTCCTGGTTAGGAAGTTTTCCACGGCTTGAGCTGCAGCTCTCACTGCAGAAATCAGATGCTGTGGAAGAGTGCAGGCTCCAAACCCCAGCTCTGCAAAGTGAAATATCTAAAGACATTTGCATGATTAACTCCCTGACTATCCTGGGATGATTAGAGCTGCCAAAGTCACATGGTTAAAGCATTCAGCCAATTTAATCAGACTGAAAAGGCTTAATTTATTTCCAAGTGTTTAGTGTGATTATTGGTTTAAATCATAAACAAGAGTTAACAACAACAGCAAAAAAAGAGATGTGGGTGGTGCATCACTTATTACTTTATGTAATGTGGGCTTGCTGATATTTCATGGCATATTCTGATGCAGAATGAGAAGCATATGAAGCTTTATATTTTTTTTTCTTCACATTGGCAACTGTGTATTATGTCAAAATAAAATATGTAGCAAAAGCAACACCTCCCTCCATAAATCAGCCCCCACTCCCCTCCCAGCCTGGATGATCACAGCCTGGAATTTCACAGCTCCTGAATCATTGAAGGACACGTTCAGCACGGAGCTGCACAGCGCTGGGGGATGATGTGACAAGCTATTCTCTTTCTCTCTTGATTATTCTTCCCAGTTCTTTCTCTTCATGAGAAAAAAAAAAAGAAATGAAATTAGGTGACACTCAGTACTGTTTATAGGAAACACTGAAATGCCTAATTATAATTTATATGGTTTTTGTGGCACTTATGACCATGCCACTCTTGTTTCTAAGTGTGGAAACAGCTATGGTGAGATAAACCAAGTGGGAAATAACCTTCAACAGCAGCTCGTTTAGAATTTTCCAGGAAAACACTTACAGAGAACCTATAGCACCAATTTCATCCTTACCTACATGTACAGCTTTCCTGTGTGTGCAAGCACGTGGAATATTTTGGAGACTACAAAGTACCTGTGTGAATGTAGAAGGTTCTCCCTTTTATTCTTGTTTTCCATTGCGATTGTTTCTTTCACCTCATTTGGAAAATGAACAGATCATTTTGGGGTTTGTTCCCAAGCCTGGAATTGTGCTATTAGGCCCCTGATGGGATAAAGGTGCAAAATGAGCTTCAGAATTTGCAGAAGTCATTTGGAAAAGAATAAATTACAGCTCAGGGAGGCGAGTTAAAAGGACTCCATGTGGATAATGCCATGGGTAAAAATGCCTTTGACTTGGGGAATTTTTAGTGAATTTAATTTATTGGCAGCTAACACCAGCTTTAGGGCAGCAATCTCAATATTAGGGGAGGAAAATACACAAACATTTAAATAAGCAATTTATGTTTCACCTGTAATCCTAAATTCCACCAGTGCTTTGCCCTGCTGGGGAGGCAAGGCAAGGCTGGTGAGAGGCTCAGCCTCGTGCCTGGCAGAGCTTTAATTGTTCCATCTAATCGAGGAGGAGGCGAGTGTGATGGAGCTCCCAGTGCCTCCAAATTGCTTCCAACAGAAAGGAAATGATTTGTTTTCCATTGCTCCTGGGGACACGATGAAGAATAATGGAATTAAAACAGCAGCAAGGCAGATTTAGACCAGACATCAGGAAAGAATTCCAGTTGTAAAAACCATTGCATAGAATTTATTGCTGGGGGGAGCAGTGGAGTCTCTGTCACTGCACTACTTAGGAGCAGACTAAAAAAGTGGTTTCAGGGGGAATTTAAGCAGAGTAAGTCCTGCATTGGCTTCTGAAGATGAATTAATTCAGTTCTCCATGTCCACCTTTCTGCAGTGTGATGACAGCTGATTGTAGCCATGAAATAGGTGTGATTCTGGCATCGTTTCCTTTAGGACAGCATCAAGTGAGATCTCTCCTGTCCCTGCAAGGATGGAGAGAGAAGAGAGACAGGTTAATCTTGTTTGATTTCCAGCAGTTCTTATCCAGTGTAGAAATGCTTTTCCTTCCAGAAGGAGATTTTTTTTTTGCTACCTCATTGTTGGCTGGGGCTACAAAGGACAGCACTTTATTTGTGTGCTTTTCCCTTTGGCTTAATCACAAGTGAGATATATTCAGTGAAGACGTTGAACTATAACTAAATGTCCTGCTCAACTAAGGAGAACAACCTCTCACACTTCATGTGTTGAGTTCACCAGAATAAATGGCTAAGTCATTAAAAATGAAACTGTGATCACTACTAGAATCGTTTAGTTTACAAAGGATAATGTCATGAGGTGGATAATTTTTTTATTTTATTTTTTTTTAAAATTATAATGCCAGCTCAAGGTAGCAATTGTGCATTCTTTAACATTTACCGGTACAGCCTGTAAAAAGAATTCCCCTCTACAAAGAGCAGCCCATCCTGACCCTCCAAGCTGTCACTACTTCTTTCCACCGCCCCTTCCTTAGGGTAATCTTTAGACAATTTCATTACAACAGCCACTTCATTCTGACAGTATTTTGAGGCAGAAGTTGCATGAAATTTTTGTTAATTGAGGATGAATTACTCTTAAGGAGAACCCATGACAGAGGGAGCAATTTCAGCTTTAGAAGATGTTTTTTCCAGTCGTGTGCTTGGGTGCTGCGCTGGGTCCTTCCCCCGATGCTTTCCCAGCTCCTGGTGCCTCTCACTCCTGTGACACTGTCACTGTCCCAAAGGTGCTGCTGTCTGCATCAATCTGTCTGAGCTCGCCTGGATTCTTACCCTGTTTACTCAGTCACCACATATTTGGTATTTCAGCCCAGAAAACACTCGGGGCTGAAAGTAAAACGTTTTCAGGCAGCAGAGTTGATAGAACTGAGGGTATTTTTTAAGGATGGAACACTAATTTCACTGCTTCAAAATGTTCTCTGTCAATGGTGTTTGGGCTTACCTGTGATTTCTGGGTTTTACTGATGGCATAAACAGATACAATTATTTACATAATGTTCTCTGCTATTTTTAGGGGGTTTTGTGGACATTTGGTCATTTTCACAAAAAAAGCTATCTCCTTAATATTTATCTGAACTGAGCTCTCTGCCATGCCAGGGATATCAGCTGTCTGGACTTGCTGTTTAGAAATGTACATCACTCACTGAGATATGGATGGATGTAATAGATTGGGTTGTAACAGCACAGGATATAAAGTCCACTGGGAAAGACTTGTGGAGCATCACAAATGATGGGTTGCACTATATAAATTTTCCAAAAATTTTACCAAATTTCCAAAAATCACACTCTCACTGGATGTGATTGAGTCCTTGTGCAGACTTGGACTTATTTCTAGAGTGTTTTTACTAAACAACTTGCCTGATCCACAAATGTTTTCCTTTCAGGACACCTGATGATTAAAAAGATGACAAAGTTGATTTTCAGTACTGTGCGTGTAAACATTTCTCGTCCACTGGAGATTTCTATTACTGCATCTATATGCAAATAAATGAAACAACCACATTTTTTAGCTGCACAAGCCTGCCAGTTTCCAACAAGAAAATCCTCATCTCCAACTCAACATGATTATATTAAGTACAGGATTATGTATATAATGCATGCACAAAATTGTTCTCGTTTTACTTTCATGCTCTCTGTGCCAAATTCAATTTGGATTTATTAACTCCAGTCTGATTTGATAGTAGTCTGTGGATCAGGAGAACATTTTTTGGTGAAATTTTAGCAGTCACATCACATTACGTAACAAATGTCTTGTGTCATGTACCATTATTTCAATTCCAGGATGTTTGACATGATGTAAAGTGATCTGAGGTGCAGAGTGATGCAGAATAATGCCTCGTGCAGTGTGCCAGGAACATGGTTTGTGTGCCTGAATGTTCTGCAGCTTTGTGGCCACATTGCTGCTCTGGAGGGGTGAGGAATCTGGGAGTGGAAGGGCAGATATGGCAAAAGTAGCAAAAATATCATGTGGAAGTTCTGTGCAGGACTTACTTCAGTGAGGACTTCCTGTGGATCCAAGCTGTAAAATCACATTTCTGTGGCATGGCAGCTGCTTTCCAACTAGGTGAATGTGTTTGTTGCAAGGACAACACCAAACTCTGGAGTTCTGCTGTCTCCAAATGATGGCTCAGCCCTTTCCTGAGATTCACAGCAGGCTCTATCACACTTCACACTTATATGTAAATGTTTCTTGCTCGTGAAATCCAGAATTTCACATCCTGAGCTCTGGCTGCCAGGGAGGATCAGGCCAGTGCCCATCAGCAGATGTCTTACCCCGTGCTTGGCTCTGTCAGGATCCTGAAAACAACCGAGGCCTGAGTTTAACATCTCAATTTGCTGTGTTCCACTCATTCCTCAAAGTGTACTTAAGCAAATGATTTTACAAACATTATCTTTCCCCTGCTGCCTTTGTCAACCATGTAACATCCCAGACTTAATGTCTTTTCCAGAGACTCTAATTCTTTCAGACTGCCTGTTTACTGACAGCTGTTCTCTCCTTACCTACTTGTTTTCAAAGGAAAAATTAAAATGCTAAGCAATATCTATTTGCAAAATCTTTGCTTAATAGCTGGGTTCACTGGTGACAGCCAGGAAGTTGTCATTCTTTATTCTTATGTTTTAATGCAGCTCTGGTGAGAGTAACCAGGGGAACAAGGAATTTTCTGTACTTGTAAGCCACACAAATGCATGCTGGAGGCATTGCAGGCTCCCTGTTATCTGTGTATCACTGAAGCTCTGTGCAAACAGAATATAAAAATAACCCATGTAAAAAGGAAAAGGCAGGCAGGGCGCACATTATGTAAATTGGCTAAAAAAGCCCTCAAAATGATTTGCATGAGCTAATGTGGAAACTGAGAGTGTAACAGGCATGGAGACCTCATCCTGGGCTTTTGGTGACTGTTCCTGCTCGGCACTGTACTCATCACATGGATGTGGAAATGGGAAATGCTGGCAGTGGTCAGGGGTTCCCTGCTGGGTGCAAGGAGCAGCTCACAGTGCTGTGGGCCAGGCTTGGAGGTGGTGTTGAAAACTGAAGAAAATTTGAGAAAATTTATGTAAGGTACTTTGTAAAAAGGCGAAGTCGTGCTGGACAGTGCTGAGCTTAATGAAGAGATTCTGGTGAAATGCAGAGGAAAAGAGAGCGAGGTCAGCGCTCTGTGGTTCTTGTTTGTCAATCCATACTTAGCCCAATGGAGTAGAAGGGTTTTCCTATTTTATTAAATATTATGAACCATTAGGCAGGGCTTGGTCTCTAGGGGAGCTTTCCTTATCCCAATTTCAGTGCCAGGGTACACAATGGCCAAAACCTGTGCAGAAGGTTTGGGCAGCCTTCTCTGGGGTTTTAATGCTGTTTCTTTTTTTTTTTTTTTCTCCTCCCTTCAAGTAAACCTGACACAGATTACTTTGTGGAATTCACTAGAACTGATGTTTTCTATTCTCCTTTTGAACTCTGTTAGCATTTAACCAAACTCATCCTGACAGTTTACCAGCGCTCTCTGGGTTCACTGAAATCAACATGACTCTCAGCCACTCGACAGGGATTGGTTTAATTTGCAAGTGTGAAATGGTTGTTGCCAGCTATAAGTACATAATATATCCACAAAAACAGGTTTTATTTTCGGGCCAATGACAAAGATCCTTTGCTCAGCACATACTTAGCAAGCTGAAAATAAAACAGAAGGCTATCAATCTCCAGCCTTGGCTCAGGGCTTTCAGGATCACTCTCTTCAGGGTACTAACTCATTGATTAAGCACACAGACCATTTACCAACTACCCTTGACAGTTAATCAATAATTCTTTGCTCTATTCTCCAGCATTATCGATATTTAACATCCCAAATAAAATGCCTCTAATTTTGTCTTTGCTATATTACTTCCATAATTAAAAGAGAATTATCAATCTGTCCAAAATTACTTTATAGACTGGGATGCTTGAGCAACTCAAGCTGTGGGCATTAAGGCTCAGCTTTCAAAGAGCTTGGAAGCAGCAATAATATCTCAATGTCACAGCAGTGGAGGTGAGTGTGAGGAGGGAATTCCTTGCTCTGCTCCACAGTTTGTGCAGACACCTCTGAGGAGCTGCTTCAGTCTTATTGAGTGCTTATGCAGACTTCAAGGAGTTTGGTGTCATCTCTGTTGCCTCCAAAATAATTTACACTTTTCATCTGAAGTGAGCAATTGAAATTTTCTTCAAGAAATTCCTTTATAAGAGGAAAAGAGTTGTTAAACTTTACTAACTCTTAGATTTCATTTAGTACAGATGAGACCTCAGGAAACTGCTCCCTACATCCTTCCACCCAGTTTATAAGGTCATGAACTGTTTCCATCTGGGATGGTTTAGTTTATTTTTTTTTCTACAGCATCAGGTTATTGATGCAAGTGACTTTTAGCATTCTGAATCATGTATTCTCTCCAGGAGAATATTGGTGTGTCATCACATCAAGTCCAGGGTTTGTGACAGTGTTGAGAACTTGTCATCAGCTTCTTCTCATTTCTGAGAAATCCTTTCCAGCATCTAACTAAAGCATGAGCTGTGAAGTTGAAATGGAAGCACAAAATTCCTAAACCTCCATTCATACACCCATTAACAGTGCATGCAATATTACATTACAAATACAATTTAACAGCATCTGTCTGGTGGACTGATACATGACTGACAAAATGTGGAAATCAGTACACTGGGGTCAGATATTCAGTAGATTTCAAATTGTCTAAAATATAATCATTGGTTAGTCTGATATTCTAATAGTTCTAATAATTCCTGTACTAATTGTCACTCGTTCTAATAGTAATTTTTAATTCTAAAATTGGAAAGGTCTTTGTGATGTTCTGTAAGTAAGAATTCCAATACAAAGAAATAATGAAGATTATTGTGAAATTTGTCAAGTCAGAATCAGAATCACAGAATATTCTGCGTTGGGAGGGACCCACCAGGATCATCAGCATCCAACTCCCAAGCCAAGGTATGTCTTCCATCTTCCAGCCTCGGGCTCTTTTCTCTGCCAATGCAGAAGTGAGTGCTCTTGTTGCATGAATTGATCTTGTACTCTGAAAAATCAGCAGCTGATCGGTTTCCAGTTTCACTAGAAACAACCCCTGACAGATTTTTATTGCATTGAGTCACTGTCAACTGGAAAGGGTTTTCTTCTTGTCCAGCTCAATCCGTTTCACTCAATAATGGAATAATGCTGTGTTTTGCAGCTGCCAGAATAATGTCACAGGGGGAGTCACTGTTGAGGGCACAAACACTCCCAGCTGAGAGAGTTCAGAGGATATGGGAGAATTTTTGCTAAAAAGGTGAAAAATGGCTGTGCAGAACTTGAGCAATGAGTAGATGATTACCTACCATTATTAGTATCATATTTTATATAACATGCAAGTGTGTTTCATGTAAATGTCCTGAGATTCCATTTAATTTAACTGGCTGCTCTCAGAGTGTTGTCTCAGAGCATCTCAGGTAGGAAGGGTTGTGATATCCTGAGCTTTAATTATAAACCTTAATCAAGGTCCTTCTGGGTCAGTCTCTGACGCTTTTGTAAATGCTTCCTTTTTCTGCATAAACCAAAAGTTTTCATTATGTCTTTCTCTTTTTCTAGCACTGTTTTAATTAAATGTTCAAGTGGAATTGAGCTAGTAGCTAGTCAGAGAAGGAACTCAACATGAGCATGGTCTGATTTATTTTTTCTCAGTTTTATCCTGATATCAGAGCTGGTAACATCCTCCAAACCTTTATCATCTTTTCACTTCAATGGAAAAATCAAAGCCACTGTCGAAATATACATGAAGTCATTCTAAAGAATGAATTATTAATAAAAACAGTGATAAAGCTTGGTCCTGCTACCGGCAATGACAGAAATTCTGTTGACTTCTGTGGGGTCAGGGCTTGTCTCTCATAACTCCAGACAAGCAGAGAGAAAAGGCAGCTGAGAGTTATTTTTGCATTTCTCAGTCCTTGGGATGCTTTAAATCCCTTTTTTACACCAAGTTGCTTGAGAGGGAATCATGTTCAGTGCCAGGAACTGCCCCGTGTCTGCTTGGAAACAATTTCTGATCTCTGAATAAATGATCAGCTGCAAATAGTGCACTGATATCTGTATTCCTTATCACCCCTTGCTTCCATCATGTGCAGGATTTTCCATTTCTTTTCTACAGAGAAGGAGCTAAACTGACAGCTTTATATATGATTTGTGCCAGATAAAAATTTATTAGAATTTGCAACATGGTGATAATCATTTGGGATATTATGTGCCTGCATAAGTCATTGTATAAAGGATTAAAAGCCTAAAAAATGTTCATAATAAAGCCCCTAGATCTAATAACTTTAGAGATTAGAATTAATTGAATTAGTCTTTGATCTTGGGTGTTAAGTTTTAAGAGAAAAGTTCAGCAGGCATTTGTCATTCTCTTTCCAAAGAATCAGTCACTGCTAAATGTGGGATTGAAATGCTTCTCTCTGGCAAGAAATGGACACCCAAAGCAAGGCTGAGGAGAATGTTTCCATCCAGCTTTGTGTCAAGGCAATCAGAGCTGAAGTGATTTTTCAATATTTATAGGCATTTCAGCTTTTAATTTTAATTTGAGGAATGTTTGCTGGGAGATCTTTACTCACTGATGAGGTGAAGCCTTTGTGTGTCTGAATACTCTTGTTGTGAGGATTAAAGTAAACCTAAATTATTCAATACCCACCATTATTATATATATTATCGTGTTCTATTATTATATTAGCTGATTCCCTCTTAAACTGCTCTGTTGCATAAGCTGCCGGCAGGTAGAGAGCTCAGACCTGTTTATTTGAGATTATTATTTTTATGTCACATCTGCAAAGCTGTTTTAGTTCCCATTATTCCATCTTCTCATTTGTGTCTAACGCAAACACCCTCAACGTTTTGTTGTTGATTTTTTTTTTCAATTACACAGCTGCAGAACTGAGGGGTTCTGCTGCCATAAAAATCCAGGTATGGGAGTCACAGAAGGCTCCATCTCCTGTTCTTTCCCTACTGTATGGGAAGGGGTGAACATTCATCATCCCAGCTGCCTGCCTTGCTGCAAGTCATGTTCCTGCAGATAATTTAGTCTTTATATTTGTGTTGCTTTTTATTAGTCAGAGAAGCTGTAAAAAACTCCTTCATTGCCAAGTGAACGTAGTGAATCCCAAACATAAATATTTCCTCCTGTCAGAGGGGGATGTTTTATCTGAAGAGGTTTGCAATTACCAGGGAAGTTAAAAAAAAAAAAAGGAGAAAGGAAAGGCAAAAGAAAGGGAAAGCAAAATGAAAGCAATGCTACAGGAAATGAATATTTAGAACATAATCTTGGATATTGTGGCTGTCCAAGATGTGCTACACTACCTGACAGTATCTTAGCAACTTTGAAAAGCTATTAAAGCATCTTTAATTATCTCTCTTACCATTCACTTTGGCCTGCAGAGTATCTCCAAGCATGTCCTCACATCTCTATGTGACACTGAAATGTCCAAAATCCCTGCAGTATGTTTGCTGTCACAATTAGTAAAACACAGAATATTTCAGAATTAATAATTTATCCCATTAATTTATCCTTTAAAGTAATATACAAACAAGGTTCAACACTTTTTATTCCCCATTTTAAATTATGGATCATTTGCAAGCCTCTGTGGGAAATGTGGATTCCTCAGACTTTTGAGTTGTGATCACTATTTCAGTTTCTTCAGATGAATTCTGTGACAGCACTTTTTACCTCATTGCCTTTAATGCCTTTCTCTTCATTAGTTAAACATTTTGCTAAATACAGGCAGGTCTGGCATTTCCCTCAGTACCTGGCTGAAATGAAGCTTTCCAGTAACTCAGAGCAATGTCCTTGCATTAAGACAGAATTTAATATTTGCTACATTCAGAACCATAACGGGTCTAATTCCTGCTCTCTTCTTTTATTCCCCACTTTTCTCTGCTCTCCAAATGGAGAAATACCATTTTCACCCAATATATTTCTCTGAAACAAAGTTAGGTGCCCTCCTGCATGCTCTGAATCATCAATCTCAGCAAAGCCTGGCTAAGGGAAAGATCCAGGTCCTGATTTACCCTGACATTAATGGGCAACACTCCCTGGCTTCAGGGAGATTGGCTTTTGCAAATCTCATTGTGCCATTTCGACAATTAGGACGAGAAAAAGGTACAAACACTCAGGAAACTTCTTTATCTTTTATGCTGAGTGGAAATCCCAGAAGTGACTGAAGTTTTCCTTTGAGTTGCATGCTGGTGTATGAATTTGTCCCGTGACTATCAGTCACTAAAATGTGGTTTTTCTGAGATCTTCCTGGGAGAGAAAGAAATAAAAAAAAAACCTCTAAAATTAGAGGACCTGAGCCCCTTTGATCACAGCTGGTAGAGGTAAAATACTTGGGTCTGACAGAAGTGCTTTAACTGATTGGCAAATATAATAGGACTGCAGTTAGCAGAATGGTCTGCCAAAATTGAGGTCAACCATTGATGTTATCCCTTCAAAATCTAATAGGAAAACATATATTTTTGCCCTGAAGGAAAAATGTGGTTCCTGTCAATCTAATCTATGTTAAAATCGTGAAAGAACTGAAAAAAATGGTGCACTAATGAAACTGTTCAGTGTGGGAGGAGAAGCTTGGCATTCAAGAACAAGACAGTTCCCAAAAATAAAAATTTAATGCTTGTGCAGCTCCTTTACATTTTAGTCATTCAAGAAAAATAAACTCTTTTTGCAGTGGGGATAATGTCTGTGGATGTTAATGTCTTCATTCAAAAAAAAATTTACTGTATCTAGAGCTCTGTAGAAGATCATAGATGCATATGACTGCATGGTAATAAAATCAAGCAGACAACAACCACATTTTGTGTCTTGGAGCACATTAAACAATAAAAAGTCTACATGAAAACAGTTAATGCAAAATTAAATGTGTAAACTAGTGAGACAGGAGGGCCTGTCACTTAGGTAAGCTAAAACCCCTCAGGCTGGGAGGCAGCTCACCAGAACCAGAGAATCTCAATTTTCCACATGACAGGCTACCATCTCATTTATAATGATATTTTAATCATAAGACATCCTTTCTTTAAAAGGGAGAGAAAAAAAATCCAGGTTCTAATGAGCGAGACAGAAGGGAACAATTCTGTCATTCCTCCCTTCAGCTGCCAGATTTTGCTGTTGGATTGCAAAGTTTCATTTCAGGGGAAGTTTGATGATAAATGTTGGCAGGAATGGGAGTCAGCTGTGATTATCCTGCAGCTCATCCCAGCCCCACACTGCTGACATCCCATTGCTGAAATGCATTTGAACAGGGTGGAATTGTTCTTTTTGATCTGAGAGGCAGTGACAAACTGGAGCCTTGGAAAGACCCTTCTGAAATAGGTTGCATAAAGTTTCATTAACTTCAGGATGGGAAAATAAAATTGGAAAATAAGGAAGCACCAGTGGTGTTCCATGTCAGCCTGATTATCTGAAGTGGGGCTTAAGTCAGGTTGCTATAAACACCTTCTTCTCAAAGCTGGGCTATCAAAAACATCCATTTCATATGGAGATGAAGAAAAAATAATAACTTATTTTAGGGAGGTTAGATAGCCTGAATACTTTAATTAGCTGTAGTGAAATCTGTGGTTCCAGAAATCCTGAAAAATAACATTTAATAAGGAAAATGGCTGTGTGCTATTGACACAGGGAGTGCATCAAAGTCAAGAGCTGGGATGAGAGATGTGGATCTCTTTTCATCTCTCATCCCAGAGCTGTATTAATGGTTACACAGCTTAATATTAATGTCTATCATTACCATGGAAGTGATACAACCAATTACAGGGATGTGCTTTAGCATCACTAGGGCTCATCACATGAGCCTTTAGAAACTTCCTAAGTGCTTGGAAGTTCAACCTGTAGTCCTCTCCTACTTTGGGAAAATTATTTGAAATTAGTATTTCTATAATGCTGCTGTAAAAAAAAACCAAAAAAATAAATAAAAAAACAAAAAAAAAAAAAAAAAAAAAAAAAAAAACAAAAACCAATACCTGATCACCCTCTTAATTTTAATTATGGCACTCGTTTTACACACATATTGTGTTATCAAACTTGAATATTTTAGTTTGCACCTCAAATCCTGAGTGCTTGTTTAGCTGAGGCCATGTTGCAGTGGTGTCAATGTTTCTGAAGGGTTTTGGGGGGCCCTAAGTGAAGTTTGTAGCATAACTGAACTGGTTAAAATAATCACATTTTTCTCACAATTTATCTTGTTTGAAAATGGCTGTTACAGGAGAGGCACGAGTGAATATATCAGAGCTGATTTTATTTAATACTTTCAATTTGGTATGCTTGATCAAATCAGCCACACAGCATTGCATCTATCCACGGATGGGTGAGTGTGGGCAAAGCTGAAGAATTGCTGGACATGGAAACAAGAGTAGGATTTTAATGCACCAATCATTCATACAATTGCAGGAACAGTCATGATAAAAACAAACTTTAAAGGGTAAATCAATTGCTTGAAGAAAAACCCCTTATCATTCTTCAATAGCCTACTTAATTTTTTTTTTTTCATTTTGTTTCAAGTTGATCCCTTATCCCTTTGGGGATTTCAGGAACAAACAGACTCACTGAAATTAAGGCAAATATTTTGCCCTAAATGTAAAGGTTCTTTCACAGAGCCCAACCCCATCCTCTAAATTTCCCTCCCTTTTCTCCTATAACTGATACACTTTGGGAGGCTCACAACAGAAATTATTATTGTAGCATGAGAAGGTTGTTTGACACCTATTCAAGGAGCTGGAAACAAAATTCCGGGGAAGCAGGTGTGGAAGCTCAGTGTGGAAGTTGCATTTCTTATTTTCTTGCAAAAAAATCTTTAAAAAATAAGGAACAAATGCAAGAGAACCTGAATTACCTATTTGCATTTGAAAATCTGTGAGATTTAGACTACATTTCTACCTATGTCCAGTATAAAAATGGGGCCTTAAACTGATTTTTAGCTGGCTGATTTGTTCAAGGTCAGATATTAATTGCTGGCAGAGCTAAATAAAGGACTTAGGAGTATCTGCTCTCACCAGCACACCATGCTCATTACTGGTTGGTTTTTTCCTACTGACTGGCTCATGACTGTGTCTGGCTGACTGACTTATTACTTTTAGTTTTGCAGAAATTCATACACATTAAAGGCTTCAACATATAACCAAACTGGATAGCAAATTATCCTTAACCTGCTCACTTTTCTTTATATAAAATTTGAGATTTATTGGTGATTTTATGATGATATTGGCCAAATTTGGGTTTTTTTAGTAATAAAACCATGACCTCATAATAGATTCTGAGATGGTGGGAGATGCAAAGCAGTGCTGCCAGTGCAGAATATTTTGGTTTGGTTTGGTTAATAGAGTTGTGAGTAATTACCTGTGATTTATTGACATACTTGAGAAAAACTATATTTAGCTGTTTCTTTATAGTTAACACAAAATGCAGAATGTGAAATTGTAGCTAATTGGCCTGACTTGGACATGCTAGTTTTACTAAAACCCAGCTGGTGTTAGTGACTTTTTCATACCTTTCTTTGTAGCTCTTTGAATGAACTGCAGTGCAAAGCTCTCAATAGTACGTGAATACGAGGGGAATAATATTTTCGTAACGTTCATCTGTTAATAAAAATTAAATTGTATTTCCTATTGCTAATCTGAAGATAAAATATAATGACTCAAATTAGTTGTGATCCTAATATAGTTAGGCAGGCAAAACTCCTGGGACTGAGCAGAGCTTTGAGACAGCCTTGATGCAGATTATTTCTATGCTAATGTCTCTGTTAAATGAGAAGCAGCACCTATGGAAACAAGGAGCAGCTCAGAGGCAATGAAGGGAAAGGAGATTGTCTTCTTTATGCTTCCTTCCCTGTGTTCCTAGTTACAAAATCCATTTCCAGTAGAAGTTCTGATTTACCTTCGAGTGCTTATAGAAACTAGCAGCTAAATTACATCGCATTAACACTGCTCACTTCCAGATTTTTCTGTCACAGCATTGGCTCTTTGTGCAGCTTTTTCCTGTGGAATCCCTCAGTCTGGAGCACTCTTGTCTAGCTCAGCTGTGCTTTGAGATACTCAGTCAGGAAAGTGAAGAGACAATTTCCCCGAAAATGGGAGAGATCAATGAAAACTGTAGATTGTACTTTTAGTAGCAGAGAAGGGGAAAACTCAATCTTTAGCCTGAAAATATGCTTTATGAGCTGAAAATGAGCTTTGCTAGTGCCTATCCAGCCACTAACAGAATTGAAAGGGAATGTTCTTCCTTTCAGTGTTTGGAAATTCGGTGAGGGCTGAAGGGAGCAGAGCAGAATAACAAAAGGAGATTTGCTTCTCTGCCTGTCTGCTGGGTCTGGCTGTCACTGGGTGATTATCTCGTGTTTCCTTGTGGCTGCAAGTAAGATAAAGTGACTTCCCAGCTGTTAACAGGAGACTGACATTGCAGCAGATCTTTTACAGTCAATCAGTTTTCAGCAAAAGCAAAGAGAATGAAAATAAGAAATGGCCACGAAATTAGGAGGCAACCCTGCAATGTCTGTCCATCACCAGAGGCATCTTGGCTGCTCGTTCACAAGCCCTGGAAAGCCTGAGGAGATTGATTTTGCACAGCATTAATGGGATTAGGTGCAGCCTGGCTTTGTTCTGACATGTTTCTGGTTTGGACCTTTGTGATGGGGAAGAGGTTTCTCAGGCTTTGGGCTCAGTGATTCAGAGAGAGGCACAGAAAGCCCCTCAGGAACTCGGAAAATCTCTTGGTTTTGCTATGAAAACAATAAATATGTGTGCAGGTTGTTTACTTTGGGTCTGGATAAGGTGTGTAGGCAAGGAATTTACACTCAGATAAAGCTGTCAATTATCTGATACCCTGCATCGAACCAGATGTGCCCAAGAATTATTCCCAACAGGGCAATGTGGTGCGGGTGATATCTGGAATAATTTGAGTTTGGGACCCTGAGATCATGGAGGGTATTGGAAAGTGGAGAGAAATTAAATCTGGAGTGTGGGGCTTGTGTGGTGTGGCAAGAACGAGACTCAGAGGGCATCAGGCTGCTCAAAACTGCGTCAGAAAGTTGCAAAGTCAGTGAGCCCAACTCTTTCACATAGAGGAAGAGAGTAAAACAAGGATGAGGAATCTCAAGGTCAGGTTGGAAAAGATTCACAGTGCATTTAGAGACAAATTCCTCAGGAGGTGAGCAGGGCAGCACTGGAACTTGTATTGTTAAAATATTCAAATGAGAGGAAGGAGAAGAAACTAGAAGACATCATCAATACTCATTGCTTATCTTGATTGTTTTGTTTTTACACGAGAGAATTTGAAGTTCTCTATCTTGAGTTGGAATAATCTCCCTCATTCTGGTTTGGACTCTTACTGACTGAAAATATTTGAAGTCCTGCAACTGAGATCTTTGCAAGATGCTGTTATCAAGGGAAATTATTTTTTGACTATATCTGACACCAACTTTTGGCAGATGAGATGAGCAGTGATTTTTAAAATCTAATTCCCTTTTAAAATCATATTCCAGTTATTGGCTTGTCCACTGTGCATCTTTATTGCTACTGGTTAAAGAAGAGTAAAAACTTCCCTGTATTTTTGACAGTTTCTCTATATCTTCTCCCAAACCAACCTGCACATTCATCAAAAGAGAACCCTTTTAACACAACTACCACGGGGAAGGAATTTATAATCATGAAAATATAATTCAATGAATAAAATAAAGAGGCTCTATTCTCATGATATCATTTGATTTAATGTCTTCATTCTTTCTTGCAAGTGGGACAGAATTAGGACACGACAGAAATCCTTTTGTGGGGACAAATCCAACCCCGAAGTCCCTCCCTCATCCCAGCCCTCTCCTCTGCTGCCTGTTCAGGTGTCAGGCTCAGCTCCTGCATCTGAGCATTGGTTAAATGATCCAATTGGCTGAATTGGTTAAATGACCCAATCCAGCTGGAGATCCACTCCCTGCCATGTGTGACAGCAATGGAACCATGTCAGCTGTGTCAGCTCATCATAAATTTGGGGTTTCATCTGGAGCCTTGGACAGACAGACTCGTTTTCTGGTTTGTTTAAAGGGTCTCGTCATGGCCAAACATTTTGGATGTACATCTGTGATATTTAAAGGAATGCCCTCAATTTGATATCCTTCAGATGTGCCTTTAGCAGCACTTAGCAGTGTAAAAAATTAATATATTATTATAGAAATTATGTGAGCTGTGGGTTGAAAGAAGTCGTAGCTCCAACTGGAACATTATTTACCGGGTCACAAGTGTAAAAGTTAATGTACCAGAGCTTCTCTCTTCCCCTTGCTCTGGATGGATTGGAGCAGTAATGAACCTTAACTGATTTCTATTCATCTGGCTTTTAACTGCAAAGAGAATTAAAAATAAGACCCTTTATGTTGTCATCTTTTCTCCTTTCATTTTAGTTAATAATTTGAATCACAGATTTCTGTTTAACCAGATATTCAGGGCATGAACAATAATTTCAATAACCTCCAGAGTGGCATCATCTTGAAGTGCAATTCAAAGAAAGGAAAAGAAAAATGAACTATCATTGCCATGGTGTGTGAAGCATAGCAAAACTCTGAAGTTTTTAGAGTCCAGTGCATGTGAGTTTAGAAGTTCAGTACAATTGCCTAAATAAGAAAAATAAGAACAAATACTAATGCTTAGGTGGAAAAAGAAAATAAGAGAGTCTGAGATCTTCCAAAGTTTATTTGAACAGTCACCTAGTTCCTGGCCACAAATATCTTTATTTTATGTGCACTGAATATGATAATTCAATGCAAGATTTGCTTTTTGATTTGATTTGCCTGTGACTGACTTTTAGTGCTGTAATTATTTTCAGATCTCTTATTTGAGGTAGCTTTTCCATTTATTTGTGTTCACTACTTGCTCTCCTTGTCTTAGCATGATATTTACCTTTTAAGAATTCTTCAGTCCACTGAAATTCACTTTCTTTTAGGGACAGTAGTGAAGTCAAATGAACAGTATTTAATTTAGAATTAACAAAATGATTAATGCCTGAGAGTGCTAAATAATTGAGAGATTCATGTGCTAGGAGTACATTTTTTCTTCATTTCCTGATGCATTTAGGCTTTCTCCAGGCACCTCAGTCCATCATTCTGAAGACCCACATAATGTGAATTATCTGAAATAACAGAGGTAAATGCAGTGCTGTCCTGGCAATCAGTTGTGTCACTCCTCTATTTATATTTTGTTTGTATTTTTATATTTCCTCCTCCAAGTCTTCTGTTGATAACATACCTGGGTTTCTTCTGATTGTTTTTTTTTTCCCTAGATAGTTGTCATTATTTCTGTCACTTTCAAGTAGTGCTGTTTCAGAACTGCTGTAGCCTTGAACTATTGTGTTACAACACTGCCTTTTTTATTTGAAGAAAGGAGAACTGATGGGCAACACAGAGTCCAATTCCCAGCCAAAGGGAACATCCATAATCCCTCCTCCTGCTCGTCTCTCTAACAAAGGTTCAGCTTTTAAAGAATATTTACAGGAGACAAATGTTTGAACAAAACACAGATGGCAATAGCTAATTACCAAATTGGCATGTTTAACTATCCTGAGGAAAGGTATTATCATGGGCAATTCAGCAATTTGCAAAATTGTGTCACAATGAGAAAAATAAGGCAAGGCAGAGGCGGATGAATTTGTCTCATCAAGCATGACAAGCAGAATGCAATTTTATTTAGTGCTTTTGTGTCACTCACCAATCACAGCAACTTGCTGGGGACTTTAAGGAGAGGTTTGGTCTGCACAGGGAGGAGATGAACAAATGAACACTGAGATTTTAAAGAAGGATAAATGGGGATGGGTCAGTCAGCATCCCTGGATTCGCTCCAGGTCTGTGCATCATTATCTGCACGAACAACTCATCCCTCCAAAGTAACTTCTGTCTGTGCTTAAAACCTCAGCAGATGTCAGTGCTTGTTATTAGAATGTTAAGTCTGGTCTCACCAGAGCAGCAGATTTTGAACTGCCAGGAGGCAGAAACACTCACAGATGTGAGCATCCCTGTCGATAGGAAATAATATTTTTTCCTATATAAGCACCATGTTGCATTTCAAAGAAATATGGATTTTATACTCTCCCTGTAGCAGGAGGGGTTGCAGAATAGACACCACTGGAACACATTCTGCAGGCAGCTCCTCGTGTTGAAGCCCAGGTTTCCCTCTGTGATCAAACAACTGCTGAGGAACAAGGAATTAGCAGAGGTGGCTTTCATTTGAGCTCTCACATCACAGCTCTGACCTGCAAAACGTTCCCACCCTTCATCCTCCCTTTCTGGCCACTGCTGAGCAGCGCTCATGGCTGAGCAGAACTGCTGAATATGTATTTATTTCCAACGCTCTGGCAGCTTGCTTGGGGCAGGTCTTGTTCACAGGGAGGTTTCTGCCAGTGAAAGAACATTCAGGGATATTAACCTGGGAGCAGCAGCCTCAGGGGCAGCTCCTACAAGGGTTTGCAAATGCTGCTGCCTGAATGGCACCCAGATCCACGGCCCTCTGCTAAGGGAAAATAGCATTCATTCACACCATCAAAAACACCAGAAGAATGTCCCAGCTGGGTGCGTGGACAGCAAAATGACTCTATAATAAATTATCATTTTTTTATCGTTATTTATTGTGACTCTATAATAAATTATCATTTATTTATTTTAAAAATACGCCATGCTTTTAAAATAAATAATCCTCAACATTCATTTTGTATTTGATGATCTCCTTATATTTACTACACTTATTATCAGTGTAATTTTACACATTGGCATATAATTTTGTGTTGTAAAGGGAGTGCACAGTAACAATTAAATTGACACTGCAAGTGATGCCTGCTTAGTCCATCTTGTTCCTTTCTTATTCAGCATTGTCTGCATGGTTTAAAAGCCTAGACAAACTTCTTTCAACTCATCATTTTTGCCATTGGATGATGATTTGTGGTTGGAGTTAAGCACTGCAAATATGGGGGAGATATGGGCCCTGCAATTAGCAGTTATCCTCAGCCACAATGGCAGCATTCCCGCTAAATGATTTGTTATGTTTTTAATTACTGGATTATATCTGAAATCAAGTGTTCGACTTTGCATATTTCCAATTTGTTCGAATTATAGTCACATCATTATGTTCAAATCAGAGCACCCAAAATGCAGTTTTGCTCCAGGATAATTAACCAATGACTTTGAAATATGCAAGCAGGGAGCCTCATTTAGGTAGACAGCACGAGAAGCAAGGGGAGCTACTGATGCATTCCATTGCATTCTTATCTTCTGAAAACAAAGCTCCCATTTGCTTTGTTCTTGATTGCATTATTCCACGACAGATTTTGTGATCTGTAGTTATCTTACATTGCTGCAACATTGAAACCCTTCACCCTTTAACATGTGCTCCTGAGCTAATTGCTTTGAAGTTCCCCATAGAATTACTCCAGTGAAAAATAAATAGAGCTAGCAAGACAAGTGCAGTGATATGAGGAGCAGGAATAATGAGCTGTGTGTGCCATGGTTCTTGCAGTATTCCAGCCAAATTATTACATATTGGAGTGTTGCTCTACAGAAGGGGGCTCTCTGTACCTTATTTTTTCCCTATCAATTGATTTTGTGCACAAAGAGAGGGTAGAATGTGCTTTGCAATTAATTACCAAGTGATATCATAGCAACCATGTAGCAGTTGTGGTAAAAATGGAGTTAAAATAATACTTTTGCACCTTTATTTTCTGGTCCATCCAACATTTCTTTATGTCTTTATTTAAACATAGTTCATCTAGCCAAACTACACCACAGCACGTTAGCAAAACTAAAAATTAAAATTATAGGAACAAAGATGTAGTAAAAATACCTGGCATCCTCAGCTGATGTCTTAACCTCTCATCCTTCCAAAAATCTACTCCATTTGATAAAACCAAAAGCATTTTTCTGTGCACTTACAGGTAAATGGCACCTGGCCTGGCCTTAGCTGCCATATATGCTGGCCACTGTGGATATTAATGGCCCTGGTCATGGAATGAAATTTGTGAAAATATAAAATTATCAGGCAGCTGCATAACTTTGAAATCACTGCATCATTTTCTCTCTTTTCTGACAATATGTGGATTTATGGATCAGATTCAAATGTGAATAACGTTTCTGATAGGAAAAAAATATAAAAAAACCAACCCACAAAATGCAAGTTAGGAAGTTATCAGGTTCCATCCACAGCGCTCACGGTGTTCCTTTAGCCTGGTGGTGCACACACTTTTTTGGGTTGTTTTCCTCTCCTCTCCTCTCCCTGGGTTACTTTTCCTGCATCCCTGCTCCTGTGGAACTTCCCAAAAATATCCCCAAATCTGTGCTCTGAAGGCTGACCCTGCTCCCACAAACACCACGGGCCCAGGGGGAGTTTGAACCCTCAGCTGCTCCTGATTCAGGAAAAGCAGGGTGCGGGTCAGCCTTGGAAGGAATTTGAATTGTTTTACATATGGATGTGGAAATTTTATTTAGGAAATTTTGAATGTAAGGCCACGTGTATGAATAGAAGTTAATGAGCTCCCTGTAATAGCACAGGACTGTACAAAAGTGATATTTATTGGAAATTCTGGTTTTGATTACTGAATTTGTACTGGAAATTTCCCTTGTTCTGCTCTCTATTTTTCTCTTTAATCCCTACTCAAGCTGGAATGGTCATTTTCCCATTGGAATTCTTTTTATAAAACTGCTTTTCTTTCTGATCACCCTCTCCTAACTAAATGGGATGATGCAGAATAGAATCACGACCCTCACTGAAAAAAGTTATACAAATTTTCCCATTCCTAATATGAACTCTAATTTGGAGTATGCTTACATAAATCTATAAGGGAAAAGTTATAATTTAATAAATGCATTCTAAATCATTGATAGATTAATTTAGAAACAGGGGTTGGCAAGGGAATGTTAAAAATCTATTAATGTCTACCTGCTCTGTAAAGGCTTCATATCTGTGCAAAGTTTTACATGGGGATTGCTGGCAGGATGCAAATGTAAAACCAATTTATAGAGTGAATATGGGTACAGATAACAGTGTGCACTGACCTTCTACCTGAGTTTTGGCATCAAAAATATAACTTAGCACACCAGGCTACGCTCAAACACCTTTGAAGGCCGCAGAGAACCGATTTCCTTTCTAATCCAGACATAATTTTGCTTCATTTCGGTGCAAACGCGGCCGCCCAACCGGCGAGGAAAGCGTTGGGTTGGAGGCAGCGCAGAGCTGAGGCACAGCCCTCATTAAAGAGGCACAAAGACCACACCATCTGCTCCAGCAAGCCCCAGCCCTCGCTGGGTTTGTTTGCTCGGTGGTTCCTGCTGGCTGGAGCCACCTGTTCGCTTAATTAGGAACGCAGCCTTAAAGCGCTGCCTGCTCCAGCTCCGCGCCTCTGCAGAGGGGAGCTCCCGGGCAAGGAACCAGCCAGAGCTTCCTTTGGAGCTTGTTTGGAAACTGAGCGGATGAAAGGAGCAAATAAGGTGCAACGTTCAGAAAATAACTTTTTTTCTTTTCTTTTTTTTTTTTTTTTTTTTTCCTGCAGAAAAAGATGGAGCGGAACAGGGGAAATTTCCGGTACAAATCGGAATTTCCAATAAATTACACTTCTGTATGGTCCTGTGTTATCACAGGGACCTCATTAACTTGACCTCGTACGCATGGTCTTACATTCAAAATTTCCTAAACTCCATCCACGTGCAAAACAATTCAAATTCCTTCCAAGGGTGAACTGCACCCTGCTTTTCCTGAATCAGGAGGAGCTGAGGGTTCAAACTCCCCCTGGGCCTGTGGTGTTTGGGGATATTTTTTTGGGGATTTTTTTTTTTGGGAATTTTTTGGGGGATTTTTTTGGGATTTTTTTTGGATGTTACACAGGAGCAGGAATGCAGGAAAAGTCACCCAGTGAGTGGAGAGGAAAGGAAAACAACCCTGCACCATCAGGCTAAGGAAACACCATGAACGCTGTGGATGGAACCTGATAATTTCCTAACTTGCATTTTGTGGGTTTTTTCCCCTCTCAGAAACATTATTAGAGCACATTTGAATCTGACCCACTAGCATGAAGAAGAAAAAGCTGTGACCTTGCAAAAACATTAAATGAGAAATAAGAGAAAGCACAGCTCTTATTTTTTTTACTGTCTTCATAAATCAAGATACAAAATGAAAGTGAAAGTTGGATTTGAAACCTGAGTGTAACAAAATGGAAGTGAAAGTTCTCAAATCTGATGTAAAAAATTCATTCTTGCCAATTAACAAATGAGAAATGTTCAGGCAGAAAAGTGCATGGCTTGTTAGAATAATCAGTTTAGTACTATGCAAAAAAATAAAAAAAAGTCTCAATGAACTCTGAACTTCACACACATTTCAGTGTTCCCAGAAAAGATAAAATTCCACTTGGTTTTATTTTCCACTGGCCAGCTTCCTGAATGCAAATGATATCAATAATATGTCCAGCTGTTTTACTGGGTAAAGAGGACCCATCTGGACCCCTTTAAAAATAAAAGTGAATTTAATAACCAAAAAGAGAATACTGCCATGAAATGTCAGGTATTGGAGCCTGTTTCAGCTGCAGCTGGGACACATGGTGCTGTTGGGTTTGTGACTTTCCTTGTTGCTTGTGACCCCTTTGTCTGTGGTTGCTCTGGTTTTCTATCTGTGCAATTGCAAGATTTGCTCTGCTGGATCCAGGAAATGGATTGGGACGAGTGGGACTGTGTATAACACATAGACCTGTATCCATCTCTGCTTTGTTCTACAAAATTTGTGTGTTTTCCCTGTGGATTTCAGGGTAGACTTTCATCACAAGCAAGCACAAACATATTCATATGCAGCTGAGACTGCACAACCCAACAGCAAGTTCTGAAAAGATAAGAACTCCAGAAATAAGTGTTCTTCAGCTGTGTTTTGCATAATTGTAGGACTAGATCGTTACCATATTAAGAAATAAATGTTAATTTTTTGCTACTGTTAAAATAGATTATTAAATGTTGGACCTGCAGGGTGTGTCTCTGTGAAACTTGCTTGCTTTTACACCAGCAATCTTAATGAATTCATTAATTACTTAATGGAACTTGAAGATAATAAACCTTCACTAAGAGTTTAATATTAATTATGACTATTATCATTATTATTACCCATTTACTGCAGGAGGGACTGGAGTACTGGCTGCTGGTACAGAATATATTGAGGAACTCCCAGAACCTCTCAGTTCTGTCCTCAGTTTCACTCAGGGCGGTTTCTGGCTGTGATGAGGGAGAAGGAGTTGAATCACAGAAGTGAATTATTCCCTGCTGGAAACTCAGCAGTGTACACAGTGCTTCATGACCAGGCTGTTTCTTGCTGCTCTGATCTCTCCTGGTACTGCACTCTCGTGACGTTGCACTCCTGAATTACCTCTTGCTTTCTTTAATTACAGACCCTCTTCTATCCAGTTTCCTTCACACTCGTGCTGTAGTTATTATTCCCTTTAACCCCTTTGGGGACTGCCTTCATTTTGGCACTTCCAGGGCTGTTTATTCTGGTTCCACTGGGGAATCAGGTGTCAGTGGTGCTCAGGTCCAGCAGGAGGAGGTCACCAGTTACCCTCTGAGCTTCTGAGCAGGGGGTTTATATTCCTGTGACCTCCACAGGTGTAATTCTGCTTTTTCCTTGCCCATGGTCCATACATGCAAACCCAGCATGGGAATTGGCAATTCTGGCCATTCCCACGGTGCACATGAGGAGGGACGTGGCTCCTGTCTCCTCAGTAACCAGGGAGGTTTCAGCATTTCCATTCTCTGCATGTACAGTGGTTTATCCCAATGGTTTATCAGTTGTGTCACCTCTTTCTTCCATGGCATTGGATCAAAACATTTTTTTTTTTTTATCCAGTTCTCTGCCACTCTGGGCTCAGGTTGTGCTCAGATGTGGATTAGCTTCTTCCAGAGGGGTAATTTCTCAGGGAGGTTTGAGTATAGGATCACAGAACCACAGGATGGTTTGGGTTGGGTTGGACCTCAAAGCCCATCCAGCTCCAAACCCCTTCCATGGGCAGGGACACCTTCCACTGCCCCAGGCTGATCCAAGCCTGTATTTTTGCAGAGATATATATATTTTTCTTATTTTCATTTCTAGAAAATTGTGTTTTTTAAAACTACATCAGTGTATAAATTCAAAAAGTAAAATAAATAGCTGTTAAGGGAAACCCCACAGGCCAAGTAATATTCAAAGGTTCCCATGATTTTCCCCCCAGCTGATTTAATTGGCTGCTTGACCACTTCTGTGGTTGGCAGACACTTTTAGTCATATTCCTTATGCAAGAAAACAGCCAGGTGCCTCTTGCACAGAAATTGAAAGATATATTGAGAATTTGTAGTTATTTCTCTTTAAGCACCATAAAATATGGAGAAATTCTAACAAAGAGGTAAATGTATGTGCATAAAATTACTCCTGTGTATGTCAAGATGATATAGCAGTTTCCATGGTAAAAAACTTGTACATAAATACTTGAATAAATAGTTGTGTATTTAGAAGGGTGGCAAGCTGTTAACCAAGATTTAGGCACTGATAAACAAACCCTGTAGAGAATCCTGGGGCTTTCAACTGTCTATGTATCTATTCAATTAGTGAACTTACAATTCAATAAATTGTTCCAGCCTTTAATTGGAGGTTGGAGAAGCAGGCAAAGGAGCAAAAATAACAATAAGCATCATAGGTAGTTTTAAGAGGAAAAAAACCCAAAACTATTCTGAATCCATACAGCTTGCCTTTACAATATTATCTCAGTTTGCTCCTGAGACTGTGTACAATAAAATGGAAAATATAATTATGTTGAGTTGCAAATCCAAAGGTTTTGATGATGAGTTAAATCAACTATTTCAACACGAATCATTATAGTATTTTCAAGGAAACCAGGTTAGTCCCAGAAGAAGATTAAGGGCATCTTTGTTTAGGTCATGGGGGAGGGCAGCATTCCAGCTGCAGACAGAAGGGGAGGTCAGAGTGACTGCAAGGACTGGGGATAAAAATAAACAAACAAAATTAATTATTTGGATGTTATATCACATTTCAAAATAGTAGTTTTTGAAGTCATTCATAAACATCAGTGTTTTAATTCAGGATTTTGCTCCAATGACAGTCTGGGCCTGTAATATTGTGAATGCACCTTTTGGTTTTAGCTGTGCTGAGCTCTCAGGTGTTCCCTCCTCCCTTTAAGTCACATTTCCCCAGGTTTATCCTGGGGCAGATGAGGTTTGTACCTCATTGCTGCTCTGTTTAGCTGTGGTACAATAAGGAATAATTGCCATTAACAGCT
Organism: Melospiza melodia melodia; assembly: GCF_035770615.1. Lineage (NCBI taxonomy): Eukaryota > Metazoa > Chordata > Aves > Passeriformes > Passerellidae > Melospiza > Melospiza melodia. The sequence goes on along the minus strand of NC_086209.1, from coordinate 17,649,596 downwards.
GGTTAAAATAACTTCCCAGTGCCCCTGCACAGCCCTGCTGTAACCTGCAGTGGGTTTGTGCAGGTGAGAATGTGACCTGCATCTCCTCACGCTCCATTTGGGATTTGAATGAATGCCAGGACTGTATCCCACGTGCTTCTAATGAATTAATATAATTAGTGATCATCCATCACCATCAGTGCTGCTGTATTTTTCTGTGGTCACTCACAGAATCCCTCATTGAACCTTTTGCTTTCTGTAAAAGCAGGTTTCTTTAGCAAAAGGAATAATTGTTAACCAGGTGACCTGTTGAGGGTTAATGTCTGTCTGAAGATGCATGCCTCACTCACCCTGTCCTGAATCAATGTCCTTATAGCCCAAAGAATCTGAAAAAGCTGAATTACACCTTGCTTTCTGTCCTTGTATGGATCACAACTCAGTTTAATCTCCCCGTTTCCTTTTTGTTTTAACACAGAATAGATAATCACTAACTTGAACCAGTTTGTTTTACTTGCTCAATCAATTTTTTGTTCTTTTTAATTGTTCCCAATTCAGGTCAAAATTAGATATCTCTTCTCAAACACAATTGAGGTCTCCTAGAATAGTTCAGAAGGAATTTTGCCATAAATGCCACAAAAATCTACCTTCCATTCTGCATTTGATGCATCTGATGAATGGCTCAGGGAAATAAATAAATAAATTGCAGCTAAATAACAATAAACTAATTAATTGCTGCTTGTGTTTTCTTTCCAGGACACAAGAAACTCATTTAGAGCTGCCATTACTTGTTGGGTAAATACATTCTGAGAATAATAAATGTATAAGATTATCCACTGCTCAGAGTAAATACATGATTAGCAGTTGTCGAAATGCACATTCTCCACAACAATGGGGCCCAGCAGCTGCTTTGGCTTGCTCAGGAGCTCCTCAGTTCATGGCCCTCTGGAGCAGGAGACAAAAATCACAATTCCATCACTGCCTTTGAAATGTGCAGGGGCTCAGAGGGGCCAGGAGTCTCTGACAGGGAGCACTGAGAGGCCCTGGAGGAGAAATCCCTGCAAACCCAAATTTGTTACGTAAATGTGCATTGATTCCTACACCTGAGGAGCACTGAGAGTCCTCTGGAGGAGAAATCCCTGCAAACCCAAATTTGTTACATAAATGTGCATTGATTCCTACACCTGAGGAGCACTGAGAGTCCTCTGGAGGAGAAATCCCTGCAAACCCAGCAAAGGCCATGCTGGGGAGGGATGGTCCAGGAAGGTGGGAACTGGGTTATTAATGTGGGAACGGGTTTGGCTGAGAGGACAGGCAGCATCTCTTATCAGGCTTTTCATGATGTAGTGCAGAGCTCTGAGACAGCTTCACTCTCTGCACAATTCCTGTTGGATCCACTTGTTGGATTTTGCTCTTTTCTGACCTAGAGATGAGGTAACTGAGAGGTGTCTTAAAAACTTTTATTCCATTTATTAAAAACATTTATCCCATTCATATGAAGGGTGAGAAAATACAGGTGTTGTAATTAACATCATCACAATCAGAAGCCAATTATTTCCTATTTACAATACACTGTAAGTGTTTCTTGGGTTATCAGCTTTTGCCCACACCATGCTGTAAGTGCTTTAAAGCAAATCATCTAAAATTACCTCTCATGGGTCCTACTACAATGCATCTTTCACATTTTTATTTTTCTAAAGTATCCAGTCTTATTTGCAAGGCCATCTTTTGAAACTTGTTTCTAATTCCATTTCTCTCTCACCAATGTCTGCCCTGTTCCATGGCATTTCTAAGTCAGCATTTCTTATTTCAAGGTTTGCCTTCTGTCAGGCTTTGAGAATCCTCTACAAACCCATTCCCACATCCCCTGACACCAAAATTTAACATTTGATGGGAAGAAGTTCACATGAACTATTAAAAGAAACCCACACAGGTTGGGGGAGAGGTGAAGAGGCTTTACTGGACTGTCCTGCCCAGCAACAATTCCAATGGAAGCTTTTGAAATATTGCCCCAGCTTTAATTTCTCTGAGGAATTTCTTATCAGCATTAAGATTTCGTGTTAAATAAAACACATCCCTTTCAGAAAAACTACATTGGAGAAGCTGGTGTCATTAATTACCCTTTTCTTTATTGAGAGAAATGAATTTATTGAGGGAAATGATTTATTGGGCATGCAGAGATTAATCTGTCTTTTTGTGGTGTTTAATTTTATCCACACAAATCATAGGAAGGAGTGAAAACAGCTGGAAGTGCTTCAAAGATCTTAAATTTCTGTGAAATTAATTTGGTGTTTCCTTTGAGAAAGGAGGAAAATTCGAAAGGAAGAGAAAGAGAAACTTCAGTTGAATTTTCCACTAGCTGGGGTGGTTTTTCACCAAATGGTGTGGGGTTTTTGGAGATCTGTAGCTCCATTACTTGTCTGCTCTTTGGGTAGTTAAGCAAAAATAAATATGGGTATTGAGTATATTCTGTACTTCAGCTTGAGTGTCTAAGCAGGTTTAGAATGGTAGAAGTGCTTTGTAACTCATGGCATTTTTTTTATCATTTTGAAGAGCAGGGTATTCTTTGGCATTGAGACCAAAATCAAGTTTTGTTTTGGTTTTTTATTTTCTTTCAGTTGGGATTTTTTTCTAAATTGCTCTAAAACATCTTAAATTAGGAGATTTGTTACATAAATGCACATTGATTCCTACATGCAGACTCTTGTTTCAAGCTAAATTTCAGCTTGAAGAAATCTTTTATGGTTGTTACAGATTGAAACTTTTTTATTATAATCAAGAATAACCTTAAAAGCAAGTAAACAGTAGTGTGAGTATGATCACACAAAATACTGTACAGGAGGCAAAAGTGAGGTGAGGATGTGATGTTTACTTCTCAAAATCAAGTTGTGATGTTTAACTCCCAATTTTCATGTCTCTGATTTTCCTGGTGAGCTCTTCTTTCCCCTGTCCATAAACTCTTGGGCACAGGGATATTAATTAGGGAGCAAGACAGAGAAAAATTGTTTATTTTAAAGTGCCCCAGCAGCTGCCAGGATCAGATCAGAGGTAACAGAGACAGCAGATCTTTGATTTCCTTAGGACAAAAGTCATCTCATGGGGAGATTCTCAATTAATGCAGAACTCATAAACCCAGCTACAGCCAGGCTATGACATTGCTGAAAACCTGAACACTCTCCCAAGAAGAGATAAAAATTCCTATTCTGTCTGTGATGCTGTTTGTCCCGTACTTTGTATTGGGAAGGTATTCAAAAATTAGAATTTTCTTTTTTTGCAAAGTAATCTTGCAAATAGCAGGAAAGAAAAATATTATAGTCTCTGGAAATTCTGTTTACTGTAGCGATCTGGGACAAATAGTGTTTGCATATTGCATTACCATCTAAGAGTAATGGCATATTTACTACACTGATACTAAAAGCAAACACTTTAATATTTGTAGTTATGGTTTCCATTTTTGCCTTTCTCTTTCCCGAGGCACCGGCAAGAAAAGAGATGAGAATTAGAAAAAGTATTGCTTTATGAAAAATTGCAAGGGTTGTAAATTACAAGTGTTGCTGGAGTTCCCTTGAATTATTCAGTGTTTTTTAAGGTTTTATGCTCTGTGTACAACAGTGTCTATGTTTATTTGATCTATTATTTTTATATAGTTGTCTGACACTTCTTTATGAAAAAGAATAAAAGATGTGAAGCTTATCCACAATGTCAAATTTTTATCGTGTCCAAACATTTTATGGTTCTGCATGTTTCAGATCAAAGAATTCTAGGTTATCTTTTTGCTTGTTTGATTTAATCTTACCAACAGCAACAGTATTTTAGAGCACATTTCTGCATATACATTTGGAAAATGCAGTGAGAAGTTTAATTGTTATTTTTTAGCTCAATATTTATTCTCTAAAAGCATTTTGAGGTGGATTTTGAGCTTTGTTTCAGAATGTGATTTTCTTCTGAATAAAGAATCAGTAGTAAAACATTTATAGAAAATCTTGTTTTGCTAATACACATAAGAGGAAACTTGGAGCTTGTTCTGGGGAGGAGCAGTGGTGAGGAATGTTGACTTGATTTTTACCAGTATGGACTGATAATCTATATATTTTTTACCTAGTCCCAGTAGTTATAACAGGTACAATGATACTTTTGGTTCTGGGCATGTCTTTATTTTGTTTGCTGCCTGTATTTTACCATGCTATGACTGTGCAGCTTAATGCCTCATTTATCCCAGCTCAGGCTTTGCTGTAATTCCATCTCTACATTCAAAAAGCTCAGGATGCACCTGAATAGCTTTTCCTCTGTTAAGTTTTACTCAGATTTTGTGTCTTTATTTGCAGAAAATTTGCATTATTTTGAGCTTTAGAATCAGTATCTATTTCATTCAGTAGATTCCAGAAACCAGATAGAGGAAATGGAGTATCTGTAATATTAAGTTGGATAAAATCAGGTATATGGAATTGGTTAGAAAATCAATGTTTCCAACAGCGGGCAGGAAGGCATTTTTGTTTCCTTTGCTGTTTACTCTTTTGGATTATTTCTGGAAATTATCTTTCGTGGGTCCTTCTACAATGCATCTTTCATAGTTTTATTTCTCTAAAGTACCCAGGTTTTTTTGCACAGTTTCACAGTTTAATTTCTCTCACCTCTGCTGTAACATTTATCATTTATCAGCCTCATGACTCTTGCTCCTGCTTGTACCAACACCCCCAGAGCTTTTCCCTGGGCAGGAAAATCCTCAGCGTGGGGTACCTGAGACAAGAAATGAAGCCCAACTGGTGTCTCCTGCGCTGGGTCATTGCAGGGAAGCTCTGACTTGTAAATCCACATTCGTGTGGATATTTCCTTGTGTCTGTCCTCGCACACATCAAACCTGGCAGCCACTCTCTGCTCTGTCTGTGCCCATTCCAGGGACACAGGGGACAGAAATTTTCAGAAATTTTCCTATCTCGCACACAAAAGGGTAAAGCACTGCCTGCCTTACACAATCCAGCTCAGAATATGGCCCTCCTGAATGCTGAGGGAAAGAAAAATAGAGGAGGCTTTGCAGTGAATTTATTTTTGAAAGGGGCTTAACCCTCTGTCTTGCCCTGCAAATAGAACTGAACATCCTTTACTGCAGTTTTACTACAATGCTGGTTCTGAACTGCAGCCATCCAAAACTAAAATGTGGTATTTTTTAAAAATTAAGGGCAATCACAAGTAAAGTCAGCCCTCCAGCCAGAGAAGACTCAGACTGTGTTCAGGACAGTGCCTGTTTTTTGGGGTTTTTTGTTGGTTTTTTTTTTTGTATTTTCCTTGCCTGTTGTGAAACTACTGGGATTCACACATGCAACCTTAATAATTGTTATTGAAAATCTCAATCCTGCTTTGATTCCTGCAGATTCCATTTTTTTACTCTAGGTTACATTGTCGAGCTCCTGCCACAATTTGCTCTGAATCCAAATTCATGATTCCACCCCTCTGTTTCCTTGGGCAGCAGAGCAGGTGTGGGCAATAATTCAGGTGCCAGGAAATGCAGGTAAATTTCATGTAACAGCAAAATGAAATCTATAACACTGCACAGGGGTGCAAAGAGGGATTATTGCTGTGCTTCCCCTCTTCTTCCTCACATCCTCTGCAACTGCTGGCAGTGAGCAGAGAATCTCAGTATAGAGAGGATATTTTAGCAGTGGTGGAGCAGCAATTTTGGATTTGCTGGGAAATGAGTTTTGTGAAGAACACTTGGAAGCAGCTCTTGCTGTAGAGTGGAAAGAACAATAAATAAGTCAATAAAGGCCAGAGGACAAGAATCCACTTTGGGGAGAACTTGGAAAGTTTTGTCAGAGTTTCTGTATCAGCTTTATGCAGGGTGGGGAGAGGGAAAGTGCAAGTTAGGTACTGCCATGGTCAGCAGAGGGGAAAACAGAATCCAGCAGTTTGGTCAGGTTCTGGTTGTAATTAAAAAAATCACAGATTGGCAAATTTCTTTGCCTTGGGACACATATTATCATTTCTAGATTTTTAGTAAGATCTAAAACCTGAGTAATATATCTTAGAAAAAAAATCCTCCCTGATTTATTTTTGCACAGAAGAGCAAAACAATTCCTTTTAAACTCCAGCACCAAGAAATGAATAGATTAAGAATACAATAAATCTATTTTTTTTTATCATTCTGACAAAATAAGTAACATTTAATGCTGGCAGCATGAGGGCTGAACATTAAGTGCTGCACACAACACAAAATTCATTACAGAATCATTCAGCATCTTTATAAATCTAAATAAATATAAATATCCATCCTGAACCTCCTGTTGCTGATCTCTCTGTGTCCCTGATGCATGTTTTGCACATAAAATTAGACATGTGGATAATGTGGGTAAAATAAATACTACATTTAGTGAATAACCTCCAAAATCTTTGTGAATAGCCTCCAAAATTGAGCTCCCTCTGCTCAATACATCTATTAACACTCTTCAATGTTGAGCCACAGTAGTGGCTTAGTCACTATTTAATAAATTAAAGCACATTTTTGATCTCCAAAGTGTCATGCCTATAATTTATCTAACGAGACACACTTTCATAATCCATCAAGGTTTGATGGCAGCTTTTAAAATTAGAACCATTAGAATATCTCAGAAGTTTCCCTTCATGAACACCTTTTCCTGTTGCCCCGTTCATTCATTTTTATGTCTTGGAAAATAAATGTTCAACCGATTTGTCTTAGTCTTATCATTCAATTTAAAAATGGGGCTCATAAAAAAGAAATGGGCAAAGACTTTTTGCCAGGGCCTGTAATGACAGTTCAAGGAGCAACAGTTTTACAGTGAAAGAAAGTAAATTTTGCTTGGATATAAGGAAGGAATTCTCTGTGAGGATGGAGAGGCCCTAGCAGAGGTTGCCCAGGAAAGCTGCCCATAAATATCAATTTTTTTTTTATATGTAGGTGATGTAGATGATGTCTCTTCATTTTCTTAGAGATTTCCAGATGGAATTTCAATATTTGAGAAGGTCTAAAACACAGATTTACCTGACAATAATTACTGCTTTTGATCATGGCAGAGGGAGACATCACTTTGGCATTTTTGAGAAGCCAAATTCTGCTTCAGTGTTTGCAAATAATTGCTCTGATTAGTGTCACTATGAAAATAAGTTTTGATTAATTTCACTGTGAAAATAAAGGGAAACTCATGATTTTTGATAATTCTGGATTCCTCTGAGACTGAATTTAATTAAGGGCAATGTAATTTCACCTGGATAAGGAATGAAGAATGTTTTCTCCCAATATTGTTGTGTAGTGAAAGTGCTTTTATTCTGTGACTTCTTTCACAGAACCTTTACTTTAGATAAATATAACTATTAGCTGTAATTTTGTTCCTTCAAGACAGATATCTGGAAGCTATGACAAGACACATTTTCTTAGGAAACTCACATCTGAGCAGATATTTCATAGTTTCTTGTGTTCATGTAAGCAATGGAAAACTCATTTTTAACCTATTACAAGAAAGTGTTTTTCTAGACTACTTTGTATGCTAATGTGTAAGAAAGGAAAAAAGAGGAAAAGAACTGTTTTTCACAAAGGAAGTCTATAGTCAGATATCTGACTATGGAATTAAAAAAGTTATTTAGGTGACTTCTGTAATAATTTACTCATGCTGTCAGTATTTGTTATTTATTCTTCCTTATTTGTCATTATAAATATCTGCAATTCCTGCAATTTCTCATTATTGTGAGGGTAGAAATGAAGCCATATTTTGTGTAAGTGATGTGATCAGAGGAGCTCCACCATCCTTCACTTGCGTTCCTCAGCTCCTTCCCCACGCAGAAAATGAGAACTTTTCCCAATACTTTCAGAGCAGGAATTAACAATGCAGCCATATGCATGCAAATTTTATGCATTTAGAACAATCTCATGAAGTAAAACAAATGTGTCTGATAAGAAAACTCTCCTAGAAAAGATTGGTGTATCTCTTGTCTCTTGTTGATTGCTAATGGAGCACTTTCATGTTCTGAATTCACATCACCGAGCCATTATTTTGACAGGCCCTAGATGAAATACACTCCAGATATTTTTTTTTTTCCCCCTTTAAGAAAGTAACTTACACGAAACAGATTTATTCTCTGCCTTGCTCATGAGCTTCAGGCCCATCAAAAATCCCCTTTTATCTGCCTTCAGATTGTGTTGGTTGTCAGTCTCTTCACAGTGGCTCAGAAAGCATCCAGGCTTGTCAACTTATTGAGAGTAATCTGCAGGAGCATAAAGGAATTTCAAACATTTCAAGGGCTGTACAATGGGAAGATACATCTGCCAGGAAACCTGAGATAAATTCATATTTACTGCTATGCAAAATAAGGATATTTAATAACCTGAATATCTTAGAGCCATTTCAAGGTGTCTCACAAAGCTGTGAATGAACTCTGGGTGTCTGCAGGCAGTGCAGGGGTACAAGGACAGCTCCTGATGGGTTTGGGAGGTTGGAAAAATGGGTTTCAAGCAGGCCAAATCCTGGGAAATTCTTGTACTTGGTTTTAAAGACCAGATATCTCTATGGTCTACTTAAAATATTTTATTAGACTGAAGACAATGTATGAAATGTGACTGTTTATTAAAACATTTATGCTCTAAGGTGGCAGAGCAGAGATGAGTCCATAACAGAATGCAATATACAGTCATTAATGTTGCAGGGAAATATTAATTTCTGAAGCAGCATCAGTGGGATTTGTGCTCCCAAGATAAAGGCATGAATTTACCCAATGGTGGGAATTGCTTTGGTGTATAGATCTGAAAAATGCACTGTTCTTTCCTACCTCTTGCAGAAACGTGGCAGGAGCTGTTTCTCCCTGTTGGTGGTTATCCAGTTTGTGTCCATTGGGTAACCTGCCCAGCTGTGATAAAAAAAGATAATTTTTTTAGGCTCTGCTAAAAAAGATAATTTTTAGATTATATGAAAAAGCCAGAAACCTGACTTAGCACAAGGGTATAGGGCAGAAAAAAGGTAGTGTTGCCATCATTCCCTCTGGAGGCTGATTATCTCTGAGAGCACAGTTTAATGACTGTGGAACACTTTTCTCCTTGCAGCCTTTTCAAAACAGTAACTCATTCCTTTTTATCAGGCTCCAGAAGAAAGAGGGAGCTTGACATTATTGCTGTTAGAGAGATGTAGGCAAATGGGTTAAGGAACTTCTCCAGCGAGGCTGGTGTAAAACCTGACACGAAAATCCATAAATAAAGCACTTGATCTACTGGAGGCAAGGGTTTTAGAGCACACGTTCAATCTGCTGGGCTTTTCTCCCTTAATGTGTGGGGATATTGCTTTGTCTGGGTGATAATGAGCACAGAGATAAGTACAGACACCCATGCAACTCAAACTGGACAAACATATAGTTTTGGGGGATTTTTGTCCTCATATTCTGAAGAAGTTGTGTTAAATATATGAATTTTCTGAAGAGTAAGCCTGTAAAGGGATATATTTAATTTCCTTCCTAACATGCTAACAGGTCGATATGAGGGATATTCATTGAGATCACTATCTGGGATTTCAGATTGGCCTCAGCTCCTGCTGGTGCTGTTCCCAAAGGACTCTGAGGGCTCTGAATGGTTCTGCTTTTACAGTTCATTTGTAACTTTTGGACTGGCTTCTGGAAATTTATGTATTATAAATCAACTTTTTCTGCCTGTCTGGTAACAGATTCTTTGGTTCTGGGTCTGAGAAGAATTTTCATGGGGTGCCCAAGGACTGGAGGTGTGACTCTGTGGCTATTTATTTTCTATATATATATTTTTTTAATATATATTTACATATATTTTTATATATCCATATATATAAATATATATATGGATATATATATATACACATATATATTACATATTAAAGATATATTAAATTATTATATCTATATGTAATTAAAATATATAAATAATTTTTATACATAAACTTAATACATATATTTATATATCTAAATTTAGATATATAAATTTAAATAATTTATATATATAAAATTAAATAATTTATATAAAATATATTTTATATAAATTAAATTTTATATTAAAAATTAATTATGGATTAAATACATTCAACATATATTTATACAATATATTAAATAAATTTTGAATAAATTGAAATTATAAATTAAATTTTTATATATCAATATATATATATATATATATATATATATATATATATACAATTTATTACCACTGTGGAGTTTGTTTCTTCTCTTGCCCTCTTTAACTCCAGAGTACTGGACCATGTAGGATCCACTATGATTTCAGAATTTCTCCTAAAGAAGTCACGAAATAACGCTTTACTCCCTGCCTATCAGCTCTGTCAAGAGCAGTAAAGTTTTCATCATTTCTTTGGGATGAAAGACTTATTAAAGTGTCTTATCACCATATCCAAGTTTATAGAGCCTTTACAGACACCCCAAAATTACATGAGCAGGGGTTGTGTGAGAGGAAAGCTGTGGCTGCTGTAGTAGCACAAGACAGCACCACAGAGCTTATTTTAATTTCTAAAAAAGTTACTCAATAAAGAATTTTAAGAGCTTCTCTTATTTTTTAATTTCGATACAAAAGCTCAAGTCAAATAAATGTATAAAAGCCACTTTTCCCACATGCCATTGTAAGTAGTGCTTAGTTTTTAATTGGGGCAAATATCATTTTATGGCAACGAGTTTCTTGATTGGAATTAAGGGGATTTCCATTTTGAGCTGAGAAATGCACAAGCAGAGATTTAACAAAAAGAAATGGATGTGTTTGTGGGATAGGGGCAGTTCACTGCACAAAGAGTGAGATGAGGCTCCTGGCATGGAAATGAGAGGAAAACTGGGATTAACATCTTCCAGCAGTCTGATTGTTCAAAAAAACATCATTTCCTACTGGATGCTCCTTTGAAGATATCACAGCCTGTCTGAAGCAGGAGATGAATGTATTCGTAGTTTGCTTTTTTTAATTTCCATATTTATTTTTACACCTGGGATTGCAAGGAAAAGGAGCAACCTCTTTTAGGCATTTGATAATATTATTCAAAATAATAATTTCTAACTAGAAACAAGTGTTATCAAAATGCTGATGTATTCAAGGGGAGACAAGTAAATATAATTAATTGTTTAAAGAACAGCCCAAGTGGAGTGGGTGAACAGATTGATTGGAATTTTCAATACAACAGTGGGAACAAAGCTAATCCACAGGATGAAATGGTCTAGATTAATGAAATGATTCTGCTTTGGGGAACAGCCTATTCAAAATAAAGACAGAAATATATCTATATCATCTTTAAATGCATTTGAAAATTTTAGTGTGACTTGTCCTTTAGGCAAAGAACAGTGGCCAGATAAAACTGATTATATTTTAAATAATATACAACTGATTAAATTTTAAATATTTATATGTATGTGTTGTTCCTGTTTGGTTTACACCATTGGAATGATTCTTGATTTATATTGGGATAAGATTGAACTTTTACACCATTGGAATTATTCCTGATTTATATTGGGATAGACTGGACTAAACTCATGTTTTGAAATAAGCAAATAAATAAATTTTTAAATTCTAAGAATATATAAATAAAAAGATGGACATATTAAAGAACCCAGAACTGCCACAGTTATGGGGAAGAAAATTAGGAGCATTCAGTAGTTTCTCTTGAACACAACTGTAAAACTTAAAATCACTTCATTTTGTCATTGCATAAGTAATTGTTAGTTTAAATTTCCTAGAATGCTGTTCCTTTGGGTTTGCCAGTGTAAATCTCATTGCATTTAGGGAGCACAATTGGCTCCCCTGCCTTTGGGTGCTGCAGTTCCCTCCCATGGGCTCACCTGGAGTCTCCCTTGTGTTGTGTTCTGAGGTGGAGAAAAGCTTCAGATCCAAACAAATCAGAAAACCAGAAAACCATAAAACAAAATCCAAATAAATCAGAGCTCTTCTGGAATCTTCCTTTTCCTGCTCTGCTTTCAATTAGTGACTTCATGGGGAAAATAAATGATCACTATGAGAAATATCACTCCTGAAAAAGTGATCAGAATGCTCAACTTTTGCTTTGTACCACAGGGGCTCAGTGAAGTAAAGAACATTTATGGTTCCATCTGGAAAGAATCTGCAGTAATGAACTCATGTTGTTGTTTTGCCAATTTAACACTTCATGAAATGCTGAAGTGCCTCTTGCATGCTCAGAAAGGATTTCTGTTAGTGATTTTGTGAGGAGCAATTCAAACTGAATACAGTAATTTTGAACTGTTTGTTTAATAATATGAAGAGCAATAATAGCAATCATAAAATCATCTGCACTTGTATTTTAGCATGCAGAGAATCAGGATTGATGTAAGAATCACCACTGGCCCCACCAGGATGATTTTTACCCCTGAATTTTTGGACTTTGCAGAACTCCACAGATTCAGGCTGCTCAGATCAGCTGTGCATCTTGAGTTTCCTGTTTTCCAGGGCTGAATAAATCACAACAGCATCAAAATAGAGCTGGGGAATATTCAGTTGAATTCTGAATTGAATGCACACAAACCAAGCTCGTGGTTTTTCAGCTGACGTCAGGTTTGCTCCGAAAGTTGTTTTACCTGCATGAGAGCAGATAGGAAGTGAAAACTTAAGTGCTGGGAGTGCTTGCTAGAAGTGGACTCATCTTCACTTAATGTGGAGCTGATGTTGATCAGGGTAACATCTCAAGAATCAATGGAATAAAAAAGTGAGAGGAGAATCAAAATAAATGGCTTTAAATACATCACAAACACACAGCACGTTTTAGGAGATCATGATCTTGCTGGCACTCTTGGGACAGAGTATTCCCAAAATGAATAAGTAATCTTCACTGTGTGTCCAGGATCTGAGCATATCCATGCAGAATGAATATGCAAATACAGAATAACTACCAGAATTCCATTAAATTGTGGGAAAATAAGTTTAGAAGCAACTGCTTTTTTGGGAGGACAAACACCACTTGGCAATTCTCTATAAAATATCTATTTGCCTCTAAACAAACAGCAAATATTTATTTTTGTTTTGTTTGGTTGGGGTTTTTGGGGTGTTTTTGCTGTGTAGGTGTATTTTAACTCTCTGGTCATTTAGCTGGTGAGGTGACATAGCACAAATCCACGTGCTGTGTGGATGGTTAGTTTGTATGTTCTATTTGGACTTCAATAAGGACACACCAGATGTTCCTTCAGGAATTAATTGTCTTCTTGTGGCTGAGATTTCAGGTTCCATGGCAGGCAGGTTGTTGCTAATCACAGCAATTCTGAAGGCTCGCTGAATTAATAATAAATAGTGATGTTATCAGTGATAATAGTGATAGCAAGGACAGAATGATTTAAAAGAAAAGCTAAAGCTTTTCAGACCTTGGCGTTCTCAAAGTCTCTGGGGACATCTTTTGGACAATGTTCTCCTGGGGATTTGGACTCCCTGGCTTCACTGGGCTGAGCAGGGAATGTCCTGCCAGAGGAGGAATGGAGATGTAAGTGCAGCACGGGAGCCTGGCATGCATTTGACAGCACTGGAACTTGGTCTGCAGCCCCAGACTGGCACCATCTGGATTGCACCACTCGAAATGGGATCATGTGTGCACATGCCATTAGTTTGTGTCAGGAGCTGTGGGGATTAGATGAAATTATGGAGCAGTAAACACTGCCTTGGAAGCAGGCTGGTTTTGTAAACTCCACTTGAAAGCCACTCTAATTCTGGCAACTGCCCCAGGACTGCTGGGCCTGGAGGAGAAAGTGGCACTGTCACACCCACAGCACATCATCCCCTCTGCTGGAATGCAAGGTAGCTCTGGGGAGGTGATTTTCTTTCAAACTGAGAAATACTGGGTGGGAAATCAGAAACTGAAGACAAACTGATGTAAAGGAGCAGTGAGAATGATGAGCAGTAAACCTAAGGTGGTCACAAGAGAGGGAACAAAGGCTAGAAAGATTGGAGAATAAACAAATCTTTAGAACTGATTTCTTTATTAGTGTGAGAATTCCTGGCAGAGATGTGCAGCCAGAGGAATTTTTAGCTAATGTCTGCTTTCTTCTCTTCAGGGAATTAGCCTGAAATCCAGCATGTGAATGAACATGGGGGCTTTTTCTAATTATATTGACAATTATTCAATGACTGTTTTCATGTAATAAAAATCAGTCTGGAGTAAACTCAGAGGCTGAGTTGCTCTTCCCAAAGGAGAACAGGTGAAACTCTGAGATGATGTCAGTACTGAATCAACTGATGTTGACATTAAATCTCTCTCAGTGCCGAAATGACTCACAATGCACATCCAAATTGAAATCTCCTATGAAATTGTTCTGCTTACCTCTGGGGCTCGCAGGACTGCTCCCTGTGTTCTTGCCAATCTGTCAGCAGCTCAACATCTTTATTATGCGTGCTGGGCTTTGTTTTAAATGGAAAATAGAAGGGGGAAAAACGCTGCTCTTTCATGCAGGTAAGATTCCCTCAGTGAATAAACCCCCAGTCATTTTGCTCCTGGTCGCTCAGAGAAACAGAGTGTCTGCCTGTAAAAATAGTCTGAAAATATTTAATTTGGGCATCTAGGAAATGAACACACAGAGGTGCACACAAACACATACAGAGAGAGGAGTTTTCAAAGAATTATTGGCAACAAACATAAGCAAATCTTTGGACAATAAATACTGTAGATACTGATTTTTTCTGGAGGCTGAGGACTTTAATGGGTGCTTGGTTTTCTGTGTTATGGTGGCTCTGATACTTAAAGAAAAGTTAGTATATAAGAAAAATTTAAAGACTATTTCTTAGTAATAGTTCAAGTTTTTCTGTGCTAGATTTTTGATAAAAGTTTATGCCTCTGAATAAGCACTATGCTTTTTATTGTAAAATGCCTCTTATGAAGTTTCAAAATTATTTCCTTTAATTTCTTCACAGGTAGTGAACTAAAGAGGTAAAAATAATCTCAAATTAAAGAAACAAAGGGAGGGCTCAGTTCAAAAATTACCATAATATATTTCAAATAATATAATCTTCCCAACTTAGAAGCCATGTTACTGAAATGTTCCACATCATAAATATATGGAACCTTTGTTCCATAGAGAAATCTTTCCTGAATTGTATCAGTGTGATCCACATGTGTCAGCTGATATCCAAATATATCAAAAAGTGTGGGAAAAAATAAAACAACAAAAAAACCTTACTAAAATAATGTTATTTCCATAATTATTTTCCTGTGATTTGGCTAGAATGCTCTCATTCGTTTTCACAAGGTGTGCCGAGCTCAGAGTACCTGTACACCACTCCATATTTTCACTGCTGTCATAATGAAAAATTGTATTTACTGCAAGAAGTGACATTTTTTTGCCTTCTGACAAATTCATGGAAATCTCTTTTTTTACTTGCAAATATTTGCAAAGTAAGAATTGATACCTTTGCACAGATCTGCCTTGTGAGGTGCAGTGACACTTAGAAGTTCTTTGATCATTTTGCACAGTTTGTCACCCTCCAGGCTGTTTAAATATACTTGGGCATGTTGATAGACTTATAAAACTGGCTGGGAGGGCTGCCTGGGGAGCAGAATTCATTACTCTGGGATGGGATGTAAGAGTTAGAACAAAAGACTGGAAGTTAATAACAAGAATTTGCAAGTTTTACAGGAAAATTTAAACCCAGGTGACGCCGCAGTCAAACGCGAGCGCTCGGCTGTCTTTAATGCCATTAAACAAACCCTGCCGTAAATGAAGTGTGGAATCTGAAGTGAGGTGGAGTTTCCTGCTGCCAGTGCTCCTCTTGCACAACACACAGCAGAGCCTGGGTGCTGATGAAAGGATTTCTGCAGTGATTTCTGAGCAGCTCTCTCTCTGAGCAAACCGCAAGGTCAGGGCAGGGTGAGGGATTCACTCAGTGCTGAGAGCGAATCCATCTCCATCACCACCAAAGAGCTTTTTGGAACATTTCTGTGTGCTGGGGGAGGCTTGAAGGCACAGGGAGCCCCTGGCAAAGGGGACCTGCTGGGATCCCCTCTGGAACAGGAGCAGAGCTCTGCGCTGCTGACAGGTGGGACTGCACAACATACGAGGGAAACATCTGTGCCTTGACCTTCACAAATACACAGTCTCCAGATGTGGCGGTGTGCAATTTCTAAACCTTTTCACACTGCAGGAATTGTATTCTCTCCACATAGGAAATATACATAATACGGTGTTCTGTAGTAATTTGTAGTTTCTGTCAGATTGGGTGTATAAATACATAAATATGGAAAGTATTTGCTTTAAAAGATGCCTGCGGTGCTTTCTCAAACTTGTATTTATCAGTGCTTAGGAGAGGAATAATTAACCAGACAGATTACTTAGCTGTAGTTACATCCTTCACTGAAGAGCTCCAGGTCTCCAAAACTGTAAAATTAACTACCAGGCAGTTAAAAATATGTACCTAGCCCAGTATTTCATATTTAATGGAAATTCATCAGAAATCCATCAGTCATAACAGACGTGCAGAAGGAGAAATATTATTCTGTCACTTTCTAGTTCCTTCTCAGGCAGTGCAGCACCAGCTGCAGCTCTGAAATAGCTGCTTGGCTCTGGCATTTGGTGTAACTAAGCTGGTTTGTGCCCCCTGAGAACCTGGACCACACTCATTAGTGGAATTTGCTTTGCTTTGTTTTACCTCTGGTTATACTCTGATATATAGAACTTGAACAATTAGCCCAGGAGAAGTGTTAGGCGATGTGAAACGTCTCCTCACTTGAGGAAAATGGCTTTTTGTTGCCACCATAAATTTAGTTCACGTTTCATTTTCCTCCTGGCATGCTCAAAAGGCACCTTTCCCTCTCCCCCAGCAGAGATTGCTCCCCGTTGTGGGAAGTGCCTGACGCTGAGCACGCCCTGCCAGGCTGAAGGGTTCCTTCTGCAGGGAAAATGTCTCATCTGGAAATGATCGCTCGCTCTAATTTATAAAAATGTGTCAACATGACTAATTGTCAGATGAGTGCTGAAGCTTATTATGTGCAGCACAGTGCTGAATGTCTTCCCTGAATGCAGCAACATATTTCAGCTGTGGCAGTAACATCTCAAGCCCTTTCTCGCAGCAGGTCAGGAAAATAAATGTGATGCTGCTTCAGAATAAATGGCACAAATGGTTCTAAAACACATGACAACTGGCAAATTGATGTTTATTCTGTTTAAGGGCTGAGTCATATTTTAAATATGTATTTCACAGTGGTCGTTTTTGATAGAAATCTTTTCCATTTGTATGCAATTTTGCTGGAACCTTTCTGTAACACTTCTCACTTGTTTTTCTCTGCATTTTCTGAGCCTCCTAGGACAAAAGACAACACAATTCTTGAGGGAGATCTGAAATGCAGCTGTTTCTACTGTGCTAGCATTGCAGTTAAGCTACTAATGAATACATATTCCCCAAGAGATGTGTATCCCAGAGCCACTTCCCTGGTTCAGTGTGTGTTAAGAGGAAAGGGAAAACTAGAAAAGAAAAGTTCACCCTGCCACAAAAACAAAACAAAGAAGTTCAGCTTCCTGTTCCTTTGGAAATAAATCTAAGCAAAAATGATGGTGTCTCAGTGGGAAGGCTGTCAGCAGGGATCAAAGAGCTGGGGGAATGGACTCCAGTCTCCCTCCACTTTGCCTTTCACCCTCTCAGTTTTGGAAAGTGTCTCTTGCAACCTTCAGCACCCATTGGCTTCAGTAGAATTTGAAATTTTCACAAAATATTTAAAAATAAGTGTTCTTTTGGGATTTTGCATGGTTTTCCCATAGGTGGCAAGTTAAGAACCTGATAAAAAAATACAATTAGTCATTTTTCCAAATATTCTTTTTTATTTCCCATATAATACAATTTTTTTTTTCTTTTAATCACATCCAAACTACTTTCATTCCCATTAACATTCCAAAGCTTTCTCCTCAGCACTCCCATTTCTTTACAGCCTTCCAAATGAGGCCTGTCACTCACGTGTCCCCTGTTGCTGTGCAGATGAGATCATCCTGCATGCAGGGATTGATGCTCCCTGCACAGGCAATTTCATGGCACTCTTAGGACTCCCTAAACTTGCGTGACCTTACCAGGAGCCGTGAGGGGAAAAGTTTAGAAAAGTCCAAGCCACTCTTGCTGTGGTCTGTAGGGCAGGGAGGTCAGAGCCTGGCACTTCCAAAGGTTTGGGAAGGCAAAAGAGGATGAGGGAAATTGGGGTAGGTCATGGAAAATGGTGGAGCATTGGCTCCCGTTTGAGGTGGGAGTTCAGAGACTTTTGGGACAGGACCATTCTGATGAAATCTTGTTTTCTCTAAAGATGACAGCCCTTGGAATCTAAAGTATTTCACACTAACACCTTTTCTTTCTAAGTGAAAAGGTCCTCAATATCTTTATTTTCTCTATATCATCCAAGACTATAGGAGCTTTTTTCAAACGTTACTCTTATAAATTATTTTGGCTTCTGGAAGGAAATGCTATGATATTTACACGTCAGCACCATTAAAATATAACTCTGAAGTGTCAAACCCAAGACTTCTTTCCACGGAGTTTTCAAACTCTGTCACCAATGCCCTCTAAAGAAATCCAGCTCCTGAAAAGTTCTGGGATGGTATTTCTAATAGCAAGCTATTGTCAAAAAGCAACTGAACAATTGTACAAATTAATTTCCTGCTGTAATTTTTCATCTGGAGGGACTATCAGGGAACTGAGGCTCAAGAATTCCTCAGTATCTTGCTGAGTTAAGCCCCCTTTGCTGTGCCACCTGCATGGCTTGATCAAGTCCCAGGTTGCCATTTCCTTGCCTCGCCAGCTTTCCATCTGCTTCTCCTCTCATCTGAAAACCATCTCCTCATTCCATACCCAGGTTTTCTCCTCGTGCTAGTGCTTGCTTTTTGGTTTAACCTTGTAAATTCTATTTTTATTCAACTACGTAAACAAACCAAGCATTTGGCTAAAAGGACCAAAAAATGAGTACTTTGTTTTTTAGTGCAGAGCACAGTATGATCCATTTAGTGATTCCTGCCAGGCAGAATAGTTTATTATTCTAATATTCAAAACTTTTGCTATAAACTTTTAAAACTGCACAACTGAACTTTACCTCATTTCATTATGCTGGAAATCAATCTATCAATCTTGAAACATCTGTGTTCCTTAATTTTTAAATATTTAGGGGTTGATTTGGAACAGATTAATATACCAGAAAACCAAAATGTGTGTTGAAATCCAGATTATAAAGGATGAAATGTGCCAACAAATCCTGACATACCTTCACATGCACAGGAAAATCATTGATACCATAAAGGCAAGCAGGAATCTCAGCTGTGTGCCTGCTGCATGAATTATTTCCTTTTCCTAAACCCCCACACTTTTAATAATGAATGTGTCTGTTGATTAGAAATACATAACTCTGAAAAGAAAGACTCTGTCCCTTCCCAAGGAATAATGGGTGAATTCATGCTGGGCATCATCTCATAATCACAGCAAGACTAAAAGGTTTAAATTGTCCTGCCTGCTCCTTTAGGACCCAAAACTGTGGAGCAATATTGGAAGAAAGATGTTCTTCAGCAGGTGCATGATTCTCCTTACTCACCGGACCATTGACTTGCTCTCCATAAGTTCAATTTTTCTTCAGAGATCTCCGAAGCCCCGAACACATTAAAGGTCTCAGCAGAGAACGCCCCAATGTCTATTAAATTTAACCATAACAAGTCCCCAGATGAGAGCAATTAAGCTGTGAGGATTTGCAGACAGTTCCTGTGGATGCCTTTTCCTCTTTGCAGAGAGAAAGCACTCGAGCAGCAAAGCAAAAATGAAAATAAAAGGTTTGCTCTAAATATACCATATCCTACACAGCCCCCAGGCACTGGAACATCATCAATCTGTGTGGGGCACTGCCCACCTCACCTGGCACAATTTCTGCCAAGTTTTTAGAGGGTTTTATGATGCATTTCGTGCTTACTCAGGTCTGTGGGATGTGTGCATTGAGACGAATGTGGCACATGTAGAAATGTAAGGGTTATCTACCCTTGATCCTTGCTGGAATCTGCAGGCACAGGAGAAAGGAAGAAAGCAGTGGTATGGCCAAAATTCTCCTTTCAGGCTGAGATTTTTCAAAACTGTTAAATTTTCCAAAATTTTTGGTGAGAAAACTGGCTCAGAGTATTTTTCAAAGTTTGGTTCATCTTGCTTGCTCATGGTTCTCTTAAAAATAAAAATCCTCTTCGTGAAAAAAATAATTTTCATAATTATTATTTTGTATGAGCTAACGTGGTTTTATGAGTTATGCATATGTAATGGAAAGTGGTTATTCTTGACTCTTGTTAGAGAGCTAGAATTAATTTCCCCACTCTCCCAGTTTCTATAGCAACTTCAGTGGAAATTGCCGATTTGGATATTTTTATTCTGAAATAACTAAAATTTTCAATGTCACTTCAGTTGCTTCCAGAGTGATGCAAGTTAGAAGAAGGGATTCACATCAGAGAGCAACTTCTCACCTGAGTTATATATTGATATGTCAACAGCATTTCCCACTTGTGTCCTGCCTCTGGAGTATTTTATAATTTAATTTTATAATTTTATAATAGTTTTATAATTTTATAATTTATTATTTTATTTTATTTTATAAAATACTCCTCTGGAGTATTTTACTGAGGTAAAGTTCCAGAGGTACAGCAAAGCTGTGGCTGGAGAGAGGACAGGCAAGGGAAAGTCACTTGGACCTTTTCTCATTTTGGAAAAACCCTCTCAGATTTGTGTCAGAATGAGCCAAGTGGATTTAGGTGCTGGAGGTGACACTCTTGGAAAGAGAGCAGTGTCAAGGACCCTTGTCTTGGTGTCATATTCCTGGTTTATATGAAAATCATACACATTACACAATAGCTGGAATTTTATCTCAAGGTAGATGAAGCAAAGACATGTCTCTGACCCACTCCTTTTTCTCAGATAAAATAGAATATATTGTATTTTTTAAATGGTTATTTATTTTTATATCTCATCATTCATGGATGGGGCATATCTCAGCAGAGCTGTGGAAGAGCCAACATCCCTCCCCTGTAAGAGAGGAGAAAAGTGGAGCTGCAGTTTTCATGTGGAGGGAGATGTTTGGGAGTGTCTGAGCTCTGGAAATCTTGGCTTAAATGATTCCTTTACAAAAGATGTAAATCTGAGCTGAAAAGTGGATGTTCCAGTATTATCCACATAATTCAGTGTTTTCTGGGAAGAGTCCCAATGCTTGGGAAGCTGATCCTGTCTCTTAATCCATTGAAGGCATCAGCTTTTTCTTGGACTGTAATTGGAAATAATTGTGATTTCCAGTTTATTATTCTGGTTAGGTGAACTTTTTATCACCTATTCATCTCCTTTATCAATGGAATTATACACTCTGCTTCAGGTTAAGAGATAAGCAATTTTCCCTAAAATAATCTGAAGCAACTTCCTGATGTCCTGTTTTGTTCAGTCAGAGTTTGGAAATGTGGATTTTGTTTTCCTCAATGTCAGCGGATGAATCTCCTCTGACTGAGTTCATTAGATGGTATAGTTGAAATGCTATTTAAGCACCAAGTCCCAGAGATAAAATGATGATGTTTTTGGTAATAAGGAGGATGGAAAGGAATTCAAAAAGGCAGCTGTTCTCATACATTACAAAGAATCAATATTTAAATCAAAGCAGATGATCTGAGTTCATTCAACTCAGAACCACATGTTAGCAGGAGTTATTTTGAGGATCAATGCTGCAAAATAAAAATGGTGCTTGAAACCAAAAAAAGAAAATAAATCCACAGGTGCTCTTTATGCTTTTAATCTTATTCATGATTTCTTGTTGTGTTGTTCTAGAAGGTTAAATTATTGTGAAAGATCCATTTCCTTTAAAACTTCAGTATTATTTCGAAAGAAAGTTTAATTCTGTCATTTCAGAGTGCTGAAGAGTAAGAGGAAGAAAAGGGCCTTTGGGAGAAAAGTGATGTCAACTGAAAATACATTTTCAGTTTGCTTTTCTTCCTAAATTTTCTTTTACTGCTTTCTTCTTTTTTTTTTTTTTTTTTTTTTTTTTTTTTTTTAATTACCAAATGTCTCATTAGCTCATTAGTGGATTGATTCACGTCTGAGCATTTGTAAGGAAAACAAAGGAGATGAAAGGGGCAGAAAGTGATATTCTTCTCCTCAAATAGTTCATACTTAGGGTTCTCAGTCAGCAAACAAGAGAATCAACTTTGGTACCTAAAATATAATAAAATCAGCTTCTCGTGTTCCCTCTTTCCAGAGAGGTTTTAACCAGTAAGATAAATTCAGTGAGAGGCATCTGGTGCCTTGCTTTGTGTAAAATAAAGGATGAGGCAGAGAGAAAGGTGGGGTTGAGATTGGTGTGGGAAGGTTCTGTAACCCAATTTCTGTAAGAATCCCTCAGGTTATGTAACCTGGAACCTGGGATGGGAAAAGGGGGCTGAGCTCCCTCTGCCCACCCAGCAGAACTCAGTGTCTGCTGAATTCTGCAAATACTCACTCAGCTCTTTGGATGGTTCCTAAATCATGAAAAATTCTGACAAAGAGGGAGTGCCTGGAAAAACGAGAGCAAAACAAAGCAAGGTTCTAGAAGAATTTCTTCAGGATATGCTCTTGAAACCTCATTTTCTTGGTAACTCATTTTCATCTAACATTTCATTTAGAAGAGGAAAATAGAGCTGACCTGATTAACAGTAGTGACCAAATTACCATTTACTCTAAACCTAAACCTTCACAGAAAGAAAAGTTTCTATCTAAAAGGACAAAAGACTGTTTTCAGTTTGTAAATAGGCAATATCAGGCTAATGGAGAAGACACTCTTAACTTTCCATTCCCAGGTGCCAATTGTCACAGCTCAGCCCTGAGAACGGGTTGGGCCCGATGGTCACAGAAACCTTTCCCAGCCTCATTTTTCTGTGATTCTGTGACCAAGCCCCTGCCTGCCCAGACAGGGTGGCTGCACCTGAATGGCCTTTGGGGAGGCTTCACTGGAAAACTCCAACTCCTTGAGAATGACTTGGGGTAATGCAAATTGCCTCAGGCCAGAAGCGTTCCCTGGATTATTTTAACAACATACAGGACCATGTTTTATTGCCTGGTGTCATTAAGAGGGACAAATGTGGCCGCAAGTACCGTGTGGGAAAAAATTCCACTGCCAAGGCACCACATAAACATAACAGCCACTCCTAATGAACAATTAGGGTCGTGTTTTTGATGGCTGATGACAGTAGATGTTGTAAAGAGCTTTGAAACCTAATGATAATAAGCTGTGTAGAGCTGTGTGATGTTAATTGAGGAAGTAAAAATGGATTAGAGATCAGCATTGCTGCGCCTTCGTGGCACAAGTTCCTCTGTAGATGGGCTCTTTGTTAACTGCTTTTGCTCAGATCCCTCAGGATACTTTATCATTCAGCTTACAAACATTGTTCCAAATGTGCTCTTTTTTTTTCCTAATGAATGGAATAGCTCGGAAATGAAAGCTTTGAACTGACAGTTGAATCTTCACATCACTGAGAACCTCATTATTAGTTTGCAGTAGCTTGTGTGAAAGTGCATCTTGATTGCACCAGTCACAAAAGCACATTTCCAACCCTGGAAATATGAAGCTAATTCTAAAGATCGACCTCAGATTTTAGAAGAACCATGGGACAAATAAGGTTTCAGATGAAAGTTTTTTTCAGCTATTGAGGCTTCACACGTGGTGATGCTAAAATTAAAATGGGAATATTTCAGCTGGAATAAACGGAAGGATTTATCAATGCTCGCTGAGCTATTCTTACCCAGCATCTGTATAATTATGGAATGTGTATGTAAAGAAAGGGGAGAAAAGGCACTGATCCACCCTGTAGCCCTAATTAGGACAGATTTGCTCCTACACCAGAGCTGTGTCTGTCCACCAAAGTCATTGGCCTGGCAATCACAGGAAAATATCTCTGAACAACACAGATTAAGGGAAGTTGTCCCTGTGAGCAAACACGGAGTATTTCTGACTCAGGCTGGAGCATTAACACATAATTACTGATTACAGAAAATCCCAGACCATTCAGATCCCAAGGCTTTGATAGAGCACAGGGGATGGCTCAGAATGCAAATGGTCATTGTCCTTGAAGCTGCCATGAGACAGCTCCCTTTGGAGCCAGGCTGGGCTTTGATGTGCCTTTCAAAGTGGAACCCGTGGCACACTTTGTTCTGGATCCTTTTCCTATGGCACACTTTGTTCTGGGCCCTTTCCCTGTAGCACATTTTGTTCTAGATCCCTTTCCCTGTACCACATTTTTTTCTGGATCCCTTCCCCGTTGGCACACTTTGTTCTAGATCTTTTCCCAGTGGCACGCTTTGGTCTGGATCCTTTTCCTGTGGCACATTTTATTCTGGATCCTTTTCCTATGGCACCATTTTGTTCAGGATCCCTTTCCCTGTGTCACACTTTGTTCTAGATCCCTTTCCCAGTGGTACACTTTATTCTGGATCCTTTCCCCATAGCACATTTTGTTCCTGATCCCTTTTCCTATGGCACACTTTGTTCTGGATCCCTTTTCCTGTGGCACACTCTGTTCTGGATCCTTTTCCAATGGCACACTTTGTTCTGGATCCCTTCCCTTTGTCACAGAGCACCCTTTAATCCAGATTTGAATATCGATGAGCCAGCTGCTCATCTCTGCTTGCCATCCTCAGCCACCACCTGTGACCTGTGGAATTTTATGGATTCCTGAATGGAGCCCCTGTTTTGAGAATATAAAAACACAGCAGTGTTATTTTTGTAGTGCCTCCAAAGGCTTCTTCCAGCCATTCAGGTTGGGAATAATGTTGGATACAGGGCAGCATCAATATGTTTGATAATGTTTGGAAATAATGTTTGGTACAGATTAACATCTCTCCTGTTTTCATGCATCCCCTCTAACTCTGAGTGGTCTGTGCACAGATTTCCACAGGAAAAAGAGACAGGATTGATTTGTCTGAGTGACATTAACTGCTACAAATGGACACTAACAAAGAAAAAAGTTAATTTGTTTTAAAAGAACAACAGAGCTGCTTGCAAATCCTTTTGGTTTTTCATGCTAAATGAGCCAGGTATTGCAGTTCACATAAAAAGGGGTTTTGGTTTTTAATCTTGCAATGAGGGAAAGACTGAGATCAAATAAAAGGCTCTCTTGGGCAAAAGACAGCAGCAGAAATATTCTTGACAGGACTTGTACATATGTAAGGCCCTGCTCCTTTTGAAATCTCTGATAGAGGTTGAAGCCCATAATATTCATCTTGTGGTCATTTAAAGAGACTCCATTTAAGTGATAAGGGGCTTTCTGATGATCCTTTGGAAAATTAAAAATAACAGATCCAATATATAAAATTTTATTAGTACTTTTCAATTACCTTTCAGTTTCCTTTCATTAATCATGCATCTCCATGAACAAGATGATAAATTATAAGTGAATACTCAAATATAATAATTTTAAAAGTGATTTTTAATAAGAACTCATGGCTGACATGAAATACCCTGCAGGAAAATATAAAGAGCAGTTTTGATAATTCCTCAGGTTTGTTTTCTCTAAAGTCTCATTGCTTTGCATCAATGACACAAGAATTTTATATCTGATCATGTTCTTGCCTTTTTGCAAGGCAAGAAATATATATTGCAATATATATTGCATTTTCTGGAGGAATTACAGCTGATATATAGATCATGCTTATATTTCTGCATAACTATTTACTTATAGATAGGATCAGTGAGTGGATCAATATTTGAAATAGGAGACACCAGCTCCATATGTTCCCCTCCTACTTAAAGCATTCAGCAGAGAAATAATTACTCCTGTTAATTGCTGGGTTTGGTAGATAATGAATGATTTGGCAACAGAGTTTCCCTCCCAGTTCTGGATTTTGGCAAAAGCAGGAGTTAAAGACATAAAAAGGAAAATTCAAAGTAATAATGTAATATAAAGTATTATAACAAAGACTATATAAAGTATTATAACAAGGACTTGATATGATAAATCACATAAATTTTTTCTCATCCACTCTGATCTTTGTTTCCTTCTCATCTGTCCTCTGACACACACTGACACATTCAGACAGTTTTAATGACTGAGGATCTTCCAGATTTAAATAATTCTGATAGTATGGCATGAGAGACAAGGCTTGAGTAGAAAAACTAAGAAATGTGAAAGTGAAACTGGAAAGAAAAAGTGGAGCTTGAGAGATCTTTGGAGAAGGGAATCTCTTCCCCTCCGTGTCTCTTTTAGGTCATTCAGCCATTGATTAAAATGGAATTTCTCTCCTAAAACATAAAAAAATATTTTATGGATTTCTAAGATGTTAATGTGGCACTGAGGGGTTTTTAGACATGATTAAGCACCTGAAATTTGATCACATTTATTAGTTTTCAAAATGCCATTTTACTTAAAAAAAAATAAACTGAACTAAAACAGCCTAGAGAAGTCAGTGAAATACATCATGTGTACTTGATGTAAAGTAATATGCACATTTTTTTATCTACATTAAAAATAAAATATGTCAAATTCTAGAAAATAATGCTGTAATTAGTAAATAAAACAAAAAATAACCAGGTACCAGGTAAATTTAATTCTAAATTTCAGAGAAAGAATAAGAAATTCTTCTGATTGATATCATACTCTGAAATACATCAGGCTTTATTCTTTTCACAATTTCGATATGTTTTGATAAAAATGTTCCTGATATTTGAAAGTAGCAGCTTCATTAAAGAGAGTAGCATTGACAAGTTAAAGGCAAATAGGATTCCATGTCAATTATCTAAAAAAAAAAATTAAAACTCTGGCAAAGCTGTTTTTCAGATCTGCTACACTTAACAAAATCTTGTCATTTTCATAACACTGAATAAAATAAATTATTTATTAGGCAAGTTCATAATAGTTTAATAAAAACATTAATTTTAGGTCTTTTTCTAGAAAGTTCCACAACTCCCTAAATCACAAAAGCAACAGGGGAGGCTTTAAGCAGATTTTGGGTTGGAAAGGCCACAATTTGCTGTTGTCTGCAAATGTAATTTTTTTCCAAGTGCTTTGAAATATATTCATTATGCACTCATCACTTAGCAAAGAAGAGGAAAACCAGCCTGGAAGGTTTTATTGTGGTCAAAAAAAAAAAAAATAAAATACAAGGTTCAAATCTCAGCACTTTCTGAGAGCTATAAAACGTTCCTCACGTGTCACCAGGTACCAGAGAAGCTTTGTGGGAGCTGCTCTGTCTTTGGTTGATTAATTCCCCTCTGCTTTTGTTAGAATTGACCCTGCCCCTTGTTTATCATCTCCTTACATTTCCTAAGTGATTTGTCCTTTGCAAATGCTTGCTTACCAACAAAATAAAAACCCAAGTTCAGCAGTCAAGGATAATCAGGAGGAGAGAAAGGATAAAAGAATCAGTTGGAAGTTGATCTGATGCCTCGGTTTGTAAAATAAAATCATGCGGTGATGGGACTTAAATGGTTTGGAATGGGGGTGGTAAACTTGCCACGTTATAGAATTAAAAGAGAAATATACTCAAAAGGAGTTTTGACCCCAAATCTTCCTAGATAGGGGTGTTTTATTCAGAAAATGAATTAGGAGGAATGGGCTTGGGGAATGCATCATTGGAAATGACAATAACTGGATGAGCTATTGTGGAAGAAACAAGTAACAGCACAAACCAGACATGATTAGAAACATATTGGATGGAACCAGTTTCTTTGGTTTTGCCAAAATCACACTTTGATGAAATGTTGAACAAAGGCATTTTGAGTTGGGAAATGAGATCTGTATTTTGAGAGAAGAATGGGTGCATTGAGAACAACAATTTTGGTTTTGTTTTTATTTTGATTGTATCTATATCTATATATCTATATATCTATATATCTATATATCTTTATATCTATATATCTATATCTATATATCTATCTATATATCTATATATCTTTATATCTATATATCTATATATCTATATATCTATATATCTATATATCTTTATATCTTTATATCTATATATCTATATACCTATATTTCTATGTATCTATATATCTTTATCTCTATATACCTATATTTCTATATATCTATATATCTTTATATCTATATATCTATATATCTTTACATCCATATATCTTTATATCTATAGATCTATATATCTTTATATATTTATATCTTTATATCTATATATCTATATAGATATATATCTATATACCTATATATCTATATATCTATATAGATATATATCTATATACCTATATTTCTATATATCTATATATCTTTATATCCATATATCTTTATATCTATAGATCTATATATCTTTATATCTTTATATCTATATATCTATATCTATCTATATATCTATATCTATATATCTATATCTATATAACCTAAATATCTATATCTATATCTATATATCTAAAATCTATGCCTATATCATCTATATCTATATCTATATCTATATCTATATCTATATCTATATCTATATCTATATCTATATCTATATCTATATCTATATCATCTATATCTATAGGGTTTTTTTTCTTTCTTTTGTTGTTTTTTTTTTTTTTTTTTTTCACAAAGATTCATCACTTTCAAACAATTGCCAAGCTGTACTTGCTGGGGAAGCAGAGAGCAGGCAGGGGAGCAGGGGAGCAGTGTCCAGGAGCATTTAAAGGCAGTGTATATCTTCATTAAGCACACTCCATAAATCTCAGGTGCCAGGCCCCACCGTGCCTGTGCAGGCTGCGTTAATCTGGGTGACAGATAACACAGTGCCCTCAGCAGGGTCTAAATGCCACTTGCATTTCTCCTGCCTGACTTTTGGGTACAGCCATGCAAAGGACCAGGGCTCTGTCTGGATGAGCTCCCAGCATTTGTCTTCATGCCAGGTAGGACAAACTCAATAATTCAAATATTCCCTGAGTGAAAGGCTGAAGTTTCAGGTGAGTAAGAGAAAATCTTTGATTAAAAGATGGCAGCAGCAGTAATTTTGATAATGCTTTATCTTCTCTTTGATTGTGCTATAAAATCTAATAAATTCAACTAAAACAAGCTTATAATAAAATAAAGTAGGATTTTTAAATTCCACAACAGTCGAAGGAGTTTCTTGACCTTTTCTGAGCTTTTTGACCTTTTCCCTTTAGTTTATCCCCTAAATAATATTGATAACCACATCATTTAATGTTTCAACATCAGCAGTTATTGAGCACTTCTAGAAAAGTGATTTGAATGAAGATTTCCCACTTTCTCAAGGCCAGAAGGTTCAGAGCTCTGAAAGTTTTGGGGGTTTTTAAGGAAAATGAGAATTCCATAATGAATCCTTATTGGACGGTAGGAATTCCAGCTGACTTCCCTCCCTAAACAAGACCATTCCTTCCTTCTTACTCCATTAATTTAGCTCTGGGTGCTTGGGCACTCAGTAAATAAATGGCAGCCTGATGCTGCTTGTTTCTTCATTAAAAGAAAAAAACCCAAAATATTAAAATATTATGGGACAAATTCAATTACACACTCTGGTGTCAAAAAACATAACTTCTTTTCAGGGGCTGGCTAATTCTAAGAGCAGGTCAATCAAGCAATGTATGAATTTTGTTTTATGAAATTAGGTATAAATAATGATTGCTAATGTTTTTAAAATATGTAGAGCTCAGAAGGAACAGTTATGTAACTTAGTGCTTTTTTAATAATAATTTAAGGGGGAAAAACCCCAAAACACATTGATCTGAAAAGCTTTTAGGCCAATCTAAGGGAAAAAGGAGTTTGTGGATGGATTTTGGAAAAGGCACATGGCTGGATGTTAAAAATGTTTTTACCAACTACTCGGTGTCTTTATTTAATCACTTTGAGCAGTTAGGAAAGATAAAAGTAGTGACAAGAAGTATTTTAATTACTCTCTAAGAAGCCTTATAAAATAAGTCTTCCCACTGTTGTTGAGCCAAAGAGGAAGCCCTTTAATCCAATGTGCACAAAGCAATTTGAAGTCCCATTTTTTTTTAGGCTACATTGTTCCACGCATTTCCATAAAAATGAATTAAATGTAATTAAAAATCTTTCAGCAGTGTGAGTAAACAAGCATTCTTCTTGGCTTCACTTTGATTCAGGGCTCTGCTGAGGAGAGATGTCCTCTCCCTGAGATAAGATCCAGGGTGGAAATGCAGAATGTGAAATTCTGAAGGTCAGCTTTGAATCGCACGAACTTGAGCTTAAAAAGGCAGCCCCAGTTCTAACACACTGATTTGTATTAATTCTGCTTTTTAAAATGCACGAATCCCGTGTGTTAGAAGCAGAAGATGAGACAGGGAGTGCTTTTGTTTCCCATGGTTGTATCTTCCAATTTTTATGGTGTCTGGACCGATAGGTCACTCTGCTGGGAGCCAGGGATGAGAGGGAAGGCACAAAGTGGCACCTCAGGGAGTGTTTACTTGGTTCTCCCATTTTATTTTGGTTGCACAGCACGGGAT
Source organism: Melospiza melodia melodia (assembly GCF_035770615.1). NCBI lineage: Eukaryota > Metazoa > Chordata > Aves > Passeriformes > Passerellidae > Melospiza > Melospiza melodia. The sequence continues at coordinate 17,619,288 of NC_086209.1, read as the reverse complement.
GTTCTTCTTGTCTGAAAATGTTTGTGCATATATTTATAGGGCTGTACATTTATGTGGGTTCATATTGATAGAGGTTTATATAAATATGAGCGCACATATTTATATATCATATCATATCATATCATATCATATCATATCATATCATATCATATCATATCATATCATATCATATCATATCATATCATATCATATCATATCATATCATATCATATCATATCATATATCATATCTAATATTTAGAGGGTGTTGCAGTGCATTGTGTTTTAGCCAGGGGATGGGAGTTTCCTGCCTATTTTTTCTGTCTTTGGAATATTCTTGCCCTTGTGTTCTCACTGTGTAGCAGGGGGCAAAAATCTGTTGTGAGGGAATAGGGAATGTGCCTTTTTTGGGGTTGTTTTGGGTTTTTTTGTTTTGTTATTTGTTTTGTTTTTTGTATGCCTACATACAAAAAACAACTCAAAAGCCCTCAACTCCTGCAAGAGTTTCATTGCAGAGTCAGGCTCACAGAAGAGGAATTCAGTTTGGTTCCAGGCTGGTGGTTGCTACAAGAGCAGGAGGATGGTGGGTGCAGTGTCGACTCTGATTCAGACCCTCAGAAACAGCCTGGGCTGTGGCCAGAGCTGCTCTGGACCGTGAACCATGGAAGCATTTCCACAAATATTTAGGAGCTGCCTTTTCTTTTTTCTGTCTCTTGCATGCTCCATCCCTCAGAGTCTTCCAGCATTCAGTGCAAGACCTGAGTTCTGATTTTCTTATACAAATTTGCCCTTTGCAATGTCTTTAGAAGATGCAATGAAATACAAATTTCAATTTTCCTCCCTCCCATCTGCAACTCCTGGTATGAGCCTCTTTGGTAACACACTGAGGGTTGATGAACCTTGTTTTATATTAGGTATTTTCTGGGGCTGATTAGGTTCTAGACCATGAAGAAGTTATGAATTAGATATAATTAAGTGGTCAGGACTTGGAGAAGCCTGATTGTGAATAAGATGGAAATATTTGAATACACACACAGAGAGCCTTTTGCTATGTATATATGTATAAACCTATATCTACATCGTCTATATCTATCTATCTATCTCTCTATCTCTCTATCTATCTATCTATCTATATCTATATATGTTATCTATATATCTATATCTATATCTCTATATCTCTATATCTTATCTATATATCTATATCTCTATATCTTATCTGTATCTATCTATCTATCTATCTATATCTATATATGTTATTTATATATCTATATATCTATATCTATATATCTTATCTGTATCTATCTATCTATCTATCTATCTATCTATCTATCTATCTATCTATCTATCTATCTATATCTATATGTTATCTTTATATCTATATATCTATATATCTATATCTCTATATCTCTATATCTCTATATCTTATCTATATATCTATATCTATATATCTTATCTGTATCTATCTATCTATCTATCAATCTATCTATCTATCTACCTATCTATCCATATGTCTATCTATATATCTATATCTATCTATATATCTATCTATCTATATATCTATCTTTCTATATCTATATATCTTATCTATATATCTATATATCTATATATCTATATATCTATATTTCTATATTTCTATATATCTTATCTATATATCTATATCTATATATCTTATCTGTATCTATCTATCTATCTATCTATCTATCTATCTATCTATCTATCTATCTAATCTCTCTATATGTGTGTATACCCACAGAGTAGTCCAAGAACGTTGGAAAATACCAGCAAAGAGAAACCCTGCCTTTTTCCCCGGTACTTTGGCGCTCACAAACAGATGTTCTCCACTGAGGGAGCACACGGGGCTGTCAGGTGATTCCTCCTGGCTCCCAGCATTGCCCGTGTCTTGCTCAGATTCCCCAGCAAGGCCCTGGGCTGGCTGGGGGTGCCTCACACGGTGTGAAAGATAAATAGAACCGACTGCTGCCTCCATATGCTTGGGATTTGACTTCAAGAAACCCCTCAAGTACAAACAGAGTTTCTCTAGGACAGAGAGGCAGTGCAAATCTTAAAGAGGACATCTATAAAATACAATACTGAGTCCCCTGAAATGTTTTCTGCGAATAAATGAGTTATTTTTTCAGACAGGTGTGCAGGTTCCTTTTGCCAAAGCCTGAGAGCAGATGTGAGTTGTGTGCCCTCTGGTTGCAGCTGACTCATTAATAACTTTATCTGCTAATGTGGGACTGGAAGGGGTGCAGGAGGTGGGCAGCAGAATCCATTGTTCCATGGGATGCTTGCCTTTGTCACTGGAGGGAGATTTAATTCTGTTTTATAACTGGCAAGTCCAGATGCATCAGAAAAGAGATTCTTAAAACTTTTATTATTTTCTCTTAATTGTACACAGTTGATCTACTTCCCAATATATTCCTGTGCCATAGTGTTTTATATATTACTAATATTGCATTAAATGGAACATATTTGACTGCCCAGTTGCTTCAGGAGAACAGGAGTTCACTAAGAACTATGAAAGTGAGAAAAGAAAAAAATGATATTGATATTGCAGGGTGCAATATCAATTTAATTGTAATGGATTGTTTACCAAATCAGAGAATGCTGGGTAAATGGATTATGTCTCCAAAAGTTTGCTTTTAAAGGAAAATTCTCCTTAAATAAGAAAATGATAAAGTTCAAGCACAAAACACCTTTGGCATCAGCAAATCCCATCTGAAATATTCACCAGCAAAAGGAATTTGAAATCTTCCAGTTCCAGTTTGTGAATGTGCTGCTTTGTTTCATTATTGATTCAAAAGCTAAGCTGGAGAGTATCAGGGAAATATTTGGTTTATTTTGGTCTTTTGCTTTGTGTTTTTTTTTTGTTTGTTTGTTTGTTTTTTGTTTTGTTTTGTTTTGTTTTTTGGGTTTTTTTAAGTTTTTTATTCTTTTAAACAGACTTCTCAATCTGTCATGGTGATCTCTTTTCCACGGGCTTGTTCAGTTATTTTTTTATTATAAAATAGCTTTGGAAATGTTTGTGTCAAGTGTAGAACTGAAACATTTTGCCTCAGACATTCTCACCAACTTTCATAAATGTTAATTTTCTTCTCTGATCTTTCAGTGTGTGAAATAAAGCAAATGTTTTGGTTTTGGTTTTTTTTTTTTTTTTCTCTCCTTTATTCTTTTTTTTTTCTTCTAAAGGGGAGGGATCATCGATTATTAATGAAGCTAAAGGGAAACAGACCCTTTAAATCTTTGTTTCCTATTTGATCTTCCAACATATATCACAACACTTTTCAATCACCCACTGATTGTAATTCTTCTGAAAGTCTCAGTGTAACCCAAAAACCAATATTAACAGATGTTGTTTGTTTAAGTCTGAAAATGTTCCAGAAAAATGCTCGTCAAATGCATCCCATCTATGGTTTCATAAAGTTTCAGATTCTCACAATCAATATCAGCAGATGTTCGCTACTTTTATTTTATTTTATTTTTTCCCAAGGCGATGCAGGAGTGCTTCTTCCAGCATCATTTGGAAGGAAAATGGAGAGCAGGGGGTCTGTGACAGCTTTCAGTGATGCCAGAGAGTGAGAACTGGTCCTGGCAGCTCTGGAGGAGAAGAATTGTCTTCATCCTCTGCCACTGGAGAGCAAGAATTAAACAGGAAATCTCAGGTTTAATTAGTGCCCCGTGAATAATTGGGTAAATCGATCTGCAATGTGCTGTCCACACATGTTCATTCCAGATCAGGGCTGGATTAGCATTTCTTTATCTGAGGAGAGCTCTAATGCAGGCAGGAGATATTGCAGAGATGGAGAGGGGAATCCCTTCCGTGGGGTTTGGATGTTCTGTGGGTTCCAGTTCGTTCCCCTGCCACGAAATTTGGAACTTCTGCATTTTGCAAGGCCTCTGTTTGAAAGAGGGATTATCAAAAAGATTCCTGCCTGCCTCTAAAAAAAATTATTATAAAAGGGAATTAAACCCCAAACCATCCCATTGGGCAGTTTGGAGGAAAGAGGGAGAATGTAAACGTACATTCCCAGAAGGTAAAGCACATAATGGGTATTTGCTTACTAAAAGCAACAGGAATTGGTAAATTTTCCAGAAATTTGAGCCCTTATTACAGTTATCAGAGTCACCTCTGTCTGCTTTGAGCCACTCCTCCATTTTGCAGTGCTGGGATATCCTGGGATTTATCTCAGGATAAATAGGCATAAATAGGTACCCTAGGATTTATCCTGGGATAAATAGGTACCCTGGGATTTATCCTGGGATAAATAGGTATAAATAGGTACCCTGGGATTTATCCTGGGATAAACAGGTATAAATAGGTACCCTATGATTTATCCTGGGATAAATAGATATAAATAGGTACCCTAGGATTTATCCAGGGATAAATACATATAAATAGGTACCCTGGGATTTATCCTGGGATAAATACATATAAATAGGTACCCTGGGATTTATCCTGGGATAAACAGGTACACATAGGTACCCTAGGATTTATCCTGGGATAAATAGATATAAATAGGTACCCTGGGATTTATCCTGGGATAAATAGATATAAATAGGTACCCTGGGATTTATCCTGGGATAAACAGGTATAAATAGGTACCCTGGGATTTATCCTGGGATAAATAGATATAAATAGATACCCTAGGATTTATCCAGGTATAAATAGGTACCCTAGGATTTATCCTGGGATAAATAGGTACCCTAGGATTTATCCTGGGATAAATAGGTATAAATAGGTACCCTGGGATTTATTTGGGATAAATAGGTATAAATAGGTACCCCGGGATTTATCCTGGTATAAATAGGTACCCTAGGATTTATCCTGGGATAAATAGGTATAAATAGGTACCCTGGGATTTATCCAGGTATAAATAGGTACCCCAGGATTTATCCTGGGATAAATAGATATAAATAGGTACCCTGGGATTTATCCCGGGATAAACAGGTACAATTCCCACTGCCAGCTGCCAGGGATTACTGCATTTGCCAATAAATGGGTATCAGCAATAGCTGAGTGCAGAGTTGTTGGAATTGAGAGGGGAAAAGTTTAAAATTAGCAGAAATGATGAATTCCAACGTGTCCTAAGTAATTTCTACCCAGCTTCATCAAGGACACAGCTGCTGGAGTGTGTGACACCAGAGAGAAAGTCAGGGAGTGTTTACTTGGTGGAATGAAATATAGCAGGAGTTTGCAGATTACATTAACTGAAATAATGTTGCATGAATACTTCTTTTCAGGGATTGTGAAGTAACCAGGGAGAAATGGAATAAGTGTTTCACAGAAAAACCCTCTTGGTGATGAGGAGTGAAAAGATGATTTTCTTTAAAAGTGTGTGGAAAAGGAGAGGAAAAGTTCTGGTAAAGGCCAGGTTGTGTAGAGAATCGATATATTAGGACTTTACATACAGACAATTTATAATTAATAAAAAACAAATTTATTTTTTCAAGAATTTCTATAAAAATATTTTTCCTGTTTTCACAATCAGCTGAAATAATCAGATAGGATTGCAGGTAGCGGGAAAAATAACATTTGTGGCTCTTCAGATTTTTTTGCAAACTATTAAAACAAACTGTCGTATTTTGAATTTCACAGATTTTAATAGCTTCTTTTAGACCAAGGAATGGCTTGGGGGTAAGAGGAAGATGTTTTATAATGACAAATCTACCTTTATTTCAAAGAAAGAGTCAATTTTAGAGGACAAGGAAGAAATTTTATGGGGGTTTTTAATATAGAATAGTTCTGGAGCCTCTCAAAGCCATCTGCCTGGGGGTGTTAATGGCCACATTTGTTCTGCCTTGGGAGAATCCTTCTAGGCATGGCAGAGGGGTCAGGAGGGGTTTTGTGCCAGGCTTGGCCTCCACTCAGTGCTGAGCTACAGAGTCACAGATTTTATTAAAGAAGAGAATTTTCCTTTCCACGTGGGTCTGCCAATATATTGAATTAATTAACATTAAAACCGTGAGCAGTTCTGTGATCTCACCGAGGAGTTTGCCCTTGAAATGGAAGAGGTTGAAAGGTCATGGTGAGGATTAAACAGTCAGAAATGGATTGTGCAAAAACATGATGAGCTCTTGGGTGAAGTAATTAGTTCTAGACGTTCATTAATGTAAAAATGAAGTGCCCAAAAGCAGAGTGGGGATGGAGGGCTGGGCTGGCTTTAGCACTTGTATCATTTGAATTTTCTGCTGTGTCCATTTTCTACTTATTGGCATATGATGAAAACTGATTTCACTGGTGGACATTTTGAGGGTGGTGTGAGGGAGAAGTCCTGTGGAATTCCTGCTGAGGAGGAGCTCTGAGAAATCCTGGGAACAGAAAAAAAAGGAAATTTTTGGAGGCTGTGAAATTCCACAGCTCATAAATGGAGCAGCATCCCCTGCAGCATCCCCTGAGAGAAGGGTCCTGCTTTATGGGGGGAATCACATTGGGCTGATGGGCCTTGCACTGAGAGAGCTGAAGAAGTAAAAATAAAAAAAAAAATTAAAAATTAGAGAATTTTGGAAGTGAGAAAAGGCAGATTTCCAAACAGCAGCAGAGAATAATGAATTTAATAATAGTCTAAGGAATTCAGGCTGATGCTTATTACTCTTCAATTAACTATATTAGGGAGAAGGGTAGATCTTTGAAAAGTTATTAAAGAGGGAATATAAGCTGCAATCTCTCTTTCTTTTCATGTGCAATCTCTCTTAATTATTCATTCAATAATTTTCACCATGAGTTGGTGAATAGCTCAACCATGAGTTGGTGAATAGCTCAACTCACAGACCAGCTGCTGGGCAAAATAAGGAACCCTTTTATCAAAGACCTTTTCCAATAGGCAAATGATAGAAAACTATTGATCCCAAATGTTCTATTGCCCTTTCAGATACTTATTTGAAACTTTGAAATGCTTCTTCATGTACATTTAATATTTTACTTGATTTATTCAGGCAGAAAATTTTGTTTATTCAAATTGTGCCCTTAGAAAGGGGAAACAGAAGTTCAAAGCAGCCTTGTGAAATCAGCAACTACTCTGAGTGTGTGACTCTATTTCTGCTTTTCCAGGGGAGGCTTCTCGATCCTCCATAGTGAAAAGACTTTTCAGATGGCCTGTCAGAATTCAGTGTTCTTTTCCTGCCTTTCCCCCTCGAGCTCTGTGCGTGTGCTCACATGGGGGGATATTTTCAGCACCATGCCACAGCTGTGTTGCCACGCTCGCTCTGAAGCGCAGTTTGCTGAGGTTGTCAGCTTCAAATCATCCATTTAAACTCTCTATTCATCTCTGCCACAGGTCTCTATAGAGACTTTTAATTTTTTTTTTTTTTTTGGGGCTGTTCTAATAGGAATGATAAAAATACGCCCACGGTGGAGAGTGACCACGGATTTTAAGTGTGATTCATTGCTCCTGCCCAAAAAGACTTCTCACTCGAACCAGCACCTCCTTCCCTCAGCTGCTGCAGCTGAAACTGTGCAGGGGGGATGGAAATTCGAGGCAAGCTTCTTATTTAGCATTTCTGCCTTGCCAAATGCATCAGAGACAGGAAATCGCTCAGCTTGCCAAAATTTATCACACTGCGTCTCCAAAATTGAAAACAGGTTTTTCACACAGCAAAGCAAACGCTGTGTTTTGCCACAGATAATATTTTGAAAGTTGGTACAAGGTATCTTTGTAGCACAGATATATTTTCTTTTCCAAACTGATTGCAGACTTCAAAGGCCTGAGCTTTTTGAGATCCTCTTAAAACTAATTAATCAACTTTGCAAAGTGCGTGTCTTCCTTTCAAGTAGAACCCACAATCCCTCCACCTTGGGGAATAATTTTCTTGTTTTCCTTGCATTTTCCAAATCTAATTATTGTACCTCTAAATAGGAGATTTGTTATTACACAATGTGATTAATTAGATAATGTTATTTCTTTATCAGGTGAGAAATCACCACAGGATTGATGATAAGCTTATGAAATCAACAAAGACTCTATAAGGCAAAATGCAATTACTTCTCAATTAAAAATCCATTGGACATATTTGAGAGATTAATAAACAAATTGGATTTGTTTCTGCACAAAAATGATTGAATTTTTTTAAAAAAGATGAATCGTATTTGATGCATCTCATCTGAATCTAAAGCATAAACCAAAGCAAAAGCATAAACTCAGTCAGCTAGAGGTAGTAGAGACTTAATTTTTCAAACATGATCTCTAAAAGGGCCGAATTTTAAGTCAATATTTCACCTGGATGCTGCTACATTCATTAATTTGCCTCTTAATCACATTTAAAGTCTTTGTTTGAAGTAGGGTACAGCATTCTCACTCCTATAATCTCAAAAAAAAAAAAAAAATGCCCAAAATGCAAATAGTCCCTAATTAAAAATTGAAATAAGATTATTTTCAAAGTTTTAACTCCTAATGCAAGTTTAGGAATCCTGATTGAGCAGCATCTGGTCTTCAGTCCTAAATCCTAATTTTTTCTTCAAATGGAGAAGATTTGGATGTCTCTGCATATTTCTTTCTTCAAGTGTTCAGGAATTCCCACAGGCACCTGCTTGTGGTTTGCATCTGCTCCCAAAGTGCCACATTTACCTTCCTGTCTCCATCACGGGTGGGTGACAGGAACCCTGCAGGAGGGAACTGGAAACGATCTGTGCATCAGCATGGCAGGACAATATCTCCGATAAGCAGAATTTCACTTTTTTGGCAAAAAAGGGAATTTTATCTAAATTTTAAAATGCATTGACTGACCTTGAGATTAAAAAAAAAAATAATTCCTACTTCAGTCACGCAGCTGCCAGGATCTGACATCAGAAAGGATTTTGGTTCATTGAGGGTTTTATATGGGATGAGAGCTGCACATTTCCCCTGTCTGCCCACAGCCCCCATCCCCACTGCTCACAGCTCACAGCGCTGTGTCACGTTTGTGCAGTGAGTGTCTGGATGTGGTCCTGCTTCACTTGGAGCTGATTCCTCTGCGATGACAGAGAGCCCGGACTCTGATTGCTGTGCAGCTTTTCCCGGCTCTTTGATCAGTGCCAACGAGTGCGAGTGCTCTGGGATTTGGTTTCATTGCAGTTTGCTAAAGGCCTCGCACAGAACCTGTGGAGGCAACAGAAAAGCTTTTGTCTTTGGATTGGGCCCCAAAGAATTGCCAATATCTGTTGGAAAACCACGTTGTACTTCACAAAGGAAAAGATCCCTCACGATTTCTAACAGACTGCAGCAACACCTCGATTAAAATCAGATAACTTTGTATTTTCTAGCATTAAAAATGAGATTTTTTTCCCTTTGAAAATTCATAAGGTAATGCAGACTACAAACTTCTCTATATGAACTAACCACTTTTTTTTTTTTTTTTTTTTTATTTTTTTGGTAGTCCTAATGGCATGAAGCTCTGGATCTTTTCTCCTCCAGCCTCAGCAAACGAATACCTCAAGGGACAGAAATTTCATATCCTCCTTTTCCCCCAAGGTGTTCCATTCTGCTGACTGCATGGCACTCTCTAAACCATCCTATCAATTGCTCAAGTGTGAATGCTTTGTAATATGTTTTATATCTGGAAGGTTGAAGTTTTCTTCTCCTACTGGGAGTTTCATATTTTGATTAGAAAATCTGAGTTTCTTTTTCTTTTCCTCCTAGGAATTCCTAAAAAATTGTCTTGTTGTACAAATAGCTTGGCAGCTGAAACTTTGTAGTTACTTCTGTAGAATTTACTTTCCTCAGTAAAACAGCAGAAGTAGCCTTTAATTTGGATTACCTTCCACATCAGTAATGCCAGTTTTTTGCTGTAGTATCTTACTCAAATATGTATTTTAAAATATTATCTACTCTAAAGGCTTTGGTCTTCTAAATACGTTCATTTATGTATGTTAGTTATGCACTGTTATGCTGTTTAAACCTCTTCTTGGGCAGCAGCAGTATAAGACTGGAGAAAATTATCTGTAAATTGTCTGGGGCTGCTGCAGGAGGGAGAAGGAGCTCAGAGAACTGTGCCTCTGCCTCTGACAGAGATTTTATTTTATTTTATTTTATTTTATTTTGTTTTATTATTTTATTTTATTTTATTTTATTTTATTTTATTTTATTTTATTTTATTTTATTTTATTTTATTTTATTTTATTTTATATTTTATTTTATTTTATTTTATCTTTTTATGTTTTGTTTTATATTTTATATTTTATTTTATTTTGTTTTTTATGGTTTGTTTTATATTTTATATTTTATATATTTTTTTTTTTTCTTCTGTTTATTCGCATGATGATGGGAAGAAGAAGCAAGGTAGGAATGCTGTAATGCTTTATACATAATGCTATAATTCACTTTTTGAGACTTTTTTGCCTTTTGGATTTGAGTGACCCCAGGGACTCATCTGTGGGCGTTAACTGGGGGAGGATTCTCCCCTCTGTTTGCCCAGAGTGCTCAGTGCCTGCTCAGAGAGATGAGCACAGGAGCCAGGGCAGACAGCCAGCCTTGGCCAGGGTGTCCCTGTGTCCCTGGGGCAGAGGAGAGGCTGTGGCACAGCACTGGGGATGTTCCTCCTGCCCCCAGATGTTCCTCCTGCCCCAGATGTTCCTCCTGCCCCAGCAATGCCCCAGGTGCTAATTGCAGAGGTAAAGGTTTGTGCAGGGATTGCTGTCTTGGATCAAAGCTGCTCTGATGGAGGGTTCACTACTGAAACTGGGCAAACCCCTCTCTTTTGACATTGTCACATACAGATCAGAGTGAAACGTGGGGTGTTTTAAAGACTGTGCTTCACTTTTTGACTAAAGGAAAATTATTTGTGACTTTACATGAAGTAAAAGGGTCTTGTGACTTACTCTGACTCTTCTTCTACTTACCACCCTCAAAATTCAGTTTAAGTTAACATAATCATCCACTAGCAGTGCCTCTCTTTCAGTGCTTTGTATTTCAGAATAAATATACTGTATAGCACAAAGGATTCTCTTATGGGATTCTCTTGCAGTCAGTCAGTGATGGTTTACTTCTTTTGGCAGGGGTTTATATCAGTTTCCACATTTGTGGTTCATGCCATTATGATTTTCTATCCCATTTGAGCACACGTGTACTTTTATTTCCAGCTGGTTTTGCACAGGTTCATGTGGCAATTAGTTCCACAGGAAAACTGATGTAAGATGGAAAGAAAAAAAAAAATCATTTGTTTTATATTTAAGCCAGTCTTTTAACAACAACTTAGCCTTGTAACTAGAAAAAAAACAAACAGAAGTACCTGAATTGCTTCTTTAGTATCTTTTTATTTTTATTTCTATGACACTGTGATCTGTTCCACACCAAAGGTATTACGAAGAGCATCCTCTCTGCTTTTCCCATATTTGTTTTGGTTATTTTTTTATATTACTTTTACATTTTAAAAGCTGTGTAATTTAGAATTAGAGACATAAGAAAGTTGCTTTGCATGGAGCAACAGCCAAATGTTTCCTTTCACTGGTGTGATTGAGAGCAGAAGACACAATTCCTGAAACACAAATAAGCTTTTTAGTTTGCTTTCATGAAGAAAGCAGATGTTAATTTTAGCAAAGAGGACTATTAGTTTCATATTTAGTGCTGGAGAAAATATTGTGGTTTTTAAGGACAGTATCATTTGTAAAGAATGAAAATGTGCACTCTGGAGAGATTAAATCCACCCATTTATAACTTCTGCCACATTAAAGGAGCTGAATATAAATTGATTGGATTAAGCAAATATAATGTTACATTCTTTTCAAATATGTTATGTATATGTAATTAAAACCAGATTTTACGCATTTACAGTGTTTGCAAAATATAGATTTGATTTAAACACTTTTTTGCATTCAGAATGGTGCACATGCTGTAATGAGTATCTTGAGGGGAAGAAGTCTGAGTGCTGAGCCTGAGCATATATTTTATATTTTAATATAAAGTGAGATGTACATTAGGTCTGGAGCGAGATCTGTGCTTGCAGATGAGGAGAGCTGTTCATCCCAGGAATATTAACCCCAAGCACACCTTGCTCAGGATTATCTGCTCTCACCAGTCCCTGGGCCCAGCTGCTGAAACCCCTCCTCAGCCTCTCCCAAACGTGGATAAAGGCAGCCAAGGCCTTATCTGGGCTCCAGCTGGCTGAGAGCTGCTGCTGATCTGCCCCAGGAACTGAAATCAAGCTTTAAATGCTATCAAAAGACTCTCAGGAGGGATTTAAGAGCAAAATGTTTGGCCACGAGGGAAGGGGGATGCAGATGCTCAGCTGGAGTTTTTTGGGGAGTTAGCAGGTTAGGTTCGGTTAGTTCTGTGGGAAGAGATGGAGAACTTGGCAGAAAATCTGTTTTCTTTCCATGGCACTTGAAGGCAATGCCAGCATTCAGCAAGAACACATTGGTGTGAAGATGCTGATTTTTCTGATGCACGGAGAACGTGGGATTTTTAATGAGTATTTGGTGGTTAGGGATAAAAAGCCAAAGAGATGCATCAGACACTGCTCAGATAAACAGCCCTGTGCTGCTGCTGTTTGTGCAGAGCCTGGCAGAGGGGGGGTACATTTGTTTTCGTGTTTTTTCCTCAGGACCACACTGTTCTGCCATGCTCCTGAGGACTTGTGCAGTCATAAACCATCTGCAGGGTTGCCTGAGATCAACCCCTTGTGAAAGCCAGGTAGCACAGCAGGAAAATTATCACATTGCTCTGGGGCCCTCAGGAGCCTCCATCCCTGAGCTTCTCCAGGGCAAAGCTCCTTAATGAAATCACAATATTTGGATGGCACAGTCCCCAGGATATGTAAACACGCTGCCTAAACAGCTGTTAAATAATTGCCAGTGTTTATTTGGGCTCTCAATCAGGGAGAGGTGGATTTTAACACACACTTTATGGTGCAGGGCTCCGTAAAGAACAAAGTTAATCCTTCTGATAGGGAAGCATTTCAGAGCTGCAGAGCTCTGGTTTTGAAGTCACTGCTTTGCTCTGTGCTGGGACAGTGATTTCCACCCATTTTCACTCTGCTTTGTTCAGAACTTTTGCTCTAATGTTAGATAATGATTAGGTTTATACAGAGAAATGTGAGAATCTGACAGAGCTGAAGTCCCAGCACAGTGATCCCCAAACAAGGCTTGCTTAAACCAGCTTGTGTCCAGGATTCCAGGCAAGAGTTTGCACTTGTTCAGGTGCCATGGCCCAGCGTGGGCTGTGAATATTTGCTGTAATACATCTGTACAGTTGTATGCTGCTGGGTGCCTAAGGTTAGGCTGGATGCCCCACACAGAGCATAATTTATTTTCAGACAGAAAGATGTTCCAAGTGGCAGAGCATGAAGTTAGGAGCAATGTGTGAATCCACTAAAAGAAAAAAAACAGCATTTAGGTAAGAATTGTGTATTTGTATCTGTTCAGTTTTGCACCTTTTTATTCAGGATTTGTAAAGTGAAAACAAGATGGGGAAAAACCCCAACACATTCCTGCACCTTGTGAGTGCTTCATTTATAAGTGGAAGATCTAATTTTGACAGTAATATCACTGTTATATTCACTACTTATCCCAAAGTTTTGCACTGGTATAAAAATGAAAGGTTTAGTTTTACTTTACGCTTTGAGGAACATGTGAAGTTTTCACAAAGAGCTTCATAGGAACACAGGAACACAAGGCCATGCTTTCATTCTTGAGATCCAAAAGGGTAAACAGAATATGAAAACTGTTCCTGGATATAGGATCTAAATGTATGCAGTGTGACTGCTCTTTTCTAAATATTAACTGTCTGCCTTGGTGCTCGGCTCTGTGGCGTGGTGACAGCAGGAGAGCTGATGTGATGTAAACGATGCCAATCTCTGCTCTGTTGGCATCAGCATCTGTCTCCTTGGCAGGCTCCAAAGGCAGCTCCTGGCAGCTCTGGAGTTGCCTCTAGGTCTATCATATGCTTTAAGCTTCTGACTTTTCCTCTTTAGCTAAAGTCCACCCCATCTGGAACCTATTTATTTCTCTTTCACCTTCGATTCTGGAGAAAGGCTGATGGAAACACTGAGGTCTCTGGGCTGAGGACTCTGGAATTGTTTAGGTGTTTGTGAATGTTACACTTCTGCTGAGATATGAAGCAAAATCTGTGTCACACACCAGAACTGAAATCTGAAAGTGGAAGAACCCAAAAACGGTGTTTCATAGAAAACTATCAAGGAAATAATACAATACGATTTCTTTTGTTTTGTTTGGGGGTTTTGTTGGGTTTTTATGGCTGGCTCAGGTCTGCTGCAGTTGTGTCCTGATTCCAGTGCTGCCTGGGCTCCTGGGAGCAGTCTGACCTACCCGGGCAGCAATGAGGAGTGGGAGAGAGGAAAAAACAACAGCAGGACTGAGAGAGTTGTGGGTTTAGCCAGGAGTTGTGACATATCAAAGCAGAAAGCAGCCCAAAGATTCATCCAGCTTGGCAATTGGTTTGATTCAACCATGGGCACTCAACCTTTAAAGTTCCAGTGTAGATCAGGGCCAGATTGCACTCCATCCCACTAATCTGAATTAATCTCCTCCTTCCTGCTTCTTGGACCAGTTTCATTGGTCTAAACACCAAAGTATGAATTGTTTTCCCTTACAGTCATAGTGGGATCTGGCTTTCTTAGAGATATAAACCAAACAAAGATTTCCAGAGAGATGACAAACTATTAAAACAAAGTGATCATTAATTCTTTATTAAATCCTGTTCTTTCTTTCATGCTGCTATATTGCCATTTAAAACACCTTGTTCCCTCACAAACTCATGCCAACATCAGTTTCTGGCACATGGAAAGGGAAAGGGTCATCACCAGTGGAATATTTCAAGCTCAGAGCTCCTAAAATACCCCAGAAAATCCTAAAACACCCCACCTTTGGTCAGAAACACAAAACCAACATGAAGAACAAAGTCATGTGCATTGGAAAAAAACAGAGGCAGTGGAGGATGGGAGCAAGCAGCTCGTGTGCAGCAAAAGCAGACAGCTTGTTCACTCCTCCTCTGGATCCCAGCACACTTCTCAGGGTCTCTGTGACATCTGGCTCACTTGCTTCAGTTTCTCTTGCCTCTTTCTCTCCCACCAGGAGAAGGCTGTACATGCTGCTCCATCCTGCCATGCCAATTACAGCGAGGGGATAATGACACTGACTCCATTCCAGGCCTGCCTAGGCCCAGAGCCCATTAGACAGATGGGCAAAACATGGGAAAGACTTGACTGTAACTTTGAGAACTGGCATCTGAAAAGCCAGAAACTTATTTCTGCTTCTTGCCTGGGTGAAGTAGAGACTTTCACGTTGTTTTCACATTGGTAGACTCAGATCTCAACCAAAATTCCAATTACTATCTCTTTTTCTGACTTGTCTAATGTGTCCCATCTCCTCTGTGTGTGAGGATGACTTATGGAAACAAAGGGAAAAACTTTCTTAGGAGCTGCTGTGCCAATGATCCTTATCTGAAGTTCTTCATTGTCTCTTCCTGGACACACAGTGCATTTGAATGCTTGGACATCAATTTTCTCAGCACAGCTTGAGCCTCCCTGGATGCTCTTGTCCTCTAAGCATCATTCAGATTGGTCCAAGCAATCTCTGAACCTGACATCAATTTGTCTGCCAAAACCACCAGTTTAATAAATAATGTTATCAACCAGGTAATGCCCCTTTAATATTCATATCCTGCTTCACTCTGCATTTTCATGTCTGGTTTGAGCAGTCACCTGCAAAGACACAAGCTTGGGAAGCTCCTTTAGAAGGGAGCAGTGCTGGGTGCCAGGCTGTCACACTGTGTGATGTTTGCCCTCCTCTGCTGCATATCAGGGAGGTGAGAGGGAGATCGCTGAGCAGAGACACTAATTTGGGGGTTGGCATTTGACAGACAGAAATAGATGCAAGACAAAGAATGTTGTTGCAGGTATAAAAATGGGTAAAGAATCAAACTGGTCAGAAACAGAGAGACTCACTAGGAAATGAAGGAAGCCAGTGAGGATGGGTTATTTTGACTCTTCCCTTGCTTCACTCTGAGGCTTTCAAACCATCCTGATTCCTGCTCTAAATCAGTTCTGACCATCTCGATGCTTGGAAGTGGAAAACTTTCTCTTACACTGAACTGGGTACAACATCTTATTTACTTGTTAATGTAGCTGCCAGATTATATAACTGCCAGATCAGGCAACTCCTACACAAATTCCCAAGAGAAACAGGATTAGCTGGGGGTATAAATACTTCACCAGTCACTCTTTGCAGACCATGAGTGGGAAAGGCACAAGAAAATTAATCCACAGCCTTTAGTCTCTGCATTGGCTTGTGTTTCAGACTGAGAAAGAGGAGGTTTAGATTAGATTTAGGGAAAAATTCCTTCTCTGTGAGGGTGGCCACAGAAGCTGTGGGTGTCCCTGGATGTGCCCAAGGCCAGGTTGGATGGGCTCTGATCATCCTGGGATGGTGGAAGGTGTTCCCTGCCCGTGGGATGAGCTGGGCTTTCAGGAGCCTTCAAACACAAACCATCCTGTGATTCTGGGACTGTAAAAAGGGATTATAGAATTAGAATATCTATAAATTATCTACTGCTTGGTAGATTATTGTGAGATCAGAGGACACACTTTTACAAAGAGATCCATGAAAACACAAAGCCTGCTTATATAAAACAGATATTTAAGGAGAGAAAAATACTTCAAGGAACCTAACAAATATTGTTAGAATACTGATGCCTCTCCTATTCTCATCCTGGGAATCCTTTGGTGCAGCTCTGTCACTTTTCTCTTGATGGATGAATTTTGTTAAAGGCATCTTGTGGTAATAGATGCTGGAAGTGCAGCCTGCTGCACAATACCAGGAGCCATCTCAGAATAATAGAATGTTTAGAGTTTGAATCCATCTGTCACAAGAAAAGACTACCTTAGATGTGGGAATCAAATAAATGTCTGAGCAACTTCATTTCTTTTGTGCTTTAAAAGAGGTAAGGACAGCTTTCAGGCTAACTTCACCAAAGCAACCCTAACCTTAAACTTCATGTCAACAAAGTCAGGAAGGAAAGAGAATAGGACATTTTCCTGCATTTCATTGGTATATTTATGATTGATTTAAGATTTTTTTTTTCCCGAAGGGAAAAAATGAAACAAAACCCCAAACCAACAAAAATAAACACACAAGAAAAAAAAAAAAACACATGAAATATCCAAGTAGGTTTTTTTTATTATACAAAAAATATTCCTTTTATGTGCCAAGGGAATAAGTCAATTTGCGCTAACTAGGAAAGAACAGGAAAAGTGCCTGAAGATGCAAAGGTTTATTTTTCTACAATATGTACCCCTGGCCATTTCTATCAACCAGCAGAGAAATTTTAATGGCACATGCTCTCCAGGTCAGAGTTATTTGTCAATATTCATGTTTTGCCATTTTGCTGGTGTTCTAAAGTAACAAATTCAGAATGTTCAACCCCTGCAGTGGTCCAGGCTCAGTTCAGGAATGTTGTGATGTAGCCTGGTCAGGAAAACTCCAGGAAAATGCTGTCCCACACTAGAGGTCAATGGAGGATGTCTCTGAGTTGAGGATATAAACAAGTTTGTTGTTTGATCTCTACTGTTCTCACTTTTTAAAAAGAAAATTAGTTTGTGGGGAGGGAAGTGGAATAAAAAAATGAAAAGGGCTCTTTTTTATGCTGATTGAGAATGAGAAGGTAAAATGTGTTTTCTTGGGAAATAAAATCTAGAAGCTTAACATGGGTTTTTCTTCAGCAAACTTGCTAATGACCTGTTTTGAACACATTTAGAAAAAGCAGCTCCCCAGTAGGAGACATTTATATTAGAAGGCAGTTCCAATTTTTTGAAGTGTTTGATGAGGGAGAGCAGCACATCTGAGAGAAGGAATAAAATCTGAGTGTTGCCTCTCTCTTTTAAATGCTTTTACAAACAGCAGAGATCCCACTAAGCTGCTGTTTCTTTTCAGGTGCACATAATGTGGAGTTTTGCTTTCATGTTTCACAGGGGTTGTGCTGCTTGTGTGGGATTGTGGATGCTAGAGATAGAAGCAGGATTCCTGATTTTATATCCCACAGAACCCTCACATCACTGCAGAACAGGGTGCTGCAGCAGGGCCAATAATGAGCTCTGCACTCAAAATACAAGAAATCAACTGGTGCACGTCTTTCTTTTGAAATTATTTTGGTTTCCCTTGAATTTCCAAACTTTTTTCCATAGTAATTTCTCTAATCATTGCTTTAAGGGTTTTTTAGAAGCTATTTCAAAGGTGGAAGAACTATAGGTAAAAAATCCATTTGTGTCTTTGGAACTTTCTTTTTTCATTAGTTTTAAGATTAATGAATATCTCTGTGCCTAACCAGGTCTGTGCTCTAAAAATTAGGGTGGAAATTAGAGTAATAAAGAAATAACTGAAGGAAAGGGGGGAATTTGAAGGCAGCTAAAGAATGTATACTAGCATGTGGGAAGAATTGTAAGTGAAATATTGCAGTGAACTTTCTGCTAAGACCAAGAGGAAAATTGACAAGTTCTCCAAGGGGGTTGTTAGAGATTAATGAATAAATTTCCTCCATAAAAACCCATTCAAGCTCTCAAAAAACAAATGCTCAATGAGTCAGCTAGTTTGACTCATTAACTGAGAAATTTGAATTTGCAGGGCAGTGACTAAAGGCCCTGCAAACTCCCTGTCCCAAAATTTGAGCCCCCAGACCCTGCTCCCTGTCTGGCTCACTCATCCCCTTGCGTCCCCCTGGGCAGCAAAACCAAACTTTAAATGAGGAAAAACAAGGGCAAACTGGGAAAAGCTCACAGGAGGTGCTGAGCTCTCTCTGCTCCTCTTATCTCCATTAGGATAAAACTTAAAGCACTTAAAAATACTTATTAAAAATACTTTCCCAACTGGTCGTGCTGCAAAATTATCAGACTTCCATAACAATACCATCCTCCAGTACCAGTCAGTGGCTCTAACACTAAAATTTCCTCCATTATAAAGTGAATTATGAATTCCTTATTCATCTGTGCAAGGATAGTTACAATCTACAACCAAAACTTTCAGCTGCCTTAGGATGGAACATGAAAAAACCCTGCAAAGGTTCACATCATCCATATGGGCAAAATGGAGCTTATCTAAGGCAGACAAGTCTGCTCAGGTCACTCACTATCCTAACAAGGATCTCTTGCCTAAAATACTGATGTCAGTATAATGGATTAGGACAGCTGTGTCAAATCCAATTACTCATTTAGCTCAGATTCACTTTCCTTGATGGCTGTAGAACCAATAGGGAACAGCAACTTGATATGATAATGAAAATAAGTTTTGATATAGGGAATAAACTAATAAATCACCAAAACATTATTTTGTGACTAGCTGGCACCATGGGCTCTGAGTACCTTGGTGGCCAACTTGACATCTTTTTGGTTATGAAATATATGTGAAAATTAGAAAATAAATCTTACAGACAGAGACTGTGGAATTGCTGACAGTTCTCTTTCTCTGTCCCACTTTGACAGTAGGGATGGTTGTAGAATTGGCTGTTCCAATGGAGAAACAAGAGAAAGACTGGGGTTTCTTTGTTTGATTTGAAGCCTTTTAGTGCCAAGGAGTGAAGAGAACAAAGCAGGTGAGAGCAGTTCCTGTTTCAGGTGCTAAATCCACTCCCTGCAGAGGTGGGAGGGATGGAACACAGGGTCCTTTCAGGCTGACACAGCTAATTGTCTATATGGCAATATATTCCTGGAATTCACCTGTGGGAGCTGCTTTGCTGAGCCTTTAGGCTGAACTGAGAAGAGGGAGGAGTAGAAAATCATGGAGGAAAAACGTGGTGTGAAGAGAGAGGACTGGAGGAAGATGGTGGAAAAACTGACATAATGTTTATTTTGTGTGCTGTTCAGAAAGACTGAGCTGTCAGCAACGTTGCTTGGGCATTTCTGTGAAAGCATTTCTAAAAATCATGTGAGAAATACAGCAATAAATTCCAGAGTCACACCTGAGCATGTGCTCTGTTAGCCCATTCCTTCCTCTCCTGGATGGAAAGAGCAATGACGAGGGCAGAAGAATTTCCCTGTGTGTTTGTGACTGGCTTGTTTCAGGTCACTGAAATCAGCTCCTCACTCCTTGTCTGTACAAGTTGCAGTTTTATGTCCTCTGATGGCCATGGCAGATGGATTTGTATATTTTATCTAGGACAAACTATCTAGGACAATTTAGAATACAGACTTGCACTAAAAAACCCAGACTATTTCACTGGAAACAGATGTCATGAGTGTTTTACCCAGTCAATTGAAATTTCCCCTAAAATGTTCACAGTACATCGCTGAACC
Organism: Melospiza melodia melodia; assembly: GCF_035770615.1. Taxonomy (NCBI): domain Eukaryota; kingdom Metazoa; phylum Chordata; class Aves; order Passeriformes; family Passerellidae; genus Melospiza; species Melospiza melodia. Next base: position 17,599,102 of record NC_086209.1, on the reverse strand, counting down.
CATTCTATGGAAATCTAGATTTCTGAGCATGTTTCTGTGTTCCAAATCCTGTTTTACAGGTGTGTGCGTGTCCATTAAAATTAAATTTCTAACATTAAAAATGCTCTAAGTAGAGGTAAACAAGATTTCACCTCTGTGTGTGCAATATATTTGTAGCAAAAAGGAAGGGAGTTATGGAGATGGATTGGCTGGATGAAATGTTGGTATTTACAAAATAATTTACAAATATGATAAAAAACTCCAAAGCAGAAGGAAAACAAAACCAGTGTCCAACTGTTAAATGCTGTCATGAACCAGAATTGTAAAAACCATCAGGGACCATGACATTCATCCCCTTCTCAGTTTCTCAAACAGATTGGGAATTTTCACTTGGAAAAAGGAAGGTGAAGATGATTGCCAAGTTGGAAATTGAAACTCCTCCTGGTAACAATGGAGAATGTGCTGTGAGCAAGAGCTTGAGGTGGTTCTCAGGCTGGAAGTGCAGCTCAGATGAAATCCTGGAGAAGCTCTGCAGTGCCAGAGGGCAGAATGGATGGGATAAAAACTTCTTTGTTTAAAATTGTGCCATGGGGAGGGATGGATGGGGTCTGGGCTGGAAAAGCAGAGCCCAGCAATTTGTATCATCTCTGCAATATGTATGGTGCAGCTTTGGATGTTCCTAATGTGCCACAGATGGTCTGGTTGGGCTGCAGGACTGCCAAAAGTGAATGTATGAAATTAATCTCTTTTTCACTCTATCACACCATCTGTTGCCAGTTCATTGCGTCTGTTAATAATAACAAGTAATTAATAATCATTTCAATAATTTAATTAATAGGTTCCTGATTGATTTGAAACATTTTTTATTGGGGTTTACTGGTTTAGTCTCAGGTTCTTTTCATCTGTGCTAGTTACAAAAAGAAAGTTTGATCTGTTTTCTAAATGACCAAACATATAAGTAAATTTTATGTCTACTATTAATGCTGATATATAAGTTGTAACAAAGTAGAAAGTCACTAATCCATGAGGCTGAAGAGCAGATTTTGGAACTCTGCTGGATTTTGATTATCATGAGTGCACCTATGTTAATATCAGGTACAACCTGATATTAAAGGCTACAGGAAGGTGATAGTCTCTAACTAATATTGTGCTGTTCTTTCAGAGAAAAAAATTATATTTAACTTGGAAGACATAAAATTCTCCTTCAGTTTATTCTCTTTCCACAATATTTTTCTGCCACTAATAGACATTTCTAATTTATTTTTTATTGTATGCATTATGCCCTTTACAATGTTTTTTGATTATTACCATATAACTCTTCACTTTCTCTTTGCAAATTGTTGCTCAAAAATTTCTGATGCCATAATTTTGTATAGGTCCTACAAGCTTTTAGGCATCTAAAATAATTTATTATGGGTAATAACTGCAGTTTTTTCATCCTCTCCTTATAAGTGTGTTTTCAAACTTAATTAAGCATAGCCATATTTATAACAGGATGAAAGGTTCCAAAAATAAGCACAAACACTGTTCCTCATGATTTGAATTCTTTATATATGTATGTTAATTCAATAATTTTCCCCAGGCAGACTGAGTTACTTATTTTATTTCCTTTTACATTAGATTTTTATTTTTCCTCTATGATGTTTTATGTCTATCTGCTCTTTCTAATACCAAAGTTTTGTCAGAGCCACAGGCTGGGGAGCCAGGCAAAAATCAGAGCAGTGCCCCAGCCCCCACTATACTCATACAAGGGAGAGTCTCAATTATTTCTGGTGTTTTGTTCCTTTGCAAAGGCCAGAATTGAACCTTTCCCTCCCAGTTTGTCATCTTCTACACATCCACCATGCATCACCCTGCTATTGGTTTGTAATGTATGAGCACTGTTTACTTTTGGCATATTTAAAAAAGTGCTTTGATTGATGTCATATGAAACAACCAAATTATTCTTTTTTGATAGCAGCATCTGCTGGTTTGATATTTTTAAATTTTTTTGACAGATATTTACATCCAGGAATTCTAATCCCACAACCCCTTTTTTTTTAGAGAACAGGTATTATTAATTCCATAGCACATTCAGTGCAGTTTACTTTATCATTATCAAACTCATCTGTTTCAGATGGAGGAAATGCTGGAGTTATGAATCAGGTCCTAGATTTGAAAAGAAAATCCCCTTTCCTCTCTCCTCCCCACACTTGAATTTAGCTCTTAACTTGAAAAGCAACATTCAGTTTACAGCTGGGCGTCAGTTCTTGCATCAGAAAGCTCAGTTTTTGAATTTAGAATCAGAGCTTCAGGTTTTGAATTTAGAATTCCTAAAGAAAGCATTCCTGAAATTGTTCTTGGCCCTCATAATTAACACATGGCTCCTGTGTGTTAATTGTGTATAAACACAGAATAAAAGGTGGGGATTGATTCAGGCGGGTTTTTGATTGGGTTTTGCCTCTTTCTGTAGTATTATACAAAGATTTGATGAGGTTTCCAAAGAATGATGCTGCAAAAAAGTAAGATGGGAGAAGGGCATTGGCCAGAAGAAGGCTCAGGAATTCCTCTTTTTCCTTTTTACAATGTGTTTTCATTTTTTTTTTTTTTTTGGTACAGTCATTCTGTCTACTGTCTTCAAAAGGGGATCTAGGAGACTATGGAGGTCTCACTACATATATAGAGAATACAGAGAAATCTCTTTTTGTTTTTGCTCAGTAAGTGTTTCTACATCCCAAAAAGGAAAGCACACAGGAAATAAAAGGCTTTTCTAGCTTTTTCCTTCTGGAAGCCTTAAAAGTAGATATGGAGCAGTAATCTGATTCAGAATATTGTAAGTGCTATATTAAAAATGAAATGTGATATTAAAGAATCATTTTGAAAGCTTGGCAAATAGGTTTCTAGTCCCACCATTTTCTTAGGTTTCATTAATATTGGTCACACACAATCCTTATTTTGTCTTCCAAGCCAAGTGAATTTTTATCTGTGCGTGTTTCACAAGGACTGCAGAGAGGGGAATATCAGAGTTGAGGAGCAACATGAGTTGGATGTCATTTTCTCTGCCACTTGTGTAATCTCTAATAACAGAGGCATCTAATAACCTGCATTTCTTCCTGACAGCTAACTGAGCTGGGAATGCAGTTCCTGCTGCTCGCCAGGAGCTGTTTTATTGACTGAACTCTGGAGAACACGCCTCAGGTTTAAGGGCGTGCTGAATTACAGCCAGTTGCACTGAGCAGAAATCCTCAAAATCTGGTTTAATTATGGCTTTCACCAGTACCTGAATGCAGAGAGGAAAATCCCACTCCCTCCATTTGCCCACAGGAAGGAAATCTAAGCAAGATTAAGGCCCAGCTGATTCTTACAGGTCTGTGCTCTTGCTCAGGAGGCAATGAGGGGAGTTCCATAATTCCACAGCCTGTGCAGTGAATTTGTTCTGAGGGAATGTGCCACTGTGCCAGCACAGAAAAATGTGCCTTAATCACTCCATCACACTGATTTAGTGGTTTTAGTTCTATTTAGTTGTATTTAGTTGTATTTAGTTGTGTTTAGTTGTATTTAGTTGTGTTTAGTTGTATTTTCTCCCTTCAATCTTGATAGAGGAAAGCTGGAATTTGATTCCAAAACTTCCTGGCAAGACCATGGCCTGAAGTCCCACCTTACACCTGTGCATGTGTTTGGTGGGGTGACATTGCACCCAGTCAAGGAAAGCGAATGTTATTTAAGAGGATTTTTTTTGTAAAACTTTGAGACTGAGAGAATATATTTCATAGAGATGTTTGCATCATATTACATTTTTAACTGGGAAACAAATATCAAGCAGTAAATATCAACACAGCTTAAAGGAGCCACCAGCAGACCTCCAGCACAGCAGGCTTCTGGCAGCTGGAGCTTTTGGGGAGCCATCTGAAAACCAGATTATTTTCTCTTCAATGATGTGAAATTTTAAAATTATTTATTTATTTTTTGAATCTATTAAATTCTTACCACAAATGTGAACCCAACCTTTGGCTTCCTAAAGCATGATATTTAATTTGTCATTCCCAGCTCCTGCTGAGGCCATGTCCTGCACAGGAATATTTTGTGAAGGTTGCAGCCAGCAGGATTATGCAAGTACTGATAACATATATTCCAATATTTCTTACTTGGTAGGAAGTTGACTTGGCATCAAACACTGAAATAGCTGATTTATCATTGTAGAATAATAAAGCTGTTGAGTTTTAAACTGAATTTTAAATGAAAAATCCATGGTAATTTTGAGTTTAATCAAAAGGTACATGTTAATCTTGGAATGCCATTGGGGGTAGGAGCTTTGGCTTCAATTTCAGGTGGGTTCTTAACCCACCCCAGGGTGAGGTGTGTACCTTGGTTCATCATCTGGACTCTCTCATGGCACCACGTGAGCTCTACCTGCCTCCTGTGGGTGTTCATTTCACCCAGCCATTATTTCATTTTTCAACATAAAAAAAATTTATTTTCAATATTTTTTGACTATCTACAAGTATTTCATTATTTCCAGGTGCTTTTTTTCCTCCCCACAGGCCACGACTAACTCAGAACAGATTCTTTACATCCAGATAGCTCCAGCCAGATGTCAGCACTTGTAGCCACTCTTGCTGGCATTAATTCAGATTTACAGCTGCATTTTGTACTTACAGATGTGTGTATAAGGTACACAGAGCTGTGCAGAATGGGATTTCCTTGTCATCCTGCCCACGGGGGCTCTCCAGGTGAGCTTCAAACGCTCTTTGAAGGGTTCTAGCCTGAGGCAAAGCTCTTCCCTGCCAAAGTGTGGCAGCTCGGCACAAAAAGCCTGGTCAGTTGTCAAGGGGAAAGAGCTCCATTTCTGGGATGAGAAAGAGCAAACAGAGAGAATTAATCAATATTTCAGAAGATTTCAGTGGGAATTGATGTGCTGAGGAATTTGAATGGATATTTCTGGGTGTTTTTCCCTGGGAGTTTTGCTCATGGTTGGTTTTGGTGCTCAGTCCAGTGTTGCACTAATGCCCATCACCATTGAAACGCTCTTGAAATGTCTGAGGAAAGGGAATTTTGACTCAGGCAGAATGCAGAGAAGGTTTTGTGCTTTTCCAGCTTCCTAGATGTGTTTTAGGCGGAAATAATCATCCTGTTATTAATTCATAACTTGTTTCTTTCTACAACCCATGGAAATGATAAACATTAGCCAGGAGTCAAACAGCTTTGTGTGCTGCAGAGATTTTTTCCTAGAGTTTAATTGTTCTTATTTTAGATGTTCTTTCTTTTGTATCATTTTATCCTATTAAAATTTGCTGTCCTAAAATACCATTTGAAAAGGATTTGACAACAAAAGAAATACGAGCTCCACTGTGTTTATCCCTGCTGAGACATGTATTGCTCTCATCTTAATGCAGGATTTAATTTCACATGCTTCACTTTATGCCAAGTCAGAGCAAATAAATATCTTGTTCTTTATAATCTGTCCTGGGCCTTTTGTTTCTAATGGATCAAAATTCCTCATTCTAAGGCAAAAGAAAAAAAAATGCGATGGGGAAACAGAAGTATTTGATTCAAGCACCTTCCAAAATAATAGCACAGATATACTACTAATAATAATAAAAAGGGAAAAATAAAGAAAAATCTACATTTGGGAGAGGCAAAAAATGTCTTTAAAGAGGCTTTACTTGCTGTGCTTTGGATATCAGAAAAGTGACTGAAAATGCAAGGAGAGGTGCAGCTCAAATCTTGCACTTCCACACTTCATGTTTCTCATAACCTGAAAATGAACAAATTCTTTTGCAGTTGTTGATTTCAAAGTTCTGCTTTCTCACTTTGATCCTGGTTTTGATGCTGAGAGGCTTTTTGAATAAATAGAACTGTTAATTGTTAATAATTAGCTAATATTCACAAATAAATAGAAGGAAAACATAAAATTCTTTGAATTAGGACCTTTATGCAAGATAGAAGGCAGCATAATTAATTTACCTGTAAGTTAATTTGCAGGTAAAATTAATTGCTCTCTGATAGGATAAATAGGACTGTGGATCTGGAAATCCATATCCTATGATTTAGGTCATTATTTATTTTCATTTAAATTGGCTTTTCTTGGCACACTGAAAGCATGATGTTAAAAATATTAATATCAAAATAAATGTTTAATGGGCAAGTTCTCCAAAGTATTTCACACTTCAGGTCTTTATTTTTAGACCAGATTGAAATGTCACCAAGGAGGCAGCTCTAGTTTGCCCAGTTTCCATTTCCATATAAACCTTCATTGCTTACAAGCTACAAAATTACTGACAAATTAGGTTTGGGGTTTTTTTTTCCAGTTTGACTTAAAATCATAGAAAAATAGCAAATCAGGAAGTGATTTGATGTGAGGAAATATATTTTTTCCCTTTCAGGTGATTTTCACAATTAAGTTTGTAGCCATAATCTGTTCTTCAGGATTATTTCTCATAATAAAACTCTAACCTATAACCTACTGAATGATATTATTAAAATATTATTCAAAATTATAACTGATAATTACACTATTGTTAACTCTCTAATAATTTTAGAGCCAGTGTGCAATGCCATAACTCACAGTGGGACTGGCTTTTTTTTGGAGCCTTTATTTTTTATGCAGTATAAAAAGTGGCAAGTTTCATAGGTGCATTTTCAATATTCAAGCGAAAAATCCAAACAAACAAGGAAATAAAATTAGGCTGAATGTGCAAAGTAACTTTGTTTTGACATGTAATATTGAAGCTCTTTGTTATTACTCTGAATGAAAATGGTAATTTCATCCTTTACTGAGGAAATTATAATTTTTAGATTTTGCAGAAAATACTCCACATATTTTACAAAACCCATAATATTGTTTTCTGAGCATTTGTTGCATCTCCTCGAAATTACACTTTTGAAATGAGTTATTGTCTTGTTTTGATGAAAGTAGAACATTTGGTTTCCTTCTTCTCCAGGCATTCTTTGAATGCTCAGGCAGTTTTGCATAGTTACATTGAAATATTGTTGATATATTTAATGTTTGCTCCTGACATTTCAGAAAACACTCTGAATATTCTCATGGTGGGAGGGTTTCTGTGCTTGAGAGTTTTGCACCAACACCAAATTAAAATATTTGTGAGATTTTGAAGATTATCTTCTTATTTCTACAGGAGGAAACTTTGCCTGCTTCATCTGGGGGATAATTTACACATGTAAATTCAAACTGATTAATATTTAGGCAGAGGATATGGTTTAATTTAGAGAATCTGGTTTTATTTAGGCAGAGAATATGGTTTATAACCCCTCTTGTGCAAGAAGGAACAGTTTGTTTCGTACTTCAGGATCTAATTCAATTTCTGCTGTGGGATAAATTCCCTCAGTTGGTTGCAGATGCATCTGAAGAGGCCAAGGTGACTTTTGCGTCTGGTGCTGAGTGAAAATTTCTCCATTTTAAGTTTCCCAGGTCTGGCTGATCCACGTGAGAGGGGGAAATTTTTACAGACGCAAAATTTCAACAAAAGTAATTTCCATTCTGCACAGAACTGAAGCGTGGAGTAAATTACAGGTGAAAATGTGACCCTAAAGGTACTGTTTGAATAGCCACTAGAAAATAAAAGCTTTTATTTCTCTTGTGTTTGCAGTGCAGCCGTTCCTGTATTTTATTTTAGGACACACTTTAGTGGCATGAACAATGTGTGGTGGATTGGAGGTGATGGAGATGAACACTCTCTTTTCCATCAAGAATTATGAATAATAACATGATTTTCACCTGTTTTTAGAGCTACTGTCAGCTCTCAGGTGGATGTCCACAATGAATTGAGAGTAGTAATGATGATAATTTTCTCCCCTTTAACTTCTACTTACCTTAAGCTCTTTCCTTTTTCCTCTATCCTTCATCTGCCATTGACATAAAAACCTTTGTTGAGCAGGAGGCAACAGAAAAATCTTTAAACTTGTACTCATGCATTTGCTGATTCTCCCTCCTTTTTTACTTTAGTCACTTCTGTAAGTTTGGATTTTAATTCTTTTCAACTTCATGAAAAAATTATCTTGTAAAGGCAGCAATAAATAAGAACCAATGAAAAGAAGGGGATCTGCTGTGTTTTAATAATCTAAGTCTGCAAACTAGAGCAGAGAGAATTTTAGCTTCCCCTTGGAGAAAATAATCAGGAATTTTTTAAAATTTATGTTTTAGTGATTATTCCAAGCCTCTATCTGTTTTCCATTATGCTCTTACTGTCCCTGATTTTAACCACAATATTTGTTAGAAATCCAAAGTATTTTCAACTTAAGACACCACTTGAAATCTGACAGGATCATTGAAGTCCATGCTGGTTCTTAATTTTGTGGGGATGGAATTTCCTCATTTCAGATATGTGTTAATTATATTTGGAGATACTCTAAATATTCTCTACTGAAATTTAAAAGAAATTGTCCTAAAAAGCACTTACAGTGTCTTATTTGAGATTTTTCTGTTAACTGACACTAATAGAGAGGATGAACCTGTGGATTCTATGCTGAAGGGAATCACCACCATTAGGATTAAGAGAACCTGACACAAGTAAATACTAGAAGAAACCCTGTTTTGTGTTAATTTCAACAAAGCCATCTCTTGATGAATTGAGGATGAAGATTTAGAGCTGAAGAGTTCAATCTTTCCTCACTCCAAGCACTTATAAATATGCAGTGAGCCACAAAGGCTGCAGCGAGAAGGTGATAAAATGTATTTTGCACTGTTTTGTCCTCGTGCTATTGCACCTTGCTCAGCAGATAATTTATTATGCTGGCTCTTAATAAATAATTGATGGAGATCTGATAACACCAAATTTACAGAATATGGAGAGTGCTTTATTAGAACATTAATATGCTCCAGGTGTGTTTTATTGGTCAATTAACGCACGCCTCGAGGTGTGGGGTGATATATGAGGCTGCAGTGGGAGCTTTGGGTGATTGGGATGGTAAAACACATCCTGGAGGGGCTTAATGGTGCTGGAAAGTGAGGAAAGGTTCTGCAGAAATTGCCCTGTGGTTTGGAGGTGCAGGCTAACTTTAAACAAGGAAGCGGGAGCTCTGGAAGCAGGCTAACAATAGCAGTGTGGGGCTTTTATGGAAATTGATTTACTCTGGTATTTGGGAGAAACTGTCTTAGGGCTAAGGTGGTTTCCATTAATTTCCCAGCTTTCCCAGCAAAGTTGTAAAAGTTAGTTTATCTCCCTCATGCTTTATTTACAAAGCCATGTAGAACACAAGGCTTCTTGTTATCCCTGAGTGCTGCTCTTAATCAAGGTGGGAATTTAGACCAGATTTAGGCTGCTTTTAAACACTTCTTTTAGAAATGCATTTCTTTATACCCAATAGATAAGTGTTTTGGGGGTGGGCTGGGCTGGTTTTTGCTGGTTGGATGGGAGGTTTGTTTGTTTGTTTGTTTTATGGCTTCAGGTCTTTATTTATGTGCTGCTTGTTGCTTTTTCCTCTGTATTTTAGAAAGGCTCACATGATATCCCTTGACTATCATTAGATTTCTCCTTCCTTCTCTCTTGTCTGGTTTTTATTCCATGCACAGCAGCAGATCAGTAGCTCTGGGCTCCCTTTTTCAGCAGAGTGGCTGAAGGGAGGATGGAAAGCTGCTCCTTTGGATGCCTGTGGTTCCAAGGTGAAACTCTCCTAACTACATGCAAAGGGCTCTGAGAGCAAAGGGCTTCAGCAACAGCTCAGTCCAAGAGTCCGGCTGACCCTGGAGAAATCAACAGGCAGCAAAAAATGCTCACAGAAAAAGTGTTAGAGCAGAGCAAATATACAGATATTTCTCTGGGTATGGCTTTTCATATTTCTGTCTGCAGTATTCTTCACCAGAATATTATATCCAAACCATTTTGCTTAATAGCACTTGAGGGAGTTCTCTTTCATTTTTCTAAGAGGTTTTAATCTTTCTGCCTATTAACATCCAACCTGTCCTTTTGGAAGGTATTCCATCATTTTAATTCTGAATTTTGAAGGACAAGTTTGATTTACATCTTTGCTCTTTATGTTCAAGCTGCTGCCACATGCTCTCATCCCTATGGATCTTGTGTGGTGAATTATCAATATTATCTCAGTCATCCTATGTCCCCTCTCTGTGTTCTCACCCGTGCTGAAGAAGCCTCAGCTGCTTTCTGTTTTAAGCAAATTTTGTCACTTAATTTTTTTTCCTTCATTCTTTTCAAGTAGCTTATGAATATATGCAAAACCAGGGGTTCCCATGAAACGTTTCAGAGTTTTTCTGTCAATTTTTAATCCCCCTAACTGGTTTGTCCTATTTCCTACCTGTTTAGTAGCACACCAGGGAAATTTTTACCTCAGACTAAATGCGTCTTTATGCAGTATAAAGTAGTTGTTTTGGGAGTTCTGATCTTATCATGTGCACAAACCTTGTTTTAAGTTTTTGGAAAATCTTTTTAGGTTTTAAGGGTCCTCTTTCTGTTTGCAAAAGCCCAGATGGCGTTTTGCTGTTTGGTTTAGGCCATGGTAAGTGAGACCAAGCTGCCATGTTCAGCTGAAGGTGAGAATGGGCTGGACAGAGCCACCAAATGTTCTGTCTGCACTGGACTCTGCTGCTTGCTGGGGTAAAAGAATGGAAACACCAAGAAAAGTGGGATTTTTAATCTCTTACTCAGGAGGTAGCACCCCAAATTCCTCTCTGGTCTGTAAAAGAACAGGAAGCAGAGAGGGAAGGTTTATTTTAAAGCAAATCTCTTCCTCAATTCCCATTCAAGCCAGCTGATCATCAAATTACAAGCCCTGCATTTGCACCTACCTGCTCAAACCTGGGTTTTTTAATGTGTTGCAAAGGCAGATGGATTGCTTGAAACATTATTTTTACTTCAGCAGGTGATTACCCAATTAAATGCTCTACCTGATTAAATGCTGGAAAAAGTATTTAAGATCATTAGTGGTAACAAGACTGGCAGAAGGAAGGTAGCATGCAGAATAAAAAGAACCTGCTGCCCTCCCTCCCAGCCCTTCTGTGAAGAGACGAGTTGGAAATGAAGATTGTGAGAGGAGCTGGACCAGTATCAAAACCAGAGTGACTTGCAGAATTTCAAACCAAAGGCAAAAGCCAACAAACAAAATGAGTTAATGGGAGCTGATTTCCCTTTGTTCAGGGGTCCAGGGCAGGGATGGATTTGCTGTGACTGAAGTGCTCACTTGTTCTATAGAACCAGACTCCCTACATGGAGATTCATTTTCTGGTTTGTTTATCCCTGCTTTGCCCCAGGCTTGCTGAAATCAGTGGAATTATTCAGCAAAAAGGTTCTGAGTAGGAACCAGATGCCCAGTTCCTGGAGTTTGGGAGGGAATATCACCTAGCTGCTCCAGTGGATGAAACTCTGAGTCCTTCTGGAAAACAAGGTGGATGAAGAGCAAACAAATGCCTCAGGGTTTGCCTGAATGTGGCTGATTGAGGACTTCCAGGCTGTGCTCCCCTCCTGAGCACACCTGGAGCTGCTGCACTTCTCCTGCCCCTCCCAGCCTGACCCCAGGCATGGAGACAGCTCCTTTTATTTATTCATGCATGCATTTCTCTAGCTTTGCCTGGTCTTTGCTGGGGCACAGCTTTGTTCCTCTTCTGTCAGTGATCCATCTGTGTCTGTGGCCACCTCTGGGGGAAGCTGCTCTCTCAAAGCTTGGTGTGCTCTGCCCTCTCTGCAAAGGTTTCTGATTATTGTGTGCCTGGAATTAGCACTCCCAGGTGGCTCATCTGAGTTATTTGGTTCTTCAGGATCAAAGCTCTAATCAAACAAAAAATGGTGCTCAGATGATTATTTGAAACTTTTGATATGTAATGGGGGTGACGATGTTTATGTGCCAAAATTAGTTACTCTATAAAGAAAGAACTTGCAGTAAAAAAAATGGATTTTTCTGCTGAATGATCATGCAAATCATGTTGTGACTGACTAATTTTAAATGGGGAATATTGTGGATAATTTATTGTTCAGGCAAGAATCTTCTCTAGCCATGCCTGGAAGCCAGAAGGGAGTGATGGGCAGGGGGCTTAGAAGGGAATGTGATATCCAGACAACAAATATCAGCACTGCTTTTGACTGCAAAGTTGTTTATAGCAAATACCTCTGAGGAAAAAAGTTTTTTGAGAAAGACTGGTATTTTGGCTGTCAGATCTGCTTCAGGTCTAGTGATTACCAACATCTTAGCTGCTTCAATTCCCTGATGAGCTGCCTTGAAAAGATGAGTTTTATAAATCACCTCACAACCCTGCACTACAGAGCCCTGGTGATCAGCAATGCAGTGACCACGTTTATGGGAAGCAAAGACATCATTTCAGGGAATAATGTGAGTGTATCAACTGCACACATCTTGATTGCAGACTCTGCAGGTGGCCAAGGTTTCTGTGGCTCACTCCTTGACCTTCACCTTTGCTTTCACAGGCTGCAAACTTCTCACAGACATGCATGGTGTGAACTGCATCTTAATAGCTGGAGATGGAGAGATTCCCTTCCATTCTTAATTGGGAGGTGGCTGTGGCTGTGCCATCCAGCCTCACAAAGATCTGCTGCTCCCTGCCTGCAGCTGCATTGCATCCCTGGGGAAAAAATATATATGTATACATGTATATATATGTATATATACACACATATACATATATATATATACAGATATATATATACACACACATATACATATATATACACACACAGATAGATAGATATATATATGGGACCATTTATAACAACAAAATATATATGACAATGAAGTATAATAGATATATGACCATTTACAACAATGAAAGTTGGTTTTAGAGTGCATATTTACATTAGGATCTATAAATATTCCCACACTTCTGACAGATGTTAAATTTTTCTATTTTTGCTTTGTTTCCTATTTTATCTCGCATCTCTCCACTCTCTTTAGGCTGCAATGATTTTTGCTACCTATTAATGAATGATAAATGGCAATTTCAGTCCATGGTGTGCTGTCCCAAGGACAGGACATGGTTGGGTGGCAGATCCAGTGAGCCTCCAGCACAGAGAGCTCTCCACATGTGAGTCAAAGTGAAATTCCTGCCTTGTGCCACCTGGATTTCCATGTGGAGGCTGAAGGGTTTTCCCTCTTGAGCTGCTGCTCCCACTCTCCCCTCCATGGTGAAAAGGAGAAAAGGCCTGATTATACAAAGCAGAATCATCTTCAGATGATCCATGCAGAGTGTCAAGAGATAAACCAGGCCTTGTTATCTCAAGGTACCTGCAAAAGGAAGGGGGACAGGGACAGGATAGGTAAGAGCTGTCCAGATTTATGTTGGTAGAGCTGCTGAGCACACGTGAGCTGTTACACTCTCTGTGCATCCTGAAATCCATGGGATACAGTGAAATCTGGGAAAATATTTTAGCAGGCAAGCTTTACTCTCTCCTAAACTCATTGTTTACAACAGCTAAATCTGATCTCAGCCCTTCAGTGTAAATGGAAGTGATGTCTTTGAGGCTGAAAATAAAGGCAGGGCTAAGGATGTCTGTGGAGAAAGAAACCACAAACCATTAGGAATGGATGGTGGGGGCAGTGAGGGCAGGAGAAAGTGATTTCAGCAAAGCTGTGCTGCAGTACAAGGCTGGGTTATGGTTCTGCACAGCTGCTTCTCCTCCCAAAACCAGGAGAAGGAGAGTGGGTAACCAGGCTCTCAACTCTGTGCTGCCCCAAGATTTATCTTCCAAAGGAACAGAGATTTCTATTTCTATAATCTATTCTATTCTAACAGATTTCATCTATTTCAGATTTTTGCACTATTACCAGAACCTGTAACTCTCTCAATGGCCAGGTTTCAGGGTTTTAGATGTTTTATTTGTACACAGTGAATCAGCCTCAGATCTTTTGGCTTCACTTTTCCAGCCTCTTCTTTGGCTCATCCTCCCTCAGAGGTACAGGGCCATGTGTTAATTAGGCAGCAGGCTAATGGACTTTGGCAATCTGCAAATTGCATCTCTAAATCCACTTCAAATTTAACTAAAATACATGGAACCTACTCACTGTTTAAAAAGCTCTCTGAAAGACAACTCACCCACTAAAATGGCAGAAATGTGTTTCAGATGTTTGTTATGTTTGTGGTGTTTTCTGCAGCTCATTCATACCAAAACCAAAGCCAGTCAGCATTAGATGTCAGAGCAGCAATTCCTATCATGTTCCCATAGAATTTGTTTCCATGGTGAAAACTAGAAACAAAATTAGGTGAGATCATGAAATAATCCTAATAGGATCTCCAGAACTTAACATTTCTTTAGCCTGAAATACACTTTTCTACTTTTTTACTAAGATAGATAGAAAATAGGCATTTTTTTTCTGTTCAATATGAAGGTATATTCATATTCTGCTATAGAATACCATCAGAATTGCTTTGCAGGCTACTTCAAAAGAGAAAGGAGCAGACCTTCCACACAACAAATCACCTAAGAGGTTGGTTTTCCTGTTTTTCTAACCAGTCTTTCCAGTAAAACCATAATTGTACCTAACCTGAGGAGCATTTGTAGCTCTGAGGGAGTTTCTGAGCTCAGCTCCTGCTTCCCAGTGTCACAGAAATGTGATAACCAGCAGAGTGCTCCAGACCAGGTGGGATTTTTGCTGGGTGGAAATTTGGGGTTTATGATCATAAATCTTCAATCCTTTGCCATTTGTGAGGGCCCTGGTACAGGACAGGAGGCAGGAAAGGGTGACAGAGCCGTGGTGAATTATGGAAGCCCAGGAGTTTGCAGCTTGATCAAAGCCCCTTCTGAGGTGCCCCATGAGTCCCAGGAGGTTCTGCCCAAACCAGGGGAGCCTCCAGCAGAGACCTGTGTCAGGTGTTATCAGAGAGCTATTGGGGAAGATGAAACAGGAAAGCCTTATAAATATGATTGCCTGGCAAAAGATTTTGAGAATATGGAAACTATAAGTGAAATTGAAATGAAAGCAAGCTTTGAGATCCCTCAGTTACTGAACAACTGGAAAACAATGGTGTGGCCAGCTGAAGGTGATCCCCTTTTGATGGAACAACACCCTCTGCTTGCAGACAGGCCCAAGGGTCAGAGCAGACCCTACAGCTTGGCAGAAGGGGCCCAAAGAGGAGTTTTTAGGATTTAAAATGTAACACAGTATGGTAATGTAGTGATTCTTATAGGTTGTATGGAAATGCTATAGGATCTGTATGTTGTACTAGATTGGTTACTGAGAATCAGAATATTCAACACAGAAGATGATTTATGGTATTGTAACGGGAACTTCACTCACTTTCTATACTCTTACCTCTGTCTCTTACCTATTGTCTCTTAGCTCTTGCCTTTTACTCTCTCACCCTCTCATCCTCTCTGCCCCTCTCTCCTCTCGGGCCTGCTCCGAGCTGTGGCTGCAGCTCCCAGCAGGGCCCTGCACCCAGGCCCTGTGCAATGAACCCCAAACCCCAGCAGGGCCCTGCACCCAGGCCCTTTGCAATAAACCCCAAATCCCAGCAGGGCCCTGCACCCAGGCCCTTTGCAATAAACCCCAAATCCCAGCAGGGCCCTTTGCAATAAACCCCAAATCCCAGCAGGGCCCTGCACCCAGGCCCTGTGCAATAAACCCCAAATCCCAGCAGGGCCCTGTGCAATAAACCCCAAATCCCAGCAGGGCCCTGCACCCAGGCCCTTTGCAATGAACCCCAAATCCCAGCAGGGCCCTGCCCCCAGGCCCTTTGCAATAAACCCCAAGTTCCAGCCCTGGCTTCAGAGATCTCTGCTCTCCATCCATCCCGACCGTGCAATCCCCCATCAATCCCACAGAGAACATCTCCTGTAGCCACAATTCCCTGTGTGAAACGCTGTGCACCTCTCCTGGCACCCTGTGTGATCAGGGCAAATGGGATTGTGTGTAATCCTGCCTGGTGTGGCACAGACAATGGGATTACACAGCTCCTGCAGAGAGGCTTTCCTGCACCGCCACCAATTACAGCAGAGCCCGGGGGCTAATCACTGATCAAACTGCTCTGGAAACTGAGGAGAGAGCAAAGATAAAATAACAAAAAGATCTGTGCTGCTGTCTGAGTGATAAGAATTAGTACAATAATACCTAAATTCTCCCCTAATAAAATATAGAACAGAATTTTCCAGGCTCTGAATTTTCCCTGCTAAGAGCAACTGCAGCATTATGATTAAAGGAATGATCCACCATTTTCAGTGGAAAATTTCATCTCTCTCTCTCTTTTCCTGGAGAAAATCTGGTTTCTGGTTGTTTGCTCCTCATGGGTAATTTGGAGTTCCATAGAATATTTATCAACCTGTACATCAGATAATCACCTACCCTCAATGATGTGTATCAATCACACTTGGTTGGGTGACATAAAGAGCACAGGAAAAGAACAAAAAATGGCAAAAACTTGGAAATTTATTGGGTAGATTGGGAGGAATTTGGTGCTGGAGGCTGCAGGAGAGATGAGGCAGATGAGAAGTCAGTCCTTTGAGTTGTGAGATCTCTTACAATGTGTTTAATGGGAGCTGAATGCACAGAATTGGGCCCTGGAAGATTTATTCACTGGGTTGTTTTCTAATGAGACAGAAGAAAAGATCGCAGATGAGAAAAGTAAAATATTCAATAGTTTTGTGATTGCTCTCCAGAAGATGATCCTCACAGTTAATAAAACATGGTGATTGCTCCCAATTTAGGGTAGGATAATTTTTAGGTGCTTTCAGTCATTTAGTATGAAAAAGCAAAAAATTAAACATTAAAAACATTTTTTTAATGAAAAAGTAAGATTAAAATTCAAGTTCATTAGGTTTTCTTATGGAGAAGAGAGGCTGTGAAACTTCCTTCAGTAGTCAATTTCTTATCTCTATTCCATTAGACTCAGGTGTTAAAAAGAAAAAAGTCTTAGGGAGAAAAAAAATCTTCAAGTAATCTTAATTTTTTTCTCTGTAATAATGTCATAATTGAGTTTTGAGATAAATATATACTGTATTGGGATTATCTATGGGATAGAATTGATTAGCATCTTGCTGGACCCTTTTATAAAGCTGCCAATAAAAGGTGTTTGCACTTTTTGGGAGTCCCTTAATTCTAACATGCCCCACTGCCAGCCCCCATTACCTCTGCCCAAGGTGGTCACCAAAGAAAACTCTCTAGAAAATTCTAAAACACCACTTCTATTCTGGTTTGTTTTATTTTTTTCTTTCCAAGAGGTTTTAATTTCAAAGGCCTTGCTGGTGGAAAACTTAGCACCAGAAAAACCAGATGGAAAAATTAGGGAAGGTTTTTTGATAATCAGATTAACAGAAACAGAATCTTTTTTTTTTCCTGGGTATTTACTGACAGATGGGTATAGATATTGAAATTTGTATCAGCCATTGCATTGCAGTCTCATCCAAATCTTTTTATAAAGTCTTTAATAACGTCATCTTGCATTATAGAAGCTAAAGAGGCTCCCCCTGGTTCTTGCAATAGGCAATGGAGATTTGATCACAACCCTACTTAGGAAAATGATAGAAGCAAGACTGCCTTTTACTGAAAGCTTCTTTTTTTCCCCCTAAATTCCATGTGCAATTTGCAGCTGTGGATGAGATGTGTACACAGATGAGGAACTGAGGAGAAGCAGCTGCACTGCTGCCCCAGTTAAATCCCTGAACTTGTGCCTCAGGGAAGTTTTCTGTGACAGGAGTGAAGGCAGCAGCACCTCAGGAGCTGATGCAGGACTGGAGAAGGTGATTTCTGATTCCTCTGGCAGTCACACACCAGCAGCAGAAATTCAAATTAACTGTGCATGCTGAATAACAAGTTTTATGAGAATCAATCAGATATCATCATAAATGCTGTTCTGCCTGCCTTGGTGCTGAAGTTAAGCTCCACTGGAGAAGAGCAATACTAAACATGCCAGAGCTGAAGTGTGAGGAATTCAGGAAATGTTGGGCCAAAATACCTGACTGGGGTGTTTACATTTCATTCATCACCCAGCTCTGTCATTCTGAGTACCTTTTTTTATTTCAATAAGGTGAAGAACAAACTTATCAGTATCTTTGTGAGGATTTGCAGTCTTCCTCAGAATCCCTTCAGTTTTGTGAAATGCCAGCCTGGTATTTGCACTGTGCACTGCCAATCACCCATCTGCATTCTGTCACAGAGGCCACTTCCCACAGAAGGTGGTGGCTGGGGGAGAAGAAATGGGGGAAAACATCTTTTCTGTCAATTTTTTGTAGCTGTTGCTGCTATGGTTTGTTCAGTCTCGCACAGTTCAGTCAAGTCATGCTCATTAATCTAGGCTGGAACTCCTGAAGGCTTTTAATGTCTCATTTTCTGGATCCTTCCCTTCAAAAGAGCTTTTAGCAAATCCTTCACCAGAGAAGGTGATTCTGTTCTGTGTTAGATGCACATGAATGTTCTAGAAACACTGGGTTCATCCAAAAATTGGTGACACACTGAGGGGTGAAACCTTTGTGCCTGCTAACTTGGATTGAAGTTTCTTTACAGCAAAAGATTTGACAGATGACAAAGTAACAGTAGAAAACCTGAAGGTGCAGGCACACAGGAGCTGTGTGCTGTGCATCCATCATTTTCATTGCTGTTATTCCCCCATGTCTTCATTTCTGCTTCCCATAAAGGAAATTTAGGCTGAGAGCTCAGGGCTGGGGTGATGCTCAGGCTGCCCATCAGCACGGGCAGTGCCTGGCACATCCCATCTGTCATTCCTGCCCTGCTCCTCTTTCCCAGCCTGTCCTGACAGCATTTGGCCACATTTTGCTAATTGGCTGCCCACCAGAGCTGCTCTGCAGCACGTGCACCTCAATGGGGTTTGCCCTTTGATAATATTATTATCTGTCTAATAAGCAAATTGTGCATCAGAGTGTTTGAGCTAGTTGACAAAAGAATAAAATTCAGTAGGTGTGACTGAGGAGCAGCTGAGCAGGTGAGAGCACAGCAGTGGGATTTTGTGAGATGTGGACTTGTCTCACAGGCAGTTTCTGTTAAAGATGGGGCAGATCTAATAAAGGCAGCGCCTGATCAAGTTACTGTCAATTTGGTGGGAAATTATGGACATCACAACCAAATTTTCAACTCGTCTGTGTCATTATGGAAGCCTCACAACTTCAGTGGATTTGATTTGCAGGGAACCAAAGCAGATGAATTGTCCTGGAAGACAAATCACTGTTTCATGTGGATAAGACCTGATTACTTCTGTGTTCCTAGCCAGCAACAGCAGAAGATTGTGTGGGTATATGACTGAAATTAAAATGTAGATTTCCAGAGCAAAGAGCAGCAAGAAGGACTGACAGCTGAGTGATGCTGTGCTCTCCTAGAGCAGTAATTATTACTGCATTCAAGCTTCCACATTTTTCCCTACTCTCTATTTCTCTTTCTCCTTTCATCACTTGTTGCAAACCTGATTTCGTGTTCTTAATATTTCTCTGAGAGATTTCTGAGCCATCAATTTGCAGACTGTGAACATGATGGAGTTCCTGGCCAGCCTGGAGGGTGCTCAGGCTTTGCTGGGTTGTGCTTCTTGTGCATCCCCCTGCTCTCATCTTCCCTCGTTGGCTGCTTGGGAAAAGAACCATTTCCCTGAAAAACAGGTATTTACTGCCTTGAGATACTGATTGGTGCTTTACAGACAGCAAATTCACAGCAGAAAAGTTTGTAAACAATAAAAAAAATAAAAAGAGACACTTTAAAAATGATTTTTGATGCCTCAGAAAATGTCTCGTGCACCTTCTGCCTTTTGAAGCTGCTGTGTCTGGCACCATTTTTTTTCTTCAGACGTGCATTGTTTGAATGCAAATATATCACTAAATTAATCTTAAAGGCATTTAAAATGATCAGCAAATCCCATTTAATTTTAAATGTTTGGCAAGTCTTCACCATGTCATTGAAGAAAAGGAGGATGCCCTTGGAGTAAGATCCCACAGATTCCCCAGTTCCTTTTTGTGCAGCGTCCAGGTCCTTTTGGGGTTTTTCTTGTTTTCAGGCACCCATGTTGCATGTAAAACTTCCAAATGTCTGCTTGAATAACCCCTTGATACTATTTCATTTTAAATGAAAATAGCTTTTTCATTTTAAATGAAAAAAACCTTCATTGTTATACTTTCTATTTTAGGATAACTTCTGATTATTATAGAAAGAATTTCACTCTCTCCCTTCATCCCTGCTCCTTCACTCAGCTGGATTTGCAGGAGATGCATTTAGCTAATAGAACAAGAAATTACAAGTGTATGAATAATTGTTTTTAAATGCTATTTAAAGTCCTATATATAGCATGAGTTTCCTGGAAATCTTTCCACATACTGTTTGGTAGGAAATAGTCTCCAAGCAGGTTACAATGTTAATTTGATAGCTAAACCTTTCCCAATAGTTTTGTTCTTGATTTGCTTGTAAAAGAAATCCCATTTTAGGCTGAGTGATTGCAATCAATTTGCTGTTACCAAGTTATCAGAGAAAGGAGCTGTACCACATCATATGAAAAAAAAATAAATCCCAAGCAATTAATGCTTGCAAAAGCATTCTTAAAATTCCATCCTGAAACCTGTGATTCAGGCCAGTTTTTATCCCAACTGCTCAGTAAAAATGCAAAGAGAGGTTAATATGATAAAATATGGGACTACTTAAGCTGTTAATTTTCTAGCCAAGTTTAGATGAATATCATGGACTGGGATGCTAAAAGCCATCTAACATAAATGTTTAATGAACAAATAAAGCTGTCAGAGGCAAATGTGCCCTGCACATTATGGATGGATTTGCCTTGGGTAGATCCTGCAATCAGAGCCATTGTCTGATCAAGGCCCAAAGTCTGTTTTCCACCACTTTAGTATTTTTTAATAATCTGCTCACAGGCTGCTTTTTGGGCTTGTGTGCCTGTTTTTCAGGCCAGAATTACAGGACCAGTTGTACAATTCTTCAGGCTTTCCAGGCTTGCAAATATTTTTATTGACTTGACCAAACTTCAGCTGTGAGCCTTCTGTCCAACTTCTAAAAATCCACAGAAATAAAGACAAAAATCTCCTTTTGCACCCAAACACAGGATCTCAGGGCTGGAATCCTTTAAAGGATTTAGCAGAAAGCAGCAAATTCCCTTGTAAAAGAAAATATAGTTTCTACCTCAAACACTTCTAACACAACCCACAGAACATCACCACCACTGCAAAGATCCATTTTCTCTATTTAATAATAAACCTTGAAGGGGTTTCTACAATATGTTTTTACGACTCCCTAGAACCCGTGTTTTCATTTCCATTTGGATATGTTTCATATAAGGCATTATTGATTTTTCCAGCCAACATGGATCTTTGGGAAAAAAAATAATGATTTAGCCTTTCACTATGGATTCTTCACATTTAAAGGCCTGTAGAATGGTTTTGGAATGCTGACTCACTGAGGTTTTTTTGCTTTTTAATTTATTTTTTTTCCTAGGGAGGTCTAATGCCTACCAAAACCCTAAGGTATGTAGTGAGGGAATATCTTTAAAATATTAAAAATTTTGTGCACAGTGGAAAAATTTTTATAAGCTCTGGTGAGGGTGATTATATGCATTTTCTTCAATACATCAGTAGAAATCACAGTAATTTCAGCAGTTCCTTGTGTGTAAAAGGGCATCACTTTTGTTGCAGATTTCCTACAAATGTTGCAATCAAAAGAGTTACCTTTGAACCCAAGCACTTCATTTTACTAAGACCTGGAAAGAAAATGAACATTTCTTTGGATAAAACAGATAATGTGACATTAAAGTCTGAAAAGTTGATGTTCCACAGTGTAGAAATAAATGGCCCAAACCTGGCAAACAGCATGTTCTACAAGAAAATAAATTAGAGTGGCATAACTATGGCGACTGCTGAATTTGTACTAATCATTTGTAAATGAAATCCTCTTTTCATTAGCATTTCCATGCTTGCATGCATAATTTACAACAAAGGTTTGCAGGCACTAACACAGTTTTCATAAATGAGTTGTAATTTTGGTGCTGCTGGAACCTTGGAAACTTTTTAATGCAGTTGGATTTTTACATAGGCAGAAAAGCATAACCTTGATTTTCTAAAAGTCAGATTTAGTGTTTAAAATGTATGCAACAGACCTGATTTCTATTCTGTGTTTCTTTTTGTAGCAGCCTGAATGCAAAATAAGTATAAAAAATGACCACAGCTACCAGATAGTGGTAAAATAGTGGGTTTAGGGCCTGTTTCCTGCAAAATGCTGGAATTGTTTTCTAGGTGGGCACAGGCTGAGAATAATGCAGGCTGTTGAATAGGGATTTAATACAGCTTTACCTAATAGGAGTAGGAAATTATATTAACTCCCTGGGATTTTAAATTATCTGACGTCGAGAATGCTGATCATTTTCTGTTATTCCTGTTGCAATTCTGATGGGGAAAGTTATTTTAGGGTATCTGGCTTGTGACCGTGTTCACAGGGGTTCTTGGATGAGGGAAGAGACGAGCATTTCTCTATATTTCAGAAGGCTTGATTTATTATTTTATTATTTATATTATATTAAAACTATACTAAAAGGATAGAAGAAAAGGTTTTATCAGAAGGCCGGCTAAGGTAAGAATAGAATCAGAAAGAATGAAACTTTGTAGCTTCTGTCTTGGACAGAGAGTCTGAGCCAGCTGACTGTGATTGGCCATTAATTACAAACAAACCAACATGAGACCAATCCCAGATGCACCTGTTGCATCCCACAGCAGCAGATAATCATTGTTTACATTTTGTTCCTGAGGCTTCTCAGCTTCTCAGGAGGAAAAATCCTAAGGAAAGGATTTTCATGAAAAGATGTCTGCGACACTGGCTGACTTTATGTTTTGAGAAAATTTAACTGTGGCTCCAGTCTGGAAGTGTTCAATTATGCTTCTAGAAATAGGTTGAAAACCATAACTCTGAGTAGTCAGTTGGCCACATTTTGAAAATTGGCTGCATATTTTGTTTTCGTTTTTCGTGGTTCCTTTGTTTTTGCTTTCGCTTGCACAAATGTCCTTGAAACAATGGGGAAGCTCCTGAGAGCTGGGACACAGAACATGGCCGGGGTGGATGGGTTCTTCTGCACCTCTTTCCTCTCCGTTATCCCAGCATTTGTGCAAGGAAAGGAACAGAAAATCCATTTCCGTGCTCCCATCTTGCAGCAAAAGCCCAGCAGCAGCTCAGAACTGGCTGAGGAGAACGGGGTGAGGTGGGATTGTGTCCAAAGCCTCTGCAGGGCTGGGAAGGGCTGCCTGCTCCCCTGCCCTGTGTCATCAGAGCCCTGCTGGGCACAGAGGGCAGCAGGGATTATTTTCATGAAGCAAAATCCATTCAGAATTCATGGGATGTCTGTTTCGTTGGCTTCAATGGATTTTGCTTGGTGGGAGCAGCAAAATATCTCACTTATTGTTGGTGTCCCTCAGCTCTGCACGGCCCTGGGCCTGCCCCTGCACTCAGGAGGGGGAGCAGCACTGGAATTGTGTGACCATTAAACACAAGGAAATTAAAGATTGAGAGGCTTTAAAATCACATTTCTATGTGGGTCATGAGAGTGAAGGTTCTGGCTTGTGGGAGCAGCAGATTTCTGAAAAATGTGCTTGAGAGGGTGGTGCAGATTGAGGATGGGCATGGCCCTGCACAGTGGGCTCTGATGAGAGCAGGGTGAGATCCTTCTCTCATCTTTGACTTTTATTTCTTGGGGGTTTTGGTGGTGTAGGTAAGATAATACAACCCCCCATAAACCAATATATTTATCCCACGAAGATTAGAACTTGGATTTCATGGGGAAAGCCAGAACAAACCCTCCTGCAGCTCTGCTTGGCAGTGGGGTGAGGGATAATTTCAATGCCCCTTTTTAATCAGTATCTGAGTGGGAACCAAATCTTGCAGCCCAGCCATGTCCTGCAGTGGTGTCAGGCAGGCTGTGCTCATCCTCTGCTGCTTGGGGATGGAAATTGAATGGTGACAAATACACAGAGCAGTGCATTGCCTGGAGACTGAAATCAATGCTTGCATGTGCTCAAACAAAATTATTTTTCACTTGCACCTCTTTTAAGTGAAGTCATTTTAAAGGGGCTGCGTATTTTGTACTTTGCATGCATTGCTTTTGCCTTCCTGAAGAAAAATATCTGAGCAATAAATCATCACTAGAGGAAGTTTTGCCATGTTTAGTGATTTCATGAGAGATATTTTTCTACCTATATATTATGCAAATACTTCTCAGGCATATAGGAAACAGAAATTGGCTCATTTTACACAGATCTGAGTGTAAAATGTCTGTGGGTTTGGGGATTTTTTCTTTCTGGGCTAACTTTACAAACCAAATTGGTTAACAGGAATGTGTGCATCAAATTTTTTATAAGATTCAGAATTTACAGCCCCCATTACTTCCAGTGAAAGATCTGCCTTTTGTGTGTTTTGAACACCAAAATTCAAAGTGGTTTTTGGGCAGTTTTAGTGTAGGGTTATAAGGAAGAATTTTAGTGTGGTAGTAAAATCTTACATCTGCTTTATGAGAGAGACAAATGCAGGTTTCTTAAGCAGAATATTGTCATGTAGAATGCTTGTAAGATTTGTTAGAAAATCAAACTTTAAAGACTGTCATTTTCTTTTGAGAGACAATTTAGATCACAACATTACCAAAAAAATTCTTATAACTCTAGTTAAAGTTAGTATAAAGAACTCCCTCTAAAGTCTCAATGACTTTAAACTACTTTTTTAAAAAATTCATTACTTAAGAGGAGATAAATCTAAGCTAAAATATCTACATTGAGGCATTAAAAATTTGAGAAATTAAAATAAACACACATTCTTCTTTTTTGCCTTGAAAGGTGACCAAAGCCCAGCTTCCGAAGAGTTTAGAAGTAGTTTATTTGGCCCCTTGGTGTTTTAAAGCTCTAAATATCTGTGTGAATATTTTATTATCGATTATATAATGTATTTGATATATTGATTATTTTATCAGTGACCATACAAAACTGAGTGAAGCTGTTGTGGGGGCAGACCAGTTTGGCTCACTGGAATTTCCCATGGAGGAGCCCTGGAGGATTTACCCAAAGATCAGAGCAACATTTCTGTTGTGTTACATGTGTAATTCAAAGGAAGAATGAAATGGAGGAAAACATTTTCCTCAGATTTTTTTCCTCTTTTCACCCATTTTTGAGAGGTATTTTTGTTTTCTGCATGGAAGGGACACAGGATCTTCAGTTTTCATGGAAACAGAATTGTCCCAGTTGTGTGTATTGGCTTTTCTGGATTCTCTGAACCATAAATTCTTGAAAATTTTGCCCAAACCAACCAAATTCCACTGAAATGATAGAACTGCTGAAAAATATTTGAGCTCAGCCTGGGTCAGTCTGTCCCCAGGGCACGAGGAGAGGATTGGGATCAGCAGAGGAGCTGCAAGTTCATCTCCTGGCCATAGACAGCATCAAGGGCACAGAAAAGCAGAAGTGATTCCTTGAAATGAACAATTCCACAGTAATAATACTAATACTAATACTAATATTAATAATAATAATAATAATAATAATATTGAAATACCACTGAATGGGGGTACCCAATTTTAGAATTATTTAGAAGATCTGCATTTCAGTAGAAAGAACAATTCCCTCAAAATTCAAACCTTTTGGGGAGATCTCAATTTGCCCGCATTAATCCAAAGTTTGTTTTTATGGTTTAGAGCCCCTTAAATGGAAAACTGGTGTAATGGACTTCAAAATTACTCCTTTTTTTCTCCTTGCTGACCTTGTGTTTAAGTCAGAGGAGTTGAATGAAATTTATTGGCAGCTTTTATAATTGTTTTGAAACCACTCTGCCTTCTCGCTTTGTAACTGAATGAGTTGGCAAAGCTTTGCAGAAGAGCCAAAAGGTCACTGGAAAATTGCTGGCCTCAGCCTTACTTAAAACAACATTTGTTAACTTAACTTACATTTACTCTTAAAAACAAATTCACAGTTTAAAACACTGGTAGAACATGGATTGGCCAATTATAGTGGAACTTCTCAAGGCACTCCCCATAATTTCCATCTTTTATGGAATATAAATATAATTCTATATTTATAAATATAATAAATATGGAATTCTAAATATAAGTAAATATGGAATTATAAATATGGAAATTACATAAATATAATTTCCATATTTTATGACCTTATCAATACTTCTGTTCATCTGAGGAAATACTTCTCATTTCCACTGGCAATGTTGCTCTAGTCTGAAATAATCCAAATTATCCCATTGCATAAGACCCCCAGCTCCAGAGAAATTGGGCAAATGGAAACAAGGATTCTCTGAGACTTTAAAAGTTGCAACTACATTTTCCTCTGGGGAGGCTTGGAAACAGAAATATTGCAAAGTAACTGTTGGCATTTCAGGATGTTCACGGCTGCGTTCAATTTTAACAAGATTTAGCAAATTCTCCTTCCTCAGTTCAGAAACTCAGCTGAAAAACTCTGTATCAATCTTTGAGGTAGCTGAATAATTCCCTAATTCCTCTGTGTAACTCAGGTAACAAACAAAAAGCTTGCAGCAGCATGAAAACTTTAAGGCTTATAATCATGGCCTATACAAATAGCAGTATTGTGTTAGATGTGTTTCTGTCACCAGATTTCCTAGGGATAAATTGACAATAAATTGTATTTTTTTCTTATTATTTTGGAGTGCTGTTGCAGTTTGTCTTTCCCAAAACCTAATTAGGCTTATGTATCATACACCACTCAAAATTGTTCTGTCGAGCCTGGAGTTAGGCTGATTTGTTCCATTCCAGGGTGAGAATTTTCCTTCTAATACTTCTCCTGGGAATCTTTAAGCAAGAAAGGCATCATTTCCATTAGGATTGCTTCACTGTACACTCACACCAAATTTTGGCTGTTTGTATATTCTTGTATATCATTGCTCTGTGTTCTGGAAAAATAAAGGAAAATAATAACAACACAATCTCATTACTGCTGGAGAAAATATAAGGTTTTTTTTTCAACTAATGCATCAGTTCTGACAATTTTCTTATTTATGAACAAGTTCAAATCATTTATATCAAAACTGAGACAATTCAAGATCTGAAAAAAACCCGAGTACATTTTTGTTATTTGAAATAAAAACCCAAACATACAGTATTTGTGTCAGGTGTGCCTTAATTCATTATAACCCTTTCAAAGTCTGTTTGGAACAGTTCAGAGAACAGAGCTGACAACCACGAGTATTTTGCTTTGGATTAACAATTCATTGGCTTGGGTTTTGTTTTTGAAGCAGAAATCCTCCATCTCTGTGCTGCTTACTTAGGAAAGAGGATTTGTTTGTGCACCTTACCTTTTATTCCCTGCTTTTGATAAGGGTGCAGCTTTGCTGCTTGGCATTTCCATGGTATCAAAGGTAGACATTAGAAATCCAAATAATCCTTATTTGCTGGAAGGGAAAGCTGGGAACCAAAAAAAAAACCCCAAAAAGTGATTTTAGAATTTTCACTGTGTTTTAGAACAGAATAAGGGCCCAAGGTATTGCTGTTCATTGTGGATGCAGATTGAAGCCACAGACAAAATTGTATTTTCTTTCTGATGTACTGCTTGGGATTACAATTTTTACTTTTATGTGACCATATATGTTCCATTAATTCAAATGGGAAATGGATGCATGTTTTGCAGAGAGAACAGATTTCATTACTCTTGGTAGATTATTGCTCCCTGCTGTCAAGAAACAAGGTGGATATTCTGGTCCAGATAATTTATTTACTCTAGTCAACTGAAACACAACATTTTACTGGGTCTTTGTCAGAATTAATATCGTTTCCATGGCTGAAGAGAATCTGGCTCGTGAAATTTATAATTCTGTCTTGATTTCAGATTTATTGGCAAATCTGGTCCCTGTTTCTGAGAACACACAGAAAATTGCTCCCATACTGGAGATTTTTGTGAGCAATTACACAAATGGGAACTTGTAACAACTCTGTTTCTTTTGTTCTGGGATATCCCTATTTTTTATCCAGTTTTATTTTAGAAATCAATGTATTACACTAAGATTGTAAAACAGCATTTGCTTTAGTATTTCTTGAGGTTCTGTCTACTAAGGCTGGAGTGAGAATGTGAAAGGCATTTAGGTTTCTTTAGGTCTTTGGACAATTCAGGTCTTTAAACAATTAGGTCATTGTCTTCTTGATAAGTAAAACATTAGATTCCTGTTTATTCTTCAGTATAGTGTATAAGGAATAACCAAGTTAATGACTTAGAACCAATATTTAATTCAAATAATTAGGGAATTTTTTTTCAGGAAGATCCTGAACTGTGAAATTTGAAATGTGACCCAGTCCCAAGGATTGCCACAGAAATGGACACAGCACCAACATTGACCCCCACAGGAGCAGGGTGTCACTGATTTGGTTTAATAGTTAATTTTTTAATAATAGTTTTAATAGTTTATTTTTTAATAATTAATTGTCTTTCTTGCTTACTCTGGAGGTCCTCATTTCTCTTTACTTTTGTCTTAAATAATATTCACATTTCATCTTCCATACTGTCTTCTTAACAGCCTTTGTAACAGAATTTCACGTCATCAGTGGATAATGCTCCCATCCTGTTGGGAATTTCCCTCAGCTCAGCTGAAGGCACATGTGTTTCCTCTTAACAAAACCTCTTTTGCCAATTTAGGTGTTGCAGGTGAGAGCTTTTGAACAGCTCCTGGTGGGTGCTTTGGGGCAGTGGAGGAAGAGCAAGCTTGGGTTGGATGTTTGTGGCTGTTTTACCCCATCAGAAACTGCTTGGTGATGAGAGGAATCTGCTTTATACCCTGGAGGTATCACAGGTATGATTATAGATGATTTTTTTCTTAATAACTGTGGATTTAAACTCAGAAAATGAGTTCTTTCTAACTCTACTACCATAGACTTAAATACCAAGAGTGTTCTCTGTTTATAAAAGGTTGGGGTTGTTTTCAGAGCTTTCTAAACTTTTTTGTCTGAGTAAAAGAGTTCAGATTTTGTGCTGAGTCAGAAAAAATGCTGTGCTGCCAAATGAAGCCACTTGTTCATGAACTCCTCTCCTTGTAGTAGATTGAATAGTCAAGTAGGGCAGAAACTTGTTTTTCTTTATGTTCTGAGTGGATACCCTAGCTACAAGAAATACAGAATTGCCCCTACAATTATTAATTGCAGCATCTTCATCTAAGGAAAGGCCTCTCCTTGTCTGAGATAAAATTATGCCTGTAAATTGCTTTATAGCTGAACCAGAAGCTGCTCCTGGTGCTTTAGCATCACTGGTATCTCTTAATCAAACCTCTGTCACTGAAATATAAATTAGTTTTAAATTGTGTAGTATAAGTTTTGTTATCCTTTAATGAATTAGAAATTATGTGCATATGGGAATTTCAAAACATATTGGGCTTTTCAATTTAGGTATAAATCATGTGCAGGTTTTATTTCTATTGCTGGACCTTTGTTGATGGGTTTTTTTCCTGAGTATTGGGGAAGTGTTGTAATGAAACAAGTATTTCATCCTGGGTTCTGGTGTGAGCAGCTGTCTCTTCTCCTCTGAGTGACTCCTAAATAATTCCAAATTATCTGACTGCCCCTAAATCATCTTTCAAGCTTGGATTTCTCCTTGAAGATGCCTGGTTAGTGCTTAGTGTCCTACCCAGAAAATGGTCAGGAGGAGAGGAGCACAGGGATATCACAGTGGCATTGTCACAGGGCCATTGGATCCCTGGTTTTTGAGAAGGGTTTTGGGGCATCTTTTTGTGCTTTGGGGTCCCTGAAGTGTCCATGAAGCCACAAAAATCCTCTCACACATGGGAGAACCATGGGAGAAATCCCAGTAGCGAACCTGGGGAGCTGGGAAGGGGCTGGAAAAACTTGGGAATCTCTTTCAGTGCTGAAGGAACTCAACTGGGCTGCTTAGCTTTCCTTCACCTCATCACAAAAGTCATGAAAAGCTCTGTGAGAGCACAGAAACCTGCAGAAACTCAAATTATTGTGGTATTTAGATCCATCTGCCTCGTCAGGAACAGGTTCCCCAGGGAAGTGGTCACGACCCCAAGCCTGCCCAAAATCAGGAGGACCTTGGACAATGTTTTCAGGCAGAGGTTGGGATCCTGTGCAGGGTGGGAGTTGGATTTTGATGGTTCTTGTGGGTCCCTTCCAACTCAGGGTATTCTGTGATCTGAAAAAAAAACCAACATGTATTTATTCTTTTCCCCTATAAAGTTCAGAAAATATTGTAGAGAACATTTCTCTGGAGTACAGAATCCTGTGCCTGTCTGAGAAAACAATTTAAATTTGAATAGAAGATTAAAAAAAGCCTGACTATTTAATAACATCAGAATTTAATGGACAGCAGTTTAAACCAAGTTTTCAAAGTCAGCACGACTGCACTCTGTGTGTCACAGGTTCTGAAAAGCACCTCAGAGGGAGATTTGATGAGAATTGATTGTAGCCTTATCACTGTGAATTTGTTATCAGATAGGAGCTAACTGTGGCAGGTGTTTGTTTATCTGGGTTAGATAAGGCTGGCTGCAAAAATGAGGAGGTCCCTTCATGGCCAGGGGATGTGGCAGGGCTTGTTATGAGAGAAGGAAAAGTTGAATTTTGAGGAGGTGAAAAGAAAATTGTCAGGAACACTCACATTGTTGGGTTTGTTGGGGGTTTTTTTGTATATGCTTTCAACTTTAATAGGTTTGCTCCTAGTGTTTGTACATAGTACAAATTTCTGTGAATGGGCAAGAAATGTACTTGTAGAAGGGATTAATATTTGTTCATTAATGCTGTGCTGACCATGGTAAAAACTCGTTAATAGAGTCAGAAAAATGGAAAGAGCTGAGAAAAAAGAAGATAGAAAAATACACAAGAAAATTATAATTTTTATTTAACATCTCCTAAAGGCTTTTATTCTCATGTGTTTTTTGTCAGTATGATCTAATGAGGGAAAGTATGAGAGATTATGAAATGTTATCAGCAGGGAGGATGAAGTCAGCCTTCAGATCCAGTTTCTGGCACTGTGGATTGTTAGGTTGGAACTGGAATTTGGTGCCTGAATCACACAACAGCAGCTGTTCTCACATAGTGGGTGCTGGTATCTACCAGAGTTTAAACAACTATTGTTTGATAAACATAAATTAGGTAAAAGCTAAAACATGATTTAGCTAAAAGCTATCCCTTAACTCTTTATGGATCACCACATTGCCTCAGAAGTCAAAATACAGTTTTATTCTGGAGAAAACTGTTATTACACACAATTAAATAGTAACGCACAATAAAAACTGAACCTGTAAAAACCCAAAGTTCTAAATAGATTCCAAAACTTCCATTACTTTGTGTTTTAAGAGCGTAAATGAAGAGAGCAGTACTTTATTCTGCATGAATTGCAATGCTCACAGTTGTTCATTTAATAACCCCAGCCACTTACCAGAGATGTCTTGAAAAAAAAATAAAGTCTGAGCATTTTAAAATATCCCATGTGCTCCATAAATGCAATTAAAGAATTTTAAATTCGTTCTCTGAGCAGAGATTTTTCCCTCCATGTTTATGAGGTATAGAGGACTAAAATTTGGTTAAATTTTATTTACAAATATATAAAAATATAATGATGTGATTTCTGCAAATGTTTTTTTTTAAACACTTAATAAAGCAGAGGCTAAGCTGTTTTATGAATAATTGAGGCTAAGAGAATGACTCCCATCAGACTACTTATTATTTTTCTGAGAAAATATCTTTTATAAAATTTAATGATTCTTAAACCCATGTTATTTGTGGAGCATTACATATTCCTGCCTGCTTGCTCCTTCCATTTCTTTCTCACACACACATGCAGGAAAAGGAAAAGTACTTTATTAATTAAACAACCACAACACATTGTCCTGATGTGTCAATCTCCTTTTCCAATCTCATTATATTCAGGTGCTGGATGATATCAGCTACAAATTCCTGACATTTCATTTTGTGTCCTGTCACCACCTATGGAAAGCAAAGGACAGCTTCTCTTGATCAATATCCCCCCCTAAAAAATAAAGCAGATTTGGTTAACCATATGTTAACCATAGGTTTTCTCAGGCAGTTTGTAAAAATAAGGTGTAAGGGAATGCGTTGGGGTTGTTTTCCTCTGAGAACGATTTTACACAAATCTGATGTTTGGGAGTCCATGGAATAAAGTGCTGAGATTACCCAGAATATTTCTTTGTGCAACTTGATGCCTTACCCAGGCTGACCTAGAACAGAGGCTGGACAGAGTTAAAGAATAAAGCAGGGATTTATTAGGAGGCCTCTATGGATCCACCTTGGGCAGCACCCAAGATGAACCAAAATGGCCCCAAAATGCACGGCCGGGCACGGGCTCTGTCCCTGGGATCAGTTCTGCTCCATTTGCCCCTTGCAGTTCATTGTCCCATCCCAGCTTTAGCCCCTGCAGTCCCACCCTGTTTGTTTTTCTCTCTCCAGCCCACGGTGTTTGTGCTCCTGGGCTGAGATTTGGGTCATTTGTCCTTGGTGCCCAGCTGGAGCAGGAATTGTTTTGTCTCCCTGCTCTGTGCACAGAGCTCACCATGCCCTGATATGAATCCCAGACCCACACACCAAAGCAGCACAGAATGTGAAAAATATAAAAGCCAAAACCTGAGACGTCACCTCTAGGTGTTCATCAGAAGAATGTCCCAAACTGCAGTGACTCAGCAGAGCTCGATGGTGCTGCCTCATTGAGGTGGGTTATCTTTTACAAGTCCAGCTTTGCTGTGGTACTTCAAAATAAAAGCAAAATTTTAAAAATCCAGCTGTCTGTCCTCTCTTGGGCAGTGCAGTTCCAGCCGCCTCCCTCCTCGTGCTCATTCTCCCCTGGTGATTTGCATTTCAGGATGCCCTGACTTGGCGAGCCAACGTTTTGTTTGTTGAGCAGTGATGAATGCTGTGGAGGCTTTGTTTAGGAAGCTGAATTATTAATTCATCGTACACAGAGTTATATCCCAAACAAAGCCTGGAGCTCAAAGCTCCCTAGTTCTGAGGAGGTTGATAAACAGGTCCTGCTAATCTGAAAAGATTAGCTGCCTTGTTATTAGAGGTAAATAAATACTTAACTTCAGAATTATTTTCTCTCCTTTCTAATCCAGAGGAAGGTTATGATGTCCTTTCTGGATAAGTTTTCTTCTGAGCATCTCCTCTGCCAGAATTCAAGGAGTGTTTGGGCAATGCTGTCAGACACCTGGTGGGAGGCTTGGGCTGCTCAGGAGCTGGAATTTGGGATCCCTGTGGGTCCCTCCCAGCTCAGGATATTCTCTGTGCTGTCCATTCCATTGCCATCCGTTTGCTTGGTGTATTTCCTAGGCAGGCTAACAAAGTCAGGCCCAGTAAAGCCTGGATTTCCAGCAGCTCTGACTTGTGGCCTTGGAGACACTTTGGGATAGCTCAAGCACCAGCGGTAAAAATCTCCCCCATTTCATCCACAGAGTGAAATGTGGAAGTATTTGCAAAGATAATGATGGAATTAGGAAATTTGCCTCTTTGCACAGTCAGCAGGGACTGAGAATTTCACAGAGACCAAATCTCTCTCATAGTCGTTCCAAAGGAGATGATCTGTCCCAGCTGCAGGATGTCCCCTGAAAATGTATGTTTTCATTTTTTTTCTCAGATTGTTCATATAACTTATGAATATTAATAATTACAAGAAACTTCCTCTGAGGACAGTAATAAAAGGTGTGCTGGGCGAACTCAAGGATTTTTTTGGTCCCCAGGATGCTGTCTCTGTCCATGGTGACCAGGGAGCAGTGAGAACTCGCTGTGTCTGTCTCACACCTTCTGCTTTCATGGTGACTCAGAACTCCAATCCATGTCCTGGGCTGCAGGGCTGCAGGCCTTAGGATGAGTCTGAATCAAGTAGGGTGTTAATTTCCCTCTTTATCCATCATGGGAATCCCTGCTGCCATGGTTGGATGGCTTCAAACATCACAAAAAATTACATAAATCTCACCATACTGAGGTATTTCCCCTGCTCTGTTTATTGTTTAGTTACTGGTTCAAGATTTTGTATATTTTTAGATCATTAAATTTGAGTAAGGCTTAAATGTACCTAATGGCTGGCTAAATTGGCTATAGGGTATTTGTGTCAATGAGGAACAAAATCATATTACAGAACTATATAAATAGACTAAGACAACTCAAATTGTCAATATGCTGAAAATTACCCAAAGAAAGCAATTAAAACTCCAATCCATGACTGAATTGCTATTGGTTGTAAGTACAGAGAATCATTGTACACATTTTATTTTTAGGATACTACATGATCAGGGGTACTGTGACAGAGTGTCTTGTCAATAGATAATTATAAAAGCAAATTTATATATCATCATGCTAAAATAAAATGCAAATCCCAACCAGCATTCTTCCAAACAGTTCAATGGCCAGAAAAGATTGGGGAAAAGCTGAAAACTGCAGATAAACTAATCTTAGAGCCTGCAAGTTTCTATAAGTTTCTGTGATGAAGACTGAAGATATAAATGTATATACTGTAGTTTTTGGTTGTACCCCACTGTAAATAGAGGCAGGAAAGAAAACAAACAAGAATATTTGTGAGGAATTTTGCAAAGATTCAAATTAGCTTAATATAAACTTAGTATTTGTGCTTCAGAGTCTTGCAGAAGGATGTTTATATTGCTTAGTAGAACTACAAAACTGACATACCTTTATTCATGTTGTGAGGTCAAAAATAATAGACTAAAATTACCATTTCTTAATTTTTTAAATGGATTTTGACACCGGGAGGGCCCATAGAGCAGAACTCTTTGAGTGAGCCCCCAGTTTATTTAGAATTAATTAATTTATTTTCCTTAATGAAAGTTCAGTTGTTTTCGTGTTCTGAATGCATCTATTCAAACACAGTGTGAAAGGCTTGGACCTGCAGAAATATCAGGCAGCATCCAAATAAATGATGTGTAAATTATGCATATCACAATAAAGCTTGTATCAATAGTCCTTTAAATTGTGTTATAAGACATTGGAAAATCCAGGACATGGGCTACGTGTGTGAAAACGTGAATTTTTCACCAACTCCTGAGCTGTGTGAAAACTGTGCATCACTGTGGGTCTTAGTAGGACCAGTTAGGAGTGGAGCAGAAAAACTGCAGCCCTGTGAAAATTGAGAGGGTGGTTTCAAAGCAGAGACCGAAATGTGGGAATTTGTGGTGCACCAAGAGCCTCTGGGGAAGGAGCTGCTGCTGATAAATTAGCAGAGCATATTTAGGAAACACAGATGCCTAATATTTTTGTTTGAACAGTAATGTGTTTTCTGAATCATTGCATTCATTTTAGAGTCTTGATTAAGATACTTCTACAGTAATGGAACAGGTTATTTGCATTTTATGCCAAATAACTGATTATGCTTATTTGTAATTTATGTGTTGTGAGGTAAAAAATCTTTTGGTATCTGAGAGCAGTCTAGATTATTTAGCCTGGCTTGTTTGATGGTACCTGTTGATTTTAAGGTGTGTGGAGCTGGAAATAGAAGTAGAACTTTTAGCAATATTAAGGAAAAGGAGCAGCAAAACAAACCCCACTGCATCAAGTAATTTTTGTTCTATTCTTCGTACACTTCTGCATATCGCTGATAAAAATATAGAAAGTGTTATGAAGAAAGAAAACTTACTCTATGAAAGAACACCAACAAGAAGTTGGACTTTGCATGTTGTTCTATTAAGACAGAAAATATAATCCTCCAGAACAGAGATTACAACTAAAATTCAATATTTTTGAGTGGTTAATGCTTTCAATTAATGGTATTAACTTGAACTCTAATCTTGGGAATTTCATTGTCTTTCAAAACATTTGTTCCACCACTGTTCTGGTTGTTCCTACACTGTGACCAGTCTGTGTTGGGTTGCAAGAACAGTTTCTGCTCAGAGTCCCTGTGTTTAATTAAGGAATAATTCTGTACCTCTTAATTTATTTTTTATGCAATACACTGGCCATGGGGATTTACATTTCTTTGTACAAAATGAAGCATTTTTGAGCTACAAATGAAGCTTTCTGGGGCCTTTTCAGGCAGCCCAGAGCCCAGCTGGTCCTTCTGGAAATGAGGATTTCTGTCTTGCATGGATTGTGTCTGGATGGCATTGGAGCAGTTCTGCAGGAAAGGGTTAAAACATTCCAGCCTCTCTGCTAGGAAAAACAAGGAAGATATTTGGAATATTCCACTGACTTGCTTGTGGAATAATAATTCGGTGCATATTTCCTGATTTGTTTGAGACGCAGTAGTTTTGCGTTCCACTAGAATTCTAGGAGAAAGCTAATTAACCTTTATAAAATAATTCACTGGGCTCTCAAGGCACAACAAACACTTAGGGAAAACAAGCACTGGTAGCATGCAAAGGCTGGCACCTTCCTTTTTGTCATCTGCAGAAGACGACCAGCTTTAAGAGATGTCTTTACAGCTGTGGCAACAAACTGAGTCAAAGCTTTATTTTGATTATGTCTGCCCATTTTTCATTATTTCTGTAAAGGCTTTTTCAATCTTGATTTTCAACTCAGAATTTGATTTTCCTCCAGTATGGAAAAGTTGATTTATTTTAGAAAAAATTTATTTTCTGTTCACCTGGTTTACACAATGAAATCTGAGCAAATTGGATTTCACTCGTGGCTCAGTCACAGGAGCAAAATGATGTGCAACTCTCTTGATAATGGTCATGAATACATCTCCTGACATCCATTTCCTCTGCACCTTTTTTATGGTTTTCTCCTCATTACCTCGATTTCCTCAGCGAAGTCCAGAAAAATAATATCAGTAGGTTTTATATTGTGCCAAATAAAATTATGCCATTAAAACTGAACTCCACAGGACGTGGATGACACAGGCAGGAATGTGGAACAGCATTTTGGCTTTCGTGAGGGAAGTTTTCCTCATTTTGGAAAGCAGCTCCTTCTGTGTCCTTCTAATCCTGGTTCTTTCCCTGTTTGTTCTTCTGACTCATGAGAATAATGGAGGCAGGGATGCAGATGTTTCACCCATTATATGAATTTTAAAACAAACTAATGTAGACTGAATCATCTGCATGACTGAAATGCTGATTTTATATTTCTTTAATGTGTTATTTCTCTTGGAATAATTTTTCTTGGCGTTTAACTGTGCATCTGATGTTGCTGGAATTGAGTTTTCTTTGTTTACATCCCCTAACATGAATGTAAATATGTCATGCTGCAGGTTTGCACAAAATGAGTACATGTTTTCTGAGCATTTAGTGCTGCTGGAGCTTTTGTGTGTCAGGTGAGAAGCCTTTTAAAAAGCACTGAGAGCAATAAAAATGAAGAAAGGCTTTTTCAGGGTATTTATTTTACTTATTAATGAAAATAGCGAGTCTCTCCTGTAGCTTTTTGTTTTGGCCTTTAACTTTTCATTAATTTCCTCTGTGAAACAAGCTTGTTCAAAGAATTAGTTCAAAACAGCCTCAAATTGCATTTAAAATTAATATATTTTCCGTTTGATGTTTAATGTGCTGCTGCTATCCAAACCTTGACCTCTGCCAGGGGCGTTCTCAGCCTGGCAGCTGGGTGATAATGAGGGGACTTTGCTGGGTTTACAAATAGTTTGGAGAGAGAGTAACAAGATTAGATTGCTGCTCCCTGGAGCCCTGCAACCCAGTAAATATTGGGATGGCAAAGTGAGGATGGAGAGGATTTGCTGCCCTGAATTTCCTGGTGAATCCAGGCTCCCGTTCTGGTGTTGAGAACCAGGAGGAGCTGCTGTTGTTGGTCTGCCCAGTGATCTGAGGCTCAGAGGATCAACCCCAGCCTATCCAAAATTCCTTTGTGCCTCTTACTGCACAAGCACAGCCACATTGAGGGGTTTGCTCCTGCCAGCTGGTTTTTATCATAGCAGGGGAGTCCCTGAGAGGAAGAGAAGCTTTGCTAAGTCCATTTCACCATTTTGTGCTCTCCCTCTTTGCCATACGCAAACTCTCCTCTGTGCCTGCAGCAGTTTGCTTCTGTCACAGACATCTTTTTGTGAAAATCCTTTTCTTGGGATTTTTTTTCTTGTTGAGAAGCTGAGAGGCTTCAGGAACAAAATGCAAACAATGGTTATCTGCTGCTGTGGAATGCAACAGGTGCATCTGGGATTGGTCTCATGTGGATGTATCTGATTAATGGCCAATCACAGTCAGCTGGCTTGGACAGAGAGCCTGAGACAGAGCCTTTGTTATCATTTTTGTCCTTTCTATTCTTAGCTTAGCTAGCCTTCTGAGAACCTTTCCTTCTATTCTTTTTAGTATAGTTTTAACATAATATATATAATAAAATAATAAATCGAGCCCTCTGAAATATAACGTCAAATCCTCATCTCTTCCTTCAACATAAAACCCCTGTGACCACTGTCACATGCTTCCACTCATGTTTTTTTGGGTTTTTTTAATGAAATTTTCTCTCCTGCTCCCACTTGGGCAATTTTATTTTCTGAAGTCAGGAGGAGATGCACAGCCATGTGTGGCTCACACCCAGGATCCTTCCCAGCAGCACTGGGCTGGATTTCAAGTGGCTCCAAGGGGACTGTGGAAGGAGCCAGCAAACCCTGCTGAATGAGGTTTGTGAGTGTTGAGCAGTGTCTGATACCCCAAACAGCATCTGCAGCAGGGCATGGGGTCCCAAAGGTACCAGGGCTGAGAGGATTGAGCCTCACCTCTGCTTTGCCCCTCTTAGTTAATAGGAGAAAGGCAAAAACTCTTCCTCGGGCTTGATTCCCTCTCTGTTTCATCCCTAAAATATAAGGAAATAATCTGATTTCATAGGCTAAAGATCACAGAAAATCTGTACAGATGTTGTAGTTCTCCAATGGTCAAAGCAGAAGGGCAGTGCTCCTTTATGGCCATAAATAATTCAGCCTGGCTTTGCTCTGGCCCATGCAATGGATGATGAGTTGGAGAGCACTTCCTCCCCTCTATAATCTGTTTTACATTGCAATAACTGCTTAAAAATGGTTCATTTGAA
Organism: Melospiza melodia melodia; assembly: GCF_035770615.1. Classification (NCBI taxonomy): domain Eukaryota; kingdom Metazoa; phylum Chordata; class Aves; order Passeriformes; family Passerellidae; genus Melospiza; species Melospiza melodia. The sequence goes on along the minus strand of NC_086209.1, from coordinate 17,560,326 downwards.
TTTTATACTAATAGAGGCTGTATTCTGGTTCAGTTTCTCAGAAATTGACTTTATTTTGAGGGCAGCCTCTTCAATTTCAGAGGGTATGGGGAGTTCTCAAGGCACTGAAAAGCTGCTCTGATGTTGCACATTAGATTTTGGGGAAGGGTGAGTGGGTAGATTGCAAAAAAACTGTTATCTTCTTTTTTTTTCTTTTTTTTTTTTTTTTATTTTTCCATGTCACACTCTTTACTTCTAGATGCCCATGAACAAATAAAAGGAATTAAACCAAAGGCACGAGATGCCAAATTCATTTTAATAAGAGTTCACTGAAAGCCCGGAGGTGACAAACTTCAGGAAGTATTAGGGAATATGTGCAAGCAAAAGGAAACTTGTGACTTCAATAAAGAAATCTCAGCAATATGCCCTCTGAGGAATCTCTTAACAGCTTCTCCAAAGATTTACACCACCACACTTTTCCAGCAGGGCTGTGCCACGAATGTGGAATAATATTTCTGCTTGTGACCAAACATGCAGTGTGCTGGCTGCACAAACAGCTCTGAAATCAGATTTTTTCAGTGTGAGCAGTGCATGGTTGTTGTTTTGGCGCTGAACTGGGTCAAGCTGGGCTTTGGAGCAAGTGGAAATCCCATCCTGCAGCTCTGCTGGTGCTGGATTGCACGGACAGAGAGGGGTTTGGCACATGGAGCTGCCAGCTCAGCACATGGGCAACTTTCATGGGTGAAGGCTGATGTCCAAACTCTGTGCTGAAAAGCAAATTTTAGGGCTGGTGGAAAAGCTCAGGGCTCGTTGGTGTTGGATACTGATGGGGATGGCAAACTGCACTGAGGGTCTGGACACTCCCTGTCCCCCCCTCTAAAATCACCCAGAAACATTTGGAGGAAAAAAAAAAATGAGAAATTAAGCCCTCATTTCAAAGTTTATCTGTTACTATGCATTCATCACAAAATGTATCTTATATTTTAAAAGACTTGTTTGGTAAGCAAGAATATCAGAGTTACTTATAGATAACAGGGTTATGCTCAGTCCCAAATGCTTTTATCTGCTCCAGCCCCAGCTCTGACTAAATGAAAGCCTTCACCTGCCTTCCATTTGAAAAACAGAATATTCATTAGATATCTATAAAAAAAAACAGGCTCTATAGCCTCTTATATCTAACCAAGGCTTTCAACAGATCAAATGTATTTCCCAAAATAAAGATAAAGCAGAATGTTAGTTTGTGAATCATTCTGTATTTCAACCACTTAATGTACTTCAAGCACACATACACAATCAGGACCAGAAAGCTGGCTCAGAAATTATAAACAAATTGCAGCTCTTTGAGACATCTTATAAATTTTTTTTTCCCCAGCTGCATTTAAATAATAAGAGCTCTTCCTTGTTTTGGGCATCCTTGTTTTCATATCTGTTTTGAAACCATTTATGCTAAATAAGGAATTGAATAGACAGATAATTAGCAGATTGCAAAGCAGTGTCTTAACTTTCCTGGTGCTCCTTAGCTGCAGAAGAGGCTTTGCAAAGATCTTTTCGGCATGAAACCAGTCTACCAAGTTGGGCATGTGCCATCTAGTGCTGCACACAGGAACTGGAGCTTAAAATTAGATGTGCACTCGTGATATCCACTGAATGAGTACTTCTGAAATAAAATATTTGGGCCGTTAACAAATATTTGCAATTTGAAACTTGAAATTTTGTGTTGTGAAATGAAATTTCTGTTAAGTTTTATTTCATGAATTTTGGGCTGTGCAAAGACTTTTCAATCGTATGGAATGTTTGGTCATTTATGAGTTTTCTGTAATGTATGGGTCATGAAAAATTCTTAGAAGCTCATTGTCTGTACTTTCTCAATTTTTTTCCTGCTCTTCTTAAAGTGCTAACTGCATTCTTTTGAAGGTAATTCAAATTTTATGACAAAAAAACCACTAAAATAAGTGGTTTATGAAAAAAAAAAAATAGGTTTTGACCTGCTTTGTTTGTAGGAGTAGCTTGGAAATGATTTAAACTCATTGAATCCTAGTTATAAATCTGTGTTTCTCCTCTCTGACAATGTTTGAAGTAGATTTTGGTGGTTTTGGTGTCGGGCAGGGGAGGTCAATGTGCTCTGTGGTGGCAGAAATGGAAATTACAGAAATTTCACAGCCAGGCAGGAAGGGGAGCCTGCCCTGTGCCTTTTACTCCTGTGGCTTTTGCATCTCCTGGGCTCTTTGCTGTCCTGCAAAATTACTGCTCTTGTAATTAAGTTTGGTCTCAGTAATCCCTGAGAAGGCCATTGTACCAGTAGGAGAAACCTTTTCACATTGAGTTTTTCTGCAATGCCCACGACCAGGAAATTATTTTATTTTTCACAATAAAAGATTTTGTCTTGGAGGAAACTTCCAGGTGCCAATTAAAGCTGGATCAGTCCAAGGCTTACCTTGGGCACCAGGCTGCACACCTGCAATAACAGAACCTGTGCTCAGGGAAGATCATTTCAGCTTAGCCAATGCAGTACCTTGGTGTTGAGAAGTTATTTTTTATTTTTATTTTAAATTATTTGAGCATATATACTTGAAATATATACTTGGGTAGGACTACTCAGCTTGGAGACTTTCTGAAGCCCTGTGATATAAAAGTAATTTACATGGAGAGGCTATACAGCCTTTTTCTTCTGTACACTGTGAAATATTTAACTGTACAACTGTGAATTCAGTGTGAGAGGTGTGAAAGGAGAGGGAATCATTACTTACTGCAGGAGGGTTTTTATTCGGCAGGCTGCAGTTCTGCTGCTGGACAAAGTGCAGTAGATCCCCATTAACTATTTAACAGCTATCTGCAACAGCAGACATCTTATAAATTAATAGATGGACTCAAAACACAAAGTGGCTGTAGAAGAAAAGCTCAGAAGAGGGTGTAGATGAACATCCAATTTAGTGGCTGCAATTTAATATTGGATATCACACTTCTGGCTTCTCCTCAGCAGCAGAGAACCACGTTTCTGGGGGAAATGCTGGAAATGCTGCACTTCTAGGGTCTGTTTAGTGGCTCATTTTACTAAATGATGAGTTCCTGTTGTAAAGCAGACATGAATTATTCAAATGAAGAATCCGTCAGGATTGTGCAGGGGAAGATGCTGCTGCAGTGTGGATGGATGGATGGTGGGAGTGGCTGATGGAGTTGGGGTGACCTGATTGGAAACACCTGTGCTGCACCTGGCAGTGCTGAAGGAGCGGTGACAGCCAGCAATTCCTGCCTGGTATTTAAAAGTAGGGGCATTAAACTGTCAATAATTAATTACAGCTTTATTGAGGAGTTAATTATTATAGCCTTTCTGGGTGCAGGAGGCTGCATGAATCTTCCATGCTGGGGTTTGGTAATTGAGATGCAGTTTAGCATTCCCATCCTGACACAAAGCAGAGTGGGAGAAACTGCTTTCTAAACAGATATGCTGATACCTTCCTGCATTAAAATAAATATCCTGCTCACTTCCAGTGACTGCTTCCTCAGGGAAAAGGAGGGGAGTGCTTTCATCAGGAAAAGTTGAAGTAGAGAGAAATACATTTCTGTCAGCACTAGCTGGAATGGTTCTCAGTGCAAGAAAAAAAATTTAAATAATATGAATATTTGAGAAAACTGAGGAAATGCTGAAATTTGGGCACTTTGTGTGGTGACATCTCCAAAACACAGCTGATCCCTGGGGAGACAAGGACAGCCTGAGGGGAAAGTGAGCCCAAGGCAAACCACAGTCTGAGAATTATTCTTCTACAAGACTCAAAGTCTCAATTGCTTCCGTAAGGATGCTGCAGCTTTAGGAAAGTCCTGATTAAAAACATTAAAGCAAATTGGTGGTCATGCATCTCCCATTTGAAGCAGAAAATGGCACAAAGGTGCTGCTGGGCCATGTGCTGGTTTGTCTGGAAGGGTTTAATTTGCATTTGTGTTCTTGAGCCACCAGAACCCACAGAGGTGAAAGTTCAGCCTGGCATCACTCATTGCCCAATGTGAGTTTTACCCATTTTTAGTATGTGTTTTTTCTCTAACTTGGTTATCAAGCTGGTAAATCTGTGACTTTATCACCACCAGCCCATCAATCACAACATTACCCGAGTTTCAAATATCACGTAAATTAAAATCTTCTGTTGACTGCTGAAAAGGGTAAATGTGTAAAGGCAAAGAAAGTGGAGTTGGAAGTTTCTCCTTTGGGTCAGTTTAACTGATTTTTTTCATACATTTTGATAAGGCACTTGACCATGTCTGAATTTAGAAGCTGCTCTTAATATTTTGATTTCATGGGAATGATTGTGAGTGGTTAATTTAAGTTGTAGAGATTGCTGCTTTAGACTCCCACTTGAGCTCACTTATGTCCATAGAAAGGCCTCTAATGACTTCATCATTCTGCTAGGGTTTTATTCCCCTTTCCAGCTCAGTTCTCAAGCTAGAATGTTCTTTCCACGACTTTCTAAAGTAGAATTTATTTATATAAAATTTTAATTTGGGAGCAAATTTGCCCTTTTTAAGGACATTAGCAATCATCCTGCCTTAGGAGGCTGAATACCTGAGCCCTGAAAAAAGAACCCATTGGACATAACTCATCAGCTGTTGGAATTTATTCTGCAAAATAGAAAATACTGAATTTTTTATTTTCTGAATGACAAAAGGAAGCTGAATATACATTTGTTCATTTACTGGAGTTCCAACAGAAAAGTTAATAGGTTAAAGTTAAAAAAAAAAAAACAGTTAAAAAAAAAAGTTGATAAGTTAAAAGCTTGATAAGTTAAATTTTGGAAAGCTAAACTTCTGTTGTAGTCAGTTTTCCTCAGGGAGAATCTGTCCTCTAAACACACTGAAGCACCTGCACTTGCTTGGAGACTAAAGCTGGTTTAGAGGTGCTAGACTAATTTAGCAGGGAAATGTAGCTAATTTTGTTTGTAGTGAAGCATAAAATTAGATGAGACTAAGTACAAGCAGAGCTTGTTTGTTCCTTATCTCTTTTTTGCCTTGGTGATTCTCCAACCACTGAATAAAAGAACTTGGCTTCAGTAAAACCAGTGAGTTTTGTGACCACAGGATTCCAAACAGGGAAAAAAAAGACCCTGGGAATGGGGAGGTTTCAATACTGACATAAAAATGCACTGATTTTGCTGATTTGCCCCCAAAACAAGGATGTGGGAGATGTCACCAGGCATTGGTCATGGGTGGGCCAGGAGCTCTGAAATACCTCTGGGCTGTGCTGAGGGACGCCACCCTGGTTTTTTAAGATTTTCTAAGCCTTCTGATGTTGACGTTCTTGTAGCGAACTTTCTCATGCACTTTCTGTAAATAACTCATTGTTTTGCATTCCTTTATGGAGGAGGAGAACGTTGATGGACTGTTGGTTTGTCCAGTGTCATTGGAGAGGTGGCACTGTCACCCTCCAATCCGCTGCCACTTTTGGAAAACTATAAATGTTGGAGTCAGAAAATAAACTTCCCTTTTTCCTTCACCTTGAGAACAGAGGTGTGCGCTTGTGTTCTTTCGTGTCCTATAGTGACAGAGGGGCATCTGAAGGATGTTTGCTGGCAAAAAAAAAGTTTGGATGCGGAGTTTTAGTGAGTGTCACTCACAGGTGGAGGCTGTGCTGTCCAGGCAGGAGGAAAATTCCAGCCCTCAATTCCTCTGCTCCTCATTTATTTGAGTTTGATGTTTTAAAATGATCACGAGATGCCAGAAGGACAGAGAGTTTTAGTCTGGCCAGATAGACACAGGGCTAAATCAGAGAATTAGATCAGCAGATTGTAATTGTTGAGATTAAAGTTGAAATGATATTTATGAGGAAGATCATTGGAGACAAGATTTAGAGCAAAGGAATCAGGGAGCCTGGAGCCAGCAGAGCCCCAACCAGTGCAGCCATCCTGAGGGCCCTGAGGGTTCAATTAACCTTGACAGCCTGGAGTCTCTTAAAAGGAGCAGAGCTTAGCAATGAAATGCAATGAAAAATTACTACTTTTAAACTATTGGCAGTTTAAAACCTTGTCTCGACAGCAAAACCTACTCGACAGACACCTCTAAAATGCTGTGCTCTAAATGTGCTGTAAATTTATTCTTGTGGCAGGTTTATTTCTTCATTAAATATTAATGTTGGATGGGGTTTAGCATATGCATGACGTTGCTGTAAATTGAGTTAGAAATTTATCAGGTTAAGTCATGTTTGAGTCTAAAGGTCTCACTCTTGAATGTTCAGTCATGCAGGAAAGAAGAGAGGACCTACAAATAACAGTCCTCAAAGACAAATGTAATAAACTTGGAGAAGCTGCTCTAATTTTCAGTCAAATCATGTAGATATCTGTTTGAGGATTTATATATATATATATATATATATATATATATTTTTTCCCCTCCGATTCCTATATGTGGTGCCTGACTGGGTACAATTTTCTCACCATTTTTCTGGGAGATGATTTGTTAAAATTCTTACAGCTGTGCAATTTAGTACACAAAAAGAGAATCCAAATTTTTCAGTTCTATCTCTCTTCTGGTAAGTGCCAAGGAAGGAGCTCTTAGCAAGTTGTTCACAAATAACTCTTTTATTTTATGTTGAATTGAGAATTTTCCAGCATCTTGGCAAAGGAGCTCTTTGGCTTGCTATGGTTTATACAGAGAATTACCAAATATTGACCAGCTGAATGGTTCTGTGCCACTGGGAGGAGGTTTCCCTGCCATTGGATCTGTTTCTGTGCCCCCACGTTGATGGCCCTGCACTGCTTGTGTTTAATGATTGGAGAGAGAAATGGATCAAACCCTGCAATGAGGAGCAGTGCAGGGCCAATTCTCAGAGGGAGATCCCAATAAACCCTTGGAATACGTGAAAATCTCCTCTGTGGACGTGAATATTTGCCAGTAACAAGTGCCATGGCCTCATGAGCTCCAGCCCAATTTATGGTTTTGTTTGGGAAGGGGAGGGGGACATTCCCAAATCCATTCATTTGCTCCTTGACCAGCTCTGGCTGACATTTTATTGAATAATCTTTGCAGCTGGGAAATGCCCTGAGGGATGTTTGCAGGAGGAAAGGCTTTTGTAACATCTCCTAGAAATCCCATCTGTGTCTCTGATAATATTCTGGAACAACTTCAGTGGCCATCTCAGGATCCATATGGATCTTATTAAAGTCCTCTTGCCTGCTGTGGGACACTCTGGGACCAGAAGTGAGTTGTAAAAGCTAAAATTAGCTAAACTCAATGTGATTTAATTAAATCTTTAGATATCTAGCTTTGTGTCCTAATGTATCTTTTTAATTAAAAGGGAAAAAAAGTTATTTGAATTCTCATATTTTTTTTAAAGAAATATGTTCTTCATAAGTGGCATCTCTTACTTTCCTTTTTCCTGGTGTCTGGATAAAAGACAACTAGAATAGAATGATAAGGCATTTGTGTTTATTAATTTTGCTTTATATTTGCATTAACAAACCTTCTACCTCTATTTTCATTAAATATGGGGGTTGTTAATTATCAATATAATATATATAAATAATATATAATATAATGGCTGGCATTGCAGGAATAAAAACTCTGACAGGGTTAGCTTTTTACCAAGGTGATTTCTGCCTGCCTAGGGTTTAAAAAATCAGTAATATTAAGGATGAATCAAAACATAAACAGGAGGAAATGCCTGTAGAGATAAAAGGTTTTGTGTAAAATTACAGTTTGTTGTAAGCCGTACAATTTGATTGCCTTAATTAAAGTTAGGATAGAATTATTTGCAGCTAACCTGACCAGTACGTTGCAAAATATTCCTGTTATTTTCTACTCTCCCTAGTCAAACCTGTTGGATCCCCACAGAGTTCAGTGTCACAGGGGAAGGAATGCAGGAATTACCATCGTGATGTTCGTGGCAGTGATTCCCTTCCTGAAAGCTCCAAACTCATTTTCTGATGGGAAATTGTGACATTTGCAGCTCCACGGAGGCTGAAAAGCTGAACGTGTGTCTGTCCTTGTCTGTCTGTGGCTCTCTGTGTCAGGTGAGGTGACACACAGAGCATTTATCAGCCAGCAGCTTTTAAGGGAAAAGGGACAAATGCTGCAGAGACACTGGGCAGTTTAAATGCATAGCTCCTTTTCTGGGTGTGCAGTTGCCCCATAAAATGTGATTTCCTCCCAAACACAGCCTCGGTCTGCGGGTAGGACGTGGGAGAGGGAGCAGCAATTCCAGCCCCCTGTTCCCAGGTTCCTGGTGGAAATGGCACAGAGAATACTTCTTTCCACAGTTTAATGAAGCTTCTGTGCATGGTTAGCCTAAATTTAAATTTATTCTCTTTAGCAGCTATAAAATTCACCGTTAGTTGCTGAACCGGAGTACTTCCACTGAAAAGACTCCTAATTTTTAATTCTAACAATTTACAAGGTAAAGACTGTAAATCTTGATGTGTAACTCCAGCAAGAGCAGAATGGCCCCAGAGTTCTGCCTCTGACAGTGACCAGGGGGATTTAGAATGAATATTTTTGATACATCCCACAGTACATTCACAGCTTAAACCTATTAGAGGTTTGGGAATCTTTGGAAGCCAAATGGGAATATTTTTGTATTTAAACCCCCAGGGGTTTGATGTGATCTCCCCAGGAACTGTTCATCTCCTTGGGATTTAGATGTCTTAGTTCCTGTGTGAATCAATCATGATAAATAACAGGTTCTGCTTTTGATGTTGGAAGATTTTCAGTCCTCAATTATTGAAAATCTTAATTCTCCATCATCTGAAAAACGCTGCCCTGCTCTTCCTTTTGTTATATAAAGCCAAGAAAAGCTTATTTGATTCTTGACAAGATTAGGAGGGTAGACAGAGTCACAGATAACAACAATTTTCCCAGACAGAAAGCAGGGAGGAGGCACTTAGATGAGTCCCTTTTTTTTGGTAGAATGTTTGAAAAAGAGGCAAAAGGACCATGAGGAGAGTGAAATAATCCCTGTTTTCATAACTTCTGTTGTAATTACACTCTGGATGTGCCTTGTGTAAGCACCACCTGCATTTACACCTCGTGTCTGTGTGCACCACTCACTCCACATCTTGTTTTTCACAAATGGCCAGAGAACAATGGATATAACAACATAACAGGCCAGAAATGTCAAACTGGAAGAAAACAAAGTAAAAACCAGATAATTAGTAATAAAAATTTCAAAAAATGTTTCAGGCATTTAGTATTTTGATACTCTCCTCACAATGAGCATTTCAATTCTGTGAAACAATTGTTTTCCAGCTCATCTGAATGACAGGTGCTAATAATGAAAAATAAACATAATGATGATCTGATATGTGCATCTGAGGAGGTCTTGCATGCATTATTGGCTCCTAATTCCTGTTGAGAAGATACTTGTTATTAGGATATCAGGTCAATCGTGTTTTACCCTAAACTGTGAGCATTAAATGGGCCCCAGGCAGGAGGTGGAGGTGTGTGACACAAACCAAATCCACACTCCTGGCTGGGATGAAGGAAAAGACAAAGATTTGTCTGTGTGAATTCCTCCAAACAGACCCAGCATTTAAAAATCTCTGTCATTTCTCATGAGTGCTTTCCTTACAGCACAACTGACAGGGAGGGACATTTGGTGTCCTTCTGACCAGCTGATAGTGAGGTCATGGCATTTATGGTCTGGACATTCTCTGATTTCAGAGATGGTGTTTGTTATGATCTGGACATCTCTGATTTTAGTGGCTTCCTACTTTGGTGCCAGCAATGAGATAGGAAAACTGGGCATAGCCCTGCACAGGGAACTCATAGAAATGGATGTCTCTTTTTTTTTTGTTTAATTAGGAGTTTGAACACATCACAGAGAATCTGGGCCAGACATTGTGAGTCTATAAACCATTGTTTGAATTTGTACCAATAGAACACGCTTGGTTTTGCTCTGATTCACTTTTATAAGAGATGACTGATAGGAAGACTTAACTTGCTATTTGCACTAAATTCCATGAGAAGGAAAGTCCTGATAGGCAGCGTGTCTTGGAGGGGGAGGAAATCAGGGCTGATACTCTGCTCTGTACCAGAGATTTGCCATTCATTTGAGCTGTGACTATTTGATTTATCTCTATCTATTGCTGTGTTGCCACCTCATTTTTTTGTGTGCTGCTATCAAGTCCAGCCTTTCAGCAGGAGTGCTGTTATTGGTAGGTACCTGTTCAAAGGGAGCAGGTGAAAAATGGAGCTTTGAGCTCAGCTACCCTCGCTGTTATTGAGCAGCCAAAGCCATTAAAAGAACAGGAAGGGCCTGTGTGAATGTTAGAGAATAGCATTTGCCACACACAATAGCTATTATTCATCTCTTTCTCTGCTCAGCCTGTTTCTCCTGATGGTGACACGGTGAAGGAGTGTTTTCCTATTGAGTTTTCCTCACCATGGTTATCTCTGCCATCCCTGTGGAGCCAGCTCACTTTCACAAAGTCCTCTGCACCTTTCAGTGCCTGTCTGGGCAGCCTTGCTTCATTTGGAGACTAAACTTAGAACTAGTTCATTGTATGAAACAGTCATGATAGTAATTCGTTCAGGGGAAATTGCTTTTCCAAAGGTGGAGAAGTTAATTAAGTGTGTAACAGGAGGAAGCTAAACCTTACTAATTAGCGAGAAGGGTAACGATTATGGGAGAGAACAGATGACACTTGGCTGAAGATGAACTCAAGAAATTGCTTTAGCCAAAAGCAAGTTAGAAGAGTGAATAGAAGATGAGCTTTAAGAAAGCAAAGGCTCTGTCACAGTGTCCTGATGAATTGCACCTCATTTATAGAGTGTCTGCTAGGTATTAATCAATGATTTGTCGGGGTGATCCTTCACTGGGATGCACAGACCCTGCTTGGAGTCAGAGGGAATTGCACTCCGAGCCTTTGGGTGCTCCCCAGGAGGATGTGCTGGGCAAAGGAAAATTGCAGGAATGTTTGTGGGGAATGTGGTGAGGAAACTGCAGCTCCTCTGCTCCGCAGCTCTGGGCTGCTTCTCCTCACCCTGCTCCTTCACATCAGTCAGGAAGGTTGTTTGAAATGTTGGGTCTGTGTTCAGTCCAGAGTACATCTTTTCCTTGTGGTGTGTGCTCAGAACCAGCCAGCACTCACACTTTGCTTTTGACAGGGTTGTTATGGACAGTATTTTTTCTTTTTGTAGCAGTAACGTGAATATTGCCTGGGTAAATACTTTATTCACTTGCCAGATTCCTAATGAAGTGATGTGCTCCACCTATGGCAAAATCCAACCACAGTCCAAGACTTATAATGTGTTTCAGCTATTTTACAAAAGTAATAGCAATGTACTTATTATACTGAAGTATGATGAATATTTTCCAGCATTTTCTTTCCGTCCTTGCCCAAAGGAGCTCCATGGCAAAGCCCTGTCTCCAAGCCCCCATCCACACTGCGTTCCTATTTGTAAATCAGATGAGACAATCATAATGTTGACCTACATTGTTATAATGATAAATCCATCTCAAAGTGCTCACAAATAGTATTTTCTCTTGTCAGTGTGGAGCACCAAGGCTGTGCTGCAGGAAACCTGTGGCCTGATATTTTCAGCCATGTGACTTAAGCCTTCTTTAAGGCCAGTGCTCAAAATCCAGTGTACTGTAGGCAAATGCCATCGCATGTTCATGACCTTTTCTGGTTTCATTCTGTAGCCAAGGACAAATAAGTGCAGTTCACCTTTGGCTTCAATATTTTGTGTTTCCTTTGAAGCAATAGGTCTGGCTTTTCATCAGTCTAGTAACTGGTGCCTGCATAGTCCAACCAGTTCTTTGGTCTTTTATTTGGAATTAATTGATTGTCAGTGTCCTGGAATGAATCAAAGTAGAAGGGAGAAAAATCTTGTTTTCTTTGCTCAGTGTTTAGATGGGAGACAGGAACACTACAGGATGGAAAAAGAAGATAGAATGTTTTAAACCATTAAATTTCAGTCCCCTTTGTTCAGCAGATATTTTATAAAGTGCCCTTTTAAAGCATTGTCTGGTCTGGATTTAGTAAATTGTTGATCTCTTCTAGATAGTAGTTTTACTTTTTAAGAGAGTTATTAATAAATGCTGAAGTTGGCTCAGTCCTGTAAAGGAGAGAGATCACCCTTGGAGTCCTCAGCATCTCAATTGCCTTGCTGAGGTGAAATAAAGACTTTTAGGGCCAAGTGTATAATTTAAATCTAAACCAGTTTTTTTATTAGGAGAATTCCTAATGGAAGGTGTTGTAAAAAAATGGGAAAAATAATCAGAGTAGATTAATCATTTAAACTTCTTGGAGTCTGGGGCACTATAACTTTAATTAGTGATGCCAAATAAGATAGAAACGCTCCTCTGTTGGGTAGACAGAAAGGATGAGGAAACTTCTGCATTCTGCCAAACATTACATATTACCCATATGATGCTTACCATGCCAAGGCAAGGAACTCAATATGGTATATTTGGTGCCAACCAATATGTTTTTATAAGAAATGACAGTTGAAAGAGATTTTTAAGCAGAGAAGGTTATTTAAGTTTCTCTCATTCACTGAGTGTTCATGACAACTTGTGTTTACTCACGTTAGTTTGTGTGGGCTGCTGTTTGTTTGCATTTTGTAATGCCTGGAACTTTTCTTACTGTGCAGATCACATATTTTTGTGCTAGATGGTTTATAAATGATGATTGTGTATAGAGGAAAGGTTTGAGTATATCTGTATGTGTGTATGGACATTTTTCTGGGAAATATCTGCCCATAGTGAGGACTTGTGTGGCTCTGCATTAGGTAGGGATGGCATCATTTGTGTTACTCCTGTTCCATCCCTGTAGTTTACTTTAGAACACTCCTCAGACAGTTTTGCCCGAAGTGTTAAACAATAAAACTGTTTGATAAACCAGTTTGGTGGGATTAAAGATGCTTCAGATACAAAATACTGTAGGTAAATTCCATGGGACACCATCTCTAAAAAGGCTTATCAGATTTAGCCAAGGAGCCCATGGCAAAAGAGGTGCAAATATAGAAAGGATTCTACAAAGAGCCCCTGCAAAAATGGACAGAGGTTTCTGTTGTCTCAAGGAGAAATTGAGATTGATTTGGGTTCATCTGTGTTTCAGATGAGAGGGAAGGAGAAGCTAAACTCCAGATAGAAATTTGGAATTAAATTAGAAAATACATTCCCTCAGATTGGCCACAAACCTTTAAAAGCCTTGTCCCAAAGGCCTCTCAAAGGAGAGTTTAAAATATGAAACTGAGCCTTTATCTCTGTGCATACGTGGAATTAATGCTTAGATTTTAAAATCCTTTGCATCCATGTCCATCAAGAAAATAAGATCTAAAACATTTCTATTGCATGATGGAATAAGGAACAGCACCACTGATTATTTTAGAATTTATTTAGAGGAAAATAGAAGGCAGAGGTAGGAATGAGATTAATCAAATAGCCTAAATTCATCTGCACATAATAGGATTGCAGCAGGGATAAATTTGTCCCCTTTTGTTTCCCAGGCTTTTTTTGTTTCTGAAACTTGAGCTCAGATCAATAGGAGCAGATACAAGATGCCCATGAATGAGTTACAGGAGTTTGCAATGCTAAATGAAATATATTTCGGTTCTTTTAAATTTTGGGATGTTGTTATAATGTAGAACATCCTCTCAGACTATTTCATGTCTCTCAGAGCTTTGAAGGTTACAGACCTGGCTTCCAACAAAGCTGTAGGACACAACTGAAGCTCTGTTCATTGCATCACAAGTTCTCTATGCTGGCCAGATAAATCCCTCTTTACCTGGGGCATTTCAGGCACATTGTTGTAACTGCAAAACTCAGAAATTTGAATACAAAAGGTATATCCTATAACTGTAGCTGCTTTCATGTTGATTTTTCAAAATACCATTTATCAGCAGTGAACTTGTCAGCCTGTCATTTTTATTTGAAAAAGTTGGGGTTTTTTTCATTTAAATAATCAGTGCAGTCTCTGACACTGTAATGACTTAAAAGCAGGCATATCACCTTAGGAAATGTGTCTAGAAAATAAGGCATTGATGCTCTAGATGCAGGGAATTAGATTAAATAAAATGTTTCAGTTTTTCTGTTGTTGGTATTTATATCCTTGGGGAGAAATCTGCAGCGCTTTGCCAGCTGGCCAGTGAAAAGTCATGCCACAGAATGATAATCGAAAAATCCAGTGCTGGGAAAGGCATTTGAAGACATTTGTGTCCATTTGGTATGTGGAGATCAGAACTTTTTCTTGAGAAGATGCAGCAGAGTAGTTTCTGTGGGGTGATTCAGGGGGTTTAGTGCTGTCCTTGGAGCCATGGGCACAAAAGACAGCGACAAAGAGCTCGCTGCACCCTGTTCTTCGGGGGTCTGCACACCCCACCACAACCCTTACCCGCCTGCAGGGGTTGGCATTTCCTGCTGGCAGCTCCCAAAGCCATCCCACAAAATCCGTGTGCGAGGATTCGCTGCGCAGGAGAGGAAAAAGCACCAGCCCAGCTTTGCTGCTCCTGCTCTGCCCTGCAGCCTGCAGGCACAGAAATCGCTGAGCAAAAGCAATCCTGGCCCCCCTCTGCAGCCCTTGGGGAGCTGGAGTGTGAAGAGTGCAGGAAAGCACCACCCAGATTGTAGTGAGGAGATGGATAGGGTTTCCTACTGCACACTTTGTACCTTCAAATAGATTTCTTCCAAATTGTTTGAGTGCTTGGGAAGTATTTCATGTCTTGGAGCTAACCCTCTGAGCACATTGGATTCTTTTTGCTCCTTTAGAAGGAATTGTGATGCTCCTGTTGTCTTCCTGCAGCTCACGCTGAGGTCCTGCTTGAGCTGATGTGAGGCTGTGCCTGAAAGGGCACAAAAAAAAAAGCAGGCAAAGAACAACTCTGCAGCTTCCTTTGATGATACTGTGTCATGTTTAATCAGGGACGATTGAACCAGTCACCTTGAGATTCTGAGAGCATTGTTCAATACCATTTAAAACATTGATTTTCTGTAACTATGAATCCTCCCAAGCAGTCATTAGACAGGAAGCAAGTTACCTGGGGGGTTTTTAATACAGAAAATGTTGGGAAGAGAGGAATCTAGCCTGGAGGAGGCAAGATGCAAACTGAGGAGCAGTTTGTCAGACCTGAAGCAAAGGTGTCTCCCAGGACTGGCAGGGGTGATGGGGCTCAATTGATTCTCACAAAGAGCTGGAACAACTTTCTGACCTTGCCTCACCTGACAGCAGTACTTTTTAGGTGTCTAAAAATGGACAGAGTGGTTAAATAGAAAAAAAATAATAAAAAATCTTGGTGGATATGGAGAGCTAAAGCATGGATCTCTTTGTGAGAGCCAGCATTGGTTGTGGGTGCTGCTGCCAACAGATTTTGACTATTGAAAACATTGCCCAGGACTATGTGAACCTTTATTGCAGCGAAAAGTTATTTTTCATAATCTCTCTTGGTGCCTGAAATGTTGAGCTGAAAAAGAATGGTTGTTACAGGTGTTTATTGTAGTCACTTATCCTGTGGGTAAGAATCACACAGAGCACAAGAAACAGAGTTGTCAGGTGGTTTTTAAATTAAAACAGAGGCCTAGAAAAGCAGCCATACGTGCAAAAATATCAGCAGTAAAGAAAAACAAAATCCATGTATATTTTTCTGATGTGCCTTATATTGGCTGTCTGCTCTGACAAGCACTGCTTACCCAAATCGCAGCACACCAGAACTTGCTGGGACCCTGCTCATCTGAGAAAAGCCCCAAAATGGAAAGGTCTGCTGCTAGAATTGGGAGTAATGTATAGATGTATGTACACCTGAGGCGTTGGGGTTTTGCATTTTGTATTGATCCCATCCCTGTGGTGTGAGTGTGCTGTGAATTGTCCCCTGAGCACAGGGACAGCCCCAGGCTGCTCTGAGCTCCTGCCCCGGCCCTGTGGGTGCAGGAATTTCCTGAGCAGAATCAGCATGAATTGTGTACGGATAGATTTGAACATTTCTGTCTCTGCAGTCAATGCTAAAATATTTCCTATGACTTCACCATTGAGATGTAGCAAATGGAACCAGTCAATCAGAGTTCCTTGTGTAAGGTTTGTCATTAATAGTTTTCTCTGTCCTGCTTAATCTCCTGTAAAATCTACAGACCTTGGTAAAGATTATGCATCATAATTGATTTCTGCATTGTTGCAAATGGTATAAATTAACCTCAAGCAATTAATTTGTTAAAGTTTCCAAATATTTTTTCCTTTATCCAACATGGTTCTGGTGGTTTTGCATTTCTCTTTGAAAAGATGCTTTTCTGCAGCATCTTTTGTTTTAGTGTGGCAGAATATATTTGGGGAAAAAAAAAACAAAAAGGGGGATTAGTAACTAATTTTAATTACTTTAGTTAATTTAGACAACTTTGGTTGTCTAAACCAAACCTGGTTTTGAGTACAAACAGGATTTTGAGGAACACTGAGATATGACAGTGGATAAGCAAGTGTGTCTAATTGCCTCTCTGTGATTAAGAAGGTTGAAAAGGAACTTTATAAAAGCTACTGGTGGTGCAGGGTCTTTGCTCGTTGTGTACAGAGATTCCTCTGTCACCAGCATGAGAAAATGTTTATTTCAACATCATTTTATCTGGCAATGACCCTCTCTCTGTACCTGCCTCAGAACATGCTGGAAAACTCTCTGCAAGCAACTCTTAACTGACCTCAGCAGGGACTAATTGCTTCATTAGGAAAAAAATCAAGGGATTACAGAAAAAAAGGGTGAAAGAGTGCTGCAATTAAAATTGACAGCTTTTAAAAAAATTCTGTTGCAGTCTGATGAGAACTTTGGCAGTGGAAAAAAGGGGCAAGTTGAGAAATGGAAATAGTCTGTTTAGAAAATATTAGAATGAAAGGCACTGCGTGTTCTTTCCATCAAAATGAACAGCTTGGTGACAGTTGCATGATTTCATATAAACATTTCAGGTTTGTCATAGCCTTAGCTTAAACAGACATATTACAAGAAAATTGTACTCCACTATGAGGTGTCAATCTGATTTATTTTTCCCCTTGTCACAGTAGGCCTTTGGTTTTTATTTACTTTGGACAGGGATCAAATTTTTTTTTTTTTTCCCTTGTCTTTTTTACCTGCTTTGATATATCTCACCTTGGTTGCTGCTGTAGAGGTTGCTTTGCTGGAATTTCAACTCAATAGCTCATTTTGAGTAGCTGGGAATGAAGGGCCAGTCATTTTTCACCTGTAAATGTATTTAGAGAGCTCATGATTAATCTATCATTAACTTTGATCAGCTGCTCTCAGAGGTGTGGATATGCAGAAACCCAGAAGAGGCTGCACAAATCTCTCCATGCAGGAGAAGTTTATTTGTCTTTTCTTCTGGAATGCTTTTGAGGCAGCCATCAAGCATGTCTTCTTATTTTGAATAATGCTCGTGGAACACTGCTGAAGCTCAGGTGATGAAATCCATGTGGCTGGCATCTGGCTCACTGCTTATTTTCGTGTGGTTTGTCCGCCCGTGTGCATGTATCCATGAATAATATCAAAAAATATCCCCTCCTCTACAAAAATAAAACTGCACTTAATCTATAGGGGGAAAAGATGTATTTATTACGTATGTATCAAAATTTGTTTGAATACTAACAAAAATCAGAAATCCATCACTTGCTAATACTAAATATTTCCAATTAAATGAAATATTCATTTGAACTTAAATGTGTGCACACAGGGTGAGTTTCCAATGCTCCTGTGTTATAATTAATTATTTTTTTTAAATTACCCACTATTCTTGTGTAGATGGGATGCCTGTGGCTGCTGAGTTCATGCATTGGTTTTGTGCCTGGACTCTCCATTGGGTAATTCTGGTGTGACCATCAGTGCAGCCTGGAGTGAGACTGCACTGCTTGGAGGGAAGGTGAATGTGGGGAGAATGTGTGGATAAGGTAACACTTCAACCCTTCTTTCCCAACACATGTCTACTTTTGGTTTGCTTGTTTCATAAAGCTGGCCAAATTTTCCATAATCATATTTAATATCTTTTGTGGTTCGGGGTTTCTACAGAAAAAAGGTCATTTTTAGAGTAAACATATTTATCCTGAGGAGAGATGGGAAAATCTGGGCTAGATAGGAAGTGCGGCTGGTGCTCACTTTGAGGAGGCAAATGGTTTCATCTCAAATATTAATTACATGTTAGATTATATACTATAATAAAATCAAATGTGCAGATTGGCCTCTGTTCTGTTAAAACACAGAAGTTTTAGCCATGCCATGAACATATTGCTATGTCATCAGCTGTTCAACTGTTTCAAGTATAAAGGCATTTAATAAACTTAAAGGCAATTAATTCTACAAAAGATTGTTTTTTAAAATTGTGCTGTAGCTGTGGCAGACACTATAGGAGAGTCACAGGGCTGCACAACCACTCCACAATTCTTATCTGCCCATTGTTCCAGTTTTTCACCATTACTGCAATCTGTTGCAAGCAGCACTGCTGAGTTGTGGTGCAGTATCTGCCACGGGGCGAGTCCCTGGGAAAGCAGAGAGAATCACTTTGGTTCTGCTTCATTTCCTGCAGGCTTTGTGAGTCCATTGCCAAGCAGGCTCCAAAATGCTGTGTGACATTAGCTGTGCCACAGCTCCCAGGCACAATGTGCTAAAGGCAGAGCTGAACAGCCCAGAGGGAGCAGGAGATGGATGCTGGCACCCAGGTGTGGGATACCCAAATATGAGGGTGCAGCCTTCACTCACCCACAAACACGGACAAGACTGGGGAAAAGCAGTGCCAGGAGCCTGAGCTGGAAGGGGAGGTTACAGGAACAGGGCACCCAGAGAAGCTGGGGTGTCACAGACATGTTTTATAAAAATCCTTTCCTTGGGATTTTTCCTCCTGAGAAGCTGGGAGGCCTCAGGAACAAAATGCAAACAATGGTTATCTGCTGCTGTGGAATGCAACAGGTGCATCTGGGATTGGTCTCATATGGTTGTTTCTAATTAATGGCCAAACACAGTCAGCTGGCTCAGACTCTCTGTCCAAGACACAACCCTTGGTTAGCATTCTTTGCTATTCTATTCTTAGCTAGCATTCTAATGAAATTCTTTCTTGAATTCTTTTAGTATACTTTTAATATAATATATATCATAAAATAATAAATCAGCCTTCTGAAACATGGAGTCAGATCCTCATCTCTTCCCTCATCCAAGAACCCCCGTGAGCACCATCACACTGTGGCTGCCCCTGGACCCCTGGCAGTGCCCCAGGCCAGGCTGGACAGGGCTGGGAGCAACCTGGCACAGTGGAAGTGTCCCTGCCATGGCAGGGTGGCACTGGATGGGCTTTAAGGTCCTTTCCAACCCAAACCAGTCAGTGATTCTGTGGTTTTGCTGGCGATATGGAAGGATGTAAACCAGCCCATCCCTTTTGGCCCTTGTTTGGCCCCGTTTGGAGCCAGGAGTGCATCGCAGGCAGCCCCTGGGCTGTGCCCTGTGTGGCAGGGAGCTGCTCAGCTCTCAGGCAGCCCTGGCTCTGTCCCTGCGGCAGGAACATCTCTCTGCAAGGAGCTCAGGTACCCTGGGCACAGTCACACTTCATTACCCAGCTCTTTTTAGTGGAGAGCTTGCCTGGGGCTCGCCGTGTCCCAGAGCTATTTCTGCCTGCTGCAGTTTACAAGGTGGCTTTTGTTCAAGGCTGTGCCTCAAACCACAGTGCAGCCCTTGCTTCTAAACAAGCCAACAACTCCTTTCTTTTTTTAACATTCCCACTTTCAGCTCTGACATTAGTACATTTTGTGGCTTCTCGGAATTAATATTTAAGTTTTAATGTTGTTAATAGCTCAGCCTTTAATTTACCTGTGTTGCTAGAAGCAATTAATAATACCTTACTGATTCTCCATGAATAGCATAAAATATTGATGCAAGAGCAGAAGGACTATTTATACTCCTGGAATTATATCCCCTCATTTCACTTGTCTATAACAGACAACTTTAATAAGACTGGAGGAGGAGAGTTATGTTGGCTTCTCATATATTCCCAGCCATAGTACTTGGTTTTATTCCAGAGTGTTTTATCATTAGCTGTTTGATATGTTTTTATATTGGCTTTACAAGGAGCAAATGGGTAATATTTTCTATTCCTGTTGTACAGCAGGTGACACCAGGTGATCCTGACATGTCACATCCACAGCAGACAGTGAAGCAGGACAACTGCCTGACTTTGAGTTCAGTGCAAAGCTAAAAATTCCGCAGGAGAAATGGTTCTAAGTCTATTCTGAACGGAATTTTGAGGGGGGAGAATTTGTCAAATGCTGTAAGTCTGGAGGTTAAATACAACTTTTTGTCCATAGAATAAGGCCCTTGTCCGTCAAAGCTTTGCAGGTAAAGACTAATTGAGAATGAGGAGAGGTGGGGCTCCCATTCTGCAGCACTGCTGGTGAATAATGAATGCCCATTTGACAAGCAGTGCTCACAGATCATCCCCAGCACAGAGTGTGGCTGTGGTGTGAATATTACTCAGGGAGGGAGAAGACAGATCACCCCATCATGCTGAATAAGTTATCAGGGAGGGCAAAGGAAAGGATTACATCCCAAAGGTTTGTCCCTATTGTTCCATGGCACTGTGAAATATTGTTTGTGTGATTCTGTGTTTGAAAAGCCCTAAGAGCCTTTACTTCTGTTCCACAAGTATTTGTCACTAATTCTGTTTTCTTCAAATCTCCTCGGTGAACATTTGCTATTAGCACCTTTTCATATGTATATGTACACTTATTTCCCCATCCCTGTCTAAATTATAACTGGAGTCAAAACCTCATATTTGTGCTAAGAGGACTTTAGATATGGATCTGGAGCTCAGCTAAAACTGGGGAACTGAGAAGACACATTTAAGGCAAAAAGAAGAAATAAGGCCCTGTTATTAAACCTCTTATTGCAAAGTCTGTTTTTTAAAATACTGAGACACAATTTCATCTCACAAACATCAATGAACATGTGACACCTGTTCAAGCTCTTTATTATGGTCCTCAAAATATTGCTATACTGTGAAATTAATTAAAATAAAAATATCCAAAGGAATAAGAAACAGGAGAAAGGAACTCTCCTAATTCATATTCCTTCATGCCAACCTTGCATAAGAATTCTGAAAAGCCAAGAGTACATTTTGAAGTATATTTCAAATTTTCATAATCTCAGTGTCAAGTCTGTGAGAAAGGGTGGTCAGTGAGGGTGGAACAAACCTGAGGCTTCTACACCTTCTCTGGGAAACAATTTTGGGTGTGAAATTGGAAAGTGAATTATTCTCCACGTCCTTCAGCCCTCTCAGTGGGAATGGGGTTAAGAGAGTTTTTGTGTCTCACAGAGAATTTAAATTATAAATGACTTTATAAGGTGCTCAGATCCTCCAGTAAATGTGTGTGAAGTGTGAAATACACCCAGGCAGGGATAGTTAATGTTATTTTAATAATATCAAATCAGGAACCTTCCCTATCAAAGCAGGCTGAAGCTGAATGTAATAATGGTCACTGATTGTTACTGGGGTCATTTTCATTCCTTTACATTGTGCTTTACATTGCCAACACAATTAAAAGAGTTTTCTTTTGCCAGAAAAACAATTCTACTAGATTATGGCAGGCTGGGTTACTTATGATTTTTGTGAACACTGAAAGTTTTTGTGCTTTTTGAGCTTAAGGACAAGGGAAAAGAACACTACTTTTATTTTTATAAGTATTTTGACATTTTAAGCAATAGAGAAAGGTTTCTCAATAAAGCCTTTCCAAGGAGCTCCAGGGATCCAAGAATTACATGTTATCTCATTGAATGGTGCAGGTCTTACATACATTGTTCAAAATAGAATTTCCTTCTTCTACCTCCCCCAGGAGCAGATGGTTTCAGTGTTTTCTTTCTTTGTTTTCTTGTGGATTTATGATTATTTCACTCAGTTGCCAAGACTCGTGTGAAGATTGGAACTTGACCTTTTCTTTTAATCAGGCCTTTTTTTTTTTTTGTTGTTGTCTAAAAGGCAAGAAGGTACCAAACTAAATGTGAACTCGGAAAAATACTCATTTTTTTCAACACGGAATTATGGAGTTAATTCTCCTACGAGTTCCACAACCCAGAAATTGCGTGCTGGAGTGGCCAGCATCCGTGGCTGGGGTCAGGAAGCCGAGCAGAAGTGGGAGCAGGGCGTGCAGGAGAAGCTGTGGAAGTGAAAATGGCAGAGGGAGGAGCACAATTCCCCAACACGTTCCATTTCTCTGGCCCGTGTTTCAGGGGGTTAATGGGACAGAGCCCTGTCAGTGGTGGGAGGGAAGGGTGGCACATCCCACGGATGGGGATTTAGGACCTTTGCAGTCACAGATTTGTTTTTTGCTGTCACCGTGGGAATCTGCTCCCCCTGCAGTGGTGTTTAGCAATGTTTGGGGTGAGCCCTCCTGGAGGCACCTTGGAATCTGAAAAGCAGAATTTGGAATCCCCTTCTCCCCACAAATCCATCCATAGAAATTCACCATCCTAAACATTTGTGTGGAAAGCAAGGCCTGATGTTAAAAAAATTGCTGTATTCTGACATCCATGTGGTGACACACGTGGCAAACTTGTACCCCTTTAAAATTCCCTATAAAACATTATTTATGGTACTTGTGTCAAGTATCTGGGCACACTTGGTGCTTCCAGACCCCACTAAATTAATTCACCTTGTCATCCCTTCCGGGCAGAAATGCAAGAAGTGATATTTAAGTAGATTTGAAAACAGCAGCAGTATTTTTCTTCCTATTTTTCTTCCCGTTCTTGCCTAGCATTGTGTGTCAGATGTGATAAAGAGACAAACATGTTGTCTGTTTGGGAGTGTGGCAATATCTGTGAGCAAATCCAGATAACTTCTGGGCTGACAAGGGAGACAGACAAGTGTCAAACTCTAATTCACATTAGACCAGCAGGCAAATGTCATCTCCTGCTCATTTCCACATCACAGCTTTTGCTCTGTGCTTCGCTATTAGGAAAAAAGCCGGTATATTTTGGGGGGTTTTGACAGAAAAGTTTAGAACAGATGGATGGATTAAATTTGTCAAATGAAATATTCCCTTTTTAATTTGCTGCCGTTGAGGCTCAGATATCGGCAAGGTGAATTTATTTTGATTTTTCTATGAGGAAGAAAATTGAAGGCCAATACAAAGGTTATTTAATTAGCTGCATAATTCTTAGCAATAAAACAAATGCTAAACAAGAAAGCACCTAATAACGCTTAAGAATAATCCAAATGAAAAATTCACATTTTTTAAGGTTTGAGAATATATAACAACTATTAAAAGTAACATGTGGTTACTTTATAGCCCAGTTAGAAAGGCAACACCATAATATTTATAAAACCAAATAAAAATGCTTATACAAGTAGTGTATTTATAGTCACAAATCAGTGTAGATTTCAACCTAGGAATATTTTTAATTGTATTTAGTCTTTGATTTTTTCCAAATCAGCCATACACTCTGTCAGGTCACTTTTCCCCAGATTTCTATGGTGGTTTCCACTTTTCAGATGGCTTCAGTTAATATTTGGATATACACAGTTAATATTTGTGTATATCCAAAGCAAAAAAAAAAATTACTTTTGAAAGCCAGAGAACAGCTTTGTAACAGAATTCTGGTGTTCTCTTTTAGGTTTATAAGACAGCTTTGTAATGAAACATGCAAATCACACCAATGTGTTCTGCTTGCTTTTTGGAAAATATTTCTCTTTTCCACACACTACCTGGAAAAACTTACTAAGCTTTCAGTCAAGAATGTGAGTGTTTTCAATCAAATTCAGTTTGCCCTTCAAACATTGATAGATTTTCACATTGATGTGATCACAATTGCACACTGAGGTTCCAAGCAGGTGTTTTCCTGAATTTCTCTATTTTGTTTGCAGCATGCAGTTGTTTTCTGTGATTGTTTAAAGCAATTTGTTAAAATCACGCCAAACATGATGGCAACACTTTGTTGACCCATTTGCATTTTGCAGCACTGCACACATGAAGCTTTTAAAAAAAGACCATGGCTTAGCTTTGATTGTGAAATGGCTTTTTTTTCATTAGTACTCACTTATGTAACCTGTGTAATGCAAAGTGGATTTCACAGGCAAAATGAAATCAAGAGAGCAGCTCAGAGTTTTATTAGTTCATATACAGTTTGAACAGCATTTGCTTGATAAATCCTCAGCTGCAGATTGAATGTTTGTTTCTTTATGGATTACCATTTAGTTTGGAAAGCCACATAATTTAAATTAAATTTCCTGACCCAGTCATCTGTGTTCACAAAGAAGAAGGTCTGAGAACACGAGGCCAGAGCATTTTGTGCTGGGCTGACAAAGGAGCCACTGAACAGAGCCCATCCAGAGATTTCCCCAAGGTTATTCCTGCTTGCAGGCAACACAGAACAATGCAGCCCTTCAAAAAATACACCTCTGATTGCCTTTATTGCAAAATTAAAGATGATGGATGGGAAAGAGAAGAATTAGGTGTGTTATAGGTTAGAACACATCCCCTCGTTTCCCTTGAGCCATTAGGAGGGTGCAGAGAAGCATTTGGTTAAATTAAAGCCTAATAAAAGTCGTAGAATACTGAACTTTTCATGACTTATTGGAAACCATTCATTGGGGAAAACACCATAACTGCATATGTAAAATAGATCTTAGAAAGCAAATTAGGTGATTACTTGTGAAACAAAAGCCTGTGTGAAGCTCTCATGCTTTTTTTTCCTATGAATTTGAATTTATTTTCCATCATGTCCTGTAGTCTGCTCCAATCTGCCTTTGCCACTCTCTGTGCTGGTCTCATGGATGCACCTGTACAGGGTCTGGAAATGTCCTTGTACATTTTTTAGGAAGAGCTGGGTTCAGCTGAAGGGCACAAAGACAAAACTGAGGCAGTTTGGGATCCTTAAGCGTGGCTCTGCCCATGGCCAAGGCTTGCCAGAACATTCTAACAAAAGCTGCCCTTAATCTTCATTGGAGAATCTGAAGTTATAAGGAATTCCTGGTGCCATGGACATGTCTGGATTAAGGACAGCCCAGGCTGCTCTGTGCTCTCACCAACCCAAATTTGTTGTACGTCTCAGTGAGCTGTACCTGTAGGAGGAACAATCATGAAGAGATTGGTTTGGGCTGATCAGGGCTAAGGGAAAAATGTGTGAGGGAAAAACTGGAGTTGTTTTCTTGTGGCCATGTGTCTGCTTGAAGGAGCTCTGGCCGTGACAAGGCTTGCCAGAACATTCTAACAAAAGCTGCCCTTAATCTTCATTGGAGAATCTGAAGTTATAAGGAATTCCTGGTGCCATGAGCATGTCTGGATTAAGGACACAGCCCAGGCTGCTCTGTGCTCTCACCAACCCAAATTTGTTGTACGTCTCAGTGAGCTGTACCTGTAGGGGGAACAATCATGAAGAGATCGGTTTGGGCTGATCAGGGCTAAGGGAAAAATGTGTGAGGGAAAAACTGGAGCTGTATTTTGTGTCTGTTTGAAGGAGCTCTGGCCAGTGACTAAATTTCTAACAAGAGTTGAGTATTTTGAAGTACTGGGAAGGATATAGGCAATTGCAATGATGATATTATATAAAATAGGTTTATGAGAACAGGAATCACTCTCCAAAATTTGAAATATAAGTTGTAGCTGCACAAGGTGAATATTTTTTTAACTCATTGCAATGAACTGCAAGACTTGCAAGATTGTATAATGGGATGTGCTGCAAGTGCAATGGGTAAATATAAATTTTGTGTGTTTGTTAAGGATGTGGTGAATCCAGGTGTGACCCAGCTTTTAGATTTAAATGTCAGTGGGAAGAGAGACATTCTTTGATGTCAGCCCATCATCAGTGGGTGGGTTCATACAGAGCACCTCCAATATTAGATATTTCTCCCTTTCTGCTCTCTATGTTTTTATTGGGACTTCCCTTCTGTTTCACCCAGAGAAAGAATTTTTGAGGCACCTTGGAAGTTCCCCATTCTGAATAGGAAATTGCTGCTCAGCTGTTGGACACTGGTGGATGTGAGAGGAGATCAAAGTTTCAAAGGAGGGACAGCAGATTGTGCCTGCCCTGGGTCTGGAGGAGTCACCCAGAAGGTGCAAATTCAAATAAATTTGCTGATTTTTTCATAGGTTTCTTATTTTGTTGGTCACTTGTGCAATATAGAGCAGATTGGAAGCATGAATTGGTGAGTGACAGCTCTTTAACCACACTGAACAGTAACCAAGCAGGCATTATATTATTTCTTGGGACTGGTTTTGGTCAATTCCCTCTCTGACTAAAAGCTTTTGTTTGTTTTGATTTGTTTTGTAAAGAGAGAAGCAGATTTGACCATTAGCCTTCCCATCTTTGGCTGAAATTTTCAATGAAATTAAGTTGATGTTTCCAGCTGGACCATCAGTTCTAAACAGCTCAGTGTTGTTTAAACAACTCTAAACCAGTTTTTAAAGGCAGGAAATTCTGTTCCTTAGTGAATTTCGATGGGTTGGCTTTGTTTTTAAATTAGAGGTGCTAATTCAGATTTGGATCACATTTTGGTATTGATTCTCTTCAACAAAGAATGAAGATTTCCTGTGGGTACCTCAGGAAGGGAAAGGATTACTCGTGTGCTGCAGCTGTGCCAGTGTGTAATGCAGCATTTTTAATGTTAAAATGAGGAGTGATAATCCTTCCAGAGATCCCTTAATCTGCTTGAGAGGCAGGGGTTTCCCCTTAGAATTCTCTGCAATATTTAACTGTGTGGAACACTGGTTTGAGCCTGTGTTAGATGCTTGTCACATCCTTGCCCAAGGACATTGTTTAGAGAGAGTTACTGGAGAATGCACAGCAGTTTTAGGAATTGTCATGAAAAAATAAATGTAACTAATCTGTCAGAGACAGAGGGCAGGAGGATCTATATATGTATATATATTATATATCATCTATATATCTATATATATTATATATTTTATCTAAATATTTTAAAAGATGTCAAAATATGCTATTTTGCGAAAAAAAATCAATTAGATGTTGTAGTGTTGGGGGGTTTTTTGTTGTTATTGTTTGGGGCTTTTCTGTGTGTTTTTGGTTTGGTTGCTTTTATGCTTGTTTGATTTTTTTCTTTTATCTAACTTATACCAACCTTCAGATTCAGGTTTCCCCACCACGTAACCCTGGTGCAAATAAAGATAGATTTGTGTAATTTAATCAGGTTGATATATGGTACAATCAGTCACAGATCTGTTACTGGTGGCATTTTAAATACTGAAAGGTTTTTTTTTTTTTTTTATGTTTATATGTTCTTGGTCAAAGAGCCTGGAATTCTTTCCACACTTCCATGGTGGCTACAGCTGAAATTTTCCAGTTCTCTGCTTGTCCTTACTTTAAGTGGCCTCAGTTTGGTAACACTGAAAGTTAATCGAAGAATATAAAAACCATTTATCTGCAGATAAACCCAAAGTTGTGAATAGATGCTGGTTTTTTTCTTGCAAAAACCTTGCCAGGGTGTGCTCCAAGTGCCTGATAGATAATTCTGGTGACTCCCGGTGGACTCTGTGGATTGGGTTGCAGTTCGCAGATTCCCCTCTGCCCTCACTCAATACCAGGCCTGACCTTCTGCCCCTCCTGTGAGCAGATTTAATCAGATTTAAGCAGATTTCCCTTCCCCACCCTGGAGCATCGATCTCCTCTCTGCAGCCTGGACACCTCTTTCTGTCTCATGGACTTGCTCACTTCTTAAAAACTTGTTCATGGTTGGTTCTGAATCCATTCAGTGATTTGGCTTCCCCTGCCTCGTTAAAATCATCAATGTTATTGTTTGCTATAACATCCATGTTCAGTGGAGTCCCAAGCACCATTAATAGTGAGTTTGCATTAATTCTGTGTGTCAGAAAAACGTGATTCTGCTTTTTTGGCACAGAGGAGAGCAAGGTTTAATGCTGCCTCATTACACAAATCCCAGGCCCCATAACTCTTTTGTCAACCTGCTTTATAAAATAGACAGGGCATTTGCCAGCATGGCAAATCAAAGGATTAAATATTTAATCTTTTAGAGGCTTTGCTGCTTAGGATCTACAATCAAATGATAAAGTCACTTACTTTTGCTTTGAATGGAGAGTTCCTTAATGGGGAATGTCAGGAGATGGAGTCTGGAGAGGAGATGAGAAGGAGCAGCCAGGAATAAAGCAAGGACAGGTTTAATATATGGAAGTTTGAAGGTGGCACACAGAAAGGCAGGGGACAGCTTTGCTTCTCTCTGTGATACACAAAAATGAAATTAAAATGCACTTATTTGCAGGTCATGAATTACTTGCCCAGCAAGGGTGAAAACAAAATTCTGTATATTCTCTTGATGTCTGTGCTTTCCTGAAAAACTCAGTTTTGTCATTCCTAATTCCCACTGATTTGGTAATAAAAGCAGGTCTCAAAAGGCTAATTAGTGCCTGTTCTACAGCCTTTGCATTTGTGTGTGGATGCTGTGTATGGCTGAACACACACGAGTTGAACATTTTTATTTTTAATGGTTGCGTAACCAAGCTGGTCAGTCGCCCTGCTCCTCCTGGGGAAGAACACTTGTTTGGACTGGGAGGAAAAACAGAGAGGGAGAAAACAGCTCCAGGTATCATAATTTATATCCCCAAATAGCATAATTTATATCCCCCAAATGAATCCCCTTCTGAAGCTTTTTGTGGGGCAGGAATCACATCTGGGCAGGAAAGGGTGCGAGAGTCTAAGCAGAGTGAGGGCAATGTGGAGTTCTTCTAGGTTCCTTATAGTGGGGAATAATACCAAAAAATGCTGAATAAATTCTTCCTGCTAGGTTAATCAGCGCAGGAGGATCCCCCAGGGTCTGTGAGGGGATCCTGTTCACAGCTGGGCTGTAATGCACTCGTGGGCTCCGTGCTCCGTTCCTCCAGGGAGGAAGCAGCAGCAAAAGGGCCTGCAGAGCTCCTGAACCCAATTTTCCTGAAGAAATCTGATCAGCAAACAGAGATTCCTCAGCATTTAGCTAACCAAGTTAATTTCTGAAGGGGAGGAGCAGTGGAACCCAAAAGCAGAGTTAATTTAATGCTATCTCTCCTAGCATTGAGTATTTGCACATGGGAAGATGTTGTGAGAGCCTACCAAAGCACTGCTGAGAATCTGTTCAGTTCCTGAAAATCTCCACCTCATTAAATTCCTATGTATGGAAAGCAATTTTTCACCATAGATTATAATTTTATTAACTCAGCTATTAGCACTACAGACTCTGACAATGAACCCAGAGTGTTAAAGGACATTTTCTAAAAATAAGCAAATTTACATTTGTAACAATAAACTCGTGACTAACCCTTCCTAAACATTAGAGAAAGGAAAAAAACTCCAAATAATAAAAAATCAAACTGAAATAAAGAAATAAAAGACCCGACTAGAAAAAGCTCAAGCTTATTGATGGCAATAAGATCTTCATGCAACTGTTTTGGCAGAAAACTTCAGATAAATGCGGAACTGTAAAAATTGGTGGGAGCAGGTTCCAAACTCGGTGGTGTATATAGAATAAACACTAGTGAGCAGTGGTTACAGGGGGAAAGCTTGAGGGCACAAACTTCCAGAGATAAAATTTATATAATGAAAAAAAATTAAATGACCCTGTAAGTCTCAATATAGGGAGAGTAGGTAAATCTTGATAAATTGAATTTCTCACATATTTATTGTGTCCTCACTCCTTTCAGGAGTTTCAAATATAGGTCCAGCCAAGCAAGCCAGTTGTTGGCAAGAGGGACTTTGTGCACAAGACCTGGGACTTGTGCATCTATTTCATTTGTAGAGGAATTGCTTTTAAATGTGTGCCTCTACATTTTCAATGCAATACAAATGTTTCTTCTACTTTAAAATTCCTGTGAGCCTCTGTTCCCTACTGCCAAATAAGTAGGAGTGCAGTTAGCCAATGCATTTCCTATTTAGTCTCATTAACACTTTGTAGCAGTGCATTTTCAACTTATAAAACAATGGCCAAATATTCTGGCTGACATTTGTTGTTATTGAAACTCAAGAGCTCCACAAAGAAGCAGCACAGAGTAGGGACAGCGAGAGGACACAGAAGCTGAAAAAACAACCATAATGTGTTTTTTTCCCAATTCTGATCAAAATAAACAATGCCTTTTGTTTTTTCCAAGCAATTTTAGGAATTCAAAGCTGGTGGCTCAGAAAGTATTTTTTTCTGATGTCTCAGAAATCCAGTGAAATGACTCTGTGTTTGTTTATACCTATACATTCACACATATGCACACACACACAAACACTGAGACTCCCAAATATACATTCACATGGTGCTAACAACCTAGACTAAATAAAAAGCAAGGAAATACAAAATTCAAGCTGTTTGCTTTGCCTTATCTATTTCCATTATGCATGGTAAATATTGCAGATCATATGGTCCATAAAATCACACGCTGCTTGGAGACTCCTCCAGAGCTCTGCCACAACAGGGGACTCTGAGGATGGATGCAGTAGCAGCTCTGAGTTTTCTAGACTTTTTTTATTTAGTTGGACTTTTCACGATATCTGAATTTATTTTTTTTGCATGTGAAGTTCCTTTATTTCCTGTGCTTTTCAATTAAAAAAAAAAAAAATACAACCAAACAAACCAAAACCCAAAAATGTGTTGAGGGAGGGCAGGCAGCACATGGGAGCCTGGAAGTTTTTCTTTCAGGATGTCTGAGTTTTGAAGGAAATAGAATGCAGCAGTGAATAACAGTGGATGATTAATAAGGAGGTTTGATATTGCTCATGCTGGGAGCTGCTGCCTGGGTCCCAGAGTGAATATTTGAGTTTCTCTGAGCCCCACATCAGCCCAAATCCAGGGGCAGCTTGAGGTTTTCCTCATTAAAGCATTTAGGCTTTAAACTGATCATCCAAAATTTCTCAAGAGAATTGCGTTGAAAAAGGAAAAATGACTTTTCAGGGAGTTAAACATATAAAACTATTCCTTGAAATCCTGTTTGTGTGTTTGTTGAATCAGTGGATAGCCATAGGTAAGGTAGGAGTAAGATCTTTCCTTTGGTGAATATTTAATATTCCCAAACCAACACAACCAGTCACCTTCTCTGCCCAAGATGAAATTGTATTTATTCCTAGAGAAATGCTGGTGTAATTGTAGGGGATCTATGCACAGGGTTTTCAAATGGTTTTATGGTCGAGTTTTGATTTAAAGCCAGAACTTATTGTAAATTGTGGTGAGTTAATGCCAGCATTCATCCACAGGAGAGAACTGTTAAAAAGGAGAGTTCATTTCATGTGTTAGACATGTTAGTATTAATTCTCTCTGACAATGGGATAACATTTTTAGGCAGAGCTAATAAGATTATGATGCAAATGTGGGAATCTCCTTTGATTGGTTAATTACCTTCTGCTATTATTTCAATTTTATTATCCTAAATTCAGATTGAAATTAGCCCTGAGCATTTCAGTGAGCTATTTTAGGATATTTTTTGGGGGTTCTGTGTGAATGGGATGAGCGCCACTGAACCCTGAGCAGAGCCCAGCACTCCGTGTGCAGCCAGACCAGCTCCTCTGGGTGCAGGCTGGGGTTAGGTAGGAAATTCTGTCCTGGATCCAGGTGGTTTTAGTGGTTTTGACCGTTCCCTGACTCCTCTCAGCCTGCCCCACTCTGCAAAGCCCCCTCTGGGAGTAAATTGACGTTTTTCCCTGTGCCTCATTGGCTCAACCAGGGCAGATCTCAAACTCTGAGATCTGAAACTCCACCTGCAGCTCTGAGGTTCCACCTCTGCAGCCCCCAGGAGGGCTCAGTTAATGAGTGCATTCCATTTTAGTGGTTTTGGTGTTGGTTTTGGCTTTGCATTTTTTTTGGGTTCCCGTGGATGTGTCTGAAAAGCTGAATTTGATGCTTTGTTTGCAGCCTGTGAGCTGGGCCAGAGGACAGTTCATTTTCAGATGAACATGTGACAGATAGACACCTAAACTTCTTCTCTTCTTGTTTGTTGAACATTCATTTTCCGTAAAATAGAAATATTTAGCATGTCACTATGCTATGTTCACCAGAAAAGAAACTATTAAAATTATGCCTACATAAATTTAGAGAAATAAAAGAAAAAAGAGATCATACCCTTAACAGAGCAGGGAAAGTCAGTTCTCAATATGTGTATCTAAGGCTGGCAATATCAATAGAGGGGTTTTTAATTAAAATAATTCTGTTTTATTTTAATGAATCAATACTAAAGTTTCCCACAATTACATTTAATGTTATGGATTACAGGAGAAGGAAAGATCTATTTTTTATGGCTGAATTCAGCTTATCACTACCACACACCTTTTAAAAATTCTTGTGGCTCCCCCTCAATCTGTAAGGCTCTCTTCTATTAGTTATAAAAATACAGAAACTCTTATACATAAATTAGGCAATAGTTTGATTTCCTCTGTCTTATGAGAACATTCTCTCCTTTTACCAGCAAAAATATCTGCATATTCAATTTCCTTCTCAACTTTCCAACACTGCACAAAGGGATTTTTCACTGCGTTAGTTTCAGTGACTTCAAAAGCATTATGTCAAATATGCACTGAGCCCTTTACAAACAGCTCAGCACAGCAAACCTTTATTTCAGGGCTGCTTTGAGGCTGAATATAATGAGTTCTGCTCCTCCTCAGGGGTGAGGATGGCACTGGCTGCACCCTCACTGCCACAGTGCCAGGCTGGCAGCAGATTCTGCAAGGACTGGGAATGGAGCAGAGCTGGTTCTGCAATGGGCTCCATGTGCTCTGCTTGCATTGCCTCTGCAGCAGACTTTGTGGGGGCTGAGGAATGGCTAGGAAATATTATCATTCATTTTTTCCAAGAGGTGAAGTGATTTTCCTGTAATTTTAGTATTTCAAATATTTCAAGAGCAGCTCTGCTGAGAGAGGCTTGGGGGAGAGGCTGGGCATGTCTGGCCCCAAAACCACCTGTGTTGGATGGAGGGCTATGCCCCTCTTTTGCAAGGGCGTGTAGTGACAGGAGAGGGGGGATTTGTTTTAAAGTGAAAGACAGCTGGTTCAGATGAGATGTTAGGAAGAAATTCTTCCCTGTGAGGGTGTTAGGTCCTGGCACAGGCGCCCAGAGCAGCTGTGGCTGCCCCTGGATCCCTGGCAGTGCCCAAGGCCAGGCTGGATGGAGCTTGGAAGGTCAAGGCAGGGGACTGGAACAAGAAGATCTTTAAGGTCTCCTTTCAAACCAGGCAAACCCATGGTTCATTCTGTGATTCTGTCATTCAGCAAATGTCAAAAATACATTTCCCAGCATGTTCCCTCCAGGCAAACCAGCAGTGCTGGTTCACAGCTCAGATCAGCAGCCTTCATGCAAATCTTGGACAAGTTGTGCACAGAAGCATCAGCAGCTGCTTTCAGAGCAGAGTTAAAAGCCCAGTGCAGAAGAACAGCACTGAATGTTCAAAGTAGGAAAAGAAATGTCTCTCTTTGCAGGAGGTTCCTGCAGCTCATCCAACACGGGGTTCATCAAGTCTTTTGATGTGTGACAACAATGACATCTACACTGGTATGAGATCAGAAATAAGTTTTCCTGAAGATTAAAAGTCAGGGATGCTGATCAGGGCATCCTTTTAAATATATAATTGCAGCAGATGTCGCTTAAAAGGAAAGCCAGGCAAATGTTTGTGGTGGTTTTGCATTAGGACAATGAAGGTGCTGAGGGCTGAGCTGCCAATCCAGGTTCTGCTTCGGGATGAGTGCTGGAGAGGACAAAGTGATCTCAAGCACTGCTGTTGTATTTGCCTACATTCCAATTTCTGTTCCTGCCACTTATGATAAGGCTGCAGCATCTGCTCAGCCTTCATCAAATTGATAAAAGCTTGTTCCTACTTTGATGGTGCCACTGGAAACAAAGATCATCTCACCTTCCCTTGGAACGAGATGTGACTCACACCACTCGAGGTTTTATTACAATGAGGCAGAGGTGAAAGTCAGCAATTTCTGAGTTTTAGACTCAGCTGGGTTTCTGAGTTTTAGTCCTACTTTAGAGTGGCCTCAAATGAAAAGGAAGCTTCCTGTAAAAGAGAGAAAGGATGGTGGGTGTCGCTGAGAGCATCTGCTGAAGATCTGGGGTCCAGTCAGAGCCAGCAAGCACTGAGTGCTGTGTGCTCCAGCAGTGTGTGGGGGAAACATCTGGAGTGGAGCTTGGATCCTGAGCAGAATTTGACCTCAATGGGAGCAGAAATAGGAATCCTTATCTTGGAGGCAATTCTAGGCATGAAAATTCTGGGTGTGAGAAATCCAGGGGTACAGATGCTGACTTTGAAATATTACCCTGCAAGGATATCTTGTAGCCACTACCAATCAAACCCTTTTAATCTCTTCACTTGGAGATGTGGAATCTACTTCAAGGGAAGCAAATAGACAGATTTTTTAGGCACAATTTTTAAAAAGTGTCTAAACCTGGGGTCTGAGTGGAAATTAGGTCAATGCAGCATCTTCTATGAACAAATTTTATGGAAGTTGGACATTTTACCTACCTATTTAGAAGGAAAAAATAACTCTTTTTATCTGTTCTTCCTAATTGCTCAAAGCTGTAAGTATCATCTTGCCAATAGAAAAATCCAGTTTTAAAAGGAGGGAAAAGATTATTATTTATAGAGAATAAACTAGCTCAGGAAAAGAAAAAATAGGCTTAAGATTTATTCATTTATGTATTTATACTGTTTTATACAAATTTCAGTTTTATGTTTTAAGTAATGTAGCAACAGTCAGTGAAGTCATGGAATTGTCTTACTATTGAACTCTAAACTACAGCATGAAAAAATTAACAAAGATAGGAAAAAAAAGTGGGGTTTTCATGTTAAAATTATTGTCTCAACTGAGCATTTTTAGAAAAACACGGAATGGAAATTACAGGTCCTTGGAGAAGTGTTTGAGTTATGGCTGAGCCCCAGGGCTGCTGTACAAACAGATTCCTACCAGAACCTCCTGTGTGTGTTATAAGCTCCTCTTAAACTGAGGTGGAGTAAGAAAATTTTCAGTTTTTCTTGTATTTCTGGAAATTGCTTTTTAGAGATATTTATATCCTTTTGTGCTTCCTGGGGTGGAGGAATGGTGCAGGTTAAGAGCATCCTCCACAGATGAGAAGGTGTGGGATAAACTTCCAGAATATCTATGCTGATAAAGCAGTTACTAATAAAAAACCCCACAAATAAACCCCCTGTATTTTTCTGGATTGACCTGCTGGTATTTAACAGTCTAATTATTAACATTATAACACATTCTGAAATTTAGAGTGCTCCTGCTTCCCTCAGGCACAGAAATCATCCTGTGGCTTTTCATCCTCCTTTTTCTGAGGTATCTGTGCAGTTTCTTGATTTTTATTTACTTTACAAAGCAATTGATTGCAGAATGTGTGACTAAAAATAGACATTTCTGAGAACACCTCTGTCAAAACAATGCGAGAAAGCTGCTAACAGATATATCAGTTACTTGTACTGACTTTCTCCTCTAAAACTTCCCCTCTTTGCATGTTTAGTGAAAGACTCAGGAGTGAAGTGGTTTTTATTCAAATAACACAGAACAAGGCTGGCAGTTCCACAGGCCTTTCCAAGGCTTCCAGCTCCTTCAGGAAAAAAAAACCTGTGAAGATTAAATACCTCTAAGGTAAAATCCAAAGCAGCCATTTTTCATCACATTTCAGGAAATTGGTCCCTAAATAAGTTAATTATGGAGATTAATAATTTTAGCTCTGTAAGTTACATTCAGTAAGTAGTTGCAGTCAAAAGCCTTACTATTTAGCTAAAATATGGAGTAATTTAGGATCTAAAAAAGGTTAATTATTAAAGGAACAGTGGATATTTTATTATTTAATTAAGACGTTTTGGGTTGTTTACTTCTGTCAGCAGAAAAAAATCTGGTTTTCTTTGGCTCAGATACATACCTATATATATATATTTCATTTTATTTCCTTTCTGATCTCTCTGCAAACTAAGAAAAATGTTGTTTTCCTGACTTTGCTCTGGAGTAAAGAGACTTGTTTTATTCCCATGGCTGTTCCTGATCCATTGTCTTTGCCTGGGAGTGCCAAGCACAGGCCCCAGCTCTCACCCAGGTTTTTCTGCAGTGCAGACATCACTCATTGGAAATTGGATGCTGCCATCAACCCAACTTCCAGGCCATCAGGGGGGATTTATCAGGGCTAATCACAGGCTCCTTTATGGGGCCATAGCTCCTGTTTCAGCTCTTCTCAAGGAGGGAGAGGCTCCATCAGTCTGGTCGATACCACAATCCCCTGGAAGGAAATACAGCTGCAGAAAGGAGTCTCTCTGTGTTTACCAGGTGTTTATTTTCCCCTTGGTGACAGCAGCTCATTAGTAGCTCTGGAGTCAATGAAATTAGAGCACTGTCAGTCCAGCAGAGCTAAAAGGGGTTTGTCTCCAACGCTGGGACACTGAAAGGCTTTATCCTACAGAGCTCCTTCAAAGGCACGGCTTCAGCTGGCCAGCAAAGCTTTCCTTTGTTGGAGTGTTATCCAAGGGGAATATTGCAAAAGTATGCTATGTAAAAGTGATGTTAATGATGCCCAAGAGTTGGCAACAACAGTATAGAATTTCTTAATGCCTGTTAAGAACTGAGGAGTAGGTTTGGTTTATTTTTGTAGCTTAATGGTCAGGAAAAGAATTGTTTGAGCAATCACTCGCTGCTGCTGGATAGCTCTCCTCACCTCTGTTACTTATTCCTGTTTAAATTGTTTCTACAGCAGTCTGCTGTTATTTCTGTAAAAGGCTTTAGAAGTCTGTGTTATACCAGGCTGTTTAAGAGAGAAGAAAATTTGCCAGCTCTAAATATGTTTTTTTCATTCTTTATTCTCACAATGAACAGGTAAAGTACAGCGAGTGCTCATCATTTTCATACTAGATTTGTAATTAACTTTTGGAGGTCATCACTAAAACGTGGTTAAATTGCTGTTTCCATTGAGTGCTGTGTCAGAATTTTGGCTGCTGCTGCAGCTCAAGGCTCAGTTTCTGTGTGCATTGTGCAGTGGCAAATAGCAAATTAAGGGTGGGATGCTGTTGAGAGCACTGCTAAAACTTCCTTTGACTTTCAAAAGAGCAGTATCAGAACTCCACCACACTTTGTGTGTGATTAGGAACTGCAGTGTCAATGCTAAAGGATAAACTGTTAGACAAAATTCAGCAGTTGCACTCGATTACGTGCGTCAGGAATCTAAAAAAGGCTCCTAAAGAGAACGTGTAATTTAGCTCTGAATGGCAGCCTCCATGCCCCAGCACAGCTCAGGATCTGGCTGGAACTGTTCCTTAATGTGACTTTGTGCTCTATTCTGAAAGACCCCCTGGACTGAATCTGCAAATATTTTAAGAAGCTGCTGTTGCCTGTGTCAGTACTGAGCAGTGCTGCAGATTGGATTTGGAATTATTTCAGTTCCATTTCCTAACTCCCATTTTGGATCAAGTTGGAAATAAAGTGAAACGTTTCCTAGCACTGCCTTCAGCTCCTTCACTCTGGCCTCTGTTATTCCAGTTACTCCTCCTTCCAAGAGGGGCAAAGTGTAGTAGTGAATCACAGAAAAGTTTGGGTTGGAAGGGACCTTAAAAGTCATCTTGACTGGATTGAAATAAATCAAAAGAAATTTCATTGACTACCTGCTTGAATTCATGTAATTGTGTAAATTGACACAAAGTGAGCAGAGCTTGCAAAGGGCAGAAAGGGAGTCACTGATAAAAAGCAGAACTGAGAATAAAGCAAAGCCTATTTTGTGTATTTTGCTTTTCCAGATGCATTGTAATTGCCTGTTCCCACATGATATGAATTATTCACTTCTGTTATTATGCCAGACCTGTGGGAGCACACTCATTTACCATTGGTGCATTTGTTGTTACCAACCTACACGTTCTGCTTGGCTTGGCCACAACCTGCAGCTGGGGTTGATTCAGCACTTCCTCTGTCAGAGCTCCTAATAAACCTATAGACCCTCAGCGTGTTAAAACAATTCCTGGTTTTGGTAGGCTGCTTCAAAATCAATCCTGGAAAATCTGTGTATATTTACAGAGAAATAAAGTGGGAAAAGAAAGAAATCTTTCAAAAATCAGAGGAATTGATTAGCAGTGTGGGGTGTCATGGAATCCCAGAATGGTTTAGGTTGGAAGGGACCTCAAAGCCCTTCCAGTTCCAGCTCTGCCATGGGCAGGGCACCTTCCTGGGAATCAGCATCTCACAGCAGGACCCAGAACCAGGCACTCCCTGGAAGCAGAGTCAGATCTATTCCAATTAAATACATGTATAATAACTTAGGGTTTAGAGGAAGGGAATTAGTGAGTCCTTGGTGTGCACGTAGACATCCTTTTAGTCAAGACACCTTCTGTGAATTAGCATAAGAATTATGCAGATAAGCTCTTTATCTCGCTTCTCTGTAGTTCTTTGAAGTCCTTAGAAGTTTAGGAATTTAGCTAAAGGAAAGTGAATAAGCAAGCAGCATTTTGTTTGTACAAGAGATTAACTTTGCTTAAATACAGGTATGGCTTCACATTGCTATCTACTGACAATCATTTTTCTGTATACCCATGTAAAATTAATTTTATATCTAAGATGAGTTTTACAATTCACAGCGTGTGTCTG
The DNA here is from genome assembly GCF_035770615.1 of Melospiza melodia melodia. Classification (NCBI taxonomy): domain Eukaryota; kingdom Metazoa; phylum Chordata; class Aves; order Passeriformes; family Passerellidae; genus Melospiza; species Melospiza melodia. The sequence continues at coordinate 17,521,896 of NC_086209.1, read as the reverse complement.
TGAGTTGAATTCAAATTAATTTCTTAAGGAATAAGAGTATTCTCATGATGAATTTGGAACAGTGTTAGTCTTTGTGGGACTCCCAGAGAGAAGAAAATAAAAGGCAAATTGCAGCAGACAAACTTTAGATGTACTTATTTCGATTTGCAGACAGGGAGGGAAATCTGGGATAAATTTGCAGACAGGGAGGGAAGAGAGATACCAACCAAGAAAGGAGAGAGGAAACCTTAATGCCACACGAAGAATTCCAAAAGACCTCAGTCCCAACAGGGGAATGTTGCCACTGTTCCCATGTCTCTTACAGTCTTTTATCCTGGGCCAGAAGGGTTTAGCAAAACCAGGATGGGAAGAGTTGTGTGGGAATGGAAGAATGGGGAGAAGAATGGTGTCCTGGTTTGGGCTGGGGCAGAGCCAAGCTCATCTCAGCAGCTGGCACAGAGCTGGGTTTGGGCTCAGGGTGAGAAGGATGCTGATAACACTCTGCTGGTTTGGTTGTTGCCAAGTTGTATTTATCCTAAATCAAGAACTTTTCTGTGTCTCATGTCCTGCCAGTGAGGAGGTACCAGAGCAGGATGTGAGGGAGCAGAGCTGGGACAGGTTACCCAGCCTGGCCAAAGGAATATTCCTCACCATAAACCCAGTGCATAAACTGGGGAGGGCCCAGGAGTGGGGTTGATGCCTCAGGTTTAGCTTTCATATTTTTCACATTCTGTGCTGCTTTAGTGTGTAGGTCTGGGATTCATATCAGAGCATGGTGAGCTCTGTGCACAGAGCAGGGAGACAAAACAATTCCTGCTCCAGCTGGGCACCAAGGGCAAATGACCCAAATCTCAGCCCAAGAGCACAAACACCGTGGGCTGGAGAGAGAAAAACAAGCAGGGTGGGACTTCATAACTTAAAGCTGTAACTGGACAATTAACTACAATATGCAAATGGAGCAGAACTTGTGAAAATGAGAGACCCTGCCACTGGTCGTACATTTTGTGACCATTTTGGTTCATCTTTGGTGCAGCCCTTGCTGGGCTCTTGTGCTGCCCAAGGTGGATCCATTGAGGAGATCCTTTTAATAAATCCCTGCTTTCTTCTGGAACTCTGCCCAGCCTCTGTTCTAGGTCAGCCTTAATAAAGCATCAGGACCATTTGGGACAGGGTTGGCACTGTCAGGATTTTGTGAGCAATTGTATTTTGCACCACTTGTTTGTTTTCCTTCTTCTTTTTATTACCCTTATTAATATTTGCTATCATTATCATATTCTACTTTGTTTCAATTATTGAACTGTTCTTATCTCCACCCGCCAGTTTTACTTGTGGCCATCCTGCCCATCCCTCTGGGGTGGAGTGAGGAGCTCTGTGGTGCTCAGTTGCCACCTGGGCTTAAACCATGACAAATCTTACTCTGAACTTGGCTTCCTCTGTTCTGCAGGCAAAGGATTTATCCCAACAGGTAGCAGGTAAATGCCTTAAAAAATCAAAAGCAAAACAAACTTAATATGATTCTGTTCTAGGAACACAAATTTTCCACTGAACTAAATTTATCAAAACAGATTATCAAAGTTTTATAATTAACTTCCTAGCAAATAGGAATTAGCATATATTATATGAGTGCTGTGTGTTAATCAAAGGATATTTAGTGAGGCACCCACCTATGCATGCCCAGGAATTACAAAGTTAATGAGAGACAGCAGCACATGTAACTGTAACTAATTAAGCAAGACACAAAAAATTCTGTAGATGTTTGACTGAATATGTTAGAATTTACTCATTATCATATTTACATGGTGAGTTTATTCCAGTAGTTAAGTTTGGCAAAGTAAGATATTTAAAGTTAACTTTCTGTCTGCTGTGCAGGTACACCCTCAATGTATTGCTTTGGTTTGCAACTGCTGTATTTAAAATTCAAAAAAGGTTAAATACCTGAAGGGATTTGACCCTGGGTAGGTTGAATTAGCACAAGAGGTGGTTTTTATTTATTGCAAAAGGAAATTTAAAGGCAATAATTGCTTAAAACCCAGGCATCAAGAGGCTGCCACAAGGTAGGTGGACTATAGCAAGGGCTCAAAGAGGTTCCACAGGGACTAAAGCATGTTAGGAATAATTAGGCTACACTTAGAAATATTTTTAACAAAAGTTCAGTAATTTCATGTCTCTTCTGTGATTCTAAATTGAGCTTTTTCCACTTGTTTATACATAGATGAGTACTTAAAATCAATTTAAAGATATAAGTGATGATTCCTTTTTGTAGGGGAATGAACAATGACAGTATAAACACCTCAGACAGTTTTCTACACCATTCTCCAAGAGAAGAAAAGTGGTTGTTTTAAAGGTATGTCAAATAAAAATGTCTAATATATCTCTATAATAACAGTCTAGGTTGCAAAGTGTTGTGTAGACACTTAGGTATGAATATGAGGAGTCACTAAATTTGTACCTCTCACAAATAATGTTTTCTCTCTTTAGACTGAGATGTATTTTACCCTGCAACATTAAATCAGAAATAATGTGTAACCCTAGATTATACAGGGGTTTTTTGTGTGATGCATTGTGTAGACATTAAGAGAATAATGTGAAATTATTGACAAGATGTTTATTTGTTTTCAGATAAGGAAGGGCTGCTGTGACTGCCTTTTAGACAATGCATAAGGGAAAGAAAAAAATGTGTAGAAAATAAGCTGTGATTATAAAACAGAAAGAGAGCAGTTTAGATGAGAAACTAGCCCTGTTTGTGTCCTTAATTTATTTTCATGATTTTCTGTATCAGAATGTGAAATGCTGTGGCTGGTTTTAATTAAACCTTTAAACTGAAGACTGCTTCTTTTTACAAAAAACGTTGTTGGATACAGAGCATATGGCATTTAGACAGCAAGCTCTCACTGCCCAGATGTGTTTGAGTTTTCTTTACATCCACTTTGAGCTTCTGAGGGGGTTCTTGGTTGCTTTTTTCCCATTAAAATGTCTTTAGAAAGTGAAACCCATTGGTTAAAATGCATCTCTACTGTTAATCAGCAATGGTGAGTGGCAGGCTCATGTGCTGTCACTGAGAAGGATTGAATATCACAGTTGCTTCAAGAACAGAAAAAACCCTGATTTTTGGTGTTGCCAAAGACCTGGAGGAGTTGAGGCAATTGGCTTTCAGCTTTGCTTCCTATGGAAACAAAGGTTATGAGATTTCTGCTGCCTCCCCCTTGGTAACATTACCAATCCCTTGGACAGCTTTAAACTATTCTGACTCAAAGTCACTCTGCTTCCACAGATTTGCTGAATCTGTTTGGGTTGATATCAAATAGTGCTGTTGAGGGAAAGCTGTAGTGAGCTCAGCCTCAGTACAGAACATTACAAAATCCACTTGACACCATCCACAATCCACAAAGCCATTAGGGTTTGTTTTGGGATCAGACTTTGGGGAGTGTTTACTGCTTTTCTGTGTTAAATTACAGCGTTTCTCTGTGAGGTTAAAAATGAGGCCCTGAAACAACAAAAAGGTTCTTAACTTACACCAGTAGAGTAGAAATTGTGTCCTGTAGAGTGGAGATGAGCTATTTAAAGTAACATCTATGGGAGGAATATTGATAATGTATAGAAGGTTGTATCAAAAGAGGGTGTTTTAATGCCACAAGCCTTTCAATTTTTTGTTTCATCCATTTTCTTTTCTGTTTGAATCTTTGTGATCAAATGGTTTAATAATTTCACACATGGTAGACGTGATGGGGATCTGTTTGGGCCAGCTGGTAGATGTGGGTTTGTATCAAAAATTCAATGAGGGAATAGATTTATTCTTCCTTGTTGAACAGTGGAAAGCACTTGCATACCCATTTTGCAAATGCAAGATTTTACCTTCTCTTTGAAAGAATTAATGCATATTTTTTCTTATTTTCTGATCTCATTTTCTGAGAAAAATAAGTTTGGATTATTCTGGAAAGAAATTACGCTTCTCTGAGAAATCAAAGAATAAAAGTTGACGTTTCAAAGATGTTCCTCTTCCATCAGATTGCAAAAAGATGGTACAAAAAATCAGTGGAAGAGAGATCTAGGAAAGGTGTTTGGAAGTGATTAGGCTGGTGATTAAAGTGTTTTATTTGGGGAAGATGTCATTTGCAATCTCCACTCTGCTGTCCTCTGGGTGGTGCCCTGGCAGTGCATTACAAAGGCAAGTCCACAGCTGGAGTTTGAATTTTTAATAAACTGGGGAGAGCAGCTCTGAGGTACAAGAGCTTGAACTCCCTGGTTCTGATCCTTAAGATCTTGTTCATGTTGTAAGATTACAATATTTTATGCAGCAAGGTCAGATCTTCCGCTGCTGAGATCATCACAGGGGGCAAAGGCAGGACAGGCCTTGGACCTGAGCACAGCTCCAGCAAATCCATCGCTGTTACTGCCAACACTGCTTTAAAACGCCAGCAGCAAGGACCTGCTAATATCCCGTTTTTAAATCTGATTCTTAATTAAGTTATTTTATGGAGAGGAGTGCCAGGGATGGCAGAGGAAGGTAATACTTAATAGAAAGTTTAAACTTCACTGGTTTTCTGGTTTTGCTGTGTGTTTTTTTTTTTTTTTTTTTTAGAGATCAGGTCTGTCTTATTTATGAAATGTCTAATTTCAGTCTAAAATAAATAGAAAATTCATTGAGACACCAGGGTGTGAATGGTGAGTGATCAGTGTGAGTGATCCCCAAAGAAGTGCATGAAAGTTTCTCATTCAGTTGAAAGTTGAGTTCAGGGAATGAAGTGTTAAATGCCAACAGAACTGAAGGCTGTACTCATCACGAAGTGGATTTTTTCCGGGATTTTCTTTTCTTTTTTTTCTCTTTGCTGTACTTAAATTACAAGTGAAATTTGCTTGCTTACAAGACAAGCAAATTTCCAAATGATTGTCTTTCCATGGCTGATCCATGAGTAGATCTCTCATCTCTGTGGACAATCAAGTGTTCCACAGGAGAAATCTGAGCACATGGCTGATTTCCGTGATTTGTTGCTGTATTTTTTAAATATTTGTGCATGTTAGTGTGTACAGAAATATTACTGAACTATTAAGAAAATCTAGTGTGGCTGAAAAATAGTGTAGAAGGGCTAGAAGGAGATTTTTATGTGCCAATGTGATGCTGGTGGCTGGAAAATGGATGTGAAAGACTGTCAGAGAACGTGCTGTTGAATTGAGGAGAAACAGGTCATAATGATGTTAATAAATGAGTTAATTATGAACATATTTAAATTATGTCCATGTAATGCATGCTAGTCCTCACAATTCTTTTTTTTTTTTCTTCTTTTTGGACCTCCCCTTGTATGTATTTAAAAAAGAAGTTGAAACATTTGGGATTTGTGGGCAGTACTGGGCAGGGGACACCAGGCAGAGCCACTGGGCAATAATACCCTGAATTACCACTGTGGCAGTCTTGAAATTCAAGGATTCAGATTCCCCTCTGCTTCCTCCAGATGCACAGAGGTTATTCCTTCCACATTTAATTTGAAACCCATTCTGTATTTTTCCTCTGTGCCTCTGAGTTCTCTGTCAGCACGCAGCAAGGCACAAGTGACTTTCTTTAAAATATCTTTGTTCTGAACTTAGAGATGAAATCAGATCAGACTTTTTCTCCCTGTATACTTTTTTTTCTGGTGCTTTTGGAGGGATGAAGCAAAGGCCTTTCAAAGCAGATTGGCTTCATTCCAGCACCAGACAATGCATTTGATTATGAGACCTCAAGATCAAGGCAGGTTCTTGAAACCAGCCTCAACCTCAGACAAAGCAGGGCTGAGATGTGCAGATTGGTTTGATCTGCATCTTTGTGTGCATCCATCTCATGGAGGCGTTCGTTCCTCCAGTGGAACATTAGAGGACTTTCTCCAAAGTTCACTTTTCCAAGCTGACAATAGAATTAACACCCCATTTTGTTTCTTGACTAATTTTTGCTGTTCCACAGGAATTAACAAACTTCACTGTTTTATGGAGAGACAGCAGGAATGGCCATTGATCATCAATTCCTCAAATCTCGTTTGTTGAAGACATTAGACCAGTGACTACAAACTCATAATTTTTTATATTTTTTTTTCAGTAAGGGTCAAAGTTTTTACATCTCTTGCCAATTCTCTCTGAATTTTTTTCCTCATGGCTCAAGTGGGAGGTGGTGTGATACTTCAAACACCTGATTTGTGGAGGCACTCGATTAAGAACCTCAGCTCTTACATTTTTTACATGAAAGAGGCAATGAGAAAAGAAGTGTTCTTATCTTGCTGCTGCAGTTTACCATTGCCATTGTGCTGCCACAAATGTATATAGTATATCATATTTTGATTTTTGAATATCACTTCTTGCATATTTCCATTCTATTTTAGTGAACTGGAGGCAAGGTGATGAAATAGAAAATACATCTGAATGAGAAAATGGGCAGAGAGACTGAGAGGTAAATCTGTGACACAAATTGTTATTTCCTCAAGCTGTTAGATAAGACAGAACCAAGAAAGCAGGCAATAAAAGCAGAGCAAAATGGAAAAACAGGAGGTTATTGACATATGATCTAAATGAAAACACTCTCTGTTTACTGAAAACAGTCTTTCATTTTTTAAGCATTCACTTTCTGCCAGTTTCAGAAATTAATGAGTTGTCCACTGACTCCAAAAGAATTTAACACTTCAGTGTCTCTCCATTACTATATACGCTGTCTTTTTTAAGGTGAGAAGCATAGGAGAAATTTTACGCTTTCAATATCTCTATTGCCTAATTCTGTTCTTTGAGTCAGAATACTGCTTATTACCTTTTTTCAAGGTTAGGTGTTTCCTTTTTTTTTTTTTTTTTGTAATAGTAGTAGCAAACAGACTGAAAAATGTTAAAATAATAACATCTGTTAAAGTATTACAAATAAAACCCTCTCCCACCTTCCATCCACAGCTCCCTTCCCATGGGATTGAGCACAATGACTCTCAGACCTCAGTGTGTCTGCTTTGGATACAATCTCTGCAGATTAATAAAAATCAATGGAATATTTACCTTAATTGCACTCCAGCCTCTTTCTTTTAATCATGTTTAATAGATCTAACAGCAAGTGCTGCTTCCCACTAGTGGTTTTCTCATTAGCACTCGATTGGAAATAAAACTTGAGGATGAAGGTTGGCCCCTAAAGCAGCAGAGGATTTAAGGTAATGTTTCCTGGGCTTTGCACAGGACATTCCTGAAATAAAAAGAGAAATAAAAATGTCAATAAAAGCTCTATCAGAGGGTCACTGAGGCTGGCACGGGGTTCAGGCTGTTCTGTCCCCTCTCCCTGCTCAGGGCAGGAGCACCCAGAGCTGGACTTTGTCCAGCTGAAATTTGGACATCTTTGGACAATTTGTTCCACTGCTTGACCACTTTGGTCATAAAGAAATTGCTTTTTTTCTTATGTTTAAATAGAATTATTTCTATTTCACCTGCCTGTAGTGGAGGAGCTCTAGTACGAGAGATGTTTTAAGCCCCTGACCATCCTGGCTGCAGCAGGCAGAGCTGTCCCAGCAGCTCAGGGAGGGCATCCTGCCCTCTGCTCTGCCCTTTGGGGCACTCCTGGGGTCCTGTGCTCAATTCTGGGCTCCCCAGGACAAGGGGACATGGACAGGATCCAGAAAAGGTTGAAAAAGATGAAGGGGCTGGAATATCTCCCTTGTGAGGAAAGGCTGATGGGGCTGGGAAAGGAAAATAAACCCAGAACCTGGGTTTGATTCAGTTGTCTCCCAAGCGAAGTTGTAAACAAATGCGGAATTTAAAGGAGGATTAAAATGTTTTGATTGATTCCGTTCTGCATGTTCAGTATCAATAGTTTAATTCCAGAGAGAATAATCTAAACAGAGTAGAGAGATCAGGATTAAATCAGGATCAATGTTCAGTTCAGGATAACAATATTCATTTGAGCCGACTGCTTGCATCCACTTTTCTATGGTTCTATGGAAGTAATGAAATTTTAACTTTCTTTCAGTGTCTGCAGATGGTGTAAAAACCTCACTACTGCCATTGGGAGGTAAGAATGAGCATCAAATATGGTTCTGTCTAATTCTATCTTTATGTGTATATATAAGGAAGGGTGTGCATCTATATATATTTATATTATGTGTAAGAAGTCTCTATCATTTTCCATCAAAACTAAAAACTTTCAGGTGAATTCAGGACTCCTCTATTGACTCTCCATGTAAGTACAAAGAAAAGGCTTCACTGAATACTCTAATATTTTCCCCAAAATGGTAACATTTTGATCTTTAATGTAGATTTTGAAACTTACCTTGCTTATCAGCCAATTCCCTGGCTTCATCTTGTACACTTGAAGCAAGAAAAGTCACCAAGGAATTTTGTAAAAGTTGTGGTGCTTCAGAAAGGTAAACGTCAGGCCAGGTTCATCTCTTGTTCTCAAACCTTCCCTGCATTAAAATTGATGAAGAGAGGATTTATCAGGATGAGAAGTATTCAGCCATAACATGCAGGAATCCAGGGCCCCATGCATGTCCTCATTTGTCTTTGTCTTTAGTCATTTGTCATTTATGGTCATTCCAGCTTTGTGCAGCCAAGGTTTGAGCTCTGTTCAGAAAGAGCTCTCATTGCACATTTGTAGAACCTCCTCTGAAATCTCTGAACCTTAATGAGACTCTGCAGTCTCAAATTCACACTTAAATTTATGCAGGCCAGAGCATGCTATTATGTACTGCCTTCATTACTTCTTTCAGTGAAAACATTTTTTTCCTAAGCAGGAAAAGAAAATTTTGTCCTATTTAATTATTTGTTTGTTTGTTAGTTTCCCAGAGAACAAAGTACTTGAAAATAACTTGAATTGTCAACTGCAGTCTTGTGAATTTTCATAGTACTTTATATGAAGGTTAATATGCTGATAAAAATCAATGCAACTGATCATCTGATTAATTGAACTAAACTGTAATTAGGTGCTAATGAAGATCATTTGTAAGCATATGGAATGCATGTAATTCTTAAGTTTGATTTCTAAAGCTTGAAAGTTTTCTACTGATTTTTAGTTTTTTCTTTATTTTGTTTGGGTAGGTTTCAATGCTATTTTTCCTGTTTGGAAATAAATAGAGAGAGTAGAAGGTGAAAATTGTTTTGTAAGGAGGTTGAAATAGGGCTGTGAACATCTAAAAGTGTGTTGTAAATTTGTTTTACTCTCCGATGGATGAGGAGGACAGAAAATTATCTGGACCAAAGGTTATGGCAGGAGTGCACCCTGGTAGGAATTCCCACTGGGACCAGCTCTCCTTAACGTGAAGGTGCTGGAGCAGAGTCTCCTTCCAGCAGCTTGGTGGCAATGTGGGCAGTGTCCCCTCAGAGGGAGGGAGGAGAAGGCAATGGCAAGGTGCTCCTGATGCCTTGTGAGGGCTGCCCTAGAAGAGAAACCAGATGGAGTTAAAGAATAAAGCAGGGATTTAATAAAGGCCTCAATGGATCCACCTTGGGCAGCACCAGAGCCCAGCCAGGGCTGCGCCCAAGATGAACCAAAATGGCCCCAAAATGCACGGCCGGGCACGGGGTCTGTCCCTGGGATCAATTCTGGTCTATTAGCATATTGGTTAATTCTCTAATCAATAACTGTACAATTATTATAGAGTTAATTATCCAATTACAGCTTTAAGTTATGAAGTCCCAAGCCTTCTTGTTTTTCTCTCTTTATTCCACATTATTTATACTTCTGGGCCTGAGATTTGGATCATTTTTCCTTGGTTCCTAGCTAGGAAAGGAATTGTTTTGTCTCCCTGCTCTGTGCAGAGAGCTCAGCATCCCCTCATATGAACACTAAAGCAGCTCAGAATTTGAAAAATATAAAAGCTAAAACCTGAGGCATCACTCTCCAGGCTGTGCTGGTTGGGTTTGGTCAGCCTTAAGAGGAGAAGTCAAAAAGAACATCCAAACCAGCATAATTTAGGTATTTTGCTCTTTTGTCACCTCTGGTTCAAAATAAGGAGCAGAGATTTGTGAACAGAAAACTCTAACTGTAACTAGTCTTTGGGCAGTCTGATGTCTGTTAGAAGCAAAAATAATAGCCCATACTTAAAAAATGATAAATGATAAAAGAGTCTCTCTTCAGACTCTTCAAATAGAGTCTGAAGAGAGAAAACACTCAAATCCCATTAAAAATCAACTGGCTCTGATTTCACTCACACAAACAAGGATTCTTGTTCTTGAAATTAAAGGTAATTGACATTTGTTTTCTTGTTTGGTTTCAATTTAAAATAATGATGCAGAGTTAATTCTCTGCTGTCTAATATCTGAGTCTTACACACACACAAAACCACAAAAATCTCATTTGCACCAGGATCGCTGGTTAATGATTTTGATCAGAGAATTGCATTGTGGTTTCATTAACTCCAACAAAAACTTTTGTTTCTTGTGCTTATGCCACTTATTATTGGTTTTTATAAAGGCAGGAGTTGCTGTACCAATCTTAGGGCCATTTCTCACTGGAAAAACAAGATATTGAGTAGTTCTGTCCAGCACAGTTACTGTTCCACAAAGTTAGAGTGAGGCATAGTTCTGTGCTTTCAATAACTTGAATTGCTTGAAAATACACATAATTACAGAGGACTCAACCTTTCTTTAGTATGGGTTAGCGTCCTGCGCTGTCAATAAGGCAATAATAATAATAATAATAATAATAATAATAATAATAATAATAATAATAATAATAATAATAATAATAATAATAATAATAATAACTTGAAAAAGTAGCAAAGCCATTTTGATACCATGATAAAGGTTTCAGATAAATTGCTGGCTTATGCATTGACCTTCATGGCAGTGTTGGATGATTATACCCAACTTGTCAAACAAAACAACAGCTTATGATCTCAAAAAATTAAATTACCTCAGCATAATTTTTTAAAAATGGGGGGGAGGAAAAGACAATAAATGCAAGTAGCTGATCAGGTCGTGTCTTTATTAATACCATGTCATTAAGCAAACTAAAAAAGTGTGAACTGTGCCATATTTAGAGATGAAGTGGGAGCAGAACCTCATTAGCTGTACCAGGAAATCTCAGTCAGATGGTGGCAGGGCTGGCAGCACTTCACTGAGTGCATCTGCAGAGTCCATCCTGATTAAAGGGTCACACAGAGAAAAAGGCACCATGAGCACTGCAATATATTGGGCTGGCTTGGGCTTCGGGAGGGATTAAGGGGCTCCAGATCTCCTCCAAAATGGCCTCAAGCAGCTCCAGTGGTGAGAAGAAATACAACATAGGCAAGGGTAGGCACAACAGCATAGAAAATCCTTGATTTTTGAATATTTTGTATTTTAGCCTAATTTATTTTGAGATATAAGTGCTGGCATCACTGGAACTGGAAATCTTTGGACTTAGACTTGGTATAAAATAAGAGTAATTTCTTGGCTTTGCATATGAGGTGTGTTCCTTTTGCTCATATCAAGGTTTTAAGAGCAAGGAACACGATTTTAAGCAACACACCCCAAACTGGTGGGAATTTCTGCAACTTCTGCTGTAATTTGGATGAAATAAATTGCTGATGACTCCAAGAGTTGCCTCCCATAGGTAGTAAAATACCCAAGGACTACCCAAATCCTTCCCTTAGCAGGAGCAGATGATTAGGTTTTGGAGCAATAAACACCTATGACTAGGAGAGATTAAATTTGTTTCTAGAACTATAAAGTTTGGTAATTGACCCCATGGAGTTCAAGCTCCCCATAAGAGCTGGCAGGTTACCAGCCAGGTTTTTTTCCAAAAGGGAATCCAGTATGAGCCATCATTGCCTGTCTATAGTCCAGAAATACTGCAGTTATCTTACAGCTGAAATTTTTATACATTTCAGTAGCTGATGAGTTTTATAACCAGTAAAGATGTCCCAATCCTCTAAAATGTAAACTCTTTTAAATAACTAAATTCACTGCATCTACATACTGTCCATAAAGACAAATAAAACGTAAATATTTCTCAGCTGAAATGCAGAACTGCCTAATCTCTCTCCTGGTGCCATATTTTACTTCAGCTGTGTCTGACTGCACATTGTCCTCCCTATAAATAAAGTCATTAGATTGTCCACAGAGCCTTGCAGACATGTCTATAATCAGCAGTGTTATAATCCGAGCACTTTCTGCACTGGGAGTTTGATCTATACAAACACGAATACAATAGTAGAGGGATTTTAAAAGTCAAATAAATGTCACTGGAGTGCAGTAGTAAATGTGTCCAAGGAATGTGCTACCTTAATTGAAAATTCAAATTACTGAGCATTGCTCCTTTTCAATAAAACATTCAGTGCTGTTGAATGAAAAATCAATAGCTGCTTTATAGTGCATTTTTCTTAAGCAGTAGGCAAGAACTCAATTCCACTTCAAAGGATTTTTATTCTTCTACCTTTAGTATTTACTTCTCTCCCTCTTTTTCTCTCTCTCTCCACAGCAGAATGGTCTTCAGATTCTTTTGTAAGCCAAAACATACTTCACTGGCAAAATAAAACCAGAGCATGTGGTATTCAAATTTGTTAGCTATTGTTGTAGTAAAAGTCATTATAAAGTCAGGTGCTTGGGTACCTCTCTTTTTCCTGAGTGAACACTTAATTTAGACTGTGCCTACTGAGGTTTCAGGAAATACTCCAGTTCACATTGGGATAGGATAGGATTTAATTTTAAGGCAGGAGCTTTGACATCCTTGTAGGGTAATTTGAGATTTGTCCTTGATATTCAGAGGGAAAAAAAAAAAAAAAAAGACAGAACAAATTTGTAAAAGCTCAACGGGAAATGTTAAAAATGCGCTGGAGATTTGTAGGGAAAATTGAAAGGAAATTGTAAATGCCTGCTGAAGCAGAGATCTTTGTGGAATGTGAGGTTCTTGGGGGAGATTCTCCATGATGTTTGATAGAGGCTGAGTCCTCCTGTTGCTTTTGGTGTTTGCCCTGAGCATTGACAGCTTCCATGGGGGCAGGCTCTGCATGAAGGGCCCGGCTCTTCTGCTTTCACTGGATTCTGATGTCCCCTTCTGTTGTCACTGGATTCTGTTGTCCCCTTCTGCTGTCACTGGGTTCCCTGGGAGGGAGCACAGGGAGGTTTTTGTGCTCTGCTCTTGGCACCTGCCCCTTCTCCCCTGCTTTTCCTGCACACCTGGGAGCCAGTGAGGCTTTCCAGCAGCTCAGCCTGCAGTTTGTGCCTCTGGGAGAGGGCACACTACATTTCTGGGATTGCTGCCCCAGCAAACACTCTCATCCCCAGTGTGGAAACTGCTGCAATAATCTGCACCACAGTGATGAGAAACATTTCAAATCTGCCATATACCTTATGGCAAGAAAATCCCTCCTGTTGCCAACTGCTGTACACAGAGGCTGTTGGGAGTCAAAATTATATTAATCTTTGAGGGTAAGTATGGGGGAGGTCATTAAATTCCAGCATATAAATCACAAATATTGATTATTGCTGGTACTTGAATACATAGTGTCACTGCATATGCCATAGCTTGAAGTTGTGAATATATTGCACATTGCCACAGCTTTTGGAATTAATTCTGAGCATCCGTTGTTTTCTAAGAGAGGAGAGAGCAATGACAGTAGTGTTACTTAGAGCATGAGCTCCCAGGGAAATGTGCCTTGCTAAAAGACCAGGAATGAGCTTTAATTTAACTTTGCAGATCAAAATAATTCCTTGGAACATAGATGAAAACTGTGTGTGCCAGTATAGACTCGTTCATTTAAATGGAACTTGTCCTTTCAGAGCGTTGCACTGATGTCACTTAGTAACAAGGATCATTAGTGTCTGAGCTAAAAATGAGACAGGAAAAGAGCCAGTTCAAAGTATGCATTACAGCAGGAAAACCACTGCTACTGCACGTGCTGGAAATATCATTGCCTTTCCCCAAATAAAGATTCCTTCTTCACTCAGCCTTGTTGTTGTCCCCAGTGCCATAAACAGCTGGATATTTCCCCCCCCTTTCCATTTTGTTTTGTTTTATATTCTGCAGCTTTTCAAATTAACAGGTGTTTGTGGAGAAGCATGAGCAGGCTTGGGGACCTAAAAATTCAAAAATGCTTTAGAGACTGGGTGTGTGGGCTGATGCTGAAATTCTCCCATGTGTAGCAAATCATGAAGAACTTATGCCTGGCCACCCAGAGGCAGAATCTAATCTGTGTTTGTGGTAACAGATGTAAATTCTGGAAGCTTTTTCAGTATCTTATACAGTTTGTTTTCAACCAGCTCAAAATGAGAGCTTGATTTTTGACTCATCAGTGAAGTCAAAGAGTGATGAAAGAGCCAAGTCTGTTATTTTGTTCACTGCACAAAGTCAGTGTCCTTAAGTGACTTCTGACTTTCTCAGCCAGCATACGATGCTTTTCTCTCTGTGCTGAGCAGATCCACCAGTGGTAAACAGCGTTCAGAGCAAGTTTGCTCTGCCCCTCCCTGCTCACCTCCCTGGCCCCCACACCAGAGACTGATTCCAGGTCAGGGCTACTGCCCAGGGTAGCCTGGGAGGGTGGCTCCTGGGACACCTCTGTGCTGTGATCCTGCTCTGTTCACCTCCCAGAGTCAGAACAAGTTCCTGTCCCTGTTCTTCCTGCAGCCCTGCTTGGTGTGCTCCTATCTGAGCATCCTGCTCTGGGCTGGTGTTCAAAGCAAGGCCAGGCACAGAATGCACCATCCTGCACTTCTGCTCCAGCCCTGCCCACTCTGGGCACATCTGGCTCCCTCTGAGTCCCTCTGCTCGGAGGTGGGAAGAGGAATTTGGGATGGGGAGGATGAGGGAGGGAAGGAAATGATGAAGGGTCATTTTCTCAGTGACATGGAGATGTGACTGCAGCATCATCCCAGCTCCCGTGGTGCAGACACAGCATTGCTCCCCAGTAACACAAAGTTTGTTTCATTTCTTTTAGGAAAATTTCCAAGCCCTTTATTCTCTCCTCAATCAATGTGAAAAATAGTTATTTGTAAAAGCAGTTATAGTTATTTACAAATAGTTATTTGTAAAAAAAAACATTCCATTCCATGTGAATGGAAGAGTTTTTAGCTGACACAGGTTCCTAATATATACTGATTTGGATGTTGAAATATGTTTTTTTTTTTCAGTTTTATTTTTTCCCTAGGAAAATCTATTATCTTCCAAAGAAAAATAATAACAATAAAAAAATAGAACATGGAAGACAATCTACCACCAATTGCAATGGGCCAGAAGAGATAAGCAATGGGAAAAAAATGAAAAAAGGAAGAAATACTTGATAAATGATTGATAACAGTGAGGTAAGGTAACAGTGAAAGATGGGTAAAGTCACAGTTTGGGTCTGAGCCAGTCTTGTTAACAAAACCATTCATAGAAGATGACGTCTGGAGAGCTATGGGATTATAGGTCATCTTTACACTTGGCTTAACCTTGAGGAATTTAATTTAAGTCAATGACTTTGTAAATAAGTTTAATCAAAATACCTTTAGTGCTTTACAAATGCAAGTCAGAGATATAATCCTGAAAAATAGCAAGAGATGTGAAAATAGTAACGGCAACTTTTATTGGGGAAAGATGTGCAAGTTTTGAGAAGTAAGTAGTAAAAGAATGTAAAAATAGTTTAAATTTAAAATTTTATTGGTTTTAAGACAAAACAAAAATAAATGTTTTAAGTTTCCCCACATTTATTCTAACGTCCTAAAACTTAAATTTATTTATTTTTACTCTGCTGAGCTGTAGACTTCCATTCTTTGTGATGCCTGTATCAAACAGGATAACTGAGAAGTGTTAAAAAAACCCAAATTGCTCAGAACACGTTTCCCCAGAGTGACATAAATCCTGGCATTTGGATGTTGCATTCTGTTACCTTACCCTGAGCAGGAAAATGAATGGCTACAGCTAATACAGAACCTTATTGCCGAGCAACGCCGAGCAGCTTCCTCAAAATTAATTTCAGACAAGACAAACGATGTGGAGGAGCCAAGGCAATCCCCCCATGACCTCCCCTGGAGGCTTTTCCAAAGTGCCACTGCTCCTGCTTGTAGAGCAAGGGCTGGGAGCTGTCAGGGCCAGGGGCAGCCAGAGCGCGCGGCTGAGGCGCTCCAGACCCCGCTGCTGCTGCTGCCAGATGTGTTTGCTGAGCATCTTCCACACATGGGGATGGAGCTTTGGGAAGGAATTCCTGCCACAGCAAAGGTCCCCGAGCAGCATGGTTGGGAATGTGGCTTTACATTGTGTGCCTCTCAAATCCCTGCGGTGTGTGAGGGGCTCCCAGGGATGGCAGAGGGGCAAAGGAGGAGCCCCAAGTGGGAATTGCCCTGTGTGGGGTCTGTGGGAGGGGAAAACTCAGATAGGGCTGCACTGGTTGTTGATATTGTGATACTAAGTCTTATGGAGCAGTTTCATATCTCTTTATATACTAATTTTCTATTCTGAGATTCCATTCTAAGAAGTGTGGGTAGAAAGGCAATCTGAGTGGTTTTGTGTCAATGGGATAGCCATTCCAGAAGTTCCTCTTCCCTATTGCTACAAATCCCACAGTGTGAGCACCAGAGAACAAGGAACAATAGCCAATAAACATTTCACATTGCGGCGGAAGGAATTAATGTATAACACCAAAAAGTTTCTTCTTTCTTGCAGTTTATATACAGCCACGAACAGGACGGGACACCTGAAATCAGCGTCTAGAGCTTTTATTTTTCTGACATCAGTCCCATTACATGATTATGACAATGGAGAGGAAAGATGCTAACTGGTCACTGATCAAACAGAATGCTAAGGAAACTTAACATTACAGCATAACATAAGACTTTTCTTTCTGTTAAACAATTTGAATTTTTTCCCTATTCAAGCATATGGGGCATTATGGCCGATTTTAGAGCCCATACATGGCTCTGTTCTGCTTGATTTCAACATAGCCAGAACAAAATGTGCTAAACTGCATTAAGTGTTAACATCAGAGGGTGGCCCAGCAGCCCACATGCAGCTTTTAATTAGACACATGCGATTGTGTGTGAGCTGGTCGGCTTGCACAGAGTTAAATGAGAGCAGTTTGACCTTCTGGCTGCAGAGTGCTAAATGCTGTGGCACTCCAGCCACGGTCACACAAACCACTCTGCTCACCTTGGCTCTTGCCAGCTGGGCCAGGTGAACATTTGGAAAGGTGTGTTCAACAGTAGCCAGACCCCATTCTCTTAATTATGCAGCTTTCACCAGTGTGCTGCACTAAATCATCCCTGCCCAGGGGTGCTATAATTACTGCTGAATTGCCTGGTGCTGAATAACTTCAGATACTGGAGGCAATAATTATTCCCAGAATGCAGCTGTTCCACTTTCCCTGTTTACTCCTGTTCTTCAGAAAAATTATCCCCTGACTTCAATGCTCTTCAGGGCGCTTCTGGTCCTTGCTTTGAATATTTTGGTCACAAGCTCAGCCCTTTGAGAGTAAGCTAAAAGACTTCCTTAGGAGACTGAAATGGTAATGGTATAAATATCTTCAGTAGCTCTATAGAACATATTTTTAATTCTGTCATGGTCATGCTATTAATTTTAATTTAATCTCTATTGCCAACCCATTGCTTTTGAATTGCTCAAAATTCTTTTTTCCGAACTTGAAAAATAAGAAAAAGCTAAACTTACAAATCCCAGTAACCAAAGGTCACTTTTATCTTTAATATTTTAATAACCTGTTTTAATTTGCATTTGCAACTGGAGGATTTCCATCAGATCCAGTGCAAGATATTGCTCCATTTCTTTCAGGCGCGTGGTCCTTTGCTTTGCACTTGGTGTGAGTGGAGCAGCTCATTGCTGTTATCCCTCTCTCTCCACTTAACTACTTTTGTGACATTTCTGTTGAATGCTGTGGTGATGCTGGTGGTACCAGACTTTTCATTGGTGTGTCAAAGGCTTTTCAAAAAGTTTTTCCAGCAAATGCTGCTCTGACATGAGAATTTTCTCCAGATGAGAGGTGTTAGTTTTACAGAGTGGCATCAGCATTAACCCTCTGAAGGGTTTAGCAACTGAAGATGTTTCAAAAATCTAAGCTATTATTTAGTATAATTTTAATTATTTAAAAACTGCATCTCAGTGAAGTGACTTTGAATATTTTGCCTACTTTCCATTGGGAGTGTTCAGTTTAGAGTTATAAATGTGCAGTGTTGATCTATCAGTTTGTGTCTGACAGTCTGGCCTCAGTGCTGTACGCTAATTATCTTGAGAAATAACCTTTGGGTCTCGCCGTGATTTGACAATTAGTTTTCACTTAATTTTGTTTACTATTGTCTGGCTTTAAGATGTGAAAAATACCCATATGAAAGAAGACACTGGCAATTAAGAGTTAAGTCTATACAGCCTCACACTGAGCTGTGTGAAGAAGGCCCCTGTGACCTCAGCAGTGTTTATTTGCCTAAGGTACAAAACTCCTTGTATGTGACCCCAAAGTGCATTTCTGCATTTCTGTGCATGTTCAAATGTTGCAGCAAACAGTTAAACTCCTGAGAATAAGTGGGGAATGGATTCTATTACTTCAGCAGACACTCATTCTAAACCATATTTGCTTATAACCTTATCTGAATAAAGGCTGCCCTGGTTCTGAAATCTATAATGTTATTTCATTACCCTCACATTCAAACACGCATACAAATCTGACAAGCAGGAAATTCATTGGCTGAAAGCAACTTCCACTTCAGCAGCTGTATCTATTTTGGTTTATTGTCTTGCAGGCTGTGTCAACGAGCATCCCTATTCAAGTGTTCAGTATTCAAGTGCTGAAGTTTTTGATTGGAAGCAGACTAATATTAATCTTCAGTTATCAAAAAGTCTAATTCATCATCTATTTCCCCAAGTCGCCTGTAAAAAGAGCTGCCTTTTTTTTTCTTTTGTATATCTGACAGAAATTTATTTTTATTTGCTGAAGTAAGATTTTATTTAAACAAAATCACCACCCTAGGAACAGGATATGAAACTAAAGAATTTAAGTGTCTGATGTCATGGCATGTGAAATCAAAAGCATTCTCTGTACCTTGGAGAACAGACCTACCAGACCAAAGTCAGGTAAACTAATTAGTGTTGAGCAAAGAACATTTCATATATTATGGCTCTCTGGGCTAATTTCACCCCTTTTGAGCTACTCATTATATAGAACTCCTTAACTCAGTAGGACACAAGGCGCTGTACTGAGAGCAAGGTCAGGGAAACCAGACTCTCTTGGGATATGATGAATGGAGACAGAATTCTCCAAGGGATCTTCCCAATGTATGTCAGGAGCACAACAGATCACTCAATAGTGATTATGTATCTGTAGGTCTATTTTTTTTTTCCCAACTGCTGTTTCCACATTTTCTTCTTGAACACTTCTAAACTGAATTTGAGAGTTTAATAGGAATTTCTCATTATCAAACTCTTCCTTCAAGGGAAAAAGATAAAGGTGCACAAGTGGAAAAAAATCAGGAATATGTTCTTCTTGGGTTAAAACTTGAAGTTGATGAGCAGCCATCTAATATGGCTTGGATTCCTTATTTTATGGAGGTATGTTTGTTTTTTTGATATCCTTAATTGCAGAATTCCTTCATTTCATGTGGGCTATCTGAACATGCAGGGAGAGTCCAGCAAACTCCAGCAAACTCTTCACAGGCAGCAGAGCTGAGTTGCTGACTCATCCTAATCTATATTTTATCTTTGTTTATCTCTAGTAAAGTCTGTGTCAATGTGTTATCAGTGAGATAACACATCCAAATCATCCCAGATGCATAAGCAGAGAGATTATGAATTCCTTCAGGAAGCCCAAAGAATAGGGAGGACTTATTTTGAATAAAAGAAGACTTGATTGTTTGTGGAAAATAATGGAAAACCCCAAAGTAAATTTGTATAATTTATAAATAGATACTACATCTGGTGCTAGGCACTACATTGTCCACTCAATAGTTACAAGAGTTTTTCTTTGGGGTTTAGGTGGTATTTGTCAAAAATATTTCGGTTAAGAAAATGGAAAAAAGGAAAAAAAAACAACTAAGCAAAGAAAAGGATAAGTAACTTAAAAGAGAAATCTTAAGAAATACTGATATTTTCCCTGTAAATCATATAAAAATTCTCACTGACTGTGTGTTTTAGATGCATAGATGTTTGTTGAGTTTTGAAGTTAATGTCATGTAAAACCAGGCAAGAAAACAAAAATGAATAGTGCATCTTAATACAAATTATTCATTAGATTTCAGAGATGTGCTTGACCCATCAGTGTCTACTAACTCTGTGGAATCATTTTTGTTCCTTTGTAGAATCATTTTTGTTCCTTCAGATTTATTTCCTATTTGAGAAGCATGACTTGTCCATATTGAGCATGAGAAACAAATCTTTTTTGTTATACAGAGCACAAATTGGTAATCTGGAAGAAGCAAATATCTATATACATTTCTGATTTATGTCTGAAGACAAATATGAAGAAAATATTTCATTTAGCATAACCTTGTCAGTGTTTTGCAGGCTGCCTTCAGTCACAGAGGCACAAGCACCACTATGGTCTAGTCAGTCTCTAATGATTTTTGATCCTTAAGAAGCTATTTTTCTATGAACTGCTAAAAGATTTTATACCCTGAAGTACCTCTACTTTCACCATTCATAACTAAATTGGAACACTCAATTTTGAAGTAATAGTTAGTGTGATTTATTATTTACCAAGGCAGCAATGAAGAAATATATTTGAAAAGAAGCCAGTAGCAAATTACAATCGATTTGCACAATATAACAAATAAAATGTTTTAGGGAGGCAGAGTTGCTGCTTGAAATGATATGTGATCCATAATAATATTTCCAAGATGTCTGCTTCTTTATTACTGTCAACAATTCATTAATCATCTCCCTACAAAGAAAGCAACTCACCCTTCCCCCTGGTTCAGACATCTAAGAAAGGGCAGATTGTGGCTCTGGGATTTGAACCCATGTTGTACAAAATGCTGTTGTTTCAGTAAAATAAACATGCAGAACTGGGTGGCCATTTATGTGCCTTTGGAGTGAAGGCAGGGAAAATTACTTAGCCTGTGAAGGAATCAGAATATGATTATGGTCATATATGTGGTGATATATGGTTGTTTTCCGATAAGGTAAAAGAGTTATATATAGATAATTTTTATAACCAAAAAAGAGGAAAGATTCAAATCACAGAATCAGAGATTTGTGTTTGGAGGGACCTTAAGATGACTCAGTTCCAAAACCATTCCCATGTTTTACTGAACGTTTTATGTTTGTTTTCTTCCTGAGGAAAAAAAGGAATCAAGCCCAAGATGCCTGAGTTAAAAAAAAAAATAAAAATGTTCTAGCCCAGTGATAGTAATGTGCCTAAATGAGGTAGAGTACAGAGTAAGGTTTGTTGAATTCTCTGCTGCTTGCTATGGGTATTTTTCAGATTGTGTTGGACATTTCACTGCATCCTTGAGATAACATAGAAGAGTTGCAGAAGAATTAATTTTCTGCTTCTAGTAAAGCCTAAATGAAAGATTAGATCAACAGAGATGTTTAGTCATGCAAAGATAGAGATAAATGCTGACAGGATCATCAGAAATCCCATGTTTAGGCCAGTGAGTTTATTCAGAATTAAGTGCATTATCCATGTAACTCACTTTTGAAGATATCATCCATCACCAAGCTGGATGCTTAAATGCCACTGTAAATCTGGACCAAGTCATTCTTGTTGGTAACCAAGACTGGGGGGAAAAACAACTGCAAAACTGAAAGAATGCAGTGATACAAATAGAGCTACTGCTTTATTTTGTCCTTAAACAAAACAGAGGCCACTCTCTAAACACAGCTCATTACTGCAGAAGAGATCATTCTGCCAAAAGCACGGAGTAGTGCGCTAAGTTATCTAAAAAGCCTCAGGAAGTTCTTGGCCAGACAGCACAATCTGTTCAGGCACCCTTTGATATGCTATCAGCAGACACAGAGCAATCTAGCCGTGCCTGCTCCCTCTATCACTCTCCCAGACTGCTGCTGCTCCCTGGGTTCTGTTTCTGTGCATATCCATGCATTTAGGAACCCTTAATGGATTTCCCTTACATGAATCCATGCAATCCATCCTCAACCAGTGCACAGGCAGGGTGCAAAGGTGGGGTTAGAACCCTTCATTCAATCAAACTGAGCTGGAAACTGCAAGATGTGACATTAGGAGCAATTAATTTAACCATCTGCAGAAGGGTTAGCTACTGCCCTTGCTATGTTGTACTCCTTGCAGAATAAAAATAACAACTGGGCACTACATCAGGACTGCTGAAGAACAAAAGGGTAGAAGCTCCTCATTCAAGTAAAACAAGTTGCTTTCCAAGTCATGGAGTGAATAAAAGCTCTGTCAAAATCTGTAAGAGCGTTTGCTGAGGCAGCTGTGGCTGAGCAGCCTTTTTTTTTTTTGTAGCTCTAAACAAGCACAATACTTCTGCATTAATATAATTGCTGCTATTCATTGCCTTCATTCAAGGTGCTGCAGGGGAGGCAGTGTGAGGATAAACAGTATGAAAGAGCAGAGCATCACCAGAGCAATGTCTTCCTAAATTCTCTTAATCACTGAATTTTGATTTGCACGAGAAATCTTTCATAGGAGAAAGGGCTGCACTGATTTTTTATTTTTGTTTGAATGCAAGTCATTTGCTTTTGGAGGTCTTTTTCATGGGTTTTTCCAGTCTTTAATTTTGGAATTAAACTCTGCCACTTGGATAAGGCAGACAGGCAGCTAATTAGCCAAGAAATGGGCATTGAGAGCTCTTGGAAAAAAAATAAAAAAAACCCTCACGCTTTTGTAAGTAAAATGATTGCTGAGGATATGGTATTGATCTGATAGTTTTGCAGCTGAAAATGTTTGCTAATTGGAGAACCAATTCTGTATTTTTATTCTCAGCACAGAATCAAGAAGCTTCTGCATTAAGCATCAAGAGCAAATACTTGCTGAAGGAAAAAGGAATCCAATAAAAGCCCAGGATGTGATGCTGGGTGACACAAGAACCTGGCAGCTGTGCTCTGGGCATTCTAAATGTGCCCTGGACATGGACAGGTATAAATAATCCTAAATATAAATGCAAAATTAATATCAATGGATGCTAGTAGGCAATTATTACTGGCCAAGCTAATAACATTTTTCAGCTCTGGTTTTCATCAAAAGGGTCCCTGGGTTTATAAGTCCATCTGTCAGAGTGATTAACAAGGAGATATAAAACCTTCTGATGTGCTGCCCTTGCTTTCACAGAATTTTCCCTTTTTCTGACAAATCATTCTGACAGAAAGAAACTGGTAAAAGGGAGAACTAAAAATGTTAGATGTTTCTTCATTAAACATTCCAACAAAATATCTGAACAATATGAGAATTAGTTTAGAATATTTTTAAATTGATGCCTTTTTTTATTTATCTCTATATGTATTTCATCAGGCAGTGTTAATCAGGTGTTAATGCAATATTCAGGAAAGAGAAATCACAGCTCTGTTCTGTTTCACATGTCATTCAAACAGCAAAAGTGTTTGGTGATCTATGTGAGCTGAATATTTGCAGTCTGCTGGTAAGGGCTGACAAATGACACCAATCCCTTCCTCACATGTCTTTGAATTTTCTCCAGTTTTTTGGTTTTGTTGGAGACTTTTAATAAATTTTCCTCTCTATTCCACATAAGGTATTGATATTTCTGAAAAAGTGCCAGCCACTACCTTGAGTAATTTCAATAAATATATGTCCAGCAATTCAAGAAGAAAGAAGGGCTGAAGTAAATCCACCACCACCACCCTGCTGCCAGCCTGTTTCCTGCTTCACACCCCTCCACCACCAAAAATAAGTTATCTATGGAGCTCTGGGATGCTTGCTAGGAAGATACATAAAATATAGAGGTATGAATAAATAAGAGTGCTTGTTTCTTCCAGTGTGTGTGCCTTCTGCTGGTTTATGTTGCTTTCATGTCCCTCCCTTCACCCCTACTGTCTCATTCCTTTTATTAATTGCTCTGCTTTTTCTCTCCTTTTTTTCTGGTCTTTCTTCTGTAAAAGCATAACTTCTGTTCTACTAATTCATTTTTCTTTTTTTCATTGTCTCTTCACTGTGTAAGTCTCCTATCCTTTACCTCAGTGAGATTTTTTTTCCATTCTCTCATTCACTCCTTGTGATTTGCCTGTCCCTCCTTCTGGGTCTAATTCTTCCAATTTCTTTGTCATGTGAGCTCTCAGTGACCCTTTTGCTCTGCATTCTGCCTCCACTCTTTCTCTTTCTGGCCTTCTACATAATTTATTTAATTCTTTTCTCTCTTCCACAGTGCACAGCTGGGACCTCCAGCTCTGTCTTCTGATCTTTATAGAATCCCAGAATATCCTGTGGTAGGAGCACCTATCAGGACCATGGAGTCTAACTGCTGGGACAGGACACTCCAGGTGTGCCATCATGTGAGAGCATTGTCCAAACCCTCCTGGAGCTCTGGCAGGTTTTGTTCTGTGCCCATTCCCTGGGGAGCCTGGGCAGTTCCCAGCCACCCTCTGGGGGAAGAACCTTCTAATATCCAACCTAAACCTCCCCTGACACAACTTCAGGCCACTCTCTTGGGTCCTGTCACAGAGAGCAGAGATTGGTGTCTGCCCTTCTTCTCCCCCTCACCAGGGAGTTGTAATTGTTGTGAGTTCTCTCAGTCTCCTCTTCTCCAGCTGAACAAGCCCAGCACCCTCAGCTGCTCCTCACACTTCCCCTCACAGCCCTTCACCATCCTCGTTGCCTTCCTTTGGACTCTCTTTAACACCTTTCTATCTTTCTTGTTAACTTTGTGCCCAAAACTGCCCCCAGCACAGGAGGTGAGGCCTCCCCAGCTCAGGACCATCCCCTGTGCTGTTCCTGATGTCCCCAGGATATGGATGTCCCTCCTGGCCTGCAGGGCACACAGATGCCACCTCCCTCAGCTGTGTTACACCAATGGCACCATCTGTGCTTCTTCTGGACCTTTCCACCACCTCCCTACAGCTGCTTTGGGTTGTTCTAGTGGGGCATAAAGCAGACAGGGCAGCCTAAAAGCAGAATTTCTCTCAGAGAAGGCAGAGGAGCTGCTGCACTGCTGCTCCAGGGTGCGCCCCGTCCGTCGGAGCGTGCTGAGGGAGGGATCCAGCGCCGCAGCCTGCTGTGCTCTGATTGCTCTGCACTTCCCAGAGCTGTGAGAAGCAGAGCGTAATTAGATCAGCAATGAGGCTTTCTTACAGTTTGGAAACATTTGTAAATCCCACTGATGGTTTTGTATGGTGAAGGGTTGGTTTTGTGTAGAAAGGAAGTTATTGAATTGTGGTGTGTCGGTCATGATAATTAGCAAGGCCTGTGCTCGCTGCAGCAGGATGATGGGCTTTGTTTTTTCCCTCTAGGCTTATCAAACTTGGATAACAGATATTTGAAGTTTTGCCTTCACATCTAAAACCCACTTCTCACAGGTGGAGATCCATACTGGATCCAAGGCCTGGAGAAAAAGCTAGGTATCCATAAAATTGCTTTTTGTGCATCTGCTGGCCTGTTGGGTGTGATGGCTGCATCCACTGATGCTGTTCAGGTTTTGCCTTTTTTTCCATTATGTGTTCTCCTTATTCTTCACACAAACATTTGCAGCTATCTAGTCTATTGTACCATTTCCCAATACTTTTCCATTGCCTTTCCTTAAGCACAAAGACAAAACGAATTCCAGAGCTCCAAGCCCCCAGAAGCAGAAGACCCCAATCCTCTCTTGGCTCTTCCTAGGAACCAAAGCCAAGAGCAACTCTTTGAGATGCTTTCTCATGGACAAAGTACAGCTGGTGCTGAGGGGGGGGGACTCCAGAGAAGAGGCTTGACCTGGGGGAGAGTTGTACTTATCCTCCTAATTAGTGCTTTTTATCAATTATGCAAATTTCCCAAAACCTCTGTTCCTGTGGTAAGTATGGCTTTTGTGAACACCTTTCCATAACTTCCTCTGAAGGCCTTCAAATAAAGATCCCCTTTTATATCACCTCCTTACTAAAATCTTCTTGAGTTTCATTTCCAGGTTAGGAAAATGCAACACCACAGGAGCCCATGAGCTCTCTGCTCCTGCTGCTCAGTTGTTAAATTCTGGCAGGTTTTCCCTCATCAGGACCTGAGTGGCAGCCACTCAACCACGCTTGGGCAGTTTGGGGACTAACCCAGGCCAGGAACCCTCCTCCACCAGGCAGTGCTGGTGGGGCTGCCCAGTTTTGGCACAGAAGGGCTCAGCTGAATGGAAATGAGCTCTGCCTGTTGGTCCAAGGGCCCCAAAATGGTTCCTGGATTGCTTCATTGTGAAAACGGATGTGTTATTTTTAATCTGTTCAAAAGCAGTTCTGCAGCATCCTATGGAGCCGAATTCAGGAAATCACTCACAATGGTCATTTTGTGTCTGCAGTGCCAGACTTGCAGAGAGATGAGCTTAGATATGCCAATAGCCACAGAATTTTCCAAGAGTAAAATCAATTCCTCAGTTCCTTCCCTGAATCACAATGTGGATCTATTGCTTAACTTTATTTATGAGCTTAAATAGTAAAATGAATAGTCCTAGACCTGTATTTTTTAATATATCAAATACTTTTGTCTTTTCTTCCTAAAAAAGGTAAAAGTATAAATGTTTCTACTGGTTTTCTTTGTGTTAGTTCACTTTGATCACTCATCTTACACCAGTGGAGCTCCATGAAATGCTGCTAATTTATATCTGCCCAGGCAAAAAAAGAAAAGACAACTCAAAAGTTTATTTTTCTTTTTGTTAAATAATATTCAATATTTTTTGTGTAAGAATTCTTTTCTGTCCACTGTTTTTTCCATGTGCCTTGAAATGGGAAAGGCCTGCTGTTTTCAGAGAGGTTTCCCATGCTCTTGTACAGGCAGTTCATAAATCACAACTTGTTAGGTTGAAGTAACTGAAATAACCAACTCCTTTTTTTTTTTTTTCCTCCCAGGCTAACAGTAAGAAACATAGTCTAGAATGGGTTTTGGCTTCATTTTTTCTTACAAATTTTGTTATCAATTTTGAAGATACTTTTACCAATCTTATTACTAAAAACATTTCCAGTTAACTCTGAAGTCCAACAATGAATGCTCCTCCTCTATCAGAAATTTGTGTGTGCTTGCCATTGACCCATTTATTTCACCTTTCCCTGCAGGAAGAAATTATTTATTTCATTCAGAAATTAATATTGGATGTGCTGGCTAAACCTGGAGCTCTACATGTCTGAGGAGTTAAAAGTTCAAGATGACAATGTAAATCTCAGCATTGATTGCAGCCCTCCTCACTCTGTAAGTTCTGTTTATTCTTGGAGCCAGGTTCCCCTGTGATCTTGCTTTGCAAGTAATTACTGGGTTTGTGTTTAAGGCAGAAAGCACTTGTGGACTGCTAACACACAAGCTGACACAAAATTCTCAGCAGATCTTGACTCGTTTTTAGTTCTGCAAGACTTTTTCAGAGTGTTCTGATCACAAATTGTTGTTGAGATGGCTTCATTCTGATCTCAGCTGACTCTGTTTGCTACCAGAACCAAGTTTTTTAACTCTCCCCACCCACCCAGGCCCATTTTGTCAGCTCTGGGTGCTCTCTCACAGTGCCTCCCACACTGCCTGGCACTGATGATCAGCTCCTCAAAGGGAGACTTGCACTCCAACTGGGCAATTACAGACAAAGGTGCAAACTTTGTTTAAATTTTTATATTTAAAAAATCTTCAAAGTGTCTTATGAGCTCTAGTGACAGGGTTATCAACAAACACAAAGGAAACACAACTTGAATTATTTATTCCTTCATCTACTTACCAACTGAAAGGAAGTCAGCTTCTTATTTAGAGTCAAACCCCAGCTCTGCCAGAGACATGCATTGTGCTGAAGGAGTCAAAGATGTGATGACAAAGCTATTTTAGCAAAACTCCTCCAAGGCAAATGTTAAATAATATATTCAAATTTAAGTACATTTACATATAAGTAAATATAAGTGTATTTATAGACATGTCTATATAAATAGTATTTGTGTATGTGCTACATTTATATATATACAGTTTTTATAACAAACACATAGTTTATGTAAATATATTTATCATTTCATTTTTTATGACTGAAAAATAAAAAAGTCTGTTTTTTTCTGCAACAGACTCCAGCACTTGACACACTTGATAATACTTTCTCTCCACTGAGATTTACAGAACACCAGAACTCCATCCCTTTAATTGGGATGACTTGGGCAAAGGCACATCAGAGTAAATCTACAGTTCCATTTTAAAATCTGGTTAACTAAATTTAAAAAGTTTTAATCTTGGAGCTTCTAGCTGGATAAAAGACTTCAAAACTGAACATTCTGAAATTTATGAGCTCCCCTGCTAGCAAATTTTGCAAACAGTAGGGATTATGGAGAATCCAAATTCCAGTGGTGGCCAAATTTATGGCACTTTATTTTACACAGATTGTATTGACAGCTTCATCTGGGAAGGAAATGGAGTAAAACATTCATTTTCAATAAGTTAATTTGTTATTGATTTTAGATTTCATACCTATACACTTGTAATTGTTCCTCAGTACTTTTGGAATCCATGATGCTGAGCTGCTTGACTGAGGTGCTTAGGTTTATACCGCTTTTAAAGTTATCAAGAAATTCTTAGAAGTGATTAAAAAGAGTAATTGCCTAACTTAGTAACTCATGTAGAGTCTCTAAGACCATGTCTAAGCTATCCATCATAAAGCAAGCTTAGAATTCACTGCATTCATTTTTAAAACAACCTGTCACCATTTATAATCTCAGTTTGCACTCCCCAATGTAAGAAACCAGATAATGTGCTAGGGTATGGTTAGATAATGTTCTGGATGCAATGGAAATAGAAGAAAAGGAGACAAATACAGAAATAAGGTTACCACGTCCTTTTTAATCTGTTTAACAGTAATTTCCATCAGAATGTCAGATCAGGTCACATTTCCAAATGAGCTGTGGAATCAGTGCATGGAAAATGAGCTAAAGAAGAGGCTGATATTAACTCTGAATTCTTTTATTTTGTCAGTTTAACTAGAACTTCAATAAAGGATAGGTGGGTCTTTTTTAACTCATAGAGACCAAGTATTTTCTTATGAAATTCTGTTGTATTGATTTTGATGTGCACAGCAGGCACATTTAAGATCTGTCTTCTCTTAGTGGCAATTAAAATGTTGGTCAGCATTCATGAGGAACACTGACCAAGGAGTCCAAATGCCAGGTGAGGGGAGCTCTTCCCCCTGACAGAGAAAACTCTTTGTCTGTTCAAGAACTGCTGCTGCCTTCTGATCCTCAGCTTCAGTTACTCATTTTCTTTTTCTTCTTCTTGAGTCCAGCTCAGCAGAATTTATTTTATCTTGAACATAATGACCCCCAGTTCCAACTGTGCTGTCTAGGAAAGATTCAGCAGAACATTTTATACTTTCTTTTCTGAAGTAGCTCAGACTTCTTAATTATCCAAGTCATAATTTTCTAACCCAAAGTCATAGGAAAAGGACGAGCAAAGACTAGGTCTTGGAAATTATTAACATCAGCTTCATCCAAATATAATAAAGTTTTAATACACATTTTATTTTAAGTCTTTTTAGATATTTTACCTAAATTAAAATGAAAATTACTAAATTACTCCTTCAGAAAATGGGAGTAATGTAGTCATTAAAGCTGACTTTATTCAGTTCCCTTTTAAGCATCCAGGAAAAGTACCCAAACACAAAATGGATGGACCCCTTTTATTTCCAACACATCTGAAGGCAGTGGAGGTTATCCTCTTGCCCTGAAACCCAAAATTCACCTTCCAGATTCTCCTTAAGGAGTCAGGGAAAGACCAGAACCATGGAGGAGATGCATGGCAGAGAAGAGCAGTAATTTTTTGAAACTGGTCCCCATCAGATCCCAGTTATCTTAAGAAGTCAATGGCTCTGACACACAATTTTTTACCACAATGCTCTTCAGAATTTTTATTTAATTTATGTCCATCTCATAGCCTATTATTGATAAGAGTTTGAATTTTCAGGCTTGAGTATCCCTTGTACATCAAAGGAATGGGAAGACATATGTACCCATGGAAAATCAGGGGCATCATTTCTCTTCTGTGCTGAATAGCTGCCACTTAGCCAGCACCAGATGGACAAGAACCATAAATCACACCCTGGCTCACCCAAAAAATATTTCCAGCCACACTTTGTTTGAAATTCCAGGTCTTTCCCTTAGTCCTAAACCCCTCTTGATCCTTGTCCAGCTTTCAGAGGATTTAAGAGGGTCAGTCCAGCTAAAATCATTTGTTCTTAGGCAGCTTTTCCTTACCAGCTCCAAAACCTGCTGGATTATTTTTGCAATTGGCAGTTTGGCAATTTCTCATGTCTAAAGACACCACAGATGCTGCAAATTCATTTAATCACAACTGAAGATTTATTTTCTTTGTGCTTTGAGCTGTTAATGTGCCATTTCTGTCCTTTGCTTGTTATGAGTATATCACCAGACAATAACAAGCACCAATATGAGTTTCAGCTGTATATTCCTTTATTTCTTGCTTTAAAATGTGGAGAGGTTGCAGACAGTTAATTTCTCATTGTTTTTCTTTTTATTCTCCATTGAAATCTTTATACTCTCCATGATCTTCTAAAGGAAGCATTTAAAATCTGGTTTTCCATAGTTAAATTCTTAATTGTTTAATGTAGGGGATTTAAATCTTGTAACAAGTAATCTCCAAAGTATTTCCTTCCTGGTTTTAAGAATTTTTCACTGAAACCAGGCAGAGCTGTCAAAGTCCCAGAGGCCCAAGGAAGCACTGATGACTTTGCTACCAAAATTTTTTGGGAGATCTGGCTGTCACTGTTCACCTTTTGCTGTGAAGCACCAGTAAATACAGAAAAAATGCACCTAAAGCACCATGGCTTCCCTTCTCACTGCATCTTTGTTTCATAATCAGGCCTCGATACTGTGAGCAGTTCAGAATGTCTATATTGATTAAACCTTAGGAGTCTTCACTTGAAATTCAGGCTGGTATTCTGCAGACTATAATGAACATTACGGAATGCATGGTGTCTTCTGGGAAACACCTCAAGATTATCAAGTTTAATTTCCCCATGGAAGTTCTTTCAGCAGTGCAATCAAGCTAACTTTTACTCTCTGTAATGGAATAAGATTTAATCTGCAATTTTTAAACCACCAACATTTCCTAATTTTCTTCTTTTAAAAAGGGAGGTTTGCTGTGGTTTTAGGCTCCTGATAGACTTTTTCCCATAGTGCAAGTAATGAATATTCCGTCCCTCTTTAGTATGCTGGATGTGTGCAAGCAGCTTTAAGCCTATGGTTCATAAGGAATTTATGTCAATATTGCAATTAAATCCTGTCTGTCATAATAGGTGACCTTTAATCTAGTGTATATTGAGTCCCTAATCTCTCAGATTGTAACTGAGTGATGGAGATGCAAGACTTCATGAAAGAGAGGCAGATCTTAAGAAAATAATTATGTTTTTGTGTAAACTGTGATTTTCCAATTACTCCTCTCAGCTGGGACAGAAAATATCTAACTCATGATATGTTCTGATTCAAAATTAATCCTTTTGTAACTGTGCTTTTTTTGATTAAAGACTAATTTTTCTTTCTTCCAGACAAAATCCTCAACCCCTGTGGTAATTTTAATGCAATTTTTTTCCTTTCCCAGTATATCATTACAGTATGAGCATATTGATAAATACAGATTTAAACAATATAGAGAGGTATTCAGATAAATATTCATTAGATTTATATTATTACCTATAAATATTGCTTTGATGGCAAAGTGTATCTGGCAAAAACATCCCTAAATTGTGGGAAATATTTATTTTTTTCAATTTATGAAATCAATATCCAATTTTTAAAATTAAAACTTTCGAGATATGTAAAAATAGCTGGAGATGTTGAATACAGGTTTTAAGTTTTTGTTGACATGGCATGTGAACAATAAAATAGGGCTAAACTGGAGTGGCCAGAAATTTTTGACAAATATACTGGTGGAAACAGTTTCATCTCAGAAGAGAAATTTTTACAGATTGTCTGTGCTCCCAGGTCTGTGCTTGTGCCAACAGAACCATGCAAGAAAATTGTCAGCTGTCACATTGATCTTGTTTGTAAAGCAATTTGAAATGTAATGACCAAAACACAGTGTCAGAACGAGGTGTTTAGGTTTTTTAACTTAAATTACTGTTTTCTCCAAGTTATATTTTTGTTTCTAATTTCTGAATCTCCTTATATTTCCCAGCCCTGAGAATAGTGGGAAAATATGTTCCCAAACGATCTTCCTTGAAGAAATACATAATTTTCAGTTGCTAAAGGACAGCAATATTACTTAGGGCTATTACTGGATTTTTTAAGCTTCCAATATCTTCTGTTTGATGATGGAGAGCAGACATGGCTTTGATGAAAACCATTTAATTTAAATGTCTCCCAAGAGGACAGCTCAGCAGTGCTTTGGTCACTCCTCTTACAGCAGCAGTGTCAGGATTCCCTCCAGGGGAGACAACACAAATAAAACCAAATCAGGGCAAACCATGGACAGTTTCTTAAGTAGCTCATTCAAGTTTATTCTTTTCATGCTGCACTCCACTGATATTTTTAAGATGTAAATAAATGAGCCTCCTGCTCAGGGCAGTTCCTGCCATGCCACAGAGCACCGTTCCTTTGCTCAGGATGGACCATGACTGGGGTACAAACAAAGTAAATTTAAATTGGCATCAAACCCAGATTAAAAAAACATATTTTGGAATTTGCTTTTTACAATCTTTACATTATAAAACTAGATAAATAAAAAGACTAATTTATGTTTAAAACCTCAAAATATTTGGTTAGCTTGTGCTGTATTGTGGAACTTTAAATCCAAAAACTACAGATTGAATTACCTGAAGTTTTTTAACCCCTGAAACAGAACTTCATTTATATGGATATGGTGACACTGAACATAAAAATTTCAATTATTTTTTAAATATTATTTTCTTTTTCAATTCCAGTGGGATGGAATTGAGCTCAGAAAATGCCAAACAACCCTCTGTGTTTCCTTAAATCTACTCTAAGAAATTATTGTTAAGACATGAACGTCCTTTGTAATCTGTGAATGAGATCAGCTCACTTCATGCACTTAAAATTGCAAGAAAATCCTGTTTAAGGTTGAAATATTCAAGTTTTCAATCTCCTTGGTATGGGCTATGTCAAGAGAGGGTCCCAGAAAAGCTTGAAAGAAATCTATGCAGTTGCCACCCATAAATGAAAGAAATCTGATAAATAACATCTGAAGGATAAATTAGAGGCTTTTCAGGAGAAGCAAGGGAGACAGAGAGACCAAAGCAAAAGGGGGAAGGATTTCAATAAATGGTGTGTCAGTAGCTGTGGAAGGGGGCTGATAGGTGAGCAGGCAGCAGGAAGGAGGATTCCTGCTCTATTTCTACTTCAAAGAGACCATTAGAGACTTAGATTGGCTCTGGTGGAATGGGAGGGATGGGTCACTGGTTTGGGAGAGATCTGAAGGTGCATCATAAATGAAAAGCTTTAATCAGTGTAGGAATGAGACAAAGGCAAGAACTGGAAAAAAACAATTGGATAGCAAAGTTTCTTTGACAGATGAAATTCTGTTTTCTTTTATGGCAAATGGCAGAGAGTTAGAAAGGCAAAGAAAGACAAAGAAACGTTCCTTTGCCCAATTTCTCCATCCTGACATACACAGCCACAAATGGCAACATAAATATCACAGCAACAGAGAAGGCAATCAAAAGCAGTGGGAAGGTTGCTGGGTTTGCAAGCACGAGGCCAAAAATGAGAGTTATGGGTTGTTGATGTCCATTTAGAGAGGGGGGAGATATGAAAAAGAGAGAATCCTTGATTCTGGGGCTGCAGTGTGACAGGTCACAGGGTGCCATGGCTAGTGAGGGGCAGCTTGGTGCAATTTGTCAGCTTGAGCTGAAAGACACCAAGAGTGCTCCAGAAGGAGCAGGAGAAGGACACTGACCTGTAGGAGAGGGCACATCAACACTCAGATCATCTCTGGTTTGTGACTGGTTAAGATTTTTTTCCCCCTCAAACCAAACAAAAACGGTTCTCCAGAAAAATCTCCATCATGCAAAATGGGCTCCTCTGTGTGAATACAGTCCAGAAGATGTCAGCTATATATTTACCTTCTTTAAGTAATTTTTTGCTGAAAATATTTGTCTCCTTCCTCTCCAATCCTTGTAACTCTTCTAACTAAAATTGTCCCTGACAGAGGATACAAGTTTCATAAATGTCAAGACGATTTTGCAGTATGAATTTAAAATGTGTCCTGAACTAAAATAATTGATATTTTGTAGGTTGTTCATGTTGTTCATGTACATCCCTAATCACTTGAGGTATGTTTAAGCTTTTTAACTGATACTTAGCTCTTTCAAATGAGCAAATTAATCTCCTGGGTGCACAGCAGCTCCTCATACCTGGGGTCACAGTGCAGAAATTTATTTTTGTTGCTATCTACAGATTGTCTTGACATGCAGCATATACCCACAGGGTCAGAAGAATTGCCCTCTGATTACTTGTACAATAATCTGGATGTCCCAAGGTATTCAAGTGGTTAATTAAATATCAAGTAATTGCTAAAACTACTAAGTGACATTTAATTAGTATGTTAATTGATATTAAATTTGTTCTCACTATCTTGTTTTATGTTAATAAAATCCCTAAACATTTCTTGGGAGTAGATTAGGAAACAATGTGCTCCTAATGTACTAATGCAAAACAGCCTTAAGCACCACTCTGCTTGTGGAATGAAACTTCTGACTTCAGTTTTTATTCCACCTGTGATACTTTCTCTATCTTTAAACTTACTTTTTGCTCAGGATATATTAGATTCAGGAGTAAATTGTATGGATTTTGACTTTTTTAAAGCTGTAATCTATTGAAAGAGGGGTAATTTAAAATAGTTTAAGGCTGTCTCTGTTCCCATGGGCAGGCAGGGATGTGGGGAATGGGGAGAGCCTCCACCCATGGCTGATGGCAGGGTTGAGCTCCAGCACAGCCCCCCGTGAGGAGAGGGGGAATCTGTGCTTCACACTCATCCCAGAGCTGCCACAATCACAGCTCTCACTGACTGGGGATCCTGCAGCAGCAAATGCTGCCTCAGAGCTGCTGGTGCACACAAGGAAGGGTGTTCCCCTCCTCCTCCTCCTCCTCCTCTCCCCGAGGAACAGCCTGCTCTGCCTCTCTGCTCAAGTCCTCTAACACAGAAAAGAGATGTCTTTGGGCTTGGGGCCAGAAAAAGGCTGACTGAGCTCCAGAATAACAAGAGCTCTGAGCTTGTCCTTCCCTTCAACCACTAAAATGTTCCTGGTGGCCTTGTCAGGAACAGGTGAACTGTCCCAAGTTGAATCCACTAACAGAAAAAGTTGTTTTGCTACCATCTAATTGGAGAACACACTGGAAAAAATAATCCTATGAATATTCATGTGAATTTTAAAATTCATTCCTTTCAGCTGTGCTCATGCCTTTTGTGTGTCAGCTTTTTGTGGAGTTTCTTCTGCATTTTATTGGTGCCAATGCACAGAGAGAGTTGGTTTTACATTCAGGATCACAAAAAAAAAAAGCTAAGTCTAATTTATTCTCCATGAACATTCACACCCAATTACTTCAGAAGAGTCCAACTGGGGAACAGAAACAATGGGGTACGACCACGCACAGGGAAACCACAGAGCTCTGCTGCCAACCCTCCTCAAATTCCAAATCTGGAATGTGCATGGAAGCACTGGAAAAGGGAACTGGTAGAGGAGGGACTGTCAGAGAACTTTGAATTAGGAATAAAGAAAAGTGTGATCTGTTTATCCATGGATATGTCACAGGAAAAAAAAAAAAGGAATAAAAGAGAGGAAAAATTGGCAAAATAAATTATTCATTACAAAGTACTCAGCTCTAGTTTTATGTCACTGAAATACTGCCATAGAACTAAGAAGCAGCAGAATGATGGTGATAGGCAAAGTATGGCACTGATTTTAAACTACTTGTGGATCAATTGATTTGAATTTCTGTGGTTTCTTTTGGATGACTTTGATTTAAATTTCAGAAATAGTTTCACACAGTATATTCTTTTAAGTTTCCCTTTCAATAAATTGTGTTAACCCCCACTGACTAATAGAATGTTTTTTAGCAAGTGAAATATTTG
Source organism: Melospiza melodia melodia (assembly GCF_035770615.1). NCBI lineage: Eukaryota > Metazoa > Chordata > Aves > Passeriformes > Passerellidae > Melospiza > Melospiza melodia. The sequence goes on along the minus strand of NC_086209.1, from coordinate 17,485,891 downwards.
AAACCTTCTATAATGCAAAATGGATTTTTTGCTGAATTTGTGTGTAGCCCTTCTATCAGTTCAGACTGTCCTTTGCAAAGTTAATGCTGGTTGTACAACTGGTATACACTGAGGTAATGACACATAAAACTGTAAACATGAATAATACATATGAACAGGAGCCTATTTAGGTGTTGTGTAGACTTAAATTCTTGAAAAATAATGTAAAAAAAAATTCAGCAATGACATGTTTATCTGTAAAAGAAATCTTCAAAAAACTTGCTACAGGAGACAAAAGCATTGCTATTATTATTATTATTATTATTTTTGCCTTGTCCATTAGCCCTCACAGAGAGCTGGCACAGGTGCCCAGAGCAGCTGGGGCTGCCCCTGGATCCCTGGCAGTGCCCAAGGCCAGGCTGGACAGGGCTGGGAGCACCTGGGACAGTGGGAGGCGTCCCTGCCATGGATGAGGGTAGGATGGGATGACCTTTAAGGTCCCTTCCAACCCAAACTATTCTGGAATTCTGTGAGTAACCCACTGCCTTCAGCCATGAGTGTGAAGCCTGAACCTGTGAAAAATGAAATAACATAATTACTCATATGTCTTTATGTTATCTTTTTAAAGTCATGATTGTTTTTTTATCTAGAAAAGATTAATGCTTGATTACTAATTTTGTATTCTGAAGTTTTCTGGTAGGAAATGTCTGAGATGAGAAGTGTCTCTCAGTTATGATTGCTGTTTGCTTTGAGTGTGGTTTTGGGCCTCTCTTCTAGGAAATGGCAGAGCAGAAACAGAACAGTCCTTAGGGCTGTAAATCCACCAACACTGATGGTAATGCTTTACAGCACTGCTGCTGTTCCATTTTGGTTGCAATATCAGAGAGGTGATCAGTGTTGACCAATAATTAAGCCAGTAGTTTGATTATTTTCTGTGCTGCTAATACGATTTCAATTGTTTCAATTATATTTGTTCAGGCATGAAATGCAATATGGATCATTCAGTTAATTAAGAGATGCAATTTGCTTGAAGTCCTTTGTCCAGCAATGTAAATCTAAGCCCACCAGTTAAAACCTGCCAATGTGAAATAAAAGGTGAAGCACCCACTGTATAATAAACCTGGCTTTACAATGCAGTTGCAACAAGTCATAGTTTGCAGGCAGATAATAATATATTTTAGTTATTAAAGCTTTCAGAAATCTGTTGTTTAGAAGATCTGACATTTAGCTTATAAATGTGTATATATATATTTATATTTAAATGTGTATATGTTTATATAATATTCTAATCTCTATATTTTTAAAATCTGCTTGCTACCAACCACAAAAAAACACTTTTCACATCTACCCACATAAATAACAGTGACCTTTCCATGTGTATAAATATAGAGGCACAAAAACTGAGGCCTGACAAGTTGCTGTTCAGAGTATTTATGAAGCATTCTCCTCCAACACTTCAATTACAAAAGGAGCAGACTCCTGATATTTGGTCTGATAATAAGGATATCTCTCTCTACTTCTAAAAGAGTCTGCAAAGAAGCTCGGTTTCTCCTGCTGTTTTGTAGCTGTTTTAAGAGAGGATTTTCTGGTCTCTAGGGCTGCTGCTCTGGGTTGTTTCATGGGCATCAGAATCCCATTAGAGGGAAAAGAACCACACAGCTTGGAGCTGAGCTCATCCAAGGTCCCCTCGACACTACTGAGCACAGGGATGTTCTTTTGTGCTGCTCCTTCACGTCTGAAAGCATTTCTGCTTTAATTCATTCTCTTTACTTCTGCTGTGCTGAGTATTATCATAGTCTGGTGAGTTCCTGAAAGTGGGAAATGCCAAACAAACAGGTGTCAGACTTCAAAAGAAGCATTTGTCAGGACTTAATGTTCTGAAGCTAAAGGCAACAGCTCAACCTAAATAAGCTCTTTGCAACAGGATTTAAGTTTTCCTAATAAAAAAGTAATAATGGAAAGTAAAGTGCAAATCCAACAGCCTAGAGAGTGGAAGGCTTAGAAAAATGAGCACCATCTGACATGATATCTTGATTTAAAGCTGGTTTGTACTGTAGCTCTCAAAGTCCAAGGGTTCTACTATTCATATCTTTTCTGGCCTTGCTGTGTCTGTTTCAGGTTCAGTTTTGAAGGATGTACTCACCTGTAACTTCCATGCAGGACCAGTTAGGGATGTCAATCAGCGCAGTATTTAGCATTTTTCCCATCTCACAAGTGCAGCCTTGCCTGTAGGTGGGTTGGAGCCAAGGCTGCACTAAACTGGGGAGTCCCCATCAGCAAAGGCAGCAGCAGGAGCTGAGCTTTGGGCTCAGCAGGTCCCACTCCACTCCTCCTTCTCTCCTTGAATCTCCACAGATTGTGGCAGTCATAATTCCATCCTCCAGCTGAGTGCAGGGACAGAGAGACACTGGGATGTTTGCTTTTCACTGATATTACTCAATGCACTATTGTACTTTAGGTAGAGCCATCTTTTCCATCAGCTCCAGCAAACATTGCTCTGTTTGTTCAGGCATCCCCTAATTAAAAGGCACCGACTCTGATGGAAACACTCAAATGAAACGTGCTCACAGTGTGCTTTTTCCCAATATATCTGGATTTATCCCTCAAACAAATGTCTATTGTGGTTCCTCATGACCAGCAGCTCAGGAATCAGATGTGAATGCCTGGATCAGGCTGCAGCCTGTGCTGTTCTCAGCATGACAATTTTGGTGAGGAAAAATAAAATCGGACCCTCGCAGCATTGCTAGGCAATGTCTGATCTGGGCTGAAGCACAGATGTACAGAAAGGCACAGGAGAACACTCACATGTATTAATGAGATTATTTGTGGGCTTCTGGCATGCCTGTGATTTGTCTTTTGGCTGGAACAGATGCACTGAAAGAGAAGTGAGTGAGTGTCTGTGTAACAATGCCATGTTAAGGAGCCTTTAAAATCGGGTTTGAAGGCATGGGGATAAGGAGCTATAGATTATTATCATTAGAATGAAAGGGAAAAAAGCAAAAATAGTTCTGTGCAAGGAAAACAATTCATGTGCTGTGCTGGAACACACAGCTCCATCTTCTGTCTTTGCAGCATTTCTCTATGACGGATGGTGGGACTCAAAGTCCTCCATAAATTCAGGTGGGAAAGCCCCAGACACAACAAAACCAGCTGAATTTTACTGATCTTCACCCTTGAGTGGCTCCCTTGCAGTTCTTTCCTCATGGTTGCATTCTGTGCATATCCACCTTAGCAGAGGCAGGAGGTTTCTGTGAGCATGAGCAAAGGATCCATTTTTCTGCACTTGTGTTTATACATCCTCAACAGGTTCTGGGTGTTCAGTGCACAACGTACCAAAAATATCTTCAGAAAATTTTGCTCATATTAGAAAAAAATATGTCTCTCAGGATGAAAAATTCATACAAGGATTTTATTTGACACCTACGCTTAATTTGTCAGTGATTTTGTTTGCCGGTGCCTTCTGATACCTAGAATAAATATTATTTTCTGACTCCATCTTACTTCTTTTCAGCTCTTGCACCGAAACAGCCAGTATGCTTTCTTTACTTCCTAGGGTTTACTTTTTCCTGTTGGTATTATTAATTGATACACTTGGTTTTCTAACATCATTGCAGGAAAATTAAGATATTTATTTATTCTTATACCTTTTTCCTTTGGTGCATGTGTATATCCATTTATCTTCTGCCTTGCATGTCTCATGGGCCTGTGATGGCTTCTGGCTCCTGCTCAGTGCAGACAGAGTTTGAAATGTTTCCAGGAAATCCAAAGGAAGGATTAGCAATTGTCCAGTTGGTGGTTTTTTGGGATTTACCCATGTAAAATGTGAATTTCTTCTCATGAGGACAAATTCAGGAATCTCTTTCACTGCACTACAATTCCTCCCACCACCTTTCCAGTTCTGATTCAAATCAAGGGCCAAGAGAAAACCTTGCATGGGTCCTGATATAATCCTCTCAGTGTTATTGTTTCCTTTTCCTTGCTGGAGAAAGGATCAGCCCAGACTTCCAACAATCATGGGAGAGATTTCTGGGAGGAAATTCCATCTGCAATAATTAAAGTTTAACCATTACAAGGAATCCAAAAGAAGCTACACAAATAACTGTACAGCCCTGCCACAGCAGGCTGTTGGGCCCATTTGTAATACTTGATAAAATCAATACATTTAAAGAGAAGTAAAGCAGAATTTATAAATGTAGAATTCCAGTGAAATAGTTCCATGCATAAATGCTGCCCTATAAATGAACAATAGCAGCCCATATTCTACCTTTTTAATACAAGTCAGTGTCAGAAGTTGTGTTCTCTGGGCTTGCAAAGATTGAAATTGGATCTAAATTATGGATGTTTTCCACTGACCTGTATGGTAAATGATCAAGGATTATAGAAGTCTCATGCAATAATCTGCTCTGCATATATATTTAAAGAGAGCTGTATGAATATTCAAAAATGATTGTTTCTCCCATTTCAAAGAATAAAAGAAATAGAGCTGTTCTGCTGTCTTACATAAAACATTTCTCCCAATGTCAGAGGGAGAGGTCAGAGCCACAATAAAAGTCACTCCTGAGAGTGATTTGCCACGTGATCTTTTCTGTGTTTTGAAAGGTCAGAGTCTATGTGGGACAAATTTAATAAACTGATCCCAGAAGTATTGTATCCAATTTCTGAGGAAACATTCCCGAATGCCAGAACTGGGATTTTGCTACACTGAAATGCCAACTGGTTTGTGATGTTTTGTCTTGTAATTATGAAGGTGGCTCAGCTCCAGCTGAACCAATGATTGTTATGTCCCTTCTCAAAGAGAAAATGAAGTTTATCTAAAACGTCTGAGCACTGATATTAGAAATGGGTCAAAGTGGTAACTTGGATCTGCTTTCTTCTTTTCTGAACAGAACTTGAAGGAGTGAATGGTACCAATAAGGAGCACAACACCATTAACCAGCTGCTGGACAATCAGCACCTAAAGGACTCTGCACCTTTTGAGAAACACTGGATGGGCATTTCTGCTGCATGCAGAAAATGGCCTGATAAAAGCTGAGAGTCTCAGGTCCTTTCGGCTGTTCCTATTGAAATAAGGATCTTTTAAAAAGGAATAACTGATCTATAATAAAGGTAGTGTACACAGAGATAGCCATGAAAGGCTTTCATTTTAAGAATTGCTTTAAATAATTTTTAGTTTAATTTATATTTACAATATTATTTATGTAGTTGTATAAGATCACTTCAGATGACTTTTCATCCTTATATATCTTACACCTACAAGTGATTTTACACTTGATTTTACACTTTCCACATTATTACCTATGAATGCAATGCACCGACTCTGTGGGCACAGGCTGGACTGTAATTGTGGATGTAGATTATTGGTGACAGAACAAAACACTGACTACTGGTGGATATTACTTTTTTCAATATGTGGTAGCAGAATGAAGATGCTGTAGCTCTGTGCACAGAGGCAAATCTCAGTTTCAGCCTGTGTGGATGTAATCATTATTTCCTTCTTGCTGACTCTGCTTCACTATTGATCATGCCACGCATTTCAGCAGGCTGGGCTGTGATTTCAGCTGGTAAATGTAATATCAGCCTCCATGACAATTACAGCTGAACACCATTTGTTTTCTATGAAACACAGTAAATTTTTCTATTACATTTGCTTCTGGCATCCCCAACACTGCTCAGCCACTGGTTTTGTGTCTCTGCTTACACAGATTGTTTTTTACCTTACAGGTATTTGTGGGCATTTGTCAGATGAGCCTCAGTGTGGGTGATCCTGCTGTGGTGATGAGAATAAACCAAAAGGAGATGCTTGACTTGATGTTTCCTGTCCATGTCTGATTAAGTGTGTGCTACCAGGGGCCATCCAGCCCAAACCTCACCAGCTATTTGTGCAGTATCTAGCACAGATCCTTGGGGGGTGGGAAATCAGAACAGAGCAAATACAGCCTCAGAGAAGGAGCAGTTGGAGCCTGCAGACAATGTGGAGCATTTCTTCAGAGCAGCAAAGCTCGGGCTTGGGACTGAAACCTAAAGGTAACAACTGAAATTATTTTAGTGTTGTTTTTTCACAGAAACTTCCCTGAGGCCCCAAACACTTTATATTCCTTCCCCTGTGCCAGAAGCACCAATTCATTCCCACACAGGATTCAAATTCTGCAGCTGTTCCCTCAATAACTTTCACAATGCAGTTAGTTATTGCTAATACAAAAAATCTATAGCCCACTATAAAGTGGAAATATAATACAATAGATTTAGGGGCTGGGTGCCTCTCTGAAGACTTAAGGAAGCCATACAGGAACTGTGCAGGATTTGTATGGCAAATTTAAAATTTACTGATGGAAAAGCATCAGCATAAATTGTTTTATGGCATCTTCTTTCTCTCCACAGGGGGAACAACCTGAATTGGTGGGGGAATGAAAATGAGAGGCAGGACAAGGACCCACTGCCCACAATGGGAGGATGCTCCTGGATCTGGGCTCCTCCTCAGCTCCTGCAGCAGCAACATCTTTAGATCACCCTGAATATTGAAATGGAAAATATGGAAGACGTGCAGTGTCTGTTACTGAGCTTCAAAATTTCCTTTAACTGCTACCAAATTGCTGCTTCAGTGGGAACTTTAATAGGCAGAGCCAGCCCCAGCTATGATGAAGTGTGACAGGTTCTCTTTCTTTGCCTATAAAATGCTTAATGGTAGATAATCAGAAACTTTTTACTGAGAAATCTTCTTCACTCTTACTTCCCATTTCAGTTATTTAAAGTGGGATTCTTCTTTCTCATTTAACTCTGGGTTATGTAATTTCCCCTGATGGAACACAGAACAGAACTTCATTTTATGGAGGATGGGAAAAAATGTACATCTGCACAAGTTATACGTCTAATTATTGCAACAGTTCAGGGACCTGCTGTTTAAACAATTTCTTACATAACATATTGAAGCAATCTCACTCAAAATACCTGGTTCTGCCATTTATTTTCTATTTGTTGGACTGATGTCAGTTCCAAAAGCAAACCAAAAAATTTTTCAATTTTTATTTTAAAAGTCATTTACTTGTGGCTGTTCAATCAATGTGTATCTTCTGTTGTCACATTTGGTTATAAAAAACCACAGTATTTTGATATAAAATCACAAATTAATCACAAAATACTGTTCTACCTTCATAATGCAGCTTATCTTCATATATTAAATGTTATTTATTAATTATTTATTTGTTAACTTGTTAAATATGGGCTGTGTTTGGTGGTGGCATGGTTTCAGCCCAGCAGCTGCTCAGTCAGGAGCCACCTTCCATGAGTTCCTTAAACATCCTGGACCCATCAGGCCATAAAAAACCAGCACAAGTAGAAATAAAAGTTTTGACTCCAGAATCTTGATGTATTTGAAATTTTATGCCCTTTGTCAACCTGGGTTTTTTTGTTCCTTAATGAGGCCATATATTGTTGTCTATTGTTCTTCATCTTCCCGTAAGGGAAAAACAGAGGCAATTATAACTTAATAACATTCTCTGTGCTAAGAATGTGTGGTGACAGATAATGAAGTCCAATATCCCGATCTGATTACAAGTTGCTCTTTAGATGGGGGACAAATAACTACAAGATGGCAATGTCAGAGCAAGGAACACTTACATGATGAAATATTAATGAAAATACATTGCACTTATGTCTCAATGACATCTAAATGGGAATCAGTTATCAGATCTTGAGTGTTTGCTACAAATTCCTACTCTGCAAAAGAAAAAAAAAATCCAATGAACTTTAAAAATGTCAGCCAGCAGGGCTTTCAAATACATAATTTACTAGTTTGTTGGCTTCCTATAAATGGATAATAATAAACTCATAGCTAAAAGCAAGCTCATAAATGCTGAATCAAAAATGGGAAGAACACCATGAAATGATAGATGCAGAGCTCTGCATGGTGGTAATTTTCTTCTAAGGAGAAATTGTAGCTGTGCTGTTAAAGCTGTGAATGGAAACCTTGACAGAGCAATGTTTCCTTCCCCACAGAAGGATCCGTGCCACTGTTTCAGCATTGTGCAGAAATGCAGGAGCAACAGTGCTGGAATTGCAGCTGGAGTTTGATGGACTTCCCTGAGCATTTTATTTTCATAGCCTGCCTAGTTAGGCTCGCCTCTTTGATACACTCTCATACTTATTTATTTAAACATATGAAAAATAGACTGTTCTATTAATCAGGGGGCAGAATGAAGTCATTTCTCATGGAGAAGTTTTAATCTTAATCAAAAATTGACCTATGTGTTCTATGTTAAAAAGGCATATATTATTGAATGGTATTAATAGAACCTTTAATGTTAAAATACTTGATACCAGCCAAAATTAGATTCTATTTTAAGCCAGTACTCTGGGCTGAATGGCCATGAAAGCCTCTCATTTTTTGGTTTGATTTTCAGTGGCAGCCAGACTGGAGGTGAAAGTGAGTTCTGCTGCCCGGGCTGGTGCTGCTGCCTGACACTTCAGCCCCATCTCCACGGAGCTCCTCTTCCCTTGCTGGCTGCAGTCTGTTCAGCCAGGAGGGGAAAATTCACCTGGGCAGGGGCAGGGAATGGAAGAAAGCCTCAAAGTGCTCAGGTCACGGGGACTGTTCAGTCTCTGATTTGGATATTTTCATTCTGATACCATCACAATGCCCCTGCCACAGTGGGTTTGGGCTGTGAGCTCAGGTTACAACTTGAGTAAAGCCCAGCTCAGGCTGGAGGGTTGGGAGCAGCCACAGAGGCTCTGCTCAGCTCCTGTGTCAGGATTCCTGGGTTTGCATGGGGACATTCCCACCCTCATCTCTTCTGCACGTGGTTTCAGTAAATGGCTTAGGATGGGTACTCAGAGCCACGCTGGGACATTCTGGTACAGCACAAATTCAGTTAGAAAAGGTTAAGAAATTCTTTCTTCCAATATTTATATTGCATCATAACAAGAAAAAAACCCTCAACTAAATGTTTGGCACAGAGCTATTTAGGTAAATTGCATTTATGTGGAATAAATCCAGGAAGTGTAAAACTGATTGATAATTAGACCAATTTTTGCAGGTTTATATTCTAAAAAAAATTAAATCCTAAAGCTCAGACATTTAGTCTTAAAAAAAGGAACTGATTTAATTAAAGCACCGTTATAACAATGATTTAATTGGATTTCTTTTCTGTTCACATGAAAATCTTTTTCATAAGAATGAGCTCCAGCATTGTGCAATATTAATATGGGATATATTTTTACTCACACTACCTAGTCTCATGGTAGGCCTTATACCTGAGAAATAATGTTTAATTTAAGCATTAAACCCCTTCAACTTACTTATCCTAGCTTTTTAAAAAAATTATTCAAGTATCTAGCAGTGTGCTAAATATCCTCCCTGTGGTCTAGCACCTAAATGAGCTGGCTGGGAGAAGATGAGCTCCACAGGTTCCTTCCAACCTCAGCATTTCAGAGATTCTGTGCCATCCATGGATGATGTGATACCTGGTGGTCCAGGTGAAAGCCATGCAGGGGGAAGGAGAGCAAGCTGGCCAGAGTGTTTCCAAGCTGAGCTGGATTTTTGGAGAACCCTGAGCAGATCACCCAGTGCTTTATGAGCTTTTTGGAGTCATTAACAGACTTCAAAATAAATTCCTTAAGTGCCTGTTTTGCTTTGTGAAATGGTGAACTGTCAAACATCTGTATCTGATGTGGTACAAGTGAGTTTGCAGGAGGCACCTTGATATGCTCATGTCCCATGATTCATTCATTTCTAAGTGGAAAACAGAACAGAAGTGTTTTTGTAGGGATCATTAGGCAATTCCTCCTGCTCCCCACCAGAATCCCCACAGATTCTCCACAGGTCCTGCTGAACTGTCACATCCTGAACACAGCCAGGCAATGGGGGCTGATGCAATCCATGGAAAATACAATAAATTAATAAACTTGGCTGGGAGCAGCAGAGGTACAGCTAGACATTAGAATCTAACCTGAGAACTGCATTTACATTCAACAGGACCTTTCTCTGCTAAAGTTTAACTGAGTTTGGACTGGGTTTTGTGGTTTTGCCTGGAAGTAGCAAGGCACACAATCAATCTTGTGCAAAACCCCTTAGTGGAACAGTGTTGTGAAACCAGAGATTCCTGAGATTTGCATGCTGCAGTGCCTTTGCTGAGCTCCAACCACTGGCTCTAAAATCTGAACATTTAAATCCCATTAAAGAATTATCTGTGTGGAAGATGTTTTTTGTGATAATTTACACAACAACACATCTCAGACTCCATTAGGTCTTTGCTCGTGTATAATGTGGATCGGCTCAATTAGTCTTTGCCAAATGACTCACTAAAATTAATTCTTGCAGGTGGACATATGACTAAATTTGAAACAAAATCTGCATCTCTTTTCATGCACTGCAAAGCCCTGTACAAGAGATATTACATTAGATAAAGAAATAACTGTTCTCTATAGTAGTATTTAGAATTATGGAATCACAGAACGACCTTGGCTGGAAGAGACCTCAAAGATCATCCAGTGCCACTCCTGCCAGGGCAGGGACACCTTCCACTGTCCCTGGGTGTTCCAGCCTGGCCTTGGACACTTCCAGGGATCCAGGGGCAGCCACAGCATCTGGGGGCACCTGTGCCAGGGCCTCACTTCCCTGACAGGGAGAAATTTCATCCTAACATCTAATCTTAACCTACTGGTTTTCTGTTTTAAGTCATATGCCAACATAAAAATGCTTCAGATGTTTTAATGGGATTTATACACTTAAAAGTGCTGTGCAGCCTCTCAGGGAGGGACTGCTGTGTGTTCCAAAGATGTACAAAATGCACCAGCAACTGCTCCCAGTCTCCTCAGCACAGGGGATGGGCAAGGAGAACCAGGGCTGGGTTTTTAAGGAGTAACACATTGTGCAATGCATTCTGTATTGTTAAAGATGCTTTATTCTTATATTGTATCCCTCATTTCCCATCCCCACTTCTGCCATTTGATCTCCAGCAGCAGGAACACTTCCCAACACCTGACTGGAGGTTTTGGCCACATCCCAGCATTGCCCTGGGAGCACACCCAACTTTGGGGCTAACTTCAGACTTTGAGCACACTGCTGGGTTTTTTAGCATGAAGCACAACCTCATGGGCTCTGAGGGAAGGGGAGGGGGCTGCAGCTGCCCCCAGGTGGTTCTGGGGTCAGAGGGAGCTCCAGGTGCCTCTTTAAATGCAGGGGAGGTGTGGGAGCAGCTGCTTCAGCTCTGCTCTCAGCCGCCAGGACCTGCAGCAGCCTGTGAAGGTGAGGGAGCAGCGAGGAAAGGTCAGTGCAGCTATTATGTTTCTATGGATTAAACAGCTTTTCCTCACATATATATGAATCTATAGTGAATTCCCCTGTGGCCTTGGAGGTCAGTAATTATTGACTGTGGTGTGGTACAGCTGTAGTTTTACTGCATCATTAGAGGAACTTCTTCCACTCTGGTGCTTCCAGAGATGTCTCCAATCGTGTCCCAGGATGCTTGCGAAGATACATTGTGTGATTTCTCATTTTCTTACAGGGAAAATGCTTTCTGTCTCTTGAATATTTGCATTCTCGTGTTACTTACAGGCAGCTTAACATTCGGCGTTTAGGAGGCTCTGCTTTGTGTGGGTGGAGAGTGTTAATGGAGCTCATCATCTGCTCAGGATTCTCTGCTCCAGCAGCCCTGGGGGTGTGGGTGCGTCTGTACCTGCGGATAAACACCCAGGAATCACTCGGGGAAGGGCAGGGAACTCCTGGGTGAGGAGCGGCCACTCCTGGGTAAAGCACAGAAACGTGGGATGAGGGGAAAATGGAAAAGGAGAGCCAGCAAAGCACAGGAGGCTTCGGCTGGGATATATAGCAGTGACCTGTATTGGCTTTGCCTGAAATACACGAGCTCCATACCCCAGTTCTGGCAGCAGTGGCAGCGAATATTTAACACAAGTCACAACTTTTACACTTCCACGTTTCATATTCAATATATCTTTCTAAGTGTGTTATTCATCGCAGCCAAAGTGATATAAACAAATCCTGCTCTGCAGCCTGCTGTTTACTCTCCAAGTGGCATTTTAAGAGCAAACCTTCCCTCCCTGACATAACGCAGTGACAAATTGCAGCTAATACTTCTACATCCACCAGGAAAGGAGCACAGCAGTGCTGAGGATTTATTTAGTAGGGAGCTCTGGAGCATATGTAACTGGCTGGCATTTTTAGTGCCCTGCCTTGATTTTGAGACGGCTTTGGTTAAACATAGCTTCTCTTCTTTGTCCTTGACTATTTAAAGAATTTTTTTTTGTTTTTCCTGTTTGCTGTTTTTCTTTCATAAACCCAAGAAAATCTCCAAAAGTTTATTGGTAAAAAATCATCAGACAATTTTATACAATCTCAAAGAACATGTTTAGGTAAGGAGGGGGAGGAATTGGGAAATATGAATGGGATGAAAGACAATAAAAGATATTTGATAGTACTCAGATCTATTTTTTTCAAAAGCTATCAAAATCTCTGTGTTAATATAAGACTTTTCACTCATTTGGCATTTTTTGTCTTCCTCTGAGACTGCCTTTCAAAGGCTTTGAAATGTGCTAATTTAATTTTTCTGTTGCTCCCCATCAAAATTGTTCTTCATCCCAGCATAATAGCAGCAGATACTTAAAAAAAAGAAAAACCATATTACAGAAAATCAAGAGAAATTATGATTATTAGATCATTTTTGAAAGAGTTTGGTTCTACTCAAGTCTTTCTGATCAGCCTGCTAATATCAGCTGAGGAGGGCTCAGATAATAATCACTTTAAGCCTATCTGGGGTACAGGAGTATCAGAATCTGACAAAGCAGAGGTAAATTTGCCTCGTTCTTTGGGCTTCCCCCCGCAGTAATGGCTTGAAACTTGCAACAATTAAGAGGGAATAACAAACTTTTAATGGTGTAATTTTATTTCAAATATGTCCACCTTCAGCAGAATGTGCTTCTTGTCCCTCAAATGCACAGGGTAATGCATGCTGAGTGTTTGGGCAGAGCCAGGCTGGAGTCTGAACCAGCCAGGAGTTCTGAGCAGGATCTTTTTTATTATGTGCAGTTTTGAGGACTTCCTTCCAATATTTTGATATGGATAAAATCCCAAGTTTTGATGACTGGTATTATTTATGTTTCCATGCTGGATTGTGAGCATTAGTCTCCTTTCCTGCCCTCATTGTTTGTGAGGTATTTGCTGCTTTGGTTTGTTTTCGACCACTAAGAAAACAAAATTGACTTATTCTAGAATTTGTGAATAATTTGTAATCCTGGATGTTAACTGATAAACATTGGTGTTCAGAAAAGCAAAATAGTTACAGCTGGCACTGAATCAAGGGCTCATTCACAGCGTCAGTGTCTCAGTCAAAGGTGGGATGATATCTGTGCTCCTCCTAGACACAAATACTTGTGCTGTAGCTGTTTCTGGTGGTTTGGGGTTTTTTTGAAGGGGAAAAAAAAATCTTGGTAAACACCATCTGTCAAACTCAGTTTGAATGTTGCTGTTAGGTAAGTGCAAGTGCCCTCAAGGATGATGTAGTCAATACTTCACTGTGGAAAGCCTTAAAGAATCCAACTTTTCCCAGTGGTTGTTATGGTTTGGAGCCCGTTAGTTATGAAGTGTCCATCACCCAGCATTCCTGCCTGTGTCACTCTGAATTCGGGTGCCTTTCTCTGCATTTCTTTGTATGAGCTGGAAATGACTTTCAGAAAAGGAACAGCTCACCTGGAAAACTGTCCTGTGCTGTCCTGATAGGCAAACTCATTTCTCTCTCTCTTTTTTGGCACAAAAACAACAAACAAAACCCACGGGAAATAGAAAGGAAAAAACCAACATGAGTGTTTCTGCTCATTAAAATTAACTTTTAGCTGAAGATATTGGAAAAAGGTAATTAAAACACGTTTCTGCTTATGATTCCTGCCTAGATACAGCCTGTTTCAGCAATAAGCTTTTTTCATGTTTAACAAGCTATTTTAGAAGATAAGAATGATTATGAGTTTTCTCAGTTGATAGAAATTACAATTAAGTATTGAAATTCTCTTCCAGTGAGGCAATGCCCTGGAACAGTTACCTGCTTTGACTTGAAACAATTCTTTTTCTCTCTTTTTTTTCTCTTTCCTTATTACTTAAAGGCAGGAAAGCTTCAGAAATCTGTGGGGTTTTCCTTTTTTTCTCCCCCCAGAAGCCATTCCTTTAATGATGTGTTTGAAAACACGGCGTGGGTTTATGCAGTGCTTCACAGTTAATCTGTTATTTGAATGTCTAACAGGCTTTTGTGCCTGGCAAGCACCACATCGAATTAGGAGGAGACTTTGAATAGTCAAAATGTGCTCTTAAATTTGTAGCAAGATTTCTTTCAAGGCTGACAGCAAACAAGTGAATACATAACACAGAAAATAATTCTTCCTTGAATGAGGAAGCCACCCTTTCTCTGCATTTTTTACTACATTCATCCTTGTTTAAATTTGCCCAGGGAGTTTCTAGGAGCTTTATTCTCTTCTGGAAGCATTTGTTTTAGAAAGTTGCTAAACTGTATGTTAAAGTAAACTGAGCTTTCTGAAGTGAAAGAAGCTTTCTTCTTGCAAATCAAGGGTTGTTAACATAAAGAATGTGGAGAACTGTACAGAAACTGACTTGTGGAATGATCTTTCCTTAGAAAGAAACATAAAAATTCATTGTTCCAATGGTGCTAGCCTGATTCCATCTCATGGAAATGATGGCATCTTATGGGGAAATCCCACTTTGATTTTGAAGTTCTAAATAATTTCATTTAAATTTTGCTGTTGTGAGACTGTTATTTGAAAAAGCCAAACATGAACTGGAGAAAGAGGATATTGGTGAAATTTTACATCAAAATGGAAAGTGAGGGGAAATCTGAAGAATTTAATTCAATACATGTCTGCACATTTCCAATTCATGGTTTTGTTCCAAGAAATTCTTGATTTGATTGCCTGTGGATTATCAGCTGCTGATTTCCTTTCTCACATCACTTTAGCTTTGGCAGGATTGTCTAAAACACAGAAAAAGGAGGAATTGATGTGGAAAACACACTAGAACTTTTGGTAATTCCTACTGAAGTGCAAAATATTTTACTTCAGAGCTCAATGAGCAGGAGTTAGCATCACAAAAGCAAATACCTGCATCATTTCTGTGAAACATAGAACCTGTTTTACTGGCACAGTAATATTGATTGATGCAACTCAACATGAACCCTTCCTGCTCAGCCTATGGATATAGAAGCACTGTTAAAATCACGCTAAGTCACATTAAAGCTTCTCAAAAGGCTTTATTATTTCAACTAGAATAAGAATAAACTTTGCTGATATTTGAGGAGAAAAAAAAGAAAGCAGTTTAGGAAAATCAGGAAAAAAAAACCCCAAAAAGCTCTGTGAGCCTTTATATTTTTTTTTTTTTGTGAAGAACTGCTCAGAAGAGAGTTTTCAATTAAGCTGAAGACACATTTGTGAGCATCTCCTGTTGAAGCTGAACATCCCCCAGGTCAGTGAAGGTTTCCAGCTCTGCAGCACCTGCTGGTGCTGGTTGCTGCTGAAGGTGTTGGCCAAGCAAAGCTGCACCAGGAGCTCTCTGCCAGCAGACAGTGGGAGCTCCCACTCCGGGCTCTGATGAGGGATTTATTTGTTCCCTTCTCCCCGGGCTCACCCAGCATTACGTGTTCATTAAGGAATAATTGCCGTTGATTGACAGGCTGCTGCGTGGATGATGGTAAAGGAAGCAGGGCTATTAAACCTTCACTGCCTTGAACAAGTGCATGCCACAACCAATAAGGCAGATTAATGAGAAGAATTAGCCTAAGAATAGTTATATCATGGAGCACTTCCTTCCTTTTCTTTTTATTTATGATTAGAGACAAGTGTAGGGCATTTTAGACATTCAGAAATGAAAGAAAATCCATGTGAAATCCAGCTTGTGCTTCTGACCCTCAACAGCAGCTGGTCATAAGCTGTGCTAATAATTAAATTGGTTTGGTGGTTTTCAGCTGGGTTCCATAAAGAGCATGCAGATCAGTTGCAGTAAAGGACAAGAGGGTATCACAAATAAGATTCAAAGTCAAATCAGGCTTCTCATGGATCAGTTGCGGGTGAGTCCTTGTATAAATAAATATTTAAAAGCTCTGAAAGGCCTAACCTTGTATCATTTGGAGACAGTGACTAATTTATGAAGACTCAAATTATGATTTTATTGCGCTCATTCCAGTGTGTTATTTTCAGAATCAGGGGTAGGAATAAATTTTGGGATCTTCTCTTGATCAGAAGCATCCCATGAGAGGAGGTTGCCACAAAGCCTTGACCAGAGCTGTGCCTCTGGACTCAAGGTGCTCTGCCTTTGAAAATACATTTGGATTTAGGTCTTTTGGTGCCCTTAATTCTATACATTGAAATATTTTTGCCTCTCAGTAGGACTAGAACAGCTCCCTATGATCTTTCCTTTAGTAGTTTTCCAGCTGGATGTTCATGTCTAAACAGAATTGTTGAAAATTTTCTCTCACAGTGCATGGATTTCTGAATTGTAGCATCACATTTTAATGCTTCTTTGGCTTGTTTTGCTTTGTTGCGTCTGCAGATCAGATCAGCACTGCCATTGCTGTTGGGCCAAGTGGCAGTGGCTGTCTCACAAACTTGATGGGTTTTGAGCACAGGTAATTTCTCCTCTCCATTGTGGTCTCAGGCCTCCTGCAA
Organism: Melospiza melodia melodia; assembly: GCF_035770615.1. NCBI lineage: Eukaryota > Metazoa > Chordata > Aves > Passeriformes > Passerellidae > Melospiza > Melospiza melodia. Next base: position 17,469,244 of record NC_086209.1, on the reverse strand, counting down.
TCAATCCTTTAATATAAAAGGAAATGCCTTTTGTTGATTTTTACAGACTGAAAGGTCAGGACAGCACTTAATGAGAGCAAAAGATGGAGCAAAGTGGGAGACAGGAGAGGGTTAATTAAGCCCACTGACTGCAGTAATTTTATAATTCCAGAAACCATTGCCTGTGTTAGTGCTTTAAAAGTACAGCTTTAATTATTATGCTGGGTAAGAAAAGTACCTTAGGGTAGGTTCTGCCCGTGCTGTGCCATTGATTGCTGCAGAAATCTGATCCTGCAGTATTTCCTCTGCCACTGCTGCCAGGGCTGGCTCAGAAAATCCCTGGACCTGCTTGAAATTCTGCAGCAGTGGGAACTCAGAGGCAAAAGTTTCCAGTCTGCATCTCAATCCCACAGCAGCCTCGATGAAAAGCTGGATAATTGCTTTTAATTATGGCAAATAAAAAGAATTGTTTAAAATTTTTAACATATTCCTGTTTAGTTTTAATCACTTTAAAACCAAAAAGAGCAAACTGTTAATGGTACCACGCTTAGAAAAGGAGTTTAGCCCTGCCAGCCCTCCTGAATTTGTCTGAACATCAGCTGAGTGGGAGAAAAGAGCAATATTATTTAAAATATTGTGTGATATGCTTCCTATTTTATGAAATATTATTCTTGGCTTACTGTGAGTTACAGCAATAGATCATAACAGGGGAATATAGAATGGCCAAAAGAATAAAAAACATTATTTGGATGCATTTCTTCCATCCTTAACTCCATTTTAAGAGCAGATCCTGTATTTTCTTAATGATTTCCAACCTGTGCTCACTTGGAAGAAATAAGAGGGACAACATTACCTGAGAATATCCAGGGATAAATTGGTTTCTAATCTGTTGGGGAAAATACAATTAGCTATAAAATATTTCTCCTTGTCATGGCTGTTATTGCACTATACAGTGTTCTAATATGAGAGTAGGGATATTAAATTATGGATATTTAAAGCTGGTAGCTTAATAATTTTTGAGAAAAATTCAAATCATGTTCAGAAGCAGGGATGAGGAAATAATCAGAATATCTGAGAGAATGAAAATAGAATATCTGCCTTGTGTGGATGAACTTTAGAGAACAATATTTAAAGCTAAAAAGTTGCAATATTTTTTTCAGAATTTGCCTTCATTAATTTAGAAACTAAACACTGGGAACTGAAATGGAGAAAAACTTCTACCCAGACATTTTTGTAACTAGGGTATTAGTTATAAATACTAAAAACAATTATAAAAGACACCCAAATGCTGTTACTGGATTTGAGTGAGCAAAAGAAGCAAATTCTATTCTTTCATTTCCGTTATCACATCTGCAAAAGTTTATAAACTCAACTTCTTTGGATTTAATTATTTATGAGCCTTTAATGAGCATTTTGTAGAAGGTAAAAATCCTCCCTTTGTTTTCACTTTCAGTGAAGAGATTAAAATAATTAAGTAGTGATTAGTCTTGCATTGACCTTTGCTAACAAACTTGCTTCTGGCAAACCTCAAAACTTTTTCCCTTTCCTGGAAACAACTTCATGTGCTGCTGAGGAGCACCAAGGGCACTGCTGGCATCACCCCAGAGAAAAAGGAGATTTTTTTTTTTTTTTAACTGTTTATTGACCTGGCACAAGCCAGAATCTTCTCTGCAGACTTCTTGGCCCTAAATAGCAAATAATGAATTCCAAGGGCACAAATGATAAGTTATTCCCATCTAGGACATTGCTGTCCTTGGGCTGTGGCAATTCCTCATTTTCCCTGAAAGCCTCAAACAAAGGGCTCTAATATAATTTCAATTTTGGCAGTTTGCTGGAAGGTTCTAATAGAGAATGTTATGTTAAAAATTCTTGAAACGTCTTCTAAAATATATTTTAGCATTTTTGCCAGGATAGGAAAAAGCTCTGCATTTAATCATTACTTAGAAGCCATACTTCCTTTTTTGCTTGTATATTTACTGTAAAAAAAAAAACAACTTTTAATTTATTAGTTATTTAATTGTTGTGGTTGTTACCCAATGATCGCCAATGATGTTACCCAATGATGTTAAGGTAAAAAAATTCTTTAAGATTGGACTTTTTAAGTGTTACCTTGAGAAGTATTAGGTGATCCTAAGCCTATCAAGTACTCATACTCTTGTTAAATCAGATTTTGGAGCACCTTTCTCCAAAATAGTGTTTCCTTTTCCTTTATAGATTTTTGAACTTTCTCTCTGTACTGAGTGGTACTGTCACCACATGGTGACTTGTTTATTTATTTGTGCTAAATAAGAGCAGATCCACATCTGTGACCTCAGGAGGCGGAAAGCCTTGGAACACTCAGGAAAAGAGAGAAACCTTTTTAAAGTTACATTTTAAATTCATTGTCAGGCAAACATTAAAATAAATCTGATGGTCTCACATGTAGGACCCAGAGCTGATGTAAAGGCTCCATCCCTGGAAGTTTCACCTCTCCTGTGCCAAGGATCATTCCAGGAGCTTTCCAAGGAAAGGTTAATTTCCAAAAGTGACTGAATTCAAGCACTGAGCTGACCTCAGCTGTTGTCAGGGTATTTCTTGCTTTTTCCACCTCCCAGAGTGGCCAGAGAATAGCACAAACTGAGCAGAATTTCTGTGTCTGTGCTGTGAGCTGTGCTCTCTCCCCTCTGGATCACCACAAATGTGCCAGCACTTTGCATTTGTTGCTGCACCGCTTTTATTTTGAATTGCCTGCACTGAAGGCATGTGTATAAATATGATTATTCAAGACAAAACCCCTGAACTTTAGATGTTTTGGATCAAGCCTGATTTTATCTATTTCTGACACTGTTTCCTTGGTTACGTGGTATCAAAGTCAATTCATTTTAAACACAGATAGGTTGCTGCATATCCTTTAAAAAATGTGTTGGCATGGCAAGTGCACTAAACCCTGCTGCAGATAATGAGGTGATTCCTTGGTGATCCTGTTATTATTCCATTTGGGGAAAGGCAGAGGGGAAGTGCAGTCAGCAGTGAGAGCAGCTCAGTGCCCAGTTGAGGATAACAAAGATGGGAAGGTGTTGGGGGAGCAGCCCAGGGTCTCTCCAGCTGTGTGAGGGGTTTTGTTCTGTTCTCTCTGAAGATCTAATCCAGCTCTTCCTCCTGAAATCCTCCCTGGGCAGGTGCTGAAGTGGTGCAGACTCCTGGCTGGGGGCTGTGTGCTCAAGCTGCAGAGCTGCTCTGACTCCTTCAGAATTCCTGAATTGTGAAATCAAGTTCTGCAGGAGGGGACAGAATGCTGGAGCTCTCAGTGAATGCAGACAAGATAAAGCTGAATTGTTTGGCAATGTCGATTGGATTTGGGTTGCCCCCAGATGAGGGAAGGAGGGATGGATCTAACTCCATGTGCTCAGAAGGCTAATTTATTATATTATGATACTCTATTATATGAAAGAATACCAAACTAAACTATACTAAAGAGTACAGAAAGGATACTTACAGAAGGCAAAAAAGATAATAATGAAAACTTGTGACTCTGTCCAGAGTCCTGACACAGCTTGGCCTCAATTGGCCAATGAGTCAAAACAACTCACATGAAACCAATGGAACAATCTCCAAACACATTCCCAAGGAGCAAAACACAGGAGAAGCAAATGAGATAATGATTGTTTTCCTTTTTCTCTGAGGATTCTCAGCTTCTCAGGAGACCAATCCTGGGTGAAGGGATTTTTCAGAGAATATGAAAGCCACAAATATCTTCCATCAGAACTGTGGGTGACCTCCTGTGCCTCAGGACAGCCTGGCAGAAGTCAGAGCATGAGGAACCAGGGTAAAGCACATCCTGTGGGAACTTGTGGTGTCTTTTTACAGGATTTGGGAAGTGCTTTCATCACCTCAGCCCGCGCTGAATTATTGCTTTTCTATTATTTATGGCCCAAAATATTACTAGAACAATACCAGATGCATATTAATAACCTCGTCTAGGAGTTGATCTGTAATTGAGAATAGATTTTATATTTGATTCATATTTAATACAGAACCAAACTTTTCTCTTTAAAGGAAAATGATTACTTACTCTTTATTTTATGCCAGCATCTCTTCCTGGAGTCTGAGCTCTGTCATGTTTCATGTCTTGCATTATTGGATGGCTCTTTGTGCTCAAAACATTGAGAAAAATTTTGGGCAGGATTTGTGGCTACATAAAAGAGATACAGAATTTGACTTTTTAATTAAAAATGATAATAATACTTGGATTCTTTCTGAGACCCTGGCCAGCATTGTCACTGCCAGTCCAACCTTTTCCTTCTTTTGTTTTCAGATGGGACAAATTATCTCTGGCAAGGGTGGTGCAAGACTTGTCCTGTAGGATGCAAACCCCACATTTGTGGAAAAAATATATTTTTCACAATATATATTCTGAAAATATATTGGTGATATTGATGCTGACGTGGACACAGTTCACATGTTGCAGTTTCAGGGTTATTTTGAATTTCTTTACCTCTCCTTTCTCATTCATATATTTTCATTGGTTATCATGTTCCCAACAATTCACTAGAAAAAAGTCATTCTAACTCATAGGTAAAAAATTAAACTTGACTTTACCAAGAGTAAGTGTCAGATGAGATGGTGGAGCTCAGAATCCCTTATTCTTAAAGACAAATTCTTATTTCACATCCTGCCAGGGAAGCAGACAGCTCCTTTGAAAGATCATTTGAATTCAATACATGCACTTTATAAGAATTGATTTTAATTTCACATACAAGAATGTCATTCACTGATGCCAAGGCACTAAGCTATGGGGACTGTTTGCATGGAAAATAAGTTGTAGTTTATTTTTTTTTAACCTTCAAGTGTATTCATTTTCTTACTTTATGGATGGGAAGATGAGCCATTCTATTCCAACTTTACTAAAAACTGCAAAGGTGCATTTAGGGAATATTGCAGTGCCCCTCTGAGAGAATAACAGGAGAAAAGGATCTGGGTTGTGGGCAGGGCTTCATCTGCCCTATGAAAGGAAAATGCATATTCCTCAAAAATTCCATAAACACAGGAAAAATCAGCTTTTGGATCATTCTTGAGTCTGACTCAAGAAAGCTGAGGCAAATAATAATACCCTTAGGAGATAATTTGATTTAAATAACAAACACAAAGCAAATCCAGACCTCCCAGCTGAGACTCAGACGCTGCTGTGTGAGATCTCCAGGCAGCAACAGGAAAAGGCAAAACCTGGGAGGGATGGAGCTGTGAGAGGGACGTTTACACCCAAGAGTTGGGAAATATTCCCCACGAGAGCCAAACCTGGTGCTGCTCACAAGGGGAATGAGAATGTCTGCAATGATTCCAGGTGGGAAAGGAAGGAGCTCCTCTCCCTCAGTGGTTCTGACCCACATGGTGACTTGTTTCTTTATTTATGATAAATAAGAGCAGATCCACATCTGGATCTCAGGAGGTGGAAAGCCTTGGAACACTCAGGAAAAGAGAGAAGCCTTTTTAAAGTTATGTTTTAAGTTTATTGTCATGCAAACATTAAAAAAATCTGACAAAATAAATCTGATATATTAATATAAATTCTCCCTCATGGCTGCACTCCAGTGGGAGAAAACACACATTAAATGCTGGGAGTACCTGACATTGCAGGGTAGTTTACTGGAAGTGTAACAAACAAACAGAGACCATTTCTGCAGGTTCTCACGTGCCCTTGTGTTTTTGGAATTGCTGCTGTGAAATAGCCAACACATTGCCATGCCACGTTTTTAAGAATTTAAGCTAAACCCTTCTCACCCAAATGTGAATTTCACCTGTATTTAGAGTGCTACATGGTCCTTAAAGTTACTATTGAAATTAACTTTATGACAGTTTTTCATATTTTTGTCCAATAGGTTTTACATTGAAGTACAGCATTTGTCCCCTAAGTCTGTGCATTAATGAAAAGATTATTTTAATTAGTTTAAGGTCAATTTAGCTTAATGTTTCTTCACTTATTCTCTCTGCTAGTAGTTACTGGGGAAAAAGGAGATTGAAGAAAATGATGAAATAATAGGAAACAGTGAAAATTGGTTAATTATGAGCTGGGGCTGTGCTCCCTACAGCAGAGGGGCATCCAGCTTTTCCCTGCTTTTATTCCCTGGGTGGTTTCAGCTCTGCCTGCACAAGGTGCTGGTGCCAGGCTGAGTGGGCAGCAATTACACAGGCCATGGGGGAGCAGCTCAGACCACACAGCCTCCCCTCAGCTGGGGATTTCCATCTGCCTCTTGTCTCTGTAATTTTCAGGAACTTTGTGTCTGACAGATTAACAGATAAAGCCCCTTTTTCTGAAGAAGGCAGGAAAAATGTTTGAGAGAAACCTCACTGAAAATTCACCAATGAATTTCTTATGTTCTAAGGACAATTTTTGGCCCAGCTGGTCATGAATTTTGTTGGTGAGAGCAGTCAAAGGGAAGAATGATTTTCATACATCTTCAGTAATATAAACCAGCATATCTGGTGGTGGAATTTTAGTCTTTTGGTTTTGTGTTGTTAATATCATTTGAATATCAACAAAACATCTGCCCTGAAGGAACTTCTAGAACTTTCCATGGTGCTTTGAGTGACAAAAGCTGCTTGGAGAAGGCTCTAGTTTGGATGCTGGGGTTTGATTGCAGTGATCAAAACTGTTCTAAAATTGGGAATTTCCCCCACAGATGGTGCTGATAAATGGCATTGTGAACCTGAAATTCCTCCAGACTTCCTCTGAGATCCTGAATGAATGCAGGGCACTTCTTCACCCTCCCAACATGTAACATTTCTGAATTTCCTCAGCTCAGTCATCCTAAGGGTGTCTGAATTTTTCTTTGACACCAAAGGGAATTCTGAATTTTTAGATTTGTGACCTCTCAGGTGCCACATACCATGGTAGTCACTCATTGCACCTCAGGAATTTTAAACTCTGGATTCCTTGCCAGGTAAATGGTTTGGTAAAGGTAACAATTTATGGAGACACTTAGGAGACAACAGAAGGGTCTGAAAGCACAGGAGGCTGTTTGCACGTGGTGGGCAAACCTTGGGTGTGCTAATTTCATGTACACAAGTAAGTGACAAAATTGTGAGCTACTCTCTCCCCATGGGACAGAATGATAATATAGAATTCTGTCAGAACAAGGGGTGTGTAAATGAGGTCATTTAAAATTCAAGGGTGCTCAGGCACTTTCGTATGAGTGCTCACACTATACCAAGTGAAACTTAAGATTTTATTTTTTTTTTAAATCCTGGGAGCAAGTTTAATACCAATTCCAATTGGAGCTACCACCAAAAGTATCTGAAATTTTGGGCTGCAGGTGAAAAATCAGAATGGGGGAAAAAATTTTTGTCACAGAACAGACCTTCTCTGGAATGATCCAAAGTTTTTGATAAACTGTAATATGGGTATCCAAATGTGGGTATTTCTAATGTTTTTCCTCCAAGTTTTACTCTAGAGTTTACATACTAAGATCTTATCTTAAATAATGTGCTTCCCTTTATTAATTTATGATTACATTAAATAGCATTTAGTGCAATAGCAAGTAAAAGCAAACATAGAAAGCAGAACAAAAATCTACTTTGTGGTAGAAATATTCAATACTTTTCTAAGCATAAAATTGTGAGATTTAACTCTGAAGTCAGCTAAGGACATTTTTTATCATTTTGCTATTAGAATGCTCTTTGTAAACTAATAGGGATGTAATATTTTTTTCCCTGGTTTTTGGTTATGGTTTTGTTTTTTGGGGGAGAAAGGGGGTGTCACTGCTGGTTCATTACCTGAGGCTCTGCTAGAAAATCCCAAGCAGTTTATATTTCTGTCAGGCATCTGACAGAATTCAGATTCTATACAGCTCTGAGTGTAAAGAATCCATTCTGCCAGAACAGGTAACCTGCAGCAAATAGGCTCTGACAGCTTGATCAGCGATTAAAAACAAAAAGGGGAGGGGAAGACGACGATGATGATAATGAAGGTTAGTTTACCATTGTCAGTGTCCTTCACAGCTCTGTGACAAACCAGGTTTAACACCCAAATAACAGGAAAATGCAGTGGAAAGCCTCATTGCAGTTTGCACTGGTGTGATGTGATCTGATGCTGCAGCTGCACCCAGCAAGCACCTGAGCCAGGCCCTGCTGTGAGTGGGCACTCACCAGGCTCCTTCCTCTGAGCACTGCTCTGGAAGGGGGGAAGGAAGGATGGAATGTTTTCAGGCCTGGGATCATTGGAAAAGAGTGAAATTGCATACAGAATCTGGAAATGGATTTATATTTTTGTACCAGCCATATGTCTCACTGCCTAACACAAATGCCCCTGTGTATTTTGTAATAAGACCATATTTAGAAGGGTTACATATAAAATGTGTTAATGCAATTTTGCTTTTTTTTTCTACCATCCATATGTCTTGGCAGCAAACATCTGTAGCCTTTGACATTTATATTGTGTGCTTCATGTTTAGAATTTCTCTTTCTTGGAGCTCAGATGTGAAACTGCCCATAATCAGTGCAGAAAAAAAAAAAAAGGAGAAAAGTGAAACAAGCCAAAAGGGAAACCAAAGAAATAAAAATCACACTTTGAACTTTTGCTCTTTGTGATGCATAGGGAGGAGACTGCCAGCCTGCCTCAGAAAAGGCCAAAGCCTGCATAAGCTGCCTGATAAAAATGTCTATCACATTCAGCTCAGGTGGCCATTTAAGATGAAGAGGGAAGCTCCATCAGCAGAGCAGTGTGAGGAAGCCCACCCGTGGTTTGTGTGTCTGCACTGCGCTGATTGAGGCACTGGGGAGCTGAAAGTCATTCAGACACACACCCTGGGATTCATCAATTAAATATAAACCATTCAAACCAACGCCAGGAAAACAAAGCTTTGCACGGCTCGGTTCACATTCTGCTCTGTGTTTTCTCCATGATTGCTTCTCCTCACTGAGAGAGGGATAAGTGCTTGTGGCTGGCAAAACTTGGAGCTAGGGAAAGGAAAAAAAAACATTTTTGTAGTGATATACGAGGGTTAAAATTACCGTAGAATGGTTTGGGATGGAAGAGACTGTTGGGAAGGATGGGAGGAGGTCTCACAGATATGTATGATTGGCAGAAAGATTTTTGAATGCAGAATCTGAAGAAGGAATAGAAATGAAAGTAGACCTTAAAGATCATCCCATCATTCCATGGGCAGGGACATCTTTCACTATCCCAGGCTGCTCCTGAGGCCTCTCAGCTTCTCAGGAGGAAAAATCCTAAGGAAAGGATTTTCCATCCAAGATGTCTGTGACAGGGAGGAACATCCCCTTCCTCCCCCTGTTTTTGGGGCCCCCTTGGTGCTTTGGCTTTCTGGGCTGCCAGGGCCCCTCGCTGCCTCTCTGTGCTCAGTTACAGACAAGGATGCCATGAGGGAAGGTGAAAAATTTGCACAAGCCCAGGTAGAATTTGTGCTCCAGCAGCACAGAAAAAGCAAAAAACCAAAATAGACTGATTTCTGCTGTGATGCCTTCCTAATGCTGCACTTGGAGGGGCTGGGGAAGGGTTAAAAAGCTAAGTAGTATTTAACAGATGATAGGATGAATAAATTATTATAACCAGCCAGAATATTTTTAGTGTGTTCATTGTCCTAATAATATGACTAACTCCATATTTATATCACTTGTTATTGCCTTACTTTTCAGAAATGTGAAAACATATTTCAGGCTTATTCTCACCTTTCAGAAATGTCTGAGCATTGTCTAGCAGATATTTTTGTAATCATTACTTATGGAATATTTAGGCAATTACTAATATGAACCTGGATGTGACTGCAGCCTTGTGGAATCATGATCATTTTGCCAAAATGGTGTTTTTAAAAGTGTTTTTCATGACATAAAACAACGTAATTCTTCTGTATATTAAATAAATGGCCCATTTTTTTTTTATTTTAATACTGCCTGAGCTGGTTTCCCTACCTCTGCAGTACTTTTATTAGTTTGTAACATGCTGCTCCCAGGATAGCACCAGATGGATCTGAATATATGATGGCTTTTTAACAATAGTCTGTCATCAGTGACTGCTCCTCTAAGTGCTCTTCCCTTCGTTCAACAGCTAAATGGACTCTTAAAGCATGAAAAAGAATAGATATGCATCTGTTATTACACAAGCTTTATTAAGACAGAACTTGCTGAAGATCAGGTAAATGACAGTAAATCATGTAAATACAGTTGTTTCCTTAAATCTGCGAGGACAGGGATTTCTTTTTAATGCACTGTGGGCACCTGCCCACACTGTGAGTGTTTCCTCACTGCTCCTCTGCCACAGACAGCATTTGCTGATATATTTAGCAGCAAGGAACAGCCACAGTGGTTGTTTCAGTGCGCATTAAATGATCTGTCAGACATGAAAGTTGACAATTTATCCCCCTGAACCCAAGGACTCTGTGCCTCCCTCCACAGATGTGCCTGCAGAATAAGCCGTCTTTGCTCTCCAAGCTTGGTCTCCTACCAGAAGGAAATGGGGGTTTTGCCAAAATGGAATGGAAAAAGAGTTCCAGGGCTGCAATGGGGATAACTTTGCATCCCTTTTGTCTTAATTATATTAACAGAAATACCTGCTAATTTATTTGAAGAAGCTTTTTTGAACTGAAGCCCAGAAAGATCACCTGCTCAACACGTAATTTTGGTATAACAAAGGCCCTGCATTTGGAAGATACTGAGATTTCACAAAGAAACTGCTGTTAGTTGAACATGTTGCCTGCCTCCTCCTATTTTCCTACCACCAGAAATAGTAAATATTCCTGCCCACACATGCAATGCTAAACAGTTTATCAAGATGCAAGGAGCAGGTGCAGTACCTGGTGGCATCATATTTCAGGAGAAATAAATAGGACTCTGAACTGATGGAACTCGTCCCATCAGGCCCCACTATCTCACATCTAAAGCTGACTTCATTTCCAAAGGATATATTGCCTTGTGCTAAAGAATCCTCTTATTTCAAGAAACCTACAGAGATGCAAGGAATATTTTAGGATGTGCTTTTACTGCACTGACTGCCAGGGTAGGGATAGAACGAGAGACTCTTCTTTACACAAGAATAAACTAACTCCCTCATGATTTAAAAAGATGCTTCTTCTCAAGCTGTGCCTTTATGGCACCATAGAGATATCTCAGATAAATATCCACAATTCTCATTTGCTGTTTCACTGGTAGGTGGCAGATGCAAATCTGCACCTGGAGTGGGGCCAGGAGCATCATTCCCCACCCAGCTCTGCTGCTGCAGTGAACAAATGTGATTTGGGTCAGGTTTGGGCTTTTTTTTTCTCCCCTAAATTACACTTTTACTGGACAACAAAACAGTTCTCACTTGTTTTCTGCAGATTCTCGCTAGTTTCATTAAAAAATCATAGCACAAAGCCAGTCCATTCTGGGATTCTGGCTCCAGGAGTTAAGGCAAAGCCATAAAACATTCTCCAGCCCTCCCAAGCTCTCACCAGAGCTTCCCTCTAAACCAGTCTGGGAAATCAGGTGAACCCCACAGTGTGGCCTGGCATTGGAAATCTTTCTCTGTTCACCACCCCAGAATCCAAATCAGCTCATACAAACCCATTTATAGTCAGGTGAAAGCTGAGAGAGGTGATCAGCCAACCTACAGAGTTCATGCTCATCTAATACCTTCTAACAAAATATTTCTTATTCTGCCCAGAGAAATCCTCCTGGCTAAAGAGGAGACCCCTCTGGATGGCATTTGGCAGTTTTAGTGAATTCTGTATTCTTCTACCTTTAGTCTTACACTTATGGAATATTTATGTAAATAATTTCTGAGATTCTTTCAACAGACACATCAAATGTTATAGGAAAAGGGGACATGACTAGGAATGCATTTTGATCTGATTTATAACAGACTGCTTGAAGAGTTATGAGAGTTTGAAGTGGCTTGATGTAAATCTCTATTGAAAAGTATTGACAGCTGGGCTTGATTTTCTGGTGGAGCTTTTTTAATCACTGCATTTGGCTTCCACTGCCCTGGATCCAAGGCGCAGAGCACTGAATGCCTCTGAATTTGTCATTTAAATTTTGAAATAGTAGGACTGTCAAGCTGCAAAGAATTCATTTGCAGAGCGTCTTAAATTTGACTTTTTGTGAGAATTACAGGAAAGTGACAGCTGATTAATTACCAGTGCCGTGTTTTTTATTAGGCTTAAACAGCTGAAATGTAGTTTAGTTTGAAGTATTTCTGTAAAATAGAGGGTGATGGGCAGTGACCCTGGGGCTGTCCCTGAGCTCCGCTCTGAGCCAGGCCTGGGCCACCCTTGGTTCCTGGGCAGGGGACACAGTGGGTGCTCCTGCTGGGATGTGCTGGGATCCCTGGAGGCTTTTCCTGCCCTGTGGGTCAGCGACTTGGAAGGGATTTCACTCGTGGTATTTTTTTGTTTTTGCCACTAAAATTGCTGTAATGAAGAATCGCAAGGAGAGCCTGTGATGTTTTCATTAGGAGACAGTTAAATAGAAATTTTGTGACTTTTTTTGTTAAAGGAAGCTTTCCTCTTTGTTACTTATTAGGCAGCTTTGTGTTATAAATTCACAGATTCTCATCGCCTTGTACATTGTTGTTGCTTTAATTCTTGTGACTCAGTGATTCTAAGGAGAATGATAAATGTGAAAAAGAAAGATGCCCGTCTGTCCCAAAGGTAAAGGAATGAGCTGGAGAGAGAGAACCAGACAGTAGAAACACAAAACTATTTGGTGTTTAAACTTGCATCTTATTTTTCCCTTTTGCATTGCATAGCTCTTACCAAAATAATAACTCCCCTGTTTATTTCTGGTAGTGCTTTACTCAGTATTTGTCTTTTATTTTCTAAAAATCATATTTCTGAGAACCTCTTCGCTCCTCAGCACCTTCCCATGCCAAATGTCAGACAGGAGCCCTGTTTTGTTTGGGGTTTTTCCAAGGCTCCCCTCCACAATTCCCTCCCTGTTTCCATTCCCTGCCACCACCAGCATTACTGAAACAGAGGAAATAAAGCACAACAGCAGATTTAGGATTTCATTCTGCCACATTTCTCTTGATAATCCCTATTTCTTTCTCACAAATGTCCTCAGCCCGTGTTTGAACAGACAGAAGGCTGAAGTAATTGTCTTTTAAAAATAAATGGGAATTAATAGAGACTGAAATAGCCATGGGGCAGGTGAGAGAGGTTCATGCTAGAGAGGATTTGCACGATATTTTTATTGTAGTGACTCCTCTTTTTAGGTTTTTTACTGCTTGTTTAAAAGGACAGGAACACATTGCTTTCCTTGGTGAATACAAGTAGGCTTATGCATTAAATAAAAACTCCTGCATAATAAACTTACCAGCCTGATGTTCCTCAAGTGAAATTTCTTGTGAATGGAATAATCTCTTGGAGCAGCAGGTGGCAGGGGGAGCACAGCTGGGATCTCCTGTGTGTGAACAGATCCTGCTCTGTGTAAATCTGCTCTTACCCCTGTGGGCCACCAGTCCCTGCAGGACAATTCTCCCTTCGGCTTTTCTCTCCTTGGATAGTCTTCTGGGTTATTGAATTTATTCCTTCTAACTTTTATGTATCCATTTAATAGCTTTTTATTTTCCCTCTTCCATTCCTCATCTCTTTTTCTGGCTCTCTGATTTAAGAAGTAAAGAAGGAATTTTTTTTTCCCTGAAAGCAAGAAATTTTGGACTCTGAAAAATGAAATTCCAATGAGTTACTAAATCTCCCACCTCTCTGCTTTTCTTATATAGCATTTTACCTTATAGCAAAAAATTCTCTGGAAGGTTCTCTGCACTATACAAATAATATTGTGTAACTGCATATTAGCAATTGTTCACTGAGATCTGCATCTCCAAAAAGCCTTCTCAGTTCTCACTTTGTATAGAATAAATTCAGTGTGTGCTCAGGTGTTGGGTTGTAACTCATATTTTATTTAAATCTGAAGTAAATGGTCTGGAAGTTATCACAAGAGTGATATTGCAGGAGTCTGCCAGACCATGGAAACTCCCCCAGTTTGCAATTTGCAAAGCTCCATCCACCTTTTAATTGCTGAAAAAAACTGGATTGGAAATTCTACCACTGCAAACAGTCCTTGGGAACAATGTGGGTTTTCCTTAGAGAGAATTCACTGCTTTTTTCTTCTGGAGGATATTAAAGGTCTCTAATGATCTCCTAAAAGTAATGCAGGGCAACTAATTATCTCCTTGAAATAGTCTCATTTCAGCTTTGCTCAAGTGTGTGGAGCTCTCACTATTACCAGGAAAGGCCAGGGAAAGCACACTGGAGGTCCTGTCCCTAGAAATGCATATTTACTGCTCTTCATCAGGCAGGAGCTTTGATTGTGTGAGGACATTTTCACTCCAGGTGAATGTGTATTATTATTATAGAGGGGAAAAAATGAATTTTTGTAGTGTCCTGTAAGTCAGGAGAGAGATCTTCTGTCTGATTTTCAGCATGACCATTTCACTGAGTGTATTGGATTGATTACTGGCTCCTGAACACTGTGAAAAAAAAAAAAAACCCAAACAAAAATAGGGCTGAAAATCTAAGAGAAATGTGAACTTGTGGAACTCATTCACTCCTCCTCCAGCTCTGTACCTTACCTTTCTGCGCCAAAATCAGGAAATCTGCCATTTCTCTGCTCCATTCTGAAATCTCACACAAATCAACCAAATGGCCCCAGAACCCAAACCTTGCCTTGATCTCACCCAACAGAGGCCCATCAAGGACCATGTGAATACTTTAACCAACGGTGAGTTCTGTACTTGCCAGCCTTGGTCTTGTGCCTTCAGCATTAATATTCTATTAATATTAATATTTCCTTTGCTTTATTGCCTCAGTTTAGGGCAAAATCCCCAGCAGAGCTGCCCTGTACAGATTTTTACACACTCAAGAGAGCTGAACAAGTAGAAGGCAGCTGTGTAATTGGATAAAAAAGTCCTCTCTGCAGGCCACAGGTAGTTAGTTATTGGGTTAAAAGTTAAAATAATTTAAGTATAATTTCTTAATTAAGCAGTTTATCCTTAAAAAACTAATAAAAAAAAGATATAGGACTCCATTTTTAATTTATTAAAGTACTATAAAACTGACAATTTGTGAGATTGTAATAAAAATAAAAACTAATAATAGCTTTAAATTTGAATAAATATAAATAATAAATATAAAATTTGTAAATAAATATAAACTAATATAAATAAAAATGAAGAATACTATCTCACACATTTAATATTGACCCTAAAAAAAAAATAGACTCAACAATGAATTCTGCTGGGATTTGGCCCTGGTGGCACCTTTCAGGATCTCACCAAGCCGCCACAGTGCACACAAAATGAAGACAAATTTCCCTTCAGTTTCTTTGCCATTTTTCACTCTTTGTGTCTTTAGGAGAAGACAGGGAGAGAAAGCAAGAGGACAGTTCTCCTGACAGAGAGGAATTTAGGAGAGCACCACCAAGGTGCCATTTTTGTTCTCCTATTTGACGAAACTTGGTTGCTTTATAAGTGCAAATTTGGGATTCTCTGTCCTTTCACAGCTGTTGACTGCAGCATCAGGTAACAAATTTATTCTGAATTATTTTTTCTTTAAAACAAAACACCTTTTTACTCACAGCAGAGTCACAATAGAACCAAAGCTTCTTCTACACATGACAGTAACAGCTAATATTGCTGTTGCCCAAAAATTTACCCGGATTTAACACCTAATATCTGATACTACCTGATTATGGAAGCAGAAGTACGTTACTTAACATGCATTATTATTATTATTAGTAGTAGTAGTATTAGTATTATTAGTATTAGTATTACTATTATCTTGCTGGCATTTTGCAAAGTAACTGCATGAGGTGTTTAGTCACCATGGATAGGAGCAGAAACGATTCTAATAAGTGGAACTGCCAGGAACACGATTTTGCTTTTATTCTTTTCCTTTTCCTCAAGCTGAATCTCAGGATAATGAGCTGGAGTTTGATAATGCTCTTGGAGATGCCATCAGGAACACATCCCAATTTGTCCTGTAAAACTGGCTAATATACATTTGTATGTGAAATGCAGCAGCAGATCTTACAAGATACACACATCCAAGCCGGGGTAGTTAGTGTTGCATGCATTATTTATGGCCTCATTTGGCTTTTAATGGGAGTAGATTGTGGGAATTGCCTGCACTGATATCTCTGGAGCTTCCTGCTGCAGAAAACAAAAAAGCTGCACAGCAGCTGTGGGGAGGAACGCTCTGAGCTTTTCCAGGATCAGGGGGAAAATAAAGAATATAATGAAGAATTCACCTCTGAGTATGGAGAGCCAGGTTGGTCCAAATCAGGTGGAAATTCCTCAGTGAACTGAGATTGTCTTTCTGCACAAAACATAATCCTTGTGCATCAGAGACCTGGTCCAGTCAGGCTTCCCAGGGGGTTGTGGTGGGATTGGGACTTTGGGGATGGTCTCTGTGGGTTTGTGCTCTACGGCACCTGCTGAGGTGTGCTCAGGATCCAGAGCTGCTCCCAGCTCTGCTTTCCTTGTAAATCTTTGTTAAGAATCTTTGTAAAGATGCCATTTTAAGAATTTCCTAGAAATTGGGTTATTTGTGATCTTTGAAAGCAGACGATGCTGGTGTAATGTGAATAATTCAGAGCAGGCCTTTGTGTCAAGGCTTTAGTGCCTTTGTGTAAATGTCCTTATGAATAAAATCGGGCACGTGAAAGCCACTCTTTGAACACAGTGCCTTTTGAAGATGCCAGAATACTGAAAATATTGGTTTGAAAGATGACCAGCAGCTCTTTAAGGAAACAAAGGCAGCTGAGGATGCCACAAGCCCAGAAATGAGCTCTCACAGGTCATAAAGCCACAACCTTTAAAAACTCCGAACACGTCTGTTCTTAGTCAGGAGCGTCCTCGGCAGCCAGGTCTTGTAATTAAGCTATTTAATGACCCTAAAGACTATTTGAAAGCCTGAAATAATAGGTATGCCCTTGATTTAACATAATTAAAAAATAAAAGTAAATTAGTTTCCCTCAAAATCTCGTGCCTTGTTTTGAAGCTGGCCTTAAATACTGTTTAGAGGTAAGGAAATGAAATGGAAAATTCTGCAATCCTTTTTACTGTCTCTGGCAGCCTTCCAAACACAGAGCCCAAAGCCAAATACTCATTTTAACCATATTTTGTTTGGAAAAGATGCTTTAAGCAAATTAATTCAGTTGAAATCTGGAACGCTTTAATAATGTGTGGCTGCTGATGTTGATTAGAATAAATATTGCGCATTTGAAACATAATAGTCAGGTCTGCAGCAGGGCACAGTTAGTGCACACTTCTGAGAGGATGGAGCAGACTGGGTGCAGTGCTCAGAAACTTCAACAACTGTTGGGATTGCAGCATTAATGTGCAGCTTTCCATCTCCAGCTGGGCCTGATCATTCTCCTTTTTCTCTTTTACTTCTGAAAAATTCAAATTCTTTATTTAAATTCACCAAGGACCATGTCCAGAAGTTGAATTTGAAAAGCAAAACTACCCTTTTTCATCCCCACTGTACAGATCTTTTTGGTTTTTAGTTTGTTCTTGCAGAGCTGCCTCTGACACGGACATATTTGGGACATGCAATAATCACATCCAATGGGAGAATCTTGCATTGTGGGGACCCTTAGTGTGATTTTGAAGACCCTTAATGTGATTTTGAGACAGTTTTTAACAAAAAAGGGTTTAGAAAGTTGCAGGAAATCATTGTTATCACTGTGTATCTGTATTTTGAAACAAAGCTGAAGCCTGGCTTTGCCATTGGTGGCACAGGGCTGGATCAGTCAGACCTTCACCTAACTCAGGAGCCACCTATAAAGTGAATTCCTCCTTTTACAGCTCAGTTTCTGCCTTTCTTGCTCCATTTGGGTATGAAATCACCATTCTGATTTGCCTCAGCCACGGCTCTGTGTAAATCCTGCTGTAAAATATCAAATTACTCACTGAGGTCAGCCCCTTTTGCCCCAGACAGGGTCAAACTCTTCCCTCTCCTGAAACTCAAACAGTGAAATGAAGACAGGAATGAGAATTCCTCTTACATTGAGCAGGTAATTACCACCCAGCTCTGAAAAAAGTCTGAAAGGAAGGTTTTCCTCCTTTTTAATTTTTTTTTTTAAATATTTTAAACTTCCAATAAATTTTCAGCTATGCATATCAGTGCGATGGGCTCCATTTGCAGCAGCAGCAGCTATCCCAAACAAACCTGCAGCTCGAGGAGCAGAGCTGAGAGCCTTCAGAGCCCTTTTCCCTGCTCTGCAGAGGGACAGGTGGTTATCCCGGAGCGTCCTGCTGCATTTCCTGCCTGGTGCATTTCCTTCCTGAGCATCCTCAGTGAACTCTGGCCATGCCCTCAGCACCTCCTTGGCCACCTGGGACTCAGGGGTGCTGCTGTGGAAATCCATAGTTGGTGGCTAAATAACGCGAGGATAATTTTCTTCCATCCCACAGGAATCTGGAACAGGAAAGACAAATTAAATAATTTATTAAAGTAGGTACAGGGTATTGTATTTGGGTTTCCCCCAGATGAAGGAAGGAAGGAATCTGACTCCACGCTCTCAGAAGGATAATTTATTATTTTATGATACTCTATTATATTAAAGAATACTAAACTATACTAAAGAATACAGAAAGGATACTTACAGAAGGTTAAAAAGATAATAATGAAAACTCGTGACTCTTTCCAGAGCCCTGACACAGCTTGGCCCTGATTGGCCAATGAGTCAAAATAATTCACATGAAACCAATGAAACAATCACCTGTGGATAAACAATCTCCAAACACATTCCACATGAACAAAACACAGGAGAAGCAAATCAGATAATTATTGTTTTTCTTTTTTTCTGAGGCTTCTCAGCTTCCCAGGAGAAAAACCCTGGGCAAAGGGATTTTTCCAGAAATGTGAATGCCACAGTACAGAGTCCAGTTTTTGGCTGAATATTGCATCCAGACTTTATCTGTAACGATTCCATTTTAAGGATTTCTGTAAAGATTCCATTTTAAGGATTTTCTAGAAATTTGCCTATTTGTGATCTTTCAAAGCAGAAGATGCTGGTGTAATGTGAATAATTCGGAGCAGACCTTTGTGCCAGGGCTTTGGTGCCTTTGTGTAAATGAAATTGTGTAAATGCTTATGAATAAAATCAGGCACGTGAAAACCACTCTTTGAACACAGTCCCTTTTGAAGATGCCAGAATACTGAAAATATGGATTTTAAAAGGTTTTTCCATAAATGACCAGCAGCTCTTTAAGGAAACAAAGTCAGCTGAGGATGCCACAAACCCAGAAATGCTATCAGGACAAAGTAGGGCTCTTCTCTCCCAGGGACTGATTGATTGATAGTCATTTCATGGAAACAGTTATTTTTAGAAATTCAAATTAGTTTCCATTAAAGCTACTGCTTTTAATTATAAAAAAAATAGATTTACTGAAATTGAACTCTTAATGTGAGATTTAATAAGGTGAGTACTGAAACTCAGAGAGAGTTTGAAAAATTCCATTTGCTTCAAAACTTTTATGTTGTTCTTCTCTAAATAGACTCTTCCACTAAAATTCAATAGAATATTTTGAGCAGTAAGAGTTTCTGTATTTAAATGGTCAATATGGACATATAATTTCAACAATAATTTTAAAACGTGTTTACATGATTATGTTTGGTGTTCTGGAATTTTCTTAAATGTTTTGTCCACAAAATTTGGTCTTAAAAAAATGTGTGGAATATTAAGATGATAAAATTCTTTCCTGAACCCCTCAACACACAATGAAAAATCAGAACTGAGTAATAAAATGTTTTGAATTTATTGCACATGAAAACATGTTTGAAGAACTAATTCATGCTGCTATTCTGTGTGAAATGGAGTTTTTTCAGTTTTCAGCTATTTAGGTTTCTGTGTAAAATGAGAATAAAATAAAGCACTTTGTTGCACTCTGGCCTTCCCAAGGATATTGTGCATTGGCTTTTTAAAAAACAAATTTTCAAAGTTGTGTCTGTAGATAAATGGAACACACAATTATACAGGATATCAAAAAGTTGATTCTGTGCTTATCCAGAAATAATTTTTTTGGGATTAAGTAGCCAGTGCCAAGAAGGATCTGTGAAACCCAGTACAATTCTGAATAAAGGTTTCAGTTTTAAGATTTGGTGTATTAAATTTAAATTTTCATTCATGACGTAGATTTTCAAATCACCAAAAAATCTTTTCACGATTTCCAGGGGACTTAAAAAACTCTGAGATCTTTCAGACCTCAGCTAGAATTTGAGATGCTGAATATCACTAAAATTTTCTGGATTTTAGAGGAAGCTATAGGTACCGTTTGATTAATTTTTTGGGGGAAAAATGAGAAACAGATTATAAATAAGGTGCTTTAAGTGTTTCTCTTTACAGCATGGATTGAAAATCTGGGCCAAGCCATAAATCTTTCAGAGCCCAGTTACATTTTATGTTATCTTTGTCAGCAAAATTCAATTTAAGGAGTTTTCACTTCCTTATACCTTTGCCTACTTCAGTGTTTGAGTGTTTGCTTCCTGATTTATCATTATTTATTAAACTTTTTTTCCCCACTAGGTCTCCATACAAGTGCAGGATATTACACAGATCTATCTCACATTCTAGAGACCCTCTGTGCCTTATAAAAATACCAGAGTAGTGTGAGAGAAAGGTAGAAGATAAGAATGATCCAATAACCAATTGTAAACCAATTGGGAGTTCCTATATTTGCAACAAATAAAATAAAACACAAAGACCAGTTGGATTTGATTTGCATTTTTGTCCTAATATTGATAGACTGAGGAATAAAGGGGTTGGGTTGGTTTGTTTAGTTGTGTTCCCCAATTTCTAAGCTTGCAGTAAATCCTCATCCCTCCTGTTTCTCCAGGCATTAATCCTTCTGTCCATCACCACCATGGCCAAAATCCAGGGGAACCTCAGCACAGCCCAGCCAAGGAGCTGAGTTCACAGAGAGCCAAGGGATCAGGGTTTCATGGGTAAATATTCCTTTTGACAAACCTCTAAAGGTATTTCTGAAATATTCCCCAACCATTGCAGTGGAAATGCGCTTTCAGCACAAAAAAGACAGGGCACTTTGTATGTTAAAAAATCCAATATTTATCCAGTATTACAAGAATACATGTGATCGGTCCTGGTTCAAAATGGGATTCTGGAATTCATTTATATCCTTGTTAATTTTTCCTTATCCCTGTGAAATGTGTGCATGAATTTTATGGGTAAATATTCCTGTGAAATGTATGGGTGAATTTTATGGGTAAATATTCCCATGAAAGCTGATTTGGGCTGATCTCTGTGGATGATCTCTCCCCGTGGCTGAGCTCCTGTGTTCTCTGCTACTCCAGATTTACCAAGGGGTAGGAGCGAGTTTTACTCAGAAAATTTCAGAATTGGCTCAGTAAATTTCAGAATTTGCTCAGAAAATTTCAGAATTTACTCCTGATTGCAGCAGGGGTTGGCAGAGTGGGAGGCAGCAGTGATGGTAACACAAACAGGGAAATTTTCTGTCCTCGTGGCAGGAAAAGCTGGAATCAAGGCCATTCCAAGGTGGAATTACAGACTCCAGGGGTGGGAGATGCTGCTCACAGTGAGAAAATGCTTTGATTCAGGAGAGAACCCCAGCAAGCCTGTGGAACTATTTAAGAGGAGTGGAAATTGTGTAGTAGGTGTAAAGAGCAGTTTATTTTAGCAACAGAGAAGGTGAGAAAATTCATTTAGCAGATCCCAAAAAGAATATTGTGCTGTCAAGCAGGAAGAACTGATAAACACTTCATGCTTACAGACTTTTTAATTTATAAAAATGTCTGGATGTGGTGCCCCAGGCACACTTATAATCCTCTTCTTTAGCACATATAAAAATATAAACTGACCCAGTGTTACCATCTCCCACTCTGTTGGAAATGGGAGAAGAGATCAGCACTTCAGGCTTGGGAACTGCAGCATTCCTGTTCCATGGGCTTTCCTGTTGAAAATCCATATTTAATGGATATTTCTGGTACATTTTCTGCCCCTTTCTTGTAAACTGCACTGCCTGATGTGTGGCCTTTCTTCCTGTAAAATTTCAGGTGAACCCTTAGCAATTTTAGGAATGCCTTTAAATTGTCTTTTTCCATACAATTGGTATTACTGAACACAGAACAGAATTCCAGAAAAATAGTCATGGCAGAGTGCAAACTCCTCATTTTTTATTCTCAAAACAAGTCATGGGAAAAAAAAAAATAGCAATAACCAATAGCTCAACTGGGGTGTCATAAATATTCTGGCAAAGCAGTTGGGAAGGATGCACACTCCAGTTTAGGGAGATTTTAATGAAAAATAATGTATCAAGAGCAATTCCTCTTTATAATGAGAGAACTTTCAATTCCCATTGATCTCAGCTATGGATGTATCACACAAAAATCTTGTAAGTAATGAGATTTAAAGCATTTAAGCTTAAGTTGACATTTTCTCCCTTAAATTTAGCTGTAACCTGTCACCCTATTTATGCACTTCACAAAGCACTGGGCAGCTTTGCAGGGACTATTCCCAGTTGGCGATCACATAAAACTCCATTTTCCACACACTCTGTCTTACTCAAATCACAAAAAAATTGCAGTGTTTAAAAATAATTGTGGCCATATTTTCTGATCAAACATCCTTCAGTTCCCTTTAGTTGTGGCTAAATACACCCCAGCTATGGTAATTTTTTTTATTTTGTCATCATCTGAGGTGATTTTCTTTCACCTGACAGCTTTCTTTCAAGCCCTGGTTTCTACAAGATATATTAAAATATGTAATTAAGTACATACCCTTTTCCTAAGGTGCTGTGTGATGGCCATAAAAAATAGAGAGTATAAGATTTTTGTCTCACTAGTAAATATTGCGAAGATTTCTGTTTTGTTGCTTATATTTAACTTTTAATGGTTTATTGAAGGGGGTGATAGTGAGACTGTTCTTGTTAATCAAGAGTTAGGAGGTGTGGAGTGACTAATCAGAGAAAAATAACAGCTGGAAGCAAATCCCTTCCCACTGCTGGGAGCATGGGGAAATACTGAGAGTTCTGGAAAAAAACTAAAATACACTTTACGTGAAATGAACCTGGAGAAATGGAGAATGAGCTCTGCACACAGAATTATGGCAATCACAAAGAATCTGCTCGTCTATCCTGAAGAGATTTCCTAAAGATAGGGAAGGAACCCCCTGAGAAAGATTGAAAATGAGAAACCTTAGGACAGAGTGGGGAAAGGAATTATCACATTTATGCACATGAGAATGGCACAGAATGAAACAGCAGAGAGGAGATTTGGTGCAGACTCTGAACTGGTGATTTGTAATTCCAAAGGGAATCCTGCAGGTAAAAGATAATGTCAGAGATCTATGGAAACCAAAGGGAAAAAACTCAGGCAGTTAATTAAATTTGGAGTAAACACAGCCATGATACTAAAACTTTAAAGAATTCAAGAAAATATGGGGGATTTCTGTGTAAAATATATAATTTCTGGCACCTTGGGCTAGAGTGGAGAGGGGTTATTTGCAGAGAGCAGCTCAGTTCTTGAACATCAGTGAAGATGGAGGAATTCAATGCAGAATTAACAACCTCATGGTGAATGAGACCAAATTTAGCATTTTATTTTGGCAATCCATTAACCTCAAAGATGTTAATGTACTTTAATCTAAACATGAGAACAAAGTTCAAAGCTGTTAGAAACACTGAACTCTGTCAGCAGGTTCTGTTGGTGTTGTTGTAAAATCTGAATTTGCCTAAAACACTTCCAGACGCTCACCCCTGTGACAGGGAAGCCAAAGAATGAAATTCAATGTTTTCAAACATATTCCTGCTGGTTCCACCACTAACTCTTTTTTAACCCATTGGTGGCACTCATTTATATCATTTATATAATATATTTATATCCTCCAAACCTAACTAGGAGCCTCTGAGATAGGGTATTACAGAAATAGAGAATTACAGAATGTGTCATTTGCCATTTTTGTACATCAAAAATTCTGCCAACTATAGAGAAAAATAATGCAAAATAAGGATTAAAAAATTATTGAGGATATAAATGAGCATGATTTCAGAATTCCATTTTGAACCAGAACTGATCACATGTGGTATTCTAATACTGGATAAATATTGGATTGTTTAACATACAAAACGGCCTGTCTATTTTCTGCTGAAAGGGCATTTTCACTACAATAGTTGGGGAATATTTCAGAAATACCTTCAGAGGTTTGTCAAAAGATGTTTTATCTCTACTAAAGCAATTTGCAGAGTTCCTGAATCAGGTATTTGTAGCAGTCACAGATTGTTCCTATCACATTATTTTCCCCAAGAACCTCAACAGAGTTCCTGCAGACCTTTTAGAGGAGTCATTCAAAAGCAAAATTTCCATGAGGTGCGGTGGTTTCTGCAATGCTAACATCTTCATCAGTCTTTACTGTAACTTCTCATTAACTTATTGAGTCGGTTGAGTTACTCAATATTGAAATCAGGGTTGCTTAAAAAAAAAAAGGAAAATCTATTTTTACAGAGCTGTGCCATCTGGCAAAGCACTATTGATGGCTGTGAACAAAGGGCTGGCAGGGCTGTGATTTATCAGGTTTGCTGCACCTGGTGAATGGCACAGCACATCCTCAGGAGCCCACAGGCTCCCCAGAGCTCAGAGCTGCATTTCTGCATTGTTGCTGCTGCAGCTTTCAGGAGGCAACAGGAGAAATTACCTTTATTCACACAGGGTAGGAATTTCAAGTGAACCCAAGGAAAACTCTGATTTGCTTCTGTGGGTTGAGGTTTTGTGTGCGTGCTCTTCCCCTGCCCGTGGAGTAAAATGTGAGATTTAATCTCTGTCACTCAGGGGCCAGCCCGGGCTGGCTCTGGCACGCACAGAGCCAGATCTGCCTTCACAGCACCCGGGAGCTGGGGCATCAATCTCGGCTGATGGAGTGTGTCTGCTCAGTGCATAAATCACTGCAGTAACGGCACTGATGGGGAAGGAGGGCGTGCAGAAAGAGAAGGTTGAAATGAGCCACAGCTGGGGAACCCACTAATGGATTGGGCCTTAATGTCAAGTAAGTGTGGGACTCAGTTCTGCTGTTTGATTTCCTCAAGCTTCTGTAAAATGGATTTTTATTTAAAAATAGTGACCTTATATTGAAATATAAGATTATTTTCATCCTTGTTTGTAACATGCATATTTATATACATCTTTCTAATATTTTAGTATTTTGACTCATACCCATCCTGACTTGCAACTTTGGTATTGTTTGACCTGATCTTACAAGGACTGGAAGAATTCAAACTTTGAATAAGAAAACAAAGGTTAAACTCTCTGGCAATCAAAGAAATTAAGTACAAATTATGTAGCACAAAATTCTCATTAATTTACACAAACCTGACTAATTCAGAACCATAACATTCTTCCTATAGAAAGTTTAAAACATTTATTTTATACAGTCCACTTGTATTACTGCAAGGAGTTCTCATAAAAAAACAGGGATTGCAGAAACCACCAGTCTGTTTTCTATTATGTTGTGGTACTTTAAATAGTTAATGCCTTCCAGCAAATTTACTGTACTACCAAGCCTGGGTAATTTGGATAATTTTCTAATTCAGGCAATCATTAGGTGTTTATTAGTAAAAAGTTATTATTGCTAAGTATTACTTTAAGAATGAATGACCACGTAGGATATGTGGTAATTTAATAAGTGTAAAATTTGAGACTACTTTATTCCCCACAGACAAAAATTGGTATTTTCTCATGGCTCACAACAAGTTTAATGGATACTGAGAGAAGGCAGTGTGCAATAAAGTATGAAGCAAGAAATTAACTGCAAATAAACAATAAAATTTCTTCTCAGTTATTACAATTTCAAGCTTTCAAATGGCAAGGCGAGCTGAATTTATATTATAATAACAGTTAAGGGTGCAAAGTTCTTCAAAACTCACCCTAAATCTGGGGTGTTAAACACATGTGTTCAAGATTTTTATGAGATTTAAACAGGAGATATTTGGTTTTTGTGTTGTGAGGGACAGAGTAGAAATGAGAGCTGTGGTCCTGGCTTCTCTCTCAGCTTCAATAGATAAAAGCTTCTCCTTATGGTCTGGGGATCTGCAAGCCCTAAACAGGAGAGTTTATTGGGATCTATGAATTAAAAAATAAGGTTATGGTTTGAAAGCAATGTGAATTTATCAAGACAAGACATTTTTCCAGGGCATTCAAGAAAGGGAAGGTGCGCTGGGCTGACCTTGGGCAACTGCCAGTCTTCCTCCCATCAGGACAGGGGACAAAAGGGAAAATCAGAATTTCATGGGCTGGGACAGAGGCAGGGAGGTTCTTTACCCATTGCCATCCCAGGCAGGATGGGCTCCATGGTCTGCAGGGAAATCTCTGCTCCAAAAAAAGGAAATAAATTTAAAATTCTTCTATTATAATATCTCCTAGACCAGCACCTGTCATGCTGAAATGACTGGGAGAAGTTCAGTCTGTAAAGAGGCATAAAGTGTAAAATGGTTTCAAAATGAAACTTTTCTGTCCTTAACAAAATCCGTGTGCCTTTTCCACCCCAGTTCAGTGCCAGCTCTGCTCCACATCTCAGCTGAGCCACTGGCAGGTTTTCTTGTAGAACATTAATAAAAGCAAAGCTGACAATCAGAAACAATAATTTACAGGGAGTGTAAGGGGAGGAAGTGGGCAAATATGACAGCAGAATATCTGTTTGAAATGTGAGATGAAAGGGGAAGTGTTCCCTGCACTGGAACTTCCCCCACTGCTGCAGCCTTTGTAGTAGAGATTTCCCCAACTATAAAAAGAAGCAAAAGGAGTTGTAGGTTATCATGCCTCATCACTTCTTCTTTAATCTCCATATAAAGGTGATTAATTCCAAACTCTTTCAACTACAGAGCGTTCACCATGCAGGGGAGCAGAAAATCAAGACCATCTCGAGGAGCACTTTCTTACATATTGCAGAACTTCACCCTTTTTTTTCTTTTCCCTTTCCCCCATAGGTTTGCAGCAAAATCAGCCAAATGACATTAGCTATGCTTTAAATTTCAATTTCCACACTTCTTTCGTGCTGTATCTCGCTCCTTTTTTCATCTCACCACCTAACTTCCTCAGATTTCAAGTGTAACGAATCTCAAACTCTGTGCATAAAGGCAAAGAGAAAAAAGGGAAAACTATCAGGAACTTATGGATTTGTGCTTGGCAGGTTCAGAAAGTTTTCTGGGGTTTGATGATACCCAGCCATTTGTACAGTTATTTCTGATTTTGGTATCCTACACCATCTTTCTGGCTGTCCATCAATAGTTGCTGACCCCCAGCAGAAGTGGAAAATCACACACCCTATAAATTGATGAAAAGTACAGGTTCTGCCTCCTCAAAAGGATTTGTAGAATCGTTGCCACCACCAGGGTTCCAAGTGCTTTCACTGCACAGAGCTGGGATCAGATGATTCCAGTTGTATTTCTGATTCAGTTTAGCCCAAACTTGGCATAAATCTTGTGGACCTTGTTTAGTGTCTCTAGGCTGGGACAGGCTGATTTTTGATTAATTGCTAAGGATGACCTTGAAATTTTAGTCTGTTCTAAGGGATGGTGGTGGCTACCAGGGAAAGGTGATGTTTAGCTTCTCTATCCCACACAAAACCACTGCTTATTTATAAAAAAATAATTGGAAAATCTTCTGGACACAAAGGCTTTCCTTTCCCTGGATAACTTTCTCCAAGATGTTATATTTGAAAGTCAGAAGTTGAATTCTTTCATATCTATATTCATTTATTTTAACCTGAAGTGTCTTTTTATCTTCATCTTAAAATAGAAAGACCCAACCTCCAAAGAATTTGGCCTCTCACTTTCACTGGAATGTTTTTTCCACAGTGATAGATGAAAGAAGCACAGCTTGTAGTCTGGATAATCAAATATTGTATTTTTCTACCCTGTGAGTTCTGTGTACATGCTTGAAGTTTATAATCAGTGAACAAAAATCTCCTTACCATTACACCATTTTAAATACATTCAATAACACCATTTTAAATACAGTCTCAATTTAATGCCAGATCTTTTGTAGATTAATGTGAGGTTATTTATATTTTGCAACATTTGATATTAAATACTAATGGAAAAAATGCATTAAATTATTTTAGATGTGTTAGAAAAGTTTGGTGGTGATGTTCATGGAGGATTCCACCTTCATAAGGAATCAAAATAGCAGAAACTCTGTTTTTACTGTAAATAATCTGATCTGATGTGCAGTTTATTTGGAATTGTTTGTGTACAGTAAGTTCCATTTGTGTACAGCCATTATCTGTGAGACATAAAATGTTCTTTATAAGATTTAGACAGAATATTTTTTTTTTCCTCTGTGGGTCACCTGAATGAAGAGGTTTTACACATTTCATTTTCTGTTCCATTTGTTTCCAAAGATCTGCATGGTTACTTTTGCAAATTTAGGGAGCATAACATAA
Source organism: Melospiza melodia melodia (assembly GCF_035770615.1). Lineage (NCBI taxonomy): Eukaryota > Metazoa > Chordata > Aves > Passeriformes > Passerellidae > Melospiza > Melospiza melodia. Next base: position 17,440,888 of record NC_086209.1, on the reverse strand, counting down.
ATTTGCAATCTTTTTTTGGACCAGAAGAACATCATAAAAATGATCTCACTTTGCTTCATTACAACACCTGCTTGCAGTAAGATGGGATCTTATCTATTTCTGTAATAAAATGCCACGGTAGAGCTGTGCTCTTAATTATCCTGCTAAATAATGGGACACATTTAAAGCCTTTCCACTCCATCTCCCAGCGCTCATTAGTGTCACTTATGAGTTATTTGTCTGCCAGGTTTTGCTTTTTGACCAAAAAATAGTGTTAAATGCATATTCTGTTAGAAAATGAATGCATAATTAATTGTCCCTCCTGTTTCAGAAATTAATAGCAGAAGAAATACCAAGAGTTTCACTGAAAGCCAATCCACTGAGAGGTAACCAAGGTATCAATATTTCAGTGTTTCCTATTGTTGGGAATGAAAGTACCTTGACACAGCAGGTTTAATAGATTAAACAATAACAATTAGAGAATGCTTTCATAAAGCTTCTTGTTCACCTGACAGGTTGAACAAATGAGGAATTTTTCAGTTATGACAGATTTGCATGTGCTCTGTCTGAGAGCTGATATGGACTGAATTCCTTATTGTGGAAATGTAGGAGAGGGGAATATTGCAGTTATTACTGACTACTCTGAATTCTTAAACCTGTAGTGGTTTAATGGTTTCAACAGGGGGAGTTGAATCCACTAAATATTTTCCTACTAAATACTTTTTCTGTTGCAGCAACTTATTTAAGACCTAAAAGGTTCTTTGGAAGTGTTTTCATTACTAAATATGAGTTGGGGGTGAGTGGTTAAAACTTTACGGATAGAATGTTAATATCAATAAAAAGTTTATAAATTGACAATAGAGAATAATTTGGAGATGCTGAAGTAAAAGTATAAATTTAATTAGCACACTTCAACTGACTTGTAGTAACTGGTGGGGGGAAATTGTTGCATGAAATTCTGTTAAAAAATATTTAATTCTCTTTAGTATCTGCTTTCAGCATTAAGATTTGATTAATAAAAACTGCCTTTAGTGGTGGTTTAACCAAGTGCTATAATTGCCTGGCTGTGTGCATTTCCTTAGAGCAGGAAGAGATTTGAGGTATTTATTCCTTCAGAAGCAGGAGGTGTAGAATTGCCCCAGAAATGGCTTTGAGTTATTCCCAGGTGTGGGAGATGCTGTCATGTCCAGAGGAGAAAGGAACAGGAACTTTGTCTGACCAGGAGCCAGTGTTTGCTCAGAGGACACTGAAATTATTCCTCTGCCATCTGAGGGAAGGGCAGAAGCTGCTCCCACAGCAGGTTTATTGTAAATGCACAGCGAGCCCTGTGGCAGGGAAGAACAAAGCATCTGACTCCACGTCCTCAGAAGGCTAATTATTTTATTAGAAGGCTTATTACTTTAATATACTATATTATATTAAAGATTGCTATACGAAACTACGCTAAAGAATACAGAAAGGATACTTACAGAAGGCTGAAAAGATAATAATGAAAATTCCCCACTCTTTCCAGAGTCCTGACACAGCTTGGCCCTGATTGGCCAAAGAGTGAAAACAACTCCCAGCAGACTCCAATGGAGCAATCACCTGTGGGTGAACAATCTCCAAACACATTCCACATGAGCACAACACAGGAGAAGCAAATGAGATAAGAGTTGTTTTCCTTTTCTGTGAGGCTTCTCTCGCTGCCTTTCAGCTTCCCTGGTGAAAAACACTGGGGGAAGGGATTGTGTCAGAGAATGTGAATGCCACAGGTGGAACCCCTGGATCCAGCACAAACCTGGGACACCAACCCCTGGAAGCTGATGGGAACCCACCCATGAAAAACCCCACAAGCCCAGCTGCACTGAGTTTGTGTTGGATGTGAAGGGGATAAAGGAAGTTTAAAATAATAGCTCAAAAATAAGATTAAATGTGTTGTCACCACTTAATCCCAGTACCTGTGACCCCACTGGAGCTTTGCTAAATAGCAATAAAAACAATATTGAGAACACCCAGGTGAAATCCCAGATTCTGTTCTGCTGAGGGCCTGTGACATTTCTGCTCTGGTTAGGATAAGAGTGTTGAGGAGGGCAGGCTTTGCATCCCAAAATCTTTGCTGTGGAGAAAAGGAGGAATAAAGTTCAAGAGACTTCCCTGGTTTATCTAAATCAAGAGCCTGGCAGTCCTGGGATTAATTAATTAATTAACGATGGCAGTGATAGGAAAGGAGAGTGGGAAAAGAAAAACTGTGTCCTCTTGGATTCGCATAGAAGGGAATCTTTAGCTAATCAGTGACCTTTATTAGCACAGAGCAATCCGAGAATGGCCAGAATTAAACAGAATTAAATTTGGAAAAGACCTGTAGGAGCACTGGGTCCAGCTGTTCACCCAGCTCCTCTGTGGGTGCTGGGGGGCACAGAACAGACCTGGCTGGCAGCTCCTGTCTGCTGCATCCCCTCTCTGTCCCACAGCAGGGGCAGCAACCCCCTGTGTCCCTTCCCAGTTAACTGAGCAATGTCGCGACATCTTCTCATTAAAAACCCTTTCTTAGGATTCTTCTTCCTGAGAAGCTGAGAGGCCTCAGGAAAAAAATGTAAACATTGATTATCTGCTGCTGTGGGATGCAACAGGTGCAGTCGGTGATTGGCCCATTTGGATATTTACAATTAATGGCCAATCCCAGCCCAGTTAGATTGGACTCTCTGTTGGAGCCACAAATCTTTATTATTCATTCTATTCTATTCTTAGCTTAGCCAGCCTTCTGAGATGAAACCTTCCCTTCTATTCTTTTAGTATAATTTTAATATAATATATATCATAAAATAATAAATCAAGCCTTCTGAACATGGAATCAACATTCTCATCTCTTCCCTCTCCTGAAAACCCCTGTGAGCACGGTCACAGAGCAATAATGCCCTCACCATGGGGAAGGTGACTGACAGGACACCAAACCAGATAATGCCACTGCTCAAGGAGAGGATGTTTAAGAATGTCAACTTTTAGGCTGTTCACTTCCTTGCTGTGCTTCAAACAGGAGAAAAAAAGCAGCAGTCTTTGCACTGCTACAAAATTCAATTTCCTGTAAGTGCTCTAAGGGCTCTGGTACATAATACTATTTCTATGATTTTAGTCTGTGTAAACCAAAGATTTGTATTTTACAGGAGCCAGAGAACCTTGTATGAGCATGCTGGGTTTGCTTTTTGTATGTGTGTTTTTGGGTTTTTTTTTAACCCAAACAATGGACAGGAAAAGAGTTAAAAAATCAAGAGAAGAAACCACACAAAAGAGAGAATAGAGAGAAATAAGGAAGAGCAATAAAGGATGGAATTGCCAGAGGGTGATTGGCCTTTAAGAATTAATGACTTTTTCTTCATCTCTGGTCATTCAGCCTTCTTCCAAAGGTGAGAAAAAAAATAATCCTTCATGACATGCTAAATCAGTGCTGGTGGGAGGAAAATGGGAACTTTCTTCCTTTTCTTTCTTTCTTTTTCTTTTTTTAAACAATGGGTTTGAATTTTGGAAGAGACTGAAGACAAAGTGGTGTCCAAAGGAGTAGAAAGCAGAAATGCAGAGTGGGAAGGCAAAGTCCCAGGGTGAAATTTGACAAGGAGAGGCACAGATCCCAAAGGCAGAGCTGTGTGATCTGACCATCATCATCATCATCTCCCTTTGCCTTCCTCTCCCCATGAGGGTGTGACACAGGCCTGTATAATGTCAGCACAGCCAAAATTGAATTTTACATTCTCAATAGGTCTTAATGCATTAAGTTTTCTCTGAGAAAGAAGTGACTTTGGATTGATTTTTGACTTTTTGTTATTATATACAGGGGTATTCAAAGGGGGCCAAAAACTATTTAACTGCACAGGAACAAATGTGGGGTGAGAAAGGAAAAAATGAAAATGGAAATTCTCAATTTTCTGGAAAATACAAGTTGCTGTATCATCCTTAAGGCTGGACTAGAATGACCTCAGTGGAATTCCATTTATTTCATTTGTGGGCTATTTCTGACACATTTCTATGGCTCCCATTGAGTTTTTGCATCTGTATTTTTTGTTTGCAGTTTATGTGACGGTGTTCACAGGGGTTCTTGGATGAGGGAAGAGATGAGGACCTGACTCCATGTTTCAGAAGGCTGATTTATTATTTTATGATATATATTACATTAAAACTATACTAAAAGAAGAAATGGTTTAATCAAAAGGCTGGCTAAGAATAGAATAGCAAAGAATGATAACAAAGGTTTGTGGCTCAGACAGAGAGTCTGAGCCAGCTGACTGTGATTGGCCATTAATTAGAAACAAGCACATGAGACCAATCCCAGATGCACCTGTTGCATTCCACAGCAGCAGATAACCATTGTTTGCATTTTGTTCCTGAGGCCTCCCAGCTTCTCAGGAGGAAAAATCCCAAGGAAAGGATTTTTGATAAAAGTTGTCTGTGACATGTTTACATTGACAAACCACGCTGCCAGGCCAGGTTCAGCCAGCTGGAGCTCACTGCCTGCTCTGTGCTGAGCTGCACCAACAATAAACCTCAAAAAACCTCATGTGAACAGTTTGGGGAGTGAGCACAGGGCAGAGGCTGATCCTAAAAAGCAGTTTGAACATGGTCTTGCATGGAGGAGGGATGGGAGACAGACTTTTATGAACAGGCCGTGCCTCTTGACCTGGGCTGGGCAGCGTTTCCTGGCACGGATAATTTACAGGAACGGGGATCTTCTCCTGAAGCCACTGAAGCCTCGTTAATTACACTCAGCATAACTTATACTGAACAACAAAGTGAGCAATGATGGTGTTCTAAAACAGGGGAGATGATTTCACATCTCTTTAGTTCACAGAAATATCTATAATTCTGTTTAAAAGGTGGGAGTTGAGATAGTGATGTAGGTTAAGCAATAATTTCCTGATCTTGGGCTCCTGAATTAGTGCTGGTAACATCAGTGATGCAACCTGGTGTAAAACTGACAAATGTTAGATTAGAATCAGGCTGTGAATTCTCATAATTATCACTTGTCTACTTACTGAAAGTAAGATAACTGCATGGAATTGGAGGGATGGAAGAAAAGAAAGATAAGTGTGTACAAACATCACAGCAGAGATTAAAAGTCTATTTATATGCTGTTATTTTTAGGGTAGAATTTCTATACAAAACATAAATACAAAGCTTTTTCTTGTAACCAGCAGATCTGCCCTGATTATGTATCTAAAAAATACAATAAATAAAGGCAATCAGCAAATAAAATGCCACAGCCTTGGAGGCTCAAATTGACAGAGAACAGAGTGCAGAAGCATTTGTGTGTTATTAGAATTTACCCCTCAGCCCTGTGCTCTCAGATTGGTAATTCAGTGAAGCACTAACGTTTGAAAGATGATATGATGTGGAATTGCTTAAGAAATTGATTTAGATGCTTTAATATCTCCAGTGATCTGGTAACAGGTATGCCTAATGGAACAAATTGTTTATGTGAGTTCAGCCCATTAAGAAAGGCAGTTTTGAGGTGCTTTATTTTCTTTGATACCAAGTGATTATTTTAATGAGACAAATAAACTCACAAACACAACAAAATCTTTTCACCTTAAAGCAATAAAAACAGAGATGCTGAAAACACTTGAAGAGTGATTTTTCTCTCATGCAAATAAGAAGCACATATCTGAAATCAGCCCTGGATGCATTAAATAATCCTTGCAATATTTATATATGTATTAATAATACAGAGTCTAATATTGATATGTGAGGAAGAAACACCATGGATGCCAATGAAATAAATTGTACTAAAATTAAAGTAAAATGAATAAAAAATGAGGCCCCAACTTGCTAATTATTCAATATATGAAAGCTATAAATAAATCTAGACCCATGGAAACATCAATTAGTTGGCACTACATAGTGCACAAAGGCTAAAATGTGAGAATTATCTGTATCTGATGCTTCAGCTTCAGTTTGGGGTCTGTTCCAGAAGTGGAACTTTGTTGCTTTCTGAAAAAACAAATTAATTAATAAATTGTTCAATTTGACTAATAAGTAGGCCAAGAAGGAACTACAGCACTATAATCTGAAAGAAAGAAGTGAAAACAGTGCTACATAAATACAAAAAAAGGTAGATTGGAATAAAAAAAATTGGTTAAAAACAGTAATATAAGAACAGTATTGACTGTATTGTACCTGCAAGCTAAGTCAGAATAAGCAAACTAAATATTACAATCACAGTCTTGGAAGCCTCTAGATAATTTTTCTTCCACCTGTTCCTCTGGAATTTATCCCCCTCTTTAAACATTCTTATTCTACTCTAAGCCTCCTAAACTGGGAAATCATTACGAAGCTTTCTTAGTTTTAAAACAAAAACATAAAGCATTGAACTGTGAAGTCTTGGGTAAATAAGTTTCAAATTGCCACAGTGAGGAGTGGATTTTCACTGCTGCTCCCACAGCCAAGTGCCAGTGCAGGACTGAAAGAAATGAGTTTTTGTCAGCATTTGGTTTTAGCTGGAAAAGTCAGCTCCAGGAACAGTGGTACCTGCACTGTGTGATGCAGATCTGTCACTGTCCCAGGACAAACACAAACTGCTGCTTTGTCCACTCTGAGTATTCAATTCCTCACCAATTGTTCCATTTTCCATAGTATTTTTAATTCTCTGCCCTGTACACCTGACTTCAGCAGCAGGAATGAGATTTTGGGGGCTGAGTTCAGCAAGTGAGGACTTTGCCTCACTCATCTCAGGCACATAAATAGTCCAAAAATTACCCTGCAATAATTTATCCAAGTATCATCTCAGAGTCAGCTATTTATTTTCTGCTGGTCCTGTAGTATTTGATTTCCAGCCAAGTGGAAGTGGCCAGCTGTAACACATTTTCAGAATGAGGCACTTAATGAACATGGTTAGTGTTAATATGGTTATTTATGTGTTATCTCTCACTGTTTTATTGCAGTTGATAGGAAAATAGCACTGTATATTGTTGAAAGGGGGTAAATGGGACATGGTTTTATGTTTCTAGAAAACAATATTAAATTCAGCAAGTGAGAGTTCCTGGTTTAGAAAAATGAACTCTGTGTGAAGTAAAAACTACAGGGAAAAATATCCAGAAAAACAGAAAAACTGGAGGGGGAAAAAAAAGCTGACAATTAAAGCTTCAAAGAGATATCAAGTACAGTTTGATGTCAAATATACAGAATTATACATAACAAAATGTCAACAAATAAAAGCAAAAAGCAATAAAAAGAAAATTCTGCAAGCCTGCTTATTTATTTCACATTTAGAATATATACATCAACTCTCCCCAGATACTGCAAAATAAAACATTAAGAACATCTGAATGCAAAACGAGAATAATCAACATCTTTAATTTCAAAGTGCTGTATTATCTGTAAACAAAAGCGTATGAATGTGACTATAAAAAGAGGATAATTCAGTTCTAGAGGAAAATGTCTCTGTTTTGTGGGATGAAAACTCATCTTGCTGCAATTCCCTCCATTCTGGGGGCCTAAGAATTGAGCAGCCAAATCCTCTTTGCTTTACTCAGGTGAGCAAATCTCTTTAAAAATCAAACATAAGCCCAAAATATCTTTGAAGCCATCAAAAATATAAATTATATTTGACTATATAAGCAACTACCCGCTAGCTTTCCATTAGACTACAGTCAAAATAATTTCTGTGCCGACACACTTATAGTTCAAGTTGTTAAAACAATTTCTAAAAATAAGGTAAATCTACTTTTAGGGTTGTTTTTCTGGGAGTTTTGAGCAGCAGCTCAGGCTGGAGATGCAGACAGTCCCTGCATGCTGTGTGTGACTGTGCCAGCTCAGATTCAGCTCAGTTCTGCTCAGATCCAGCTCAGATTCAGTTCAGATTCTGCTCAGATTCTGCTCAGATTCAGCTCAGATTCAGTTCAGATTCAATTCAGATTCTGCTCAGATTCAGCTCAATTCTTTTCAGATTCTGCTCAGATTCTGCTCAGATTTTTCTCAGATCCAGCTCAGATTCAGCTCAGATTCAGTTCAGATTTTGCTCAGATTCAGCTCAGATTCTGCTCAGATTCAGCTCAGATTTTTCTCAGATCCAGCTCAGATTCAGTTCAGATTTTGCTCAGATTCAGCTCAGATTTTTGTCAGGCTCTGTGGTCTCCCATAGCCATTTCCAGCTCAGGAATTCCATCATTTCCCTGCAGCGTGCTCTGTGATTGCATCCTGAATAATCCATCCCATTATTTGTGGTGGGCCCAGCTCATCCTGAGCCTTTTCTGACCCTCACAAAAGCAAACTGAGGAAGGGCAGGGTGTGAGGAAGATGAGGAGTGGGCCAGGAGGGCTGTGTGTCACAGGGACAGCAAAACTGAAAACAGGCTTGGCTTTGAGACATGGATCAGGGAACATCCAGAGCCACCAGACGAGGTGATGGAGAGAACATTTGGGCTTCTAGAAGAGTAATTTCAGTGTGATTTAGGGAGGTGATAATATTTGCTGACATCATGCTGTTGCTTTCATCTTGCAATTGTTTCAATTGAGATGTTACAGCGATGTTCTAAATTAAAAGCTTTTTTTTTTGCTTTTTTTTTTTTGGTGAAGCAAGAGGAAATTTAATCAATATAGATTAATTTAGAGCAGCTGCTATTCACTAAGTAGGAACAGTTTCATCTCTGAAGAATTTTAAATCCAGCTTTTATCATGTAACCTGCAGAACATTTGAATATATTCCCCTGGTCTCTGCAGTGCTGTAACTCTGCTCAATGAATTTTATCTGGTCCCAGACAATGTGCTGTAGATCTTCCCTTGTTTATTCCTCAGAATCTCCTTTTTTTCCTGCTGAAACATGGGTGCTGTAAAGCCCTAAAGCTTGGGATGGGAGGGAGATGGAGAGGGGGAGATGCTGCTCTGGGGTGCGTCAGGACAGGGGGTTCCGGGGAGGTTCAGTGTCCCCACCCCTCACCTGAAATTCCCCTCTCCCAAAACACTTCACAGAGATGTGAAGTTCACAATAATCCACCTTCTCTGAGGGCTGGATGTCGTTCACCAGCCAGTAAATTTGGTGATGTAGCTGGGAGCCCACAGCAGTGAAGAAGGATGCTTCCAGCTGAGTTGCACGAGGCATTTGGGCACCTTGTTTCCATCCCAAACATCTTCTGTGCAGCTCCCTGAGTGCCACTGTGGAACTGTGTCCAAGCCACAGCTTCTCCCATTTAATTCAGTCATTTCCAAAGCAGCTTCGAACCACTGAGACAGCACTTTAAACTCTGCTGCAGCCAAAAATCAGAATGAAAACGCAGAGGTAAAGCTGAATGTAGTTTCATGTACAACTGTCTCTGTAAATCCAAGGAGGAGTTAAACACTCCAGAGGCTGTAAATTACATCAATGATGGTGATTTAATTGCCCCTGCCATGGACTAATTCTGGAGATATCAGGTCCATCCTGACAGCAGTGCCATGTCCCTCTGTCCCTCTTTATTTCATTTCCTTTCCCTGATGAGTTTCTCCTGTGGCAGCACTTGTGCTAGGAGTGGTTTTTAGTGGTTTTTAGGATGGTTTTTTTTGGTTTTCAAGCAAAGTGGTTTCTAAAAATAAGGCTTGTGATTAATTTCAGTGCAGGTGTAAGTGAGAAGCATGTTGATGGAGAGTTTCAAGCCAGGGTAAGCTGGTTTTCCTGTGAGAATTTAGAATTTCAGAGCTATCCTGAGCAGCACCAGGGTGCTGGGATTTCCCTCTGTACGTGGAATTATTGGTGCTGGCAGGGCTGGGGGAGCAAAGGTGTGGCCTGACATTCCCTGTCTGCCTTGTGCCCTCAGCCATCAAAAAGGGACAGAAAAAGTGACAGCAACACTTTCAAAGCATTGTGAAAACTTACCCTGTAACTTTCTCCTCACTGTGTGCCTCTTGTCATGCTCCATTATTCTCCTTTTAACCTTATGAGTCTAACTTTGGTTAAAGCAATAAATCTTTATTTTTCCTGCTTGCTCATCTGCTCCAGACTTGTGCTTCCTCCAGTACTGTCAGCTTTGGAACTGTTATGAAATGACAGCACAATAAATGAAACATTTATATTTTACCCATCTAGATGGATATTCTGAAGATAAATAGAATATGAATAACCTTTGAGACTTGAAAAATGAAGAACAAAAAGTCAAATTATTCAGGCAAGGATGTTTGCTTCCCTTAGACATAGCCCAGCTGAGAATGTAAATTTGGGCTTACCTTTCTGGAGGTGTTGAGTTGGCTGAATCCCTCAATAAAAGTACCAGATATAACCTGCAGATAAGGGTATTGCACTTGTCTCAAGCTGCAAATCTTAAATGAACTCAGAAGTTAATCTTGGTCAGGTGTAGTTTACCAAGATGATGGATCTTGGAGCATCTTTCGTTTTACAACTCAAAATTTGTTTCCCCTGTAGGAAAAAAAGTCAAATTTGAAGAATTAAAATTTGCAATTAAAATTGCTAGGCCAGGTTTTCGTAGTATGTATAGAATTTCCTGCACACAGAAAATGTGTGCTGGTGTTGAGAACTTGTGGTGGGTGCTGTGGATACAAAGCAAAAAAAAAACAAAATAAACAAAAATTTGTTTATTATACACAATTTTCAAGATGCTTAAAGGTGAACAATTCAATCATGTACAATTTAAGGATAACTGAGTTTAAAAGGAGGTCAGGGTTCCTGCACCCCAACCCTTTGGTAGCTGCACAAGGGGACTCATTGCATCATGTTTATTATTAGAAAGTTTCATATAATATGGCCAAAAGCCATAAAATCTTCTTCCTGTCCTTCAAAAATTTTTTCCAGTTATTTCTCTTTCAAGACATTTTTGTTAAGTTAAAATCCACATTTGAAAATGTGACTAAACTGCTACTGCAGCCTAATTAGCCTCTGCTATTTCTAAAATAATCCAATGACTCTTGCTATTGCTGCCATGTCTGACTTCCAAAGGCTCACACGGAGCAGGAAGCTTCAGCTCTCAAATAAGTGCAAACATCTTGCCTTTAATCACTGGGCTCTATTTATAAAAACCCTTCCTCTGTGCATGTTCTAAATATTTATTATTTTCATTAGAGTCTCATCAGCTGAGAAGTGCTTTCAGGAATGCAAGCTCCCTGAGAAATGCTGAGTGTTCCACATTCAGTCACAAGATCCTGTGAATTCTGGTGGCTCAGCAGAAGTCCACTTGATATCTCACTAAACACCCACATTTTTTCTGTAGTGGCAATTTGAATATCAAAACAACCCTTCAAAGTGGATTAAGAAACAATTCGACTTCATAGTATTAATAGGCATGAAATTGGATAATTTGGATTTAATTACATTGCTAAGTTTTCTTTCACAGTTTATAATTCAAAAAACACCTGTTTAGATGAAAATTCTGTCCTTTTTTTAGTTCAGACTGTTACTCAGATCTTTTTTTAGATTTTTTTTTTTTTTAATTGCAAGGGCAAACCACAGATATAGTTGGTTGGGATGTTTGGGGAGAGTTTAAAGACATAGAAAATAGCTTGGACAAAACCAATTTATTGCAGCTGTGGAAATATAAGATCCACTTTACCACAAATGCAATCTGTGGGAGGATATTGGCCAGCAGCAGATTGGCATGAAATTCCCAGCTGAAGCAGATAGGGAAAAGTAATTTTATGTATCTCCCTTATATTTATGTGTAATGTTTTGACCACTTTAGACTTAGCCCTACAAATGAGTTATTATAAAATAAAAAAGGAGCTGCGCTGGTATGTGCTCACACAGAAGAAAGCAATCTGTGCCATGGAGATGGGGAAATGCAGCAGCTTCTTTTCTTGTGGAAAATATCTGCTAAAATCCAGCGGTTTCACTGCATTTCAGGGTAGGGACCTGCAGGAATGCCCAGAATACACTCCCTGATTTCCTGTTCCACTCCCAGGCACTGGGATTATTCCCATTTTAGCTCCAGCAACACCTAAGGAGAGCTGAAGGGGAGCCAAGGTCCATTATGACCCCAAGAAAGAGCAGCTGGATTATTCTCGAGCAACTCCTGAATTATTCAAGCAGACGGATAAAATTTAGAGGGGAAAGCAGCGACAAGATGAATTTTCAATAGAGCTGGGCAGGAACCAAGGAGGCAATTGCAGTTTAATGAAGTCTGAGCAGTGTCAGTGAAATAACCACGCTGGAACCTGGAGGGATGGGCTGGGAATTGAGGAATTGAGGAATTGACGAATTGAGGAATTGAGGAATTGAGGAATTGGAATTTCGGGATCCCTGAGCTGTGGCCTGTTCAGCCTGGCCATGAGCAGGGCTGGGAACTGAGGAATTGAGGAATTGAGGAATTGAGAAATTGAGGAATTGAGGAATTGAGGAATGGGAATTTCAGGACACTGAATTTCCCATTCTGTGCCCTGTTCAGCCTGGCCATGAGCAGGGCTGGGAGTTGAGGCTGTTGGGGAATTGAGGAATTGAGAGGTGCAGGGGTCACAGGGAGAGGCTCCATCCCTCAGGAACCATCCTGGCACTGCCAGGCCAATCCTCTCTGGGCTCCGTGGCCTTTTCTCTTATTCAGGATGTTTTATTCACACTTGTTGTTTTTCCCCCCAGAACATATTCCATTCCTTTGCCCTGGCATCCAAAAGTATTACATTTGAGACAAAATTAAACATCTCTCTTTTTTTTTTGTGATTTTTAGTAAGGTTTTTTAATATTAATTTTACTTTATGTTGGTTTTTTATGAACTTGTATGTTTGGTTAAAATATTTGGAAATTGCAATTCTTGATAGAATTAAATTAAAGAAGGAAACATACAGAGAGTAAGTTTGTCCTCCCTTTGGGATGTGATGCCATGTTCTGTGTCTGGGCTGTTTGTTCCTTGTCAGAAGGGATCCACATTATTTCCCTCATAACAAATTTTCCCACAAAATCTGATGCTTGACAGTGCAAACCCTAAAAGTGAATATTTCAGTTCAGAGGGGAAAGCTCACTGCAGCTTCTGAGATAGCTATTTACAGCAATGCAGAGATGGGTAGCAAGGCATTTTATTTTTTGTATTTTATTTATTGTATTATATTTATTGTATTTTATTTTATTTTTAGGATATTGATCTGTTTCATTTAGATATATTGTGAAAGAAATGAAAAACCTTCTACCATCTAAATCCATTTGTAGAGCTAAACAATTCTAGATTTTAAAAAAGAACAAGGAAAAAATAGCAGAAAAAGAAGACTATCTAAAGTGCTTTAGACTATCTAAATTGCTCACTTTTATTTTTTCTACTAACATTTCTCCACACCTGCTCCAATAATTAAGTTAGTGAAGGGGGCTAGATGGCTTAGGGAAGTTTTAGAAGAAATCTCTTTTAATATTGACTTTATTCAAAATAGCTCCATGCAGTTTTCTTTTAATTTCGCTGGGCCACCTATTTGCCATTGTAATATTATTTTAATGCTTCTTAATTTGAAATAACGATGTTAATTTCAATAATTATTGGGCTGCAGTTTCTGGGAGCTCCAGGCTCTCACAATCTCCATGATTGCACTTGTTTCACAGCAGTGCCAGAATATTCCCCTCACCTGAGGGTCCCCACCCAACCACAAACACCTGTTCCAATCCCATAAAAACCCAATGGATTTTCCCAAACCCAAACACCTCAATAGAGTGTCCCCAGCCCAACCACAAACACCCCCTCAAATCCCATAAAATCCCAATGGAGCAGGAGTGAGTTGGGAAATATTTCTGCTCTTCCAGCGCAGGCAGGTGAGTTTGCAGTGGTCCTTTTCCAGCTGTTTCTTTATTCTATATCCAAATAATGAGCTCTTATTCCTGTTTAGAATTAATGGAAGTATTCCCTGCTGTAGAAATCCTATTTTATAAGAGAATGGGAATTTCCTCTGCTTTTAGGACTCTGATTTCATCACACCGTATTTTTTACTAAGGATTTCTTAAGTCTGAGTGTTCTGTGCTAGGGCAGACTGACCAGGACCTGGCTGAGTTTATCTGATAATGGCTCAGCTCAGAATAGACTAAGTTCTACAGGAAAATGGAAAGTTAATTTTTGGATTTGTTTTTTTTTTGTGTGTGTCTTTTAAATCTGAAAACATCCAGCTGAGTGAACTTGTAAGTTAAGATGTACGTTTTGTTTTGTGTGTTTTTCTGGATTGACAACTTTCAGGGGAAGTTCACTGACTGGGAGCATGAGGAATAAAGAAGTAGGTGAAGAAAGGTAAATCAGGAGGGAAATGGAATTGGGATTCAAAATGGACTTAAATTCATTCTTTCATCAAAGTTTACTTTCCTACTTCCTTTAGCTTGAAGTTCAGATTACCCAGGAAATGTCCCGATGGGTTCATGAAGATTCCTCTCACTAAATTAAATGTTTTGAAAACATTTATTTTTTAAATGAGATTTAACATACAATGTGACTGTGTTCACTTGTACCGATTAACAAGCACTGCTTATTGTTTACGAAAGAGGATTAACAAATGAATTTGATTAATAAGAAAAGATTCCTTAAAACTGCTGTAATTTCTTTAAAAATGCATTTATATTAAATGTAAAGTGCAATTCATCATGCATTATGCATGGAGATGGGAAAAAAATCAAGCCCACTTCTGCAACTGTCCTATAAAGCAAAATATTTGATTTTTCAGGATTTGTCATTGCTGTAATGGGACAAAATAGTTCCAACCAAACTCATCAGAAAACTACAGAAAACAGATATTTGTACCAGGTGCTTCCTCTCCTGTTTAGCATGAGTTCAGATACTATTTATTAGCCAATTTCACACGTCGTGTGGTTGTTTGAGAACCAGGAAACAAGTAGTAAATGCTGATTTAGTTGGAAAAAAAGACAAAATTTCTGAGAGGAATTGAGAGGCTCTGGAGTGATAGGAGTTGATTTCAGTAGAGGAGGAATAAAAGGATCCGATCAGATTGAATTTTTGGCTTGCGGGATCAATGCTTTTGATCAAATTGCAGGGACAGTGGGAGGCAGAAACATTGAGGGTATTTATGGACTTGGGTGGTTGGAAGGGTAAAAAAACCAATGTACAATGAAGAGCTGTGATTGACACAGGACATGGGGAAATTGAATTAATGCTGGGGAGAACAGAGGGTGTTGTAGGGAAAGAGAGATGGAGAAAGGCAAAGCTTTATATCTGCCAGGATTGCTTGTGCATGGTTAGAGTTCCACTCTTGTGTGGAGTTCCTTAATGCCTGAAAATCATCACAGAGCAAATTTTTGGTGAATGAAGAATAGGAGAGGATAGATCTTGTTTCTTGCGGTTTTTTGTTATCTTATCTCTGATTTGAAAGTCCACATTCCTATTGTAAATCTCAATGTATAATATGAAAGATTTTACAAGAGAAAAAGCGTGAAATTCATAGTTTCAATTTGTCTGAGCAACATCTAAAAAATATGGTTTTAAAGAATGCAAGGATCCATTATCTAATCCTATATACCTCTGTTGGTCTTGGTATTCTGCTATTTCTTTTGTAGCTAAGAAAAGTTTGCAAAGATTCTCCATTAAAAAAAAAATCTATACAGTTCTAGTCACTCATTTAGCTTCTTGAATAGTTCTATGAAAATTTGCCTCTTTAGATTTCCACAATGTACTTGTTCTTCTGTCAGTCACATTTCTAGCAGCAGCTTGGGAAATTTATTCTTTTATGTGTTGAATAGATCTTCAACACAGGTAGTACTGTTTTCTTTGAAAATGCAAACATCTTTCAAATAGCAGGATATAAATGTGGGGAAAACTCTGAATATGAGCTATAAATATTTCAGGCTGTAGCTACAGAGAACTTGAACTGAACCCAGTCTCAGGTATCTAAGTGTGTATTAAACCTGAGTTAGCTGCTTCTAGTGAATTGAAGTGAGTCTTTTTTGCATTTGAAAAAGCCTGAGAGATTCTGTTTCTGCAAGAAACACAGACCTGTGCATGCAAACCTTCTGCAGCAGCGCTGGGGAAATGTGTTAGTCAGGCTGTATAATCAGAAATGTTTGTGAGGAGATAATGAACGAAGCCTTGCTGTACACAAAAGATAAACCATCATTATGCACGTATTTCCACTGTGGCTGTTGATATTCCATTATTCTGTGCCCGTGAAACAGAATTTTCAGTGACTCTTGGGGTGTTGTTCTGTGATTGGGAGCTGTGTGTGACCTGCTGGGGGGTTGCTTTATTTCTACAGGCAGGTGATAACACTTGATTGTACATGTGAATTTATAACATATCATAAGTGTGAACTGCCTGGTGGGGTGTGTGATAATCACCCTGGGGCAGCAGAGAGGAGCTCCAGGTGGGAGAGGTTAAAACTGGAATTAGTGAATGGTCCAGCCCTGAGCCCTTCAGGGCAGCGAGCTCAAGAATTGTCCCTCTCAGAAATGTCAAGGCTCAGTTAAACATGAGAGACAAGCCCTGCCCTTGGGACACACCAGGGACTCTCCCTCCTGCTCCCCACCAGCCAAATGGAGTCTGTGAAAAGCAAACCAGCCCTGGTGGTTTCTCATTCATCACACCAGGCTGGGTGTGCTCACCTTTTCCTGCCTCCCCTGGGCTTCCAGCCTAGGAAGGTGTGGTATTTACATTTTTTGAAAAATCCCTTTGCTCAGGATTTTTCTCCTGGGAAGCTGAGAAGCTTCAGAGAAAAAGGAAAACAATAATTATTTGATTTGTTTCTCCTCTTTTAGAATGTGTTTAGAACTCGTTTACCAGCAGGCGGTTGTTTCATTGGGTTTCTGTGAGTTGTTTTGACTCAATAGCTAATCAGAGTTAAACTCTGGAAAGAATCACAAATTTGCATTATATCTTTTTAACCTTCTATAAATATCCTTTCTGTGTTCTTTAGTGTAGTTCAGATTAATATTCTTTAATATAATATAGTGTCATAAAATAATAAATTACTCTTCTGAAAGCATGGAATCAAATTCATCATTTGAGACCCAGCAAATACAATAGGAGGGGACAGCCAGGAGAGCTCCTGCCTTCCTCTCTCAGCTTTTGGGCCATGGAAAAGCAGCAGCTCTGTCCTGTCCTGAGGTGAAGCACGTTCTTCAAAATGCGCTTTCAGTGGTGTTGACAGCAACCTTGGCATTGTCACCTTCCCCAGATGCCCCTCCCAGCCCTCAGAAGACAATTGAATTTCTCAGCAGCTTTCCCAGAGATGATTTACAGTAATGAAAGCTGAGTGGTGCCTGGCAGACAGCTCAGCATTCACTGCAGTCATACAAATGCCATTTATTTAGCATTTGAAGTACCAAGCAACTTTGTTTTTACATCATTGTAATGTCATCCACCTTCAGGAAGATGCGCCAGGTTTCACTTTAACACAATAAATCTGTAAGGAGTGAAAAGCAAATTAAAAACTAAAAATAATAAGCCTGCTTCGTTTACATACAAAAAAAAAAACCAACCCAAAATCCAACAGATTGCAACTGCAAAAATTGGTAAAGTGGTGAAATTATCACTTCCCTGTGGTAAAGAATATGGAGTGTAGGATTTTGTTAAGCCTTTCCTGGACTAAATTCATCCAATCAACTAAACCTGACAGAAAGCTGAAGGTCAATATTCTGTGGTATTTTTGTTCCATGATTATTTCTTTTTTCTGTCCTCAAAGAAAATTGCTTCCATTTGAGGAGTTGTCTGGACCAGTAGCAGATCAGCATCCCCCAGTCCTTGTCTGTTAGACGTGGATGCTGACACCTTTGAATCATCTAATTTTAGAGCACTTTTTTTAATAACCATCACTCTTTCCCAAAGAGTACTTGTACGGCATTAGAAATATCTTAATCCTCCTTCAATAACAGGATGGAAGATAAAAATTGCCACAGCTATCATTATTGGAAGAAATAGCATTATATTGAAAGGATAAAATGGACTTATTCTGTCTAACCTGAACAACCACTTACAGGATGTATTTTCTGACAGTCTGTGAGTGTTTGAGGAACTTTCTCCAAGGCAGTGCTTAAATCAAGACCAGTTCCCTTATTGTCTCAGTTGTTTTATTTTTACTTCCTGTTTTTTCAAATGATTGATGTTCATAAATGATTCTGAAAAGGGAGAGTTGGAATTATCCAATTAATATTTTAGGAACATTGTGAAATTTATGATGAATGCAGTTTATTTTTAGAATTAAAGTGTGAGAAAAGGTTTTGTTCAAAACTCCTTCACAAATTACATTTGTTTCAGATGTCTAACACTGCTGTTGTATTATCTCACCTCATACAAATCACCTGAACTAGTCTGAGACTGTTGTCTAAGCTCCTTCTTAATATATCAGGTAGAACTGATAAAAATCTAGAGAAGAACTCATCCCAGAAGGTCCAAAGTGAAAAATCTAATGCAGGGAGAAAACCGGGCTTCTAGAGAGGTTGATTTTTCAGTAACTAAAAAAAAGATCTAAAAATACTTTAAAATGTCTTTCTAATAATTAGTTGATTAGGATTGGGTCAGCTGAACGTCCCAAAGGAGTCAAAAACCCAAACTGCACATCAAAGTGATAAAAAACTGTGCCCATCCAGATATTGGTTGCCTTTCACTGGAGTCAGGCAATTTTGATTAATTTTAATTAATTCAATTACAGACTGAGTCCTGCAGCTCATCAATAATTTTAGAACCTATAGCAGAGCAGGATTCCTGTTTTCAGTGCCCCCTGTTCCCATGCTATGTATTTAAACCCAAAGAGCATAAACACTTTTCCTTCTGGTGTGGGATTCTAATTCCTTTCAACTCTGCTTCTGGGCTGGCTGGGTTCTCACTTTATCTGAACTCTTTTAAGGATAAAAATCTTCGCAGTACTTGTAGGTTGTGTTTTAAATGAGCACATTTTACATCTTCAAGGGTGTGAAGCTGCACTCGTGGAGGAGGAACTTCATGTATTATTCACCTTTTTCTGCATTCTATCAGTTTTAAATCAGATGCTAAATTTTGCATTAGTATTGATCATAATTTTATCATCCATTATAAATACTCTTTCTGTTTGTTCACACTCCTTGGAGAGAGTTATGGAGAGGGGTGAGAAATGGATATTAAATTAGATTGACCAATTTTGTGTTGTCTGGAAGGGGTAGAGGATGTGCTCAGTTCCCTCAGTCTCTTTAGGTGCTGGAAAATGGAAAATCCTCATTCTCCAGACCTGATCCCAAGATGAAAAGATGATATCCCATTCCAGAAAGAAGTTAATTTGCATTTGTAACAGGAAAAACAAGCACTCCGTTTAAAATTAGAAGTGTTTAATTATTAATGCTTATTTTTTTAATTTTTTTTGCTTAAGAACTGTGTGTCCTTCTGTCTTTGGTAACCTGTGCATGTTCAATCACATTAAGATCATGACTTTACCTGTGGTAGTTGAAATACTATGGCTGAAATATGACTAACAAAATTGTCCAAGCAGCCACTGCTATTCTGGAGGAAATACATGGTTCCTGATTGCAAGTGAAAGACACTTATCAAATCTCCTCAGTGATTATAAATGAATGTAAATAGTTTTTCAAGATATATATAGCAAGCCCATCTTGCAGAAAACTGACGTTTTATCCCAGCAGAGTAATTTTTGAAGTAGTGAAGAGGAAAAAGAAGCAGTGAAACAATAAAACTAAGTAAAAAAATATTAAAATATTCTTTGTGTTTTGATGAACTTTGGAGAAAATTATAGTCCTGAGTCTCATCCAGGTTTAGCCGTGAAGATATTTTGTATCAGACATTACAGAGTTAGATAACATTCTCTCTATTGAGTTTGAACATCAGATGAAACAAATCTGAGTGTTGTTTTTAAGATATTAAGCAACTCAAACAGCAACAGCTCTAAAGAAAAAGGTTATATTTTCAAGAATAAAGTATTAGGAGAATGTCAAATCAATTCCGAAATAACAAAAATAAAAGAACCAAACAAAAACTACATTAGAATAAGCACACCTGCAACAATATTTTCCTCCACAGGGATTTCAATTTCCTGTGTTCAGTTTGTGACCTTATAAAAATGATAACAAGATTCAGCTTCTGAAAAATATACATGCATCTTATCTGTTGTTTTCTGAAGGCAAACACCAGAGCTGAGATGTCATAAAGAAGTCACAGAGTGTGGTTTTGTTCTGTTGGTAACTTGAGGCAACAGGAAAATGTTCTGTTCCTGCTGAGTTGTTTATGAGAAGTGATTTTATTTTCTTTGGTCTCTGAAAAGCACAGGAACTCAGTTTGCCCAGTGATTTCTTAGTCACTAGACTGGACTAGCTAACTTTTAATAAATTAATGGCTCCATATAAAATTTTCTGTCAATTTATGAAGGCAAGAGTTAACAGATTACAACAGTTAAGGGAAGTCTCCATTTCACTCATTCCATGGGTTTCTAATTCCTTTCTGCAAACCAAATATCCCTGAAACATGTCCAGGATACCATGAATTTGTGCGCCTGTGCTTGAATTCTTCCAATATTCCCAAATCCACGTGTGGAGCAAAACATCTTAGGCTGTGGTATAGCACGGCCTCTTCCTTTTCTGCTTCTCTTTTCAGCCTGACACAAGAACTCTCATCAGCTGAGGTATAAACACCTCTCCAGATGCTGTGCACATGGTTTGTGGCAGCAGTGTTTCGTTGTCTGGCTGCAGGAGGGGTTTGCGGTTCAGTGGGAAGGCCGCGTGCGTGAGAGCAGAAATAGCGAGCGCCTTTCGAGCGCCTTTCGCGCTTTCCCTTCTGAGATCCTCACGTTTGGCTCCTTCCAGGCTGGGCTGGGGATGGAGATTCCGCTCAAACTCAGCTGGAGGAGAGTTTTTAGCCAAGTCAGACCCAAAATCTGTGGCAGGAATGCAGCCACTGCCCCCTCACTGAGTCGGGGCCAGCTGTGCCAAGGATTTGGCGCAAGCTGAGGAGCCAGGCGTGCTCCAGACTCAGATATTTTAGGTGTTTGCAGGGGCAAAACTCTAATGTCCTAGGAAAATAACTTCTGAACTTCAGATTTTGAGAGATCTGCTGAGCAAGGCTTTAAGGATTACGATTAAAATACCTAAAAGCAGACTAAGTCACACTTTACGTGCTCTAAGCTCTTTTATGGCTTTTTCCCCTCATGGGGAGTTGAGATGAACAAGGATTTCAGCTTGTTTTTTTTTTTTGCAAACATTATCTACCAAGTCAAGCCCCTAAAACAGAATAAGCCTAACTTAGTTTTGGTGGTTGGTTTTGGTTTTCTTCTTGAAGGGACAAATTGTTCTAAAATTCTCGCTGTTTCTGTGAATATTTTACAACAGCAAGAAACCCTTTTTAAAATCTATGGGTCTGTTTGTAGACCCATATGGCACATGTAGATAAAGGCTTCAATCGTGGTTCTGTTGCCTTTGTTGCTTGCTGTGGATTTTTCTGTACTACAGCTGTAATGCGTATTATTCAGGGATAGCAGAGTGCATTGTCCATGCTAAAGTGGGTGGGATTTAGGAGTTTGCTGGCACAAAGAATTGTTCCAGCTGCTTCACCTTCCATTCTCTTCCTTAACTCAAGAAAAAGTTACAAAATTCACCCTTACATATCTTGCATCAGATGGAAAGAATCCTTTGGCCATTCACTTTTTTGCAGCTTTTCACCACCTTACATTTAGTTTTTCCCCTTAATCTTTAGTTGCATTCAGCCATATCCAGCAGATCCTGAGTTCTGAATAATTTGGGAATCTTACTCAGGACGTCCCTTCCCAATAGAAATTGCCTGGTTTCAAATAACATTTTTTGTATATGTTTTCCCTGGAATTTTTTGGCCAACGTGGAAAAGAAATTGAGGTACAATTATACTGCTAATTACCTGTACCTGACTCCAAATAAAGTAGGAAACTATTAAAAACTTTCCTGGGGATTAGATGGTATTAAACAGAAGATAATTAGTGCAAAGGTGGGAAGAGGTGATCCCATTTCCCCATTTGCCAAACTTGGTGTAGAATGGTGATGAGTGTGAGAGGTGTGACCCTCAAATACAATAAAATGCTGTACTGAACTTCAGCAACAACTAATTAACAAGTCATTTACAATTCTTATTACATTTTTATTAATGATGAAATACCAGCTGTCATATGGAGAGGTACCAAATATAACTGCACAGGAATATTCAGGCATAGAAATGCTGCTTTGATATGAGTGGCTTTTCTGACAAGACTGAGCAAGATAGAGCTTCTAAAATAATAGAAAAATAGGAGAAAAAACAGCAAGAGAAGAAAGCAACTGTCAGGGTAAGCAGATGCTTCTTTAGATTAAGTTTTGCTCTACTGAACCTTATCTGTCCACAGGCTTGTTCTGATTTTTGTTGTAGTTCTGGGGTTTAGTTTGGATTTGTTCTAACAGAAAATCTGGTGTGCTATAACTTGATTTTCAAGATGCTTTTAAAAATAATTTTGAAGTGATTGAGGGCACACCTGTGGGTTTGTATTTTAGGTGAATCCAGTTCCCAAAGAGAGAAGTCTGAGATAATGATGAGGTGTTGTGTACAAGAATTCAATCTGGTTTTAAAATCACGGCGTTAGCCTTTGAGAACTCTAAACCAGCACATCAATAACAATAGCGAAAACCAATTTTTTCCTCTGATTTTTGTACATTTTAGGCAGGCTAACTGCAGTAATTAATATTTGGTCATGTTTTACATTGATTGACCAAAGCTATTTGAGGCCCTCCGTGGTGCTGATGGCAGCTCCAGGTTCTGATGCAGAACATTAAGCAGCTGATCAGCTGCAATGAGAGCCTGGGACCTTCTGTCAGGGAACGAAGGACAAAATTAATTGGGGACACTCTCATCCTTCCAGCTCACACAGAACTCAGCAGGAAAAAAATATTGGTTGTTTTTCTCAGTGTGGCTCAGTGAATTCCTACCTTCCCTATCCCTGTGAAGGAGGGACACAGCTCCAGCTTCTCCTGAGCATCCTGGAGTTCTGAATACTGCTGGAATTTTAAACACCAAATTTATGCTTCCTTTTAGACACAAATTCATACAAGAAATTTGACTTAAATGAAACACTACAGTCCCAGGTGTTGCTTTCATCTATTTAATCTAATTTTACCTGTATATTTGCATGTACTGCAATGTGCATATCCAACATACATAGTTTTTTATTAACTCAAAGTGAGATTTTAGGTGGTTTTCATTAAAAGAACAGTGTGGATTTGCTGACATTCCTTGTGCTCAGTCATTGCTTTCCTCAGTCACTCACTCTGTCAGAAACTCCCCAACACAATGAAAGAGAAGCTGTCAATAGGTCAGCCTTAAATTTATGCTGTTTTGCAAATATCTGTGTAGGCAATTTTTTGCTTTTGAAAAAGAAATTAAAAATCCATACAGCAATATAGATGAAGTTGATAACCTCTGACTTAAAACAAAGGTGCTGGCTGAGGGTGAGGGTAGATCAAAGAAGCTCAAACCAATAATCTGCACATGGACTTCAATCTAGAAGCACAATTTATTTTCCCAAAATATCCTCATAACCCAGTTTGAGTTTTTAAAGACATAAATAATATAGAGTTTTGTATAATATATTTCTGTAACAAATTACTGTGTTTTTCTGTTATCTGCTTTAAAATTCTGATTCCCATTTCTGTTCTTCTAAATATCATTTATTCAACAAAAGAAGCTCACATAATGATCTTGGTTTCATCTTTGAAGCTGACATATCTTCTTACCATCTAATGAAACATAACATTTTCTTTATCACCTATTCTCTTTCTCCCAGCGCAGCTCTCTGTGGTTTTATCAGAAATCAGCCAGCAGTAGGATTGCAATGCCCTCAGGAGAGCTTCCAGTGATGGTAACAAAAAGCAGGAGATCAATGGGCAGCCCTAGAGATTCCCCTCCAAGGGGCAGTGGGTGTGCAAAGCCAGCCTGGAAAAGCTGAGCCGCCTCACACTCGGGGTTTGAATGAAACAAAAGCAATCCCTGGGCTCAGCCCTGGTGGGCAGAGGGTCTGTGCTGGGCAGGCGCTGCCTCACCACGAGCTCCTCGGCTGGCAATGACAAACTGACCTGGCTGGCGCTTCCCAAGAGGCGTTCAAGGCAATGTCCTGGAATAAGAGCAGAAAAAGTCCCCAGAAAACAGAGTTCAGAGAGAGACTGTGATCAGAAATGGTTCTGATTAGGGATGAATGAAGCATCTGGGTTTAGGTTTTCCCCAGGACATCAACAGAGACACCACATTTAACGTCTAAGTCAACTCTTTTGTGCTCTTTTAAAAGAGCATTGTGACAGGTTTTCAGGAATCTTTGCTAATTATAGATCACTAATTGTCTTTGGATAAGGCAAAAAATGAGATTTGAGCACAGAACTCAAAGCGGGGATGGATGTGTCCTAGCAGTTGGTACAATATAGTTGTTTATCCTACAAATTCATGCAGAAGAGAGAATAATTTAGTGGGTAGTGAAAGCAGAAGAAAATGCTGAACTTTCTGAGAGTCTCATTGTCTATTTGATAGAACTCTTTTTATCTCAAGAGAGTAAGCTTTTCATTTTTGTTATCTAAGTGTCATCAATTTTTTATAATTTCATTAAATTGTAGTCTGTCTCACCACCATTATATGAACTCACTTTGATAGAGATGCACAAATAATGTTACAGCCTTCTTAAATCCAATGAATCTGTTGCTGTGTTTTAGGAGCTTCAAGGGAGGATGGGTAGGGGAGGAAAAGGAGGATTTGTGCACAGAAAATAATGTTCTGGTTTGGGGCAAAGGTGCCTCATTTCCCCCAGTGCTGTGGTTGGTGTCTCTGTGCCTCAGTGTCATCATTTGTGTAGTGATGAACAACTGGAAGAGAGCAGATGGTGCCCCTGTTCATTTGGGTTTTCTTCCAACCAAGATTTTGTACTCTTGTAGCAGATTGTTGTTCATTTTTTCCATCTTGAATCACATTCAACAACTCTAAAACTTGCATTACGTTTAATTCAGGGAAACATCATCAGTATGAAAGTACAAAAATACCCAACAAAAATATTTCTGCAATCTGTTGCAATTTTCTTAGAGATTTACATTAGTATCTTAATATTTTATTCATCTACAGACTTCTCACTTACATCTCTAGGTGAATAGCATGCAACTTGCAGCATCATTCATTCCTTTACTTAGTTTTGCCTGCTGTTCCAGAACTTTATGTTCAACTGGATTGTAAATGTAGCTGAAATAGAAATGCTGAAAACATTTTAGTTCAAAAGAACAGCTCTGCAGTCTGATTATTTAAAAATCTCCCCGGTCTCCTAAGTTTCAAGAGCATATGGCAATTCACCCATGATTATTTTTTGCTAAAAATGATTTTAATTTAATGAGTCAATGAAATTAAAGATTCCTCTTTCTGGCAGCTGGCTCTCTCAAAATTCAAGGTCAATGCACAGTGTTGACATAATTGCACAGCCAGTCTGTCCATGTTCTACAGGTGTCAGTCACATTGGAAATAAACACTAATTACTTATTTTAATGTGCAACAGAAGTCATATTCAAAAGCAAAATCAGTGGAAACAATGAGGAGTTTATTCAAAGTCACTTTTGGGATATCAAGTCCTCGTACCTTGAGGAAAGAGCATTTTCCTTATCATTACTGTGTGCATCTACTGAAATGTTGTGCTCTATCTTTTTGTTCATTAATTGCTTGACATCATTAAGACTTAAGTGATTCCTAATGATTCATAACTGAGCTTTCAGCTGGAAAGCATCAACAACAAGATTCAGAACTCAAATCCCAAACCCTCCAAATAGCATTTAATTTGATAAATCCAGGGGTTATAGTGTGAAAGGAAAACTCTAATAGCTCTAATACAATCAAAAGAAGGGAAAAAAGCTAATACAGAGAAATGAGAAAACCAAGAGACTCAAACTTTACTTAGTTTAGAGTCTAAAGGTCAGGAAATGGTGTGATTTCTGGAGCTGATATGCTGCCTAGTGCCTGAGAGAGGGGGAAAAAATCCCTGAGCAACCCAAACCCTGAGATTAAAGGAAAAAAAAATTTATTTAAAAATCCAGCGGTCCTGAAGGATGGAACAGTGCTGCCCTGAGGTAGCTCTGCCACACTCAGAGGAATTTATGGCATAAAAATCTCCTTGTAGTGCAGGCCAGCTCTGTGCTGTGCCACATCCCTGTAATCACATCAACAGCACCAAATTCTCCTGCAGCAGAAACCCAGGGCAGGATCAGGGTGTGAAATCACAGCCAGGGGCAAAACTCTGGCAAGAATCTAAAAGTGAAAAAGGATTTTTCTAGAATATTTATTTTAAAGAAAAAAATAGTTGTCTAGAGAGAAAAAAAAAAAAAAAAGTAGTTTATTTTTTCCCCTCAGATGGTGAGATAGTTCTGTTTGTAAATAAGTTCTCATTCTCAACTAGGAAAACATAAATTCTGAATTTAATTGTAACAGCTGTCATTTTCATCTGATATTCGTCTTGTGAGCCCTTCTGCTCTCTGCTATAGTTGTCTATGTTTAGCTAACATGTTTCTCTTTCGTGCATTCAAAATGCATTATGCCAGAAAGGATTGAGGAATATATTTTTCACATCTGTTACTGGAAAATTTTTTTTTTTTTTTTAATTTTTTTTTATTTTGGGGGTTGGAGAATCTCAGCTCTTTGAGTACAGGGGGAGAGTTTATTCTTTATTCTCATATTTGAAGTCCAAATTATTGACTATGATGCTTTTCATCTTATGGCCCCAGAGTGGCTGGACTGAGATTAGAATTTGGTTCCACAATATTCTGTGCTGAAAAATGAGTATATTAAATACTGGAACATTAATTAATTGCCCTTTGCTGCTCTTTCCATAGTTAAAATTTTGAGCCTTTGTAATAAGAGATAATGCACAATAAGGACCTGGTATTGAATTTGGCTTCAGTTTCCAATGTGTTTTTTGGGGGTTTTTAAATTACAAAATCTAATACAAATATATTTTACTAATATAGGCTTTGTTTGAAAACTGGCCTTTTCAAAGGAATGCTATGCTCTGTTGAGCTTCAGAGATACTTAGAGGTCT
Organism: Melospiza melodia melodia; assembly: GCF_035770615.1. NCBI lineage: Eukaryota > Metazoa > Chordata > Aves > Passeriformes > Passerellidae > Melospiza > Melospiza melodia. The sequence goes on along the minus strand of NC_086209.1, from coordinate 17,414,042 downwards.
CAGATAAATTGTGAATTATCTCTATAGTAACACATTGAGCCTTTTCCTTGCAGACACTCTTTGATCCCAGCCACTTTTTTCCTTTTTTTCTTTTTTTTTTTTTTTTTTGTAACACCACATAACCATCTGAACTTCCTGAGTCCTACAATCTAATAAGTACTAAATTCTCTGGTTGAAATTTTGTTGGGAAAGAGATTCCATTACAGATCACAGCCCTTTCATATTTGCGTGAGTTATATTCCTTTAGCTACTGTACAATGGTTTATATTTTGATGAGGGAGTCTGGAATAACATTTGCATTGGCGACATTTCCTGCTTTGCAATGTCTGTCAAAACTGGAGATGTTTCACAATGAAAGACATTTCAGGTTCAGGCAGAAGGTGTTGTCTTCTCCCAGACCACTACAGTGACAGGTTATATTTTAAGTGCAGCCATAACTGGAACTATCCCCAAAGCCTGGCACCTCTGTTGTTGCTGGTGGGGCTTTGTGTGGTGTTTGTTGTTTTTTAGGGTTTTTTTCTGTTAATTGGTGCGAGTCACCTTTCTGAGTTCAATAAACCTTGATGTGTGTGGTGCTCCTAAAGTATCCATTGGACTCCTATAAAATGTATTTCCCAAGGTTTGTCAGAGGATGGAAGTTGAGAGCACTGAGCCCAGCAGAGCTCCAGAAGTGTTTGGGGAGTGCTCGCAGGATGGAGATTCCTGGGGCTGTCCTTGAGGGTCAGGGATGGCCTTGCATCACAATGGGCTCCTTCCAGCCTGGGAATTCTGAGAAAATACCCTGTGGTTCTCTCTGGTGTGGCAGGAGTGGCCTCTCCTGGGTTTTGATGTGCTGTAAGGAGTGAGGGTTTGTTAATCCAAGGGATGCAGAAACCACGCTCTGCCTGTGGTGCTCAGTTTCTTGGTGCTTTGTACCTGGTGTCTCCAGGGCAGTTTGAGTTCAGGCTACTGCATCTGCAGAGTGATTGATCAGAGGATTAGGATCAGTAGCAAAGTGAATCAGCTTGGTGAAATACGCACAGGTGGCCCCACAGGTCTGAGGTTCACCTTAATTTACCTGGAGCACCCACTGCCTTCAGCCATGCCATCACTGGGATTGACAGACCAGCTCATTCTTATCCAGGCAGGGTCAAGCAGGCTTTATTCCCTCATTAAAAAAAACCCTCCTAGTAAAACACGGGAGGGTAATTAAATATCTAGAGCAGATTTCATAAATCTCTTTTCTTTAGGAAGTGCAAAGGTTATTTACGAGGAGCGCAGCTCTCGGTTCCGTATGTGCGCCCAGCAGGAGCCTGTACCACATCAGGGCTTGCAGTGTAATTTTGTACTGCAAAGTAATTTAAGCAGGGACACAGAATTTGGTAGTTTCACACTTACAAAGGCAGCTAACAGCCTTGCAAAAGAATCTCATTGGCAAAACAATTGATTTCTAACTTCTGGAGCAGAGAACCTTCACTGCCTAGATCATGTACAATAAAACTGACATCTGAGGGTAGAGCAAAAATATGCTCAGCTTTCCTAATCCCTTGGAGGCTTGTGAAATTACTGTCTGAAAACTATAATGAGAATGAGATAATTTGTGACATTTCCCTCTGCTGTTAGAAGGTATTGATTTTATGACATTTTCATTTCTTATTATGTATTACGAGCATAAGACATCCGAATGTTAATATCAGATGCACAGAATAAACAAGGATGGTGCCAGGTAGCACTTTATTTATTTCAATTATTTTTCAGTTTTATGCTGTAGCTATTTTCCCAAATCCCTGCAGGCTCTTAGCAGATAAACAATCATTCCTAAGCTCTGAGAATTCAGAATTAGAGGAGGCAGCCCATACATAAACTTATTTCTTCCATGAAGTCTACCAGCCAAGTAAGATATCATCACCATGCTGAGTTTTGACCTACCCTGTTTTATGTAAGATATTCCATTTTTCCAGCCACATTGTCTGTCTAATTTAGACTGTTAATGGCTTGGGGTTGTTGTCATCTTCCTCCTCACACAGGAGAGACCTGCTGGAAATACTAATGCACTCACAGTGTCACTTGTGTTCAGCCCTGCTGCATCTTATTGTCAGGGCTTTGTGAAGGGTAAATCCCCTCTCCTAGTGTAAAACCAGCAGGATGAGGTTATGGAGAAGCCATCTCATCAAGGCTCTACTGGAATTCTTCAAGCTTTGTTTGAACTCTTAGGTGTAGAATAATGCAATACTATAAGTAGCTTTGTTCACAACTGTCTGGGATCGCTGAAAATATCAATTTTGGGTTTCTGGAGAGATCCCTCTATCCCCCCTCTGGTTTTAGTGCATTCATCCCCCTCTGTCCATCACATCATGATGACGAGTTGTACCCAAGGAGTGACTGAGCAAGGTGTGCAGATCAAGGAGTTCTGACAAAACCTTGAGAGTCTGAACTGACTCTTGCCAAAAAGAGAGACAGGCAACAAATGAAATTCCCCAGAGAATTTAACAAATTTAATCCCCAGCCTCAGCCAGTGCAGTTCTGCTCCAACCAAGGCATGGCAGCAGGACACTCACCCCACCCAGGGTTGTGAAATCCTGATTTTGTACCAGCACTCTCCTCCTGAGAGAAGCATTTCTGATATTTCTGTTTGAGCCCAGCTTGGATGGAGCTCTGAGCACCCTGCTCTGGTGGAAGCTGCCCCTGCCCACAGCACCTTTGGGCACTGTTGTGCCAAAGAAAGGAACCAGCCCAGGGTCCCCCTTGGCACATCTGTCTCAGCACCCTGGGCACGTGAGCAGTGTGAGGAGAAATTTGTTTTCTCCTTGGCCATCTGCATTTAAATTGATGCATTATATGAAAGAGCACAAGCCAACCCACAAAACAAAAAAATTATCCTGTAGTTGATGTGGATAGAATGGATTTTAAGGGCTTATTTGTTGTTACAGTTGGGTTGGGTTGGGTTTTTTTTTTAAGTTTGCTGTAGGGAATTCATAGCAAATGGATATTATTGTGCAAAAAAACCCAAAAACTGAGGAGTAAAGAAAAAGAAATTACTTTTTTTTTATGCCTTGTGAAGTTGACTAAGTTATAGATATTTTATGTGAACTATATTTTTATCAAATTTATAGAGAGCTTTCTCAGAGAACAGGGTAGTGAAGAGAAGGGAAAAACAATATCATAATAAGGTCAGAGCATGAGAGAATAACTGAATTGTCCAGAAAATAAATCCACACAGGGATCTCAAAACCTGGGATATCAAAACTATTCAAAATACCATTCACAAAGTGCTAGTCCCTTGTGGGGACTTTAAATGATCCAAGCTCACTTTGTCTGAAATACAGCTTTTATAAAGAAAATACTGGAAACAGGGAAAAACTTTCCTTGGATCCTTTAACAATAAGGTCTGAAAATACAATGCCATTGAAATTCTTTTTATGTGTACTTCAGAAACAAAATCATTTTAGGTTTCTTAAAAAAAAAAAAGATTGTGTAGATGTTATCTCACACAATGTAATCATATTTATATAATAATTTTCTGGTCTGTAACGATATCTTTGTAAATATTCAGTTCTCTTTCAATATAAATACTTCTATTTCTGAGGGTCACAATTGGATCTGAGTGTAAATTACTTTGAGCAGCAGGGGGCCAAGCCATAGACGTGCATCCAGATTTGGATCCAGCTACTAAAGTGGGATATTCAAATGTTCAGAGAGAGTTTTCATGTTGTCATGGAGCTGGAGATCCAAAACCATCAAACACACACAAATTCCACATTCCACTTTCAGAAGGAGACACCAAGAGAGAAAAAGAAGGAAAGAAAAAGAAAGAAAAAGAAGAAATAATGGTTATGTGCATTTCTTAGCTGGAATTTCTCTTAATACCACAGGGCTCGGTTAGAGCTTGTCTTGCACGCTCTCAGCAAGGAATAGTTGATTTTTATAATTTTACTCTTATGCAGTTGTTTTCTTCCTAAATGGGGGAATGTAAATATCCCCTCCTTGTGCTGGGCCCCCGTGTGTTCAAGGGTTTGCCTGCACATCCCTCTGGGTTCTCTGCAGATCTTTGCAGAAATCTCAGAGAATTGCTGAGAGTCCCTGAGAGTCACATTTGGAAAAGCTACCAGGGCTGGAGGAGAGGAGGGAAGAACAGATGAGTTAATTTTCATTCCAGTGGGAAAAAACCTAATGGGAATTCCTGGTCCTTGGCCAGTGGGGAACCCAGAGAGGAAACTTGCAGCTGCCTGGTGATGGGAAAAGCATTGATTAATTAATGCCCTTTTGCATTAATTGATATTGCAGCAATCCAGGCATCAATCATTTATATCTCCCTTCTATGATATCTTTCTATATCAGATCTATGATCTCTCTTCTGATATCTATCAGAAGCACAGGAACTTCTGCCATTACTCTACGGGAAAATCCCTTTATGCCCCCAAAATTCAGAGTAATTTCCACTCTTTAAAGATATTTAGTTCTGTGTGTCTGGTTCTTGGTAGGAATTGCCAGGAGAATTTACCTGAAGAATCTCTCTTTAATTGCGGGCTGATTTGCCAGCTCTCTTTTCACTTACTGTGAGACTCTAATGTGGAATTTAAAATTTTCAAATGCGGAGATATAATGCAAGACTCAAACAATTGGAAAGCAGTGCTTAATATAGGATAAACCCCAAATTCAGAGATATTATCAGATGAACTATTCCTGCTAAAGCATTACTGCTATCCCTCTCATCAGGAAGGAGTGGAAGTAAATCCTGTAGAAGGAGCAGACAAGGATCTCTGGTGATGGGTTTCTAATGCCACAGTGGAAATCAGAGGTGGCAAAGAAGAAGCAAAAGGTTTTTTATGAAAACAACACCTACTTAGGAGCATTAATATGTTAAAGTAGAAAAAGAGAATGGTTTCCTCCAATGGTAAAAGGAAAACAGCTTTGCCTAAAAAAGTGTGAGAGAAAAGCACCATGAGGTAGAGGAGAGTGGATTTGGAAGTTATTTACCACTTTAGGTGATTTGAGCAAACCAGCCTTTCAGCTTGATCTGTCATGAGTGTTTGAAGCTAAATGTTTTGTGCAGGAAATGAGAACAGGTTGATTAAGCATATTCTCATCCTCCCACGGTGCATCCTGCACGTCCCTGCGACACCCTGGGAGGGAAAGCTGCTGCAATGCCCAGTAATAGATGGGAAATTGCTCCAGGATTGGTGCTGCTGGTGTCTGATGGTGATCCAGGTTAGTAATCACAGGAGCTGCTGCTGAGAGTCCTCTGCAGGTCCCCATTCCCCAGGCTGCTCGCTGAATTTGGGGATTTGTGTGCTCCAGCAAGGCATGGGTTGTACAGGAGCTGTTTATAATGAACTGATGCACAACGGGGTTATTTCTCTGACTCCTTCATGTGGATTGTGGCTTGTGGGACAGGAGGAGTGCTACTGGAGTGCTCTGTAGGTCACTGTCTGCCCCTGATGTGTGGCACAAATTCCTGTTGTAGAAACCAGCAGAGCAGCCCAGTGCTGCCAAACGCTGCCGGTTGTGTGCTCACATCGCAGGCAGGGCACAGTTACTCACTTTGCACCTACTGTGACTTTATTTTGATAATTTGGAAGCTGAACAAGAGAAGGTTGTGGAGGATGTGTGGCTTTATGCTGCGGAGTTGAGGATTGAGGAGGGTGTGCTGCTTTCTCCACACCTCTCCCCAGCTGGTTTAAACTGAAGCTGTCAGTGGGGAGGCTGAGAATCAGCCTCTAAGTTGCTCGGTAACTTTCATTTCGTTGAGAAGACAAAAAGGAAATAATTATATTAAATACTGCATTTAGCAGAGCTCCAGAGTTGAGGGTTGAGGAGGGTATCCCTCTTTCTTCACACTTCTCCTGAGCTGGTTTAAACTGAGCTGGCACTGAGCTCACAGCTTTGCTGGAGGTTTCCATCACAGATGTGCTCAAGTATCTGCTGTAAATTGAAGCAGCTTAAATGTATTAGGAATTAAGTAGCTATTTCCTCGGGAATGTCTATGTTCTTTCTGCAAAGTTCCATTTCAATAATTTAGAAAATATGGTGTTATGGGTTTTGTGCAATATTTATGGTAGTGTGCCATGTGAATGAAGAAAGGGAGGAGGGAATCCAAACCCTGAGAACGTTATGGAAATTATTCTTTGCAGATATTATGGTCTTTGCCTTCCATACCAAAATCTATTTGTGTGACCTAATATTATTATAATAATAAAATTATTATCAATGCTTGTTAATTATTATTAAATGTTACATGGTTCAGCCTCTTGCTGAGGTTGGTAACTGAGAGCTTTCATTGAACATATTTCACATATAAAAATCCCAAATCCCAGCTCCTAATTAGCCATCCTTCTTATCATGTGATTTTTCCCATTGTGTCTATGTAGCAATTAATATCTTTATTTCCTATTTGTCTCCTCACTGAAATGAAAGTTGCCTGGCAACTCAGAGGCTCAACCTCCCTTCTGACAGATGCAGTGACTACATAAAGGGACTTGGTCACTTTCTGTGCTGAAGGATATCCTTATCGAACAAACCAGTCCAGCAAAATGAAATGTGCCTTGAACCCTGTCTAAACCAAAGACTGCAGCTTTAGAACTTCAATTTTTTTCCATCTTTTAAGCTTTGGTATCACAGGGAATGGAAATATGGCACTGCTATGATCAGGGCAATCATCCTGGGCTCCAGAACCAGATTCTGCTGTGAAATATTGAGATTGAATTCTAGGCCAGGCAGGAATAGAATTGAAGTGAACACTTGCATGAGATCTGAGTTGTACTTGGGCTATGTGATATTTTTCTGCAAAAATATTGAAATTCTCTGAATTTTGACTCCATCTAGAGACAAAATTCCATCACTTTCATTCAGAATAAATTTGCAGAATAAATAAAAACAAAACAAAACAAACCAGACATTTAAATATATTTCCCTTTTCTTTAAACAGCTGCTAGAAAAAGAGCAGAGAAAGCCAAGCTTTCTGCTGGAAGATAACAATGTGCAGTGCAAGTACTGTCAAATTTAGAGGTCAAGTGTTTAAAATGCTGTGCCCTGTGGGAAAATATGCTTGGTGGTGCTGGTAGGTGGAAGTAATTTGTTTGAGCTGGAATGTGGCCACAGTGGTATAAATCAAAGATAACCTGGTAGACCATAAACACCCTTTTGTAACTGTGGAGTGTATTTTTAATTTGACACTGGTGTGCTGTGAACAGGCAGCTTAATTGTCCTTTTGGGTGTTCCCAAAGGTAAGGGAGGGATTAAGTGGTTTTTTTCTCTGTTTAGGAAAATAAACTTGTTTATCCACAACAAAGCTGCACTGGAAATGTGGAAATAGAGGAAGCACAATAGTTCTAGGTTTTCAACTTGTTACTGTTCTAAAGTGTAGCTGCACTATCTCAGAACAGTTTGTACTGTTTATCATTTATTCATTTAACACCCCAAATGAATTGGGGGCTAGATGAGAGCAGCCTCTCTGCTTTGGATCTAGTGGAGAAAAAATTTGGGCAAGCAATTAATCACAGCTCTGTTTATTTTTTCTTTTTTATTCTGCCTGGTTTTTGCTGCAAGAGGAGCAGTTGTTGTCCACACAGAGATTAGAGATTCCCTTTTACTGAAGGCTGATCTTGGTGTGAGCTCAGCTTGCAGCTGGATTTAACAAATTATAGTTAATAAATCAATTCAAACAAGATTCACCGTCATAAAACCAGTCAACTGAACAGTTGTTTTCTGATGTCCACAGTCTTTCTTGGTTCTCTACCTAAATGCTTAAACACTTTTTTAAAAGAACTTCTGTTCACAAGATTTATGTTTAAAAATGTCCTTTGCATTAATAGGTTTTAAAATAAACCTGTTTATGTGATTTGGGTGTGAAGTGGCTTTTGAATAAGATATGTTTTATTGATTTCATAAAATGTGTGTTTGGTTTTGGTTTTGTGAGGCAAAATATTTTAGTCATCAATAGAAGAATGAAACTTGGCTGATAAAGAAGGACTTCTCATTACATTTATATGTTTAACAATAGCCATAAATTAAATTTAACTCACTGGAAAGGGCAATAAAGAGTTAATTATTCACAGATCTGAACATTTCAGGAGGTCTAGGTTTCTGATACTGCCACAAATCTGAAAAGAAGGTAAAGTGGAAGGACTGTAATTCTTTGACCAGTTTGAAATATCCTTTGACTAATTTATAGTTGTTTATTTGGCAAGATTCTTCCCAATATTTTAAGAACGTTGAAATTCCTGTTAGATTTCTGGAATGCAGAGTGATTCAAAAAGAAAAAACATCGCCATTAGTGTGTGATGCAGGTAGAGGTGCTTGTTCTCAAAGCAATATGGAAAGTCCTGGGTTGTGCTTGGCCTCCTGAAATTCCAGGCTCAATAATCCCATCTTCTTTAAAATGCTGTGACATGGCCGAAATACCTGAAATATCAGATATTTTAACTGCTCGAAATTACAGCATCTTAGATCAAAGACTGTTGGATGGCTTTAACAACCCGATTTCTTTTTAATGTATTTGTTCCCCCCTTTCCTCTAATCCTCAGGACTTGTCCTCAGAGGTGCTGCCAGCAGCTGGGTGGGAGCCAGCTCTCCTTCCAGGAGCCTTGGGGCAGAATTTCTGTGTCCAAACCCGAGGGTGCTGCGTCCCCATCCTGGCCCAGGTAAGGCAGAGCTGTCTGGGCTCATTTATCTGTTGCTTTATTCCGCCACACAAAGGGCTTGAATTGCTTTGCAAAGTGAGCTGCTTTAAAGGTGATGCCACACGAGGTGTAAATGAAGTACTGTTGGAAATGAGACTTGGTTTTTGGTTGGTTTTTTTTTTTCCTGAAAGCAATGTTTTCCTGGAATTTTAGGTATGCTGCTTTATTAAAATATTAAATATACAAAGTGTTTTAGAGATGTTGTGGAAAATGCAGGTTTTAGTGTGGCGCTGTTGTCAGAGGAATGCGTTTGCCCAGCAGGTTCAGCCCAAGGTGGATTGAGAGTTTGGATTTTGGTTGTGTGGGCAGAAATTCTCTGTCCTGGTGGTGTAAAGACAGACTTTGATTTTTCCCAGCTATTTGGGGTAGCAGAGTTGTCTTGAGGCAATGATGAGTTTAATGAAGTCTGATGTTATATGATGGTCTGTTGAGTTAGAAATGTGAAGAACAAAGCGCTGTGTGAAAAGAAAATAATCAGTGAATAATAGAACTGGCTGAATTGAAAAGACCAATTATTCTTAATTTCTATTATATTACAGTTAACATTATTTAGAATGCATTAGGATAGGGTTCCTAAGTATGATAAATTTGGAAAAGAAATTTACGTGGGTATGGTGTGAGGCTTTTGGTCATTTGACAGAATTCTTTCTTTTGGACCTTGAAAATTGTGTTTCCAATTCTTCTTTGAGAAACAAGAAATTATGGCTATATAGGAAATACTGTGGATGTGAGAGAATAGAAATAATACTGACATAGAAATAGAGAAGTTTAGATTTGATTAAGAAATAAGCAGTGGGGGGGAAATCACTTTACTGAATTAAAGAGAAAAATGGATTCAATAATGAAGCCTATTCTAACTTCAAATACATCCATATTTTGAGCTATCTATTTTTTGATGACATAATTTTCCTTCAAACATGGGTGAATTCTGAATCTAGATTGTGACTGGAACCAACTTGTTAAGGGAAATAATATTGTTCAACAATGATATAACAATAATACATTAATAAATTAGATATTATATAGTCTGTACTGCTAGTGTAGGTCAAATAAAGAAGAATATTTGATCATGTTATTTAGGTGAAAAAAGGAAAGAAAAAACTTAAATCAGAATTTAGTTGCTCCTTCTGTCGGTGACTTGCCAATACCTCTGGAACAGTGTACTGTTAAATATATATGTTATATATATATGTTTATATATATAAAGTTATAAGCTGTTTTATTCTAACTTCTATAAGTGGAGTCATCCTTTAAGTAGAACAATAGACCCAGAGAGAAAAGTAACTAGGAGAAAATAATTTCCTACATAAAAGAAAATATCCTCTACTTCTGTTGTGCCAAAATCAAATGCTTTCAAGAAATGAGCACAAAATGAAATATTCTAGTAGCAAGATGTTGATCTTCACTGATAATTAGTTTTTAATTTGAAATGATATCTCAAATTTCCATCATAATGGTTTGCCTAGTGCAAGCTTATGAAGGTGGTGGAAAGTATCAGAGTGAGAAAGGTGTCTAAACATCCTCATTTCTTCAATTAAAACTCATTTTAGTTGAGTTACTTGCAGTCTTTAACTTCAGAGAGAATGGTGAATGATGTTTTTCTTTGAAAAAGAGACCACTTTTAAGTCTTTAAAATTTTCTTCTGAAATCAGATCTATGTAGGAGGAGTCATATCAACACCAAATTTCATTATGCAAGTTGAGCAGAAAATCACATGAAAGGATCATTATCATTAAGTAAGAATGGCTTGGCAAAATATTTCACTCAGATAATCACAGAATTGGGTCAATTGTGTCTTGTAGATTTGTTGATTTCCTTTACTCCTTCTGGTCCCAAAGAGAAAAAAGGGGAAAAATGCAGTTTGTTGTTTAATACAATCCACATTGACTGTCAGTAGAGAAAGTCTGTGCCATGTGAAATCAAATAGCTCTTAATCAAAAACCAAAGCAAACTATATTCTCTTTGGAGAGGTCTACATAATGCTCTCCTGATTGCATGAAATGTTGAGATTTTGACTTCTGTGTTTGCAAGTAATTAAGGTATTTGCCTCTTTTTTGAAATGTGGAAAGCCAGATACTGTTACAGGAATATTTACTATTGATGAAAACCCAGTGTGAGATCCCAGGTTTTTAGCAGGGTTGTGTCCCTTCAGATAAGATCATATTATCTATTTTTGTCTCTTCATATTTAAATATCTGCATATATAGCATGTACAGGTTTGTGTCCATAAATACACACTACATAAACAGCACATTCTTTGAATTTCTTTCTTTCTTGCTGATGTATTTATCACTTTTCACCGTCCCTATAATGCTGAGAAATCTGCAAATTCTTACTAATAGTGTAACAGAGAACAATTAATTGAGGACTCAGTTCCATACTCTCCAGAATTAATTAAATCCTCCTGCAAGCACCATTTCCTGCACCCTGCAGGACTTTCTGCCTTCTCGTGTGCACCATGCAAGCCCATATTTTGTTTTCTTGGCAATTCTCCTTGTTCTGGTTCAATTTTGAGACAGAACAACTAAAAGCTCTCTCCTTATCTTCCTGCACATAACCTGAGCACTTGACTGGAATTCTTGCACTTAAAAATGTGCTGTGTGTGCTGGTGAGGGAAAGTTGCCTCTGCAACAGGAAAAGAAGAGAATTAACTCAGCGGAGCTACCAAGAAGGAAATCTTTTGGTTGCTGGGCCTTTTTTAACAGCACTAATCTGTCACTTAGGCTTGTTCCAGAATTCTTGAGATGTTTAAAGCTCTGGCTCCGGGGATGCCTTCAGCCCCAGGCAGGCAGAAGCACCAGAACTGGCTTTGTGGTTCTGTTTGATATTTTCTTTATGGTTGTGCTCTGCTCACGTGTGTCCCCTGAGCTCCTCATCTTGCTGACTGCTTCTCTGGTGATGGATGCTTGCAACCTGTCACCAGTGTGCTGTGAGAAGCTGTTTTAGTGTTATATATCATTAGGGACCCTTCTCTCAAGACAGGTTACTATTATATATCATTAAAATGATGGCCAGTAGGAACAGGCATCCCAGAGAGGGAATCTTAGGATTTTATGTGGGGGAAAAAAATCCTACTTTACAGGCGAGTTGGGACCAAAAAATACAATAGGTGGGAGTTGTAATATAAATAATATTAAAAGTAACTGCTATTTTTTATATAAATTGTGTCTAAAAGGAGTCTAGATCATAAAACCAAGCTCCTGCACAGCAGAAAATATCTATAACTGAGGGTTTTATGCATAAGACCTACTGTGCTGTAACTCACTGAATTGTGGCAGGGATGGCCAGAACGAGCAGAGCCAGGTCTGAGAATCCTCTGGAAATGAAAGGGCACTGTAGAACATTTCACAATCTAAAGAGCTCCAGGGCTCCCCTTATGAATCTGCCTGTGATGTTGTGTTCCAGCTGCAGAACTTCCCCAGTGTGTCAGGAATGAACAATTTAAGTGATGGCAATCTTGCTGAGAGGGAGCTGATTTTTTATTTCTGTTGATGATCTTACTGATAATTTGTTATCAGGTTGGCTATTACATGTGAAGGTGTGATATATTATATATATTATATTGTACCAACCCCCTATTTTAAAAATTACAGCTTTTAGAAAAACTTTGTTTATTCTTTACACCTGTTCTGTGTCTATAATACACAAATAAGGTTCCTATTTCTTGCTAGTTTTTGGACCATTCATAAGTTTGTCATTTCCAGCTTAGTGACACATTTCTGCTTTTTGTGGCTCAGGCTTGTGGAGCCATCTTCACATTAACATTGAGCTGAATTATTCTTGAAAGGGTATTTTCATTGTGAAGAAGATTATAGTATTTACTAAAATAAAATATCGCCTGTGCCATTTTCACTTTGTCCAAAGATTGTTTTGCCTGGGGAAATTAAAAAATTACTTTTACCAATCAAAGCCTTTTCCCTGGGGACATGAAAGTTCTGAACAAAAGGCAAGGTGAAGAGTTAAACAATAAAATAATGCCAATGGCAGATAAGATATTAATTGCATGGGATGTATTTAAACCAGGCTGACATGAAAGCTTCCATGTCAAAGCTTCATGAGAGTCTATAAAATAAAACTGGTCCTTATAATATATATATAAGAAATGTGTTAGGAAGGCATGGTGCTTTCTAATTTCACAATCACTGAAGATAAAGATGTTTCAAAATGTGGAAAGATGACCAATGAGTACCCTCAAAAGAAAGGAGTATTTTTGCAAGTTTGTCAGGTGTATAACCTTATGAGTACTTAAAATACTCTGGAGGGTTGGACAGTATGTCAGTAAAGGAGATTTTCTGGTAGTTTGGATGAGCCTTGACAATTATTAATGTAAATAATTATGGGATAAGAGAGTCCTTTCATTACTGTTGACTAATTTATTTAACATACACTGAACTGCATCTTTTTTTGCTAGATCTAATACTATGGTGTTTTGCTGATAGTGGCAAAGAGAAATATTTTTTTAACAGTAGTTTGCAGTTTGGACAATGTATATCTTTAATTTACTGCTGTTTGTGGTGAATATTCCTGTGTTCCACTTGAGCATCTCATGTGTAAGTTTCTCTCATTCTCCACCTCAAACTTGGGCATTTCCCAGGAGGCTTTCACAAACACTTTATTTTGCTTATTTCAGGATTGACAGGGATTCTTGCTAATAGCTTCTCTTGTTAGAGCTGCTCTGCTCCTCATAAATGATTAAACACTTTTTTAGCCCTGACTTAGGAACAGAAAACTGTTTAGGAAGCTGAGCCTTGTGCATTGGCAATGTGGCTCTGATTCACAGCCCGTGTGGAATTTGCAATAGAAAAATGTAATGAATGAAGTCAGCCATGATATTTGTCACTTCTCTTCACTGCTGTTGGACTTTTAGTGCATGTGTTCAAAGCGTTTGTGGCTGCATTTCCTTTTAAATGATGACACATTAAATTAAACATCCTCATGGAAGTTTGCAGCACCTGCCTGGCAATGAAAGGCCTCGTGGTCCATGCTCTGCCCCGGCAGGAGAGCTCCAAAGGAGCCCAAACTGCACAGCTGGGGCTCCTCTGAGGGTGCCCGTGCCCTGAGCATCAGTTTGGGTTTATCCTTATCATCCTCTGCGCTGTTTGCCATCTGGATTAAAATTGATATTAAATATTTGGATGTGGTCTCAAATCCTCTTACGTTTTCTGAACACCATATTACAGGAGCTATCAATGCCACCCCTGAATACAATCACACGTGGGTTCAGGCACTCTCATTGGCTTCATTTGCCTGTTGCAAGTGCAGCCAGGGTTTGGGCTTTTGGCTGCTGACTTTATAAACCTGTGTCAATTTAGAACTTAGACTCCAGTCAGGATTGAATAAAAAGGGGCAAGTTTCTGAATTTATGGTTTTTTTCTTGCTACTCAGACACAGCATCCTAAAAAAGTAAAATATTTTGTAAATGATAATGTGCAGCTACAGTGGCTTGTCATCTCTGCCTGGCACTGTTTATATCTAGTAAGTTTGTCAGGAAAACAGTAATTTCTGTGGGGTTTAGAGTTAAATGCAGCAGGGTTCCTGCCTTTCTTGTCCCTTAGCTTGTCTCTCTCTCAACATCATGGCCATAAAGCAGAGCTGGAGAGCAGTACAAGTACAGAAACCAAAGGGAAGAAAGCTGTGGATTATTATTTGTACGGCAGTGTTGTGTGTGCTTGTAGCTGAAAAAGCTTCAGGTTTGGTTGGTGTGACCCAGGAGCACAGGAACAGTGACGAAATTGTTCTCAGGAGGGGGAAAGAGGGAGAAAAAGGAACAAACAGCACCCTGGGGTGGGGTTGGATCAGTTTGGTCTAGTGGAAATGGAAGATCTCCTTGCCCATGGCAGGGGTGGAAACAAGATCATCTTTAAGGTCCTTTCTAACCCAAACCATTCTGTGAAACTTCCCTTTAACATGTGAACTATCAGGTAGTTATAAACATAAGCAGCATAATTTCCTTAAAACTGTTCTACCAGTTATGTATATTGATTTTTTTTTCCCATGCCAAAGCAATTCAGTGTGAGTTTGAAGTAAGTAAAAATTAGGATGTGAGTGCTGTAATCTTGCTGGAACCTGTGATATTGAAGTCAGGTCACTTTTGAACTCAGTTCAGTGTCAGACAGAGTGGGGTATGCTGGCACTGTCAATACCCTCCAGTTTGATCCTGGTTTGAAGTACTTTCAGAGATGCACCAGGGTTTATTAATAAAGATTCTCTTGTTCTTTTATTGATCAGTGGTACAGATCACACCAGCACCATGAATTTACTTGTTAAGCACTAAACCACCTACATCTAAGCACTGCTTAATGAAAGGACTCTCCTGAGTCACAGATCTGGAGGGACAAAAAAAGATTAAAAGAGTGAGGGACTGATGATACAGATAGAACTGGTTGTACTTCCTACAACTAGGAGTACTTGGATGCTGAAATCCTGAGATTTAGTGCATGAAGGGAGGGAGAATCAAGGAGGGACCATGGTTTAGGGGGAAATACTTTGTCTGACCTCTGTGCTGTGCCTTGGACATCATGTTAGGGCAGTGATGTGAAAATGGAATGCATAAATTGCAATGCAGGTGTCTCTGAGCTCCTTCCTTGACCCTTTGTACATCTCTGACCTTAATCTCTGTGAGCTTGGTGCTTGTGCAGGAACTAAATAATCTGAGAGAATTTATGGTGGGGGAGGGATATAAATTGCTTTACCCTCAGAGGGAAGCCAAGCTCCTCAGCCTGTGCCCCTCAGGGTGTGGAAGGCTCCCAATGAAGGGGAAGCAGCAAGGCAGGAGCTTTTTTTCCTGACCTGTACAGCTGCAGCTGTTTGCTGTTGTTCTCCTCCCTTGCAGAGTAAATGATGTTTTATTTTCCTCTTGGAGGAGATGGGGGTCAGAATGAGCTGTTTGAGCCCTGAGTGCTGTTTGTTGTGGGCTCCAGGCCCCAGCTTGCCCACGGCCACGGCTGCTGCTGGAGCCTCAGCACAGCTCTGCTGGTTTGGAGCTCATTCAGCACTCCTGAGCAATTGTAGTTAAAACAGAAAAATGTCCTGAGCTTGAACACAAAAGATAAACCAGGAGGTGTTGCCTCATTCAGAGATCTTTGCATATAAATTTTTACTTGCTGGTCAATATTGAGGAGGCTGCGCTGCTAAACATGTCTTACATTTAACACACCAAGTGCCTTTGTCACTGAAAATACAACCAGTGTAAGCAGAGGAGCAAGAACCACAGCTTGTTTGCTCACATCAGTTTAGAAAAAAACACCAAACTTTCCCAATAATTTTACATCTCACATCACATCCCACTGATCAGGGCACTGGAGGGGGCAAGCTGCAGTTAGTTATTTTCCTTTCTCTTTTTTAAGTGTTGTATCCTGATTTTTTTTCCTGGTGTTGCAAAAATAAATAGGTTTTGGACCAGAACTGAAATTTATATTTTAAGTTGTGAATTTGCAAATATTATTGAGTATTTTGTCATTAATATTGAGCCACCTTGGCTGAAAGGGCAGGAATTGGTGTCTCTTGAAGGGCAGGCAACATTTCCACCTGTTGATCCTCTCTGCTTTAAGCCACATCTGTTGATGGAAAATCTTAATAATTTGGGGTTTCTAGAAGTGTTGCCCATTTTTAGATATTGTTTTTGTGGAGCACTGGGAACGTCACAATGCATTCTGCTAAAACTCCAATCTGACCATTACAGGCCAGGAGTGGTGAGAGCATGAACTCTTGAATTTGCACAGACCCGCTGAATCAGGCTGAGGAATTCTTGTGGCTGTTGTTTTACAGACACCACATTTACCACCTGTGCAATTTTAGTTACAGCATCAGCGATTTCCATAGCCAGTGATCCATGACAATGTCCAGAGAAAATCTAATCAAGGTGCAAACAAGGATCCAGCACTGCTTGTGGGAGCTGGCAAAGCCTCCATCCAGAGGGTTTTGGATCCTGTAAGTGCACTGAGGCATCATCAAGAAATCAATTTTTTCTTCCTTTTGGAGTTTAGCCTCTGATCAAAGAGCCCCCGTGATGGAGCAGATCCAGCAATTTCTCATCCCCTGTGTCAATGCTTTGATCTCCAATGAGTAAATGCAAAAGAGACTCTGATGGCACATCAAAAGTGCATCTTCTTGGTGTCTTGGGCAGCAGGGCTGTGTGGCAGGGATCTGCCAGCCCCTGCTCTGAGCCTCTCTGGCACTTGAGAACAGAATCACTGGGTTGGAAAAGATTTTATCATTGAGCGCAACCCAAGCCTAACACCTCAACTAAACCATGGCCCCAGTGCCACATCCAGGCTTTGTTAAACACGCCCAGGGATGGGGACTCCACTGATGTCTCAGGTTTTGGCTTTTGTATTTTTTAGATTCTGTGCTGCTTTAGTGTGTGGGTCTGGCCTTTACAATAAGGGATGGTGAGCTCTCTGCACAGAGGAGGGAGACAAAGCAATTGGGTGTCCCCTTCTCTAGCTGGGGACCAAGGACAAATGATCCAAATCTCAGGGGCAGGAGCACAAACACCGTGGGCTGGAGAGAGAAAAACAAGCAGGCATGACCTAAAACTATAATTGGACAATTAACTCCAACGTGCAAATGGAACAGAACTGACCAAAATGAGACACCCCCTGAGGGGTCATGCATTTTGGAACCATTTTGGTTCATCTTGGGTTCATTTTGGAACCATTTTGGTTCATCTTGGGTTCATTTTGGGACCATTTTGGTTCATCTTGGGTGCAGCCCTGGCTGGGCTCTTGTCCTGCCCAAGGTGGATCCATTGAGGAGATCCTTTTCATAAATCCCTGCTTTATTCTTTATCTCCGTCTAGCCTCTGTGCTAGATCAGCCTTCACAAGGCATCACCACCACCTCCTGAGGCAGATAATTCCAGTATTTTACCGCTCTTTTAGTAAAAAACTTCCCTTGCAACAGCCCCTGCCACCGACACCCCTACACCAAAACGCCAACAGCTGCACACCCACAGTGCCTCACCTTCCATCCCCCCTGAAGCAGTTCTTTGCAGTTCTTTGCACTTATTTGTGTTTATTTGCAGTGATTCTGGCTAATTCTGCATGGCTGCCCTGCTTCCCCTCATACAAACCCTGTGCATGTGGGATTTATGGCTGGTTATTTCCTCACTGTGCCCTCCCAGCTCGAGGGCACGTGGGTGTTGTGCTCTGTAAGTAAATATTTGACAAGTGGAGCAGCCAAAGGAGGTCAGATTTAAACGCACATGTGCTTTCACTGAGCTTTCAATCAGTGTCTGTGGTGAAAATAAAGGCAGAATTTCCCCAGGATCTCGTTCTCCTAACAAACTGAAAGCAGACATCTTCACATCTTTATGAACCAAAGTAGCACTTAAATGGCTGGATATTCAGACCGTGGTCTCCGGATAAATCACTGATGTGTAATTCATTTAGATTTCCTCTCCAGTCAGTATAGAGAGAGAAGGACAATTTAGCAATCCTACATTATTCATATAATCTAACTTAGACATTTAAACTCCCTGAAAAGTTAAAAAATGCAATAGAATTTCTAAGAAATGTTAATATGCAGGAGCCAAGAGTTCTGCAGTGCTGTGGTTGGAAAGGAGCTGTAGTTTCTCTGTTGTAATTGATGCTTTCTAGGGGAGAAACTTCCATTGAGAGTGGCTTTTAGTTAGCTGGGGAGTAAAAATAACCTAGAAGGCCCCATGCCTTCTTTTATCTGTTTTTGTTTCTTTTCCCTCCAAGGAAATTTTGCCTAAGAGTTCTCTTTCTTCAGTATTTACATTTAAAACAGCAAAAAAGTAATACAGATCAAATCTCTGAGTGAATCTTCCCTTTATTTTACCTTTATTATATTCTGGTTTTGGGTGTAAAAATATCAGTTCACAGAATGATAGCCGTGGTTAGACAGGGTTGGGACTTTATTTCACTGGGGATTTGGCCTCCAGTGCCTCTCACCACCTCACGTTTCCAGAGGTCACCAGTTTTATTTTGCTTTGGACTTCAATCTTTGGGCAGAGAAATCAGATATTTATTTCCTCATTACCTGTTTACAGGTAAATTTTCCAATGTTTTTGAGTCTATTTTCCCTTCAGTTCTGAAGGCAGAATGACTACTGCAGGAATGGATGGGGGGTGCCAAAATCGTCTTGAAGACAAGGAAAATTCTGGGTTTATTTTATTTACCTTAATGGTATTTCTGTATTCACCTTGCATATTGGGAAATACTTAACCCACAGACGTGACAGGCTGCAAATTCCTGCAAAGTACAGGGAAATAATGATGTTCAAGAAAGCACTCTTTGATAATTGTATTTTAAAATTAAAGCCACAGACTGTGATTCTGATATTTTTGATCATTAGTGGAGCAGATTAAAAACAAAACAAAAACATGCATCTGGGAAAGGTAATGAAATATTCTGTTTGATCTGACAATTTCCTGTTTAACACCTCCACTTTGTGGTATTGATTTCTGTACATCACTGCCTGGATAATAATGTTGTTAAATAAAACAATCCTAACAAAAGTATCAAACCACTATTTGATGTTTCTATGGATGTTAAAAGGACAACACCTCTCAAAAAACATAAATCATGTCATTGATAAGAAAGGTTAAAATCTGTTTTGATGTGTGCTCTGGGCTTTCCAGCACATTCTGGATTTCATATTGAAAATTGGTAGGAATTTTCAGGAAAAAAATGTAATTTTTATAGAGCTTTACATTTCACCAAAAATTCTGACCCAAAAACTCTCTCTAAACTCCCAACCAACCCCAGATGCTACTTTTCCAGCACATTGTCCTGCTCCCATAGAAACTCCCCAGTTAAAACCAAGCCCAGGACTTCAATCTTGCTTCTGTCTTTGGGACCTTTCAGTGTTTCTCTGGGGTGTTCTGGTAGCTGAAAATGAAATTGCTGGAATGCATGCCCTTCTTATTTTGTGTTAATCACAGGGGAAAAATACCTGTTTTCAATAAAACAGTCTTGTAATATTTTCAGAGAGTAAAAGATTTCGTGTGAATGAGACACTCCTTAATGTTCCTCATCCAGTCTCTATTCCAGAGCTGAATTCTCTGCTTGGGTCACATTTCTCCTCTCAGCCATGTGCTGTTTTTGGGTTTTCCTGTAGTAAGAGGTGTTTTTTTCACCATAAAGGACTATTTTGTCTTCTGTGTCCCTTTCCTAAGGTGTGTGTTCTCTTGGAATTTCTTGCTATTCAGGTGGAGCTGTGGAAGTTCCACAGAATTGTGTTCCCTGCACTGCTCTGTCTCTTTCTCTTTTTCCTTTCCTCCTTTTTTTTTTTTTTCCTCCTTTTTTTTTTCCTCCTTTTTTTTTTCCTCCTTTTTTTTTTTCTCCTTTTTTTTTTCCTCCTTTTTTTTCCTCCTTTTTTTTCCTCCTTTTTTTTTTCCTCCTTTTTTTTTCCTCCTTTTTTTTTCCTCCTTTTTTTTTCCTCCTTTTTTTTTTTCCTCCTTTTTTTTTCCTCCTTTTTTTTTTCCTCCTTTTTTTTTCCTCCTTTTTTTTTTTCCTCCTTTTTTTTTTCCTCCTTTTTTTTTTCCTCCTTTTTTTTTTTCCTCCTTTTTTTTTTCCTCCTTTTTTTTTTCCTCCTTTTTTTTTTCCTCCTTTTTTTTTTTCCTCCTTTTTTTTTTTTTCCTCCTTTTTTTTTTTCCCCCTTTTTTTGCCTGAGGTCACTCAGAGATCACAATAAGCTCTCCTCTCCCAGCTGTGGATGTTTTCTCCATTGATCAGTGGCATAAAGAGAAAAATTCACCTTTGTGCCATCTCTGTACCATGTAGGGCTAAGAATGAACTCTTTCTAACCAAACAGCAATAAGGGTCATCATTTCTCTTCCTGCAAGTAACAGAATTATTTACCAAATCCCAAGGTGCTGAATCCATTAAAAATGAATTAAAAGATGCAGTAGGAATCTGGACGGGGTTTTGTTACAGATCCTGGCCTGCTCTTGGACCACAATTTTCCCAATACTTGAGGTCTGGTGTGTCACAGGTTGTGTTCATGGAAACCTTCCCTGCCCCAGGGACAAGGCTCCAAAATTCAACTTCAGACTTCCATAGATGCATAAGATACATTTAGTAAGAATTAATATGTTACTGAAGTGAATAATTATTAAATAATAATTTCAAATGTGGATTTTAAACCAAAAATTCTTCTTAACAGCATCATACATTCTGGCATTTCAATCACTTCAGTAGAAGGGACACAAGGATGTGATGATTTTACTATCCAGGATTCTTTCTTGAACAGAATTTTCTTCTTCTCTTGCCAGAGCTGCTGCGGGTGGGAACTCTGGTTGGCCCAAAAGAACAATCACCTTTTGGGAAAACTCATCTTTTGGTTAGTCTTGCTCTGCTGTAAATTCAGCTGTAGCTAAACTTAAGGATTGGGAGATTTGAGGATTCAAGGACTGGGAGATACTAAAATATCCTGTTGATAATCAGAAGGGGATTCTTTTTGTAGTTTAAGTCTTAGAAGAAAACAAACATGTAAAGATGTTACTTGTGCTAGAGGATAGAATTTGCAAATTATGGGACTGGTCTAATCTGTCAAGAACAACAAAAAAATCCAGCTTTTCATGCAACTTTTCTTGAATGCCTAGAGCACAGACTGTTGGAATTATTAGAATTAAAATAATGGACTGTCTATTCCTCTTCTTCCAGCTGCTCAGTATTATGGGCATTTCTGAATATGGAAATTTTAGCAAATTCAGGCATGGAAACAAGTCTGTAAAATCTTTAGCCAAGAGACAGGCAGAGATACTGATTGCTCCAGAAAATACCTAAAAATTTATTGCTTAAGGTATCTTCCACAGGTTTTTATTGCTGATTGTTAAGAAGGGATGGGACAAAGTGAAATAGGGAAATGAGGTGAATGAGAGGTAAATTTGGTTATGCATGGCAGATTCCCAGATATTCCCCATCTCCCAGAGGTGAAGGTACAAAGAATAATCAAAGTTGATTTTCATACTGTGTTCTTTCTGTAGTAAATGAGAATTTAAGGGGAATAGGATCAGGGGTCTGCATTTTGAAATATTGTAGCAGATACTGGATGACTGTATTTTGAATCCTTATGTTAAATGAAACAGTTTGTAATAGTGCTACAAAACTTACAATAGAATTAGAATAGAATCTAGCTAATTAAGATGTTTGTCTTGATATAATTTCTTATTCTTCACTGTGTCTTTTTCCCATTACACTGCAATAGAACAGCTCTGCAGCATTTCATCAATAGGATGTAATTCTTTGTAATAGCTTAAGTGTTTCTAGATTTATCACTGAAATAAAAAAATACCACACTTCCAAAGTGAGGACATTACAAAAGGAAATGAATGGAGATTCTTTCTCCTGCATCTTTCCTTTCACAAATCCACATTGTTATTAATGCTGTGCATTAATTCCACATGACTACATCTTTTCTTCAATGAGCATGAGATGTTCACAGCTATTGTGGGGTGGCTCTATAACCAGCATTTCCAATTTCCTCTGGTCTCTGTCCTCACTGAATAAATCTCATTTCAAAGAAAGGATGCAGCGGTGCTTTAGTCTGTCTGTGCTATCAATGTCGGGTTAGACACAGTAATTCTAAAATCCAAGTGTTCTAACACAGATATTGCATAGAACAAAATCTTTGAGCATTGAGCTGGGTCACATCTCTGGAGAGTTTCACGTGCCCATGCCCACCATTAGAAACCAGTATAATGTGGAGGGAAAAGTTGCAATTCAGCCTTGTCCTCTGCCTGTTGGGCCAATATTCCCATTTTGTGGGGTTTTTGAAGGCAGAGAAGGTGCTCAGCTCTTGAGCAGACTGGCTTGGCAAGCCCTGTGATGTCTGGGCAGCAGGAGGCACACAATTTGTGCTACTGATATGCCCATATGAGGCAATCCATCCTGACCTTTTGTGCCTTCTGCACGGAATGAAAATCAGCCTAAACCTTCACAAAGCATTGCTCACTGCTACAGGAGCAGCACCAACTCTGCTGTCTTTGTGGGTTTTTTTTAATTCTTCTCAGTAGGTGCAGAAAGCTTTAAATACCTTAATGGAATAAACCCCACCTTAAAGGAATAAATTACAGGAATAGTGCAGTCTGTGAGTGCGGTGGTTACTTTATAAACACAATCCCCACTCCCCTCCAAACATTGCAGTGTACCTGCCCAGGAATCTTTTCCTTGGCTCTTCAGCTGTCAAACAGCTCAAACACAAATAATTTTGAAGATTATATCTCAGATAGTAAGGAAAAGTGTCATTTACCACTTCTTTTCCAGTTTTGCTGGACTACAGGCAAAAAGCACAGATTTCACAAATTCCCCTGTGCGTATTTTCTTGGGCTTTGCTTTTTCTTGAAATGTTAATTATGTTTCTTTGTTTTGTTGGATAAATTTTAAGCTCTGTTTGGAGTTTCAGTCAGAGCCCAAATGCACTGATTCTGCTTTAAAGGTTGCAGTGGGGTGATGTTCTGCCGGGAGAGCCAGCTCTCATTACCAAAGGCACATAATTCCTCTGCTTTTGCAATCTCTTATCAGCATAAATGGAAAAAAGAGGCTTATGATATGATCAAATATCAGAGTTAATGCTAAAATAATAGTGGAATAAGGCATGATTCTAAAAAGAAAAAGGCAAATATGGCAGCCTTACATAGTGAATACAAAGGGGGAAAAGGGTGGGTCTGCCGCAGAATTACATTGAGCCAGACCCATTGAAAATGGATTTTTTTCTTACTTTTCTGTTGATCCATTTGAGCTAAAGAAGAATGAGTTATGCTTGGCCCATGATTTCACTGCATTTTACCTCCAGCAATGGGGTAAATTGTGCATTTGCTCTACAAAGTGGCTTAAACTGGCTTGGGTTTTTTAACCCCAGTCTGTCTTGTGGTGGCATACCCTAAACAATGCAATTTTTAATTAATACCGCAGTGCAATCAATGCCCTCTCCACAATCAACTTAATGTTTAAATTAGGAAAAGGTTGATTTCTTCCTTTATTTCACACTTATCTGAAGTTAAAGACCAGGGAAATGAGGAATTCAATATTTGTCAACTGAGATAACCAGAAAACAAGAACTTCCAGCTTTAATTATTCCAGTTCCCCAGACAGAATCCCTCACCATGGGTTGGGTGCATGAGCTGAGTAGTTTGGTCTCTAATTTACAGATTGTGTGGTACTTTTGTCCCATCCCTTTTCTGGGTTTATTTGTAGTCTGGATATGCTTTCTTCCCATGGCCTTAAGTCTGGAAAGTTCCTGGAACACACAATTCTGTAATCCAAGAATTAGCACTGATGTCTTGCTGAAAATTGTTTCTGTGCTCATAAATAAAGTTATTTAGGTGGTCCAGCTTACACTTTAGTGGCAGTAGTAAATATTATAAAATACCCACCAACAATTTTATTTGGTGGGTATTTTATAATATTTACTTTCTAATTTTATAATATTTACTTATTTAATTTTATAATATTTACTTATTGAACTTTAGCGAAGTCTGCGGACACAGAGGACAGAATGAACAACCTGGAATCATTCAAATTAAAACAATTTTTATATATTTCAGTATTTTGGAAGCAAAATGTGAAATAATGGGCAAGTTTTCTTGAAAGCAGTTTTTTTTTAAACATTGCCTTCGAGACAGAAGTACTTTTTCAGGCTTGATTCTCAGTGATGTTGTGTCCTGGGCGTGAAGATGGAAAAGCAGCTGATTAAAGGCAGGGCTGGCCCTGGCTGTGAGTGCAGAAATCTCCCAGAGCAGTGCCTGGGGCTGGGGATGCCTCCCCTGCCTCTCTAACAAAGCAAAAATGGCAAAAAAGGCCTTTTTCTCCACACTTGTATGTGAAAGAACACAACATTGTCCTTGTGCAGCCTGGAAATTGCTGCTCCGAAAGCCCCAGCAATTTGCTGCAACAAAAGTTTACCTCTATCACTGCAACTTGTACCTTTTGCTCCCTTTTGTTCCCGTTTTCTACTGAAATTGTACCTTGTGGTGGTTAATTTTGGTTGTTTTGGGTGTTTGTTCTGTCCCCAGCTCCAGGCATTGCTGGGCAGTGTTCAGAGTCAGCGTTTTTATGACAAGATTGCAACCAAAGGCAAAGCAAATAGATAATTCTTATCTCTATTAGCATTCCAAGTTATTTTAGCCTGGCCTGTTTGCAGATCCTGGGACTTGTTGCTCTCCTGGAATGGGGAGTTCAAAGCAACTCTTTCCTTCTTGGTGTTATCCTAAATTGAAACTTGGTTTTCTGAATCTGGGGTTAATTCATTTGGGGCAGAGTGCTCTGTTTTCATTTCCCTTTCTTGGCACCTATGCTCATTTTACTGGATTTTATTTTTGGATTATGAGTAGCAAATGTGTTTGATAGCTCCCAGTGGAGTGAAGTACTAAAAAGTCCTAATTAATGCAGATTTGGTGCTGCTGAGTGACTCATGTTCCCTTTGAATCCAGTCAGTATTCAACTTTTAGCTGCTCTTCTTCCCAGAGGAAGATTTTTTTTAAGGCATTGCTAAGACATTTATTGCAAAAATAAACATTTTATAAATATATTTGGTCCTTTGGTCTGGCATAGTGTGATTTTTCTGGAGAGACAAGGATGTAGGTAACTGGATTTGTTATTTTTGCCTTTCTGGCTATTTGGGAACAAACTGTTTTCCCTCACTTTTGGTCACATATCAGATCCACGTGGAATATAAATAACAGAGAGGAAATCAGTTTTTTTACAAGATGTTGGACAAAACCTTACAGATGTTTTATATTTCACATTGTAGCACTTTGGGTTTCATTGCTTCTAGTTTCAATTCTCTGTTACCTCAGGAGAAATTGCTTTAAATACACATTTTCTGCTCAGAAGTTTCTCCATCTTCTACTGATGATCAAAAAATACAATTTTGGGGCATTTTATTTGTTTTTAGAAATAAACACTGACATGTATTGCAATAGTGTGTGCTGTGGCTTTCTGAAATGAAGTGTGGAACCCCAGTGAATATTCTGAGACCAAGTATTTTTGTCTCCATGCCTAAAAAAAAATATTCTTTTGAACTAAAAGTTACTGATCCTAATTTATACAATATACTGACTAGAATAAGCTATTTCTGGGCTAATACAGACGTACAGCCACTGAGGAATTGCCTGGATAAATGTAGGTTTATATCTTTTATCTGTGAAATCAAAGATCAAAATGCAAGATTTAAAGCTCAAGGACATTCTGTGGATTTGTGACATTTCCTAAAGGAGCTGTAGATAATAAACCTGTGACTGGATTAGTACAATGAGGCCCATTGTAAATGCAGAATTTTCGTGTGTGACACAGAGAAAACCTTGCCCTCAGTATTTTCAATGATACTTGAAAGAAACACCTTTGTTCAGTCTCCTTGTTTGACAGCTCAGAAGGAGTAAAACCCACTCCCAGCCATAATTCTTTGTAAAGGGTATTTGAAAGAGCTTGTCATGATATTGTTTGAAAAATATCACAAATATCTGCGTGCGCATATAAATATATGTAGTGCTGTGCATAAAATTTCCCTTCTGTCTCAAGGTGTTTTATGTAGTAACTTTTATTTATTGCTTACCATAAAAACTACCTGTAAACACTTGTTGCAGTTATTAACTTGAAAGTTTGTAAGAATCTACCAAAAAAAAGCTATTTTTGGGAGAATAAGCCTATAAAACACACGGAAGAATGTCTGTTAAATAGGTAAAAACCCATTAAAAATACAGGTGGATATTGCAGTGACTTAATGACTTGGAAGAAAAGAAAAAAAAATCTATTTGCATATTCTGCAAGTGAATTAGGAGTAAACTTTGAAAATGTCACAAAGCAGACTGTTATCAATATATATCAACATCCTCGAGCTACTGGCTGGCAATAAATGTCAGGAGGAATTTTTATGGCTTTTTACAGCTTATCTGCAATTTGTAATAAGCTTTGTGCACGGCCCATTGTTTTACGAGGGGGACAACTGGCACTGGGGGATGTCAGGAATTCCAGCAGCTCCTGCCTCTGGACGGGGCCCTGGAACTCGCTGCTCTCGTTACTGATCCTTTACCTTTTTTAATTAATTATTTAACTTGCATTTTTGATGGCCTCATTATCACCCCGCCATTTCATTAACTAATCATGACAGGATTGCATTTTATGGCTCTGCAGGCAAGGGAAGGGGAGGAACCAGAGGAACCAAGCAGAGCCTGCAGCACTCTGAATTTTATGCCATTAGAAATCTTTTCATCTTTCTCCCTCTCTTTTTATTTTATTTTATTTTTTTTTTATTTTAAACAGAAGAGAAAAAAAAATTAATTCTTTCTCAGAATGATTCATACCCTGTGGATTTTTCCTATTAGGCAATGAAGCTGTGATATTAAGATTGAGTATATAAATAATTCTCATAATTCACACAGAAGAAAGAAATAATTACCTCTGAACATTTCATTATGAATGGAATTCTGTCAAAAACTTTAAGAAGGGAGCATTAATACAAATTAAGGTTTTAGGGACTCATATTTTAAATACTTAATTCTGGATTTTATTTAACTTTTACCAGACCAATAAGAAAATTTTTTAATCAGCAAAATGAATTGCTGAGCTAGAAAAACATTAACCATAGAATGTAAAATTCCTGTGATGAACAAATATTTTATATTTTATGATTTCTGTCATTGCAGAATGGCTGAACTTTGGATGAAAAGAGTTTATTTGCTTTCTTTGCATTCTCATCTCTTTATTTTGCTCAAAAAAGCAAAGCTGGAAAATAAGCCCAGACTGAAAAGGATGGCAGAGTGCCAGCATGGCACGCAGGGGAAAAACAAACTTAAAGTCATTGGGAAGCTTTAGGACTAATTCCACCACAGAACAGACTTTTGAAGATATTCCAGATAAAATCTTGGAACAGATCATGATATTTTCATTTTTTTAATGTGCGTAATAAAATAAAAATACAGACATCCATTTCCACGCTACAAAGATTTACTCCAGCTCTAAATTAACAATAACTGAATAAGGCTGGGGAGCATTATTCCCTTTCCCCAAGAAACAAGAGCATCATTTTGAAGTTATTAAAATGAATGTCAGTGTTTGACAATGAAACCCCCACATCTGCAGCGCTGCAGATTGGTCTGAAGTGAATAAAGTGGGAAATGTTTGATCGGAAAACTTGGACTTGATCTGGGTCACAGAAGGGTTTGTTCTACAAACATCTCTTATTTAATACTGCCCCAGTCCAGGGGGTGGCCTGGAATATCTGAAACTCAGCCCAAAGGCAGCTGCATGTCAGAAATCTGCCTGACATCTTGTGAAAATATCTCATTTATTGATAGCAGCTGCCAGGTTTTGCAAAAGTGGGAGAAAAGTTGAACAAACCAGCTCCAAGCAATGCTTGTTATTTAAAATAAGGGGGGTTGTATAGAAATAATGTTATTTTGAGACCCAAATTTATTTTCAAACCACACTGGATCATCTCATGTTAATTTACGTGGGAAAATGCAGACAAATGTATAAATATATATATATATATATATGTATATATACACACAGTCTTAAACCACAAATGTTTCACAAGTTTTTAGCATTTAAGTGCCATGGGAACTTTAAGGGAAAAGAGGATTGGGGACTTTTGCGTCTTTTAAAAAATTATCTCACAAGTGTGAACTTTGTTGTGCATTACAATAAGCTCTTTGATGAATGTTAACTTTATTTCAGCTTGCTAGAAACTTTACCTGATTTCCTGGTAGTCTGAATCTTTCCATTTATGATGGCACCTCAATTTTTGGGCTGCTGTAACTTCTGTAATCAAAGTATCTGAATCCAGATTTGAAGCACAGAGGAAAGCCAAATTGATAGAATGGTGACCATCATTTAATCTATTGAGCATTTTGGTTTAATAAAATGGCATAACTCCCTTCATCTAAAATTTATCTCGGGGGTTATATTTGTCACGTGAAAGGTGTTGAACAAGCAAGCCAGTAATTTCTGATAAAATGCTCGTTGTGTGCTGTGGCTACTTTATAAAAAGTTGAAATCTCGTTAATCTTGGGATTTGAAGACTCACAGCTGGGTAAATTCAGAGCAGATCTTTTTTTTTGCACTGTGTCTCTACAGAGACATTGAGGAAAACAGAACAACCTGCCCAGCTCCTGTGGGCTCTCCTGCCCTGCCCTTCTGCTCCCTCCTGCCTGGAGCAGCTGCCACACCACAAGAATTGAATTCCTCACCTCTGGGACCTTTTCAAGAGAAATCCCAGCCCCATTTTCACTCCGCCGAGAGACCCCTCAAGCTGCACTTTCTGTCCAAGTGAGGGAAATTCGGAGCGTGCTGAGGTTGGGAGCACGGGCAGCAGATGTGAGCTGTGCTTTCAAAATCCAGCCTGCTCATAAAGTGGGTTCCTCGAAGTGTTGGTAATGTGTCATGGTTAGGGAAAAGTCAGAAATATCTGTTTTGTTCTACAACATGCTGGACCTTGTTTAAAGCATCGCAGGGCCTTGGAATGAGCTTGATTTCTCAGCTGTAGTCAGAGGAAAAAGCTGCAGCTGGCATCTCATGAGCAGGGGTGTGAATTAGTAATAGAGGTTTTCTCAGCCAGTCTTTGAGAGGAGCATCCTGGAATATTTCCTTACTGCTGGAACTCTTAAAGAGAAGTCACTTGTGTGTGCTGTATTCGTAATCCATGAGAAATAGTTTAATAAATTAAAGGCTTCGTAAGTCTTCCTTAGTCTTTAATAATTAAAAGAATTTTTAATTTTCTTGGGAAGTAATGGGAATAGACAAAGCAGGCAATGGATGGAATAAATCAACATGATGAATTAATTAATGGTTCACCAGGGATCTTAAATTAGGTCACCTCTTAAAATATGTCAGCTGGTTATTTGCTTAAAGCTCATATTGGCCATACCTGGGAGAACTTTTCAAGCCTCAAAATCTCTCCAGCAAAGGCCACCCAGAAACAGCTCAGGGGCATCATCTGGAAATAAGATTAAAACAAAGGCAAAGCTTGCTTAGTTTTTCTTCAGAGAATTCACAATAAAGCTGAAGCTACATCCAGCATTTGACTCTTGGTTCATCTCACTTGAAGAAAAAAGTTCTCTCTAATCTTACCCCTTGACTTTCCAAGTGCACATCCATCATGGTTTTCCTGCTCTTCTGAGCTGTTTCAGATCAAAAGTGTGACTGGAAGTATTACAACTGGTATCTGTGAAGCTTTTAGCTGTTGTCAGCCTGTGAGTCCCTCTGGAGTTACTACAGGAAACCAGTTCTTATTAGCACCATGGAGGCATGAAAGTATGAAAGGCTCCTTAATTATTGATTTAATAGGATTCTCTTCCACAGGAAAACTTGACTTAGCCTATTTTTCAGTACTCTGGATCTGTCCATAAATGAATTCCAAGAGGATTGTATTGTTATCTTATAATTAGACTTCTCAAGGGTTTTTTATGTTTTTCTGTTCAGTTTCCAAATGTATTTTGAATGCCTGTTGTCTCAGGCAAGTGGAATGATCAGCACGGTCCTAGGAATGCTATGGAGAAGCACAAAATTCCATTTTGGTGCTTGGTTATTTGGGTCAGGAGGTGCTTGGTGTTACCTGTAATTGCTCTCACTGAAATGGAAAGGGTTTTTTGTGTCCTTGTCCTGTTGTATTCCAGTCTCCTTCCAGGTGTTCCAGGAAGGGATTTTATGTAGGTGTGTGGTTTTTTAGGTTGGCTATTATAAAGTGCCAACTTAATTTTTAAAGTAAACTTTATATTTGCCTCTGAAAGGTGGAACAACTTCGTTCTAGAAACATTTTCTTGAAAACCTTTTGTATTTTAGAACCATAGCTTGCTTCCTTTTCTGAAACTTGATCTATTTCTTGCTGCATATTTAAAAGCACACAGTATTTTTGGTCCCTCAACAGATGTTAGTTTTCTTCTGATCTCTTGCAGACATCTGGAAATAATGTCATTATGAAATGTAACTAATTCTCTGTACCCAAAGTCTGGTCTGAAATCCTGCAGAGATGCATCTGCCACATCTGCACTGTATTGGGAGCGATTCATTGGGAGTGTTCTAAACCTGGGCTGGTTCTCAGTGGTGTGGATTGCCTCAGCTGCCCTGCAAGGGAAGTGGGATCTGCTCTGTGCTGGCAGATCTGCCCCAGCACAAGGCTGAGGGGACGTGGGGCAGCTCCAGTGCAGCAATACAGTACAGAGAAGTCCTGTGGGTGAAAATTCTGGTGATGCCTCCTTTGGTCCAGCCAGCAGAATCGGGAAGATCTTCACCTGAAGCCATTGATTCCTCATTCTTTCCTTTTTGCACTTTTACAATACTTTTCCTTCCTTTTTTCCCTTCCTTTTTTTTCCCTTCCTTTTTTTTCCCCTTCCTTTTTTTTCCCCTTCCTTTTTTTTCCCCTTCCTTTTTTTTCCCCTTCCTTTTTTTTCCCCTTCCTTTTTTTTCCCTTCCTTTTTTTTCCCTTCCTTTTTTTTCCCTTCCTTTTTTTTCCCTTCCTTTTTTTTCCCTTCCTTTTTTTTCCCTTCCTTTTTTTTCCCTTCCTTTTTTTTCCCCTTCCTTTTTTTTCCCCTTCCTTTTTTTTCCCCTTCCTTTTTTTTCCCCTTCCTTTTTTTTCCCCTTCCTTTTTTTTCCCCTTCCTTTTTTTTCCCCTTCCTTTTTTTTCCCCTTCCTTTTTTTTCCCCTTCCTTTTTTTTCCCCTTCCTTTTTTTTCCCCTTCCTTTTTTTTCCCCTTCCTTTTTTTTCCCCTTCCTTTTTTTTCCCCTTCCTTTTTTTCAAGAAAGGCATGGGTCAAGGCTGACTCAGTTCTCCCCCTCCCTGTTTAGAACAGAACCCTCTCAGAACTTTCTTGTAGACATCGAAGCCCCTTCCCCAACGGAGATTCAAATAAAAGGAGAAGAGTTTTGGGGTCAGAACAAAGTTCCAATCCAGCCCGTCCCTGGCTGAGCTCTCTGCTGCTCACTGCAGGGAGATGAGTGCTGGCATCACTGCTCCGTTGTTATCCCAAACAATTCCTCTTTTTCCTGCCAGATTTGGGGTGGTTCTTTGGGAACTGCTCTGTGCAAGGGCAGTGTGATGCTGGGCTGGAGTGTGGGGTTAACAGGGACTGTGCTGCTGCCTTTTTGGAGTTACCACCAGGTCCTGGAGCAGCAGGAGCCAAAGGGATCGAATCTTCAACTGATAAATTTCAATGCCTCTGAATTCCAGTGAATTTGGGGACCTTTGCCTCTACTCATTTTTTCATTCCTAAGACCTTTTCTGAAGATGTAATTATGAACATGGTATTTTCAGTTAATATGTGAAATTTGGAAAGCTTTCTATTTGTTCTTTTTGTAAATCAATTGAAGTAGAAACTGGTTCATTAATTTGATTTTAAAAAAATCACTTAAATACACTTAAAAATTAATGTAACCTAACTTCTTCCGTTAATCTTAAGCAGCATTAATGGGAGAGTGCACAAAATAATGTGGTTTTGTGGGGATTTTTTGCATTTTTTTCCTAGATTCTCATAAATCTTAGGTAAACACAGAAATAAAGCTGTAACAATTTATATCCTGGAAGCTGGAATGAAAGAAATCTGAAAGCAGTGGACATAAGACTTTGCAGGGCACAGGTGAGCTGTGTATATCCCATTTTTCATGGGAACTTCCATCAGCAGGTCTGTGCATGTGCCTCACTGGATGATTGCCGGGCTGAAAATTGTGTTTCACAGATACAGGGTGGATTTGTTTGTAGGATTAATCTGGCCCCTTGGGCATCTTGAGCATCAGGTAGGGCTGCTGGGGTTTTTTAATGGCATGTCTTGGTCATACTTCAGAGAGGATGGGATTAGTTGGAATATCACAAGAGTGTTGGTATAATTCATGGAAAAGTGCACTTTTTCTAAAGTGTACTTTCACTTTCTAGAAAATATGTCAGACTGCTGTTCTAAAAGGCATTTTTTGTCAGCAGTACTGATGGCAAATGTAGGAGTCTGCTTTGCTGAATACTCCATTTAAAGGATATTTAAATGCAGAAGTAGGGAGGAATTGATATGCAAAAGGATCTCATTCAATAACTTATAATCAGAACAAAACCGCCGCTGATTACCGAGCTCCCGCAAAGTCCTTCAAGGGCGGAAAGAGCAGAAATTTCTGCTGTTTGCAGATTTATCTAGCACTCAATCATTGGGGATCCGTTTGTAAACAGATTGTTTAAAAAAGCAGTTGGTGGATTAGCTCTCCTTGTTCGATGCAAACCCACAAATGTCACCCTGGCGCTGGCGGCCCCGCGAGGCGGAGGGAGAGGCGTCGAGGGCGTTGTTTGATATCCGACATCAAGCACAGCTCTGACAAGGAGCTGGCAGGAAATTGGGTTTGACAGCTCGTCACCAGCGCAAACCAAGACAGAATGAGGCCTTGCCAAGGATGGGGTGCAAGGCGCTCGCCGTCGCGCTCCTGAAGGTGACATCGCTCACGGTGACGCCCAAACGCGGTTCAGGGGATGAATTATTGATGGCTGTCAGCTCCTCACGAAAACAGGGGCCTACCTGTTGTCTGTGTCGCCTCTGGCTGGAGCAGGGATCTGGAATTAAACACAGATTTTGCTCTCTTGTGTTTCTGTCACTCCTCCTGGAGACAGCGCCGGTGTAGAGATTTGCAGGGCCGTCGCTTGGTTGTGCAGGGATTGCTCTGGCACAGAAGATATTTCTGGGGGCTTGTTGCTTTGTCTTGATTTGGTTGTTTTGGGTTTTTTTTTTTTTTTTTTGTGGATTTTTTTGGGTTTTTTTTTTTGTTTTTTTTACTAATTAGCATAGAAGCTCTTCAAAAAACGTGCTTTGCTTTGTAGTGCAGTATAGCTCCTCAGACTGCAGTCTGCCCGTCTGCAAATCAGCTGCGAAAAAAGAGCTGAGGAAGCAAAAATGATGACTTTAAACTGAAGGAATGAGAGTGCGGAGACTACAAGGGAGGGAAGATTCTCTGGCAATTTCAGATTTAATAATTCATGTTTTAGAAGTCATGGATGACCAAGCATACACGATTTGTGTGATATGTACTGTTCAAAAGGCCATCCATTACAAACTCAGGATAACTCTGGATCATGTAGGACATCACAGAGTTCCAGTTCAGGGCTGGAGTTCTGTTTCTTGTCTCTTTTCTTCCTCCCATGCCCTGAGATAAATGACTAATGTACACAGAAAGGTTGCTTCATTTTATGTTGCCAAATTTTATAAGACAAGTGATCTCTCTTCTTTAAATGTGGTTTTTATTCCATTCATTAATGAAAAATAATGAGCAGTTTTATGGAAATGAGCAGGAAATACATACATAATAATAACTAGATGTGAAGTTGTGTGGATATTTCTGAACAAGAAAGGGTTTAGAAAATAGAAATGGAGAAATTTTGCAAAATTGCTTTTTTTGTGTGCAAGCCTGGCTCTGGAAGGGATGCTCTGCTCACAGGTTTTCTTCTGTTCATTTATTCAAAGCATCTGGTTTGTGGCCATTGCCCAGATTGCTGGCACCAGCTTTGCCTGGCAGCACCATAAGGGCAGGAACTGAAGGGATTAAATGACCAATTAAGGATTTCCTGAGTGCGTCAGGAACTGGTAGAGAACTCTTCACCTTTATTGAGAGATCTCTCTTATCATGCTACCTTCAGCAGATATTTTACCTTGAACTTGGCTCAGGATCTCTGTGTCACAGTGTCTTAAGGCCACCTAATGCTGTATCATAATTTTTTTCTCTTTTTTCTGGTGTACATTGAAAATGAAGCAGAATTATTTTGAATTTATTTGACTTCACGTGGTTGAGACCTCACACCTCTCTGTAAAAATGGAAATCTTGGGAGAAAAATAAAGAATTAGATTTCTTTGTCAAGTGATTGGATGGATCTTAATCAGAAAGCTGATGGGTCAGGCAGTATGAATTTTGTAAATGGTAATTACTTCTTGATTAGGAAGCAGGAGAGAGAGGAAGTGGATCTGTCCAAATTAAAAGTAGCCCATTGGTGTAGGTTTGATCTGAGGGCTCATATTCTATGTAAAAAGAACTGTAGAAGCTTGTGCTTTAAATGCTCAGCAGTGAACCATTTTATTATATATGGGGTGTACATATTTACATAAAAATAAAATTACAGAGATCCTGTTAAATTTATCTGAGAGCATAAAAAGCGGTCTTCCCGCAATAAAATGTTTTGAGAATGAGTAATAGCACTGTTTAGATGAGATTCTAAAAGCCTTTAGGATTATCCAACTTCCATTTAAATTATGTAGTAACTGATGAGGCTGCTATCAGAATCAGATTTTTCTCTGCTTACTGATGCTAAGACAGTTCTCCTCAGCATGGTGTCTTCAAGCTCTCACTTATTTAATGATTCATTGTTCTAGTCAGGAAGGAAAAAAACCCAAAGCACAAAATAATTACCTGACAGCTTTTTGAAATTAACTCACTTGGGATCTGAAGATTGCAGCAATAAATTACATATTGTGGATTCATTCCTCTCCGTTTCTACTCCTGCCTTTTTCTGTTGTGATGTTGGTGTCATGAGTGAAATAACCCAAAGGACTGAAGGCTGCCAGTAAAATTCCTTTGGATGGAGTCCTGATTAGATCCAACCCTGCCCTTCATCTCCTGTCAGGAGCCTGAGCTGCTTTTGAGCAGGGTGGGAGTTCTCAGCCAGCAAGAACTGAGCTTTGTCTTGTGAGGGAAATCGTGCTGGATTCTGATCTAGCCAGGAGGAAATTCCTTTTTGCCCCAAAATAAAACTCATTTGAATGACCACATCAAAAATAGGGGATGCTAGGCTAGACCTCAGAGAATCACGGAATCAGAATAACGAAATAGAAATTCTGAGTTAGAAGGGATCCAAAAGGATCCTTAGGTCCAGTTTTTTACTGAATGGGCCTTACAAGGAGTGAATCTGCAACCTTGGAATTTAGCACCAGAATTTAGTACCAAACTGATCTCAGAGAGGCTGGATGGGGTTGATTGAAACTCTGCCCTAAATACTGACTAATCATGGAATTAGAGGGGCTTTGCCAGGGTCCTGAGTGCATCAACTGAGGGCACAGCTCTGCCAGCCTTCCTGACTCCCTCTAAATTGGCTCAGAGTGAAGGAAAAGATGGGCTGTAGGGGGGGAAAAAAAAAAATATTGTTAGCAAAATAAACTGTGGAGGCTTGCTCAAGATGCTCTAACTTAGAACTCAGAGGTCACTCTTTTTAAGAACCCATCTTGGGAGAGTGTCAGACAAAGGCAGTGCACAGGAAAGGTTTCCTTGTGGAGCTCTCCCACCCAGAGGAGAGCAGATGCTCCCAGAACAGCGTCAGCCACCGCTGAGTATCAATAATGCATTGCAGCAGGTGCTGCAGGCTATGAGAGCTCCAATAGATCTGAACAGGCAGCTCCTGCCTTTTACTGAAGGAAACTCTGAATTATGGATGGGAACAAATGATGCTTTCTGATGGCAACATTTCAATGAAAGAACAAATAGAGTTCTGCAGGAGCACAGAGGCCCTTGTGCAAGGTTTTCTGAGGAAATATTGGAAGACGCAAATTTGGATAATGAAGTGATCGTTTATAATGAACTGAGAGTGCTCCCCCAGATCTCCTATTGTGGCAGAAATGCATGTCAATATTAATCTGCAGTTGGGAACACTTTTGCTCCCAACTTGATCTGCAGAATTGAGGCTGCCCACTTTATAAAACGGTCAGCAGCAGTGAATCAATGCTGAGAAGCAATTCATAGCAGTCAGGATGGATTTGTGTTACTCTCCGGCTGGGGGATGAGCTCCTTTAGAGGAAAAAGCTGCTCTTATTCTCTCCAGTGAGCCTCAGCCTTTACTAAAATAAACCTTTTCTCAAAGGAGAGGGCAGAGAAGATTCCTTAGAGAATCTCTAATTCTGATCCACTTCGAGTCACTTCCATTTTCTTCCTGGAGCACAGAGTGAATCGTGCTGCGTGTGAGTCCTGTGACTGCAGCATTCCAGGGCAAGGTGCCTGGGGATTGGGAGGAGTGTCTGCCTTTTATTCTGCACTTGTACTTCTGAGGCTCTATCACATTTTAGAAAAAGAAATTTTTCACAGCTGAGCAATTGCAAGAACCAAAGACGAAAAGCAGCACTTCGGAGGGTTATTAGGGACAGCATCAATAAATAGGGTTTTTTTCTTCCCAAACACTTCTAAATCACATCTTATGATATTTCAAATTAATGAGAAAAAAAAAAAAAAGACTGAATTAAGGGAATTTCTTTTAACGGCTTTAGATCAGGTCTGAGTATGAAGCATTTCTACAATCAGGCATAAATAGGAATCAGGGTGGGTGGGGGAAAGATTGGAAAAGGGCAGCTAAAAACTCCACTGGGCTGTAGCTCTTGAAATATGGAAGATATCACAAAGATTAAAACAGCTACTTAATTTCTGTCAGCAACTGTTGCCTTCAGCATGTTGAAAGGAGCCCTATTTTTGGTAATAGCCAGCAATGCATTTGATGTATGCTAATTATCAGGCTGTCTTGGAGGCATTTGGAGAAAACAGTGCTACATGTAAAAAGATTAAACAGGAAATATTCCAATTTTCATTACTGCTGGTGATTTTGAATGCTGGACAAAGTGGCTGGTTGGTATATAACAGAGAAAAATATCAAACCCTGAACTGCAGAATCATTGCTTGGGGACCTGGAAAATTTATCACATAAAATTCTAAGTATCTCCCCAGTCCAAAGGCTTTTGACCTATGAAATTGCTAATCCCATATCAAATTCGAGTACTAACAACTGGGAGATGGAAATATATAATGGAAATTCATACATGAGGAAAAGCATAAAATTGATGGGTTTACAAAGTTAACGTGTCCAGTTGAAGTTACATTTCTTGGATAAGAAAAGTGCATTTTTAAGCAAATACAGAGATATTATTTGCCTGATTTTCTGAAATACATCTCAAGGTTATGGGTGGAAAGTGATTTGTTAAACTGAAGAAAGAAAAGTTTAAAACTAGGATTGATTATATGGTAGACAAAAATGGCTTGCATTAAAATGCAGAGTCTTGGACTGAAAGAAAGGTCCTTTTTAAAGATCTATGTGTAATGTCTTCTTTATTCCCTTGGGTTGCCTTAAATGAAAATGTACAAAATCAGGTTTTAAAAACCATGATGCTTTGAAGCATAAGTACCAAGAGAGTCCAGAATCAATGTTGGTAGCATTGAGATAAAATTTAAAACCATTAATTGATTAATTGTGACTTGTCCTGTTCCATAACTATGCCATAAGATCACAACTGAAACTTTTGGTACGCAACGAATTTTAAACCACAAGCTTTCTTTTTTATTTATTTCTTTAACTCCAAAATAATCTGCAAATGAATTGAATCAAAACGATCTCACGCAGCTTGAATATTGAAATTTTTACTGTCGTCCTGGTTCCTCATTGTACCTTTACAGAGGTCTCCTGGTTATCATTTTCATTAGCAGCAGCTGCTGAGAGGAGTGAGGGTGACAAATGGCTGAGATCTTTGTGCCAGGAGTGCCAGAGCTGCCCCTGAGCAGGCAGGTGCTGCTCTGTGGGTGCAGCAAAGTCCTTCAAGCCCTCCTGATAGAAAGGCAAGGGTTTATAACCATCAATTGTCACTAAAACACCTGCTGGGTTCCAGCTTCTGCTGCCTGGGTATTTTTAAAAATTACTGATGGTTTAGTTTTTGATAGAGAATAGATGGTGTGGGCTGGAGTTTCCTTTGCAGAGGTGTTGTTTGCAGTCAGAATCACTCCCTTGCATGCACTTTGCATTTCGCATATTAATCTTAAATTGAAAAAATTGACAAATTGAACGATGGCA
Organism: Melospiza melodia melodia; assembly: GCF_035770615.1. Lineage (NCBI taxonomy): Eukaryota > Metazoa > Chordata > Aves > Passeriformes > Passerellidae > Melospiza > Melospiza melodia. The sequence goes on along the minus strand of NC_086209.1, from coordinate 17,375,654 downwards.
GAATTGGTAGAAACTCACTGGGTTTGCTTTCATGGAATGGTGCTTCAGTCTTTGATGGTGTGGATTTGATTTTTTTCCTGTTGGTTTATACAAGCGAGCAGTTTTGGCAAGAATGTCTGACAGTTTTTGATTCACAAGATTGCACTTGTTCGTGAGCCTTAAAGTACAGGAAATTCCTGGTGCCTACAGGTGGAGTGAACAGCCATGACACACAGCTGGAGGCCAATCAGATGGCTCAAAAAGCTGCTCCCAATCAGTGTGTTCACTAAATCAAAAATATTTACCCTGGGAACCTCCTACCCTTGGCCATTGCCTGAAAATGGACACAGGAGGAGCCCAAAGGACATGGAGAAATGGATCAGATTGGCTAAAGAGAGTGTTTTCTATTTAGCTGAGACTGTGAGCTGCATAGACAGAGGTGTTTTTATTTTTTTAGTTGCCAATCAGAGTCTAACAATTAAATGAAAGTGTTAGATTCCTGAAAGGTTTTTCTGTCTAGGTGGTTTATGAGATGTTTTACCTTATTCTTTCTCCACCATCAGACAAAACCAGGAATGGGAGGGGGTAACCTTTTAGATGTCTTGGAAGAATTGGGCTCATCACAGCCTAAACCTAAAAGGACGTAACAAAAAGTGAAGATATTTGATAAATACAGCCAGAATTCAACATCTGATAGTATACTTTAGAAAACCCCCAAACCACTATCTTCACATGCCTGTCATTTGTTTGAGCAGTGCTGAAATGCTTTATTTTGACCTATTTTCTGATGTGCTTTGTATCTCAGAGTGCTGATAGTGAGTATTTGCATTCATGCTTTGGCTGTATGACTAATTGAAGAAATTTGTAATCTTCTCATCTCATGTTGGCATTACATTACATTGTTTCATATTAAATATGCGGCCTCCTTTAATCTGTGGGTTGCAGATGCTTATTTCCCTCCACATTCATGGTAGTATTATCCTATTAAGGGTATTTGTGATTTACGATTGCCTTGGTAAAGGCCATCTCACAGCAACATGCACTGCCACGTTTGGCTGGAAACGGGAATTTGTTTTACTAATATGAAGCATGTTTATGGACTGCTGTGCTAACTTATCAAAGTGCCTGGTGGAGCAGCAGCTATTTGGGGTTTTTCTGCCTGGTGGAGATTTAATGGTGTCAGATTTAGGGAGGGGAATCCTGATCCCTGCTCTGGGGTGTGTGTCCAGCCCTGGATCCTCGGGACAGCAGGGACAGGAGATCTGGAGAGGGGCCAGAGGAGGCTGAGAAAAGATTGGGGACCAGAGGGGTTGGATTTAAACACCAAACCGAACATCAGCATAATAACACCCTGAAATTGAGTCAAACTCTCAGCAGTGACCCCAGTTCTGCACTTACCTCTTTCTATCTATTTGGTTGTCTCAAAACTTAACTAAAAAAATCCCCAAACAAATAAAAAAATCCTACCAAAAACCAGAAGTCAATTAAAAAAATAACAAGAGTTTTTATAACGGTTGTCCACCGAGGACACGTACAATTGTTTGTAAGTTTAGTAAGATCAAAATTATTTCCTTTACTACTAAGTTAGTTCATGATTGATCACAATACTCTGGGATCTAATCAATACAGTCAGAAATGGAAAAAATAATTTAGAAGTAAATAATTTTTTAAGTAATTTTTTTAAAAGTTAGTAATTTTAAAAAGCTTGTTTATTCTTGTGAATAAGGTGAAATTTGGCCTCTTACTAAGGTGTTAGTAATACATAAAGGAATACTTTTTTAATTTTAAAACCCTTTTCTTTTTTTCTTTAAAACACCTTCAGAGTATAGGAAAAGATAATAGATATATAGCCAAGAGACTGAAACAATCTTAAATCCAGTCAAGCAACAAGCCACGAGGGCCTGGCCATTCTGGCTCTTTCTGAGCAGAGAAAAGCAAGCAGTGTAAGTCAGGATAAATAATTTACAGCACAGAGTGTCCCCTAAGATGCAGTCAGATTTCAGGAGGTGTCAGATAGCAGATAGCTGCACTGATTTAGAATAGAGCACAGTAGGATCCAGGCAGGCGTTTGCTGCTGAATAATAATCACACCAGGAGGCTACACAGCCCCAGGAGGTTCCTGTGTTATCTTCAACAAAGCACGTTCAGAGCCATGTGAGAGACAGGGCTGGTGCCATCCTCTGAGCTGAGCCTGGCAGGGTCCCTGGCATTCTCCTCTCTCTGTGCAGGGGGAGAATTCTTGTGCCATTATGAGTAAAGGGTGCATGCAGGGCCACTGCATCCTGGCCCTGGTGCTGCACCAGGTGTGTCCCCTGCTCTGTCCCCTGCTCTGTCCCCTCTGTGCCATGGGGTGCCCAAAAAGGCTGCCTGGAGCAGAGGCTGGGCACAGGTAAAGGAATAAAGTGGGGATTCATTAAAAGGAGTTCACAGGGTGCACCTTGGGCACTGCAGGGCTACACCCTGGGTCAGGGGTTTTCACACTTTTATCACTTTTGGTCCATTTCCATATTGGGGTTCATTGTCCAGTTCCAGCCCCAGGTTCTGCATCCCCACCCTCTAAATTTGCTCTCCTCCATGCCCTGCTGTTTGCACTTTTTGGGCTGAAGATGCCATGGTGTCCTTGGTTCTGGGCTTGAAAAAGATTGAGCTGTGAGGAGAGCTGCTGACACTCTATATCAATTTCAGAGTCACACACCAATGCAGTACAGAATCTGGAAAATATAAAAGCTGGAACTTAAGGCATCACATGAGCCCCTGAACCTTTGCTAGGCCCGCAGGTAAAAACTCCTCTGTTCATTTCCTGCCCAAAATCACAATATTGGCCTCTTCAGACTTGTGTCTGGGAGTTGGCAGTGTAGATCTGAAACAGTGAAATAAGGATGCAATTTATTAATTCATAATTTCCTGTTCATATATAAATAGTATCCAAAAATTCCCACTCTTTTAGCACAGATAAGTAAAACTGTAGTAAAAGATAATTCAGCATTTGGTATCTTTAGCTTTAAGGATAACCTAGCAGAATTATTTTCACTTCTGTCTTCTGTATTTCTCTGGATGTTAGGCAGGATTTTGAACACTATAAATTGGATTTTTCAACAGAAGAACAACAGGCATTGAAATATTTAGTGTTTGAAGAGTCAGTGCGTAACAGATGCTTTGCAAAATTAAGTGTTTGGGCATATTTCAGAATTGATCAAAATACTGTTAGTTTTTCACTAAATCTGAAGTTTCAACAGACTGTGATGCCAAGCATTTGTCAGTGAAATTAGTTCAGTGCAACCATTGGCTCTGTGGTTTTTCTGTCAGGAGACAGTGAAGACCAACAAATTTTAATTAGCATTCATACTTAAATTTAGTCTGAATTAATGATCAGTGAGAGAAACAAATGTGCTTGTAGTCTGTTTTGGTATATTACAGACAAGACTTTTATTCCTAATTTGTCATCTAAAATATACTTTATCTGTTGCTTGGACTACTTGAGGACTTGGCAACATCATGATTAATCTTGTTCATGAAGAGATTAGAGAGCCTGAAAATACCTTTTGGAAATAATTGTGACACAAGTCTGCTATTAAATAAATAAAGCTTGGCATGTCAAGTGAATTGTAGTTTGTTGGTTTTAGGTCAATAAACATATAGAAAATGTTCTAGTCAGGTATTTAGTAGTTCTATGGCCCATTCATTCCTCCTAAAGGCAATTTTAATTCCTTCTCACACAGAAGTTAAGTATTGTAATGAATAGTTTTCATAAGCTCTTGAGCAGCAATAACGTGGATATTGAACACTAGAAATAGTCTCAAACCATGCAGGAATGACTCTGAAGCCATCACTCTTGGCAAAGCTGGTGGGTGGGTTCAGAAAATGCAGTTTGAAGCCCTGGTGCAGGTACAGAACAGCTCAACAGGGTTTGTCAGGAGCTGAGGTTTTGCTGTCACGGACATCCTGCAGCACAAAAGCAAAGAGAGGAAAGATAATGTGAGATAATCAGCTGAGGACTGGTTATCAGAGCACGACCTGGTTTCACATCACGGAAAGAGAAACTCAGGGATGGGCAGCTCCACTGGTGGGGCTGTGCTCAGGAAGGAATCCTCATCCTGCAAACCTGGGCTGGGAGGTTTTGGTGATGCCCAGCTGTCTTACACTGCTAAGGATTCTTGGGAAAGTTGTCTGACCTTCATTTGCCAAGAGTTTGGGTAAATTAAAACAAATGAGAAAGGTGTTAAAGGTCACGGGGGTTTGCCTCTGCAGCAGGATTCACACTGTAGGAGTCTTGGCTCCTAATTATCTGCCATTTGAGCTGCAGTTCACTTCATGGACAGCTTTGTGACTTCATTCCTCTTGTTTGTGTTGTTTTGTTCATCATATGCTGAAATAATTCTCTCCTGGCACTTAATATGCTGTGACATTTGAGGAGAAAACAGCCTTATTTAGACTGAGGAACAACTGGGAATATCCTGCTCTGAATAACTTGCTTTGCAGCCCAGCCTTTTGCTTATTCTTTAATTAGGAGGCTAATTGTCATTGTCTCCTGATTTTTATCTCTTGTTTTTCTTTTGGAGATGCTGGAGGGTGGAAGAGTGATAGGGCACACACACCACCTGTATCTCTCCTATTTAGATAACTTTTAGACCTTTAAATAAGATAATTATAGTCTTTACATGTCCAGGTCTTCATTTAAATAATGAACTTGTATTGGCTCTGTCCTCATGAAATGTCAGCCTGTCCTGGTGTCCTAAATTCTGAACAGAAATGTATTTAGGGCTCTGAGATCTCATATTTTTCAGCTAGAGCCATGTTAGACAGACAGCTCCCTGTTGACTAAACATCTAGGAGGCTCATGTTTAATTGTTCTCTCCAGCTGTGATGAACAGCTCTGAGCAGGATTTCTGTTCCATCAAACTCCACTTAAAGGAAAATCAGAGCACTTGGGGCCGGGGGCTCTCAGTTGCTGCTCCTCTGCTGTGAATCTCCCCCTTTTTCCATCCCAGGCTGATGCATTTCCTCCTTTCCCAGTGCACAGCACCAGGTATTTTTCATTGCACAGAACCTTCCTCTGCTGCAGCTGCCAAATGGCCAAGAGGAATAAACTGAAGGAATTAATATAATATATATATTAAGAATATATATAATATGTTATAGTGAGAGACACAGGCTGGCCTGGCTTCAGCTGGGAGAGAGTTCATTCTCTTCCTAGCACCTCCTGCCATGTTGTATTTTGGATTTAGAATAGGAATAACATGGTAGGACATTGATATTTTAGTTGTTGATGAGTTGTTTGAGCTTTGTAGCTGCGTCTTTTCAGTTTGCCATGTAAGGTGCACGAGGAGCCCAGAGGGAGCCTGGCCAGGACAATGATCCAGAGGGATATTCCAGGCCATGGAATGAAATTTCCAGTGCAGAAATTGGGGGAGTTGGCCAGGAAGGGCCAGTTGCTGCCCAGGGACTGGCTGGGCATCAATAAACAGGTGGTGAGCCCATAAGGAATATCACTTTGTGCCAAAGAGATTTTAATTTTGTGTACATGTTTTCTAGGCAATACCAGGATGGATGGGTCGGAAGTGATCAAATTATTCTAAATTCCCTGATTGTTCTAATACAGAGGAGACAGATTGTCCAAATTCTGGGAGAGAATTTATATTCCACCAAAAATCAGAACACTGCCAAAGTATGTGCAACTGTAGATATGAAACATAAATTGCAAAATGTGTCCATTATAACCAAAACTCATTGTTTTATCTGTTATTATCTGTTGGTACTGTATGTTGATGTAAAGTTACTGCATACCTTAAGCAGTTTATTTTTTTCATGTAATTTTGAAGTAGCTTGCTTTACGTAGATAAGAAGTCGTGTTGTCACCCTACAAACTTCATCCTAATTCAGGCTGATTTGTCTTGCTTCCTTCCCACTTGGGTGGGAATATTTTAAATAGAGTATTTATACAACCTGTCTATCTAGGTAGGATAAGCCTGAATATCTGTCAGTATCTCCTCTTGCACTCGTGATCAGAGGTGCACTTAATAGTTGTGAAATCAGGCCTAAGGAATTCATTAGAATGCCAGTTCCCTTGAAGTATTTTCTAGGAAAGAGAGTTTAGAGAAGGGCTTGAAAGTGTGACATTTAAAACCAGTCTCCCACTGAGCCATATTAGCATTAGCTTTGAACACAATTGTGGTTTATTACACGTGTGCCTGACAGCTCCCTGAAAGACAGGAGCCTGCCTGTGAAGCTGCACTTTGGCATGCACTGGGCACTCCTCTGCATTTTTATATCCTCTCCCTGCTCTGCCCGTGCAGCCACCCCAAATACAAACCCAGCACTCATCACTGGCAATAACAATAATGCCTTGGATCCCAACCAGGATCATCTCTCCCTGTGCATGGGGGAGCTGAGATGGAAAGAGAGATTTGGTGAGAAGTCTGGGGAAGAGTCAGCACCAAAACAGCGCTTGCAATGTGCAAGTCTGTGCCAAAATAAAAAGCATATTCAGGCAGGAAATCAATGGCTCCCCTTCATTGTGTTGGTACCTCAGTGGTGCTGACCCTCGGCACGTTCTCCCTTGTTGGAGAACATTCCCATCCAGCAGCCTGGAATGCACCCTGGGATGTGTGTAGGAGGGCTGGATCCAGGAGCGAGGGTGTGAAGGAAATACCAGCTGAGCTTTTCTGCATTCCCTGACAAATCCAGTCTGCCTCATGGACTGAGCAGCTGCACCTCAATCAGCTCTCAGAGGGATTGAGAGGGTCCTTTGAGGGACCCTCCTGATCCTCCCCACTTACCTGGGCTGTTCCTGGAGCTGCAGAGGGCTCTGATTCCAGCAGCTGTGGGGTTTGGGTGCTGCTAAACCAAGGGGAGTGATGCAGGAGTGGATTTAGTGCCTGAGAGTCCCTGTCCAGTGACCTGTGTTTATAACATCCCTGTGTTATAAAGGCTGTTCCAGCACAAACCCAGGGCGCAGCCCCACTGCAGCTACTGGGAAGGAAGTTTTTAGCCCGAACCAGCACAGGTAGTAATGGAAACCAGAAATAATTTATGTCTGGTATAACAGGAAGGTGTTGTGGGCAAATGAGAGAGTTTCTGGAAAATGCTAATCAGCTGCATTGTGTTAAAACAATCACAAATCTGCATTGTGATTGACGAATCAGTTGTAATTAGGGGAAAAAAAAGGGACATTTTTTACCGAAAAAAATCTGTGTATTCAATTTTCATATCCCACACACTGAATTATTGTTAAACTCCCTGTATGCCAAAATAGACTCATCAGATAGATAAATTGCATGCAGGGGTTAATTGGAATCCCAGGTCATTTGCTCTATTTGGTTAGTTAGCAGTGATATCATGGCTATAATTTTGTTCTGCAGTTATTTGTCCCTCTCCTTTTGGCCAAGATTAATAAGAAATTACATCTGGTTATATTTCCCTCAGTTATATTTTCTTTTCTGAATATAATTATACATTTCTCTTTTCTCTCATGGCCTTAACCTGTGTTTCCAACTAAGATCAGAAACAGAATTTAAAACAGTGGAAAGAAAGAAACAACTGAATATAAAGCACTTAGGGAGAGTGAAGTCTTCCATGTCACTAAAGGGAGAGGTAAAGCTTAGAGCAGACATTAAAGACCCTTTGCATTGTCAGAAGTGTCCATTCCTTTGTCTACAACCAGAGACGAAGAGTTGCAGAATGTTATAATGACTCAATTGAAGAACATAGATTACCTGCTGGTGAGAAAAAAATGGATTTTGTTTTGATGAATCATTTTATTCTCTATATACAAATTTGGTTTTAGTTGACTGCAGTAAAAAAAAAAAAAAAGCTATTTTATCAGTAGGAGATTGAACCTTTGGTATTATTTAAAGATATGAATTAATCTCAGAACCCTGACATTTAACCCTGTCATGTAGGGAGCACATTGAAATTGAAAATGCAGAAGTAGGAGATGCTTTTTAAAGGATTTCTCCTGTTAAGGCATTGACAATGTTGTGACATCTCTTGTATTTAGTGCTTTTGAATAAAATTAAGTGGCCCCCAAAACACAAGAGTTGTTACTGAAAGCTGGTAGAACTCTGGAATTGTGATTTAGTATGTTTTATTTGTATTTTCTTAAATATAAATGCTTAAAAATTGGATTCCAGCTTGGGATTAATGATTGCATGGCAAATATTTTATTTCTAGCCACAGAACCTGGTGTGGGAGCCTGCAGTGAATAGTTGTTGGAAGGGATCTCATTTTGCATGCTGACTTTAGGGTTTTTCCTCTCTTCCCTTGCGTTGAACAAGGAGCATTTCCCCATGCTGGTTCTTAATATGCAAAGAACGAAGCAACATCTTAGAGCTTTATGACCTGTCTCTAAGCTTTTAAACTTGGGGAGGGCTGGCTAGAACAGTAAATAAGTGTGAGGTGGGATTAGCAACCACAGAGAAGAAAAGGAATCTGATTGATGAATTCCAAAGGTTGAATAGCTGCAGGGTCAGTTACTGTCAAACAGAATGAGAATTATGCCAAGGAACGAGTTTCTTAAGATCTGGGGGAATTAGTGAAAAGCAGGAGACCTTCAGGTACCTTTCTGCTCCCATCAGTTTTAGAGCCCAGTTAATTTGGGATTCTGTTCTGATGCTGACGGCTCCGCCACGGGCGCACTCCATAGGCGTTCACAAAGCATCGTCAGGAAGGCTGTGGGAACACAGAATTAAATGGATGGGACTGGTAACCAGCCTCCAAACCCCTCAGAGATGAGATTCTGTCCCAGCAGAGCTGCCCTGTGGCCAGGGTGTCCCCGGGCCAGGTGCAGTGCCACGAGAAACGTTGCGTTTGATTTATCGCGGTTTCCCAAAAAATCCGCGTCTGGTGCTCTCGGCACCAGCTGCTGTTTGTCTGTCCCTGCCAGGGTGAGGAACAGCCTCACCCAGGGTGCTGTGACACCTGGGGACCCCAGAGCTGCTGCTGCTCTGCTCCTCTTATGCTCCTGACAGGAAAATGTGAATTTGTCAGGGAATCACCTGGACAGCCAGGGCAGCCTCGGTCTGAGGCGCCTCTGCGCTCTCCCCATGTGCACTGTGTGGATCTATTTACTTCCCTTACTTAACTCTGTGAAAAAAATAATTTTTGGGAGGCTTAGAGGTTTTTTTTGGCTAAATAAGAGTCTATCTTTTCTGGCAGCATATGGGAAAAGAACACCTAGGGGTTTTTCTGTCAGCATGATTCCAGGATTGTGTCAAAATTCCATCCTTGAAAGGACAATGTTTGCTGTTTGCCTTCCCTTAGTTTAAAAGATCTTTTTAAAAAATGTTTGTGACAAAGACAAAGAAACGAATTCTTGTTGATTAATGATAGTAAAGGTAAGAACTTGGAGAATTAATAAAATTCACTAATAATGTGAATTTAGACACAATTCTTCTGGGCTCCATTGCTGGCTGGCTATTTGCTCTTTTACTTGAATTTCCTGTGCAATGAATAGTCTGAATAAGCATGCTCTTATCAGACAAAAAAAAAAATCTGTATTCTCAAAATCCCTTTGACTTAGCTAGATGGACCACTCTTGTCTTGAAAATGTTATTATTGTATTCTAAAAAATATCCAAGTTCTTGTTTGTGCACTCATCTGGTTCAAACCTACAACAAATGAGGTTTATTTGGTGTGATAAACTCATGGTATCTCTGATTTTCTCTGTAAACCACTGATAGAAACAATTATTTTACTGACAATCAGCACTCCTCAGAAGAATGATAATTTCCCCAGTTTAAAAAACACCTGTTATCCTATATTCCCTTTATTTTTATATCCTTCTGTAGACTTTATTTTCAGGTTATCTATAAACCCGTTTGTAAATATTAGTAGGCAAGCATCAATTTCTGTAGTATTCATGAAATGGAATTTGGATCTGTTGAAATCAGCATTACTGTTCCATTCCAATGAGAGAAATATCCGGCACCTTGAGAGTTTTCTGGAAAATTTCCTTCCATGGAAAATTTCTCAGTAGATGATGGTAGAGAGCTGTTGCTGCTGCCTGGGGTTAATCAGTCATGATGCTCTCCATAGCTGTGGCTTGGGGCCCAGATGAAAATATTCCCCACTGCCAAAACATCCAAATATTTGCAGGGTTGATCATTGTCACCAGCAGCAGAATCCACACCAATCAGTAATTTCAAATGTGCCCCACCTGGGGATTTCCACAGGTCTTTGGCGCCATGTACCAATCAAACTACCGCTGGTAAATTAAAATTAATGGCTTGTGGCCGGAGCTCTAAACTCAATGGCTGCAATGACGTTTCCTATTGCCGAGGCCTCATGACGAGGTAACAAGTATTGCTTTTAAAAATGTGTTTTTTGCTCCATGTGGAATTCTCCTGCTGCCGGCAGCCCCTCACCTCTGGGGTTTTTGTTCTGAGTGGCGCTGCCCGCCCTGGCTCCTTCAGGGATCTCCCCTAAGCTGGTTCTGTGCAGCTGCAAATGTCACAAATGGCAGCCAGGCTCGGGGAAGCTGGCACATCATTTTCTCCTCGGATGCTAACTATCTCAGGGATCTTTGCCACGGTGACTTCAATTTCCTCTGCTTGACAGAGCTTATCAACGGCTTAAAACGTGTTTACAAACACAATACAATCAGAGTTCTGTGCTTTAGATGCCAAATTATGCTGTAAGCCATTGATCTTTATTACAGATTTGCAGGGTGTTTCTAAATACATTAGTAATTATACATCTGGGCTGTCAGAACCTCTACTCCTGGGCAATCGCCTTTTATGTTGGCTTTGACTGATAGTTAGTTATAGACTTGATTCAAAATGAATTTAAAAATAACAGTGCTGGAATACAAACCAGCTCAGGTTACTTTAACTTTTCAGCCTAAACCTAAGGTGGGAGGATTGCTGATCTAACAAGGATTATTTAATCATGTGCAAAATGCAGCACTAGCATTCATTTATCTGTCCAAGGCAAGGAAAAACATCTGGATTTCCAGTAGATGGCCATTTCTCTGCTTCCAGGAGCACAGTGTCAAGGAACAGCTGTCTAACTGTCAGGAAGTAATAATAATTTTGTTGTTTGTCTTTCTATTCTTGGAAAAAGAGGAGGAACTTTTACATGCTCCTTCAAAATACTAATAAGCAATAGTTTATTTCTATGAAAAATATTAGTAGTGTCAAATAACAAGGTCAGCTATCAAAATCAACTCATTTTCAGTTTAAAAAAAAATTATCCCTTTACATGTGAATGTATTTTGTGCCTTCTTGATGGTGGTGAGGAAGAGAAGATTTTAATGTGCACAAGGCATGGAGCTCTGGGTTTTGTTTTATTAGGAGGGAGCAAGGCCAGTTGAGACAGGAGTTATTGCTTGCATGGGAGGCAAAGATCTGAGCCCCTTTAGACAGCCCAGATATTTCCCAGCTGTGACCAGCAAGGTCCTGAATTGTGAGCTGGAGTGTCCAACCCCTGCCCAGGGTGCTCCTGTTTGCAGGAGGATTCTCAATCAATTAACAGAAATTAGCGAGGCTCACCCCTCCCAGGCTGCAGGTGAATTTTGTTTCTAACGTTTTGCACCAAGTCCCTGGATGAACAGATTTGTTTGCTCAAAGCCCCTTTTGACATCAAATTGTGTAAGACAAAAACAACTGGGATGGAAACTTTCCTTTTTGTGCTCCATATTAGTATAAATTTTGTACAACTAAGTAAAGCTTATACTGAAATGGAATTGTACACTCCATTTTTCTGCACATCCACCTGCCCTTTATAAAAATCCCACATTAATTCCTGTACTCCTGCTTATGTTTAGACATAACTCATGTCCTTCTTTCATGAAGCTGCTGAAAGAAATTGTTTCTCAATTGAATTTGAAACCTGAGTTTAAATGCTTTTATATTTTCCTTTCATCCACGTAGTAGATTTATTATCAGAAAACCCTAAACACAGCACCTTTTGTTTTTCTGAAGACAGGAGGCCATTAAAATTTTAACAGTTTAGAAGCTAAATTCACCTGTAGAGAAGCACTGAATTGCTTTATAGAAAGGTACAAACCCTGTTAAAAGAGAGAATTCAAAAAGGTCATATAACTAAAAATTTAAAACTTTAATGCATAGGTTTACTTCTTTTATTAAAGTAGCAAAATTGTCTATTTCAGGCCTGGAAAATAAATTTATGCATTTTCAATGTAAGAAGTTTGCCAAAATTTTCCAACACACAGGTGCTTTAAAAGTTAGGGCTTTATAGCAGCAGAATATTAAAGTTTATTTTATGGGAATCTAATGTTTATTTAGCAGTGGGAGTCCACTAAGGAATTCTTTTGGGTTTGCATCAACAAGGTAATTTTTGCTAGCAAACTAATTAAATTGTTGATAATTAGGGTCAGGCATTAGTTGTTTATTTGATTTCTTTATGCTTATTTTATGACTATTTTAGCAACCTGGGTGATGAAATAAAGAAATTGGAATGGAAATGGCAAAAATAAACATATTTAGGTTCTTTGAGGTAATTTCCAATAAGTAAAATAAATCACTGCTCAGTCATGTTATAGAAGAATGGGTGATTTCACCTAATTTCAGGTGAATTAAACAGATCACAAAGGACTGGAAGAACTCCCTCAATTTGAGAAGGGCAACAAAGATGGGGAAGGGTCTGGAGAGTCAGGCCCAGGAGGAGAAAATATGATTCTGTGTCCAATAAAGTGAACAAATAGATTTTTTGACTATTTTCCTTGGTTCATAATAGAAAAATCTCTGCAGAATCTGAAGCTCAGGCTTGTCTCACAGAAGTCAGTTTTATCAGCAGTAGTGTTTTACTGCCTTGGAAGCAGGATTGGTGTGAATTCTCTTGATTTTAATGTTATCCAAATTTAAAAGTCATAATGCTGTCAATATTTATAACTCCTGGGGGAAGCAGGAATTTTGGGATATCACAGCTCACAAAGTAGTGGGTTTTCCTCATGAAATGTGTAAATATTGATAACCAAAACTGTCACTAAAAGATATCATTGATAAACCCCTTCTTCCATTTTGTCTCCTCTTTAGTCTGTGTTTTCTTGGTGATAAAAAATGTTTCTGGCACTTTTCAGTTTCAAACTGTTCCTTAAGCATGTGTTCCTATGCTGGAATTATTTCTGTTTTATTTAATAGATTGGGGATTTTATGAAAATTTCCAGAGGTTTTATGAGTTTGAATTTACACTTCATCCTGCCATTCTGGAGCATCAGTGTAGAAAACCATGGAATGGAACTCAGGAGCATGAGTGTCTTCCAAAGAGCAGCTTCTGCCTCAGCTGCACAGAAATCCAAAGGAAGATGTTTCTCTGAGGCTTTAGATCCAGGGAAAAATTTCAAAGTCAGACAGTTTGGAATTTTTCACGTTTTTCTCATCTCCATTCCAAAGTGGAGAAAATCCCTACGTGGTTCTTCCCTGTGGGTTTGTCTCTTGCTTCCTTTGTACATTATTGATACTCATTTTTCGGGATCTGACGTTTATGTTCACATCAAGGCTTACGTGTATGCTTAAACCGCAAGAATCTCTTCTGTGCTTTGAGACCTTCAAGAGTTTGAAATCTTGGGGTTTAACTGTGTTTATTCATTCTGGCAAACTGAGCTTCAAAGAGAACACATTATTGGCATGGAGATTTCCCATCTTGGTGGGGTTTTGAGCCCCATTCTTCAGCTGAGTCATCCAATAAGAACAAAAAAGTGCAAGTGAGTTTATTCCTGTCTGTTAAACAATCATATATACATTCCAAAATGTAAATGCAGGAGTGGAACCGTGTTCCCTGGAGAAAGGTCTGTGTAAGCAATGGAAAACTCTTAGCTTTGTTTTGCCTAGAAAAGACGATGGCTTTAAACCTTCCTTTCCTCTCTTGAAAGCACAAACAGTTCACAGGCACGTTCTGCAGGAATCTTAGCAGGCCTAGGGCAATGCAGTGAAGTCTTTGACAGCCAGCAGTATAATGAAGGAGCAAATAACACAGATGAATAAGTTTTTCTTTGGTGAGTTGTTGTTGTTGTTTGCGGATTACAGAAAAACGAGACGAGCGCGATGACCTTCCTGCTTAAAAAGTCTCAGTTTTGTAATTTTGTTCAGTTCTGGAGCTGTGCTTTTCCTCTTTTGTACACACACAAATCAAAGCTCACCAGAGGCAATCTTGCATAAAGTGACAGCTGTTTATTTAAATTATCTGAGCCTCATTCTATTTCCATCTTTCTCTGACAGACATATGTTCAATGGGTGCATTGGAAATAGATGCACATATTGCTTGCCATCCTGTAGGAACTGGGGACTGGACAATACCAGTTGCTCAGACAGTTGTATAATATTTGAGATCTATTTATCAAGTGTTGTTCTTAGTTTTTATTTTAATCAATTCAGTGGCACATATGCTTGAGTAAACATTTTGACTTTTGACTGTTTGTATTGGGAGATATTATGATCAATTAATCATAACACCACAAAAATGTCAAGAGGATGCACAGCCTCAAGTTAGGTTTAAAACTGCCCTCAGTGCAGCTTTCAGGGTATGTGAAGGTGCAGTAATTTGCCTCCATTTGGAATGTAATTTGGATTTTATGGGAAAACAGTTAATGCAAGTCTGCCATCTTTTTTACTCTGTCAGAAAAACACCTTCAGATCCACACCATATTAAAGGGTTAATTTCTCACAGTAGGTTTAAAATGGTGCATCTGTATTTTTCCTGAGGGATTGTGAGGTGAATATACTTGAAGGACAAAAAGGGAATATACAATTATTTTTACCCATGGATAAGAAATGTAGGCAGCTCTTCCATGACCAGTCCAGAGCAGGCACAGGGCAGAAGGACTGACCCTGAGAGGAGAAAGTTCTCATTTTCAGTGCTGTTTAATTAATCTGTGTTACTCAGTCACTGCTCTATTTGACCCTCCTGCCAGTATATCTGTTTGATTTCTTCTATTTTTGTAATTCTGTTGCATGTGGCACCAGAAATGTCCTGAAATTGCCCCTTCTAGAAGTGCTGTCTGATTGTGAGTTCCCCAAGGGTGGCACCATGGTTTGGGCATCCTTAAAATCTGTAAAAGATACTTATTTTCCCAATTCTAGATACATAGAAATCCAGATTTCAAAGAGAGTATTGAATGTTTTAATGTAGTTTCAATGTCCAATTGTAAATGTACTATTTTTTAATGAATATTTTCCTTTTTATTTAATGGTGCTATAGCATTCTGGTAATCAGTTAAATGCAGTTTTGACTGGGGGCAAAGGGCAAACCAAGCTGACCTTAAGTCTATCACTCTGAATTTAAAAAAATTCGTAATTTATACTTGTATTTTTATGAAATTATATTTGGTTTAAAAATAACTTTGTAAACCTCAAATATCATAGTTTCAAAGTCAGTTTTGAAAAAAAATCACTTCTAATATGGAAATAAAATTTTTAAAGTTCCTGAAGAGAAAACTCAGCCCTTGTTGGGTAGCACGAGATATCTTAGGAGCATGGAAAACTCCTCTGGTGAACTCCAGTGGCACAAAGTGTGGGAAATAAAAGCACAGAGAGCTCCCAAGGCCTCAGAGATAGAGATGGATACAGGGTTTGACCTAAGACCTGAATGCTTGAAGCTTTAGAATAGAATAGTGAAACAGACACAAAATAAGAATTAAGATTTGTAGTTTAAGCAGAAATATGTTTTAAGCATATAGAAATAGGCCTAAAGTAAGTGAACCAATATGCTGAGCAAGATAGTAGAAAACAATTAAAGTTAATTAATAGAACTGGTTCTGATAAAACTAAAAATTGAACTTTTATATGATAAAAATTGGAAGATACAGCAATGAGTTTCTGTAGAGTTCTATGGTTGGATAGAAGAAGAGGGATTGTGAGAAATTGTGTAAAACCTAGCAATTAGCAATTGGTTATGGAGATATTAGTGATCTTTGTGGAAGTAGCTGATCGGATAAGACATTTGTAAAAGACGTTGTAACTAGAATTATAATGGCTTCTAAAGGGATGGTTTTGGATGTACCGGCCTTAGAGTCCCACCTTCCATGAGTCTGATTTTGCAATAAACCATCCTTTAAACGCCTCTTCAGCCAACCCCACTGGGTTTCTGCATCCCAACCAAGAGAAGCTCTGAGATCAGGGTTATTGGAGTCAAACCAACTGTTCCAAACTTCGTGTGGGTAACCTGGTCCACAGCACTGCCACTCTGCCCACACCTGAGGTTCTGTGCTCCAGAAGGGCTCCAAGTGCTCGGTGCTGATTGCTCATCAGCAGCACTCCAGAGCAGGCATTAATTGCTCACTACTCTAAAGAACATTGTTCCCCAGCAATTAGACTTAATTTTTATTTGTTCTTCCCTACTTAGGGCCTGAAATCTTTCTCGTGGCTGTGTAGGGGTAGTGCAGGAGCCTGTGTGGAGGAAAGGCCTGGGGGAATGCAGTCAGGAGTTTTGGCAAGTTTGCCCACCAACATCAGAGCTCAGCAGTTTCTCATTTATCTTCGTGGCTTCCAATAAGAAAAGAAGTTTTCCGAACAGTGAAATGAATTCTGTGTACACCTGTCATTTTCCCTGGTTTCTTTATGCTCTGTTGTCTTGAATATTTATTGATTCCTATATTACCAGTTTGAGACCCTTTCATGCCTACTATCTATAATATATATTTTAATATATATTACTTTTAATATATATTACCAGTTTGAGACCCTTTCATGCCTACTATCTATACCCTCCACAATCTGATTTCCAAAAATCAATATACTCTAACTAAAGATGTTTCTGCTTAGGAAACAAAAGCCCAGCAAGGTTACAGGCTAAAATGAGAAAAACAGAAAAAAAATCCTCAAGTGCACATTAATGTGAATATTTTCTTACAATATCTTTAAAGGTTAAGGGAGTGAATTGTTTCTGAAATAAATACAAAACTGTAAAGCTGTTAGAATTGCCTTTTTGGTCATGCAGTTTATCTTTCAAAGTTAAAATATTATAAAGTAGAGGTAAAACTATACTGATTTTTTTCCAAAGATTAATTTGTAAGGAAAAAATTGAAATACCAGCACTTAAATGCTTCAGAAATGAACCATTTTGCTATTTCACTTGGTATTTTTAGCACTACATGCTTGATTGTTATAAAATGAACCAAAATCATTCATTTGGAATGACTTTCTCTGAATTTCCACATTTACTCCCATGTAGAGCCTGAGGGGAGTTCCTCTGGTTTCTGTTCTTTCCCACTTTTAACCTTGAATGATGGAAGGAAAAAGTAAACTTCCCAAACCTGAGGATGGCAACGACCTGCAAGGGCCTGCAAATAATTTGGAGGACAAGGTTACAATTTAAATTAACCTTCCTAAATTGGAGAAATGATGTGGATGGCACGGATAATGTTCAGTAAATACAAGTATGAGGTGCCACGTTGGGCAAGGAGGAGTGAAAATCACAAATACAATGTGGGTGGGTGGGCACTGCTGGGGTGGGGATGGGTGGAGGAGTCAGGGATTGTGAAATGAGTGGGACAAGAAGGAATTTGATGTTCTGCTGCACCTCTAGAAGATACAGAGCTCTGCAAGTAGAAATGTGTGAAATTCAGTTTATATAGAGTAAGAAACACAAGGCAGAGATAGGTTGGCAAGTCTTCCAGAAAATAGGGGTTTTAATGAAGATGGAAAATCAAATATGGGTCATGATGTTCAAGGCTAGGATTAATTTATGCTTTAAAACTTTTAGAAGTTATATAGAATAACTAGTTATATAGAACTTTTCTGGAAGTCAGAGGTCATGAATGTCAATATTCCCTCAGAAGTCATGAGTGGTAGAAGCTAGAAAAGTTTTGGGTTTGCTGCAACTTTGTTTTTAAGAATAAATATGCAATAATAGCAAGAAAATAGGAAAATTGCTTTTTTATTCCTTTCTCAATCTATATGTCTTCTCATAGATTTTTAAAATCTTGGAGCAGGTTCAGAATGTGGAAAATTTTGAGTATTTTGTTATAATGTACCTGTTTAGTCCTCATCGTCCATAAGAATGTTGAGAAATTGTATTGATAATTTGAAATAACTTCTCTCATTTATAAAAACTTCCATGTGTTCAATGTTAAAACACTGCGCTCAAAATGAGGCTCAGCTCAGCAGAGAATAAAATCTCCAAATTGTCCCACCCAAATCTCCTTACATTATTTGTTCTGTTTAATTGATTGCAGTCAATGAAAGTAAATTATACTAAAGAAATTCCCACTCAGTTGTGACAGGCACAAGTTGCACTCATTAATCAGAATTTTGCAGAGGGAAAATAAATAAATATAATTAAACCAAAATGAAATTCCATATTAATATTAAATCATATGGCTCTCAGTTATCAATTTAATTGATTTTCTGATACTGGAAAGAGGGAAAATGGGATCAGCCTTTTTAAGGGGTGGTAGAGAGAAAAGGAAAAAGCTTTTATAGGAACTGTTGTGGCTCTGAGAGCAAAGTTTTAGGAGATAGCATTTCCTGCCACGATCTTTAATTCTGCCTTTTGCTGGAGGCTCAGGCTCGTAGGAGGAAACAGATTCTCAATTTTTAAGCCAATGGGCAAATTCTTTTCTCCTGCTGAAAGCAAAGAGCAATGGGACTACACAGAGATTTGTAACTCCAGGAAACTGATTTCAGATTTTAACCACAGAATTTCCAGATTTTACTGTGGTTGTAAGCAGGAATCTTTAGGCAGAATTTTGGTGTAAAACTGTCTTGTATCTTATGGGTTCTATTTGGGGTTTGTTTGTTTTGTTTTAAGAAACAGCCTGACAAATGTGACTTTTTGGAGGTCTGAAAAGTTGCAAAAATGATTATTTAAAACAGAGAGAATACTTTTTTTCCTAGGAGTTATTTATCAATATGATACCATCTGAAATGTGGAAATGGCAATTATAAAGGTCATTTTAATTAAATTTAGCACTATCTTCAGGCTTGCATCTATTTAATTCCCTGGTGACTCAGATTAAACACAGAGCAGTCCGGGCCAGTATTTTAGACACAGGCTATGAAGACAAGAATCATTAATGTGCTGCTGTCTGGGCTCTATCGATGCAAGGGCAGTTTCAGGTTTAACTCTCTTGTTTTATTTCTGATTTTGACTTTTTTTCACCCGTACCTTAGGAGCTCCTCCCAGGGGATATCCTGGGTTCTTACCCCAAGCAGATGTATCTGTACAATGAGAAACTCTCACAAACCCAGAGGCTCCTGAATTTGATTCTTTTCCTGTCTTATTCCTTTCCCTAAAATAGCTTTGAGTTGTTGGATATCCTCTTGCTTTCAAGGCAAGGAGTTTCAGAATTGAAATTTCAAAATTTCAAGATAAATTTCTGTACAGCTTGGACATCTCCTTTTTAACAAAGCTCAGAGCATTCCCCCCATAAATTAAGAACAAATAAACTCTTTCACCATCTCTAATAGCTCTATATTTCTGAGATGCTGCTGGCACTCCATGACTTCCATTAAATGCGTGTCTTTGATGAGTTTGTGCACATTGCAGAAGCCTCCATCTGAAAAAATGCAGCCAGAACTAGTTGCAGTTATTAGAATAATTACTATTTTTACTACTATTGTTATAAAATGATTGAGGATTACTTTTTTTTTTTTTTGTATAGAAGTTTGATAGCACCAAGCAGACTTTCCTTTAAACCCCCTGCCACTCTCAGTCTCACTTTGAGCTGAAGCTTCTGAGCAGATTGCAGACAAGTGACTGCACTGTTGAGCAGGGCAGGTTTGATCATTTAATTCCCATTCCTTGTGACCTTCTCAGGCTCACTTGGAGAAAGATAACACTGCGCACTGATAAGACCTTGCCTTCGGGAATATATTCTCTGAGTATTTCTCACCCCAAGCCCAGTGGCAATGCGATTTTGTTTTTGCTGAGCAGGCCCAGTTGCAGGTGTGGTGTTAATGAGATAATTACAGGGGCCCTTCCCCAGACCCAGCAGCTGCTCAGGGACGAGCAGCAAGGTGCCATACAAAGTTAACTTTTCTGTTTAAACAAATGCAATTCCACTTTAGGAAAATAAAATAGTTCCTGTTCAGTTTAAACATCCAGTCTCTCATGATGTTTTTCCTTCTCCTTATTTTCTGATTCACACAGATATTTTTAATTTAGCTGCTAAGTTTTTCTGCCAACTTATTCTTGAAGTTAATTTTCTGGTTAATTTTCAAACTTTTTCACTGGTTTTGCTTACCTCTGAGAATGTTTCCATGATGCTGATAGTTTCAAACATAAAAGTTTCCA
The DNA here is from genome assembly GCF_035770615.1 of Melospiza melodia melodia. Lineage (NCBI taxonomy): Eukaryota > Metazoa > Chordata > Aves > Passeriformes > Passerellidae > Melospiza > Melospiza melodia. The sequence goes on along the minus strand of NC_086209.1, from coordinate 17,355,488 downwards.
GGACTGAATCAAATCCTGAACGAGGTCAAGATCAGCAAGCAGAGGATCAGGAGGAAGGATTGGTGGGGTTTATTTCTAATTAAGGTAGGAAGTAGCATCAGATAGATTGATGAGAAAGATTTATAATGTATGGAAGAAGAAAAGTCTCATTCTAGGCTCAAGACCAAACAAGGCAAGCGAGAATCAAACCAGAATCAACTCAGTAAAGATAGGGAAGGAAAAGACATAATTAGATAATTTCCAATGACCTGTCCTACCCTTGCTCCCTCTTTTTTAATGAACAAAAACCTTTCAGGTGCTGTGGAATTGCCTTTTAGCCCATATATCACCCATCTGCTGTTCCAGAGCCTTTCATGTCATGAAGACAAGCTGATCACTGAAGTAAGGCAGGAAATTATCCAGAAATTATTTCAAGCATCATAGTCCTCACTCTTTTACTTCAAGCTGTATTTCTCATCCTCAAATATTAAAATAAACAAATTGCATTCCCAACATTACCATTATCTGTATGTGATCTCTCCAGCTGGGTCCAATCCTCCTTTGATGGGACAGCAAACCTTCAGCCCTGTAAGATTATTCTTAGTTTTAACCAATATTTGAGTTATTTGGTCATATCCTGGTTATGTTCTAGCTTATAAATAAACTGCACCAATAACTAGTGGCTGAAACAATCCCATAAAACATTTCTGTGTAACCTTGAGACTATCTGGCTGATGTTAATGAGGTGTGGGGAAATGTGTGGATTTGGTGATATTTATCCATTGATTTACCCACTGCAAACCTGCTGTGCAGGGATGTGCAGCAACCACTTCTGAGTGAGTTCTGAGTCAGCCCAGCCCTTTGGGCTCTGCAGCAATTCTCATTGAAATAGCACCAGATCAAAGCTGCTGCAGCAAAAATATTTACCTTTGTAAACAAGCCTCAGTTCAAAAAATTTCTACAGGCTTCAAACCTGTAATTGAAAAAGTTTTAAAAGAAACTTTAAAGAAATATTTCTCTTTGTGGTCTTTTGTCTTCTGTATAAAGTTTGTAATTTGCTAACACACCAAATGGAACTGTAGGTGCACCTGCCTGGCTTTGGGAAACACAATATTTAAAGGGATTTTAGCCCCTAAATTATCAGTTATTCAGCCACAGTTAATAGGAATTTAAAAATAAGGGCTATTGAATTAGCATAGCACTGTTTGGCACACATTGGATTGCATATTGAATGATATGCTCTGTAAATTAACTTATCCTTTACATTAATTGGTGCTAATTACTGCAGATCTGTTTAATATTAATGTGTTAATCTGTACATCAGTGACTGGAATTGCACATTAAATTCAGAATGTCAGTGGCACATTCAATTCAGAAAGTCACTGATAATGTAATTTGTAGTTTATGTTATCATTAGAGTGAGAAAACATGAAAAAAGTTGGGTATTACACCAGGCTGATTATCCTGAGTGCATGTGTGAGGGGAAAGGGAGAATGTTCTTTAATCTGCTTGAGGAGTGGGGAAATTAATCAGATTTGGGCTGTTTGTTTCTGATTTCTGTCCCTTTGAGATTGGCCAATGCCACAATGAATGTCTCAAAACATTTCCTTTTAAGACCAAAAAAAATAGATATTCAGGTTCTTTTATGAAAATCGTGCAACTTGTAATTAAGGGGGTGGAAGAAAAGCCAAACAACTTCAAAGGAAACGTTTTGAGTTGGTATCTAAATTCTTGAAGGAGATTTGCCGTAAAAACACGCAAATTTGAAAAGTGTGGTAAAAATGGTTATTTGACCTGTCCCAGATTTGACAAAGTGTGAGTGTTGGGTGGGTGTGTTTGTCAGTTCCTCAGATATCAGCAAGTTCCCATAGTTTAAAATGTAAACTTGAGCAGGGCTTAAACTGCTCATCTGCCTCATCTCGTGTGTTTAGTTAAACCCTGAAGATCCTTCAGCTGGAGCATTCAGAATTCCTCATTTCTGTGTGCCACGGGCTTTGCAATTTATTCAAATGTATTCTCAGTGAAACTGAACACATTCAATGACCTGTTGATCCAGAAACGCATAAAATGTTGATAAAACACACATTTTATAAAGAGGTTTTAGGTGACCATAGAGAACTGTATAACATTTATATTCCCTTCCCCTCCACCCCAAATGATTTGAGAGGAGCAAACATTTAAAACTCCACTTTTAGAGGTATTTTAGCAGAGATGGTGCTTGTAATGCAACTGTAAATTATGGCATACAATGTTCAAGAAATATTAAAATAACAGTTTGTATAATTACACTGTATGCCCTGCATTCTATTATCTAATTTTTCTACTTTTCTCCAAAACCTCATAAAATAAGCAGTTAAAGTTAACCGAGGCAATAAAATAACTGTGATAAATTTCCATTTATAGCACTGTTGCAAAGACATTTAAATCATGATGCATAAACCAAGGGACAACCAATAAACATCCATGGAAAAAATTTGCATTAAAAATTTTAAAGTGCAATCTTTATGGACTGCTCCAAAAAGGTGTTTCTGTCATTTGAATTCTGTCCCAGTTCTGAGGTTATGTCTTACTATAATATTATAAAGCACTGGTCAGTCACAGATTGGGAAAAAGCAACCAGGATTTTATTTGATTTAATATTTATTTATTTATTTATTTATTATTAGACAGGAAAATGCATCAGAGTTATTACAAAGTAAGTTATTTTTATATTTAGGGGTTTTTTTCCTTTATAAAGTTACTTTAAAATAGGCAGGAAATTTCATGGCACCCTGAAATATACTATATTTTTGGACTGGACTCAGGTTGTATTTTGTACCTGTGGATGTTGTGTGTGCTCACTATTTCTGAATGTCTGCCCAGGATTTATTTTACATTCCATTCTTGCCCTGCAAGTTGTAACTGCATAAACACACAGAGAAAAACTCCAGCCTTAGCATGTCCAATTTATTACCGGTATCACTTTGTAAGTTTAGATATTTCAGATATAAAACCTCTCTTTTTCTCTGAACTTTTTCTCCAAATATGAAGAAACCCTTACCCTGAAACAATGAAACAAGAAAATATATCAAATCTGAGTTTAAAAATAACTTTTTTCATAATGCTTGTCTTTTAAATGAAGGCACAAAAAATGTATGATAGTTTCTTGGTATATTCTTTTGTGAGATTTGTGTGCTTGGTAATAGAAAATTATTCTTAGCAAGTCATTGGTTTGAAGGTCTGGCCTGATTTTTAAAAGAAAGTTTTTCTACATAAAGGAAACCTACTCTATAAAGTGACAATTTATATTCCACTGAAAAGTAGAAACTATCTTCTGGGCTAACACAGTTTATAGAGAAATATTATAAATATTCTAGAAAAAAAGTGAGGGTTGGAGTAAAGCAATGAAAAACTTAGTGTGGTGTCAGTAAAAAACTGCATCTCCTGAAAATGGGAGATTAATTTGTTGATTTAATTTTTTAACTATTTTTACTTGCTGTAAGGTGATCTGGTTTATGGCTTAGAAAGCTGTTTATGGGTTAAAAGCTGTTTCATGGGTTAGACACAGTCTTCAGTTTAACTCTATAAAAGTGATATGTTGAAAAAACCAAGAAAGATCTTATTTGGGCAATTTGGCTTGAAAGCAAAATCAATAAAGAAAAGTGAATTGTCAACAATGGCTGGCGATTCATAAATCTTTTTTTTTATTTATTATTGGAAAACATCATGCTGATCAAACAAGTCTGTGATGTCAACCTTCCCTTTGTTTAGCCAGAATTCAGAATTGCTTTGGTCAGAAAAAGAACACCATGGCTTTGGAAAGAGGGGCAGGTTCAGCCTTCAAGGTTAATTCTAAATCAAGGGTTTTAGAGCTCTGCTTTAGCTTCTGAAATAAAATGTTTTTAGGACTTCATGATGAATTGGAAATTAAATGTTTACCACTTTTTTTAATAAGTAGTAAACCCATAAATTCTGTGCCTGCAGTTTGATGGTTGCATTTGTCCCACTATTTTCCTACAGACACAGCACCTGAATGAATTGTGGCACCCAGAATAAATATTCATAAACTCCTGCTTTATCACAGAAGTCTGCCCAAAAGTCACATTTATTTTTTTCCTTTAAAATAGAGAAAGGAACAAACACTTGCACATTGCCACTGTGAGACAAACAGAATGTGTCAGCTTTTTCAGATGTGGCAAGAGCTGTGGAATTGGAGCTGTAAATGTGATATGAGGCAGAAAATCAGGTTGGTTCTCTGGTTAGGATGGTGGTGCCAGGGGTGCCAGGCCTGTTAAAGAGCAGCAGCAGCAGCAATCACAAACATTTATCTGCACCTTTCATCAAGGCTGCTGTTCCTCTTGCAGAAGCATCATCCTGGTGTGGGCAAAGCACCTGCTACTGACAGAAATATGTGGCAGTGGTTCACAGGTTTATCACACCAAGAGTTGAGTGTATTTGTCATCTCAGTCTTCTCTTTCAAAGGCAAAAAAATAAAAAAAAAATTTTTATTTTTTTACCTTTGAAATAGTTCCAGTTCTGGTGCCATTCCACTGGCAGTGCCAATTCCAGTGGCAGGGAAATTGCACAAATGTTGGGATGAGGCTGGCAGGAATTGCTGATCTATCTAACTAAACGCAACATCAACATGCTCAAATAATTCTGAATCAGCTCATCACCTGAATTCCTTCATCCTTGCATCTTCCTCCCTTGGAACTTTTCTGTAGTGGATCTGTCTTTTGGAAAAAATATGTGTTCCATGGCCTGGTCCCACACACAGCCCTGACTGAGAATCTTTTCAGCTTTGCAGGCAATAAATTAATTCAGAAAATCCTAAAGGTGAAAAAAAAAATTAAAAAAAATGCAATTTAGCATTTCGAGCACATGAAGATTTCAGGGGTGTCAGCATCACTGCAAAACCCAGGAGTGCATAAATCCAAGTGCTGAGTAAAGCCCTGCCTTAGCTGGACAAGTGCAGGGTGATTTAAATGAACCTGTGCTTGGCCAAAACCCAAACAAGGCCAAAGTTCACAGTTCACTGTTTGCCTTGGACTAAAATAGTTGGCTGTTACAGAAGGTTAAATGTGCCTTGGCTGATATATTATGGGGTTTTTTTCAAGTAAGCCAGGCAACAGGATATTAAAAATCCAAATGTGGGGCTGTGCTGGTGGCATAAAACAGGCAGGTGTCACAGAGGCACCCCTGCCAGGCTGCCACACCCCTGAACTCAGATCTGGGCACCTTTTGGGATTAAACACAGTCCAGACTAAATCAGTAATGCAGCAGGCAACATTTCTGATGGAACAAATGTAACAGCCCCAGTGGTTTTGATAATTGCTGCTTTTGCTAGAACTTCTTTTTTGCTGAAAATATTTTTTCTTGTCAAAATATAGGAACTGCACTTGTATTTCTACATACCCCATTGTAACAGAGTCATCTTTGATGCATATTCTCTCAGGTTTGACTGTGGCCAGGGTGGATATCGGGGGATTTGGGAGGTTTTGTGGATCAGAGGCTTCCTGAGGCAGTTTTGGCGTGCCCAGGGTTTGGGGTTTGCTCCCCATTGCAGGGAGGCTGGTTTGGGGTGGCAGGGCACAGCCAGGCCATCCATCACAGGGATTCTGTCTGCTCAGGACTCGCCAGCCCCTGACATCTTTGCCAACACAATATTCTGCTGTCTCAGGATGAGCAATCGCCCCTGGCTCAGCCCAGAGAGTCATTTGTAATGTGATCTGGAGATGGGTAATGGACAGCACGTTCTGATGGTCCTGCAGAGCCCATCCTTAATCAGTGCTCAGCTCTCCCCTTAAACTGCTCCTCATCCTCTTCCGAATTCCATTCGCGGGTAACTCATCTTTGTCCCAATACCTCCAATTTATTTTTTCTTTATTATTACACATCTATGATAAACGTACATTAAAAAGTAAACAACCATTTTTGCTTTCAAACTGATCCATAATTGCCAGGCTAAAGGGGAAACATGTATGGCCAGCTAGAAATTAGGATTAATTACATTTAAACTAATCATAAATTGAACGTTCTTTATGAAGAATTCTTGTACTTCACCAGTTCTTGTCTGTTTGAAAACAAAAGCAGACACAACTAGTCACAAAACCCAAAGATGACTATGAAATATTTATTAATGACTGATCATAAAATATAAATAGTCCACAGACATTTAAACAGAGACCTCCATAGGCTGTAGGTACTCATCCTGAAGCATTGTTGGTTTGTTATTCTGGCCTAGAAGACACCAGATATTTCCTTCAAAGAGAGAAAAGATCATTCCATGAGCTAAAAAGAAGAATGCGTTTGTCAATTCCAGGGTTGAGTTGCAGGATTTTTTTTCAGCAAACACAGGCAAGAAGTGGCATTGAGGGTCTGTAAAGTTTCTCATAAACAGCAGAGCTAACCCCCTGATCTATGGTGCTTGCATGTAAAAAGAGAGGAGAATTAAATTAGCTAGATTTCATTTTTTCCACTGTCATTGAAGAGCAATATTTTACCTTTTCTGCAGACAGCAGTAGGGCTGATGCATCTTCCCTTAGTGAGAAAACACCTATTTTTTATATTTTTTTCAGCTCAGTTCTGAAAGTTTGTTGACCTTGTTTCTTATCTAGCATGGCAGAAGCTGCTGATCAGGACTGCTGCTGCTGCTTTCCCAAACTAGGTGTGTTATCTCCTTTGATCTTTTTGTATAAAGCCAGTCAGATAATTGATCTTCTGGGCTTGATAAGCTGAAAAAGACTAACAATGAAACACAGACCAGAAAAAATATTTTGCAGCACCATGAAATATTTATTTGAAACACAACAGTCTGTGTTTACTTTTCAAGACTTTAGTTTTCTAAACCAATTTAAATGCAAGTTTCTTCTTATAGTTGGAGAATGAAAACACATATAAATATATACAGAGAATAAGTGTTTAATTAAAATTGCCTTAATTTTGTAAAGGTGATTGAAAGCTGTACATTTATTTCATTTGCTGTTTCATCAACACTGTGCAACTTTTTTGAATGATGAATTTGGGGATTTTGAGGAGCCCAGGTTTTCAGTACTAGATCTGGTCTCTCTTCTCATTAATTTAGAATTAGAGGCTGGCACGGATTCCAGGAGAGTGAGAAGTGAATTTGATGCTGAGAGTTCTTCATCACCTCTGTCTGAGCAAGGGTGAACCTGCAGCCAGTGCGAACAAAGGGATTTTCACCCTCACAGTTAATGGGCTGAGGAATCCTCGTGTGCACTTAGCTCAGAAATGAAAGTGCAGCCCTTGAGGACACACCTCGTGCCTACACCTGAGGCAGATGTCTAATTTTCTCCTTATTACCTTGTTTTCATGCTATTAACTGATCCACTCCTGGAACTCAGAGAAAACTTGGCCTCACGCCCTGAATTCTTGTCAGCGACTTTGAAGCTTTTGTGTTTTATCTGGCAAACCTAAATCTTTATTGATTTTCTTATTTAATCACATTTCCCAGAGAAAGCACGGGGAATAAGCCACTAGACTGGGGTTTAAGGAATTTCAGCTTAAGCCTTTTTTTTCACCAGTTTTTCTCTAAGTCATTTAGCTTTTAGTACCTCGGTTACTCCAGTGGAATTGAATAACACTTCACAGTTTTACAGGATGTTTGTAAGGGTAATTTCATTAAAGATTTAAAAACTGATGCTACAGTAAAAAGCCATCTGACTACAATTTCCTGCCATGGAAAATTGGTGGGGAAAAGAACATTTTTTTTTTTTGCCATGCTGATATGAGAGTCCCTTGTTAACTTACCTGAAATAAAACTCATCCAGACAGAGGCAGTGCAGACTCTGCTTGATGAAGTTCCTGCAAAGAAAATTTGACATTTTTGTGATGTTTGGGCAAAGTTCATGAAGATGGAAGGATTCACTTTATATGGCTTTATAAACAGGAAATGAGAACAGCATTTATGGTCTGGAATGCTTTTTACATGAGATGAGCTTTACATTGACTTTTTGAGGCCTTTTCTACTTTGCTGTATTTTCTTCCTCTCTTCTTTTTCGGTGCCCTTTGAAGAGTGGAATGAGGCAACATAAAATGGTTTAAATCTGTTTAAATCTCTTAATATGGGTTTTGTGAGAATTCTCGTGTTCCAGAAGTGTCCCATTCTTTGGACTAAGCAATGATTTAATGAAAATACCCTGAACTGAGGATGTAAATCGTGTGCGTGTTGCTTTTGTGGGGTGACTGTGCCTCTTCATTGCAGGGCCAGAGGGCCATGCTCAGTACACTTATAACTCCAAGACCTTAGAGCACATATAATTACCACTTATATCATAATTTATAAACCTGCTGGAATTTATAATCATCTTAAGATACTGTTTTCTTGACTTTATTTTTAATTAAGCCAGTCCTTGCTTAACTTTTTTTTTTGTTTTGTTTTTAAATTCTACCCATAAAAATCTACCAGGCATGCCAGACACAAAATAAATAAATGCAATATAGAGGGGAAAAATACCTGTGCTGCCTCTGGCAAGAGGGGTGTTAAAAACCAAAATGCCCCTGTTATAATTGCAGCCATTAAGCCGTGACAAATGCATGCACATTATGCAATCAACAAAGTAAAATATTAAATAAAATTAAAGCAAAACAACAGAAAAAAAAAGAAAAAAAAGAAAAAAAAACCCACAAAAAGAACAGGAAATGGAAGAGGTTTCTCAGTGCTCCATCCAGCCTGACCTTGAATATAATTTTAAATATGTTGACAGCAACACAGAGAATTTGATATTCCTCAAAGCTCTGGGGCACATTCAGGTGTAGCCATCAGATGAAGAGGTCTGGGAGTTCACTCCTGTTCTCTGTGCATTTGTTTTACACACAAAAACCAGCACATACCTCCCTTCCTCAGTGAAACAGGAGAAAATTGTATTGTTAGCAGAAATTTAGGCTGCAAGGAGACCACAAACAAGCAAATGATCCTTGTAAGCATTTTGGCAAGGAATAAATGAATAATAGATAATAAGGTAGTTCCTTATGGAAACCACCTGTTTCTACCTTGCTTGATCTCAAGTATGGAATTTTAAGATAAATTCATATCTCCCAAGACCACCTTTCTGTAGAGATCAATGTTTTCCATTACAAAGGGGTTGTTAACACCACATTTTACTGAAGTTGAAGTATCTGGTGGTTGTTTCTCAGTAAGAATCACTCAGAACTCACAAAAAATAATGAAAAGGATGTCACATCTCCCTTACTTTTAAATTTTTCCTTATTGATGCTATTAATCAATTTATCCTTAGTGAGTGTAAATGCACGCCTTAAAAGCTAAAAAGAAATTCTACACTAGACAGGTTTATTCCATCAAGAATTTAGTCTTTTTTTAATGTGTGTGGGGAAATAAAAGTTGATCTTACTTACACTTTCTAAAAGTTATATTGTCTTCCAGTGGTATTTCATTTTATTTGTTTTTCAAGCAAATGATGGCATTCTGCCTGAAATATTTGTGTCCTTATTGATCATTTGATCAGGGGAGAAGTACATAAACATGAAATGCTGGGATAAAGAAAAATGATTCACACTGGGTGGTTTGGCTGAGTCAATTTTAGAAAAGTTCCAAACAACATAAATAATGTACTGGAATTCCCTTAAAATCACATAAATGTGAAGTCTGCCAAGAGAGCCCAAGGCAAGCTGTTGCAGAATCCATGTGTTCTCCAGTGAAAATTGCATTGCCCATGAAGGTTTGAATATTAAAATTGCGACTATGGTCTTAAGATGTTCTTCATTTCTGATTCCAAACAATTGTTTAAATAGTGGAGGGAGCTGTGTGATAAAACCCTGCAGCATTCTGTGGTGCTTTCTTCAGGCTCTGACTTGGAGCTGGAGCATTATTGCTGCTCCCTCCATTTAGAAATTTCGTTTTTATCAGAGTGAAATGGGAGCTGTGCTTGGGTGCACGAAGGGAAGTTACTGTGGCAAATGTTATCAGCTGCTATTGGCAATTAGCTCACAGAGGATTATTGGGGGGTTTAAATGCTTAACTAGAAAGGTGATATATTGTGTGCTAATGAAAGGGAAAATTTTAACGAATGTAGGTCATCTTTGAGCATTCAAAATTAGCATTCAACAGAAGTTGCCTGTTATGTCTCAACTTGGGGAAGCTGAGCCTATAGACTTTAAACCGTGGTAGGATGCTGCCCTCTTCTGCTGATTCCAAACTCAGTTTTCCCTTTACAGCACCTGCAGAGGTTCTGAGCAATGTTTGCTCTCTGACAGACACTGTAGTAGTTCATTAAAACAGAAAATAAATGAAGTTTGCAAGTACACTCAAATTATATATTAAATGGTGGCAATGTATATAAGAAAAACACAAAATATTTTAGAAATTGTCCCAGGTGTTTGATGTATTATTTGAATTTGGTTAAATCAAGCAAAATTCCTGCCTCTTGTCTCTCTTTCAAACGTAATATATGGGAATCAAATGATGAAGCTGGACTTTGAACTGTGCAAGGACACTTTTCAGTTTGCCAGGTGATGAATTTATTACCCATGGCCTGTTCTGTCCCCATGGCAAACCTGTCCCTGGTGGAGCAGCACAGATCTGAAAGAGCTGCTGAAATGGAGCAGGTCTGAGCTGTAAGTTGTCTTCTCTGGGTAAGGACAGGGCAATCCATGGCATCCACAGGGAGCTCTCAGGATCCTGGTTCAGACTCTTCTCATTTAGGGAAGTGGGAATCCATTTCTGTTGTGGAAATAACGGATTTGTGCCTTAACGCTGCCCTTTAGCAGGGTGGAACCTGACCAGGAATGTGCTCATGCATTTAGTTCCATCTTTGTGATCAAACATGGAAAATTGTGGGAATGAAGGCAAGGACAGTGATGGAATAAACTCATTTTTTACTTTTCCCCTGCATTGCAAATGTAGGTATTTGAATATCTTAGCACTTGTGCAATTCAGGTATAGCTCCAATAAGGATTTCTGTGATGTGGGGATATGGAAATGTAGGGCTCCATGAAAGTGTTTTCTCAGGCACTCCACTTATCAGATACACCCTTTTTTAAGAAGAAAACCTTTTTCACAACAAACTTGAAAATAAAAACCTGGCCTTAGTAAAGAGTCTTTCACTACCTGCCTTCAGAGACCCTTCACACTGCAAAGATAAGAATGTTTTCCCAGGAGGTGGAATCTGCTTTTATTATATTTTTGCTATTTCTTGTCAGGTTGCATTGTTTCCATCCTACCTCTATATCTAGCTAAGCTTAGGTGGAAGGAGTCACAGAGAAAATGATCAAACAAGGTTTAAATCCATCTTTGAATCTAACACCACCTTCCTTCTGCAGAAGGGCTGTGATGAGCACTCTAGTCAGTGTGGCAGAGCTTTTCCACAGATTCTGTGACTTTTCTGCAAAGAATCATCAGGCATGAAAAATATCCATGTCATGGGGAAGAACAATCCATGCCATAGGGTAGAAAAATATTTTTGTCATGGGGTAGAAGAAGATCCATGTCATGGGGTGGCACTGGGAGAAGTCCCTCAAGGACCAGATTGTGACTGTGATTGCCATGAGAAGGAGCTGGTTGGAGATGACCCTGTGGTTCAGGATAATGACAGATTTATCATGTGGCATTCCCAGGGTGTTGATTCATCAGCCTGGGGAGATCCACATGAGGTGTGATGCTTATGGCTTGGTTGAAATTCAGTGATAAAAGCTTTCTTCAGTGACCCTTCCTGTGATAACACTGCTCCTCTGACTGCAGTTAGGATGTCCATACCAGTTTTCGACACTACTTAAAAGCTGATACAGTCTCAATTTTACATTAAGTTGCTCTTTTTAGAGTAACAGAAGTGTTTTGGCAGCTGTAGCTGCCAGCACTGAGTTACAAGTATGGGAGAAGTGGGGAAAGACAAGATCTCACAAAAATGAAATTCTTTTTGGAAAGAATGAAAACACTTCTCCACTCCTTTGCTAAGCACTGAAGTGTTATCTCTTCATATCTATGATTTAATAAGCAGTTACCTTAAAAATTACCTTTGGATGGTGTGTTTGGTATTCCTATAGCTGGGATTAAAGTGGTCAATTTACAACCAACTTAGTTGGACTTAAGTAAGATTTTGAATTGTGAATTGCTACAGAGGAATGTAATGAGATTGGTGGAATAGTGCTTGTTTATCAGGATGGAAACACAGCCCTGCCTTTTCTAGAGCTGTAAGTTAAAATTGAAAGATGTCCTGATTCAAAAGCTGAAATAACAAGCAGATTGCTTATAGGATTAGGTATGTACTCAACAATTGCTCAGTGGGAAATTGCTGAACTGGAACATGAAGAGGAATGAGATACAGCACAGAGCAACGGGCTGAGTGTGGATCACTAATTAACTGAACAATAGGAAGTGATTTTTATTGGTAACTCCAGGATATCAGGTATTTAGTTATGTCCAGAGCAGGTGAGAGAGCTTCCATCATAGACATAACAAACAGGCAGATGTTTCTTAAACTTGCTGCTGGCTCTGAATCCCTTTTAATTCTATTCTCTGCTACCCTGCAAGGGAGCACAGAGAAAACTAAACCCAGTAGGAGCATTTAACTTTGGTTCTCTATATATACTGGCAAAAACCTCAGAACTTCTTTCCTGCAGGAGTTAATTCTGATTATCTATTAGCATGCAGCCACATTTCACTCAAACCAAGATTTTTATCAGCTCTTTTCAGCCCTGGTGACTATCCTGCATTCAGACCAGTTATCAGAAAGGATTCTGTCTTCATGTGGTGGAAATGTTTTCATTTATTTACAAAGAAGGAGTTATGGAAAAGAGGAAAAAGCTCTCAATTTTTGGTGTCTGTGCAGGCACCTCAGGCAGGCAGGAGGGGTTTTACCTTTCTCATGCAGACTCAGAACTCCCTGAGCCCTTCCCCTTTCAGGAGGCAGCCAGGGATGCCCAGGATTTCACTGCTGGGACACTCCTGTCCCTGCAGGGTTAATAGCAGTTAATAACGCTTCTCCTTTAGCCATTGCCTAAAGCCCACTTGTGCTTTGAAATTATAGCTAAATCTAAATTAATTTTAGATGAATGTGCTGGAAATTTAGGCTGTAAGTCTCCATCATCTTATAATCACCACTAGAAATGGGATGTGGTTTTGACTGATGGAAAATCCACCTCAGCCAGTGAGGCTCACAGGGGTCACTTTTTGGGTTCTGGAGTTGAATTCAGGCATGAAATGTTCAAGCAAAGGAAATCACTAGAACTGTGAATGGTGGTGTTGTTATTGAGGGTCTGTTGGGACAGGGTTGTCTTTCCCAAAATCTCCAAGGGAGGTGAAGAAAATATTTCAGTGCAGTTTGTGCCTGTGGCTATTTTATATTTCCTACACTCAGGACACCAGCACAGAAAACACAGAGTCAGAAAGCTGTGCTAATGATCTGCAGAGAATGTCCTGATACCCTGGTGACAGCCAAAGGAGGCTGATATTTCTGATTAATGAAAATAAAAAAGTTTAATAACCACATTGAGGCTTCAGATCTCTGGGGCTTTATCACATCTAGTGTATTTCTCATTGCTGTTTTTGTTATTGTTGCTAAGGTCAAATACATCACTGTGTAATTACTGTGCAAAGATGAAAAATTGCTCACATGAGTAAAATTTAGGATAAAGTATTTGCAAATAAGGAAAAAAAAAACCTGTTTATTTTATTTAAAGTAAATGTAAAGTGCTATCTATCCCAACATCAGTTCCTTGAATTTATTGCTGTAGAACAGAGAAATATATGTGGAGATGATACTCTAAGAGCAGAGCAAATATGGACATTTTCCTTTCATTAGGAGACTCGGGCAATTGACTTGTCATTTAATCTTAATTTTAGGTCTGTTAGTGTGAAATTCATAATTTCATACACAGTGAGTCACAATGGCACTGAACTGTCCCTGCTGCCCCAAGAGGGCTGGCTCCTCCTCCCTGTTGCTGAAAACACTGAGCAGGTTTAATCACATCTCCAGATAAATCACTGAAATGGCACCATAAATATTTGAATTATAAAGGTATTTTACATTTTTATGTTGGGAGACTTGACTTTGGTTAGCACTTTGTATTTGTGTTTTAAAGTGAGTTGAAAGATGCCAAAAATAGAGAGGAAAAAAAATCAAAATTTGTGATGATGCAGAAAGTTTCTGCCACCTTCTCTAGCCCAAAATCTGCCAAGTTTAGTGATTCCCTTTTGCCAATATTTTCAATTCCATAAATCTTGGAAGCAATAATTTCATTTTAGAGTTTAACCCATTGTAATGAAGTTCTCACAAAACTCATAATTAGATCATAACTCCGAACATAAGATACAAACTTTCATTTTGGATGGTAATTAAAGACACTTGAAAATTCTGAAAGTCAGGCACAATAATTGGAAAGAAATGTCAGCAAGGGAAGCTACACTGGGCCTAAGAAATTCTTAATGTGATGCAGGGAAAAATTTCCAACCCTGATTTACAATTTAATTTTTTTTGCAAAGAAACCCTTTAAATGGGATAAATACTTTGGGGCAAGAGGAGGTAGCAGGTAGGAAAGCTGAGGGACAAAAAATTATGGAGAATAGATTGCTGGGACAGAATCAGTTCCAGATGTGGGTGCTGACAGGGCAGGCAGGAATCTCACTCCTTGTGTTTACTGTTCTGGTTTTCTTTGTGTTCTGACTTTTAATGGAGAATTATCCCTAAAAATTACTTCAGGTTCAAATAGAAATTTTGACAGAACTTGGAAAGTGAGCAGCACTTAAAGTGAGCAAATTGGCATGAATTCATGGCTCTGCTCTTCAGAATTTTGTACATAATTAGTAGCAATGTTTGAACATTTTGGTTTGCCTATAAACAGTGGGGAAAACATCAAGGAGCTAGATTGAATAGCAGTGTGCAGTTATAAAATCTCTTTAAATAACCAAGTAAGTACTGCTTGTTTGACAAACTGTCTGCTAAAATATTACTCCCCTCCTCCTTGAGATATATCTGTTCAGCGGTGTTCCAAGGATCTCTGAAAAGTCAGGCAGAAAGTGCAGATTTAACCCCTTTGGTGTGGAGAGAGGCTCCGAGGGCACAGGAGCAGCTGAACCTTTCTGTGGGTTTGGGTTTGTGACTTGTTCTTGTAAATAAAGGGAAAGGGGACGGTGACAACATCACTGAGGGTGTCTCCTTACCCCTGTGTCCTCTGACAGGTGTCTGTGAAGGTTCCAAAATCCAAGGGAAGTTCACCTGACCCCTTTGACTGTTTAACTGGACTGTCACAGTCGCATTTTCTGGAAAATCCCTTTGCCCAGGATTTTTCTCCTGGGAAGATGAGGAGCCTCAGAGAAAAGGAAAACAATAATTATCTGATTTGCTTCTCCTGTGTTTTGCTGCTTTGGAATGTGTTTGGAGATTGCTTACCCACAGATGATTGTTTCATTGGTTTCACGTGAATTGTATTGATTTATTGGTCAATCAGTGCCAAGCTGTGTCAGACTCGAGAGAGAGAGAGACAGGAGTTTCATTAGTGTCTTTTTAGCCTTCTGTAAGTATCCTTTCTGTACTCTCTAGTATAGTTTAGTTTAGTTTTCTTTAATATAATAGAGTATCATAAAATTATAAATTAGCCTGCTGAGAACATGGAGTCAGATCCATCATTCCCTCCTTCGCCCAGGCACCCACAAATACAACACCTGACCCTGAGTTTCTCCAGCAGCAAAGGGCCTCAAACACCTTCTGTTTCCCCTGGTGACTGACACGAGGTGGGATTTAGGGCTGGAACAGCTCAGCTTTGCCTGTGTTCCAGCAGCAGAGCCCCAGATGGAGCAGAATGAGGCAGGGATGGGCGCACTTGGCTTTTGGCTTTTCTCCAGCAGCTCCCTCTGATGAATGAGCTCCTCCTTCCCCTTGCAAGCCCTGTCACCAGAGCAGCTCCAAGCTTGGGCTGGATGATCTGCCTTGCTTTACATCCCTCAATAAACACTGGTAAAAAGGCTCAAGAACAAAGGGAAGGTTGCAGGAAATTATCCAGGCCACCTCCTTTGCCTTCCTTTCCTCTGCTGGGAGGGTGAGAGAATACAAAGCATTATTATGTTATCTCTCTGTTCATTATGAGCCTGTGAATAGAGCAATTTCCTTATTCACACATCTTTACAAATTGCTGGCTTGACTTCCTGTCATTTAAAACTACAAATGTGTTTAACAAAGAAGGTAATAGAATCATAACAATTATTACAGGCACGAGGGTAATGTGAAAAACTCATTGGCTTAATTAAAAGCTGATTACAAAAGCAAAGGTCTAGGTTGCATCCACTGGAAAGTGTGAGGAGAAAGTAACAGCAGCTTCTCAATATCAATTATAATTTTAGAGAGGTAAGAAAGCTGTTATTATTCTTAATTTTGTCTTACTGTCATGAGGTTTTTTGCTTTCAATTATTTTCCTTATTAACAACAAAACACCCACCAGAAAAAAAAAATAATGCACACCTAGGAAATGGTGGATTTTTACATCACTCAGCACTCTCCATGTAAATCCTGCATCCCACTGAAGCAGATACCTGATGTTAAAGACTTTTACATAGGCCCATCAAAGTCAGTAGAATTGACTGCTCAAAAATAAAGCATCTGTTTAAGTGCTTGGCTGATTTGGGCTACAATTAAAGATTTAGCTCAGCAAGCATAGGTATAAACCTAAAAGTTATATATATGTATTATATTAGTCTTCTAGGAGCTATAAAATTAATGAAAATTTGCCTTAGACTGGAATTTTATTAGGCTGTAGTCAAATGATGACAGATCCCAGTGGCACAGTTGCTTGAGGTCATTTTCCAACATTTCTTTGCCAGGGGCAATTCAGCCCAGATAGGATTATAGAGATTTTATAGAGACAGAATGTCTTACAGGACATATTTGCTGAGCAGCACCATTCTACCTATAAAAAGATAATACCAGGGGGATAAAGACCTCTTCGAGATGACTTTGTTTGTTTACTTTCCTGCAGAGGAGGGGCCATTAGGAGTTCATGCTCAGTGGGGGTGTACAAGTTGTTCTGGATTATGAGAACAGATTGCGCAGAATTCTAGATTGTTCAGTTCTAGAGGCTGGTCTTTGAGTCATTCTCTTGCTGAAGATGGAATTCTGAATTGGGCAGTAGCTTTACTTGCAAATGAGGGATGAGGTGGGTCGGTTTGTGCAGCTGTAACTGTACAACTTGTGTGTTACTTTTCTAGAAATGTGAGGTTTCTGCTTCCTCTTGAAATGAACTGAAACAGGTTAAATTACCTTTAGTAGTAGCTTGTTCCATATTCTGACTATGAACATTCACAGCATTAAAATGGAAGTGTCTCAGTGAAAGTGTCAGAGAATGAGTATTTGAAATGTTTCAGCTTTTTTCTGGCAAAGCTGGGTTTTATGGCAAGAAAACCTTTGCAGTGAGGGGGACTGGATCAGGAGGAATGCTTACAGCTCCTATTTCAGGCACTGAGTTGCTCTCTGTAATTATTGCATGCTCAGATCACGACTCAGACTCATTCCTGGCACCTCTGGAGGAGCCTTTCACAGCAGCAATTAGCGAGGAATGGAAAGGATGAGCAGAGTCACAGCCCAGCCTGGCTGGTGCTTCCACTCTCACATCACACAAAATAATTTTCATTGAAGGCACTTAGGGAGGTGTCAGAACCCAGGACATTGCTCTGGCTGCCCTGGAGGACTCCAGACCCTGGCAGGGGGCTCAGAGACCTTGGCACGGAGTCAAAAACACCTGTGCCTTCCATTTTAACCCATGGAAACAATGACCAACTTTGTGTGAGGAGCTACAAGCCACAAGAGTTTAAGTAGAATGTTAGTGAATTTATCACAGAGTGAAAATGTAGAATTTGGGGGTTTAGAATGGGGGTTCAAGAGCCAAGATGGAGGAATCTGGGTGTGTCCTGTCCTCCTTCTTCTTCTTCTTGTCCTCCATCTTCTGCTGTGATGGTGGCACTTCTGGATTGGTCTAGAGTAGAGACAGACTGTCTAACATAGGTGATAGGTATTGGAAAATTATTGTCAATAAAGTACACGTAGTTCTTAGTGTAAAAAGCTATAAGTGTGCCATAACCTGACCTGCTGGACAGATCTCAGCAGGTCAGATAGAGAAGAATGTCATAGATAAGAAAAAATAAACAACCTTGAAAACCAGAGCTGAGGAATCTCAACTTCTTTGAGCACAGGGCTGGGAAAAAGAGACTTTTTGATACCTCAGGAGCCATTTCAGCAACACCAAACCTGACAGGGAGGAGCAGTGAAACACTGGTCACCAGGCTGAGAGTTCCTCCAGGTTCTGCAGGAAAAAAGGGTCAAATATTGGTGAGGTTTTGTCCCCTGAGTGCCCGTCCCCTGTGTCCTTGCTTTCCAGAAATTATAATTTCATGGCTGTTACAGTAAGAGAAAAATCTTTCAGTGCCTCAAATCTTTCTCTTTCAAGATAAGATTGAGGGTATTCTTTCTTTTCTTTAGGTAATCTTCCCTTATAAACAATTTTATTTGGAAAGGAGAACAAAGGCTTTCAGTCAAAAAGTACAACAAGCTTTCAGGTGAAGTCTTCCTTCAGATCTTGAATAAAAGAGGCAAACTTCAAAGATGAAGATAAGTTGAATTTAGCTGTATAAGTTTATAAATTGTTTAGCTTTACAAACTTTACTAGGTCATTTAAAGAACAATGTCTACTTCTGGTATTTGTAAAATAATCTTAAAATTCCTTTCGTATTTTTGTGATGACAGCTTAGTTAGGATTTCTTCAATTTTTACTCTATAGATACAATTTGTTTAAAAGTTTCCTAAGGAGATAAGAATGGCTAAAACTACTTAAAATAGCTGGGGTTTTGTTCTGTTAACAGGAGATAGCAGGAATGAAAAATGGGGGGGTTCATGTCTATCAGCAGAATGCCAAAGTCTTGAGGACCATGCCTGACAGATGGATAACACTTCAGCTAAACCTGCAAAAATATCTTTGATCCCTGAGATAAATCTGATTATACTTTGGCATGAAAAACTTAATAATAAACCTGCCCTCCCAATCTCATTGAAGGGAGAGTAAGAGCCAGGCTCTTGAATGCCTTTAAAAGTGTTCTGTAAGCATTTGAGTGAAAAGAAATTTGGTTCATTTTCCCAAGCAGTTACGATTAAGACAAAAATATATTTTTCTTTTCTAGTGGACTAACTTTTTCCAAGGAGTTAAATCAGATTGCCATTTATTTTAATAAAATTTGTTGAATTCTAGCTTTAAATGCATAAAATTCAATAGACTAACATTCTCTATTTTTGTATTTCTTAAGTATATAGCTGAATTAGTGTGAAAAGGAGGACAAATATACAAGTATTTAAAAAAAGCCCAAATCCTGTTGTCTCAGACAAATGCCCAACATTTTTGATACCAGGCACTCTACTGCAGCTAAGTGTAAATTGTGTTTAATGCCTTAGGATATAAAATGCTTAAATATTATGGTGGTAAAAATCTATCTAGATTATTATGAGGAATAAACCAGCTATACTTTGGGCAGTAATTTTATTTTAGGATTTCAGTAAAAATAAATGAGAATACAGAAATAATAAATGAGCTAGCAGTGCTTTAATCACCGTGTTAGTTGCTAGAATGGTCTTTGAATAAAGATAATTTCCCTACTTCAGCTGTCTCAGCTATTGTAGGGAAGTTGGTGTTGCTGATGGAGCATTTTTAGCAGCCCTCCCTCTCCCTCTCCTGGAATGTGAAATCTTCCAAATGTCTTTATATTACCTGAAGAACCTTTTGGACAAGTGGCACTTTTTTGTCTTTATTTTAATGCTGCTCAAGCTGAAACTGTTCCATGACCACAAAAGTCACCAGTGGTGTTGGGTTTTTTGGGGAAGGATGAGGGATTGGGACAGGCAGAAGGAAGGGCTTGGTTATTTTTATTTTTGGTAGAAAATAATTGCATATTTGTGTGTAGATTTTGTAGAGAGATGAAGCCGAACAGTCCCCAGCAGATATTCTTGATTCACCAAAGGATTCAAATACTAAAAAGGAGATTTGCACCTATCTTAGCTGCATGAATAGAAGAAAAAAGGCTAGAAATCAGAAATGCATAAGAAGGAATGTGAAACAATTCCCTCTCCCTGCAATAATTTCCTATGTTTTGTCTCAGTAAATCCTTAATTCCTTGTGTGACTGATGTAAATAAACATCCAGCCTATATGAGAATAATGGATAAGGTGTGTGAGGAATGAGGAGCTCAAGTAGTGAAAATCCATCTCTAGAAAAACCTGAGCTTTGTTTTTTGCCAGCTCACTTCTGGAGCTTTGGGGGGAAGTAAAAGAATGTATGGTGTAATTTTGCAAGGCTACACGAGCAATACTCTGCCAGCTGGGAAATAAAACAGGCCCACAACACAGCAAGAGTGCCTGCAGCAAGTGGTCACCCCTTCAGAGGCACCACGGCAAAAACAAAGAGGGAAATGGGAAAAATCACCTGTTCCTGCTTTGAAAAGAGCCCTGGTGGCAAATATTTCCCTTCAGAGTCCCCTGAGTGTTTTCTGTTCCCTGAGACATGAAAGGGTGGGTTTGCAGTGCTTGGTGTTGACAAGAGGGATTTCTCTGATCTGCAGAGTGGGGAGCATGGAGGGATGCTCTGGGGCCATGGGGCGCAGGAGCTGAGTTCTGGGGGATCCTTTTGAGGCTACCTAAAAACAGAGGCCAGGCAGAAATAAGGGAATAAAAAGCAGTTCTATTTATTGAAGGGCCTTCAGGTACATTTCAGCAGATGAAGCCCCCCAGGGGCTGCACCCAAAAATGGATGATGGGTCATGGGTTTTCCCACTTTTATAAGTTTGGTCCATGTGCATTTTGGGTGGTAATCTCCCAATTTGAGCCTCAGGTAATGAAGTCATTGACCCCAAATTCACTCCCCCAAATTCACCTTTGTTTCCATCTCTGCGGCCTGAGGCAGTGAGGTGTCCTTGGTTCTCAGGCCTGGAGAGGAATTGTTGTGTCTGCTCAAACTGGGAAAGCAGAAGATCACATTGCACATGGAGTTTAGAGTTATGCACTAAAGAACTGCAGGATTGCAAATACATGAAAAATAGAAAAGCTCAAATCTAAGGCATCAGGGGCAGGGCTGTGTCTGGAAGGGGTCACTCTGAGCTGGCCTGTCCCCAGGCCACACTCCCTTTGGGGTCAGGAGGCACAAACTGCCCCAAGGTCGATGTTGGGTGGGTATTTCCCAGTGAATTTTGCTGCTCCCAGGAAGGTTTATGAGCTGGGTGAAATGCTGTAAATCATTCAGGGCTGCTCAGCCCAGCCTGAACATTTCCTGGGTGATGTTACAACTTCTTGCTGTGGACCAGAGCTGCCTTTGTCAGGAACACAGTTCTATAAAATATACAGTGTTAAAAAAAATTCCAAACAGCAAAAAACCCTCCTAGGAAAACAAAGTAACCCAACTCCCCTCCCTTCAGAAAAAGCAGGGAAAGGCTCAGGACAGCTTGGAGTTCATGTGGGCAGGGCAAGACTGAGACCAGAATATCCTGGGGAAGACCCCTTCCCCTGCCTCCACATGGAATTGGGTTAAATCCCATTAAATTATCCCATTTCATTATCCCATTTCTCCAGAAATAGTATGGAGATATTTGAGGATACCTTTAAAACTACTTTCTTATTGATGCCTCATTGCTTTCATGGAAAATAAGGGCTGGATTGGAAGATCCAGACTGTCAATATAGATAACAGGGTGGATTGGGTTGGAAGAGAATTTAAAGCCTTTCCCATTCCACCCCTGCCATGGACAGGGAACTTCCACCATCCCAGGTATCTGATCTCAACTTATTCTCTTTCAGTTTGAAGACATTCCCTCTGTCCTGTCACTGCAGGCTCCTGTAGATATTTTAAATATATATATATTTATATATGGTTTTCCTACTCTTTGAGGAATTAATTTTCCTTTGCTACAAGGATTGTATATTTTATTCATCTGTTGCTTTCTCTGTAGCACCAATATTATTAGAACAAGAATTCTCTCTATTGATCATAATTATTTGCCATGATCTCAAATAATATGTGATAGGGATGAGCCATACTTTGGGACTTGATTCCTCTGGGCTTTTCATGACAGCTTTTATAAAAAGTTTGACATAATATGGAGTTGAGAGAAGGAATTCTGAACTGCAGGGAGTCTTTCAGCTCAGCACTTAGTGTGAAGAGAAGTGTACATTTTGTACTGGTTTTTACAGCAGAGATGTCAAAATGTCTTAAAATGCACAGTAGTTAATTTTCAAGGTTGGTAGTGCACTAACAATAGCTTATTAAAAATTCACACTCTGTATTTTACAAAAATATTTTAATTATACTGAGAAAGGAGTTCTCTCATGAATTTTAAGTCACTCTTGCATGCCTTTGTAACACTGTGCATCCTTATTTTAAGAAAAATTATTATTAAACAAAAAATATAACTCCTGTTTCTTAATAAGTGCTAATAACTTGTGTTTCAATCACACTTTGGTTATTTTTTTTTGAGGAAAATAATTGCATATTTATGTGTACATTTTGTGGAGAGATGAAGCAGCACGGTCCCCAGCAGATATTCTTGTTTCACCAAAGGAATCAAATACTCAAAAAGAGATTTGCACCTATCTTAGCTGTGTGAATAGAAGCAAAAGACTAGAAATCAGAAATTCATGAAAAGGAATATGAAACAATTCCCTCTCCCTGCAATAATTTCCTATGTTTTGTCTCAGTAAATCCTTAATTCCTTGTGTGACTGATGTAGATAAACATCCAGCCTGTATGGCAAAAACCATGTTAGACATAAGGAAACCATGTCAGTGATTTCAGAGAGCTCAATTTTGTAACTAGTTCAGAATTTTTGGTCAATATAACAGCATAAAATAATTGTATAAAGCTTTTGTAACTATAGTTCTATAAATAATACCTTGATGGCCTCAGTTCACACGTGGCATCACATGAGAAGCACTTTAGACTTTGTGTAAAATACCTGGCCTAGGAGAAAACAATCTTGCTCCATGAAGAATAAACCAGAGGAGGTTTAATGGGAAATTCTGCTCTCACAAGGACAAAAAAATGAATAAAAATGCATTTTCCTTACCAAAGCTTAATTTTTGTGGACCAATTTTGATTTTGTGACAAGTCAAAACTGTTCCATCTACGCAACATATTGAGAGACAATAAAATGGCAGGTTAATGTTTGAGGGAAAATGTCATCCTTATAAAACAAAGCATGCAAATGGGAACTATCACATCTGAGGCTTTAGTAAATCAAATTCATGAAAGGTCATATTGCAGAAATTCAGAATACAGATCTGTATCTCATCTGATCCTCAGCATAAAATTAGGAGTGAATATGAAATAAAAGGGAACACTTTCCTGACAGGAGTTATCCATGTGGAGTTCACTGAAAAATCCACAATATGGGCAATTTAGAAGGGCAATTTTTTATTTTTTTTACCTCTTGGGGAGGGGTCCAGAGTGTAATTCAAAAGTCAAAGCTTGTATGAACCAAGTTGTTCAAGACTAGTTAAGTTCTTAGTTTGTAAGGTTGGTTCATTAATTCTTCTGTCTGCCTTTAAGATTTGGACTGCATTTTCTGCAAGCACAATCTCAACATATTAAATATTTGGATAGGAGAAATCACTGTACCTTGGCATGAGATGGAAAAGAGGGACACTTGAGCTGGTTTAGGGGCACCCCTTTAAAGCCCAAAGGGAGAAGGCTGAAAATCCAAAATTACTCACCTACTGAAGGAACTTCTACAACTGAGATTTTATTTAAAAATAAAATCCTCTTTTAAAATATTTCTTTCTACAGGAAAGGTTATTTGGTTATTATTATGTTATTCAATGCATTCATTTTTTAAATCTATAGGAAATTAAAATTAAGTGGGGAAGGAAAAATAAAGTAAGAATGAAAAAATAAAAGCATTAACCACAAGCTGAAACAATATAATTAATTCTTTACTTTCTCAATTAGAATAAATCCAGTAATGTAAAATACCAAAGTCATCATTTTAGTTAATTGTATAGCTGTAGAAAGACTTCACTTCCACGTGTTTTTCATGGTGAATTGGCAATCATTTAAGGAATAAGTGGCACTTAAAATATGAACAGCTGGAGCTGTCACCACCCCTTCCCTTCAATAGCTGTCAGCTGGACAAAGCCCCATTGCTGTTTCTCCATTTTCCATGCCCACACTGCAGTGTTCACTGCTGCTCTCCATTGTGCTGTTCAAAAAACCACAAATTACATCAATTTATATATCAAAGCAAGGCATTGCAAAAGGGATTAATGGCTTCTGTGGGTGAGGGAAATGTGTCCTGGATGTGGAGGAATTATAAAATGCTGGGGCCTTCAGGCCAGGTCTGCTCATTGCCATCTCCATGAAAAGGGTGCAGAATTTGTGAAATTACACCAGGTAATATTATTGAGGGGATGATTGTGAATTTGTGAATTTGTCTCGTGCGTATGAGTTACTCCTGCAGAACTTTGGTGGAGGTCAAAGGCTTTATTTGCTGAGGGTTTTTTGTTTTCCCTTTTCCAGTTGTAATCAGGTTAGTTTTGTGTGACTTGTGAGATTTTGCATATTCTGTAGCTGTGGAATTTCAATTTGAAATCTGCTGGGAATTAAACAAGACCTTTTCTTTTTTTTTTTTTTTTTTCATTAATTCAAAAAATATTTATTGAACAAAAAAGGATCTCAGAAATAATAAGCTGACTCCAGTGGGAGGAGAGCATCCTGATACTGGTTTCAGGTTTTTGAGTAAACCACAATGAAAATAGAGTAGAGGAGCAGTTCTGTAATGCCAAAGTGAATAAACTGATCTGTAAGTGATTCTATTCAGTGTCAATTCTGACAACTGCAGTAAAATTCATTGTTAATCCCGTTGCTTCTCCCAACCCTGGATCTGTTTATTGTTCAAAAAACCTCAGAGCACTGAGGGAATGGTGGGATTGGTTTTGTTGGAGGTTGTGAGGACCTTTTCAAGCTCAAAATGACGGTGTGTTTTTAAAATTGGTTTAATTATCATTAATCCATTCACATTCTTTCCATACCTTCTACATTGGTAATTTATTTCTTGCTATAAAAGCTGAATGAGACAGTGCACACAATAACAGTTTTTGGCTGAATTTAAATGATGTTGAATGGACAAGAAAGAGGCAGGAAAGGGATCTGGATTAATTCCTACACAATTCCAGTGAGCACAGGTCAATGGTCAGGACCCACTGCCAAAATTTGTGGTGGCTGAGTGAGGGTGCAGTTGGCAATCCCTGACTGTGCAGTAGGTGAGCCTGTTCTATGTGTGTGTATACATATTTTTAAATGGATGCCTTCACCTAGAAATCAGCTTAAGGGCCAACAATTTTGGATATCAGTGGCATTGCTGAAATAGATCCACCAAAATTCCACAGCTTTAGTTGCTGTGTAAAGGGGAAAGGGAATGCTGTGGCTGAGACTGCACTAAAATCCTACCCAGGACAGTCCTTTAGACATTTCTCATCCATGTGGGGAGCTGATTGGACTGAAAAAAGTCTGAAATTTATGTGGAGACCTTAAACTCATCCTGGTGTAGATTTCATCACCATGTGAAGCCAGCCTGCACATCCATGTGCTGCTCCAGGAAGGACCCAGGGCAGACTCAGTGCTCCAGTTCCTCTGGAAAGGTTAGCTCCTTATTAAAGACCTCAGGATTCCATTTTGAACATATTCCATGTAATTATCCTGTTCATATTGCATCAGGATGCATAATCACAGAAACCACAGGGAAATGCAAAATGTGCATTTTTTGGTACCACCTGAAGCGGTCTGGAGTTGCAGAAAAGCTGTTTAAAATGAAATAGTTGTATTTTTAAACTTATAAAGACTAGAGCTGTGATTTCCCTAGATGACCATAAACTACATAGATTTCCATTACTTTTTTTTAACCTTCCTTTGGGCCTTTTGTGCTACTCCACTTTCAGTTTGTTGATGCTCAGCTCCTTTAAAAGGCTATATCCGAATAAATACAAGTTAATAAAGGACAGAGGGTGCAGTGGGACTTGCTGGGTCATAGAACTCACTTCCCTGCAATTGAGGCAGCCAGATCACAAAAATACATTCATAAATTGTGCTTGTTTTCAAGTATTGGCTGTTATTTTTGCCACTGCTACTTGTGTTATGAAGCTGTTAACGCTCCTATGATCTCTACTGCTTGGAACTCTTTAGCAATTTCCATTAAGAGCCAGCCAGTTTCTGTACAAGAGTCTTTCTTTTTTCCATTTAGTTGAAGTTAAGCTAAAAGTCAAGTCAACATATTAAGTTTCCAGCTTTTTTTGGAGGGAGGAAGAAGATGCATTTCTTTTAAAAAATTATTTATGATACAAAACCACATCTGTACCTATGTGCTGTGATTAAAAATCACATTTAGAGGGTCTAATCATGAGGTCTGATCAGTCCTTCTCCAAAAGGGGATTAGAATTCATTGTCACTGGGATAATTCTTAGGATTGCCTCTGTGAGGTCCAGTAAATTTCCCAGGATAATGGGAAAATTACCACAGGAGAACAGGGATGGGTTGGAGCCATAAAATCAGCCGAAGCTCCTCTTGCTTTATGAATTAATAACAAGCAGGATCCAGAGGGAGTTCAAGGAAAAAGGGAAAAGTGGAACCACCATATTTCCAAATAAAGTTGTGCTGATTTGAGGGCCATATCTCAGGAGGAATTTCCATTTTTCCCTCCAGTCCCCCATGCACATCCCTGCATCACTGAGGAAAGAGGAACTGAGTTTGTCACAACTTTGGGACAGCCCAATCCCAGCACAGCAGAGTTTTGGACCTACCCTTAATTTTGGGTCATTCCCTCTTCATCCCATGGGTCACACACTCAAGTTTCTGCAAGTTAGTGATATAAATTCTGAATTTACTCAGTTATTGCTTCTGACTGAGCTGAACTGCTTTGGTTTAACCAGGAACTCCTTTTTTTTTTTTTTTTTTTTTTTCCAGGCTGTACCTTTCAGATCCCTTTTTTGTATCACATAAGTGACTTATGGGCCATACACTAATTTATTCAGTGTTAAAGGCACATTTGGGGGCAACTTGGGTGGTTTCAGCTTCCCCATTTAGCCCATAGAAGAAAACAAAACTCTGAAATAATGGTGGAATAGGAATATAATGTGAAATCAGATGGATTTCATGTCTGCCTAGAAAGCTTAGCAGTGTGTTTTTCTTAACTGTTATACAGCTCTAATAATTGACGAGAAAAGAGGAATATTCCTGTGAAAAAATACTTTCAAGACTGTAAACCTTCAGGGACTCAATATTTCCACCTCAAAACTTCATTTCTCTAAGGACATTAACTTTGTAAAGAGTTTGCTGTATAAAAGAATTACCATTCTGACAAAGAACTTGAAAAACTTGCAAGAATTTCTGATGAAAGCATGTTAAACCATTTGATGTAGATAAATAACACACATGCATATTCATGTTTAAAGTTATTTCAAAAGTTTGATAAGACAGCAGTGAAAACAAATAATTAATTCAAGCTAAGATTAATTTGTCAAAAGAAAAGTAAACTTCAAGATGAAGTAAATACAATAAATAATAATATTAAATTCAAGTTTACTGGATTAGTGGCATAAATACTTATTTCTTAATGTCCCAAAGGGGATTTATTGGGGTGTTTGACCATTGTTAAGTTGAAGCAAAGCTTTTACCTGGATTTTGCTGTCGTGGCTGTGAAGGTGCTGCCTTTGAACAGAAATAATCCATGTCACAGTGCAAGGTGACAACTTTTGTTGTCATGATCCTCTTGACTGCCTTGTCATCATGCCCTTTGTAAAGACACTCTTCTGTTCTCATCTTAATTACAGTCAAAATGCAAATTCTGCATAAACTCTCACAGTGAGAATCTTTTAAAGAAAGACTCAATGTGGATTTATTTGTTTGTAGTCAACTGTGGGTATTTCATCTGCATATTCTGACCAGAAATCACAAACATTTCCTCATCTTTTAAAGGCAGAATTACCTGCTGATGATTCAGTGGGCTCTAAAGTAATAATCTCCTACCTTCGCTTCATATTCTTATGACCTGTATTGTTAGTTTAAGACATAACCTTAAAAATTGCTTTTAGAAGATGCAGGGTGTCCTTAGGGAGCAGTGCATGAAGTGGAAAAGGTCAATATTACTGAATTTTTCAGTTGAGATATACTCTCCATTCCTCATTTTCCCTTACACAAATGCAGAGACACATTAGAACACATAGAAATATATTTAATAAAGCTTGATCTGATTCCTCTCTCTAGATTAATATAAAATAGATTATCTAGAACATGTAAAGGCTGTAAAGATATTTGTTATGTTATGTAGGATATTTGTAAAATTCACCCCTAGGCTGATTTTGGATTTTCAGTTCCCTTGAACTCAGCCTCACAACAGATAAACAGCATTTGAGAGCAAAAACTGCTTCCCACTTTAATATATTGTGATGGAATTGGTAAAATCTTGTATGAGTGGCATGGCAGCAGATGTTTTCTCTTGAGAAAAAAGATTTCTAAATTCCTTTTAATAGGCTTTACCCACCTATAGAATGACAGGTCCATGTCTCCATCATGAAGAGCTTGTTTAAATAGGAATATTGTCCCTTTTTGTGATTTGCTCCTAAGGACTCTTGGACTGAGTGTTTCATACCCCACTGCAAAACGTGCTCTCTGTCTCCAATCTTTTTATTACGAAAAGGTGCAAGATGGTTTTGGCAAAGATTCCTGTATTGGTTGGGTTGATTCCAGTGTATATCATGTGTCCTGTGTAAAAGGGAACTTAGGATAAGTGAGACTCACTCAGCTCTGCAAGTGTGCTTATGTAATTATGGACCATGCTGCCAAAGATTTTTTCCTTCTTTTGGCATTTCTTCAGGTCTGAACAGGAAAATTTCTGAAGTAGAATTTACGCTGAAAAAAATAACCTGTCAAGAGCTGTTCTGTGCACTATTTTCTTTCTTGCAGTTCTTTACTTTTAGAGAAGGAAAATAATGTTGTCTGTAAGTATTTGGGAAAGGAACAGGATGTGAATTAATTCAGTCCACCAAGACTTAATTTTGTCTTTTTCTGCCTTTTTCAGTGAGCCATTTGTTGGACAATCAAAATCACTCTGGTATTTAGCACACAGACTGCTTTTCTCTTTGTCATGGCTAAATTAAATTATACTTTCTGCAGCTGAGATTTTTTTTTTTTAATATTTTCCATTCGTGTTAAGGATTAGTATATTTGTTCATAAGGATTCTAGCTCTTCAATTTTGTGATATATGGTCTAGATTACAAACAGAACTCATTGATTTATAGACTCTGAGTCACTATGAAGATATTCTTGTGTTCTGTTCTCTGTTTTAAACAAACACATTTTGTCCATCACCCTGCTGTGCCACTTTTTTCCACTCTTAAAAGTTTAAAAATTCAAATTATCTTCTAATTTGTAACCATAAAAAGAATTTTACTGTTTCACTTACCTGCCCTAGGACAAATTATCCCAATATAGGATTATGGCCACCATATTGGTGACCTTTAGATTCTATCAGAGATAGTGAAGTGAATCATTATTTAATTCAGGTTTTAGTCTGCATTCTTGAAATCCAGTCTTATTGCTGATTGGACATGGTGCTATTACTGATTTAACAACGTAAATCATAAAAAGAATCTGCATTTAATTAAAAAAATTATAATGTACCTTCAATTCGAAAAATGTTCTCTCTTTACTCAAACTGTGCACCTTAGTTCAGCAAAAATCTGACTTTTGTCATCTGCTGTCTGTGACAACATTTCATCCACAGCTGGTCTCAGTAAAATCCCTAGCAATATAGTTTTGCAGCATTTGAGAGCAAAATTGCTCTCAAATCTTAAATTCATATTTCCTGTACCCAATTTGATTAGTTCATGGAAGTTTTACATGCAGTAGTGGGGTTCAGCTCAGCTGTGCTGTCCAAAACAGAATCTGTCCCTAAATATTAATGTTTTCCATACAATTTCCCTCACTTTGGAAGGGAAAACAAAAATGTGCTGTTCATGTAATGCAGGAAAAGGCTCTTACCTGTTGGAGTAATGCTGAGGACTTGAGTGACTGCAGAGATAAAGTGAAATTCACCTCTTGCAGACAACTTTCAGGATGTGGCTGGAGAATTTCTTTCTAGGGAAGCTCATTTTCCTGAATGTTTCTTGACATTTCTCTCATTCTCAAACCTATATTTTTAAATATTGGTAATGTTTTGATGGTGTGTTGCAAATATTTATCTTCTGATGAGTGTAGATTTTTTTTCCTTTTTTAAAAAAGTCTGTGTGTTTCAAAATTTGTTTATGCATCAAAATATCAATATAATTTTTTTAATAACTTTTGTTATTATATCTTTCCTGGTGAAGTTTCTAAATTACCTGTAAACACACCATGTTTCCTCTCTTTCCTTCTCTTCTCCCACCTTCAAATTAGGTAGTAAATTTTTAATTAAACTTGCCTTGACATTTTAAGGACACTGACTATCTTTGTCATTTACACAACAGATAACAAAGTAATCCAATTTTCTGGCCTCCCACAAATTATCCCTTCAAAGAATACAGCTCTTGCTTCCCGTGTTTAAAATAAGCATTACCCTTAGCCTGGCAACCACTGTCAATTACTAATCTTTTATTATTGGCTCCAGGGAAGATTAAAGGAAAAGCTGAAACGTAGCTGACAGTTTGGTTATCACATCTGGAGTAAATGAAAAGCATGGCCTGAATCCATCAGGGGAGATTAGGAAAATGTGAGAAAATTACTGATGTCCTTTTACACGTGGAAATTCAAACTCATTCAGAAATTGAGGTCTCTAACTCGTGACAGATCTCTGCCATGGCTGCTTTCACTGAGGGGTGATGCAGAGATAAAGAGGAAATGTGTTCTCCCCTGGAACACACACCAGGGCAGCTGTGCTGTGTCCCAGAGGGAGGGGAACGTGCCAAGAGCACAAAAACCATCCCCACTCCCAGCACACCTGGCAGCAGGAATGGTTTGGAGGAATGCTTTTTCTCTGTCCTTAACAAAACTGACTAATTAAATATTCATTGTTCACAGGAAAACAAACAAATATAGAATCTTGATAAAAGTGATCAGCTGTATACAAAGATTTAATAGAATTGCAAATCTTACTTTTAATAGGTGAGAGAAAATTATTGTGTTGGAATGTGCTGAGCTCAAATTGATTATCTATAATTAAATGGTAACTTTTTCCAGATGATGGCATAGATATGAACTGATTCTGTGCCTGCATATCCTCTCAATGATGGGACACTACCCCTGACCTGAGCTTGGGTGCACTGGAATAATCCTTTGGGAGGAATTGTTGCTCTGCAGAGTGGATAGCATCTGCTCAAGTGCAGCAGTGGATGGAAAGCTAAAAGCTTTCTTTTGGACTTCAGATTTTCTGTCTTATCAAATGGATCTTTGTCTCTTTAATGGATTGAACTGTAGGTTTGTCTCCTGCAATCTGTATCTAAACCCCCACAGTGCTGTTGAGTGAGAAAAGCACTTTCAGAGGATGTTCTGGGTGAGGTGGGCACAACCCAAACCCCCCAAGGAACGCAGATAAATTCAGAAAGAAGAAGGAATTAGCTCTTCTGTAGCACATAGATTTTATGGGTAGTAGAATAGAAGAATTTTATTTCAAATCTGATGTGCTTTAGGTAATAATGTTAGGCTATCTCCCTATTCAATATACTTTAAGAGTTTAAATGTCATTATTTTAGTCATGCTTGCACAGGGACACACTGGTTCAGTGGTGAGTCTCAGCCTAAGCATTGGAGGTGACTTGGAACAAAAACTGAATGGAGGAACCTTTGATCTTGGCAGATTCAGTCCAGAAACTCCCAAATGGGTTCAGTCCCTTGGGAAAGCTTTCCTTGCTGACTCTCTTCCAAGAACTTGGGAGGAACTCTGAGATGATAAAATGACCTGGATTAAATCTGTCAGAGATAAATGCAGCTCAGAACCATGCCCAGCCTCGGCTCAGAGGTTACTTTAACAGGCCTTAGCATCAGAAGTCATTACAATCTAAGCAAATTCCAAATTCAATTCCAAATTACTCTTCCAAATTCTGTGCATTCATCATAAATCAAAGAAAGCTCTGGTGCAGTTATGGGTGATCTTAGGATTTTTGTAAATACTGATTCTTTCACTGCAGAGGTTTTTTTTTTTCTTTTATTTATATTTTTTAAAGTGTTCAATTAATGTTTCTGAAATATTTCAGAAACATCTTCATCTCTTGGGGACATAATAAACCCTTAAACCAGCAATCTGCTGTCCTTGAAGTTTTGTAGTAGTCTGAATTTTCTAGTAGTCTGAATTTCACAGAAAACTAAACCTGCAAAACTTGTCTTTATTACCTGGAGGTCTCAGGAGGTCCTCATACAGGAATACTCACTGATGTTTCAGTTTTCTTGATCCTGGCTAACATAAAGATGACAGATACAAGACTTTAAAAGAAGCCACAGTTGTGAGCAGAAATTGATTAACTCTGATATAAAGAATTCCTTATTCCTTTGAGAAAACCTGTCTGGCAAAAGGATTGAGTAAAAATAATGGGAATTAGACACCCTTCAGTCCTTGCATTTTCAAAACACAGCAGATGTGTCTTGTGTTCATTCCTGGCCAGGTTGCTGACAAGGCAGCAAATTCCCAGAAAACCAGGAGTTCCCACACTAATAGCATTGTGCCCCTTTTACTTTACAAATGTAGATATGCATATGAACTGTATGTAAATTTCATTGTTAATCCTTTTAAAATTTGAATTTATAGTTCCTTTGGCTATAGTATCACAGTCTAAACTATATGCAGTTATAAAATTCATATTGTTAAAAAGAAATCATAGTATAATTAAGGGGATAACTTTAATATCCTTAGAAAATCTTGAAAATTTTATGATCCAATAGAAAATAGAATTGAAGGTCTTGGAAACATTAAAACTTTCCCTCTGTTATCTTTGCTAACAAGACTTGGGTCTCTTTTGAAATAAATTCACAATTTCAGTATTTCAATGGAAAATGGATGCACAGATTTATTTGGTTTCTATTTATAAGGATCTCTTTTCTCACTAGACATGGACCTCTCAATCACCTTTTAGGAAAGTGAACCAATTTTTTCACGCCTAAATGTGCTCATTTGTAGCAGTCTTTTCTGTTGAATCTGTAAAACCCCAGTTTCTTTTTAATTCAAATTTTACTACATTTAACAGCATTGCTATAAATTTCAGAAACCTTCTGGGAAGCTTTCCGATCTCTGCACTGTCTCTGTCTCAGATGTGTTGAGGGTCTGAAAGTTGACAGAATAATGGTTTATTCACATCTCAGACTACTGATTCAAGGCAGTTCTTCAGGGGATGAAAACTGATCCCTGGCTGACTTTCATTGCAAGCACACACATTTTGAATTGAGTTGGTAATTAGGCACTCAGATTTTATTTGCCAAATTTAAATTCTCACCTACCATTTACTTCTGTTGAAGAAGACACCAGCATCTTAATTTATTAATTGCTTGCTTTAAGGTGTTTCTGAATATTTTGCAATGTAAGATGATGAATACAGAAGTCACAACAGCCCTGCATATATCTTTTCCATCTTCCTGAATGTTTCTCTTCCCTGTTTCTCTCTTCCTAATGGGTTCACTTCTTTGTAGTTTGTGTCTGAGGATTCCATCCTGAATGTTCCAGAGGCCAAACCCCCTTATTTGTTCTGGCTTCTCATACTGCCTGTTATTTCATGTTCAGCAGTTACAATGGTCCTTGGCCCTCTGTCCCAGTGCTGGGGCCTTCAGGAGCACAATTCCAAATTATTATTATAGGAGGGTCGGGAAACCTCCATGGGACATGGGGCAAGTCTGGTGAGGAGGGGCTGAGGGAGCTGGAAACAGAGCTGGGAAGGGAATGGAGCCCAGGAGGGGCTGAGGGAGCTGGGGAGGGGCTCAGCCTGGAGAAAAGGAGGCTCAGGGGGACCCTTGTGGCTCTGCACAGCTCCTGACAGGAGGGGACAGCCGGGGGAGGCTCTGCTCCCAGGGAACAGGGACAGGAGGAGAGGGAATGGCCTCAGGCTGGGCTCAGGTTGGAGAACAGCAGGAATTTCTCCATGGAAAGGGCACTCAGGCCTTGGCAGGGCCTGCTCAGGGAGGTTTGGAATGCCCATCGCTGAAA
The DNA here is from genome assembly GCF_035770615.1 of Melospiza melodia melodia. Lineage (NCBI taxonomy): Eukaryota > Metazoa > Chordata > Aves > Passeriformes > Passerellidae > Melospiza > Melospiza melodia. Next base: position 17,321,396 of record NC_086209.1, on the reverse strand, counting down.
GTGTCACAGGAAGGGCTGGACGTGGCACTCAGTGCCCTGGGCTGGGGACAAGGTGGGCATCAGGCACAGGTTGGTCCTTGGAGATCTCTTCCAAACTCAAGAACAAATGAGTTCTGTGTAGAAGAATAAATGTCAGTTCCTGAATTCTCCCCAGAGCCACCACCAGGACTGGCTCCACATCATGGCTCCCAGCGCTGGGCCAGGAGTAAATGTCAGAGTTTATTTGTGAGCACAGGCTATGAGCACTGACCTGAACAGCAGTGCTGAGATCCCTGTTCTGGGAGCTTTGCCTGCTGGGAAGCAGAAGGAATATTTGTTTCTCTTCACCCCTCCCCTCAGCATTTTGTCACAGAGGTTCTCACAACGCTCTCTGAATCTCTGAGCTGTCCTCTGGGGCAGTTTGTCACGAGAAGCTTGTCACCCCAACAGGAGCCACTTAGCAACTCTCAGTGCCTGCCTGAAAGAGTTCCTTAAATACCCGAATTTCCTTTGGCTTGGCTGAGACATTATATGACAGCTTTGCAAGCAGAATGCATGGTTTTCCTCCTCACAGAAGGGAAATAAAAGCTTCTGTTAAGAAATATCTATTTAAGTGGCTTTGCCTATGAATAAATTATATTTCTTTAAAAAAAAGGAAAAGAAATATTTAATATTCTGCCTGAGGGCATCATGTTTCTGACTTCTACACTGCATATTTCTTCTCTGGGTCTGTGCTTGTGGTTTTTAAAGAGATCTCCACAGCAGTGACATTAAAACTGAGGAGGTAGTGGCTGATCTGGGAGATGTTCAGAGAAATAAAAGAACACATCTTTCATTGCTTCTTCACCTATGGTTTTGCTTTGCCTTAATTTCACATTTATTGAGGTTTGCATTTTGAAAACTGAAGATAAATCAGTAAATAATAGAGCACAGTCTGAGGAGAGAAAGGCAAGAGCAATTATAGCAAGATAGCTGGACAAGGAACCATAAAATTCAAAAAAGGGCAAGCAAAGGGGCACTAAAATACAAAGACAAATCTGAATATGCTACAGAATCACCATGCCTTGTAATTGCTGTCCCAGAGCAACTACTTTGTGTTGTATTTCCTATTAGAGTTATTGAAAATAACAATATTTTTGAACTCTGATTTCCCTGGATAGGAATGGTGCCTGTTTCCTGAGCAGCTGCAGGGAGGAGGTTACTCCACTGATTGTGCGCATCTTGCTCCTGGAGTAGGGATGACAGCACTTAGAGTAGGGATACCGCACTCAGAATAGGGGTAACACTCAGAGTAGGGATGGCAACACTTGGAGTAGTGATACAACACTTGGAATAGGGATAACATTCTGAGTAGGGATGGCAGCACCTGGAGTAGGGATGCAACACTCAGAATAGAGATAACAATCTGAGTGGGGATGGCAGCGCTCGGAATTGGGTTGCTACACTTGGAGCAGGGATACAACACTCAGAATAGGGATAACACTCTGAGCAGGGATGGCAGCTGCTCAGTGATTTGTCTCTGGGCTTCCATCACATTTTAATCTGTGAAAAGTGAGGGGCTCTGTCATGAGGCACTTCTGAGACAGAAATCTGACAGAAAATCTGTTTCAATCAGCATTTGATTCCAAAATTCCCTCATCCCTGTGTCACACATACTGATCTGTGGAGCCTCCCTGCCCCGGGGGATTCCTGTTCCCTGCAGGATCCAGAGCTTCACCCCTGCTAAAATCCCTTTATCTGACACATGGCTGGGGAGATGCTGCCAAGCCACCAGAGCTATCAACAGCTCCGTTTCCCTTTGCTCCTTCCCTCTGAGTGAAATGATCTTTAGGAAGTTTGCAGGATGTCAGAAGAACTTGGAGAATTCTGCTCCAAGTTGTTTTTTTTTTTTTTTCTGGTTGTTTTCTTTCTGATAGAAGTTGGTGTCAAACACTCACAATCAGAGAATATGAGCTTGTTTCATCTTGTTTCAGTGCTTTAATCTGGGTAAGCACAAGCCAACAGAGGTGTTTCCTGACATTAATCTCACCTGGGAAATTCCAGAGACTCCAGGATTTCTGCTGTCCTGGATCTTTGGCAGAATAAATGCTGGTTGTGTGTCTGAAATAGGGGTTTGGGCAGTTTATTTTGATTCTTTCTTTTAGAGAACAATTTAAAATAATTTCTGTGTTAATGGTCTGAGACCAGACATGCAGTTAACACTTTTTAAGTGGGAAAAAGAAAATATAAAACATCTTTTCCTCATTTTTAATAACAAATAAAAGTGAGCATGTATCTTAGAAGTTAAAGAATGTCCCATATCTATTACCCTTCTCAGCATGTTTCCTGCTAATTAATTGCTGCAACACTCTTGGGAATTCTGACTACATAAATAATCATCATTTTGGTTTAGACAAAACTTTTTCTCATCATATCTGTTGTAACTTAAGAGTATTTGGAGGCTCAGGATTTTGCTGAAAAAGTGTGAAGGATAGAAGGGCTGTGACACATTCTATTTAAAGTTGTGATAAAACCAGCATAAAATAAGGTAAATGAAATATCCTATGGCCTAAAGTAAGGAAATTACAGAAATTGAAATTTCATTCTCCTTTATCTTACTGAGGTAGGAATTTATCTATGAATAATATGACACAGTACTGATAAATAAGGTCTGGGACATTGAGTTTTTTCTGCCATGTGAATAAAGCTAACATATAATATATAGTGTGGGATGCCAACCACTGCTTGTGCACACCTTAATTAGCAGCTCTCAGCATCCCCACATGCTTTGCTGTCATTCTTTAGGTAAATGATATTAATGAAAAAAGCTTCTAACTTGGGGAATTTTTTGTAGTTTTGTAGTTGTCTTTTTGCTTAATAGAATTAATTGAATACATGAGAGAGGTTTCATATAAAACATTAATAAAAATTCCACTGGGTAGTGGAATTAATATTTATATCTTGCTGATGTAAATACAAAGGGTTTTTAAATTTATTTATAATTTGAGGATGGCAGTAGTAGTGAGCATTGTTCAGGAAACAGAAATGACATTCTTTTGACTAGTTACCTTGAAATTTAATGCTGCTTCAGTAATAAAACATAAAACATTAGCACAGAGACAAAAAAGAAGCACCATAAAATATCAAAGTGAAATGTGACTCCTGTGCTTTATGAGAGCATTGCAATTACAAAAGGAACATTATCTATCTTTGCTGGACTGCACTCCAGACCCAGCAGGGCAATGCTCCTGCAGAAGTTTTGTTGAGGAGAGATCTGCAAGTTCCAAAATTAGCTCCATGTGAGGGTTTGGGATCTGAAGAGCAGAAACTCTGATCAATTTTCCAAAGGAACGTGGATCCCCCTTTAACAGAGCGGGTCCATGGCATGTAAAGCTCAGAGCCTTTAATGAGAGGGATGTTCACACAGCTTTGAGCAGCACTGCAGAGCCTCTCCACTGATGCTTTTTTTATGGACAAGGAGACCTGGGAAGCATCAAAGCAGGAACAGCAGCTCTGCACATGATTTGCCTTGATTATTTTAGAAACAGAAATTGATTTTCATACCTTTTCCAACTATGCTTGTAAGAAGTCAGCACATTTCTCTTTTTCCTGTACAAAAGGGGAGTGGGTAAAAATAACATCTGAAGGAGGCAGCTTTTTTTTTTTTTCCTTTGTAATATTGACATATTGTAATATAAAATTTGAATTTTATTTTTATGAAATGGGAATAACTGTAACTGCAAGGTAAGAGGGGTAGCCAATGAAAAGCTGTGCTGGTGGATTTATTTCATGTTTGCAGTTTGCATTGCTGCTTGTAACAGTGCACCAATGGTAGAGCTTTCAGAGCAGGTTTGTATTCAGAGCTTTCACCAAAATCAGATCTATTTTCTGAGGTAGCAATTATGTTCTGATATTATCAGGAGGTTTTCTCTGTTTGTTCATTTTTCTCTCCAGCATGACTGACAGATTTATGACATTACAGATAGAGAAATTAGATACCAGGAAAACACTGCTAAAAAATAGGCTGTGAAAAAATCCAAAGGACTTTTCACAGTGATAAAAATATTTCCTTTCTAATAAATTTTATAAAAGTAAAGGCAGGAAGATTTTTGTTTTCCTTCAGCTTTTTGCCCTTTACTTTCTAGTTGTATTTTACATATTCAATAAAGTAAATTGCTGACAGTTTGTCTCAGTTTACCCCCCAAAATCATCAATATTTGTGTTGGGGTCTCTTGGGTCACAGCTGGGCTTGGTCTAAGATGGGGATGATCTGTTCTGCCATGGGCAGGGACATCATTTGGAGGTGACCTGAAAGTTTTGTGCTTTAAATACCTGTGAAGTGACAGAATGTGCTCTTTAATATCCAGTCTTTTCATAAATATCTCAAATGGAGGGGAGCAGGTGGGGGACAGCCAGGAATTCTTTCTGCTGGAGAAAATGTGTCCTTAATAGCCCCAAAAAAATGTAAGAGACTTAAAGATGATGGCACGTTAAGAAGTACTAATTTCTACCTTTTAAAAAATATTTGGAAGCACAGACAGGCCTGTACAGATAGTTTTAATAAAGTCCCTGAGATAAAATCTCATTTTTACTCTTGACACTCTGAATTACCACCCACAGTCCGTACTAAGAAACTACTGCAAGGAAAACCTTTTGAAAATTTATCTTTCCATTCTTTTGTTTTCTACAATAAGAAATGTTTAAGCATAAAATTATGGCTTCAGATTTGCTCAGAAAATTAAAAAGTCTTTAAAAGATGGGGGGAAAAATTACATTTTTCTGCCAATAACTAGATTTCCTTTAGTCTGCCCAAGAAATCACTTGAAAGAATGCATTACCTCAGGTTCTATTGCCATATGGGGTTACATAGTATTAATAATCCTTAATAAAGAAAAGGGGGAAATTCACAAAATTTACACTTTGCAGTTCAGTTTTTCTGCTTTCACAGGCATTGCCAGTTAACAAGGGAGAAAACAAAGTCACAAGATTCAAAGCTCTGTGACATTGTTTGAGATAAGCATTTACATTTATGAAATTTGTTAAGCTGCTGTTCCCATATGTCATGTTGTGTTCTGAAAACTATTATGTATAAAATTAGCATATAAAAATTCCTTCTAAGCAAAATTAAACTTGCTGGGAAGGTAAAAAGTGATTGTGTGGATTACCAAGGAACCTTGGTGCCAAGCAAAATTCCTAGGCTGAACTGAGGATCTGGGGATACATCCTATGTTTTTCTGATGTAGATTCAGAGCATTTCCTCTGGAAATCAGGATTTATGCTCAGGGTCTGAGCTGGACACAGCATGAAAAGGGTCCTGCAACCTTTGGCAGGATCAGCTTTTCTTCTGAGCAGAGCAGAAACACAAGAAATGCTTGATGGGTGTCTGTGAACTTTGTTTATTCTCCCTAAAGAGGGAAAGACATTTCACCTATGGAGAAATCAGAGAATATTGGCATCTATAAAGACACGTGAACTAATTATGTAGCAGATATATACAGAGATTTAAGTTTGAAATAGGTTATTTCTGCAAATCTCATTCACTGTTAATGGCAGCTGGGGGCTGCCTATATTTTCTGCCCTTGGTGCTTTCCCTCATTAAGGGAAATGAAAGAGTTGAAATTATGGATCTGTAATTGCTCTTTAGGTAAGGATTATTCATTGTCTTGCTGGAGAACATGATATGGAATGGAGCACTGGCATGCCAAAAATGATTCTCCAGCAAAACAAGTGCATTGAGCATTCCTAAAGATGCTGCACATGATGGATGCTCCTCAGAACAGCAATCTCCTTCCTCTGCAGCATGGTGGTAGGCAGGAATTGTTTCTGGTTTTTTGATAAAGTCTTAATAAAGCGTTTAAGCTGCTAAAATTACCTGAAAGTTCATCTCTTTGTAGCTCAGTGCATCTGCAGCACATTTTGCTGTAAAATTCAAGGATTGTGTGGAAGTGTGTGACTGAGGGCATTGGCTGAACCGAGGTGGGCAAGAGGCCAGTGGCACCTGGCTTGGGTCAGGAATGGTGTCCAGGGCATCAGGGCAGTGCTGTCCCCTGTGCTGGCACTGCTGGGGCACCTCCAGTGCTGGGGCAGCTCGGGGACCCTCATGAACAGAGGGACATTGAGGGGCTGGGGTGAGTCCAGGGAAGGGAACGGAGCTGGGGAGGGAATGGAGCCCAGGAGGGGCTGAGGGAGCTGGGAGGGAATGGAGCCCAGGAGGGGCTGAGGGAGCTGGGGAGGGAATGGAGCCCAGGAGGGGCTGAGGGAGCTGGGGAGGGAATGGAGCCCAGGAGGGGCTGAGGGAGCTGGGGAGGGAATGGAGCCCAGGAGGGGCTGAGGGAGCTGGGAAGGGGCTCAGCCTGGAGAAAAGGAGGCTCAGGGGGGACCTTGTGGCTCTGCACAGCTCCTGACAGGAGGGGACAGCCGGGGGAGCATCTGGATCAGGGACAGGAGAGGGAACAGCCTCAGGCTGGGCCAGGGGAGGTGGAGATTGGGCATCAAGGGAAATTCCTGCATGGAAAGGCTGTCAAACATTGGGAACCGATGGAGTCACCAGCCCTGATGTGTCCCAGAGCACGTGGATGTGGCACTTGAGGACAGGACTGATGGTGAAAAGGGAGATGGGGCTGTGTGGATCCTGGGATTCTCTCCTCAGGCATTTGTGGGCATCCCCAAGCAACAAAGGAAGAAAAATGTAAACCCAGCATTTTCTCAGTTTAGTTCAGCAGCTTCAAGGAAATGATGTTTCTGAGGAATTTGCAGTGCTGTGGAAAGCTGGACAGCAGCAGGATCCTCTGTGAAATGAAGGATAAACTGGCATGGAAGCACAAAGGGGCTCACTGGGGTTTGTGTGCTGCTGACTTTGGAGCAGAATCAGCCTTTCTCAGACACATGATATATTTGCTTTCTAAAGTTGCTTGCATTGTCTGGGGATGAGGATTAAGGCTTAGAGTTTTTATGTTTGATCTGTCTGTGTCCAGGAGGTATTATTTATATGGCATGGGATTTAGTACACGATTCACATTTCCAGAAGGAATAAAATCATTTGTTTTCAGGAGGAAGGTTCAGCCTGTGAAGTGGCAGACTATAAAATTTTGATACAATTCTTTTGAAGGGAAAAAAATGTGTGTAAGAACTTGTAGTTAGACTTGACAAGCTAATTAAATGCTGTCCAACTCTTAATTGCTGGTGTTCTGGTATAAAAGGAATGTATAAGTATTTTGTAAATACATATTTGGGCAAGCAATTTTATTTTTAAGGTTATACACATCAAGGGGGTTTTGTTTGTTTTCATTATTAGAAACCTCTTAAAAACAAAGCAAAATTTGTGTTCACAAAAGGGAAGACTACTTTCCATTGATGAAATCAAGAGGCAAAATATTTGAAGCCAAGTAATGGAATGAAGTATGACTCAGTTAATCTTAGCACTATTAAAAACTTTAAATATTAGAAAAATTCTATAAAATTAAATTATAGCCTTGCAGTAACATTCTTTTTACCCAGCACTATTTCTCATTTATCAGGTTTCTGCTAATGGCCTTAGAGATTTAGAGAAAATAATCTGAGTGGTGTGCTTCCAAGGGAACTCAGTTAAGTCTGCCTTTTGGATTATTGTTTTGGGATCTGTATGATTTAAAATGAATAAAACCTCCCTGTACAGCCGTGATAAAGATTACATGGCTGGCACGGTATCTTTCAACATCCAGCATTTAGGGGAATCTCAGAGTGTAAATTCCTCCAACATTTGTCATGAAATGAAATAAGGATTTGGATCTGGTCATAATGGAGAAAAGAAAAAAATCAGCTTCTATAAAATTTTTAATAAAGAAAAGCTTTTTGTGCTCTTGCCCATACCCTAAATGTGTTATGTTGAGCATTTCTGTCAACACAACGTGCTCATGTTTGTCCAGAGAAAATGGAAATATTACACTGAAAAAAAAATACTTCTGATTTTCCAAATTTCAGTATAGAAAAAGGAAATGTTTTTCTATCTGGCTCCAAATTTCTTTACTAATTAGTGGCAATTTTTGGGGACCACTCTCCTGTTGGTTAAAGCAGAGCCATGAGAACAGACTGGGCAAGAAGTGCTGAGTTTAGGCAGGCACTGGGCAGTGGGGAAATGCAGCAGTCACTGGGAAATTCACTGTTCTGCACTGAGCGGGTAGATACATAAATAACTTCCTTAACCAGGTTATTTTTGGCTATATGTATTATTTTTATATGGTGCTACCTCCCTTGAGGTCAGCCTGGGCTTTGTGTTTGATATTTTACGACATGTGACTTATTTTAGAGGTCTCCAACTTATTTTGGGTGTACATTTTACTGTCAACAAATGAGATCTAGTGATATATTTTACTGCCCATACAGTTTACTGCAGTGTGCTGAGGATAATGAGTATCAGCTCTTTTCCCCTAGGTTATTTATCAGAGGAAATTACTAGGTTTGTGCAGTCTAATACTTGCATATTTTCAAATATTTAACAAGTCACACATTCTTGGGGCTGAGAGAATTCAATCATTTTCTCCAGGATAGTAAGAGAAATAAAAGCAATAAAATGGGAAGTTGAGCAGTAACTTTAATCAATGTGGCTGTTGTTGTACAATACTCTTTACAGAGTCATTCCAGCATTTTGCTGTTTACATAAATGTTTCTATCCACTGTAAGTGTTGTAAACTATTTTCAGTATATAATGTTATTTTTGTTAGGTAACATAACTAACAGCTTCCTTTTTGAAGTGCTTCAAGTGCCATTGTTTGTGATACAAAGCAATTTCAAAATATATTTACAAACCACAAAGCAACTTGAAAGTTTTCTTTTGATCCATTTGAAGTTTTTATTCAAAACTGTGTGAAAATTATCATATATGACAGGTTCTTTGGCTGCAATGACAATATATTATGGAAAAGCTTGAAATGCTATGAAAGGCTGTCTCATCGTGTTTTTGTTCTACAAAAGGCTCTTATTTCAAGCTCAGCCTCTGAAAGTTTGCCTCATCCTGTGCTTCAACAAATTAAAGCCTACCTTTCTTTCCCTGCAATTATTTTATAACTCTTTAGGTATACGGCCTCTTGTAAAAAATATATAATCTAATTTCAAGCTTAGTTTGCTTCTAATTATCTGTTTATCAGCAATTGAAATTTTTTTTCTCTTTACTTATACATTTTAAGCTTTCAGAAGAAAAGAACATCTGGTATTGAGAACGGAATGCATTAATTATCTAGCCTCTAATTTACTATTTAATGTAATTTTGTCTTTTTTTTTAATTATTAACATTTAATTTTGCCTGATTTTAATGGCGGTCAGAAGATAGTTTGTTTGGAGGTTGCTGTTTCCAGTATTCCATTTGCTCTCAAAAAGTAGCCTCTGAAATGAGTGGAAGCTTTATGTGTTTGTGTTCAATAAATCAATTTCTTGGTAGAAGCTATGACTAATTCTTAGTGAGCTAAGCCTCTTGGTGTTGTGTGGAGGGTTTTATTTCATCCTTCTGATGTGCTGCTCACTGTCAATGTTGCTGAATCCAGAAGGTGTTGGGATTTTGAGGATTTTTCTTAATTGCTTTTTGGTGAGTGAATGGCAGAGTGTGAAGAAAAATGCAGTAATTTATTGCAATATTTTCCAGTGTTATTGGAGATTTGGAGTTCTCTATCCCCTAATTGATACTAAATTTTCCCACTTAAAGCGAATCATGAAAGAGTTGAGTGACCAAATTTCACACCAGTCTGCTCCATGTCTCTGAAGTGCAATTACAAAAATCAAATCAGTTCTTTCTCAAAGACTTCCATTGTGAAAGAAGAGCCAGAACCCAGAGGTTAAACTCTGCTTTAACCTTCCCAGCTGTAAATTTTCTGTTGTGTGGGACACCAGGAGGAACTGGTGAACGATGGCTTTGGTAAACAGAGGGAATGGGTAGAATTCCCAATCTGTGAGCAAAATGTGTGGTATAACTATTAAAAAAAAAGCAAACCAACCAACAAAAAAGCAACCAAACAAAAAAAAAAAATTACCAAGCAAACATGTGGAGAAAAAGATAAAAACCCTGAATAACTTGCTAGACAAATCAGAGGAAAACCTGCTGGAATGGGTGATAGGGTGGAGAGGGGCCCAAGAAGGATATGGAATAAAACAGAGGCAGGGACAGAGTAATTGCAACTGTAAGAAAAATTTCTGTGCTGTTTCACACAGATGTCAGGAAATGCTGAAGGAAAACTGTGAGAAGAACCAGAATCCAGGAGTTTGAGTGTCTTTGTATCCAATGGAATAATTTGGAGAATGGTGAATATTTTAACAGTAAAAACTACTTAAGGGATGAACTCTGGATGACTCTGTAATTAAAAATACAGGTTTCTAAGTTAAACGTTTTGCAAAGATTAAATTGTTTCTCCTGCCAAATCTTCATCATTAGCTATGCTTTGGAAGAAGGGTAAAGTCTGTGCTCAAATATTCTCTCTTTTTTTTAAGCTTGGCAGCACTAAAGGAAATTGCTTTATAATATTTGTGAGAAATTATATCAACCTTTTACATGATTTTGGAAAGTAAATTCAATCTACTTCCAAGGAAGAAAAAAGAACAAGATATAGCTTAAAAAATCAAAATACGAGAGTGAAAAATCATATAATCAGATCCTCAAAAAGACTAGGTCAGTTTTAAGGCTGTAGGGTCAGTTTTACTGAAATAAAAACCCGTTGGTTCTAAATATCTTGAGATTCCAGATTTTATCACTTTAGGTGTTTTTAGTGGCCACAGTTAAAAATTAAGATATCTTCTCTATTTTATTCTAAACTCAATTAAATAGAGACTTACAGTTCAAGAGGCCAATGTTCAAACAAGATTTGAAAGTCAAATAAAGTTACAAACCCATTATCACTGATAGACTTCTTGGGTTTTCTGCCTTTATCCAGTGTATATCTTATGATCCATGACACCAAATATTACCTCCAAGTTATTATTTTTAATATAACCTATAGGAATTGGATTATTTTAATTTTCAAGCACTGAAAAAAATTCATTTATCTTTAACTGATACACTTGTCTTTGTCAAAATCTTAATGATCCTTTCCCCTCTGCCTTTAAAAAAAGCAAAGCAACAAACTCACCTGGACAAGGAGTTAACACTCTCAGCAATAAATTCCCTCTGAACAGAAGTTTATTTTATGGTTTGCATCAACAAAAATGCCTTCAAGGAACTGTTTTGGGTGAGAGGGGCCGATGAAGGAGAGCAGGGTTTGAGTGGCACTTGAGCTGAAATGTGCAGGGAATTTCAGTTTATTCAAAACTGCATTATTTGAGACAGAAATCAGATTAGAAGAAACATGTAAATGCATTAAAATGACTGGATGGGAAGAGAGGAAACAAACAGAAATAAGAGACTGCAGAAGTAAAGGAGGTGACACCAATTGTGATTTTCAATGCATTGCTGGAATCTGATGTGCTGGATCATATAAATGGAATATTAATGAAAATGAATAACTGAAGGAGCCATGCAAAGGTGAGATTTGGAGAGATGGTATTATGTCAAAGGAATCTTGGGTTTTGGTGTGCAAAATGAACCTGAAGGGAAAACAGCAGTGAAATCTTTGGGAAGAGGAAAAACTGGTTTTTTGCACTGGAAACAAAGCTGGGGTAACATTTACCTGTGGCTGCTCATGCTGAAGGGCACAGACAATGAAATTGGAGGAGGTGCCTGAAAATTCATGAAGTTGTGCTTAGAACTGACCTTGTAAAATAACTAAGATCAAAGGAGGGAATATACAGAAAAGAAATTAATACTCATTTCTGAAAGTCCAGATTATGAGCATCCTTTGGGCATTGAGGAAATTAGCTAGAAATACCCTGCTGTACAACGGAGAATTTCATCCTGAAAAGTCACGTCTAACTGGGAAGGTAAGCAAATATTAGAACAAAGAAAATGAAGTGACAATTTTCTGAGGACAGAGGAGTGAACCTGGTAATTAAAGATAATTAATTTTAAAAGACCCAGGCTTAGTTTGTAAAAGACATTTAAAATATAACTAGGGCAGAATACAGACATTTAGCGTCAGGAAGTGTAATCCTTCTAATTTCTGCCTGAATGTGAAGAGACAGCAATCAGCCAGGGCTTCCAAGAGCTCCAGGAAGGTTTATCTAAATCCTGGCCTGTTTTAACACACAACATTGCTTCTCCTACACCCCAGCTTGTCCTCAGTTTCACACCTTGCTCTGGGTGAGATCACCTCTCCAGTTATTCCAGGTCTCTCCCACTCCAAAGGAAAGAGCAGCTGTGCTCACACCATGCCTGATACCAAGATTCTTGTCCCCTGTAAACAGATATGAATCTGTGGATGACCAAAGTATAAACAATCCTAAGAGAATTCAGCACAATCTGACCGTGGGGAATAAAATATCACAGAAAACTGTGTAGAAGGTCCTAAGAAAAGCACATTTTATTCCTCCTGGGGAAGTTGGTCAGGATGACAGAATTTAGAAGATTCAGTGGTTTCAAAAGAATTGGGGCTGAATAGGGGGATGAGTAAAGGAGCATGGAGCACAGTAAGATTCAGGGTTGATTTTGGTAACCAGACAGTGAAAGGAAAACCATAATTAGCTGAGGCCATTCTCAGCTTGGGAATGAAAGCCAGCAGCCAGTGCAGGGAATGAGTTCTGCTCAGAGCCACAGGCATCTGCTTTGGTTCTCTCTGTGCTTCCCAGTAATGAAGGCTGTGAGTACAAGAATGAAAATTATGCATGTGTTGGTGTGATTCTGACAGCAGCAACCTCTCCACGAGCTCCTGAGTGCAGTGGCTGATTTTGCTGTGAGAAAAGCTGCCTGTGTGCCCGGGTTTCAGAGCTGTCATGTGTGACACACAGCAATCCCCTGGCGAGGAAAGGGTGAGCCACCACCGGAGCCAGCACTCCTCACTCCCCCTTCCCCACTCAGCTTCAGAAATAATTATCATGCTCTGCCTAATTGTGATTTCTGAGATCTTCATTGTCTGGTGTCATTCTTTCAACGGGAAGATTTTTATGGCGGTATAAAGTGGTGGCAGAAATGTACATTTAAATCAGCTTTGAACCTGACTGCTGTAGCTAATGTGTTATGACTAGAACATTCTATATAGAAAGAAAACACCATTATCATACTTAGAATCTCTCAGGTATATTATCATAATTATTCTTTCTAAATAAAGAGGGGGAAAATTACTCTGGTGCTGGTTATAAATTGTGAATCCTGACAGGAACTCCTTGAAGGCCTCAGCAGTACAGACCTGCTTCCCTTCATCCAGGTAGAACCATTTTGTGTTTTATCCTAGTCAATACAGCAGAAGCTGTAAGTACCATTTTGGAGCTATGTAACCCCTCTAGACACAGCCATTGGCATTGAGGATGTGGATTTCAGTGAGAGATAAATTTCAGTTAAAAAAAAAATCATCCAGTTAAGTTGTGGTCATGGCCAAAGTCAGGAATTTTCTCTGTCCTTCTGATTCTGGGGTTAATCTAAGAGTAATTAGGACCTTCAATCATGTGATAACCTTCTGTTTCACTGAAATATCATTCTCAGTGCAGTTTGAATTCCCCCTGTTTAGCAAATTGTGAACAGCAAATAGCCATCATGCAAAAGCAGATGAATCCAGCCTTGAACCAACCTGGCAAGGCATTCTGAGAGCAAAATTTCAATAAACCAGATTTGCATACTCAGGACCTAAACTGTTCTGTCTGCATGGCTGTGCAAAGGCAAGCTGACAAGTGCTCCTAAAGTATATTCAAATTACAGCATTTCAGGAGCAAAAGAACAAAGTGATTACAGTGTCTGAACAAGGTTCAGAGCATGGAGATTGGGAGAAATGTCATTCAGCAACTCGGATAAAACAGGATGTTTATTTTCTGAATAGTAAATGACAGCATGATTTCCTTAACAAAATATTCATGATTTCTTGGAATTACTCATAAAGGGTAGCTGCAAAGAGTAGAGACTGCAAAATTATGTATCATTCATGCCAATTTCCCAGATATTTTATTTAGGTCGGAAAGTGCAATGCCAGAATAAAATATAATAGCAGTAAATATCAGAGGCATTTGTTAGACCATCTCAATAATTAGAGAATGTATTCCCATGAGAGCAGAATCCCAGTAATGTAAGCAAGCAGGATGTTTGAAAACAACCCTCTTAATAAATGTAGTTGACAGAAAATACACTGCAAAAGGATTATTGGCAGAGGCATGGAAAGTAAGAGATTTGGCAGTAACTTTAAGAACACAAATATGCATCACTCAAGGGAGAAGATTTCTATCTGGGGAACAAGCTGTCTTTGTAAACAGGATTATACCCAGAACAAGCATCTGAAAAACATTGATCAATGCCATCAAAGAAAAAACTGCATCCAACACAAATGAGAGATAGAAGGAGAATTTCAGTGGCAGTTTCTCCAGCTTGTTGCTCTAAATAGTTAAATTTGTAAAATCAAGTTTTTATCATTTCTGAGAGTAATTGTTTATTTAATTGTTGCATTAACCAGTCATTTTGCCTCTCTCTGCCCATAACAGATGTTCATTATAAAAACTGAATACATTAAGATGATTACATTATTCAAACTCTTTGATAATTCATTTGTATTAAAACCATAAGACTCTGTTGACATTTCCCTAGGGTACATTTGGTGAGGTTAAGCAGGATAAATGTCACAGTTAGTAATGCTGTTAAGATAAAAACCTTGCAAAGGAACTACATATTATTTTTCTGCTTCATGGTCCTTAACAGCAACTTTTAGAGCTATATTTCCTTTTTAAATGATGCATTACACCTTGAAAAGTAAAATAAAAAGACCTGAAATTATGATTCTTGCTCATTTCTTCAAGAATAAATGAATAGAGGAGGCGAAATCTTAAAGAAGTAGGCTTGATTTCTCTAAAAAAGTTTGGAGATAGAGTGCTCTGTTAAAGCATAATAGCCCTGGTGAGACGTGGTGTGGAAGAATGTAAGATGTGCATTAATTTCAGTGAAAATGCCCCAAAAAAGGAAGTGAGCCATAAAATCTCAACTAGAGCACAGGCATCAATATTGGAGAATTGTCTCAATACAGAGCATTGTGTAGCTGCAACTGGAGGAAAGATGAGGTTGGGATGACTTGTAGAGGTGCCTCATTTCATCCTCCTTATCAAGGGCTAAGTACCAAGATTAATCCAGATAAAATATGCTCAGTCAATTTATATTAATAACATTTTGGAGGTAATTTTGGGCTGGGCAAGTGGAAGAGCTGCTGGTGCCCAGGTCCCCAAGGCTGGGGGCTGATCCATGATTTCCATCCATCCCAACTCCCCAGCTCTCCCATGAACCCTTTCCATGATATTTGAGTGGATTCCTCACTATAGATCATCTCTTTTTCACTGGATCCCAGCACAGGACAGCATGTGCCTCTCCCAGTTTCCCCTCTAGAGAATGGCAGTGCCTGTGAGTATTCTCAAATATTAACTTTATACCTTTCCATTAATCTCAAGGCTGTTGCTCAACCTTCAGTGAAATGTGATCATTGCAATGCTGAATTGTTTGTGTTTCAGGTTCTAGAGATTTTTCTTCAGTCTTTGTTCAAAAGCATAAAAAGATAATCAAGTATAACTTATGAAAAGAATAATTGCAACAGCTCCAGTTGGCAATAATATTAGATGGATGTAGAGGAATATAAAATGTTTTGCTTATTTTTTAATTCAGGAAAATTAATGAGATCTGCCTAATAATGAAAGTTAATTTGATACTGTTCAGCTGTTACATGGGGGTTTTAGGTTTGATTTGGTTTCTGTGTCTGGATCGTGTCTAGTAACAGAATTAAAAATTAATTATAAATATTACTGATTATAAAATAAGTGACAATATTGTAGATGCCTTTAATTGCAATATCTTTTACGACACTAAGGAGAAAAAAAGTTTGGCCTGAAAAATAATTATAATTATTAATAAAAATTGCTCATAATGCATTCTTTTTGTGAAAAGAGAGCCACAATGTCAGAGGCTAAAAAATGATCAACCAGAACATCAAGAAATGAAGTAGAGCGGTTGAATACTAAAGGATCCCTGGAGATCTAATCAACCTTGACCAACATCAAGGTGGTCAGTTTGCTGTGTTTAAATTTGCACCTGCTTCCTCTTGCCCTGTTTCTGGGTACCGCTGGGAGGAGTTTGGTCTGAGCTGCTCTCACCAGGTGTTTTTGCACACTCCATGACCCACCCCAAGCCCTGACTCCTTGGGGATTGAGCAGTTCTTATACCTTGGGATTTTAGCTTTTATAATTTTCATGTATTTATAATCCCATAGCTCTTTAGTGCATCACTCTGAACTCCACACACAGCGTGAGCTGCTGCTTTCCCATTTGGGGCAGACACAACAATTCCTCTCCAGGCCTGGCAACCAAAGACACCTCACTGCCTCAGAGCCTGAAAGATGGAAACAAAAGTGAGTTTGGGGGAGCAAACTTGGGATCAATGACTTCATTACCTGAAGATGTAATTGGAAGATTAACCTCCAATATTCAAATGTGCCAAACTTATAGAAGTATGAAAACCTTCATCGTGACCCATCATCCATTTTTGGGTGTAGCCTCTGGGGGGCTTCATCTGCCCCAAATATACCTGAAGGCCCTTCAATAAATATCAGTGCTTTTTATTCCCTTAATTCTGTCTGGCCTCTGCTTTTAGGTAGCCCCAGAAATGCACCAGTACCAGCTCTTCTCTTCTGGTATGGGAGATGCTCCATCCCCTTAATCCCTTCCTGGTCCCAGTATGGCCCTGTCTCTCCTTTACTGGGGACCCCACAACTGCACAGAGCTCTCCAGCAGAGACTGAAACTTTGAGAAACTTTAGGAAACTTTGGTAGCTCCAGGTACGTTCTCTTAAATTAGCACTTTTCACTTTTAAAAGTGCAACTTGCAAATTTTAGCTGAAAAGCACTGGTAATGCAAACCCAAATTATTCTCTGCTGTAAAAATGCACTTTGCTGATATTTGGCAGTTTTATTCCTGCTCTATCAGTTTTGGAAATTGATTTCTTTTTTATGTTTAGAGCATGCAGATGTTCGGGGATACTGGGGAAACCAAACACACTGCAAAGTTAGTGTAGGAAGAAACTTATGATAAAAAATCTTTCACACATGACTTTTTCAAGGATATGGGGAATGCTTTAAGGACTATTTTGATATTTTCAGGGCCTTAAATTAAAAGCATTTGACAATTTCAGTAATTACCATGATCAGAAGCAAAGAACTAAGTAATTTAGGTCAGAGACAGGGAAACAACTGAAACATCTGCTCTTGCAGTAAGTGTTCAGATTGAGAGGAACAACTTATTCAGTATCATTGTGAAAAACTCTCTGATATTGGGGGAAAACATAATTTTTTTCATATAAAAAGCTTTCTTTATAGGAAGTTGTAAAAGCAAGTATTTATTGGTCTTCAAAGACTTTACAGCACATTTTCAAAAAATTAACAGGAAGTAAAAACAGCTAATGAATGTAGATTTTCAGGTCTGTGTGTATTTTCAAATACAGAGAGGGAACAAGTAGACGCAAGTGGCAGAGAACTGCTCATGGAAAAACAGAACTCCAGAGGTAAGAGCTGTTCCTGGTGTCCCACACAAGTCTGTGTCCCACACCCTGGTTCTGTGTGGAGATCTGGATCCTCCCATTCACACCTGAGCCCTTTGCTCACCCCTTTATAGCACAATCTGCCTGTGGAGTTGTCATGGAGTAGTTTGGGTTGGAAGGGACCTTAAAGATCATCTTGTTCCAAATCCTCTGCCTTTGGAAAAGAACCTTTTCCACTAGAGCAGAGTGCTCCAAGCCATGTCCAACCTGGCCTTGAACAATTCCAGGGTTAAATGAATTTATTTCCATATTCCTTCATTGGGGTTACCCTGCACATGGCAAAAATCAGCAGTAGTGATGATCCATGCCAAATCCCCAAATCCCCAGAGCTCATTCTGCTGGGCAGAATTCTGCTCTGTTGTAGGCCAGTAGTAGATCCCTTACTGTGAAGTAGGAAGTTTTGCAGATTATTTTAATTACAGAATGAGCTTTCATGGTGAGCAAAATGAGCATTGCCTTTGAAATGCACTCATGCTTTGTTGCTGTTAATAACAATGGTGGTCAGAGGTTCATCTTCCAAAGAATGAAGCATTTCCCAGTGTGCATTACACAGCTTTTTATCAAAATCCCTCAGCCCACAGGCAAACCTGGGCTAAACTCTGATATGTAGCTTGGATTGCATAGTAGGTTACAGCAGAAAAAATAAAAAAAATACAATAACTACTCCATCCCTCCAACCCTATACATAACTTGTGCTTATAGGTTATTTAATTTTAAATCTTTCAGCATAAAAGCACTACAAGTTTATCACTAACTTCTGCCTCTCTTAATAATTCATCTGCTTTGCAGTTGTGTGGGTTTAATTAGCTGCTTCTGCTCCGGTGTTCTGGTGTCATGTTGTCTTTTTCATTAGATCTCTCTCCTTCATCCGTGTTAGATGTTTGCACATTTCCTGGCTTTAAGCAATGTGGGCTATAATTGGAATCTAAAGTTGGAACATGTCTTCAGTTACCATTTTGTTAATTCCTTTTATTTTCCTGTCAAAACCGTATGCTATCATGTATTGCCAATGAAGTGAGAGAGAAGTCAAAGGTAATCCACATCAGCTCTCTTGCTTCTAGCAAAGGGTTTTGTCTTTAGACTTGTTTTCTGTTATAAATGTTCTGTGGAAGTATCCATGCTATTTTGAGTTCAGTCTTTTCATAGAGACTACACACAAGCAAATTTTAGAGTGCTGGAGGCTTTTAAAGTAAAATCAAATGTATCAATGACAGTTCTATCAAAATTTCTACAACTCTTTCATCACTCTTTTCTCTCTCACATATAAATGTAATTTAAATTTTTTAAAAGAATATTAAAGTGGGATTTTATTAGTGTGAACATCTGAGTTGAAATCCTGTTAAAATCGTTGCATTGAAAGGAGGAAAAGAGAAAATAGAAGGCAGAAGTAGCAGTCTGGAAGGAGAACGTGGTCAGGCACAGGAAGGGCAGTCCCAGCACAAAGAGTTTATCAGGTGCATGGAATGGGCTTTGTTTTCCCATATGGCATTTGCAGTGGATGTTGGGCCTACTTTGATTTTAAACAGTTATTTTTGGGTTAAAAGATGTGCGTACAGCAGATGTCTGCAAAACTCTGGTCTTAAGGAGCTGAAATTTTGGGGGATTTAAATAAAAATAGTAATGGAGATGAGACTTGTTTCATAAGGTAAGGGCAAAATGGCATTCTGCTCTGAAAGGATTGGTTTCATCAGCCTTCCAGGTAAGGTCTGGGCTCCTGTAAGTATTCTTGAGGTTGGACATAGCTGCAGGGGATTATTCTGCTGATCCAAAATCATGCAACTTGCAGAAGTAAGCTAGAAATATTTTAATAGCCTTATTCAATTTTTTACTATTTTTCATCTGAAAACAAATTTTTAGACATATGGTTCATTGTTCTGTGGAACAGATTTTTTGCATGATACTTATTTGTTACGTGTTGTAGACTGTAATTAAATAAAAAACCTTCAAAATATGGAAAAAATCATGAAAATCTCTGCTGCTCTCATGAGGATGACATGATCCTATAGTTGAGAACTGAGAATGAAATGGCTGCCATGGTGGAAGACACATTTTTGGTTTTCTGAAGGTTTGCACAGATCTGATACAATAAATTAACAACCAGCTGATGTTCTGCAGTGCTGCTTGAAAGGGCTGGGTTTGATTTTTAAAAAGTGTTTGTGTTGTTTTGGTTTTTTTGTCTGAAACAAGCATTAAAATGAAATTAATTGCAATGACATGCTTGCCATTGGATGGGAGCTTAACCTCAGCAAGTGTTTGAGAATTCCTTTTGAGTTGAAAAGGAGCTGAGCCACCAATGCCAAGTGCAGTCCCCAGTGACTGTGTCTGTGCAGTCCCAGTCCCACCCCAGGATTTGCTCATTCTGGCCAGAGCTCATTGCAGGATAATTCTTTTTCCATGGCTCCCAACTTTGTCTTCTTGACAATTCCTACATTTTATTTGATTCTAAATCATCTCAATAACAAGTCATATTTTGCCCAAAAAATCACCCTGAGGAGTGAATTCCGTACATTTTTGTGGCTTGCTTCAGCTCTGTGTCCCCTTGATGTTCTGCTCAGAGTCCTTCACCCTGTTTCAGGATCAATTTTGTTGTATAATAGAATTAATGAAGGCAGTTTCACCATCAGTTTCTGCTTCCCAAATGTGAACTTGCAAATGGCTTGATTTCTGATTTTATTTTATTTTTTTAAAACAAGTTACTTGAATTAAGACTATAGGAAAGATAGTTTAAGGAGGTTGTGCATGGATGGGGGATTTTTTAATTTCTTAAAAAGAAAATCTTGAATTGATTCCAGTTGAATTGACTGTTTCATCCGGAGATATTTGTAGCTCAATTACATGAGGTAAGTTTTTGGGTCAATATTACAATGCAAAAGGATCAGATAGGCTGAAATGTATATATTTTAAACTGTGATGTGCATGCTAAGCTCTTTTTATTAATAGCTCATCTCATATGGACAGTAACCTATCCTGGAGCCAGCATGGAGGTCTAAGATAAAAAGAGTCTTGGTAGAGAAATAAGTTAGAATGCCAAAAATAATTCTTTGCAAATGGTTTTTCATTACTTAATCAGTTGCTACCTAGATTTAAAACCCCTACAGGAAACAAATGTAACATAAGATATGTTAATATATATTGCCCCATTAATGGGCTTTAAATAACATTGAGACAATTTTTATATGGGCTATCTATGAATAAAATTAATATGAGATTTTATTTAGAAGGAAGAATAATTCTGGTGGTAAATCAAACTAAGGACTAGGGGGAAAAAGCACAGTTGTATGTTGAATATAAATACAAAGAAAATTATGTGAGAAATAACAAAGACTTATTCTCTTTGTTATATATTAAAGCAGAACACCAAATTGAATAAGATTTTTTATTTTTCAAAGCAGAAACTTGCAAAAAAAAAGTAGAAATAGGTGTAGTAAAAGATGGAGCTTTGAAACTTAGATAATTAATATTATAGTTAAAATGAGGCTTTAAAAAACACATTTAATGGTTGGGCAGTTTGGAGGATTCATTCTCCTTTCTGTTCATAAACCAGAAAAAATCTAAATGCATTTAAATTATACTTTTTACAAGTCTCTCAGACATATGCACACATATACATATATAAGAAAGTACCTCAAATATAACTACAGAGCATGGTATGTGCCATAAATATATCTGTGATGTGGAGTGAGGTGCACACACCCCCTTCTCCTGTTTGTACTATTACAGGAGACTTCCACAAGTCCCTCTAAAATGGTTTCAAATTTAAACTTTTTTTGGGGAATATTTTTACAAATATTTAAAAACTCAAGCCACAACGCTGTCTGAACACCATACTAAATATAGGTACAGCCAGAGCTCAAGTTTCACTGAATGAGTGGAAATGAATTCATGTTCCTGGGCAGCAGGAATATCTGAATCAAAAAATTTTGGGTTGTTATTTTTTTTCCCAATGACAAATAATTTTTTGATTTTAAAAATATCATCTGGAAAATAATAGAAGCATTAAGAGGTATCAAAATCAGAACAGATGGATGGAAGAGTCCTTTCTTTTTAAGCAGTTGGGCTCTAAAGGAAGAAAAGGAGGCAGTAGGAAACTGCTTTAGAAAAAAACCCATCCCAATTGAGGTAAGAATCAGAAAAGCAATGGTGGGGAAAGATTGCAAAGAGCATTCTCTGAGCCAGTGTTTTGTTCTGCTCCACTTTCTCTGGACAGATTTAAATGGATTGTTAATGTTATGGAGAGAGGAATTTTACATTTTCTCTGTCATTACAGCAACAGCGGCATCTGCACATCCCGCCTGGAGCCAGGGCTGCCAGCAATGCCAGAAATTTGGGAATTCTGGAGGCATCACATTCCCCACTGGGCATTCACTGGACCAACAGGAGGGTGAAATATCAGCTGGAATATCAGAGAGAATAACCTTGGAGAATAACTCAATAACCTCGGCAAATCCGCCGCATTTCCAGCGAAACAGAATAAACAAAACCAGGTTGGTGGCTCAAGGTTTCTAATTCCAAAAGAGCAGACTGAGAAATTACAGAAACTAATTAGTGGAGTCAACGTGATTGAAGTGCCAGGGGACTGAGTGTGAAGGAGCTTTGGAATCTGGAGTCAAGGCTTCAAAATCTGTTTGAAGTGCGCCACAAACAAGGAGGCAGCAATTTACAGGAAATGGAAATGGCACTTCAACATTTGCTTAAAACCCAAATGATCCAGAAGACAGCAGACAGCCAAAAGGTGAGATGGAGCTAATTTTCAGAGAGGTCTTTATTGGAATGGTTAAGGTGTAATAGTGCTCCCACAAAATCAGGCCAAATTGTGCTATACAAAGGACATTTTGGTTAAGGGAAATCAGCCACAAAAATTTCAATGAAAGAAATCAGTTTGATGAATCAGATTTTTTCATAAATATGATTTCCCAAATGGAGCACTCAAATTGCTGTGTTTTGAACCTAATTTTAATGAGAATAATTATGTTCTCCAAGGCATGTTAGTGGCAGGTTTGAGTGATCTGTGCCTTTCTGGCCTCAGAACAGCATTAAATCTGTGTTTCTGCTTCCCATGAATGTAGAGATGAAACATTCAGACAAATAAACTCTTGGGTAGTCAGAGCAAACAAAACAAATTCAGATATTTCTGCAGATTATTTTTACAGTAAAAGAACAGCTGTTGGAGGGATTCATGATGTGCTTCCTATATCTGTAATGACAATAAAATGAATTTTTTGTTTGCCTCTCTATCATTTATAAAGAGTTTTTAAATTTTATTACAAATATTTTAACAAGCCTTTCCTTCAGAGGGTCCCATTCCTTAAATTTTTCTCTGGTATCTCCATAAGTGTAAAATTTGATGGATTTGGAAGTTACCATGTTAGAATAAGGCAGCTTGTCCATAAATTCTGTATTGTAGGATGTGAATTCATATCCCACTTACCTTGTCTTTACAACATGTAATGCGTAATATATATTTTGGCATATGTATGTTAATCGTAAAACCAACCTTGTAGGATCTGTTTTAGTATCTTTTACAGTTTTGTGGATTCTCCCTTATGTAACCAGCTGGTTTTTAGGGGTGCATTTCCTGCAGATTTACAGCCAGTGCAGCGGAGTTGTCAGGAGCAGCTGTCACTGTGAAACATCCTCGTGTACCAGGTATCAGAGGAATCGTTGATAATTTGAAACTTTAATATTTTAAAGCAGTATATTAGGCCACACATTATTTAAAGCACTCAGATTTGTCACATTTGTGTCTTTTCTTCTGCTGCTTCTGAGTTCCCAAATGCTGCAGCTGCTGCTGGCAAACCCTGGCAAACAGATTTGCCCCACAGCACCCCGGCCTTGGCTGCTCCACCTCCAGCTCAGACGTTCTTCTGGAAAAGGTGGATTTATTAAGGATTATCTGTCTTTTCAGATTTCTTAACACATAAAATTTAAAAGGTAGGGTGTCCTTGTTCATGTTTGCAGAACAATAATTGCATATATTTGGCTAATTTTCAGTCTTTCTGTCCTAGTCTAGCAAAACACCTTTAATTAATATTTCATTAGTATTTGAAAGAATATTGGTCTATAGGGGGAAAAAATCAAGGTTGGACAATGGCTTTAGCCATTATTAATCAAATTATTACTTATTGCTTTAATTAGGAGAGAATAAGAAGGTCTAGAACTGTAGTTTCTGAAAATGGGATTATTCTCTCACTTGCTGCTGGAGCAGAGTCAAACACCCCGGGACTGTGGCACTGCTGTTGTTCTGTTATTCTGTACCTTTTGTCCCAATGGCAGCACTGAATGCTTTATGGGCTAAATGCAATCTCCCTGTGAATAATAAATCTCTGTTCCTTCAGTGCCAACTCTGACCTTTTCTGACTGAAATTGTAACACATCATCATAAAATAACGTCCGTGTGATGGAGAATCACCTGCCCTGGCGAGTGGTTCTACACAGGGATCCCTAAAGAGCTCTGAGCAGGTACAAATGGGTGACACCAAGCTGACAAACTGTCCTGGGAAAGCAGCAATAAATCCGTGTTTTCAACAGTGCTGCTTCTGGAAATCTCTCAAGATACAAAGGAGCAAGGGTGTGATGACATTCTCACATGTGGTGAGCATTCTCTAAGGTAAACCCACGAGGTTCTCCTCAAGAAAATGCTGATTCCATTGATATTAGTCAGTATCAATATTAAAATAGGCCTGTCTTAATAGATATTGGATTTGTTTTCAGATTAACTGGTTTGGAAAGCTCTCTACTCACAGCAGATTTTTTTTAAAGTAAAAAATATATTCTGGGCACTTCCTGATTTCATTCTTTGCTCTGAAAAATTATTAGATTTTCATACAATTTTTATCCCCTTTGAACAGGTGCTGAGTATGTGAAGAAGTTCTTTGGATTGGATTTCTTACTGTGGAATAGTTTATTCTCTTCATGAAATCTTTTGGCGTATGGATTTTCTACAAGGTAGTGACTGTCGTTGTTTTATTTATAGCAAATTCCAGATAACTATAGAAGTTCAAAGAAAGTACTTGAGTTTAAAAAAAATAGGAATTATTACATATCTCTGTTGGACTCCCAGGCTTATTCTACGGTATTTCCATTTACCCTTTTACCTGTGTGTGTATATATACATAGATTTTAAAATATTGTATATAATATAAAAAAAATAATTTCTGTCTTTCTTCCGCATGTTATCAGTTATTTCTGTCATTTATAGCATAGTCATTTAGGTCTCTGTGCAAGCTGATCTATATGATCTTTATAAAATATCTATGGCTTGGAGAACTCTCATGTATGAGTTATGAAAAGAAGCACAGGGAAATTTTTCCTTTCCTTTTCTCCCCGCTCCATCATGTCATGCTTGCAGTTAACCTTTACTTATTTAATCCTACTTTAACCATAATTGCATATTCTCTACTCCATTCATTTGGCATCATTCAATTTTTGTGTGATCTTCCCATTTTTGCAGTATTGGAAAGTAATCTAACCAAAGTTTCAAATGTTTCTTCTGCTCGCATTATGACACAAGAATAAAAAATATCACCAAGGAAACGGTAGACTTCAGAGACAATTTATTCTTTTAAGTCAGACCAAAGTTTAATTTAGATGAAAATCCTGGAAGACATAATTCCTCACAAAGTCAGTAATGTTCTACTCATTACCTGGTAATGATAGTCTAATTCTATCAAAAGGAATTTTTAATAATATAGCTGCATGTCTGAAACTTAACAATTGAGAATGAAGATGACACTATCCAAAAGCTTAAGAAAACACATTAACTGAAGCTAGAATAAATCACCAACAAAGAACATTGTCATTTTCTCAGCTAATATTTCACCCCTCCAGCCTCATCCCAATATAGCTTGTACATTTTTAGGTAGTGGCATAGAAGTGATGGGCACATCCAAGCACATAGAAGGGCACTGGAGGTCACTTTTAGAAGTTCCCTTCAACTTCTGATGTTCTTCCTTGTGTTCTTTGTAGCCATCAAGGGCCATTCTGCTTTTCTGTGTAGCTTTGCCATATTAAATCCTGTTTTATTAGGAATAAGATCCAGTTTCTGGATTTGTGCATTGTCCATCCTCTGTGTCTCCAGTTGATTGGTGACAGATTAAACCACACAAGGATGGTCACAGCTCACCTTCTGCAGAGGACATTCTTGAAAAAAGCTTTATTCTGAATTTGTGTTTAGGATACAGATCTTTATCTCTTCATTGAAATGTGGGGATACTTCCAAAAGGAACCTAGAGCTTAGTCTTTAAAATTCCCTTACTCTTGCAAATTCCCTTGCAGATCAAACATGACCAGATTTCAAAATTTTTGGTTTCTATCACAGCTTATTAATTTATATCATTAACTGCATTCCTTGGGTATGAATTTCAGCCTGAGTTATAAAAAATTTGTTACTCTCCTCTAAGTGCTAAAACACACTCAGAGAAACAGGGAGATATATTAAATCTTTCATCTTCAGACTATTAAAACAGTATTTGTATTTTAGCATTTTACCTCTTATTATTATTTTTCCTTTCTTGCCAGCAAAATATGGCAAGGAAGTTCTTGTTCTTATATGCTTTTGGATTATTCTTCCATATATTGAGTTAATAGGAAAAAGGCTGAAAGTTAACTTTTCATTTCACATTCCTTTAATAAAGAAAATAAATTTTGTGATTCATTTTATGGGCCCTTAATAGTGTTATGCATATTGGCTGCAGCTCAGAATCAGATGAATTTTCTGTAGAATCACAGAAATTTCACCTTAGACTTTAACCCATGATAAGCAGATTCTAAAACAATATTCATTCTAAAGATTGACTTTTCATCTTAATTTTGCACAATACTATGCCAGCAAAATTAAACATAAATTTCTAGAAAATAATTTGACTTTTTTGTTGTGTTATCCTGATCATATAAATCTAAATTTTGTTTGGCTGTAATGCAATCTGCATCCATCCATCCATCCATCCATCCATCCATCCATCCATCCATCCATCCATCCATCCATCCATCCATCCCCTGAATGATTTAAATAACTCACAGACATCTTTTCACAACGTGGAATACTCAGCCTCTTGACAATGTCTGTCCCTTGCTTTTGAAGTGGAATAATCAGAAGTGAGAGGAAAAAAAGAAGAATTTATTGTAATAATGACAGCACTCCTTAATGAGTGTTTTGCAGATTTGTAGATTTCTGTGATTGTGATGGCTCTTCTCATATTCATGTCTCAAGAAGTCTTTGCTTGATCACAGAATAATTCATGAAAGAACTCATGAGAGACGAACCACACATCTCTGAAAGGTTGCAGCTTGAACATCTGCTGGAGCCTGTAAATTCGAGTAAAACCTGCACGACTGATGCTGCAATCCTTTCCCTTTATAAATTCTTATTTTTCAGTAAGCTTCATGACTGAAACCTGCATCTGTACTTACACAGAAAACACCGTGGGTGTCTGGCAGGTTTCCAGGCTGTTTATGAGAGAGCACTGCTCAGAGGAAGATGTAAAAAAATGATCCAAGGGAAGGAATGATGCTTGATTGCAGTTTGTACATAAACTTTCAAGAGGTGAAATTCTAAACCAAATATTGTATGGTGAAGGATGACCTGCCTGTGTGTTGATTGTAGTGTTATTTCACTGTATATATTACTGAGTTTGCAGTGTTAGTTCCCATTTGAATTTATGAAACAGCTAGCCGTGACTGAATATTTGTAACAATATGAGAAATCAAGAAAATGTAATAAGAAAAAACCCCTGAAATGTATTGGAAAATCAAACATGTCATGATTTTGGGGTTTTTTTATAGGCTGTTCACCCTAATATTGAGTGATCTATTCTAGTTCTAGGTTAGGAACAGTGGGTGAGATCTACCAATTAGTGTATTTTTTGTTCTTTTCATAGGAAAATTGTGTGTTGATCTTGGAGGGCACATCCCAAAGAACAATGTCTCACATTTGTAGCTGGGGGTTGGTTTTATACAACGTGGAGTTCCTCATAAGTTCATTACCCTGTCTTAAATCAGCTCCTAAGAGAGGTGCCCTGGTGAAGGAGCTTTTACAGTTCCTACACCAGAGATCTGCTTCCTCACATATAAAAACAAATGCCATGTGGTTGTGACACTCTTTGCTGTCATACACAGTGCAAGGACCTTTTCTGCTATAAAATATTCATTGTGGTTAACTTCTGACAAATAATACACTGACTAAAATATCCAGCTATGGAAATAATTCAAGCGGCAACCTGGAAGGAGGCTTTGTTCTCAGTCCCTCTGTCCTTTGCTTGAACAGAAGTGATACTAACACAAAAAATATCACTTGTTTAAAGCTGTGAAAGCAGAATTAGGAGTGTGCAGACTTTTTGTGGCAAAACTGGGCCATATTTCTTCCTGCAACATTATGAATGCCTGAACCAGTTGAACTAACCAGGGTTATCTGAGGGGACAGTCGAGATGATGATCGTGGGGAAAGCAATCAGCGAGATTTCCAAACATCCTTGATTAGTAGAGGGCAAATACATTATAAAGGACATAAATCTAAGAGGAAGTTGCTGTGAAATGGGAAACTGCCTCAGTAGCAAGAGGCTTGGAAAATCAACTTTGGATTTGTTATAGTTAAAAGCCCTAAGGCTCTCTGCCTAGCACACATATGATATGGAGAAATGTAACAGATGCTTCACTGAGGGACTGGAATGTAAATCAGTGTAGGAGCATTAATCTGTGCAGAGCTGAGAGTGGTTTTATTCTGAAGAAAAACTTCTGAATTAGAGAAGTTAAACAAATGTGATTTTCCACTCATTCCACTGCGAGTTGCATGAGATTTTATAACAGGAACAGTTCCAGGAGGAAGTTATCTTTGTTATCACTATATCTGTGTGTGGATGGCATTGATTCAGTACTTTCCAACTGGATACAACTAGTTTTTGTAAACACCTCTTATTCTTCATTATTTGCTTAATCAGCCAAAAGTTTCCCTTTCTGTGAATGTAAGAAATAGAAATATATTTTAATGTGATGATTGACATCACATCAGCAATTGTGACCCTTCACTGCCTCAGAAAACTCTAAGTTCACAGGGCCACAAGTGCAATTTCAGAGGTTTTCCATTAAATATTAACACCCCTCAAACCCACTTATTATAAAATTGTAGAGAAACAACAATTTTAGGTAAAATTATCTCCATTGTTAAATTCTGAAAGTCATATATAAAAAAAGAAATTATGCATTTCTATTTTTTCACTCTTCAGCCGTGTTACAAACCCTACCTGTTGTCTTCTTTCACTCTGCTTTCTATTTTAGTTTCTAACAAAAAAACTACGAGTGTTACTGTCCTCAAAGCACTCGAAGTCCAGAAGTGGGACAAAAATTTGCACTTGCATCTGGTATATTTTGAGGCCTGTTAGTGTTTTTGGTAGCATCTCCAAGAAATTTTACTGTTCTTTTCAGCCATTGTTGAGAATTCTATATTTATTCTCAGCATCATCAGTTCAGTGTCTCCTCCTTTTCATTTAAGTTAGCTTCTCTTCCTTAATTTAGTCTTTTAAATTAGATTATAAAAAGCAATATGTGTATTTTAGCCTTGCTTTCAGAAATGTGTTTTAATTCCAAAATGGGGATATGATTTGTAGATTTAAAAAAGGTGCCATTTGGTTTTGTGTTATTTTTGCTTTGTTCCAATACTTTCCACATAAGTAGAAAAGAGTGGGTTGATTGAATTACTTGTTGAGCATGGTATTATTCTGCAAAAATTATTTAAGAATTGGCTACAGTGAGTCGTTTTGAGGTATAGTAACACTAGAAATGGGAAATTAATGGCTAAAATAATATCCATTCAACACTTTTGCTTAGGGGTGCAATGACAAGAGGAAAGGTTACGATGGAAGCATCTAAATGAAAATGCATGAGTTCCACAGCTTCCTGGAAAAGAATGCCAACAGAATACTAAACGCTTCCTTTTAAATTTCTTTTTAAAGATTGTGTGTATTTCTATCCAATTTTATATCATTAGTTTAGAATTGGGAAAAACCTTCATAAAAATACCACTGGGGTTTTTTTCTTGCTTGAGGTTAGGATTGGAATCTTTTGCTTTGACCTTTTAAAATATGTTTCTCTTTATGTTTCTGTTTAAATTTCATATTCTCTCGAGCAATAACTAAAATATATCCATTCATCTAAAATCTATTCATCAAAATCCACACCTCATTAGTTCTTCTTGTCTTTGTCATATCTTAATCATTAGAATTAGCTTATAAAATGTTTGAGGATTGAAGAGCTTTCATTTGTTCAATTCGTAGAAAGGTGGTTTCTTTTAATAATCAAATTAACAACATAAGATTGTGAAATTGAGTATGAATTTCAGACAAGAATTTGTTTTTTTTAAAAAGGCTGGGTAGGAAGAAATGTCACAGCAGAACACCAGGCATTTTTAGAAAGAGAGGAAAATCTAGGTTGGGAGGCATCTCTGGAGCCCATCTGGTCCAACCTTCTGTTGAAAGGTTATCCCTGTCAAGCTGAGGCAGGGATAATTCCAGCAAGGAGCACTCCACAACTCCTCTGTAGCTCATTCCAGGATTGCTGTTGATACTTGTAATGAACTGGTTTCTTATTCCAGACCAATATTTCCCCTGAAGCAGCTGAAGTCCATTCCCTCCTGTCCTCCATCACTTCTGGAGTTCCCTCTTAGGCACTGGGAGTTTGGGATTGGTTTCTCCCTGGGCATTCTCTGCTTTGGATGAACAAAATTTCCTTCATACTCCTTTCACCTGCCAAGCCCTCCTAAAGTCTGATTGTCTTGGTATGTATCTGCTGCACCTTTCCCATGGTTTATTGTCTCAATAAACCATTGTCATGGTTTATTGAGACTGGGGGATCAGAGCTGGACAAAGCATTCCAGGTGTGGCCTGGCAAGTTCAAATGGGTTGGAATGATCACATTCCCTGATCTTTGGGGCTTTTCTCTGGCTGATGTAACCCAGGGTGCTGTGAAAAACCCTGCCTGACAGGGTGTGTTTCTGGTCATGTTTATCATTCAAAAAAATCCCAAACTAAACCCAAATTTCCAACAGCAATGACATCTTCCTTTCTCATATCCTACAAGGTGCCTCCAGGCCTGCCTTTGGAGACCTTTTCTTCTCTACGAAAAAAATCCAATTTATCTTTGTAAACCCACCGGAAGGCTTTAATTGAAAAAAAGCAATACATCTCAGAATATGGTATTTATACAGTCTCCTTTACTTACACTTGATAATTAATACTACATGCCATTGGATTTTTTTTTTTTTTTGGTGAGGATTTGAAATCTGCTTTAGTAGTTGGCCAAAGAAAATGAAGATTTATTGATATAGTCTATTTACCCCCTATTGTATGTAACCTTCACACAATAATCAATCCTGTTAGGACTATGGATCCTGAGTCTACCACTCAAAGGTCAAAAGTGAGAAAAATTGATCATCTGTTTTATACCTGTATATCAAGATACATGGTCTTTCTTCAAGATGCCTCTCATTAACATTTCTAGAATAACATTCTTCTAACAGAGTTTTGTCAGCTAAAGTTTAAGATCCAAACTTTTGCACCAGAATTATGCCAGAATTTAAAAATTACAGTTGGAAATCACAGCAAGCTATTTTTACTATGAGAGGAACCTGTTAGTTACAGAAAGAGAAATCAACCATTATGTCATTTGGAAGTTTTTACAATTAAAAGTTTTATTCCTAGAGGAACTGAAAGACAATTAAATGAAATGCTAACAACAAATTAAATGCTTTATAGGTCAGTCATCCCATTAGGTCTCTTTAGGGAAGCTGTTCTCATATAAAGCATGCCATAACCTATTTGCATAATGATTCTATCTTAACTGTGCCTTCTGCTCTTTTATGGTGTGTTGTTTATCCTAGTGCAGGGCTGATATAGTGGAATTGCAAAGAAAGTAAAAGCTGCTATTTATGGCAGGCAAAACACTGCACCATCCAGATAGATTATGCAGGACAGTACCCAAACTGCAAATATGATTTAACACACACAGACATTATTCTGCCCTCATTGCAGTGGCTTAATTGTTTGAATTATATATACACTGTTACCATCATTGTTTTTAGGAGATTATCCACACAAAAGCAGCTCCAGCCAGTGTGGGGAAGCTTGTGAAGGAAAAGACAAGGTTGCCAAAGACACTGCTGATGGTCTGGGCTTCTTGGGAAAAGCAAGCCCCTTTCCTAGGGGAAAAAAAACACCAAAATGTTCATCTCTGAATCACACTGAGACAAACATTCTTTCAAAATTTTGAGGGAAAGAAATGTAATAAAATGACTCTTGATTTCTGGCTTTGGATTTTAGTCCAGTTGTTTACAAGATTGGTTTTGTCTCCATGGGCAGAAAGTGAGTAGCTAAAAATCTTGGTAAGGAGTTGGAAAGCTCTGTCTTTTATTAACTTATTTTTTAAAATTTTCACTATACTGTTTTCAAAATGTAGGGAAGAAACATAAACAATTCTATTAGTAGCATTTGAACTCACAGCAGCCTCAATTTACTTGATCTACTGTAGGGAGTTTCTAAAGCTTATTTTTCCTTAAACCTGATTTTGTCCCTCTGGTTTTGTGCATCCTCAGAAAACTCATACAGAGTTTGGAAGTGCAAAGTGTCTTTGTTTCACTGTCTGAACAGGACTTCTTGGATCTTAACAATATCAGCTGCAGGGGAAGGCACTGGAGGCCTATTTTGCAGGCTGCAGGAGGAATTGCTGTGATAAAGCCATGGGATCAAAAGCCCTGAGGGACACAAACAACAGCTCCTTGCAGTTTGCCATCTTTAACCAATTAACTGCAGAGTCAGTCAATTGTCACTTCCAGCACAGGGCCAGGGATTCAAGAGCAGGGCTGAAGCTCTGCTGTCAGTGGCAGCTAACCACCAGACAGGTTTATTTATCATCAAGGCACACACCCTTTGGAGCAGACTGTCCTAACAAGCTCTCTCAGTGCTGGGGACTGCCCTGCAGCATCACTTCCATCTCGCTTTTCACTCATGTTCAAACCTTTCAAGTATCTGACTAATTCCTGAGAAAGTGCTGCCTTGCTGTTTGGGGGCTCAAAGAGGGTGGTGGAGTTTTCATAAAGACCAGGTACTCAAGAGTTCACAGAGTTTCAAAAGTAGATATTGGGTGAAAACTATTTATGGGTGGCTTTACCCTGGAGAAGACTCTCAGACTGCTAAAAAAGAGAATATTAATTCTTCTTCATGCATCATATTGTGGTTAGCTTTTCTGCTCTTGTGCTGATGCAATGGAATTTAGACTCTATAAGAAAGGCAGTTTTAAACTCTATTCTGGCATATGCTGCAAAATTTTAACTCAAGTATCTTGGTTCTGCAGTTGGCAGTACTGAGATTTGTCACTTTTTGTCACACTGCCCTGGATTCTGTGCCAGGAGCAGTGCTGATCACATGGTTAAACTGATCCTGATGGTTTTACTAATGAAGGCTCTGGATTTTGTTCCTTAGGGAAGTCTTTCCCTGGATATGAACCTCTCCTGCTGCTGGCATTGAGCCTTGTTTCTCTCTTCCAGGCCTTCTTGAGATTATGTTGTCCACACTACAGCCAAGCACGAGTCAGTACCAATTCCAGTTGGAAAATTGCAAGACTGGGTGCAGAAGTACCAGGCACAGCCAATGTCTCTGTTGCTGTTAGCCAAAACACAAATCTATATATATTATTTTGCCTGAGAAGCACCAGAATTTGGATTTGTCTCTGTACAAAACTCTGGAAGGTGAGAATTACATTTTACACTTTGCTTTAGTGAATTATTTCCTTCCAACAAAATGTGTATTTCTCAGCAGGAGTATGACACTAAATGTCATGAAAATGAATTAAGCAATTTCCTCCAGAGACCTGAAATAACTTCCTTTTGCTACTAAGGAATTTCAAGGAACATCCTCTGGTGGACCTCAGCAAATTAAAAAGATCACATCTGCTGTTCTGGTGTCTCAGACCTTCTTCCTCTCAACATTTATTCAGTATTTACTTTTCCTTCTCATAGCATGCAGATGTTTGCTGTAATTTTAGCTTTGGAAGAAAGTAAATCGTGACTTTCTGTAGAATTTTAAACATGATCTGAGGATGAGGTTAGTGGATATATCTAAGGTGAAATGAGTGGGGATTCAGTCTCCTGTAGACAGTGAATTTTGCTTCAAGTGCATCAAAATGAGGCTTTCCTTACTTCTTTATCTTGGCATTCCTGAAAGGGGTCTCGTAGCTTTGCAGGTACCTCCCTGCTGTGGTCCAAACTGTTCAGCAATGAAAGGAGCATCTCACTTGCTTTTAAATGTCCCCAGAGATGGAAAGTCCTGCAACCTCTAACACCTCCATCAGCCAGGATTGAGGCAGGTGTTGTCTCCCCCTTTTTCTCAAGAATTCTAGAACATGACCCTTTGTGTTCTGTTTTCCTGGGTGGTGCTGAGTGTCCAGAGGTTTAAATAATTTCAGAAATTTATAAGTTCTAGGGCAGTGTTGCATTTGATCCGCTTTCTGTCAGGGGATTTCACATTGGGTTCTTTAGAAGAAACTGTAGGAAATGGGGAGGAGATAAAGTTGTATTTATTGGACTGTCATGTTTAATCATCACCCCGCCCCAATCAGCCTTAAGCTTCTGATGCATCATTTTCTCTCTGCACATCATGGAAAGCTGTGGAAAAAACTCTCATTTCAAATTATGAACAGTGAGGGAAGAGTGCTCATTGTGCTCACCTTCTTGTGCTATTCAAGATAGATGGGAAATATCAAAGAGAAAATATTAAGAAGTATATTAGAAGCATAGTTTCAAAAAAATCTCTTTTGCTTACCCAATATCTAATTGTTCAGCATTCTCTTATCTTCCCTAAATCCAGCATCCTTTATGCCCCTGAATTGTTGCATATTTATTGAACTACTTTTGATTTTTTTTTTTTTTTCTGTGCGAGTTTCTGTACATAAAACACTTGATTTTACTGAGGTAAGAAATAAAGGGCAAAAGAGGAAGAGCAATTTGCATATAAAGCACTGTCTGGGGCACATTCTGCTGGATTATGTGTCTTCAAAGGCTTTCTCTGGAAGTATTTTACAAACAAGATTTCTTCCAAGTTAGAGTGATCCAAAGTACTATGTACATAAATATTCTACAGCCAATTTAAAACAAGGGATGCTGGTTGAAGCTGTATGTTATCTACAATAATATTTTAGAGAATTATTATTGTAAAATCATATCATATACCAGGATTGGTATAAATAGGTGATAGGTTTAAAAATAGCTTTTCTAGCAATTAATTATTTCCAGACCATCTCTCTAACAGTACATGACACCAAAGAAAGTATATGCATGAGGTGCCAGCATAGAATTATTTCTAAATGCTTGAATTTACTGAATTTGAAGCCAGAAATTTGTGTTGACACCTTAAAAGTTTGTTACATTATGGCTGGTACATCAAAAAGAATGTTCTGCCAGGTTTTGATTCATTGTTATTAACACTTAGCACTCAAAGCAGCACATAAAAACACCAGGCCAAATGTTCCAGATCCTCCAGTTTTCCTCTGTTGATATCAGCAATGTCTTCCCAGTTTTAACACACTTCATTAATGAACACCCCATGCCAGATGTGTCCCTGTTTAAATGCCTAAAAATAACTCTCAAGTTGTTCCCTGGCAAATGCTAAGCTGACAT
This sequence comes from Melospiza melodia melodia, assembly GCF_035770615.1. Lineage (NCBI taxonomy): Eukaryota > Metazoa > Chordata > Aves > Passeriformes > Passerellidae > Melospiza > Melospiza melodia. Next base: position 17,286,189 of record NC_086209.1, on the reverse strand, counting down.
AAAGATGAGCTTATGGCAATAATTATATGGCTGCCTTTAAGGTTTATGTTGCACTTGCAATTGAACACACAATTTGGGATTTTTACACTGAGAATGGTCTTGAGGCTACTGCTTAGGAATGGGAGAGAAAAGTTACAATAGAAAGGCAAAGGCATATAATTAATTTTGTCTAAGAGTTATACTTAAAGCAGGGAACAGACGGACAGATTTTAAATCTGAAAATCCCATCACTTGCCAGCTGTAGCATGTCACATATAACATGGCTCCCTCCAACAGAGAAAAATCCCACTTGAAATGTTGGCTGGTGCCAGGAATATTTTGCCAGTTCTTTTACTGTTACAGAAAGAGTAATTGCTGTTTCTCACAAAATAATATGTAGGATGAGGGAGAAGTTGATATTTAATATTTTCATCAGAGGAAGAGAGAGAAATATGCCAAGGATTAACATAAAACCTTACAGAAACTTTGTCCTGATGATTCGTTTAACACATGATGACCTGATTCTTATTTCCACTTTTTGTATCCCTTTCTTTGTGGTCAGCAGGTATAACTGGAGAATATTCAATCCTTAAAAAGATTTGGGATGGAACTATAATTCTGAATGTCATCTTGTGACAATAACACTGATGTTGGTAGTGGTTGCATTGAATTACTGCCTACAGCCTATAACTCATTTCAATGTAAGTTTTGCTATTTTATGTGGTCTGTTTTCTAAAAACTCTCCTTGCACATGCTTCCCATTAGCTTCCATAGAAGAAAAGGTCAATCCATTTGTTCATTCTCTGAAGAAAATATTACTGCAAGTGCCAGAGATCTTAATTCATTGTTGAATAATTGTAAAGATTTATTATGACAAGCATAGTGGTAGAGATAATCCAGGCTGTTGTCTCTTTGAAATAAGAATGGGAAAACAAGCGTTTAAAAAAAATTCTCTCCGTGTCTTTCATTAGATGAGAAAATGGGAAGAAACATCTGGAGCTGAGTGTGAATTCGAAGGTACAACCTGAAAATTCCCCTGCTGGCTCATTACACCCATTATCTGTCTTCATTTGCTGCCCTTTCTCAGCTGCACCATCCACCATTTCCTTCTGGACTGCTGTTATTCTCTGCTTCATTGGCTGCTAATGAGTTGAGATACAGAGCAGCATGTCTTTTTTCTTTATTCTTTCCCAGCGTTTACTGAGGGGCTGGAGGCTTGGTTCACTTATTTATTTATTTATTTTCCCTTCATTATTCGAGAGGGAGAACCAGGGAGGGGAAGATGGATGACATTCAGCTCAGCGCTCATGGGTTTGACTGAGCTTCTGGTAGAACTCTTGGTGGCAATGAAAATTACCCCAATTATTTTAAATCTTAAAATCTGTTTGCTTCTCCCTCCGATGAATCCTTTTTGTGCAGAGCTGTGTTATGTACACGGTCTCATGATTTAAGAATGATAATGAAGGTAAATGGAACTGTTCACTTTCAATCCCTATTCTGATCTTGACTAGTATGGAGAATAATGATTCGCAACTTCCACAACTTCCCTGCATGTCCATTTCTAGACTGGCATTTTAGTTATTCATAAAAAAGCTATTTGGGGGAGGATTCTGTATAAGTGTAAGTCCTAATGTTCTGGTGGTTTGGATTTTATTCCTTGTTCTTTGTTTTTATTTACATTTTTTCCTTCTCAATTTGCTTCTCAAGGCAGAAAACAAGGAAGAAAGCAGTTTTACAGTGTGTCCTGTCTTCTAGTCTCTCCAAAATGAAAATCTCAATAAGGAAATAAATTTCTGCTAAGTTGATTGGACTCTTTCTGCAGTTCTGTAAGTTCTACCAAAATGATCCCTTAACTGGCAGCCTTGGTAATTCCCACCAATGACCAAATCATCAATGTGTAAAGGCAATTATTTTTTTTTAAACTATATAATTATATGATTGACCCTTCAAATAATCTGTAATTAACATTGACATTTGCTGGCTGGCACTGCAATTTGTGAAGTGTGTTTAAAGGTACCCCCATCACAGGTTATGAACCCCACAAGCCTTTTGACATTCATCAGCAAAAGTGACTTTTTCTGTGATTGTTTTTATTCTCTTCACGTGGTTTTGGAAACACTTGCAAATTTCTCCTCAGGTAAATAATTTATGGGCACATTTTTCCCTTCTATCCTTAAACTTCAAAATGGGATGAAATGATTTTTGAAACTCGGGTTTTCTCATGAAAGCCAATATTTATTACTGTCTATTTCCTGTGTAGGAAGTGATGACATGTAGATTCTATGGGGATTATTTATCCACATATTATAATTTATATTTTGCTTTCCAGTAGTTTTGCACAGATGTAAATGTAAGCCCAAACTTTGAAGGTGTCATATAATTGCATAAAATAACAATTTCTGAGTCTGAGTGTGTTTTACTCCAAGCTTTTGGCAACTCCCAGTGCTACATGCAAATATATTTATGCAAATCTCTCTGTCATCAAGCCTAGGAACCCAGCTCTGCATTGAGAGAGAATCTGTGATGTAAAATTCACCTTTGAGTAGAAAATCAGCATTTCTATTCACACCTGAAATTGTTTTTTGTTATAGGTTTATAGCCAATGAATTTATGGGCTCTGTCGCCACACTGTAATGTGTTTATGTCTTCTAGAAAAATAATGTGGGAAGGATTTGTCCAAGGTGTGACAGCCTTGACCTAAACTTTGTGACACGAGGTCACAATGAGATTTCTGCTCTCCTTTATTTGATTTGTATTTAAAAAAAAAATACAAGTACAATGTTGCAGCAGAACCCAGATGGCAAAGGAGCAAAACTTGGACTTGGAGAGGAACTTTGGGAAACTTCTTCTTCCCCAGGTAGCAGCAAAATTTCTTCTATGAAAGACAAAAGAAATGAGGCAGAGAAGTCACTAACTAGAACAGATTTGACAGAGGTGTGAAATTGAGTTAAAAATAATTGAATAAAATCTGAACATGAATACTAAGAAATAGGAAATTGTTATCATGGTGTCTGCTTAATTTACAGACTGGGGTAGAGATGTGCAGCAGATCAGAAAAGGAGTTGTCTGGAAAAAATATGAAAGGCCAGGCTCAATAAGATATTTCAGAGGCAAAGTTTGAAATAATCATATTAAACGAAGTTGAAATGGCTTTAAATCTCTAAATAAAATGTATTTGCATAAAAATATGAGGAATAGTGTGCCGTGCCTCCATGGGCTTATCTAAATCTAACACATGTAAGCCCAGTTTAGAACCGTGTGCTTTTGACATCTGCACTTTTTATATCTCATCAGATTACTGGGAATGCAAATAAATAAATCCCTGTGCTTCTCAGAATAAAAGAATCAGGGAATTCAAAGATCACTGATTTGCCATTAATTCCTAATGACTCCACAGAGTGCAGTGCAGGATTTATCAGAGACGTGTCCTGCCCTGGTGGGGAGCTCTGGATGCCTCACAGAGAAGGAAAACAATGAAAATAATTGCCTTGGGGAAATTATTCCTTTATTCTCTGCTTCCTTTTCAGGACTGTGCACAAAGCTATTTACTCAATAATAGTGGAACACAGTTTGGGATGTTCTGATGTTCCTATGAAAATTAGAAGGTTAAATAAGAGGAAGGAAAAAAAAATCATGGTAGGCCTTTCTTTAAGTAGAATTTATGTTTCATTTTAGTTTAATGCTGGCAGTTGCAATTTGTGATCAGCCTGTGGCTGTGCTGCCAGGTCATGGCTGGATGCTCTCTCCAGAGCACAGGGAAGCAGATATGGGACATGCTACAGCTAAAACAATAAAAATCCTCTCCAGATCAGTCTGAGACAACTTTCAGAGATATCTAAAGGAAACTCATTACTCATAACCCAACAACAGACAGCACTGAGCTTAAAACATTATAGTTGGATATTAAAACTTAAAACAGAATTTCAGTAATACAATGTGATGATTTTCCATCCCATTTGCCATCAATTTTCCTTTATTTCATAGCAATTCTGGCTTGTGTTTAGGATTTATAAGCTGCCTGTTTTTTCTAAGAAGGCACCTAACAAATTTTGACACAGCCTTTTGATGCCCGCTGGTGAGAATGAAGATTAAAGTGGTTTTACAGGAAAGATTTAATTTGAATTTATGCACTACAGTACATGTATGGAAGTAGCTACAAATGTCTTTGTGCATAAATATGAACTGAAATGGAGGTTCATTTTTGTGACATTTTTGAGAAGAAAGGTCCATCAGGTATCCTTTATGTCTATAGAAAAGACTCCAAAAAAGAAGGAACAAGCCTCATAAGGTGTTTGAAAAGAGGAGAGTTCATCAAAAATTGGTGAGGATTATTAAAGCCATTGTGGTTAATTTGTGAGGTGAGAATGAGTGAAGGAAGGTATTTAAAGTAGGGATGATTTAAAGTAGGGATGAGCCCCTGTTATTCCAGGGCTCCTCAGAAGAAGGCACATGATTTTAGGGATGCCCCCCAGTTCATCTGTGCCTCACTCTCCCATTTATGGCTGAGATTGGCACCCAAATCCCACCCAAATCTGTCTGTGAGGTGGAAGTGAAGGGAAAGGAGCTGATGAGGGTGTTTGGGCTGCTGGCAAGCACCAGGAGATGCAGATGAGAGCAGGGGATGTGTTTCATGTCGTTCAAAGCAGCACAGATCTCTGCTTGGATGGGAGAGCCTCAGTTCTGCTTCCTGCCCTTGATAAGAGAGGAGCTCTTTGTTACCATGAAAATTTAATTAAAAAAGCCCCTCTCGGTCTGAAAGGAAAAGTTTTTACATGAAGTTCCCTGCTTTCTCCAGTGCTGGGTTTGTGGCCATGAGAGATAAGTCATTACACAGATCAGCTCCACTGTCGTGGTTCTGCTCATGGAGATAAAATTAAAAGTCCAATTAAACACAGCCAGGAGGCAGGAAAGAAGTGAAATAATTATCTTAGACTTCCCATGCTTTCTAACTGAAATAAAAGAATGCACTGAGATTATCAATAATCTACCTAAAGTCAGTATATTAACAAAAGGAAGGAGATATAACCCCTTAGAAAGCAAACTCACAGGAAAAAAAGAAAATACCCAAAGGCATTAATGATAAGTTTTTCTGCAGGAGAAAAAGGAGCAGTTTAACTTCTCTGCACATTATTTTATCTCTCAGTCAAAGAACAGGTAATTAAATCAGTGTCTTCCACTCTGTTCAGATTTCCTTCAGCAATGTGTATTAGTGTGTTAAAAGCAGTACTTTGCCTTGTCTCACTTGGGGAGTGTGTAGATAGTTTCAAATAGATAGTTTCAAACTTAAAGAATAATTTAATATAAAATTCTGAAGGAAAAATATAAATACATTTCAACCTGGCTTACCACTGTGTTTGGAAACATTGATTTCATTGGGAAAAAATATCGCACATGAAGAGAGAGCTGCAGGTAATAATAAAAGTTAATACATCATAAATATAATAGTAGTCAAAAAAAGAAATATAGTTTTTCCCAATCATAGAATCACTGCAGGTAACTTCTTTAAATCTGATTGTATATTTTAAAAAAATTAATTGTCTTTGATTTTTCATTTGGTCAAAGAAAATTGTGTAACTTTTATCTCCCTGGCTATGTATGAAACAACTTTCTTCAAAAACATTTCTGCCCTAATTTTAAATCTTTCCTGACTTTCCTGAATGCTATTCATATCTGCTAGGCTTACCTAGATAAATCAAATAAATAAGAATGCTATTTCCTTTCCAGATAAACTTGCTTTTGAATGGAAATAGTTTTCATGTTTTTTATTTGTAAATCTTCTAAAATTCTCTCATCTTAACTAGATCTTTGCAATGATTGTTTCTATACAGACAAGAGTATATTTAAAACCCATTCAAACAGTTCTGAAGGAAACTTTTATAATTTAATGTATTTTAGAAACACTGCATTTTGCAACATGGTAGAAAAATGCAATAGGGAGGCAGATAAAAGCTCAGACATTAAAGATAAGAAGCTACTGTAGCTTAATATTGATGAAATAAATACTAGACATTGGAGAAGTTTCATTTTTTTAGGGTTTTTTCATATTTAAAGTAAATTAGTTGTCAGTTGAAAAACTATATTTTATTTCCTAGTCTGCTGCTCATTGCCTAACTTCCTTGTAAGAAACAAAACCCTTTTTCCATGCTATTCTTTAAAAAATCTGAACCAGATAATTTCTTCTGTAACAACTTTACTTTTGTATTTTGAGTCAGTTTTGTCCTGTGGAACTTTTTGGGTTGGTTTCCCAACAGCCACAAAAGGCTGAAAGATTTTTCTTTTGGTTTAAAAACGTTGTGGTTTATTTGTTTAAAAATGTCAGCAGTCTAAAGTAGCAAATGAGTTTAAGCTCCTAAAAATGCGACATTGCTTAAAAGCAAGTGGCCTTGGAGAAAGGTTTGGATGCTCTTTTGGAAGCTCAGTCTCTTGAAGTTTTTATTTTAAAAGACATTTTACATTCATTCTGCCTCAGTTATTTGTTCTTGGTTTTGCCAGTTAAACCTATGATCTGTGAGCTTTTAAATACTTATGGAAACACTTTTATTTTGTTTTTCCACATTATCTCACTCTGTATTTTATCTCGACATCATCACCTCTGTGTCACTCAAAGGCTTCCATTGAGTCCCAGGTCAGGCTCCTGACCCAGCCCTGGATCTTTCTGCTTCCCATGGAGTTGTCATCATGAGGCTCATCTCAATTTTCACAGATCTACTCACTGTTAATTAACTCTGAAATTCAGAGCACTGAAGCCTTTTATTTTCATATGCAGAAGGGAACGCTCTCATCACTATTTATCCTGTAAAATTAACAACTCTGGAAAAAAGAGCCTAAGCAGCCAAAAAAAATCTATATAAAATATGCATTGAGTCAGGAGAGGGAAGGGAGTCAATAGAGTTCTTATAAATTCTGCTAGCCCAAGGGCATCAGTGACTTGCAGCGTAAGCCAACGTATTAAGTGCTTTGTTTTGACAATTTACTTATAAATAAATTTCTGTTTTCTCATCCCTAGTGAAAGAGAGCTGAAAACTCCAGCTTGGGCATGTGGATCTCTCCTTCAACCTCTGCCTGTCCAAACCTGTGGCTGTTTCATGAATGCCTTCTTCCAGCATCTCTGATTTCCTGCAAATGTGAAGGTCCTTCTATGCAGGTGACACCAAAGTTATGGTAAATTGGGGTATAAGAAATGGAAGAGAAAATAATTAAAAATCAAATATAATTTGTTCCAAAAAATGGCACCAACAGATTTTGCGCTTCAAGATTCCAAGCCTAAAGTGAGCTGTTTTATAACCGCTAAAGTATGTACTCCTACTTAGCATACAGAAACGTGGTTAAAACCCACTGATTAAGCTGTGTTTTTAGAGGAATTAATTCAGTGTTTGTGTCTACAAAAAGATGTGAATTTGATGGGTTTTCATCAAGCTCCAGGAAACACATTTTATTTTTGCTCAAGAAAAGTTACAGTTATGCCTTTCAAATCAGAAATTTTTCTTCTATCTTTTGGTCCTATCTGTTTGTCAGCCATAGTTTCTAAACTATAAAACACAGTTTTAGGAAGGAAGAAAACAATGTTTGCTCATATTTGCAGACAATTTTCAAAGCAGCCACAGCTTCAGCTTTTCAAATGGAGTGGATGTACTTCAGTGGAATAAAACAGCAAATAGCCATAAAAAAAATAGCTCTAAAAGCAAATAGCCCACACAATCCAAGAGAGGAAGTGGGTCTGGCAGTTGTGTTGATGGCTTTTGGATAGCTCTGTTTGATCAGCCAGCCTTCAGCGAGGCAAAGCAGAGCCACAGAACAGTTTGGGATGAAGGGGCCTTAAAGCTCATCCAGTGACACCCTTGCCATGGCAGGGACATCTTCACTGTCCCAGCTGCTCCAAGCCCTGTCCAGCCTGGCCTTGGGCACTGCCAGGGATGGGGCAGCCCCACCCTGAGCTTGGCCTTCTCCACAGCACCAGCTTTGCCCAGTCCCACCCCTGCAGCCTGTCCAGGTCCTTCTGCATCCATCCCTCCCTCCAGGGTGTGCCCACCCACCCAGCCCGGGGCTGCTGAGGGCTCCAACCCCCTGTCCCTGTCCCCAATGGCTCCAACCCCCTGTCCCTGTCCCCAATGGCTCCATCCCAGTGTCCCTGTCCCCAATGGCTCCATCCCAGTGTCCCTGTCACCAATGGCTCCATCCCCCTGTCCCTGTCACCAATGGCTTCATCCCAGTGTCCCTGTCACCAATGGCTCCATCCCACTGTCCCTGTCACCAATGGCTTCATCCCAGTGTCCCTGTCACCAATGGCTCCAACCCCCTGTCCCTGTCACCAATGGCTTCATCCCAGTGTCCCTGTCACCAATGGCTCCATCCCACTGTCCCTGTCACCAATGGCTTCATCCCAGTGTCCCTGTCACCAATGGCTCCAACCCCCTGTCCCTGTCACCAATGGCTCCACCCCACTGTCCCTGACACCAATGGTTCCATCCCAGTGTCCCTGTCACCAATGGCTCCATCCCCCTGTCCCTGTCACCAATGGCTCCATCCCCCCGTCCCTGACACCAATGGCTCCATCCCCTGTCCCTGTCAAAAAAAGAGATGTTTAAATGTGTCTGTCTGTGTCTCTCTGTGCCTTCAGCACAAACAGCTCATCGCAGGCAGTCTGGCTTGATGATCAGGGTATCAGAAATCCTTTAATTGTACATTAATTTGCAGTGTCAGCCTGTCAGTGTCAGCTGTGTCACCACCAACCCTTCCCAAGGTTTGCCAGCAGCCGTGGGCCTGCTGCTGTGCTCATCTACCTCAGCAGCAAAATAACTCAGTTACTGAGAAAAACTTGAGAAAAACTGAGTTATTTTGCCAGGTCTTGCTTCCACTGATAAAATAATTAATAAAATCCAGGTTATCTCAGAATTTCATGACTGAACATAGTTGGGCATTCTTGTGTCAAACCCATTTTGACTAGTTTCACAGTTTCGCCCTTTGTTTTAATGAATATAGAAATATATAAATTTAAAAATACATCTAAAATAACCATAGAAATAACTATATATGGATATATAAATTTGTGTATTTTCATTTTTTACAAATTTATGAAGTTTACTGATGCAAGAAGCCAATTGTTAGAGTGGCCACTCTTCAGTAAGCGTGCTGTGATGCCACACTGCAATTCAGAGATTTTTCTCTGGCTCAAAACTTTTATGTTAATTCTTTTATCTGAAGTTTCAATCTATGGAAAAGCATCACTGCAGGTGTGACTGCATCCCTCATTTTAACCTTCCCTGGGGAGTGCCTGACATTAATCCTACTTTTCTGTTACAAACTTTACTGGATAATTTTACTGTAATGACAAGAGAGTTTGAACTAAACTTTTCTGGACAAAGACTAACAAGGAAAAAATAATTTAGAAATTGTATGCTTAAGTATTGTTTCAACCATTGTATTAGTATTCAGCCTGTGGAACAGAAAATAAATTCATTCAAAATGCTTTTAGGTTGAGCCTGTCAGAAAAGCCACAGGAAGCCAGGAACCAATATCCCATTAAAATACATATCCTTTCAAATTTCATAAAGGCAAAAACTATACACATAAAGACATGTGAAGACAGTCAAATTTGAATTATTTATGAGGATTAAATTAATAAAGCTTTAATTCTGAAGTAATGGATAAAACTTAAGAGATATTATTAGACTAAGAGCATTGGTTCTTTATTTTTTCCAAGTGCTGTATGTTCTCCATGATGTAATTAATGTAACACATAACTTATGATTTTGAACAGGGTGTTTTTATATTGCTCATTTGCTGCTGTGTTATGTGGGATTTTAACAGGTCTTGCTGGACACTGCTCACACTTAATGGGGAAAATGATGAGCTAGAGAACCAAAAACTGAGAAAAGGAGACATTTTTAAACTCAAATTACTGCCTGAGTCTGCAGCTCATAGCAGGACAGGGCTCGCCATGGTGGGTAACTGCAGGAACTGGGGGCATTTTGGAGGTGCTCTGTGAGAAATGTTTTCAATATACAGCTGGTTTTTTAAAGAAAGTTTCATATGTTGTTTACTATGCAAATTAAAAAAGGAATTACACATACAAAATTCATCAAAATTTAAGCAATTTATAAGCAAGTAAATATTTACCTAAGGAAATTGTCTCTCATGTGTGCTATCTGCAGTGGAATAGAACAATTAAGGTTTGTAGATTTTATAAGTTTTTAATAGTTAAAAAGAATAGTAGGAGGTGGTAGAAATAATTAGGAAAATAATAACCAATTTTGAGTATTTGTCCCTAATTTCTTTTACTGCAGCACACATTTCAGCCTCAGCTGCCAAGCTTAATGGCCAAGCCTACTGGTTTTAATCACAACTTAAATTCTGACTTATTAAAGTCCTTCCAGCTTTACACAATAACCTTTAATCATTAAAATTTAGTTCACTGGTTTCTGTTAACAGAAGTTTGTTTTCAGTACATAATCAGCATGTGCTGGATGTGAATATGTAGAAATTCTTTTTTTTTTTTCACAGGAATGTGTCTTAGCAACCATGTCCCCTTGATTCCTTTGGGCACACAGGGAAAAGAAATTAAAGTTTCTTTTCTAATTAACATAATGCAGTTAGTCCAGATTGACGAAGGGGTGGCTGTACATCTGTGACTCAGGGAATAAACCAAATATGTCAATTTGGATAAAAAAGTAAACATTCCTTGTTCAGCACAGAATTTCAGATTAATTGTCAGCGCAATAATTATGGAAGTGTAATTAATGTTTAGGCTCGGAAGTCGCTTGAGCAACAAGAATGCCCAAATACAAATCTGTGCTGTTGTCAACATCTCTGCAAGTGCAGGAATTTTCAGGGTGCTGTTACATGTAATTAAGTCAGCAAGCTGCCTGCTTATCAGCTAAATGAAATGATGAATGGGTCTGACCCTGGTAGGTTTTTGACAGCCATCTCTTGTGAGTGCAACAGGGCTGCTCTGTGGGCACGGGGATTTTCATTGCACGTTGTGTTGGCAGTTGTGCCTTTGCTTTCACCTTGCTATGCTGGCATCTTCTCCATCTCAGGCTCACAACTTCAGCTGAAAAGGCAGTTGTTAAAATAACCATAATTAGATATGTTCTTAGTGCAATTATGTTGTGCAGCCTAAACCCAAGCTCCAATTTTTAATATTTTTTTCCTTCAGATTGAATTTGTACCCTGGCTACAATTTCAGTTCCAGGTTTTATTTCCATTGTTTGTTCTTAAAAACACAAAAGGTGTTACTTCATTTTTTGTTGAAATAATATTTAAGCCTGGGACAGAGGATTTACATTAATTTGTTCCTAAATCACATTTGTTAAAAGTGAGAGTGGGAGAAGTAAAATGAAAGGATGCAGCTGGGAATTCCTCTCTGTGGGAGCGCAGCTGAGGAGCATTTCTGAAGAGTAATATTGCAAATTGAAGGAAATGAAAGAGTCTGAATCATCCAGACACACTCACAGAGCTCAAGAGGAACATTGAGCAGTGGTTTTTGTTTCATTGTAAATCCAGCACAAAAGGAATAAAACTTTGGAAGACCAAAAATCTTGAGAGAAAAAAGTTATGCCTATTCTGTTTGAAATGCAGCTTGCATTTAACTTTAGACATTATAAGATTTTTTTTTTAATATAAAAATGAGTGTTACAGAGATGAAAGCCGAAGACTCAGAAATATGAAAATGTGAAATAAATTACACTAATTGAATCTTATTTTTTCCTTTCAGAGACTGTCTTTAGTCCACATGTCAACCACAATTATATCCTCTGGAATCCAAGGACTTCCTTTTGAATGTTCCACTTTGATCAGCCCCCAGCCCAGTACTGGATGTAAAAGATTTCAGCTGGGGTGGAGAGCCAGCCTCAATTTGCAGCTCCCAGAAATCCTCCTGTGCTTGAAGTTTCCTTCACTGGCCACAGCAGAATCTGCAGCCCATCAGTCCACGTGCTCTGCAGGGCAGGAGGATGCCAGGTTACTTTTCACTTTATGTCCAAATTGTGAATCTTTACTCTGAAATGTTGGCCTTGCTTTAGCAAAACTGTTTTGTGTTTTCAAATCCTAAGAGTTTGCCTTTAACTATCGAACAGCTCCCATTTACAGTTTGACAGTAATTTCCCAAGAATGAATAGAAAAACAGTGACTTTGGGCTTTTGAACTTTGCCTTAGTGTTGGAAATTTGAGAGAGAGGCAGATGCTGCATTGGTTTAACCAGTGGTGGTTTTTGGGAAGGTGTTGAGTGTTTTTTCTATTGCTTTCACACTGCCCTTCTATGTCGCAGACATAATTTCATTAAAAATCCTTTCCCTGGGATTGTTCCTCCTGAGAAGCTGGGAGGCCTCAGGAACAAAATGCCAACAATGGTTATCTGCTGCTGTGGGATGCAACAGGTGCATCTGGGATTGGTCTCATGTGGTTGTTTCTAATTAATGGCCAATCACAGTCAGCTGGCTCAGACTCTCTGTCCGAGCCACAAGCCTTTGTTATTCTTTCCTTTCTATTCTTAGCTTAGCTAGCCCTCTGAGGAGAACTTTTTCTTCTATTCTTTTAGTATAGTTTTAATGTAATATATATCATAAAATAATAAATAAAGCATTCTGAAATATAGAGTCAAATCCTCATCTCTTCCCTCATCCAAAGACCCCTGTGAAAACAGTCACACTTCTAGACCAAGCTTTTCTGACACTTGGGGTCTTGTGCTGGTCCTGCAGGAAAGAGCAGCCTGAGGTGTTCCTCTAAAGGACATCAAGTGGAAATTAAGATGCCCTGATGCTGGAGCTGGAACCATCACACAAAACTGGGCTCATCCTACAATCATTACTTTTCCTTGGGAAGAAGGTTTGGAGATCCATTCTGGATTTCATTAAATGCAGCACAGAGGGCACAGCTTCAGAGGGAAAGACACAACACAAAAATAGACTTGGATTCTTCCTTTTCAGTTTGTAAACTGTGTTTCTTTAGACATTATTCAAATATTTTCATGAGAGCCACAGACAGCATTCAGCCAGAATTAGGGAAGGTGCTGATGCCTCTGCAAGAGCTCAGTTGCTGCCGTCCTTCTCAGCATGAGCAGAGAAATTCCATCTGTGAACCTTCCCAAACAATCCTTTCATTCACATTTAAGAGCCTGAATCACTTCTCCTTGCATTTCACATTTGAAATGTGAACTGAAATGTGTTTCTGTAGATAATAAACAGTAACAATGAACGCTATAAATAATTTAGTTGGCAACTCCAACAGACTTGTCCCTGGAAGCAAAGGTGATGTCAGGATATACCAGTTGAGATAAGCTATAGGAACACCCACACCTGGCTGAGTTAACTTCATCACATTGCCAAGAATAACTCAGGAAGTGCTTTGTCTCTTCCAAAAGAAAGCTGCATTCCTGACTGCACAAGCAATTGTACAAATGCATTTAATCTTTTATTCATGCGGTGGCTGGGTGTCAAATGTTGTCTTTCAGATCCCTGGGAAGCTGTTTGGGACATTCCACTCTGTCATTTATATGTCACTTTAGCCCCAGATTACTTTGAATGTGTTTGTTTGTTCGTTTTATCCTAACAGCATTACTTCCAAGATGTTTAAGTTTCTTTCTCCCTGTCTATTGTTTGCCTCAAATGCCATGTGTCAATGCAGAAATGGTGCTAAATCCCCACCCATTAATGCACACAGATCTACTTCCCTTCCTGGCAGGTGTTCTCAGAAGGATGCCTGTTATTGTAATTGTCTCCAAAATACAACAAAGAATAACCAGGTAAACAGCAATCAAAATGTTGAAATATACCTAGGAGAGTTTGCCAAAAATTTTCTTTTGAATAAGCTTTACATGCCAAGCATATAGAGTGAAATGAGAAATTTTTAGAAAAATTTATAGACAGAAAAAACTCTTGCCAGTCCTAATTTAGCTTTTTTTGCACATCTTCAGCACCATTTATTATTGTATTTTCTACTTTTAAATCTTACCAGGCTATGCAGTTCACACTTTGCAACAGCATAGCACAAAATTCTAAAAATAATATTAACAATGTAGCAGTACTAATTTAAGGATATTAACCCTTAATTTCCATGTAATGTGCATGATAAGATCTAGTTTTAATTTTTTATTAATGAAAACAGCATTTAAAGCAGCCAGCAAGGAACAGGGCAGTGTTTTCTGAGTTAATGCAAGTCTCCAGTGCAAGTGCAGTGAGATGACCACGTTGTCCTCCCTTCCATCTGTGTTTCCCTGCAGAAGGAAATAATCCCATTATTATCAGTCAATACTTGCAGTGCAGACTGGCTGCTGACAGAGAGGACCAAAGCCAGGCCATATCTGAGGATTCTTTATATTTCATGGCTGGAAAGAACCTGACTGAAACACAGCACACCCCCATGGGATTAACACAAAAATTTTATTTACCACCAACGCCTGGTGTGTGCCCACCCTCATGTTACCCTGGGCGTGGTGGAGCATGATCTGATAGATAATATTAACCTAAAGGACAAAAGATAAGAAGTGATAAAGAAGTGGAGACAAGGTTTTTGTGTTTAGCACCTCTTACTGCTTCCAGACTGGAATGGAAAAATGAGATTTTTCTTTTCTAAAAAAAGTAAGAGGTGCTTAAAAGAAAATACAAAATAAAACTTTGAATTAAAAAAAAATATCTCCAGATGGTCATTAAATATGTTAAATGGCAGCCTGCCTTCAGCCCACCAGGCACCGAGCTTATTATTCTAATAACATCTTAAAATGAAAAAGATAAAGTCTTATAAAAAGAGGCTGTTAACTTTGATGGTGCTTAATATAGATAACTTTTAGAATACCCATTAAAGTGCAAAGATACAAAACATATATCCAGCACCACAATGGTTCTCTCCTGAAGGATCTTCATGCAGGCACTGCCAGACTTTTTCTCTTCTCTCTTGCATGCAGGTGCTTAAAAAGAGAAAGCTTCAAAGGAAGAAATAGAACATTTTAATCAGTGATTTACAGAAAATAAAATTGAAATTATGAATGTTAAAAATGCAGAAGAGTTGGGAAACCAGAATTTGGAAAGGTAGGTCCGTTTGCAGACTAAGTTTTGCCATACAATACATATTATTGCAGACATGTTATTAAGATTTGATATGTATGCCATGTACACATTAAATAATATCTGGTGATTCAACACAGTAAATCCTCCTCAAATAATGGGCATTTTACAGTAATTTAGAAATACATCCAGTTCAAATGTAGTGGCTTGGAATGGCCATATTCATTTTAGGACAGTTAGATACGTATTTATTGGTTTGATGCTATATAAATAGGTATTATCAAATTTACTTATATTTTCAGAAACTGAAAACAGAATAAAGTAAATTTACTTTATTTGAGTGGTCTGGATGTGCAGAGTCTGGGATTCTGGACTGGAAAATCTCCTATTCTAAAAGCCCTCAAGTATTCATAGTATTGTTTGAACTCAAGCCTCATTTTCTGCAAAGCAGTTTTAAGGTACTCAATTTATATGGCATTCTAATTCCAATGCTAAGACAATATGAGATTGCTAAGATGCTTCCAGATTTAGCTATTTAATAAGATTTTTATATTGTTTTAAGGGTGCTGTATCACTTTTACACTGCATCCAAAGCAGATTTGCTCATTTCTTTGATTTCACACGCTTGATACGATTGCAAATGCTACATACAACCTTTACAACTAATTCATATTTTTCTGTTTTTGCAGAATGGCTTTGTTCTGAAATGTTGAGAAAATTATTGAACATTGGAGTGGGATTTTTTTGGATCAGAGTGTTTCTGTGAAGATTTTGGGACCCTCCTCCCCCTGTGCAACTCAGCCTGAGGAATTGACCCAGCCTGGATTGTGCACGTCTGTCTGTCTGTCTGTCCTTCCCACTGGGAGTAGCAGGGCTGGAATTCAATCTGGAATGTGCAGAGGAACCCAAGGAGGCACTGAAGCACAAAACCCTCAATAATGATCAGCTCAGCAGCCCCAGCTGCAGAACAGCCTTTGATCCATGGTGCATCAGCTTCCACCAATGCAAATCAGGAAAATTATTGAGTCATGCCAAGGGAACAAAGTTGATCAATGTCTTTAATGATTATTTCAATCCAGTGCCCACATTCTTTGCTATCCTTCTTTCATTCATCTCACACCACCCAATTGAGCTCCTTGATATAAATGGTCATCCTACAATAATTACTTTTTCTTTTTTTTCCACACTGATCTTCAAAACTATGTTACAACCTCAAAAAAAAAAAAAAAAGGTGACAAAATTAACAACTTCACTTTAGTGTGAAAAAGGCAATTTTTATATCCCTTATGCAAAAGAGTCTTAGAAGTTACAAGTAAAAAATCACTGGTAATCAATGAGCTGGAGGAATAAAATCCTGTTACAAGTGAGTTCTTTTTGAGCAGCAATTTCCCAGTGGAACGAGATGAATTATACTGCTGATATTAAGGATAATGCACAATAATCTTTTAAAAATGCAGGCAGGTCATTCTGTGCCCACAGAATTTTCTCTAGTGGAATCCTGGGAAAAGGAAAAAGGAAGAATTTAAAAGGTAAGTCTACATGTTTAGAAATAGGCTGTAATTCTTTTTCTTCCTATTTCTTCCCACACTCCTTTGCCAAAATTATCCCTCTTGCTCAGGCTTCACTCTGTGTCAGGAAAGAGAACCCACATCAGGAAGAGAAGCAATTTTTTGAGCAGTTAAAGCTGATAACAGAAATTTCCATCTGGAAGCAAAGTAAACCAAGGATCATGGAAGTAGGAGGAGGTCCCAGTTCAAGAAAATGCTCAATTCTTTGTGGTGGAAAAGCAGGTAAGGGTACACCAGGGCTGCTATTCTCTTCTGGGAGAACAGAAATGTTGGAAATGTTTATATTCATCACTTTGTTTGGAGTTCTAGACCAAAGGAGGCAAAAATGGCTTCAGAAACAAAATGGCAAAAAATTTTCAGTCCACTGAGAAATAAATTTCTCAAAATTCAGCACATTCTATGCTGAAAACCCGTTCTCAGGAAGTATTGGTTCCTTTTTGGAGGAAACAACTGAATACACTGATTAAATTACAGGACAGTGCATACCTGAACCTGTACAGGTGCAGGAACTGGTTCCAGTAGCAAATTGAAAATGGCTCAGCAGATGCCTGCACTTCTGAGCTGGGTCACTGCCAAAGAAAATAAACTTAATTCCTCTGAATTTACTCTATATGAAGAGAAGGCTGGCAATTACTCTGGCCACACTGAAAGTAAACTGGAATTAACCTAAAAGAAATCAATCCAAAACGACTAAATGTAGGTAAATGCATTTACTTTCTTCTCTAAATACCTGGCAAGAAGAGAACACACAGTCTTGTTACTAATTAAGAGTTCAAACAGTTGAAGTAATCTTTGCTCCTTGTGTTTGATTAAAAAAAAAATGGATTTGGATTTTGGTTATATCTGATAAAGGAAGCTCTACAGAGCACTGGAGCCTGAAGCAGTGTCCAGTGCACTGCAGAATAAATATGGGCCAGAAAATAAATTATAGAAAGTAGAGATCAAAAATGGATAAATAATCCTGCAAAATATATGTTGGAGAAATGCTTTCTTTCTCTCTACTTTTTAAAGTAGAGTGAAAAACTTGTGAGTACTTTTATCATTGTTCTATCTCTGATTTTTCAAGAGGGCCTGATGATTTCAAAGCAGAAACTGCTGTGGCTATTGAAAAACTTGATTCTGAAGCACAGTGCAGCATTTCTTGAAAATCTGCTCCACTAAAACTTCAGATTTATGAGCTGAGACATCTTCTTAATATTAATACTGATATTAAAATATATCAAAAATGGCACAGTTACATTCTTAGACAAAATTTTAAATTCATTTATAGTTTCCATGACATTCCCAAGTGCGGTTAGCATTTCTGTTGCGAAGTTTTTGTCACAAATGAAAGTATAAATTATTTCTACTTTTATAATATATAATATTTATAATATTATATAATATATAATATATAAATATATTAAATTTTATATAAATCCAATTATTTAATTTTATAATATATAAAATTAAAATGCAAGCATACAACATGGCAATCACTGGTATCATGTAGTGTTACCTAAAAACGTAACAGATATTAAGCAGATGTCATTAAAGCAAATTATGATTTATTCTATTTTCACATTCAGCTTCATTGCGAATAAAATCTTTGTAATTATTGTTCCTTACAGGTGCATGGGATGATAGCAGATGAAGGCATGAACTCTCTCCCAAAGTTAGCATACCATTTTGAAAGGTTTCTTTCTCATTTAAAGCTCACATTTTCAGTTTTTATATACTTGGTTTTCATTTTCAAGTAGGAAACATGTCCAATGCAGCTTGCTTTTTAGAAAATTCACTGGGGCTTAGATGAAGCTTAATTTATTTCAGCAGCTGAAACTTGTCCTCTTAGTCAAGTTTCATCATTTCCAAATAATGAAATCTTGCAGCAGTCCTGTATTAGACTGGCAAGCAAAGTGTTTTGTAGCTTCACTTTCAGGGTTGTGGTTATCACCCCAAAGAGGGAGGAAATTTTGCTTATCTGAACCAGTCACAGGTTGAGATCCAAACAGAAATGCACAAACCATGAGGGTATTATGGAAATAGCAAACAGTACTTTCATATCCTGCACTGGGACTCAGTCAGTCCACCTTGGCTCTTTGAAAGAGAGGCCAGAACATGAAATTTGTGTTGAAATAAATATATAGGGCATCATCCAAAGTCTGTGGAAGTGTCCAAACCCTAATCCTGCTGAGGGAGCAGCTTTGTCACAGTAACACCCCCCAGCCCAGGGACCCTCTGCCCATCCCCTACTCACTGCCACACTCTCCCATTGTTGGGAAATTGAATTACCCCCTCATTAGGAAGCAAACAGCTGCAGATAAATGTTGGATATTCTGCCTCCAGTAGTGGCCAACCATATCCCCTACCAGCCTCAGCCCAACCTGCAGATAACGGGGTATGAGATAACCCCTCCCTGCTGCCTGCAGGGCTGAGCCTGCAGCCCCAGCCCAAATTCATCTCCTCCTGAGCAGGGTTAGTGCAGATATTGCTGCTGGCCAGTTCTGCAGCCCCTCTGGAATCCCCTGCTCAGCTGCTGCACTGCACAAGTGATTATTTCCTGTTGGTGCTATCTGAGTGCTGGCTATAAATCTTAGTGAGTAACCACTTGTTTTCCTATTCTGACAGATGCTCCCAGGGAATGCTTGTTAAGGGAAGAGGGACTTCTGTTTGCATCTGCTGCAGTCAGCCCAAAGTAGATTAAACACTGAGCAAAACTGGCCAGATTTTGCATCCTGATGCTCACAGGTAACTGCTCCCTTGTAATGAGAGGTGTTTGGAGAGGAACTGTCTCACTCTGCCGTGCTCACAGCCCGTGAGGGTTCTGCTGTCTCCACACTCTGATTTAGAACTGTGCTGTGCCATTCATTACCCCAGTAATTGAGAAGGGAAAAAATAATGGTTCCAGGACTTGTTCTCCATAAAATGATCTTGCCAGTGGCTATGGTAAAACATTTGATGTGATAATGAAACATGGAAGATTCTGTCATTCTTTGTTCTCCCTATTATTAAATTTATTACAATTGAGAAGAAAAGAATGTAGCAAAGGATGTGAAAGGCATTTCCACTCTTATCTGAATAATTTTAATATCCTAATTTAGATGTTTTTAGAACTCCCCCTCTTCTGATAGATGTACTTTCTATGTGCTGGTGGCTCAGGGTCACCCTTTGGTGGGAGCTGGGGCTGTTAGTCTGGACAAGAGTGAGAGGTGATTTCATCAATCCCTACAAATATCTCCCAGAGGGTTGTGCCCAGGGACTGGAAAAGGAAAAATGGCCAGAAAATAAAACACAACAAGTTCCACCTCAAAACAAGGAAGAAGTTCTTACCATGGAGGAGGCAGAGCCCTGGAAGAGCTGCTTCTCTGGAGACATCCCAAACACCCTGGGCACCTTCCTGTGTCACCTTCAGCCCTAACAATTCTGTGGTTCTGTGAAAACAGTAATTATTTATGTGCAGAAATCTATAAAATGACGGAACCACACTGTGCTGTCTTAAAGAAACTGTTCATCTTATCAATAATTCTGCCAGCTCTCTGCCAATTTGCTCTGTCAGTTTTTCTTTCCTTTGATCAAAGCCAGAAAAGAACTTATTAAAAGCAAGGCAGGCTCTGCCTGGTGCAGAGCTTACTGAAGGGGAAAAGGACTTTTGTGTAATTACTTCTTTTACATAAAAACAACACCAAAAAACATTGAGGGTTGTTATCTTCTCTTCTCTTCTCTTCTCTTCTCTTCTCTTCTCTTCTCTTCTCTTCTCTTCTCTTCTCTTCTCTTCTCTTCTCTTCTCTTCTCTTCTCTTCTCTTCTCTTCTCTTCTCTTCTCTTCTCTTCTCTTCTCTTCTCTTCTCTTCTCTTCTCTTCTCTTCTCTTCTCTTCTCTTCTCTTCTCTTCTCTTCTCTTCTCTTCTCTTCTCTTCTCTTCTCTTCTCTTCTCTTCTCTTCTCTTCTCTTCTCTTCTCTCCCTCTCCCTCTCCCTCTCCCTCTCCCTCTCCTCTCCCTCTTCTCTTTTTCTCTTCTCCTTCCCAGTTTGGTTTTGGAGTCCATGTGTTTTGTCCTGCCATTCCTTGATGTCTTTGCCAGCCTAGTCAAGCTGGTTTCTAAACAGAAATGTCATCATTTCAGTATTTAATTTTTGTTATTATTTCAGACAAGCTACTTTTATTTTATTTCAGCGGCCTTAAGGCCTTTGGTAGTGGATTTTTTTTTTTAATAAGGACTGTTTTCATTGTAAAAGGTAACAGTTAAAACAAGATACTGTATTTTACTAGAAAGTAAAACCACTTCACCTGTGAGAGGGAGTGGAGCTGAGCGATCCTGCTCTGAGCTGAACAAAATGCTGTAACAATGAGGAATTGGTGTGGTGGGTAAATGCTGCTCTGTCATGGCTTGGAATCACACAGGTGGCACTTGGAGAAGCTGAGTCATGGAATGTGCCTTGGAGAGGAGAAACAGCAGCTGGTTTTCCTTCTGAGCTTTGTGCAGATGGCAGAACAGAGAAATGAAGAGGGAAGTGTTGAATTCAATTGAATAAATTGAAGTTTGGTGCATCTTCATAAGTAGGACAAACATGAAAATGAGGAAAAGTGCCCCAGTTGCGTATTTGGGTTTTACCAAGCAGCTCTGCCCTGTTTCTTTGCTGCAAGTTGAAAACTGATGTTTTAATCATCAGTGGATGCTTATTATTTAATTATTAATTAATTAGTGCTTTTTCACTTTTGATTCACCCTAAGTCTATATCTAAATATTACTTGTACTCTAATTTTCTTGATCACAAATAAAATTTGTGACACCATGCTGATCAGAAGCAATATAGTAAATAATTAATAATCACAGTACAGACATGCTTCTAATAATTTTATGGAGCAGTTAGGCTTCAGTGCAGCACCTAAATGCTTCATTCTTTCAAAGGTTAATGCAAACTGGGCATGAGTAGTGTAGATACCAACCTCAGAGTGTTTTCCCTTACGTGTGTGCTTAATGCTTTTTCCTCTATTCAGAGCAGTTAAAAGCCCTGTGTCCTCCAGTTTGGTTTTTCTTGATCTTTTATTCAGATTTTGCTCATTAATCTATGATGGTTAATCTGGTTTATATACTATGATGTAGTTATTTAGTCATTTCTTACATTGAGATGCTGAGTTTATGTTGTTTACTCTGGTGCAAAATACCAACATTTTCAATGCAAGTGGATTATACCTTTGTTACAGAGAAAACGCAGAAGATTCCTAAACATTTTAAAATAATGAAGATGAAATTTGGCATTCTTTGCTTTTGGTAATCTGCACTCTATCATTTCAGTAAATGAGAACAGACATTTCTTTCTTTACTATTTAATCAAATAGCTAAAGATATTAAAACTAGAATAAGCTAAGGACTTTTAATAGACTCTGAAAACAGCAATTTCAAGATGGCCCAGATTAATTGTTCTTTAATTAAAAGCAGTATGTAAAGCCTAAAGTACAGACATTTGGGTTGCAAAAAGTGGGTAGAGATCTATACAAAACAAACCTGTTAATAAAAACTAATTTGTAACATGGAGAGGGGAAAGATGGGAAGACCAATTATGTCACAGTGGAAGCAGAGAGGAAAGAGAACTTTGGGAATAAGAACAGGAAGAATTTATGGATTTTAAATGGGTACAGAGTGAGTAGATGTAGATATTCAGACAAATCTAAAGAATTAGAAGAAAAAAGACAGAGCAGCCTGTAAAGACAATGAGAAGCTTTGGGGTTTTTATATTTTGCTCAATGTAAAAGGTTGTTTCTCATAAAAACTTTGAAACAATGTGTATCAAGACTTGTCCTGTGGAGACTGAATGCTTTTACAGTGCAAGGTTTACACAGGGTGCCCCAACCTTGCTCTGACCACCTGAACATTGCATTATAATCCACAGCATCTGATCCTGTGGGTGAATATGAGTAATAAAACCCAGGGCTCATAAACTCCCTCAGACCATGCACCTGTGCTGCATTTTAATCCCCTTTCTCCACTGTCTGTATCATTAAACCTGACACACCAAATTTTATTCCCTTTAGCAGTGTTGTTAGGTTGAATGCCTACTAAATATGAACCCTAAGTGGAGATGACTTCACCTTGGTGCTGAACTTTCTTTGCTTCAATTACCTCTGGTACTTTCCTTGCCTCAATTAACTTTGCAGGATCTGTGAAAAGGTCTCCCTATTATTGGGAGATATTTTTCTAAGGAAGGAGTACACAGTGATACAGAAATGAGTTAAAAGAAATGGTATTTTTGGCAGGTAGAAGCAGCTAAAGGCCATATTTAAGCAATAATAATTGTTGTAATCTATTTATAGACCTTCTGCAGAACCTCATCCTTTTGCTTAACCAGCTACAGATTCAGTGCAGAAACATCTTCTCCTGTTCTACCTCCTGTGCTCCTTATTTATTTGAATTTTACCTCAAACTTCTCAGGGCAGTAATCAAGTAATTTCAACAGTGAAATTGCTGTGTGATTTCTTCTCCAGACATCTTATATATGATAGTGGACAAGTATTTCAATATTGCCTTGTCCTACATCAGACAGCAGTGAGGAATCACACCTGGAATGGGGACAGAGCAGCTCCCAAGGACTGACAAAGCTGAACCTGCAGGGATCCAAGGGATTAAGGAAATTAGCAGTGAGCTTGTTTGCTGTTGAGGTGTTCTAGCAATGGTTTCTGAATTGTTAAAAAAGAATGGATTCTGTCATTTTTTAATTTATTTTAAATCCCTGTGGCCAGCTGATTTAACCCTCTCTGATCTCCAGGCTTGGCTACCTTGCTGCTGTCCATCTCAGCAGGAATTTTTAGGACAGATAAAGGCTGCTCAATGAAAAGCCAGTAATGGGGGAGTTTGGGAAGTAAAACTAAGAAGCCAAAATTGTTTTCAAGCTGGCTTTCAAAAGCTGATTTCGAGGGATACATTCCTTGAGATCTGGAAATTTGTTTTCCAATGGAAAAATCCAAGATTGGGCTCGTGCAGAATGGGAATGAGTTAGAATGAGCCAAGGAGTGCAAACACCAAATGTCCATGGTTTAATCTCAGCCCTTGATTCTCAGCACAGTAAATGTTCCCTGGCACATCTCAGAGGAGACTTTGATGGAAGCAATGCTAAAGACTAGGGCAGATATTGGAAATATCTAAGAAAATGTTGATTTACAGCCTGAAGGAAGAGGTCTCACATTTTACTAAATTCCTCATCCTTGCCAAGTTTAAAAGTTTAAAAACTTGTTTTAAATTATCGCTTGATCTATGTCTTTTTAATCAACAAATTATCTCAATAAAGATGTTGCTTTTTTTCTGACGATAATATTTTCTTTATACCTTACTAATTAGCAGGTCCCTTGCTATTAATCAAACCATGAGTCACTTTAGTGCTTTTTTCTTTAAAATCCTTTGTCTTTTCCTGATATTATATATGGGAGTAAAAGGCTTAAATGAACCTGAATGTAGTAATTCCTCAGGTGAGAGATTTTTTTTAGTAATAATTTTTTTATTAAATGGCATGTCAGTGCTTTTAGATTAGTTGCTAATATATTATTTATGCTTTTTTATTATTATTTCAAAAGCTGGCCTGCACATAGAAGATATTAACCAAAAAAATTAATCATTTTTTCCTTTTCCTTTCTAGATATGCAGAGTTTTGGTAATCAGTAGCTGAGAAAGATCTAGTCCTGCCCCTATCCCAAGTTTTAACAATTTGTCTCACAGCTGCAGTTAATCAGGAATGGCTTTGAAAAGAATGTTCTCCTCCCTTTTAGAGCTCTGTGCTTCTGTAGGGAACCTCTGATCAAACACTCCTTTCCCAGAGTGGAAAGCTCTTGCTTTGCCCACTGAACTCTGGGCGTTTGTTCTCTGTGGTAAATACTCAGTCGGCCTCTGTGCCTTGGTTTGCTGCATTTCCCGTGTTAGAGCACATAAAACTTGGGAAAAGAAAGTTCCTGAGTGGATGTGGACATCTGGCCCAGCTTCCCCTCCTGCAGGACCACACACAGAACCAAGGTTTGCTCTGCTGGAAATCAAACAGGTGGGGATTCACCCTTTGGGGGCACAGGGCAGCTCTCACTCAGCTGTTGGTGTGGTTTGAACCTGACTGAAAATCAGAAATTCCTCTTTAGTTCATTATTTTTTTGTGTAATTTAGGAAGAAAATGCTTTGAGGGTGGACATCTCTTTAGAGAGACAACAACCAGGTAGGTGATGGATGTTTGTTCATCACTGGGATGCTGAGCCCATTATCACCCCAACCATGGTCTGGCAGGACCAGCTCACCTGCAGGTCACCCATCCTCAATGAAAACACTCTGTCTTCCACGTCAGAAATCTCTAGAAACATATTTGAAAAATAAATTAATTGCATTTTTTATGATCACAGCTGACATATTTAGCTGATCTACCTTATACCTTAAACAGTTATAACCCTTTTGGTTTGGATTTTGGATTTTCCTTCTTCATCAAAGTAAAGTGAAGCATGGGGTCTTGGTAAATGCAACGTCTTCCATTGGACGTTTTAAAGGGTAAACAGCTGGTCAGTAAAGACCCCTCAACTCTGTGTATAACCCAGGTTGTCTTGATGGAAAATGTGGAAAAAAATTAGTTTTCATTTCTTAGAGGGTTTTTTTTGGCTGAGAAGGTCTGCTGTTTTGTCACATTCTTTCCTTGCATCTCAGGGATTTGCTACAACAACTTTTTTGAAGACAATAATCAAGCAGCAGAATAGCTATGCAGACTAGCAAAAAAAATTACAAATTTTTGTGTGATGTTTTCATACTTATGCTTCTATCACTATTCTATCCCATTTTTGCAGTGATATTCTGTGCTATTACCTTGCTTTATGAGACATGGGCTTTGTTGTTTTTCCTCAAGGTGAGTTTTAAACATTTTTATATTTCTATTGCATAGCCATGAAACAGCATTCAAGCCAGTTGGTTGCACATAAACAACTGGGATTCCAAGGGATGACATCTGCCAGGAGCTCCAAGATTTGTGATTGGTTTTTTGTCAAAGTCAGTGTTCCCAAACCCTCTGAAGAACATTTGGGAATGTGCTTTGTAGGTTGCTTGGCACATCGCTTGCTTTTTCTTATAGATTCTCAGTTTTCCTCACAAATCTCAATAGTCTGCTAATGATTTGTGTGGCTTGTAATTGGTTCTGTATTCTGTGGAAGGATTTATTGTCATTGCAGTGTAATGCAGTTATTAATTGCTGTGTTTGCTAATCTTTGCCACTCTTGCATTTGGTTGCCTTCATATTTCCGAAATCATTTCTCGTGCGCGACTGAAGCAGAACGTGGGCTCGTGTTTGGGGATGTGACCTCTCTGGAGCAGAGCTGGCTTTGCCTGTCAGGGTAATTAGCAGTCAGTGGTTCATCCCTAAATGGACACTGAGCAAGGGCTCTACTGGTGAAGGAACAACTCCTCGTTGTGCCTCCCGAGCTCGGGAAGATCAGCCTTGTAATTAACGTGCTCAAGGAGCTGTGCTCTGAGATAAGGAAAGTCAATCCAAGCCTGTGTTCATGGCTTCAGCTGCAATTAATTCTCATCAGAACCATCACGTACCCCCCAGTGGCCCAAGTGCTGCAGGAAGATGTTTGGCTGTGTGGTTTTAATGAGTGGATGAGATGGAGAATGGAAGGGTGGGAGTAACGCCCAGAAACTTCTATAACATTATAATCACCCCATGCTCTGTCTGATCATTTTGTACTTGGCATAGGTGTCAGCCACTGATCAAAATTAGGGAAACAAAGTATGAAGGTGGTAATATTCTGTTTGTTTGTTTATCCTGCACATTTTTCTGGGAAATTGTTTTTCTGGTGTGAACAATTGACAGCAAGGCAAGGGGAAAGGGACCCATCCTGCCTCCAACCTTGCTGCCAGTGGTCGTTAGAGAAAAAAATCACAGAAAGAAAGTGCAATTCTGGTTTATGTCTCTGAACTTCATTCTCTGCTGTCCTTGCTTATCCAAATGCTTAGAAGAAAGGAAATAAGCAGCAGTAAGAGAAAGCCTGTTTATAGATGAGAATGATTTTTCTCCCCTAATGGCAGATGGAGTATCTTAATAATGTGAAAACCTCACAGAACTGAGTTACTGCGCTGAATTTTCATGATACAGAGCTAGCCTTTGTAAAATCAGGTGTGGGCTCAAACACAGGGAGCTTTAAGCTAAATGAATGAATCCTCTTTCTGCATTAAGGGAAAGCAAATTGTACTAGATTCTAACTAAGATAACTATACAGATGTTTGAAATTTAGAAAATATAACATGCAAGTATGTGTAAATTGCTATGTTCAGCTACAGCATCATTCAGAGTCCTCTTATAGAAGAAATAGGTTATTTGCCCCACAATGTTTCTGTTTCTCCAGAAAAAATCAGGTTCTGATTTTTTCAAAATCAGGTCCCTGGGATCAGTCTTCAAGGTCAGTGGCTTTTTCATTAAGTGCAGAGAGCCTTGGCCTCTTCTGAGTTACTTAAATTCCCTGTGCTCTGGGCCACTGGTTTTAGCATGAGTTCCCTTTCATTTTTGGACTTGGCCAAAGTTAATTTAACCAGCTGGATGTGTTAGCAGACTTTTATTTCCCTCCCCACTTTCTTATTTAATATGAGAGCTCATCCTTTCAGTCTGACAGATCACCTGCATGATTGCTGGAGTATAAAGTCCTAACTCTGTCATTAGCTTTCAGTAGGTCAAGAACATGGCTTGCACAGCAGGCAGAGTGCAAAGCCTGCAAAAACTGAATTTTTTATATTCTTTTTGATATTGCTATTTATATCTGTTAATACAAAGAGGACAGGCCTCTAAAGTTACTCTTCAAAATGAAGCTGAAAAATGATTTCTCACCATGAAAAATCTCTGAGCTCCATCTATTATGTTGATGGGAAAAGTGTTTCAAAGAACGAATATGGATAAAGTGTCGTGTGACTAAAGACCAAATTTATAGAAAACATTGTTTCTATCATTCTGCCAATTGTATGCCAAGTAAGAAACTTCAGTAATTCTGAAAAATGGCATTTGTTCAATTCCTCTTAATAAATACTTGAGCTCCTTTAACATCTCTTATCTCAGCATTTTTCCCACGTTTGAGTTGTGTCCTCCCAAGCAGGTCACAGTTATTATTTCCTGTAGAACAAGTGAAGAAGCCCTGGAAAACACACATTATTTCCCTCAATAATATGTGATGAACAAATGACAGAAGCAGAAACAAAAGCCTGATTTTACACTGCCACAATTCCTGGCTTGCAGTGCCTTGGGAAGGGAAATCAACACTTGGTCAGTGACTGAGCATTGGAGGTGCTGTGTTAATGTGGCCATGTCTCCTGGGATCTGGGTTCACTTGAAATTACATTCAATTAGAAAACACCACTAAGTGACTTCTGAAGGTTGTGATTTCCAAGTGAAGGAAAGCCCTGGAGATGTTATAGATGTTATTAATTGTGCTCTTCACAGCAGTGCCCAAGGAGCAGCCGAGGCCAGTGCCAGCTTCCCAGGCCCTCTGCAGGTGAGTGACCAGAGGAACCAGCTCAGAATCTCAATGAGCAAGTGGCAAATGCCATTTTATGGAGGGCAGGACAGGGTGGGAGAGGATGTTCTCCAACCAGAAATATAAGGTGATGTCAAGGACAAAGTTTTAGGGCAAAACCTCTGAGCAAATCTTTGATTGTTCTTTCCTTGTCAGGTCACAATTCCTGTCCTGATGGAAGTGTAGGTGCCCTGGGCAATGGTCCCTCACATTCTTCTTGTTCTGCCAGGTCTTCTTACTGTTCAGCTTGCTTGAACTTTTATTTTTTCAAAAATTAAAGGTGTTTCAAAGCCCCAGATGTTCACAAAAACCCCTACTTTAAAGTGCTATTGATCGAATTCTTTTTTCTGGGGGGGTGTGGGTTTGTTGTCTATGCTTTAATTGTTGGGAAGATCAGGTTGCAGTGAGATCAGAAAATCTTAAAAAAACAAACCACAATTTTTGAGTGAGACATCACCTTAAGATAACATACCCTACCTTGTTGCTTGCCAGCATTTTGTAGCATCTTAAATCTGACTTTTCAGAGCCTCTTATTCCAACAGGAAGGAAAGAAGACAGTGCTTGGTTCTGTAACTCTTCGTTCTGATTTTATTTCTTTTCCAATACTGCACAGCTTCCCAAGCAGCTGAGCCCAGAGAACAAGTGAGTCAAGTGTTCAGATTAGCCTGGAAACTGCAGGCTGCAGGGAGCCATGGAAAGAACCAGAATTATTTGCTTTGTTCTTAGGCTTCCTTCCCCAAGTGCCCGCTTCCCACTCTCCAAGACAAGAGTCTCTTAAGCAGATCTTCTCTCCAATCTGGTCTTAAAGACAAAGCTTTAAATCAGCCAGGAAACTGGAAATATATTTCAAGTGGTTGGTTAGAAGAAAAAGCTGGAAATATCCACCCCACAGCAGCTGATCAAGTTTCCCCTTTATTGAAACCTGCTATGAAAAATACTAAAAATTAAATATCAGAAATATAATAAAGAAAAAAATGGTTGGAGGTCATAATAGGTTTTTTCAGAAGTATTCACATAGAATATCTCTTGAGAATTGCTGGAGATACAGTAAGATTGCATTTTCAACAGAAAATGTAGATTACTTATAAGAACATTTTTTGATGTTTGTATGGGTGTGGTATTGGAATTTTTCCTGAGTTGCTTTCCCCTGGATGCCCTCAACAATGCTCAGCTCTTTGTGTGTTTAATGGGACTGTCTGACCTTGGCCTTGCAGCCCATGCAGTCAGTTCATTGCCAATGGGAAATTATTAAGCCTATCTATGATATACCCAATAACTGGAAAAAAAAGTGATTTCTGAAGCCATGCATGTTATCCCATATTTGGCTAGAATAATTCTGAACCCGAATTTTATTTAATTTGTCAGAAACAAAACTCAATCCCAGTGAGAAAAGATTTCCCGAGTGCATCAGTGCACACTTAGTGAAGTAGTTCAAGGTCAAAGCTCTGTCTTGACAAATGCAAAATCACTTATTTATTAAAATGTTCATGTTTCAAACAAATCAACAGTTTGGGGTCTCCACACAGATTAAACTTATTTTTGTAAATAAAAGTAATTTTCTTTTATAAAAACAGCCTAACAGCACCATCTTCTGACAAACTCCAATTTCTGCACTAACCTTGAAAAGCACTTCTAATCCTTTCTGGGAGTATTTTGGTTGCTGTCACAAACAAAGCAGAGGCTCTGGGGGGACTCAATGCAAGTGTAATCCCATGAATATCCCTGCAGAAGGCTTTGGCTGAGAGTCTGAGCACCACTTCTGTCCAATTTCTTCTTTTCACTTAAAGCAGTGAGAGAATTTCATTCAACTGCAATTTTACCTCAAATTGTTATTGAGATGTTGGCTGCAAAAACATTTCGAGGGTGTATTCCTGTCAAATGTTTGGAAATAGGTAATTTATATGTAATTTAAACAGTTGAAAATTCTCCCAACCTCAGATATCCTGTTACATTATTATGAGAGCAGAAATGTTATATAAGTCCCATTTTCTTACCAAGTATTGTTGCATTTATGCAACCAAAATTGCTGCCAATTTTGCAGTGAAGAGCACAAAATAAATGAAAGTTGATGAGTTTAATATATTTGTGTTCCATTTAGGGCAATGCTGCTGTTAAGTATTTTGGCAGGGGTGCTTTTGTTCATGGTTGCGTTTTGTTCTCTGTGAGCTCCTGCACTTGGTGACTTCCCATGGAGCCACAGGAGCAAAGCTGAGGTGGCTGCACCTTCCCAGACCCCAAAACCACCTCCTGCTCATCCCTTTTGCCATGGCCCGTGGTTCTTTGGCTCCCAGAGCTGATGAGCTGCTCGTACACAACACCTCCCCCTGTAAATTGGAGCTCTCTGCCTGCTCCTCCACAGGTTTGTTCCTCACATGGAGATAAATGAACCTCTGACTGCTTCCTTATCTCACTTTGGGATTGATACTCCACCTGTTCTCCTTACTTAACCCCCAAAATGCCATCCAACCTTTCTGGATATCTCTTGTTATTAGGTTGGGTTCACCTTGAATTCTGTTCCAGGTTTTTTTCCTTACAACTCCTCTCTAGCTCAGGCTCGGTGTTTCAGTCAGGTCTCATATTTCCCCATCATAACTCACTCACAACATGCAATCTGAATAATCATTTATGCATATGGTTACATATTTTGTAAGTTAAATTTTAATTACAGTTAGCAGGAGTATTCTATGGAAGGTATTTTATACATGTTAAAAGATAAGGAATTTAGACTCTGGAAAATTTGTTTACCTGCTTTGTAAAACAAGGGTTTGTTTTTTTTTTTTTGTTTGACACAGTAAGCTCCTGTAATAGAAATGTCATGTAGAAATATTGGATACATTTTTGCTGGAGTAATAGATGCAGCTATAATGAATGTTTATCAAGTTGTGATAGAGAATCATCCACTCTTCTAAAAAAAAGTGATAATAAACACAGTCCTGAAACAATTTATGGAACAGGAACTTTGCCTCTCAAGGGAACCAGCTCTATTTCATATCATTCCAAGTAATTTGTGAATGTACACATTTACATTAGAAACCTGCAAAGGATCTTTTTAGGTAATCACTGTTTTCATATGTATTCATGAGTTTTCAGCCAGATAACTAATCCCTGTACTCCTGAATTACATATTCACACGTTTAAATGTTAGTTGTATCACCACTGCCTTAATGAGGAAATATATGCTCTACACAGCTGTAGTGCCTAGAAGCTTGTAGCAGGAATAACTAAAAATATTCAAAGTCTGTCATCATGGAATGAGTGTGTTAATTAGAGACTGAATGAGAGAAAAAGTAAAATTTTCAGTCCTAAATTAAGAACTGAGGAATGAAATTTTACACTGTGTTTCCAGACTAAAAGGTAAGGAACTTTGCTGGAGGAAAGTTGAAATGGAAAATTGTTGTTATTGTTGTGGTGACTGTACTCCAACATTATCAGACCTCTGAGGTTTGATGAGCTGGAGCAAGGCTTATATACATAGACCCTGAGTTCTAAAAAATATAGCAGTAAAAAACTCATATTTTAATTCTAAAATGAAACTTTAGGAATACTTTCAAATCATTGCACCGCAACTTGAAGATGATAACGCCTTGCTGTTGCAAGTGTGTACTTTGGAAAGGCATTGATTTATTGTATTGATTTTACTTCCAGAAAAAAGTGTGTAGTTGTGGAAGAAAGCAGAGCCTGACATTGGTAAGTGCACTCCATTTTCATATACACCTACCAGGGGAGGAGAGCTCTGGTTATGGAAGTCAATTCAATTCCAGCTATCTGTCATTCAGCTTACAAATAATTCTGCTATATTTTGAGCAGTCAGAAGTTAGGTAGCATGTTACATTTGATTTTAAAAGGGTATTAAGAACAAAATATTGATGGCCATTTAAATACCTCTGTAGTTTTTTTCCTTGCATGCGGTACAAAAATCTATTATTTTGAGAAATATGTACCAAAGTTTGCCTAAGTATCAGAATTTGCGATAGTTATCCTTGAATGAACTCAAACTGGAAAGTCTCAGGGTGTGAGGGCAGAAGGACTTGGGGGTGTCCATTGGTGAGGAGCTCACCATGACCCAGCAGTGAGGTCACAGCTCAGGCAGGGCAGCCTCCAGCTCCGAGAGATCCAGCACAGAAAGGATGTGGGGCTGCTGGAGCAGGGCCAGGGTACCAACATAAAATGGATGTGGGGCTGCTGGAGCAAGTCCAGAGCTCCAACAAAAAATGGATGTGGGGCTGCTGGAGCAAGTCCAGAGCTCCAACAAAAAATGGATTTGGAGCTGCTGGAGCAAGTCCAGAGCTCCAACATAAAATGGATGTGGGGCTGCTGGAGCAGGGCCAGGGCACCAACATAAAATGGATGTGGAGCTGCTGGAGCAGGGCCAGGGCTCCAACATAAAATGGATGTGGGGCTGCTGGAGCAGGCCCTGGGCTCCAACATAAAATGGATGTGGGGCTGCTGGAGCAGGCTCAGAAGTCCAGCAAAAAAATGGATTTGGAGTTGCTGGAGGAAGTCCAAAGCAGGGGCACAAAAAGGATGTGGAGCTGCTGGAGCAGGCCCAGGGCTCCAAAATAAAATGGATTTGGAGCAGCTGGAGCAGGTCCAGACATCCAGCACAGAAAGGATGTGGAGCTGCTGGAGGAAGTCCATATCTCCAACGTTAAAAGGATGTGGAATATCCTTTTTGTGTTGGAGAGCAGGAGCACAAGGATCCCCCAAGGGCTGGAGTTCATCTTCCACGGAGCCAGGCTGGGAGAGCTGTGGGTGTTCAGCCTGGAGAAGAGAAGGCTCCAGGGAAAAATCAAATATTAACAAGAAATTCCTCCCTGTGAAGGTGGGCAGGCCCTGGCACAGGGTGCCCAGAGCAGCTGGGGCTGCCCCTGGATCCCTGGCAGTGCCCAAGGACAGGTTGGACAGGGCTTGGAACACCCTGGGACAGTGGGAGGTATCCCTGCTCATGGTCTTGGAAATTTTCAGAGTAACAGCTCAGGTAAAACAAGCTAGAAGTAAATAAGACTAGATTAGATGACGTTACACCACAATAATGAATTTCATTCTTCTAGGTATTTCCTTTCTGTTAAATCACTTTATTTGCTTTCTTTTTATTTCCCTTTGCTACTTTCTCATCTGTTTATACTTGTATGAAATGCAAGTAAAACAAAACACATAAATCAATAGACCTAATTATAAGAGACAAGAGTAGGTTGTACTTATTTCCACAGTTGGTGCCTGAGACTTTCAAGTTTGACATGTTTTCTGATAACTTATTTGTTCACATCTTCTAAAAAAAGTAGAGTTTCCCCCGAGATATTTAAAGCCAAGAAATTATGTGTTTCTGAGCTTCTTTGCAATGATTACAAATGTAGTGTAAATTAAACTGTGTGAGAAAAAGAAGCCAAACAAAAAACAAACTTATTTTGTTACTGGAAACAAAATTAATTCCCATTCTTTGCATTTAGATTTAAGGAACAGGGAAAAAAAAAAGAGAAAAAAAACTATATGGGAAAGGGGCGGGGTGGAAAAAGGCATTGTCATTTAAAGTAATTAAATGTAATAATCCCAGCCTGTCACTTCTATTTATTCTTCATAACAGTATGTCTTTTCCTACTTATTTCTTCAACCAAGGAAGTACTTTAGCAGTAAATGTTTCAGCTGCATCTTTCCTGGTGAGAAATAAATCTCCAAGCCACAGCAAGACAAACTTCATTATTTTGTCTTTCAGAGGAAAACTGCTGTTGTACTGACTGTGGATCCAGCAGCCTGCAGGATTGCTGTTCTTTGGAGGCAAAATGTTTGGTGTGACTTAGGAAAATGAAAAAAAATAATATAGAGCACAATTCTAGACAGGTACACAATGCTGGACGTGGTGGGACCAAATCTGGGAGCCTCATGTTCCTTCCTCCTCTTCTGAAAATCTGTTTTCCTCATTTGTGATACGTTGTGGGAATTGTGCAGTCTCTGGAGCATCTGGGTTTGCTCTGGAAAGCAGCAGGATGCTCTGCATAACCAGACAGGTGACAGCAGACCTGAATCACACCTGGAAGGGCTCTGGGCTCCTGGGCAGGTGGGAAATTGCTCCTTCAACTTCTGTTGTCCCCTTACCTCAGGAGCTGGGTAGCTCTGCTGGATCACATGGCTGTAGAATTCCCAGGCAAAATAAATGAAGATAAATTTCAGGCCTGAAGTTATTTTCCACAAAGGAGAACAAACACTTAAATGAGGTGTTCCTGTCTTTTCTTCGTTTGGTTTGGATTGGATTCTTTGGTATAAATTAAATTTGATGTCTTTGTCTTCATGATGTTTCTTTCCATGTAATGGAGCAAATTTGCCTTTCTCCATAAATGTAATGTTTAAGACATCTTGTAGGCCAGTAGTTAATATAGAGAATACCTATTTTCTGGTTTTGTGCTGCATAAAATTAAGTTATTTATACCATGTATATAGAGAATGGTTATTATATATTGTTATTCAAGGAAAAAAAGTCATTAAATAATTAACACAATCCTCCTGAAATTCAAGGAAAGGCTGTTTTCATGGATACATTCCTGTTAATTTTCATTTTTAGAGGTAAGTTATCAGATCTTCGTAAAGGAGAATTATATTTGTTGCACTTGGGCACTAAAAACTGTATAAAATATCTTTTAAGCCCTGAAGTTCTCCAAGGTAAACAAACCACCTGAGCCTAACTTGGAATGCCTTTACCTTTCCAAGCTTAAGTTTAGGCCCCTGGTATTTCTTGACCACATAGAACTCCTTTTTTCTTTTTTTTTTTCCTTTTTTTTCAGTTTTAGTATGGGGATCAGTTCTTTGTTAGGTTCTTCCTAGACTCAGAAAACAAGACTATAAATCCCAGTGGTGGAACTTGAAAAGTTGGGTTTGTGTGGTTCAAATCTTTTGAAAATTCTATAAAGCTGCATGAGACATTGTTCTATTCAATTTCTGGCTATTGATCCGGCTGAATGTTTGTTTGGAGATTGCCTTTGCAGCTTTATTTGAACAGAAGAAATACTTTTCTCTTTAGAGATGGGGTGTGTGAGGGTTTCTCTTACAAGGGATACATTTCATGTGTACAGATTCCTCCTGCCGAGGGCAATAAAATAGTTTTGTCCTTGAAGCTGAGCATTATCCCTCCAACTCACAGGGCTGGATGGGTGTTAATTGCAAAAAGGATGGGGAGCAGCTCTCAGCTGGGAGGATGAATGCCTTGGCCACAGAGGAAAACGGTTCTGATTAAAGATGTGTCAGGCAGGCTCCCCTGCTCTGTATCAGGCTGTGATAAAACCAATGTTGGAAAGGATTCAGGAGTCAAATTTGATCCTGGGCCCAAGGAAACCTGGCTCTACCATAAAGATGGAGGGATCTGCTGTTGTGGGAGGTGAGAGGAGCTGCCCTAATTGCTTTGCTGCTGATGGAGAGGCCATGGAGGTGTTCTGATCCAAAGGGCTTTATTCATGCTTGCACCTGGAATGCAAGAGCTTTTCAGAAATAATTACAAATTCTAATTACAGCCACTTATTCCTCTTTACTTTTCCTGCAAGATAAGGCAAATAATCTTGTGTTCCTCTTCCCTTTCTCTTCTGCTTTGCTATTATGGTTTTTTTCAAGTGATGTTTGTTTATTAACGTTCATTTATGTTTTATAAAAACAGAGTGAGCTTCTGTGAATTAAAAACAGTGATGCAAAAGCAAAGAAAACACTATTTATGGTAAATCTCTGTACAAACTAAGGTGTCAGGAATTAAGGTGCTTTTTGTTCATATGAAAATTGAGTTAGATCACCAAGAAGCACTAAAGCATGCATACAAAGTGTTCCACATTAAGTTGAATTTGGAAAATTTAAGTTTGCATCAGCTTGATCCTTTGAGCTCACATTTTGGAGACTTTTTTGGACAATAAGTTGTCTTTGGGCTGATTAAAATTTTTGGCATTCAGCAAATTTGGTGTTGGCCAGCACTTGGCTGAATTAATCTCTTTAAACAAAATTTCGAGCCTTCTCTGGTACTCTCAGGGTTATTTGATGTGCTGGACTGCATTATATCACAAGTGTGATAAAAATACAGTATTGACTTAGTGTTTCATACAGTTTTATAGTCTTATAAAATGGTATTGATCCATCTTCAGTTTCGAAGGTCAGCATAAAGTTTACAAAGAGAAGCATAGGAGGAAACATTAAGCAGCAGATGCCCATTAAAATATTAAAATGTGACCTGCTCTTGCAGGAGCTTTCAACAAATCTTTTATTTTCCTCATCAGTCCCGAGCTGCACACACAGGATATGTGTGTTGACTAATAAAAATTAGCATAATGTTGCACTGATTAAGGTGCTTTGCACTTTATCAATGTCTCCCTGGAGCAGCTCAAGCTGCATTAGGGCCCCTTTCCTCCAAAATGTGGAGTTATTTTATAATGCAATAAATCCAAACTTAGGGAGGGAACTCCTGATTGTTTGTCCTTTTCTTCTGGCAGGACTTGGATCCTCTGAGTGCTGATGTCCTTTGAAATGCACAGCTTGGTGTGGAGGCTCTGCAGACAGGAAATGTGAATAAACACCTTGGAAAGGAAAGTAAATGAGAATTACACAATATTCTATGGAAAGTAAAGCTAAAATAGAACTCACAACTGTGAATCTGCTAAATAGAAACTTTAGGGGTTTTAATTTGAGCCAGATTTGGAGACTCCTGTGGTCCTTTTATTGAGGGCAGACACAGTTGTGTTGCTGTTTAAGTTCCTGTGAGTAAAGAAAGGAGAAGAAATGTAAAAGTGATAGAAATTTAAACAAATTCTATAGTCTCTTTTTGGTTTATTTTAATGTGTAAGGCTCCTCTAATATATGTAACATTATATTTTGTTGTTGAGAAACTCTAGCTGGAAAAATATTTACATAAAAATATGCACCTGCAGTATTTACTTCACTACAAGTCAAATATATTTGATTGATTTTGTTGGCTGATAATAATTGTTTTTACATGTATCTACTACCTAAATCTCTTAAATTTTACAGATTTGGGAGACTGCTTTGACTTTTTAAATTTCTAATGTGAGTTTCTTCCACATAAATTTCCTGTTAAAATAATATTATTTTTATATCACGTACCCTGCTGTACCTGAGTAAGTTTGGTTGTTTTTTTCAAGTGAAAGCTTTCAGATCTACTGTAATCCTGTATCTTTATTTATTTATTTATTTATTTGGGGGTCTAAATGGTATCAATATCCATAATTTATTAGCTAGAAATGGGATTATCATCGAGAAAGTCAATATCAATTATGTATCAGAAATAAATTTCATTAGATACCGAAACTATAAAATCTTTATTGCAATTCATGGATGAAAGGTTTCATTATGCATTGTATAATATATGCATTGTGCTCTACTATGTATACTTAATATTTCTGCTTTTATTTATTTTTTTCTGCTTTTTCAGACAGTCCAAAGGTGCTTGAAATTAAGCTCATGACATCATTCTAAGGTATTATTTCCATTCTTTAAGAGGATAATTTTCAGTGAAGGCTTTTTATCTGTTGTTTAAATAAATGGTGGATAGTACAGTTCATTAAAATGAAACTCATCTTTTACACTACAGAATTCTGTCACTTTTTGGAAGTAGATCCATCATTTATAAGAATAAATTGTGGAGTATATAAAAACATCACATTTGAAAGCAGGTTTATATCTGGTTCTGAAGATTGAAAAGAGTATTCCTCTTTCAGAGAAGTCTTTTAAGATATAAAAACTCAATTGCCTTTTTTCGATCTATGACTATTTACCTGGATACAGGGGAAATAGTGCTCCTACAGAAGGGGAAAAATAACTCTTCAGAAATTTCTCATATCATTGGAACAGAAGTATAAAAGGCATGAATTGGATGCTTTGATTATCAGATCCCATGAAACCAGGGCTCTGCAGAACAAGAACTTTTTATGAGAGCAAAAATACAGGAATATTTCTGAAAGTTGTTAAATGTTTACTGCAGCAACAGCAGTTGGTGGAATCCCTGGCACTTAGCAGGTGAAATTTTATATCTTGTCAGATTGGTCACAAGCTGGACGTGTTTATCAAACTTCGGTGATCAGAAGTGGCATCAGCTGAGACCAGTGGGAGATTCTGGGATTGTAACATTTAATTCAAATTAATATATTTATTAAAAGCCCAGCTCTCTGCTTTTATAGTTTCCTGCTTCTAGTCATAACCTTTACTCAACAAGCACTTTTAAAAGAGAATATCCTCAATAAATCCTTTTACTCCTAGTTCTGCTTATAACCATTCTTCAAAAAACATTTTTAAAACAGAATATCCTCAATAAATGGAGATGGGGAGATTCTAGTGAACCCTTTGCTATGAAGTATTCCATTACTGACCTTTAGTTTAAAAGTGCAAATAAATAAAGATCTATAATTGAGTGAGATAAGGAGTTGTTAATTCTGTCCTGCAGTTTTCTCTGTCTAAACTTCCAATATTTATCTCCACTAATTAATATGACAGAACCTTGTTTTTTGGAATCTTTATCTTGGTAAAATAGGCTTTAATTGAAGTAGATGCTATATTATTTCCCATTTTTCTATTATATTTAGAAGAATGTCTAAACAGAAAATCAGAAGTGTTAAATATTTATCTAAGCTATTAGCAAAATCTCTGAAATTTAAATGATTCACAGCAGAACAGGGATAAAATTTTAATATTCCTTGCTGACTTTGTTATCCTTGTAAAATTTTGCACTTAAAGTTGGTGTGTTAGGTGCAATATTCACATGATTTGCTGCAGGCTTGAAAATTAATTTCTGCATCTGTTGAGAAAATATGTTTATAAAATACATTAAGGAAGCTAAGTAATGTTTTAGTTAAAGCTGTTATGGTAGAAAATATGCATTTCCCTTGGTCTTATCTGATAGAAAATTTATTGGATAAAATAAAAATAATGTAACAGGATGAGTAATCAGTTGTGACACCCAAGTGGGAAATATTTTTGCAAGCAGTGTCTTGTTACTGGTTATTTTATCGATGAAATATGTTGGAATGGAACTACTACTACTTCAAAAATTTGGAAATCTTCCTGACTTACCAACATTTCCACCCTCCAGTTAGCCAGAAATTCAGACAACCAACTCTGTGTCGAATCAAATCAAAGGGAATGTTTTCTTTCATTTAATTTTTTATGCTTGTCATGTTCCATCAGCTGCACCCTGCTCTGGTGCTGTCCCCACGTGGGTGACATTGGGTGACTCAGGGGTCGCTGCACTGCAGGCAGAGCTGTCCCAGCCACTCCAAACACCAGGAAAGGGAAGGAAATTGGGCCCCTTGTGGTGCCATTTTGAGGCTGCTTCGTGTAAAACAGAAGGAAGCTGAACTTTCACATTTTGGGGGTTTTGGTCTCTTCATGGGAGCTTTTACTGTTGGAGTTGTACAGCTGGAGTCAGAAGGGGTTTGTTTGCTAACTCCCAGTGAAGGTAAGGCTGAGTGATGACAAAAAGGAAAATTGCTTTTTTCAGGAATTTCAATTGGGTAGGACTGTGATGGGGCACAAGAGGATCTCGTCCCTCCTTCTCCTTCAAGAATTGTACCCTCTCCCTTTGTCCTGATGGGAACTCTAAAGTTCAGTACGTGTGAGGAGTGTGATCTGCTTATATGAAAAAAAACCCCAAAGAATCCGACTTTTCCCTGGATTTCTGAGCATCAAAGGGACAGGTTCTGTCACATTCCCCATGCAGATCATGTGTCTCTAGCCTGATGTTTCTTCCCTTCCACAGAATCCCAGACTGCTTTGGGTTGGGAGGAACCTTAAATCCCATCCAGTGCCATGGGCAGGGACACCTTCCACCAGCTGTCCCAGGCTGCTCCAAACCCCTATATCCAATCTGGCTTTGGAGACACTTCTGGGGATCCAGGAGCAGCCACAGCTGCTCTGGGAACTTCATCCACTCATCCACAGCTTCATCTTCCATCTTCCATCTCCTTGTTTTGCTCTTACACTCCGATTTATTTCTTTTAGTTTAATATTCACAGTCATATGGTCAAGTTCATCCTGAATTCAGGGCTCACTGAGGGTTGTGTGCACAGCCCTTTTGTTTTTCTTTCTTGAAGGCTGGATCCTGGCAGTGCTGTCCCAGACTGCATTTCTGCATGCATGGCTGCTGTAGAAATAATATAGTTCTTAACACAGATAGAAATATGCTATATTCCTTACACTTCTGCCATAATCATTCCATCACAAATATCATAAATATGCAGGTTTTTAATGAGCCAGCACTCTTAGGTCAGTTACATGGTGCTGTCTGTGTTTTCTTTGATGACAAAAGGCTGTCTTGCCTTAGGGAAGCTCAATCTTAATTGCAATTTTTTGCTAGCCAGATTTTCTCTCCTTTCTGTGACAGTGGGATCCCTCCTTGGTTCCCAGGCTGGCAGACTTTGAAGGCAGACATGTCCCTCTCTGTCAAAAGAATAAAAATAAACCTTATTCTGAAGTGGTTAAGAATATAATCATTCTTGTTCCATATGAACTGCTAAAATTGATATTTTTACAGGGCTAAAAGATAGAAAAGAAAAAAATCCCAACATTTCAAAACCATCATTATGGCAATTTTTTCTCATGGTAGAACAGAATACGACCTACAAAAAAGTGTTAAGATAAAGAAAAATTGCTGCACTGCAGCCCTTAAAAGGGCTGAAAATCTGATCCATTACTTAAATGGAGTGGCCATCAGATGTTGACACCTCAGCTTTTAGCTTTTATATTTTTCACATTCTGTGCTGCTTTGGTGTGTGGGTCTGGGATTCACATGAGGGGATGGTGAGCTCTGTGCACAGAGCAGGGAGACAAAACAATTCCTGCTCCAGCTGGGCACCAAGGACAAATGACCCAAATCTCAGCCCAGGAGCACAAACCCCGTGGGCTGGAGAGAGAAAAACAAGCAGGGTGGGACTGCCTGGGCTAAAGCTGGAATGGGACAATGAACTGCAAGGTGCAAATGGAGCAGAGCTGATCCCAGGGACAGAGCCCGTGCCCGGCCGTGCATTTTGGGGCCATTTTGGTTCATCTTGGGTGCAGCCCTGGCTGGGCTCTGGTGCTGCCCAAGGTGGATCCATTGAGGCCTTTTAACAAATCCCTGCTTTATTCTTCAGCTCTTTTCAGTCTCTGTTCCAGGTCAGCCCTCACAAGGCATCACTGTGGCAGACCTGGAGCTCCTCAGGGAGTGCTGGACGCTGGAATTCCTGCAGGTCTGTGCAAGGGAATGTGTTCATTATCCCACTTGCCTGTCTCCATTTAGTTTATTTTCAAAGAGTTTAAAGGAAAGTGTTACATTATTTATTTATATCAAAGTTCAGAATGTTTTTTACAAGACACTGAGTGTCAGGACAAAACAAGAGTGAACAATAAAAGGCAGTTTGCTGTGAAATTACATTTATGTTAAACCATATATATACTGACTTCAAAGGCAGTGTCTGTCCTTCTGAAGGTATTTGCTGTTCTATCACTTCAGATTTACAGACATGCAGTGTCTGTAATAATGATATCAAAGAAAAATCCTTAGTTCAGTACATTAATAATTAATGATTACTGGATTTTTTTTAAAGAAAAAATGCTTTCAAAATAAAATGTTAATTATCTGTGATCTTGTGAAAATGAAACAAACCTTGATGCAGCTACTGTGTAGTTTTAGTGGTCTGCAATAATACAGCTCCTGCTGTAAAAGAGCAACATGGCACTGCTAATACAAATTAAAGATATTTTTTAGTGCCAGATAAAAATTTTGATCTTCCCTGGCTTTAAAACTTTCTGTCCATAGGAAACCCCCTGCAAAGTGCTTTTAATTCTAACAGAGCAGTGAACTTCTGTTGCTGGAAATGAGGAGAGAGCCCTGTGGCAGCCCTCAGTTGTCCCCAGGATGTCCCTGAGCCATTGTGCCATACCCAGGGGGCAGCTGGGCTGCCTTATTTATTTAAGAAAGACATACACACATCAAGGTGGCTTCAGAAGCTAAGCAGGGCTTTAAAGTTGCTGGAGGGGAAAATTGCCTGCAAGGGAGATAGCACAGGACAACATGGAAAAAAATTCCAGCCCTGACTTCCTAGCTGGCTGCCCTACTGTAATTTGTACAAGTAATAAAAAAATGTTATTCAAATATCTGTGTTCCCTCTTCATTGGAGTGAAGAGGTTTGTAATAGCAGTGAGAAAAGTGCTGCTTGGATGATCTTTTTTTCCCTGTTTTCCATCACAGGTAATGTTTACAATTTGTGTATTAAACACAGGAAGAAAATCCAGCCCCAGGGCTGTGATCCAGGATTGCCCCACACACCAGAGGCACAGGACTCCTGTTTCACCTGGACCTGGGACAGAAAGGACAGAACCTCTTCCACAACATGGGAAGGTCCAAAATTTTAGTGAAAACTGTCCATGGTTCCGCCTGCAAAGTCTGTCACCTGTATTTCCAGGTAAGGCTTTTGGCTTAGTTCAGATAGAGAGATGGCAAAATTGCTCTTCCCTCCTTTCCTAGGATATTGTGGCTTTGATTTCCTGAAAACTGAGGTTTCGCACAATTTGCTTGTATAAGGAAACATTTTTCTGGAAGTTCACAAATTTAAGGGGTACAGCCAGACTGAGGGGCTTGGCACAGGGATTTGGGGTTACAGTGGATTTGTGCTGTTACCAATCCCATAGCAAGGGCTCCAGGGTAAGGGTAGGGGCTCTGTGAAGGTCCTGTTGGCCGACATTTGTTGTGTATTTTTGATAATTGATGGAAAGTTGTGTTTATACTGAGGAAAAAAAAAAAAAAAGAGATTTAGGAAACCCTGATAAAGAGGCCTCCCTGCAGTCACCTCTGAACTTGTATCTGAGTGGTTTTGCTATCCTCAAGTTTTTCCAACTTGACTAGTTTGGGGTTTTTTTTTAATATTTTCACCTTTTATAAGTTTTAAGAGAAGGTTTACAGCATTTATTACTTTCATCTGTATTTTAATTACAAATTCAGGTCTCACTATATTTGATAGCTGGGAAATTCTGGATCAGAATCACCCTGATTTTGGAGAGATAGCACACAGCATTTCTTAATGGCCCTTAGTAATTATTAACAAAACCTCTCTACGTCCTTGACTTTTTTGACACTGCCAATCAAAATTTGTCTTCCCTTTGGGCATGTCTTATGAGCTGCTCAGCTTCAGAATAATTTATAATGAGTAAATCAAACAATTCTCTAACATGGTAATGGCCTTAATTTCCTCCTTCTCCTCAAGGTCTAAAGATTTGATTGCTGTGTTGAGAATATTAAAAAAAAAAAGAGCATTATAATTTGAAACCTGTCAGAGATGGCCAGAATGAGAAACGTGCTGATATAAAAAGAAATGTTAAAGGTGCATAAAAGTGGAAGATGTCTGGCTCTTGTTCATACCATGCCTAGGAAATATCTTCTCAATTTACATCATAGTAAATACTATTTATTTTCATGAAATGTGCACTGTATGGCACTGAATCAAAGGCACAAAAGATATAATAGATATGCTCTCTTCTGGTACATCTAGAATAATTCCTTTTGTTGTAAAGCTGTAAAGGTATTTGCTTGCAGTTTGTGTGTGAGGGAAAACTGATGATCCAAAAGAAAATTATGAAAAAATAGTCTGTGTGCTGGCAGTATGCAGGGGTAAGTTACAGCCCATAATGTGAGCAGTATAGAAGTGAAAATAAAACTGAGGTATAAAAGCAATCGTATTATGGGGCTTTGTCCGATCATTTTTTATTCATTACAGTTTGTAACAGAGCCATTTATGGCACTCATCACTTCAATTATTTTTTTTTTATTTTATTTTTCTGCATCAGCAGAACATTACTTTAATTCCAGCTTGGAAGGTCTCCTCTTCCAGCCCCTTCTGCCCCTCTCACCTTGCAGCAGGGCAGACTGGGGCAGGTTGCTCCAGACAGTTTGAATGTCCTGAGGGTTGGCAATTCCTCAGAATC
The DNA here is from genome assembly GCF_035770615.1 of Melospiza melodia melodia. Taxonomy (NCBI): domain Eukaryota; kingdom Metazoa; phylum Chordata; class Aves; order Passeriformes; family Passerellidae; genus Melospiza; species Melospiza melodia. The sequence continues at coordinate 17,242,232 of NC_086209.1, read as the reverse complement.
ATAGTTCACATGTTTGAGAACACTTCTGGTAGGGAAAAAGAGTTAAAATCCCAATATTTAACCAGAATTTCCCATGCCTAGTGCTTCCTGTTGCTGCACAACTTTGTCTTCTCCACATGTTTTCAGTGGGTAGAAGTAAAATAGATGTTGATGTAAACAATATGTAGAAATCAGCAGCCTAATTGTTGTTGGGTGTTTTACACAATAAAAGGGAAAAATAAAGAAAGGGAAAATCATCAGAATTGTCCCTTAGTACCACCCCAAGCAGGCTCCACGTGGGAATGTCTGACTGCACTTGATTGGAAATGCAGCCATGGAGTGAATCAGTGAGTCAGGAATTTGCACATCCAAAGGGTTCGCTAGAACTGGGAGGTGACCTTGGACTTGAAAGCAAACAAAAAATAGTTTTGGGAAATAAAAGGAATGATTGTAAGCTGAGGCTAAGAGGTTAATGATGTAAACAGAGCAACAGGCTGCAGATTTATCTTCCTGAAATTATTCCTAGTGCATAAGGCAGAGGATAGCTCAGTGCTCAATATTTTGACAGACTGGACACCTAAATGTTGGAAAGGAAAAACCAAATCTTTGATGACAGCAAGAGACAATCTGCAGATTTCTGTTTTTAGGGTATGTGAGAGCATTTGGAGAAAGAAATACTTCCAATACTTCCAAGTATAGATGTCAGAGATGGTGCTGGATTTGTGTGACAGATAGGTGTAGCCTTCCTTACAGTAGTTAAAACCACACAAAAATTCAGCTATAAATGTAAATATGCCTGATGTCTGGGGTGAAGGTTCATAGAATATTTTATGAGATATGTCTAAGATCCCCTACATTTACTGCACATTACATGACAATAACGCTTGTTTGTCCCAAAAACTGACAGTACTTCTGTAGTTGATTTTTTATACAATAATTAGCACACAGCTTTATTTGCATCTCTAATATAGCCCGTATGTTTTAAACATAACTTACAACTTATTGAGTGAAAAAATCTATTTTGTATTTGTAGCTGCAGATCAATTTATTCATTGTGCATAGAGAAAGGTGAGTGACAATTTCTTTAAGATCCACTTTGTTCAGGGTCCATCTGGCTCTGGGGTTCCATCATCACTTAGGGAAGCAGCTGGTTCTCATTTGTCTCCTTAAATTTCCCTTGTCAAGGCTTGTGCTGATAAGGGTCAGATATGTATCCCATTATGGACATCTTCAATTCTTTTTCCTGTCATCTTAAGTAATCACAGAATAGACACACATTCAGTTAACATTTGTGGTTTTCACAAATGTTATGGGACAATAATTCTGCAACCCATGGGATTCTCTGGCCTCTGATGGTAATGACATGGTAATTTTTGTAGTTTCCCCTTTGTTATTTTATCATAGGAAATAGCCTAGAAAGGATTTTATTCCAAAATATCTTCTTCCTTTCTGGAGGCAATTTAAAGATAGCTGAATATTTGCATAACTTTATTGGAAGACAAGTTTTTAGCTGTTTTCCAATTAAAGTAATAAAAATGTGTTCAAGGTAAATCAGAAGGAGCTGTTAGGTATTTGTGATAATAAAATTTTCCTTTATGTTGCAGAGATTTTATTTTTCAGTTTGCTGTTGTAAAATTAATTTGTTTCCATTTTCAACAAGGTACTTCAACATTCCATTTTGCTGACTTGAAGCCACCCAGCTTCTTGCATCTGTGCTAAACAATTAAAACATTCACACTAAATACTTTCTGAAGTCTTGAAAAATTGAACATGAGCTAGTAAAACAAAAGCTGCTTCTAGCACAGATGGGATAAGAACCATTTTAATGATAACTTAAGTTTGTAATCTTTTTTAATAAATCTCTGTTATTAATCTTGGAAATAATGAATCTGACTTGAGTACAAGAGGAAAAAAATATGAGTGATATTCATGATATTCATGAGTTGTGGTTGCCCCATCCATGGAATTGTCTAGGGCCAGGTTGGTCAGGGCTTGGAGCAACCTGGGATAGTGGAAGGTGTCCCTGCCCATGGCAGAGGGTGGAATCAAGTGGTCTTTATGATCCCTTCCAACCCAAACCATTCTGTGATTCTGTGATATCCTATTTGTTCTTTTCTTCTAAACCTTAGATGTAGAATGTCAGGAGTTGATGGAGCTGGAGAAAGCACCTGAGGGTTTCGTCCTACCATGGCTGTTTTAGGGCCTAGAGGGATTTTTACAGGGTGACCCTGGTTAGAACAAAGGGTTCTGTGAGCAGCAAAGCTCCTGAAACCCAGCCTCTCCCAGGGGGTTTTACAGCCAAAAACCTTGGCTTGCCTTGGAGTGGCCACCTAGAACAGAGGCTAGACGAGGCTGAGAGAATAAAGTGAATATTTATTAAAGGCCTTCCATAGATACACCTTGGGCAGGCAGAGCCTCCCAGAGGCTACACCCAGGCTGGACCAAGGTCGTGAGTTTTTCAGACAATTGCAAATTTTGTCAATTTACATATCAGGGGTTAATCCTCCAATTACAGCTTCAGATAATGAAGTCATTTACCCCCAGGTTGCTTTCCTGCCCAATTCACTTTTTTTTTGTATATTTTGACGCCTGAGGTTGCAGAGTGTCCTTAGATTACAGGCCTAGAGGAATTGCTTTGTCTGCCCAAGATGTGAAGACAGTAACTAACTCCTTATAAAGAGTTTAGAGCTCTGCACTAATGCAGTTCAGGATTTGAAAAATATAAAGGCTGAAATCTTAAGGCGTCACAGAGGATGGTGCCTGTAGGCCTGGCCATGAGCACAGAGCCAGGCACCCAGAGGGCACTGCGGGGCAGGAATTCCTCAAGCACAAATCCTGCAGGTCTCAATACATTTTCCTGCCATGGCAGTGTCAAAGCAAAGCTCTGAGCTGGCCCGTGGAGACCACATTATTATGTCATGACAGGAGATTACGCCTTTGCACTAAGTGGTTTCAGAATAAGTCTGCAGAGACCTAATTATGCTGCCATTGCTGCTTGAGAGGGTTGTTTAGCAGTGGAGCACTTCTTGAGAAAGCTCACTTACCATGACAAAATAAAGTGAAATTATGACAGCGTATTTTCTGCTAAGGAAAGCCCTCAACAAATAAAAAAAAATTGATTATCGTGTCAAATTAAACCATAAATAAGTAGTAAATGCTGAATTTACAATCTAGCTCACTTTGACTTGCTGTAACTAAAATACACAATAAATAACATTTGTCTTTAAATTCCCACAGCAAATATTTTTTTAATTGTGAAAACAGTTATTGTTTCACACAATGCTACAATAACTCTGAGCAGTCAATTTTATGCCCCTGTAATAATGATATGATTAGTTTCCAAAGACCAGCTCCTGTTCCAAACTGTTTAATGCATCTGATGTTGCTAAACAGAACTTCTGATTCAAGTGTTAAATGGTCAGTAGTGGTTAAAGTTATAAACTTATGCAATATTCTAAATATAATATCAAATTAATTCTAATATATGTTTTTTTTTTAGCTGGATAGATAACAAATGTATTGCCATGAAAATTAGATTAATACTAATAACAATCTACACAACACGTTTCCCAAGACAGAGGGCAAAGCAAAGGTGAGATCAATTCTTGCAAATGTTTGTTTAGAGTGCCTTTCTGCCTATGAAGATGTTATTCATTACCTGTTCTATAGATGCAGTGCCTCATTTAAATTGGTATAGAAAATCAATGTTCTGAGCAGGAGAAAAGACCCTCTCTTCTATAAATCACAAATATAGGATTTAGTGCTATAAATTTAATTTAGAAACAATGACAACAACACAAATATCTCCTTACCTTTCTATAGTTAATAAAGAAAAAATGTAAAGGTTTTATGGAACTTGTACTCAGCCAAAATTCAGATTTTTCTGCAAGGAAAAGTAAAATTCAGAATTAAATTTATTAGATATATATACAGGCATTTGCCTGTACATAAACATTTCAATTAACATATAAATATGGTTAAACAAGTTTCAGTTTATAAAAATCTGCTTTTTATGTATATAGTCAACTTCTATCTGTAGAAGTCTTCTGTCTCTTAAGTCTTCATCAGTTAAATGGAGGAAGCTGCAACAAGGCACAATTAGTTCTACAAATTGAAGAGTTGGAGAAAATTGGTTGGAGTTAATAAAGCTGGGGTTTAGAGAACAGTAAAGGGAATATAATACTCATCAAGTAATCAATCAACCTTAGCACATACAGTGCTAATTCTGCCTCCCTAATATGTCTATTTTGGTATATCTAATGTATCTATCACTGTGGTATCCAGATAGGCTGTGTCAGATTTAGCAAGCCTCATTAAACTTAGCATAAACCGTATTCAAAATAAGGTAAAAACTGATTTTTATGATACAGAAAAGTCAGGGTTGGAAGAGACCTGTGGAGGTCACCCTGTCCAAGGCAGGGTGACCTGGAGCAGGTGACAAAGGAACATGTTCAGGTTGGTTTGGGATGTCCCCTGAGAGGGAGACCCCACACCCTCCTGTGCAGCTGTTCCACGCTCTGCTCTCTCCACAGAAGGAAGTTCTCCCTCATGATGAGGTGGAGCTCCTTGTGTTGTAGTTTCTGGGCACGGCTCCTCATCCTGGCACTACTGAACAGAGCCTGGCACCACCCTCTGGCACCCCTTGGAGATGTTGGTATGGATTGGTGAGATCCCCTCTCATACAGAAATACAGCAATAAATTATAAACTAAAGAAGCTCTTTGTAGTTATTGTACCTTCAAATGTTTGAACTTTCATTGCTTGGTCAGATACTGAAATGTTTATCTATTTATTTATTTGTTCATGTTAGTCTGAAAAATGAAAAGAATGAAGAAATCTATGGCCTGTAAATGTAATTGTTGAGGTGTAGCCAAGTATGGGATTTGCAGCTGCAGAGCTGTGCTCGATGTAAATTGAGACTAACACAGGAATGGAACGATTTCATCAGGAGCTCCTGATTATCTTGCTGTTGCACAGACTTAGGGACAACAAGGATCAGTGTTTTGTGCATAAAACCCAACAGATTATGGGAGGCTGTGATAGTGGAAGGACCTGGTAATGATGTTTTTGTAAAGGGGAAGAAGGGCTGCATGTTTCAGGGTGGAATGGTATGAAAGGAAGTGTTGGGAGGGAGATAATCTTACCTCCTGTGTTTGAAATTAGCATAGTTATTGAGTAACAGCAAAATCATTATCATGTAAAGACATGTAAGATAGCACATAATGGGAATGTAAAGGCTAAGCTCTTCTCAAAGGAATATGGATGGAATATTATCATTTTAATTTAAAAAAATGAATTAGGCTTGGCTAAAAAAAAATGGAAAATGCCTTTAGGGACAAATCTGGGAATGATCAAGGACAGACATTAGGAAAGAGCCCCTCCTTTAGCCTGTGTGCAGCAATGTGCCCAGAATTTGGGGGACTGAAGATAACCTCCGTTCTTATTTATGGGAATGTCTCAGGCAGGGAAGGAAAACACCCTGGAGAAGCACTTGCCACCCTTTTTGGAGGGCAGCATTATCAAAACATCTGCGCTATTAAAAACATTTACATGCACAAAATTGATTTTTAGAAGAATTTCTCCCCATTATCTTTGTCTCCTCCCCACTCCCCAAAGCCAGTTAATTATAAATTGTGTTAAGGAGCATATCCTTGTGGTATTTATGCTGTCATTTCAGGCACACCCTCTGATCTGGAGGAGTTGTGACAAACCTTGACCTTTCCTCTTCCATGACAATGGAAATTTTAAAAGTTTTTAAGGAATCCACCTGACAAAGAATTTAGACCATCTGATCAGAAGAAAATCTTGAAGTTGTGAAGGACAGATGTGGTAAAGTATTATTTCTTTGGCAGTAAATTTGGCTTATAAGATGTCCATCACAAACCTTTCAGGGTATTGTGTCTATTCAGTAAATACAATCCAAATGGAATTATCCAGTTGAACTGAATTGATGAATGTGGGAATTTTTCCTAGCACGTGTTGACTGCTGAAATACAAAGAAATAATTTTGCTTTTTCTGGTTGTTTCAGTCATCAGAACTTATTATTATTAGATCCCAGAAGTTTGCCCATGTTTGCTCACCAATTGCACCAATATTTTTCACTGACAGGATTCTGGGAAGGGAAAAGGTTCACAGTTATCTACCAAATCTGCAATTGTGGGCTGGAGAATGATTGTTCTTCACTAGAGAGACAATAAAGGCTTCTCCAAGGCTCATTAAGATATGAATCTTTGAAATGAAAGAATTCCTGCCAGGAATCTAAATTCTACCACATTTAGTGAAAGACTCCTTATGTTTGACTTCTTGTTTCCTTTTCTCACTTGTCTTTTGCATCTAATCAAGTAAATTAAGTCATGCAATGAAGACAGTTTTTTGAAACAAAAGACTTCATAATGATCCTACAGAAAGATTCTGGTCCTTACCTCCTGCAATAAACAATCTCTCTGAAGCATTCAGAATTATTGCAGGAAAAAATATAATTATAGGAGTCATTATGTATACAGTTCCCAGGTAAATTATGATGAAAGAGACAGCATGGCTGATGACTGACAACTGAGGAAACGCTAGAATTAAGTTTACCTCTACAAATAAATTCAGTCCAGTGTTTATTGGAATGCTTTACACTCCACACAGTACAGTTAATATTATAAAATGTGAAATTAACACTATAAAATGTGATTAATAAAGCAGTTATTCAATAGTTTATTCACAGGCTCAAAGTTTAGCCTTTCATTTCTATTTCCTACCTTTCAGGACATACATTTTGCATCCTTAGAGATATTATTTCATGTTGGATGTGAATGTATTCTAAACAGTCCCTTATTTGATTGGAAAATGTCATAAACAAGTTTGGCCACTAAATAGGAACTACTGCATGGAATATTGCAGGATTGATCCCTTCTAGGGAAATGGGAGAGCTCTTAGAAATGTGAGCAACAAAGTACATTTTTCTTAATGCTTTTAACATGTAAGAGGAGAAACTGATATGATTGCATGGTAGAATTAGACTTTTGCCCTGGTATAGCAGCTATTCACTTTTTAAAATGTGGAAAACCCTCCAAAGTGCTTTAGAAAGTCTTCTCTGGGGTCAGTGAAAGGTGTACTGCCTTCATGTTAATGCACCTTTTCCAAAAACTGCTTTACAAGAACAGCATCTCCAACGTGAACTCTGTCCAACCTCCTCAGGAACTGACAATAAAAGTTTGGCATCCTTAATGCTGCAAAAGTCAGATACAAAGCCAAAGAGAAATTTCTTCTTCCTTTTCATGTTTTACAGTATTTTTTATGATCTGTTATTTTAGAATGTTTCCTACTTGAATAAAAGCTGTTGAGAAGGCAGGAGCTGTGCAGACAGAAAATCAGTTTTTTGCCAAGGAAGTTTTAACTATATTACCCTTGAAATTTTATATATTTTAATGCATCATTTTTAATACAAAACTCTAACTTTGCCCATAAAAGTCTAATTTCTGCCTGATAAACTCAAATTAGTCTCAGATAATTGCTTTTTCAGTCTTCTCACATACATCTACTGTCAATTTTTTACAGCTCACTGAGCCATTTCAAATTATGTCTGGTTTGTCTTGCAAAATAAAAATGAATGATTAAAGATGTTAAGTCTTTCTGTATCTAAACCTTTGCTTTTACTTTCCCTGTTACAAGGATTTTGCATTTGGCTTTTTGTTCTCCATCTGTAACTTCTTCAAGAGCCGTGCTGAGGAGGAGGACTCATGGTGAGCTGCCCCTACAGTGTGGATTCCTTACCTAAAATAATGGAATTGTTTGGGTTGGAAGGGAATTTAAATTAAATTTCAAATTCCCTGCCCGAGCCACAGAAACTTGGAAATATCTTATATTTATTTTAAACTTCTAAAATTTTAAATGTTTTCCACTGGACTTTGATAATTGAGGAGTTTCATAGAAGTGTAAAAGAAACCAGTTGGTTTTGAGAGATTGGTATATAATTGGGGGAACACAATAATATTCAAAATCTTATTGCCAAATAAGTGAAGGAAAAAAATCTACTTTCTATTAAAAAAACCACAGAACTTGTGTTTTTACTTTGAAAAATGCTGTATAATTCCTTTAGCAGAAACATAAATATTGGGCTTTTGCCTTACTAGACTATAACATTTTTGCTTTTTTCCCTTATTGGAACATAACAAGCTAATTTTTGCCAATAATTTGATCTTCATTGTCTAACAATTATATTAATTGGCTGGTTAAATGCTTACTTGAGACAGCCTATTTATCTTCTGCAGACAGCAGATGTACAATTAGCAGGAAAATACCTAAAATGCCTTATGATAAAAACTCAAGTTGATTCCATGCCAAAATGGGCTGACATTTCTTCGTGCAAGGAAAGCTGAACCCTTCGTGCAGAGTTTTCTGGGAGGTTGTTGTCCCTTCTCATCCATTCAGGGGTGTTTGGGGTGGTTTTTAACAGAGAAAAACCAAAATTTTGTGTTTTTTCTCAAAGAAAACCATTGCCTGTAGAAGATCTCCCCAGTTAAATGAGAAGCCGTGGTCACACAAGAACTTCAGCTTTGAGGGTAACCTCTAAAATGTTCTGGTAATTCCTTCTTTAATCTTTTTCCCTATAAGAGATTTCCTTGTTGAATATCTGCAAATACACTATTATATACACAAATGCATTATTATAACAAACAACTCAGAGGGCTCCACAGGGAAACTCTTGCCCCTTTAGAATGGAATAAATAATATAAATTTTAATGATATTTTAGCAAATTCTAGGATGCTGCTTCATGTACATAATGGGCTACCACAGTGGGAAAAGTGAGTATAAAGAAATATAAAAGATATTTCTGCTAGAATTTCCATAAAACAGAATTGTTAGAGAATGTATTTTTTTAAACTTTTCTAATTGGCCTTCCATTTCTAGCAGGTGGAAAATTTTATTCTTTAGAATTATGCAATTAGCTAATTAGAATGTTGAGATATTAGAAGTACAGAGCCTTAATCATAACAAGTTTTTTGCACAAGGTATTTTTAATATTATGGCTTCTCCTTATAAGGTGCAGGCCTTGTTCTCCCAAAAATTTAAGTGCAATTTTGAGTGATACATAATTATTTCCTCCTAAAAACCCTGGAATTTTTAGTCTCTTATCAATGTTGAGAATTCACTCTCTTGCTGATATAGACAACCAGAAACTTCTACTGTACAAATTAAAGAGTATTTCTCTTTAGGGCTTTCATGAATAGTGACAAATTATCCATTATATAAAGAGATTAATTTGGCTGAATAAGTTTTAGGATGCTTGGAGTAATTTTCAAATAAAGTCTGAAATCAAGATGTTCATCCATTTGTGCTCAGTTATGAGGGGGAAAAAGTACAGATTCTATAAATCATAACATAATAAATGTGAACACCTTCTGCAAGTCTTCACAGCTGGTTAAAATAGAAAATAAAGTATTATCCTTTCTTTAAGTACTCTAATCATTAAATCAGTTGATCTCTGATGCAGAAACTTTCAGTAGGAAGAAAAATTTGATTCAGTATTGTATTAAATCCCCAGGTAATAAGACAAATATCAGTGCATGAGTCATTCCAGCAAATCTCGAGAGACACAGGATCACTTATGTTCTTAATTAAAATAAATCAACTTCATAAATGACAATTTTACAAAAAGTATGGAACTGGAAATTTATCAGATATCTGCAGGAGGCTTTCAAAGCATCAGAGTTAATATTTACAGGTACTGGGCCTGGTGTGTGCATTGCACATTGTGTGTCCCAAGGGCAAAAAAATTCATCTTGGGAGACTTTTCCTCTCCCAAAGGTCATCTTGGCTGGTAAAACTTTCACTTCTCCCTGTCCCCCCCAAAAAGGAGAGTCCCAAGGCTGGAACTGCCACATTTTGGGAAAGAGCATAAGAATCACCACTGATGTCACCACTGAAGATTACAAGCCACCACTGAATTGTGTGATTTTTCTTGTCTGCTCTGTCTATGCCTTTGAGGACAGTACCTATAATTAGAGAGCACAAGGAAAGTGTGTGTTAAAAAAAAAAAAAAAGTTGTTAAGGAGATGATGCTGAAGCAAATTCAAATATAAAAAGTAGATTTAAAATAACACTTTACTGTAATGAGTAGAAATCATGACAGGAGAATAAAGCATAAGAAAATATCCTTGGGGCATAAGTGAGATGATTAGAAATATCATTAAAGCTAAAGCATCTGTTTGAATCCTTTGTGAGACACCCAATTCACCCACATGCACACATAAGCGAGGGCTCAGTTTACTAATGCTGCAGTTGGAGCACTAAATATAGCATGCTTTGCATTTAAAGGACATACAGATTAAATATGAGCTGCCTGTAGGACAGGGGAGCTGCAGTAATCATTGCTGGGAGTTTAAAGATCTGCAAACAGGCAGATGTCCAACTCCAGCAATTATTCCTCAAGGAAAATTTCACATCAGGCATCATTTTTATACCACAAATGTAAAATAAAGACAATTTTTTAAAGGTTTGTAGGGGAAACTAAAATTGATTAGTGAGGAGCAGCAGCAGGGTGGGAGATGCACTCCTGTCAGAGCAGGGCCAGGGGGGCTGGGACAGAGCCCAGGGGTGCAGGAGATGGGGCTGCATGCACAGCCCCACCAGGGAGAAGAGACAAGCAGCAAATTCACCCTGCATCCTGAGCATGTGGATGTTTAACACATCCCTTTCCTTTCCTGGGTCCTGCAGAGTCCATCCCATCCTTTGGGCAGGTGTGCACAGTCTGGGCTCATCAATACCCCGATAGCTCTGCCTGTTAATGCTCTCCGCTCACCTGGGATGGCTGCACAGACCCCAACACACAGCCAGCTCTTGTCTGATCAGCAGCTCCTTCATTAGTGATTTTTAATGATTCCATTAATTTAAAATGGAAGTTCATTTCTGAGTGAGTCACTTTTGTGCCTTTTCCTCAGTCTTTAGCCTCTTTACCCAGTCTTTAAAGATAAAAGGCTTCATCTCTGTCTTATCTTTAAAAATATATGTTGATCCTTAAAAGCTTCTGCACATGAATGGCAAGTCTCAAAGCTAATGAGAGGATCGCTACAAAATTCCTCTTAGTCATGGTTAAACCTCTTTGCAGAGCAAAACCAAAATAGTTTAAGCGCGCTTTACTCTGATTTTTGGATGTGCTGAAGTTGCCTTTGTGGATACATAATTCTAATGAGATTTGATCACAGTCCTGTAATCTACTTTCAAAAGGTCAGAAGAATAATAATTCATTTCTCCTAATGGTTTGGCACTTTTGTAAAGTATGCTTTGGAAACATGACAAGGAAATAAATATATTCTTGTGTGATTTCCCAGCTTCAACGATAGAGGATTATCATAACTCAGTCCAAGACTTTGCTTTCATTTTTGTGGCAATAAATTCTTTGTAATATTACAGGCTATCAAAATAATCAGTCTTTCTTACCCTGTTCTGCAGTAAGGCACATTAATAGTTAATTTGATGGAATGACATCAGTGTAAGAGAAAATTCTCAACATTCTCATCTTTTTCTTAAGAGAGAAAATCTGGAATAAACTCAGCTGAAGACCCAGGCCAGGCTGGACAGGGCTTGGAGGAACCTGGGATGGTGAAAGTTGTCCCTGCCCATGTTAAAGATGGTTCTGTCCATTCTCTCAGTCCCCAGAAGCTGCAGAATGTATTTCAGAGCTCTGGACATGTTCCACTTATGCTCTGTAGTGGTTCTACCCTGCTTTATTTATTGATCAGTGATTGATCATCATCAATCGCTGTGATCTGTGTTTATTATCTGGGTTTCTGGTAGCAATCTGTGCTTGCCCCCCTCAAGCCTCTGTTCCTCTCATTTTTTGCTGGATTCTTTGGAAACCTCTTCTACATCTTCTGAATTCCTTATGTAGCTTTTGAGATCTGGCTTGCCAAGAACATAAAGCCTTTTTAAATAGCCTAGCCATGCATACATCCTTATCCTGGGGTCGTTAAATAGTTCTCTACACAAAGTAATAGGCCATTAAAACATGCATTTATGTGTATGGCCATAAATGTGTGCTAACTGTGTGTTTTTAATATCTATTAGTTACAGCAGGATCATCAACGTGCCACCAAAACTGCCTGACAGCAGCAGCACAGAAAAATACTGGTTACTGCTGGGAGCAGAGCACAGAGCAGGTCAAGTGTCTTGATCTGGGTTTAGACTTAGATGTTGACTTAAATCCAGGTTTATGCCAGATTTGTAACAAGAGGGAGCAAACAATTGTTTCCCAGAAGCATCTTGATGGAAAAATCAAGAGGTCCAGGTTGTTTTCTCTTTGTTTTTTACAGTTTTGTGAAGTGTTAAAGAGCTTTGCCCACACAGGTACCTTTGGGCTGGTTCCTAACTGCTGACAAAAAAATGCAATTCTTGCCTCTTCTATGAATAAGGAACTAAAATTTCTTCAACTGTCATGTTTTCAGATTTTTAATTTGCCTTGAAAAAAATTAGATGCACAAAAGTAATCGAAGTGTTTATGTAGTGTCGTGTGTGTTATTAACAGTTCTTGCGTGCTAGTGCCACTTCCAGGCATTCATGTAATAACTGTATGAAAATAAAAATAAACAGTGCTAATAAACTTTGCCATCAGGAATGCAGTCACTCTGATACTTTTAGGCCAGAGTCCTGAAGGCTATAATAATTATACTTAAATGTTCCCAGAGTATTTGTGTGTGTTCCTTTTAAAAGGAACAGATTTTTGCCCTTAAGGCCCACTCAAATCTCAATGATTTTAATTAGTGACACACATAGCTTAATTCAACTTACTCTACATGCACTTTTAGGAATGTTTAAGCCAGTTAACAGCTCTTGAGGAGCTGGAGGTGTATGGGAACTGCCACAGATTTAATGAACAATTCTCTCAGCTCCAAGAGGGGACTCAGATTCTGGGGGTCTGGCTCTGGGCAGATTAAAGTGCAGCCACAGAAAGCACAGCCTGGGCCAGCTTGGCCTGCAGGGCACTGAGCAGCTCTAATTGACTCGGGCAGGCCTGGCAGGCTGGAGCTTTTTAGCCAAATTTCCTGGCTGAACCAAGTTTCCCTCAGGGTTCATCTTTCTATTCTTTCATCTGTGCAGCAGAGTTCTCATGGCCCCCTACTGTATTTCCCTTGGTTTCACTTGTCCTGTGTGAGATCCAGGGCCATGGGATTCTCAAAGAAGCTGTGATTCCACGGTGTTGTGTTTGCAGTGTGTGACACCAAGGTATTTGTTTGGGTCCCTTCTTGCCCTGTTTGATCTTATTCAACATTCACCTTTAAAAGCGAACATGAGTGATAAATGAGACCCTGGGTGAGATAGGAGAGCTGTGATTTCAGAAACGTGACAGGATGAGTAGGTCTGAGTGGTCTTGCACCATTCTGTAGTTTGAACTTCTCCTTCCCTCCATTCCTTCTTCTTATGGCTTCTTCAGCTCAAAATTCGATAACCACTTAGAGTCTTCGATTTAATTTGTTAAATTGCAAAGACATATGATAATTTCCTTAAATTTATATAGACTTCCTTCATATATAAGGAAATCTAGAAACATTCCCCTGTCTGCCTCTTCAAGATGGTTTTGTTTACTAGGATATCATAACATGGAAATATTTTTGGTTATTAAAATTATATTTCCATCAACAAGGCAATTGAAATAAACCTGAGGGCAGTGTTTTGACTGTGTTCTCTGCATTCACTATTTTCATTTCTGTTGGAATCTTTCCATTGCAGTCAGGTGCTTTGTCACAGAGATGATTATAGGGGTTGCACCTCTCATAATTCTCCTTTGGTGCGTGAGACATCCTGAGAGAAGAACAAAGGCTCTGCTTTAATCCGGGTAGGTCACAAATCAGGTTTGTATTTGCAAGCCATATATGTTAAGTTGGATTAGTTATCAGAGAGGGGGAATGGGTATGAAAAAGAAAGGAGAAGTGCTTTGAAGTGTTTGGTCTTGGTTGTTCTTGAACAGAGCCATGTCTTGCTGTCGTGGGGCTGATTAAAGCAGAGCTCAGCCTGTGTCACACAGACCCTGCAGAACAGGCTGCATTGTCAGTGCCACACCACCCTCCAAAGCTCAGCTTTACTGGGCTGGAAAGCCAAGCCAGGCTTTCTGGGTGTCTGACACGGTAAAGCAGAGCTCAGCGAGTGCCCCTGCTGCCTCCACGGCCGTGTCTCACAGACCCTACAGAACAGGCTGCATTGTCAGTGCCACAACACCCTCCAAAGCTCAGCTTTACTGGGCTGCAGCTTGCCAAGCAGCGCCTCCAATTTCACTTTTAAGACACTTTGATATTGTTCATTTGAGAGATTTATTTTTGTTGGATTCTCTGCCTGGTAATTGTTCCATATATCACGCATGAGTTCCAATGCCATGATTTTCAACGTGGGGACTTTCTCTTGGCATATTCACTTTGAAGCATTCAGAATCTGAATTCAAGAAAAGTTCCTCTTAATATTGTACTTTATACCTTAATACACACAAAAATTTAAATAATTTTTATTTTAATATGTAGAATTGTATTGAAGCATAAATTATCTGTTCATGAGGTTAATGATAGGCCAGAGGAACTCCTTGTTTTTTGGTGCAAATAATTTGGAAGAAATGAAAAGATTCTAGCGGGAACCTTAAGAGCCATTTTCATATTTCATAGACATACATGTGAAATCATTTAAAGATCGTTCTAGTCTTAAAATTGAACTCCACTAAAGCAAGAGGTATGATATGGTTCAATAAAGCCCAGAAGGTTAAGTGAAATATTTTGTTCTATGCTCAACAAAATGCTTTGGTGTGGCTTCAGCAGTTGTAAAGGTCTTTTTCCTGGTCCAGTTACCAGGTTTCCATAAATAGATATAATTTAACCATTCCCTTCATGTGTAATTCAGAATTTACAGCTTAAATGCTGTCTAAAAAACTGCATGAGAGAATTGCCTGTTCACATTTCACACAGTACATGCTTCCAGCATGACATGTCATCACCTGCATGAAGATAGGTCTATCCAGTCCCATAAACAATTGTGAGACACACCATCCTTATCTCTGTTATCCAATAAAGCCAAGGCAGATATTTGATGCTATAATAATCGTCTAAAAATGACAGAAATTGAATTTTAGCCTGTTTTTAGGGTGGCATATAACGGCAGAGTTCACCTACATGGATTCTCATTTGCTTCGCAGAATCACGGTTTGTGTGGATTTGAGGCCAAAGCTGCTGTTGCACACAGATATCATTGTGGCTGTGGCTGTGTCACACTTTGGGTGAGGCTTCCTGCTTTCTGTTGATTCATGGGGTCTGGAGCAGTATTCCAAAATGCAATGTAAATATTTGTAACTGAATTGTAATGTAATTCTTTCCTCCTGGCCTGGCTTCCCCTTCCCCACTGTAAAAGGTGAATACTCTTTTAATAATCTTGTAATATCTCTTTGCCAGCTGCCTGGACAGCCTCTAATTCTCTTTTGATGGCCAGCACACACTCCTGCAGTGGATGCAGGAGTATTCAGAGCAGAGTATTGCAAATTTAAAGCACTTCTGTAAACCTGGCATTGTCTTTCAACAACCTCACATATTTATAATTACACAACTTTGAAATATACTGAACTTACCTGGCTTGTAACAAGTAAAAATCACATCCCAGCCATGAGGGAGAAGCAGAGGCAGTGTGACAGTGTTTGTTTTTCCTGACAAAATTTACAATATTTACCTAAGCTGGCCCTCTCATTTGAACAAGTAAAGAAAATAAACCAGGAAATAAAGCTAGAACTACTGTGACAGCTGCTAGAAAAAAGTTTGAAGACTCACCTGGCATTCCTTTTCAAAATGTCATTTCCAGACAGCAATGCCAATTAAAATACTTCTCTTTACAGATCTGATGCCATTTTTATCACTTGACTGAGGAGAAGCTGGATCCACGGATAAGGTCAGATCTCTGGTCAGCAGCATTGTGATGTAGGGCCCCCTTCTGTGTGTGCAGCCAGAAATTTCTGTCCTGGACGAGTGCAAAGCTGAGCTTTGTGTTTCCTCAGGGCACTGCCCATTCCAGTAATCATGGCTGTACAAATAAACAAAGGGATGCTCTGTCCATGATGCCTCATTAGTAGAGTGTCACACAGCTGAAGGATTAGATAGAAAGTCAATATTTAGCATAAGCAAATAAGAAAACTTTATCTAATATTTTTTCTCAGTTAGCCGGACAACTCTGGAGGGAGGGATATGATCACAAGAAGATTTTTCTTTCATCTCCAAATTTTAACTTTCCATCTGAGCAAGGGGAGGCTCTTACAGACTGGTTGTTTTCAACAGTTACCATAAGGATTGTTTGTTTAAGCAGCAGACTCAGGTTTGTGTTCAAGGGCAATGAGGAAAAAGGAATTAAATATATATTGGGGGAGAAATTCCAGTCTCTGCAGTGCTTTTCCTGAAAGGAAGATTTGCAAGCACACACTAAAGGGATAGTAAAGAAAGGAGAAATATTGACAAGAAAGGAAATGAAAATGAATTAAAAGTGTCAATATTTCCCTTGAGTAATTAAATAAGAGCATTCTCATGCCTGACCCATTTTGGGGGGAGGGAGGCTGTGGCTCACTGCAGTGCTGTAAACCACAGAGAGCCAAGTTAGCCTCCAGTTCCATGGGTTCAGTGGCAGCCTGGGCTCGGGGCATGTGCTGACCTGCTGCAGCCTGCCTCCTGCCAGCTGTCAGCCAGAGCCAGACAAAAATAAATAGAATAAATAGCAAATTTTTATAATGCTTCTCTTTTAATCTGGGTCAGGCTCAGGATCCAGTCACCACTGCTGCTCCACAGACATCTAATGGTAAAAATGGAGTCGGAATAAAGAGGCAGAAACTCATTAGTGCCTTTAAAAGCGAAATTGTTTGGCTTTCTATGTTACATATGTAAAAAAGTCATCTTTTAGCAGGTACAGGATTTAGTTCAGATTGGAATGTGGTGCTGAGTGTGTGGGGCACATCCTGCACTTCAGGTCTCAGTGAATTCCAGTTTATTGTGTTTACCCCTGGGTGGAACAGGGATGCTGGGACTGGGAGAGCTCACAGATCAGTTTACTGATGTGCTCCTGTAATCCTTGCCGGCTGTAAGAAAACAATTTAAAAGCAAGATTGTTTGTGTTACACTGATGTAGATGAGGTTTATCTTTGTAATCCTATAACTCGATTACTTGCATGCCAGCAAATGTCTTTTTTCTTGTTTCTGTAAATTATGAAATGTGTTAACATCAGTCACTTTAGTTCCTGGAAAATCTTCTCAGATTTGCAATTCTGTTGTGTAAATTAATAGCTCAGTTCACTAGAGAAAAATATTGCAAATGTATTTTGGCATCATATAGAAGTAGACAACTTGTAAGGTAATATATTTTCTTCTAGCAAATACGTGTCAAATTAGCTGAACAGGTTTTAACAAGCATGTCCTCATTCCTTCAGCAGCTGAGAATATGCTTGCTAGAATCTCAAAGCAAATTAAGCACTCAGCTTCCCTTAAAACAGAAATAAGTAATAAAAGTTATACTGCTCTTCAAGATTTGAACGAATTTGAAAATTTAATTTAGTTCTTTAAAAAAACCAAACAAACAAAACATTTTAATTGCTGCTGTATGTGCTTACCACCTATGTCTTGCAAGTTTTTCAAGATCAGGCATTCTTTTTTTTTCCTGTGGTCTTCAAAAATCAGAACTTTTGTCACTTTCTTGTATAAAGAACTGTTAATTACATTGCTGTGTCAACACCTTAACCTGCTGTGCTAAGGTTGGCATCATTTAAGGTGATGGAAATTTACAGTTCAGCTGCACTGGGTTGGTTCTCAAGTATGTGTTTAACTCCACATTTGCAAAATGTCATTTTCCTTCCCTGCTCCTCGTGGCAGAGGTGAATTACTCAGAGATGAGCACTGAAATGATGGAAGAGGCTCTGCAGCAGCATCAGGAAGGAAGGGTGAGAGTCATTCTGATACCAACCCCTGGGCAGGGGGGAAAAGGGAGCGCTGTGCTGCTGTGTGCTCTTCCATAGATAATCACTAATCCAGCAGCACTCCAGGGTGGGGTTTGGAGCAGGATTTGCAGAATGATGTCCAACAGCACCAAGGAATCAGGAAATGTTGGGAAAAGCCAAAGTAACACCAGTTCCTTGAGAACCTGAGGAGATGCATTCATGGTGAAGGAGGCATAACTGCTCTGTGCTAAGAATTAGACAGGAATAGAAGAAGTTTTCTGATCTGTTTGCTGAAAGCCTTCTAAGTCAAAGATTAGAATGAATTCAAAAATCTCTTCATGATATTTTGGAAGTATAAACTAAGCTCAGGAGAAAAAAAAATACAGTTGTGGCTTCACTGGAGTTTGAGTTATCCCTTTGCTCAATTCATGCACAGCCTTGTGGGCTGAGCTGTCCCAGCTCACATTGATTCCAGAGGTGTCAATGCCACCCAAACCTCACCTGGTCATTCCAGAGATGCCAATACACCCAAATCTCAACTGGGTGACAAAAATATTTAAAAAAATTTTTCAAGACATGCTCATCCAGTCATCCTTGCACATTTTAGACTTCCTACATTATATGGAGTAGTACTAGACTGTCTGCTGAAAACATGGGTAAGAAAAGGACACAAGAGTGCAGTATTGTCAGTTTATGCCACATAAAGGTTAAAGTAGTAATATTTCTTCTTTTGACTTCATATTTCTTGAGAAAGATCAAGTCACAGGATTGCACACTTCAAAATAATTGGCCAGTGTGAGCTGACAGATCTGATCAGAGCAGAAGGGTCGTTACCAGATGCAATGAGCCTGATCTTGTGTCTGAAAACAAAGATTACAGAGGACTTGCAAGGACAAGAAGTAACTTCCTCATCCCTGTGGATATTTTCTGAAGGAAGAGATTAAAAAAACAAAGGTAAGACATTGACTTTAGCACGTCTTCCCAAAGTCTGCATCACTGAAGTTCGTTCACAATGGTTCTGTATTAATTTATTATTCTTGGCCAGGATCACAGTAACTTCTGGTTTTGCTTTGCAATTGTGCTACCCCCACAGCTGAATTAGCTGACAATTAAGTTGGAATATTTTCCTTTCCTCATCCATGACAATATTACAAAACAGTGAGTTGTCATTCCTGGCAAAGTCATACCTGAACTGCATTTTATTCATCCATTCAAACTGACTGTGATTAATAATCATCCCACAAGGGGAAAATTTAATCCAAACAATCTATTTCATGTTTACTCAGGAGAGTATTGTGTGCTGCTGTAAAACACTGAGGTCATGATGAATTCTAATAGTCTGGTTTTCTCTTATCCCCAAGACTTGTCACTACACTAAAAAACAAAACAAAAAAAAACTAGAGTTGAACAGTCAATGGGTTTGAAATTATTCATTCTGAAAATAAACCCAGGTTGATATTTATTTGTTTTATTGGTGCCACCTAAATGTCCTGCAAATGGACCCAGTGCAGATTCCAGGAGCTGAACTCAAGTGGGTCTATATTTACATTTTCCCCTTTGTCTTTAAACTTTTCCTTAATTTCATCCACCTTCTCTGAAGGTTTTCACTGCTCCAAGGAGCATTTTCCCCGGCTGTGCTTGTACTGATCGCACAGAAACCTTGGTTGGACCAAAACTGAATGCAGAGGTAAATTACAAATTAACTGTTGGGATCAAACCCTTTGCAAAATCTGACTTGGAATAAATGACAGCATTAAATGGTTCCTCTTTTTTTACCAAAACAAAACTATCTTTCTTTTAGAAACAAATCACTCTAATTGGCCAGCCAGACTGGAGAGTGAGTTGATCATTTTTTTCCTAATAAAATACTTACAAATCTATAATGATTTTTAATGTTTCTTCTGTTCTCAATGTATGCTCATAAAGTGTGCAAATCATTAATTTAAATATATTTTATTCAATATAGGAGTAATTTGTTTTATAGCTTATTTTAGGAATAATGCTTTAGGAAAAAAAATGACCCTAAAAGTAATCTTTATATATCATCACCCTTGAAATAAGGTATATCCACAGTTTAGATCTTGATAACAAAATTAAGACCTGATTGTTCTAATATAAGTTATCAAAACCAAAGTAATCTAATCTAATTTCATGAGCGTGGACAATAATTCTTGCCCTCCAATAACACAGGGTTTTTAAATAGAAAAATTAATGTTTCATTGGATTTATGTACACAGAAGATGAAATAAATGTGGTTTTAAATGTGCACAGTTACCCTGAATGAACAATTTAGGAGCAATCAATCTGTCACCCACTTTAATCTTTAAAACAAGCATGCAATCTAATAGTGTTTTGTAAAATTACATTTGTCTATTAAACTACTACATCAGAATATCTATCAGATAAACAGGATAAAAATGTACTGCTTCTGAATAACTAAATTAGAATAATTTGTAAATAAATCAGGCAATTTTTACTACACTGTTGTGTAAGGATTTTTAGATGCTTTAGGAAAGATTATAGAGGCAAAAGATTAGATATAAAAATAACAGAGAGTAAATGTTGATATTGCAAATTGGGAGGTGTCTCTAACTTTTTTTACCAGTACTTATATATGACCCTGGTGGAAGGAAGCAGTATAAATATGAAATCCAGAATTAATATATATATTAATATCTTGTTCACAGTCCATTTTTAAATGTGCATCTCTTCCAGGTTCTATAATTCTGCCTCAAAATTCATTTGGAAATTACAATTAATTGACAATAACCCTCATATTCTCTAACTGGAAACTTATGTAAATTCTGATTTTAGCATCATTTTCCTGAATACATTAAAAAAAAAAAAAAATCATGAGGGGATATTCAGTTGATGGTTCTTTTATTGCATCATGTACCCCAAAACCAGAGTTATTTGAATAGATTGCACCAAGATTATTGAAAGGGAGAATGTTTTAAACTTCAAATCCTTTGTATGCTTATGACCCAGCGGGTTCTGTGACCAGTGTCCACCTATAAACCATCTGGTTTCTTGATTTTTACCACTGGTTTTGTAGCCGCAAGAGCTTGAGAAAATGAGGCAGGACAAATTTTAAGTATGTGCATAATTATTGTGCACTTAACATGTGCTTAAGTACATTCCTGGAGCTGGGCCCAGTGACCTCAGCTCTCCCCATGAAAGTCAAAGTAACACAAGCCATTTATGCCTGATACTGCAGGATGTAACTTTTAACAACTCACTATTAGAAAAATTAAATTTTAACCTTGTCTTGCTAATTCCAACTATTACTGGGGCCATATTTATGCCCCAACTTAAAGTGCAGTTTATCACTCCGATGCTTTAACCTTTGGACATAATCTCCCTAACGTTTTCTTAAACATCAAAATATCCTCCAGCTAATTAGAACAGCCTTGATTTCATAAATGAAGAATTTGTCCCTTAATATTTTCTCATTATGTAAAAATCAAAACTATCTAGCAAAATGTGGCAGGGTGGATCTAAAGATTTTTATTTTTTTTTAACTAAATAGATTGATTTACAAAAACAAAAGATGTAATGGCTGTGAATTCCTGGAAATGTGAAGTAAGTTGACTGTACTCTTATTACTCTGATGGAAAATGCTAGAAGTCAAAGTTTTCATTTATATGGCTGGTTAATAGCTTTGGCAATTTTTATTGTGCAACAATTATGTTTTTAATTGCTAGATGCATCCTGAGCAGTGCTAGGCAATAAAAAATAGGAAGATGTGCTTTTATCAAGCATGACTCACTTAATAACCTTGAATTTAATATGGATTTCTCCAGCCCTTATATTTGTTTCTTATGGTAACTTTCTCTAGATACTAATAATTTACTAGATATTAATGAGTTACTATCTATTAATGAGTTACTAGATAATAATGAGTTACTAGATAATAATGAGTTGGGCTTTTATGCACTTTTCTTTATAAGTCTTTGAAGGCTCAAGCAGAAGTTTGCAGAGTTGTTGATATTTATAAATTCTGTTTAAAAATCTTTACCATGCAGAACTCTCTTCATTAGAAAAATCCCAGTGATGTTTGCAGTGGTTTTTTGGTGAGAGCAACTCCAGCCTTATTCCTTGGTCAGATTATGCACGAGACATACCATGGAAATGCCAGATTTCTGCAGAAAACATTTACATAATGTGCTAGACAAGAAGTGGCATCCCATCAAATTGCTCTTTGAAAGCTCAGGAAACGCATAAATTTGTGTCCATAGCACAGGTATTTAATTCCCCTTTGATCTTACCGGGACGTTCCTCTACCTTCAGTATTTTTCTCTGGAAATCTCAGCTTAAAAATCCTTTTTCTTCCACCTGACACCTTTTCTGAAGGTGTTGTGGGGCTACACATGAGGACAGCTGGGAGTAGAAAAGTAGAAAGCAGCTATCTGTTCCTGCTTTGCACTATTTTCTGATAGAGCATAAAGAATATTTGGCTCCTCACTTTGAAACCCTCCTGAGAACGGAATTTTGACCACCTCAATGTGTTTGTGTTCACGGGGGTCTGAGGATGAGGGAAGAGACGAGGATCTGACTCCATGTTTCAGAAGGCTGATTTATTATTTTATGAAAAATATTATATTGCAACAATAGTAAAAGAATAAAAGAAAGGAGTTCATCAGAAGGCTAAGAATAGAAAAAGAAGGAATGATAACAAAGGTTTGTGTCTCAGACAGAGTCTGAGCCAGCTGACTGTGATTGGCCATTAATTAGAAACAACCACATGAGCCCAATCACAGATGCACCTGTTGCATTCCCCAGCAGCAGATAACCATTGTTTGCATTTTGTTCCTGAGGCCTCCCAGCTTCTCAGGAGGAAAAACCCTAAGGAAAGGATTTTCCATAAAATGTGTTTGTGACACTTCAAGAGGTTTCTTCTTGCTGCTCCTGGACTCATTCAAAGGACAGACAGCATTTACAAAAGGACACGTTAGGAACTGACACCTTTAATCAGCAGCTTTAAATGCTGAGTGTAATTTTAATTGCTCCTGCTGATCAGTGGCACTGAGTGACAGAAAACCTCTGTCTGTCTGTCCAGCAGGCAGGGCAGAGGGCAGAGCTGAAGCCTCACCCTCTGGGTGCCTCTGAGGTGCTGCAGAAGCATTTCCCTCTGATCTCCCAGTGCGGGAAATGTGAGACTCGGGCTGTTGGAGCAAATTAGATGTCAAATGTTCTGACAGCAACGCCTCTGAGAGCTGGAGGGAATCCCCACACGGGGGTGACACCTGAGGGCTGATCTGTGCCTGCAGGGCTCACAGGGACCCCCTGCTCCAGGTGTCACACCTGGCTCCCTGCAGGCCCTGCTGCCTGGAGCAGCCAGTCCTCATCAGGCGGGTCCATTAATCACATTTCAGGAGGCCAATTTCCTCCAGCCACTCTCCATTTCTTCCAGGGATTCGAGCTGGGTTTAATTTTTACCCTGAATGCATTAACCTGAAGGAGCAGCCTACTTAATTAAAACAGATATTGTTTCACTTTCTTTAAATATGCAAATGTCTTTATTAGACTAGGTGTCATGTGCTGTACTTTCCTGCTTAATTAATCTCAACCTCATCCAGATTTGCCTCAATGGGAATCAATCTTTCCCATTTATTTTTGGTGACTTAACCTCAGTGCATTCCCCCCAACAGGTTTGTTGTCAGCAGTAATCTCTTTTCCCACATGGAACAGATCATTTGTGTGTCACTAAATACATTTTGCGTAAGCAGTAACATAAAAATGTACATTTTTAGGTCACAGGAGACTTTAGGTGGAAATTTGGGGTAACAGTGAATTTGGGGAAATCCCTCACAAATAGCTCAGGGTTCAGCACCACTGACCTCAGGGCTGTCTGTAGGTCTGCACCTAAAGAGGGATGGAGGTTTCAATTTTTCACATTAATTTAGTTCCCATCTAAGGAAGGATGGGAACAAAGTCCTAATTTTCTAGTTTTTGGAAATATCTTTGATGTACAGAAATAGTAAAATTGTAGAATAGCATTCCCAAAGGAAGAAAGGTAAATCCTAAAGATAGCTCTGTGACTTGTTTTGTTTAAACTTTCTGTTACAGGAGTAATATTTCATTATGCAGATTTAAGTATTTGTAAAGCTTCTACAAAATAAATTTAATTACATATCTAACAATGAATCAAAACTTTAGATTGAAATAAATTGCTTCAATATCTTCTTGTAGCTACATGAAATTTATATCAATAACCAGAACCAGTTTACTTTGACCTTATTTTTCAATTTAATTTCGTTGCAATTCCAATTAAACAATTCAGGTTCTGCTTTATTGGTATCCAATCTGTGCAAATACTTTCATCCCCTCAGTATTGTGAATTTGTCAGAGATCAGTCACGTGGCAGACAGTAATTTGTTAGGTCTAAAATTAATTGGACAAACAAATCAATGAGTTCCTAATAGTGGTTATTGGGCTTTTTTATTTGACTTCCTTGGTTGTCTCTCCCTCAGAATTACTCTGCATATTAAATTACTAATTAAAACAGCAGTACTTTAGCTTAGTGTGCTCTTCAGGTGAACTTCTCAGCCAGTTTCCTGAAAGGAAATTTCTATGTCTGTTGTTTTAGGAGCAGAGTTATGTTTTCTTTATGGCATTTTCACAGTATCTACCTATATTTTCAGCACAGCAGGCAGTAAAAACCTCCAGCTCAATGCAGGTGATCAATTTTTGTGTGCACATGGAATTTTCTAATAGATTAAAAATACCTGAGTCCGATTCCATTGCCTTTCCTCAACATTTTGGAAAATCCTGAAGAGAACAAAGAGGCCAGCTCAAGACCATCAATTTGTTTGGATTTTAAGTTAAATTATTTAGATTTTAAGTTTCTCTCAGTTGTGACAGCGGTCACAGGGGTCTTAGGATGAGGGAAGAGATGAGGATCTGACTCCATGTTTCAGAAGTCTGATTTATTATTTTATGAAATATATTACATTAAAGCTATACTAAAAGAATAGAAGAAAAGGTTTCATCTCAGAAGGCTGGCTAAGGTAAGACTAGAAAGGAATGATAACAAAGGTTTGTGGCTCAGACAAAGAGTCTGAGCCAGCTGACTGTGATTGGCCATTAATTAGAAACAACCACATGAGACCAATGCACCTGTTGCATTCCACAGCAGCAGATAACCATTGTTTACATTTTGTTCCTGAGGCCTCTCAGCTTCTCAGGAGGAAAAATCCCCAGGAAAGGATTTTTCATGAAAAGATGTCTGCGACACTCAGTGACCTGTCTCATGTCCAGAGCCACCCAAGGGCTGTCCTGTCCCAATCACCAGAAGTGTCCCTGTGAGCCACCCCTGAGCTCAGAGTTCCAGCTGATCTCTCTTCCATTGCCCCCTCCCCAGCCCTCCTAGGAGCGCCTGAACCTGGACAGGTCCTGCAGATTGGAGCAGTTTGTGCTCTCAGCCTTTTGTGGCACAGACCTTGCTTTGCACCACTGCTGTGTCCCATCCCCTAAAGAAGTTCTACACTTGTTGGAAAGAGAAACTGTTCACCTCCTTTATGAGTAGCAGCAGGTAAATCAGGTCCTTTCTTCTCTTGAAATGGTAAAGTTATTCTGCATAAACTGAATGTAAATTCCCTCACTGTAGATTAATAGGGTCATTTCATTTTACAAAGCACAAATCCTTTGAACTGTGGAAAATTCTGAAGCCTTGTCTCAGGAGGAGACTTCAGCTTACCAGGCTAAATTATTTCTTGTTCAACAAACTTTGAGAGCTGCAA
The DNA here is from genome assembly GCF_035770615.1 of Melospiza melodia melodia. Classification (NCBI taxonomy): domain Eukaryota; kingdom Metazoa; phylum Chordata; class Aves; order Passeriformes; family Passerellidae; genus Melospiza; species Melospiza melodia. Next base: position 17,216,590 of record NC_086209.1, on the reverse strand, counting down.
AAAAAGTGGTTTAATTTTTGTTGCTGTTAATTGAAATCTGTGTGGAAATCTTCTCCAAATATTCCATTGTCTTGCTGCAGTAACTGTGGGATGAATCCTCTCCCTCAGGAAGCTCCTGAGGAGGGCATAGCTGTAGAACCCCTCCAGCTCCTGGAGCAGGAAAGCAGGAGATCATCCCAATATCATTGTTGTGCTTCTGTGGATTTTGAAAGTTTGTTGGGATCTAGTTTTCAGTGTAACCATTCTCATGTTACTTGCTGTGTAAATTATCCATTCTGGAAGTGTCCTTTGATAAAGGAGAGAAGGAATTTAATAGCAGTGCACTTCCCACAAAACCCTAAAATCTGCCCGTACTCTTTTCTGACAACTTTTTGACCTCCCAGTGAAGCAAAAAGCAAAATAACTTCAGATAATTGATGTATATGTTTGTAGTGATGGTGGTAAAAAGTTCTATCTTGAGCAAATTCAAAAATAGAAATGACACTTTTCTATCTGCAGAAAAGTGAAAGTTATTTATGGCATTTAGGGTCGTGTATGATGGAATGGGAGAGACCAAACAGAGCAGAAGATTGCTTCCACTTTTTGTGAGTAACAAATAAATAGTGGAAGTAAATGTTAGAAGAAATAGAAGTAAATAAGCACTGCTGAAAAGAGCAGAAACTTTGATAGCAGCCTGTGACCCCTGACAGTCCCTCAGCTGGGCAGCATCATCCTATTACAGGATTTGGGCTCAAACCATCCATTACAGCAGGACTGGAAACAGAAGCCAAGGAAGTTTCAGTCCCATTTATTTTAATCTCCATTGTAAAGGGATTTATACTAATGGAACACAATTACATTAGCCCACGAGATTTTAGAAGAGGACAGATATATAATTCCATTCTATATCGTTTGTAGTTGTCTAACTAATTAGCAATTATAAATAATTCCCTTTGGATTAATTGCTTAGATAGCATTCAGAATATAAATCTTTCCACATAACATTTATATTATTCAGACTGAAAAACTTACTTTGATTTTATCCTTGGCTGACTTTGAACCCAGGTCACTGAACCAAAGCAGGATAAATCATCTATTCCTATCCAACTCTTACTCCAGGCTTATTTTTTTTGTACAAAGCATTCTGCGTTCTTTGATTTGGACTTGATCTTAATCCTAATTACCTAGGAGTCATTTTTGCAAAAATAAAAAGTATTGCTTAGAAACAGATAAATGAAATTTGGTTTTGCCACTGAAATATCAGAGATCTCTTAAATGTTTCTATGAAAATGCACTAAAATTGCATTTATGAAGACCTTACCAAGGTATAAGATTCTTGACCACCCTGTGTGGCTCTCTCTTAACTCCCTGTTTGCATTTTTTAAATTAGAATTCATTACCTCCAAGTCCTAATTTTCATAACAAAATCCTTCAGGAGGATAATACATCATCTATGCAGCCAACTAGGAGCTTTGAGATCATGTAGGTGATATCCTATCACTATTTGGGAAATAAAGGAACTAAATTATATCCATCTGCTCTTGACTAAAGAGCCTCCGACTATGGAAAGATGCTGCCACAACCTTTCTTTATACAAAGGCAAAAAAAAAATTCAGAAGGCAGTTTAGCAAAGGACTTGGATAGAAACTGAAAAGTGCTTTTCTTTAACGATATTTTTAAATTTTAACTGGCTCTACAGGTGTGCTAAAGCCTGGCCTGCCTTGGCATGGGAGCTGCAGGGAGCACTGGGCTGCTCCCTGGGGAAAGCACAGACCCTGAGAGGGGTCAGGGTCAGGAGAGGAGGGGACCAGAGACACCCACGGGGGGACAGAGGGCACCATCCTCTCCATCCTCACCCTCACTTCCAGCTTGCTTCCCCCTCTGAATCTTCACTGGTGTGGAGGTACCACTGCAACTGGAGGAAAGAGTCAAAAAGCAAACCCAGCACAGAGTAAAAGTCCAAGCAAGCCTGTTGCAATAAAAACATGAAAAATCAGCAGTAAAGAAGCAGAAGGAGGCCACGGAGACGAGTGATTTCCAAGGTGCTGGTTGTCTGAGCTGCCCTGTGATTGTGTGAAGCAGCCCACATACAAATAATTGCTGTGTTTTTGGGGTGTTCATGCCCCAGTTCCATCAGAAACCCTGATGGAGCTGCTCAGACTCAGCAGCTGTCAGAAAAGGAGCAGGTGTGGGATGTGCTCAAGGGCTGGCACACTGCACTCTCTGCTCCCTGCCTGCCTGGGTGCTTAGGACCTGCCTGGTGTTATTTTTCTGAGGAAAAAAGAACAATATTGCTGAAACAAACACAACTGCTGTGGTGTATTTCACATGGAAAATGAGGGGTTTGTGGCTCAATAATAAAATACCGTGGAAGTGGTGGAGGAAAATATGCATCATAACTGCTACAGAGATTAACAATGCCTGCAAATTGCCTCAAAGAAACCCAGGGTTTGTTTTCCAAACATTTGCATTGAGGAAAATACATTACCCAATTAAGATGAAAGGGATAACAATCTCAGTGAATTGTTATTGTAGAAAATAAAGAATATTGCAGTAATGGAACTTAATTTTATCATTATATGTATTTAAGTTGCCTTTTATATACAACCATATATTTATTTGAAATAGATTTAAATGCAAACATAAACATGTTGTAACAGTTTCCGAAGCTTTAAAATCAGAAAGAAAATAATGTTAATGAAATATTCAATTCCTTTTATTGTTAGGGAAATCTGAAAATGATCTATCATTTCTAGGTTACAATTCCTGTTGCCTCTAACTCAGTCCTTTATAGCCTGAATGCATTATTGGCATAGGATGAGACCTTGGGGGGAAAGGAAATTGTCATTCCTGAAAAGGGGAGGGGAAGGAGGGTGTGTATGTAATGTGTAGAAACAATTTTTTTTCATTTGTAGAAAATCCAAGTGTGTTTCCAGGCCATGACTAGGATGGAAACAAATCCAAAAGATTTGGCATCTCATAAGAATGGAATGTCCTCCATATCTTTGATGATTGTTAGGTCTTGCTGTGTTTTACACAATGTCTAGTTTAATTTTATTTTGTTGTGATTATTTCTTGTTTCCCAGCTGGTCCCAGTCTCCAGGCCACTGAGAACCCCAGTAAACACCAAAAGAGCAGAAGAGTTTCAATACAGAAGTCTGGCTACAGCCAGTGTGAATCCAAAGCACCTCAGTGTGGGTTTGTATTTCCTTTAAATGCTCTTGGAAGCACTCTGGCCCGTGGAGAGCAGGGTGCAGGGCTGGTGTCAGATGCTGGGCTGGAAAATGAATCTACAGGATCCAGGGCTGATGTTGGGCTGGAAAATGAAGCTGCCAAAACCCCCAGGACCAAGGCAAGGAGCTAAAGCTGGCTCCAGGCACGTGGTGAGTGAGCAATGAAGGATCTGAGCCCTGCTGTCCAAAACTACTTTCTTAAAATAATCTCTGTTCAAGTTGTCCAAGTTCTGAGACTTCACCATAAACCAGTTTTCAAATTTCTTTTTCTTGTTCTTAAAGAGCTGCAAGATTTTTTCAGTTTCCTTTAGGCATTGTTTTCTGAGTAAGAGCATCTTGAGTTTTTTAAAAGCACTCTTAAGCTGACTGAGGTTGAAGCTATGATTTATGAAGAAATCAGCGTGAGACTGCAATTTATATAGAAATTGTTAAATCTAACTCACCTCCTGTGATTATATGCAGCAGTAACACAGTACATGCATATTAAATACATATATATATTTATTTATGCACATATAAATGAGACATCTCTCGTGTTTCTGAAGAGCACGGGTGAACCAACATTAAACTTGTAAAATGCAATTATTCTGTGCTCAAGAAAATGACCAGCTACTCAATCTTTTTCATTTTTCATGTGTTGCCATTCTTGAGTGTTTTGGGACGAGGCACTCAAATTGTGTTTCCTGTTTACTGCATGAAAACTCTGCTGTGCTAAGAATGCAGCTGCCTCTGTATATGATATATTGACAGGTTTTCTTCTAATTTTCAAATGTTATTTTTCATAAAACATTAACAGTTTTTCTCTACCCAAAAGACCTACTTTCCCCCAAGGCATGTTTTTCAATAACTGCTGTCAGCTATCAATATTTCCAAGCATTAGAGACATTTCTGGACAAGGTCTTTTGGAATGTGAGATATCATTCAATTCTTTTATCTACTTATTTCCAAAGTCTGCCTTTTCTTAACAAAAGCTATGTTAACTCATTAAAGATATCTTATTTATTCAGGTGTCTGCTAACAAAGAGGGGTTTATTACAAATTCCGCCAGTTTGGGGGATAGGAAAGCCAGGTTTATTTGCTGTAATTTTTCATATCTCTGCCACAGTTGTCTTTGTGGAAAATTGGTGTCATATTTGCCCCTGGCATTGAAATATCTTTGTCTGTTATTGAGAGATTTTTGAGTTAAATTGCAGTGAATAATTCAACTGTTTCATGCTTGAATTCTTTTAGAACTCCTGTGTAAAATACTATCCAGAGTTGGGTATTACTCTTAAAAATTCTGCTGAATTTGCTCTACAGCATCTTCTACCAGGACTTGAATTTATGATGGATCTCCATTGTGTTCTCTACTTCCATGCCAGAATTTTTCATGTTCTTCACTTAGGGATTAATTCAGTTCTTTGAAGGATACTTTAATTTATTTATTGCACCTTTGTGATTTCTTTAACCGCAGTGGAATTAACATGTTTTAGTTATTTTGTGTGGAGGTGACTATCTCATTTTACTGGAGGTTCTGGGGTGATTTGAAGGTTCCTCCTCAAATTTCCTCATGATCAGTGTGAATTTCTTTTAGAATTCATGTGTCTGCTACTTACTCCAGGAAATATTTCTAAATACACTCAAGTTAATTCAAATAAGTGATTTTAAATAACAAAAATATCCTAGCAGAGTATCTTTTCAGCCTTGCAAAGCTTGTTTTGGTAGGTGGAAGGTCTGAAAAATCTTCCTGTTTCTCCTGGGGTTTAGATCAGTATTTTGATTTTGTTTCTTCATTACAAACCTGGACCATGTTCATTCTCAGTCTGAGCCTGCAGAAAGCTTTGGATTTGAGTGCAGGTCCTGGGGGTATTTTTTCTTTATTCAGTGGGGCATCATGTCAGTTTTTGGAGAGAGATTCAATAGAATTGGTGAAACAAAGACCTGATACTGGTTTTTTTTTATTATTTTATGCTCCTGTATTTTTTTATTGATATGGATAAACCCTAATTCTTGAGTGACTCTGTGGTTTACCCGAATAAATAAGGGGAAGGAGCTGGTGAACTGAGGTTCCTTGAGGTGGAAAATCTAATTAAATCTCTACTGCTTGATTAACTATCACTCTGAAACAAAAAATAGAAATTTTTATGTGATATAATGCAGCATGATGTCATCAGAACTCTCTCTGCAATTAACCACAAGATGATTATAATTAGGGAGAAAAACAGGAAACAAGAAATAGGAGTTATATATGATACCAATGAAATATGCATCAAGCTTAGCTAACACTAAAAACTGCTCAAAGAGAGAGTTTATTCACTATTTTCCTAGATCAATGTCCTACTTCACAGTAATATAACAGCAGCTGTTTCATAGGAACGTCCTCATCAAAATTCTGACAGCAGTAATTTAAAAAAAATGCTTGAATTATTATTTCATGGGTGCTCATCATAAAAATGGCACATTTTTTCTGTGTGTGATACCATGCCTGTAAAGCAGAATGTGAGGTGTGGAGCAGCTCAATCTGAAGCAGAATCTTGTGCTGATCAGGAAAATCCTGTAAGAGCCTTTCAACAGCAATTTGGGAGAACCGATCCGAGTTACAGACTGCAATGCCCCAGGCTGAGACAAAAGCAGAGAGCACAAACCTTGCTGCACAATTCCTTGGTCAAACCCTCAGGAGCAGAGATTCCCAATCCTCTGTGGGAATGGGTGTCAGATTGGGAAGGTTTCTACATCAGCATCCTGCAATGAGCACACTTCCATTGGCTGTTTCTCCTGAAGATGAATCTCATGTCTGACAAGAACTTGTGCAAGAATGAATTCCTGGGATTGCAGTCACAGACTGCCCTCTTTGCATAAAGCATGATGCTAAAACAAAAACATCCCTTTTGTCCTTCTTCAGGAAATTAAGATTTTTAAGGAATAGTTATTACTGTCCAAAAGGAAAATACCAATGTGGTGAGGTAACTTGATGGGAATGTGACACCAACATGAAGCTCTGTCTTTTGGTGATGAGCCACATTGTCATTTTATCGCCAAATCCTGCATTATGACAGGTACAATGCTCAGTATTTGCTACTAAGCAGTGATTTAATATGTATATAATCTGCTATGTCAGCTCTGGTGTATATTTTAAAGAAGAGAATCACAGAATTCTCATGTTGCAGTTTTGTGTTTTCACTGGTTTCAGTCACATTCTGTGTTTTGCAGAGGATAGTATCCAAACCTGTCAGCTATTGGAACTTTAATTTAAAAACATTCATTCAAGTCATCTATGGTGTCTGCTGCTTCTACATTCATTTAATAGAGCTTTTAGCTGTATCACTGAATTGTTGGTTTGCTTTTTAAGGTACTTAGAATGTATTATTGCATTAATGTTCTTCATGGAACATTGCAAAACACTCACTTAAATTATTGTGCTAATGCTAAGCAAGGGTTGTTGCATTATTAAACACCAGAGACTTGGCAAATTACTACAAACGTGAGTTTAAAGCACATTCTTCAGGTGCCTGAATGTTTATGTATCATGACAATAACACAGACATTTATAGTAATGCAACATTGCCAGCAGAGTGTAATGTAAGTTCAGATATTAGTGCAGTTCAAAGTCATATTTAGTTTCAGCTTTATTCTAATTTCTGCTACATAACCTCATCCCCAAATGAGCTCAATCAAATACGTGACTTGCAGAAGTTGTACCTGCTTTTGTAAAGCTGACTCCACAAATGCTTCAGTTCTTTTTGGCCTGGAGTTCAGATCCACTGGAAAACTCCACATCTTTTTTCTTTAGCATGAGAGATTCTGTCTTTACTCAGATCCTTTGTGTCTTTATCTTTACACATCAGGAAAATCAATTCCGTATTTTCCTCAGCTGTTTTTCTAATTCTTATTGCCCCTCTCTCCTCCGGTTTCTTTCCAGTAGCCAATATCTTTTCTAAGATCTGTTTTTCCAGCCTGGGTAGGGCATTCTGGATCTGCCAGTAGTGTTGTGTTTACCAGAGAAATTTATCTCTTGTGTCCTAAACCCAGCATCATTCCAGGGTAGCACATCCCACAGTATTTCCCCTTTATTCTCCTGTCACACCACTGACTCCCATTTCTTTGTGATGAATTCAGGAGTAAAACCTCCCAGTGCTGTTCTCCCACACAGATAATGACTCCCCATTTTATATTTTCATTACCCCTCAGAAACAATTAAACAACAGTATTTGGCAATGCTAAAAATGTCACGCAGGGAAATGGAGAACACAATAAAAGATAATGGTTTTAGCAAGAGGAAATGTCAATAAATAGTGCAGCCATGCTGGTTGCCACCTTTAATCAGGTATGGGGCCTTCAGCACAACCTTTTAGACAGGTGTGCTTTTAAAAAAGGTGTTTCATAGCATTTTACAGACTCAAAAATATGATGCTGTGGAAGTTAATATATATATTAATAAAATTCTTAATTAGATTAGCACATAATACATATGTTATTTTAAAGATTTTTTTTCTTTAAAGGTGGTGTTGCATTTTTGAGTAGCAGTATTTAGGCAAAATACTCTTGTCTAAGATTCTCTTTATAATCCTACATCATAAAACTGTTGTGTTCAAAAGATTGTGGTAATCATGGAATATATTCTAAAGTTATAATTAGCTGCACAAAAACTCTTGGTTGCAATCTATTTAGGGTATCTCTAGCCCCAAAAGTTTAATGTTTCAGTGTTAGCCAGAATAGAAGATCCTCTACAGAAATCTGTATTATAAATGGGTAATAATTAGACGTTGAACAGCACTGCTAAAGGGAAAAGCTGATGTCAACCAGAGATTGGATCTAATTGAAGGGAAAGAAAACCCAAATGTAAATTATATAAGGTCAAAAAGTGATAAACCTTGGATTTGATATCACAAGAAAGATCTTTAACTATCCTGCAAGAACTCTTGAACCCATCTTCATGGTTTATGAAACCATGCATGGCCACCTTTTAAAAAAAATTGCCATAAGTATAGAGGGAATCTAGCTGGAAAAGACCCAAGCAGAAAATAAATTTGGAAATCAAGGGCACCATTTTCCAGGTTTTCTTCATGCAAAATACTCCAGGAATGGATCCCAGAGTGCTGCAAAAATTCCAGAGGTTCAGCAGCCAGATGTGGATCTGCAGAGAACACCCACTCCTCTGCAGGTAAAACAGCTGCAACCACTGCCTGATGAAAAAGAATCAAAAATATGGTTCCTGACAATATTGGGTCACTAAATTCGGTTTCCAAATAATCAGCCATTACAGTTTCATGTGATAATTACGAATGATATAGTAATTAATAACAGACTGCAGCCAAGGGGTCACTGCCTTGTATAACGCACGCTGTGCTTTGTGGGAAGCTCAGTGATGGCAAATTCCAGTTAAAAGCTCATCACAATAACAGCCTGTGACCACAAAGTGCTGTGGCCGCTCTGCATTGATCACTCACTGCAGTGGTTTTGGTTTGTTAATTTGAGATTTTATTAATTTTGAGATTTTTTGGTTAATGAGTGTGGTGGGTTTAGTGTTGGTTAATTATTACTGTATTTGTTTCTTGTTGTGGGGTAGGATTAGGAGAAGGGTAAAGTAGGCTTAAAACTTTAAAAGGGTATCAAGAAAAAAATATTAATATTAACAGTAATTAAAAGAGTAATAAGAATTAGAATAAAACTTTTGGAACACTTTTTTTCTCCCTATAAATTTTACTTTCCACTGACAATGTAAAGAAACAAAGCCTTAAATTTTAGTTAGTTTACTCTTTCATTTTTAAGATGTGTTTTTCACAGAAGAGTGTACAGCTTTTTAATGGTTAAAAGCTTTATATTAGTTCTGTAAATGCATCTCATGTAAAACCAGGACACTGAGCTGTGTGGAGGCAGAGAAGGGGTGCCAGAGGCGTTTTCCAGGTGCAGGTGGCATTGTGTATGGAACAGGGACACAGCCAGGGCAGCACCCGAGAGAGCTCACAGAGCAGGGCAGGCCAGAGTCTGCATGGAAACCTGGAAAAACATCACTGATCCAGCCAGATGAACGTGAGATAAAAGTGAGGCACTGGAAATAAAGGACAAATTAAATGTCACATACTGACAGGTAGTGTCACACAAATCCACCCACACAAGTAAAAACCTCCACAGAAAATCACTGTATTTGAGTATTTTCAATCAGGCCACAGGCTCTGTTAATTCCTTTTTTTTAACCACAGTATGCAGGGCAAACCGAAATAATTTGATGGGGAAAAAAAAAGTATGGTTTACATGAAATCTAATGAGTACCAAGCTTAGAGAAACTGAGAGCAAGTGAAAGAAAATAGGATTTTAACTGTAGGCACAGGATCTCTCTGAACTGTTCTCTTGGTTACAAATTAAGTTAATTTTAGAAAAGCATTGCCCCTGACCCCATTACTTGGTATGTAATATTGAAGAGTTGGGTGGTAAAAAAAAAAAATTAGTAATATCAGCTTTTCTCAAACTGGTTTTTATCTGATTCCAGCAGTTTTTTTGCTGGTGCCTCTGATGTTTAACTGTTTGCAGTTAATATATTTCTATGACAGGACACCAAGAAGCATTGATGGTTTCATCAGAGTCCTTTTCTCGTGGAAAGAGAAGAATTGGATTGCTCTTAGTTGCTGAGGAGCTGAGGTAACTTTTTCTTCCTTTCTCCTTGTTTTGGTGTTGCACTGGGTCTGTTTGAAATCCCTGTGGTCAATTCTCTGCATTGATGCTGCAAGTGCAGACAATGAAAGTACTGAGGGAATCATGCAGGGCTAGTTGGAAAACCCACGAGCTAAGTTATGATTTAAAAAATTCTTCAGTGTTTCCCTCCATTCCTGATTTTTATTTGTTCAACTACTTAGCTACAGTTAGGCAGGCATATTCCTGTTAAAAACAGAATTTCCATAATGTGTTTCTAAGAAAACAACGACTCCCAAATGGGTCAGCTGTGAATACCAAGGAAAAGTTTAAAATAATGAAAGCCTAAGAACAGGTTACACTTTCATGTAAAACTCATCACAATCTTAATTAATTTCAGGATATTCAAAGATTAGATGCTGTATCTCAAGTAAGAAAGCAGACCTGTGCAGACTCAGGAAATTAAAGTGAATTTAATCTTCATAATATTTTTACATAAACAAGAATATTGTGTCAGAGCTTCCAGAACACGTCCTGTTGTTGGTGTATATATTGAGATTTCTAATTTAAAAATGGGAGATGTCATAAATGGCAGAGTACCAGAGTGCCTGGGGATTGGAGACCATTGGATTTCAGACCATGCCCACCAAATGAGAGGCATGGTCTGAAATTTCTGCTACAGCCCTCAAATTTGGTAACTCGCTGAGCACTGCATTGTGACAAACCATGAATTAATCAGAATTCACTGGGCACTATCAGCAGTGATTACATTTCATAAAAAAGAGCTCATTAACATGTTGGCTTCTGATCTTTGGGCAGCAAAGCTGTTGATGTGAAGGCTGGGGGGGTTGTTTTTTATTTGGTTTATTATGTTTCTCTTTTATCAAACAGCTAGTCACAATCAAGGACTGTTGGTGTTTCTTAAAGTGTCTATTGATGTTTCTTAAAGTGTCTTTTTCACTTTGAAATTTGAGCCATGAATTTTTCCATCTTGCCTGTGATATGAAAGGTCATGTGTCCAAATTACCTGGAATGTCTGATCCGTCAGGTGTTTGGAACAAGAGTGGCAGAGGACAGACTTGAAATTCATTCTTTGAACTGAGATCTATAAAAATGTAACTGGCATCTGCATAGATGCCAAATTTGCCTGATGATGAAAGATACTGCAGTGAATCCACACTTAAAAGTCATCCAGCATAAAGTCTTAGTGGCTGAATAATAGAAATTTTCTGTCCATAATACTGTGAGGTGTGCAGATGGTTGAAAAATGATATGTGATCTCATGCAGTGCCTGCTGAGTTAACAAGAGAATTTCATTCAAGAAAAATAGTACATTTTAGTTCCACCATATGTGTGATTATGTTTTCTTCATACCCATGGAGAATCCCTGATGTTAGAAAGCAAACTATGATAGCCATTAACATGTCCTCTTTTAAATAATTTATTTAAACATGAGAAGCTTACATTTTTTGTAAAAATAACTTGCACAGCAAAGATAACAGCTGCAGTTGAATATTCTTGGTTGGGTTGTTTTCCATGGAATTGTGGGCAGAAAAAGAAAGAAATGTACTGCTGATTTCTCGCCTACAAAGAGCCTTTGGGTCCATCCACTGCTCCTGATAAAGCAGAATGCAGGCAGAATATGAAATATAGGGCAGAAACAGTAATTTCTTGTCTTCTTCACAAATTCCTCACCAGAAAACCCACTCCTCCTACCTTTGGTTAATTTTCCTGTTTATCAGAACCAAATTTCAATTGATGCATTGAGAATAGTCCATATCATATTTTACCCTCAGTCTTCCACAACTTGGATTTAATCATATAAAATTTTATGATAGCTGTACAAGCAAGTTTTTGTATCTAGTACAATAATGGATATGGTACCTCTTAAAATTACAGAGATCTGATTCGATTCTATACAAAAATATGGGCTTTGATTATAGGGCAAAAAGATTCATTGACATGTTGAAATGACTTTTAAGTTTTTAGAAATAATTTGTATTATTATAAGTATAGTATTAGCATTATTATAAGTATTTAGAAATAGGGGAGTTTATAATTAATAATTAAAGAGAAATTCCCTGGAAAAGTGCTACAATAATGTTTTCATCATTTCCTCTCATTCATCCTGCCCTCTTCACACTGGAGTCAGTCCTGTTGAAGCCCCTGAGCTTGGTGAAGATTTCTTTCTGTTCCTGCAGCACCAGGAATTATCCAGAATATTGCTGCATTCCCAACAGAAAGCACTCAGGAAATGTCTGGGATTGTTTTCATTTTCAGGTCGGCCTTTCAGAGGCGCACAAGCTGCTCAGTATTTTTTCCATCTGGCAAATTTATCAGCCGAGGATTTTTTGACATAACATTTTAAAGGTATGCAGTCTCTCATTTGGTTGCTCATGGTCTCTGCAGCATCCCCATGTCTCTTCCTGGGGTTTTCAGGATTTTGTGAGCTCATTAAGATGTTTTCTTCTGTCACAGATCCACAGGGACGATTTGATATTGGTACTGTTGTATGTTCCTATGGGGTTTTTATTTTTCTTTTAATCTTCAGGAACATACAGACGCCTGCTTTCAAAGAAATTGGGTTCTTTGCTCTCCAGGTATGAGTAGCCCTCATCTATCCAAGAGGACTGTGAAGGGAGTCTGCAATTAATTAAAATGTCTGGTAAAAAATCTTTAATATTCTGAAAAAGAGAATGATGTGATGACAGAAAGTGGCTTTACTGTCAGTTTCTGGAACCCTTATTGTTTGTTAGTTCCACGGAACAATTGAGTTTTTTAAGGCATTCCTAAGAATGTTTCCTTTGTGGAGGTAGAGTTTAGAAGCTTGTTCTGGGTGTGTTACCTGTCATCTCCTGTACTTTACATTTTGGAAAAACAAAAGGCTGTGTTTTCACAGAACAGCCTTGTCAGAAAGATCAGAAGACCTGGTATTTTTGAGATCACTCAAAAGTTATTCTTTTGACAGTGCTTTGACTGAATTTCTCATTTTCTGTGACCTGTGTGTGCACAAGTTGTAGCAATCTTTTTCTTTCAGCTATGTGCTCTGCATCTGAGAAAAAAAAAAAAAAATCCCCCATTTTCACCGTTCAGAGTAGTGGGAGTTTGGAGAAAGAGTTGAAATCTGGAGGCTGAGAACATCCAGGAACTTTGGGATGGATTGGCTGCAGTTGAATTGTTGAGTTATTTCAGCCACAAGGGGAGAATGTTTTTGTTGCTTCACGTATGCCAAGATCAAGTTCTGGGCTGTGAGGGATGCACCTCCTGCTGCTATTGCCACTTAACAGAATAAAAAAAAAGCATCTTAGGCTCACCAGGAGCAAGAATCAATCACTTTTGCTGACAAAATCTGCTTAGACAAGCTTTTCTAAATAATAATATTTTTATGGGGTTCTTGGAGGGAGGGAGTTGCAGAAAGAAGTTGCCCAGAGTGATTTTTCCACCTGTTTCACAAAATTCCTTTTCTAAGCAGAGAAATGTTTAGAGTTGCTTTGCTTTAACTGAAAAAAACCAAACTCCTCTGCTACCAGAGCTGCCAAGTTACTGCACCTTGGAAGTGCCCTCAGATGTCAGTGAAGCACCAGCAGTGCACAAAGATGCCTTTGTGAGTTCCTTTGTAGTCTGTGTTGAATGCAGATGCCATTTAATGAAGTCAATCTTCCCAACATCTCCTTTTTGCCTTTTTTTTTTTTTTTTTTTTGTATAGTTTGACTTAACACTGGTAAATGTCAGCCCCGCGAGGATGTGAGGAGGGGAGGGAACCTGACAGAGCTAAATGTGGGAACTTTTTGATTTTAGATTTGCTGGTACATCTGCACCCAGTTACCAGAACCTTCTGATTTTCAGAGTGATACATTAGATTTCCAGTTTTCCTGCAATTTTTTTTTTTTTTGAGGTGACAAGGCAGTGACAAACATGGGATACTTTCTCCACTTTCTCATCCTGTGGCTTCAGTAGTCTTTGGATGAAACTAATACAGCCCACCCATTGTGAATAAGGAGATCCTATAAAGAGAGAGAAAGTAGCTCTGCATCCCAAAATATCTTTTGCTTATAAATATAAATGAGATGGAAAAGAACAAAAAAATTATTTCTTTTGACAATAATTTTTTTTTTTTATCTCTGCCTGCATAATGGAAAAGTGTGGCATTTACAATTATCCTGGAATGTGGAAGTTACCTCAAAATATGAAATGCATCAGATAATACTGTAAAAAATGAGAATATATGCATGGCATAACAGTAATTTACATCTCCATCACAGTTCTCTCTAGATTCTCCCTAGATTCTCAAATTCCCCAATGCCTGTAAAATACTTTAAGTTGTCCATGTCAGTGAGCTGGAAATGATCATGATGTACCTGTGAATAAAGCCAGACATGAAAATGTAACACAATTACTGAAAAGTGTGTGGCAAAGAAAAAAACAGAATTTATCTGCTGATTCCAGGGCTTCTGCTCCAGGAACAAGGCTGGTTTCACAAATAACTGACAAGGTATGAGGTGATTATGTTTAGGCACAATGAAATCTCCATTTTGTCTGTTATCAGGCTGCTTGAGTGCTTGTGTTGGTTGAATTTAATGATAGATCACTAAATCACACAATTTAGTGATTGTGTTGGTTGATTTAATGATAGGTTGAATTTAATAAAAAAATTATTCTGTATTTTTCTGAAGAAGAATCCTAAACAATTGGCACAAACCATGGTTCTGAGGAGTTTGCTGAGTCTGCAGCACAGATCCCTACAGGAATAACTGCAGTGATGGCAGCAAACTAATCACTGTCTGACAATGATTATTCCCAACACATGGAAATAATTATTTTCATAACTATCACAACAGCTCTTCATACTGGAGACCTTCACATGGAAATTTCCTTTATTTGGCTCAAGAGGGGCAGTATTTTGAACAATGTAAGGAACATTGTAGTGACTTTTTCCATTGACTTATGGGTGGAATCACCAGTTCCCACTGTGAAACTTTGTCCCCAGACTTGCCAGAAAAAGAACAGAAATTCTCTGTTCAGGAGACAGAAATGACACTGCAGCAAAAGGTCACTGAGCACAACGTGTTCAGACCCCTGAACCTGAAGTTTCAAAGGTTCCTGTGGAGAGAAACAGAAGACAAAACATGATTTTCTATTCCGTTGTTGATATAAGCAAGCCAAAGGGGAATCCTTAAACATCTTTTGATTTTGAAAGGATGAACTAAAAGGATTTGACATTTTCAGATATTTTGCTGTTGTTTCTTGATGGCAGGCACAAAAATTATCTTGAGAAATGGACAAGAGTTGACCCAAATGGCAAGAAAGTGTTGTTTCCTTGCCAATGAAGGTTGTGAGGGGAATTTTTTGTTTGTTTGTTTCTGGTTGTTTGGTCAGTGCTAAAGTCAGGCTCTTGGACAAGATGATCATTGCAGGTCTTTTCCAACTGAAATGATCCATTCTGAAGTTAAAAAATCTTTCACTTTTCCTTAAACTGTGGGTTTTTCCTCTCTCTTTTGGCCCAGCTCACCAAAGTCAGTGGTTTTGCCTGTTTAATTGATGTGATCGCAGAGTTTCAAACGTTCTCATCCCCTGATTTTTCCCACAATACTTTGGCGTCTCTCAGCACATTTGTTTTGCAAGAGGCCAGGTTATGTCAAACATTTAAGTTCTGACCAGACCAGCAGAGACAGAAAATCTGGTTAAATTTCAGCTTTGGAATTTGGGAGGGATGGGGATTACTGCTTTTACCCCAGAATTTTTAGAAATTTACAGCTGGGAATGCTTTAGGCCCACATCATATCAGAAGCCAATTAAACACTGACTTGGTCATAACCTGATCTCTCAATTTCATTGCAAGTGTCATATCAGAATATTTAATGCTTTAATTTCTTTCATTTCACATTGTGAATCTGTCCTGAACAATTCCTGAAAGAGATTTGACCTGAGATCTGGGCTGA
This sequence comes from Melospiza melodia melodia, assembly GCF_035770615.1. Taxonomy (NCBI): domain Eukaryota; kingdom Metazoa; phylum Chordata; class Aves; order Passeriformes; family Passerellidae; genus Melospiza; species Melospiza melodia. The sequence continues at coordinate 17,200,833 of NC_086209.1, read as the reverse complement.
AGCACTGTAGCTTTTGTGTTTAAAAATCCAATATTTTAAAAGCCTCATCTCTCAAGTACAGCTAAACAAAGCATTTTTTTAAAGGTTGGAGAACAGAACAGAAAATGTTGATCTTCAGTAGTCTCTCTCTACAGCTGTGTAGGACCAGCACTCTCAGATTCCATATTCATTGTGCCATATTGATTTCCAGTGCCATTTCAGGTCAAAAAATATTCCTCTTTCACTGCAGGCTCCCACATCTATGCTGTTTGTTTCCATTCGATACATGATAGGTCAATTTATGATTCTGTACATTCTTTGACAGCCACTGAGCTGTCTGGAGCCTGTGCCCTCAGGAGCCCTGGTGAGGATCCATTCAGAGACTGAGCCATGCTTGATGTCAGTGGTGAATTACTGAAACACAGCACAGGGCTCAAGTTCTGTGCCCCAGCTGCAGTTCTGTATTTAATGCTGACCACTCCCAGCCAGGAGTTTCAGTGCTTTCCTTCCCCTCAGGCAGTGGTTTTCTCTTTGCGTCATTTTATGTCTGGTTGTGCCTTTAGTTCTGTGCTTGGAAGAAGTTCCTTACCCCAGCAGGAGTCCTGTTCAGCAGCTTCTTTATGGCAAGCCCACTAGAAAGATTTCACAGAAATATATTTCAAGTTATGCTTCAGAAGAGGGGAAAAAAAAATGGGGACAGTGATGGTAATTATAAAAATGAGCGAAGACTGACTAGAAAAAAAAGTTTATTTGATTACCACAGCAAGGGGACCTTTTTGCTAGTGAGAAGTGTATCATTAGTAGAAGTTTTCCATTCACGTCATTTGTAACATAAAAAATAAGAATTTATTCAGAACAAACGTTTTCTTTTATCTTGCTAATCAAAAGACCTCTTGGCAAAGTAAAAATGACACTTAACATCTCAAAGCAAATGCAGAGATGGAGTGGAATAAAAACATTGCATATTCAAATTGAATAAAAGAATTCCAAATGCTCAGTTTAAAAAAAAATAAAAATTGAAGCAAAATATTCTAAAGCACGACATTCACTTTTACAGATTATTGCACTGAAGTCACCGTACCATATGTGTAAAAATGTCCTTTTTGCTTGACATCAGCAGTACCAATTTATGCATGTGAGAAGGGTTTTCAGGGGTGGCTTCATTGTTCTGAACCCGTTATCACATAATGGGACTTGTGTACTTTGGTAATTTACCACCAGACTTTCAAAGTCACAGACTCTCCCAAAGACAGTGATGGATGCTGAGGGGGATTTGGAAGAGCACCCAGATTGCTGCAGGCACAGACAGAAAGAGGTTTTTGCTTGAGTTCCATTTGCCAGGTGACAGTTACAGCATCACGAAAAAATTGTTGGCCAGATTGACCCATCTGCCTTCTGGTCTTTGTTAGCTGCCAGAATAATGGGGGGATCTGGGCCAGGAGCTGTAACAGATTAGTTCCTTGCACTCTATCTTCTTGGCAGGCAGATGTTCTATTAATTAATTTTTCCTGTAGTAATTCATCACCGAATATTTAAGTCTTGTGGCTTGTGATTTGGAAAAGGAATTCTCATTTTCCTAGTTCATGAGGCAGAAACAGAACAGGACCAGATGGTCCAATGTGGCAACACTGGATATCAATGAAGAGCTAAATCTAGATTGTTTAAAAACACCCTGTGTGTTTGTGTAGCTTCTCCTGGTTCTCAGAGCTTTGCAGTTAGGCCACAAAAGGAAATATTGATCCCAGCAGAATCAATTTGTATCAGCAATGGCAGCATCTACCTTTTGGTAGAATTGGCTTTCAATCCCAAATTCACAGGTAGTTTCTTCTAAAATAAAATTGATGAAAAAATATATGATAAATAATGGATGAAATGATGATGAAAATGCTGCTGAACTGTGGAGCAGTTCATTTGGAATATAGGACAAAACAGAACAAGTGAACCATGGCATCTTCTCCTACAGGTTGGAAACTACTTGCATCTCTTAATTCATAAAGACCTGAGAAAGTTCCACTCTGTAGAATCATTGGCTTTGTTATTTTCTTTCCACCTTCAGCAGTGACAGTGGTTCAGCTGTGCTGTCTGGGACAGTGGCCTTGTCAGGAAAGATTCTTGACACTCAGTCCTTGGAAATTACCAGAGCACGTATTTGCAGGTGATTCCATAGCTATTGAAATAACAATGAAACTCTTGCTTTCATGGTGTTATTTTTATATTTAGCCACAGCAAAATTTTTGATATCCAAAGTGGCCCTCCCTTCCTGCACTAAAAAAAAAATAGAACCGACATCTAATAAACTAGCCATCAAAAATAATCATTTAGATAAAACCTGTCCATAAAAGGGATCTTACTTTTTACTCTTGATTAGCATTTTTAAATTGAGCTTGACATTGTTTTAAATTTTTTTTTTTTCCTCATGCTTAGCCCAGACATCTCAAGAACCACTTTGGCTGCTGAAGTGTTTGCAATACTTTTGTCCCTTTTCTCCATCTTTCCCCTCAATGAAAGCTTTTTGAGGAATTGGAAGCCACCAAAGCCCACAGAGGATTTATCAGCTGATTTCAGAGTTGGAATAGAACCAAAAACATTATAAAGTGCCATCATCTTAATTATGTCTAGCTTTCACATGAGTTTGTAGATTCTTTTTAAAGGAACTTCTTCTCCAGCTGTGTTTTACTCTTCCAACCTGATATTAAATCTTTTCTGTTCTAATCTGTTTCTAACATTTAAATTTCTTCATCATTTTCTACAGTTTGCAAATTTCATTTGATTCTTGCTGACACTGAGAATTTAATTGCTTATCTGGGAGAAAAAAATAAGCTGAAAATGAAGTCATATGATGGATTTAATTTGTAGAAGTCAATTCATATCCACTGCTGCTTACTTTTGCATAACCAGAGGTTGCTCTTACCTGAGCACAGGAACAGTTAAGATCTCCAAACATAATGCATTTTTCCATGGTTTTTTAATGCCTTTTATCTCTTTAACCAGATTCAGTTATTAAAATATTTTTAAACGCAACAGAATGATGATATTTGATTATTGTATTCTGATTTATACCAGCTATGTACATCTCTAAACACAGCAGCCCAGCCTTGTAATCCTGACTGGAAAACCTTCCTGATGGATGTGGGGAGCCCTTGGGCTTCCTGCCTTGCTATCTGCTGATTTGCATGGGAAAGACTTTTGGTAATTGAGACTGAAATTATGTTTCTCAAAGGCCAAATTTCATTTAAAGTGAAGACTCTAAATAACTCCAGGGAGGAAAGAAACATAGTGTGATTTAGGAATATTGCAGAACAACTACACAAAAGTAAATTTGACATTGCCTTAGTTGCACAAAACTGTGTTATTTTAAGAAAAGGAGAGAGACTGATGTCATGCACTCCATTATATTTTCACAATAAGGTATTACATGCGATTGAAAATATTGCAAGGAAAGGAGAATAATTTTGCAGAAGTGATTTCAGGAACTCCCTTGGATTCACAAGTTAAGATTTTGCTGTAATAAGTGATAATACAAAACACATTATTCTGTGGCAGCAGTACTGCCAGAGCAGTTCCACAAAGATGTTAATGGGATTTTCAAATTCTTTCTTGTCCAAAAACAATGGCTGATGTCTAAGATTTACTCAGTGGTTCTTATCAAATGTGTGTAAAATACCCCCTAAACCTTTCTAGCACCATATCCCCAAGCATAACATACTTCCTTATACTGTAATTTTCATTAATTCATTTTAAATTACATTATCTTAAAAAAAAAAAGAAAAACATATCATGTGTAGATGTTTAAAACTTTAGGCAAGTGATGTCATTCTCAGGCAGTGACCTCATCCAGCTGCTCATACTGGATATATTTACATTTACAAACACTTCTTTGTCTACAGAGGAGGTTTTAAAATGTGTGGAGTATTTTGAATACAAGCAAGTAAAAAATGACTTTTTTATTAAAATATATTTGACTGATTTAAATGTAATCCATCAAATGGTTCTATTTTGTCAGCTACTCAACCACTTAATCTTCTCGTGAGGGACTGAAATATTAAAATTTATGTTAACAGGAGCTCTGCTTAAAGTACAGTATGCTTAAACTTTCTCCTGATTAAATACCAGGCCATAGGTTCTAATCAGCACCAATAAAAAGCCACTGATATGATTTAATTGACTGAAACACATTTTAAAAGTGCTGCTGACTGATACAATCCAAGCAGTTCATGCCATCTCTTAATTTCCTTTGTAACAGTTGTTTTTATGAACTTATTGCTAATCATCAGTGGCTTTAAGTGGTTATTCCTGATGGCTCACCAGAATTTTCAGGATGCTTTGGTGAGCCCATCTCAAAGACTGGTACAAGGAAATCCTGTACTTCACTTTTCCTTAGCATAAAACTTGTTTTGTGTTTCTTCTGAAACTCAGGGTAACTTGTTCTTATGAAGTGAGGGTTGAGGTTTTTGTCTGTGCTCAAAAATAATTGCATAAGTAACCCAACTGTTGATGTATTGCTACATAAAATCCCCCTTGTATTGATTAGCCCTTAATACTCTTGTCCTAGGTGTGATAATTGAGTCGAAGTATTGAACACTTTTGCCTAACTGCTTGTTTCCTTTACCTCTTCCATTTTATCTTTCTAAGTGCTGACAACTTCTGGTTTTAATTTTTTCCCTGCTATTTCCACAAAATCTTCCCAAGTTATCATTTTCCCAAAGCTTTTCTGGAACCAAAATTATTGTAAAATGCTCTATGAGTGGAGCCCTCCGAAATAATTTTGTATGTAACTGTCAAAGAACATAAGACTGGAACAAACTCAGTGTTTAATTTCAATGCACTGAAAATACAGCAAGGAACAAAAGCAGATTTGCTGCAGTTTTGTGTAGTATAACTTGGGTTGTATTTAATTTGTGCACCCACGAGCACAGGGAGAGTGAGCAGAGCTGTTTGACCTGGGCTCTGAATCGCGGCGTAACCATCGAGCTGAACGCTCACCTAATTAGATTAATTACTTAATTTGACAAGTTCTTTATGTGGTCTGGCTCTGATAACATTAACTGTTGACATGCTGTCAATACAGAAGGTGTCAGAGCCCGGAGGGGGTTTCAGGTGCTCCCGAGCATCCTCCCCACTCACAGTCCTGAGCTGGGACCAGGTCCAGCCATGGCCCTGATGGGATCACTCAGGACTTTTGTGTTCTTTTAAAAAGTTTTTTATCTCAAGGAACCTGTTAATTCAAAGATTTTTTAATTTTACTTTTTTTTGACTGTTATATTGTGTCTGGCTCTAAGTAAAATCAGACAAAAACAAAAAATATTTCTGTTTTAAGCTCTAACACCATCATGAGGAACAGGATTAACCATGCAGGTAATTAGCTGCTTACAGAGGCACAATTTCTTTGGACACTCAGTGTGCTTTATTTTTTATTTTTTTTAAGAATATCTGCTTTAAGGCCTTGCAGTGCCACAAGATTTAGGAACCAGCCATGGAAATAATTTGAGCTCTATGAAACTTATTTACTGTTCTGTAAGCACAGCTGGCAGCCAGTCTGCGCACTTGGTCACCTCTGCCGTGGCATTTTGGGCAGGAAAAATGCAATTGTTGCGAAGGGAGCCCTTCCAAACATGTTTTGTCCAGCATAGTTTATATTCCAGCAGGATAACACAGTGGAAAATGCTTCTGATTTTAAGCCAGATGTAATAACTGCTCCTTCCACTAACCTTTGGAATTAAGGCACTGCAAACATTAAAGGAGCTGTTGCGTCAAGAAAAATGATTGGATAAGTATGTTATGATATGAATTCTTTTCATGAATTCTTTTCATGAAGGCTTGGTAAAATCATTAAAACTTCATTTTATGTGTCCAATATTGCTGCTGGAATGAAAACAAAATTGATCAAGTTACAGAACACAACAATTGTGGCAGGAAATATTAAAATTGGACAGAACAGAAAATGTTCTTCATTAAATCTCTCTTCAAAACATTGGCTGTTATTAAGAAATCTTGATCACAGGCATAAGACTTGTCATTCCAATTTTTGAAAAAAAGGTGCTTCTAGTCAAATATTCTCTTTATAAGAAACGTAGGCAACTTTTAAAAAGCAGCTAAAATATCATAGATTTTTTTTTAATTTCAGAACTTTTCAAAACATTTCATCCTTCTATCAAAGTATGATCCAATTATATCTTCATTGATTCCTATCTTCATTTCTTCATTGATTCAGATCATTTTTTTTTCACTCTCTCTAGGGAACATGCATAGATGCCATTTCATTTCTATGTTTCTAGTCCATATTTAAAACATTAATTATTTCTGCCCTAGTTCAGGTCATCTAGCACTGAGATAGCTTGAATTGAATTAGGAAAAATACATAAAGTTAACTTGTCATTCTAACAAAGGAGAAAAATTCATTCTAATAAAGGAGAAAAAAAAAAGAGGGGAAATTCATCCAATTCATCCTACCAATACAAGTGGTTGTATTTAATGGGACTATTTTAGCAATAGAATATGTAACTTCCAGTTTGCAGACACTGAATTCCTGCAGTTTATTTTCATTAATATTATTGTTACATTACCCAGTTATAGACTCAAAGCATCCCTTGCTCTGAGCCTCTGTCATGTTTAATTTATGCTGAGTGATTTGTTTAATGCCAATAACGAGTATTGCACCTTTGAGTTGGTTATAATTAAGATGCAATGCATTCTTAATGTATCTCCTTAACTACAACAGGTTCCAAAATCAATATGACCTCTTAAATAAAGAATCCAGGCTATTTGTTATTCACTGCAGAAATTCATATTACTGAAAAGTGTCTGTGATCAGCTAGGAGAGACTTCTAAAAATACTAGTTTTGCAGCTATAACTTTATCCAAAATCTTTGTCTTTTAGGTGATTCTCCCAAGAATCTGTTCTTTTGCCATTGCAAAAGTTTATTTTCACTTTCAGCTGCCAATAACTCAAATAGAGCAATAACAGGAATGGGATATCATTGCTGTGGACCAGGTGTTGAAAAGGAAATAATTCTTTTTTTTCAGTAAAATGATCTTACCTATGATTATCATTGCTGACAGCCTTTCAAATAGGTCTCTTTTTGTTCATAGGCAACTGCTCTGAGACTGCAAAGACAAAAATGGACCTAACTGTGAGTAATTTTCTGCATTTCATCTTTAGACAGTTGCAGAAAATCCATGGAATTTTAACAGGAAGTCTTTAAAGATATTTTTATCTTTATCTTTCTTTATCTTTATTTATCTTTAAAAATAATAATTAAAATGTCAAATGATAAGTTTACATGTTTTCCCTAAAATTTGAAGGTCAAAGAAACAACACTTAGTAAGGAAAAAGAACCTTAGAACATTGAAGACTATCAATTTAAAATTCAAAAAGGTGACTTTTTAGACTATTTTCATTAGAAATAAAGCATTTTATTTCTATTTAGTTATAAAAATTAATAAGGAATATTATTAAATATGAGGCAGAAATTCTTTAACTGAGGAGTTAATTTTTGCTTGAAAAAGAATATTTGCTTATAACTGAATCTGAATACTTGGTTCACTTACTCAGAGGTGAAATGGTCAAACCACAGTGGAAAATGCAGCTTTTACTCCAAAAGAACAGTAACCCACTACAGCTCAGACCATGTCAGGTGGATTCAGAGAGTTTTTAACAAAGAAAAGGGAAAAAAATATTCAATCTGCTCATTGCCATGGTCTTTAGTTCCCTCCAACAATTTGTGCTACTTGCTTATGCAACAGTACAGAATAATCACTGTAACCATCATAAAAAAAAAACAAACATTTTCTTTCTTGATGAAATAAAATATTATCATTCCGATTTCTTAAAAATTGTTCAAAATACCATCTGGGAATCTTATCAAGGTATACAATTCTGGACTGCAAAAGACAAAGATGGGTTTGTTCCTCTTCAAACCTGTGTGCATCAGCAGTGAAGCTCAAAAATTTGTATTCCCCAGTCACTCAGCAGGAATTGTGCCATTGTAGAAAATTGTTGAACCATGATCATAAAAGTAAATATTGGAAAGTGATGATTTTGCTTCCCTACTGTGTTGGGATTCTTGAAGGCTCTGATCTCATCCCTTCATCAAAATGTGAATGTGAGATTTTAATAAGAATTCCATCCTCTGCATAAAGATTGCACAATTTTGCATAAAAATATTCAACTGACCATTTCACCTATTTAGTTTAGTTTGTATCTTTATGTACTTTGATGCTTTTGGGTTTGCTGTTTAACTGGATTTTAATACATACATAATAAAAGGTATTGATTACAATGAGAGAGAAAATTGCTTTGCAAGTCAAGTATTCCTAATTCTCTTCTCCCAAGAGATAAACACCCATCTGTTACTACATGAAAAAAGGAGGCAATTACAGAGTTAATGCTCTGAAAAACTTGTTAGTTTGTTGTACCATTAAAGGTGGTTGTAAAAAAGTATAAAAAAAGTGTTGTGTGCAAACGATAATGTGGTTCTGATGATGAGCAATGATAAATGATAAGCACTTGGTGTAATTTACATTTTAAGTATATAGAGTAGCAAAACCCATCCCTCGGAGTCACACATGGAGCAGATCATTTCACATGTGGTGAATGTGCTTCCTCCTACAGCTGTACAATTAAAATCTCCTGAGGTTGTTAAGGTAAAATCTTCCCAGGCATTCCCTGTAGAGACAAATCCTGAGCTTGCTTTGAGCTGTTGGTCTTACACTTGCTGAATCAGGATTTCACATCATTTTGTGTCGTTTCCCTGTTTTCTTGGGCTTTTTCCATGGAGTTCAGTTGGCCCTGGAGCCACGGTTGTGCTGCTGAGAAAAGCAGTGAAGCTTCTCCTGGGTGCGTTTGGTGTTCATTCCCTTCTGCTGCTCAGAGCCGCTCTGAGCTGCAGCTCCTGCACAGGGGATGGCTTTCCCACCTGAGCAGGAGAAACTCTTCCTCCAGGAGCTGAAGAGAATTAAAATGCCAGATGTCAAATTGAGTCTGTGCTGGAAGCTTTGTCTCTCTTGCCTTACAGACCTGCTGGGTTTGCTTGAGTCAAAAATCAGAAGCAAAGACCAGCTTAGAAGAATCACAGTTTGTCAGGGACACAAAACCAGCTACAATTAAGATAATTGCTTTCTGGTTATAGGATATTATTCCATAAACAACTGTTTATATAATATATAAATAATAAAACAATACTGGAATAGCCCTGACTGGTTCACCTAGTTAGTGGGAAAAGAAGACCAAAGAAATTTGAGTTTGCTGGTAAAAATGCACCCAAATGCTGTTTGCAATCAGCATTCCTCCACAAGGACCCAGGGACTCTAGCAGTAAAGACAGAGTCTGTGGCTAAAGCAAAGAGTAAAAGTTAATTTTCTTCATCCAGTAGAGCTGGTGATAGGCTTAAAGAAATGAGTATTTGAAGGTTCACCTCAGAAGGAATCACTCCTGTGATAGCTGCAGGACTGTGCCATGGAGTGGAATTTGTGTGGCCATTTCCAGGCTGAATTCCATCCTTGCCAAACTTGTGTTGCTGCTGCTGATTAGAGACAGAAAACCTCTTCAGAGAAGAACTGAGCATCATATGGTAAAGACTAGGCATCAATTTTTATTTTTAGCTCCTTTTTAGCCAGTTATGTAAATGATGAAGAGCTTAACTCTCCTGTATGATCAGCTTTCATTATGCAGAGCAGTTGCATTTTGCCCTCATTTTAAATTAAGTTGCTAATGTGTTTATGACATTGATAATGGGTTACTTCACTAAATGCATCATTATGAATCTGTGTAACATTCTTCTGTTTGGAGTCACACAAAGCAAATTCCTGACAGGAAGGTTATAAACAGGCTCAATTACTGGCAGCCTCTCTTTACAAATGAGCAAGTTACTGTTTTGGAAGAGCAGAATTTGTGCCAGAAAAACAGATTTTGATAACTGAGCCTGTCAGGAGCACACTGAAGGTCAGCATATCTGTGGATGAGACCTACTGTAGAGCAAACAATTTACTGGATGATTCAGCAACATTTCTAGAGGAGTACATCATTCATCATTGTTAGAACAACTGAGAGGCAAAAATGTGATTAATTTCTTTCTTCTGTTCTCAAGTTTGGGAAGCATACATCAATTTCTGGGTTCATCAGATAACTCATTTCTGAAATAGATCCGAAGCCAAAAGATCCAAAGCATTTAATAGGAGTGTAATTTTAAAGTTGTCTGCCAATTTAGGGTGTGGGTGATTCCTGTGGTCATTGATTCTGTCATGTAAATCCATGGGCACCTGTGCCAGGTGTAAGCTTTGCTAAGCAGACAGGGAAATGTGTCCCATCCCACATCAACCCATTTCTGACAGTGACATAAAATAAATGTAGTGCTGGAACATTCCAGGTGCCAGCATTATGGATATATTATTATTTGTAGTAGTAATAATAATAATTATAATAATGATGATAATAATAATAATTTTAAAATAAACCATAAAAATTCAAAATAATAAAAAGTAAAAACTAAAATAAAATAAAAGTAAAATAAAAATAATAGCAATAAAATGAAAAAAATTTTAAAAAATTTTTAAAAATTAAACAAATTTTAAAAATAAACTAAAAAGAAAAAGAAAAATAATAAAAATTAAAATTAAAATAAAAAGAAGGAGAAGAAAACAAAAAGAAGAATAGGAAGCAGAGGAAAAGAAGCAGAAGCAGAAGAAGAAGAAGAAGAAAAAGAAGAAGAAGAAGAATAAAAGGAAGAAGAAGGAGGAGGAGAAAAAGAAGGAGGAGAGGAAGGAGAAGAAGAAGAAGAAGAATAGGAAGACAAGCTGGCATTCCTGTGTCTTCTGCCTCTCAAATGCTCAATTGGCAATATTTTGCTTTTCCAAAGGAATTTCCCCTTTATTATCAGTGTTTTCCCCTACATTTTCATTTCCCTTTCTTACTCCCATCAGGCAAGGTGCTTTGTCAGATTCCTGTCACAAAATGGGAGCTGAGCTCCAGAGAGCATCCCCAGAGTTGTACCAGTGCTCTCCATTAGTTATTAATTCCTTGCTTCTGTCACATCAGTGTCTAGATGAACAGTTCAGTTTTTATTTCCTTCTTTCCTTAATGCACTCTGTGACTTTGGAACTTCAGATTTTGAGAGTGGGAAGGTCTTAGTCTGTTTCTAAGAATTTCTTGCCATTTTTATTAGTGCTCCACAAAGTAGTTTTTATTATTTTCTTATAAAAGAAAGTAAGTTTTAACATCAGTTTTTTGGTTTATCATGAAAAGATAATTCTAAAATCTAGGAACTTGATCAAAAAGTAATTTTGTAATTGGGCTGCAGGGGAGATTAAAACTGAGATTTGCATTAGAGCTGACAATTTGGCGATCAGATTTGGTATAACAGAAAACATGACCTGAATACATCACAGAGAATTAAGAAACTATAAATTACCCTCTAATGTCCTTCATGTTTCTAAAAAAATTTCTATTATTTACAGTCATGTCCTTATGATTGTATATGTCCAGAGAAGTAGAAATTACACATACCTACCATATGGACTATTTCTTTAGAAAATGTCTCCCAAAGCAGAAATAAAAAATCAAAATGGTTTCAGAATGAAGAATGACCAAATGTAATCTTGGCTTTGAGATGTTACTTTTGGTTATTTGGAAATTTGGGTACTTTCCTGTAAGATCTACATGATTGGAAGAACTTTTTGATTAGTATACTTTCAATTGTTGGGTTTTTAAATGTGGTCTATCAATTTTCTTCATTTGCTGAGGTCTAGTAAAAATCTAGGTATTAAATCAACATATTTTCTGATCAAGAGAGACTGAAAAATTATCTTGGCACTCACTGCAGCTATTTAATTTTGAAATAACTCAGTGTCTGAGCTATTCTCTTACCTTTATGCACTGAGTCCCTAAATATAAAGTGCAGAAGCTGAAATGCAGAGTTAGGCATGTGCATAAATCCAAACCACTTCTCTTTGAGTATTTGTTTCTTAAATGAAAACTAAAAAACTTCAGGCAGAAAATTATGTTTAAATGAAGAGTACCTTTCATTTTGTACAGAGTGTATTTCAGAGGGGTGCTCAGTGTTCCACATCTAGTCAAACATCTTACAAAGCAGCTAGGAAACAAATTCTTTTAAGTACCACTAGATTGTAGGACAGCTGTTCAAGAACTTAAAATCTATTAAAAATTCAAATCTTTCCCGTGTGGGTGATAAACCAGCTGACAATTACATAAATACATCAGCACAGGCCATAAGCAATGACTCTTTGCCTCATTATTTACCTTTCATGTTGCACAAAATCTGTTACAGTTCCTATAATTCAGTTTAATTTCATCAAGAATAAAACTTTGTATTACCATATCTATCCTATTAAATATTTTACCCTGAAGGTTTACAAATCTCTCTGACTCGTGGCTGGTGTTTGGTTCTTCATGCATTGTCAGGTTTTAAGACAGGAAAAAGCCTACTACTTTTTTCAGCCTTTTTGTAATTAATGTAGGCTTGTGGTGAACGGTAAAAATGCCAAATTCACTGGGAATTTTTTGTTCCTGTTTAAATGAGTTGATTAATAGTGAACCATTCTTCAATCTTGTATAAATTCATCTTGGAAAAATGGGTTTCAGCATTTACTGTGCTTTTTAAATAACTGACTACAGCACAAGTTGATTTTCTATTTATTTATTACCTGCAAAGATTAAAGAAAGTGTCAAAAAGAACATGTAACACAAATATAAGCATTCTCACAGAAAATTCAATAGGGGAAACCAAACCCACAAAACCAACCCAAAGCAGAAATGGGAACTGTTCACATTGAGTTGTCTGTGTGTGCTGTACGCATGGGTAGGAATGAAATGTGCCTGTATTCTCCTCACAGGTAGGAATGATTATAAAAGTATAAAAGCCAAAGGAAAGGAAAATGGTTTTTCACTCTGAAATTGAGTATTTTTGGCAATTAGCTAAAGGTGTCATCAGTTGTAGCACATCAAGCAAACCTCTACCAGGAACTGTCCAAAGCAGGGAGGGATTCAGCAGTCAAAATATCCTGAAATACACATTTTGAAGAAGCACATATTGAAAACTGGCAGCCTGATCCTGATCTCGGCCTCAGGGCATTTCAAGCACAGGAGTTTTTAGGTCTCCTGGTTCAGTCACACCTGCTTTTTGTTTGTTGTTTTGCAGGCTCTGAGTGCTCAGCTCCTGGCTGAAAAACCACCTTGCTGTGGCCAGGATGTGATGGGAAGGGCCGAGCTCTTGGGCAAAGGAAGAGGGTGAAAAGTTCAGGTTAAGAGGGAAAATAATCCAGTATTTTTATATATTTTCAACTTTTCACTTCTCCTGTGCCAGACCTACTGTGTGAAGTCATCTCTGGATGCAGGTATTACACCCACCCAGCCTGAGAGCCTTGAGTCAAATATAAACATCAGAGTGCCACAGCTCCTTCCAGGACTGAGGTATTTAACAGAAATTTTTCCTTTTTTAATATTTTATTGCTCCTAAAGGGTTTCTTTTATTGATTTGATACATATATCTGTTCACATGGCACAAAAATTGGTGCATTTGGAACTGACTACAGCCTATAGAGTGACTTTTAATACATTTGTGTTGTTGGTTTGTTAGAAAAATCATTTGCTTTTGAGAATCTTGTAAGTATTTAGAATTATAAATAGAAAAAAGAGGATAAATTATTTTAAAATACAAATAGCAAACAACAATATAAAGACGAGATATTTAAGGAAGCAGAAGAGGTTATCACCCAAAAAAACTATTTTTGTTATTTTATTACTATTTTTGTTTGGCTGGTTTTAGTAATAGCACTTAACAGAAGGAAGAAGGAAAGATTGGATGCCTGAGTAGTATTAATACTAAAAATCAAGCTTGTAAATTATCCAAATAATTTTTAAAAATGCAATGCTTTCATCTGAATGTTGTCATAAATCCTGCTTTCTCTCTCCCTCTCTCTTGGTCTCCAAAGATTATTACAGGTAAACCTGAGGCTAAAAGTTATAAATCTGATGTATTTATGTATTCAGGTGCTTAGGGAGGGCCTTTGGAGGCTGGGGACATAAATCTGTCCCTCAGGTTCTGCCACACTGCTGCAGGGCTGGGTCTGCCCCAAGACATTGCTGGGAGCATTTCATGGCAGATCCAGAACTGCAGTTCTGATTTTTGGGCTCTCACCCCCCAGCACCATCCATTTCTCTTCCTGTGGAGGATATTTAGGTCATCTAATTTTCATTCACGTTTTATTTCTAAGCTGAAGCCTGCAAAGGTAATGGTGCATACCTCTAAATGGCATGTTAATGGGGAAATGAATTCACCTGGTAATTAAGGCACTGACATTTGTTGAGTGCAACTGGGTTTTTAGAAGGGCTCTGAAACCTGAAGGGGAAAAAACTCCCCAAACTTTCTCTCTATTTCCTTTTCTAGGACAAATATGTGCTTTGCAGCTCTTAAGTGGGATCAGCATCACTGAAAGTGTCTTCTACCAAAGCTCAGCTGTTAAAGCTGAAAGCAGAAATCCCCTGGGCAGAAGGGCTGTTCATCATTAATTGTGGTGTGTGAAATAGCTGGCTGATTTCTTCCTCTCACAACTTTTATTTGTTGTCTGTTCTGCCTGCTCCATTCAGGCCTGGATGGACATTTCCCAGACCTGTTGCTGGGTTTGTGCTCTATTACAGCCTGCAAGAGGATACAGCAAATTCCCCTAAGACTCCCAGTGGAGTTTTTCACTAGAAATGTTTTTAGAAATATCTATCTCAGGATGTTTTCATGCAATTGTCAAAGGCAGGAGAATTCTGAGTAAGATATTTGATAAGATTTTAAATTGAATTCTTTAAGATACCTTAATGAATTCCTCATGTTGCTAAGCACAATATCACAGGAAAAAATTGTGTTTCTCTGCTCCTGCTTCTCATTGGTGGTACCAAAACTTCAGTACATTTGTAAGCCCCTCTCTCACTTTCCTGAGCACACACCCTGAGTTTATGAATCTATTTATCAGTTTATTTTTAGCTCAGCTCCCTTTTACAAAGGAACTGACAGTTCTATCACACAAACTGCTTCTTCAAATCAGCTTTGTTTTTCAATCTGTGAGTGTTTTAGAAAGCCAAGTCTGAACCTTTCAGGTCTTTTTGTCTTTTCCCCCTTCTCCTGACAAAAGTGAGGCCAGGAAGGCCCTTTTGCCCATGGTACATTTTATTTCTCCAGGTGCTGTGCAGTCCAGGCTGCATCCTGTGACAAATTCCCTGTCATCCATTCAAGTGACAGCAGTCCTGGGGCTGGGGGTGCTTTGCAGCTTGACAAGGTGTGCATAAAAGTGTCTCTTCCATCACCAAGTCCATGAATATTATTATTTTTCAGTACAAAATATATACTTGAATGCTATTTCCAAAAGGCTTTTGAAATACAAGTGGTATTTGAGGAATTTGACAGCAGAGAATTTGCTTTTTATTGTGGGCAAAATAATATTTTTCTCTTCAGCAGCCATAAAACATGGGACACTGAGGAGCAGGGGTGTTGGTTACCTGATCTTGAAGTCAAATAATGTTGGTCTGGGATATTATTCTGCTTATTTTGCACCCTCTGAGGCCCTGAGTAGCTTCAGAAAAATTATATCCTTGAGATCAAAGGTTAACAGTGTTAATTCTGAAAGTGTAAGTCTTCATTGGAGAGATTTTGCTTTTGGTTTTTACCTCAGAGAAAAACTTGAATTCCTTTAAATAATGTAATACTAATTCTCTTTTATTCACAATGTTATTGCTTTATTTTACAAATATATTTCAGGATATTCACTGATCTAAGCCAGAAAAGGATATTTTAGAGATAGAAAAGGGAGCCATGATGAATTGAAGGGCATTTACTCTCACATATCTTTGATAATATTACCTTTTATCCTTTCTGCATTCATCTTTTATTCTCTGGTTCAACATGACTGGTAATGACGCAATTACCAGTGTAAAATGCAATACTTGAAAATATAGGGTTACAAAAATGGGTCCATTTAATGATTAGGTTAAAACTGATATAAAAAAAAAAAAAATCAGTGTTTTAATATCCTGTAAGAGCAATTAAAATCTGTATTAACATTAGCCCTGGTAGAAAGAGTTTCAGAATTATTTCTCATCCACATTAATGAGCCTTTATTATAGAAACCCTGAGGTATTTTATATCTCACATGGAAGAATATAATTAGACACAAATTGATAGGCCTGTGCCTGGTACAAAATTAGAATTTATAGCAGCTGATGGTGAACCTGTTGTCTGCCTAGTTTTACCCCTAGCAAATGCATCTGCAGGCAGTGGAACTAATCCCCCAGAATAATCTGTAACCAATCTGCACGACAGCTCCCATCTCCTGGCACACAAACCACCCAGAGCCAGGCAGGTGCAATCCTTTCCCAGTTTTCCTAAACACTATTGAACACCTAATGACCTTGACAAAATGATCTGAATTAGGGCTGGGAGGGCTCATCTCCATCTCAGTGATGACTCCGTGGAGCAAAGCAAGATTTCAGTAATGAAGGCCCATAAAAACCATTTCAGTGTGTTTTCCTAGCTCCCCTATTGCCCTCCATATTCTTTTTAATTGTGTTTAACAGCAGTTAAGTAATTTTGTGCTTATTATGGTGCAGGATTCAATTCAGCTTCCTTCCTGAGAATAAAAATAGTAGGAGGCAATAATGCATTGTCTCACTTGTAGCTGAGTTATAGATAGAAGCAGAATTATGAATCTACTAAAATAAAGTTCTTGAAGTGTCTAGAAAATACAAATTGCCTTTAGCTAAAAGGTCTAAAAGTACTCACAAGAGTTTATTTTGGGAGCTGCATGGTACAACTGGCAGGAAGCACTGGATGATGGCAGATACAAATCTCAGCCTCTTCCTGAAACAATGCTTTGTGGGGAAATTTTTCATGCCTGCCTTGAAAATATAACCCAAGAGTGACGGTGCTTCAGAGCTCATTAACTTCTGTGATGCTCTGAGAACAGAAGAATGAGTGTGGGTAAAATGTTGTGTACAAAAACGGCCTCTGCTGCTTTTTTCATCCTCTTTCTAAACTGTCAAGTCGTGGTCAAGATGTAAACATTATGTTTGATATATGAATATTCTCCCTGGAAAAAAATCTGAGTGCTTGGACCTGAATGTTGAATTAATGTTAAGTATATAAGGCACAGGATCAGGAACTCGGCAGAAATTGCCTATTGAAAACTCTGCCTTCAGAAGCAAAAAACAAATAAAATGGATAAAATTCCATTCAGCTGAAATCTCCCTTGCTTAGGTTTGAGGCGCTGTTTCTTGCTTATTGTCTCCTTGACAGCACTATTAGCAAAAAAAAACACCTTTCTGACCCTCCTGGAATGAATCTGCCATCCCAGCAGAGGCTCCAGAGGGGGCCCAGATGCGGCTGCAGGCAGAGTGGGGCTGCTGCTCTGCTCGGAGAAGGTCAGGAGAGAAATAATGCTGAGTGTCAGCTGCAAACACCTCCAGTGAGCCTGGCAAGCCCCTCGGATCAGCTTCCTCTTTGTTCTGTCAGGTGTTATCTGCAGGTTAGGGGGGAGATGGCACATTACAGCTGTTGGACAGATGGGCAAATTAAGGGTGATATTTCTGTGTGCTGCAGGGCTGTGCAGGCTGCCTCAGCCTTTCCTGGATGTTTAAATGTGCTTTTCATTACAGTTCCTCATAAAAATCTTCATTTTTTTTTTTGCCTAAAACACATTTTTCCTTACCTTAGAGCATCACAAACCTTTCTCCTTTCACAAGCATTTCAAAGGAGGTCGTTCAGTGTCATCTCTAAGTGGGAAGGCCTGAGAACAGCAGTGTTTATTTGGAAATCAGGATTCCTGAAACCTCCTCTGGCTTCTTTGCCTTTCTCTTGAGACACAAGCACACAACACTCTGAGATTTGAGGTCCTGCTAGGAGGAAAGTGGCATTTTAATGGCATTAAGTGCTTCTCTGTTAGCAAGTCAGTGGTGAGTCCCCATTAATTTAAAAAAAAAAGTGAATTTACAGGCTAACATTATATATGTATTTCAAACTCTCAGACTTCTTTTTTCTTCTGTTTGACCTGGTTAAGGCAGAATTCATATTTGACAGTAATCATAGGAGATCAGGTTGTCAAACCTCTGGCATTACATTTCAGTTTGTGCTTAGACAATTAAATATACATTTTTCCATTTATTTTGATTGTAATTTATTTTTATGCCAAAAACGAGGGAAATTTGGATATATGAAACAGCAAATTTCCAAGTTTCCTAGAAGCATAAGAGTTTAAATGTAGATTTTACATTTTTTTCAACTTTTTTCCTATGGGGGAACAGCAGGTTCAAATCAGTCATTTGCACTGAGCCCTAGATCTCAAACAATAAAGTTCTCTTTGCCCCAGAAAATGAGGGGGATTTAACATCCTGATACAAATTCTGGGACCTAATCCCAGGAATATTTCAGAGTAACAATGATATTTAAACCATACATTCAAGCAAGTACTTGCTCTTGATCACTCTCTAAAAGCCAAAAATTGAAAAGTTTAGTGCCAAGGTAGCTCACAGGGACTATTGTGAGTTTTCTTGTTGGTATTGCTGTTCCCTGGGATTTTTGGAGATGAAAAATTAAACATACACAATAATCTTCATAAGGTTTTCCATCCTGATTAGAGCTCTCCAAACAATGATGAAGGTGGATGGAGCATTCTGGTGTAAGCAGCTTTTGCCTGACCATTGCTAATCACAGAGTAATTCCTGTGCTGTAAGGAGTGAGAAGAATTAGCAGTGCTAGCAATTAATCCCTTCAGCACAGCTGATGAAACAAAGTGAAATATTTATGAGAGATAAAGTAGATTTCCTCTTGCAGTGTTTACCTTCATGTTTGCTTAAATAAACTCCTACTCCCTTAAGACACGGTGACATTTCTGACTAAACTGAGGCTATTGATCATGGAATTAAAGTTTATATCATGTCCAAATATTTTAAGTTAGAATGGATTTCAATATTAAGTACAATTTAAGTCCAATAAGTAGATTACAAATATGGTTGTTTTTAATAAATCATCTAACACTAACAGCTAGATTTAGCTAATATTTTTTTAATTTATCAGAAGATCTCTTTTGCTTAGCTTCTTTAATGACTGCTATCTTCATTTATCAAACAGAAAGAAGATCAAAAATCACAAAATAAATCTGTCTTGTACTTCCAGTACTCAGTACCTCATGATCATATCTGATGGGTCCATACCATGGAAAATTGCACAAAATTTAAATGGTTTCTTATTTATAAAATGTCTTTTTTTTTCTGGTTTGGATTCCACATAATTTAATTTGAATTCCTATTGTAGCAATAACAGGCATACTAGGCATAGGAAAAGTTAACTTATTTTTTCTTTCAGCTTCTGAAATATCATATTCTAGTTATTATTTGAATATTTACGAGCCCTAAATCATGAGACTTAAACTGACCCCAGAACTTTTCATGGGAACTTTAGATCAAGTTCCCATTGATAATGCTAACAGCTTTAATGCTGTAATGCAAGCATTCTGTGTGGTCTGTGTTGGCTTTCCTCCACATGAAATTTCAAGACACTCCAATGCTCTAAAATCAACATGGCACATGTTGAATGCATTGGAAAGAAGTCAAGAGACAAGCCTGAAGATGAGAAGAAATTGCTGAGCAGGTGTGCTGCCCAGGCCTTAGGGAGGCTGGCTTTTCTCTCACGTGTCTGTGTCACTCAAAACTCCAAATATCCCAGTCAAAATTCCTTGGTAGCCAGCTTGGGAAATGGTGAATAAAGAAAAGGCTCAGCTGGGAAGGTTTGGGGTCTCAGGGAGCAGAAAGGAAATGGTTCAGATCCCAGCAAGCAGCTCCAAGGCCTGGATTGGATTTGTCTCGTGCTCATCAAGTCTCACATTCCTTCCTAAAGGCTGGCTAAGGTTTCTTTCCTTGCTTTCAGTTCTTCAGCATCTCTTCCACAGCAGGAATTTCCTCGCAGCCCTCTCACAGTGAGGTGTGGCCTCTCAGCAGCTCCTTCCAGCCAGAATCTCCATCTCTTCCCACCTGGTGCCACAGAGGGACAGGAAAACAACTAAACAGGGGTAACAAACTCAGGAAACTTAAATTCACTACCAAAACCAACGGCCAAAACTAACAAATAACCCCATGATTGTGGGGTGGGTGGGCTGAGGGTGCCCCTGCCACTCTGGCACAAGCACAATATCAGCTTTCAGACCAATCATTTCAGCTATGCAGTGCCACCAGGATGGATTTGACAGCTGGATTTAAACCAAGATCCCACCAGACTGGCAATTTCTATTCCTTTCAACACTTCTGTGTTCCAGAAGGGACCAAAATGTTTCAGTGATCTGGTACCTAGCAAACAGCCACGGTGCTTGTAAAACCACTTTTATAACAAAATTGATGTATTTCTCAATCCTGGCTCTCAGGGTAAGTACTTAGTACTTAATAAATCATTTCAGGTCATGTGTAGGTATGAGGGATGATATCCCCTGCTGATTTTAGTTAATAATTGTATACAGAATTATCTAAGCTAGGGAATGCTTTGGTGGAAATTTTGGAGAAAAAGGAGCAGGTATTTTGGTAGGGAACAGTTCTAGACATAGACAGGGCTGTGGCCTTCCAGAGTGTTCCACAAGGCACATTGCTGACTCTAGAGAAAATGCAGAATAGCAGTTTCTCCTAACATCTCCCTTTCCCTTTCATCCTCTTATGATGTGCCACTGCATTTCAAGTCCTTTCATAAGAAAAGTGAAAGGCAGAGTTGTTGCAAAGGGGTTGGAAGGTGCACTGGTCTCTGTCTGTGGTGATCAGGGCACCCAAAGGTGCTCAGAGCTCCATTTTGAATTTTGGAATAGAGAAATGGGATTGCATTTTTAGAAGTAAGTGCCTTGACTCTCTCCAATCCTCATTAATTGCTGGTAGGTGCTGATAATCCAGCTTCAGGGTTTGCACAAAGGATTTTTGTCAAAATAGGACACGTAGCCCCCAGAGAGAAGCATCTTTGTACAGATGATGTTTTGCAAAGTTCTGTATGCAAATCCATACAAGAATTTTAACCCAAAGAGGCACATTAGGACTGTAATTATGCAGAGTCAGTTAAAAAATACCTAATTTCTTGATAGCTCCAGAACAGCAAAACAAGCTTTGCCCCTAAAGCAACAAGGGAATTAATTGGAGGAATTCTCAGTAATTTGCTTATCACTCAATGAGTTCAGATACCTGGACCCAGTTCAAGTTAATTCAGTCATGGCTGTGGGAAAAATGCCTATTTATTACTCTCTCCCTATAGCTTTTGTGTGAAATGGGTTTTTTCTTTCTTTCCACCTTATTAAAAGTCTTTCATCTCCTAAAATCAATGAAGCTCTCACCTGGGAATTGTTTGGCTTAAGTCAGGGTTTCTTTATAAATTTTGCACACAGTCTTTTGTGTGTTTCCTTCTTAAAATTCATTTCATTTGCTTTGTTCAGATAATATTTTACTCTTCAATTTTTTTACCTGTTCAACAGATGGACAACCAGATTTATCTGTGAACGTGAATAAACAGCCCTCTGCACACAACCAAAAAGCTGACCTGGGCAAATAATGTATAATCTTGCCCTTTCTGCCTATCAAATATCTGTTTTTTTTCTATTTTCCCATTGTTCTCACTGAAAAATTCTCAGGATGGAGGATGGATGTCATGGCTGGCCAGTACACATAGGTGGATTTAAGATCTACTTGTCTTCTTTCTTTCACTGCAAAAATTAATTCATAGCTCCTTCTCTTTGTAGTCACTGATTTCTATAAAACTTCCAGGACCTTTTGTCTTTGAGATGTCTTCTCTTCCAGCTTTTAATGTTGTTGACATTGGTGAATAATTTCATAATTATTTTGAGTATAGATCTGATAAAAACACTTATCCTGTTTTCTTAGAGAGATAAGATAAAAATATTAAACAAATACAGCAAGAAGCACTTCTTTTTTCCCAGTCTATTGTATTTTATGCATACTGGCTCTCCAAAGAACAACTGAATTAACATATTGAGTGTAAAGCTCAAGAAAAACAGAAGCAATAAAAAAGCTGAGAGCAAAGCCTTTGTTGATGAAAGAAAAGAAGAAAGGTGTTTATAATATTTAAGAAAATTTTGGAGACATAAAAGAAGTCCATGCAGAGGACAGTAATTAAGTCAGTTACTAATGAACATCTAATTAAATATTTAGAGATGGGTGGAGAATGTCTTGTGTTTGGGGAAGCAAAACAGGGGATGGAGAGGGAATGAAAAAGGGAGCTGGGCCACAAAATCAGCGGAGAAAGAGAAACAACAGATAATGAAAGGAAGTTAAATAATGGTTTGGAAAGAAGAAAAACAAAAGTAGATAATCAATAACACAAAAGTGTTTAGCAAAGCCTGTACATTTCAGGCATTTTTCTCCCTTTTTTGTTTGTTTTAAAATCTTTCTAGATGTGTTTGTGCTGTGCTTGAAACCCTTATGCATCAAGACATTTTGTTTTCCCAGAGCCTCGGGATGTCCTCTTTAATTCTGGTTAGTGGTTATTAACACTGACACCATTGTCATGCTAATTGAAAAGTCAAATTTTAAGCCTGAGTACTTAAAGAACCTTTGGCACTTTTGTACCTAATTCTCAAAAAAAATTGCTTAAGAAAACCAACAGTGTTGAAAGCACTTTCATATTAAAAATGATTAGAGTAAAATAAGTTGCTGTCTCTACTGAATTGAGCTTTGTTGTTTCTGGTGAGCTTTGCTGTGGCTGTTTGTAGAAAGCTGTTCTTTCAATATAAAGTACACAAGTAAACATTGAGGAGAAACAGTGGCTTAAACACGAGGTGAGTTAAACAAGGGCAGGGCTGACTTTGCCTCTGTGCAGAGGGAAAAAGCCCTGATGTCTTCCCCAGGATTTGACAGTGACATGCTGTTAGGTATTAGTGAAATCACTGGGGGGAAAACATGTTTGCGTCCCATTAGCATCAAAGGCAAAGCCATGGTGTCCTCACTTCCCCTCTGCTGGGCCCTACCTACAGTGGCTCTTTAGAACTCTGAATTATTGAAGGTACAGAGCAACAATTCTGTGTGAAGCCATAAAGCACAGCCAAAATGCCTCGGGGGATAGAAATAAGATAAGTGGCTTTTTGAAGCTCAGAGCTTGAATTCCTGAAGCCAAGACAACCTTACCTGATGCCACGTAGAGCAGGATCCTGGATCAGGAGGGTTGAGGATGTTTGGAGACACCTGAGTGTCCCCTCTGCACTGTTAGAGTCAATTCCTCTTCCCCTGCTTTTATTATCAGATAATTCTGTCCATGGCAAGAAAAAGAGAGAAGAGCCTGCAGACCTGAGCTGCACACCAGAGCTGTGAGGGCAGCAAAGCAGATTCTGTCCTTAGGGCTGGGACAAAGAGTGGGAGACACTGAATCTTTTTGGGATTCCTGAGGGCAGTGCCCTGAATTCATTGAAACCTTTCCCATCCAGCCTCACAGTGCTCATTGTCAACCAAGTGTGTGTCTAACACTAATGAAAATTTCTTCCCAATTCTTTCCCAATTTCTCACCTTTCACTGCTGCTACTCTCCCACTGCCTTTAAAATGCCACAAATCCAGCAGGCTGCAGCTCTTTTGTAGTTCCTTTCTGTTTGGTAATGCAGAGTTCCTTTACCTTTTTATTTCTCATAAATGTTATATTTGCTTCTATTTTCATTCTGCTGTAATCTGGATTTTACAGTGAATATAAAAGCCTCGTGGAGTTCCATGAACACTTCCAGACAGCTTGTGGCTTTTTTTGTTGGCAGAATGTGTGCTTATTACAAATGGGGATGTTCTAGGACCTCATTAATGATCAGTGAATACAAACTGAGAAAAACTCTTTTTTTCCCCTTACTAAACCCCTCAGCATATGAGATTTGCCTTTAGAGATTTTGATGGAGTGGATATTTTAGGGTTTATATATATATATATATATATATATATATATATATATAATTTTTGTATTCAAATAAGTAAAAGCCCTGAAAGGAGAAATCATGTGTGAAGCAGAGAAAGGAGAATGGTTAATGAGAGAAAGGAGCAGGCACAAGGCAGCAGTGAGCAGAATAAGTGGATTTCTGTCAGAGGTTTTACAAGCACTGAGTTTCTGTGAGCAACCAGTGATTCTTATTGCAGTGGAGCTGATATACTGTCTGTTGTCATTATTAATAAAGAGAGTTATAAATTACTTGCCTGAAATACAGATCCTGTACTCCTAGAGTCAATGGGAGCACATGTCAATTCCTTAACACACCACAGTGAATAGTTCTGGGTCCACAATGCAGAAAAGTTAATTTTTCTCCTGTTATTTTTGGAGAAAGACTGTGTGTACCCTATATGTCATTTAAACATTTTATGTCTTTAATTTGTCATACTCTGGTGCAGAGATAGGGTCAAAGAGGACATTTCACTTACTCTTCCTGCTGGTGTTCTTCCAGACACTCAGTAGAACAGCAGAATTTCATAGTTTGTATTAATTATGGGTCCAGTTAGGCTGCTATTACCACTGTGACATTCAAATAATATTTAAAATTATTACATCAATGTTATTTATAAGGTCAGGCATGTCACAGTTCTATTTTTATTAAAATTAAAGACACCACTGCTGTAGGGTAATAAGCCTTTAGATTGCTTATTGTCATTTAAGGGCACACATAATTGTGGTCTATGGTACTTCAACTGGAAATATTATCTTCATGTTTGGATTAGGAAAATGCTTTCTGATTACTACAAATATTTCCAAATCTATAATTCTTCACCATTAGCTGGAGATGTTTGGGTTTGCCTTGTTAGGTATCAATTGCACAGCTCGTCTGTCTGTTGGTGCCAAGAGCTGCACTTTTGGAACATCTTTTATTCAATTTTCTTCTGACATATAATTATAGTAAATAATTTTTAGAAGCTTATAATCACAGATTGTGTTCGTGACAAAAATGGCAATCTTGTTTTCTATTCCTTCATTTCCAAGAGCTGCTAATTCTGCTACAAACTTGTTTAGATATCACTTTTGCTCCTGAAGGAGCTTTGTGTAACTGCACTGTTTCATCCAGTTGTGGGAAGAACTGATCATTGTACTACATAAAAATCAGTTTGGAAGTTCTGTCAGTTCTCATGGACTGACCAAATTGTACATACAGAGGATGAATATACAAAAAAAATTACAAAATTTTACTGATTCCACTGTTGCTAAACAAATGAATAATTTATTCCTTTAATTTTATCAAGAAAATTGATACGTTTGTACTGATTAAAACCAAACAGCATGGCTGTGAATACATGAATTTTCCACTTTTTACTAAGAGGATAATCCAGCTCAATTCAGGGGTTCAAGTTTAGGATTTCAAGGCTAAGAAATGCATTTTAAGTTATTTACAAAGGGTGTAAAAGCAGCTGAAAACAAAATTCAGTGACGTCTCAGAGCAGAGCTGGGCTTGAAAGCTCCTGTTTCCTCCAAGAATAGGATCACTGATAAATGAGGGGTTGGCTCCTTATTGCAGCTCAAGTATGAGGTCATGGTGACTCTTGGGTCACCCAGGGCACAGAGAAATTTCCCTTTATCTTTAATATCCAACTGTGAAACAGTTGCTGGAATTGAGTTTAAGACAGATGGGCCACTGAGGAGAGAGGATGTGGAAACAGATATTCCTGAAAAATGCAGCCTAGGCTTCACTAATGCTGTCATCTGGGCTCTGCCATAAATTCAAACTAGATTTTTTTGTATATTTGCTTTTACCTTTTGCTCCATATTTTCCAATTTCAATTCATTTAGTGGGCTGACATTAGAGTAGTTTATTCTTAATCACTTTGTTTTGTTCCCATCACAGGTGTGTGCTGCTTTTCAGTGTGGTTGCTGATTTACAAGCACTAAGCAAGTTTTCAACTGAAAAAAAAAAGAAAAAGAAAAGCCCCAAACCACACCAAATTACTTTTCAACAATATGTTGCTTTTCTACATCTTCTAATTTAATGTTTGAGCAAAGTTGCAATCAGAAAATGGAATTACTATCCTGAACTGAGAAAGATAAAATCAATACTTGTAACACTTATTGCTAACCATGTAGTGCTTATAGATTTAAATATAGAAACAGTTTATTCTGTGGTATTTACCAGTGTCAGAGCCAAGAGACTTCCACAAGCAGGAAAACAGTGGGTGACTGACAATAAAACCACAGATACCTGATGCTTTGTAATATTGTGGATGTGGTTGAACAAGGAATTTAATTGTAAAATACAGAAATAAAAGCGTAAGTACAAATAAAAATAAAAAGCTCCTTCTAATTTTTCTGTGCTTGCTTCCCTAATGGAGCTTTAACCTATAAACACTGAACTCAGTCACTGTAGCTCAAGGTATACAACTGTTGTTCAAACTTTTATATGGCTTTATGCAATAATAACATGAAGAGCATTTCCTGGGTAGAGCAGAGGCTCAGTCTGGAATATGTGTAAACCCAAATGCATTTTGCTAAAAATGAGCTTGCTTGATTTTTAAAAGCATATGGTTAAAAAGCAGCTATTGCATCCTGCATTGCATAAAAATGCAAATATGAAGTGCTGGATACAGTAGGTAAAATCCTGGCAGAGCTTTCACTGACTTCATCAGTTTTGATGTTGAGAATTTTGTTAGGGGCTCTAATCGGATGATTCACATTATTGCTCAGTGTAGCAATAACACAGAGTGCAGGAGATAACCAAATCTGGCATAGATGCAAGCTATATTTACTGCTGCTATGTCTCTGCTTTTAGCACTTTGCTGTAATGGCTTGATCATTAGGTCATAATGATTGGAATTAAAAAAATCCCTGTAAACAGCTTTATGTGCAGCTTTCAGTACAACTTCAGTGACAGTGCCAAACTCGAGGGGTTTGTCACGGACAGGAGAAAACTTCCTGTGAACGGTTATGAGTTTTGCAGATAAAACGACAATTTAACTCTGCTTCTGTCTCTCCAAATTCTTTTCCTGCAGAAGGAATCAGCCTGAAAATCCAGGGAAGGTGGTGTGGGCTCTCTGCTGGATCCATCAGCGCCAGTCAGGCAGCACTGCCCACCTGGGCTCCCGAGGGAGCTCCCTGCTGCTCCTCTTCCAGGGGAAGCAGCCAATTAGAAGTAGATAAAAGGGAAAATTTTCCAGCAGGCAAGTATCACAAACCTGCCTAACCAGGAGGTAAGTCTTCAGAGAAGAAGAAAATTCCTCCTTCAATCTGAGAACACTTTTATCATGCTGTAGTGAAGCTCTCCTAGGACTGGGCACGGGCTGGAGCAGTGTTTGATAGCAGTACATCACCACAGGAACCTGGATATCGGTCTTAATCACAAAAGATTCATGTTTTCGACTACTGTCCAATCTATTCAGTGAAATACTTGCCCACTGATTCCTCTTTTGTAGTTCACTGATATTTTTTAAGAGGGAAAAACACAGATGTAGGAAAAAGAAATTAATATTTGGAACATGAACACTTTTGATAAGAGAAGTGAATAAATAGCTAGTTCCTGGAGTTTTTTCAGAAAAAACAAATTAACTGAAGGCAAATACATTACAAATTGTACCAAGGGTGCAAATACCAAGAGAGCTAAAATGAAATTCCACATGAGGAGCAAAAGAAGCAAGCTTCATTGAAACAAAAAATGTCTTATCTGCTGTAGATAGACATCTAATCTGCAAAATGCTGCTCGTGGTCCAGGGCCTCCTGGCAGCTGCAGGTGGATTGTTGTTTGAGAGGAGCAGATAAGCATCTCTGCTTTTATCTGGGGGCTGCAGAGCTGCCCCAGAGCCAGGCTGGGAGTTTGCAGAGCACGAGTGAACTTTCCAGTGGCACGATCAGCTTGAAAGCAGCTCGTGTTACCTTTGATATTTCTCTGTGTGGTGTTTGTGCAGAGCCATGGAGCAGCAGATGCGCGTTTTGTTTTCTAGCGGTTCTTTCATTATTATTCAGCTAAGCAATGCACACAGTGCAGACAGGTTGAGATTATACCCCTAATGACAGCAAAACCACCAAAAATTGGTCTCAGATAGTTTCAAATCAAGTTTTCAGACTATTTAAATGAATAGGCATGATGTATTGTCAAGCAAAGCCATCAGCGTGAATAGATAAATTCAAAATGGAAATTCATTCTTATTTATGTTGATTTTAGTGTTTGATTAAGAATGTATGTAAAAAAAGGATATTCACCTTAAACAGACTGATTTTGTCATTATTAATTTAAAAAAATAGTAGAATAAAATATTTAGTTGATATTGGGTAGAATTTTGTATACAAGAAAATAAAGACCAACATTAAATACAACCTGAGGCATTGAGCAGTGCATAAATATATACAAATGTCTTTGTTCCTATGGGAATCAGTAAATTGATCTCTGGTGTTTGATATTTCTTAGAGTTCATATTTTAGACATAAGAAAAAATAATCCTAAGAATACCTAGAAATAGTAAAGCCATAAAATACACAAGTTAAATGAGAAAATTAATATATTCCTGGATGAGTCTTTGAAATGGGAGTTAAGAATAGTGTAACATTTGACATTAAAATTGCATGATGAATTAGGTTAATTAACTGGAAAAGTTAATAATCTCCAGAGCCCTATAGCTTTTGGAAAGGAAGATGACAAAGAGTATCTCAAAAACAGTAAAATTCCTTATTCATTCAGATGTGTCATTGCAGTCATGGAGGGATCTGTGGCTGGGCTGGTTTTCCAACACTGCTACTACTACTACTACTACTACTACTATTATTATTATTATTATTATTATTATTATTATTATTATTATTATTATTATTATTATTATTATTATTATTATTATTATTATTATTATTATTATTGAAACCTCTCACCTACTTGTCAATTCAGATTTTTACATGCAACAGGTGCATCTGGGATTGGTCTCATGTGGATGTTTGGAATTAATGGCCAATCACAGTCAGCTGGCTCGGACTCTCTGTCTGAGACACAAACCTTTGTTATTCATTCCTTTCTATCCTTAGCTTAGCTAGCCTTCTGAAATGAAACCTTTTCTTCTATTCTTTTAGTATAGTTTTGATGTAATATATATCATAAAATAATAAATCAAGCCTTTTGAAACATGGAGTCAGATCCTTGTCTCTTCCCTCATCCTCAGACCCCTGTGACCACCACCACAGTCACACAATCACAGAATCTCACAATCACAGAATCACACAATCTCACAGTCGCAGAATCACACAATTACACAGTCACACAATCACAGAATCACACAAACTCACAGTCACAGAATCACAGAATCACACAGTCACAGAATCACAGAAGCACACAATCACACAATTACACAGTCACACAATCACACAATAACACAGTCACACAATCTCAGAATCACAGAAACACACACTAACACAGTTGCAGAATCACACAATCACACACAACCACAGAGACACACAGTCACACAATCACACACAGTCACACAATCACAGAATTTGCTGAATTGGACAGGACCCATGAGGATCATCCAGTCCATCTCCTGTCTCCCTGCCCTGACACCCCAACAACCCCACCCTGGAGCTCTCTCCAGACTCTCCCATGGGCTGTGCCCATTCCCATTCCAGTGCCTCCACCCTCTGTGGAAGAACATTTTGCTAAAATCTGCCCTAAACCTGTCCTGACACAACTCCAGACCAACTGTGGGGCTGCTGGATCCCATTCTGGGTGACCAGAGCTCCTTTGGCCTCTTTCATTAATGGGAATTGAGTCAAATCTCCCTGAGCAAAGCAGCCCCGTCCTTGGCAGGCCATGGTTTGTCTCAGCTGTTATTGAATCCCTGGCCCTTGGCTAGAATAATTATCATCTCAGGATGATTTTTAACAAAAGGAAGAATCTAAGTACTATTACAGGAAATGTAATACATCAAGGGCCCTGTCTTGCTGAAACTGCAGAAGAAATTAGAAGCAGGTACTTTCCTGTGCTAATAAATACTGTAATTAAATAGAGTTTTTTAGTTGGGAATTTCAGAGTGGAAACTTTAAATTTATTTTGGGTTTATGTATGCTATGTGGGAAAAAAAAGAACACTAGTATGCATTGTGGTAGTCACATATTTTTACTTGTAAGGTTTTTTAAAAAATCATTGAGGTTTTATAGTGACATGAGTAATACCATTATAAACTTCTTTATGAAAACTAAGTACTTTTGAAAGAACAGAAGGGAGAATGCAAGCACGTATTAATATTGATGTTTTACTCAAATCTATTTTTGTTAGCAAGTCATAAGAAATGAATTGCTGTGAAACATTGGAAGTTCCAAACACTAGTGAGCAAGTTGGTTATTAATTGTATTTATTGGGGTGGAGAGATATTATGGGCAATAGAGAACAAAGGTTTTCATCCATAAAGAATGCATTGAGCTGCCTCCAGAGTGATTTAGTTAATTGATCTAAAAGAAGGTTGATTCATGATTAGCAAAAGGACAAATAAATCTCAATTTAAAGCTCTCAGAATGCATTCGCTCAATAAACTGCATCAAGAAGCACAACCAAAACACCTGCTAGGAAAGTTGGAGTCCTTTTCCACTTGATGGAAGCAAGCATTGAAATGCTTTTACTTTCCTTTTTTTTTTTTTTAATTTGAAACTGATTTATTTGCATGATCTTTTAATTCTAGCTACACCAACTATTCACCTGTTGTGTGTGCAGAGAAAATAATCTTTATTTTTACTTTACCTTGCAGGTGTGGGTTCAGCAGGCTGCCCAAGCCCCAGGGACTACACCAGGATCTCTCAGCCTGGCATGCCAGATTTGGGGAAAGGCCTTTGGCAGGCTTTCTAATTTCAGAAAATATCATATGGTGGGACTGCAACAACATGTAAATGATCCAACAGCAGGTTAGAGGTTGGCTGGAGTGGCTCAGATTGTCTCTTCTCCTTCCCTGCTCCTTCAGGCCCTCTCTGTGGCCTTCAACAAGGACAGTGAAGGTTCCTGCTGTCCCACCTTGGTCCATCTGCCCTCCTGTCCTTGTGCTCACACACCCAGGGACACAGGGACAGGACCTGGAGGGTGGCACCTCCTTCAGGGACACACAGGGATCTGAAGGGTGGCACCTCCTTCAGGACACAGGGACAGGGGCCTAGAGGGTGGCACCTCCTTCAGGCACACAGGGACAGGGACCAGGAGGTGGCACCTCCTTCAGGACACACAGGGACTTGGAGGGTGGCACCTCCTTCAGGGACACAGGGACAGGGACCAGGAGGTGGCACCTCCTTCAGGGACACAGGGACAGGGGCCTAGAGGGTGGCACCTCCTTCAGGGACACAGGGACAGGGACCAGGAGGTGGCACCTCCTTCAGCAGCTCCTGGAGCAGAATCCCTGCCCAGGGATGGAGCCAAGGAGGGAGAGCCCCCAGAGCATTGTGAACTGGAGGATTCTTTTCACAGGGGCCTCTAGAATAATAAAAACAGGCAGGAGACAGACACTGAAGAAGCAGCAGAGTGAGGCAGGTCCTTAAACTCATTTCTCAGTGCCCTTAATGAGGGTCTGTGCAGCCAGAGAAGGACACAGCTCCTTTCATTCCCCTGAGGCTGACACTTCTCTGCTGCCATTGCTGGCTCTGGTATCTAATTCTGCATTTGCTGAGTGATGCTCTTGTGACATCAGGAACATGGTTCCCTTGCTGGATACTTTGGCAACACATTTTTTAAATTTCCACCTGAAATTTGAACTGCTTAAATTACACAAATCCATAGTGAACCCCTCTTTTGGCAGGCAGAAACCTGTTTTATTTCATGAAAACTACCTGTAAACACTTTGAGAAAGGAATTGAGGATATCCAAGAGGAAAACTCAAAAATATTTATATTTATACAGATAAATGGTGGCTTATTTTGAGGATCTTGCCAGAGTGTAGGATTGAAGATGGAATTTCCTAGGATTTAAATTGTCGATTGCCTGTTGTTGGACAAATTGCCTTATTTATTTTCAAAATGTGGTTGTGTCACTATTCCTGAGGTAAGGATGAATGCGGGCTGGAATGATAATAAAAATGATAAGGCACACCCTATATGAAGTTACCTGCAGGAACACTTTGGAGGGGTTTAGCAAGTCCTGTTTGCAGAATTCTACACTCTCTTGTGTCTTTTAAACTAATTTTTGCCAATTAAGGTTATTAAATTCATTAATTCATTACATTTTAATCTAAGTAAATCTGCTGAAGAGTCTTGATCTTCAAATTCCTAAATTACTTGCAGTCCAAACAGAAATGGGATGGCAGATCCTGCACTGTATGAAGGCTATATCAGAGGATTTAGAGTGTATATCAGGCACCTGTTTAGTTTAATTCCGTTCCTCAAGAGCTGCGTCCCTTGCATAAATTCACCAGTTGCACCAGGGTGTGTTGGACTCCATCTCATCCTGGGGCTGGCTTTTCTCCTGAAGGGAAACAGTGCCACCTCCAGACTCAGCTGCTCACTGGAAAAGTGCTGTTCTTTCGTTCCAAGGCACTACAGAAAACTGCTGCGTTTGAAAATAATCTGGTGTTTATATTTTTCATAAGTTGTGTATAAAATAGCCCTTGGAATAACTGCTGACACATCCTTATAGCATCTTTTAAAGCAACCAGATGCCAGTTTTTACAGTATTAATGCTTAGTTCATTAAGCCTAATGATAGAGAAAAGCAATCGATATTTAACACTGGTTAATTTTCATTTGAAATTGCACGAAAAGTCAAGGATCTACAGCTGTAATTACTTCACAGGAAAACTGAAAAGAGCTATGTCATTTTCTTGACTTTATTTAAAAAGACCTTTATTGAAAGTGCTACTAAAAAGAAGGTAATAGCATTTTACACTCCTTTATCCTGTACCCAAGGGATAACTTTTCCTGTTCACCAGTAATTCTGATAATGTTAACAAGCCCTCTGGAAGACTATCACATAACTTGCTGCTCTGTTACAACAATAACCTTCAGCCACTTTTGGAAATGTGCTCTGGGTTGACAAGTATTCAATCACAATGTATTAACAGAATGAAAAAATACACATATACACACTTGCTATCCTAATTAAACATAGCTGGGGACTGTGCTACGTGCTGGCTTCGTGTGGCACCAGCTCAGCTTTTAAAATATCTGAGGTTCTCCAGGGGCAGGGAGGCAACTCCCAGTGAACTCATTGGAAATGAGGACTCAGGCGTTTCCATTCCCTCTGCAGCTTGTGTGTTTTAATCAAGTTAATGCAGCAATTCCTTCAGACAAATGCAGACAGCACAGGAGGCTGCTCAGCCCTGAGCCTTCCCCTGCACCTCTGCCCAGGGCACCTTGCAGAGCTCATCTCAGCCTCTCTCATTCCTGCCCCAGCACAGGTCCAGTCTTCTGACCAGCTGAGCCTAAAGAAAATTTTTTGATATCTTTAAAATGCTGTCTAAAGGACTGCATAATAATAAGGGGGGTGTTTAAACACTTTTAATTATTAAAGAATAAATTTTAAGAGAATGAGCACATGTTAAAAAATAAAGTTATCACATTTCTGAATGACAATTTAGATGATGATTTCATGTTGAGAGTCATTTACCTGGAAATATAAATAGGGCCTGGTAAGTTGGTAAAGGTGAGACTGCTCAGGTGTGCAAAATTAAGTGTTCACAATATGTGTACTAGAGAGGAGAATATGATTTTTAAAGTAAATCTTGCCAAATGAATTCTGGAGAAGTTTGAAAATTATTTTCTGGGTTAGATGTGAATTGCATCAAATAAAGGATTTATTACATAAAAAATTGCATAGAATTTAATTTTGCCTTTTGGCAGTGAGCCAGTAATTAACATCAAGAAATGCTCCTCTTGATAAATTATTTGAATTATTGGAAGGACCAGAGGAAACATGGCTCAGAGGAGGACACACCAAAGCATTCCAACAGGAAATGAACCATTCCCATTATGCTGCCTTTGGCTGATAAAATACAACCACAGAGATGAAAATTCCTTCATGGAAGTGGTTTGTGACTTAAAGCACCTTCATGGATGTGGTTTGTGCCTTGAAGCACGTTTGTGCTGTGGGAAGAGGAGGGAACTTTTCCCCTTCGGCTGCCAAATAAATGCCTTTAAATCATCTCACTCCTACCTTCTTCTCTGTTGCCCTAAGCCTGCTGCATCTGGAAATCCCTGTGTGAGGTGATTCCAGCAGAGCTCACCTTTCGGGACACCCAAAAATCAGAGTGAGGACATTGGTCACTAAAGACAACTGCACACAGTGATCTCAGGGACTCTCCGGCTGGTGAAACAGGAGTGAAATTTTTATTTTTATGGTTAAATGGTTCCAATGCATAAAAATCATGCATTGGAATGAAGAGAGCAGCTGAAGTTTGTGTAAACATGGGAAACAGATGACAGAAAAAGACTTTCCCTTTTCTCCAGAGCAATTCACAACCTGCTCTCACACCTATCCTTGATAAATGTGTTGACTCCTAGAGGAACTGAGTTGCTCAAAGCCACAATTAGCTTTCTGTGCAGCCCTCACAGTAGAAGCCAGGCTGGTCACCACCTCAGTTCCCCCAAACACAATGAAAAACTGAATAAAAAATCAGCCCTCTCATGTTGTCTCCAGTTAAAAACCCGGTGATATGGCAGTAACTTGAATTCCCTGCGTTGATTATATCCACACATTAAAGCCATGTTTCAAACGCTTATTCACTGTATTCGGCTGTTTTTACCAACACCTGATCCTCATAGTGGGAAATGCATGACCTGCAAGGCTGCAGGGCAGTGGGGAATGATGAAGGGCTTAATTACTTCCCCCATTTAGCATCAAGGTACCAATTAGCAGCAGCTCCTGGGAAAGCCTAAAGCCCAAAGGGCAGAAAGGGAAGAAGTTCCTGAGGAGGATTTCAGTTTGCCACGGGGGAAATACATGAGGAAAGCCTGCTGATAGTGAGGTGAGTGCTAAATGTGTGGCTGTTGGAGAATAACTTTGTTAAACTAGGATTGGGAGTGTTTAAAATGTCTGGTATTAAGTTGTTATGAGATACTAATTCCTTGATGATTTATAGTGTTTCCTATGAATTGACTTCCAGTGTATTTTCTGGTGCTCAGTGATTTCAAGGTCTGAAAGGTGATTTTTGCCCTAATGTCTGCTGTTTGTTATTTACCTGTTCTTTATTTGTTTTAAAGTTTCAAATATCTTAAAGCCACCTGAGTATTAAAGCAAGAAGTGTGTTTAATGTGATTGTTCAGCTGGCAACTGTGTCAAATTTATTTTTGTCTTCCCAAATTCACATGGAAATCTGAGGTGCTATACTCTATCAGAAATGGCTATTAATAAACATTAGCCAGTTTGATGATTATGAATAGTGTCACCAAGCAATTAAAATTTAATTGAGCATTAAATAAAGTCCATTTACTGTAAAGTATTGCCGTTTGAGTTTGAAAAACAACCTTAACAACAATTTTTTTCACAAAGCATTAATTGGCTTGTAGTTCTTGGTTTAAAAACAAAGGAAGGTGTTTTCTGTGGAAGCTTAGAGAGATTATTAAAAGGAGAATGAGGTTTGTTTAGGCACTTTGGGACCCATTTTCTGTTCTCCACTGTAGATTTAGTTTTAAGTTTTTCCCCCTGTTTTGCACACCTCAGCACGAGGAGTGAAAAGTTGGCATGCGTCAGCATTGCAGTTCAGACCTTACATGCTTCACTCCTTGTTTCACCTGTCCTCAAAAATAACTGGTTCTGAGATTTTTCATAGATATTATCTAAGGCACAAGCTTGGCTTCTAAATTGTGAGGTGGAAGCACATGGGGGTGGACTGGTACAAAGTGCATGACCATAGCAAAAATAAACATCCCTTTCCGTGGTGTTTGTTGTGATGAGGCCTTAGGATTTTAGCTTTTATATTGTTCATGTATTTGTAATCCTGCAGTTCTTTAGTGTGTAACTCTAAACTCCGTGTACAGTGGGAGCTGCTGCTTTCCCGTTTTGGGCAGACACAACAATTCCTCTCTAGTCCTGAGGATCAAGGACACCTCACTCCCTCAGGCCCAAGAAATGTACAACAAAAGTGAGCTGGGAGGGGGAAGAACTTGTGGTAAATGACTTCATTACCTGAAGCTGCAATTAGAAAATTAACCCCCAAAATGCAAGTGGACCGAACTTTAAAAAGTGCAGCCCCTGGGGAGCTTCATTGGCCCTAAATGTACCTGAAGGCCCTTCAATAAATAAAACTGGTTTTATTCCCCTAATTTCACCTTGTTGGCTTCACCTGCACACAGCAGAGGAGCCATGAGCTGCACCCTGGTGCCACTGTCACCTCTCCTGTCTCCAAATTCCATCTCTGTAAAGCTCCCAGGGCTGATGCCCTTGTCTGGGGACAGGTTCAGCTCATACACAGTGAAGGTGGACAGGCTCTTTCACCCGGAGAACTTGAGGGGTTTAAATAAAACCTCTCAGGCAAACATAAACCCCAAATCTCTGCTGTTTAGGATATCTGCCAGCTGGCTTTCCAGGAGCATTTCTTTTGTAAAGCATCTCTGGAATATGCGATAGGATTGGCTTCCTAGAAAGCCACTAACTGGTCTTTTCTTCTCTGACAATCCTGTTTGCCATACATTCCCTTCCTGCACAATAAATGTTTACTGAGTTGACTAGTAGGGTAGCAAAACTTAAATTGTCATAATATTGATTAAACCATCCTCATTTTCTCCACTGTTGGAGGAAATAGCATACTCTTACTGCTACTGATTTTATTCTGTGTGCAGATAAACTCCCAAGCAAGGTTTGGATTGCCCATTAATTGACTTTTCTCCTGTAATAGATGTTATGGCATCCATAGAGAGCTTTACACGCAGCAGCCCCTTCCTGTAGCATATTTCAGAGGGGAGACTGCTGGACTCTTGCAGACATGTATTGACTGCACGGGGCCTCACAACCAGTAAATTCTTGTTTTCCTTCTACAAGGAACACAATAAAGCATTCTGGCACAATCCCTTCAGTTCCTCTTTTTAGGTGTAATACGTGGATATTTCAAATTTGCTCTTGGAACTTGTATTGGTGCTGCTCTGTAGTTGAAAGACCTTAAGTAAATTGGATGTACTCCCTTGGTTGCAGCAATATTCTGATCTGGTGGTTCTGGGTGGAGCATCTTGCACCAGTATGGGCTGTTTGAGATATTGGAGGGGATTTCTGTGCAGCTGCCAAGCCATTCTGTTCACTTTTTAATTACTTTTCTGAGCAGAAATTACATATCTTTTCCTTTTTCCCAGAGTATGTTTAATATTTGTTTTATGATAGCTGAATAAACTGGGTGTTCTCTCTGCTTCTAAAGGTTATTAACATTGTTTGAGATGTATTACTATCCTAATTGCATTCTTTCATCTCTTCAATATTTATTTTTCTGAAACTCATTGGAGTGAAGGTCCCCATTCCATTGAGTCAGGTGTCCTGATTTTTGCTGTGAGCACTTGGCAGAGCAGAGTCCTCAGGGTCGGGGATTGATCGAGCACTGGGCTTGCCAAAGCCCCAAGAAATGTGCAACTGGTGCAAAGGAGAGTGAGAACATGATTTGTGGGTGTGATGGGACCTTTAGGAGCATCTGGGCAGAGCCTTTTTCACAAATGAGCTCCCATAGAAAGGTTTGTAAATTCAAGCAAGCAACCAAGAAATAACAGCTTTCCTTTTGAAGCATGAACTGGCATAATTAGTTTTTAGAAGACAAATAGGCAGGACAAAAAACTCTGTAGATATTTTACTTTTCTCTTTTTTTTTTTTTTTGTTCTCAGTTAGCCAGATACCACAAATGTATGTTTTAGATTGTGGTATTTTGCGTTTTCATCTTTAA
The DNA here is from genome assembly GCF_035770615.1 of Melospiza melodia melodia. Classification (NCBI taxonomy): domain Eukaryota; kingdom Metazoa; phylum Chordata; class Aves; order Passeriformes; family Passerellidae; genus Melospiza; species Melospiza melodia. The sequence continues at coordinate 17,163,092 of NC_086209.1, read as the reverse complement.
AGTTCATTTGTCAATAAACGTAACCTTGAGGTGCTTTGTGCTGTTCATTCTCTCAGCTGAGTCCCAAAAGAGGTAACTCAGGATTCCACTGATTTCTTAGGAAACTGCTCCAGGTAATGGTGGCTGTGGTGTTTTCCCAAGGACAGCTGGGATTTCATCTGTCAAATTTCCATTCTGTTATTCTGTCCTGGTGGTTTTTTGTACAGAGAATTTAAAACCTTTTTTTTTCTTTTTTTTTAACCAATATTATCAGTTTGAAAAATTCCATGAAAATTAATTGGAGATTTTTGAAGACAATTTATATTAATATCAGCTTATTATGAGAAGCAGGTGCAGCTTCATTTTGGATGGCTTTTTCAGACTAGCATGAGGAATGCGTTTGTTTTTAGCAACACAAAGACAAGCTTTAATTAGTTATCAGAGTCACATTTGGCTACTCAGGTCTGAGGAATGAGAAGGGACATGGGAGTGGTGAGAAACTTCTTTGAGTTGGTAATCTGTGGGTTGGTAATTGCTAATTTTTGGTTGGTAATCTGTTGGTTGGTAGTTAGTATATGTTGGTTGGTAATCTGTTGTTCAAAAATAAATACATTTTTTGAACATACACAACTGCACCTGATATTGATTTTTGTTTCCCTGTGAAGCCCAGCCTTAAATCACCCAACCAAGCTTCTGATAAAAGAAATAATACCCAAAATGAATGGTTACTTTGGGTAGTGCATTCCAAACTTTTAAAATGAACTGTATGTTGTAATGACTTTCATATCAAGTATTGATATAAAATTAATCAAGTTTATGTCCCCTGTCAGTTCTCAGCCATAATAAATGACAGGCTCTCATGGTGCCAAACCATCCAAGGGATTATTTGCAATGGGCTTTGTCAGAAATCTGCTGACATTCAATGAGTTCTTGACTATGGCTCAGATATGAAATTCCAGTTTTGTGTCATATATGCATGAGTTCTTCTTTCAGGCTGTTTTGGCTTTCTGCAGCTGTTAAAAGGTCAGAGGTAATCAGATAAGCCAGTAGGATGCTATCTGTCATTATAATTGACTTGAGCCATCATACAGAGGAAATCATGCTGAATAACAATACTGACATTTAAAGTGATACTGTAGTGCTTGTATTATTACAAATGTAGCCCTGTTTAGTTACAGCAGACCCTGAAATTTCTGCTGAGCAGAATCAAGTGCTGGAAGGTATTAAATTTTTATGTCTGCTTATCTGAGAAGCATCTCAGCTCTCCAGAAATTATGTTCCCAGAATGATGTGATTTGGTTAATTCAGTTTTGAGATGTTGCCGTGCACAATTTATTTTATTTTCAGATGCATAATGGAAGTATTAGTAAAATGTAACTTTTGCAGCTGGCATTTTGAATGTTTCTGCCAGTGAAAAATATTAATAAAGCAGTCAAAACTTGTTTTCCACAACACTGTTGAATGTTTGTCATATGTCTAATTGAGTTAACTCCAGGTATTCATATCTCCTGCTCTCTGCTGAACACATTTAGAATTTATGAAGTAAATATTCAAGGTTCTTCATAGTGATTCTGTATTTTCTCCTCCAGAGCAAACTGAGTGTGTACAAAATGTCATGTGTACCTGTATTTTAGCTGCAGAGACACTATTTATTATTATTATTTAATATTGTTATGTAAATTTTAGTGCAGAGAAGTACAGCTGAGAAGCATTTGCAAGAACCACCTGAGGAAAATCACTGAATTTCCTTTTAATGTTCAGGTTTCTCTGTATATTTTTATACAACTGAGTTGATGAAAGGTCCAGAGTCCATCCCCTTGCCACTGCCCTTGTCAATTTAATGTGAACACAATTCTTTATGGAAAGAGCTTGGAGCAGTGAAGTGTTTAAGAACCAAACCATCAGATATTTGAGGATTTCACTGACTATTGTGATGGAGAAATCTTTTCTTATTTCCATACAAAAATGCTGATTTTTTTTCTGTGACTGTAACATCAGACACATGTCCTTGCAGAATGTATCAGCTTTTGTGACTTATTCTTTGGGAGTAAATTGAATATTGGATTTTCATGGTTTGCTGTGGCAATCAATTCTTAAATCTGAATTATATGCAGGACATGCAAGCAATTTTGGGATGTTGGGCATAACCTTCCAGTGCTCTCACTTTTAAACGCTGCTCATAAAATGTCAAATCATAACATTTATTTTAAATCTTCCATTTTTGTTCCATAAAGCTGATTTTATACAAATGTTTCAGCAAAGCAGCTGGGTTCTCGCATGAAGCATGAACCTAAGATGGAACAAATGAAATATTTTAATAATAATTTGTAATTATTACCACTAAGAGTGAAAACATCTGGTATTTAAAGTCATTAAGGTAGCTTGTGTGGAAATAAAATCCAAGGGTTTGGGGTGGGTGTGGAACAGTGACACAGCTTTCAGTATTGCCAATTGCCCACCTTAGAGGATGTGCTGGATGGGCTGTGCTGCATGAGAACAGGGTTCCAGTAAAGCTTAAACAAGGAGCTGCTTATTTTCTCCTGAAAGTGGCTTTCCAGTTGTTCTAATTTATCATTCAAACTTCCCTGCATTGGTAGGAAGGTGTATTGACATGTTCTGCATAACTTTATTGTTTTATTTATTCATCCTACAAACTTCATCAGTGGATGACTGGCATTTCTTGACCCTGGTATTTATTTTCTCCCTAGCAGCTCCATGCGCTGTTCCTGGAAGGGTTCTTCCATATTGGAAGAAATCATAAATTTCTGTGTGACTCACTAAAATGAAAAGATGGTCCTTAAAATGTAGGCTTTTAAATGACAAGTCCCATTTTCATTTATGCAAGGCCTGTACCCTCTTCTTTCAAACTGGAAAAGGCTCTCCTGTGTGAGCTAAATACCTCACTAATTAATCCCTAGGTAAAACAGGCTTTAGCTGACAGCATTTAGCTGCTCCTGTCAGAGCAGCTCTCAGCTCTGTGGTTTTTCAGTGTATTCTGTGCAAATGAGAATGGTCTGGGCTCCATGTGTGTGAATAATTATTCTGGATGGCTCTTCTTTATCATGGAACCATCAAGGCTGGAAAATCCCTCCAAGATCATTGAGTCCAACCTTTGACCAAACCTCCCCAGACCGTCCCTCAAGAGTTTAGGACAAAATGTGAGATTCTAATATTTACGCCCAGGGCTAAACTAATTTTCTCTTGAACATCTTGGGAAAAATGAGTGTGAAGCTTTGCCAGGAATTCTGTAGCTCTGACCAGACTTGTAACAGCTTCACTTGAACAGGTCTGCCACACTCCCCCTCAGTGTATCTGCTCTCTGATTCTGGGCAGGGAAATTTCAAGTCTATGGAATTAACAGGTTTCCTTCCAAGGTTCGTTTGGGGAGCCCCTGATGGCAAAAGGTTTGAGTGGGGAATTGGTTTGGAAGTGTTAATTAGCATGAATTGGAGACATATGGATCAAAGCATCAAGTGATCTATGCTGTGTATATATCATGTTATCTGGTGTGTGTGTCCATGATGTTTATATAGAATCTGACTCTAATTTGACACTGAAAATAGTCAAGGGCCACAGACCATGGACTGACTGGAATTTGGTGTAATACAGAGTGATACAGGGGTTAGTATCAGTCTGTATTTGCAGAAAACATAATAAAAAGGCAGTTTTATTCAGATGGTTGCACAGCAAACTTTGAGGCATGCTTTTCTAAGCAGTTATATTGAAAGTGCCATTGATAAAGCTGAAACCTGAGTGATCTGAGATCACCCCACTGGCCCAGGGTCTGTTCTGACATAGGGCAGCAGCTGTGTGGTGCAGGACACTTTGGATGTGGAGTTAAGAGAATTGCTATAAACAAATCAGCATTGTTCCAGCTCTGGCTGTCTGGGGAGGAAGATAGGAGCTGCTGCCCCAGTGCTGTGTGCCTGGGTCAGCTGAAACTGGGCTGAAACGTGGCAGAACCAGCACTGCTGGCTGCTGATTAGGCTGAGCTTGGACACTGATGCACTCCTTTGCCTCTACTGAATACAATAGCTGATAAGGGGTTTCTTTTATTATTCTGTTGGGGTTTTTTTTACGTTATTTTTGTGCTCTTTTTTCCTCTAAATATTAGCCCTGAAAACAGCTGATAAATTAAATGGCTTACCAGTTGGTGAATCAACATGTTGATAAGCAGCAAGAGCCAGAAACAATCTGTGTGAGACGTAGCAATAAAATATGCTGATCAATTCATAATGAATATTCAGCCAGAGACATAACAACAGAAATTCATGAAGACAAATATGTGCTGTGCTTTGTAGCGTCATCTTTCCATCTGGAAAACCCAGCTACTGCTAGATATACTAAAAATAAAAAACCTACATCCCTCACAACTCAGTAGTGAAAATATCGGGGTTTGTATGGAGAAGGAGTTGAGGCTGGGAGAGCTAACAGAAGTGTGATGGATGGATGGGGCAGGGAGGAAGGGCAGCTTTGAGAGTGCAGAATTTTCCCCCAAAAATGGAGAAAGCTGCCCAAGTTGGACCAGAGCAAGAGGGGGCTGTGTGGGTTGGGCCAGGGAGCTGAAATGATCCCCTTGTGCACCCCACAGGCACTGAAATGCCTCAGCCAGCCTCATCAATAGGTATTTAAAGTTTAGCAGACCTCAGGATGAGACCTCCCTGGCTTTTTTTAATGTTGAATATATTTTATAGGAGAATGGGGAAGATTACATGAGTATTGAGCTTTGAAGTTCCATAATCTATAATTACATTGCTGCCTTATAGTACCTGGTAATTTAATTTGTGACCTCTGTCTCATTGGCTCCATTTGCTCTCCTGTCCCATTCCTTCCCAAGGAAGGACACAGTGATTGTCTGAAACCTTTCATGAGGATAAAGCCAAGGGCTGAGGAGTGGGAGCTCTGGGGGGCTGTTTGGAGTAGCTGATGGTTTCTTGAATCACCTCTTAGAACTGGTAAATTATATTATATTAATAATTTAATACGTAAGTTGGAAAAGTCTGTCTTGAAATAAAAAAAAAGCTGCTGCTTGAACCCTTATTTGAATATTCTTTGTCAATAAAGACTTGAAAAGATCAACAGATACAGATTGTGAATAGCAGTTATCACTGGAGTAAAGGAACTGATTTTTGATAAGGAAACAGTGTTGAACTCAGTAGAATGCATCAAACTCTTTTCAGAATCTAATAAATATTATCTAAGTATCTTAAAAATCAGGCATGGCATTTGCTGCCCTGGTCATCCATGTTTTCTGGCATTTGTATCAGGAGCCACTTTTAAGTTGTGACTTCATTTAATGTTCCGAGTGGAATTTGAAGTTCGAAGCAAATCGAAACCAATGTCTACCTCCAGATTTCATTATATTGAAATAATGAGGTTTTGACCTTAAATGAAAGAAATGTCATGGGATCAGCTGACTGCAATGTGATTTACATCCCCCCCTGGCCCCTTGTCATGGATTACAGAGAATTCCCAAAAATTCATCACAGATCCAACTTGTAACAAAAAATTTAGTGCTCCTTAATTATCTTTTGATGGGTGATTGTTAAATTTGCCTCTTTGTCGCAGACAACTTTTATGAAAAATCCTTTCCTTGGGATTTTTCCTCCTGAGAAGCTGGGAGGCCTCAGGAACAAAATGCAAACAATGGTTATCTGCTGCTGTGGGATGCAACAGGTGCATCTGGGATTGGTCTCATGTGGTTGTTTCTAATTAATGGCCAGTCACAGTCAGCTGGCTTAGACACAGAGCCTGAGCCACAAACCTTTGTTATCATTCTTTCCTATTCTATTCTTAGCCAGCCTTCTGATGAAACCTTTTCTTCTATTCTTTTAGTATAGTTTTAATGTAATATATATCATAAAATAATAAATCAAGCCTTCTGAAACATGGAGTCAGATCCTCATCTCTTCCCTCAACATGAGACCCCTGTGAACACCGCCACACCTTTTGAGGTGGTAGCTCTTTGAAAAGTGAAGTTTCCAGCTCTCGCTCTTTGCCTGCAGGGGTTTGCATGGAGCTGCACCCTGCAGTGTCCCTGGTGGTGCTGTGAGAGGGGCAGTGTCCTTCCCAAAGCTGCCCTGGGGTGATGGCTCAGCCCTGGGGACACTCCAGCCTCCCCAGGGAACATCAATGTGCTGCCCTTCACCAGCCTCAGCTCTTTGCTCTGCTGCCTTCCATTTATTTACAGCTACAGGACACCTCTGAGAGCTCTGCTTGAAGCCCGTTCTGAATTACTGCGACTTCCTAAGCCCAAACATCCAGAGTTAACACTCAAAATGGTCAGGTGCATTCTCATATTCTCCTTTGGTCTCCCAAGTCACAAGTCAGGAGTGTGGAACAGTGAACCTGCTGGGGCAGTTGTGCAGCTCTGTTTTGATGGATATCCCAGCCAGAATGCCCATTCACCATTTCTGTTCGGTGTGGGAATGTTTGATATGCAGAAAGCATTCCCAGCAGCCACTAAAAGCACTTGGAAGGGTAAAGATGATCTCAAATCACTGCATTTAATTGTGTGTGGAAGTTTGGTATAAAAGGCTCTGAATTCCTTAAAGCCCAAATAATTTTTTCTCTTATTACTTCACCCTGCAAGTTTATACACAACTTTTATCAGAGATTTTGCAAACCCTCCTTATTAGTGATTTGCATACTAAATATGGGTTTAAATGAGGATGCATTTGTCCCTTTTGTTATTCTATTACCAATTTAATAAGCAAGGGATGAGTTCAATAGTATCCTGCATCTTGCAGTTCAAAAATACTGTGCTGCATATCTTCTCTAATTTAAATTTTATTCAAATAGAATATTAAAAATTATCCATGAAGTTTACTCCTTAACCTCACCTTCTTCTAACCTTTCTAAAAGAGCAAAACATACCTTTAGCCTTTGAATTCATGAGGCTTTTCCTTTCTCTTCTTTTTCCTTCCCATAAGAAAATAGGAAGTAGTGAAGGGAGGGAAAAAAGGAGTTAGAATTAAATAACCCTCCATGTCTGAAGCTGATTTGATGATGCATTAGAACCCTGAACTGGAACACAGGCATTGAACTATTTCTTGAATAGGACAACTCTTTGCTGTTCCTTATTTTGGTGCTGTTAACAAAGACATAATCCAGTAGTGAATAATATGCCAAGATTGCTGTGGCAAACAGGTTCCTAAAATTCTTTATTTCTACATTGTTTCTCCAGCTTATTATGGGGATATGAAGCCATATTAGTTAAATTATTCCTTCCAGGAATATGAATTATTCTTTCCAAGAATTTCTTTCATTGCACAGTAAGTGCAGAGCCCTGAACTCAGTTTATAACTGGTGCCCCATGCTCAGTGCACACTGGAACATTCACAAAATGGAATGGAGCAATTTTATGCGAACAGCCTCGAAACCAACAATTTCTTTAGCCACGTAGGATATGACTTCTTGTCCTGAGTACTGCAGAAGCTCAGAATAAATGTTACTGATGAAATGAGAAAAATAAGTGGATTGTCCATGTAGAAAATCTCACTAGAAGCCAAAAGATGTTTCTAATTGATTAGCAGTAAGGTTCTACAGCTTTTCACTGGAATTAGTGAAAGCCAAAATCCAATTACCTTTGTGCTAGTCTGTGGCCAAATGGATGGTGTTATTGCATAAGGCAATAACAGTAAGGAACTAGATTAGGTTTATTCTGTTTTCATGAATTTTCACTGCATCACTTTCCAGGGAAAGGCATCAGTGGTGTTTTGCTGATACAAAGAGTCCTTTGCAGGACAAGGTTTTTAAGCAGAGCTAATGTCTTTGATTACACCTGATGCAACAGGGAGGGATAGGGGAAGAAAAGCTAAAACCAAATGCAGACATAAATTCAAAAAGAAAAAAGTTTTTTGGCTTGTAAAACACAATTTTAATATTAATTAGATTGAATATCTTGAGAGCAGCAATGATCTAAGTAAAGATTTAAAGGGTAGGAAAGGTCAATAAAAGATCTGAAATGGATTCTGTTGTATGGTTGCCTGTTATAGCAACAGAATACTTTCAGTGATGTGTATATAGAACGAGCCACTTAGAGATCCACATCTGAAATTTTCATTTCTTTTAGATGTTATAATGATCTCTGGGTTGAGGCAGGAAATGAATAGCTCATAATAAGCTCTGATATAAGTTTATTGCCTCGCTTTACAGCTGGTACACGTGTAGCCATTAGTGAGTCAGGGCTGGACTGACAATTCTTGGATGTCTCCTGGAATTCTCTGTCTGGATATCAGTGCAGGCTGCCCAAAGGAGGGGTGTGTGGCTGGTGGTGCTTTCCTCAAGTGCTCCCTTCTTGTCAAGCACTGGGTCTCTTTCCTCAGTAAATGCTGCAGCTGCAGTAGAGTCCTGATCACACCAGATGACTTTTTCAAAGTCAAAGAGAGTTTTCAAGCCCTTTTGATAGCAAGTGGACCAGGAGGCAGGGAACTGTTTCTCAGACTGCTTTGATTTGCCACCATACAGAAGTTTACCAGGGGAGAAGAGTAGCTTTGTGGAAGAAAAATGAGGCTGCTGCCATCAGGACTGGTTCCTAATCACCTTTCATCATTAAAACAATTTCTCCAGACTCTGCAGGTTGTGTGCACTAGCGCTAGCTCTTGCCAGCTCTCAAAAGCTGAATCTTAAATACCTTATTTCCTACCAACCAGAAACATGCCTGAAGCAAATGGGTGCTCAGTCACCTGAAATCAAACTCTCTCCATCATTCCTGTCGAGGTTACACAGCCAGTGAATCCGAAAAAAACTACAAATAAATCTTTTGCTTAATGACCTGAGCATGCAGGCTTGACTGAGGTTCTGTTTCCTGGTCCAATTAATGTTTAGAACACACCTGAGATGCAGGTTCTGTCACTGCAACTTTCTCATTCTTCTCCTGTAATACATTTTCCTTCCCTTTACCCAATAAATCAGTCTTCTGCTTCATCTAATGTTTCCTGCTTCACTTGGCTCTTGCTGCAAAGATACAGGAAAAGAGTGGGAACAAACACATCTTTAATCTGAGGCTCAAGAGAATTAAATTCCTTTTGACTTCTTGTTGAGGTAAGGGAAAATTCAGCGAGCCATAAGGACTAGAAAGGTCACGTAGTAGGGATCCCAAACAATGCCAGCACAAATATACAGGGGTAATGAGGAAACTCTGCTAATGACTTTGAGTAATTAGATTAAGTGTGTTTGCACTCAGTCTTGGTTTCCCTTTAGTTGTGGTGTGCACAGAAACAGGGATTGGCAATGCCTTCAATAGGAGCTGCAGAGGGAGGGTTGGTGTCATTTGGGGGAAAAAGTGCTGAATCTCACAATACCATCAAAGAAGTGGCACGTGGTTTATCAAAGACAAAACCTGAGTGATATTCTTACTGAGAGAGGTTGTGGAAATACGAGCTATTGAAGTAAATTCTTAATTTAATTATTCCTTAATTTCTTTAATGCACTGATACAGTTTACTTGGCTATCTTTGTGCCTTGTTTATTTAAACATTGCTTACAGACTGGAATATAATACAATATTGCCATCTAGTGAAAGGAGAAAAAATGTCCAGCCAAAATGATCCTTTGATGCATAAAAATGTTAATATGGTACTTAAAAATGAACCTCAGAACACTGCGATTGTGCAACTTTGACAAAGCCATGCTGATAACTTGGAGTTTGATTTTGTTTGCTCAGGGTTTTATATTTTTACGTTCCATGAGATTCCTTGCTGCATTTCTCCACATTTTTTCACCCTTCTGTGCTTCCACATGAGTGTTTGTGTTGTGTTACCTCCTCCCATGTAGTTTCACTGTAATTCCATGAGAACACATCAATATCCACAAAGCTCCAAGTCAAAAGTAAACAAAAATGTCTTGCAGTGTCTTTACCAGGGTTTCTTTGGTTGATAGGGAATTTTCCTGTTCCACACAACTGTGGATCTGCCCGCAGTAACCATGAACACCTGAGCCACGCAGAGTTTGCCTCCAGAACAGATCCAGGTTTGGGATTCCTCATGAGTTCCTCTTGGGTTCTTCTGTCATGAAAAAGTTGCTCAATCTTAGTGTGTTACCCAAAGCCTTCAGCAATAATCACAATTTTTTATTTCCACGTTCAAGAGCCTGCAAATGTCAGGTGATGTTTCTACCACACTTGTGAAAATCCAAAGACCATTTCACTGAGAACAGAGGCACTTTGAGCAAGGGAATTGCCAAGTGACGAGGCTTAGCCTTGCCGTGCCACCCTGACTCTGTGCTCGTGTGCCGGCACCCAGCCACGCTGGGCAGGTCACCTTCCCTGTTTGGGGAGCAACCATGACCTCGCATGATAGTTTATTTTTTTTTTAGTCTAGTAACAAAATATTTAAAGGCAATATATGTATCTCCCAGTAATTTACTACAAAAGGGAAAAGAGAGAAAAAACACATCTTTAATCTGAGGCTTATTTCTCAAACAAAAAGACTGCATCATATGATGAATCTTTTGAAACATTCTTTCCTTCTTCAGATTATTTTCCTTTTTTTGCCAGAGGTACTCATATTTTGAGTCTAGATTTTATAAAAGTTTTCAAAATAATCTATAATAAAGATGATAAATTGCATATACCTTTCATGTAATAACCATCACTTTTCCAAAGCACTGAAATTTTTCTGAAATTACGGCTTTACATTAAGAAGTGAAGATGTCATTTCTTGAATTACACTGCATATGTTGGCAATGTTTTTTAATGTGAATTTAAAAATAAAACAATTTGTTTAGAGAAAATGTTTTTTGAAAAAGTTCAAACAATTTTTGTCAGATGCTGACCTCAATTGCAAAAGACATTTTCAATTAAGGAAAACGTTTATATAGTTAGCAAGCTGTCATTCAGTAAAACTCATTTTTTTAATTAAACAGATGGTGATAACAAAGAAATTAATGAACACATACTTGCTTGCCTGCTATCCTCATTTGCATTTCTAAATTATTCAGGTTATGCAGCAATTAAGCTTTAATTGCTTTTAGACAAATGAATATCTCAGAATGAATGACAAATTATGACGAAATTGTCCAAGAAGTATGGTGTATTCTCATGCACATGCTATTTTATGTTTGTGGAAATTTTAGAAGCCTGAATGTTGCTCTGGAACGTTGCAATGCAGAATTCCTGGGCTGCCTTTTTGTTCTTTATGCCCCTGGCCTGGGCAGGTGAGAGCAAAGTAAGGTGTAAAATTGAAATCTTTGAGAATTGACTTTGAAAGCTGCAGTGGGATGGTTTGGGTGGGGGTTTAGGGTCTCCAGTGCTCTGCTCAGGTAGGGAGGGGAGAGGAAATGGCATCAGGTGATCATCACAGCTCTTCCAGTTGTGTTTGTGCTGTTGGCTTATTACTAATGCCTGACAAAGGATGTCCAATTTACCAAGCTGGCTTAGAGGGGCCGCGCGCTAAAAGCCGGGTTTGAGTCAGGGAACTGGTACAGGGTGAGGGTTAGTCTGGGCCCAAAGAAATCACACATAATTACAACACCCTGGTTTGCTTCTTTTTGTCATTTGTGACTTCCTGCCTTCTCCTTGGAGCAGCTCCATGACCATACACACAAATCCTGGGGCACCATTGCAGGGCTTTCTTTGCCACACTTTTATTGATGAAAGCAGTCGAACATCCAGCTCAGCCCCGGTGGGTTGAGCTCACTGCACAACAGGGAAACAGAGGATTTTGAGGCTTTTTTGTGCCCTAAATATAGCAGATCATGGTTTTGTGCATTAAGGCTTCAGGTTGGATAGTTCAACCGGGGCTTGGGACTGGAGGGTGTTTAAGGTCCCTTCCAACCCAAAGCATTCCATGGCTCTGTGGAACTGGCGCAAGACAGGTGTGGGAATGGATTTACATCCAAAAAATAAACTAAATATGCTATGATTGTTATAAATCATATTCCTTACTAAAAGGAGGGGACTCGACAGCATTGAGCACAGTAAATGTTTCAATTACTTTATTTCCCATTTTAGTCACACTTTTAAACAGTCCATATTCCAACCTTAAAGCCAAACTGGAGAAGTGTCTCGATACATTTAGTACAGACTGTAATCAGAATTTTACTTTAGATCACCTTCAACCAACCTCTAAGCATTTAAATGGAGCAATCATCTAGGGAAGCTATTCACTCCATATTTTCATTGTATTTAGTGAAGAAAAGCAGGAGCTGAGATAGCCAATGCAGTTTAAATAAAATGGAGACTACCTGATAGCTGCTCCTGCTGATGACAGGGCCATAAAGCTGAGTGAATCAACACTGGGGTTTCTGTTGGAAGGAATAAATCTCATTTGAAATCACATCAACAGGACAGCTGCCTAAATATCTAGAAATAATCAAGTATTGGTTTAGGCTTATGATTCTGATGGAGAGTGATAGCTGCCAGAGGGGCAACAGCTTAGAAAATGTGATAACCTGAATAAATTGGGTACTATCATCTGGACAGCAAAGCAGTGTAAAAGGACTTGCAGCTTGTCACTTAAAAAGAATTGCATTGACACAGCAAATTATTAATTTATTCTCTGTACATCATTTTTAGAATAGGAATCGACCTCTTTAATCAGAGCAGATGATGAAAAATAGAGGGAAAAAATTAAGTACTCAACGTGCCATGGAGGTGTCTTCCTGTTTAGTTTAGTAGTGTCTGAATCAAAAATTAGGCTTCTGTCACAACATGTATGTCAATAACATTGAGTATAAATTCTTGTTGTTCAAATTCACAATGTTAGATGTATCAGGAAAGTCTAGACTCAGATTTAGAGGATTAATGGTGACACTTTTTTGGCTAATTGTCATTCAGATCACAGAGAATAGAAGAATGAGAAAATATTTTAACTGTTGCCTTATTATTCTTATTTTAAAAGATTTTTGAAATATAAAAAATCTGACCTTGCTATCAATACCAATGAGGCATTATGTATAGCATGCCAATATAGATGTGTTCTGATTTTTCATATTGAATATGAATTCTGAACTTCTTGGAGATCTTATTGCAGGCATTTCTCCTCTGAGTAGATACTCCTTGCCTACCTTTGAATATCACATTATTCTTCTTTCCTTTAAGATCCTGAAGTAGAAAACATGAACTAATTTCATTAAGCTAAAAATACCTAATGATTGATTTCAATTACTGCAACATTATTATTTTTTACCATCCATTTTCAAATTTTTTTATACATGCCCTGTGCAGGGCATCCATCCGTCCTGCAGATATCCTCATCCAAAATGATGTACAATATTATTACCTCATCAGAAAAGGAGAAAAAAGTTCTTCTTGATAACCCCTCGTGTCTTTTAATGGTTTTATGTGACAGATGAGAGGGGGTGTGCAGGGTTGGTGAATACACAAAGTATCTGTCTAAAATTTATTTCTGTTGGCACAGTCCCCACAAGGCATTAGTGATATTCATGTTTTTGGAGCTTGAACATTTTGCAGCCATATATTTATTTAGGAGGTGTCTAGAGGAACAGGAAATATCCTTTTTGTGTGATATTGGCACTGCTCCTTAGCAGGACAAGCCTCAGGAGTGAGGCTGCATTTCTGTGGCGTGTGACATTGCCCAGGTGCCTTTTTGTGACTCCAGCTTGAGGCTCAGCTGCTCAAACCCATTTGGGAGCATCAGTGGCGTCTCCTGCAAAAATCCTCCTCAGGATCTGCTCTAAGCCCCTGGGAATGCCCAAGGCTGATTCTTGTGTCACACACTGAGCTTCAGGTCTGCTGTACATTAGTTTTTATTAGTTTTCATTTAGTTTTATTTAGTTTTCATCAGTTTCCCACAAAAAGCTCTTGAAGGTCTTTCCCACCTGTGTTCTGCATCCAGCTTTGTCTGACAAAAGCATTAAGGAGCCTTGAAAATTAATTGCTCAATTTCCCTCCAACAAGAATTCCTGCATCCACTTTATGTATAAAACTTTAATGCAAGTGTTGTACAGTAACCACTGCTCTATTTCTGGTATGAATTTCCATTGCTTCTTAATAACATGGGTTTTTAATACCATTTATTAAATTACCAACGCTTAAAATGGAGCACTGGGAGCACATCTCAGAGTAGCAAACATCTGCAGCTGCTTTTCAGAATGGGAAATCAAAGATGCAAATGCCAAATTATGGCAATTCTTAATATCTCTTTATTGCAGAGAGTTTTTACCTCTTGATATTGACAACTAAAGTAGCTTCATGTCTAGAGTTTCCTTGAAAAATATTTCTAAAGTTAAGAAATTCCAGTAATTTTTTCCCAGATATTTTAGTCTTTGAAAGCAATTAAGCTAGTCTACATGCTTAATGTGAAATACAAATTTAATGTTTGTATTAAGTTAAGCGCTTCTTTTCAAGTAGATATTAAAATTATGGTATTAGTGATCAAGAGCATAGCAGAATTAGCAATAGATGAAATGCAAAACAAGTTGTTAGATTTTAGTTTTCCACTGGTTTGAGTAAAGCAACCTCATAAATCTTACAGAAAAGATAAATGACTGACCTGGATAAATAAAGGAAAAAAGTTGTCTGAGTCATAATGAATACCTCCCCATCAGCCATTCATTATTGCTCAAACACATGTTGCCTTTAACACGAGTGCATGATCTTGAATATTATTAAGGTTTAAAGAAATTTAAATGTGACAAGCTCAAGATTAAACATGGCACAGAAATGAGTTTAAGCAGCTAATTAGGTTTTTTTGGTCCATCCTGTGTTTGACAGATACATAAGAGCAGTAATACTAATTAGGGGGACCACAGCACCCAACAGATATCAATTTTATCCTGGAGCTGCAGTCTGTGCCACACATTGCACACAAACCACTTAACCCTGTCTGAGACATTTTGAAAACTGAAATAATTCTGTGTGTTACAGTTTTACAGCGAGCAATACCTGAAATAGATCTTTTCTTAAACATCTAAAGATGAGTTCATCACTTGTAGAAAAGAATTCCATCAGATGTACAATTGGTCTAACTTCAAATCTAATTTTCAAGTGAGGTTGATTTTTCCACTGTATGTTCTTGATTTTGATTCCACAGTGCTGAAAATGAGAATTAAAATTAGTTGTCATTTACAGTGATTTAAAAATTAATTGGGGTAGAGACTGTGTTTTTAAAAGGTGATGAAGTATCATAAGGAATCTTATGTTAATATATAATTTATCTCATACAGTAATGAACATTCATTAATGCTTGGGTAGTCATTTAATCAAATATTTCTCAAATGGTATTTATAGCTAAAACCAGAAATTAATTCACTGGTTGATAATGGGAAAGAATGGGAAACATATAATCATTTTTCTTTTTAAACCATATTCTTATAGTTAGGATAACCCAAGTAAAAGTTTGTTAAGTCCATCCCATTTTGAGTCAAACATTCCAAAACTTGCATTATCCCTCTTACTATTGAAGTGTAAGTAAAGATAATGCAATATTGAATCAAATAAAATAAATATCAGTCTGAAGCAGTGTCACAGGCCTGTCCTGGGTCACAGAGACATCAAACTGGGATCTATCAGCAACTGTCAACAACACAGCATTCCAGCCTGGCACAGGGAGAAGTTACACTCAGTTTCTTTGGGTTTTGGTTGCTGAATTGCATCTTAAGCAGAGATGTTCTTTGGCAGAGGAGAGGGCGAGACGAATTCCAAACTTGCGCCTTATTATCCAATCAAGCTTCACTCTTAAAAGATTCTGCAGGGTAAAGCTTGAGCCATCATCACTGGAACAAAAGGATGGAGGCTGAAGCAATCACATTAACATCTATCAAATCCTTGGACAAAAATTGACTTTCTGACACAAAGCTGCACAGGTTAGTGAATGAGCAGGTGCCATGGAATGAGAGATTGATGCCTCAACAATAGCCTGAAGTCTGACTAATAATCCAGAACCAATTTGTCACAGATGCCAACTCTAAAGCATTGGTTAAGCCCTGAGCAAAGAGTCTGCATCCAGCACCTCACAGAGGTTTTATTTCAGCTGTATTGTTGTAAGCAGCTATTCCCAATGCTCCTTTAAACCTTCTGTTCCTGGTGCTTCCTCTTAGCCTGTAAGTGAATTTATTAAACTAACAGCAAGCTCTATTTTCTCCAGAATAGAAATAAGAGTACAAATTATGTACAAGCATTTCCAAATCCTCTATTACAGTGAGCTTTGGAGAATGGTGCTTCAGAGTTTTCAGGTACCAGATCAGGATTCCTGTCTTAACTATCTTTCATATTTCATGACATTAAAATCTCATCACACAAGGTTTTCATCTTTTCGTTCCAGATTGTGAAATAGGAAATAGTAGGGATGAGGAGAGATCCATCATTTCCTTCTGCCTCCTCCTCAGAGTGACTGGATGGAGGTCAGGTGAGGGGAAGCTTCTCTGCTTTCAGAGATGTAGTGATTTATTTATACCCTGTGTTCTACATACAGGCCTTGCACATCTTTCATTTCTGCTCCCTGTCTGTGTTCTTTCCCTTCTCAAATGAATTTAGCAATTTAGAAACTGTAATCATCTTTCTTCTTCTCTAAACCATGAATAAGATATTCCTTAGCAAAGCACTCGTTGCAGAGCACTGCCTTGGTGCTCTGTACCGCTTGTGATAAGAAATCAGGATACTAATTCTTGCACATGACTGTGGCCTTAATATATGGAGCTAATAAAAAAATAATCTTCAGCACATGCATAGGAATATTCAGTGAGATTATCTCTCCCTAACACAATTTGTTCCTAGGAGACTGATTTAATAAAGCTGGAAAATCCATGTCTTCTAATGGTATTCTATTAATCTTCATTGGCAAGCTATTTTTCTATTAATAATGCAATTTTGAAATGTAATTTTTTGTTAATGAATGACATTAGCGACTATTTTTGAGTTTAAAAAAAATACATCTGGAACCTCCAGCAGAGGATTCCAGACTTCTTTACTCTTTATCTAATCAGTAGATAATGACAATTAATAGCACTTGGAAGAGGAAAACAAAATAAAATAACCATAAAACTAGTTAATTGGTTTAAAAGCAATGATTCAAGACTTCTGTTACATCTCTGTGGCACAAAGATACATTAAAAAAAGAAAGAGGGGTTGTTTGTTACTGAAAATAGCCTTAGTTCTGTTGTCTGGAGCCCTCACACTTTATATTGCTCAAAAAATGACTCGAAAATGCTTGAGTTGAGTGGCTGGGCAGCACTCCTGTGTCTGCCAGTGGGATCATTAAATTTGGCTGTGATTTGGTTCTGTACATGGAAATTCAGAGTATTGGCACTGAGCCATGGAATCCAGTTTATTGATTTTCTGATGTCTGTTTAACCCTGGCTTATGTGGTCTGTGCTCAGTCCTTTATATTTTAGTTTAATCTCCTATGATTCCCACAAAACACAGAACCTGAGCTCTCTCCCTCGTGGGATCTGCAGCCCTGGCAATGTAGGGCTCCCTGTCTCAGGGAGCAGAATGGCGCCCTGCTCTTTGAAGTTTCTGCTTGCAGTGGGTGAGATTCGCCATGAATAATTCACTTGACAGATTTTTACCCCTTTAACTGTTCAATTATTGATCACAGAATGAAAATCCTCCAACGTACTAATTATTTTAAATGATTTGTGAATTATTATGGGTATATTTTGCCCACAGATTGTGAGGATTGTTATGAATATTCAAAACTTTCAGTATGAGTTGCATAAATCATGTGGGATTTAGAAGACTTGTACTGTAGCAGACAGTATGGCCTGAATTACACTTTGACAATTGACATAATTGTGTAGCTGCACAATATGATATTGCAGTCAATAAGTTTAATTATTTTGCCTAAATTTCACTTTTTACAAGCATGGCGACTAATAACTCTCAGCTTCTATGGTGAGGTTAGGAAGTGAGAAAATACAGGGGGGAAAAAATACATATTTTGGACTTTTTCTGCATGGAAATGACTGTAATAAATTGAATGCAAGATGCTGTGAAAAGCAAGTCAATTTTATTATACAAAATCTTTGGGTGAGTTGTCTTTACCCACTCCATGCTCTCCTTGTAGCAGGGTGTTTTGTACACAGGAGGAATTTAGCAAGGATAATTTGTCACAGCACAGGGCACAAGGGACACCAGCTGGCAGGTTCTGAGTTTCCATCCCCTCTTTGCTGGACATCTCATTTATATCCCGTTGGAATCCAGCTGGGATGGGTGGCCCTTCCCTCTGGAGCTTGCTTGCTTCAGCTCTCACCCATCCTAAGCCAGACTGCTGCAGTGTCTGCTTTTCCCTGACTCAGACAGGGATGGAATGGTTCATCTTTCATCTTTTTTCCCCTTTTTGACATCCTCTTGCACCTCCATGCAGGAAACACCTCCAGGGTTATTTCTCAGTGGTGTTCTGGGAGCAGAACTTCATAACTGCTCCTGTGTCTCCCAGTTCTGTGTTCTTCAGGGGAATTTCCCTCACAGCAGAGCTGATGTCTCTGTGCCAGATCTCTCCATGCAGGTTCCATTCACAGCAGTGCCTGCAGTATTTCCTTCCCTGACCTGGCCAGAATCTGTAAATACACATTTTTACAGGTGTCTCAGGCTGCTGTAACAGCTGCTTTGCTGTCAATGGTGTCTTCTTGGAGAGAGAGAAAAAAACCCTAAAAACAAACAACCTTAATGAGTCCCGGTATTTGAGAGGTGTGAATGTCTGAAAAACACAAAACAAAATCTTTTTATCAAAGAAGAATGGGGAGTTAATGAATCTATCTTGTCAAATGATTTTTCTTTCAGATACAGCTGACATTTTCAACTGTTGTCTCCATTTACAATTTCAATATCTGAAATTCTTCCTACCCAATCTCAGTGCTTAGTCTGAGCTGGGAATGTGTACCAAGAAGGTTTTTCAATACATGTGAGAGCATTAAATGTCACAGCTCAGTGGGAGGCTTCAGCTGAGAATCTTGCAGAGGATAAATTGCTGGAAGTGCCCTGCAGAGGAGTTCATCTCTCTGGTGACCAGGCTGCAAGGTTGGGATGCTGGGTTCTCTCTGAATTCCCAAAAGTTCATAGTTTAAGGTAGCCCTGGGATGTGTCATTGACCTCTGAATTAAATCTCCTTTTCCTGGTTTTGTCCTTTTTTGTAGACCTGCTGCAGTTCATTAGTTTCAGGATAAGTGGAAATCCCTCTCTGTATCTATCTGCATTCTCCAGTGTTGGAAGTGTTGGTTGCTTTGTTCTGGACAGGGATTCGGCCTTCTCCACAAACATTCCCACCATGAGTCCTCCCCAAGGCCTCAGTGCTTCACAAATTGCCCCAGAATGAGCCTCCATGGGGTCTTGGGGTTGGCTGACCTGAATCCCATCAGACACAAGGATGGCTTTTGGCAGCTTCTCTCAGAAAGCCAAGCCTGGAGCCCAGACAAGCCCAGCCCAGACAAACCCAGCCCAGGCCCCTCGTGCTGCTCTTGGACCTCGTGTCCTGCTCCTTCACCCTCTGGCCTTTGCTGCACCTTGCAGCTCAGTGTGAGTGTTTGCACGTCCTCTTCACTCCTTGCTTTGTTTCCCATCAAATATTTACAGCTTAAGAAAAGCAAATTTGCTGCAAACAAGCACACAAAAAACCAAAGCTGGTTAAAAAATCCAGCTAATCCCAGGCAGAGTGGGCCAGAACCTGGCAATCGATTTGAGGCTCCAGTGCCACTGACAGCTGATTTAAAATGTCCAAGTGCAAACACCATTTGAGCATTAATTTAGGTGCTTGCTGTATCTCCCCAAACTACAGAGAATTTTGCACCCCTTTGGTTGCTTTATTTTCTTGACCTGTTCAATATCAAAAGACAGGTTTCATTTACACACAGAATAATTGTTTAGGATTCTAAAGGGCTGAACATG
The DNA here is from genome assembly GCF_035770615.1 of Melospiza melodia melodia. NCBI lineage: Eukaryota > Metazoa > Chordata > Aves > Passeriformes > Passerellidae > Melospiza > Melospiza melodia. The sequence continues at coordinate 17,143,328 of NC_086209.1, read as the reverse complement.
TTTTGAGATCTCTTGAGAGGGATGTGGTCCTAAATCTGATATACATAATTATGATGAAGTCAAAGAAATAATACTTTTTTTTCTGCCTAGAAAAACACTTTTTTCCCTGCCATTTTCTAACTTATCAGCTTGGCACAGTTAAGTTGTTCTGGTCATTTTTATCTAAGATTTGTGCTTATTTAATGCTAAGGAAATCCATTTTCTGACTAGCAACTAGAAGTAAATGTGTGTCATTTAATATTTCATTTAGCGCTTGCATTTTACTTCTCTGCAAACATTTATGGCAATCAACTGTAAAAAAATTGGGTTTAAGAAATTGCTACAGTGAAGCAAAATAAGCTTTGTGTGCAAATAGTGATGTTGTCACCAACAGCCCACTGACAAATACTGACAATTTTTTCTTGCCCTGCTTGAACTTTGATTTGCTGAATAGATAAAGCACCAAAATGTATTGACAGGGAATATTTAAATAGTTCTTAAATAAAACCAGCTCTTCCAGTGAAATCTTTGTAATTTCCCTACTTAATAAAAAAAAAAAAAAAGATTCTTCTTTTTAGCTTCTTACATGTTCCTTGGTGTATTATAAAATTTTGGTGTACTATACAATTTTATTAGGGTTGTTATTATTATTATTATTACTACTATTAACTGTAAATTGAGATCTGTTCCTGTGTTTTTAACATACAGGGTCTATAGAGGCACTGATTGTTTTAAAAACAAAAAACCAAAATAAAAAGCACTCACCCCTCAATGTTTTGCTGGTGATAAGGAGCATGCAAAGTATGAATTGCTTTTGACACGAAGTGACACGAGCACCATTGATATAGAACTGGGGAGGGATGCAGTTTAACAAGTTTTGATTCCTGGTGCAGCTGGAAGACAATAAAGAGAAAGCATGAGAACAAATTAAACAGTATATAGGTCAATCATTCTATTAGCAGTCTTCAGGGAGCACACATCTCATTTACATAATTGTATTTCTGCTGCAACCAGACAGACTGCTGTGCTAATACGTGTTCTTGGTGAGTCTACAAAAACTCTGAGGATGGCCTTTCCTGCATTAAAGTATGGATAACCAGCATCACAGGAGCAAATGCATTATTAATTTTATCTAATCAGCATTTCAAGGTTAGCTTGACCCAATCTACAAAGGGCCCAGCAGCTCCACAGGTAGTGGTCCTTTGAATATTTTCCCCTAAAGCAAAGATTAAGAACTTGAAGTTTCTCACACTTATATGCAAAATAAAGCAAATTTCCAACTTTTTGGTTTAAGTCTGGGAGAAGATGCTCTTTGTTGCTTCCTCTGATAAACGTAAGCATCCTGGCTGGCATTTACCTGTTTGTGGCGCTTTCAATTTCTCATAGAAGATGCTCCAAGAGAGATCATTGCAAGTTTGGTCAGTGATCAAATTTCAACCACATGGGTTTGCTCAGTGATTCTTTATGGCATGAACTGAGTGTGAATAATGGATTGTTTTGTATTTGATGTTCAGCTCCAGGTGTCTTTCCATGTCAAGGCTGAGCTTACACTCTGCAGTACTTGGCAAACTGATGATTTCAATTTTTGAAAATTAAGAGTTGGGCAGATTTAAAGTTGTGCATTGAGTATAAATCTCTTTTGGGTCCCTTTGTAAAGAGCTGAAAGGGAACCTGCTGTTCCTCCATGAGGAATCCCATCCAATGGCTAAACTGAGGACACATTATTGAAACTCCTTCTCTTGAAGATGGAAATAACCCTTCTATTTCCTTGAACAAGTTACCAAAAGCTGTTGCTATAAAAAATAAAAACAGCCCAAGCTACCCAAATAGTACAACTGGTGAATTTTATAATTGCATTTCCTCAATACAATTTTCCATGTGGAATAAAACTGGTGTGTTAGGCTACCAAACACATGAAATTCCTAATTACCAGCAAAATAGCCTGGAGCAGAAACACTGGACAAAAGTGTTTATTTTTTAATGTAACACTCTGAAAAAATCTGCTGGTTATACAGTAGAATCTTTGTCTCAATATTTCATCATTGCATATTTTAAACCAATTTGAGAAGTTTTTATTTTAAGGAGAAATGTTATTGTACAACGGGTTCTGGAAAAAACAAACAAACAGAAAACCCATCCCATCACCCTGTGCTCCAGGGTTTACTTAAATATTATTATTGGTGAGAAATTTGGAGGTCTTCCTCTTTTTAACTGCAACTTCTGGTAAATATAATAAATTATTTCCTATTAAGGGCTAGCAGAACTCATGACAAGTGACATCTCTATCAATTTATTAAAATAAAATCTCTGTACACTGGAATAAACAGGGTAGAATATCAAAATATTGTGCCAGGAGTGTATGCTTAATTAAAGTTACATTAGCCAGGTGATTCTTTATAATTTAATAGTATGATTTTTCTTTTTTAAGTAGATATCAATTTTGCACTTGTAGGAAGAACAGACTTTCAGCAGATTCCAGTATTTCAAATCTGGCTCATTTTAACAGCTGAATGAGTTGGAGTCTTTGTTGGGTTTTTCATTATTATTCACTCATTATTAGTGTGTAATGAGAAAATTGGTCTAAAACAAATCTTTGCTGTTTGTTTTATTATGTAACAGGAAACCAAATGTCAGTGAATTGGAATTCAGAGGGATTGAAGCCTTTGTGGCTGATGAGTAACACTAAACATCTGGATTTGCAAGTAGGTTTTATTTGTTGGAAAGCAAAAATAAATCTTGCACAGATGATCATCAGCATCCTGAGCACTTTGCAGAATGAAGGATTGTTGCAGGGATCTGTCCTCTGAGAAATAATGAGTCAGTCTGGAGCCAACAGAAATAGGAAAGCTGCGTTGAGTCATGATGCTTTAAAAGGCAGAATTTTCCTTAGATTAACAATAACTGACTTTAAATACACATTACTTGCTTCTCACGTTGGGAAGGTTATTGTTAATAAAAATAGACTGCAGAGATAACAAGCACTGATTATGATTTATCTCTGCACCTAATCAAATTCTAAAGGAAGTCTGGTGTAATTTGTGTGGTATCATCTTAGGAAGATTGCTTTTGGACTGCTTTTCCTGATGAAGTGATGTTAAATATTGTAACTGATTGTATGAATTGGTTTGCATACAGTCTTTCCTCTAAAAGAACACTTAATCAAAAAAGAAGTTGATAGTATATAATTTTCTTAATGTATGCATAACTATATTTTACAGGAGTGTTTTCTGAAGTGACATTTCTTTTGGAAAAGGCATCACACTGATTTTTCTAAAATCTGTGGCTGTTTTAGAGAATGTGAAATGTGTAGTGCATCTGACAGGCTGGAGGCAGAAAATTTTTTATTCTTTTCTTGACCAACAAATTTTGGCGAACCTGCAGATGTCACTTGTGTCTTTCTATACCCAGGCAAGAAGGAATTGCAACTTTCTCACTGGGAAAATGAGATCACAGAAAAAATGGTGACAGGAATTTAAATGGAGACAAGTTTTGGGGATTTTTTTTTTTTTTTTTTTTTTGAGTATAGAACTCTAAACATGTAAATTCAAACATATTTTTCGGTTAGTTCTGGGGATGACTTAGCACTGTCAGTTTATCCCTTGCCAGTGAGAAATTCAGCAATATGGCTTTTGCCAATGTGCCTTTGGACTTGTTGCCACTGCAGACTTGGCAGTGTTTGGGATTCCTGTGCTCAGCCTGGGGCACTCAGCTCAGGGACGTGGCACAGCATGGCAGAACACAACATTTCACTTTTCACACACAGATGGGGATTTGCAGTCAAGACACCATTACAACATCCATACGTATTCATATACATACATGCCATTACCACTTTTAGTGAATATGGATACCTTGGATTCCAATTAATACCTTTTTCCCTAAGATATATGAATAAAATAGGGAAATTATTACAAATAAAAATGAATAATAATTAATTTACATAAAATTTTATATATCTCAAGAAATGTTTGCAGTAAAAATTTTAATTACTGCTTTTCCTCCTCACATGCTTAAAATCAGAGCATTTACTTCAGTTCTAGAACTATAAAACATTTATTTTACTGTGCAGTTGTGGTGAGCAAGGACAGTGTAAAATTAAATGCAACACCATTTATAAAGCTTTTCCTTAGGCATCTAATGAAAGTTCAGTGACAGGACCAAAAGATACATGATATATGTCAAAGAAATGAAGTGTTTGATGTGAATGAAATACAGATATGAAAGTTGTAGCCCAGCTTCTGTAAGTCTGCATCTCTGAGATCCACGCTGAGACATTTGTGAGGAAACATATGAACTGAGAATTCCCTGTGAATTTATGCAAAGTGGGAAATGTCACATATGGAGCTCTTGGGATGGGATGCAGGTTATGATAATCACTGCAGTTGTATCAAAGAGAAATTGGGAATTTGGAATGCTCTGAAAACTTCTGTGAAAGAGGGACCATGCTCCTTCCTTGGCCAAGTGCAATCTTGCCATCATTTCTGGAAGTGGGTCTCTGTTTTTCCCCCGTAGTGGTAGTTCTCAATCTTTACCATATTTTCCAAACTATTAAAAGTGTTTGTGACAATGGGACAGCTCTTTTCCTTTTTAGTGATGATTTCTGCTTTTGAAAGGTGTAAGAGTGCTGCAGTGCAATGTAGATTGAGATTTACTGAAGGTCAGAGCTGTTGTTTTGTGGTTTTCATCCCTGGTAATAACCCTAGTCAGTGCTGTGACAACATTTGATGTGTTAAGAAAATTGCTTATTGCAGAGAAATGCTTTTCCTAGCATGTTGATGTTTTCCAAGAGCAGCCTGAAGCTGCCATTCCTGGTTTCCTTCTCCCCAGCATGTTAAGAAATACTGTGGGAATTTGCACTGCTCCTGGGATTCACCTTCAATGTGATTTTTACAGTTGAGATGGAAAGAAGGACAAGTCTGTTCCCTTTCTGCCATTTTCATGGAGTGTGGTGTTTCATTAAGCATTACAAGCAGATTTGCTCCTTTCTTGTTTTGAACATTTTGAGTCCTTTACAATGTTTTGGTTTTCCCTTGAGGAAGTTTTCTCCTGAATGGATTCAGAGAAGAGCCCCTGAGGAGACCTTGTACCATCCTCATCTTGCTGTTCAGCAGGAACTGCCTTCTTATGAAAATGCAAATAGGATTAAAGCAGAGTGCTCCAAGAAAAACATCAGCCTCCTCACTCAATTTAAATTATTTTGTCCTAATCCTCAGCTGAATGTGTACAGATGTAGGAACAAGCTCTCTCCCTGCCTCAAAACCCATTTGGTGACAAATCACCTAAAACACAACACAAACTGCCAGGCATATGGAGGAGAGAGCAGACTGGGAAAACCTTCTGAATATTCTGCTTTTTCCTCCTGAGAGCAGTCAGGATGCAGTGAGGATGAGGAGGGGAAGTGGAGGAAGAGCTTTGTGAAGTACAAATGCTGGTTGAGAACACGTGGCTGTAAACACCAATAACTGCAGCTGGACTGACAGCATGGTCTGGGGGCAAATAGAGGGGCAAAAACCTCCCTGAAGTTATGGGAAGCTGAATTAAGAAAGGGATCCTGCAGTTCTTTTAAGGATGAACTTGGTAAATATGAAATTTTTTACCTGTGTAAGGATGAACTTGGTAAATATGAATTTTTTTACCTGTAGAATTTCCTAAAGGTGCTTCCACTCTTACAGATGCAGGAAGAATATATTTAACAAGAAAAGGGTAAAAATGCTTTATTGTTTTAATCAAATTGTGCAATTTATTAGCTAATTTTCATTATAAAGAAGATAAAGAGGAAATGAAAAATTATGAAGGTTACAAATCCAATCCTAATGACCCTCTCCCATTGATGTTTCTGTCTCTGATTGTTGATCAAGATACTGTCATGTTTTAATTAGAAGAACAGTGGGTAATATTTCAGTGTAAGGATTGATTAAACACCAGAATTGCCATCTTAGACTCAGTCTTTCAGAAGATTTCTTTTTTTTTTCCCTAATTTTAGGATTACTTTTGTAGTGCAACAGCTTCAAAATAACTTTAAAAAAGAGTTATTCAGTCTGAGGTAGTACCATTTTTCTCACATCTATATATGATTAAACAGAGATCACAGAAACTGTGGAAGATTATAAAATGTATTGTCAGCTTTTATTTTTTAATGTTAAAGGGTTTCTCAGTTTCTCTGGTGCCTTCATTAAGCATTATTTGATCTTCAGTGGCTTCCCTTGATTTTGGGGTTAATTATGTCTTTTGATATAAATATCTGTTAGAAATGGATAAGATTCACAGGATGGCCATGAAAATTGGAAGTAAATTCTTCTAGGAGAAATCAGGGAAATACTTTAAAGAGGCAAGCAAAAGAAACTTAAAATAATTTCTGTACATTCTAAATATTAGGAAAGGGATCATTAAAGTAACTAAAAATCAAAATTAAATTTTCAAGAACTTATCTAAAGGCTCTGCGCAGTTTTTAGAAATCAGAAGGGATGGTACATGCACTTAAGGGCATCAGAACACCTGTAAAGTCTGATTCCTTCAGTATCTAATGAGTTTCTTTCTCCATGACTGATACAGAACACATTATTTGAAGTCACTTCATTAATTTTAAGTAGTCCATGTCTGAAAATATTCCAGCCTTGAACACAGGACTTTTGAGAGTTAAAACCAACTGCTGCAGAAAGTTATTATCTCCCAGATAAAATAGCAGATGCTGGCTCACAAGGTTTTCAGCCTGGATGTGTTCTGAGGGGGGTTGGTTTTCTCCCAAGGATCTGGATATTGTAATTTTCACAGAGGAGAAAACTTTTATACCAGTGGGAAAGAATAAACTGTCTGGTCATGTTCTTGGGCTGCTAGATGATGCTGTAAAGAAAATAAATCAGAGTATGGAGCTAAGGGTGGGTGGTCAGGGGGAATATTCTGGCAGCTAAAATGGGAGTTTTGGGACAGGGATATCTCAGGTATTAAAAGAAAGTGATGGCAAACAACCATGGCTGTGCTGTCATAAACAGGATTATCTGAAGGCCACCTTCTCCACAGGATTCCTGCATGCCTTTCCAAATATTAAGAAAAAAGGTGAAGCAAGGGATAAATATTTAATGTGATTTTAAAGAGAATGCTACAAAGCTCTCCCTGCTGCCATCCCAAGCTGTAGGACTGATGGGATAACACAGGCACCATGGCAAGTGACAATACTGCAATTACTTGTACTTAGCAGCAAAAATGGAGATCTGACCCTTGCTGTGGTGTCACCTGAAGCAGCAAATATTTACTGTGCTTTGGACAGGCAGCAAGCAGAAACACATTGCAAATTTTAATATGTTATGGATCATTAAGTTGATTGTGTCAATTTGTTAAAGGGCCAAGTAATGATTTTACAGGTAATTAGACTTTAACAGGCAGAAACAAATTTATGTCCTGCTTGTTTTTATGATGTGTGCAATGATAGATATACCATCATCCAAGCTGTTGTTTTTAGGTACACAACACTTCTTAATGTCCTAAAGCAAATGAAATATTTCATGTCAGGGACTGATCAGCAACTGTATAAAACACATTAGCAGCTTTTCTTCTTTTAGCTCCTTTTAATCGGAGCTCATTGCTCATGTCAGAAAGATGGAATGTCTCAGGTTATTCCTGCTGCATGGAGAAATGGCAGTGAACCTCTGAGGTCAGGGGAGAAGCCAGCAGTGCCAGGTTATTACAATTGTTTTTCTGTGGCTGCCCTGGCAGATTTTGTTTGGTTTATTTCTCACTGTGAATAGGGAAAAACACACCTCAGGACTGAGCTGGAAAAGGAGTTTGTGTTTAGCTGTGTTTGCAGAGCAGTTTGTCTGATAGCTGTTTGTGTACCAGGACCACAGCAAAGCACCGGGGTGTTTTTAAATAAACATTTCTATTGGTGAGAACAGAGGTTTTCTGCTGCTCTCTCTCAGTTCCACACCCCAAGTGATGATTGCAGCTCTGAGCTCTGGAAACCAAACCAGGAGGAACCATTAACCTGCAGAAAGCACTGCATAAATCTGGGTTTGGAGGTTCCTTTGCAGGTAATTCTGGACTCAGAAACAGCAGCTCACAAAAAAATGCAGCCTAGAAATTGGCCAGCTCTGACTCTTGTGCAGCAGTTCAGATTGGAGATAATTAAAGATGGGCCCAAAAGTTGCTTTTTCTTGTTATTTTTCCTGCAGGAAAACAACATGAGGGGAGTGTAGATGGTCCATACATTTTTTATCCCTTGGAGAAAATCAGTTTTTTTTGCTGTTTGTCTTTTAATAGCATCAAGTTTGCTGCCAATCAGCTCTATTGTTGGGTGCATTGATTACGAGTGAGATGTGGAGCTGCAGGATGCTGCCTGTTGTCTGACACTTCAGAAATGAGATGTTTGCTGCACTGAATTCTTAGATGTAATTGCAGTGTTGCTATTCATGATGATACAGTTAAAATTATGTCACATCACTGGAACAGCAATTTTGAGTGGTGAGTGATGATTTATCTGTGGCAAAAACTAAGTGAAATTATCATCTTGGTGCCATCCCTTGACAGCTACACCCATTCTTTTTCCTTTATGAAATTCAGAGCTTGAGCCTGGAAATAATACAATCCAGGAGTTGATCTGAAAAAGGAAAAATAAATAAATAAACCAGAATTTTTCTGTCTCAGCCCTGAAATTATCTGCACCTTCAGGATGCTTTTGTTCTCAGGGTGGTACAGGGCCCTGGTTTAGTTGGGCTCTGCCATTCAGCTGGAATTAAATGGTAAAGCAGACCTTGGCCTTTCTTGGTGTAGCTTTGGAAAAACCTCATTATTGTCCAACACAGACATAGCACTGCTCATTTTATGGTAAAATTGTTTTTATTGCATTTTAAATAAATCAGTGAAAAATAAATGCAATGTAGGGTAATGTCGGGTTTTGTGTATCCAGTTACAAACCAGAGTGAGCTGAGCTGTGGCAGTGGTCAGGGGATGGTTGGCTTTTAATGAAAAATCTAGGAATGCAGCCTGTTCTCTATTAGATACTAAGCAAACATCTGCAAAATATGGGTTTCATTACTTGCTTTGGAAAATTGGGGATTTCAGCAATTTCTCTTTGAAGCTGCCCTATCCTGTGGCTTTTTCAGGAAATAAGAACAGAATTCATATCTTCAGTTCACTTGAACAAGGAGAGACATTGAAAATTATTGCAATAACTGAGGTTTTGTTTAAACTTTTATTACAGCAGATGATGGAGACATTCTCATTTTTCATTGTACTGAAACAGAAGCAGGTCTATGATAAGCTCTTTACAAATAGTAATTGAGGAGCTGTTTGTCTTCATTACCCTTAAGCTGGACAGTAATTTTATCCACAAGAAAGGGTTTACATTCCAAATTAGGGGAAAAAAAGTGCAAAAACGAGACTAAATTTTTACCAGGGTTCCATTATGAATAATTATCTCTTGGATCTCAGCATGCAGCTAAATTCTGCTACCAAATATTACTCAAGTCCTTTTAAACATGTTATTTTTACTGTTTTGAGGCTGCACGAGTGAGTCTGTCTCCCAGTTAAAATAATTTTACTCCACTTTTGATCATGCCTTGTCTGGATGTCACCTGATTATATCAGGAGTAGCTACAATGAGGTTCATAAATTGTTACAAATAATTAAGTAAATTCTTGGCCAATTATGTTTATAATTTAGACTCTCCTGTGTTCAGAGCCACCAGATGCCAGTACAGTTTGTTGTGTGCCTCTGAATTAATTTATAAACATTATAATATCTATAAGGGAAATATTCAGGGCAGGGTCCAGTGCAAATCTTCTAGTTGAAGGAGATATAAACCATAAACCCTCACCAATCAACAGGAAATTCAGTGTCGCTCTTCCATTCACTCACAGCAGAATTGGGTCTCCATCAGAATGATAAAATATAATGTTCCAACAAATTTGCCAGGTTGGATGTCAAGATCTTACTCACCCTTTTGTTTTAATTAAGAGACAGCACAAACTTGTCTCTGTTATATTCTTACCAAGGCAATTGCAACTGCAAACTGCAGTTTGAGGATATGGCACTTAACATTTCATAATTCAGAAATAGTTTCAAATCCTGAGAGAATATGATGAAATAATTTCATATTCTTGGTGGTGGGAAGAGGGAAGAATCTTCAAAAGATGCTCACCTTGTACAAATGTCAAGATGCAGAGAGAATTGGCATTTGGGCACCAGATGCCTGCAAAAGCTACATGCTGCTTCTCAGAGTCAATTTAGCTTAAAAAAGGAGGAAAAAAAAAAGAAAAAGAGAAGGGAAAAGGCTGCTGCATTAGGCCCCAGTGCAGTCAGCACTGAAATGCAAGCAGGCAGTGCTATCCTGCTTTAATTTATGGCTTGGAAGTTGTGATTGCTGGGTGAGTGTGTGTTCAGCATTTGCCCCAGTGCAGAGCTCCAGTGTCCCCCTTACACCCTGACCTTTGGGCTAACAGTGAGGCACTGCTGAATCATGAATCACTGCCCTTATCTGACAGGTCTGACTTATTTTCTCCTCAAATGTTCTTTTCTCCTCGCTGCTACAAATTGCTGCATGTGCTGGGCATGTCTGGGCTCCTGGCATTTAGATTTTAATCAGGGCCTTCTCCCTCTTTCTGAAAGCACCATTAAAGGAAGATATTCTTCTCCCTGTGCTCCTGCTGCCCTTTATAAGTGGTTTTTTTTGTTTACTGATTGGGGGGGAAAGGGTGATGTGTGTTTTTATTTGAGCTGACACTGCAGTGTGTGCTCCTGCTCAGACGCCTGTGCCACTGACAGGCTGCTGCTCCTGTAAATTGGTGCACACAAGGGCTTGCAATTCCTCCTGGCTTGGGAAGATCATAGAATAGAGAGATACATTTAAATGATTTGAAATAGAATTTTTGGTGTTTTATTTCTTGTAGCATTTTAAGAGATTTTCCTCACTAATCCTATTTATCGTGCCCATGGAGCAAGGCCTTTCTCAAGCACAGTGCAATCAAAACCCTGTGTGCTGAAGGATTTTTCATGATACAAAACTTTGATTTACTGAGGAGATCAGCTATTTATTATATAACCTTTACATTTAAGAAATCTATGGTTCATAACAATCCAATTTTTGAAAATGTAAATTTTGAGAAATCCTCTCTTATTTACTCATGTTTTCCTATTTTTCTGCTCAAGTTCAGTCTTTGCTTGCTATTTTTGATAGTAAAAACATTTGGTGAAAATGACAGTCTGAAAGTCCACAAAAGATGGTACAAGGAACTGACACATCCAGTAGAAATGACTGCAAATGTGGTTTATATTGTGGTTTTATGTCTACTTTAGAAAGATTGGTTTGTTTTGGGTTCTTTTTTTCCCTAAGCTTATGAGAGTCACTAATTCTGTGCAGTTACAGACAAGGAAACACAACCAGGGGATGATCCAATTTCCAGTGCTTTGCTGAGATTCCTGCCTTTCCCCCTTCTCTTCATTCAGGGTTCCACAGCCTTCACCTTTAACTCCCAGCCAAAACTGAGCTTTTTGCTTCCACAAAGCCCAGCATTAAAATCTGCAGCTGTTTCTCTTGGCTGAATCCCCCAGGAAGGGTTTGTAGGAATTATGGTTCATGGTTCCTGTGCTGTGCTTCAAGAATTTATCACTGTTCCCTCTAAAGGGAAAAGGATGAGGCAGGGAACCCCTAAAAGGGATTTCTGTTGTGTGCTCCAATTAGTGCTGGAAGGGTGGGAAGGAAAAGGTAGAGCTGGAACCAAAAAATAACATCCAGAACTCCTGGAAGTTGTTTTCTCTGTTTGGACTTGAATTTATGATTTTTTTTTTTATTTTGTGATTGCTATGCAATTAACAGAGACACTCAAAAGTTCAGTGATTTTTAATTGTGTACAGTTCTCAGTGCTGTGCAGAGAATCACTGTGTATTCACAGAGAAACCAGAATAGCTCAGAAAGCAGGATAATGATTTCTCCGTAGTGCTTCCCAAGGATAATGGATTTCAGACTTACAAATTAGGAATTATCTTCTGGATTGCTTACTGAATGTGAAATAAACAGGTCTTAAACCTTTCATGTCACTAAAATCGCCATGATTACAGCTCTTACCAACTGGCTGCATGTTTGGCAAATTAGTTATTTGTGAAATTTGACTAAAATTAACATCAAATCCTGACACATCCAGTATAAAGGGAAAGCTGCTTCTCAGGAAGGTTCTCACATTCCAATTGCATTTCATCTGCAAGTCATGCACTCAATGGTTAAGGCTTGATCTGTGGTGCAGTGCAGCTTCAATAACTTGTGTTCACTGTGGAGCTGATCTGGATTTACCAGAGGTAAAATCTGATAAATCTGGAAGGTCCCACAGAACTCCTGCTTGTCAGGGTCCCAGCTGCTGACTTTGCATCATTTGTGCAAAATAAGATTTTAGTTATTTTAAAGAATTGCTTATCTCAGGGTGCTAAATGAGAAAGGAGGGAAATCCAGTCCATTATACAATATTGCAAGATGATTTTGTGTGATAAAGGAAAACAGGAAAAGAGTTGTTGGTGGGGAGATTTTCTGCCTAGGTACAGGGGCACAGGAATGGGGATCTTGAGATTAAAATAATTCAAGATTATTGAACATTATAGTATTAATTTCCTGCTCTTAAAATTCTCTGAGATTCTTGCCACAGAGCCCTCGAGCAGAAATTGTCTGGAATAAGTAATTATCTGTTTATCCCTTGTTAACAAAATGTGCATTTAAATAATTAGAGAACACTGTCTCAAAGGAAAATGTAGACACCAGATATCAGTTAAATTTGTTGACGAAAAAGCAAGATGATACAAAAGCAAGATGATCCAAAGCAAGAGACTATTGCAAGTATTAAACTTTCTAGATATTCCTACTGCTAGAATTTCAGAGAACTTAGAGCTTTGTTATCAGAAGAGGATGTGGTGAACTGAAGAGCTGAAACAGGTGGTAAATGTTATATCAGAGAACTTTCCATGCTGAAATAAAGCTGGATTGCCATGCTTTATTGTCACTGAAACCACGTGTAAATCTGTACATGGGAACAAAAGATAAACTGTACAGGAAAGCATTCTCTTTCAATATGGCTGTTCTCTGCAAGTGAGAGTGAGTTATGGTGTAACCAGGGGATTTCAACTAAAAGCATGAAGTCACTGTGCAAGCTAAAGCACATTAAAGTTCTTCATGGTGTAAGGGCAAGCAGTAATCCCCAAAGAGTGCTTCCACAGAGCTGCAACATCCATTACTTTACAGCAGTCTCACTGCCATAAAATCAGATTCATAAAGTGAAATGTCATTTCTTTAGGTAATTCTTTTAAAATATCTTTTAAAAGACTCAACTCTTAACAAGTCGTGCTTTCAGCATAATTAACAATAGCCTTATTTAGCACCTGACTACTGCAGACCTGCTGCATTAAATCCAGGTTGATATGTGATTTTCTGGCACCAAAAGTGGAAATGTAGAGGTTGCATAACCATCAAATGTAGGGGCTGAGGGAAATCTCATCCATCACTATTGCCTGAACTCTTAGAGGCCAATGGAGACCTCAGTATTTTCCAAATATTTGCAAACTCCTCACAGGTTGTGCCACAGCCATGCTGTAGATCCTTTAGAAAAGATGGAGCTGGAAATGAAAACCATCTCAGAATGATTGGGTGGATGCATTTCTGGAGGGAGTCTTTGTTATCATGCTTGAAACAATTGTTCTTTTTCATCTGGGTCACATATTAACCAAAGCACGGTGAAACTATTAAATCAGGCATTTACTAAAAGGCCCTCAGAATTAGTTTAAAAATTGAGTAATTAGACCCATGCTGCTCTGGCATTACTTTTGTGATATTGCTTCCCACTGAAGCCCAGTTTCACTGCAGCACTTTCATTAGCAGCTCCATGGAAATTAGCTGGCAAAGAATGCCGTATGTTTTCAATTATATTTTAATAGTAAGGAGCAAGTTATTTTCTTCCAGACTCTAAGAGTTAGCAGTAGAATGTGTAGCATGCATAAAATCAGCTTTGCAATCATTTTCATCTGCAGAAGATTGGTTTTCAATAATTTGTCTTTGTGAAGGCCTTTAATCAGCTGGAATTTAGATTTACATGAGATTGGAGTTATTTTAAACAATACCTGTAATACAAAGTAAGGCCTGGCACCTTTTGATGAGCACTATTAGGTGGGTTCTGGGACTTGAATGGAAGTTGCAAAAAGAGTCTAATGAGAAAGGTGCTATAAAACCAAATTAACTGATGTTCATGACTGACAGAAGCTAAAAGAGCTTCCATCTTTGGTGCCACATGAAGTACTGAGAAATGTAGCAGTTAAATTGTGTTAATGTTCAAATTTCAAAAGAATAAAGGTAATAAAAAAGCCTAAGGAAAAATAACGAACTATCAGAAATACTTGTGAATATACAGGTGTCTAAGGGGGGTAAAATAAAGAAAATGAAAATATACTGATATAGGTCGGAAAATAGTGACTAGTTTCTCTGAATTTTCTTTATTTATATGCACTAAGTGCCTTTTTTGTGGATTTTCTTGATTAGATTGTGGATTTTTCCATTTCTAATGTGATTTACTCTCAGTGAATATACAGAACTTTGAATCATTGCTCCATTCCTTTTCTGTACCCATAGTCTGCTTGCAGCACAGGAGCTGGATGAGGTTTGGAGTCAGACAACCACTGACAAACAGTTCTCATCCAGCCTATAGCTGCATTAATTTTGATAGATCTCTAACATTCTCAGTGAAATGAAATTTCTCATGAAATTTTCTATCAGCACTGGAATGCACAAGATCCCTACCAGGAGGAGGTGGCAGCTGAGCCTGTAGAATTTGGTGGAATTTCAGGCACAGGTTCCCATCCTGCAGCTGCATCAGCTTTCACATGGTCACATATTTTTATTGCTGACACAACAAGCACAAGGATCAGCGAAGCTTTCAAATTTACATGTTGCTTTTAACACAGCACTCTCCCTCTAAAGTCACTGGATTATTTTCTATCTTTATATAGAGCACAAATGCAGTTGGGTATCAGAAAGAGTTCCCTGGAGAACTGAGGGGAACCGCCTTTGTGCCACCTCATTTCCCACAGTTATCACCTCTTGTTTCCCTATTCCTCTACATTAGCAATTTCTGTAATCCTTTCCAGCAGGCAGCTTCAAAAGATTAGAAAATATTTTTTCACTCTAAAGTAGCCAAATAGAAATGTTGCTATTGAAAATGAATTCTGCATTCTCTGTCCAGGAACTGTTTTGCACCACTTGAATTAACGGTGGAGAGTGGTTGCTGTGATTATCCCACAGCTAACAAAAGGGAAAAAGAGAGAGAAAATTGCAGCGCTTACTCAGGAGGAATCACCAGGATATTTAGGGAGATGCAGCCACATTATACTTCACTGTAGCCCTTGTGTCACAACGTGAGGGGATAATAAACACCAGCATTTGAGTAAAGTTGACAGATTCCAAACTTTGGTGGCACTGACACGGAGCACACAAAGAGCATCATCCCAGTGTGTGTGGGGAAACAGCATCCCCAGCAAAATTCTGTGGGAGTGGCAGAGTTTAACAGCTGCAGCATCAGAAAATTCAAAGAGGATTTTTTTTGTAACCTGAAAAAATATTAAATGTCAGAAAAGAAGTATTGGTCATTCAGTAGAGATAGGAATCTGGTGGTTTTAAGAGGAAGGTAGCAAGGCTCGCTTGCTCAAAATATAAGTGGGCAAAGTATTCTGATTTCGGGACAAAAAGAAATAAATCCAAGTACTACAGGGCTTTAAAACTGAAGAGAATGACAAATAACATTTCACTTTTGAATTCTTTTTGATAACTTCAGTGGTTTGGGAGTTACCTGGGAAGGTCTTACAGCTCCCAGATATTCTCACTTTCACTTTGAGAGACATGTTTGAGTAATGCCCAACTATCTTAGATTAAGAAAAAATTTTTTAAAAGTTGGTTTTTACAATGGCAAAATTAAAATATAGATGTTCATGTGCATACTTAAACTGACACTCATAATTAAAAATAATGTCTTATCATTTCTCTTCTACAGTACCTGTTGCTTCTGGACAAATTATTTCTTTACTGTGTTTTTTTATTTTGAAAAACTACATGTGATTATTATGAATGAGCTTGCTGTAAATTTGCCTTTCTTGCATGGCTTTATCAGAGAAACAAAGGCACATTTGGGGTTTTCCTGCTACCCCACAAGCTTCTGCTCCTGGATTTGTGGGCTTCTGGAAATCCACCACCCCACAGTGGCACAAAACTCAAATAGTGTTGAACTCTCTTAAGAACAGCTTTATAACCTATTGCACCTCTACTTTTAAAATAAACAGATATTAAGTAATTTGATTCTTTCATCATGCAGTAACCTCCTTGGAGGAAATGTCATTCCCTAAAGTTATCCAAAGTGAATATCTGCAAAAAAAAAGGATGTGCTGAGATTTTAGGGATGGAAAAAGATGATTACTGATAATGCCCTTGTCTGGTTGCCTGTCAACACACAAGTACTTCATCAGAAAGCTGCCAGGGTTTTGTTACATCTCACTGTAAATAACTCAATGAATCATTTTCCCTCATGGATTGCCGAGGAAGAATTCCACCCTACAGGGAGTTGAATATACTCTTTTTGTTTAATGTCATTCAATACATGAACTGCAGGCTGTAAATATTTCCCAGCTTGGAAGGACTTTAAAACACTTTCCCTGTTGTCATTCCACTCTTTATTCATTGTCATCTGAGCATTTTGTATTTTCATTTACAATGATCTTTCCTGCTCTCATTGCTTTTTTTTTTCAGTTCTTCCCAGTGTAGAGTTTGGGGTTTCTCTTTAATTTGTATGATTCTTAGTTATTTAAATATATCATACACATTTCCCTTAAAAGTATTGAAAAAAATTCTACCACAATCATTCTCTGTAAACACTGATATTATAATTAATTCTCTCAAGGCTGTTAATCAGAATAGAAGTGCAGACTTGTATGCATTTTCATGTATATTTTGGAAATGGGGATGCTTGGAAGAAATTTGAAGAATTAATGAAATATCACTCATTTGGCCCCTTCTAAGGAACATTCCTTTCCTTTGATGTTTTTATTACATGGTAATAAACAATGCTTAGAGCTCAGCCCTGATAATGGAAGAAATTTGGGGAAAGTTTTAGTGAAACTGAATTTTTTCAGACCATGGCATCAAAGTCTGTTTCTCTAACTGTGCAAGAATCTGTTTGCAGACAATGGAAATGGAACTGCAGCACAAGGGCAAACCTGAAACTTTTGTGTGTGCATCAACTTATTGCATGAACCATCTGAGAACAGAAACAATGATGGGTCAGGTTTGGATTTTATATCCTGAAAGACATCATAATGCTCTTTTAGGATTATTTTGTGGTACTGCAAAGGTGTCTTGACTTTAGGGATTTTTGTTTATGTTTGTGAGCATGTGTATCGTACCTTAATTTGTGTATAGAGGCATAATTCAGCAAAGAGTTTTATTTTAAATTTGAACAGTTCTGCAGTCATCACTTTCTTGTGGAAGTGAACGATGAACTGTAATTCTGACAGTAAAACTTCTTTATTTCATGATTGCAATGAATATTTGCAGGTAATTCTGTGTGAGTGAGATCTGGGGCTGTTTGAAACTTTGGAGTTATTGCTTTTTAAGAACTCCTGAACTAAATACTGCTTGAGGGAGCACTGCTGGTGTGTTTGCAGGGTGCCTTGCCTTGCTGAGCCCGCCAGGTACCTCAGTTCAGAGCAGGTTTGCTGCAGTTCTGCAGAGTGAAGCATTGGCAGGTGTTGCTGTGAGTGACAGGGACAATGGATGGGCTCCAGGACACAGGGAGAGCACAGAGGAGCCCTGCAGATATTGGATCCCTCTCTGACAGATGCCCTGACAAACCTGGGCAGCTCTGAACGCTCATTTTATTTTATCTCCACTCACATCTCGCCCTGATCCACCTAGGCAGCACTTATTTAATTCAAGAGCCAATTTTGCCTTGATTTTGGGAAGAGCTGCGTGCTCTTTAGCTGATTCTGGGATGGATGGTGACAGAGCTTTGCTTTTGCTCCAGTCCCACCAAATCCATCAGTTCCTCCCCAGTCGCTGTGAGTCCAAGTGAAGAACAGAAAATTGCTTTTGTTTCTCTCCCTGTTCCTTGGTATTGAAACAGGAATGATTTATGAACTGCAGGGTGGAACAGTGTGGAGCAAATACCTGCAGGAAAGTCCTTTGGGTGCTGCTGTTGTTGTTGTTCCTCTGGCCAAGGCAAAGCTGGTGCTGCCCCATCCTGCTAAAACTTAACTCTGATTGAACCAAGCTAACAGTGGTATTGCCCTTTTACAATTATTATTCCTGCATTAAATGCCATAAATAAATAACATACTGATTAATCAGGAGTCTTGAAAGTGAGGCTTTTTGATTCAATAGAATTGCAGTGTAAATACTAGACCAAAGAACATGAAAATTAATATTTGATGGAAGACAATAAAATACACCTTTCTCCCCAACTTTAAACAAATTGAACAAAGACTGAAATTGCAATAAGAAGAACAAAGCAGAAAGGATCCTGGTATCAGATAAAAGATCTGAAGTCTCAAGAAAAACAAAAGCTGTCAGTTTATCACAGTTGCCATCTTTTTATCAAATATTTCAGTATTTTAGCTTATGCCACCATCTACTGGTCACCAGCTCAAAGTGTTCAGCTCACTCTCCAGTGCGTTCCCAAGGTTTTCACATTAATGTCTGCTCTTGACCTGAGCTTTAGGAATAGATTTTTAAACACCTTTTTGCATTGGCATAAAACTGAAAATTGGGTAGAGTGATAAAAATTGCTTCTTGATTAGACACATGATTTTGAAAACTTGAGCAGCTCATATTTCTGTGTGCAGTGTGGGAGCTGGTGAGAGTCACCTGTTGCTGGAAACTTGGAAATGTTAAATTTTAATTAATAGCTTGCATGTGTATTTAAGGTTAGCACGGCACTTGCTTCATTTATAATCCATAGGATTTTTATCCTTTGGCATGATTTAATGCATTGCACGTGCCACATCTAAAGAACAGGGTTCTGGTGTTAACAATCTATTTTACCCTCACCTTCTGCTTTTTCAATAAGCTGAAACAGAGAAATGCCAAAACATAGATCTTAAAATGTCAGGCCTTTAGATAAATTTCTGCAGAATTTACATTCCTTTACCGTGAATTTGGGGTCTTGGCAAGCGTTTTCACTCACTGCATGTGAGAAACTGGATGATACAGCCCCGAGTTCTGCATGGCTGGGGAGGGAATCGGGTAATTCTGGTGATGTGGGGATGTGTTTCGTGTAAGCCATGGAGTTTACAGACAAACACCAAACAAATGGAAGAGATATGATGTCCCTTCATCCTTTTGGTTGAAGGATGGCCTAGTGATTTTCCCCAGCTGGCCTAGAGATTTTCCCCAGCCCTGGCTGTTGCTGGCTTTCCTTTTCCTCCCTCTCCCAGAGACAAACCTTCCTTTCCAGCAGGAGAAGCAGGAGCAGGTAATCACCCTTCTGGGAAATCTCCACCAGCACAGCAGTTTGGCACTTTTGGAAGTTGGCCAGAGTGAGGAATTGTGGCAGGAATCTCCCTCCTGCCCTACCTTTGGTGGCTCCAGCATGATCTAAGGCTGTTCTTTGACCAGCACCAGTCCCAGGTGCTGTTCCTGTGCACAGCCTGGGACATTGTCCTGAAGGCGCCGAGTTTCAGCACTGGGCTTGAGTTCCTTTCACCTGTGAGGATGTGAAACCCTTCACAGCCCTCCCCGAGTTCAAGAGTGGGTTAAATCCCCACCACAGGCAAAACCACTTCCACTTCAGACGACCCTGTGAACTTGAGCCAGTAATTCATTAATGGAAATGGAAGCCTTTATTAGAGACTTTAATTTCCATGCAGCTATAACCACAAAATGAGTGTGTGAGAGTCCATCCCTGACTATCTATGCCTGAGTGGCTCACTTGCCTCCCATCCCCTGGCCTGTGCCCTGGCAATTTCTGAGGTGGCAGCAGCACCCGAGCCTCTCTCACCCTGCCACACTCCCCATCTCAGTTTCTGTAGTGATCACTCCAGGCCTTCCTGCTAATGGACACAGCCAATTAATTTCCTGTCTGTCCTTTTTGCCTTGCTTAGCTTTACTAATGCCAAAACTAAATGTCAAGTAGGAAAATCTGTTTTGTCCCCCTAGCTTAGAAACAGTAGATAAGGATAAAATCTAAGCCAAGCATTGCGTTTCTGGAGGTTTCACATATGACTAACTGCAATTTAGAAACATATATGCTTTTAATTAAGCTTTATTTTTTTTACAGGCAGAGCATAGTCAGGGCTGCAGTGGTGAGCACCCTTAGGGTTGTCAGGCTGTGAATTCCACTCTAAAAATTAGTCTGATAGGAGAGTGGGGTTTATTTCCTCCTGGCTGTCTTTTCCAGGCTTTACCTGAGGGAGAAAATAATCTGGTGTCAGGTCTTTAAAAAGCTGGAGGATATCCCTGCAGTCACACCCCTCACTGGCAATCTGTCCTGTGGTGAATCACAAAGGTTTGGCACCATAATGTCCTGTCCAGTAGCAGCTCTGGGATTGTACAGCAGGAAATCGAGGCAGCCTAATGCTGAGGCAGATTTGTGGCTAAATTTGCGTTATTCCTTGTGAAAAGTGCTCCTGCCTCCTCTCTGTCACTGCAGCAGGCTGTGCATGCATCACTCTGACAGGAGCTCCTTAAAGCAGCATTCTGGAGCTGGGTAATTTGTGCTTGGAAGGCCAGAAAGCAGGATAATGGGAAAGGAGGTGATTTTGAGTGGTTCTGTCCAAGAGCTCATTGATCTGCTGCTGTGGATTATGACACAACACTTGCACAGGCACAAAGTTGCCAGCACCACTTACGCTGGGTTTTGTGAAAGAAAAACCCCAATTCAGGACTTGAAAATAATGTCTTGTTTTTTAACTTCCTTTCTAAGAAAATTCAATACTGTTTGGCTGTGGGGTTTTTTTTAATCACTAGGCTAAGACCAAAAATTTTTTTCTCAAAAATGTTGTCGGGATATATAGGGAAAAAAAAAGAGCTTTGGTTCATTACTATGAATTTAAGCATTCATTATGGTTACAATAATAGCAGAGAGATCAGAGTCCATGGAAATGACATTAATGACCCTTAGCAGGAAACTGCTGTAAAGTTGATCAGGACCTGTGAGTGATTTGCATATAAGTGACAGTCAGGAAGATGATCATTGTTCTCTAGCAATTTTGCAATGAAATGAGTAGCAGTCACACAATTAAAGCTCTAAGTGTGCAGTTGATTAAGGAGGATCGGTTTGCAAAGCCCTGCTGTTTAAAGCGATCAGGTTTGAGGAATGAAGTCTTTCATCAAATGATTAGTTGGATCATTGGGAATGGCAGCAGAGGTGGCTGGAATTTGCAGTTGACAGCACTGAAATGCCTGAGAGGTTTCAAAGCTGATGGATACTCTCAGCCTTGCCTTGAGGCTTTGTGTCCATATCACCCTCCCTTGTGCCACCTTGGCCCCAGCCCAAGGAATCCTTGGTAAGTACACCTGGCTCTCCTAAAGCTTCAGGAATTGATCTCCAGCCCTCAGCGACAGTCAGGGCACCCTGCAGTTAAAGATGGGCCCACAAGGAGCCGTGGTTTATATCCCACACCAGCTCACATCAGCACCAGCTGATCCTGCTCGTTCCTGGGCACTCAGTGAGGCAGAAATTCACTGTCCTGTCACTTCTGCCAGCCTGGGCATCAGCATCAGCACAGGCAGGGTTCAGCTGCCCACAAGAAACTCCTCTCATTTCTGTTTCCTTTTCCCTTTTATGTTGGCACCCCATTGTCGTCCATTGTGAGCGCCCAGAAAAGGAGTCCATTTTCCATGGGGAAACCTAACTATTTGCAAACTTCGCTGGGTTTCTCCAAAACTAAAGCTGCCAGCAATTAGGACCCCACATTATCTTAGAGCCCCTAATGCCACCTCTGAGCTGATCCCCAGAACCTGGGGAAATTGTTTCTTTTTCCCATGGAAAATTACCTCCTTTTGCTGCCTGGCACTGGCCAACACTGGGGTGCCAACCTAAAAATTTGCAAATTTTGCTGGATTTCCCCAAAACTAAAGCTGCCAGCAAGCTGGACCTTTCACTCCCTTACTGCCTGAAATGCCACATATGAGCCTGTACCCAGACTTTGAAAATTACTTCCCTTATTCATTCTCAGGTCCCAGTATAGGCTGTGAATTAAAAATGTTGCAGCTCATAAGATGGTCTGACATGTGGATCAATGTGTTTTACTGATAGTGATTAATATTCAGAATGATTATTGAAGATAAAAGTAGCAAATGCTTTCTGGGGTTTTTTCTGCAGCTGTTTTTTTCCTTCTTTTCTTTTCTTTCATTGGCTGCCTCTGACATGAAGTGATTTACCAAGTTAGGCACCTTGAAACACTGCTAATGAATTTCTAAACACACTGAGAGCGTGATCAGGAGCGTGCTGCACACATAAAGAAACATCCATGGAGGTTTCGTTCAGCCTTTCAAACAGCATTTTGGCTCCTGGGGAAAACTCTAAACAGAAGAAAAGCACAAAATGCTCAGAACCCTCCGAGAGGCTCCCAGCATGGAGAGATGGCTCAGGGAGCAGAGCCAGGATTTGCTGGGTTCCCATCCTGTGTCACCTGCAGCAGGTGGCAGGGCTTTGGTGGAGGGGTTCCATCCCTCTTTGGAGCCCTTTGATTCCCCTCTGTCTTTGCAAATCTTTGCAAGGATGTCTTAATTAACCCTGGGCATGGGATTCAAATACATGAGAGGAGCCAGGAGGTTGTTAGGCAATCCAGTTGTTAGTTAGGTTCTAGCCAGGCTTTAAGGATGCTCTTTCCATAAGAACCAAGTGCTGGAACAAATCATTATTATCTCCATCACCTGAAAAGATTCAAAATGAAACTATACCTTCAAAATGAAGGTATAGGTTTATTTAAAATGTGAGCTTGCACTAATGAACATGAAAGCAAATAAAATGCTTTAACAGGCTAAGTTTAAAGCTCTTTCACATCTCAGTTTAATTGCACTCACTGCAGGAAAAACTTCAATCTCCTCTCAGATTTCTAGTGCTCATAAGAGTCTTTTTCATATTTACTTCATAAAGTCTTAAATATTTTTATGAAAAGGAGCTATCCTACAAGCAGAATAACCATTCTGCAAAAGAAAAGCTTCAGAAATTGTTATGGAGGAGTCACAGAGCATATTCTGGATAATGTAAGTGGAATGAATTAATCTCTCTCAAACTCTGGTGATCAGAAACTACTTTATTGTGTCTAGGACATATAGTATGATGCATGTCAGGACAGAACATAAATTCCTTTGACATAAAATTACAGGGTTTAATGAAAATAAGCTACAGATGGATGGAACTTCTCCTCAATCCTCTGTCAACCCCAACAATTCTGAGAATAGGTGGCAACAATAAATATGGAGAAAAAGTGAAGATCTTTTACTCAATTTTACACATCATTTACTGTTCCTGTACCGTTTTCCTTTTAAAAAATGGACATTTTCCAATGTCACATGCAGTGGTTTGGAGGAAAAGTTAGTTTGGGAGTTGTTTGGGCTGCTCAAAGTGAGCAGCTTGGGCAGTACTGGGCCCACTGAATCCACAAACTCCCTTCTCAAAAACACCTGCACACTTTCCTTCATGATAATTGATATAATTTAGTTTCATTCATATTATTTATTACAAGAAGTTCATGGGAACCTTGTGTTTCATAGAGGAACTCAATGAAAGAACTTAATTTTGTTACATAAAGAAAAATTTACCAGTGAGGGAGAGCTCAGAGAGAGCCAGCAAGGCAAAATGGGTTCATGGATCTGCCAGGAAGTTTTTGAGTACACGAAATAGATTTTTGTGTCTGTTAAATCTTGCTTTAGCCGGACAAATCTTAAGGCACTGTCACTCTGTTGCAGCTATAGGCACCAACCGGTTCCGAGTGGGCTTGAGGTGATTCCTAACTCGGATTCCCTGTTTTTAGTGCAGCTGTTAGAATGGCTTTATGTGGGGAGGAAAGCCAAAATTGTGACTTTCAGCTGCCTGCACTTCCTCAGAGCCATAAAATGGAGTGCACATGAGAATATTCTCCCATCTAATGAGCGTGTTCAGGTTTCAGACAGAATGCAAGGGCTGAGGGCTCAAAGGCAGAGCTTGACAAAGAACCTAAATACATTTCCTTGCTTCTAATACCAGAAATTCGGAGTACTTTAAAACTGAAGTCATCTCCACTTTTAACTGTTTAATTCCTTAAGGTAAAAATGTCAGGACATAATAAAAGGAAGGTGTTTTGGGGAAATTCTCTTTTGATCTGGGTGGATACTCATCCCATTTATTATGTCCTGGTTTTTATAGAACTCCTTGTTATTTGAAGAAATTATATTTGCACTTCAACTCAGAACATTTTTATTCTTTTAAAAATTCCAGTAATGCCAACTTTATATCTGTACCAGTACATACTTCATGAATTTATTGAGCAGCCTTGTTATTATGAACTTGAGATAAATCCTCTGCCGTGTCTGTTTAGGGACATGTGAGCAATAATTAATGAAAACAAAACTGCTACTGACAGGTGGGCTTTGAGAAGCAATTTTGGTAATAAATATAGCTATAAACTTAAGCTACAAAATAAATATAAACTTCAATAGATATCTCACCATTGATTCATAAAGTCTTTGTGAGCAGCAAAAAACATTTGCATGAGCCCAAGAGGATTTTTACACCTTGGCATTGCCAGGTTGGAAAATACATTTACATTTGACATTTATTTGAAGATTTAGAAAGCTGAGAAAGATGAAATATTCTGTTGGATTTTGTTTGCATTCTGTTTGTTGATTAGATTTTCAGTTCTGTTGTACATGGTTGGGGAGCAGAGGGAAGAAGGTTAAAGGTTTTTTATACATTAATTTTCTCACCGTGTTCTCCTTCTTAAAATGGTGATGCTACTGCCATTTAGGGTTATGTTTTTCTACTGAATTACCTTGCTGTTTAATGACCAGAACCTGTTTCTTTTCTATTGTACCTCCTGTATTATTTTGCAAGTGAATTGCTTTGAAAGCTGAAAATCATTTTGGTTTCCTTGGTCCAAGAAGTTTAATATATGGTCCATGGGGTTTAAAAAAATTAATAATCTTATGATTCTTTGCTTCATATGAATATTTTCAAAGTACTTAATGAGTTAATGACATGTTTTAATTCATGGATTATGTTTACATCTTATATTTACAGCTTAGGCCTCTTGGGTAGAAAATATTTCATGATACTTTTCTGGTTTTGTTCATCAATGTTGTCCAGAATGCCTGCCAATACCAAGATTTCTGGCTCGTTTATATTCCTAAGAGAGGAACAGTGTGACTGGATCATAGTCTTGCCCTTCATAGCGATTTCTGCACTGAAGTTCAGAGCAGTGGATTGAGTTTTGTTCCAGCAGAACTCCCAGTGTGCCGCTCAGCTGAGAACTGAAACTGGGATTTCCAAGCGTGGCCATTCATTGCTGTGACTTTACAGAAACCCCCCCTGGGCTGGGAAAGCCTCAGCTGGGCCCTGAGCTCCTGCCTGCACTGAATTTGTGCCAGAGGAAGGTTCTGCGTTAGCACCAGTGAGCTCTGCTGAGTGCTGAGGTCAGCTGTGCATTCCACACCTCAGCTGCAGAGGCAGAACTTCATTGCTTTTCATGGTGCAGTGGGAAAGGTGCTTTATGGTGCCACAGACAATTAATTGAGGTGCGTTACCTAGAAACTGAAAAAGGTCACACGTGGAGCATAATTGGCACCTCATAACCCCTATTAATGATTGCAGAAATGCAAATTAGTACTTTTCAGTTTCCAACAAGTAGCATAATTCTTCTCCAGCTTTGAGTTATGTGTCCATTTGCTTACAATCTTTACTCTTTAAAATGTTTAATTTACCTTTCCTCCTAAAGTAACCTCAGTCTACATTAAAAGTTATACTCTATATAAATTATACTATTCAGAAGAAGTCTATTAAGCTGCAATTATTTTCCTGTGCAATAGGCACAGAGAGAAAGAACTGATACAAATCACACATGCAATGCTTCAGCAACCTCCCTTCAAGGCTACAACCTTTATGAGATTGCAGAAAAATGATTTTTCCTTCCTTATGAAGACAAACTTGAGAATCTAAGGGAATTTCATGTACTAAAGAATAAATAATAGGTTTATTTAAAGGTATTTTGTTCTTATTATTGTGTGCAAAATGAGTAATCCTAGCACAGATAATTGGGAGTTGATAACTAAGAGTTAGCGACAGGATTTGCTCCAGTCTTTATGTCCAGTTGTGTGTGGCCACTCAAACACTCAGATCCTACAGATTTTACTGTAAATAATGGTGCAGTTTATTGGTATTTTCTGATAATTGTGTTAAAGCATCACAGCATGACATCAAGGTGTGACACCATTGAGCTATGACATTTCCTTTCCTCCAAGGCTGTAACATTTTCAGTGTTGACCAAGACCAAAGAAAAGTTCAGTGGAGTGTGAAAATTCTTTAAAGATAATTTTCTTTTAATTCATGAAATTTAAATTTTGTTTTAATTAATTTAATTTATTTAATTAAAATTAAATTAAATTAATTAACTAAATTTAAAAAAAATTTTGGTGTAGCTGCACCTGAAATTGAAATCCTGTGACACAAAGTGTGAGATCTCAGTGCTCTGCCCACTCTTACCAAGAGCTCACTGCACCAGGTCCGCTGGAGCCACACTCAGCCTGAGCTGACAGTGCACAGCAAATTCCCCACTGGTGGCTGTAGAGATAACCCCCAGCAGTTCCTGACCTTTCCAAATCTCACCTTGCAGAGGAATTTTAGAACAAGACCATTGATTCATCAGTTTTTCCCAGGTGACTGGGATGTTGATTGATAAAGTAATTTGATGGAAGGATTTATTCTAAGGATGTCTAAAACTCAGGGTCGTGCTGGAAACAATTTATTGGTTCGAGTTTAAAAAATTGCACATTTATTAAATGGTGCAAAATCTTCACCTCAGTTGTTGATAAATAATGCAGAGCCACCATGGCTCATTCCCCATTTGATTCATTGTGTTGCTTCCCCTCCTGATTTAAAAGTCATGAAAACTTTTCCTTTTGTCCCTTCTTTTTCTTCAAGAACACAAAATTTTAGGCTTGCATTCACAATGCAGGAGCTTGGTGGTGATGGAGATAACTAAAGAATTTGCCTAAAATTCAAAGGTTTAGAACCCCTGTAGTTCCTACTGTTCTGTGGCACTAAAATTTATTATTTTCTCTTTCCAACATGAAAGGCTACTTAGGTCCAGTGTCAATTCCAGCCCTGAACATGTATTAAAATAAATAAATACCATGTTTATGTCACAGAAATACTTTTCCTATTGGCAGACAACTAAAAATTAATTTCATTTAGTAAACCTGGCAGACTGGCTGACAGTTTGAATTGAAACAGTTATATCATCAAGTTACTGTCAGTCCAAATTAATGAATATGGACAGAAAGAACCACTTTTGCTTAAAAATGTTGTGCATTTCAGTATCCTAATTAGCATTTTGAGTTTTAATTTTAGTGTTAGTTTTGGAGTAAATGGTCACAGCTTCCATCCTCCAAAGACAGTACTTCCCTTTTTTAAGAGATGCATGCATATTTTCTTTTCCTAGTAATAAAATTTTCTGTTATATCTGTTACTATTGAGACATAATTACCTTTTAAACTTTAAAAATACCATAAAAGTAATGGATATCTAGTCAGAGATACACCACATCCATCCTCCTTTTCCTCCTCCTTTTCCTCCTCCTTTTCCTCCTCCTTTTCCTCCTCCTTTTCCTCCTCCTTTTCCTCCTCCTTTTCCTTCTTTTTTTTCTGAAATGCTTCAGCCCTATTTTGAATTTTCTATCCAATGCAAACAACGATTTCTCTCAGTTTGAAATGCAGTTTTTTCATTTCCTTTGAGCTTTCAGCCAAACAGTCTGCTGTTTGGGTTTTTGTTGTATTTTTTATTTTTTTTTAAAGTCAAAACTAAATAAGCGATATTGTAACTCAATACCATATATATATATATATATATATATATATATATTTGCTTTGTAAAAATAACTTGGAGTGCCATTACAGCTGCACTGGCTAGACTGGGTGACTTTCTGAGCTATCACCTGTGGCAGACTAAAAATAAAATCAGTCTGTACTGAAATCTGAGCCATGCAGGAGGCTCAGGGTGTGGGGGTTTTACTGACATAATGTGGAATATCACCCTTTGGTGATATTCAAAGACCCTTTGGTGTTTGATCCTCCTCAAATGATTTGTTTGCAGGTTTGTTCTTGTTTGGTCCTGTTTGGTCCTTCACAGAGGGAGCCTGATTTTCAGTTTTCTCTTCCTCTCATCCTCTCACTTCTTATTTGAGAGGAGAGATTGACCCTCACCTCCTTTAGCTCCCTCTGAAAAACTGAGAAATAAATTATCTCAGCATTCCTTATTTAACACTCCAGCAATGGGACCACATTGCAATAGATGTGTCTGCTTAATTTTAAAATGAAGTTTTTGCTTTATGAAGTGAATCTTGGCTTCTCATCGGTCATGAAACAAAAAAAATAAGATCTGTTTATCATAAGGGTAAGGCATGGTCTGATGTGTTTGATAGAACAGCTTGAACGCAGTCTATTTGACAGTTTTTGACAGAAGAGCAAATGAGCTTTAAACAGTGGAGTCAAGAAACTTTTAATACACTGCACAGAAATTATATATTAATTTGCAGATCACTTTTAGATTCTTGCAGTGTCCCTTAAAGTCCTGACTCTGTCAATACAAAGATGTAAAAAATGCTTTTCACTGAAAAAGAAGTTATTTGCACGCTCAAATCAAGAGCTTGTTGCTTGCAGTTATCAGTCAATATCCCAACACAATTCTAGAAAATTCTGTTTAAACACTTGCAAATATCTGTTCTCAAATGAGAATTTGAGAGTAAAGCATAAAGCTCTGAATTTTAAATAATAACAACAATGAGATATGTCAATAAATTAGAGGACTATAAACCATTCAAGATAATGAGAATTATCAAATTGGTTTCCAAACAATATTCCTGGAACAACTTTAGCAAAAGCTTGCTTTCATCTGTAGCTACAGTACTTTTATGAGAAGATGCCAAAATTGTAGTGGACTCTGCATTATATCTGTCTCTGGAGGGCTGAATAAACCCAACAGTCATAAGAGAATTAGAAGGGTTTTATGATGACAACCTAGTGGAGAAAATACAAAAATACAATTAAGTAAAAAAGGTTTGACCAGGAAAAGAGGAGAATAAATACAAGGAGATACCAAACAAACAAAATATATGTAAAGTGAAGTTCATAGAGGTTGATTGTTAAAACTTAAGAAAATTACATTACGTTTCAGATCTTGTTGGCTTTTATCCTTTTTTTAAAGGCCTTCAGCTCTTTATTGCTAAAGGAAATAAAAACCTCTTGGCATTTAATCACCATGAATTTTAACTCTGTTGCTGTGTCTGCATGCTAGGTAATTGAAATGTGAATTTTATACAATTTTAGTCTCTAAGTTACTAAGTGTAGAGTGAAACAGATTCCAAATAAAATGCTGCTTTCTGATCAGACAATTCTGTTGTTGGAAGGAAGAAAACAGGAAGGAAATCTGTAAGAAATTCTCTCGTATTCCCTTAGAGCTTCATTGCTCCTGCTTTGCTTCATGGCCCTTTTTACTTCTTGTAGTAAAACACCAGATGAGATTTTTATAATGTATTTATTGTATTTTAAGGATCAAATTAAGTTTGACAGGCTCCTCAGAGGAATCACTTTTTGGGTTTGGTTTTTTCCTCCTCTGTAGTGTCTCCTTTAGCTCCTGACCTCTCCTCCCCAGCCTTCCCCAGTTTCACAGGACATTGCCAATGCAGTGTGCACAATATTGCTGGGGAAGAACACGCCACAGAGATTTCTCTTTATCCTTGCAGCATGTTTGATTCCATCCAGCAGCTGCAGGCCCCTTTCCCCACAAAGGAATCTGATTGCTGAGTGTGATTAAAATGAATTTTTCTTTATATGGCACAGTGTTTTCCCCAAGTGAATCAGACAAGCACATGTTTTTCTGAGCTCCAGCAATACTTGAGGTTGTAAAGACACAATCATCACAAGACTTTTTATTTACTATTGTTCAGCACAAACAGTGAGGAGTAAAAGAAACTAATGAGGTCTTTGATAATCAATTCTTATCAGAGATGCCTTGGGCAGAATGGGGTTTTTCAATTATCATCAGTTGTTCTGTAGCTGTACATAGGCTTTTATTTTTTCATCTAGAAGCGCTGATTTTATCTTTATTTTAAGAAAGATTAGCCTACATTTGAATGCTTGAAATTAAAACTGTTCCCACTTGGACTGGTTTGGTGACAATTGGCATTATTTTCTTGTGCCTGATTTTACATGGGAGCACTGTCAGATAAAAGCTGAGCTTTGGAAGGGGAATCTCAAAGGCAGGAAAGCCTTTGGCATGTGGGGGTTTGGAGGATTTGGGGGCAGGATGTTTGTTTTTAAGAGAAATGGAAATGTTTTTTGTGAGAATAGGAGGGAGGTAATGCATAGAGGAGCCTCTAGGGAAATAATATTTCCAAGCTTTTTGGAAGAAAGCTCGTTTTTCGTGAGGAGGAGAAGGCAGGGAAAGAGCACTGAGACTTGTTATGTAAAGAGCTGCATGCAAATATTAACTCTGGCTTTTAAAAGGGACCAGTTGGACACTGAGGAGCATGGGAAGCTGAGGAAATAAATTTCAATTTTTGTCTCTCTTTCCATCTCTGCTGCTTGTGTCACAGAAATAAAGAGGTTTTCTTAGGGAGTTGTAATTATTGAGGAAATGTCTTTGGTAGGGGGTAGGTGTCCTGAAAAAACAAAAGCAAACTTTGCCATGTAATAGTGGTGGTTCACAATAGATGATTAATATATTGTGGTGTTTTAACTTAATAGTCAAATGTCTCTGAGCTCAGCCTTAGCTTGAGCTGACAGAAGTCAGTGAGGAATAGTTACCCCTTTAATCAAAAGTATAGCAGAGGAATGGGTCAGTTTCAAGTGCTCTAACATGTCACTTTCCCCAACATTTTTTAAATTATTGTTTGTATTTAGAGCTGTCTTATAAACGGTATAAAGCTGATTGTAAATTAGTCTCTATTTTCTGTAAGGAATAATTCATAAACTGAACTTTTTAAATGTTTTGCTTCAGAACCTCTTTCTGGATTCTGGAAGTAGTATCATTGAACCATCTGTTAATTGAAGGTGACAGAGAGAGCTACATATAAAAGCAAGTTGCAGCTCTGTGTTTAGAGAGGTGAGGTGAGACTGCTGAATCCTGGAAAAGTTGCATCCAATATCTGGGAATATTCAATATTCCCTGTTCCCTGCTGCAGTGGAAGGATGAAGCCCTGCTTTATCCTCTATAAAAAGAATTGTCAGGACTGTATGAAGTTTCGTTATCTTCATGTAAAGCACATTGTACTCACCTCTGGCTCTCTTTCATGGCTATCCTAGCATGGAAAATAGGGAAACAGAGCAAAAACCTTTTAATATTTTATTTATGGCTTTAACACCTATGGATTTGTCATGTGCATTTTCTAAATGACAGAGCTGTGCAGTTTTACCCCACATCAGGAACTGCAGCTCAAAAATGTCTGGATGAAGTCAGGGGTGGGTGCTGAGCGTTGCCTGGCTGGTTGAAGGGTAATGGGCCAAAGCAGACCCTTCTCTTCATCCCCCTGCCCACGTCCTTGGCTTTTCATCCCAAACCTTTGCATCCACAGAAATGAGTTCCATGATTAAGCTCAGCAAAATCAAACATGAACAATTTTGATTTCCATCTGCCAAAACCCAGGACAGGCGCCAGGGCAGCAGTATCAGCTGCTGCTTTGGGAATGCAGAAGAGATTTTGTTGTACCTCAGTAACTTTCATTCCAAACTTTCCTGAGGAGCTCAGCAGTGTCTGAGTGTGCAGGGAGTGTGTCCATGAGGCAGCTCCACTAAATGGAGGAGGCTCTGGAGAGTACTAAAGAGTGGATTTATGTTTCAAGGAAAAATATTACTACAAGGCAGCCTCGTGTTCTCTTAGAGTCAGGATCCTCCAAAAATTGTCACATAGCACCATCTTCTGAGCAGAGCCTGAACGGCAAACTGAGCCTGAGCTGAGCTCGAGTCTCGCTCAAATCCCCGGCACTCAGGGCTTTGCAAGGACTGAGGGATTAGAAAAGTTTCATCCAGTTTGCTGAGGAGGAGGAGTCATTATTATGAAATGGATCTAAGAGTGTCATGTGTGCCCTGAGTGAAAAATTAATGGGCAAACATCAAGCAACTCGAAGGAAATTCACACTGAAATATCCTGTGTGGAAAATGTACTGTGTGTGACCCGGTAAGGGAAAAATTCTCGTGTTACTGCCTGGATTGAGTAAATCCTTACTAAGTTCCTATAAACTGTGAATGGAGGCTGTTCACTCCTCGGTTTGTAAAATTTGAAGACACCCAGAACTGATCAATTGAGGTTGGGGTTTAGTGTAGCTGTGTTATGCAAGAAATAAAAAATTATATTCTATCAGGGATATAATTTATTTTTATTGTGACTATAATTTATTTTTATTGTGACTATAATTTATTTTTATTGTGACTATGATTTATTTTTATTGTGATGGATTTAAATAGCTCTAATACTGCTTTCCTCCAAGTGTCACTGCCACTGTGGGGAAGGGATTTTTCTGGGCTTGTGCTCTTGGCCTAAAGATCTCCTACTAGACAGAGACAGGGTTAAGCTGCACCTTCAGCCTTCCAGAACTGATTTCAGGGGTAAGTGGTATCCCTGCTCCCCATACATCCTATTTACATAAAGTGTCATTGCTGCTGCAGCTCATGTAGAGTTATCATCCAAACCTTAAAATTCTCTTCCTTTCTTTCCTTCCACCTTCCTGTTAAGAGCCCAGTTTCCTTTTGTGGAGTGCTGGTTTCCTTTCACATGGCTTTTCACTGCTGTACAAATAATATGGAAAAAAACCAAAACAAAACCCTTAAAGTTCAGCACTAAAACCACCATATCCTTCCCATCCTTTCCCTTTTCCTCATACCTGTATTTATCTTGGTGCTGTTTCTATTACAAAATGCAGCCTTAAACTTGAAATTGGAGAAGTGCATTTGCCACTTCAGCCTTGCCACAGAAATGAGAGCATCTCATCCCATAACACACACATGCAAATATTCCCATGCTCTGCCTCAGAGGCTGTGGTTCATGCTAGGAAGAGCTACTGAATTTATTAAACTGATAAATTGAACTGATTTCTGCAAGCTAAAACCATGACACATTTTTTCTGCCTTGTGTTATTTTTTACCTAAGCAAACCTCATGACACGATTTCTTTAGAGAGCTGTAAAGAAATACAAGAAGTGTTCTAATACTCCTTGTGAGCCTTTATTAAATTACAGAAATGGCAGTGTGTATTTTGAGAGATGTTTAAGGAGATAGTTTATATCTAAGTGTTTTCCCTAAGTGTTTCCTGTCTTCTTTACTGATAGAGCATTTAATAAAATTTGCAAGCTGAGAAGGGGACAAAGGCAGGGGAGTTCTGTGTCACCTCAAAGATTCTGTGTGTTTGGATTAAGGTGCTAGAGACTTGAACAGGTTTTTGGAGATGGGCTTTTATTTATAAACCTCTCAATTAGCTCAGGAGCCATGGCTGCTTTCTCTCACTTGAGGTTTCTGCCTTCTTTTTCCCAAGAAAACTTCAAATTCCCTGCAAAGCCTTAGTGGGTCAGGCCCATTGGCATTGTCAATCTGTCAGTCTGTCCTGATGTGCCTCTTGCCCATGTTGGCATCAAGTTGCACATTGTATCATTTTTATCTTATTTTTTTATTTTAAAATAAAAATAATTAATAAAATTAATATATTTTTTAATTTTTATTTTTATTTTAAAAATGAGCATTCAATACCAGTGTTTTCCAAACACATGGGGCTGTGCTGGTTCCTGGAAGCAGAGTGTGCTGTTTTAGGGGAAAAGCATGATTTATAGCTTGAGTGAAAAGCAGCAGGGACCCTCTCCCTGCATCCACACAAATCCTTATTCATATAAAAGATTGCACGTGGCTGTTGCAGGGCCAAAGCAGGATGACAAAGAATAAGGGAGAAATGTTAGAACTTTTATTATTAATGCTTAAAAGTTGGTGTTTGCTGCAAGAAGGTGTTCTGGGTATGTGGACAGAGAGCTTCCCATGGACAGGGAGAGAGGAACAACTCCCAGCTCCCACTCCCCAGTGCCACGGGCAGATTCTGTCTGTGCTTGGCCCCTTGTGTTTGCTTCAGATCCTTGATCTGCTGGGAAATTAAAATATTTAATGATGTTCTTCTGATGTGACTTCTGGAACCCAGGAGCTGGTTTTCTTTACAAGGGGATTTTTGTGCATCTTTTGTTCTTTTGGAGTACAAAAATGAGATTGATGCTTCTGTGTCTTCTAGTTTTGAAAGCATAGTCCAAATATAAAATATAGTCCAAAATTTCTTAGCAGAGAAAGTAAAGTTTATTTGAATGTAGCATGCTATATATAAACATAATTGATTTTTAAAGTTAAAAATGTTCTTTTTTTTTATAAATATGCTTATGAGATTTTTTTTCCTTAGAGGCATTCAATAAGTTCAATACTATAAATTTGTTTTAAAATAGCATATTGCTAAAATCTGAAACCACAGTATTCTATCAGGAAAGTTGGCCTACACATTCAGAGATCTTTGTCTCTGTCCTGAATTTTCTGAT
Source organism: Melospiza melodia melodia (assembly GCF_035770615.1). Classification (NCBI taxonomy): domain Eukaryota; kingdom Metazoa; phylum Chordata; class Aves; order Passeriformes; family Passerellidae; genus Melospiza; species Melospiza melodia. The sequence goes on along the minus strand of NC_086209.1, from coordinate 17,108,600 downwards.
ACTGACAAAACATCAACATAACAAACACTGAGGTGGATACTGACCGATTATTGTGCTTTACAGCATAGAATATTTTACATACATTCTTTTTTCTAGAATACACTTTCAGCATTTTGAAATTATAAAAAATGAAATTAAAGCAAAACAGTAGAAATTGGCACACAAAAAAGAAAATATCATGCAAGTGGAATATCATGTGCTGTTCTCAGGTGATCCTTTTCCTGTTTGCTCTTGATTTTCATCATTCCACTAATTCCAGATAGAACATAAACAGGTTTACAGAAATGGTATCTAAAGTTACACAGTGGGTGTGGTTTATTCCTTACCATATTTCTACTGTACATGAGAGAAAGCTGGTAATCTTCAGCTGAGGTCAAAGATTGTCATATCAATATGATATAAAAATTTCATTTTGTAACTTATATTCAAGGAATGTAATCACGTGATTGTTTTAAAATTTAATGCATGGTTATTATCCCAAGAATAGTCAGGTTAGTTTAACACATACTGACAGATGGTTAGTGGGCAAAGAGAAATCCATGAGTAACCTGACACAGAGCAGCATTAAAATATCACAAATCTATGCACTGAAAATTATTGCAAATTATATTTGCATTATGCTTTGACAAGAGAGATTTCTTTCTGCTGGCACATAATGGGATAAAGGTATCTTAGCCCTACTATTCAGTTTAATACACTGCAAAAAAGGAAATTCTGTCACAGTTCTAGCAGTGCTGGATGGTAAAGAACAAATAAATTATCTGCTTCTCTGATTTGATTTTAAAGTTAATTTAAGAGCTTAATTTCTGAGTATAGAAATTAAGTTGCTTCTGCAGAGAATATTCTGTTAACAGTAATACTTAGGAGTAAATATTTCTTTTTGTGCAGTTCCCTGTTGGAGGTGTTTCATAGTCATTTTCACGTACTTAAAATACAAAAGATTTTTTATAAACTTTAGCATTCCTGACAACATAGAAAGGAAAAAAGTTTTTGAATTCTTATACACAGCTCTCACTGCTGCAATTTATAAATAACAGATACAATTTTGTAACAAACCTGAACCATTCAAACATTTAAACCATTTTACTGGATTTTACATATTAGGCATAACAAAGTCATTCACTTCTGCAAAGTTTTCTGATTTTTGTGATGCAGGAAGACACTTCTGTGCTGCAATGGTGTGATGGCTCAGGGATAAATATTGTCTGTGAGGGAGGGATGCTGAGGTGTGAGCAGTCTGTACTGTCCTGGAAATGTTTCTTCACTTCTGAGACTCCACTCAGTTCAGTTTCATGGTAATTTACAATCCTCAGGGCAACTTCACAACAACCACACACGCTCCAGCCCTGCCAATGTTGACAGGAACTTCCTAGAAAGGAAAAGGAAAAAGGAAAAGAAAAAGGAGGAAACATTTTTAGTAGCATCCTATGGATAGGACAAGAAGTTGTTACTTTCAGATTAATGGAAAAGCAATTTGTTTATTCAAACTGATGTAATGCTAAAAAAAATTTGGTTTAACATATGAAAACACAGTTTGGGCTTTTTGGCAAAATTCAGTTACAAGTGTTTAGCCTGGGGTTGTCCCCCTGGCGTGTTCAAAGGCCTCCACATCCAGTGTTCCAAAACCAGGGACTTGTTTCTGGTCTTCATTTAACATGAAGACATTTTAGATGGCTGCAAAAGGATCCTGGCAGAGTAGGGATTTCCTCTTGGTCTCAGTGGGGAGTGCCATAAATATAAAAGTCTGGAGGTGCCTCCAGAAGAGGGCATGGCTGGCAAACACACCAGCTCTGCCAACACTGAATTCAAGCACTTAAAACCCCAAGTGATTTGTGCAAGCTGGTTTACTTGTCCATGCATTTCCTCCACCCCTCAGTGTGAAAAGTTTTATGTGGTTATTTTGCAGGGAAGGGGGCTGATATTTTACGGAAGCCCACCTCTAGTATCATACCGTATTTCCTACATCCCGACGTGTCGTTTTTCCCCAAAGCAGCGACAGTTTCCCGGTTATTTGGACAGAATTATCCCTATCTGCAGGAAGATCCCCTGCCCTTTCTGAGGCACCCCCTGGGCCCCCATTACCTCTGTCCACTCGTTGTTCTGAGCATCGTAGGACTCGACGGTGTCCAGGTAGGAGTGGCCGTCGTAGCCGCCCACGGCGTAGAGCCGGTCCCCCAGGGGACAGATCCCCACCGCGTCCCGCGGCACGCTCAGCGGGGCCACCGTGGTCCAGGCATCCGTTTTGGGGTCATACCTAGGGAACGTGGGGGTCAAATTCAGAAATATGCGTGGTGGAGGCGCGTTTCAGGTTTAAATTGCTGATTTTTGCTTGTTTTCTCCTGTGTTGCTTCTCCGAACAAATACAACTGAGATGTCACTCGGTATTGTGTTTGCTGGGAATGTCCCAACAAAGCCAGGAATGATGCATCTGATTCCATGTTCTCAGAAGGCCAATTTATTACTTTATAACACTATATTATATTAAAGAATATTATACTAAAGATAGCATAACTATACTATCTATAGTGTAGTATTCTTTAATAAAATATAGTACTATATTATATAGTATTATACCAACTATACTAAAGAATACAGAAAAGATACTAAATAATAGAGTATTATACTAACTATACTAAAGAATACAGAAAGGAAACTAAATAATACAGAAAGGATACTAAATAATATTATAAAAACTATACTAAATAATACAGAAAGGATACTAAATAATATAGTATTATACTAACTATAGTAAAGAATACAGAAAAGACATGAATGCTAAAAAAGATAATAATGCTAAAAAGAATTATTGAATGCTAATAAGATAATAATACTGAACGCTGTATTCAGTAATATTATCTTATTAATTAGTAGATAATATATCTTATAATTATTAAGATTATATTACTGAATGCTAAAGAGATAATAATGAAAACTCATGACTCCCTCCAGAGTCCCAACACAGCCTGGCCCCTATTGGCCAAAGAGTCAAAACAACTCACAGCAGAATCCAATGAAACAATCACCGGTGGGTAAACAATCTCCAAACACATTCCACACAGGAGAAGCAAATCAGATAATTATTGTTTTCCTTTTTCTCTGAGGCCTTTTAGCTTCTCAGGAGAAAAATCCTGGGCAAAGGGATTTTTTCAGATATTGTGAATGCCACAATTCAGTTTTTTTTTTAGCCACTAGAGGGGCCTTTAAGCACACAGAAAATGCTCCTGTTTTCACTTTTTGATTACAGATTCTTTGTTTCAATTACATTAAGCCATCAATAGATTTTAAACACAAATGGGAATTGAGGGGATGATAGCATGGCCACCAGTTGACTCAGCAAAACTAATTTCAATATATTCTTATTTTCTTCCTCCCTAAAGCCTTTGGTTTTCTGTTTATTGTCAGAATTAATGTTTTCATAGAAGTTTACTATAAAAGAAGTTAAATATCTTGTGTAGTAGCTCTAAGTTTCTGACATGAAATGCGTGGCAGCATCTTACATTAATGTTGATTTTATTTCTGATTTATTCCAATATAAATTGCAGTGAATTGCAGGTACTTCCTGCTTTACCCCATTTAAGTGAGAACAGAATTTGGCCATTGTTGCTCACAGCAGGGTTTAACACCTGCTCAGTTTTCCTTCCTTTTCCCCAAATGACAAGACTGTGTGATATTTCTTATATTTTTATATCTTTTTATCAGTATCAGTCAAATTACTGGAACAACTGAAAAGTGTTTCATTCCTACAGCATATGGCACAAGCACCTAAACCTGAGTCCTGGCATTTGAGAAATAGAAAGGTCACACGTTTAACTTGTCTCAGTACTCCAGTTCCTTTTACCTGGCTCTTGGGTAGGTCAGGCAGAAGGGAGGAATTTGCTGCTGAGGTCTAATTCTCTTGTTATCACAAAAGTATTGGAAGTCAGTTTTTCCTGCTCAAAACATTATTTCAAAAAGGCGGAACATGTTTTACAAACACAACACTCCAACTATGAAGAGAATCTATTCTAGAATCCCTTCTCGGATGCGAAGAGAAAAGGAGGAAAAGCAAAATGGTTTCCTACCTCTCCACGCAGTCGGACAGGCGGGAGCAGTGGTTGGAAGCAGGAGCGTCGTGGCCTCCCACGGCGTACAGGAACCCGTTGTAGGTGGCCACACCAACGCCTCCCCTCCTCTTGGACATGGAGGCACACAGGCTCCACTTGTTTGTGTGGGGGTCGAAGCACTCCATGGATTTCAGGCAGGAGCTCCCGTCTCGCCCACCGACCGCGTACAGCCTGCGACAGCAACCCGCAAGCAGGAAAACAATTTCAGTCTCTACTCTCCCACTAATGAGAATTTTATCTGGCTGACTTCATTCAGAGCACTTTAAAATTGTCGTTATTTGGTGCGCTCCGAAACTTCCTTTGCTCAAAGGCAAACATGTTAGATGTTTGCCATCTAACATAAAGACATTTTAGATGAAGTTACATTCTTCACTTACAATGGAAATGTTCAAGCAGCCACACATGAAAATGAAGCTTAAAAATGCATGTCAGGTTCTCTAAATGTGAGCCAATAGAAAGAGCTGAATTGAAAGATGCTGCATATGTTTGAAACATATGGTGGCATTCCCAGGGACAGGGTTACAGAGTATGACATATTATCACATTTAAACTTTTTCCTGCACAGTTAACTTTAATAACTTGAACAGATATCTAAAACATATATAAAATATATAGTAAATATATTTTCCTCTGAGTCTGTATTTAAGAAAATCTGCTGGACAGAAGGGACCAGCTTGTGTCATCTTGTCTGTTCAGCCCAAAGGCTCTTAGCAAACAGAGATTTAAACAGCTGATGTTGGGGCAACATGTAAGAATAAATTGTGGTAATCCCCTTTAAAAAACATTGGGGGAACTTGTAGGAATAAATTGTGGTAATCCATATTAAAAAATGTCAGAGGGTTGTGGCTTTTTGTCAATGAATTTTGCAAAGCCTGAACTTGTTTCTGGTCTCAAGCTGACTTGGGTGCTGCTGGACTAGGATGGAATGTAATAGAAGATGTGTTCAGGTGTTGAGAGTGCTGGTTTTTCTGCTCCCTTTCATACCTTTGTTATTGTTTTCTGCCATGAAATTTCATTTATGTAGTGCAGCTTATTAGAGAACTAGGGAAATGTGCATCTTGCCCAGAGTAAACCAGATCAGCTGAATTTTCCTTTAGAAGTGCCTGTTTTATTCCAGAGACTTAAAAATCTTTCCGATTTCTCTGGTGCGTATTTTAACTAGAATATTCTTCTATTCACCATTAGAATAATAAAAAATCCCCAGCTTTTTCTCTTCTAGTGTTTTTTCACTTGATAAAATTGAGTTTGGTTGTGCAGTTTGTTGTCTGATCCATACAAAACTTAAGGCTTTGATTTATTTTCTTTTCACATCATGCCATTGATACAGCCTGCTTGTTTACACAGCTTTCACAGGCCAAGGAAATCTCTGTATACACAAAGTGATTGGTTGGGATCCTTTGTTTTCCACAACATGTCTCCAAACACGGTGGTGTTTCCCATTCTCTGAGGGAAAGACCAAATATAGCATCATTGACTGATGTTTTCAATGGAACATTTATTGGTCCAAAAGTGCTGCTCCACAGATATGCAAAGGCTTTGCTGGTGGGGTTAAACAGGAAAAAATATGGTGTGGTTTAGGGAAACAGGAAAAGGAGAAGCATTTTCTTGGTTGGAGCGCAGCAGTAGCACTGAGTGATGAACATTTGATCTCCTGCTATGCCAGAAATTACATCACCAGCCTCACAGACGTGATTTAAGCCCTGCTGGAGACAGTTTGTATCAGCAATGATTGAGAACAGAGTCAGGATCGGGCTGATTTCCTCTCTGACAAAGTGGTTTCCTGCATGTTGCTGCTGTGGAAGGCACCAGGAGGAGTTTCTGGTTGGGTTTCTGCTGAGAACATTTCCTCTGAGCTATAGCAGGGACCTGGAGAGGCACTTCTGCCTCTACAATTTGAATCCTGCTTGCAATATGAATCCAAACCCCCAACTTGCATTTACAAACATCCCTTTGCTGAGATCTTTGTTTCTGCTTTTTCTCCTTCTCTTTTTTGGGAATTTACAAAGAGATCAGGGAAGCCAGTGGCAAAGGCTCCAGGTAAAAGCAGTTGTCTGCCTGTAACTGAGTGTTCCCAGCCCCTACAGACTGCTGAGAGCTTCCCACAGGGTTAAATAAGAAATGTTGGCTCAAATTGTATTCTCCATAACCAGAGGCTTTTAAGAAAATTTTTGTAAGATCCACAGTTGTCTGTTCCCATGTAAAAGGGCTTGAGTGGCTTTAGCATCTTAGCAGAATGTTCCAGTGCATTAACACTTGATTTTGTGTATTTAACCAAGAGATGGAGGGTGGAGCAAGTCTGGATTGGATAAGATTTAGAAGAGACTGTTTATTCCATACATAATTAATAAACTCATCTTCTTTCCATTAAACACCTCATACACCTTTTTAAAAATTGGCTGTGAATTTCTATGACAAAGGAAAGCCTTTGTTTCCGTACGCATTAAGTCTATTTAGACACAATGATTTTAAAGTGTAAACATAAACTCGGAACATTTTTTAAAGTAGCTGATTTTATATCCCCGTATGTTACACTCTAGGTAAAATTATGGTGTGCATGTAATGACATTTTCACATTGCTATAATTTAAAAAGGCTGAAATGTTTTTGAAACCTGACTGCAAGCCTGCGATCAATTCACCACACAGCAGAGGAAAGGCTTTCCTTTGTTATTTCTACACATTGCATTTTTCTCTTTGTTTCCTCGAGGTCATTAATAACCATAAGCCTGAAAATAAAACTCGAGAAGCTGCACTGGCAGGGAAGGGAGCAAGTGAAAGCCCAGAGAGAGGTTTTCCTGTTGCATACTTGCTGTTGAGGGCTGCCACCCCCACGGTGCTCCTCGGGGTGGACATGCTGGCCACGTAATTCCACTGCCGCGCCTGCGGGTCCCAGCGCTCCACCGTGTTCAGGTAGCTCCAGCCATCGTGGCCTCCAACTGCGTACATTGGTCCTTCCAGCATTGCTACTCCTTCAGAGATAGAATTGGGGACACGGAATAGAATTAGGGACAAATTATCGCCTGGTTTCGGTGACCAGCGGCGAATTCATTTCGCTAATTCCCCGTATGCAGATAAGCAAATTGGGGCTGGTATTAAATGATCTGAAAGCTGCCTTTTCATTTGGAAGAATAAATAGAGATAAACAAGCACTTCACATACAGCGCTCTTCTAAATAACCATTATCTTTTGCCAAAAGATTAGAGGAAAGCTGCTTTAGTTCTGATGTTCTCTTCTTGGACTTTTATCTCTTTCACTTCTGGTGACCTTGCAAAAACAAATTTGAGCTCCTAACTGGGGAACGATGTTGTTCTGCTACAAAAAGGCAAAACTCGAGTCAGGCAATGAAAAATATGCCCAAACCAGCAATGTCTCCTAATTCTGAGCCAGCTGAAGCTCTGTAGTGCTGCCAGCACGAAGCCTGGGTGGGTGGGTAGCTGGCTGTCCTTACCAGCCAGAGCACCACAACATTTTAATGCCTCTTGGGTGAGAGCTGGCTCCTTTCTGCTGCCCTTGAGGCACAGGAGAGCCAGCTTGGCTGTCACTGCAAAGCTCTGGGTGGACAAAGCCTGGCCCATTGTGCTTCTCCAGAGCAGGGCTTTGGTGCCTTCCCTTCGGGAGCTGCTGCTGCTCTTTGCTCCCTTTGTTAGGTGAGGCAAAATGTTTCAATCCAGCTGCTTAAAAGTTTTCTAAATCTGTCTTTCAGGCCTAAATATACATGGCCTGATTTCTTCAAAAGCACCAACTGCACAGAATCTCCCTGAAGGTAATGGGGACTGTAAGAGTGAGGCAGCTTTGCAAACCAGGCACAGATTGAAGCCAAACTTTGGGCTCTCCAATTTATGGCTGTGACCTACTTGTTGGGGAGAATTATGCCCCTGCAGTCAGGAATTATAAATATTTCAATGCAAATTATTTCATCTGTTTGGTCTTCTTCCCCTTTGCCACCTACTAGTGTTTGGTTTCATAAATTTGGTGCTCTAGCTGGTAAGAACCCTCCACGATCCTTTCTCTGTCAAGCAGTGGAGAAGGTGACATAGGCCATATTGTTTTGCCAAATAATTCTGGATCAATCTTCCTCTATTATCCATAAAAATAGAAATGTTCCATGGCATTTGAACTTACTGATGATTTCAAGCAATACCTGTTTCTGTAACTTAAGAGAAGTCAGCTTTTTCACAAGGCCTAGGATATATAAATTCAGAAATCATCATATTCCCTCTGTTACAGTCTACTCATCTCTAAACGTAGCCTTATTTTCTATAGTTCTGGAAATAAATTCTAGATTTCATATTCATATTATTCCTTCAATGTGAATAATATTAAGGATTATTTTGCAGTAAAAAAAAACATAGATACTAAGCCACTGCCGAGCTCTGTAAAACTTCTTGTAATTACAACATTAGAACTGGTGAAGTTGTACTTATTTCCATACACTCTTTTCTTCAGTGTGGGTGATGCCCTGATGTGAGTTAGAGAGGTGGTTGATACCTCTGGGTTTAATTCATAATTTATAAAAAAATAATAAATAAAATCAGGTTGTTATTGTATTGTAAACATATCATTTGACCATTAAATCATGTGAAAAGTTAATTATTTTCACTATAGTTTATACAGCAAAAATAATATATATAGTTTATATTTTGGAATTACCTACCAGCAAAATTAACCCTGGAACACCAGTGCTAGTTAGGTGTATACTAATAAAATCATAAAATTATGGCAATTGGCAAATGTCTCTTTGAAAAACGTCCTCTACGAATATTTCTGGGAGTCTCTGCGCGCTGTTAGAAGTTTTCTCAGCAGTGCTGGAGTGGATCAAGGCCCTGTGTGTGTGCTGGGAGTTTGCAGAGGCAGAGCCCCTCTTACCCAGGCCGTGCCTGTGTGTGGACATGGGCGGCATCACGGTCCAGGCCTTGGTGACGGGGTTGAAGCACTCGACGATGTTGGAGGTCTTGAGCCCGTCCCTGCCCCCCACGATGTAGAGCTTGTTGTCAATCACGGCCACCCCAAACTGCAGCCGCCGCCCGTTCATGGTCCCAATCTGGATCCAGCTGTTGGTCCTCAGGTCGTACTTCTCAATTGTGGTGGTGCCTGTGACAAACAGAGACAGCCTTAGGGAGCAGTGCCCAGCCACCAGCAGCCAGCTCAAAACTTGAGTAAATTATAAAATATTGAAATTTTGTGTGTGAGGTTTGGCTGCGAACTTCAGTTCTCGTGTGAAGCCAGTGAGAAAGCTGCATTAAGTGCATGCGTGGTTGGCAAGTCTAGGAGAATATACTGGTGGCAAGAAATGGAGAATTAAATTGTGGCAGTGTGGCATTCACATTCTCTGAAAAAATTCCTTCCTCCAGGGTTTTTCTCCTGGGAGCCGAAAGGCAGGGGGAGAGAAAAGGAAAACAACTCTTATCTCGTTTGCTTCTCCTGTGTTGTGTTCATGTGGAATGTGTTTGGAGATTGTTTACCCACAGGTGATTGTTGCATTGGACTCTGGTGTGAGTTGTTTTGACTCATTGGCCAATTAGGGCCAAGCTGTGCCAGGACTCTGGAAAGAGTCACGAGTTTTCATTATTATCCCTTTAACATTCAGTAAGTATCCTTTCTTATTCTTTAGTATAGTACAGTATTCTTTAGTATCATATAGTATCATAAAGTAATAAATTTGCCTTCTGAGAAAATGGAGTTCTCCTCATCATTCCTGCCTTCGTTGGGGGCGCCCGAGCATTTGCAATATGGCAATTTTTGTAGCACTGCACATTTTGGAAGTGAATTGGATCTGTTGCTTAAATACCATGAGAGTAGGGGGTTTGTGGGTTTGTTTTGGGGTTTTTTGATATTCCTTATGATTACAGTGCCTCGCAACAATCTGCTGTTTAACCGTATTAGTGCCTGAAGCATTAGTGATATTAAAACCAGACTCCAGGTATCTGTCTGAGGAACTGGTTAAGCATTTTCAGGAATCCTGTGTGTTTTCCCTTTTAGGATGGAGTCAGGCAGGAAGCAGGGCTGTGTGTGAGTGCACACCTGCTTCCCACAGGTATCTTGCCTAAGGCTCCCCTGTGCAGCAGTTCTGCAGCAGCTGCTTGGCTGCTCTAACACACCACACACATTTTCCATTTCTTTCAGGTCACCGGACCTGCACTAACATTTTACTGAAACCCTTCCTTGGGCAGGAGCTCTGCCATTCAGCCTGACACTTCCCCACACCCTGGCTCCCATCACTGCCCAGGAGCGAGCACAATTGCTCCTCCGAGAGCTGCTGAGCACAGCGAGGCCACGGCTCAGTGAGATCCGAGGCAGAATTGCCGCTGCGCCCTGGAGCTCAAATTCAGCTCAGTCAAAGGCAGCCAGGTGAGGAACACAGAGCTGATTTCTTGTTCCTTGACTGGGATTTGAGACCAGACGAGTGGTGTTTGGGAGATAACAACAGGCAGTTTGTGGCTAAGAAGTTACTTTTACAACAGGAAAACAGCCATGCAGTAAAGCAGAAAAGAGAGGTAGGATTTGGTTTAGAGATCTGTTAGAGATCACCTGATGTACTCCAGAAATTCAGTGAAATAAGAGTTTATCTCATGCTGTCTTTTCTCTTATCTATATGTTTTTCCACATGTATAGGTTGGGAAAGAAACCAGCTCCATCTGCAATAAAAGGCAGAAATTCTGCTTTCTCCCCTTTATTCAGAGCAGCTGGGTTTCTTTGCCTGTTCTTTCCATCTTGTTATTCTGTTTGCTGCTCCTTGCTTTGATTCCTTCTCATTTATTCTGTGCTAATACGTGAGTGCCCCAAAGTTCTCCACTTCAAAGGAAATCTCTCACACTAACTAAAACACAGGGAAAATGCAGTCAGGTTTGAGTGTGTTCAGCCATACCCTGTGGGCTGCAATTTTTACAGAGGCTCCAAGATTTGAAAGTCACAAAACCTAACGTGGTTTAGGCGCATTCCCGTTTTTCAAAATTCCAGCCCAAAAGCACCTCTTTTGATCTTCTTTTGATCATTGGAATTTGAGATTTGTCCTGGTATCCCACCTGAGATAAGCACAAAGGCAAAGCTGGCGTTGCCTGGTGTCTATCACAGGCAGTGCGTTATTGCCAGGGGTGGGAGATATTCCCTTCTCAGAGCTGCTCCTCCAGAGCATCCTGGTCTCCTTCTGCTGCTCCTTTATCTCCCAATCCAGCCCAGGCTCCAAATCTGAGTCAGAGCTGTGGAGGGCAGCAGGAGGAGCAGAAATGCTGCTCTTCCTACCCACCAAAAGGCAAAAGTTCAAACAATTGGCTTTGCTCCAAGGTGAGAAGTAAGAGAGGCACCAAGAGGAAGTGCACATGTTGACTGAAATAACCCTTTCTTTGCATAACCTTTACTGGGAAAAAATGATTGGAAAATTGTGTTCTTATTTTCTTTAAAGATTACCTGGTTGCCTGATATAATTCATAAATACTCAGTATCGCTAATGAATCTCCTTAATTGCACCAGATTAACTCCAATTTGCTAAATTGTGCTAGGAATGAGTGTTTTCATGTTGTGCAGGGGATGGATGTGTGTTCTGCACCTGATTTGATTGCACAGAGATAGGGAGGTAGCTCTGCAAGGTCTCTCATGTGGGGAAAAATCAGTCGTCAGCAGCTTTTTGTAAACCATGAAATGGATTATCTTCTTTTTGATTCTATTAAAAGTGAACTCACACAGCTAAAAGTAATTCTGTGCTGTGAGTCGCTAGACTTTAAACTAATTAGAGGTCTCTGGCTCCAAGCTGTGGGTTTGAAGTTGAGGTTCCTGCAGAAAGTGATTTAATATTCTGCTTCCTAAATAGAATAGTGCAATGTTTAAAGCTGTAACCTGATTGCAGTTGTGAAAATCAAATAATAGGAACTGGAATATATTTATAATAATTAACTTTCAACTACAAATCTGGGGAAAAAAAACGAACCCTGTGTTTGAAGTCCTGAAGAAAAGCTGTGTTCATGAAAAATACAAATCTTTGCACCTGGAATGTTCTAATCAGGATTTATCAGCATTAGGTAGGAGTTCTCTCTAGTTCAGTGATGTTTTTGGTTTTATTTTTCTGCTTCTCTGAAATCCAAGCTTTCTTACTTTGTCAGAATACTGACCACAAGCTTCAATAGTAAACAAATCTTGAAACATTTTAAATGTTTACTTTTCCTTCAGATTCAAAGTTAAAGTATTTTTCACAAAAATTCATGCTAATTTTAATTTTAAAAATCACCATATGACTCAAACTTCTTTAGTCTGCACCTAAATATAAATGTATTGTTTACAAATATGATTCTTACAAGAAGAAAGCACTTTTGAAACGTAGGATTCTGTCCTGTGATTTGCTTTTTCTTCTTTTTTACCCCTAAATTGACACATTCCTATGGGAAATATTTAACTAAATGTCATGTACTCCCCGAGTGTCTGTAATACAATGAATTAATCTGATCAAATTAATTTGTGGGCTTACCTTTAGTGGCATCCATGCCTCCCACAGCATAGAGGGCACCCACTGTGGATTTCCTGGGCTTGGTGCGAGGGCTCTGCATCATGGAGCGTCTCTCTGGCAGCAGGTGGTACTTCATGGCCTCCATGAGCAGCTTCTGGCACTCAAGGTCGTCTGCAAACATTGGGCTGTTTTCTAGATCAGCCAGGAGCTAGGAAATGGGGAAAAAAAAGCATCTTGATATACAGCTAAATCATTAAAATTGCATGTACTTGAATAATTGAAGTATTTGTAGCTACAAATATTCATTTTGAGCTCACCGCTCATTAGTGCTTTGCTGGGAACTCTGCTTTAACGCAAGAAAAACTATATAAAGGTGGAGGGGGAAAGTCTATGAGTGTGATGGCTTTGATTAATCTTTTCCTACCTCTTTCTTTTAACTTTTACAAAAGGTTCAAATCAGAAATTTGTAGTGCTGCACTCTCTATACAAAACTCCTTATGTGAGTAAATAAATCTACCACAGAGTACTGGATATCTCTGTGAATATAAGATACTAAATATATTTAAAATTAAGTGTTTATGGTACTTTTATATGTTATTCAAGGTAGAACATTTGCAGCATCAGTCATGCAGTCATAAAGTCCTGAACTGACAGTCTCAATATTCTATATGAAATCTTGAGGAAATATAAGGATTCCTCTATGACACAGAGACAGGAGTGTCACCTTTCTGTAAAACAGAATGTCCAGCTCTGGAACTTGATGGATGAATTGTCTCTTCCAGAATTAAGGGACAAGTAATGTCAGTGCTCAGAATTGTCAGCATTCATTTAGGCCCTTTGATATTTGCCTGCTTTTTATGGCAATAAAGAAAGAAGCGTTGTGGCTTATCTGTCCTGCAGCTTGATAAATCTAAGGAAATATCTTTGCATGTTATCTAAATTGCTGTGCTGTTAGAGGGGACCTATTACAACCCAGCATTGGAACACTTGGCTTTTGGAATAGACTGGCATTTTTTAGAGGTAATTCCGGGCCTGGTATAATTACACTGGCACTGGGGGGGGTGGGGTTTATTTTCATCTGTGTTTAAAAACAATGAAGATATAAAAAAAAATTAAAAGTGTGGAAAGCCACCAACGATCTCCAGTCCCAACCAGAACCTTCCCACCACGTTCTGCCTGCAGGATGCTCAGTCCAGGCATTCCAGCTGGCAGAGCTCCCCGTTAACCCTTGGTGTTCCCACCTGGGGGGGCAGCAGGGGCAGCCTGATGTAGGAGAGGAGCATGCCCAGGTCCTGCTGGCGGGTTTGCAGGTCATGCCTCACCCACATCATCAGGGCCTGGAAAATTGCCTCCTCGTCCGGCACGTTGATGTCGTCGCTAGACAAGAGCTTGGCAATTTCATTAGCTGGGAGCAAAAGAAATTCCTGGTTTTTTATTACTTCTATGAAGTGCTCCTAAAAATAAAAGAAGATTTCAATGCACTGGTGATTTTCACAGGTAGAAATAGCTTTTTTTTTTAGATAGGGTAGGCTTTGTGAATGTTTCATTCAGGGAAATGCTGTGGATGTTCTAACGATCACTAAATGTCCTCCTACCATTTAGGGAAGATTTTGGTAGGGATTTTTTGGTAGATTTTTTAAGGGAGATTTTGGCTGCTTTTTGCAGCCCTGCTCTTGCAGAACTGAGGAATTATGCTTATTTTCATGCCACCATGCTGCAGATGTCTCTGTCCTGGCTTAGGGACTTGCCACTGGTACTTTTGTTCATCAGTGTGATCCTAGCTCTGTGACTTGATAGAAATACTATTTGAAGATAAAATGTGCATTTTAGAACTGCCAAGTGGACACTCAGATGAAATGTGTCCCTTCTGTTGCAGATTCAAAGGTTTTGAGCCAAATAAACCAAAACCTTCCAATCCTTTTGCAGCAAGCTGTGCCAGCTGTTGGCTGTGTGACCGTGTTCTTAGGGCAAGAAAATTCAGCAAAGGAAATTCAGCTCACTTTTCTAGCAGCACTGTTTGGGCAATACAAAGTTGGATAAATCCCAATGAAGGCTCCTCAGCCTTTTAGCCACTGCTGCAATCAAACTCCCCAACTCCAGAAGTTTCTTAAATACCTAGAATCTTTCACAGAATTATTTTTCATTTAAAAAATGTTGTACATTTGAGTTACAACAATATCAGAGTTGATATCAATATATAGGCTACAAATATATATATTATCTCATTCCCTATCAAATTCCAAAGGAAAAAAGAAATTTGGTGAAGAGAGAGAGGGGGTTATGTTACTTGCAAAGAGATGCGTGTAGGAATTTATGATTGCATTTGAAATATAATTTCTATTTCTGTACCTAGAATTAATATATCTCCTTTAGGAACCAGATTGAAATAGGACAGTTGAAGAAATTTTAGTAACTGATATTTTATTGTTTGTTTTTAGCAGTTTCTTCACTTTCTGTAACTCTTTTCAAGTGTAGCCAAGATGCAAATTCAGAAGTATCAGTGATTAAAGGAGATGGGAACTTTGGTCTCTTATGCATATCCTGCTTCAATTTGTGACATTCAGAAACAGGGACAGGAAGGCCAGTCCACTTCTAGTTACAAATATAGCCCCAGTTGTTTATCAGAAGGAGCTCTATCTGCACGAGAAGATACCAGGCAGGAAATTGTTAATTCTCTGCCTCTGTGGCCAAAACATTGCAGGGGAAGGTCCCCATTGTGTCTGGTTTTATTGAATGGATCTGGTGTTTACAGCACTCTGAAAATGGAATGGGCTCTGTATTTACAGGACAACTTTCCAGCCTTTCCCCTGAGTTCCACATGTTCACCATCACAAAACAAACCTGAATGTTTTACTTATCCCCCTCCACAATGTTTATGTGTTTATGCATTGTGATCATCTCCTGTTCTCCAAAGGTATTTTGTAATGGCTCTGCAAGGGTTTGAGACAGATTTTTATTTCAGAGGTGCAGGTTTCCTCTTCTTTTTCTAAGCTGTCAGTAGCAAACATGGTGGGTGAGTTTGTGGTCCAGGTCCTATTTCATGGCAGCATTTTCAGCCTGTTCCATGCCAGAACAGGAGGTGCTTCTAGAGGTGGTAGAAGTTGTTTTCAAGGGAAATAATATAAAACTTATGCCCAGTGCTGCTGAGTGTCACAGAGTCATCATGATCCTTCATTTTAGGGTGTTCTTAATTACTCAACTCTCAAATTTTTGACACATATTTTCAAAAAATAATAAAGGTTTAACTCCTGGGAAAGACTGGAGGATTTAAATGGTAAAAAAAAACTATAAACAAAAATTATTGTCATAATCTCTTTGTTGATTATTGTCTCAACATCTCTTACTGTCATAAAATCATAAATCCAAACCTACAATTTTATTTCAGTTTTGCAGAAATCTGGACCATAATTTTAACCCCATGTTCTTACACTGGTGGGAGGGAAAAGGCAACAGCAGAGGGGGATTTCCTGAATTTGGATGAGTACCAAAAGGTTTGGAACAGCAAGCCCAGCACTGTGTTATACAGGCTGAGCAAACCTCTATCTTAAATGCCCCATTTCAAACTCTGACATGTAGAGGGGGAGTAATTGCTGCTAAACAGAGCATTCCTTGCTGTGACTGGGAGGAGCACAAGCAGTGCCCTCATCTGCTCATGCCTCTCTCACCTCCTTCAGCAGGTGGACAGGTACAACCCCTGCTGGAGAGTTCTCAGCATTTTGAAGCCTCTAAACTGGTTCTGACATCCTCCCCTAATATTTCAAGCAGAAAGCTGCCATGGGTCTCCCAACAAGTCATTCTTTTTATATCTATTTAGCTCTAGCAGTTGCCATTCTTTTTGTGTGTTTGAAGCTGTGATAGCACATCTTGTTGCCCTGAATATTTATCCCTCAATTTAGTTTCATAGCGAGTTATCTCACTTCTCTGTTTCCCATGCTCTGAATATTCATTTCTTGCTTTGAGCCAGAGGAGAATTATGCTCCAGTCAGGGACGTCCTTCTTTTTTAGCATTCCAAATCTTCCCACCACATTCTTTATTTTGACTCTATTTATGAGTGTCTCACCTTAAAAGCAGCTTTAGAATCTTCTTTGTGTGGAATCAAAGGCCTGAGCATGGCCAATTGCTGTTTGTCCCTAGACACGAGCCGTGTTAAGGCCCTATTACATTTTTTGGCAGGAGCAGGTACCACTTGCACTGCAAATTCAAATTCACCGAGGCTGCCCTTCTACAGGGCCAAACTCTGAGGTGGGGAACAGCAGAAATGAATATTTCTGTACGTAACTGTGACTGCAAAGCTGCCAGCTGTTCACCTTACCATGGTGTAGGTGTGGGCCACCTTGAGGAGCTCAGAGCAGCCCTGGGCATCCCCAAAGGAGCGGATCCCCAGGCAGTTGGAGGGGTGCAGCTGCTTCATGAGGAAATTGCAGCACACCTCGATGACCTGGGAGAGCTGCAGGAGGCACGCAGCAGCCAGCAAGCTCTCTATGGTGTCTTCTTTTAACTCGAGGATACCTGGGCAGTTTTCATTTAGGACAAACAAACAAAAAAAAAAAAAAAGTTTTAAGTCATTTCCCTTGTATTTTCATTATTAAAAACCTTGTCGCTCATTGGCTTTTCTCTGAGATGGCCTTTTTTTCATTTCTTGCTGAAGGATTCTTTAAACAGGTATTTTAACTTACAGGATTTGGTGGATTTTGAATACAATGATTTGGACATTTTTATTGGAACTTTAACAGCTTTAGATCTGATCTGGGTTGGTTAAAAAAAAAAAAGAAATTGTGACTGGGGAAAAAACTTTCCCCAAAACAGGGCTCTGAGTAACCTGGTATTGTGGAAGGCGTTTGGTTTGGAGATGAGTGTTTTTTAAATTCTATTCCAACCCAGAGTATGAAAATTCATTTATTAATGAACAAAAATATGTATAAATTTATATAAGCAGAACTTTAGTATGAAATTCATATATTAATGAACAAAAATATATATACATTTCTACAAGCAGAACTTTAGTATGAAAATTCATATATTATGATCAAAAATATGTATAAATTTCTATAAATGGAACTTTGGTGTGAAAATTCATATATTAATGAACAAAAGTATAAATAAATTTCTTTGAGCAGCCCTGGGGCAGGGTTACCTGTGTAGGCGTAGCGCACCAGAGCCCTCAGCGCCTCAGGATCCACTCCCTCCATCTTGATCTCCTCCTGCTTTGCTTCCCTCACGTCGTTGGTGAACATGGCAGCAAAGTAATCAGAGACTGCACTGAGAACCAGCCTGCAGGGGAGGCAGGGTTAGCAGAGATGCCTCAAGGTTTTATATTTTATATTTTTCACATTCTGTGCTGCTTTAGTGTGTACTTCTGGGCTTTACATTAGGGGATGGTGAGCTCTGTGCACAGAGCAGGGAGACAAAACAATTCCTGCTCCAGCTGGGCACCAAGGACAAATGATCCAAATCTCAGCCCCAGAGCACAAACACCGTGGGCTGGAGAGAGAAAAACAAGCAGGGTGGGGCTTCATAAACTAAAACCATAACTGGACAATTAACTCCAATTTCCAAAGGGACCAGAACTTATAAAAGTGTCAGACCCGGTGCCTGGTCGTGCATTTTGGGACCATTTTGGTTCATCTTGGGTGCAGCCCTGGCTGGACTCCTGTCCTGCCCAAGGTGGATCCATTGAGGCCTTTTAATAAACCCCTACTTTATTCTTTAGCTCCATTTAGTCTCTGTTCTAGGGCAGCCTTCACAAGGCATCAACAGGACAGCAAATTACCTCATCATCTCAGTGCCTGGCAGAAAATCCAGCTTTATTATGTCATGAACTGTGTGTACAATGGAAACGATTAGCATAGGAGTCAAATCTTGCAGCAGTGAGGAGTGAAGTTAAAAGAGTAATTAGTAATCTAATTTTCTCCCAGAGTGCTTATCTGGGCAGATTTTCTTCGCCGATCTTGCTGTGATTTGACAGCAGCAAGAAGAGAGGGTGGACAGTGCCGGCAGTTTGCATTTGAATTTTATTGTGTTCAAAATAATAGATATGAATGGTGATTAGCTGGAATACTAATCAGAGTAACTCTCCATTCACAACCAACTATTCATAAACTGAGGCAGAATTTTGGGAATTAGGGGCAGGAAGGGCCCTGGGGGCTGTACCTGTGTGCTGGGATCCTTTGGTCCCCGGCGATGAGGAGCACGTCACAGAGCTGCTGCTGCTGCAGGTAACTCTCCATCTTGCGGAACGTTTGCTCTGCGTGGTTCGAGGACTGGAAAAACTCATCAGAGCCGTTGGTGCCCATCCCCAGAGAGCTGCTGGTGGTGGACAGCCTGCCAGGGATGAACACAGCGTTAGAAATCCATTATAAACCCTGATGATGTTGAATTTATTCAAAGGGCGGCACAGAAATTTTTAGCAGTCCCACAGTCCTGGTCTTACCGTGACTCCTTCTCTTTGCTATCTGGAAGTTTTTATTCATAAACCTGCACATGAACTTTACTGCACTTTATTAAACTGTAAACAGCTGTACTTTACTGTACTTTATTAAACTGTAAACAGCTGTACTTTATTTCAGTGTGTAGAAATTTACTTCCCCTAGTAGTAGGCTGTGTAGTATTTGTCTGCTTCCATCAGTTTTGAGTGGATTGCACAGCACTGACGTGATAAATGCAGCCTCCTGAGCACTCACAAACAGAATCTTTAAAAAAAAAATCCTGTTTTCCTGTGATCCTGACAGCTAAAATACCTCTTGGCATGAAATATTGGATATTACATCTTTAGGTGTTATTTCTGATCTCTTCTTACTTTGTCCATTAAATTACTTGAGTCAATAGTAATGAATCGGAGGAGAATTTAATGAGCATCATATAATTCTAGAGAAATTTCCAAATTAAAAGCTCATGGAACTTGTACATGGCCTTTAGAATATGAATGCAAATAGTGGAGAAAAATTAATTTCTCTGACTTTCACAGAAATGTACAATATAAATATATTCCTCCCACTCCAGAATTCTGTTAGCTTTCCCAGTTATAGATAACCCATATTGTTTTTTCAAAACATCATTTCTTACAGCCTGTAAATATGGATTTTGATGTAGATTGAAACACATTCCTGACACTTCCTTAGAAAAATCTTTTTTTTCGTATTCATCATTTTTTTAGTAAATAATTATGCATTTGTTGATATAAATTTATATCACATAGCTTGAAAGTGCTGCAATATTTAACACTACTTTAGCTAATTATTTAGAAAAACATTTTCTCAGTTTAATATCATATTTTTTTAGAGTGTATAGCACCTGTTTTTTTAAATTTCCAAGCTCAACTGGGAAATAATGACAGCTGTTGACTAAATTTCCTGGTTGTCTTTGATATTGTTAATGCAAATTCATAAATGATTAGGAGAGATAAGGTCTCTTCACAAAATTAGCATATCAAATTTAGCAGAATATTGGATTACATCCACAATTTAACATCTAGTTCAGAAAAGAGAAATAAAAAAAGGGTAATTTGGGTTGAATTGGTAGTATCAGAAAACAGAGATGTTAGATCATTCATTTCCAAAGATCATACCTCATTATATAGCTCATAGAAGCCAAGGGAAATAATTAAAAACCAAACTATAATGTAATATTGAATTGAGACACAGCAGTTTTCCATCCCCTTTGCAAAACGTTTCTGTCTTTATTGCAACTTCAAATCCATTTTAGCTTGGCTTAGTTTAATTTTAAAGAAAAATGGGAAAACCAAGTTCACCTCTAATATGTTTCCTTTGTCATTTTTGATTTACAAAAACGAATTTGTCTCAGTGTGTTTAATGACTCCACTTTCTTATTTGTTTTCTCCCAATGCTTCCTAGGCAATGACAAAGCTGCAAAATTGGATTATATGCTCA
Source organism: Melospiza melodia melodia (assembly GCF_035770615.1). NCBI lineage: Eukaryota > Metazoa > Chordata > Aves > Passeriformes > Passerellidae > Melospiza > Melospiza melodia. The sequence goes on along the minus strand of NC_086209.1, from coordinate 17,088,178 downwards.
TTAGTTTTGTATCAGCTGCTGGGTGCCAAATTCATACTCTGGAATGTTTTGTTATTTACCTCTTAAGCATCCTTTAACGTTTTTCAGAAGATTATTTTTTGAAAAAATTATTTTTTTCAGATTCAATAGATGCACTCTAAGTGTTGTGTCTCAGTACATTGCACTTAGCCTTGATGTTTGCAGAAAAAAATTCAAATAATACTCAGTCATCCCAATTGTAAATAGATAGTACTGCTGGGGAAAATAAATAATTCCCCATGGCACATATTTATTTGTGGTTAGAGAATCATTTCCAAGGGAGTGAAAGTCTAATTATTTCATTTAGTCATGGGTATTTTTTTCAGAAGTTTATTGGAGTCACATTTAACTACACCATAAATACCACTAATATAATTAATTATTTTAAAGGCAAAGGTCTTCGGAGACTGAAAATACTGGAAGCGAAAGCAATTTCTCCATTAAAATTAATAATATCATTTCTGGTTTCTCTTCAGCAGCTCATTTGAAATGGTAGATATATAATGGAGGGGGAAAATTAAATTCAAAGATAAATGTTTGTATATTTTCTTTAGTGTATGACTGTCAGACTCAAATATTGACCTTCAGAGTGTAGAACTGGGTAATGATGAATTAAAGTCAGAGATCAAAATATCCTCAAGGAAGGAGTCAGGAAAAGCCCCCTGGAGTCTGGCAGAAGATGCTGAAGGTGTAGCACAGATAAAGATTTATTCCTATAAAATGTGCACAAATTTGGGCAAACAAAAGCTGAGTATTCAGGAATAAAAGTTTCCAAAAGGGAGGATTAATATCAATGGTTTGGTCTGAAGAATCAGGAATCCAAATTGTTTCACATTATCTTTGTGCTGGTGTTCACTGGGATGAGGAGCTGTAATTAGCATTCTTAATAAAGCCTTAAAACGTGGATTAGCCTGGAGAGATAAATCTATATTTAAATTATTCTGAACTCACTGAGTTGTATGAATTTCATTTCAGGTAGAAACCCAAGTGAAATCACTCCAGAGTTTTCCTGTAAGGATTTGTGAAGGACACAAAATATGGTCCATTTTAAAAGAAACATGGGATTTTGAAACAGAAAATATACACTGAAAAGTTGAAGAAATAATCAAAAAGCATTAAGTGTCTGGATGACAAGAAGGACATAAATACCAGCCAGCGTGGCTGGTCACAATGAATCACGTCAGAAAATTGTATTTCATTCTTTTGTTTCCAAGGTACCAAAGCTTACTGGGAGGAAAACATGAATTGTCAGAATTCATCTCGCCTTCTGGATGACTTCTGACACTATTTCACCTGACATTTTCAGAACTGAGCTGGGATGGCAGGTTCTGAGTGAAATAAATACAAGAGGTAGGAATAACTGGTTTAGCCACGCTTGAAATCTGCCAGGGATTCAGTTCCAAAGGCAGAAAGGTGCTGAGAGAATTCCAGGCAATTCCTGCTCCTGATGCTGTTCCATGATTTTGTTACAGAAAATCATGTGGTAGAAAGAAGGTTTCATTGTTATTAATATTTAATTATTTTTATGGGTAATTATAGCATATTGTATGGGTTTTTTCCTTGCTATTATCATAGCAAGAAAAAACTTTTTTGGGAACAGAATTTAAATTCAGGGAGGGAACGGAATTTAAATACAGAGAGGCATCTTTGCCCTTTTCTCATTAAACTTCAGGAATTTTTTATTTTTCAAAGAGCTGCTTACACCTCTGTTCAAATAATTACCTGAGTGAAACACAGGGGAGAAAATGACAGGTAACAGCAAGATTTTTCTGGATCCTAAGAAAGCTGGGACTCAAAAAGGTGTGTGGAGGCACAGTTTCATCTTTTCTGTAATCAGAATTGATGGCATGAGTTTTGTGATTCATTCCAGGCCGACAATTCTTTAAATTTCTGAATTATGTTAAATTAATTTTCTGTCATAATGGAGAACTCTTCACAGTAATCAGCAGAGCACTCTTCATTAATCAGTATATAAAGGATAAATCCAGATTTCCTCATTATTTAATTAGAATGCAATAACACATAAATGCCATTTATTTGCCATATAATTTTTAAAATTCAGTGTTTTATTAAACCTCATTCAGTGTGTCTGTGGCCAAAACCAAGAAGCAAACCTGATGATAAGGAAGCTTAGAAGCACAATATTGCATGAAAACAAGGTGATTTATTGGAGTATTTTAATTTTCTTGGTGTAGATGAGGCTATTATTTACATTTTTGAGGTTATTATTTACATTTTTATGGTCACCACTTCCTGGGTGTTTGTTGAATGTGGCTGTTTAAGATGCTGTGGTATTGGAGAAATTCAGTTTAAGCGAGTTCAGCTGTTGGTGTCATTTATAGGTTTGGGTTTGGGGTGTCCTCCCCGTGCTCTGTAAACCCCACCAGTCACAGGTTCTGCATTTCAGGGGCTCCAGCTCTGTGGGATGTGCTGGAGCTGTGCCCAGGCAAAACTGCAACCCCACCAGTTCTGTTGGTTTGTGCAGCAATATTTCCAGTGCAGATCATCATTTTTCTTTTCTCTCTTTTTATTTATTGCTTATTTAAAAGTGCAGCTCAGCCCCTTCCCCCAGCCACCCCACTCTGCTCAGCCCTGGGAACTCTGCCCCTCTGGCTGCTGACAAAAACTCCTCTCCTACAAAAATCCCAGCATCTGCCACAGCTAAACCCCAGCAGCTGGCTGAGAAATTAAAATATTTCAGTTAGGAAAGAAGAGAGAAAAAATTAGAAGCCGTTTCTGAACACAGATAAAATAATGATAAAGTTGTATTAATGTATTAATTGATGCTGATAAAATTTTAGCATATCAGTAACTGTCCCAGCCCCTGCCTTGAAATTTCTGCTAGAAACATCTTCATTTTTTATTCTTTATTGTGTGTTTTAGGGTATGGGTGAAAAGATTTGTCCTAAAAGGGTATGGGAAGTTGTTGATGACTGCTGAGGTCATAACATTAACGTGAGGTTGTAATAATGATAGAAAATGATGTAGCAAATGAAGAAATAAGTAATTAAAATTTATAATTTTTTTCAGTTAATGGAGAAACTCCTGACTTCCCAACTAAACTGAGAGCTCTGACAATTCCTTTACAGCTTGGAGCTCTTGAAACTGCCTGTTTTTAGCAATTTTTATTGCCAAGGCTAGCACAAACTGTCCACTTGTCTCAGTCAGTGTTAGTTAAAATAACTTTTCCCATTTGGGATTAGAAGTGTAAGTGTGCATTTCATGAACTGCAAACCACTTTTAGCTCGTTTGAGTTTTGTTCTTCCCCCAGACATGATGATATACAGACAGATGTCAGCATGATTCATAGCAGGATGAATTTGGGTTAGGATATTTTGAATTCCCCCAGAAATAGAAATCAGGGATTTATTGGGGTAATTCCGGTGGGAAATGGGAGCTGCACCCAAACTGCAGAGCCCTGAGCCCTTTGTGCCTTCTCTCAGCTGTGGCCACTCTGATTTTGAGGTACAAAGATGAGTCAATCCAAACATCTCCTCAGTAAGGTGCTTCCCTTTGGAAATTGTATGTTTATTATTTTTAACAGAGGAATTACAAAATTATTTTCCAGTCTCCGCAGATTAGTGTGTGAACTCTCTTGATTGTTGATCTACTTTTTCTACTGTTGAAAGATCTCATGTCTACAGAAGGGTTTTATGCTCATTGTTTTATGCAGATAATTGAGAAGTTGAATAATCCTCTGTACAAAGAAAGGAGTTTCTAATGGTTCTCATCCTGGTGCAGAACTAATCTGAACATGAAACTTTGCTGTAAACATTCTTGAAATACTTAAAACCCCTTATTTCTGTGGCATAGAAATTGGAGCTGTAGCAATATCCAATCAGCCTGGAGAGAGCACTGCCTGCACAGCCTGTTTTATTTAATAGAAATGTTTCTATGTTCAGGGGTGAAGTGAAATCATTTCAATTAATGCCAGTTTAAATCACCATTCAAGAACATTATCCTCCAGGAGAATTAACACTGTATTCATTTAGATTATATAGTAAAGAGTAACTGAGTGAAACATTTCAGGTAAAAGGAGAGGAGTATTTTATATATTATCATCTTAAAATTGTCCTTTGTTCTGATAATGCCAGGTGGTCACTGCAATGCATGAATTCCAAACTCACATTTGTAGTACATGATTGTGTTGGAGGGAAATTAAAAGTGAAGGAGAAACTCATTGAGATTGAGTATTTCCTGCTCAGCTTCCTGGGAACGAGTGATAATCTTTCTAAAGAACAAAAAATTATATGACCAAAAGGCATGATACAGCATGATTTTGAGATGTCAGAATGTACAAAAGTAAAAATAATGTTTAGTGCTGGATCTGAGCCCGTGGCATTTTTCTTTAGAGGACATGGAAAACAAAATACAGGCCAATGGCAAGAGGAGCTGGTTTTCACTCCAAGCCAAGCTATTGCCAGATGAAGCTAATTAACTCCATGTTTTTTCCTTCATTAAGCACTTTTCAGAAAGAATCCTGATGGGAAGGGGAAGAAGACCCTGCTTTATGCTGTCCCTTTTGACTGTTACTGGGAAAAGTGGAGCAGAGAGGAGCAAAGGGAGATCCAAGCACAAGAAAAAAAGAAATGTGAAGTGGTTGTGCCTGCAGTGAGCAGAGCTTTGAAAGGCAGAGAGTAACAGTCCCAGTAGCAATTATCCCTGCCCCTGCCAATCTGAGCCTCGCAGCTCATCAAGGATGGACCCTGCTGGGAGATTTCTGCAGATCTCTTGGTTTATTAAACCTCAAACCTTCATACGTGCTTCTCACCTCTTTTTTGTTTTTCATCAAAGGAAAAGTCAGACTATTCTTGGGCTTCTCATGACCATCTCATTTTTTACATTTTTCCTTTCCTGCATTTAGCTGGATGCTCACTAACAAATAATAAGACTTACCACGCTTTCCCCTTCAAGTGAAACACGATCCCCTAGACGAAGGCACCACTTCAAATTTCATTTTGCTGTATGAGACACCCCCAGTCACGTAAAAATCTCCAGGCTTGTTCCAAAATATCTCCTGACCTGATTCAGCTGATCTGCTGGATACCTCATTCAAAGCTAGACACTACTGCAGTGGGGAGGAAAAATGTGATTTTTGACCTATTTAACCCTGTCATAATTACAGATTTATTAGAAATGAGGGAAAGAGGATGTGTTAAAGGTCTGGGCAGCCTCACAGGTAGAAATCAGAGATGAGAGGTAGACTGAAGTTTTCTATTCTGTTTGAAGGTTTTTTAAGCCACATAAATTTATCTGTGATCAATTCTCTCCTTCTCTTAATTGTGCAATTACACCCTGAGAGAGTTTCCCTGTGTTAAAGCCAAATATTTCTGTGTGTCCCTGGGTACAGATATGCTGATATCAAAGTACTCTCCAAAGCCAGTTGTTATCTTCTGAGCTTCTGTGTCAGAAAATATAACTCAAACCTGGGTCTGGAAAGGAATTCAAATAACTTAGCATATTGTATTCATTTCTGGCTCAATTGAGGGCTTTTTCTTTCAAGTCAGTACAAGCAAACCAGCATATTGTGAATGTCCTTCCATATTTACTGGAGGGAATTTTGAATGTTATAAATTATGTACACTGTCATGCTTTAGCTCCTGTTCTTATCTTTGGTCACTGACTTGCACTTTTTAACACCTGAAAAAAAAAAATTATATAAATAATTATTATATATAATATTATATATATCTTATATCTTATATCTTATATAATATTATTTATATAAAATGTAATAATTATATATATATATATATATATATATATATATATATATATATATATAATTATTGTGTACGTCATGGTATGTCAGAAATAATATCCACTGAAAATCTCCTGTGCTAGCTCAGAAAAGAAGGGGGTTGAGGCAGCCCCTTACAGGAATTCCTTAGTGAGGAAACCTCTACTCATGCGCCCACAGCACCTTTGTTAGACAGAGAGAGAATTGTCTTTACAACCTTTACAAACAGAACATTAGGGCTTGCTTCAATTTGACACTATCAAGTGTATTTACCAGTATTTCTGACAACCTGGCTTAATAAAAGCTGTGCTCTCAATGCCATTAGTGACTTGGCATTTATCTGGACAGATAATAGTGATAACTTGCTCCAACAAGCCAAGGTTTGTGTCAGCCTCACTCGCTGTAATTGAATCTGAATAAAAACACGAAATCTAAATAAATGTAGCACATTAAACCAAAAGAAAAACAAAGAAAAGCTAAAAGTGTGTAATTGATATGAACTGTGAAAAATATTGCTTATATTGTTATTATTATTACAGGGTTTTTTTCCCAGAGTGCCAGTAGTAATCACTAGGCTGGAGAGAGGCAAATTTCCATTGTAATGTGGTTATACAAATAATAACACAGGGATTTTATTGCATTTATTCATAAAATATTGTCCTTCCAGTCCTGAATTTATTACTTTTTAAATTGTGTTAAAGTCAGGTTTGGATTCCCTTTAAGTGAAAAAGTGAAAGGAAACTTTAAACAGCTGAGGAGTAATTGGGCTCTGCTTGAGAGAGGAAGGGAGAGGCACATTTGGGGGCATCCCATGGGAGCTTCCTCCCAAGCAACTTCATTGGCATTTTGTACCACCAAGCCACTCTGCATCTCTTTTTTAGCAGAAATTTGGGGATCCCTTAAGTGAATAAAACAAATGCAGGCAAAAGAATTAATCCTGACTTACAGCCTTGTCCTTTCTGTGCTGATCTCAGCTGTTGTGGCTGAGCAGCCTGGCTCCTGCAGGATCACCAGGCTGGAACTTCCTTAGGAAGTTGTTTTGCTCTGCTCCTAAATCCCCTGTGGCAGCACCAGGGGCTGCACTGCTGGGGAATTACTGGGGCAGAAAGGTCAAAAATCCATCCCAAGCCACTGCACCAGCACACAGACATGGGTGGGGGTAAGGAGGGAATTTCTGCCTTTAGGTGTAGTTTGCCATAAACTGAATGATGAGCTGGAGAGAATCCTTTGTGAATGACTTTTGTGAGGCAGAAATGGGAGTCCTAATCCAGAACCAGCATTTTCATCTTTAAATGATCACTATATATCCATTATAAACATGATAGAGCACCCCAGTTTTTGTTCAGGGTATATATTTATTGTCTGATCAAAATATTATTTTATATATGTATATATATGTGTGTGTGTGTGTGTGTGTATATATATATTTCTTTTATATGTATATCTATATATATGTATATAATATAAATATATATAAAATATATTTATCTCCCTGCTCAAAAGGTGGTCAGAAATGGTGGCATCAGAGCCAGTGTCTCCTTTGCCTTTTCCCTGAGTGCATGGCAAAGGCTCCAGCTCCACAAAGATGAATATCTGAAACATGAACCCCAATGGATCCAAACTGAAGGCAATGTTTGAGCAAATATTCTCAGTCTGGAATCAGAGATTTTGATCTGGTGGCCGTGGCAGAGAGGGGAAGAAGGAGCTGCCCCCAAAGATGTGGAACATGACTAAGGTAAAATTGCTGAGGTATTTTTGCCTCTGTGTGTGTGTGTGTGTGCATCTCTATTTCCTCCCATTCTGCAAGGTTCTGAAATGGTCTGACATGGAGACAGAGCTTTCCTGAGCATCTGTGCTAAATGAACACTGCAAAAGAGGTTTCCCTAGCAACTCAAACCATATGTAATAGCTTAAAATAGCTTTTCTCCAACTCCTAGGATTTCTTAGTGGTTTGCTCACAGTTTCCATTTAAATCAAGGTATATTTGCCCTATTCAAAAAGGTTCTTCATTTTCCCAACTTCTATTAAAAAGAACAGGGTTTGGAAATGCTCATTTCTTGTCAGAATGTCTCCTTTCCTCTTAACTTGGAGCTTATCAGGTAAACTGAAGCATGGCAGAGGATGGCAGTGGCTGTCCACTTTCTCAGATGTCTTGCCTTTGTTTGCTGTTCAAAACATTTTATTGGAAATATATTGGCCTCTAATATTATTATAATGGGAAGTCCCAGCAGGCTTTGATTTCTGTGATGTCAGTATAATGAGAAGATAACCTGTGCAACTCTAAATATAATGGATCTCTCATAGTGTACATGAATTCCACTTTGCTTTGCTAAGCTGTGTGCAGCAAATCTGGATGTTTGAAAATCCTGCTCAGTTCCTGTTGTATCCCCAGTAAAATGCTTTTTTACATGAGGGAACTGTGATACCAAGAGCCTGGGTGGTGGCTCTGAGGTAATAAAAGCAGGCAACAAATCTGAGACATAACCCATATTGTGATTTTCAGATCCTGGTCATGAAGCTAAAAATTTAGGCTGAGAGCACTTGAATTTGATTAAATCAAATGTTAATATCCAGGTAAGAAATCTAGATTAATGTCCCAAGGTTTTCGAAATACATACAACACAACTGAAGGAAGGGCCAGGTATCAGCCATTGCTTTCCTTTCCTCTAAAAATGTTTCTTTGGCCTAAATGGATTTTAGTGGAGAATGTGATGAACTTCTTGTCCTGTAAAGCGGCATTAGAATACAGTGCCTATGTCCTGACAAAACACTTTGCAATTGCATTCATTTAGATGCTCTAGCACATACTTAAATATTCCTTTAAATACTTTTAGTTCTCCTCTTGCTCCCTGGGAGCAGCAGACAGGTTTTAGTGAAATATCCTGACCTGTCCCATAGGATGGAAACAATTACTACAATGAAATAAAAATGCTTCAAGCTAAGAATTCTTGGATGGGCAGAATTTTTGTGAAGAGCCAGGCCCTCTGGTCTTGTTCTAACTGGTTTAATTTGTTTTGAATTGAGGTTTTACTGTTGAGCATTTGCTTGGAAAAGGAGGGAAGGGGTTGGTCTGGGAGCAGATTTGCTGCCACAGCAGGGTGGGAATTTCAGCTTGTGTTGATGGAGTCACTGAGGGGGAATCTGATGTCATAGAGGTTAAATTTGATTATAACTTTGTTTTAGAGATTATTTTCTTTATGTTTATATCCTCTACTTCAGCTCTATCTATGAATACCAACAGTTCCTCATCTTCATTTTTAAATTCTTTTACCCTGCACACCAACAGGTGCACAACAAGTGAGCCACAGTCTTATTTAATTGCCTGGTATAATCATTCTCTAAATACATTAGGGAATTATTTTGTTCTAGCAGAATGAAAGGAACTAAACCAAACTGGTCTAGTTTAGTTGGGCAAATTTAGCTGCTTGATTACAGCAAATAAATCCCTTTAGTTGTTAAGTGTGTAGGATTTTAGTATTTTCCTCAGTGCAATATTCCAAAGCAAACAATTCAGCCAAAAACCAAGGGTGAAAATAAAGAGTTTCTTTCTGTTAGGATCCTGTCTGGCTCTAACTCTGAAACTTTCTCCCCCTTTTCCCAAAATGTTTCACCAACCATTTCATTTCTTGTTGATCTTTCAGTTGCAAAATCTCAGAGGGTCTGTAAGAACTGCTCTGCATTGGGCACATGTGTTTAATCATCTCCTTAACTTTTTCTGGAGACATTAAGAAGTGATTTTAAGAACAGTAATAACTCTTTAAAAAGTCATTTAACAGCTGTCTTTGCTGAGAGCAAGCTCTGTGGAGTGAAAATGAGGAGATAATTGAATCATAAAAAAATTGTTTTGAAATTACTGGAATTGTCCTAGATTGTTAAATTACTATTAAATGGCATTTTTTCCCTTGCCAGTAATAATTCATCTTTGAAAGCTGGGCTTGTTAAATGTAGGCCTGTAAAATAGTGTGTGTTTTCTAGTAAGTCAGATTATTTCTCATTATAGACTTCTTGGTGGGTAGACAGGGTTAGACTTGATGACATCCAGAGCTCTTTTTCTGCTTAAATTCTCCTATGAGTCTGTTTATCTAGCTATGAAAAAAAAATAATAATTTTGAATAAATATCCAGTCCTTCCACAGGATGAATATAAAATTAAATTCAAATACAATTCTTCTCATTCCTTTCATCTTTAATAGCTGTTTCAACCCACTTCAATACCCCATTTTTTTGCTTTCAAGTTCTTCAGAAGGTGTCATAATAAAAGGTGAGAGCAGGAATACATCCCAGGGATGCCTTTGAGACATTGTGATTCTAATTTCTGTACCAAGAGCTCTTGTATGAGGTCACAGCATTGGTTTAGTCAGAATTAATTCATTGGTCACTGTTCAGTGCATTTGCTCTTGGCCTCAAAAGGCCTGGTCCTCTTTGTGAATTATCAACTGCTGGGAAAAAATAAAAAGGTGATTTTCCTCTTAGATTTTAATCCTGCATCAGATACCGCTTCCTGTAACTTTATACATTTTCCACACTTAGCAAACATTAGACATCGAATTTTCTTGGTTACCCCCAAGTACCCTATTTCAACCAGTTGTGTGTGAATTTCCATAAAATATTGTCACTTCTGACCCCTCTCAAATCAGCCACAAACATCTTAAACAATCCAGTTTCAATTTATATTTTGACCTTTAGCTAAAGATCATTGTTAGAAGAAAATTAGTTTTTGCTTGTCCTTGAGGTAACAAGGGAGCATTTTGTTTGTCCATTGCAGGCTTGCAGAAAAATCATCTTTTTAAAACATATTGCTGGAATTGATATTAAAGTGTTATAAATGCTATGGAAACTGAAAAATTCTCCACAAGACACAAACATAATTTCTTTTCCTTGTTGCTACTTCTTGCCAAGTTACACAGTGTAAAATTCATATAATTATTCTTTCTAAGCACTTAGAAACATAAGTCAACAAGAAATTGCCAAGAATAACGTGTCAAAGTAAACTGAAGTGCCTCATTAACAGCTTTTAGTAGAAATTATGGAGAACAGAAAAGAAATAGTTGTCATGTATACCTTGAACATAAGAGTAATTTTTTTTCATTGTGTTGTATCAGACAGTGCAAAGTTCAGCCTCCAGGACTGTTTGGAGTTACCCATTTTGGAACAAGGGTGAAACTGGTTTGAAATCTTGCTATTAAATTATCAATGGCAAATGGCATTACATTATCACTGACAAATAGGAAGGGAAATCGAACTGGGTTCCTAAGGAACTTAGCACTGAAGCTCCTCTATATCTTCTCATAAATTTATTGAAAAAATGAAGAGAAATCTTTGATATTATGTATTACAATTGGAGATCAAGCTAAGAAGAGCTGCATGTATGGTGGGGAATTGGATCAGAACTCAATATTAAATCACTAAATCAGGGTTATAAAATCAGAACTGAATACCAGCTAAGCCAGTTGGAGACATTATCTGATAAACACAAGATGGAATTTATTTGTGCAAAGTGCTGCTTCTGGGAACAAATAATTGCAAAAATGTACAGATGGTTTGGGAACAGGTCCCTGGTACAGAGGCAGGAGCTCCACATGAATCACAAGGCAGGCACGAGCAGCAGCACCACATTGTTGATAAGAGAAAAACAACTTCTGAGGACGTTCCAACAGATTTGAGTCAGGATGACACAGAAGGAATCCAGCTCTCCCCTAGGACTGCCAGATCCAACAGGAGCACATCCAGCTCTGCCCACTGAGTGCAGACAGAGCTGCTGGACACAGGCAGTGGAATATCAGAGCTGTAGGGGAGGGATTCTGGGACCAGACTGCACAAACTGCAGCTCTTTAGACCTGCAGCAATTGTCAAACATAGGCAAAGGGTGTCAAGAAGGAAAGTGTGGCAATAAGAAGAATAAGGAAAACAATATATATATTATACAATGAGTGTGTGTATATATATATATGTCCATATGTATATATGTAGGGATATATATAAATATATAATATATATATACACTCCTGGGGAAAGACCAAGGCATTAATGAGCTTAATTTCTACTGTAGTCAAGCAAGGAAGCACCTAAACCCAGTTGGTCCAGCTTTCTGACTTGAAATGCTGTCTGACTACATGTCCAGCATTCTTTATCAAGCTTCTAAAATACTTGTTAAACTTAAATTTTTTGAAAGTTTTTTCGAACTGATGGAGGTTGAGTGAAAATAAAATTGGAGGAGTTCTGTTTTAAAAAATAAGGACTGCCATGATGTGAGATTAGGAATTGTTATTTCTAAACTTTACCTTGGGTATCAGAGATTGTTCACAGAACTGAATCCTTACCACGACAGGGAAGCAGTGTGGGGATGTTCCCCCTTTATCACATTCTCTGCCCAGGGCACACCTCAGTCCTCCCTTTCACTGCTGCCTTGGGATCCACAATCAGTAATTCCTGTGTTCCACTGTTTATTTGGGTACCCAGAACTTCCCTCACAGTGCCAAAAGCTCTCTCAATCTGGTTTGACCTGTGGCTTCACAGGATAACTCATATCTTCCCTTTTCACCAGGAAAATTATCACCTGTTTTTCTTTATTTCACACTGGAGTGGGAGCCAAGGCTGTCATCTGCTACTGGAGGTAAAAGCAGAACTCAAGGGAAAACCCTCAGATAGGGGACAGCATCTGAAATAGTCATGTACATGTGTGTGTGTTTATATATTTGTCAGAGACAGTGAAGAAAATAATCTGATAGTTATTTCCATATGTCTGCCAGAACCAAAAAAACATGAATTTTCAAGTCATGAGATGAACTATCAAAATAGCTGTATATCAAAAATAGCCCCCACAGAACAGGATTGCCTTTGGGAGGAGGCACCTCCCAAGTATCTGTTTCCATGTGCATCAGTAATGACTGTTTGGATTACAACATCAAAAGATACTATTAGAATTAATTAGAAATATATTTTGTCTCATGTGGGAAATTAGACAACATTTGTCCTAGAATTTGTCCCAAGCTAGAGTTTGTCAGCAATTTTTCAGCCACATAATTAGAAAAAAAGATGCAGAAGAGAAAAATGGTGAATGGATGCTCCATTTACCATTGAAATCCAAGTGCCTTTGGGCAACTAGGAAATACTTAAGCAGCACACACGGTCTGCAATAGCACACTTGTGGAATCACAAACCTGGCAGGCATGCAGGAAGGGATGTGGTAATGTGGCAGAACGTTAATAAATGTGCTGGGCACTGGGCTCTCATGGAGAAGTTAATATCTGTAAGCCTAAAAATTATTAAGAGAAGTAATTGAAGTAATTAAATATAAAAATTTTTCTTTTTTGGAGGTTTCAGTGCTTTGTCAGTGTGTGGGTGCACACAGATGTCCATGGGGAGCACACAAAGCTTCTGTTGACTGTCAGGATCTAACAACCAAATCCTCCCAGTGTGTGCTGCTGTGTCTGCATCACGGCCACACCACTTTCCTTGAAAGGAATGGAAATGTTTCCTGTTCCCCCTGGCAGAGGAGCCTGAACCTCACAAGGTTCCATCAGGACAGGTCAGAGATGTCAGATCAGAACAGCTCAAGCGCTCATCTCCCCCAGCCCTGCCTGCTGAACCACCCACAGGTGATTCCCCATGGGCTCCTACAGACCTCACTCACTGCAGCTCCTCTTTAAGCCAAACCTGAAATCTCTGGAGGTGTTTTCCCTTCCTTGGCACAGCCATAATCCACAGGTTTAGCTTGCTGATCACCCCAGTAACATCAGAAAATGCTGCACTGGGAAAGGCACTCTACAAATAAAATAACTCGGTGGCTCTGCAGGCTTTAGCTGGTTTCTCTCTTTTTCACCCAGGCAGAGGTGCCAGTCCTCATTCAAGGAGCAGATGGGTGAGAATCAGATAAGGTCAGTAAATTAAGGTTGTCTGCTGTTTATCTTTTATCCAAACCACAGATGTAACTTCCCTAAGGATCTCAGAGCAGCTCAAGGCCCAGCATTTCAGATGCTCCTGGTTGAGCAGGTTCCCTGAGCAGTGCTGGGCCAGGCAGTCCGCAGGATGCTGAGAAACTTTCCTTACCCTTGTGCCAACACACCATTTATTTATGGCCCAAAATGTGTTGGTTGACCACACATTATCTGGTTATGATTAGGACAAAACTAATAAGTTTTAATCACTTGAGCCTCATTTATTTTGTCACTTATCATGGGATATAATTCAGGAGCAAGCCTGTGGACCAGAGGGGTTTCTTTAAGTCTAGCACCATTTAATCTGGGGACAGGAATGCCAAAATGGGTTTAAGAAAGCAGAAATAAGAGTATTGATCATTGTGTTTGGTACTTTATTTTTTAACTTTCCTTTTCAGTAACAACCCTTATTTCATCAAACCCCAGGGTCCTCTCTGTCCAGCACTGACAGCATTCAGTCCTGAGGTTTGAGAGAAAGAAAGCTCAAATTTTTCTCAAGAAATTCAGAATATTGGTTTTGCATTTCCAAAGTTTTCCATGGGAAGCATTAAACTCTTATTAGAAACTGCTTTCATATTCTGCTAAGGGTTGAGGAATTGGCCAGATTCTCTCCCCTTTTTTACTATTTTGGATTTCCATGTGACACTCAGCAGAGTCCTGCTTTAGATCCACCTAAAAATGGGATTTCTCCAGGCAGAGGAAAATCCACTGGTGGAGAGAGAGCTGCTTTGAAAGTACAGGGCTTTTGTGGTCCAAAAGGTAAATTTGTCTTTGGTGTTCTCAGGTGTGGGTGTGAAATTTGATCAATTGACATTTGAAATACCTGCACAGCTCCTGCTGTGGCGGCTCTGGCAGTGTGTGGGCTCAGGGGATCCTGCAAAAATCTGATTTTGGTGTGTCAATCACCAGCAGAGCCCATTAATTACCACTGATTGGGACTATCTGGAACTTCTAAAGGAAAAGGGGACCTGGAATGATGTAAAGGCACCATTTCAAAGATGAGACATTGTTTTGAAGAGATGAAAATACATTCATCTAGAATGTAGATATTCATGATATCTACATTCTAGATTTAGTTAATTGTAGGTATAAGGCTGCTTCTCCTTATTTCTTTTCAGTATCTCATTTCTACCCAACCAATTAATGTATTAATTAATGTGTGGCCTGTGCTGGATGCTTTAGGGGAAGGGAACAGAGATTTACCTAATGATTTCTGTTGATACATATTTAAGAAATTTGAGCTATGTTGTCCTTAATGGTCAGTTTTATTTTCTTGAAATAAATTTTAATTATAGAGAAACTCATAGCCATGAATTACTTTATAAACAATTGATTACCAATTCAGCTTTTTAAGATGTATGTTAAAATAGATTTTAATCTGCAACATGCAATGATGGCTTTTTCTGAAATCTTAAAGAAACTCACTTATTTGACTATAACAATATATGATATATGCAGTTCCAAAACTATCCTAAAAGCTGCAACTTCAAAGAGCTCAAGAGCAGAACTTAAATTGGAATGGATATGAAGGTACAAAACTTCAGGAGGTCTTAGCAGAAACTTTATATATAGCTGGAGAAAATGTCACATCTTATTTTAGAAGGCAGTGGTTTATTACCTCCAAACTGAACTGATTAGGGGATTTTTTACCTCCTTCTTCACATGGTGTAGAATCTTATTTGGATGAATAAGTGTTCCTTATTTTCTTCAAATCAAATCAATTTTCCTTCTAAGGTGTGTCTAAAATCACCTCTTTTTTAATTTCAGGAAATTTGTGCTATCATTTGAAATGTTGTACTAAGGCTTTGCTGTTTCCCCTTTCCAAACCAGCACCCCTGGAAACACTCAGAACTCCCACAGTCCTTCCTCGGGGCTTTTATTCCATCATGATTTTATCTGGTACCTATTGACTACTGGGACTGGTTTCCAAGTGACATTTTGGAATGCAGTTTTTGCTGTTCCATCTGCAGATGTTCCCCACAGCAGATGCACAACTTGAGAAATAATAACTGCTAAAAATATGCAAGATGTCAGCTTGGTTTTTACTGAGAGAACTGTAACTTCAAGTGAGATAAATTTGTATCTAAATGCAATGTAATACATTTAAATTATGTCCAAAGACTGATAGCAATCTCATCAAACAGTGCAAACAATCATATCATAAATGTTTGACTTGACTCCAAGGTGGGGAAAGGACTGAAGTCAAACATTTATGATATGATTGTTACAAAAATGTTGCTAGATAAGCTAAAAATACTGACATGAGTTTTGAAAAAGAAAACATAAAAAAACTTAATTAAATAAGTGGTATTGACATTGTATTCTTTGTTATTCACAACTTAAAAATAGCTCTTCCTTTATGCTTACACCTCTAAGCTCTCATAGCTGTGATGTTTTTTCTCCTGACATTGCAGAAAAGATTTGTCTTAGCCTACTAAATAAGCTGTGAAAGTACTGGGATTTCAAACAAACCTTTAAAAAAGCAAAGAGTGATGCTTCCTTGCCACTAGGTTCAAGGTTAATTTTACTTGCCAGGAAGACAGTAAAAGAAAATCAGTGAGAAATCTGAGAGATCAATGGCAACCACAGAGCCCATGCACCTCCAGCAGCTCCCATTTGTCAAAGTTGCGCCCATTGATAAAGTCAGAATGAGGACAGGATGTCAGAAGGCTCCTTTTTTCATTGCACTCACACATAACAAATCAAGAGAAGAAATTGATATGCTGGGAATGTTGATAGAGCAAATTTGACAAACTGGCAGGTTGTATGCATATGGAAGAGTTATGGAAGGATGTACCTTAAGCAAAGATCACAATTTCATGACAATGTTTCTGTTCATTTTTCTGATGCAGAAGTGCTCCTTCTCTCTGAGTGTGGGTGTGCACAGACCCAGAGTGAGATGAATGCACTAAGGAACTCTGGCTGAAAACAAAGACACTTTTAGTGAATAACTCGGAAGCAAGTCTGCCTTTCCAAGCGCACACTTCAAAACTCCTACCTCTCTGCAGATTCATCTGCATTTTGTTCTGTTATCATCTGCAGCTCCTGCGTGGTTTTACTTGACTCCTCTTTGCCGGAGTTTTCCTGGGTGCCGCCGTTTTTGCTGCTGTCCTCGCTGGAGCGCAGCTGCTCGATGAGGCTGTGCTGGTGCCAGCTGTGGATGGAGCGGTGGTGCCCCGGCGTGGGGCCGGGCACGGGGGCCAGGATGTTGTGGTGCACGGGGCTGCTGTTCTTCTTGAGCCCGTTCCTGTCCCGAGAGTGGCTCTTCAGCCGGCTCTGCACCGGGGTGCCCCTGTGCTCGAAGCCTTCCTGCTGGTGGCAGCCCCCAGAGCCGGCGGAGCCCTGCGAGGGGTGGCTGAACCACCTCCAGCGGAGCCTCAGGATCTGCTTCACGTCAAACTCCTTCTTCCCGGACACTGACATGGTTTTTTTTTTTCTCCAGAAAGAAGGAAAAAAAAAATACAAAAGCCTATTCTTTCAGGAAGGAAATGGATTCTTTGTTATCTCTTCTGTTTCAACTCCTCTTCTTAAGGAAAGGCAGCAGCAGAACAAACACGGGCAGCCCTGTGCCTCTCTCGTGATGAATGCACCGCGAGCGATGCTGAGCTGCTGTTAGCTGTATAGGTGGGAATCCATACTGACAGGATGATGAGGTCAGACCTTAAACAAGTAAATCAGCTTAGCACAGGAAAGCAGCGACCATAACACTCCCCAGCTGCCGGGCTTACACACTCGCAGCTCCACAGCGCGGCTCCCCATATATAACCCAGCCTCACATGATCCTCAGGGAGCCCGAGCTGCGCCTTAAGATGCAGGGGAGCACGCACAAATAAAGTGACAACACTTTCTGTCTATCTCAGGGCGTTCTCCATCCAGCCTGCTAATTAGCAATGCTGCTTTTCACGGCGGATTTACAGAGGATGCTTCCAGGCGGGTTTTTGGTGGCGATTCTCTGGGAACTCTCCCGCGGCTCCTTAAGGGAATGCGTTTGTTTGTCTGGCTGTGTAAAATTCCTACAAATGGCCTCGGTGTGGTAGCACTTACCTAAAGGAGAGGCATCCTTTGGATGCATGCTGCAGGACTGGCTGTGTTTTCTCACCCACCGATGGGTTTCTCCATAGAATTGCAGGGCTAGGAGAGGAGAGGGAGGGAGCTCAGGAAAATCGGAGATGTGCTCCCTGGATGACTGGATCTGTGGCAAGCACAGTTTCCTGGCTGAGTGCCTGTGTAAACAGCCTTTCCCATCCTGCTCTTGATTTCTCACGGACAGTGAAACACTCGTGGGGTTTTTTTTTGAAAACACCTTTCTTTTCTTTCTTTCGGTAGCGTGCGCTGTAACGCGTTTTCAGCAAATTTAACAGGGGAGAGATTTTCATTCCCATCCCTTGGTTACCAGGCAGGGCTGTGAGAACTGTCCCCTGTGTGGTTTGAAATAGTGCACACAGAATGTTTTCATCTGCAAATTAAAAAGAAATGAATGGACTGGATTTTTTTTAATGTTATATTCTCCCAGGTTGGCTACTGATGGTCTATCCAACTGCAAGCAGGGTGCAGAAATAGCAAAAGCTGTAATACAAAGTCAGTAGAACATGATTCAGAGAGGACCCTCTCTAACACACCACTCCTCTCAGACCTCCTGACATTAATTTCATTTTTCTCTGTTTTTTTGGTGAGCTTTTCTTCTTTTTTTTTTTTTTTTTGCCAAAATTCTATGATTGGACATCAAACATTCAAATAAAATCCGCTCTTTATTCTTTTGGACTTCATATAGTACAAGCGAGGAAATGTGAAGTAGAGTTTAAAAAAACCTACAGAATAAAAAACAAAATGAGAGGGTAGGACTAAGGAATTTGCAGTTTTTATACTGGACTCTCCTGCTCCTGTCCTATTCATGGTATTCAAGCAAAGGATGTGCAGCATCATGGGCTGGATGCACGTGAGAGAAATTACAGAATGAGTGAAGAACTCATCCAAATAATTGAAAGCTCTTTTCCTATCTAGATCCATAGAGGGAAAGACTTTGTACAAAAGAAAACCTGTGTGAAAGGCTTGGCCATAAAAGGCAGAAAGGAAGGAGCTGAGGGAAGGTTTGACAGACGTAGCCAATGCATATTTGTTGCTATAGAGAACACTGAGGCTGAGCTGTTGCAATTAAATGTACATTAACAAGATTTCCTTTGAGATGTTCTAGGAATAGAGAGAAGCTAGAAAACTTATTCAACTTCTAATAAGTTACATTAACAGGAAGGTGTATAAAGGCCTTAAAGTGCATTTAATAAGGGGGTTCAAGTCAAGCTTGTTGAGAATATGAGCTAATAAAGAAGCTGCTACCAAATTTCAGGGATATTAAAAGATTTATAGACAGTGAGAGGATCAGTGAAAAGGCTGGGCATTGAGCAGGAGAGATTATTGTATATCCAGAAGTCAGTATAAGATGTTTTCACACTTTATTGATTACCTTTTACAGCAATCTAAGACTTTCTGAAGACCCAAGTGTTTCAGCCATTTTTTCTTGCATTACACATATATAATATTCAATATAATGTTTCTTGACTTCTCAGTTTCAGCCTGCACAACTAAGGATGTTTTTCCTTTCAATTTCACACAAGTAATGAGACTCAGTTGTATCTCTGTATATTCCTGACGATTGCCTACATGGCAATTTGACATCTATTTCAGGGAAGGAGTCACTATACACCAAGTTAATGAAATAATTTATGATGAAATCTTGTAGAGGTGGACAGAGAACACGTTTTCTTGCTACTCTTTAATCAGGTCATTGAGCTATCTCAGCAGCTCTGTCAGCTCCTCTTAGCAACAGCTCTGATACATTTAATCCATATTTTTCCACCATGTCACAAAGCTTCTGTCGGTTTTCTTCCCTTAAATCTCTTTTGCTGAAGTCATCCTCTGCTCTGAGATATCATCAAAAGCATATTCCTTGCATTTTACAGGGGAATGTACAAGCAGCACTTCTGCTTGTGAATTACGCCTGTTCCTGCTCAGTACAGGTTTTAGCAGATGTAGTGAATCTAGCTAAAATTAAAATAGTCAACCTGGACGTTTGCTGAAGAGACCATCTTGCTCAGAGAGTCAGCTTGAGTCAGCACAGGATATGTTTCACGTGGGGCATAAGGAGATTATTTTTTTACAGACCTTGTTAGTGTTCTGGCTAAAATTTCAGTGTGCTGTACCAGGTCAACATAAGTGATTTGATAACCCAAAATTTCAGGCCTGAAATTATTGGAAGTGTGGCATGTATATGTATAACCCTGGAGCAGTTTTATGCCAAGTACCTGCTTTTCACCATTTTCATTTATCCCCTAGTGAGAAAATTAGTTCTTTTTAAGCTGAATTAAATGAGTGTTTACTTCTGGGTGATTTCTTTCTTAATTTCTCACATGCTTTTAGGTGCATCTCTGATTGGGTTCAACCTTCTAAATGAGAAAAGAGACAACATATAAGATTTTTCTGTTATTCCTAGCCCTAATTTAAGGCCTTTGGTCTCATTTAGATGAATAACCACATAACAGCATTATTCTTTCCCCTCATGGCTGGAGATCTCCAAAGAACAGGATTTTCTAGGACCACAGCAAGGCCAGCCAGGCCACCAAGAGGCTCAGGCAGGTGGAGCATGTGATGGATGAGGGGAGGCAGCTGCAGCAGGATTTGTTCAGCCTTAGGAAGAAAAGGCTCAGGGGCATTTTCGTGCTGCCTGCAGGTGCCTGGTGGGAGAGCAGAGGCAGAACCAGGCTGTGCCAGGGGAGCCATGGACGGCAATGGGCACAGCAGGCCCAGTTGGGCCATGGCAAAAGCTGAGGAGAGGTGAGAAAACTTTCTCCCTGTGAGGGTGAGCAGGGAGATGGGAGGAGGCTGCCAAGAGAGGCTGTGGCATCTCCTTCCTCAGGGAAAGTGGGACCCACTGAGGATGGGCAGGCCCTGGCACAGGTGCCCAGAGCAGCTGTGGCTGCCCCTGGACCCATGGCAGGGCCCAAGGCCAGGCTGGACAGGGCTTGGAGCCCCCTGGGACAGAGGAAGGTGTCCCTGCCATAGCAGAGGTGGCCCGGGGTGGACTTTAAGGTCCCTCCATCCCAAAGCAGTGTGGGATTCTGTGATGCCAAGTGTCACTGCTCCAACTGGGCTTGCTCTGAGTGGGAGATCAGCCTGGATGAGCTCCAGAGGTCCCTCCTGAGCTGTTCTGTGCCTGTGTGACGTGCCAGGGACTCTTTGATGTCTTTATCTCATGGCTGTGGTGCAGCCAAGCACAATTCATGTGGCTGTCAGCTGTGAGGAGCAAATCCATCTCCAGAAATCTGTCCTGCAGCAAAGCATCACTGCCAGCTGCTCATCCCAGGGGAGGCTTGACAGGACTTGGAGGAAAAATAACTTTTTATCCACAAAAACCCCTCCATTCCATTCAATCCATACAATATTTGGAGAAAGGTCTTTGCTCCCATCAGGAAAATACATTAAATTTGATGGTAGACTGGCCCCCAGCAGGAAACTGGGAATGATTTGAAAAGCTTTGTGTAAACATGTTGAACTTGCAGATGATTTGAATGATATGTATTAAGAGTCTAGGGTTTTGGTAATCATTTCAAGATTACATGTGTCAATACCTGATGCACCACTTGATTTAGTAAATTACAAAAGCATTTTGGTCATAATCTACCTATAAGATGAAATTGATAATTTTGTCTCAAATCATGTTTTAAATAGGCTTCAAAAATGACTTTTAGCTACAGCTGCCTCCCAAATTTGTCTGCCACCAAAGCACTTAAGAGAAAGGAGTTTTATGATGTATTTCAAAATGTCTGAATTTTTCAGTTAGTAACTCAGTAATTTCTTTGAAAATTGAAGCAAGAGAAATATATCCATACAGTTATGTGATGTTTATTCTCTTCCCAACAGAGACACAGAAAATTATTATTTTTTTCTTGTTCTTCTTTTTGCCCTGAGCCTGGTAGTACAGTGCATGTATGGAGAGCCTGTTAGAAAAATATCTCTCTTTTCCAACAAACTTAGACACAACTAATAAAAGGAGGAATCATCCACCTTTCTTGTAAAATAATCCCAGAAAAATACCACTTGTGGAGTCTGGAGCCAGGAGTATTGCAAGGTTGGTAGCAAGAGCTGATAAAGAAGTTCTTTGCTGGATATGAGACAGACCATAAAAAAATTGAATTTTTTATTAAAGTCAAGGATAGCTTTGGAGCAGAGTTCTTCAATACCAGGTAACTGAGCCAAATAGGGGAAAATCTGCATAGGCTGAATGATACAATCAAAAAGCACAAAAAGTGAATCATTTCTTCTCATGTTTTTGAAGATATTTTTCGTCTATTATGATATTACATTATTTAGAAAGTCAAGTTAATTACTTGTATCAATATTACAGAGTTTGCACTGGGGGGAACAGCACAAGAAGATTCACATGTGCACAGATTGTTGATCACTAAACCAAGCCCTATTTAAAAACTGTTCCCTCTGTGCCCAAGCTGTGCCCCACAGGTCTGCAACACTTTGTGTGCTCAGCACTTCCACTGCAGATCAGGCCAGACACAGAGAACAAGAAGTTGAATATTTTTATGACCCTGTTTTGAAAAATAATGTGAAAAAGAGCTCCCATTAGTCCATTCTTTTTGCGAGAGATAGCCAGGAAACATCTGCAATGCACAGCAGCAGCACTCAGGAGTCAGAGCTGAGGGGAAGGGAACAGGACAAAACCCAAAGCAAATAATCTATTTAAAATCTGCAGGAAAGCTCCTGCTTTCTTTTGAAAGAAAACTTTCAATGCCACAGACTCCAATCAGTTAAAGACAGTCAGTGGCTTCCCATGCTCCCCATAAAGGAGGCAGGAGAGATGATCCACTTTAGGGAAGGTGTTGACACATTTAAACACAATTGCTTCCTCAAATAACTGGGAGCTATCCTACAGATTGCAACCCACCCACAGAGCCCTGTGCCAAAATTGGATAAAAATCACAGCATTCCCACAAGATCCAAGGAAAAAGCATGTGAGACATGAGCCTGGTATGAGTAATTCTGACTAAGAGCTTGACAAACAGTGGCAGTGCCGTCGCCCTCAAAATGGAACCAGAACATTGGAGTGAAGAAATAAAAAATATCCAGAAGGGTCTACCATGGACAAGGGGCTTGAAAGTGATGCCATTAATGCAGCAAAAATAGAACTCAAACTCACGACTTGAAACTTGTAACAGGTCAAGAACAAGATATAAAAGAATGGAAAAAATGTGGATGGATGCAAAGAAGTATAAAAGATATTTGTACTTTGTATTTGAGTTTTATTCCTGTGAACTCTTCAGTTTCTCAACATCTTTCTCATGCTGGTGGGGCAGGGTTGTGCAAACCTGGCAGTACTTATTAAAGGTGACTGCTGCTTACCTAGTAACCACTAGTAAATTACTAGTAACTACCAGTAAGTAGTAGAACTGTAGCTGCAACTTGCATTTATTCCATGAAACAGATGGATCAAACAAGCACATGATGGCTTTTATTCCACAAATATAAAAAGATCACAGTGGTCAGGTTCTTGCAGAAAATACTGGAATTTTCTGCACACTCAGTGCTAACAACAACCCCTCTTTAACCCCCGGTGATTAGTGTTGGATATGAAGGAGTACGGAAAGGATCTGGCATACCTTCAGCAAAGGCCAGTGTGTGGGTTTGACACTTGTCACTACAGCTCTGTGTCATTTGCCATCTGAAAGCCCTGGCAGAACAAGGACTTATGCCCAAGGTCAGTCTTCTCTGGCAGGTTTTTTTTAATGTGACTCTTGTTCATTCTCTCTTAAAAAGTAATAAATGGCACCTTTAATTAATTGCAGGAGAGGGAATCCTGCAGGCAGCTGTATTTCTGTGCGCTGTAAATGTAACGGTTCTTAGGAGTATTTAGGTTTTAATCCACAAATGTGTTCTGAGGCTCATGAAAGGTGCTGTATGTCAATAAAGCCTCTTAAAATGTGTAGTCCTGCATCTCCCCTGAATCCCTGGTTTCAGGGCTTGGAGAGATCTTCAATTATTCCTGGGAAAATGAGCAGCCTGGGGCAGGTTTGGAGGTTTTCTGAGACAATTGTTTGGTGCCTTTCTCCTGCATGGCTTTTCTGAGGTGCAGACCTTGACTGAACCCAGGCACACTGCCCAGCTCCCACCAGCTGGGATTTGGTCTCTGCAAGGGCGCAGAGAGGGATTCTGGAGCAGCAGCTGCTTGGCCTTGGCAGCACCAAGGGACCTGAGTCATTTCTTACAAACTCAGGCTCTTACTGCTGGGGTTTGTAACATAATAATCCATCAACCTTCACTTTCCCTGCCAGCTGTCATCACTTTTCCTACCAATTTTCCCAGAGGTTTATCTCTCCTTTGTGACTCCATAAGAATGCAGGGGACAGAATAATTTTTAAAATCGTATGTTCAAAAGCATCATAGCCAAAGCTCATCTGAAAAAAGCGCTGTGAACCAATATCCTTGTCAGCAACCTGTCTGCAGCATCCTGACACCACTGCTTTGCTCATGTCCCCTGTAAAAGCACACAATAACTCAATTTTTTCTTTGACAAAAAGCCATACAGATCCACATCACAATATTATTGTTGTTCAGCCTGGCTCTGGCTGCTGTCAGCTGCCAAAACACCTTGAGGCTGCACTTTCACTGTGTGATACTGGCCTGGAATATAAAAATACAGAACTACATTTAAAGCACTCAACTCCTATCCTTCTCATGCAAAAATAATCTTTGGTTCTTTCATGTTTGCAGTTTTTAGAGCAGAGACACTCAGCATTTCTATTTTGGTGTGCAAGGAATTTTTAGTGTTTTCGTATTTTCTGGGGGAAGAAAGAGATGTACATGTAAGTACTGTACCATAAGGGGAAATCTAGGAATTGATAGGAAAACAGAATATGTTTTCTCTTCATATCTATTTATTAATAATAAAATGGTACTGAACAACAGAGTGATTATATTTGCAAGTGATAGCAAATTTCAGGGAGAGAGGGATGGCATGAAACCTCTGGAAAACACAGATTACTGAATCTAACCTGCAACATTCTGAGACAAAGCCTATTAATGACAGATTCCCAAAGGGCCAGAGATACTCAGCCTGCTGAAGAGAAACAGAAGGACAGAAACCAACACATTAAATCTGACTATTTAGCATAAAGTGGCTGAAAAATCCACTTATGGCCTAGGACAAGGGTGTGATTTTTTTTTAGTGTAGATTATGCTGGTTTAATTTTTTTCAGAACTTCACCAGCAATTTTATTTGATACAGTTCCTTATCTCTTCATCTTGCACCTGAATTTTGCTGTGATTTGTGCCACCCCAAACCCCAGTGATTGTGAGAGAGCTCCTATAGGTGTGACAGAGTTTCAGTGCTAAAAGCTGCAGCCAAAAGCTTGAAATCCATTTTCAGTTTCCCAGCTCAGTTTGGGGTGTTTGAGTGGGGTGCAGCTGCTCAGTCCTGCAAGGGGAACTCTCCAGCCCTGGGATGGGCAGCAGGAATTTCTGGTGCTTGGGGGAAATGTCAAGTGTCCCCACTTCCTGAAAGGTCCCCTGGTGATGTGCAGAAATCAGTGCAGGACAGAAATGCCCATCACTGCTGGGTGCTTGTGCTCTGATGAGATCTGGCAAAGGAAAGTGGCTCTTTTCTCTTTGATTAAGGAAAATATTGCAGCTGCATACATTAACTATAGAAATTCTATAACAAGGACAGCCCTGCTGTAATAAATTAAAACATATTGCAAGTACACTACCAGGAAATTGTTTCAGCAGAAATTAAGGATAGCAAGCCTCCTGAAATTAAGCTTCTGCTGAAATAAATTGGTAATATCTAGCTAATATAGTTCAGCATATGTCACAAATGAAAGAGATGCTCTTGGCTGATAGTGTCAATTTAAAAGGCTGTTTGCATCAAATCATTTTGAGGTCTCAATTTACACACCAGGGGTTATAAAGAACTTTAAATTTACTTTAGAACACATATTGAGTTGTTTGGCACAGTTGGATTGACAGTGTGTGGCATTAACTTTCAAAATTAAGTTACTGCTAATACACTTGTTAGCGAGTTCCTGATGGTTTACCACTTTCTTGAACCTTCAGGAGTATTGGATGCCATCACTATTTTCATGTAAAATACAGTTGTCTTTAAAGAACTAAGCCTGTAACTGTGGTGGTGCTAATGTGGAATTAGTGATTACAGGAAAAATCTAACTCCCAAATTCCACTGCTCTAAAATACTCAATTCAGCTAACCATGGAAACATGCAGAAAAGCCTTGGACATGGGTGGGTTTTTTTAATCACTGCCAGCAGTTGATTATATTAGTGCTTCATTTCATAATTTTATGTGTGGTGTTAATGAAAATGTTATGGGAGAAAGCAGTAGGGAAAGAAAAGCGATTTGCCTCTCCTTACTTAATAACTGCTTCTTGCTGCTCCATTGAGGTGGCTTTTCCCTCTGAAATTGCTTTCTGTGTGCTGGAACACAGCTCATTGTTCTTCTGGCTGACAGTCTAATCATTCTGCCTTGCAGAGCTCTCACTTACACACAGAAAGGCATTGCTGGATTACCAGGACACCCAGTCCTCTGGAAAATAACACATCTTTTACCTTCAAGAGGAAGCAATACTGAAATTCCAAAAATCTGTGGTGTGATTCCCATCATTTATATATCAGGATATTTAATAACCTTCTTTTCACCAACCTAGTCAAGTCCAAAAGCTTTAAGAAACAAGAGAAGATTATTCTGCCTGGCTCTTTAAATACCATGATAGATACCATATATTCTTTCTCACACAACTTGCAAATTTCCCGCTGCCTTCTCACCTAGCTCAAAAGCAGAGAATCCCTTAACTTAAATATCTTATTTTGATCAATATTTTGATTAACACTGCACAAAACTTTCAGTGGCACTGACAGCACGTAGGTGACTCACTAATCTGGCTGCACAAATCAGCTTTGCAGGACTGAGGGGGCTAAAGCACAAAAAGCCACACGTGTCACAGGGTTTAACAGAAAACCAAAGTGCAGCCCCCTTGCCTGGCTGTGTCTGAAAAGGAAAAATGTGTGTATTTAGAACAAATACACCATTTGAATTCTCAGCATGTAGGAACTAACAGTTTTACTCAGTGCTGCTGTGATTTAAGGAGGTTTTTGCCTTGTGTCCCCCTTTTCAGGCTGTTTGGGGACATTATTCACCTGTGATGCTGATATGTGTCAGCAGTACATAAATATCAAGGGGGAATGAGGCAAAATAAAAGGTTTTCACCAGTCTTTACAAATTTCAGCGGTGTTCCTCAACAGCTGCTGGTGCTCAGCCCAGCTCAGGTTTTGTGGATCAGCCCATAACACCCAGGGAGGGCTTGGCAGTGCAGGGCACAGCCCAGCTGAGCCTCTCAGAGGAGGGATGTGGGTTTGAAAGGCACAATAAAGACTTTTCAAACCACTGAGCGTGGTCTGTGTGGCACCTGAAAATGTCACCAGGCAATGAAATGCCTGAAATGCTGCCTGGGCCCTGCCAGGGGGGTTGCAAGGCACAGGTTTGGAACCCTTTCAGCCCAAGGATTAAAGGAACGCGCTTTGAAAAAGAGAAATGGAAAAGAAGGTTAGAATTTTTTACTTCTTTTGGTTTTGTTTTTGTTTTTGTTGGAGCCTATTTAAATTACTGCCAGCAGTGTAAAAATGGATCAGAGCTGGCATCTCAATTTTTGATGAGATAATCTGCAAATGGGAAGATCTTGTGCACATGGTCCAGGTCAGTGCAAATTGTGCTTATGTGATGTTCTCTTTAGTAAGCTTTAAAGTACCTGAAATGGAGCATCCATTTCCCTGCAAAAGAGACAGCTTTTGTATGAACAGACCCACTTTCACCACTTTCTCTAACTCCAAACTAAACTTTCTTCTTTTTTTTCTGTGCTTGGTTGTGCTGTCACTCCTATAATGAATTCAGTGCTGAATTCCATAGCATGACTAAAGCCTTGCCTTAATTTATTTTGCTTTAGCTCGAGGCTTTAATATTATTATTAATATTTGATTCTTTATTTTCTCTCTCTTCCTGATTTTCCTCAAAGCCAGTTCTGCTATTTTTCCTCCATTATTTACCCCTAGGCTGAAGGCACATTTCCCACCTTTGTAATTTAGCAGTGGGATATGAACACAGCCAGGTGGAAATTCCTGTATTATATTATATAATCTATAAACTTCCATTGCTAAGCTATCTAATACAAATAATGGCATTTTGAATCTGAAATTCCCTGAATTGCTTGTTTTTAAAGCAAATAAACATAATTTAAAATCTTTTAAAAATTCTTATTTAGGAAATTATATGATCCACCAGTGGAGTCATTAAGTTTGTTCAATTCTTCAGTCCTGTCAAAAACCTATTAAGTTCCAGTGGATTCTCCCCAACACATAAATCTTGCCAGGCATCTCTTTCTTAATTACATGGCACAGGCTGTCAGCTTGCAAATGTTCTGTAGTAAATTAAATTGTCAGAAATACCCAGTTTCAGGTGATTATTTGTGCTACTGAAGCTGTGCTGCACAGCTGGAAGGGCTTTCTTGGCCACTTTTGGGCACAGCTTTCATTACTTATAGTTGTGGAAACATTTTTGTGGGGATAGAAATCAGCTTGTATTCATCAACTACACACTATTTGCTCTGTTTGATCAGCCATAAAAGTCAAGGTAATGAGATGCCTCCTGATATTTTTAAGTATCTGAGGTGGATTTCAATGTCTCACTTGTCTCCTTGTACCAATCAGGTCTGTGAGGGTGTGCAGCCACAGACAAGAAATAATTCAATTCCTAGTAAGCAAAAGCAATCTGTTGAAAAATTGGGATTTTTTTTCTGATGAAAATGCCAGAGTATTGGTCTAGAAGTTATAATGAGAATATGTACTGGGTACTTTTTCATTATCTTTGATCCAAAGCTCTGGGACCCTCTTCAGAAATCTTTAAATGATTTCTTAGAAAAGCAATATTCCCCTATCTTTTCTTTCCCATATATAAATTAACTTTATGCTCTCTGTGGCCCTTCTCTCTTTAAAGCAGAGACCAGGGAGCTGATTACCTCAATAATTAATTTGGCCTGACCCTTGTCCATGTGAATCACCCAGAAGGAAATACACTGGGACAGAAAATATATTGACTGTTCCAAGAAATGTCCTTGCTCCAGCCCAGAGCCACAGGCCAAAATCTCCATTCTGTTCCCCAGGCAGGATCCACCCCTGAGAAGAACCATCCTCAAAAGAAAGTAATGCAATATTTCTGTCTCATCTCACACTCTGATCATGGCAAGGGTGACTTCAGTGGAGAATTTCAGGGCAGGATTTTTGATTTACTGGAAAGTAATGCCATGGACCAAAATAGTTTGGTGCTACTGTTCTGCTGCTTGTATTTTGTTCTTAAAATAAGGCACTCAAGGAATTGCGCATCATTTTCTTTGCCTCGTGGAATTTTGTATTTCAGAAAATCTTGTTGCCAGGATTCATCTGGGTAAATATCTGTCCTGATAAAAACCATACCTTTTTTGTGAAAAGGCAAAATGTTGTGCAGCCTGTCAGGCTGTGGGGGTGCTTTCAGAAATGGCTGATGCCAAAGGAAAACACAATTCTGTAAAAAGCCTGATTTAAAGTCAGTCTGAGCTGGGAGAGGGCAGAAACTCAAAGGTTTTGTGTTTTCATCAACAGCTGAACTGGTAGAGAATAACTATAGGTAGATAATAACTATAAGTAGATAACTCAGATAATATCTATATTAGGGATAGATATGATGCATTTTATTGTCTTAAGATCAAGACCACCAAAATAAAATGGGCATATTTTTGTGTTTGTATTTAAAAATCCTCCCAAAATCTACTTTCTTGTTAAACTTTTAACACAGAATCTCCAAAGCTGGAAGATGCTTGTTTCCTTTTGTAAATGTGTCTCTCTGCAGCACTTACACTGTGTATAATTTATGTGCACTTAAAATACATATATATATAATATATAATATATATTTTATATATATATATATATATATATATATATATATATATATATAAAATTGTTATACATTATCAGTGAGATGCTGGCAGCTGATTGCATCAGTCATGGGAGAATTTTCAAAACTGCCACAATTTCAGTTCTGTTGTGGGATAGGATGGAGAGGTTTTGGATCCTACATCTGAGAATGAAACAGGCAAAATTTCTACTGAGCTCTTCTTCGGAATTAATTTAATAAATTTCACTGCAGGCACATTTTTCTTGAACTCCAGATTATTTTCTAGGACTTTTTCACAGAATAATGGAATATCCTCAGTTGGAAGGGCCCCGGAAGGATCATCCAGTCCTACACAGACACCCCAACCATGCCCCTGTCCCCTGATACCCAAACCTTCCTGGATCTCTGGGGTTGCTCGGGGTTGTTCCATTCCCTGGGAGCCTGGGCAGTGCCCAGCACCCTCTGGGGGAAGAACCTTTTCCTAAGATCCATCCTGACCCTCCAGAGAGAGCAAAACGGAGCCTGTGTTTACAGTTACCCAATTTCCTAAAACACGCAAGCCTAAATCTCACTCTCTTTGGAAATTTTGGCATAACTTCACCAGTTTTGCTGAATATTTCCAGTCTGCTCAACCACGACAGTGTCCAGTCACACTTGGAATTGTTTTTATAATATGATGTGTTTCAGTAGAATTTCCTGAGGTTGTAAGAGCTGCTGTGAGAGGAGGGGTGGGAATAATCAACTTTGCCCTGTTAATCTGCTCTTAAAACTTCCCTGGTTCTGAGGATCCCAAGGCAAAACCAGACACGAACTCTTCCCCCAAGGTCCTGAAAAATCACCAGAGATGGGGAAAGAGGGAGAGATGGAGAAGGGAAGCCATAGGTGGCAGAGCCAAACATCCCTAAGACATTTCTTCCTCATTTTTACATGCTCAGAATCTGCCAGTAACCATTGGAACCTGTGAGCACCACTCTGTCCCTGGGATTTATGAGAGCCTAAAGTACTTACAGAGGTTTTAAAGACAGGCTCATTTCTTTAAATCACTGCAAACAATGTGTCTTTAACAGTTCCTCTGCTGTGTTCTGTGCATGAGGGACATTTATCCTTGAACTTTCCCCCAAGGACCCCGGAGAGTTGCTAAAATCTGCTCACAATGAGCACATCTGCAGATGTGCAGACACAGAATGATAGGAAGTGCAAACAGGACCCCTGTGTACAGCAGAGCACACTCAGAAGCAGGGAGGGTGATGATTCAGGTACTTTAAAAGAGTTTTTAATGGCCAGTGAAGGAGGTTGTTTGCTTTAGGAAAGTGCATACAATAATAATGCACGCACTCAGTGCAGAAAGAGAGGAGGCAAAGCAATTATTCTGCTCTTAGCTGATGTTATTTGGATAATGAACCACCTAGAACGAGGTATTTTGCCAAGATCCTTGTTTAAAATACTTTGTCAGGCAGCCTGAATTGTAACTTATGCATGAATCAGACCTGATGTTGTTCTTTATTTTCTCCCTATTATGTTGCTGTTGCAACAAACAGATCTCAAACTTTAGGGGGAAGTTTTATATACCCCAAAATGAAATTGCTAAAGGAAACTTCGCCCTATTTCCTGGGATTTTACGATCCATGTAGTGACTAAATAGAATTTATAACAACAAGGCCACAGTGCTGGTGTGTGCAGGAGGATTTGCTGAGCAGAGCAAAGGTGGGGCACAGGCAGGGCACTCATGGAAAAGGGAGATGTGCAAAAGTCTGGGCACGGAATTCTGCTCTGCTGCTGCCCTGCCAGCTGACATAGGGTTTATTATAATATATTTATTATTATTTATTTATTAATAATCGGGATTATTGCATTGCTTGGCAGTGAACACTGGGAAAGATCCACAGAAATGTCCATCACTGAGAGGCTTTGGAAGGTACTGGGGATATTTCTTATCTGAGGTGTCAGTGATTGTTCAGCTGCATCTCTCATTTTGAGCTGGTTCTAAGTGTGGATGATTTTTGAAGAGTGCGTGGAAAGACATCAAACTTCCTTGGAAAAAAACCAAGGAATATATATTGTATTTTATATTGTATTATATATTGTATTTCCTGGCATTCTCTCATATGTAATAGGATGTTTGAGTGGATGCAGATTTTGGGGAGTTTTTTGATTGTAATATAGTTGAAATATATTGAGAACTTCAAGCTGGGAATTGGAAACCCAAATTCAAAAGCTCTAAGAATTGGAATATAATGATAAAATTGTGCCATCAGTGCAGTTTGTGAATGACATTCAAGCTCCATTATAAATTTAACTCCTTTCTATATTAATAAAACCTGTTTGATAGATCCAGGGTTTTTTCACACTGCTGTAAATTTCATAAAATTAGAGCAACTAATTCTCCTGCTCAGAACTTCCAGGGGAAAAAAATTTAGTTCTTGGGAAACTTTGGTTTGAGTTCTGCTGAGGTTCCAGGGGCACAGGGCAGTGACCAAAGGTGCTTTTGAAAAGCCACAGGAACAGAACTGCCTTTTAAACTCTGCTGCTTCCCTCAGAAATGGCATTCTTATCTTCTGCATGCTTGACTAGAGGTGTATAAATATTGCATGCTTGATTTTAAGCCAGGCAAATTCATAGTGGAAATACAGCATTTTAGTAGGAGAGAAGCCAATGCTGAGGTCAGAAGAGCTGGAGCACCAGCTCTGGAAGTAAATGGCAGAGCAAGAACTGCCTCCTTCTGTGTGGGATGGATTGATTTCCCTTTTCTTCCCCCCACCCCCTTTTTTCCCCCCCTTTTTTTTTCCCCCTTTTTTTTTCCCCCTTTTTTTTCCCCCTTTTTTTCCCCCTTTTTTTTTCCCCCTTTTTTTTCCCCATTTTTTTTTCCCCCCTTTTTTTTTCCCCCCTTTTTTTTTCCCCCCTTTTTTTTTCCCCCCTTTTTTTTTCCCCCCTTTTTTTTTCCCCCCTTTTTTTTTCCCCCCTTTTTTTTCCCCCCTTTTTTTCCCCCCCCTTTTTTTTCCCCCCTTTTTTTTTCCCCCCTTTTTTTTCCCCCCTTTTTTTTCCCCCCTTTTTTTTCCCCCCCTTTTTTTTTTCCCTTTTTTTTTTTTTCCCTTTCCTTTTTCTTTTTTTTTTTTTTTTTTTTTTTTGAGAGCAATATGGTGGCGCGTTTGCTTTTATTTAATAAGAGCTTAGAAATTTTTTGGAAAAGGACCTCGGTTTGAGCTCAGCTTTTAAACTTGAGCTGCAGAATTTGGCAGCAGGCAGGGATGTTGCTGTGGCAACCCATTTATCTGAGGCTGTGCTGCTGAAGCTGCTGCCAGCTCACCCTGAGCTGAAAGCTGCAGGCACCCCCAGAGCCATTCAATGCTCTGTCCTGGAACAGTCCAGCAAACCCTGCCAAAAACACCCTGGGGCTGGAGAACAGCAGCACCAATCTGGGAAAAGTGGGGAGAAAAGTTTCCTTTTGGGGGTGAATGGATGCTCTAAATCTTGGTGGTGAGTTTGCACCCTCCTGGTTAAGCCATTGGTGTTTTCTGGTGAGCAGAGGAGGCTCACAGACGTTTTCAGCGTGAGGGATGGTGATTGCATCTGGTTCTGGAATTCAGGATGTGAATTCTCTTCCTTCTCCTGCCCTGGGTGGGGCTGGAAGGGCTGTCCTTGAGGAAGAGCTCCAGATCCATCTCAGGGTGCCAAAAGAACGGGGAGATGTTCTGTGAGCCCCACAGCGCTGCTCCTGCCCAGTTCTGTCTGTGCAATCAGCCAGCTGGTTGCAGTGAAGCATCCTCAGTCCAGCCAATTTTTAATATCTACACTCCTCAGTATCATCTGTTCATTCTTCCTTTTTTATTCACTAACAAGCACAGTGCTGGTCCACAAAAAAAAACACCCAAAACTCTAAAAATGTAGAATTAATTACATTATTTGTGCTCATACCCTCACACACAAAACTTGAGGACAGCTTTCTGTGTGTGTTTGTCATTGCCTGGGAAATTTTCATCTCAGTTTTGGCATTCTGCTCTCCAGGCTCCTGAGAAGTTAACCCAAACACCTCCCTGCTCTGCATCACTCTGACTGCTTCCTAAACTCTTGCTTTGTGTTTAGATACTTGTACTGTGATACACTTGTCAAAATGTCCTCAGAAAATAAGCCCCAACTAGAAATGCCTGTCAAATAATGCAAAACTGACAGGTTTAGTCAAATTAATGATGACTGATACCATTTGCCACAAGCATCAAAGCTTCCAATAACATTTTCTTCCTGGCAACAGGCAAAAATATTTTTTTAGTTGAATTACTTTTTTTTCCATTTGGTGGTACAAAATGAACAAGGTTAACTTTGTATTTACAATAATTCTTTGTTATTTATTTCATTATCTAGCTAAATGTGATGCTATTTAACAAAACACCACATCCCTCATGGCATGAAATTTTCTACTCTACTGCTAACAAGCTGATATATATACATGTATAATTTATATTATATAATGTGTGTATTAATACATTATGCATAAGATCCATGGTTTCATATAAGTTTATACCTAAAAATTTCCATATTGTAAAGTAACTTTGTGGGTGATTTGTAGGTGGAGGAGTAGTATTGGGAATTTATCTTTCAAACCCAGCACGAGGCTGAGAGAGGGCTGTGCTCTGTGGCTGAGGCTGGGGCACAGGAGACACCAAACAGGAATTGCTGCAGAATTCCAGCTCGGTCACACGTGCTGTTTAACAGAAACTCAAACACAACATTGATTCTGATATGAAGGGATTGCAGTAGTGCAAGAGATAGGAAATTTCACTGGATTTCACTTTTTTAAACACTCTCAAACAAATGAAAGGTGAATCCCACCTGAAGTTCATTCCACATTGAGGCTGCAAACCTTAGTGATGAGCACTCTTGCAAAAATTGGAATATTTTCTCTGAGTAACTGAAGAGCAAATATGTTCAATGTCATTAAATTGGTTTTAGATCCTTCTGCAGGAAAAATAATAATGGGGGGGAGGGGAGAAGTTTTGGTTTTTTGGGGTTTTTTCAATTGTGTTCTGGAAGAAACCATGAAAATAGACCTTGATAAAGCCCCAAAGCACAGAGCTGAGGAGAGGAGACAAATCCCCTCTGATGCTGCAGGATTTTGAGCCTGCTGGAAGCTCTAATCTGCTGTGAGGGGTCTGGATTTGGGCAGGAGCAGCCCTGGAGCCAGAGATCCCAGGGAACACATCCATCCCATCCCATCCCATCCCATCCATCCCATCCTTCCCAAGGCATTCCCAGTGAGGGCTCAGCAGCAGGGCCAGGGCAGCTCCTTGCACTGAGGAAAGCAGCCAAAAACAGGAGCCAAGGGCTGGCATGTTATAAATCACACTGCTCAGATCAGCCTTTCTTGGGCTGTTTTTTCCCTTTTTTAAGCGTAATTTTCCTGATGTTTGCTGGAGTGGCTCACCTGCCAGCTACAAGCTGTTCCATCAGAGATTTTTTGTTTGTGCTTGTTAGCAGAGTGGATTTATGGATCCTCCTGGCTCCATTGGGGATCTAAGGGAGGGCAACAGTCCATGGTAAGTTTGTCTTCCTTTAACCTCTATGAACAGAGAGGTTTTTAGTCTTTGACAGGATTATAACACAGAATCCATGGAAAAATAAATGGAGTTGCTGTCCCATGAGAGCCAAAACATACCTGCCAAATTCAAAGTTTAATGCATGTGTGGTAAAGTAGAATGTAAATACCATCAACTGGTTTATCCTTTCAAATTCACAATTTCAGCTCCTGCAGCACCTCCAGCAGCTCTGGATCCATACCCAGAGGAAAGGAAAGGAAAGGAAAGGAAAGGAAAGGAAAGGAAAGGAAAGGAAAGGAAAGGAAAGGAAAGGAAAAAGATAAAGGAAGGGGAAAGGAAAGGAAAAAGATAAAGGAAGGGGAAAGGAAAAAAAAAAGGAAAAAGATAAAGGAAGGGGAAAGGAAAGAAAAAAAAGGAAAAAGATAAAGGAAGGGGAAAGGGAAAAAAAAAGGAAAAAGATAAAGGAAGGGGAAAGGAAAAGTCATCTCCGTGATTGCCAAGGAGAATAGATCTTTCTCTCTGCACCGGGGTTGAGTAAATTCCTGTCCTCCACACAGCCACTCCATCCATGGGATCAGGATCACAGAGCCGGCTCCTGTGGTCGTGGACACTTTGATTTGTCCCATTCCTCACCAGGCAGCTCCTTGGTGTTTGAGCAGCAAGATGGAATTTTGCTGTTTCCCAGCTGAGCTGGGCCATGTCTGACACAGGAAGGTTTTCAGGCGCAGTAACAGGTTTTAGAGGAGAAAAAGGCTGAGGAAAACCTTACCCTTGCACACTAAAACAGGTGGATTTTGTCTTGGTGCAACATTTGCATTTCATTCTTTGAATAAATTAATGTTTTAAAGCAAATGCCCAAGGATATTGCAATTATTTTTGCAATTCATACATTTATTCAATGCCTATCAGAAAAGCTCCTGTTAAAGGCAGGAGGTAATCTGGGGTAAATGTCAATTACTGCTGGATTCTGTAGGGTCTATAGTGGATGCATTTGTAAGACATTTTAATATTTAACATTTGAAAACTTTGCCTGCCAGATTTTTAATGATGCTGCTACTGGTTCAGCTGTTTTCATGTGTTCAAAAATTAAAAACATTTCAATATTTAAAATAACTGTACTGCTCATTTCAAGGCATATGTTCCTGCATATGTTTGTAGCTCTGCTTTTCTGAATGTGTAAGATTCTTTGGCATATATTGGTATTTCATTCTGAACCTGGGGGAATTAATGTTTAGAGTCACTGTTTGAATTCATTTTAGGTTTGATTGTTAAGAGCTCCTCTGGGAGTCAGGGAAGGAATCCCAAGGAGGTAAAAATGGAAACAAAGGTAGGAGAAGAAAGAAAGGCAGATGGTGGCAACAATGGCTCATCTTTTTTTAGATCATTTATTTAGTACAAAGGAGACTGCCTTAGAAATCCTTTATATACTCCATATTCATTTCCAGTGAGAGAAATGCCATATTTTCATATTCAAAATTCATTTTGAGCCATGAAATTAAGCTAATAAAAACCCTTGAATTAATTAGTGCAACCAAAACCCCCTCTCATGGTCTTCTGAAGGCCTGAGCTTCTCAAATGAACCTGCAAATTAAACTCAGAGCTTTTCTGCTCCAGCAGAAAACTGGTGGTTCCTTTGAGAGATCTCAGATTATTTTTATTAATTAATTTCTTTGTTTTCTGTGCCTTGCTATTCAGTTTATTCTGTTTCTGTGTTTGAAATATGTGGGGTTTTCTTTCCCAAAGGAGCAATAGATAACAGGCTCAGAGAAGAGTAAACTCAGAGTGTCTGATGGTGAAGTTGTAAGCACAGAATGAACTGGTTTGGTTTTCCCCTGGCTCCAGTATTCTGTCACCTGCTCAGTTTTGGTCAGCAGTACTAAATCAAATGTTAACCACCATGCCCCTTTTGACAAAAAACAAATTATCAGTACACTTAATATTACCACACTATTTTCCAAGCAACCTGTCATGGAATCACTGCTCTGAAGAAAAAGTGCCCTGTATTTATTTCAGTAGGGATTTTTTCTCTTTTCAAGTCTCTCCAGAGCAGAATTAAAATTTAGCACATGTACATTGAGCAAAAATATTTTCATGTCATTGTGTCACTCAACATTCCTTCCCTGTTAGCTATGAAATATTTTTTTTCCAAGTCATATCTCTAGATAAAAGGGAAAATCACAGATATCTTTTAGCATTCAGAAAACAGATTTCAGCTATTTTTTTGCATTAAATGAATTAATTTTATTTTCAACATCTATATTCTGACAGGCAGAAAAGCTGAAGCTTTTTGGGTTACTTTTTTCCCCAGGTTCTGCCTGTTCAACCAAAGGAACTCATTCCTGAATTCGATCTAGAGTGGGAATTAATGCAAACATGTCCATTTCCTATTAAATGTGTTACTCTGGCAGAGGAATATTTTCATCTCCAGATCACAGCAGAAATAATTAAAATTCAAGGCATTAATTACACTTTAATTAAACCCAACCATATTTCAAAGGATTGTTTTGGCAGTGTGAGGAAGAGTCTGTGTCCTCGGCAGCTCATGAGGTGCTTATGACAAATCATAAAGTCACTGAAGCCAAGGAGAATTGTTCCAGTCAATTAAGTGTGTCTGTGAAGGGGGAAAAATATAGTGGTATTTGAGACTTTTCCAGACTTGCACATTTAATTGGTTCTTTTTTTTCTCCGTGTAAGTTAAAGTCCATTGCTTTTGGTTTTGCCAGTAATTCTATTGAGCTGTTAGGCAATAATGGCACATCCACTGCTCTGTTAATTGAGATTTCTCTGAATGACATGGCTCAAAGTGCTGCTTCTCTGTCTGAGAAAATGAGTTTAAAAGCAGAGAATGTGCTAAAACTTGTGGCAAACAATTCTTTGAAACTCAGTGGGCCTCTAGGTTTTTCTCCTTTGTCTTTATTGTTTTCTTCCTAAATATTTTTATACTCAAATTTAGATGTGAGCAGTAATGTGTGTGATTTTGATTAGAATTTAAATTATATGTTTATTTATAACCTCAAAAATATTAGCAGGATTTATTTGGGTGGGGAGAAGTTTTTGATTACTTGGCGTTTGGGGAGGATTTCTTTTTTTTATCAGAATGTAGGCAGTGGTTAACTGCAAAGCTTTTTTATTTCTGTGGTCACATTACACAGCAGACAGGCAATTTTCTGTGACTGAGATGTGAGCAAGGAGGTCCCAGGTTCAGCAGCTTCACACTCCTTACCTCCATGGTTTAACAACTACAGCTTGGTGAGATAAAGACATAAAAACATGAATTAACTGCTTGGATTTGTACTCTCTTTAATTGGTTTTGAACTTTGTTTTCTAAAGCCTCCTGCACTCTTTGCTGTACAAACAGCACTGGGCACAGGGAGCTCACCTGGATGGGGCTGCTGAGGATTTGGGCAGCAGTGCAGCATTTTCCATCTTTCCCACAGGGTTAATTAATTGTAGGCAAGAGTTGGGATCTGGCAGCTGACTTCTCCCTCTACTGAAATTAGTGAGGTGAGTAATTAATACTCATGGGACTGCTCAAGGCAGGGGCTTCTGCACAGCAAAGAAATTCAATGTTACTGAGGCAAACAGTGAAATGGACAGGTGATACAAAAATGTGGGAAGTGTGCAAAGTATTGACAAGGTATTGATCAGATCATGCTTGAAAATCTGACTTGGAGGAATGTATTTACATCTAGTAAATAGGAATGTGTCTGTGTTTGAATCAGCATGGAGCTGTTGGGGTATGTCCAGCAAATTTCACATTTCATGTTTCTCTGTGTGGTGCCAGGGAAGTTCCTGAGCTCAGATTGTTGGGAATGACTCTGTTAGTCCTGTGGATGATGCTTTCTCTAAAAGAGATTTTCATGGGAAGCAGAACTGGGTGCTTCCAGAGGTGTTTCTGATCAGATTGGTGTGGGTATTTTGTGACTCTATATAAAATGTTTTCAGCCATATTTACAGCCTGCTGTAGCTGTCTGGAGCTGTTCAAGTTCCAGCTGAGTTTGTTCTTTAGTGCCTGAGCAGGGTCCAGGCTGGATCCACATCAGGGATCCTCCTGAGGCTGCACCAGGATAAATCCAGGGTTAAGCCGTGCCACAAAAGGACACGTGGCTCAGCAGAGTGTTTGTCACAGCTCACTGAACCCTTCCTGCTCTTCAAACTTCCAAGAAATTCCTAATTAACATTTGTTTAGCAGCTCATTATAAACCTTGGTGGCGTGTGACAATGACAGCAGGAGGATTTGAGCAGTGATGCTCAGCAATGGGAATGATCCCACATTATTTCACTGTAATCTTTCATAAGAGTCTCAGTTATTTCCCAAGTTTCTCATACCTGGCAGTACTTAATGAGTAAGTGTTGGCTCTGCTCAATGGAACTGAGCTTTCTAAGTGGAAATTGCACAAAAGATGCAAATTGAACTAGAGCTTTGGATTCTGATATGCTTTTTTCTCGCTGTGATATTTGCATGAACCTGCCATGTTGTTGAACTTTGATTCCGTCCTTTTGTATGAGATCCTTATTCTTAGTTTAAAAAAAAACTATTTTTATTTTTAGAAGGAATTTATTAGCTAAGAAAGGTCAAGCCATGCTTTTCAAACTGATCAATGATTTAACCTCCTGTAATTATATTTTCTGCAATTATACAGCATGGAAATGCCATTATATTGCATCATATAAACACCTTCTAAAGGCTCATTCCATCATGCTTTGCTAATTTAAGGACAGTTACGGAACATTTAGAACCATTAAGGTTGGAAAAGGCCTCAAGAGTGAATCCAGCCTTTAAACACCCACTAAACCACAGTGTGAAGGCCACATCTGCTCATTTTTTAACACCTCCAGGGGTGGTGACTCCACCACTGTCCTGCTCAGCCTGTTCAGTGTTTCACCACTCTTTCAGTGAAAGAATTTTTCCCAAGCTGGCCAATGGGAAAAGCAGTATTTGTGCTTGTTTTTCTCTGTTTTGTGAGAAAAACAAGTTCAATTACTGCTTTTCCCATTCTGGGCTCATCTTTAATGAGACTGTTTCTGGGTACTGTAGCTACCAATGTTGGTAGCAGATTATTCCTTCCTGGAGGTCAGGTTAAAGACCACCCACTTCAAAAATCCTGGTTATGGAAAAGCCTCATAAACTCTGAAATATTACTAGAGAGAAAATCAAAGCACAAGGCCTGGTTGAGTAGAAGTTAAGAATTTTGAGCAAAGCTTTTGAATCATGAAGGGTAATTACAGGGATGAACATTTAAGTCTCATTTTTTGTGGGTTAATATACAATTGCTTTCTAAAACTCTTTACCAGAGTTCTCAGAACTGCTTCTCTGCTGAAGATAGCTCCATGTTTATCCCTGACTTTTAATAACTCTTCATTTAATTCTGTTGCCTGTACAGTGGAAACAGACTTGGCGGATTAATTTAGTTCTAGGCTGCTTTTCCTGCTCGAGTCCAGTTCTGTTTTCCCTTCAAAGTGTAAAATCTCCTGTTTAAGTCCTGTACTGAACACAGAATTTCCCATGAAAGAGAATGCTCAAGGTTGCTCTTGGAGGCAATGTGAAATATGGAAGGGTGAAAAGGGAATCCTCTGAAGGGAGCTGCAGGCAGGGGTGTGAGTGGCCTGGCCTCGTGCAAGTGGATAAAAGGCAGGTGTGGAGTGAACATGAGAGAGTGTGAGCAGCCCTGCAGGGCCTCCCTGGGTATGACTCAGAGATCTGCTGCTGTTTAATTAGACAGGAAAATTGTGACCCAGTCATGGCATGTGCCTCGGAATAACAGGAGTTTGGAGCAAATTGTAGTGAGTATTAGAGCTGTTGCAGAAGGGAAAGCGAAGCAGAAATTTGAAATTATTTATTTTTTAAATTAGAAAAGATGGGTTTCCCCCTTTCTTTTTAGTGTATGAATCATTACTATTTCTCATTTAATTATTTCAGCCCTTTTCTCCCTCCTGGAGCTGTCCCTGGTTGCTTTGTTTGCTGGCCAAAGATAAATCTGCCTGTGAAGCCAGCAAAGCCTGTTAAATAAGCTGTCAAAACATGAACTGCTTCATACCTTGGAGCTCAGTCAGGAAGCCAATTTTATACAACTTAAAAATGAAAGTCTCTCAGTGTCACCTTGCTGGAAAACCTGGAGACAGACTGCACAGAGCTCCTTTTCATTGTGATGCACCTGTAGGCAATCCAATTTCTGTAAGGAATGGTGGAGGAAACATCACACTCACAGCAAAACTGCCATGATAAAAGGCAGGGTTTCTTCTTCAGGAGCAGGTTTTACATTAAAATGAGAAGATTGTAAATGGGGTTCGTGGTGCTAGAGAAGGATTTGGGTAGATGTGTGTCAGACATCCTTCGATGTGGTAGAGAAGCCTGAGATGATTCAGAAATGTGAGAAAATAGCACCTTGAGAGAAAACTCGAGAACTTCAGAGCGAGTGTTCCACTTTCTGTCTTTGCAGCTCTAGCAAGGGCTCTCTTCTGAAGTCTGACTAAAGGCAGCTTTTTATTTGATGAGAGTTTCACACTAATTCAATTACATGTGCAAGCTGCATTCCATTTGCACACGTGATGGTGTGGGAACTGACTGAAAGGTGCAAGAATTAAATAAAGAATTAAATACTGGTTTGAAGTAGAGGAAGCAGGTTTTGTATTTCAGTAGGAATGGTTTCATCTTAAAGCCAAAAGCTCTCACCATCAGTTTTTCCTAAAAATGCAGAACCTAACCCTGTCTACATGAAAGTCAAGGGGCAAACTGAGAATATGGTTCTTATTTAGATATTTGATTCAAGAAATTTTGCTTAAATACCTCAAAGCCAGAGGATATTAACATAGAAACAGAAATTATTAACAAAATGCATTTTTTAAATGATCAAATGCTAGCAAAAGCACTATCACTTCAAACTGTGATAACTGTACCAGTCTGTCTGTGCTGCAGCACTAATGAGTGCTGACATCTTAGAAAAGATCTAATTATAGAGCAGGGATTCCCTGCAGAAGTTTTGACATTTTTAAATACAAATAATATCATTTGGGGTAAAAATGCAAAGGGAAATGATTTCTTCAAAACAAATGTCTGAATAAAAGTTGACATTGATGTTTAGAAAAGATATCTAAAAGGAAAGAAACTTGCTTTTGACTGCTTATGGGAATGTCAGCAGAGAGTAAGGGACAAACTGGAAAAGAAATAATGAATTCCCCTTAAGAGGGGAACAACTCAACTTTCTAGAGCACCCCAGAACAAAACCCATTCCAGCTGGGTTTGGCTATTCTAAGATGCTCCCAAAACCACTTGGTAGTGAATTAATACAGCCTTTAGTCCCACATTTCAAAGCACTGAAAACAACTCTGTTTGTAGTTCTAGAAAGTGTCTAGATGCCAGTACTCTGTCATTAAACCATGTGCTCAAATATGGCAGTTTTTTCAGAATATCTTTCAAGGAAGGCTCAGGTAGGCTTTTTTATTTTTAACCAGTAGGATCTGGTTCAAGACTGAATTTGCTGTGGAAATACATTTATCCAATGTTGCATCTGAGGTAGGAAGAATTACAGTGTGACTGATGAGCAGCACTGAAAGTCTTATCTTTGTTCTATAACCAGAGGGGCCAAGCTGCAACTCTCCATTTCCCTTCTTTTCTTATCTGCTCTCATCTGTCACGCATCACAGTTTCTGATTGATTACTCATTTTTTCTGTACATTGAGCATGCACACAAGCACCAATAATTATTGAATGAATATCTGTGTTTACAGCTCCTGCTGTAAGTGTCTCACAGATATTTCCTGCTCTGCACACCCTCTTGTGATATGTGATAAGAAGGAAGGTGCATAAGAGGAAAAATAATTGGCTAAAGTGCAAAACTAAGTAGGAGTGCAAGCTCATTCTGAACCTTGAGGGAATTTATTAGTAGATACATAAGGCTTTGAGATTGGAACTTTCCTGCACATTTATAACATCTGGGAGAAGGATTGGAGTTCTCAGTTGTTAACATTTCCTGACCATGCTAAGCTGCAGATTATCACACTCAGGCTCTGGCAGTGAGGAATTGTAGATTTGAACAAGAAGTTCAGTAACTTAATAACAATAGTAATAGTAACAATAGTAACAATATATATAACAATAGTAACAAATAAAATAACAATAGTAACAATAAAGGGGCCCCTGAGATTCAGCACAGAGAAACGTCAGATTATGCACTGGTGGAATGATGGGCTCTGGGTTGTGCCCAAGAGAGATCCTGGGTTATCATTGTAACATCATTAAAATGTAAAATTATGTCCTCCCCCCTCAAAAAAATTAACTCTGGGGATGTTCAGCTGCATTTGCTTTGGTGGTACAGGATTTCCTGATGTCTGATTGTGGTCCCTGAGAGAGGAATAATATTTGGGTGTCACCCCAAAGGTGCTGTCCCTGTGTCACACCCTGCTCTGCAGTCACTCCCTGCTCTGTGCACTCAAACACAACAAGAACCGTGAGCAGCCCAGCATAAAACGGATGAAAAAGGGTGTAAGAACACAAG
Source organism: Melospiza melodia melodia (assembly GCF_035770615.1). Classification (NCBI taxonomy): domain Eukaryota; kingdom Metazoa; phylum Chordata; class Aves; order Passeriformes; family Passerellidae; genus Melospiza; species Melospiza melodia. Next base: position 17,044,469 of record NC_086209.1, on the reverse strand, counting down.
GAAATGAGCAAGCCCTACAATTCCATCTCATTTCAGACTGAATTTATTCAGTGAAAAGAGGAATTCACACCACATTTCTCTCTGCAGAGCTATTGGTTTAACAACCAAAAAAAACGCCAACCAAACACAGGTTGAATTTTTGTATAAAAAATGCACCTTGTAGTACTGAAATCCCTGGGTGTAAGCCATGTACATATGACAAATGCACACTCTGGCAAAAAAAAAAAAATTAGATTAAACATAAGGATTTATGCACAACCTCAATAATATATATTAAAGCCAGAAATGAGTCATATGTAACTAAAAAACAAAAAACACAGCAAAGAAAATATCACAGATTTCTTTATTTTTTTAAAATCATTCCCTTCTTGACTCCAGAAATAGCCTTTATATTTCATTTTCTAGTTATATTGACATTATTCCAGCGAAAAACCTGAATGATATGGAAGGATGGCAAATGGAATAGCTTGGAGCACTAATGGAAGAATTCCTGTTATATGTTTTTTTTTTTTTTTTGCCTTTCAGCTGAGTTCAAAGATTAGTGCTGTAAGCACAGTTAAAATGTATCAAGTGGTAGAAAATTAATTATGAATGTTCTTTAAGTGGAGACTGTTAAACTTCAGCAGTTTTTAATATAGAACAAACAGCAATGAAAATTATTATCATTATAGATGCTGACAAAAAAAGGGCTTTCAAGGACCCCAAAGAATCATGGCTGTGACACATTTCCATGGGTTTGCCTGAGAAAATGAGAAATGAGAGCCTTTTCTTGCTTCTCAGGAATAGAAACCCTTGGTCCCCCACAGAGCTAAAAACAGACAGGATTTTAGGGGCAGTGTTCTTACCCTGAGAGTTTTTGAAGTTAAATTTAGTTTTTAGCTTAGTTTCTGAGCATCATCTGTGGTTTATATGCTAGCCAGCCTTGATCAAACCCCTTAGGGCTGAGATTTTATTGATCTTCCTGACAGATATCCTGGGCTCTGGGGTGAATTGCTGCTTAAGCAATAAATACTTTTAAAAATATATTCCCCACAGTCAGGGAAGAGTGATTAAGACAAAAAAGCTCGACGGCTATTGTCAGAATTTGCAAGCATTTGTTGCTATGGATGTAATTAAAATCCTGAAAGAAAATCAAGCTTTTAGGCCAACTTGTGCCATCCATAAAAAAAAACAAATACCAATTTATTCCCAAAAATTGTCTTCAGCACATTTTGTTGTTTATCAAAACAAATACTCGTGTAAGTACTGTCTTGATTTTGTTAATTATATTCCCACCAATACACCAGAGACTATTCTTTCAGAATATTAATTTCTTTATGTAAATTAGGAAGGGGGGTTAGAAATAATGCTGCAGTTGCAAACCATTTATCTGTTCTGTGGTGTACAGATATCCAATTTCAGCTGTTTGCAGGATGATAATTGTGGTTACTGTTGCCATTAGATTTTTAGAAGGGAATGGGGTTTGTAGCTTGTGGCTTGCAGGGCTGGTATTTTCAAATGGAAGATTTTTGTATGGACTTTGTTCAAGAAATACTTTAAATTTCCAGTCAGAATCAATTCCCATTCTGGCTTCCAGCAGCCCTGTGCTCACAGGACTCATTATTGTGCTTTTCATGCCATTTCCCATTCACCAGACACAAAGCTTTTAGATTTTTTCATACCAAGATGGAGAGGTGACAAAAGCATTGTCCAGGAACACGTTTTTGCTCTCTGATAAATTTTATTCCAGCACTGGGGCTCTCTGTGGGCATTCATCTCATGGGCATATGGGCTGGCATTTATTTAGCCCATCAAATTTGCAACAGGGAGGGAACTATTCCAAGATCAAAGGTGAATGGTGCACAATGGCCTGTAGAGAAGATGTTTGCCAGGTTTGGACTTTGTTCCAACACAGTGCTGAGGTTTGTTGTATAAAATTCTGGTGCAAATTCTGTCCAATTAAACTTTCTAGTTTCAAGTGTCAATATTATAGATCAGTGCCATCAGTTCAGGAATAACTTTATGAAGCAGCAAGGAGAAAATTCTCCCAAGCAAGCTGTCAGGAATCTGTGGTGCAGCCTTAAGGAGAAGGTTCCAATAGGCAATTTTGGGCAATAAGGAGTGCAAAAAGAACAAAAAAAAGGAGCTGCTGCACTGGGATGTGCATCTCTGGCTTCTAAAGCAGCCCAGGCTGGAGGAGGTACAGAACCCTGAAGGTCCACGCAGGCAGGAGCCTTTTTGGGGAGAAAGGTCCCCAAAGGGGCAGGATGGGGTTTAGGCTGGGTTTGTACCCCTCACAGCCTTTGCCAAGGGCTCAGCTGGGCTGCGTTTGCAGCTGAAGGCTGGGTTGGTTATCCCAGCCAGGAGCTGCTCCCAGCCTGGTGTGCTCACTTTGGGCTGAAGTTAAAATTAAAATTAAAATTAAATTCTGTAATGAACTCTCTGAGCAGGCAGGGATGGGATGAGGGGGACCATGGGACATCCAGAAATGTGCTCCCAAATATCTTGGATCTGCTTGTGTGCCACAAAGACGTTGGATTTTTTGTTTCTAAACAATCATTTTTCCAAACCTTTTAAACATAAACCAGCCCATCTCCTGTTACAGCACAATACTTATAACAAACCCACTGGTACCTATTAAAATATAATTATAACATTTATAAATCTGTTGTGACAGTTTTCCTAATATCCCTCAGTAGGAACAGTACTGGGAGTCAATTAAATGCTGAAGGAGAAATTAACTGAAGGAGCAGATGAACCAAGCAGATGAAAGACAAGTAATTCTTTCTTATCTAGGAAATATTTCTTCAAACAAAATAGATTTGAAAGCATCACTGAGATGTTTGGATGGAGAGAAAATGGTTCCTTAAATGACTAACTTCTTACTTCCTAGATTTTCAAATAAGGCCTCCAACTGTTTGATTCTTCTTGGAAGTTAATTCTTTTTCAGCAATTCAGTAAGGGATACCAGCAAAATAATTTTCAGTGTCTATTTAAGTAATACAGGACTTAAATCTTCTTTACGAAGATTTTACAAACACCAAACTAGAACAAGGAAGTAAACTTCGTAGAAAATCTATTCCTTCTGCTTGTCTCTTTTGGTGAATAAGAAAACTCAGCCATATTTTTATCATTTTTCAATTGCTGTAACTTTTGTCTGACTTTGAATGCATTGAGCTAATGACTTAACAAAACAGGTTCAGGATGAGAATAAGTATCTGGGATCCAGGGATAATTGTTCCCAACTTGCTGTTACAGCATTTAGTGACTTTAGTGGTGACATCATGGCATGTGTTATGCATTCAATCCTGAGGCTAGGAGGAGATTTTATGTTTCTAGAAATGGAAATGGAGACATAGTAGTTTTATTTCCTATGTTTTCCATTTTACCAGTTCTGTCCAGTTCCTGATCTGTCATTCTGTGCAAGTCTTGATGTTTGTCACCAAATAAATGAGCTCCTGTCCTTTGTGTAGTTACAGACCTCAACTTGTGCACAGCTTTTCTGGTGCATTAAATTCACGTTCAAAAATTATTTGAAGTTGGTGTATTAAAAAATATCTGTCATCAAACTATATCAGCAACACTGAATTCATTTCCATGGCCTTTTTTCCTGACCTTCTCTAATAATACTCCAAAATGCATTAGGATTTAAAGGAACTCAGCTTTAAGCTTTTTGTGGTCACGTGTTTACTATTTTTAGACAAATATTCAAGTTAGGCTTCAGAACTTAATTTCTGAAATAAGTTATTTGAAGCATGACCTGAGTTTACTTCCATGTATGAATATTATATGAAAGGATTAAGACTAGCCTTTGGAAAGCAATCCCAGTTCTCTTACAAGACACCATTCCTTTTCTCAGGCAGCTTTGATCTGCTGTTCTGTAAAACCAGGCAGATTTTCCTTTCTTTAGTAGAGGTTTTGCACTGGATATCTGCTTAGGAAACTAAGTGATATATTCAAATTCTTAATTAACACTTAGTGAAAGGCTCTAATCCATGCAAGATGAATAAACATCCAAATATTAATAACTTAGAATAACTCATAATAACTAACTCAGAATAACTGACTAAAAGATGAATAATAAAAGCTGTGCTGCAAATGATAAAAATATTGCTGTCAGCAAAGAAACAGAATTTCTGAAAAAGTACAGAAACCATGTTTCAGAAAAAGCCTCCAGACATATTCTAGGGTTATATAAGAATTACTTCTTGTGTCTTTTCTACCTCTGTTCAACTTTAGAGTGGTTCTTCCTCCCAAGGCTGTCCCAGTTCACAGCTCATTGCCAATCACTCCGCATGCACTTCAGCCACACCAGATGTTTACTGCGGTCAGGGGTCTGTAAAAGTGTCAGAAAATGTGGGGTTTCTGTCGTGGCTCCACTCCTCTGCCTTGTCCCCAGCGAGGAGCAGCTGGAGAGGAGGAAGGGTTTGCAGGGCTGATGGAGAGGATGAGGCAGGAAAGCAGAGAAAGGCTGGGAATGGAAAGGTGTGACAGCAGCACAGCCTTGGCAAGGGCTGGCCTGAGGATTTGGGATGATAAATCCTGAGCCAGTGGAGGGGAAAGAGTTTGTGTAAAGTCTGAATGTTTGTGGGACTTGAGAAGAAATGAAATTGTTTAAGCTGTTGGGGAAAAAGAAATAAATAGATGCATCCTTATGATTTTCACCCCACAAGGCAATGGAACATCTTTATCCCAAGTCCCACTGAACAGTCATGTACAGAAAATAAAAAACCCACTTTTTTCCATTTGACTTATTGACAGATGGATCAAGTCAACATTTAAAAGGGACATATGGAAAAACTTCTAAAATTTTTAAGAGATACTTCTTCATGATGTCTTCCAAAACAAGAATGGAAATCAGGACAAGATCTAATCATATTTCATATTAATCATATTAATAATTAATCATATTAGTAATCATTATATAATATTAATTAATTATATTATATTAATATTATATAATTAATATTATATCATATTAATGATGATTTCATACTAATCATATTACTTGCAGAGTTTCTCCTCACAGGTGCAAAAGTTCTCACAGCCACCACAGATTATTTATTTGCTGGGGGTTATCTGCTCTGCTCTGCACCATTACCTCTGCCTATCAATGCTCGCTGACCTGAGCACACAGTTTGCTTGCTGGATTACAGGAGCAGCTTCAATCCCCTCCTGGTATCTCCAGAGCCTCCCTGTGTGTGATATCACTCTCACAAGCTGATAATGGTGTCACAAATTCTTTCCCATTTTGATGTAGTGTAATACAAGCTGTTGTACAAGTCTTCATGTCTCAGGCTTTTTGATACAGTACATTTATTTTTCTAATTCTGAGAGTTTTCAGACACTAAAATGAACCAGACAAGTGTTGACAGCATGAACAGTAGGCACACAGAAAAAAAAGCAAAAAATTGAACTGAGAATATAGGAATTGTAATTACAGTTTTAAGTATTGGATTCTTAAAAACATTTTTATAAAGTTAAGATCCTTAAATTTCTTAAACTAAAAGCTGGAATATTATCTGCACTGCGATTTGCTTTTCTCTTTGGATTTTGCTGGGTTTGGGAGGTGTTGGTGTTCCTTTGTACCTCACCCTGTCAGGCAGCAAAGCCACCCCAAATCCGCGTGGGCCAGGGTGTCTTTGGCAGTCACAAACTGCTTTGCTCCCCAAAATGCGTGGCCTGAGGAGGTTCAAGGAACATTTCTTTCTATCAGTCTTTTAGCCCACATCCAGTGTGATATTTTTGAGCTGCTTTCTCCATTACTGGCAGACCAGACTCTGTGGATGCGTCTGGATCAGTCATGAGCAGACACAATTCCACATTCCCCATGTGATCCCACACTGCTTCCTCCAGAGAACTGCAAACCAGGTAGATTGCTGATTCCCAATTCTTATGCTTGGGAAAGTATGAACATATAGAAAAAAATACTTCAGTCTTTTTATAGAAAACATTCTTTTCCCTAATATTGGTAAATATGTACCAATGATTGTTAAATGTTACTAATTGAAGATCTGATATGGAAGTATTTACTGGAGTATCATCTTTCTGCTCTTTTTGTATAAGTCTATATGTCTGATTTTATTAAAATTTAATTTTAACTATCATTTCATAGTTGCCCCTGCCTCTGATAGGAAGGTTGGGCTAGATGGGCTGGGACCTTCAGAGGATGTCCCCAGCCTGAATAATTCCGTGATTCTATATTGTCACACATGTAATTACAAAGATCCATGAAATAGACTGTGACAATCCAGGTTTACCCCAAGAAAAAGGCCCCATAGAACTACTGCAATTAAAAGGGTTTATCCCTTTGTCGGTGACTTTTGAATCCACCTAGTTATGAATATTGGCATCGCTTAACAGTAAAATTTACCAAGAGCCTTAAAAGTGCTGTAGCCTTTAATCATGCTTTATCTACTGGTTTCATTTGTATTGATCCAGCCAGCTTTAAATGGAGTTAGAGAGTAAAACCATCTCACTGCTCATTTCAGAGGGTGAGCCAGCTCTGAGATTTCTCAGCTCTCTGAGGTTTCCTGGAGCTCCGGCAGCAGCGAGCAGCCGGCTGCCTGGAGATGCTGCCTTTTTTCCTGGTGCATATTTTTGCAGGTTATTTTTAGTGCAGTTATTTGTGGTGAGCGCTCCGGAGCGTTTGGGAGAAGGTGCTGAGCTGCATTTGCAGGCAGGGAAGAGCAGCAGCTGTGCTGCTGTGCCAGATGTGTGTCCGTGGTGGAGAAAGGGACAGAAATTTCGGCTCTTCCATCCCACTGACCCTGCTCAGCCCTGTCTGCATCGTGTCATCCCAACCATCAGGCTCTTGGGTAGGGCTGTAAATAGAATATGACACGCAGACTCTGATGGAGCTGATCTCCCCTTCTGGGTATTTACACTCCAGCCTGTGGGCTAAATTTGGGGACCTTTCTGTCTAAAAATTCTCTGTAGAGGATACACAGTGAGGGAGAGGAAGAAAACCATCACCAAAACTCCTCCAGGGGATGTGTTCCTTGATATTATTATTCCTTGGACATTTTCCATGTAATTTATAGTATCTTCAGCTAGCTAATGGAACAGAACTGACACTGTCTTAATATTTGACAAGCTAATTATCCCACATGTAGTAAACAAGGTTTTATGTAAAGTCTTCACATTTTCTTAAGTGAAACAGAAGCAGACAGCCCTGCTCCTTTTCTGAGCAAAACATTCAAGTGTTGCACACTTCACATTATGCAGTTTCATTTTTGATGTTGTAGTCAAGTAATTAGATCCTGCCTTATCTGGTTGACTTGAAGACTCATGGCATCAACCTTTTGAGTACTGCTGCTGAACATGTAGTGGCCATAAGGATTATTTTATCCAGGTATGTTCTGTGGCCAAGTGGGTAATGCAAACTCTTAAAAATAATTCATAAATTTACAATAATTTCATAATATGTATATATGCTCACATATGTATGGATTGGATGAAGATGACTCACCTTTTCTGTAGCCAAGAGTAAGTTGGTGGTTGGTCTCTAAAATGGGCATGTGTGGATTCAGCTGTTTCACATATCCTGGGCTCACTGCCTATTTTTATCTTCTGTATTTACACAGAGTATATTTGACCCCATATAGCCTGAAATCAACTATGTCTCATCAGAAGAGACAGAGAGTTAAGGACCCTTGCTTTGTAAAGCTGGATCTGTGTTAACAAGCAGTTTGAAAATGGTCCATTCCTCAAAAGTCATTAGTTCTTGTTTTCCTGCCCCAGAGTATGCTCCTGTGAGTACAGAACACTTATTAGACATGGTTTGTAGAAATCCTACTTAAAATGATGCATTGTCTTGCTCTGTGCAGAGTTTTCTGAGGGGTATTTTTTCTTTGGTAAGTTTTTGAACAATTTTGCAACAATATGTTCTTGTTGCAGTCTGAAATTGTTCTGATTTTAACAAATATAGTTGAATCTCTTGATTCTAGGATTACAAAGCAATAAATATATTGGCTGTTTTTCAGTAGATGGCACAATATGTCTACCAACACTAAATAGCAGAAATCATGAACTGCTTAAAAAAATTAAAATAACCAGACAGGTTGTTCTACCATTGAATCTAAATCTCCTAGATATCCATGCAAATATTTACAGGAAGAGCAAGAGGATTGCAAACTTCCTCCTCCCTGTGATATTCCCACATTTATTTTCCAAATGTGTTCCAAAGGGGATCAGCTCTACTGCATAAGCAAATCAGGCAGGAGCTGTGCTTTTTATTAGTGCTGCCAGCAAGGTGGTGGAGGTTTTTGGCATGAGCTCTCCTAAAGAAATCTCTCTGGATCTGATCTCTCACTTCATGCAGGCGTATGTACAGTCAGCTGTCATCACTACCTACAGAGCTTCAGTGCTTTAAAAAGGGTAGAACTATCTAATTATATAGAAAAGTCATGAATCTCGGAAGTAATTGGATTATTTTCTTCGTGTATTCAGCTTCTCCCTGTTTTAACTCCTTCTTTGCTGCCGAGCCACTTGCCTTACCCAATAGAAACAAAAAGCACAGCATGAAAATTGCATCACATCCTTTCCATTCATCCTTTCCATTCTCAGCAGAGCTGCGCTGTGTTGGCATCACCTGCTGAACCTGAGCAGCCCTTGAGGCAGTGTCAGCTCTCCATTCCTGTCTCTGTACCCCAGGGGCAGCTGTGGGTGCCCTGCTGGTTGTGCTCTCAGCTTTCCTTCCAAAGGAGCTGGAAAAGCAGCCAGGGCAGGGCTCTGGGCAGCCCCAGGGCTGCAGGGGGGCTCTCGGCTCTGCTCTGAGTGTAACAAACTCATCCCAGAGCCAGGAGTGCCCAGCATGGAGCATCTGCTCCAGGTGGGATCTCTGAGTGCCCAGAGCTCCAGCCACACTCAGCTGAGGCTCCTGCCAGTCCCCCAGTGGTGCAGAGGGAGCACAATCAATTACAGCAGTAAAAACAAGGCCAAGAATGTCTTTAGCACTGAGAATATCTTTAATGCTCTCTGATCTCATCTCCCCACTAATGTGTCGTTGCTCTGTCCTTTTTTCAGCCAATCTAAGTTGAAATTCCTCCTGCACTTGTGCCCTGCTTTTCAGTTCTGTTGCCTCTCACTATTTTACTGTCAAATTTCTCTACATCAGCCATGCTCATTTTATCATTCTTGCTGTTATCAAGCTTTATGAATGAGATACCTTTACCCTGTTTTTCCTCACTGAGGAGATGCTTTGCAAGATCCACTTCCTCTGCTCATTTACAGTAAACTAAACCCTACTTCAGATGTGTGGTAAGCACTGAGCACACTATCTAGTGCAATCCTTTTGGATGAAGTCATTTATTTATCCTCATTATAAATTAAGGAAGTGGTGAGGAACACATGGAACTGTAGTTTAAAACAGAAAGTGGTGTGAGGGCAAAGATATGGAGAGTGAACAATGGAGACAGGGGAGCAGACAGACAAAGACAAGCACCCAGTTGAGTGTGAGATTGCAATCATGCTGATTATTTTCCCCCTGTACTTCTTCTTCCTGGCTTGCATTTTTTTGTATGCTCTTGATACCATCCATTGTAGGAGAAATTCAGTTTGCCTGGCTTCACGAGCCTTCTGAGTGCCATCCACAACAGAGACTCTAATTTGCTTGTTCTAAATCACCCTCTGGAGGGGCCTCTCTCCTCTGCTGAAGCACCTAGAGAGCATTGTTTCATATTATTGGTATCTGGAATTAGTGTGAATATTCCATATAATGCACTTCTTTCTCTTTCCTGCTGTGTTTTCAGATAAGTATGGAAAGCACTTGTCAAACCTGGGGAATTGCTGCAATTTCAGTAAGATTTCATTGGCTAGGAACTCAAGGATACTGGAATTCAAAAGATAATGCAACACTAATTGCAGCAGTTATGATTTTTAATATTTTCTTTACCTTTGAGAAACTTGTTTGGGGATTTTTAAATCAGTGGGGAGAACAAAAGATATGGCTGAAGGAAGGATTGTTTGTATATCCCCTTGTGTAAGGACTTACTATTCTGTTAATTTAAGCAATATTATTATCATAAAACCATCAAAAATCAAACTTTAACAAGCATCTACTTTGTCTTCATGGATGCAAGCACATTTATTGCCATTAATGAATGCATGCTTGAGATTTGGTGCCTGCAGAGTTGAGCATTTCAAGGTTAAAAATGCAGGGATCAGATCACGATTTGTTTTTCTATCCCTCATAGTTGTATTTGAGGAGATTTCCTCAATGCTCCCAAAATTACTGCTCCACCCCTTGTCCCACTCAGAGGTGGCACCTCCCAGAGCTGTGCTCTGTCCCTCTGACATTCCCCAAAGATTCTGGCTGCATGGTTGGCGTTTCTGAGCAGAGCCCAAAGCCAACAGTCACAGCATTTCTGAGATCTATTGTTTCCGTGATAAGCTCACGACTTTCCTATGAGTTACTCCAAAGGCTCAAATAATAAACATGCAAATGATGTGTCAAGATAAGACCCAAATTAAGCTTTTCATCCTACCTTGAAGAAGCTCAGATTGGGAGTAGCCAACTTTCAGATAATGGCACAATGCTGCGAAAGGCTCCTGCCTTGTGGAAGGCTTTAAAACAACAGAGCAGGCAGCACACGGGGCTGTTTTCTCACATTTCAGTGACAGATTATTTCAGAGAACTCTCTAGCCCATTTCCTATTTCCTTTGCCCTTGGCCTGCTGAGTAATATTTGCATTTTTCCCTAGAACATATCTCCTCTCTGCACGGAAGCTGCTGATAAATGTTTTCCGCTGAACTTCCCTCAGCATCCACATTAAACAAACGCCTTTGCCAGGGACCATTTCCTGAGGCCTCCTCCACTTTCTGCTGCTGGACAAGGTCCTGTTGTCCCTGCCCAGTGCCACAGAGTGGAACTTGGGATTGCAGGACATTCCCAGTCTCTAAATATCATTATATCAAAAATCGTGATGGAAAATCTCCCCAGAAATCAAAACTCTCATTGAAATTATAGAAATATTTCCTGCGGGAAAATTGCAAAGTGAAGAAGTAACAATTCTGGAGAGTTAGAGCGAAACTTTGAGGGCTTTTTATGAGTTAAGTTGTCCTTGGAGGAGCAGGACACAGGTACAATATTATGTATTTTGTCCCCTGCTGTTGGTAGGTGATTAGAATCAAAGCAAGCAGAGAACACACCAAGATGAATTATAGTGAGACTCTTTCACAGCAGCTTTCATTTGTTTTACAGAATAATATTCAGCAATGTATCCCTTCCAGCCTGCTAAAACCATTTGGGTGTTTTTCATTTTCCTCTGAGTCAAAGGTTTTAATAACTTTTCAGTTGTTATAGTTAAGATTCAGGTATTTTTGTACACATTTAAGTGGCAGCTAATGATTCATTAGAGTTTGACTGTGAAAATGAAGTTGCTAAGCTACACTCACGTTGCAATTAATTTCAAATTTAAAAATCTCTTAAAGCAATCCTTTCAAGATAGCATAGAAAAGGTTGCCCTTTTAGATGGCACAGAAAATTTTCATATCTTAAATTCCTCTTCAAAACATACTTTATAAATAATCCTAAGGTAGATCTGGCCTCTACTATAATATTCACCCAAAAGGCCTATAATGAAAAGCTATTTTTTTTCTAAAAATGAAGTAATGCCTACAAAGTAACTTTTTTCTTGTCCTAAATTTCTCTTTTGCTAAAAACTGCAAGCAAATGCAAATCTGTTCAATGTATTGCACAAGTGTTGGAGTGTCTCAATGAATTGGATTGTACAACTTGAACCATTTTTCTCTACAAAAAAAAAAAGAAACATATTCACTTTTAAATGTGCTCCTTGAGTGCATTTTTCATTGAAGGGTTTTACAAAGAATTACCCCCAGTGTAATGTATTTTAGCTCATGTACTGGTGCCCATATTCCCTCAAAGTCCTGTGAAAACTGATAAAAAAATATGCAGTGCTGGCTTAGCAAGAATAATTTTTAAATCTCAGTAATTTATCTTGAGAGACTCCACGATCGATATCATACAGCACTGTGAGCCTGCTGCTTTATTATCCTTTTTAGCCAAGTGTGGAGAGATAAGGCATTGATTTTTGTTTGCTGTGTGTGCTGTAAAAACAAAGGAGAAATGTCACTTTTGAATGCCAAGGTTATATGAGTATGGTTTTATTGATTTTCAATTAAATGAAAGTTATGTAAGGCAATAGTTGACATTGCTTTGGGGAAAAAAATAAATGCCATTGAAATAAATTTAAAAAAAATCAAGCAATACCTTGGAAAATAATTTATGGCAAGTTCATCTCCCCAGCTGAGCTTTCAAAAATTGTTTTGCCATTGGATTCAGAGTAATGTAGTTTAGATAATACTGCACAAACTTTAAATAAGTAAGGATTGACAATATGAAAAAAGAACAGTACAGTCCTTTACTTTAGAGATTTCCTATTTTTGGGGTATTTTATTGTGATGACCCAATGCATTACAACTGACTTGTCTAAGAAAAAAAAAAAAAACTGAGATATTTCTCTACTCTATTTTTCCCTATTATTGATAATTTGTTCTTTTATTTTATTTGCTTGTTAAAGTAAATTTTTATTCATTCAGAAAGGCCATTTGTTTAAATCTGTGGTGTCTTGTAGGCCTAAGGTGTTGAATTTTAACACAGGAGGAAGGAAGCCACCTGCTGCTGAGAGACAGAAAACAGAGTTCTGCTGTAAAGGCTGTATGGCAGGGGCAGCCTTTAATTAGAGATAAATCTGCAGGAGAAAATCCTTATTTAAATGCATTTGGAATTGAATTTGTTACCCCTGTGCTACAGGAACACTGGGGTTTGATGTGCTCTTCAAGCACAACCCTGCACTGAACTGCACTCAGACCTTAGCCTTTAAAAAACAGGAAGCATTTTTAGGGACCTTTAGTTGTGAATTTATATTTTCCTCCCTTTCTCTTTAACTGTGCGCTCCAGAAATGTCACACACATTTAAATTACTAGTGAGGAGTTTCTGTAATCCCACAATGACAAGAATTTAGCTGCTTTTACTATGAAAGTGCTGTAAAACTTCAAGAATCGGAAATGAGGGTGGAGATTCTAAAATATATCATTATATATATACATATAGTTTCCATAGACAGTGATATGTATAGATAGCATTCAAAATCCTCAAATTCTCAATTTCTTGCATATTTTTATAAATGTATGAAGTAAGAAACCTTTGTAGAAATGCTCAAATGGGCAGATTTGAGAAGTCAGACGCAATAACCCCAAACCTGCTCATCCCTTTCAAGTTTTGCTGACCATATGATGCTTTCTGCCCAGCAGATTCTGGTCATCTCCTGAGTTTTTCAAAGTAGCTCACAAGTTATTGTATTCCTCGCCTGTGTGGGGATCAAAACCCCTCAGTGTGTCAGCTGGGTGGAATTAGCATCTGCCATCTGTCCTCACTGGGATCCTTATCACGGGGGAAGGAATTCCTGTGTATGCTTTGGCAAATACAATTGGATTTATTTCCCTTTTTGCAGTTCTTGGGAGCAGGAGAACCCAAAAGGTATCAGGAATGTGGAGAAGAGAGCTCAAGATAATCAGTGAATAGACAACAGGGTATATTTTTAATATTTATGTTGTCTCTTTTGTTGAAACGCTAAATGAAAATTTTATCTTGGCAAATTATCAGAACTGTCCTGTCATGAAATAATTCTCTGCAAATTGTTTCCTGTTATTTCCCATGTTGCTACTCTGATACATTTATAAATTTCTCCATCACCTTGGCATAGATAATCAAAAAACTTATTTCCCCAAGTGGTTTTTTCAACCCTGGGTAAATTTTTACATGTCCATCAAAAATGATGAAAATTTGAAAAAAAACTAGAATCCCTTTCTGCTGACAATCGCTTTATTCTGCAAATGCAAGAATGTTTGAAGGAGGACTTGAGTTATTGAGTGGCATAAGGCAATGGGAGAATTGCAGGGAGGGAAGAATTGAAGTTTCAAAACAGCCTGAAGAGGAAGGAGATGAATTTTTAGACAAAGGGCAGGGTGAAAGTATTGTGTTGTATGCAGGAAATGGCTTCCTTGCGTCTTGCTGCTGTTATTATATCACTCTTACATTGACAAAAATTAATCTTTTTGTGTCATAATTAATAAATAGATTCAAAGGTACACCTGCCATCAGTTTTCTGTGCAGTCAGAGTGACTTACTGGGTTGTAAATTTTGTTTATCTGTGAAAGAGGCACATCTGTAGAGGTGAGGAGTTTACAGGTTCCAGGTTACCTTTTTCTCTGTAAATAAGATCACTTATGAAACATGAATAGAATTAGAAAATTGGATCTCTTTTGCATCTCCAAACCTTACTGAGTTTTGTATTTAAGGGACAAAACCAGATTAAATCTGTAGTGGTTGGAACCTGATTTGCTTTTCATTCTCAGAGTGAGGCAGAGCTGGGTGATGGCCCACGCTGCCTTTTAGATGGAATTGGTGTTTTAGAACATTGCAAACATTGGGAAGCAGACAGCACAATGAGCTCTTTTCTGAATTTGCATCTCCAGAATTCCATAGCTTACAATTCTTTTTAGAATAAATGTTCCAGAAGTGTGGGGGCTGTCACACTGCAGTGTGAAAAAGCACTGGTTATGAAGGTGCTGTGGCTTCTAACTAAAAATAATATTCTGGGAGCTCCCAGAGTCAAAGAATAAAAAGCAGAAAGTTCTAAAATACCAAGCTCCTGCAATGTGAAAAATTAATTGTTTCTACAACAGCACAACTGGCTAAGCTGCCATGGCAACAATTGCCAAAGACACAGGCCCTGATCAAATTTCCCCTGAAATTAAAGGTGCAGTTGGGAAGTGTTTGCTGCAGAACCACTTTGTGGATGTGTTTATTGCAGCAGTGGTATTTATTTATTATTTATTAATTCATTTACTTATTTATTTATTTATTTATTTATTTATTTATTTATTTCACTGTGGTATTTAGCAAATGGGCTCCAGTCATCCTCAGTATTATGTAAGTGAATGGTAATCTTAAAATATCACAGTTTTTACTGGAAACGTGCAAACACAAAAAGAGAATTTTTTGTTTTGTCTGAAACTTCACTGTCTTGTATCAGAAATTTGCTGCTTTTTGTGCTCTTGGTACTTCAGACACTCTCTGGGCCTGTGCCTAAATAAAACCCTGGTGGGTTTGGATTCAAGGGCTGGGTTTTGGATGATTTTTAATTTTTAACTGAAGGGGTCCCTCTGCTGGTTCCTTCCAAAATTCCTGCCCACAGGTTTGGAGGGGTTGGAGTTGATACCTTTGAAATCTAAGTGCACCTTTAGTGACATAAAGCATTTTCATAATGAAAATAAGAAAATATTACATGGTGAGTACAGCTGCCTTCATATGATTTTAGAAATTAGTTTTATAAATTTGAAGGAAAAAGATTGTCTTTTCCTAATGGTATTTTAATGATAAATAAAACACACCATAACTGTATTTGAAGAAAATTCTGAGAATAATAGCCTTCAAGTTTGGGGGGGTGGGAGAGATTACTTTCTCTTTTTAAATTTTTTTTTATATTCTCTATTGGAAGAAGAAGCTAATGACAAAAATATTTACCTGGGTAAAGTAATGTCCCTGTCTTTGCTTAGAGCCTAATTCTATTTTTGTGTTAGATTGCCAACAAATTTTTCAAAGATATTTAGGAAGAGAAGCATTTAAATTTTTTGTGTTTATCCATGTTATTTAGATTTTAAATTAATATCAGAATCCTTGTTTAAATTTAATTAATTTTAAATTAAGTTTAATTAATTTCAAATGAATTATCAGAGTTATGGACATCCGCCCTGGGCTGGGATTTTGGAGATGTAGATTCAGTTTTTAGTAGTTTTGATCAGAATTTCTGTAAAAACCTCTGAAACATCAATAATAATGCTTGTAATGCATAGAAAATTAGGTAATGCTTCAATAACATAAGGAATTCTGTGATTTCTGTACCACAGAAATCATATTAAGAATTTGAGTGTAACTGCTTAGAGTGGAAACTGTTACCTTTAAAGAATGTCTTTTATTGAAAATAAGATCATGGAATTTTGAATGAATCACATTGTAATTTCATACTACATCTGAAATACAGTCAAGTAAAAAACCATTTTTTTTTCTATTTAGCTTAGCAAACTCAGCCCTGATTGCTGCACTCATAAATGTTCAGCCAGGAATGAAAGTGCTGCTGTTCTAAAAAATATATTTTAGCTCCAACCACTGAATTCATTGGGACAATCTCATCCCTCTTTCTGCTGCTAAGCTCTTGTTTTGAGTTTAAATTTGGGGTTTAGTTGTGAGTTTTGTCTGTGGGCCTTCAGGAGAGTAATTTAGTTTCCCAGAGTCCTGAGAAAAGCTCTGAAATGTTACAGGGAATTGTCAGACGCTTTAATTTTGTCACTTCTGGAGCCAAGGTCAGGTAGCAGAGGCATCTGAGGGGATGGGGATACAAAATTGTGTTTTTAGAGACTCGTGATTCTCATTAGGATATGCAAGGCAGGTAATTCCATAAGGAATGGCAGAGTGACTAACGAACTCCATTGTGTGGGTTGGCCTTTGATGCAATGATTCTTGCCCAATTAACTCAATTTCCAATTTCCAGGGGCCTCTCTGAAGCCTCAGTACAATGAAGAGCTTGTTCAGCTTCAAGCATGATCTCAGGTCCCTCCACTGTTTGTGTTTGGCACAGTGCTGCCTTCAATCAGAGTTTCAGCATCCAATTTCGGATTGAGCACTATGTAAAATATAAAAATAGCCTGCTGCAAGCATTGAAATGCCACATGCATTGCAATCCCAGGTTTTTGTCACCTCCTAACGAAGCTGGGCACTCAAGGCAAGCTCCTTCCATTATCCAAACCCACCACTGCTCTCCTTGCCTTGGCAATCTGGTCCTGACAAAAGATAAACAAACTCTGACCCAGGGAGTTAAATGGGTTTCTATGTCTGAATCAATACACCTAAGTATAATATTGGCATTTAGATTTAGAAAGTAATTCATAGTAAGTTTGGACTTGAGCTTTAAGTACCCTGTAATGAGTTGGTGTTTATCTGCTGCCCTTGTAATTGAAAGTAGTGACATTTTGTTTTCTTCAAGCACATTTATATTAACCATGTGGAATTGATAGCTGTCATTTCCACAAGGACAAAATGATTGAGCAGACAAAAAAAGTGGCAGAAAAGTTGTTTGTACAGGTTCAAAGCTGTATTTTTGTGTAAGTTACAATAGGAATAAAATTGCTAAGGGTCAACTACTTCTGAGGTCCAAAGTCTAATGTGGTCTCTCATTTATGGTTGCTTTGTACGGGGAGCTGGAGTTGTGAAAGTATTTGAAATCACAGAGTGTTTTGCTGGCACAAGGATATTGTGTGCGACATTACTGGATTTGCAGTTATGGATGGGATTTGACAAAAGAACTTTTGCCATTGCTGCTCCACAGTTAATGTTTTATTGTCACAGAAGTGCAGGAGTTGTTGGAGGAACAGCAGAGCATAACAAAGGAGAAAAATGAGAAATATATTTTCCCCAGCCTGCCCAAGTTCAGAGAGCTTCAGAAGAGGAGTTCAGGCTCAAAACTGATTTTGTCAATTATTCACAGGTATGTCCTGAGAGCTGCTGAGCTCCTCAGCACAGATATTCAGCAATCTGTATAATGCAGCTCCTCACAGAAACCATATACCATAGTAATCAAATACAACAGTGTTTTTCCTTGTGTTTTTCAGTGTTTTGGTTTTGTTTGGGCTTTTTTTTTTTTTTTTTCCATTTCAAAATAAGGCAAGAAAATTTCATCGCAGAAATTCAATATTCTGCGATACAGAAATACAATTCATTACAAAACACACAACGAGGGACTGTGAGGAAACGAGCAGCTGACAGACATAGTTTGCTGTGATGGAGAGGAAACATTTATGTGCTTGTGAGAGGAGCATGTTTGCAGTCATCTGTCTCACCAGAAGGAGAGCAGTAGTGGAATTTCCCCTGGAGCAGGGGCACGGAGGGAGGGAGCTGAGCTGGTCCCCAGAGCAGCGAACACTTGTTCTCTTGGCCACTTCACAGCCAGGGCTGAAAGTGATACCATAGATGCTTCCGCACAGCTGAGTGAGGAATTAATAAACGGCAGAGCAGACAGGTTGTGTGCAATTTGTGTACAAATCTCAGATATTTGTGTTTTCTGTGTTTCTGGGCACTTCCAGGCTGACTTTGTGTGTCAGGCCCTGGCTAAGCTGCAGCAGCACCAAGAGGCCATTCAGTCTGTGCTGGTTTATTGAGCACTCTGGAAACCCTCACTGGTTCATCTGGTGGTGCTTTGGATGCCCGGCACACTCTGCAGGAATTCACATTTTGGGATCAAATGTGAGAGCTGCTGTTCCTGCAGGACACCACACTGGGATATTTGGGATCTGCTCTGCTGGGGTTACCCTCATGTCCCACAGCACCCCAGCACCCACCATTGCAGTGAAAAATCCCTGGATTTAGGGATTATTGGAGAGGAACAATAGCTATTGTTTGATTTTGCTTCTCCTTGAGAAGGCACTGAAAGGTATCTCTAATTTTCACCCAAAACAACTTGATGCAAATTCATTAAGAGAATGGCTACCTTGCAGTGACCTAGATCTAATGAATAACTACTATGGATAACTTTTAATTTTTAGGGGGGAAATATAAAAAAAATGTTAAAATTGTCAAAAATATATTGTGTCAAAAGTGATTCACGGAAGGTATTTCCTAAGATCAGGCTATATTTTGATTATTAACCATTTAGAAAACACATTCCCTGGACCCTTCTGGCTTGTCATTGGCATGAGAATAAAACGTTGGTGTGCTTGGAGATGGTGATGGGGATGCTTTGATGTTGGCTGTACTGATTCAGTTAATTCACATCAATGCAGTTCATTGTTTTCAGCCTTTCATGTTAAATCAAAAGATGTTTTTGAGGTTCCCCTCTATTCACCTACTTAAAAAAAACCCCAAATAATTAAAAACCCCACACTAAGATTGGTTAAATTTATCAAGATCGTGCTAAAATTTAATATCATATTATTAGAATTCTAAGAATATCAATATCTCCACTCTAGGAATTCATTGCCTGGACTGACTGGGGGAGGGACAGAAAGATTTGCAGAAGTTCAGTGAGGTTCATACGTTTATATACTTGTTCTGGTTTTGACATATGCATGTATTATTTCCTCTTGAGCATTTAAATTTCTAATATCTGCAATGTTTTGGGGAGATTTGAGGTGAGATGAGAAATAAAACATTTATTCCCTGAAAACTCTGTCCGTTCTTGTCCATCTCGCATTTTACCACTGGAGGGCGGTAAAATATTTTCAACTTCTCTTTTTCCCTTTTTACTTTTCAAAATTTTCCTTTTAATGTTTGAGCTGCTGTTAAAACATGTATTTATTTTTAAAAAGGTGATTTACACAGCACCCAGCTCGCCGTCTCCAGGTTTTATAAGTCATAAGGATTTTTCCACTTTTGTTCTTAGGTTTTTTTCTTGCTCTTGTGTATAGGAACTTGTGGCCATGGGAGAGGCAGGAAAAGAGGCCAGCGCTGATGATCAAAGGTTTAATAAGATTTCCACGATGGAAATTCTTTGGTGTTGGCGTAAGGGCATCGAAAGTGATGCATTGGCATGGGCAGGTGTCAGTTCCCACAACTGACTGTAGAAATAAAAGCCAAATTTCTCCATAGAGTGTTTCTGATGCTGGTATTATCCCCAAACACTCTCTCTATGGTAAATATGCTGTTTCTTCAACAGTAATGTGCTCTGACCATGATCTTCCATGCTATATTTTCCAAAAATCTACTTTCTACTTATATTTAGGTTCCTGCGTGTGTCTGTGCACCCTGAGCTTCATTGTCAGAGCATTGATTTGGGAGTGTGTCTTTACACAGGAGTGCTCAATTTTTCTGGCTATTACTGCAAAGGTATCCAACATGCCTTTAGATGAGCTTAATATCCCACTTTTGCCTATTTTAGACAGGTAAATACTAGCACTTAAGAAAGAACATATTGTAAACCACATTGTATTAATATTTTACTTCTACTTCATCTGAAAAAATACAGAAGAATGACTTAATAGATAGTTTTAGCTCCATTAATTGCAAGCTGTAAGGTAAAATTTGATTTTTCATTCCTCTTGGATCTTTTTTATTTGGATTTAATACAAATTATTCAAACAAGAGAACATGGGCAAATAGTTTTCTTAAATGGTGTGTGAAATCCTGCCCTCTGCTGAGTGATGTTCTGTCTCTTGGGATGAGTTTAAGTTGGAGCCGTTTTTGGTGAGGATGTTCTGGTAGGGACATCTTAGAAAAGGCATTGCAGCACCTGGGTGTCATTATTCTGCTCACATATTTGGTTTTCTTGGGCACTGTTTTATTGCCATTTCTGTGGGGTTTGGTGGCTGG
This sequence comes from Melospiza melodia melodia, assembly GCF_035770615.1. Lineage (NCBI taxonomy): Eukaryota > Metazoa > Chordata > Aves > Passeriformes > Passerellidae > Melospiza > Melospiza melodia. Next base: position 17,024,106 of record NC_086209.1, on the reverse strand, counting down.
GCACAGAAGTAGAATATTCTACTGTTGTAAATTGCCTTATCCTTTTTTAACCTTCAGTGCCAGAATTACTTGTTTGGCTTTGCCTTTTTGTTTGTTGACTGCCCAAATTCTCTTTCTCAATGACTTCTGAATTATTTTGCAAAGCTTTTTTGACTGCTTTATCTCCCATTTCATTTCCTTTAATATCTCCACCAGCTGGAATCCATACAAAAATGACATTGTTGCCGTGACATATTACCTTATTATAGACATCAATAATTTCCAGAGCTATTCCTACTCTAGTGATTGAATTTTCCAGGATGATATCAACGGCACTTAAAAGATCTGGAGAAGTGACAGATTGTAAAGGTTGTACTCCAGCAATCTAATTCAGTGCCACCAGGGCAGGAAATAACTGCACAGCATCACCAGGTAACCAATCTACCTGGCTTCTTCAACTGAGGCCACACAGGAGCCTGCTGAGCCCCGGCCACTGCAACAGCTTGGAGGAAAATGGGAAAATAGAAAAGGGGGAGAAAAAAACCCCCAAAAATACATGAATCAGAATTAAATTATTTCAATGAAATAGCAATAATTAAAAGCAAGATGTGGTGAGCTCAGGGCTGATGGCTGCACTTGCTGAGCTGAAAAGTCTTTTCCAACCTTCCATGGTTCTATGAGTGCTCTCTCCATAGTTGTTCCAAATCCAACAAAACTGATCAATGATCCATCATCTCTTCCTAGTTTTTTCTCTGTTCTGTCTTAATCTTTGAAGTACCAATGATTAAATTGTTTCCTAGTGAGCACAAAACTCAGAGTTCCCCAGGTAACTTTATTTGCCCATTTCAGTGCCCCTGCAAAGAGCTTCTGAATCTTTCAAGTATCTGATTTTTCCACCATCTGTCTTTCAAAACTGATATTTTTGCACAAGGAGCTTCCCAGCGTGGTTGCTGCTTTAGCTGTACCTTATTTCTCCTTGTGGTGTCAGTGTTCCTGGCTTTGGCTTTTTCCCTCCCACAGGGAAAGTCTCTGCTCAATAAGGAGAATGTCTGCAATATTATACAGACATGATCATGACACTCAGAAATTCTTAGGAATCCTTTACATCTGAGGAATCCTACTTTTTTACATTTATTTAATGCTATTTATTCAAGCTATTCCCTAGTAGCCAACCTCTACTCAAAAGTGAAAATGTCCAAATCATGAAGATCAGCTTGCAGAGCTCAACAATTGACACATGCAAACAATTTAAGTCAAAATTTTAGGATTTAGAAAGAATTCAGTTTCCTTATTTCCCAGAAGCCTAATTCTTTATTTTTTCACTGTTCAATTACAAAACTGCATTTGATGACCATAAGTCATTACTCAATCCTTCCTCTAAATATTTAAATTCTGCAGTAAATGTCATTTTCCCTTATTATTGGAGGTATGGAGGTAATGAATTTTCAGTAGCTTGAAAGAATTCATAGATAATTTAAATTACCCACTGCTGAGCATACCTGACCTGGAAATGACTGTGTGCTTGTGCTGGAGTTGCACGGGGCAGTGTTGTGTGTTCTGCAGCCCTGACAATCCATTATCTTGTCATTTTATGATATATACAATGCAGAAGAGCCAGGTTTAAAGTAAGCCTTCACATATATGCTGTTCCACATTAATCCCTCTCTTCCTTATAACCTAAAAGGCTGTCTTTGGGTTATGGAGCAAGACAAGGAAATACAGGAATGCGAATTATAAATAAAAGTGAAATACCATAATAATTTACATTATGTCCATTACTCAGGCTGCGCTTTTGTCTCCCTCACTTGATCCCTTTTTTTGAGGCAGATTTCCTAGCAAACTGTTGCACTCTTGCACATAAAATATGCTGGAGAATTAAGAAACTTGTGTGTTAAACTTCATTTTTAAACAATGCCACGGGCAAATTGTCCCCTTTTTAAAGAGGACATTATAGCATATCTGTGTCTATAAATACAACACATAAAGCTCCTTATTACCAAATGCTTTATTAACATCAGCAGACAGTCTTATGACATGATCTATGGTTGATTGATTTGCCTGAAAGCCACTTTAATACTGAGGAAGAAGATTATTCATCTCCAGAAAGAATGACAGTCAACAATAAATCATTCCCTCCATCTTCTTACATAGCCATGAAGTTAAGGCTATCAGCTGATAAGAACCTAAATCAAAGTATGATCTGTTTTTTGGAGGGGGTTGGGATTTTTAATAAGAAATGCATAAGGTTGCTTTCTTATTTTTTTTGATCAAACTAATGCTGCAAACACAATCACTGCAAATGTGTTGAGATGTCAGAAGTTTAACATTTACAGTGAGAATATGGGATTTTTCTACCATAATTTTAATTTGTACTTGATATTTAGGATCATTTTGGCTTGTTTTGTAACCTGATTTACTCACAAAATTACCCAAACTGAAGACTTTTTTCTATAACATAAAGGTTGAAAGTGCAGTTTAGCAGAGTTTTGGATATTTTATAGAGCTCATTCAGCGAAATATTTTGATCTTATTTTTGGACTGTTTATGGGGTGGTTCTTCCTTTGTTCTTCCATTGCTCTTCCACGTGTGTTCTTCTCCTTTCCTGCCCTTGTGACCCTGAGCTGGGCTCTCCCTGGGATTTTAAGGCAGGGAAGCAGCAGCAATTATTGTTTTCCAAGTACAGCAAGGGATAGGAGCAAGTCAGAGCCCCTGCTTTGCTGCACTGTAGAACATCAGGACAAATATTCTACAGTGACTGAAATCCTGAAAACCAAATGTATTTGGGATTTTTGGGCCTCGCGCCAAAGCAGGAATGCTCAGCTTTGAACACTTTGGTGTCTGGCTGGACTCACAAACAGCAGCAAAGGAAGAAGATGCAGGAGCAGGGAGCAAGTTCAGTGTTTGGATGGTGACAATTTGCCAGGCTGGGCAAACATGCTTGTGCCCTATTGGGCTTTGGGGAAGTAAAAAGTGGATTATAAAAGAGGCAAAGAGTATTATTACAGTAGTATGGAAAAGAAAAATAAATGTAGACATTTCTGACAAAATTGTTTCTTTGATATTTCTCTTTCTGCTTTTTATGAAATCTTTCCTCTTTCTCTGAATGATCCAGTGAATTAGGGGCTCCTGTTTTGGTTGGCTTCTTAAAAATTCCTTGTTGCTTTTAGCATGCTGAAAGCTTTATTGAGGTTCTGATTTTCCTTTCTCCACTGCTGTAAAGCCTCTCTGGCATTGCCTTACCAAGTGCAACTAATTAACATCAAAGGGATATTGTTCATTATGGCTCTATGATCAGCCATGTATCCCCTATATGCTGAATTGGCTCTTTTGAATCTCATTGAGGCTGCCTGCTCTAAGTCCCTTACAGCTTGCCTTCTTCATTTGCACAGCATACACAGGTTAATATTCACATGCATTTAAGTGGAAAATTGCCTCTTCCTGAAGGACCATCAGCCCTGTCTGGTGGCATTTTCTATAAAGCACATTCTCAGATATTGCACTGCTAACAGGCAGTGCTTTATTTCTCTGTTACCTCTTGACTTAGCATGCCCATGATCAAAACCCAACCTGCAAATTTCTGCTGCATTTCATTTAATTTCATTTCCAGGGATCTGTTTTCCTTATCCACGTGTCACCGTTGCTTATAGGTGGACACAGATCCCCTCCCTGGCCATTTTCTGTTTCCCTGCCATCACACTCTGCTACTTCCACTCTGTCTGTGAAGAAAATTCTGTCCAGTTCCTGGCATGAAGAGGGAATTCCATCAGTGTTGCAGAAAAATGCAATGTCTGGAACAACCCCCTGAAACTGCAGCTCTGTGGGTTTGCAGTTTCCTCTTGGTCAGCACATTAAAACAGGTCTGCTCCCAATATTCCTCAGGTTCAGAGGGAACCTTGAATCTCGTATCTGAAAAGGGAGAGTAAACAAAAATGCAATGTCACACTGTTGAAAAGTGAGTGCATCATTTTCCATTGGAAATCATTTCCCTGCTAATTCATGGAATCACCATAATTCCTGTCTCATGACATACACAGCTATATCCAGAGAAGTTAAGATAGTTTTTTGTTAGACATTATGGGAATATATATGCACCCCTTCCCTGATTTTCCAGCATATTTATACACTAGCTTTGTGGTTTTTATGCTTCTCTAATACCTTGCAGTTTCTTGGAAGCCTATTTACCTATTGTAGATATATTTCTGACTTCATAAAAGGTGTTCCCTGTGCATTTTATTTTCTTTTCTAATTCAGAGTATCTGAAATACAGTGAGGTTCATGCTGCAGCCCATAAAAATGACACTTTCCTGTTATAAAACTGAGCTTGTGTTATGTGCTTTGGAGTGTTCTGAGCTTCGTGGGCATTTGTTCACTGTTGCAAAAACTGACAAGAATTTCATTTGTACTGAGATGCAGATTTTGGGAAGTATCTGCTTACTCCAACAACTGCACAGTTTTACACTTAATTTGGTACCAAGTCAAGTGGTAACCACACCATTTAAAATACTTTTTATAAGCATAAAAGGAGGTGTGCTGTGTGTGTGTATTAATTGGGAGTTTCTAACTTTGCCTTAAAAAAGTGAAAAACTCTTTAAAAATAGTGCCATGCTTTACTTTCAGATCAATGCAGAACAGGCAGGTCCTAAAAGTGCTTCTCTATGATTTTAATTTTGGCACATCAGCAAGGCTATCTAGAATTCCAGCAGCTTCTGTGTCCTGGAGATCCACTGCTTTGTTGAAAAAAATTGAGAACTTGTCAGTATGAATGACCATAAATATTATTATATAATATTACATACATAAATTAAATATTTTAGTGTAATAATATTAGTTAAATATGAATATTTGAATTTTAATAGTTTACAGTAAGACTTGGCAATGAAAGAAGCCTGTGTGACACCCCTTGTAGTCCTGTCCCCTGTGGAGGGCCAGGTAGACCTTTTTACATTTAAGACCAAAATGCCGCAATTATTACTGATTTTTTACCTGTTTTGCGTCCACCTTGTAGAGTTTGACTCTATTTTTGTTGAAATTGTCCAGTTTAGATAATCTTTACAAAAAATCCTACATGCAAACACTATAAAAACCCTCATACCTGCTCAACTCACTGCCTACCCAGGGAGTGCAGTTGCTTAATGTGGGGAAAAAGAAAATATTAATCTGTTCCTCAAAGATTTAAATTTTCTTAAAAATCCAACATTAAACATGGAGCCTGTTTAGCCTTTTTGGGTTTCCCTTAAGTTTGGAGTAAGTCATCTTGTATTTGGTGCCGACTGAAAAATGTAATTTGACGTTTTTAAAATTAAAACCGTCATGGTATTTAAAGATGAACTTAAGCTCTGCTAATTCTATTAAACTGCAGGCTGCCAATGAGTTATAAAGTCTAATTAATCATTTTGTCAGCTTTGCCTTCTGAAGATAGTCAATATAAATTTGAATAAATAGGAAGCTGTTGACCCAGACACCTCTGGATGCTCTGAATAAAGATGTGCCAGTAGTAAAACACTCCAACAATCGCCCACTTTGCACATGGTGTGCACAAATGTGGCAGGGAATTACACACCAACACACAGGCGTGGCCTTAGTCTTAATTTAAATTATTTATTTGTGGTGATAAAGAAAGGAATATGTGGAGTCATCCCTCCTGTGTTTTGTCAACACAGGGGTTTTGAGGAGGAAAACTTTTTTAGCCCAAGTTTGTCGCTGACACTGCAGTGTGACATGTCACATCAGGTTGCATCAATAGAGCCATGTTATGTAAAAGTAATGAAATGTGACTGATAGAACCCAAGATACTGTAACATACTGTAACATAATGTGTCAGCATTTCTTTAATGGAGCCTTTCAGGAATGCTTTTTTTTGGTAAAACACCTTAAAAAGTCAGTTACAAAGAGTGATGAGGAGAGAGAAAATATTTTCACTCCGTTGCCGCCAAAGGAAACACAGAAAATAACCTAAATAAAAAATATTTCCAGTAATTTATATACATACATATGAACTAGAAATTCAGAAAAGTGAAACCTAGGCATCATTAGTTAATTTTCTAACTGTGTTTTATGAAATTGGTTTCCTGCACAAGAGTAAAAACTTGCCTGTGTTTGACGTAAGATGTGGTATTGGAAGTTCTGTCTGTCCAACAGAAAAACTTATATTTGTCTAATATATCCTAACGATCCAGGAAACCTCATTTCCATTAAAACCAGCTTCGTGGCCCAAGAAACAGAATGATTATTTACATTTTTGGAGGTGGGATTGCATCTTTTCCTCCACCCCTCAGTGAGCTGGCGAACCCGGGGGCGGCAGGGCCCCGCGCGAGGGATGCGGTGCACAAACCAGCCCTGCCACCAGCATCCCCCTTGGCAGGAGGGGACGCTCCGAGCTGTTTGTCTTCAGCAGATTAACAGGGAAGGTTGTTTTTGTTTGTCTGACTGGTCAAGGACAATTTACAGTTCAGTTACTCTGAAGGAAAGACTTGTTGATTTGAGAGCGCTCCTATTATAGCTGCAGGTAGGGGATGATGGATTCAGCCGTCACCGTGATGGAGTGCAGCCCGCGCGCTGGCAATGCACTAAATAAATAAAACACTGGTGGATCTGTTTGCTTCAGCTGCTCAACAGCAAGGGCTGCCGTGGGGGTGGAGGCTTCTCGAGTGGGGGAACCAAGGGTTTCAATGTCCTCTTTAGCTCAAACAAGTTCTTGGTCTTTCTGAGAATTTTCAGATTCAACCATAGGGAAAACAAGGAAAGAACATGAAAAGAACACTTTTTTCTTATAGGAATTATGAATCCCAGTGGCTCAAAGACAAATTTTTATGCTTTCTATAAAATATTCTCTTCACGTAGTCAAGCAACCATTTTCTCCATTTTTTTCCTTATCTTTGAATTTCTGAGACAAGAGCTGTTGAAAATCTAGTTTGTCCCTTGGCTGTGGGAGACTGTTCTGTGTAGAACATCCGCTCCTGGAACAGCCACTGTGACAGTGGGCACAAATTGTCTTGTAGGTTTAATTGATCTATTAGCTCAGTTGCTTATTCTCTGGCTGGATATTACCCTTGATAGCCATTAGCATTCCATTAGAGCAGTCTTGTCAATTTTTAATTGCTGATCATTTAAGATATATTCAGTATATGTAACAACTCCTTTTTTACTCATCAGTGGGAATTGTTTGCTATGCTACAAGGCTTTTAACTAATAGGAATTTTTCTTCTGTGTCATGTAAGTTTTTATGATTTTTCTCTTGGTGATATGAAATAAATCACTCCTAACAGTTCTGATTCCACTATATTTTAGTTAATTATATGGATACAAATTTACATTTTAAATTAAAATTTATACACTTGAGAAAAAACTATTAAAAATTGTGGAAGAAATCAATAAAAACCCCATGTTTACCTTCTACTTTTCTGCACATCTCATTCCATGCTCTTCAGCGCAGGCAGGGTGCATAGGCTGGTCTTGAATTTTCTGGTCTGTTGTGGTGCAAAGTAAGGCTGATACTGACAGATATTGTACTTGCATAGCTGCTGAGAGATCAGAAATAGAAAACTGGGAGAAAATTTATGTCCACAACCCAAAATTTGAGTTCCATTTTTCATTAGGAGGTGTGCTGAGTGCTGTACATGGTAGCTGAGTGCATCTCTCTGTGCCATGTAGTGGTTAGACCAAGGATTGTCATATTCATATTTCACATTATTTTCATCTTGCAATTCAAGCAGCAAAGAGGGGATCTGGACTGAGAGACCGTACATCCAAAGTCAGCAAACTTTATTTCCAAAATGAGTTTTTTGTTTTTCCTGATAGGTTTGGGCTTTTCCAAGTGTTCAGATTTGCAGAAATGCTGAGAGGTTGCTGATAGCACCCAAAGGCCAAGGTGAGTTTCCCCTGTAAAAACACTGATCATTCGTTGTCTTATGGCCTTCCTAAGATGTGATTTTTAATCTCAAGATGAATTTTTGTCTGTTTAAATACTGTGAAATCCCCACTGAGTCAGAAAACCTTTAAAAACAGAGAACTGGCAATTCCACATGAAAAACTTTGACACACACAAAAAGCACATCACCTCTTCAGCCCTCCACAAAGGGGATGGGAGCAGGAAAAAAACCAAACTGCATTGTTCCTCTGTGAGCCTTGAGTGGAACAGATAACATTATTGAAGGGAATCATAACATTATTGAAGGGAATCATACAGAGCCATGTTGGACAGTCCTTTCAGCAAGGATGGACTCTGTTTTTCTCATCGTCTGTTTAATATTGATACTGCTTTAGTGGCCACAAAATGCAATTTTATGAGTGTTGTTTCTTTGCTATCAGGTGGAGCCAAGAGGGTAAACACCTGCCACTGGTAATAATAGTGGCTTTTGGGGGTAAAGTTGGAAGGGGTGATACTGCAAATAAAAGTCAGTTTGACAGAGAGGAGTAAAATCAGTGTTAATGCTGTTTGGTTTTGAAGAAGGCTTGAAAGATTGAAAAGCAAAATTAAAGCATTAGGTCTATATAGTAAATGAGAATTAATAATCCCATAAAATATAACATTTGTAAGAAAAAATAGAGGAGATGTAAACATTATCAGTGCAGATAAGCTCTGCTCTGGGAGACAGAAGTCTGGCAATGGCTCTGGTTTCTGCAGGTGCCTTTGGTGCCCTCTGTCATGTATTTAGCAAGTTCATTTCTGGAAGGGAAATGAGGATCTAATACTGCAAATTGGCCAATTTCTACTCTTCCAAATCAAAATTTTGTGTGGAGGATACTGAATTTTCAGTACTGGTAAATTTAATATTTTCTTGGCTTTTTTAGCAAGTTTTTCACAACCCTCTTCTTCCAGTTTACAGGTTGATTTTTCTTAACCTTTTCCCTGTTTTTCCCAACATTTTTTTTTTAATTTCATGAGTTCTTACCTGTGCTCACAGTAAGCTTAATTCGTTGCTCTTCTGCAGAGCACTCCAGTAATTACTGAAACTGCCAATGAAGAAACAACTACAAAGCAAGAATCAAATGTGTGCTATAAATAAGGTATTGAATTCTGTTTGACTGCACAGGGCAACAATTTCTAAAAATTGCTGAAGAGTCCAATAAACAAGGTAGATCTTGAAGATGTTGTGTCTGTACAAACCTGCAGAGAAACCCCCACAAATTGCTCTGTACAAATGGGAAATGAGATGCAGTTTTAAACTTTCAAGTACCTAAATATGTAATTACTTGTTCTAAGAGTAATAGCAGGGGAAAATCGTGGAGAATCCAAAATGGGGTTGTTCTTGTCCATGCCCTTTCTGTTCAGATGTGCAATTCTTAACCAAATTTCACAGTTCACTCTTTGTCAGAGATTTCTAACTGATTTCTTTCCCAGTACAGCAAGTTTTGGAGGTGGAAATGGGGAATATGTTTGAGGTAACTGTGAGCAGGACTGAAAGGACTCAACCCCAAGTCTCTCTGCTCAGCTGCCCAAGCTCAGCTGCCAAACACCTATTTAAGTCCCTGACTCCTAAAATAAATGTTCAGAGCAGCTTTGCCAGTCAACTCCAAAATTTTCAAATCAATTTTCCACTGAAAATTTGATTTGATTTTGAAGTAAGCTGAGCATCAAGTGGTCCAAGTGCTATTTAAAATGAATTACTGGAAGTGTGGGAGTCATCCCTGAGAGCTGAAAAGCAAATCCTGAGTAGCTGGGGCTTTCTGGGAGATGTCTCATAGTCCAGCTGAGGTTGGAGAATTCACATTGTACTGTGAGACATTTTGGGTGCCCCTCCAGAAGCAAAACGTGTGCAAATGATAGGATTTGAGAATTAGGTGACTTGGCCACACTGATGGGATTTTATTGGGAGAATCAGCTGGAAATGCACGTGCTGTACCAACTGCATGAAGGTACTGTAAATGCATTCTGCTTGAATATAATTTATTGCTTTTTCCTCTGTGATTAGAGAAAGCAGACGAGCCCTTCTCTGCACTCAAGGAAATTAGGGAACCAATTTCATGGGAGAGGCAATAACAAACAAACAGAAAGCTCTGGGTTAGCACAGGAATATTCACATTTAAAAAGTTGTGCAGGTTAAGCAAAAAAGTTTCTTCTTTTTGTGCAGTGATTTTTCATTTTGCGCTAGAGGCTTTTAGGGTTATTAAATGTCTAGATTTTAAAGTGTATTTCATCAACTGAAGCAGAACAGGAGCCAAATTTGGGGTTTTGATACGCAAGCATCACTCTCACTAATTCCATTATGAACTTCACATTTATATTCAAAAAGCCCTGCCTGACTCTGCAGTGTGTGCTGTATGAGATATCAGAATCACAGAATATTCTGGCTCGCAAGGATCGAGTCCAGCTCTTAATGAATGATCCATGCAGGGATCAAACCCTCACCTTGGGGTTGTTGCACCCCAGAACTGAGGGCCCTGGCACTGCAGCACAGACTCAGCAACTCTCATTTCCTTACGGCTCAAAATTTACAAATAATTGATCTCGTTCTGTCTCCTTGTTCTTTTTAACCTTGAAATTATATTTTATCCCCACTAGGGAGCAGCAAATGACATAAAAATATCATAACTGCTCTAATCCCATGGAAAGGAACACGGGAGAAATGGGACTAAGACTTTTAAATTCAATAATCTGGCAGGTTACAAATGCATTCACTTTCAACTCTTGTGTGAACAACTGTGATTTTTGAAAACTACACAGTAGCTTTATCTCTTTTTTAATTTATAATAGCTCAGTTATTTTAAAGTCCCCCTGTATAACTTGTCTTTTGGGGCATAAAATGGATTTTCTTTCATCTTCAAACTGCTCTAGAAGGGTTAAGGAAGGGCCTGAATGCTTCAATTTGCCTCAGATGGAAGCTCAGTTTGATTTCTCTTTTACTATGTGTATTTTTTTAATAGTATTTTTGTTATAAAAGCACTTTGAATTAAGGCATATATATATTCTGAATATTTAAATTTTTTAATGTTATTTAATTTCTTCTCCTCCTACTTGTCTTTGCACTCTGAAGAAGAAGAAATAAAGATTTAAAGAGTGCACTAAAAACAAATATATGACATTTATCCTTTTTGGTCTGGTTAGACTAAACACACGAGATAATGTAAGGAAAGTGGATATACACAAATTAAAAGAGCAAGCAGCTGGGATGGCATTGAGTTACTTCTGGACAAATGGGCCAAAACTTAAGAAAAAATTAAACTTTTTTTTTTTTGGTGGCTGTCAGCTGCTAAACTAGGGAATCATTTTCTAATAAAAGTGATGAATGCTCTCCTTTGGAGTCTTTAGGAGTGGGCAGGGGAAAGCTCTGAACAATACAGAGCAGAAACCCTTGTAGTAACAGAGGCTCCATCACCTGATTTCTTACTCTGAGCTCTTCTTCCTTCTGCCACGGAACTGGAATATGGAAATGACAGGTATTAGAAATAAAAAATTTCCAAAACACATTTGGGACTTGAGTTTTCAGGTGATTTCTTGGTTGGATAAAGACATAACTTTGTAGAAATAACAATGACTTGAGTGTGTAACCAGTGCTCTTCATGCATTTACTTCTGCAGTGGACATTGCTAGGTGTTAAAAATACCTCTGAAAACTCACCACCTTCCCAGAAAAAGAGGAAATTACATTTTTGAATGACGGACATTTTTTGTTGTTTTTTATCAAATACATAAGGAGGAAAAACTTTCACAGAAACTTTGGAAGCTGCTTGCTCTCAGTTCTCTGTGGCCTGGGAGAACTCAGGAGTGTGTTTTGAATATCAGCACGTCAAGGGTGCCGTGTCCAGCCCAGGAGGCAGCACTGGTGGCACATTCTGTCCTGGCTCTTTGGAGCATCAGGCAGCCCTGAGGCACTGGAGGAGCCCCTTCGGATCTCATCCACCTGAAATTCCTGCTCCAGCTCCTTTCTGCTGCCTGCCACACACATGGAAATCCAGATCATTTCAATGGCTCCAGCCCAGAGCCTCCCTCTGCTCTGTCCTCTCCTCCAGGCTGAGATGTTGAACTCCTTTGGCTGAACTGGAGTCAGTGTCCTCAGAGATGACAGGAGCTATAGGGAAATGTAAATTTTGTGTCTAAATAGCTCTGCCCACCCAAACCAGAGCACTGAGGTGCTGTTTTGGGGCTACCTGAACACAGAGGCCAGACAAAATTAAGAGAACAAAAAGCAGTTCTATTTATTGAAGGGCCTTCAGGTACATTTAGGGCAGATGAAGCCCCCCAGGGGCTACACCCTAAAATTGACAACAAGTTACGGGTTTGCACACTTTTATAAGCTTGGTCCATTTGTATATGGGGGGTTAATTTTCTAATTACAGATTCAGGTAATGAAGTCCTTGACCCCAAGTTTGCTCCCCCCCAAATTCACTTTTGTTTGCATTTCTTGGGGACTGAGTGAGGTGTCCTTGATTGCCAGGCCTGGAGAGGAATTGTTGTGTCTGACCAAGATGGGAAAGCAGCAGCTCACACTGTTGATGGAGTTTAGAGTTACACACTAAAGAACTGCAGGATTACAAATATACGAAAAATAAAAAAGCTGAAGTCCTAAGGCTTCACACCCAGCTCTGCCAAGAGCAGACAGGGATCATGGCTTGGAGACTCAGCTGAAACCCCTTGGGAAAATCTTAATCAGCAGGATTGGATCTACCTGGAGCCTGGTCTGCCCTGGGGGCACAGCTCCTGCAAAGGGCTGGGAGGAGCAGCAGTGAGCCCACAGCTCCAGAGCTGCCCCAGGATGGGAGGCACACACTGAACATTCCCTCAGAGCTCCTCTGGCCCTGCTGTGGAAGGAGGATGTGCTGCAGTGTTCTCCTGCTCTGTCTGTGCCCAGGCTATGTCCAGAAAATGAGAGCACCGAGGGTAAGAAAGATATCTAATGAGGAGGTACTGAAAGTATTTTCAATTGACTTTTTCCTCTGCCAAAAGGAAATGTAAACACTCAGATTTCTCAGTTTTCATGTGCCACGCATGAAAGTGATTGGGATAATTTACACTCACACTTATTTTGATAGGCAGGGAATAGATAAGTGGTGAATTAAACTTTTTCTCTCCACCATCTGTATCCAAAAGCAGGAGCATTAGGAGCATGGCAAGTGATGCTGGTTTGGGATGAAATTATATTTCAATGGAAAGGTAAATGTATGGAAAATACCTGAAAGCTGACCATAAGTTTGTGGGCTTATTAGGGTTGCAATGAACATAAACTATTGAATTCCATTGAATTATTTATGGACTTTCAGGACATAAGATTTCTGTCATTCTGTTGACTGTGTTATAATTAGAATAACTCTGGCATCAACATCAAGTTGCACACAAACCAAAAATAAATAGGATCAATCATAAGATCATAGTATTGAGTGAAAGAGCTAAAGTATGACGAGTTCCTAATATACGAAAAAAAACCGACAAAATTCATCTGCTCTGTTAAGACAGAATGTTGAAGGTGTTGGAATTTTTCACTGACACAATGGTACAGATTTCATAACATATTTAAATATTTTATGCTTCTTCCTTGTAAATCTAACATGGAATCATCAGTGACTATTCTGGTCAAATTTCCACATTTGTCAGAGCCTGAGCTGTTAACTGACTGAAAGCAGTCTGAAGTCTCAGGTGCACCTGCACCTGTGATCTGGTTTAATTTCTTGGAGTTTGCTCTGCAGCCAGGGGCAGAAATAAGCCCCAGCACCTCAAGTAAAACTATTCTGCCATCTTTTTTTTTTTTTTTTAATGAAGTTTTTAAGTTTAGAAACTAATCTCATAGAAAGTTTTTCTGATGCAAACCTCTGGCCCTGAGAATTGCAATGGATTTTTCATCCCTCTTAAGCAGTCATCAGTTTTCTTACAACCAGTCTCCGTGTTTTCCAGGATTACTTAGTGTCAGCAAATTTCCATTCTTTTGATTTGCTTTCCTAAGTAGAACTTCTAGTAGAAATAAATTACTCTATAACTAATCCAGCTTGCATATTTTATCAGCATTCTTTCCATCATTTGTTTTCTTTGCATTTATTTTAATCTTGCCTGTTAGAAATAATGTAGTGATTTAAGAATCTACCCTGTGCAGCACTATTGTAATATCTGTCAGCAGCAAGATGGGACCTTTTATGCTTCATTTTACCTGAAGTTGTTCCCTTAAAAAAAGATAATTTGATTCTCATCAGAAAACCAAAGCTCAGCTCCTTTTTGCACTGTGCCATTGGTTGTTGTTGTTGTCCCATATTTAAGAAATAGGAGGCGTGGGCACCTTCAGTGGGGGGGTTTGAGGAGTATTTTTGGTTTTGGGGCCCAGTGACAGCGCTGCAGTTTGGCAGGGCCATTCTGCATGTCCTGACTTAAGGAACTCAATATTTTGTACACATAATGAACATCTGGTGACAAGGCACTCAGAGCAACAACAGCACCACCAAAAAAAAGAGAAGGGGAAAATGAGGAGGAGGAGGAAAAGCAAAAGGCAGTAAAATCTTTTGCATGCCTGCTACTTTTATGGCTCAAAATATTTTTTCCTTCAATCAGAGCATCTAGGGAAACTTTTTTTGATGTAACAATCAATTTTTAACAAGGAAAAAAGTCTGAACTCATAAATATTGTATGTATTAATTGTGAAGCTTAATGGAACACTTTGTGTTTCTGAACAACTCGTTTACATAATTAAAATCTCCTTTGATCTGTGAGTAAATGATTTAATCTTAATGCTCATTAGTCTAAATGGGTCTTCAATTGTATCAAGATGCTATGGAAAATTCTCAGACCTTTAGAAAATATTTGTCAGTTGTTAGGTAAACAGAAACCTGTCTGTGAACAGAAATCTTTTATCTCTGCAAAAGAATTTGACTCTAAAACTAATTCAGATTAAAGCCTCTTTATTTTCTTTTATCTGACATTTTGGTTTCAATAGCAGTTCAATGAAATATGGGAGAGGGTTGTTCAATTTATAGTCAGTAACTACTTCACTACAAAAAGAATTTAGTCCTTGAAAATAAAACATGAAATGAAAGAAAAAAGAATGTCAGATAGGTGCACCTCCAACTGAGGCATTAATTTTTGTAGCTTCACTGCTGTTTTCTTGTGGGTGTTGCTCAGGAGTCCCTGTGGATATGGCAAAGCTCAGGAACATCTGGGAAATGCACAACAAGGTTTTTCATCTTCTTCAGAATTCATGTAACAGCAGCAGCACCATGACAGCATTTATCTGCCAAAGGGTTCCACTTTAGGTGTCCAGGATGGGATCCTTTCTTCCAGCCTTTCCCTCTCAAATGCTGAGTGCAAAACCTCTCACCCAAACGAGGTGCTGCACATCTCCCTTGGATCTTCAGGGATCCTGAATATCCTAATTCAAACAAAGAGAGCTGAGAAATTGGGCATCTGTGTCACTATACTCATTTTTTTCCTCAAAAACTCGAAACCAAATAATTTATTTTGAAAACAGTCCTTTTTCATTATCCCATCTGTAATTTTTTTTTTTTTTTCTTTAAGCCACTTCTCATTCCCACAGGGAGCTTTTTCCTTTTTTTTTTTTGAAAAAGGTAAGAATTTTAATTAGCTCAGGTGGTGCAGTAAACACAAACATCTGTGTCCCTTTATGAAGGGCTGCTCTCAGCCCCTTCCCTCCCTCAAGAACAAATTCATGGCACAGGAAGAGCCCGGAGTCACCTTGGGGCTGGTGGGCACGGGTCCTGCCAGGCTGTGCCACACCAGCACCCCCTGGAACATTGGGAAAGGCAGAGCCAGCACTCAGCCACTGTCCCCTGGCCCCAGGGACCCTTCTGGCACTTTGGGGACATGTTGAGCCAGAAGGTTGAATCCGTATTTAATTCCTCTTGGAGCTGCTCTGTTCCATGCAGTAATCCATGGCAGATGTGTCCGTGGGGCTGTGGCACAGCTGCAAAGGCAGCTGGGATGGAGCACTCCTGTCTACACCGACAAAACAGTCAATGTTTTGAGTATTTAATGTTTTTAATTCAATATTTCAATGAAAAAAATATTGAAAATGGATATTTCACATTTCCTTAATATTACTTATCTTTAGCTTGTTTTATTTTCCTCTTGTAGGGTTTGAGCTGCTGTGTTTGTTTTATTTACTAAAAATAATTCTAAATTGTCAGGGCTTTATTTGGAATTCCCATTTTCAACATTACCTTAGTCTTAAATTAGAATTGCCTGTTCTCAAAGGTTACCTTATAGCAAGGTGAAACTTTTAATTTATGATACTAATTCACTCTTTAACAAAAAAGCAAAATTTGTCTTGGCTATAATATTCAGTTACTGAAACTGTTACTGGGCTGATTTCAGTGCTTAGTTTGGATTATTTTCTGCTGAAATTCCAGATTTACTGTATTTTAATTATAGAAAATGACATATCATTTTACCCACTTCCATCTCATTTGAATTCTCTCATATTTATCAAAAATACTTACTATAATTCAATCTAAATACAAGCAAAATACCCATTACTTCAATTTATGTAAATAATTAAGGCTTGGCTTTAATGACTGAAGTTGCTGGGCATTTTTTTAATCGAAACAAAGAAAAAAAAAAAAAGAAAAAAAACCTGTGGTATCAATTTCAGCTGAAGGAAACAGGTTTTTGGCTGTGCTGAGTGTTGAGAATTTACATAGCAAAGTGCAAACACCCAAGAAAACACACCTCTGTCCTCGGAGGGGCTGGTGTAATATTTGTGCAAAGAGAGAGTGAGAGGTGGCTCTGGCAGGGTTTGCCTTGGCATGGCTCTGAGGAGCTGGAACATTTCTGGAATAGCCTGAGGGGTTTGGGCTCCTGAAGAACTCGGTGTAGGAAAGAGCACCAGGGCTCTGCACTGATGCTCTGCAGCTCTCAGAGCCCAATGCATATTTTAGCTATTACTCGCTTTTAAATTTGAAACAGACAAAGAATTTTAATGTGGAAAATCAACGTGAAACAGGTTCTTTTTTTTTTTTTTTTTTTTTTTTCCCCTCTTTCATGTTTTTGTAGCTTGAATAAGCATTTCCTCTCTCACTCTTTATAAGTACTGATAATAATGTGAAAAAACTGCCTGAGCATCTCTTAAATCATTGTGAGGACTGCAGGGTGGATTTCTCATTTCAGCAGCACCAATACACAAAATAACCACAAAATAGAGATGAAGTTCTCTCATCCCAAGTTACTTGCCTAGGATTTACTTGCATGGCTTTCTAACAATATAAATAAGCATCTAACTTTGGGAACAAAACTGAAGAATTTGAACTCTATTTGACTGATAAAGTTTGGGGGAAAAAATCAGAAAAAAGCTTTTCAGCAAGAGTCTCATCAGTTCTTAATTTCTGTGCAAACAAGTGGTGTGCAGTGATTTTAGAATTGCTTTTGGTGGTCAGAGGGCTTTGCAAGAAGACATCTGGGATGGTGACAGGTTTTTGAGTAAGACATCAGAGTTTGGATTGCTCTCCATAACTGTGTGCTGTACAATCCCCATTTCAGATGCCAAGGTACAAAGCATCTCCCATAAAAGCAGCCCAATGTTATTGCTATAAAAATGTTACAGAATCAACACACAGACATTTACAGTCAGCCAGCTGAAACATTCTCTGCATGGACTTGGGTCATGGAGAGACAATTCTGGAGTGGTTTGTGCTGAAATCTCATGGCCAAATTGAAATATGCTCAAAACCTTAAAAAAGTGCCTAGTAAATTGCAAATTTCAATAATTTATTAGTAAATTTATTAGTATTAATAGAGTATCAGTGAGCTCTAGCAATTTTTTTTTTCAAATAATTTTATTTTTTCAGTCCCAATGACTTAAAATTTAGGGCACTTCGTAAAAATATTTGGAGTGAAGTTCCATCCAATGCACACTGCAGAGAGGAAATTCATGCACACAGATTAAAGAAAGGTGTGTTTCAAAAATATATTACAGTGTTTTCAGCTTAATTATATTGATCTGAACTGAAGCCATTTTTATATTTGTAAAGAATTTTTAGTATTTTCCCTATTTTGCTGGTTTTTACTTACCTAAATTTCTTAATCAACCTTACTACATGATGGATTATTGTCAGAATAATAACTTGCATTATTGAAAATAATATGAAATATAAGCATCCAGCTTCTGTACACCAGTGGCTGGGTTTGCTTTAAAAGAACAAAATAGAAATTTTCATTTCTGAAATATTTTATACCAAGCTATAGAGATAAAAGTAGTTTAAAAATTTATTTTTTAAAATTATTATTGTTCCATCAGCAAGTGGAGAAAATTGGCCCAACCTGCAAAAATTCTGCATTTATAAAAAAAGGAATATAAAAGAAAGGGCAAATATGATTAGGATATAAAAGAATAGGTAGAAGTTAAGAAACTGAGCTCCAAAATCAAAGAGTGCATTGTCTGTAAAATTTGGGATCAAAGACTTTCCTTGCCAAATTAGAAGGATTCTTGCAATGAACTTAACTTTCTGTGACATTGGGCATAAAGTGTTTTGCACAGGCAAAATATTTTTACAGGAGATTCTGACAAACACAATTTTTGTGCTATTTTATAAGCAGTCCTGTGAATACTTGTTCTTTGGAGATCTAAGGCCAGGGGTTTTCCCTGAAGAGCAGGAAAACAAAATGGCCCTTTATGTAAGAACACTGGTTCATTCAGGGAGAAATTAAATATCACAGGGAAGAGTGTCAGAGAGCTGGCTGGTGGGCACAGCAAAACTGGGAAAAGCAGCAGTGAAATATCTTTTATCTGCCTCCACAATTAATGTTCCGGGAGGTAGAGTTAAAAAATAGTTTAAAAACAGTTTAAAATAGTTAAAAATAGTTTTTAAATGGTTAAAAATAGTTTTTAAAAGTTAAAAATAATTTGGTTATTGTCACTAAAATTCTCAATTTCCCTCTTTCAGAGCAGGTTTGTTGATGGTGACAATGTCCCAGTAGGAAGGGCACTTTAGAAGCTCAGGCCAGTGTCCAGGATGAGCCTGGAATGAATCTTTCCCAGCTGGCAGCAGCTTCCCCTCCTCAGGGCACAGGGGATGTGGGATGTGCCTTTCTTTGGTAACCTTGGATGGATTTTTCTTCCATGAACTCACCCGGGTCCTTCAACAGACCAAGCAGGTGAGCAGATTTTGTCATTGCATCATTCTATAAATGCAATGCCAGCCTGCTTTTCTAACCCAGCATTGGAATTTTTCATCGTGTCCCATCTTGCTATTTGCATTTAAGTCCAAACTCTGATTAATGGCATAAGAATTGTGATTGCTAAAATTGAATTTAATGTTCATTGAAAGAGCTGGAGCACAAAGAAATTGCTTTGTTTTGAGCTGCTACCAGAACATTCTAATTTTGAATTAGGGAATAACCCTTTCCAGTCATTATTTACACCTTTGTTTGGATAATTTTAATGGTTAATTTTGGACTGAAGCTATGGAGCAGATGCTCAGTGGTAGATATCAGAGTTATTTTTGAACTTGTTGCCCCTCATTCCCTCAGGTATGTTGGGGATCTAACAAGGTGCTTTAGGTGCACTTCTCTCACATGAGGTACCTGCTGTACTGGTGTGCCACCAGATCATCTGATATCCAGAGAAAACCTTAAATTGGCTCCTGAATTCATGCTAGCTCTGAAATATTGTATATTCTCTGCTTGCATCCTGCACTCTGTCCTTTCTTCAGCCCATCCATCCCTCATTTTCATTTTATCACTTTTAGAAGCTCATTTTTTTCAAGATAGAGAGGGGTATTTTATAAACAGCATCTTAAGCTTTCCAAATCCCAGTTCAGAATTAAAAACCATAATAGCATTCTGGAGTAATTTTATGGCTCCTGATAGATTACAATTAGTGATCAAACTGCGCTGGTGCACTGCATTATCAGCCAGCTTTTATCTCTGGTAAACAGCTCTGTAATTAGGATTTCATGGATCACAATAAGTCCCAGATTTTACTTACACATTTTGAGGCTGATGTTTTCTTCCCTGGGTTATAAATTTATGTGAAAGTCTGGAGTTTACAAGTAGAAAATTGAAACACAATCAAATTTCCTAAGAAAGCAGAGTCAGGTGTCAATCCCTGACTCAGGTAGGGGGTTTTGACTCCCCTTTTGTGGCGATTCCAGAAGGAGCCTCATGATCCATTTGCTCATTAAAAACTAATCTTAGAAGTTGTTGGAAGTGCAGACCTGAATTTTCAAAGCTGACCCAATATATACATAAAGGTTTTCTTTTATTATTCCATGAGCTGCATTTTAGTCCAGAGACTGTGGGGCATTTTATTGTTATATTATGGAAACAAAAATTTCTTTTTATATATTTTTTTTCATATTAGTATAATTACTGAAGCTCTTTAAACACCCAAGTATTAGAATTTCAAAGTCTCTTGTCTTTTGCAAAACACCAAGGACACCAAGAAAACTTTGAATATAACATTTCTCCTGAAATGGAACTATGTATTTTTCTAAAGCACAGCACACTATTAAATGAACTTGCAATATTTTTGGGGATATTATGACAAAGTATGGACTATTCTAGATAAATTACTGACATACCAACAACTGAGACACTGAAATTCAGATTGCTTTTGAATATACAACTATTTTTAACCCATAAAGGCAGGGATTATGAAGGACAAATAGCCTTGCTTGACACTGTATCATCATAGGTTGCTCCTATTAGCTCTTCTAATAATTCATTGTTTTTCAAACGACACCTCAGACATTCACACCAATCACTCAGCTTGGCCAGCAAGGCTCATTTCTCGTGTATGCATGAAAAAAACAGAAATTAAATTAGAAAGCTGTGCTAGCTAGGAAATGTTTTTACTCACATGAGAATCTTGTAAAAGCAGCTCTCTGGTAAAAGAGAGAAGCAGCAAATCACAAAACAGATAATGAGTGATAATTTGCCATAAATGAATGGCAGGCTTCAGGAACATACTTAAAGAGAATTAGAGGTTTGCAGGATTTTTACCAAAATTAAATTACCTGAACACTCTTAGCTAGCCATGGATGTTGGTTAAAAGGTGAAAATCAAGTGAATAATGATCAAGAGGGATGATATTATTAGTAGTAGTAGCAGTAGCATTACTATGTATTATATCATTATATATAATTATAATTAAATATTAAATAACTACTTAAATATATGTAATACATAAATTATTGTATATTATCATTAAATGATAATATTTGTTTTATTAATAATAATATTGTCATCTCCTTGGGAGGTACAGGGATGAGTGATGCAGGTGACACTGACATTTCCTTCCTCAAGAAAATTAACCTCATATTTACACCAGAATGTGGATGAGACTTTACAGAAATTTCACTCTGCTCCAAGGATTCCTGCCTGTCCAAACTAAACTCTGTCAGCCACATTTTGCCTCTTTTGGCTCCTCTTAATGATTAAATAAGACTTCATTATAATGGCTAATCTTTAAATTAATTCAATTCAATACTTACCATTTTACTTAAATCAGAGAAAGGAGCAAAGGGGAAGAACATCAATATTTTAGCAGGCATAGAGCACAGAAATTTCATAAATAAATGACCCATTGATACATAACAAATCCCTACAGACCATATCCTGTTGTATAGCCTTACGATTTAAATAATTGACTAAAAGAGCATTCCTAAAATAAAACAAGCTTGCTTAGAGGAGTTAGAAGCAGAGATGGAATAATTTTAAAAAATTGACCAGAAGATATTTAATTTAAAAGAAAACTTCTCACCTGTCAGGTTTCACAGACATACTGAATTGCAGTCTAAAGTTGGTACAAATTCATATAGTACAATACAAATTTCTTGTAACTATGAAGTATTTTAGTGTTAGGCTCAGTGTAGGAGAAAATTTATATAATACATTTTTAGTTATATAAAGAACTTCTTTAAAGCTGACAAATTTGTCTCATCTAAAGCAAAAATATTTTGTCACTTGGAGATCTACTGATTCTGCTTAGGAAAATCTTTTTTTAACAGGAAACCAGGTAGGCTACAATTTTCTTTTTAATTCTTATTAGCCAGTGGTATTCACTTCTTTTGTAGTTGTGAAATGTTTGGAAGAAACTCATTACTATTTACCTGGATTCACAGGAGCCTTTACATGATAAAAAATGAAACATCTTTCAAAACAGAAACTTTGCAGTTTCACTTATGACAAAAGTATCAGTAGGAAATCTGAATTTTTGATAAAAAGCAAGTTTTATATATTTTTTTGTTTCATGGGGTATTCTCTGTATCAGGATATAATTGTTTCTTTTTAATGTTTTATCGCTAGAAGAAAAACAAGAGCCACCTGCACAAAACAAGAAAATCTACCGTTCCCTATTCATCCTTAACCAATAGACCTGGGAAATTTTGGCAGGGAGCTTGAACAGCCCCCAGCTTATCCCTGTGGGCAAACAGGGCTGGCTGCTGGCTCGGGAGGGAAGAGCTGGGCAGTTTGTCCCTGGGAAATCTGTTTGGAAAGCAAAGTACATTGGAACCACCGCGAATTTTCCTGCACTCCACAATTCGAGGCTCTTTGGATTATCAAAGGTAATAATGCACTGGACAGGGAATAAATAACACACTGGACAGGGAATAAATTATACACTGGGCATTCAGCTACAGAGAATAATAATTTGGACATTTTAGCACTCCAAATACTGAGGAGATTCGTGTAAATTCTCTACAGGGAATAATACACTGCGAATAATACACTACGAATAATACACTGGACATTTTAGCACTCCAAATATTGATGAGATTAATGTGAATTCTCACTGCTCTATAGCAAAGAGTCTCACTGCTCCTAGTAAAGAGTCTGTTAGAAAGGAGGAATAATTTGATTTTTTAGTTTGTGTAAAGAGAGTTCAGTTCCTGGAGGAACAGCTTTAAAGTCTTAGGTTGGAAAAGATCTCCAAGAGCATCGAGTCCAGAGTTTGATCTTGTGTGGATTTGGATTTTGCACTGATCTCTGAACTAAGCTGAGTCCATCCCACTTCAGGCTGATCCTGGTGTGCTCATCCCACCTCTATCTGTGGGTCCAGGTTTGTTCTTCACCAGAAAAATCCTAAGAACAAACCTCAACCCAGGAGAAGGATGGTCCACAGAGTGGGGACCATCTATCTCTGTGTTTATTAAATCTTTCCATCCATGTTATTGCCCCAGCAGAAGGCACAGCCTCTTTTCAGTTCTGTGAGGTCACATGAAAAAGAAAACCCAGCTTCACAGGTGCATGCTATTAGACACACAAAGCACTTGTTAACAGAAAATATGAGATGGCTCACATTTATCAAAATTATCCCTGACGTTTCCTTTTGCTCAGCTGAAAACAACATTTTAAGCTCCCAGAGCAACATGTAATGTGTGAGGGAGGAAAAAAAACCTAAACCACAACCAGAGTTGTTTTTTCTAAAGGACACCCAAAGGAATATGTGGTGAATAAGTTGTGGGAAAGACCAGAGTTGTCCAAAGTGCCATGTTTCAGAAGTGTTTATTATATTTAAGTGGATTTTAAATTTTTAGTGTATATTTCTGATATACTGACAGCTAGGGACTCTCATACCTCTGAAAACATAAAAATCATAATCCTGATGTTCTGTTATTGACAAAATAGCCATTGTGCCACGGACAAGGCAAACACAAATGTGGCCTTTATTCTCCCATCTGTGGTTTCAGGCAAAAGGGGCTGTTTTAGGGATGAACAATCCAACCCTGGTCAATTAGAGGTCCCTGACTAAAACTGCAGATAGAAGGGTGCTTTAGCTACAGTTTCAGGGATTGTTTTGTCTGTTAATTATTTACTTGAAAACTCTGCCTAAAAGACACTTTTCTCCTCCCTGGAGACTGCTATTGTGATGCTAATAAGTATCTGTACTTTGTTTGTGTGTTAATTGAACGCTGTCACTACAAAATTTAACTTGGATAGCTCATTCTCAAGATGATGTGTATCAATAAATAAAATATGGGACCTAAAACAAAAGCAGTTTTGCTTGCAGAGAAAGAGAGAAGACGAGCTTTAAAAAGAAGTCATTTAGTAATTGCATGATGCATTAAGACTAATAAATCTGCTTAATTGTCACATTTGCCTTAAATTAATAATTTATATCAACATTTGGTGTGGGCAGATATGATGAATATTTTTATGTTGCGATAATCCTGGAAAGCGGCACTTTGAACACTTTAAAAACCAATTAATTGCAAGTCCTGTCTGGTTTTACACATTTGTGGTAGTAACTGAATGAAGAAAGGTGAGAAAATTTTACAGAAATTGGTGGGAAGGACAGAGTTTAAAGCTATTAAAGCCTCCCAGAGCACTGATGCTGCTGATCAGGTGAGTTAATGGTGCCAGGCTGTGCCTGAAGCTGGGGCAGCTCCTCAGCACCAGCTCCTCACCTGGAGAACTTCACCAACAATGGGTTTTGCTGTTTTCGGTGAGCTGGAGGGGACAGAAAATGGAGCAAAGCTGCTCCATCTGACCCCAGGGTGAGATTTGGGACTGTCTGCATCCTCTGCTGTCCCTCTGTCACCCCTGGACCTCCCTGCTCCCACCTCCTGCTCTAACCACAAATGCTGCAGAGACTCACTTATATTTTCTTAATTCATTTTTTAAAATATGTTTACACATCATTTACCACAAAGTAAGTGCAATGCTTCAGAAATAGTAATTTGTTTATCACAGGTTTAGTGGGGAAACCTGTTTGCAGTGATTTGTGGGTTGCTGTGTCCCTTGGTGCTGGCCTAGGGAAGCTCATGGCTCCTCTGCTAATGGCCTGACTCTTCTCCTGCTGTTCCCATCCTCCTCCACCTCACTTTACATCCTAATGCTGTACATCTGTTACTGGACAGATTGCACAAGATGAACATAAGGCACTCTTTTCCAGGGTCAGCTAAATTGCCAAGCTAGGTCCACTTAGGCTATTGAAATGTATGTTCAAAATTCCAGAAATTCTACTAATGACAGATATCTCTGTCATATTCTGCTGCATAATAATTACACTTATCCAGGCCGGTGTGAGGTCAGAATAAAAACATCGTTTCAGTATCAGGGATATATTGGTGTAAGGAATAAGCGTAATAATGTGGGGTTTCTTGTGATTTCAAAAATGGTGATTTTTAAATTTTCATATTCAGACTTACTTTGTTTAGAGACGTTGGGAAGTTTGGAATGAGTTGTTTTGGAGTTTACAGGTCTTGAAGTGTTGCTTTTAAATGCTCTGGCCGTGTTTGAGGAGCCAGCAGATGTTAACAATTAGGAAAAGACAAAAAAGGAACTGGGCTACCTCTTGGCCCCACTGTTCTTTGTGTGTACATGTGTTTCCTGAGATTTTTCTTTTTTTTAGCTGTGGGATTAGTGCAGAGTAACAAGGCACTGATTTGTCTTGGTTCTGCACTGTGGAGTCGGACAAGGAACTGTCGCAACACATGGCTTTCAAATGAGTTGATTGTAGACATATTGTCTGTCAGTCAAAACTACAATATTGTAATTAGAGCAGGCCCTGTGTCTCCATACGTGCTTCAGATGGCAATGAAATAATCTCAGGAGTGAGCTGTGGGGATGCTGCAGCGTGGATCAAAGCTTATTCCCTTCTCTACTGCAAATTTTAACTAATTCACAGTTGGAATTACTGAAAAAATCACATTTTATCCCGTCATTCTTGTAGAATATTTGTATTTCTGAAAGCTGAAGTGTAATATTACACAGGTGTAATATTTCTCAGGAACAATATATCAAATTAATGTATTGGAAAATCTTGGGAAACTCAAGGAAGTTCTCTCTATTTGTCCTGATTCCTGTGACTGACTCAGTTGGTCACTCTGCTTGAAATGGGATTTGGTGGTGGTGCCGCAGAGTTGATTTTTATACTTCAGTTCATTTACTGGAAGTCCATAGGATAAAGCTTACACAGTTCTACTCCAAACACGGAGAGGAGGGATATTCAGAATTGTTGATGGAGTACAATAAATATGTAAGAAAAAGGTATTGTTTGGATGCTGCAGAAAAAGTGCAAATGTGGGGAAGAGAGGAAATTCTGCTGCCATAAAACAAAGCTCCCTTGTTACAGACATTGCCTGTTTTATTCACTGATGTGCCACAAAAAGCAGATTTACTTCCAGGTTCGGCCTGACTCTGGGTCCTGTGACAAGGGAGATGGAAGGAAGATATTTCATTTAAATAAGGTCATCTTGTTTAAATAATTGGTAATAGATAAATAGGAATAATAGAAATTAGGACCAAAACAGCAGCATGGCTCTGGTACAGCTGATGCTGGTGATGTCCTTGCTGGTCTGCATAAAACTTACAGAAAAATGAATGTTTTCTGGGTATTGTATTCACTTGGAGGGGAGCCAAGGAGCTCCAGAAAAGACACACAAAATAAAAGTAAACCCTTGAGAAGGGAAAAAATAATTTAAAAGAAAAGGGGGGGCACAGAAGGAGAATTGGGTTAGTCCCAGAGTTACTCCCAGTTCACTACCTGGGATATTGTAAATTCTTTGGTTCTGTGAGGAGCCCAGATTCATGTCATGGCCACAGTCGGTGGCACTGCTGATGAGTCAGACTTCTGATTTTGTGATTTACAGGAAAGTCATTTGAAAAGTAGTGCCATATGGGATGATGCTTGATTTGTAATTCTAGAAGTTAACAATTCAGTCTCCTGCAAATCCTGAGTCTGTCAGGGATTTCTCAAGTGATGTGCAGCATAGAAAATGTCCACTTTTATTTTTCTATTCTGACTTATTTTATACCAATCAGCCCTGGCTTTACTGGCAGAGGACATTAAAGAGCAGGGTGGGACAAAGGAGGGAAAAGTTGGTTCATTTTGGGCCAGTACAGCCATTCCCAGAGCTCTTCCCCAACACTACTCCATCCACTCCACACCAAAGCAATATTAATACATTTTTTTAAATCCCTGTGTAATTTTTTTTTCATTACTTCCATATTCTACATCTCTACATTCATCTACTTAAGGAGTTCAATCTGAATTTAATGCCTCTGTAATAAAATCCCTTTTTCTCTGTGGTAAGGCATGGCTAGGGCAAGGTCTCCATTAAACACAGCAAGGAAAAGGAAATTTTGTTTTCTCCATAAATAAATACATTATTTTCAAAAAGGTTTTTAGGAGTCAATACTGTAAATTTTTCTGATTTTTTTTAAAAAGAAAGCACTTGAAAATTTCTTGTATTATTTTAATGCACTTACTATAGTTAAAATTTTAGGTTTTTCTTGGCCTGATAATTGACTTGGAAACCCAGCTTCTTGTAACTGTCTTTTTCTTGGTGGGAAAGGATGCTCGGGCATTTTTAGACATTAATTTTGTATGAATAGGGGCTCTTTAGCCCTGCACTTACAAAATACATGTCATCTCTGGTACTCTAAAAGTATGTTTGATATCAGAAAATAAAACTGTGACTATGCCAGCATGTGATGGCAGCAAAGCAGGGGGTGCATGGTGATGAGGAAATCTCCATCCCAGCCAAGCCTCAGCTCCCATGTTTGTTTTGTACAGATCTCTGTCTGCATGCTTGCTTCAGCTACCTAAAAATGGGATTTTGCAGTGGAGAATGAAGCCTGTCTCCCCAGCCTGGCTCAGGGTGTCCACATGCACAGCAAGAAGCAGCTGCTGGCCAATTTCCATTGCCCTCCCATCCCTGTGGGAATTGACTCTTGAGGAGATAAGGATGGGCTTGGCTGTTATCACCTGTGCTGGTTGCTCCAGCCTGGTGCAGGGCTGGGTTTCAGGGCCTGTTCCAGCTGCTCCTTTGCTGTTTGCCAGGACTGACCCCTGGAAATGCCCCAGGAACTCACTGGGAGGAGGTCAGGGATGGGGCAGAGGCTGCCCTGACCCCACAGCAGCCCCAGCTCTTGCCAGGGCTTTCCCCAACCCTTTTCAGGAGACTTTGTAATTCTCTTTCTCTCCCTGATATACCTTAGAAGGTCACCCAATAACTCTGGGATTTTTTCTTTTTTCTTCCATATTTTTTTTCAATTTGATCATCATTGATTTGTTGTCTTGTTTCTCATGGAGAAATTACCTCTGGCAATGCCAGGGCAGTGCAGGAAATCTCTCATTCCCACCCTGGTGGTACAACCCCAGTGCCACCTTGGGACAGCATTGGTTGGTTGATTAATAATGCTGAGGGTAGAAATTGTGGGGGGGAATCCTTGCCAATGCTTTAAATGAAATCATATTTCCAACATTAATTATTTCAGTAAAATATTTGTGCTTTTCTCTCCTAAATTCATAGTTGGCTTAAGAGCTTCTGGCTTAGCTGACATCACTTCTTTCATTGCATCTTATCCATTAATTCTTGTTCTTGCTGGAAATGCAGAACAGTCTCAATCTCAGCACAGAAATCTTGCTTCAATTTCAAAGTGGACAAGAATTTAACTGTTTTTTAAAGTGTCTTTTTCCCTGCACAACTGTTTTTTTCCAGTTCTCTGCAATTGGGCTCCATGTGATGGTTTTAGACATAACAGCTTCAGTTCGAGTTGCCTCCCTTCAAAGATTTGAAAATGTGCACAGATCCTGATCAACATAAATTAGCATGGCTCTGCCTTCTGTTATCAGTTATTCCAACTATATGAAACAATCTGTTTCTGTTTCAATATAAAATAAGATGGTGTGCACGTTTACAATACATAGCACTTGCAGACATAAGTGGGAATACCTGTTGAAGGGCCCTGTGAGTAAAGACAGCCTGTTAAGGATCTTTTTTATGCATGAGAGGAACATCCCTGCGCTCCCTGTGCTTGCAGGAACGTGTGGGACTGGTTTGGAATGCAGAACAACATTTCTGCACTGTGGCATTGCCTTCTCCTCATTTATTTATATATTTTTGCTGGAGGGTAAAAGGGTGAGGTTGGTGATACCGCATCATTAGAATCCATGGGAATTCTGACAATAATTCAAGGGATTCAGGACAAAGCTCACACTGGAAAAAACACCAGTGGGAAGGCAGGAGCCAAGAAGTGTCTGCATGGCTTCCCTGCTATTGTCTGTCCCTTTTCCTTACAGAAGCCTTGGGAAAGGAGGTTGCTGCCAATATTATTAATCTTTATCTTGTGCTGCCACTTGGCTATCAGGATGTCTCTGACATTTGATGGGGTCTGGAACAAACTCTTTTTTTTTTTGTAATAGAATTTTTATGTCTCTGACTAGCCAAGGAAAGGAAGAATGAATTTTGTGAGCACGGAGTAAATATAAACCAGCGCTTTTATTCTTTTCCAAACATTATTTTGCCTTTATTTTTGCTTTATAGCTAAAGGATGTCAGCAGCTCAGAGCACACTTTTCCATCAATGTTCTTCACTCCAATGTCTGAAATCTCTGGTTCTGTCTGTGCCACACTTTTGCTGCTCCATGGGGTGAAATGTCACTGCCCACCAACTGAACACATGAAATACAAGAGAAATTGCACTTTCCTGAGATATCCTGCATCATCTGCTTTCACCTCATAAGAAACAACACATCTCCCTTCATTAACAGATTGTTTTAAAACAAAATATGAACTATTCATGAAGATTAATACTAATATAGAGAATATATCTATTAATAAACTCAGCAGTCTTTGTTACAAGGTTTTCTACCTGAACTTTGTTGGTAAATGAGTGCACAGAAGGATCTTGGAGTTTTAATTTTTTCCTACTCCATTTATTTTTATACCAGGCCCCAGTGGAGGCACCTGGAATATTACAGTTAAAGGCAGCCACAAAAATTTGATTATGTTTAACAAATCATTGCTATGCAGTAACAAGGTAAATTGGGTCCATAGAAATAATTTTCCTAGCATTTAGGAAATCTGTTGATAGAGCAAAACACAAAAGAATAATCTGCAAGGTCTGTAATTTTGATGTTTTATAGCAGCTGAGGTATGTGAATAGATGAATTATCTACTGAGACATCAAAGGGAGGTATTTGTGAGTGGGCAGTGGCTTGGGAAAGAGGGAAGTGGTTAGTGGAGTGCCACAGGAGATCAGTATTAGGACCAATTTTGTTCATTTTATAGGCCAATGGTCTGGAAAAAAGCAAAGACCATGCAGCCAGGGCATAGCACACACCTAGGCTCCTGTGTTGGGAGGCAGGCCATGAAAAACAAGAGCAAAATTCAGAAAGATTTATCCAAGATTCAGACAGATAAGGAGCCATCATTTTAGTTGAGGGGATGTAAATTGTGTGGACAGACTAAGGAAAAGAAGGGAAATAAGGTATGGAAAGACTGCAGGAGGATGTTGCTTCACTGGGAAGTGTGGGTTAAGGGAAATATTTGAAATCATTTTAGTGATTTTGAATGTGCATGGTTTTGTTTATTTCTCTTTTCAGTGAGGAAGACTGTTGGTTTAAACTCCATATATTTAAAAGCTTCTGTGAAAATTAGATTGAATTGTTTTCCTAAAATCCAGTATTTTCAACTTTCAAGCTGATTAGTAGAATGAAGATCCTGGGTGGTTCTCACCTGCTGTCTCACACAAACCCTGGGACCATGGAAATAAAATCATGTGATAGAAAAGGTCAGAAGGAAGGAATGGCTCTAAAGGGAAAGCCTGGTGGAAAATACTGGAATATGGATAATTTTAGTGGAGATTTCATTGACTAAAAACTGAAAATAATCCCATTTTTTTACTCATTTCCAAATTCCCCTGTTCTGTTTAGCAAAGGGATTAAGGAGGTTCCAGAACCCAAGGCTTGTTTACTTTTACTTGAACATTAGCAGAAATGGCAATTGCCAAAGAGCACAAATGTCTCTGCAGCAATTGTTCCAATTAAACAACACAGCCATCATTAGAGAATCATTAAACTTTGAGCTTACAACATTTCTTGATTGAAATAACATCTTCTACAAGCTACCACTGCAACATTTTGGTTTAAGCTATGCAAGAGTTTATTATAACTGAAATTTAATTTAAAAAATAAGCTCTAAGCCAAGTACCCTAATAAGAATCTATCATGCTACTTAAGGAGATAAAATAAAACTAAACACTGCCTGAAATAACGATAATTCCTACTGAAGCCTCTTCCTGAAAATTGAGTAATCCCAGCAGTTATTGCATGGTTTTCCATATTTTAATGTTTTTCCCCTAAAGCTTCACTTCTAGTTTAGATTTGCCTTGGGTAGCTCATGGGCAGTGGATGATCTGCTATTATTAAGCTTTTACCACCACAGAGTTGCTTTCTCTCACTTACTCTGCCTTTAATATTTTTTCTAATGAATCTAAAATTTCCACCATTTGTTCAAAACACTTTGTTCAAAACTGCACAGGTATTATTTTTTATTCACAAGCCTGAGGTGTATATTGATGCCTGCAAAGATTGCAGCCTGATTCTCATCCTAAGGACATTCAAACACAAAAATTAATCTCGTGCTTTGGAGGCCATTGGAAATTTGACCATGAGAATTGCTGCTTATTCAGTTGTGCTAATTCCTTCTTCAATCAGTATCAAAACTCAATGCCTAAATTATTAGTGTAATTAATGTTTTAGGGAATGAGAAAATGATTAGCTCAGAGCTGCTTTGTGCTGCGTGTCTCTCGCAGTGAATGAGCAGGGTGCTCAGCACGGGCTGTGAGCAGATTCAGCTGCCACGAGCTGGGAGCTCCAGAGCCAACGCTCAGAGCTGCCCAATTTCCCTGCCCAGTGCTATTGAATATTGCCTGGTGATGAAGTGCCTCTCCCTGAGAGTTCCAATGGCAGGACGAGTCATTTCATCTTTGTCCAAATAATGGTGTGTTTTGTTTTAGGTGATATCTGGCTTCTGAGGCCAATAAATGCCTTTTCTGGCGGATGGATGTTTTATGTGAGGCTGTGTATTCCCTTTGAGTTATGTGGTATTATCAAAGAAAAACAGAAAAGTGTATATTTTCCAAAGGTTTGTAATTGTTTTCATCTTTTTTTATATTTCTGCTTCACCTTTTGAGCACTATAAACTGTGATGCTCTTCTTTCAGCAAAGGTTGACGGGATCTGTTTCATTTTTAAAGTGGTTTATTTCTTATTTCCTATCGGAGCAGGGAATCAAATGGGGCTGTTATGGAATGTTTTTCCTGGTGGCATTCATTGCCTTTGAGCTCCCCATGAGATGAGTGGGCTTGAGGAGTGGAGGATCCTAAAACACAGGTCCTGGTCCTGTGTGCCTGCAGGCAGAGAACCCTGATTACCCTGATTATGTGTGGGTTCATTGGGGATCTCCTGGAGGAGGAACATTAAACCACGGAGTGTCTCTGGTGGAAACTCGTTGTGCCCTAAAAATACAGTTTTGCACAGGTCTTACCTGACTTGATCAATATCTGGCATCTTTAATATCTGCCTTTTCAAAGACATTTACTCCAAGTTCACTGCTGTGCCTTTAGGAGTAGGAAACAACCTTCTGCACATTTCTGGCCAGTGTAGGTGCCCACTGAAATTCCAAGCACTTGTGCCAGCTTGGAGAACAAGGAATCCATGGCCAGTTGGAGAAGGTGACCTTGGTTTTCTTCTTGACATGTTCCTCTTCTTTTTCCATATTATTATTATTATTATTATTATTGTTGTTGTTGTTGTTATTTTAATAGTAATAATTTAAATTTTATTTCCCATTTAAGATGGGGAATAAAAAACTGTATACCTGGAGGTGCAGGTTCTCTTAAGAGTGTGACAGTGTGGGACAGCCACTAAAATTCTTTGTGGGAGAAATGTTCTCAGCTTTAAAGAAACTGAGTATGTATCTTCATAATGAACTGTCCAAAAAAGTGTACGGAAGTGGCAGGATTTCACTGCAAATTCTTTAAGTTTTCTATGTTTGCCTTTGTTATTTGAGTCATCTGAGGTGTTACACATGTGAGTAACAGCACCAATATAGTCCGACCCACTTGTTCCAATCATTCTTGTGCTTGCCAATTTTCCTAGGTCAGGTTTGGCTCAGTTTAATGTGTACAATGTGTTTTGGTTTCATTTGCTGTAATCTATAACTTGCAGATGAATATTTTAATTTGTCCTTGGGAAATAAAGCAGGAGAGTGGATGCTGAGACATAAAACCTGTGGAATAAAGCCCTGCAGAACCAGGGTGCTCACTCGTGTTATCTGGCAAGGGGCTCGTGCTGTCTGTCAGTGGGCATGAAAAACAAGAGCAAAAGGAGATAGATGTTGGGTAAAACAGAGGAGTTGGTGATTTACAGGAAAATCCCAACAATCCTCGTGGCCTGCTTCCAAATCCACTGTGAGATATCTGCAACTTTGGCTTTTTGCTATTCACAGCCCCCAGATAAAAAGTGAAATGAGATTTCAAGGCGTGGAAACTGAGTTTGGTTTAAAATCAATTAGCAGCTGTTCTCTCTGTTGGGTTTTCTATTTCCTTTTTCCCTGTTCTAAATCCCAATTTGTGTACTCTGAGGGCAGCAGTGCTCAGAGCACTGTTTTAGACATCTCTATTAGCTGGGAAATGCTATTGATTGTGTTTTTCTCTAAAACATCCTGCACTCTGTGCTCAGGTTTCTCACTGGCAATGAGCTCTACTTGCTCTGCAGTGTTGCAGCACCAGATCTTGGTCAAACACTTGTTTTGGAACGTCACAAGAACAGTGGAAAATTAAATGTTTATTACAGAGTGAGGCAATCCCATTGTTCATATTGTAGTGGGATGAGTCAATGTGATCTGATTCTGATGAAGACTTATGGAGTCTAAAAATAACTCCTCCCCAGAGCAGAAAAATATGTGAAAATATACAGTCTATCCCTTAAATCCTGAGCATTAAGTTAAATTAATAGAAGAACTTGTAGAGTGCATGATTGAATCCATGAGGGATGTAGTGTGATAGTGTATATTTGCCTAAAAGCTCGCTCTGACAGCAAAAACAATGTACCACAGTATGTTTCTTTCTTATCTAATGGAAAGAATAACACACAGAGGCTCAGTTCTTGTAATGAAAACCCCCACATTAATTTTATTTTTTGATGTGTCATTGTAATTCAAGAGATGTTTTTAATCTCAGGATTGCTAGGGCACAATAAACCATTTAAAAAGTATTTGGCAAAGATCCCTGTGCTTAGCAACAGCTCCTTTCATTTAAAACTGTTTTTTGAACCAAGCTATTCAAAGCTTTGTTCCACTTATTAAAATAAAGTATCTTACTTCAAACAAGTGTTTCAGAGAACATAATCAAGAGGAGAGCATTCAAATACAATGCACAGAAAACATAAAAGGTAGCAGCATGAAAAACTCCAGGACTTTGTGTGTTTCCTTGTTTTTCATTAAGAAAAAAATGTATAAAAATATACTCACTACCTAATTTCTCTTTGTTTCTTTATGGGATAGTTAATATTACATTTCTTACCATGTTATGAAATTCATTGCTAGATTTAAAGCAAAATTTAAAGGCTGTTCAGTATTTTAGTGAATGAAATATTGCATTAGTGGTGTGTTTTCCAGTCACCTAGGTGACATAAGACAGCAAGAGAGGAGCTAAATATAGAATAAAATCTATTTTTGCTGTTGGCTTTGTGCTCTGCTGTGAACCACAGTGTCAATTCATGGCACAGTGTCACCGTGGAAGATTTTTCCAGTAAGGTGAAGACAGGCTGAGCTTCATTATGTAACTTCACATTAAGAATTTATTTCAGATTTTCATTAATGTCATTTTGGTTCAGCTCAGCCTAAAGTTTGTTTGCTTTGGATGGCAGAGGCATTGCCAAGGCAGTGATGGCTCCAGGAGCTGCCCAAATGCAGTTTTCCTCCACAGGTGAAGGGATCCTGCTCATTCCTTTGTTTTTCCTTCTTCACCTGCACACTTTAGAAAGCAGGAATGGATTCATCATGCCAGGATCCTTCTCTGAGGATATTCCACAGTACATTTTGTGGGATGCCAGATGCTTTTCCTGGTCCTGAGTGCTCAGTTCTCTCTGAAGTTTAGAGAGGTTGAGGTGAGGATGAACGAGGACTGGGCATAAAGAATAATCTTGTCCTGCAGATTTTTGCTGGTTTTAAATTTTGTTTTGTTTAGAAATGAGAATCC
The DNA here is from genome assembly GCF_035770615.1 of Melospiza melodia melodia. Lineage (NCBI taxonomy): Eukaryota > Metazoa > Chordata > Aves > Passeriformes > Passerellidae > Melospiza > Melospiza melodia. Next base: position 16,989,266 of record NC_086209.1, on the reverse strand, counting down.
CAGACTTGAAAAGTTCCCCACCAACAGAAAGGCCTGGATCTGTGGTTCTGGCTCCAGCTCTGACCTCACTCCTCAGGCTGTGGTTGTAGGGTTACAAACACAGCCAACAAAGCTCCTACCCCTCCATGGGTTCATGGGAAACTATCCTGACCATTGTGGATATAACTGATGAAATTGTCATAATCCACAAGAATTTTGGGGTTAAAGCCTGAAAAGGAGTTTTGAACAATGGTAACTCTGCATAGATCATGCTGTATAACTTTTTCAAAATGGCAGTGACTGTAAAATCAATGCAATTTTTGATCTCACGTTGTGTGGGCAGAAAAATGGTTATTTCCAAGATGTTAAAAAGCTAATCTATTCTGTTAAGTTTTTGTATCTTGCATAGATATAGCTGATTTCTTTTTTTTTTTTCTTTTAATTTTACAAACCAAGTTGGGAGCCTTGACATTTATTGGGCCCCCATATTTTTCATTTATATTCTCTCTAGTCTTCACCATCTGTTATGACAGTAAATAAGTTTCAAATAAGCCATATCTTCCTCAGCATGAGTTGCTTTTTCTGCAAAAAAAAAATTAAAGTTGCAGTTGGATGTGATATTTGAAGTCACAGCTTGTCTTCAAATATTTAGTAGCATATTCCTGTGCCAAGGGATATCAATCTGCCATTTGCCTTGCTTACAGTATAATAAAGATTATCCAAGCCCTTCTTTCATAGATATGTCAAGGCTTTTAATTACTATAGCTCAGGAAGTAGCTCTTTCCATGGGCTTTTTGCATTTTGCGTTGGATTAATATGGTTCCTTCTTCTCTTTTTGCACATTAAATTCCAAAAGGAGGATGTAGGGTCTGATTTTGGTGGATGTGATCTTCCCTTGCAAATAAATTCTTTGGCTACACCAACAGCACTTTGGTTGTGGTGAAAGTCAGTGCTTGATGGATATTTCATGTTGGTACAAAAACTCAGGAAATTCTGCACAGAATTTGTTGGGTTTTAGTTCTGGTATAGGCAAGCTGAAGGTAAATTTAAGGGAAATTCTTTTTGTGTCTTTCCTTTATGCCATACAAGAACACTCCAGTGAGAAGGGATGTGACTTGGAAGTCACCTTTGTACCAACGTGCCACTCTGCTTTCCAAATTTATCTCTTCCCTTGATTATGAATATTCTATCACAAATATTGTGTCATATGGAGATGTTTTCCTCATCCTTGGAGGACAGTGGTGCAAAACCATGGGTTGGTTTCACTGTTGTCTTCTAAACTGCAACAAATCACCCTGAAACTCTCCCAAAGAAGCTCCTCTGACAAGGAGGAAATTTCAACCCATTCCACTCCAAACTGAAATCATTGCTAGAACAGCAAACATTCATGTTTCTTGTGGATTGTGTTTTTCACAGATTTCCCTGTTCCCCAGGAGTTTCCCAGATGTGTTAGAGGTTCTCCAGGATAAACCAGGAATAATCAGACATAAATTCTCCTTGTCCTTTCCAGCCATCACATGTAATTCTGTGGCTCCAACTGGCCCCATCCCAAATTATCCTTTTGCCCCATCCTTTGATATTTCTGAAGGCTGCACATATATTTAATGGATGGATTATAAAATCTGCATCTTTCATCAGCAGGAACTGGTACTTCCAGACTGGCACCAAAGAGAATATTGTGACTGAACATCAGCTCTGCAAAACAAAAGGAGGTTGGCTGCAGTTTGATTTATGTGGAGAGACTCAGGCAAATTCTGCACCAGCCACAACATTCATAATGCAAAGGTAGTTTTGAGTAAAAACCAGGTTTTACAGCATTAAAATAATGTTCCTGTTATAGTCAAACCTGATGCGCAATTAAGATTAACCCTTTTGTTTGTAAGAGGATTTCACTTTCATTTCAATGTTCATAAGCTCATTACTATAAAAGTAAAGCTTTTATTTTTATGTATGCAGTTGTTTTTCCTTTTCACCTGTAAATAGAGTAATTGCACTTTTTTATGATTTTCCAGTATTAGATTAGTTTTACAGCATGTTCTGAAATTTCATTCTCTTTCAGCATCAATCTTCGTTTTGTTTTTATTACAGAATTACACTTACAAATAACATCATTTCATAACAATAAACATAAAAATACAATGCAATATAGCAGTTACAGCTTTATAGAGTAAACATTTCATTTGGAAGAAAATTCCACTCTCACACTATTATTTCACAAAAGCAGCAAGGTCAGAAACTCTGAGGGTTAATAACAAAGCTGTTTATATCCTAAAATGAGAGGACAAATATTCAGGGGTCAATGACTACACCTGTGAGAAAACACAGAAATTTTTTTGAAGAAGGGGTCTTGGACAAAAAAACTGATTTTCAATTTGGAGTTAGTGTACAAGGTAGTGTAAATTGTATCAAAGCCAAATGATATTCCACAAAATTAAATTTCTTTCACCTGACGTTGCTCAGTGCCAGGTATTTCAGGAGAATTAAAAATTTTCCATGCTACTTTTGCAGACTAAGCACACTCTGGATAGTGCAGAAAGATGGCAAATATGAAGTCAGAAGATTAGTGCAAGGCAGGAGTTGCTTAAGCACAATATATATTTTTCTTAGACTTAGAAGAATTTTCCAAGGTGCTGATTGGAAATAGGTGTGAAAAGAAGAAATAACAGTCAGGAGATTTGGAGTAGGGAAGGATTTTGCCTTAGATGAGGATATCTCTTGATCTGATCATTTGCCCAATTCCCTCTTCTCTAAATACAGATTTGCTTATTTAAAACACTGTCCTGGACCAGCATCTTTTCCCTTTCTTTTACAGTAGTTGTAATATTAAATTAGAAGTAGTTTTGGAATTCTATCTGTGTCAAATAGAAACTTTACAATTAGAAAGATCTTCTGGACTGAGTCCAATTTTCTGATAGCTATATGTTATTTTGATTTTGTCACTTTGCAATGTAAAAATGTACTTAAATTTACACTGAAGAATTAGAGAATTCTTTTAGAATTACATTAATCTTAATTGAGGAGTTCTGTCTCATGATACAGTGCAAGTTTTTTCTCACATGGATTGGCTCCTCTGAGGTCCCTGGCACATCCTGTAAATTTTTGTCTCAAGTGATCAGCTAAAGCACTTCCATTTTCCTAAGGTAAAGTTTCATTTCTCAAAGATTCTTCTTTAGAAACCCAGGATCTGTTTGCAAGTCTCTCACATGAGAGCTTTTTCTTAGATTTACTTTAATTCTTCATCTTTAAGTGATAGTTACTAAAGAAATGCTATGCAAAATGAAACAAGGTGAATTTTCCTTGCATTGTTTTTTGCAAAGTATTGTTTGTTGTCTCTTACTTCCTTATTTCCAGTATTTGCAGGAAATGTCTTTAATTATGGACCACAGGCTCCACTTCCCTTTTCCTGTTCATTTCTAGTCCATATATGTGATTGATATTGTCAGCTTTGCAGCACTTTGTCCTTTTTCTGTCCTCCAATTCACCAATACCTGCCCTGAGACCCTGTGAGCAGTGTTCCAGCTGGCAGATGATCAGCTCCTGCTAATTTGAAAGGGTCTGTTTTAGTCGGTGCTTCCTGACCTCTTCTTTTCCATTCTAGGCTGAGATTTTACCTCTTTCTTGTTTATATTTGTGGCAGTCCATCCCTGCCTGGCCATGCAGGGAGGGTGGGTGCACAAGGCTGAAGGTTTCAGCCCGTAATTGTCATTTGTTGGTGATGCCATGAATATGGAACTGCTGAGCCAGTGTTCCCTGTGGCCTGCTCACAACACAATTCCTTTTTTTTTGCTCTAATAACTTCAGTGGTTTTTGGTACTTGCCACTGTGTCCTTTTGAGAGTAATCCCACCTTATTGCAGGACCTGCATTCTGTGCGCTTCTCTCTGTGACATCAGCAAGTATTTCACATTTGGAGTGCTCATCATTTCATCTACCTGCCCAAAATCAACAGATTTTACTCTGTTGGGTTTCTTTTTTTAAGGTTCTGACTTTCTCATCCCATTCGACTTGTCTTACATCCAAATTCTCAACAAGCTTCTTCCTCCAAACATAAAGAACATTTTTTGTAGTACTTCCTTCGGTTGCAAAAGTTGTCATTGATGCTTTCTTTATAAGAATTTGCAGGCCAATTTGTCTTTTATTTCCTTTACAAACAATAAAATCTTCCTGTCTTGGCAAACTCTTTTTTAGTGATTCTGCCGGTGTCTCACAAAAACCCCAAAAAGCCTCACCCAACCTAATTTTCTCGTTCTGGTATTCTATAATAGATAGTTATCATGATAAATGCACATGTTCTTTATCCTTGTATGTAATCTTGCTCTTTGCATTGCTGATCTTGAAGTAAATATATAAAGTGTTGTCCTATAACAGAGACAAATGATGGGAGAGAAGAGGCAGAGCCCTGGAGTGCCATCCTTCAAAGTCCATCTCGTGGAGGCCTAATTCAGCTGTAGGAGCAGAGAGGGCAACCTTGTAATATTTGCCCTTTGCAATGCTATCTTTCAGAGGTGACCTTTAAGCTAACTTGGGAGTCTGACAAGCTGGGCCCTCAGCACAAGATCCTTCTCTCTGTCAGCCCCTCACAGCTGCTATCCCCTCTGCCTTTGCTCAAAACAGTCCCTCCTGATTTGATCTCCCTGGCTTCACAACTTCTATAACTTCTCCTAAAATACAGTTAGCAGGCTGTTCCCTTCTCTTCCAGATGCTTCTCTGAGTTTATGGTTCTTTGCAGACTTTATTCCCTCTAGGTTCAGTTTCTTCTCTCCAGTAACAAAACCTTTCAGGGACATTGCAGAACTCTGGGGAGATTCACGGTCCCACAGCACTGCACACTCATTTTGGAACTTTTGCCAAAGTAAAGCATGAAGTTAATCAGGAAAGAGCTCAAACACTCTTTTGTGACCTGGCAGAAGTGAAATATCCACGTGGCAGCATACAAAACTAGGGAAAACGATATGAAATGCTGTGGATGCTTTCCAAGAACAGAGGAGTCCTCACTCCTCTGGATCACCAAATCAGCCATTGCCATCTCTAGCTGTGACCATTGTCCAGGTGTGCTTGTCAGGCTGTGACAAATGCAGGTGTGTCTAACAGCACCTTTTAGGAATTCAGGCATCCATTTCCATAACTTTTGGAGTGCTGAACCAAAGCTCTCCATTTAATAAACAAGCTACAGAAGTTAGAAGGCAGATGCAGCTGAAAATTCAGTAAAACTTTTGGTAAGAGACCAGATTTGTATTGCAAACTTCGGGAGTTATTTTTAGTTTCTTTTAAAATATTCTTTAAAAATTCTTTTTGGGGTCCACACTTCTCCTAAGGGCTACTTCACTGACAATTCCTCCTGCTGAGGAATCCTGCTGGAGCTCCCACCTTCACCCCTGGTGACACTTCCAAGGTCCCTCAGGCTGTGTTTTCTGGGACACCACACATTTCCCAACAGCTCCTGCAGCCAGGGCCCTTCTCCCACCCCATTTCCCTTCAGTGAGCAAAAGCCTTGACCTGAGATGGAATTTTGGCCTGGAATTTGGCCTGGAATTTCAGTGTTTTTCCAGTGCATTACCTGTCAGCCCTTTGTCCCTGGTTAACCAGGCAGCAAATGGAACCCCACTGCTATCTCTGCACTTCTCCATTTTCTGGAGTGAATTGTGTTCTTTGCCTTGTCAGTGGTTTGGGGTTTTTATCTGTACAATTGTTTCCTTGGTTGACTCCAACGTGTTTGTTTTTCTAAATGATAGCCAACCCCTATTTTGGTGTAGCTCCATATTACTTCATCAATCACTTGAAGGGGACGTTGACACAGTGTTAGGTTCTTTTGAGTAAAACAAGGCTGGTTTTATTATTTTGTTGTGTATTATTTTCCACTATTCCCATTGGACTGGGAAAATTGAGTTTTCATAGGCCTAATCTTCTCAGCTAATGTTATGAGCTAAAGCTAAGTAGCATTTGTTGGAAAACAAGAGGTTCATTTTGTGCTCAACTCATTCTTTTGTTTGGTAGAGATGTAACAGATACTGTGCAGGAATTCAAACCAGGGTTTTTCATTCACTGTAGGGCTCAAGTTCTGTTTAGATGGTTGCTATTTTACTGGTTGCTATTTATATTTCAAAAATTGCAAATATTATGTTTATTTTTTAAAGATAAAATTTTTGACTCAGTATCTACAGTTGAAATAATGTCATGTAATGCAAAGAACAAATTTGTAAGAGCTGTGCAGGATGATCTAAAGGGAACAGACAACAGGAAAGAGAAACAGAATTTACAGAATATCCAAACAGAAAAAAACTCAGGTTTGGCCAGAAAAAGGCCTGTGACCATCAGATATGAATTAATTTGCTAGGTGGATTAAAGACCGTGTGAAGGATGAAAGGGAAATGGGTAAGATGGAGTAAAAAGTCTCTTCTCTGCTGGAGAAGAGCACCAAGTTTAGCAAACTAAGAAAGTACTGGTGGGGTTGTAATTAGTAGCATGAGCAGTATTTTGGGGAAAGGAGAAAAATGTATGAGTGGTTTCTGTTCTGGGAAGGAAGGAAGGAAGGGAGGAAAGCTGCCAGAGGAGAGGGCTGCTGGGTGTGAGAGACCGTGGATGGAGGCTGCGGAAAGTGACACATTCACAGGGACTGTGGATTCCTGCAGGAAAAGAGAACACACAAAATCGGGTGCTGCTCCCCAAAATTGTCTGTTTTGCAGAGAATCTGAAGACCTGGGGGGTTTGTGTAACAGATCTATGCAGGAGAGAGATGGGACAGGATTTCTGTTCAGGAAATCCAGAACGAAGGAACAGGGATGTCAGGCAAGATCAACTCATTGGAGAGGAACCACCTCGTGTTGGATGTTCTCCAGATGAGCTCCTGAACACACAGGGAGGAACTCTGGACTTCCTGCACATGCCAGTAGTGAGTGGGAGTTTTTATGGTGTATCCTTGTATTCGTGGCTCCTTGAATTAGACTTTCTAGTCTTTTCAAATTCTCATCAGGTAAGAATTTTTAAATGTTTCTAAAAAATTTTACATCATCTTCCTCAGACCATTGTTACAGATAAAAGCAGATTTTTTAAATGAAATAGCATACACTTGTCAGCAGTATAGTTTCACCTTTCTCCCCCATCATTCTATGATAATATTTATTTCCTGATTACACCTGTTCAGCTATGTTGGATCTGCCTCCTGACAAGTTTAATACAGTTGATGACATTGATTTAGAATTGTGCAAAGCCTATTGACTGGAATTTTCTTTTTCTTATGAAAATATTAGAACAGCTAGAAAATGTAAGTTTTTTATACAAGTTATATTACCTAAAAAATGTAATGTATTTCATATGCCTTGGGACTACACCTTGAAATACTCTGTTCATCCTTTGCCATGGTGAACATTGATCACTTTCTTCTACCAAGCATTTCTCTTTAGAGAGCCTCAACATTTGTAAAGAACCTTTGCCTCTTATTAATTATTATTATTTTCTTTAATTAACGATGTTGAAAAACTAACAAATTTCTGAAATCCTCTGTAACTATCATACTCCACACAACTGTCATAACAACTACTGAAAAAAAATCCACGTGAGGGGTTTAGTGCACTGTCCACTGAAAGGCGTCTAAAATTCTGACTTTATTCTTACACTGACAGACTTGGTAATAACAGACCTCTGGTTGGGGAAAGCTCAGATGTCTCTGCTCCTTCTCCAGGCCGGGGGCTGGAGTGGAAGCACAGATTGCTGTGGGAAGCCCCTGTGCAGGAGTTTTGGGGAGATTTTGCTCCCTGGATGTGTCTGGTGCTCCAGTGCAGCCGCTTCCCTCGGCCAGTGCAGAGAACGTGGGGGCTCTGCTCCCACCGAACAAAGATTCCTCTCCATGAGTAATTTTCTTGCCTGTCGTTTTTTGGATAAGAAGCAATTTTTAAAATGTGTTGTCAGAAATCCATCCCTTATGCAATAAAAAACTCAAAAGCTGTGCCTGATGACATACAAGATGTCCAGATCTGCATTGGCTCCTTCTCTGCAATCTGTTTACAAAAGTTAAAAAATGCAGCAGAATGAGTTGGTTTGTAAAGGTGCTTTTTTGAATGCTAAATCATAGCTGCAAAACTGAAACACTAAAATTTGTCTTGTTTCACTACATGAGAGTCATCTGAAACAAGTTTTATTTTAAATTGAAACATGAGATAACACAAATAGAACAGAAGAATAAAGTACACAAAGTCCATTCCTCTCTCTCTCAATGGGAAGAATTGTATGAATTGAATTTATTTGAGGTTTCTGTGGTAGTTTGTATCTTTGCAAAAAAAAAATCTGAAAATTATATATGTGCAATTACTATAATCTTTTCCAGAAGTATTCATCTTAAACTGTCATGAGTTCTCATTAAAATCCCCATCAAAATACTTTTGATGACACTTTTTAACCCAAATATTAATTACTAATACATTTTGAATTTTAAAAGTGCATATGCCAGATATTTCAAAGTTGTATTTTGATCCTGAATGAGTAATCTGCCTTTTAGAACTCTGATTTACCTCATTTGCCATTGATGTAATGTGAGCTAAAAGGCTTAGCATATCTAAAATTAATTCAATAATTTTATGCTGCTCTTGAGATTTCTTTAAGCCTGCGAGGAATTGGAAATTCCCAAACAGAGGTGAGGAAACACTGAGAAAAGAAGTAAGTTATTCTGTCTGAGGTTTGAATTATTGCATGGATTCATATTTCTGCTGCCTCTAACCACTCTGTTTTAGCCATGCTGACAAAGCTGTGAACTTCTGGAATTACAGAAATGGAATTAGAGGAATGGCAGCTGAGCTCAGTGGGTCACTGCCAGTGCATTTTGGTGGTTCCCTTTGAAGGGCACTCCCCATTTCCCTCCCAGAGGACATCCAGGGACCAAAATCCTGCAGTCCTTGTTCCCCTCACTGAGAACATCCAGGGACCAAATCCTGCATCCCCCAGGACAGGTGTGCCAGGGAACCCCTCAGGGTTATCTCCATGAGGTTCCCAGGGGAGCAGCTGCTGCTGGGCTGAGCTGGTTTCCATCCCTGCAGGTTCCTGGTGCCCTGGTGTCCATCCCTGCTGGTTCCTGGTGTCCATCCCTGCAGGTTCTGGTGCCCTGGTGTCCATCCCTGCAGGTTCATGGTGCCCTGGTGTCCATCCCTGCAGGTTCCTGGTGTCCATCCCTGCAGGTTCTGGTGCCCTGGTGTCCATCCCTGCAGGTTCTGGTGCCCTGGTGTCCATCCCTGCAGGTCCTGGTGCCCTGGTGTCCATCCCTGCAGGTTCCTGGTGCCCTGGTGTCCATCCCTGCTGGTTCCTGTTGCCCTGGTGTCCATCCCTGCTGGTTCCTGGTGCCCTGGTGTCCATCCCTGCTGGTTCCTGGTACCCTGGTGTCCATCCCTGCAGGTTCCTGGTGCCCTGGTGTCCATCCCTGCTGGTTCCTGGTGTCCATCCCTGCAGGTTCCTGGTGCCCTGGTGTCCATCCCTGCAGGTTCCTGGTGCCCTGGTGTCCATCCCTGCTGGTTCCTGGTGTCCATCCCTGCAGGTTCCTGGTGCCCTGGTGTCCATCCCTGCAGGTTCCTGGTGCCCTGGTGTCCATCCCTGCAGGTTCATGGTGCCCTGGTGTTCCCATCAGTGTCTCCTCAGTGCCTCTGCCCCCATGGATTCCCAGCTGGAACCTCACCCACTGATGGCTCCTGTTTGTCAGCACCAGGGCAGTGAAACAACAAGAATTCAGCTTACCAGGTCAGCTCCAACCATTGTCAGGAATTTTTAAAATACTTCAAGCATGGACTGAAATGGTTTTAAGAGTTCCTAAAATTTCTGTTCCATTTTTGACCAAAGTGAGTGTTTGCAGGCAAATTCCAGCAGGCGTGTGGCAGGAGGGCTGTGCTCCTCCCGTGCCCTTGTCACTTGTCCCAAAGACCCTGATAGTTTTCCTTGGCTTTTTTGTCTCATTATTTGTCACGTTTGTGTCCACCCATGAGCCATAAAGGGAAAATCCCTCTCTTTATTACCCAAGTAACAATGGGATTGCAGGTCTCTGAGGGTTGTTTTTTCTGTTTGTTTGGGGTTTTTCTCAGTGTTGCATGACATGGTGCTATTAGTGTTCTTACAGAGTAACAATGACAGGAGAGGAAACTGCATTCCAGTGGCAGGTCAGCTCCAGGTTAAAAGAGGAAAAAAATAAGAATTCTCTGTCATAATTGCCTGCCATGGAAGGAATAGTGCCTGAACATTAATGCCAAGCATTTTGTCCTGAGTTGTCATTTGAAATATACCTGGGACAAGCCCAAATGTACACAGCAGGGTACAATGCAAAGTTATTTATACAAAGATAAAAGGATATGTGGAGGTAAAGAAGTTATAGTCCATGGGCTATAAACAAATTTAAATTCTGTGTCCCATTTGAGCCTTGGAGTTTACATTATTCCATCTGCTAAAACTCATAAGCAACTGTCCTGATTTCATAAGCTTCAAGACCATTTGCACAAGTCAGATTTTTGGGTTTTTTATTTCACAAGTATTTACCAGATATTTTCACCACAGTCTTCCACAAGTGTATAAAAATGTGAACACAGGGATTGAGACAATGTTGACATACAGAGAAATATTACTTGCTTTCTTTAAGGTAGGTAAACTTTCAGAGAAGCAGGAAATTATCATTTCTATGTACTTGGCATTGTATAATTTAATGTTGTCTTCCCTTGGATCATATAAAGTACAGAGGAATGGCAAAGGTTACCTGTGTCATCCAATCTGCTGAAAAAAATATTTTCTATTTGCTCTTTTAGCCCAGGATGCTCTTGCTGGTTTGTGAATGTCCATGTTTTTTCTTGTCATTAATGAAAATATTCAAAAAGCTGGAAAAAAAATTAATATAATGAAGCTACCTTTCAAGCTCTAGCCATGAGGACTGAATTAGGGAAGAATATTTTTGTACTCCTAAACCACAAAGGAAATTATTTACACTCAACTGGGCACTAAAATGATCTTTAGAGAGCAGTATTAGGCTGAAATAAAAAGATCATGAATAAAACTTCAGAGGAAAAAAGAACCTCAGTCAGTTGGTTTGGGTTTGATTTGGTACCAGAAGAAAGCCTCACTCTAAATGTGAAATATCGTGAAACACTTCACTCTCTTCTGAGAGGCAAAAGCTTGAATTCTCACAGGTCTGGTTCAGATTCATCACAAGTTCTGCTGGTTGGCTGAATCCAATTCCTCCAGAAATGCAGGTGTGAACTCCAAAAAAAGAGAGTTTCTATGCAAAATGTGTGGAGTTTGGTGTTAGAAGTGAGTTCAGGGAGCCAGTCTCTCAGCTTTCCATGATTTCCAGCTCCATCTGGGCCTGCAGGGGCAATGCCATGGATTTGGTACAATTCTGCTTTTTGAGAGGTGATTTATTTAGTTATTTAGTTATTTATTGGAATATTCTGACTGAACCCACATGTATCGGCTAATGCTGCTTGGGGAAGGATCAGGGAAAAGCCCTGTGAGTTTTTAATGTACCAGAAATACCTGGTGAGTCTTTAACTCCATGAATTAAAATATTCTAGTTTTGAGGCAGATAATGTGTAGTATCTTCATTACTGTTTTATACAGTATTACCTTCTCCAGAAGCATTAGCACTAAAAAAAATTAGAAGCAATTTAGCTGCACTAATATTTAGTTGTTTTCAGCTCTAAACGTTTCATTTCTTCAACTATAATTTAATTTATTATAAGAAGAACTTTAAACAAGCTAAAATTGCTATTTGCAAAAATAACCACCCTGATGAGATTAAAATCACAATTTCTCAATTTGCCTGTGGAAACGTATTAATGTAATGGATTCTGTTCTGCTCTGAATGACAGACAGATTGATGTGTCAACAGAGAAAAGGGTTATAACCATCAACGTGTCTCTCATTGTTTGACAGTGATTTACTACTGTCCAAAAGTCTGTTAGCTCAACTTTCAGACTGAGTTTTTCAGGCTTGCTCTGAGGTGTCACCCCTCGTGGGCTCTGTCTGTCAGCCCCTGCTGCTGCAGGGGACCCCAAAGTCCCCTTGGAACCCCTCCTGCTGCAGGGACAGATCTGGGGCTCACAATGGCTCTGCTGGAAACCCAGAGCTGCATTTGGTTTGTTATTATTTCATGTGCAGGGCTGAAAGGCGCTTTTTTATATTAAATGGATAATCCTGGTGAATGTCCAAATTCTGTAAAAGCAGAAAATTTCTAATGTGTGCATGATCAAGGCAAGAGAGATCTTGGAGATGCAGCATCTTCACATTATTCAATGAATGGGCAGCCCAGGATTTGATATGGAATTAATACAATTTTACACCTAAATATTAATTCCCGTGCTGTTATATCCCAAACTTTAGCTCAGGCAACGGGGAAAGCCTTGAGATCCCAAATCCTTGCTGAATCAGCAGGAAGAATCCCTTTTCCTTTCAGCTGTTTTAGAGTCAAATCATTAATTTTTCTCTGTGCTATCATTGGATTTTCAGAATTTATTGCATTAGAATATTTTCATTTACCATTGATAATTTTATCTTTAAAATTTTAATTGTGTCTACGTTTATTTATGATCTGATAAAACAACTTGCTGTTGATTTTAATGCAAAGAAAATCTGGTATTTCTTGGTTAGCTTAATAATCTATTTGATCACCTTTTTCACTCTTTCTAAAATAGCTTGCAAAGAAGTGTGCTGCACTAAAAAGTAAATTTTGCAGTATAGCACTCATCAGAGTAGGAAGCTGCTTGCCTTCATTCCTAGTGCAAGAAAATATAAAGAAAATAGTGCAAGTACTGGTTTCATATTTTAAAATTAATAACTTTAAAGCTATTTAAACACCTTCCAAAGAAAAGAGGATTTTTGATTAGAGTGGACCAGGCTGCAATTCTGTCTTTGTTTTTTTTTCTCTATTATTTAGGTAAAACTAATATATCCAAATTAATGGAACACTTCCCAGAGTAATTTTCCCAGTTCTGTGTGTCTGTGCTTTGCTTTTTCTGAGCTAGGTTTGACCAGCCACCACATTTTTCACATCTCTTGAAAAACCGTTGTGTCCTTGGGCCTTTTTCAGCCACGTGACTGAATTTTCACAGGAGTTTTCTGTAATCTGTGTTGGCATTAGCAAAGGACACCCTTATGTCCCTGACTCTTGGCTTGGAAACGTGCTGATAATTATATTTGAATTGAGAAGTAAATTTCAGGGTTCAATACATACAGAGTTAACAGTGACTTAATTCTTGTTTGCTCTATCACCCTCTGTTGCCTGTTCTTAAAAACTTGCTGGCTTTTAATGAAATAATTTGGTATTTGAATGAAGCACATCAGGCTCAGTGACAGAGCTCTGCACACAGAGTTTTCAGAGGTGCTGAATTTGGTGTTTCATTCCTAGAGCACCTTGATTTCTGTGATCAGCAGCAGTTTATAACCATGACTTTAGAAGAAAGTTGAAATATCCACTGAATTCTCAAGGAGGGTAGAGCTGTTGAATGCCTGCCATTAAAAGATCTTTTAAAATAGCAAAACAGTGAATGAAAGCTATCTACATTTGAAATTAATGGTTTATCTTTGGATGGGGGATTCAGAAGTGAGGGAAATGTTCCTCAGGTGCATTTGGGGTCACAGCCAGGCCCTGCACAGCACCAGGAGCAGTGCCCAGCACAGCCCAAAACAATTCCACAGGGCTCTTTGTTGTCCAAAGCCCCAGCATCAATTACTGTGACAAAGAAATCAAGGCCTGGAGAAGGAATTGCAGTTTCCCTCACAAGGAACTGATTCCATTGTAACTCAGCCATCCCATCTGTCAGGGCAGAACCCAAGGTTTACAACAGCACATGTGTGACCTGAGCCCTGTGTTTTTCCCTTAATGGGGCTCAGTGTCAGGAAAACAATTGGATTGTGTTGTAATATCCTAGGCACCATCAGGGCTTTTTGTTAAATAATATACATCCTATGAAAACTATTAGGTGATGGCATTGTCTTCCAAATTACTGAAATTTAGGGGAAAATATGTGTAATTTCAGAACACTGAAGGCTCTCAGGCAGTTTTGGTTGTCCATTGAATCATATTTCAACTCAAACTTGGGGATTTCATTCAGCAGGAGCTGAGCTGAGGGACAGGCCCAGGATCACTCTGGGCTCTGTAGTGATGTTAAATCATCAAACCTTAATTTCATTTACCATCTTCAGACCACAGTTTATTCTTTCTAGGGAATAATAAGTATCTATTCCACTCTAAAATCTGATGGAATCTGATTTTTATTTTTTCTCTTTATTTTATGGCTGTTGGACTCCTCAATAATAACACTGGAATACTGGGCCAAGAGGAAAAAAAAAAGAGTTATAAAGTCTTATATACAAAATTACATTTTGTATTGTTAATTTTTGTTCTGTGCTAGTTATTCACTCATTCTTGAGTGAATATCACACAAGTGATAACCCTGCAGAGGAATTCAGTTATTCTGCATCCTTGGCACAAACGGACACATTTCCAACACATTCTTCATTTTTCAAGCTCCTGATATTTTTTTACCTACATGCCAGAAATTTTCAGATTTCCTGTATTCTTTAGACCAGGGACAATACTCAGGTGTGTTTCAGGGGTGATATGGAACCAAATATTCCAAAGTTGTTGGTGGAGCTGCAGTAGCTCTGCAGTCAGGCATAAAAGCCACTGCAACAGCCTCAGTTTTCCCACAGTGCAATTTGAAAATTAATAAGGATTTGATAAATATTTATTGTCAGGATCTTTTGGCTTAAACATCTTAATATTTTTTTAATATATATTAGTGTCTTGCCAAATCTTTTCCTTTGACTCTCTCTGCTTTCTGTAGACTTTAAAACTATTGCCTAGGGACTTTTCAAGGGAAACAGACTTTTTTATAAATTACCAGCAAAAAGGATAAAATTTGGCATTAAATTAAAAGACAATAAATCACTCCTTTTTTTTGCTGTTACATTAATTATCATCAAAGGTTTCATTAACTGATTTCTTATCAGCAAAGTCAACAACAAAATTGGAAACTGGACAATTTTCTCCCATTATCAAAAAAGAAAACATTTTACAGCCTCTTTTTTCTCACTATATTTTCTAGAAGAATGACTACAGCATGCAGATTGGACTCAAAAGTCCTCAAATCTCTTCCTGCCTTCTTTGTTTTAACTGGAGTTGAAAACTGTGATATCAAAACAATCTATATGTTAGTCTGAGACTGTCTGAAAATAGGCTTCTGTAGATCATTAATACAGAAATATTGAGTTTAGGATGCTGTGACCATTTTAAATAAGCTTGCTTTTTTCAGTAATTATCTAATAATTATTCACTATTTCAATAATTATCTAATCATCCATGATTACTCTTCTATCTCATAAACTCTCCTTGAAGCTGAGGTAAAATCACTTTAAGTATCCTTGTTTGAGATCAAAATATTTGCCAGCTGAAATTTCAGCTCAGCTTTCCTGGAGCATTTGGGCTGCTCAGCAACCATTTAATGGGAAAAAAAAAAAAAGAAAAAACAAATCCCACAAACTCTCTTGTTCTTCTGTTGGGAATTTTTCTGGTTTCCCTTTCCAAGGGGGGTTCAGTGCTGATGGTGAGAGGAGTTGTCTTTGCAGAGAGGGTCAGCACCAACACAGGTGAAGCAAAGTGAAAATTTTCCAAGATAGAAATCCATTTTAATTTAAGTGAAATGTAGATTTTTGAGTTGAGTCTGTGGTTAGAAACCATAGTTATTTAGCCAGACTGCAAGGCCTAAGCTCAGTGAAGTTACTTCAGCGAAGGACAGAGATAAAGCAAAAAAGACAGAAGATGATAGAGAGAGACAGGGACGGCTGTAAGGGCAAGTCAACCTGACCTGGGAATTTTTTCTGATAAAAAAGGAACTAGTAATACAAGTCACATGAAATCCATAAAAATGAATATGTATGAACCTATTGTGAAACTGTATGCGTATGTATTTGAGAGAGAGATAAAAAGAGACCTGAAGTTCTCAGAGGCACGCATGCCTTTTTTGAGGAGAGCAATCTCCGCATGCGTCCAGCGCTGTCATAAACATACCAAGCTTTACAACTTTTACAAAGTTGTGGGCTTTTCTTCTTTTCTCCGCAAAACACTGGGCTCCTGCTGAGCTCCTTGTGGTGCCTCTGGGAGAAATGCACAGAATTTACAGAATGATTAGGTTGGAAGAGACCTTCTAAATCATCGAGTCCAGCCCAGCCCCAACACCTCAGCTAAACCCTGGCACCCAGCGCCACATCCAGGCTTGGTTAAACACACCCAGGGATGGGGACTGCACCACCTCCCTGGGCAGAACATTCCATTTCTCACCTTTCTGTAAAAAACTTCTCCCCAATATCCAACCTATATTTCCCTTAGTGCAGCTTAAGAGGGAAGCTTTGGGCTGAGCTGATTCCCTGGATTTAATCCACAGCCAGAATATCCCTTAGCTCAGGATCTGCCACCTCACTCATTGCCCAGGAGCTGCTGCAAGAGGTCTGGGAGGTTTGTGGGCTGTAATTATCCCGAGTAATTTAAGAATCCATTTACCTTCTGCAGATGGAGATACAGTTTAATCAAATACAGTGTAAATCAGCCTTTATTAGGCACATTCTGCTGGCTATTATGGAGGTGTTAACGTTTAAAATGCTCCTGTATTAAAATGCTTCCCAGGTGAACAGGCACAGGTTTCAATTGTAAAACAGAATTTTGCAGTAATGAGCAACAAAGCGCTTTTTCTTCAGAATTTGTGCTACTTTGAACAAAGACTTGATAATTATAATCCACGTACTGTGGTCATTCTGTAAATAAAATTACTTCTTTGAAAAATAGTTACTGAAGTACTGATTTGGTCATTAATTAACCAAAAAATTGTGAAGCTGAAAATTTGCAGCAATGCATTTTTATATTAAGATAACAGTTTCCAGATTTGCTTTTAATTACGTCAAGTGAAGGAAATCCAAATTCCTCCTGTAAATCTTTGGCTGTGTGTGAGTTGAGATCTATTTATATTTTTACGTACAGAGCTCTAATTTTGGGAAATTCTGTATTAATATTATTTTTTTTTTCTTTTGGGGGGTTTAAAATGAAAATGCTTTGTGGATTTCTCTCATTAATGGAATAGCAAATGACTTATCCATATTGCATTTGAAGGCAGCCCAGCCTCTAGGGCAGATCTGCAGGACAGAGGTGGCTCCACAGAGCAGCAGCAAAGCTGGGCTGCTGTTTGTGGAGTCCTGTGCTATTAGGATGAACTTTTGCTTTGCACTTATGACTAAAGCATAATTTTCTAAAGCTTTTTTAGTCCAGATATAAGAGTATCTTCCTCAAAGTCTGCAGAAGTCTGTGGTGATCTCAGGTACCAGGTGCAGCCCTTTCATAGCAGATGCTTTGGCTGTTAACAGGATATTCCCATCATGAATTCCACAACTTTATAGATGGACATTTTGGTAGGGATGTTAATTATTGGGATTTGACACTGCTGTGACTCAGAACAGCTTTAATACTCCCTTTTTCAGGGTAGGGAATAGAAAGTTCCTTCAGTCCTTTGAGGATCCAGTCTTTGAAGAAGGATTAGACTTATTTCTATGAGGAATAAATCTGGCCTGGATTGTCTCAGCTTGCAGAGTTCTGTGTTTGGTGACTCAAAACAGTATTTAATGATTTCATGTGCTCACTTAGCCCCTGGCCACTGTTCAGTGGGTCAGGTGAAGTGGGTTCAGCTCCTCCTGGCTCTCTGGACACAAAATCATGGAAAGCTGTAAATGGCAGCCCACAGGGATGATAATAACAGTGATCAGACCCAGAGAGAAAAGGTGGAATGAAGAATAGCAGCAGGGTGGAGAGGTGCATTCCATTCTCATGTGATGTATCTAAAATTGAATCGTGGGTTAAACATGAGCAGGGTTTCTTCTCAAAAGCTGAATGCAAATCATCAGCTCTGGGAGATTTATCTATTAGACACTGCCCTCTAGATTTATGGTAATTGTGAGTTTGGCTTACTCTGAATCTTGAGAAAATAACAGAAATGGAAGGAATGCCAGCTGGCCTTTTTGTTCCAAGGAATTAAAAAGAAAAGGAAAAGCAAACATTTGATGGGGCTGATGGTTGTTTGCTTTCTGGGCAAAAAGCAGCATCTAATTTCCACTTATACATCCCTCTCAGGGCTGCTGCTTCCAAGCTTCCCCACGTAAAAAGAGTGGAAATAGTTTCTCAGTTCACAAGTGCCACTGCTGGGTTTTCTGGGTGAAAATGAGAGGTTTTGGCATCTGCCATGTGGTGTCCTGAGAGAGCCTGCCCAGTCTGGGGTTTGATGCTGCAGGTGAAATGCAGAGCCCGTGTGGCCCAGGTGTTCTGAGTTAGTTACACAGGCAATAAGGGCAAACTGGGCACCCCTGGCTAATAAAAACTTCACTCCTGCCATCCCAAAAATAAAGGCATGGGGTCAAATCAAAGTCAAAACTTTCCTTTTTTAATGCTGATACTGCCAGTGATAATTCAAACACAAATGGCAAATATTTTCTAGATTGAGGGTTGGACTTTATGTTTTATTGTTATCCATGTATGAATCTATGATTTTGTGTAATGGTTTATTGAGAAATTAAATATCATATTTAATATCTTTGTTACACAGGTTCGTTTAAATTACCAATTTTTGAGTAGCTCAAACAATTTTTTGTTTTATGGGCAAATAACCAGTGTGAATATCCTCAGTTGTCCTGAATTAATGAAAGATTTACAGCTCATCATTTGTGCAAATGACACTGAAAACAGACTAAGGAATGGCAGATAGGGGAGATCTGGATACTGGAAAATAAGGCAGGGAAACAAAACTTAGTTCTTTCTGAAAAGCTAGGAAAGAACTCAAGCCATGAATCTTAAGGTCCTAAAAGAAGAAGGAGATGATGGTGGTGGTAGTAGTAGTAGTAGTAGTAATAATAATAATAATAATAATAATAATAATAATAATAATAATAATAATATCACTATTATAACATCAAATATTATTATGAATATTATTAAATATTAATTATTAATATCATTATTATTATTATTCTCACTTGCATAGCAATTAATTAAATTCAGCTGCTTTCAGGGATAACTTTGTGATTTATGTAAGAAGAGGGGATAAAGTCCCTTCATTTCTTCTGGAGCACCCTGAAAGCCATTTCAGGCAGTACAACTAAAATCTTTTATTTTTAGTGAAATTCACTCTGCTTCTTTGTATCACATCCTGCTCCAATTAAAGAGATCCTGAGCTGCTTTGTTTTGAATAATGCACTGGATTCTGGGGTTTTTAATGCTTTCATTCATAAATTTATTGCAATTTTTTTTAATTTTATTTATTTAATCTCCATTGCCCATAAGGACTTGGACTGAAATTGCCTTTCTGCATTGGCTGCTTTAGGATCTCCTTTTGTGTCCTGTAAAACATCTCTTTCAGGAGTTCCCATTTCATGGGTCTGTGAGATTTTGGGGTTTTACAGCTTTCAACTGGCCTGGCATGCTTGCAGGATTTAGCACTAGACAAATTCAGGAACTTTTTTTGTCAATCTCCCAGTTATTTCTCCCTTCAGGTGGAATATAAATAGAGCTGAGCAGCAGATTAAAGTGTTGCTGGAGGCTCTGATCCTCTGCCATCATCCTCAGGAATGTTATACACATGTTGTTTCATAACAAAACAAACAAAAAACCCTGAATATGTCATTTTTTTTCCTTTCATACTTTCTGAAAAATGCTTTTTCTATAGTCCCAAAGAAAGCCTCACCTCCTGTCTGTGAAACTATTCCATTAGCAGCCTTTGCTCTGTGACATAATGTCTGTCAAAGGAGAGATAAGAAAGAGAAGGAGCCTTTTGTAAAGATTGTTTATGGGGCAGGAAAAACAAAGCAGTAAAACAGAACACATAAAAAATGAAAATTGCCATATAGTTTAATGAATATTTTGTAAAAATCATTTTCTATTCTCCCACAAATTCATGATAGCAGCACTGCTGGCTGCTGGTACATGATTTAGCATGTCAGATTATATTGCAGCAAGCAGACTCTCTACCCTTTGACCTTGAAGGCTCCTACTGTGCTGCAATAAATTTTGGGTTCTTAAAAGCAGCGAGGGAAAATGCTGTTTTAGACATTTACTGAGCTTAAATACCTTCAAAAAGAGAGTCAGTTCTTTTTATTCAGCTTTGTGCTAACAGATAATATTTTGTCGTTGTGGATTTATGTGGAAAAATATTTGGATTTTTTTTTCCATCTCTGACATGGTGTATGTGTGTCTGCAGCTAAATGTCATTTTCAGCACAAGTATGTGAACCATGTTAACAGAGCTTTTCCATGACAGTGTTTGCTGAGCTGTGAAAAATGTGAAGTTCTCAGTGCAGCCTCTTTCAGAACCTGATTTTTTAAGTATTTCAGCTTTGTGACAAACAATTGCTGTGGGATGAAAACCTGGAAAGACACCTTGTGAAACAAGGGAGCCTCATTTCTTCTAAATGTGTTCTGCATTCAGGAGAGCTGGAATCAGATTTTCCCTCAAGCTCAGCACTTCTCCTTTGCCCACCAACCCACAAAATGGTGTCAGCTGGCTCCAAAACTGCCTAGAAAAATGGTGAAATATTCGGTTTATGAAACAGAAAATGTCAAACTCTCAGTGTTTCCTTCTGTGGGTCAGCGATTCCCTCTCAGGCTGCTGATTTTCACAGAATCCCAGGTCTGGGTTGGAAGGGATCTCAAAGCTCATTCCATTCCTCCTAATATCCAATTTAAGCCTGACCTCCATCAGCTTAAAGTCATTCACACCCATCATGTGAGCACTTTCATATTTTCTGAATTATGTATCTTTGAAATCTCTATTATTTGTCAAATTGAAGTTCATCCGTGGACCCAAAAGTCTTATCTTAGAGGAAGGGCTGGATTGTTTCCAAAAAAAAACAAAAGAACCAACCTGTCTATAAAGGGTATTTTTGTTAGGGAAAAAGTAAATTTGTGATGTATTTGAAAGGACTCAAGTAGGCAGTTCCCACCTTTTTTTCCATTTTTTTTCCTTTTCTTTTTTTTTTTCCCATAGAAATCTGTATTTTGGTCTCTAAAACCTTCAAAGCCATATTATGCAAATCCTGTCTGCAGAAAATATATCCGTTAAGTAAATTTTTCATAAAGATTTTGTTACATAAAGGGTGCAACATTGTGGGGTTCCCCTCTTCTGTTCCTTAATGTGATCCTGAAACTCTTCCCCCAGTGTAATTAAGCTTGCTCTTGTCTCAGCCTGTTTAATCCCAGGAATTTCAGGCTAATGACACCTCATCCACCAATGAGCCCAAATTTCATGGCCACTTTATTCTGCTTTGTGGTAAAGCAGATATTGAAGAGCCTCTTCATCCAGGAATAAAAATAAATAAATTCTCCATGTCTGCACTGAGGGAGGTGAATTGTGCCCTGGAGCACTCAGAGGCTCCAGCTCCTGAAATGTTGACTTTGATCCTCAGCAATGGATCCCTGCAAAGTGCATTAATGGAGTGGCTGCATCATTAGTGTAAATTAATTAAACATTTTACAAAGGTGTGCAGCGTGTTGGCCCAGCAGAACCCAGGTGGAAAAGGCAGTGACAGTTTTGGTTTTAAACCCATTTTTTCAATACTGAATTGCAGGAACCTTCTGTGATGGAAAAGGGAATTTCAATTTCTCTGTCACTTCTGTCATTCAAATAATGACAACTGAATGAAACTTACTGTAACTCAACCACAAAAAGCACTTTTACTCTGAAAATGCCTTTACATGAAAATTGACCTGGAAATTTAGAGCTGTACCTTTCCATTCTTTATCACATGAAGATGATGAAGCATAGGCTTCTTCCTTTCTTTATTTTCTGATTCTACTGATTCTACTTTTATTTTATTAATAACATCTTAAACCGTGCAGACTTCCTTATTCAGTACTAAGAGAATTTTCAAAATCAAAACCAAGAATCAATATATTTTCTTTATTATTTTGTCTTATCATTTCAATAAAGAAATTTCATTACTGAAAAGATTACTTTAAAATGAAAAGCAAAAAGAAAAAATCCACACCAGTCCTAATAATGGCATTGAAATTATTATAAAGAGTACAAATACAAATATTAAGATGTGTAAGCTAGGCTTTATGTGTAAAACTCTCATATGATAAATAGTAAAAAAAAGAAAGAAGCACAAAATATTAAGAGAAAGATCATGAATTTTTAGCCCAGTGACATCACTTATGGAGGAGTTCCTGGCTCTAATGCAGGCTCAAGGCTGATTTTTATTTACTTTAAGTGTTCATTGAGTGCAGTGTAAAACAATTGAGCAGCTCTAATTTCAGAACGAGCAATCCAGTGAAATTCCTCATTGATTGGGATGCTGCCTCTCCTTATTATTCCTTCTGCTGTTCGTGGAATTTTAATTTATTTTCTCTAGGCAAGGAGGAGAGGATTTCTTTGCCCCTGAACTGGGAGAAACATTTTCCTGCAGCTCTGCCCAGGAGCCAGAGGCAGCAGCTTCAACACCAACCTGACAGAAGGAGCCCAAACTTTTGCTCCACCTTGAGGAATTTTGTGTGGATTGAAAAGATCCACACACATGACCTGAGCTTCTATTTTTGCCCAGTAAATATCAGCACAAAATATGTGAAGCACTTTAATGCTGGCCAAGTATTACAGCAGGATTCACTTAGCAGAGAATTTGATATGTTAAATTACAGGAAAACAAAAAGTAAGAATTATCTGTCATGTCTGTAGGCAATAACTGAAAATACCTTTACAAATGGCAGAGGAATTTTTAAGGAACTCTGCTGGTTTTTAATTTACTTTCAATAATTCATTAACATGCACTTTACCCTTAATGGCCAGTCCCCACAGGATTCATGTGCTGTGCCAAACGAGGTTTCTCATAGGCAAAATTAATTTTCTACAAATAACTTGCCTATTTCTCCTGATTCAGGAGCAGCAGAAGGTAGCACAGCTTTGGTGATTTGATCTCGATACATGAGATTTCAGCACTTGTTTTAGCCAGTGTTCTTGTCTATTGAATTTTCATTTTTAGACTGCTTAAATATTGGGTGTGACTTGGAGAAGGATATGATTCATTTTGATGGAACAGCTTCTAGGTATCTGTATTGGTGCTTATTAATTACTTTAGCAGAAGTGTTTTGTTCCTTCAGTTCCTCTGGAGAATTAAATACCACATAACATATGTTAGATTTTGGCAATCTTATGTTTACCGAAGTTTAAAAAATATTTTGAGCAGTTGTGCATGAAATTATTTAATATCCCTCATGAGAGGAAACACTAACAATGTTAAACCCAAATACAACCTCTTTCTATGAATACTTTTTTCATATCTCATGAGGAGGTGCTGAGTGGAATATGAAATGTCCACATTCTGAGCTTTGGAAAATCAAGCCAACAATGATACCTGCACACAGATATTTAGAGAGGAAAAGGTAGGATGGAAAACAGTTGAAAATAACATATATTGGGCCAGCTACAGTCCCTAAGTAGGAAAAAAGCTGAGTTTGTTTCAGAAGTAAGTCTAAGTTAGATATTTGAGAGCCAGATTATTGTACAGAAACACAAAGACAGGGAGGACGTAGCAAGTTCTTAAATGTTATTTATTTTCTTTAGTTTTGTGTCATTATAGAGATGATGACACATCAGAAGCTAATTCCTATAAATTTCAGTGACAGCTGAAATGAACCTTATCAGTTCCTGTGGCCCTGAACACCAACCCCATCCCTCAGCTCCCCAGCAGGAAAGGGAAACCTATTTCTATTTCTATTTCTATTTCTATTTCTATTTCTATTTCTATTTCTATTTCTATTTCTATTTCTATTTCTATTTCTATTTCTATTTATTTCTAACCTATTTCTATTCTTTCTATTTCTATTTCTGTTTGCCACTGAAATCAGTGAACTGTGCTTGTGGAAAATACCACTGGCAGCTGTAACTTTCCTGTTGTGTTCCTACATATGTGATCTTAGGCAAAAAGGGATTTTGCCTTATAAATCCTTTTGAATTCCCATAGGACTGAAATGGCCTTTTTAAATTAGGTGTTTAATTTGCCCTACAGAGGAGTAACTTAGCTTGGTATTCTGATTTTTCAGGATAAATCCCTCCCTTCCCAAACTCTTGTTGTACAGCAGACTCAGACTCTTCAGAGCTGTTTGTTGCAGAAATAACTCTATCTTCAGAACTTTGAAGAACTCTAAAAATGAAAGCCTGAATTGCCATTTTATTTGGGAATATCATGACAAATATCCACTCCTTAAAAGCAGCACTGCTCCTGTTTGGGCTGTCATCATGGAAGGGGATTCATTTCTGGTTTTAGGTGACTCACTGTGAGCTGTCAGAAATCTCTCTGAATATTCTGTGTTCCTTAAAATAATTCAAAATTGGAAAAGAAGATTTGCAGAAAACTGGAAATACTTGAGTGGACTTTTCCATAGCTTCTGATATTAATCTCTGTAGGCAAAAAGATCTGCCTGTGGATTTTCTGTGTGATGTTTTCCAAAATTGTTTCAGATTGTGTTATGTGTTGTTTGTCATTAGAATGTGATCAGAAGGAGTTGCAAAGATCTATTTAATCTGAAATGCAAAAGTGCGATAAAAAAATTATAAAATCTCAAGTATTTTTAATTGGTTTAGATTCCATTCATCTTTTTTTTTCCTTTTCCACATGAGTGATATTCTCCAGCTGTGCAGTCTCTCAACCAGGTCTTTGGAGAGCACAAAAGACAAAACCAAAGCAAGCAACTTTCCCTTCTGAGCACATTTTCAGTCATTCAACACAAGAATTTAATTGTTCTGGCTGTGCAGGAAGGTCTATGATAATTGAGTGATAAAAGAAAATTCAGATTTTTATCTTATTGCTAAATTAGATAAAACTTGCTGAAACCAAAGACATCATAGGGTTGAACATTTCTTCCCAGTCCCTGAGTGAGGCTGTTTGAGCTTTCTGGAGCCAAAATTCTTCTTTTTCTCTACATAAAGCACATGGAGCTGTCCCTTGTGTTGTCTCCATGGGTTTTGGAATGATAAAGCTGAGAGTGTTGGATTTCCTGCAAATGAGCTTGGATGAGGTTATTTTCCAATTTAGGGGGGTTTTTTTGGCTTTTGTTCCTTGGCCTTCAGGAGGAAAATAATTTGTAGACAAACATGTGCACCTGGAGCTGAAACAATAGGTACTAATGCATTTACAGAGGGGATGGGAGTGCAGGGTTTCCAGGAAAGCACTCAGCCCTGCCTTGCTCCACGCCAGCAAAATCCCCACTTTGTTTTCTTGTTTGCACTTATGACAACTTTCCCCCCCTTTTTTTTTGCATAGAAATTAATTCCAAACAGCACAAAAATAGCAAATACTATTGCAAGTTCTAAATGCTGGTAGAGACAAAATATAAAGACAATTTTGAATGAATACATTTTCTTTCCCCTGAAATAGTGTAAATTTTATTTTGAGGGGGGAAAAATGCTTTCTTTTTTATTCTACTAGAAAAAAAAATCTTCTGAAGTAATGTATCAAGGAGGCTGAGACTGTGGAAGTGATTGAGGCTAAAGCATGATGATATCAATCACAGAATTATAATTTTTTCTAAAAAATTTGAAGGAAATTACATTAGCAGCCTAACACAGTCCTGCCCTGCAGTTGCAGGTGTAATGTTTTTATGCATTGAAGTAAATTCAAGGTGAACATTGTCAGATCATTAAAATTATTTTGGGTATTCTGAATATAACATCTAATAGTTTTACATCAAAACTTGAATATTGATCTCCTTTTTTCTGAATTCACTTTCCTATTCTATCTTCCTCCAGCTGCAGTCTTACTAAAAAAGCTGAGAGAAATTAATTTCTGGTTGGATATTATTTAGAATATTCGCTTATGTTTTCATTTTCCCTTTTTTCCTGAGCTGTAGAACAATTATTCTCAAAATATAATCAGACAAGTCTGGATGAAAATCTAGCAAAAGGTATAAAAACCCCATGAGAGACATATGATGAGTGGGTGGGTTTTCTTCAGAGTCCATCTGTAAAAGATTTTAGAAAAATGACATCCCACAAATCTTGGTTAGAGGCAAGGATTGGGTCTGAGATGTTCAGAGAAGATAGTTAATGGAATTGTGACAATTTAACTGGGATATGTTCCTGAGAAATGTGTACTGAAATCTCTAAAGATCAGCATGTAAAAGAGTAGCACAGCGAGCAAAACAAATGAAAAAATAAAAGGAAATAAAAGATAGAGGCAGAATGAATTCCTTGAGCCAATTAAGTGTTCCAAGTTGTAGTTAAGTGAGTTTATCTTGCACCACTGCTGAGCTGGGAAGGAATTGGGTGCAGGAGACCCCAGAGGTGTCAAATAAAGGGAAGGAGGAATGGAGTGTGTATTCTGGGATTGCTGCCAGTTTGGAACAAGGAATGAGAAAGGGAAAAGCTGGAATAAAACTGGAAGGGATGAGCTGGGAGGAGATCAGAGCTCCTGAAGGGCACGAGGCAGAATCACATCGCTGGGTCAGGGAGGGAAACAGAGTTAAACGGGGATGAGGACATTGATCCTGCACGTGTGAGTGGGGATTAATTCTGTTTGCCCGTGGGTAAACCTGATCAATCCGTAAGGAGCTGCAGTGGGCTGGATTGTGCTGCTGGTCCAGGGGAGACATTTGAATATGTATGTCAGCGTGAGGGGAATTGACTTTGACTGGGGAAGACAAAGTGACTGAGAATTGATTTTTATTGTGGAAGGAAATTGATCCAGAGAGAGGGGGAAAATCACTTTGATTAGTGTGTAAGGAGAGCTCCCACAGCGGTACAGAACTGACAACAGAAGAAATGAACTTTGATTTTGGGCATGACGTGGTGTTTGTAGCAGTTGGTAAGTGCCCTCCATGAGATGGGATTTTGTGTTCTGTTCTGTGGGATGGCACTAGTCAGCTTCCATTCAGAAGAGCAGTAATTCATATTTGAGCCAAAAACACTCGTTACTGAAAGCAGCGTTGACCAAAAATTAGAACTAAGAACTGTATCTTGAATCATTTCAGTATATTGACACTGTCAGTTACAGGCATGATGAACTTGTTGAATCCGAATTTTCAAGTTTTAATTTATTTTTATGCCTTTAAAAAGCTGGCGTGCTGATTTATATAACGTTTCAGTAGCCGTTTCCAATCCAAGGGAGGTTCATTTACCCAAGGCTGAAAAAATCCAAAAGAAAAAATACAATTTGAGCAAGTTTACCGCACTGCCAACCATTGTGTTGCTTTATATTTGGCACCTGGCAGAGATCTCCTTCCTCCTGCCACCAGAAATTGTTTAAATCTGGCTGCAAGGCTCACAAGTGGGATTCCTTCTTCAGGGCAAGGAGGGGATGGAGAATTCTGGGCCTGGAAAAACCAACTTCAGCTGTGGCCTCATGGGAATCGTTTGCAGGTGCAAGGTGGAGAAAGTGACCTGGTGGAACAGGAACAAATCATTGCTGGCCAAGCTGATTGATTTCTTTGCTAAATTAACAGCCTCTCTGGACTGCCTCTGCTGATTACAGAATATTATTTCTCTGTTGGGTTTTCTGCTATTGAGTGAATATTGGTATTTCCTTGAACATTCGTGAAGAGAATGAGGTTTTAGTAACTGTTTTATCAGCAGATTTCATGCTGAGCTTTTTTTTATCAATATTTTTCTCTAAGTTAATTTTTAGTCCTTAGTTGGTCCATCACAAAACTTTAATCTTCTTTTGCTGTTACCTATCATCCATAGGTGCTCACTGAATTAAATACCTAGTAAAGGATTTTTTTTTAAAGTAAACTGAAGTGTTAAAGTTTCAGTTTCTGTGTGGAAAAAATATGTACAAATATACATTTTATATATATTTGTGTATATATAAATATACAATACATTTCTATGTATTTCTCATACATATATATTTATAGAAATAATAATTTATATAAATATAGAAATATATCTATTTTATATATTTGTGTAGATATAATATAAAGATATATACAAATAAATACCTAGCTTTGGTCATAGCTCGATCATACTGTCCTTGTTTTTAAGGAAGTGAAAATATGGACAAGCAGGAGCAAGTCCAGCATCCTTTCTTTGCCCCTGGGCATAATGCAGGAAATTTCTGTACAGAGAAATTGTGGAAAGTGAGACTTCTCCAAGAGTTTATGAAATAGAAATGATTAAAAAAAAATTTATTACTCAGAATTTTTATCTCAAATATTTTGCATAAAGAAAAATCCAAGGCAATCATTGTCTGTCATACCAAAGCCAAAATCTGTCTGGAACCTCAAGTATTAAAAAAATAGATTGAAAAAATAGTTTTAAAAAATAAATTATGAGTAATCTAGACAAATTCCACTGTTTCAGTGCAGGTGGCTTATAAATATTGTCATTGTCAGGAATTTTGCTGAATTTTCTTCCTTTTTAGTTTCTCTTGCTAGACTTTCTATCATTTTTTGTCTGTTTTAAGAGGATTGGCTTGTGATAATATATTTTATAAAGTATAATGGCAAAAATATGTAGGGAACCTAAATACTTCAGTGCATATTTAGTGATTCAAAATCAAACAATTCACAATTATAGTCCAAGCTTAACTTGGCAGGTGAAGTGGTTTGTCATAGAATTACACTTATCTTTTAATGGGTCAGTTCAACACATCATAAAGATAATAAAGATACAAGGCAGAACATGCCAGTTCCAAGTTCAGGAAAGCTAAAGAAGGGCTGGTTTGAAACAAAAAGCGATAAAATTGAAACAAGCACTATGAGAAAGGAAATTATTCTTTTCATATAGGTTTTCTTTCATTAGGTAATATATGGGATGTAATAGGAAATATATCGGATGTAATAAATCCCCAAAACAGCACGAGATTTTTCTCAAACTTTAGAGGTCTGTGTGATACATGGTATTTTATAAATATTGGGTACTTAATTGTCTGTGTGAGAAATAACTGTTATTTATGGCCATTTTACATTTAAACTAAATTAGGAGCTGTAACCAAAGCTATCACTCCAGGGTTTATACAGTAATGTCTGGATCCATGTGATGTATTTTAACCTATGCACAGATCCATTTAAAAAGGGCTTTATCTCCTGCTTGACAATCCTTAATAACACAACAGACCACTCCTGTATCCCCTTTCCATCCATTAGTCAATATATCCACAGCAACCAGCAATAACCCAGCAGCAAAAAGCCTACTTAAGTTCTTTAAAACCTCCCACCTGAATTGCTGTAGCCAGGAAAAACAAATGGGCCCAAAAATGTGTGGCTACATTTTAAAATGTGCTGAGCACCTGCAGCTTCATCAAAGGATGCTGGATGTCAGCACTTAACAATTTAGCCCACCAAATTAAAAATATTAACCATGTGAATTCATAAAGGCTGCAGCGATCGGCGGCAGGGCTGGCGCTTTCCCGGGGATCCCTCCTCAGCTGGGCGTTGTACCAGGTTATTTTTTGTGCTATTTTTGCCTCTCTGCTGGGTATTTTTGTGGCTGCCTGTCCCACGCCTTGCTGGCCCTGCTGGGATCTGCTTTGTGCTCTTGGGGGTGCGTTGGCTCCAGAGTCTGCACCAGGGAGCTGCTTTGGGATCATCCCCAAAACCAAGAAATATCCACGACATGGTTTTTCCAGACCTGGTTTTGAGTGCAATGGGAGCTCCTCACCCCAAATCCCTCTCACTTTTCCTTTTACCCCAGACCTGTCCCCACGTTGAAGGCTGTCATCCCAAGGAGTGCAGACAGAAACGGCAAAAAAAGCAGAGCTGATGTTTTTCCAGATCCATCACCTTTTATACGTCTGTAGAGGGTAGCTGTGAGCTTGCATTTTTGTATCTGGTTCTCTGGAGGACATTAGTTCCTAATAAAAAAAAAATAAATTAAAACCTCATAAATATGAGACTACAGTGCAGAATTGGAGGCTCATGCTGAAAGGATTTACAGAACTCTCAGCTTTATACTGTTGCTCAATATCATATAAAAGGTTTGTCTCAATGTCATAGACCCGGGATTTTCCTGGAAATAAGTCTGTAATGAAATCCTTTATTAACTGCAACAGTCATGCAGAAAAACAAGTGTATTAAATAAGGAGAATATGTTCTGGGTTGGGGGTTAGTTTCTCATACAGTTTTAAATTGAGCAGTCTGAGCATTTTAACAATCTTCCTACCGCTATATGACACCTTAATAATACTATTTAAAAGGTTTGAATTGTTATTTTTGATGCTGGGTCTAGAAACATGGATGTCTACCTCCCTCTCTGCCTCTCTCTATTTCTCTCTCTGTAAACATATCCCCAGTTTCCCAGCAGGTTCAAACACAGATGGCTGCCTTATTGCGACAGAAGCAAAAATGCTACATTAATGTTTAAAGAGATTAAAAATCCTCTTGGCAGCAGTGGCATATGTTACCAGTTAATTGTAGCACTGGAAGCTTCCCTGCTGTTTTAAAACATGGACTCATTTTACTTGCTTTCTGCAGAGCAGTATGAAATGTCAAATTTGTTGGTATAAGTTTTGAATCCGGTCTGACAAAAATGAGTCATTAAGACAATGTTGTTGTCCTCCTCTAACATAGTTTTTGAATCCAAATAATGTTCTGCTCCCATGCCAGCTCTGGCAGAAAGCTGGCTCCCTGCTCCAGCCCAGCCATCGTGTGCACGCACACTTTATGATTTCAGCGGAGGGCTTTGCCTTTGGAAGGCAGTTTTTAGCTCTTCACCTGCATGATTTCCACCCATTGTCATCCTGGCCAAAGCAGGCTGCTGGTTTGAATTACTTTACAGATGTAATGGTGGCTTTTCCTGGCCCAGGCTCCAGCTGGAACAGAGCAGGCAGAGCCAGCCCATGAGTGGTTCTGTGGTGCTGGGCAGGGATGAGCACGCTGCTGAGGAACTGAGGAGCATCTCCCCTCCCAAATCTCTGCTCAGACCAGCAATCCTCAGCAGGACACTGCTGGCACTGTACTGCTCTTTGACTGAGCAAAGAAATAGGAAAAAAGTGCTGAAAAGCTGAAAATTTCTATCGTTCCTTGCCTTAAGTCCTCTTGCCATTACTGAAATTTATCCAGTTCCTCTTAAATCAGGGAGCAGCTGCCACATCAGATATACATTAGGACAAAACAAAGGATTCAGTCTGCCTAACTAGCCTTTCAACCTCAAATGCTGTTAACAGGACACTTTGGCCTGAGAAAAAGCTGATGGTAAAACTTTGTGTTCCTGCACTCAATGATGTCACCTCACCCTGGCTGGAGCTGCACAGGCTTTATGGGGCTTAAGTACTCTGGAACGTAATTGTGGCATAAATACACTCCCATGTCAGAAAGGTAAACAAAACTTAGCCTCACGTATTGTCTGTGATCCTTTTTACTATTTGTTCTTTGCCATATGTGCACATTAGGTTTTACAGACAAGGAGATGTGATCTCTGCCCCTCAGGGGTTTGCAGAGGAGATTAAATATCTCATGGAGATGAGACATTGCTGTTGGTATTCTCAGCAGGGAGGGCCAAGGGTAGGCTGGGCATGAACCATCAAGGCTCGACTGAAAAAGAGACCTGAGAAATCAAGGCTGAAACACATCAGCACAGCTCCTTCTCATTTCTTCAGGGGGCTTCAGAATGCCCAGAACATACCTGAAACCAATTCTAGAAACCATTGGTTTCTACATTTTGAAAAATCTGTGCAGACCCACTGGGTTTTCCATGGTTTCTGATCAGTCTCACTGCTCTAAGTTCATGGTTTCTCCCCATATTGCTTTTTTTCTCTCCTGATTTGATTAGATCATAAGTTCAGAATATAACAGTGAAAAATATAGCTCAAGATGTCTAATTAAAGAACAGCTTGTTTGCTCAGGGATTTGAATTCCCTGCCATGGATTCCTGTCCTGGGAGGTTGATTTTTACAGGACCCATGCAAGTCACTGGGTTACAGAGTCACCAAAGGAAATTCTCTTCCCTGAGTGTAAAAAGTTCTGTACAGACACAACTTACAGCTACATAAATTATATTTGAGTGCTAATTAATACAAGTCTTTCAGGATGGACTTCCAGAAATTAACAGGAAATTTTACTTAATTTCTGAAGAGGGGGGGAAAGAGCTGTGGTTTGTCACCCACTCTGTCTCCTGCCAATGGAAAACCAGTGGTACCAGGTTCTTGCTCAACTGAAACACAACATTTATTCTAGACTGCAAACCAGATCATATCTTTGATAATTATAAACAGAACATTTATTCTAGATTGCAAACCAGATCATATCTTTGAGCTATTTGCAGCAGAGCAAACACACAAAACCCAGTAACACTGGCTACTTTCTAAGCATGAATAATAAATTAAATCTATCATTAATATTCTGGAACACTCAATTAGATCGTTTACATCTCACAGCAACATTAAAATACACAAATTATATACAAATGATCAAGTAGTTGCAGAGAAAAATATTTTGTAAAAAATGATTTTAGATAAGAGATACAATTTTTCTCTGCCCAAGTTTTAAACTTCTTGTTTCAACACTCAGTGCACATCAAGACATCTACTTTCATAAAATACCTTATGAAGGACTGAATTCAGGAGTTAGTGTTAAGAATTCCAGCCTTTCCAAAACCTTTCCAAAAATCTGAGTAGTAGTTTATAAAGAAGTAATCCAATAGAAAAGTGAATTCCTTTTATCCAGACATTCAAAGTCTGAAACATAAGACCAAAGTATTATTTTGAGATGGATAAATCTCAAATTCCTTTTATACAGACAGATTGAAGATGCAGACTGTCTGCTGTTTGCGAGGGTACTTGAGATTTACTGGAATTTTTGTCCCAGATATTATTTGCTAAAATGCTAAAAACACATACACAATTTCACAAAGGCAGTTGGAAAACATTCTGTAATTTTCTGAGCAGCACTAGGCATCATTTACACTGTTTAAATTACAATTAATGGTGTCCTATTATTTGTTTACATTTTTATTGGAGCAACAAGATGAGTGCAGATGCAGCAGCACCACTAATTCCTTGGGATTCAGACACCCTAATTAAATTATTTTCATACTTTGTTTTCTGCAAGTGAAGTTTGCAGTTGTAGAAGAGGGTGTTTTTATCCTTCTTTCTCCTATTTGTGAACTTGTGATTGTAGCATAAAACACAAAAAAAAAAAAAAAAAGAGTCTTTAGCTTTGAAGTTATAGTGAATATGTTAAATACATAAACAAGCATATTTAGTTACTTTGCATTATTCATGTAACTGCAAAAAGATTCACTCTGGGCAGACAATTACTGTGTATTAACATCTTGCCTTAGGGCAGCTGAAATGGTTTTTAATGAGGTGTTACCAATCCTGAATATCTTTCACTTGCCACTTGACCCAACAATTTATTTTTTGCTGTACGTGGGACATCTTGACATAAAATACTTTATTACAGGGATTCTGTTAATCATCTGCTATACTTACACAGAATTTCTATTGGCATAAAAGGTATATATTAAACTAATTCATATTGTTTTAAGTAAGGATAACTAATACCTATAGATTGAAATTAATTGGAATTTTCTGTGTTCAGATCCAGAGCCTAAGAAGCACACTGCTAAATTAGTATTCAGGTCATGAAAACAACTAATGAGGCTTCAGACCTATAAAAGTCCACTCAAACAAACAGCTGCCAGTGTTTTTGAGAATATTCTGGTCCTGGCATCTGCTATGACCTGAAGGGCAGAGAAATATGAACTTAACTAAGACAGCATTTCAGATAATTTGAGATCTAGAGACCAGAGCAATAAAGAGAAGAAAAATGGTTCTTCATCCAGCGTGAGGACACAAATAGCCCCTGCTCAGCCAAACAGCAGCAGCTTGAGTAGAAACAGGATTCCCAAAGTTATTTTCTTCAAATAATATGGTTCAGGTGCTTGCAACTGCTCATAGCTGTGTCTGGTGGATAAAATGATATTTCTGAAAAGCTTTGGTATAAGGAGGCTGTCAGTGACCACAGTGTGAATTTTGCACAGGAGTTGCTCACAGCAGCAGCTCTGAGGTGGGAAGAGCCCTTGCCAAGGCACACCTTGGCATGGCCAGGGTTTGCAGCTCTGATCTGTTCTCACCTCCAGTTTGCTCCAGTAAATCCAGTTTGGATCCTGGGGTGCAGAGAAACACCAGCACAGAGCTTTTCCCAGGCTGCTCCTATCCTGATCCCAGTTCAGGCCCCTTTCTCCTGCTCTGCCCTCAGAGGGATCCCCATGGCACCAGCGTGGGTGGCACCAGCAAGTGCCAGAGCAGGGGGCAGCAA
This sequence comes from Melospiza melodia melodia, assembly GCF_035770615.1. Taxonomy (NCBI): domain Eukaryota; kingdom Metazoa; phylum Chordata; class Aves; order Passeriformes; family Passerellidae; genus Melospiza; species Melospiza melodia. The sequence continues at coordinate 16,955,058 of NC_086209.1, read as the reverse complement.
TCAGACACTCAGTCCTTCACAAGCCACCACAGGACTGAGTTTGGCCCAGAACCGCTTGTCTAGAAAGGGAAAAACAGACAGAGCACAAATTAATTCATAAAGAAATTACAGCTATCAGGATGAAGAGGTTGACCACTGCTTGGTTTGGTGCTGGAGCATATGGTGCACAATATAATTCATCTTCCTGACTGGGAGGGGATGCAGGGGAAAGGGGAATCTCTCTGGCATGGACGCCCATGCAATGCCAGTGACTCTGCTGGAGCCCCTCTCTCCCTGTATATGTAATCTATGTTGAATTAATTTGTACTTGGCTGAATTTCAAACACATCAACTTCGTTTTCATGTATGTTGATGGGATTTTCTGTTGGATCGGTTTCTTATGTTAATTAGCCCTCCATTATGCTACGTTGTAATGAGGTTTAGCAACTCTGCATGTGCAAGCCTGGTGGGAAATGGGCTGGATGTGCACAGGTTCAGGTTTTGCACTTGCCTGGTTTTGACATGTTATACATTTCCCTGTTTCCCAAGTCATGAGCTGTGTTAAGTGAACCGATCAGTTCTTTGCTAAGTGTTCAGGGGAGAGGTTTTAGAGTTTCTATTTTAGAGTTTTAGAGGTTTTATTTGATGGAACAGAAAGCTTGTTGTACTAACTTGCATTTTAAAGGAATGAGGGGGAATTTTGGTTGGGAGACTGATTGGTTCTTCAGACCTCCAGCAGTGAATTAAAAATAATAAATGGGATGGGTTTGCTGTGGCTTCCAGTCAGGCCTGTACTAGGAAGGGAAATACCAGAGATCTAAAGCAAACTGCTCTATATTTAAGAGATTAATGCAAGAAAATATTAACTGCCTTTCTTTTTAGCAGAACAGAGACACGGGTTTTTCTGATACAAAGGAATTTCCCCATTAATTGCTTTGCTTATCTGGTCAACACCTGAAAAGCACCTGATATATTATATATTATATTATTTATTATATATATTATATATATTATATATATTATATATATTATATTATATATTATATATTATATATATTATATATTATATATTATATATTATATATTATATATTATATATTATATATTATATATTATATATTATATATTATATATTATATATTATATATTATAATTGATGCTTTCTTATATATAATATATAATATATAATATATGATAAATCATGTATCATATAAATATTGTATATCATATATTATATATTAATAATAATATAGGTATATTATTATACATTAAATATATAATCATTGATATTTTAGAAGTGCCAGGGTGAGCACAACCTTTGTGGGGCACAGAGGCTCCCTGCAGGAGCTGGGGGCACACTTGGGGTATCAGCACATGGATCTGGGATTTTTAGGCAGAAAGTCTTGCTGTGCCCTTACCCCAAGGGAAGCAGAGCACGGCCAATCCTTGCCAAAGCTCAGGGTGATCCTACACCCAAGCTTGTGTGGCACAGCCCGTTTAAAATCTCTGTTAAGTCAGTTCAGCATGGTACTGAAGAAGCTCAGCTGTTTTCAGTCAGCCAAGCAGGGGCAGAGCAGCCTGGCTCTGCCTGTGGAACACCTCCCACTCACCCACTCCTTAATACAACAAAACGCAACAACCTCAGCTGAGCTCGGCACTTAAAAGCTTTTTTCTTCAGGAGCCCGAGGCAGGAGCTGTAATTGCCAGGTCATAAGTACCTTCTTTAAAGCAAAACCTTATTTATTCCTGCTCCCACACAGCACAACTCTAAATGGTGCAGGATTTAAGAGCAATTGTCTATTTTTCCCTTTATAACTACCTCCTTTTTCCCTTATAACAGTAGAACTTGATAAGTACAAGTTTCTCTCAAGCAATATTCCCTTTTGAACACAAGAATCTTTCTCTCTCCAAATATATTTGCTTAGCAAAAAATACTCTTATTGCCTACTGAAGGACCTTAAAATATTTAGTATTTTTCTGCCATGTTGTGGGGGAAAAAAGTTCATCTAGATGACGTGACTTGAACTGTTCCCATTTCTCAGAAGAAGTTTGCAATAAATATTCATCTTAACCTGAGGCATTGTCGTTAATATTCAAACTCAGGCTTTTCAGCTTTGGATTTTAAATAAGTGTTCTGGAAATGTATGAATGGACCCTCATTCTCAACAAATCCATGTTGCACATGGAGTTGTATTTTTATATGTAGAATTATTGATAGGATAATTATGAACTTGTATGTCCAAACCATTTGGTTCATTCAGCCATTACAGTCAAAATTTATTGCGTTGGAACACGCCTAACACTCTTCTCCTCACTTAAGTGAAATAATCAGTGTAGTACCAAAACCAGAATTTCTGAAAGGTGTTTGTGAGATGTCCTCCCATGTGAGCACTGAGCAGTGCCATTCTGATAAGAATTATATCAGCATTTCCTGTTATGTAATCACTAGTGTGGAAATTATGCCTTACATTCTGTTGAGTGGTGCAGTGATCATGAGGCAGGGGGAGCACTGAGCCCGAGCTCCCCCTATAAATAACAAAATCAATATCCAATGTTTATCTGTGCTGGGGTTTGTCTGCTTCACCACAGCGAAAATTGGAGGCTGCACAAAGAATCAGCACTGGATAAATAATAAGCACTGGCCTTTAATGGGGCATTTTAGGAGGTTGGGTGGTCAGTGCATTTGTTGGCTCTGGGAATCCATCCAGCTCCACACTGTGGTCAAATACAAAGATGACTGAAATCCCAGTATTTCCTGAATTTAACCTTTTAGGAAATCAGACCCTCAATATATAATTGAATGTGCCATTCCTTGGGGAAACCAAACAGCCTCCTCGCCTGCTACATTCAGCTCTTCAGCTCTGTGGTTCTCACAGTGTTTTAAGTAAATCAATGTGAAATGGAGAAAGTTTGCAGTATTTAGTTGAATGAAGTCATTTTTAGAGCAGGAAAGAGGATCCCTAGTGCTTATAAAGAGGCGAGACTTTCTTAATTTGCACTTTCTCAGCAGAACTTGCTGCACAGTCACCCGTGGTCAAGAATCTAGAAGAGAAGAGAAATGTGCAAAACCCTTTGCAGCCATGCATTGCATCAGAAACCGAGGGGGAAATAAAAACTCAGAATAATTAGGCATGCCTATGAGTGAGCCTCACCATAAACAAATCAAACTGTAAGTACATTGTTTTAGTATGCTTGTTTTGCTAAACCAACACACTAATGACTATTGTCTTCTCATGAAGAAAATCCCGAGCGTGAAGCAAGACTCCAAAGAAGCCCCTGCAAATTCTGCTCTTGGCTGAGAGATTTCAAGGGACACTAAGGCTGGGTGGTAAATTCTGCACAACTCCATCCCTTACAGTGCCTTATTCACTGCTTGTCTGCGATCTAATCCAACCATCTCTGAACCCCTAGCAAAGCACCAGCTCCTTTGCTGGGTGCACTGTGCTGCTCCTAACCCTGTCCATACCTGTCTGCACAGCCCAAAAGGGGCTGGGCGGTTCCACAGCTGCCTTTGGGAGCATCCCTGAACAGATGAGGAGATGCCATGTTCTGAACACAGCAGCCATACAATTATCCCATGGGTTTTCCTTTAAATCACTGTAGGTACAGGTGTGCCCTTGGTTTTCCCCATAAGGACAACAATACCTGGCATGGCACCATAGCAGGGACTGGTCTCAGTTAAAGGGGATTTTTGCCAAACTTTTGTAGGACTCTTGATTTTTCTCCTAGAACAAACCAAACCAAACAAGGGTCCCACTCAGGGAGGGAAGACAAGGATATATATCTGAGAAAAAAACAGGGCAATGCACTCATTTCCCTGTTCACCAGCTGCCAGGGAAGAACAGAATTGTCTGAGGACACGAGGGGCACTTGCAGTGTCTCAAAACCACATAGTTACATCAATGTATAAACTGGATAAGACCCCAAAGATCGAGTCTGACTGTTGACCATGCTCCCAGCTGCCACATCCAGGTGGTTTTGGAGCCTTTCCAGCAGATGGGAGCAAGCAGTGGCCTCCCACCACCCAGCCTAAGGATCTCCTTGCCTTATCACCCCAAGAATAAATGGGATGCTTGAGCAGCATGCCTAAAAGCTCTCCTGAGTGGGCCATGATAGCTGGGCTTCTAAGTGCCAGCTCCAATTTAAGAACCCCCTAATAAACAACCATGGCAAAAAGAGTTGGTTTTTTTAAAATAATTTTTAACTTCATTGCAGAGCTGATTAATTGCAGAATTTGGTCTGTAGGCATTTCTAAGGAAAAGGAGACGAGATCAATATATACAGTATGTGCTACACAAATAAAATTGTTTGAAACAGGGTATTTTGCAAGCTACTGAAGGCTGATTAAAAACAGTTTGCCTAAATTTACTTTGGCTGCCTTGCAAAGAGATTATTTCATAATCACAAATACTTCATCCAGTGTGCTTCTCCCCCCACCGAATTACAGCGGATGAACACGCAGAGGAACAGAATTGAAGTCTGGAAAAATTTAAATGCAGCATGTCTTACATTTCCAGTGTTTCTCTTGGCAGCCTAAATATTGTTTTAACTTTGTTTTAACTTGTGGTGTGATTATACATTGGCTCACATAGGGGAACTGCAGAGCTCTGCCTGCTGAGCATCATTAAGCACTTTGGTGCTCGGTGGGAGTTTGTTCATTAGGAAGAGTGTGTTATGAATTTTACTCTGTGAGCATCTTTGTCTGTGAGAGGGCAGGAGAACGAGGTAATGAGAAGAAAATACAAGATCAATCATTTAAACATACAAAACAACTAAATATGAATACTTCTGGTTAAAGGAATTAAATTGGAATTATTGCCCAGAAGAAAATGAGCAGCAACACGAGGGCTATGAAAGAAGTCTCCTGGAACCTGTTGCTACTTCTGTTTGGAAATTTGCATTATTTCCTCAGATTTAATCTGCTTGGCAGAGATAGACCAGTCTGCCATATTTTGCCTTTTTTTTTATCATTTCCTTTTCTGCCTTATGGTAATTTTTTAAAGATCTTGGGACATATAAAGATATAATTGTATAATATAATTTATTCTAATACTTATCCATACTTATAAATAAACTCTACTTTCAAGAAAGGGCAGTTTTATTTGGTAAATATTTAAAATTACATTTTTTTTTTACCCATTTTATAAACTTCAAAATTTTCACAGCTCAGAGTAACCTATAGAAGATTCTTACTTAAATCATTTTACACATGGATTCCTTGGTATAAAAGACTATGTGGTCAGAGAGTGGAATGTTGAAAGTGGTGAAAAAGGATGTATTTTGTAGGATATGCAAAATGCATTTAATTTTTCATTTCAGCATTTCAAAAATGACCTAATTTTATATTCAAAAAGACTTCAATCTAAGGTTTTGTAATTCTGTTGGCTTCTCTGGTGTGTAAGTATATTTACATCAACATGGATGTGGAGAAAAATCAAACCCACAATTTTGCAAATGTTTTCACAATGCCAATGCAGTGTTAGACCCACCTGGCATAAGTGACACCCATAAGATTTTCCAGCAAACTTATTTTAGCTTAATGTGCTGTTTATATGGGGATATTATACTATAATATGTTATTATAATAATAACTTTAATATGTTATTCATATAAGATAGCATTTTTACCTATGACCATTAAAAACAAAGAAACAAGCACTAAATAAGGAGAAAAATGTGAACAATGGATAATATCTGTTCCTTTAAATTATGTCTCCGAATATTTTTCCTCTATGAAAGTAGCAAGAGCTTAAGCAACTCCTGCTGTCTTGTTGTTCGACATCCACTACTGCCCATCTGCCTATTGATTGGTAGGAAACTCCAAATGGGAATTTCATCTCATTAATCATGTCACATCACAGGGATTAGGACAAAAAAAAATCCTTTATGCTTCACAGCAGCCATCTAATGCCCAGTAAGACAAGTGAACGAATATGATATGGATAGAATATCTTCCCTCTAATTAAAGGTCATCTGCTAAAACCTGTGAGTCAGGCTGGCTCAAACGTGCTCTGATCTAAGCCTGCACATCCTTTCCAAAATGAAGCAGCAGTAAATATGTATTTCTAATTCAAATGTTTGCAGAGCTAGAGAATAAACCCATCCATTACAGAGCCCTGCAGTGACAACACTGGCAGCAGTGGTTCTCCCTGAGCAGCTCCAGCAAACCCAGGCCCATTGATTGTCTCCTGTTCCCCCTCTCAGCACCATCAATATCCATCCACGGGGCACTCTCCACACCACGCTCTGTAATCCTCTTACAACAACACCAAAATCCTCCCTGTTCTACTCATAACCCCATCATCTACTTTATAAGGGACTCCGATTTTCCTAAGCCTGTTTGGCACGGTAACGAGCAGGAAAAGCAATTAAAATTGCTGAGATGTGCCTGAGCAGGTGAGGTGAGGTTCCCTTACAGTGAGGGCACCATGGCAGATGAGAGGGACACACACAGCCTTGGAAGAAAGCCAACTTATTAATGGAATTTGACCATGCAAAACTTGTTGAAATCCCTCTAGAACATCAAATGCCACATTATAATATCTTTACTGAGGTCCTTGCCATTCCCAGGAAATTTTTAATTCCCATTTAAGAGTATGATTTTTTATTTTAGGATGATTTTCCAAAGCAAGATTTGTGGGATGTGTTTTGGTTTGCATTTGTGTTTGGCTTTGTCTCCGCAGGGAAAGCGCTGGGCTGCTAACACAGGGAGCTGGGAAAACACGGACTGGATGCCTGCCAGAGTCCGGAATGGAGTCGGCAAAAGTGAAAATTTGGACTAGATTTCTCCTAGGGTACGGAATGGAGTCGGAAAAATGGAAAACCCGGGCCGGATTCCAGCTGGAGTCTGGAGTGGAGTCAGCAAAAGGGAAAACCTAGACCGGATCCCACTCAGAGTCCGGAATGGAGTTGGCAAAAATGAAAACCCAGACCAGATTCCAGCCAGAGGCTGGAATGGAGTCAGCAAAAGGGAAAACTGGGACCGGATTTCCCCTGGAGTCCAGAATGGAGTTGGCAAATGAAGAAACCTGGACCAGACTCCCCTGGAGTCTGGAATGGAGCTGGCAAACCAGAAAACCCGGACCGGATTCCAGCCAGAGTCTAAAATGGCTTTGGTAAAACAGAAAACCCGGACTGGATTTTCCCCAGAGTCTGGAATGGAGTCAGCAAAAATGAAAACCCAGACCAGACTCTGGCCAGAGTCGGGAATGGTGTCGAGGGAAAGAAAAACTCGGACCCGGACCAGATTCCGGCTAGAGTCTGGAATGGACTTGGCAAAAGGGAAAACCCAGACCGGATTTCTCCCAGAGTCTGGGATTGAGTCGGCAAAAGGAAAATCTGGACTGGATTTCTCCAAGAGTCCAGAATGGGGTCGGCAAAGGGGAAAACCTGGACTGGATTCCAACCAGAGTCCGGAATGGAGTTGGCAAAAGGAAAACTGCTTTTGAGATTGCAGTTGTTTTGCATAATTTTTAAGTTTTTTCTAACCTTCTAATGAATTATTCAATCTCCCAGAGCATTTTCCAGATGTGAGATATTGTTCTGCAATTCTTAACTCCATTAGTTTTTCAACAATCGTGACTTTAGCAAAAAGATCTGAATTTTTCCATTGACATCTATACTTGGACGAGATTGATGGTGAAGCCAAATGAAACGAGAAATAAAAGTATCTGTATTTCTGATACTGCCAAATCTCTAAGTAGAAGTTAAGGAATGAAGACAAATATCAGATGAATGGCTGTATTCCTCTGCTGAGTATATTTAAATATGTTTTACTTCCTTTTTTTCTTTTTTATTCTCCCCAGACCTGCCTCCTGTCCCAGTCTATAAACCGTTCTCTAACTGTCCTCTTATCTGACCTGGTTTCCATCCAGATGAGTATTTCCAAGCCCTCACCTGATACCAGACCTCTTTTATTTTAATCAATCTCCACCCCATTCTCTTTCTCAAACTGCAGCTCAGTTTAACCCTTCAATTTCTGCTTCCCCTTTCCATTCACAGTTGATCTTTCTGTATTTAATCCTGGTTCCCTTCCCCTTCAGGCCCACTTTTCCCAGATTCCCAGTGAGGGTTTGCTGACCTTCCTGTTATTCTGTTTTCACCCTTTTGCATTTGCAGCAGCTCAGGTGCCCTCTCCATTCAGAAACCAAATTTTTAGGAACAGGGTCACTGATCCCAAAGGAGATTTAGGCTTTCCCCCTAAAGCTGCATCCACTCTCCCCAGAGCATCTAAGAGCAGGATTACACCTGGGATTGTTCATAAATGTCAGCTCTCCAAGATTTTCTGAGTGTGAATAAGGATGTGCAGGAAAAAGAATAATAATAAAATATCCTAGAATTTATTTTTTAAGCTGTTTAGGGCAACAGGTGTAGAGCTTCATGTTACATGTCCCAGAACAAGCTGTGGTGTCAGTTCGGCGCTCAGAGAATTTTGCTGGAGCTGCTGAGCACCTTCAGGTGTTCAGACAGGACTGGGTAATGTGGCTGGAGACCTGGAATGTGACCCCAGCCCAGGGACCCTCCTGTGACTCTCCCCTGCTGCTGCCTGCACCCCTCCTGCTCCCCACAACTGAGGTTCCTGACACAGAAGGTCTTTGCAAAGTTCTGTGTAATGCAGCCACATATCCTTGCAGGCTTTGAATGTTGATCTTATAAAGCTGTCAATATTATTCACTTCTTGTGTAGTGACAGGCAATCACCTCAAACCTGACAAATATTGAGTAATCCACCCGACCTTTTGCCATTCAGAGGGAAGCTGACAAATCTTTCTTCTTGGATATCTTGTTTGTAACAACTTTTTTGACCAAAGAACAGCACTTTTTCTTCAGACAGCAGAAATCTCCATCCCAAACTTCCTGACATTCAGCAAGCAAGTCATCCGTGTGCAGTAGCCCACACAGTGTAAAAGCAGCATAATTCCCATTTCTTCCTTCAAACAATTATTTTAAATTCATCTTACAGTGAGATAACAGGCTTAAAATAGGCTCCATACTTGAACATTCCTTCCAGCATTCAGCAAAGCAGGTTTCAGTGAATTGTGAGGCATTTCTGTTACCTGATGCCAAACCAAACTGCTCTGATGTTAAGATAAAAACATCCTGAATCTATCCAGCAGGATAAGAAAAACACATTTTATGTGGTGCTTACACTCTCATTTGTCCCTTGCCAAAAAGACAGTGCTTTAAAAGCTTTTAAACTATTCACATTTCTAACTTGAGCACTGCAATGTTTGTAACCTTTCTATGCAGTTTGTGCCTGCAGGGATGCTCTGGTGGTCCATGGCAGAGGCTGGACCTTGGCATCCCCTCTTATTTAAATTGTGGGAGAATCCAAAGAAGAGAGATGTTAATGAAGAGGGAATGATCTCTCCAGACATGTTGTTCATAGCACATATTGATTTCTAGCACGTCATGGCTAGCAGAAGTTTAACAACCATAATTTTATGAAAATGACAATTGAACAGCACATCTGGTGAGAATTCATTTATGCTTTTTACATTTTTAACAACCTGGCTATTTTTACTCTCCTCATCCTCTCAAAGGGAGTACAATGTAATGAAGCATGGAGCTGGAACTAGGCCACACCTCAGCTGGAAAATGTCAAATTCTATTATGCCATCCTCAAAAGCATAAATCATAGCTGCACATTTTTAAAGGTATAAATGAGGGAGGGAACACCATAAAACATTTATCTGCAATGTATTTATAGTACAGAATGGTAGAGCATGGGATTGTATTTATGTAATGCAGAAATACACAAAACATTCTAAAGTTGGAATCTGCGATACTGTGTATCTACTCTCTGGTGAGAAATCCCTTTGCACACTGAACTTGCTTGCATTTAATTTTTTCTGGTTGTCAGCTAACAAACTAACCTGCTCAATGTTAGTTCCTTTGTCACTTAAAATCCTTATTTGATATAGGACAATCATTTTAATTGTCTTAAGTTTAAATAAATACTTGACTAGTAGAATAACCAGGAGTCCACACTTCATTTTTGATAATAAATTTTACCTTTCATGCATTGTTTCCCATGTTTCATTGTTTAAATTATGTATGGGTAGCTCTGTCTCTTTGGCAGCAGCAGTACCACAGTTCATAACTATTCAAATAAATAAATATCATTTACTGAGCATTTAGGAGGGGGAAGGAAGGTTGTTAAACTGTCTTGCTTTCTCTCACTCTACCTATTTTCTTCAATATTCCTTTTATCCCAAGAGGTTTTAACTGTGGAAGTCTGACCCTATTTACAATAATTTTGTCTTTCTGGATGTGTTCAATACCTCTCAATTCTGTAACACAGTTTTTAAAGGATTTTCCAGGATATTCTGTATAATATGGTTAGATGACATTTATGGGGACAGCTGATATGCTACATAATAATGTCATTATATATATATATTCATGAGATATTTTTGCCTGCCATTCACCCTGGAGAAGGGGAGGGTCTCAGAAGAGTATTTAAAAAACTTGGACAACATAAGAATACCAATAGGACAATAGAGATTACAGATTATGCTATATTCCATGTATAAAAAATAGGCTACATTAATTATTACATAATTAAAATGGACTCAAACTCAACTCAGTCCTACCACTAAAACTATTGCACAAATCACATTACTTATTATCTAGTAAACATTTTCTTAATTTGATCCACAACTTCTATACCCCTACAGCCTTTGAGAGACAAATTGCCAGTTGAAAACCATTGCAGAACAGAATTCTGCATTCTGAGGCGCATTTTGGTCCGTGCAGATTCTCCTACCTTAAACAGGTGATTTTATCACAGCATCCTCAGGTGCACGAACAGCAACCTTCAGGGTGGCATTTTGCTACAGTCAAGAGAGCCAAAAAAAACCCCCCCAAAAAAATAAAACAAAAACCCACAACCAAATGTACCAAAGGCTCCTCTTTTTTATTATTGCATGTTCTCCTCTTTTATAGCCTTGATCCCACTTGCCCTGCACCTGAGTGTCCCCTGTGCCCTCTGGGGTTGCTCAGCACTCAGCACTCCCCGTCTCACTGCCTGCAATGCTGCTCACCTGTCCTGCACAGGTGCAGCCCACCAGGGATGAGGCTCAGCCCCAGCCCCATTCCCAATCACCCCAATTCTGTGCCTGCATCGTTTCTGCTTGTGTCCTCTATCCAGAGGGATTTGTGCAGCTGAACTTTGAGGGTTTATTTCTGACTGAGCCCGGGATCAGTGCATGAGGATCTTTCCCAGTGAATATTTCTGTTCTCCAGGTGTGTCTGTGATACAACAGGAATGTAAATGTGGGACAGCCTGGTGCAGCCTGTAGGCATTTATTCCATTTATTCCCCTGTTCCTGCCTCACTATAGCAAATTTTCCGTAGTTCAGGAGGCATAAACTGTCAGAGGAGCAGAGATGACCATCTCCTGCTTTGACCAACACTGCTGCCATGGTGAATCAGACTTGGAATCTCTGAAGCAGACATTTAAATGCAGATTAGAAAGGGGAGGACAGGTTGAGGATACTCCTCAGCCCGTTTTGCTGAGGACTTACATTCCAGCATCCCCCACCTGCTGGTGCTCCCGTGCTGAGCACAGGGTCCCTGTGTCACAGGGCTGGAGCCCATCCAAACAGTGACAGGGGTTTCTCTTGTCACACTGATTCATTCACCTGGAATTCCTAATCCTGCAGCTGAAGGTGAAGGCAGTGCAGGCTGTTTGCTCAGAGCTGTCTCAGGTCACCCTTGGATGGGATGGGGCAGGAGGGAAAAGTGAATTTTCTCTTACACACCAACCTGTATAAATACATAAACTACCCAATCTTTCCATTTTCTTCACTGAGTAGACCATGTAGTTTTTTATTACTTTTAGGAGAAAGCTCTTGATCCTAACAATGCTGATGGCATTTAACTTCATTTTGTATCATTTGTTACCAGCTTATACCTCCACTCTGTTCTTGAGCAGTAGATATTTCAGTGTTGAACATTTGAAATCTTATCTACCATTCTGTTCTGTCTGATTTAATCTCCTTGGCTTTAAATTGTCTGTCTGAAATCACTGCAGAATGGATCAAGAGGGGAACACTCAGCTCATTTAGAAGGAGGTTAAGAAGCTATTCTTGAGTTATTCTTAAGAGTTCTTAACCTATTCTTAAAATTTTAAGGAGCTTTTCTTAGACTGAAGTGTTGCAAGGAGTGAGTTGAAGCTTTAAAGGTGAAAAGATAGCTTAAGAATATTATGGTTTGTCTTGTACAGCCTCAGCAGGGATTTCTTTCCCTTCCTGGCCACTTCACTCTGGAGAGCAGGGGATGGATCAGAGCAGGTTTAAAATAATGATGAGGAATTTGAAGGAAAAAAAGTAAAAATGGAAGTCAGGGCATGAGCAAGCTGGAAGGGGAGGCAGTTCCATGGCAGCAGGGACTGAGCACAGGGCAGACAGCACCCAGAGCAGCCAGCAAAGGGTTAATGCTCAGTGGCTCTGCTCAGCCCTGGATAGACACATTCTCACTGATTTCCAGCCTTCTCCCTAACACTTAGCTTAGAACTCAGCAGAAACCGGGTTTTTCAGTGTTCGAGCAGACATTTGGCAACTTGTGAAGTGTCAGATGAGCACTGGGGAATTTGAGAACTGGGATGAACGTTTGTGTCAGGGAAGGGAAAAATCTTCACAGCAGAAAGCACCCTCCAACCTGAGAGTGGAGATACCTGAAATAAAGTCATTTTAGTTTGTTCCAATTACATTAAAAGCCAAATCCTGCACTGCTGACACTTTACAGCTGTTGAAATCTGGTTTAAGGGACTGGCTGCACACTGGAGACTTGGTCAGTATAAACTGAAGGTGCTGAAGGTTTAAACTGGGGCCTAAATATAATTTACCATGAGAGGTTATGGCTGAAAAGTGCTATTTGAAGTGGCAGCGAGGCAGAGAGAGCAGCCTGCAGGATTCAGGGAAGCAGGATTCCTGCTGGGGAGTCCTGTGGAAGTCAAGGCACTGAGGGTTCTCCTGCCTTGGTTCCTGGGGTGCAGTCCCAAAGAAATGCCCAGGACCAAATGTTTAGCCTTCTTGATTTCCTCCAACCCCCCTAGGACACAGCCCCTTCTCTATGGATTCTCATCTACATGATAAAACACCACATAAATCTAAAACACAATTCACTGGACTATTGTTAGGGAATTTTAGATTTATCATCCCTCCCACTAATTCCCTTTAATCTATTAATTTACCTTCTATTAATTCATCACAGCTTTCTGGGCTGGCTGGGTTTTTTTCCCTGCTCATCTGCGAGGTGTTGGATGCTGACAGTGACGGAAACCTCACAGGAAGCATTGACAAGGTCTGAAAAATAATTCTGGAGCCCTTGTGTTGCTAAGGAAGTTTCATCAGTAGAACCAACGATTTGAGATTGTTTTCTCAGCAGTGCATGAGATAAATGAGAACTATTTCCAGATTCAGTAATTTTGAAATCTGAAGGAACGATCTTATCAGTTTGCTGGCCACCCTGAACAGAATGCATCAAAAAAGATTGATAGGGAACAGGGATACCTGTTTTCTTTCAAAGCAAAAAAGCCCTGCACAAATATTTTATGGAGCTGTTTTTTACCCATTCATTTTGCATTAAATATAAAATCTATATATTTTGTATAACTAGCTTTTCATTCTCCACTGCTGGGATAAGCAAATTGGTAAATGAAAATGAAAATCAGGTCAAATTCATTACATTAGAAAATAAGGCTCTCTATGAGGTCTGAGCCGCTGGAATATTTAATGTGGTACCTTCCAGAATTTTCCCAGTGGGTGAAGGAATCTCTCAGGAAAACTTTGTTTACACAGCTTAACCTAAGATGCATCTGTATTAAGAAAAGAAGGAAATTTTCTTTTCCATCAGCTACAAAATTTGACTGGCTTGAAATCCACCATCCTCAGGTGTATGACAAAAAAATGTTAAGGCCAATGAAGATAAATAATGTGACTGCAAAAGCCAATGTCCACATACAAACAAAGAGCAACTTTTGTTTGTTGAGTCTCCTCCCTGTGTACAGCAAGGCCTGGCTATTTCAATAAATATGAAAAATTCCACTTGCACAGGAGCAGGGCTGGGCCCAGGAGTGGCAGGAGATCTGTTCCCGTGGCTCCAGCATTCTGGAGCCATCTGAGGGGAGTACATGACACAAATCTGTGCAGCTCAATTTAATGTGCCTGGTTAAACGAGCACAAACATTCCCAAGCAGTGCATCTGCAGCACAGAGATGTTTCTGTCACAGCATCCCTGCTCAGGATCTATTTGGAAGGTAATTGGAAGGGATGAAACCTTCTAAAGGGATCATTAGAATGTGTAGAGTACTTTTGAAACAAAGAAAGAAAAATCTGCCTTTTTCTGAAGTTAGTTTAACTGAGCTACTTCCAAACAAAAGCATATTCTGGTAATGATAGCTGTTGAGTGATGAAAATTGTATTTCAGTTAAGAATGTATTATTTTTATTAGAATTATAATTAAGTACTCTTAATTTTTACTTCAGATCTTGTCTGTACAATACTACGAGTGATAATCCTATTTTAACAGCAATTAATCTGGTGTTAATTTACCACTGAGCGATTTTCAAAGTGCATTTGACTGAGTTACAAACAAAACCTCTCCAGGTTCATTTGGGAGATTTCTGGTGATTTCTTCTGCCAATAAAAATAGATAATTTCTATTTTTGGGCTCTAGGTTTCTAATTCTCAGACAGTGCCATGAATCACTGAATAAATTCCCAAAGTCTGAGCCTCCAGGCCCTCCAGCCCTGCCCAGCTGGGGTCACTCAGCAGAACCTCCCTGCCCTGGTGCAAGAACTCTCTTTTGCTTTTAGCCAATTCCCTTTTCTGATGTTTTGATTTTCCTTCGCCTTTTCTCACCTCTCTGGAGCAGTTTCAGACTATCAATCCATGAAGGCCTGAGTTATTTTGGGGGACAGCTCATTTGTAACTGACTTTTTTTTGTTTTTCTCCTGGGGCAACGTGATGTAGGTTGGAAGTGTTAGTTTGCTTTTATACAGAGGAGTTAATCTGATCAAAGTGCTCCAAATGTGCTCTATGCAAAAAAATTCCGATAAATCTCAAAGCTGGATTTAATCTGTGCTCTCCTTAAGCTTTTTTTTTTTCTGTAATGAAGGTGTATTTTTCTCATGTGCTTTTCTGCCATGTCTACTAATTCTGTTCTTACACGTGTGTGTTTTATTTCACATAAATGAACTTGGCATTAAAGTTCTCACAGATATACAGGTCCACAGCTGCCTAAATAGAAATATTCTGATGATTAAGATGACAGTGGATGGCTGTTTCCTGTCTTTGATTGCAAAATAAATGTCCAACCCTTGGCCAGCACGTCCTGGTGGCTCCTTCCCACGCAGGAGCTGTGTATGTGGGGATGTGCACGTGTGTGTGTGTGTGGATTTTCTGTATTTTGTGTATTTTGGAATCAGGCACGTTCCTCAGGCCCTCAGAGCACATCCTGTTATGAGGAAACAGCAGTTCAATTGTGTCCTGGTGCAACAATACACAGCTTTGGAAAAGTTTCAATGATAGTCACCGATGGATTATCAGGCAATTCTTCCCTGAAAGCATCACAGCCCAGCCAGGAATTTGGAGGTTTTGATAAAAATGGAGAACTCTGCCCATTTTGTTACACTCTCACAAGAATTTTACTTTTCACAGGATCCCAGGATGGTTTGGGTTGGAAGGAGCTGAAATCTCAAACCATCCCACCCTGCCATGGCAGGGACACTTCCACTGTCCCAGGGGGCTCCAAATCCCAGTGTCCAACCTGGCCTGGGGCACTGCCAGGGATCCAGGGGCAGCCACAGCTGTGCCAGGGCCTCACCAATAATAATTTTATATCAACTAAACATTAACTCCAGATGAGGTTTAACTGCTCTGCCCTAAGGCTGTGGCACCCCTTCCTTTTCTGAGCGTGCAGATTTTGTTCTTAGGGTGCATCTTGGGGCACAGATACATTTCTAACCATCCTCTTTGATTTCTCTTCCCAATCCTCTATCCAATCTTTTCATCATCTTTTCTTGGGGGGAGGTTGGTGTGTCACCAGGTTCCCTTTTTTTGTCAGGTATTGTTATATAAAGAAAAATTAATGTAAGGTAAAAAGGAGATGCCTTTAAAAAGATACCAATAAATCATTCAAAGTCTGTCAGTTTTGTGCTCAGGCTGCTAGGAGAATAGATGTAATGGATCTACATACAGCAGAGATTTTCTATATTGCTGAAGTTTTCCTATCTGGCAGAGCTTTGCATCATTTGGAAGCAGCCCCAGCCGTGGGAAGCCTCCACTGATTTCTCTCAAGGAGTGCTCTGCTTGTGGGGGAGTCCATCTATAACTCCTCTATAAGTGTTCCTGGATGTATATTTTGAGGCACAAAGCCTAAGAATACAGCACAGAATGTGACAATGCAGAATATAGAGAGAAGCTGTTGATTACCATTTTTAGGCTCCTCGTTTCAGGAGGATGCCAAAAGCAAACTGCAGCACTCAGATCCAACTGCATCACTCCTCAAGGCAGTATAAAACAGTGAGACAATTTCAGGAACTAGATTAAGAATCATAGTTTTTCTTGCTGCATAAAATTGCTGAAATTGTATAGAAATCTGTACTGTGGATCACAAGTCAATGTAAAAACTCCAAGCTATTTTTTTTCACTTTGTCTGTTACTGGGCAAGTTGTTACATGAATAAATTTATTTTCTTCCTCTGAAACTGTATAATATTAAATGCTGTGTTGTTGGCATAAAATATAAGTTGATCAGACAGACAAAGATTATTATTCTGACAACTGTATACACAAGGGTATCATTGTACATTGAATTTCAGTGTGTAATATGGTATAAATCTTCATGAGAGACTCAACTTTTATTGGCTGCACAGAAGGTGCTTTTCCTTATTAAATATGGGAGATGGTCCCTGGGGGATTTTTTTAAAAATATCTTTATCCATTTTTTTTCCCAGCCAGTCTCTGTGCCCTGGGAGGCTCCTGGATTGAGCAGGATGAGGAATTCTCCCTGGAATGCCTGGATGGAGACACAGCCATGCTTGGAATGTTCTACCTCAGCAGAACCCACACAAGCCTCACCTTTCCCTCTCCATAAACCCTGTCTGGACACCAAAATTCACCTAAATACAATGAAACATTACCAGTGAAACCCCAAAATCACCCTGGATCTGCACTCCTGTCACTGACTGTTGCCATCCTCTCTTTGCACCTGCTGAGGATTTTGGGACTCTCTCCACTTCTGCACAAAACGAAGGGCAAAGAGTGAGAGACCCTTTTGTGGAATTCACACTGCCTCCATCATTTCTGGCCAGAGCAGGGACATCAGGAGATTTCATCCAGAGGGTTCCCCCACCCTCCGGAATCAGCGAGCCTGAGGATGCTGAGGGGTTTGATGGTTTCTCTCCATCCCCAGGTCTGTCAGTGATCTGACGGCATTGCTGAGCCGGGAGGGCTCTGGGCACAGGGCTGAGGCTGCATTTGGAGCTGATGAAATTCTCCAGTTCTCCACAGACTCATTTATTGTACTCAACACTATCGCTGTAATCTCCATTTGACATCCCTTTCCCCATCTGTAGGTGAGGATCAGGAGGATCTTTCCTGTCCCTGTGTCCCCAGACTCTCCCTATTTAGGGATTCACACATGGCCCTGTGCCACAGAATGGGTGAGGTCTGGGGGATGAAGGCAGGGCTCAGATCTGGGCTGTGCACCCTTTCCTTAAACCAGACAAAATCAGGGCTAAAACTTCCAAAACTTCCCTTCTTTGCTATGGAAATTTGTTAATTGTGACATTTCAGACCCTATTAGAGTCCATATGAAAACTTGGCATCACTAATTTTTTTACAATTTACAGCATCAAAGTCTCCCCAGCTGTCCAAAATTATTTCATCCCGGTACTTTCTGTTATGACTTTATAGTTTGACGCACTCACACTATACCAGCACTTTTTATACCAGTACCACTATAAAGTTTATATGCATCACCTTTATAGCATAAGTAAGGACTATGAAATGTTGTCTTTCTGCTACTGATTTGTGCATTATTATGTTGAGAGAAAGCAACAGCTGTAAGGACAAAATAACACTTATTTCACCACCCACAGGAACATGAAATTGCATATATTGTTTTTAAAATTAGCTATCACACGTACAGTTCAATTGTATATAGCTAAATAATAAAAGTAAGTGCATTTTTAGGTGCTCTTCAAATGAGGTCACAGTGCTGATGAAGTTGTCAGTATTTCTCTGATTTTATGAGATTCCAGGGGCAGTGATGAGATGTGTGGCACACAGGTACAAGTGGCCAATTTAAAAATGCCCTAAATATAACTTGATGGGCTAATCACATTTACAGTCCACAAAATTTGCATGAATGCATAATGATGTGAGAAAAACACATCCAGTGAGGAAATAATAAACTATCCAAGTGAATATGTATTATTCACTGCTAATTTTAATTAAGACTCAGTCTTAATTCCCGTGTACAAAATAGAAAATATGTATTTTGGAAAAGAGTTTCCACATCATCATTTTGCACTCTTTCCTTCAGTTAGGAGTGGTTAAATGTATTTTTAAAAGCAGAGTTGTTTAGGAGTCTCTGGGTCTCCATCCTGTGCCTGGGTGTTTGCAAACCCCACAGGAGATTTCAGGGCTCACATTTCCTACATTCCTTGATCCCCAGGGCAAGGACAGCACAAGCCACGAGGAATAAGGGGGAACAATTCTTCCTCAAGCACTGATCCAACTGGAACACTTCAAAATCCTGATCCAGGAGGAGAAATGATCACTGGGGCTGCTCTCCTCCAGGGCAGCTGGAGCTCCTCAGTTATCAGCTGGGCACTTCAGCATTTGCCTCCTAACTGCCAAAGGCATGCAGGCAGAACAAAGAACAACCCCACACTGATAAATATGCATCATTTCCCTCGCCTTCCACAAGAATTGCACAAAATGGAAAGGCATCATTGGACTCTTAATAAATATAATAGATCAGAATTTATTTCAGGGTGGGTTTATCTTTTTTTTCCCAGATTGAATCTTTGTAACATCAGATTTCAACCTGCTGTGAGTGACTTTTGGGTCTGATTTGCAAATCTTTCAGATGGAGAATGTCTTATGGAAATGAAATAAATGCTTCCTTGGCCATGGGTTTTTGGTTATGAGAATTTATCTGGGGGGAACGAAAGAGGAACTGGGCTGTGCTTGCTGAAGGAATGAGTTTGTCACCTTGAGAACTTGGGGTCTCCTCTGGCCCCTGGTGGATGGGGAGTCCCCAGTCCTGTGCCTCCCATCCCTCTCCTGTCCCCTGTCCCACCACAATGGTTTTGGTTTGGTGTCACAGACATCTTTTATGAAAAATCCTTTCCTTGGGATTTTTCCTCCTGAGAAGCTGGGAGGCCTCAGGAACAAAATGCAAACAATGGTTATCTGCTGCTGTGGAATGCAACAGGTGCATCTGGGATTGGGCTCATGTGCTTGTTTCTAATTAATGGCCAATCACAGTCAGCTGGCTTGGACTCTGTCCGAGTCACAAACCTTTGTTATCATTCCTTCCTATTCTATTCTTAGCCAGCCTTCTGATGAAATCGTTTCTTCTATTCTTTTAGTATAGTTTTAATGTAATATATATCATAAAATAATAAATCAGCCTTCTGAAACATGGAGTCAGATCCTCATCTCTCCCCTGATCCAAGAAGCTCTGTGAAAATGGTCCCAGTTTGGGTCATTCTCAGGGCAGATCTCCAGCCTGAGTGTGGGACTGAGGAAGGAAAGGGTGGCAGAGTCCCTGAGTGCAGCAATCCCATCTCCAAGCTGCATTTCAGATGGCAAAGGAATTCACAATAAAACGTTACTTCCAGTTTATGATTTCGTGATCCCACTTTTCTCTCAGGGGTAGAAGATCTGAGATGCAAATTATTGTTTTTGTCTCTGAGGGAGAATCCTTATGGCACACTGAGCTCTGACAGAGGCACGGTGAGAGCTGGCAGGACTTTTCTGCCTGCTTCCCACCATACTCATTGTCTTGATGTGCCTTCATTTTACCCTTTTGAATATAAAGAACATTAAAACCAGAACTGAGAATGCCCTAAAATCTTTTCAGCTCACAGTGTGACAAACTACTGTCAAACAAGAGAATTTACCAAACATTTTTGCTAATTAGGAGATGGTTTGCCAAATATCTAAACTATTTTTTTAAATTTTATTTTCCAAAAGCAAGTAAGAGATGGCCATAAGAACTACTGGCTACTGATCAGGAAGACTTAATGGACTGACCTGTGGTGGTTGCACTGAAATAAAACATAAAAACAGAGACAGCAGAAGGCAAGAATGGCCAGACTGTGTTGAACAAAAAGGTGTCAAGCCCAGAGCCTCCACAAGAATATTCCAAGGCCCATTCAGTGCCATTAAAGCCACGTAACTCTGTGCCTACAACTCCATAAGGACACCTATGAGGATGTCACAAGCCAAAGGTTGTATCTGTGTGTTTAATCGCCCTAGACAGCTTAATCTTGATTAATTTAGCTGTTCCTTATGCACGTTATGCTGTACAGCCTCAAAAGCTTAGAATTAAAAGTACATTTTTCTAATGTTAACTGATACTTGATTTGCAGCCCTTAATTTGTCCTTGCGGATTAACATAATGTTTCATTAAACCAGTGTTGAGTTAAAAATATTTTATGACCATTTCAATTGTCTATTTGTTTATTATCTGGCAATAAACCCTCCAAAAACCTTATTCCCATGCTTCTGCCTTCACTTCCATTTCACACATGGTCACAGAAGTCTTGGAGGTGGGAACTTCCAGAGACCTCATCACCCTGAATAGTTCCATCAGTCAATACAATCCAGAGTCAACAATTTCCTTCAGTGCCAAGAGGAGTTACAAACACCTAAACCTGTTTTTAACAGGCATGAAGAAGCAGAACCGAGCATGGATTTTCTGCCCAGAAAACACTTGTGAATGTTCACCTGAGCATCCCTGTGCCTGGGAGCAGCTCTCCAGCACAGCCAGCAGGACACCGAGCATCCTGTGCCCCATTCCATCCCACAGACAGTGTTTGTGGTTTGGTGGCACTGGGAAAGCCTGGAATGAGCACCTAGTGTCCTTTCCCCGCTGCTCCTCCCCACAAGAGGACATCAGGCTGGTTGTTTGTATTTCCTGCCTGGTGGAAGGTGCTGACGTGATTTGGGAAATGAGAGGATAGTTACAGGTTTTATGTCGGAGGCTGAACATCTGCAGACAAAATAAAAAATTTTATTTGCCTCCCTCTGGCCTTGTATAGTTCCAATAGACTCAACTGGGCCAGGGTTTTAATATTGCCAAATGTGTGGCCAAAAAAAGGCCCTAAATCACAGGACAGGTGGGAAGGAGCAGAGACAGATCCATCACACCTGAGTGGGCAAACCGAGAACACCACGGGGCTGGAGGGCAGAGCTGGGGGCAGAGGCCTGGGGAAGGAGGAAAGGAAGAGAGGAAGAAGGTTCTGGAAGGTTCTGGGAGGTGTGTTAGGGATGGGAAAGGAGGGGCACTGAGGATGCTCCAGAGATGCTTCTGGTGGGCAGCTCAAACAAGCAGCAGCTGGCCCAAAATTCCTGGAGCCACTGTGGGGACAGAACCAGGGCATGGTGGCTCTGTCCAGCCTGAGGATGAAGGCAGAGCTGGGGCACAGAGCACATTTGGATTTTCTGCCCTGACACAGAAGATGTGCCAGGAGCTCTGGGGACCTGCTCTGCTCTGGAGAAAACTGCAGAGAAAATGTCAGGGCAGGCCCTGCAGGTCAAATGTCTGGGTTGGGGAGAAACACCCTGACCCCTTCTCTGCCCTCAGAATGAAGAAATGCAGGCTTAAAAGCAAAATATCTTCTATGGTGCTTCAAAATATCCTCCAGCAGTTTATCACTGGATTAAAATCTATAAGAAATAAGCACCAAATGGTGCAAACTTCAGCTTCACTGCCCTATTCAGGAGGGAAAACAGCATTCTACAAAAAACTCCTCAAACTTCCAAAATTAGCATCATCAAAGAAAAAGTGCCAGTGTATTTGTATATTCAGGAAAATGACTCCTGAAGGAAGTCTTCCCAAAATTACTTCTGGCTCTGTGTAATTCAGGGAGATAGATGCATATGCCCATGAATTGTTTAACTGGAGAAATGTCTTTTATTCCTGTATAGCAGATGCACAAAGGGAATGGGAGTGTTTTATAACTTAGGCTTTTAAATAATAAATAAATGCTGACATTCTCAGCTGAGACATCTTGATTTTTGTGTACTGTGTAATACTGAAATGTACAAATATTTTTTTAGAAAGAATTATTTTTCCCTTTTTAAAAAGAACATGAAATCTCGAGAATATGATAAAACATCACAGTTGGTTTCTAAATGCTTTGCATCTTAATATGGTTGAAGTTAAGGCAGTAAGTAATTTCTGAGTTTTTCCCTTGAGCCACGTAGTTCTTTTCATATGTAATTATTCTCTGAGTGCATTAGATAATGCTATGGTTCCCACAGCTGTATACACATCTATAAATCATTAATGAGGCAGTTAACTGAAACAAAACTATAAAAGATTTGCATTACCCGGCAGAACCCAGCCTTAATTGACTTCCAGTTATTTACAATTAATTTTTCCATTTGGAATAATGATTGCAAGCAACTTAGGGTTTTTTATTACTGAGGAATTAGATGCTGACTATTCATCAAAAGTTTTTCCAGAGAGGCTGTGTCAGTGGACAGCAATGAGCTGCAGGCAATGTGATTTTTACATGCACACACTCTCCCCACACTGGCTGAGGGGATGGGGCACGAGCAGTAAAATGCAGACAGGAGCCAGCACAAACTATTTTTTTGTCCTTTTTAGTTTAACTACAATTAATTTCTTCTCTTTATAGCATCCAGCCTAAAGGCAATAGGATGAATAGAGCTGGCTGCAGTTCCACACAGAATAAGCTGCATGAATGAAGAGTGAGTAAATATTTATTCCCATCTTACAAGACTGTAAGATAGACACTGGGGAATAAACAATGCAGAGGCTGTTGAGTAAATATTATTCCATTATGCTATTTAAAAATTACTTTTATAGAGCCATGGAGCACAGAGTAAGCCCTCATTAAGTTGTCATTGTTTGAGTCAGGCCCAGGCCTGGGCTGTGTGTCAGGGCCTGGACAGACACACGGAAGGGATCAGCTCCCTGTGCCATGTGAGCATAACTGGCTGACACTAATGGGCTGGGATGTGCTCATCAGGAAGGGATGTCACCTTCAAATTCCTAATAAAACCCAAGTCAGAAACCACCAGGCCCATTTGCAGGAGCTGATGTTATCTCCCTCACCCTTCAGCCTTTCCCAGAATGCCTGAGCACAGGGCAGGGGAGATTCCTGGTTGGAAACCAGTGGGAAATGAGTAAATCTCAGGTTTTGGGGTGCACTACACTGCCTCCCGGGAAATCAATCCTTCCCTGACACTGAGCAAATGATCCTTTAGTGATTTCCCCTTGCTATCCTTTGACTACAAAACACATAAAATAACATTTGGGTTGTTTTCTGTTCTCCCCCTCTGCTGCAGCTGCCATACTGAGCAAGTTAAATGTCCTGCTTTATTTTCTCGTTTAAAATAAATAATTTTGCTGTCCTTTGGCTAACATTTGGGATTCTCCATTGGTGCCAGCTGGCTGGGCTGCCCTGAGCCAGGCACTGCAGGTGAAACAGCCCTGTGGGCGTAGGGAGGGCTTGGGGAGCTCTGATTTCTGTGCATTTCCTTTACACCATGAGACAGCCACTGGTGAATGAGAGGGTTTAATTCTGAGTGATGGCAAAGCAAGAGGCTGCTCTCTGCCTTATCAATAGGTGCCAGCAAGAGGCCACTGGAATTGATTTGGGAAATGACAACCCAGCACTGGTAACCTTGAAAACCCTGCAATCTCCTGCTGGAGTCATTTTCCCCAGGTTCTGTTCTGCTGGGCTGTGCTGCAGAGTGTGGTGTGAGTGAGGTGGCAGCCTGGCCATGGGTCACTCAGCCTGTCAGTAATTCCAGCCTTGGCAGGTTTGTCCTGCTCCTCACCAGCCCATGAACTCCACACACACTTCACTTGCCCACGCTGCACTGGCTGCTGCAGCAGCTCAGCTGGAAAAGCACTGCCATGTGTGAGGGCTGAGAGGCTTTTCCTTTGGAAATCAGGCTGGTACCAGATGAGCAAACAATATTATTATGTTCATTAAGATATCACGTCCTGTCAACACACAGCATTGGCAATTGCATTTCCAATAGCTGTGCCTTCACAAATGGTACAGTACAATTCAGACAGTGTTTTTGCTGTGTCCATGATCCTCCTCACTGGGCTTGTCCTGGAGTGGGAAAAGCTCCATTTGTAACCTCAGAACTGCAGTGACTTTATGCACAGAGGTGACATTGCTGACAAAAATTATCAAGTAACCAACCCCTATCCTGAACAGTCTGATACTGCCTGTCTTCAAGCAGCCAAAAATAAATACTCTGTCCTTGGGAGTTTGCTTTGAAGAAGTCAAAACCAATTTAAGTGAAAACAAAACTTTCATTTGGTGAAAATTTCTGGTAATTTCAAAAAACCTGATAACTATAAAAAGCATGCAATTCACTTACCAGCTTCCACAAATCAGGAGTCTTAGTCCTGCAGGGTTTCTCCTCCCAGTGGCAGAGTTCTCATTTCCCTGTGTCTCCTTTCAGCTGGGTTTGGTTTGGTGTAAGAGTCAGCACCTGTGAATCCAGGCTGTGGATTAAGCACAATTGCTTTTCTCTTTCCCCTTTATGCTTTTTTCTTTTTTTCCCCCCAAGTTAGTATGGGCAGAACATAACATACTAGAAGAAATAAAGAATTACAGTCAGGATGTGAGGAATTATATTTTTTCCCTTTGGAATGGAATTTCAATATTCAACTATAAAGAAAAATCCATGAAAAGAATCAAGAGCTTTTTCCACTGCTTGGCACATTGTGAAGTCATTTCAACATTGTAATATAGGTGTCAAACGTTACTAAATCAGCTGTCAAATGCTACCAAACACTCACTTTGCACAGGAGTAAATGATCACATAAAATGCAAAGCACTGATCTGACACCAAAAATCTCTGTGTGCCATTTCTGTCTTCAGCAGCTTTACAGAACTATCCAGAAAAAGTCCAATGGGGAGTTTATTCCTTGTTATTTAGGCATTTTTGGTCTGTTTTCCTACTTTTAGGCATGTGGTTTCCCCCTCTGCTCCAGCTGACAGCAAGGAAGAGAATGCAACAATTGGCATGGAATAGCTTTGGACTGATCTACAAAGAACAATATTATGTTTCATAATAATGTTCCAAATGTTAAAGAATTTTTCCTGCCAAAACCTCTCTTTTGTAAGGGTCCAGCATCATCAACTGATGGCACACAGCTCAGGGAATAAACACTTTCAGCTAATGGCACGAATTGTCAGGGGAAACACAAACCTGGTATTCCTCCCTGACAGAGAATGAAACATAGGATTAAAGTTAAATGCCAAATCCTACCAGCACTGGAGCGAATTAAGGTTTATTTTTCATTCCTGTTAAACCTTTCCTCTCTTTTTAGCTAATTTGTTTCACTTAATGCCAGTGGTTTTTCCAGTTTGGCCACTTTGCTGGACGGGGGGACAATCCATTTCAGGCATGTGGCTTTGGGTAACCAGGTAAAGCTTCAGGCAAATCCCAGATGCTGAAGGAGCACCCTGCAGGCTCCTTGCTGTGTCCAGCTGCCCAAAGGCAGGGCAGGGTGACCACAAACACCTCCCTGCCCTCCTGCAGCACGGCCCAAAGGTGCCCTGCTCCATCCATGTGCTGCTGGGACATTCAGGTGCCTCATGTAGAGCATTTAAATCAGGCTGTGTCCAGCAAAAACTCTTAATAACCCTAATGTCAAGGGTGTGGGACTGCAACATTCACTGTGAGGGAGCTGTGACACAAACCTTACCATAATCAGGTAACAACTCAGGACTGAGTTTGTCTCCACTGTTTTACTTTGGATTTTCTTGTGAAAAGTAAGTCTGGCCCACTGGGGGCTGAGTGAAGCACACAGTGATTAATTAGAGCTGGATGGATTTTGTATAGCTCAATATGAACATGTCACTTCTCTGGCTGCTCCATCTCCATCTTCCCTCTGACCAGCCAGAATTTATTCCAGAATTCTTGTTCTCTTACCAGGAGCAGCAGGTAAAATTTATTTATTTATTTGTACACACAGCAAAACCCTCCCCTTTTCTCACCTTGGAGACAAAAAATTAATAGATAGTGAAAAGGGATCTACTCCTCATTGAATGCACATTTCAGTGTCCTTTCTGAAAGAGTTGTGAAAGCATTTTCAAACATGCAAGGCTGAATGTATGGTAAAATAGTTAAACTATTATAAAGCATCCAGTTTTTAAAGTATCACTTATCATAAGAACATTTTAATGTATGGTGCTGTATCTGCTTTCACAGTTTTGGATTATGTCAACAGAATCACATAATGAAGATGTAGTAAAATCTTACTGCATTTGTAACAGAAACTCAGAAAAATGGGAGTTTTTATTTTAAAAAATGAGCTCCAAAGAGAATTTTCCTCCCTGCCTTAGATGCCCACACCCAAATGTTCATGCAAAGGATGCTCTGTTCCTACAGGAGACCCAAACAGGTCCAGGTCCAAAGGCAAGGGTGGCTGCAGCACCCACAGAAGCTGCAGCATTTGTGCCCTGCTGACACTGAACTGGCTCATTTCAATTGATTCCTTTGATGTACAATAACAAAGCAGCAGCAAATCATTATCCATCCATAATACATCATTATAAAAATACTTTTTTTACTGCCCTTCCATCTCAGCTTCAAATCATCAAAGACACCCTTATTTGCAGACAGAACTGAAGTTCAGATTGTTTGTTACAGTGATTTTACATGTGCTTAAACATTAGCAGGATGCATTAGAAATGATGATAGCACATGGCCAGGCTTAGAAAAGCCCCTCTTTAAATTCCCTGCCCACCCCAGCAAGGGCAGCAGGGCCAGCGGATGCTGCAGGGAAGGTGGAAATGCCTCCATCAGTGCTGCTGCTGCCAAAGGTTCCAGATCCAAGCCCAGGCTGGGAATTTCCCATGTGTATTCAGGGCTCAGAGCATGCACAGGCACAGGAGGGGTTGTGGAGGTCAGCTGAGGCCACAAAGGAAATTTGTAACAATTCAGGTGAGCCCACGTTTTGTCATGTTACTAAAAATAGCCTGTAAATAAATGTATTTACAGGCCACTTCCTTGTGGGCAGCAATTACCTCAAGCAGCATCCAGGTTTTAATGCACAGCCATGCTCTTACTGTGGGCTGCTTCCAATGGAGATGGGGCACTATTGATGCTCTGGGGTTTATGATGGTCTGCATTCCATCCCCTTGCACTCAGCCAAGATCAAGGATGGCTCCGTGGCCACCCCACAGTCCTGGGGAGGCTCCTGGGGAGCCAGAGCTGGCAGAGGGGCTGTGGGTGCTGCCCCCAAACACGCCCAGCTGAGCTCCCACTGCAGCAGGAGGGGCTCCCCGTGTCCCTCTGCCCCACAGCCAGACAAAAACCACCCCAAAACCCAACCCAAGAGGTGCTGGGGCTGTTCCAGTGAGGAGGAGTGTGGTGGGGAAGGGTGAGCCTTTAAAAGGCTTTAACACCTTCCTTCCACACAAGGTTTGTTCACTGTTATATGTCATTGCTCACTGCTGACACCCAAACCCTCTTGCTTTGTCAATACTTACCAGGAGCCACCTAGTGAGGACTGAAAACAGAGTCAGTCTCTCCAGTTTATCAGTCTCCTAAATTCATTTGTCAGAATTTTGACATTTAAAACCAATCTGGGATGGGCAGAGCAGGAATCAATCTGTGCTCATCAACCCAGACTCAGTGATGCCTTAAGGAATGTATATCAGCCACTGATGGGGAAAATGCTCAAAAAGCCTTTATGGGGATGAAAGGAAAGTGCAAAAACATTATTTTAAAGACTGAGTTATTTAGTTACATGAAGTCTTTCTAAAATACACGATACTGGATAACTGAGCAAAGATCTCTGTTCAAAATCTGCATTTCACTGCCAGCACTGGGTCAGCCAGAAATGCTGCAGCACCCCAAGGGCTGCTTCAACTCCTTTTAAAAATAAGATTTAGAATAAAGTCCAGCCCTCACTTCAGAAAATCCCACTGGAATTGAAACTAAAATTAATGTAATACCTAAAGGTCCAATTTAAGTTCTGCTGTTGCAATGTTTTATTCACACATGAGCATTTATTAAGAATCAGGAGGACTCACAATTCCTAATGCTCCTGTTTTTTGTATCATTCAACTTTTGATGGTTTGATCAATGGCAGCATGATTAATGCAGTTATTAGAACAGTTTTTATAAAATAATATTGAAAAAACCCCAATTTTTACATTGGAAGAATATTCTGATAAGTCATTTGATCACCTGTAGAGCAGAGGGCAGCACATTTTCTTGCACGGACACTGGTTAAGGTAAAGATTTCTTTTAGGAACAAATAAAATCAGGTGATTCTATTCTGCAGAGTCTGTTTACAAAAGTCTGCTAATGAGGAAAAAAAGCAGTGTTAAAAATGAAAGAAATTGTGAACATTCTACATTTAGATGCAGACAGAAGTAAACATAATCACAGGGAATATATTCCCTGTAGATCTGTTTAAAGGTCTTTTTTGTTTTTAAGTGACAGTGATTTATATTCAGGGCATGTGTGTGTAAACATGTGTACATAGACAGGAGTTTGCAAGGAAATAAGCACTGTGCCTTTGACCCAGGAATTAAAATAAAGAGGGAACAGGTGATCACCTAATTCCATCTGACTCAAACCAGCTTTCAGTGCCGTGCTTTGAGAAGGGAAGCTTTCAGTTGTTCTCAGTTTTCAAAGTTCAGAATCTGGAGCATACAATAATTAGGAAAATGCTTAATACCAACCCACCCTCTTTATTAAGTCATTTCTTCAAGTATTTTTAATAGTGCAAAATACTGGTTTGCATTAGTACAGTTACTATGGGAATTCACAGTCCAAAAAAAATCTTAAAAGATTTCCAAAGTCAAACAAAAAACTTTTTAATACTGTATTTTTAGCAAGAACATTTTTAACAAAGAATGTGTACTTTAACTTAATATGGTACAACAGAGAAACCATACTTAAAAGTTTCCATTATCTAACACTCTACTGCATATTCATTTTTCCATCTTAAAAGACCAAAAGCCAAGCTGAACTGAGCATTAAAAAAAAAAGCATCAATTATAATCCTCATATTACATCAGCTATTAGGGTTTAGCTCACACTTTTGAATCGGTCATCTAATGAAAGGACAATTTTTACATCGTTCTTTTAAAAAATGTACACACATTTCTTTTTAAAACGTAATATATATCGAGTATCTGCTTCAGTAAACAAAGCTTAATTTATAAACACAATCGAAACAGCTCCATGTTGAACAGTTTCAGTGATAAACTGGACTTGTATGATGTACAGCCAGTGAGGACCATTGTGGCTTAAAATCATTGTGCCATTGCTATTCAGTAATAGCCACCTCCTAAGGAAAAAAAAAAAAAGTTCTTTTTTGGGGCAGGGTGGGGAGGGGAAATAATTGATGTATGTGCTTAAAAATACTAAAACTCCTTTCTATCTCCAGGGACCTAAAAATGATCTGTTGTGACAGGCTTGGTTTGGTATGGTAAGCTTGTAAAAAGTCTCAGTATTTCTTAATACGGCAGTTTTCAATGCAGCAAGAGTAAATTGCTTGAAATTGTCCTTCAAGTTTCATGCTACAAATCCTGTTCCTCACACAGTACTGAAGGCATCAAAGGTTGGAAGGGTCATTTCTCAGGAACTATATAGTCTTCAAATAGTGGTCATTATACATTTCTCAGCAATAGGTGGTTCCTTCAGTACATGATGGTCGGCTTGATGTATGTTCTGTTTTCTGGAGGGAAACAAAAAAGAATGAAAAAGTCAATTATACAGTTGAACATTTTATAATTAACTGACACTTGGGTGGCTTCTTTACTTGGTTGTGGATTTTTTTTTTTCCTCAAGCCAAATAAGCAGATCTAAAAGTGATATAAACTAAACTGTCCATCACATGAGCAGGTTTTGTGTAGGAAAAGGAGGCAATGGGTGACAACACCTGGCCAAGCCCCCAAGGAAGGACAAAGACCCACCAGCACTTGCCCAGGTGTTTGCCAGCAATGGCTCAGGATGGGTTCAAACACTCTGATTTGGATTTTCTTCCTTTAAGGCATTTTTTTAATCAAACAGACCCTTTCTCCCAAAGGCAGCCCGTGTTGGATTGCTGCCCCCCGGGACAGACCCAGGGACAAGGCACCAGCTCTACCACACACCCTGCACAAAACCTGCCAGGGAACAGGGCGTTAAAACTGCACTGCTTCCACAAAATGTAAATCAGGATCTGTTCTTGGAAAACTGTTCTTTCATTCAGAAACCACCACATTTCTCTTAAAATTCTATTTCTTTATTTAGAGAACGAAGCAGAAAAGCACTTCATAAAAATATTCCTAGTTATAGTACCTATCAACTGTGATTTTTCACATTAAGCAACTTAAAGCCCAGAGAAAAAATAAATATTGAAATGCCCACAGAAACTGAAGCTAACAAGAATCCATATTCCTGCTCATTATACAATGAATCATGAATCCACCCAGCTAAATCTGCAAGAACTGATCTGGAAGATGATAGCAAAATGATAATATGGAGCAGCATTTTGTATAATGTTGACATCTCTCCCATTACTGTTTTACATACGCCAATACCGAGCACTCCTAAGGAAAGAACAAGTATTGACCTGCAGACTGACACTGATCCTTGGAGCAATCTCCAAGTTTGCCACATTTCAATTTCAAAATGCATTTCAGCTATAATATGAGTGATTTATCATTTAGCAGTAGCTGTCAAAGTAACCTCCTAGATAAAACAAAAACATCTGGAACCATAAACAGAGGAGAGCAGTAGCTGAATTTTAATCCAAATCCGACATGTTCACTTCATTAGGAACAGGAAACAGCTAATTAGTAATTGAATGTTTTGTGGTTTTAAGGAGGCTCAGACTCTCCAAACTGAGATGATTTAATACGTATTTTGGATGTAAGCACAAATAAAGATCACAAGAGCCAGGGACATAATAACTCCAGAGGGATGTTTGGGAGCCTCCAAAGAAAGAACTAAAATTAGTTTCAGGCCATTGGCTGATGAAAATTCTTGTTTTAAACCTGGTGGGGAATTACTAAAGCCAGGGGGGGTTCAGCAGAAATGCAAGGATTGAGCACTGTGGGGTTTGTTTGTGGTTTGGGTTTTTTTTTTCCTTTTCCTCATGATCATTAGGAAGCTGCACATGGCTTCTTCCCTAGTGGAGGCTGTTCTTTAGGTTCTTATTAAATTTTAAGTATTATTTTATAGATTTTAAGCATTATTTTTAAATTAAGGTAAGATGAGGACATTGAGGGTACTGTGGGCTGACTAAACTTTGGAACAGGTTTCCATATTTCCTTCCAATCCCCTTTATTTCTCAAGGAAAGTTCAATGGAAGTATCTGGAATACCTGTAAGAGAGAAAAGTAAATACCACAGCTCAAGCCCAGTGCAGCCACCCAGGAGAGATCACTGATCAGTGAACAGAAAGTGCATAGTTAAATATTTCCTTTTTATAACACCCTCAATTATTCTCCAGAAATTAAAATACTTTTTTTGTTGCTGTGCAATAAACTGAATTTCATGGCATTAACCACGTCACACAGCAATCACCTCTGAGGAATTAACGTGCTGGGAGCAGCTGTGCCCCCACTTACACAGGAAAGACAATGTGATGTTGTCAAATTAATCTTTTCTGGAGAATATTCACCATCTCCTCAGTGCAGCTGACTGCAAGCTACAGACCATTTTATAGCACTTTACTGTATTATATAGCAAAGATTTGAATAAATCTGTGTGCAATAAATGTATTCTTTTATCAGGTTTATCCCTTAATCAAATATTCATTTATGTGGGCTTCATTCTATTAAAAAACGAAATTATACAAAGGTGAGCAAAAGCGTAGATTTACAGTAGTTTAAAGCCTAATCTCATTCTCTAGGGGTAATACTGACAATATAAAAACTGTATAAATGATATTCCCTAACACTAAATATGCTTATGAGCCCCCTGTGCATGTTACACTGCTTTACAGCCTACAGAGCAATGCATGACTGGCTTAATAAGCAAGACATTTAGAAAGGAGGGGTTTTTTTCCCCTTCACAATGTATAAGACAAGTAAAGATCTCTGAGTTTCTTGGTGAGCCAGAGTCTGTGTTAATAACTGGAATTTTCCCTCAGGACAGAATTCTCTTCCCTGAGTTGTTAGCCCAGGGTAGGTGCAGCTCTTGCACTCCTTTTAGCCACAATATCATCATTTATCTTTTTCTTCCAAGGGTTTAATGGATGCATAAAGAACAAATCCAAAGGCAATAATCATCATCTCCATATTTATTCACATTTAATTTTTTTCCCAGCCTATTCCACATCTCTGGATCCTTTGCAAGATCTGTTTTAAATCAGGAATCTAGCTTTATTTCCCTAAACTACTTTAAAACAAAACAAGTGTCCAACTGCACAGGAGATGAGCTCCCCACCCTTCCCAGGCTGGGTAAACAGCACCTCAGTTAGGTCAGAGCCAAGCTCAGCTTTGGAGGAAGCAACACATGGGAAATGCAATGCTGTAACAATAAATTAACTTGCAAAGCTGGGGCTAATTAGTTTGAACCAGTGTCTTACTTTGTACAAAGAAAAAAATCAGACAAAACCAGTTTGCTTTTCCAACAGATCACATCCCTCAGAAAATTCCTCTTTCCCTACAGAAGTGCTGCCTGCCTGGAAGGGGAATGAATCCAGGCTCTGCTTGTGGGTAAGGACCAGAGCAATGACCAAAACTCACCAAAGGATGCCTTCACTACCAGAAAAAGAAGATGGATCTGGGCTGATCATTCAGCTGAATGACAAGTAAAAATTACTTTGCCTGCTTATTGGTTGTCCAGCAAAACTTCTCTTTTACCTGCAAATATCCTTCAAACTGAGCAGTGAGAGAGCAAGGCACAGCTCCCTCTTGACCCAGGAAGAACATGGTCAATAAATGGTCCTGTGAGCAGCAGTACCAACAAAGGTTGGTTTGCTTTCATCTCTCCCGCTTTCCTGTGGCCTCTCTCCACCCTGCAGAGGTGCAGATATGATATCAGAGGTGCCCTCTCTGATAACTTGAGCTGGCTGAACCCAGGGCATCCCTTGGGATTGGTACCAAAACCTCTCCTTCCTCCCAGCCCGACCCTGCAGGGCTGCTCACCCACAGAGCTGCTGGGTAGGAATTTCTTTTCCTCTTCCTTTGTGTGTAAGGCAGCGGACTTGACCCTGTCAGGTATTTCCTCATCCATGTTAAGAGAGTTAAAAAACTTGAACCGAACCCAGGATTTGTAGCGAGTCCCTGCAGAGCCTGTTCCTGGTGAGCCCCTATGGGGCAGCTCTGAGCTGCAGGGGGCTGTGTGGGCATGGAGTGACACTCTGGGAACTGCACAGGAGCTTTGAGAGCTTTTCTGGGAGCTCTGCAATGACACAGCACGAGGAAGGCACCAGGGGTTTAATAACCCACAGCCTACAGAGCAGGACACGCTCTAGGGAGAGAGCACAGCTTGGGCAGGAGGAAGAACAGGCCTAAGACTCAGATAAAGCAGCTTGATTTGAGAACTCTGGTTAGATCAGAACACCAATGAACTGAAGTCCAGTCCATGATAGACCCCAAAATATGTTCCAAACTATACCAGTCCTTCATCTTTGACAAGTAAATAAAATGTTATTGACATGTTAGATAAAAATAAAATGTTATTCACAGTAACCCCAGAGTTTTTGTGCCAAATCTCTTCCAGGTTATGTCACAAACAAAAACAGCAGCAGCAGCCCTGGGTCACCCTCCTGTTGCAGGCACAGTGAAGTACATTTTCACCTCAGGAAAGCCTGCCTGCCTATGCTGCTGCCTCCTTCCAAAAATTTTATTTTTTGTAAATTGTTGTTATCAAGTATTACTGTAACATCTACTTTTTAAGATTTTAAGCTAACATTGCTTTGCTGATTGTTCCGCTATCCCCTAACAATGAAATATTGTAATACAAAAGTTAACTAAGGTATAAACATGCAAAAGGAGAAGTCTCCCTGCGATCATAAAATGATGTTATTTTCTGTTCAGCAGTTCATGTTACTGCTGTTCATGCTAATTAATTAAAGGAGCTGTTGCTGTAATGTGCAAACAGGGAATCTGAGAAACTGAGAGGGCTTTTAGGTCTCGGAGTGAAGTTAAGTCAATCTGGGCGCGGGCAATCAAATGTAATGAAATCACTTGTCAGTGCTAAGCTTGCAAAAACTGTGAAGTTTGACTAGGGAGTAAAAGGATTATAATTAGATTTCCAATAGGATAATAACTAAATGGCAGAAAGCAGTAAAGAGAAAATATTACTTTGTTAGCTAATGGTGCTGCTGTTCGGTTTTAGTTTTTATCAGCACACTTGTAGTTGTGCTAATTTAATTTGCTTTTATCAGCAAAAATGCACTACTCGAATGGTACTTGAATGTCATTTGCAAAAATCATTGATCTGAAGGTGCACTTAATGACACCCAGTATGTTTATTTTATGTGGAAGGGAGATTGGCTGATAAAATGGTTGATGCACTGTGGTGCTGGCCCAGGAGTGAGTGGTGGAAGGAGGAGCAGGAGGGTGTCTGAGTGCTCATCACCTGCTCTGATCTCCTCTGCCACCTAAAAACCTCCCAGCTCCAGCTCTGAACTACATCTGGGATATGGAGGCATTAGACTGCAAAGTTCAAAAAAGTTTTAAGTCTCATCTGCATGAAATTTCTGTTCAATTAATATACAAAGCAGAGGGAAAATGAGTCAACTAAATGGAAAAGATTTATAATGCAGATCAGAAACGCAGTACATGAACAGCTTGTGTTAATAAAATCATTTTAAGAAATGAGCATAAAATATGATATGACTTAATCACTGTGAAAGGTGGCTGTGCAGTAGTTCTGTAATTTTCCTTTAAACCATCTTAAAGAGATACTGGCAGTGGAACTAATTGAATTTCAAAGGAAAAGCACTGTGTGAATGATAGATTTCTGTCCAGCAGAGCTATTGACAACGGAAAAAGAAAGCTCTGTATTGATGCTAAAGCTTTTTTTCTGAGCAACTGACAGAGATTTTGGAAGCCTGCAAACAGCTTTGTATCAGGGACATGTGTTTTGCCCCTTCCTCCTCCCAGGGCCCAAAAAACAAAGGCAGCAAATGACAGGGGCAGTGAGGGAGTGTGCTCCAATTGTCAGAGCTGCAGCAGCAATAGGAGCTGTCAGGGACACGAATGGTTATCAAAGGAAAGGGAATAAAAAGTTATTACAGTATCAGCACAAATAAAAATGAAAGAGATGGTACTACAGGACAGGAACACTTTGAAATCTAAACAAGCTCCACAGAGAGCTCTCCAGAAAGCTTTTTATCAGCTGAGAGTGTTTAGTGACCAAGTGGCTCAGCTCCTCACGGGTCCCCACGAGCAGGATTACCAGCCAGGGGGGTCAGAGCCAGCAGGGCAGAAAAGGGAATGGGAGGGACAGGGACATGGGACAGGGGTGCAGCTCCTGCTGCCCAGGCCATGTCCTGCTCCCACTGAGCCCAGGGACACAAAACAGAGAATATCCAGCTCTCCCCTTGGCCACGATTAATAAAAACTTCCTGAGCCAAAGCCTCTCATACCTGAAGGGATGATGTAGTTCAGATCAGATTAAAAGGAAAAAAAAAAACCAAAAACTCAACTTGAAATAAAAACGGTAAAAGTCACAAGGCTTTCCTGTGTATTAATAAACTACAGGTAACATAAACTTCTCTTGATTCCTTCAGGCACGTAAATGGTTTCTGGAAGTGGCTGTGCATCACTTTCCTCACAGTATTTTTACTCATTTTTGATGGAAAGACACATTTGAGCCGAGTGCCATGGTTTTTCTTCAACTGAAAACTGAAATTACCTTTCTCTTCCTTACCAGAGTCTGCCCAGATGCACCTTTGACTCTCAGAGTTGTCTGGAAGAGCACTGAGCACTCCTCTCAGCAGGTCCCATGAACAGATCAGAAATGTAAGGAACATTTTGCTCATCAAATTTAAATACATGTGTCCCAAGTGCTGATCCAATATTTTGACTATTTCTGGCAGCAGCAATTTTCCAATTGCAATATTTAGAGCACAGCTCTCATTACATGTGCACATATATATACACACATATGTCAGATGTATATATCTGCATTACAATAAAGCTGTGATTCTCCTTCTCTGTCATACAGAGCATATGAATCTAAAATCACAAGAAGAGACAGCAGTAAAAATATTTGAAAGCTTTCCTATAAGGATGGCAGATGGACGACAGATGCATACCAGAGGTATGCAAGTCAAACCTTCCCCAGCTGAAGAGAAGTGCTCAAGTGAGGTTTGTGTCTCTAAGTGCACTGCAGCCCCTCTCCTGTCTGCACAAACTGCCTCAGCACAGGGGATTTCTGCACATCACCATCCCATGAAGCAGAGAAAGGGTGGGATTGCTCTAAGAAGCAGCAGTTCTGTGGAAGAGGCTGCTGTCTGCAGGCTGCCAGCAGAGAACTGAATGGTCTGGAATGAAAATGGCACAGGACTGATGGGAGAAAAATTCTACAAGTTGGACTTTCATCAGAGAATTCCAATGTTCAAATTGCTCAGAGCAGATTTTATCACAGGTGACTGTGGATTTTCTGTGCGGCTCAAAGAAGCTTCCACCAGGAATGGGAATATCCCTTGGGAATATCCCTGTCGCAAAGGAGGATTTCACGACTCCTCACGTCCCAGACCTGCAGCCAGAACTCATTTCCTGCTCTTTGGGAAGCACTCAGGCCATACCTGGAGGAGCTGCACTTACACACAGCCACACAGTGAGGGAAAAGTAGCACCAGACAACTGCCCATAACGTGAACATGGCTCTTCTTTCTCACTTGCAGTTCATGCATTTTTTGAAAACATCTGCAAACCTGATAGGTAGGTAAAGACTAGAGGTAAAATATTTCATATGATAAATCATATATAAAACCCCTTTTGCACTAAAGGCATTTGTCTTAGCAGATAAATATCAGTTTTAAAACAAACAGCACCTCTAAATTACTTCAGCTAAATATCACCTCTACTTAATTTCTGAATCTTGTAAAGTTAATTTCTGTTCTGTACAGGTAATTTCTGATCTTTGCTCTTACAAAGATCAGAATCTTACAAAGATACAGATCTTTCCGTATATCAAACAGGAAAACAAACTGAAGCTCTGTAATTTACATTGATCTTAAATCATGAAAACAGATATAAAAACGATTAAACAAACTTTTAATGACAAACACACAAGTGAGGAGCTGTGGTACATACTGCACCTTGCATGGCTGCACTGTCATGTTGGGTTCCGTTGTGTTCTATTTCCATATCCGGGATTCCAGCATCTGAAAGATGGGAGACAAGATTAATGCATTTCCCTTTGCCCCTCTCTCATGCATTTTAGAAAAATATTTATAGCAAACTAGGGTGCTCTCCAAGTTAACATGGTCTTGCATAAAACATTTGGTCCTCACAGAATTTTCAGTAGTAAATTGTTTCCAAAATGTGCAAACATTACTGGTCTCACAGTGAATTATTTTTAACGTGCTTCACATTTGTCTGACGATCAGATAATAACCAACACGTGGTAATAATATGTCTGCAAAATCCTCTTGGAGAATGAGGGCATCTGACACATGAAAAATAAAAGTTGAAATTAAACTGCGATAATATTAAACTGCATTGACTCTTGTATATAGCCAAGTACCTCCAAATTACAGAGTTGAAGAATACAGCCAGTGCCAGGCAACAGTTTTGGGGTGTGTGTGTCTCAGTTTGTGTGAGTGCATGTTACAGATAAGAACTGTGCAAATTGCATTTCCAACCTCAGCTCGGGATGTGTGAGCATGTGTTACCACCCAAACCCAAATTACAGCTGTCATATTATGTGAAACATTTCCAGATCTCTGAGAAGAGCTTTCCAAAGAGGACTGTGCTCTTTTTTATTTTTCCCCAAGTTGAGCAGGAGTCTCATGACACTCACTCTGGACCTGTTTAATTTCATGTTGGTGATCCCTGTGTCTGCACAGTCCTTGGGGTGGGGGCAGGGGCTCCAACACCCCAGGGTGTTACAGGAACAGATGCCACGATGCACCTTGTGCCAACAAGGATTAGCATGAAGGGGATGTGATTTGAATCCATGGCACCTCAAATCCTGGAGAAACATCTGCTTCCCTTATCACACAGCCCTTAGAAATTACAGGAAGGAAAAACCCACACCTGAAAGGAAGCTGTGTGTACAGTTTGGGGCTTTTTTTGTGCAAAAGCCTGTTCTGGACATTCTCAAACAGGGAATAACTGCACTGCTGCTTTCACAGATCCCTTCAGCTGAGTGTCAGGATCTGTCACAGAGGTGATGCTCTGCTGGTGACCCTGCAGTAACTGAGCCCTGAGTGAAAGCAGGGCAACCCTGAGAAGTACAATCCTTACAGGACAGCAATAGCTCAGCAATAAATGTGTAAGTGAAATTCATGTCATGTGTGCATTATAGCTCTATAAATGTATATGTGATAAAAAAGCAGTATTTTCACGTATACTTTTTTTTCCTTATAAAATTATAAGTGACTGCCACTCTGCAGGGCTTCCCTTACTCAGATTCCTGTTCTGAAGGCAAGTGCAGGGCACTGACCTATCAATCTGAAAAGGTTCTTTCTTCTCAAACCCTTCAGAGTACACGTTGTATATACCAAAAATGACAAAGTCATCTGTAACTAATAACAGCATCTGTTAAATGAGACAGACTGTCAAAGTTAAATTAAAAATACTCAGAATAGCCCTTCACATTTTGTTGTCATAAAATTGTACCTGCAATTAAATTGTGGATTAAGATGCTAATGAGCTACCTGATTTGCATGTGCAATCAGATTAGCATGTAAATATCAGCTTCTTGCAGGCACTAACATATATATGACTACCTGAGTGTGCCTGCAAATCAAACTGCTGCAGCCAGGCCTACACTAGCAGCTGTAAAGGTGTGTTAATCACACTGCTGGAACGTTGGTATCCCTGGATTTGTGGCTTCCAGAACCGCTGGGTGCTGCTGGCTGGTGAGTGAGCAGCAGGTGCTTCTCTGCAGTGGCAGCACCCAGGGGAGTGACCTGCAGCACAGCAGGATTTTAGGTTTTTTCTGACTTTCCTCTCAAGGTGCTGGTTCTGTCCATGGCATCCAGTCTGGGTATTTGATCCAGTTGAGGAGTGGAGGTTTTTTGCTGGCTTTGGCCAGCCACTCTACCCAGTCACCGTCCCCACCCCGGTGTGACTGCAGCTGTGAATCCACACCTGGATGCCCCTGGCCACTGCCAGTGCTCCAGGACAGCAGGCAGTCCCTGCTTCCAGGATGTGCAGGGCTCTGAAGAGCAGATGAGAGGAGCCTCTGAGAAATGCTGCTCCCATAGAGTTTATGTGCCTTGGTACCCCAGATAAATCCCAGCTCCCATCTCCCGCAGAGCACTGCTGTGCCAGGGCACACACACAGCCCTGCCCTGCCTTTAGGCAACAGTGTGGGCAGCTCTCACAGCTGAGAACTCCAGACAAGCCAAATTCATTATTTTTGCTCAGCAGTCAGGCAGCTTTTGCACTCTGCAGTCTCTAGCAGTGCCCAAAGCAGGCAGCACAAATTAACACACCACAGGACACCTGAATGCAGCAGGGACCGAACGTCACTCTGATTCCTGAGCCTCTGCAGAGACTCCAGGTAGGGATGCACAGAATAAACCTTAGCTGCAGAACGTGAAATTAATTAAATATAAGCTAGGTTCAGTCCTAAATGTTCAAACCAAAGCTCTAAAGTTTGGCCAGAATCATCTTAAGCACAAAAGGCAAATTCTCCTGGTAGCCAGAACTTAATCACTGTTTAGGAGATGAACTGATTTGCTTTTGTTTCACAAGAATATTTGGGAAGTGTTCAAAACCCAGTCAGCTCTGAAAGCTGATACATATTTAACAAACTTAATAGGTCCTGAGGCTGAGCAAACTTCAGCCAAACAGCTTTTGAAATGAAGCTCAGCAGTTCTAAAAATGAATCTGCTGGGAGAGAAGAGTTCACAGAACCTTATAGGAACCAAATTTCACATTGTCTTAGCTGGCACTGTAACAGATTTCTCTGTAATATATTCAGCATTTCTTGTCATCTCTGTAAACTGCTCTGTCTGTTTCTCTAGTTGCAGACTTATTTATTTTTTTTAATTCTCGACCCAGAGCACATAGCCTGAAATAGATTTTTCATTATTTCAGGAAAGAATTGTGGGGGTTTATTCTGAAATTTGCTCTGTGCACCATCTGATTTTTTTTCCTCACTCAATCAAACATCATTTTAAGCTGACTGTGAAAGGCCAACTAAGACATTACCATTTAACATCCTGAGACCGTCACCTGATGTGGCCTGTTTCAGAGCCTGCTCCACTTGTTCTCTTCTCTTGGATTCAAATTCCAAAGCTTCCTGCAATTTTCTCTTTGCCTTCTTCTCTTTCTTCAAGCGTTTTTGAATTGTGGCTGAAATGTAAATACAGTGTAAGAACGGTTGTCAGGGCTCAATTAACAGATGATGGAGACAGTAAAAAATTAGTTTATGTTCAATATTCAAAGGTGCATTTCTAGCTCAGGACTCCTACAACAATAAAGATGTGCATGTGGTGGTGACCTAAAAGACAAACAATTCTGAGGAGGTGATTATTGGTGAAATTCTCTCACAAGTCAGGAGCTATCAAAGTCTGTGAATGACCTGAAGTTTCTGGTGAGTTATCTGTGATTCAGGAGGGGCACACTGTGCTGTCCTAAGGAGCTCAGTTTTGTTTTACAGAAATACACAGTCCCATCACACATTTCTGGGCATCCACTGCAATTTCACAGCTTCAGCAGGATTTACTGACCCTTCTCAACTCAACTGAGAGGTGCCCTTTGGTGCCTCTAAGTGAGACCTGGCACTGCAGAAAGCTCCACACACCCAATTTCCATTCAAAAAGCACAGGAAGAAAGCCCTTGGTACCTCCACTTTTGGTCTTATCTAGTTTTATCTTTCTGATTTCATGGATGTAATCTAGAAGTAGCTTTTGGCACATGAAGTGCTGTTCCTTTCCTTCAGATGCAGATCTGAATTTTAAAAAGAATTCTAATACTGCCTCCTTTGCAGCAGCACAGCGAGAAATTCAGATTTACCAATTTAATTGCCTATTATTATCAAAAGCTTCTAAGCAGTCATGGTTTTGTCTCAGAAGGCCTCATCTGGGGTGTGCTACTGCACCTCAATCTCCTGATGCAAAAAAAAATAATCTAGGAATATTTGGTTCAGATCTTGCACTTGGGCAGACAATTTCTCACAGCTCTATTTTGTTGAGCTGAAGTTCTCTACAAGACCAACTGAGCAGCACTGAAGCTGCAGAAATGTGGGCCAGGGAAGTAATGAAAAAAAAATCACTTAAATACCCAAATTAAAGCCATGTCTTTCTCACAGTAGGACTGATGATGCTTGGAGGATAGCAGCAGAAACAAAAAGAAATTAAAGCTGTCAAATGAAGAAATCAGGCTGGGAATACGTGGGCAGAGTGATGCTGATACACCTGGAAGCCATGGAACTGCCCCAGCTTCCCTCTCAGAACCTGCCAGAACTCTCTGGGGCCAGTTCCCTACAGGTAATAATCCTTCAGCATCTGCTCCTTCTGCTCACAGAAACCTGTGCTTAGCTCTGGTTCTGGGAGATTTGAATCTTTCATTACCAGGGCAGGCCCACTGCTGCCTCACCCCAGTATGAATGTCAGTCAGCTCTGAGCCCTCGACAGCTCCAGCTGGAAATGCCAAAGGGCTCCACATTTCACAGACACCCAAACTCCATTTTTCACTCACTCACCTCTGCTTTGCAGCTCAGCTGTGAGTTGCCTTTCCAAGCTCTCTCGTAGTTCTCGCTCTCTACAAAGCTCCATCTTTAACTCTTTCTTTTCCTGCTGTATCTGCTTTTCCTGGACTCTTGCATTGTCCACAGCCACTTTCAGCAGGCCCTAAAACACACACAGATGCAAGATCTGAAAACCCCATTTTCTTTCAGCAGTGACAAAATTCATCCACTTGTTTCTTTTACACCCTCTAGGAAAACAGAAAGATTAGAAGCAGGAACCTACAGACCTGAAACACAAACTGGGTATTGGAAGTAGCTAATGTTGGAGTTATTTATGAGGAATTTTGTGGCATGGAATCATTCAGTACAGCTTTGGTTAATTTGGTTACATACACAGTGCCATGTCTCTGCTCACCTCAGTAACTGCAGAGAGCACTGCAGGAATAATGAGAATGGTGAATTTCAAATATTGCCAATTATTAAGTCAAATATACAATGTATGAAACCCTTCCATGACTGGTAAGGCCAGGGAGAGCGGAAACCTAAACATGACATTAATTAAAGAGATGAGAAACTACAAATACAAAATAGTTTCTGTAACTTTTTAAAGAGTGCAAAAGAAACACATGTTATCTATCATGCCATAACCTGGCCCTGTAGAGAAGAATTTACCTGAATGTTGGTTAATAGTGTTTCTACTGATGAAAGACCATCAGCAAAAAGAAATGGCGCCGGAAATCCAGGAGGCAAGGCCTGTCCAGCCAGTTGGACTTTATCTAAGGTTGGTTTCATTATTGGAATGGCAATTTGGACCTCTTCTGTAAAGATAGGTTCAAAAGCAACATCAGAAAGCATTGGAAATATAGGTGACTGTAATTTCTAGCAACTAGCATTTTGTTTATCTGGAAGTAAAAAAAAAAGTGCATTAGTAAAATCAACATTGTTTCAGTCTTTGGGCAGCTGGGACTGTTGCCAAGGCAAGCTGGCAAAATAGTACAGAACAATAATCAATACACTGAGCCTATAACACAGCTGT
Organism: Melospiza melodia melodia; assembly: GCF_035770615.1. Lineage (NCBI taxonomy): Eukaryota > Metazoa > Chordata > Aves > Passeriformes > Passerellidae > Melospiza > Melospiza melodia. The sequence continues at coordinate 16,912,022 of NC_086209.1, read as the reverse complement.
AATGGAGTACAGACTATTATATCTCAAATTCTACAGAATTATACCACAGAATTATAACAGTATTACGCAGTTCATTAAACCTGAATGACCTGTCTTCATTCTATCATGTTTGCCATTCTGTGATGTGTGTTTTTTGTTGCTATAACCTTGGCAAAATTCTAATCAAGGAATGTATCACATCTCTTTACTTCTTTACCTTTCCCCTTCCCATGCTCAGCAGTAAATAATCTCCACTGAGTCATCCATCCCCTCTGCCAGCACTGCTTGGAACTGGAGCATCTCCTGCACAGAGCAAACTGGGGCCTGGCAGCTCCCCCTTCACTCCTTGCAAATGCATGGAGTGGGTATAGATCACGCTGTGCACAGACAGCAGAAATGTGTATCCAGAAAGAAACAATGTTAGGAATTGTTTTTTTTCTAGAATCCCTTCAATTTGGTGAGGAATCAATACTATCACCAAGGAACTCCCAATTTTGAATAGAATAATTGAAATATCTTTTAGGACAGTAGATGTAGCTCCTTCTCTCAGATCCCTGTGGGTACTTCTTCCCACATATTCATTTTAATTGCTGAAAACCACACAATTAAAATCTAGCTGTGACTGAAGCCAAACTTTGTACAATTCTTTCACTCTGAAATGCTAAAAATAATACTTCTGTGCAATATTCCAGTCTCTCTCTCTCTCTTTATATATATATATATACACACACATATATATACACATATATATATCTTTGAGTGAAGCCTGTGATCCCTGCCTTGGCCATAAGCTCCTAATGCCAGACAGGACAGCAGCCAGCCAGCTCCCAGAGTTTCATCTGTCAAGTGCCCTGGTCATATTAAAGCCTGAATTTACAATTAGACCACACCATATTCAAAAGGTCTCCTTCTCCCACTCCCGTTTTTAAGGAATAAACAACTTAAAAAGAATCTGACAACTAATTAACCCAGGGTGTCTCCACTGCAGCACTGTTTTCTGGTGTGACACACTCAGGAGCCTCCACTGAGCTGCACTTCTTGCATCCACCTGACAACAAACCAGGAGCATTAGCAGTTTTCAAGTATTCATTGAAATCTCTGGTTTGGGAGTATTTTGTCTTTTCTCTGTGAGTTCATTAAATGGAACATCTTCCTAATGATTTTCAGGACTAATAACAAAAGCCAGTAACCTCCACATGTCCTCAGAGGTGGCATCTTAGATGGAATTTAGGTGATCCATTTAAAAAATTCCAGCTCAGGTAACAAACGCAGACCACAAAGTTTGTGCTGATTCAGACACACCATTTCTCACATTCAAGCATATCAGTGGCAGAGTTTTTAAAATAACTTGATTACTTGTCACACATGGTGCCACACAGAAATAACAGCGAAGCCACGGAGACACAAAAGACTAAACAGAAGTGGCACTTGAAAAAGAAGGCAATACATGAAGTAGGCATAACAAAACTGGAGCTGCTCTAACACCTCTAGAAATCTCTGCTATTTGGAGATGAAAGTAATAACATTAAATTGGCCGAAAGGAAAATTACTATTGACTGTGAAGACAGGTTGCATGGTCTATGGTTTGTAATGCTACTGTACAGCAGATTGAAGTTTCAAAATAGTATTACTCTTCTTTAAAGAGATAGACACAGCTAAATTAGGTGCTGCTTGCTGCAGTGAGGATCAAATGCAAAAAGAATCATATTTCATCAGACCTAGTCAACACCAGGAAAATAAATAGAAATATAAGAGGTATGCAGGCAATGATTCATTTTGATAATCTGGCCCAAGAGAGACACATAGAGACAGCACACAGATCTAAGCTTCTACCAAAAGACAAATAGGACACAGAGGGTGGGAATTGGGATGACAGTGTAGCAGAGGTCACATCGATTTTCAGCAGCAGTTTTCACACAGATGAGATAACCCTGGACTCTATTTGGCCCATTGTTCATATCCTACCTGTCCCAGAAGCAATAAATTTCCAAGTCCCAGAAAAAGGGCAGTAAAGAAGAAGGATTCTACTTATGACTTCTTATGATTAAGGTTTTGTGCTAACCAAACATGCTTTGCAGACCAAGGTCACATTGCATGTTAAAGTCTGTAATAGCTGAAACTAGAAGCAGCATATTATGTTTTAGCGTATATGGGCGGAAACTGTCAAACCATTCATCATTTTTTTTTCTGATTGAAATCACACTCTGCAAAGATGAATGATAAATGCATTAGAAATCTATTTCAATCTTGTAATAGGTCTTCACATCTGAATGGTGTCTACATCTCGCCCATGCTCTGAATAAGTGCACAGTTAGGCAGAAATTTATTAGCTAGACTTGAGGAATCATAATTGGTAAAGCAATTAAAAATGGCATGTGCTGGAAGCATTTCTTGGGGACTGTATCAAATGCATCTCTTTAATGGAAAAAAAATAATGTTGATTTAAGGATTTTGATTTTAAACACCACTAAAATATAAATGCTAAAAGCTGCACTCGCATATACAATACAACAGAATAAGCAAGAAATAAAGCCAAGACAGCTCCAGGCTGACCAAGGACACAAACAACCTTTCTGATTATTGAAGCAAAGTGGGAACTACTTTTATCGAGCCTGTTTGTTAAACCTGCCATGCTTTATAAAAGCATTCAGGAATCCATTTAGAGTGCAGTCTTTTCATTTTAATTTCTAGCTGACATCCAGATGAATAGATGAAAGTAAGAATTATACTGCAGAGCAAAGAAATACACAGTAAACACTAACAGTGAATGGAGTATCATCCTGGGAAAGCACACAGAAATCTGCTAGGAAGTTTCTTGCTCTTAATTCAATATGCTTAAGTATTTCATCTTCTGTCTTCTGCCTAAATTGCAGGAACAGGGATTGGCAAATGAAGCATCAACCTCCAGACTCAACACAGCACTGGGAACGTGGGGAACGCGAATTGCTCCCTGCACGGCCCAAACCAACAGGCACTTTTATTTGCCAGCTGGTTTATTTTCTTTCAGAAGGCATGTTTTTAAACCCATCAGTCACAGCCCCGATCCACTTGGAATGCCACATCCCTCTCAAAATAAGGGAGAAATATTAAAGGTACAATTTACACTGGTTAGACCACCAAGTTATTTCTTCTCATGCATTTAAAAACTTTATCTACCTGGAGCTGTAGGAGCATTATTCACCTCCAACAGCTCACAGAATGTAACTCATACATTAAATAAATACATGGCATATGGAGGAGAGAGAAACAATTGATACAGGATTTATAGTTATTAACCTGTTAGTTACTAACCAGGACATTTGATCTCAGAAACCCCTCAGGCAGGGATAAGAAGATGGGTTTGGACACAGATGGTGGCTGGGTCACTCCTTTTCCCTGCCTGTGGCATAAAATTTAGAAACCCAAGGACTGAAGTGGTTTATTAAAACTGTAATTCTTTGAGTTTCATACCTGAGTGATGGGGATTACATTTAATGGCCCATAGTTACAGAACAGCCTGGATACTCTAATGGACCTCTTTGTCTTTTAATAAAATAAAGCAGAGGATTTGCAACATCAGCTGGGTTGTCTGTGTGACTCATCTCTGAAAGTAAAATATGTATTTGAAATACCATTATTTGCCCAAAGACCTGACAGAATCATGCAGACTGATGTATCTTCACCAGCTCTAGGTGGTGTCCAAACATGGGTATTTTAATATAATTAGGGCTAAAATTCTGCAAAATCAGTTTTCTGAAAGAGATTTCTTATTTTAATTTTAAATCTTGGCTACTTCTGTATTGCTTAACTAGAAGCCAGGCTGTTTTTTTCTTTTACAGCAAAACAAGTGTGAAAAAAATCTGTAATCAGAAGATTGTTTATTTCAAGTATTTTGTATTTCTAATTCCACAAGTACAGAGTTATCTGTCTTCGATGTCTTAATAACTTCCAAAATCCTCCATAACCCTCTATATTTTTCCTCCCTCACTCATTGCTGCTCTGCCAGGAGCTGAGACTCCTGATCATCAATGAGAAAAGTCATGTCTCCTGTAAACCAGGCACCAGGCAGAAATTTAGTGCTTTAACCTTGTGATTCAGGTGCCAAATTTAAAGTCACTGTTGTTTTTCTTAATTACAGCCCCTGAATGAATGGGGTCAATGAATGCAATTGAGGAGCAGCTGATTAATCCAGTGCAGTACCTTTAAATCAGATTTCATTTCGTTTCCCAGTGACTGATACAAGCCTTGTTCACTACTGAGCTTTGGCAGGAAAAACTTCACTTTGAGAACAGTATCTAACAATTAAATACACATTTCCATGCTTCTAGAAACAACCAGAGAATGGTACCATCAACTATGCTCCACTTATCTGTGTCCAAGCAGGTTCTCACCTGTGCACTCTGAAACCACTCCATTTTGTCTGAACAACTGTTTAATAAAACTTTTTTAGTGGGATCAGCAGAAATGCAGGCCACACAACCATGGAATTGTTGAGGCTGAGAAAGGTCATGATGAAGTCCAGCTGTTCCCCCAGCACTGCCAGGGCCAACACTGCCCATGTCCCCAAGGGCCACATCCACATGGCTTTTGAATCCTTCCAGGGATGGGGACTCCAGCACTGCCCTGGGCAGCTGTGCCAGGGTTGGAGACACTTCCCATGAAAGAATTTTCCACCATCCAACCTGATTTTTCCCTGGCCCAGCCTGAGGCCATTCCCTCTCCTCCTGTCCCTGTTCCCTGAGAGCAGAGTCTGTTCCCCCCCGGCTGTCCCCTCCTGTCAGGAGCTGTGCAGAGCCACAAGGTTCCCCCTGAGCCTCCTTTGCTCCAGGCTGAGCCCCTCCCCAGCTCCCTCAGCCCCTCCTGGGCTCCATTCCCTCCCCAGCTCCCTCAGCCCCTCCTGGGCTCCATTCCCTCCCCAGCTCCCTCAGCCCCTCCTGGGCTCCATTCCCTCCCCAGCTCCCTCAGCCCCTCCTGGGCTCCATTCCCTCCCCAGCTCCCTCAGCCCCTCCTGGGCTCCATTCCCTCCCCAGCTCCCTCAGCCCCTCCTGGGCTCCATTCCCTTCCCAGCTCCCTCAGCCCCTCCTGGGCTCCATTCCCTCCCCAGCTCCCTCAGCCCCTCCTGGGCTCCATTCCCTCCCCAGCTCCCTCAGCCCCTCCTGGGCTCCATTCCCTCCCCAGCTCCCTCAGCCCCTCCTGGGCTCCATTCCCTCCCCAGCTCCCTCAGCCCCTCCTGGGCTCCATTCCCTCCCCAGCTCCCTCAGCCCCTCCTGGGCTCCATTCCCTCCCCAGCTCCGTTCCCTTCCCTGGACTCACCCCAGCCCCTCAATGTCCCTCTGCTCATGAGGGTCCCTGAGCTGCCCCAGCTCTGGAGGTGCCCCAGCAGTGCCAGCACAGGGGACAGCACTGCCCTGATCCCCTGGACACCATTCCCAACCTCAGGAATGACGAGGGTGTGTCCTCCCAAAGGACATCACAGAGCTGCCACTTGAGGCTTGAATACAAGGAGGTGGCAAAATGCAGAGAAATGAAAATTTCACTAGAAAAGGCTGAAATTACAGTTTATAAATTGCCTTTATCTGTGCACTCTTTATCAAGAGGTGCATAATTATACAGCTTTGACATTTTCATCAGTGTACTCTCATTAATAACCGAGAAAATTATATCTATTTATAACTTTAACATATTTACAATATACTCTGATGTTCACATGGTACTGGCAGTAAAAACACCTGAAAATATTTTATTAATTCAAGCCTTAAAAACAAAGACCTGAGTTAGTTGAGATGCTTGGTTTGCAATAATAGTGAAAAATAAAAGTGCAGCAATTCACTGGCTCAACATCCGAACTAAAGTTTCACTACACATAACCTCAGTCTAAAGTTCAGTATGTACAGATTAAGGAAAACAAATACAACTGATGTCACCTTGTTAAATTCTGTCAATTAAGGAGAAGCCTGAGTACTCCCACAAAAGCTCCTAATACATATATAAAGAACCTTTAAAATGCTTTTTTTATACTCAGAATTATTTTCAATTTGTTGTTTGTCCATGTTATTAATATCTTTGCTTTCTCCTACAAGCTGCTCCTCAGGCAGATTTTGATAATCTGGATTCTAAAATATTTAAAGTTGCTCTGTGCTTTAAAATGCTTCTTAATCTAGAGAGAAGCTTAAAAACTATTGATGTGCATTTTCCATATGGCAATTTAAAGTAACTATTTTGTTCAGGCAATAATAGTACCTTGTCACTCCTCACCACGATGAGGAGGATTATTTCTGTGAAATAATGTGAACTATTCAATAAAAGTTTAGTAGCAAAATTACTGTGGCATGGAAGAAAGGGGGGAAATGAAACAAAATAAACAAAATCCTCCTCATGGTCATTATCAGGAGGTTATAAAATTTTTCTCAGCTAACTCTCCTATTAACATTCACAAAGGGTTTTTTTCATGGTGATTTTTAAGCATCACTGTAGTCTGACTATTCCTTTACTGAGATTTTAAAGTGTCAGATGAGGATGGGTAGGAGGAATTTGCCAAGAAGAAAAAAAAAAAAAGATTCTTCAATTTTCTTCACGGATTCAGCTTTTCCCTATTAATGTTGAGATTATTTCTTCAACTATTTTGTTGCAAATATTTATGACTCCATATGGAACAACAGATGTTGAAGAGAAGGGATAGCAGAAAAGACTTCATTTTCAGCAATTACCCTGCTACTTGTTGTCATACTGTAGGTGTTCTTAGTGCATCTATTTTACATACCACCCTGTCCTTTCACACACTGCAAAAATGTCAGTTTGGATAATTAATGTAATAACTGTAGTCCAAATCATTTCCACAATGAAAAAAATACATAAATAGGACAACAGGAGGAAGAAATCAAGAAGGCAAGAGGGAAGAGAGGAATTGCTTTAGCAGTTCTTCTGGAATATCTGATCAGGAATCAGTTTGCAAAGCTGCCTTAGGTCCTTAATACAAAATCTTTCCCTTTGGGACAGATTCCAGCGACTGTCACCAAGAAGAGAAATCACACCAAGAAACAGGAAAACAAAGCTATGCAGGAAACAGGATAATCCTGGAGGATCATATACCGTCAACACCACAGAGAAATTACAGTTATGTATTGATTTATGCTAACACAGCACTTGTGACACACAAGGTACTTAACCTTTTAATATATTTTAAAATAGTATCAAGCTAATATTAATATTATTACTGTTGAGTTCAATTTCTTGAAGTACATGTAGAGCCAGCAGTTAAACCTTTCAAATATTTGAAACAGGAGGAATACTCCATTTCCTGGATATTCCTGGATAATTATTCTGCTTTATTAAGGTTTATTTTACAGCTGTGTAAAATAGGTTATAAAGTACAATTCTGCTATTATGTCCTCACTTGCTTAGGCTTAATAAATATTATATTCCACATCATCCATTAAAGCCAAGCAGTGGAGAAAATAGGAGTGGTAGTAATCTCCTCCACAGATGTAAAATACCTTTAATAAAATAAGGGTGTATAACAGTCAGGAACAAATTACTGAGGTCTGCTTTAATAAAATAGTACCCTTAAAGCAGTATTACTCTTAAGGTACTGACATTCCCACTGGTGATGCAGTGTATCCTTTCAAGGCAGTGCAGCTTGTTAAAATGGCAAGATATCTTTTTGCAATAGAGTGTTTGTGTCCAGGCAGATACAAGGTTTGTATAGAATGCATCCAGGGAGCCATAAAACTGGTGGGAAACATATTTCTCCGTGGTATTTTAGTACTTTGAAAAATTCAATCACTGGGAAAAAATGTTTTGCTGTAAACATCTGAAGAGCATTATAAAAGCAATGGCTTCCCACAGCACCTGCTTAAATAATTTTAAGAGGGAGTGAGTATGTCTTTGCTCGTCTTCTAAAACTTGTAGAAAGCTTCTCCTATTAATTTCCCTGGTGCTGTCAGGCCAGGGCACTTTCAATCAGAAATAATTATGAGTGCAATTGGGGAATGTTCACCGGCAGGATTTTTTTGCGCTGCAGAAATAAGACAACTTTCAAAACTGATCGTTAGGAGAAATATGATTAACGGGAAAATATACCCAGAGAGATGAGCACCTGAAAGGTTTGCTTCTGAATGAATTATGAATTCCTCAGATGTCAATAAAGGACTCTGCTTATATATCCCAGTGTTTGAATTCAGTTCAGTTACACATTGATTTTATAAACCCTGATTAAGCATGAGAAATCCATCCCTTTTTAGTTCACCTGCTTTAATTCTGACTTTTCCCCAGAAACCTTTAACCTTGCCCCAGCTCCTGATCCATCCCACGAAGCCCAGAGCACATCCTGATCCCTGCTGTGAGCCCACCTCCACTCCCAGTGCCCCCAGTCAGACACTGCCAGGATCTCCTGCAGGACTCCAGGTCACAGAGCTGCCCCCTGACACAACCAACCCACTGTGGGGCTGAGAAACAGCCAGAATTTGCCTGATCTCTGTGCTGGGCCAGGAGGGCAGGGAAGAGCCCCTGAGGCAGAAACCCAGCCCCAGTGTGGGGATGTGACAGGGCAGTGACAGAGTGACAGACTCACAGACATTCCAGCTCAATCCGTGCGGAGCTGCCTGGCCATGGCAACTCCTCACCACCAAATCATTACACGATGCTCTGGGGAAAGACAAGTTTTCCTAGCACACAGCCAATCTATCAACAGGAAAAGCTCTTCCTGACCCAAATGGCAGCTGTGATCAGGGTATAAATGGAAGCTAAGCACCAAACCCTGCACATCCACTACTCTGCAGCCTAATAACTGGGAAGTCTGCGGCTGTCACTTGGCCTGAGCGCTTTTAAAGGGTCAAATACTGGGGAGGGGAAAGGAAGAGGAGAACTTTGTGCAGAAGGCAGCAGCTCTCTGACATTAATCTGCTGTGCTCCTGCCCCAGAGGAGCCTGGGTTGCTGGGGAGGTGGATGCTGTTCTGCTGTGCTCACCTCTGCAGGGACCACTTCCTTCACAGCGACCCCCAGCACAGAGCAGAGACAAAACAACACTTGTAAAAGAAGTGTGAATTATTTCAGCAATTCCAGGCTCTGCTTCCCTCTAACTGGTTACCAGTATGGTGCAGGATTACAACTCCCAGCAGCTCTCAGCAGTTTCCCTCTACTCCTCTTTGCCCAAGCACGCTGTGCCACCAACATGGAACAGGAACATTCACGAAGCCATGCTCTACTACAGAGTGCATGTGGCAGAGTGTGGCAGCAGAGCCCTGGTGTTTGGGTTAATTGCATTAAAAATAAAATCACACCTGCTGAAGGCAAGGTACAAAAGCTGGAGAATTGAGCAATGAGGATTTTTTCCCCTCACAGCCATGTGTAGGTACAATCCCATTCTTTTGATGTTTGGCATTGCAATTCCATCACCAGGAAAACTTTAAGGAACTTCATGAATGTTTTGTTTCCAAAGCACTATAATTTCGGTAAGTAGCTAAGTCAAAAAAATGTCAGTGGTACCATAATTACTAAATTAAACTTACTGAACTGATTTCTGGATAAACCCTTTGAGTTACATGCTTCTCAATTAAAACAAGACACAAAGCAAAACAAATTACACCAGAACTCAGACCTTTGCATTCACAGATTTCAAACCAGGTGTGCATTTGTTGGTGGCTGAAAAACCCACCTCTATGGACCTGCCACTTTCTGTGGCTTCTGGACTTGGCAGCGGATGCCTGAGGAGATGGTGAGGGGCCACAGAGAGCAGAGCTCTGCCACTGGCTCCCAAGGAAAACTGGAGGGTGGAACACACCTTCTTCAGCACCCTCCCACTGCCAATACAGAAGGTGCAAAACCAGCTGTGACCAAAATCAAAAACAGCTTGAACAAGTTAAAAGAAGAAGGTAACTAAAAAGTATCAAACAATTGTCCCCATTTTTCTTCCAGAGGACAGGAATTTGGCTCTGCACTCCATCAGTGCATCTCTCCTTCCAGGGGACTCCCAGCAGGCCAGCCAGGAGCATGCATGGACTGCTCTAAGCCACATTATGAACTCTGTAAGCACAAACCCTTTACAAATGTTGAGGTTGTGATTACTGCTCCTGTGACGTACGGCTTTTAGCAAGCCAAGCATTTTCCTTTCCCAACTGCCTCACTCTCTTTGCAGGGCACATTATATTTTCACTTTGGCTTATTCTACCTCCTCGCTTTGAAACCCTGCATTACTTGAGAGAGTGGCTGACATCCCCATTCATGATAGTGCACAAAATGAAGCTTAATGAATCCCCAAAGCAATGTACTTCACGTGCTAAAATCAATGTACATTGCCTGCTACAGTATCTCCCTGTGAAATGGAGGCATTTGCTCAGAAATTTCTATCTCAACAGGGTCTTTTTTCTTTTTGTAGCGTTTAACTGCCTTTTGTCTGCTCTTGTCTCCCTCCAGTGTTGCTCAGATGGCAATCTTTTATTCCTTGTGCAAACTCATTTGGAAAATGCTGGATGGGCTACAGCTGTGTACTGCTATGTAAGGTCTAATCCATGTCAAGCAGTGCTTTATACACACTGAATAAACACAATGAAGCAATGTTTTAATTGATTATTAAAAAGGCAGGGTTCTGGGCTGAAAGCAGTATTTAAAATCAGATTTAATCAGCTAGTTTTGTACAATTCTGAAAGGTGGAGATGCTGTATATGCTGCCACTCGAGCCCTGGGGTTTTCACAGGGGTGAGCAGGCCCAGGGGAAGGGGCTGGGGATGAAGCTATTTCTGGGTGGTTTGTGCAAATTTCCAGGGCTGATAAAAAACAAGCAGTGGATCCAAATATCAATGAACACAATCCTTACCTGGGAAGGTGTTTTCCCACACAGCTCCCAGGAAAATAAAATTCACATTTTTGCAGAGTCCATCCAGGTGCTGGGGAACCTTTGCAGCTCAGCCTCAAACAGTGAAATCTGCTCGGGGCTTTTACCATGCAGAGTCTGGATTTGTACTCTGTAGTGTAAATACTGACTTCAAATCAACCTGCACTGCATCTGACAAAGGTATCCCAGTTGGATGTGCATTCTAGAGCCTTAGAAAGTCTCTTTCTGTGATTTGTTTAAACCAACAATTATTAGACAGCAACTAAATTCTTTCTGAACTCAGAAAAAGTCATAACAGTAATACTGAAAGATAAATAATTAGTAATAAAAATACTCATGTATCCAAAAAAGGTGCCTCTGACCCTCCACAGGACACTACACCTGGAGAACCACAGTTTTTGAAGGACTTTGTGAAAGTTTGGGCGATGATCAGTCTGAAATGAGATCCAAAATCTAAATTCTTTATTCCAATACACATTCTCCACTGACTGTACTTCTCTGTGGTACCCCATGAATCTAAGTGAAAAAGGCATTGGAAAGCAACTAAGTTTTTATTTCCTTTATCCTTCCAATAAAACTACTCCTGTTGTCCTGAAATTTAGGTAGGAAAAACTGGCAATGTCTATTAGGTGGCAGCATGAACAATCTTCATTAGCTTGAAGTGCATGAATTATCAATCAAATGAGAAATAAGCAGAGAGCAGCTGAAAATGGCAAAGTGCTATAATCACAAATGATGTCTTGTGCATGACTGTGTCTCAAGAATTGTTACAGGATGTTGTGCAAAAACCCCCAACATTTATATCCACAGTCCAAAATAATATGGCCCATAACAATGACGTACTCTAGAACAGAAATATCATTTTTATGTTTCTGTTCTAGACACTGAATCTATATTTTGTTTTATTTTTTAAAAGGATGAATTTGCCTTAGAGAACTGACAGCTTATATGAATATTTTAGTTTTGTCTGCAAGTAACAGGAAAAAAAACATGGCATAAAACTCAAGCCCCAAGTTCCTCAGAATGCCTACTGAGAATAAATTTTATGTTTATTTGTATTTCATTTTCCTTGAACAACTGCCTTTCCCTTGGGTATTTATTAAAAGCATAAAAAAGAATGAGCCAAATTCACTTCTCAATAACATCCATTCAGCATTGTTGGAGCTTGCAAAATTGCACTAGACCAGCCAAGGGGAAAATTTCACTCACTGTTTAGTAAATATATATAATTTTTTTTTCTGGTTGAGAAGATGTATTGTTTAATCTTTATATTCTCTGCCTGCCCCTGCTTATCAAAGGAGAAAAAGCAGCTGTTTGGTTATAAATCCGTGACCTCAGAGAGGAATAATGTGATGTATGTGCTGGGCTGTGGGTTACTCAGGGCAGTCCTGCACCAGGCAATTCCCACTGATGTGCTGAGGATTCCAGCACAGGTCCCATCTCCACAAAGCAATAGTTACATTTTCTCCTGTAGGATTGGCCTGAAGATTCCCATAAATCATCTTGTCTGACCTGCATTCTGAACCCCTCAGACTGAGGCAGTGTTGGGAGGGGAATGGTCTGAGCTGAGTTTGGCCACTGGGAGGGTCTGTTCTCAATGCAGGGCTGGAGCAGCATTTTCATAGTGCATGGCAGACAGATGCACTTCTGTAAATGAATCAGGGAAACCCACAAGAACCAACAGAGCAGAGGGTGCTGGTTGGGCTGTGAGCAAACCAGAGCTGGTTCATGATGCAGCCAAGGGGTCCCCACGTGTCCCTCCCGCTCCTGCCCACCAGGCCGGGCTGGGCTGCCCAGGGTTGCTCCTCACCTGCTGCTGCAGGTGCCCTAAAGCTGACCTGATCCCATAAACTCCACATCCCATGGTGCAAGATCACATCTCCCATCCTCAGCATCAGTTTTGCACAGTTTGATCTCATCTTTTTTAACCAGAGTTTTCAGGAAAGATCATTAAGACACAGAAACTGTGACTCCTGAACAGAGCACGTGGCCAAGAGCAGGGGTTGGTGCTTCTCGTCCACTGCTACCCACAAAATTACAGTTTATAGCTTTGGGAGTGGATAAATGATGCCTTTAAGATCTAAGCCAATGTTTTCAGGAGTCTCATGGATTGTCTTTACTGCCAGCACAAGAACCCCCCCAAATCCAGCAGCGAGTAATGTGACCATTGCCCTTGGCAGCACCATTAAACTGGGCAGTGAACTACTTCAAATAGCTGCGAGTGTTAAACATTAGTTCTGCCTTAAGTAGGTTGATTTTAACAGTCAAATGTGCTCTGCAGTCTATGTGAACATTAAAAGCACCTTTCAAACTTAATTTTACAGAAATGTTAACGACCAGAACAAACTATTGAAGGTGAAGAAGAAAAGTAATTATTTCAACAGATGAAAGGAAACAGTAAATTAACACTCTTGTTTTAAAAGGGGCCTCAGTAACTTATCTGCTTTAAGGAAATACCATTAACAGGAGGTACCATGGATATTTCACTTAATATGTTTATGGTTTGGGGTTTCTTTTCTCTTCTGACCTTTAAAAATGAGGTCTGAGGCGAAAGGAGAGCCGTAAATCTTGAACTGAAATACAACAAGTTCCAGAAACTGCTTTATCAAAATCATAGCAAGGGAATCGGTTCCTAAATATCAACATTGCGTGTCACACACACACACACACACACACATCAAAGCCATCAACAGCAACAACCTTTATGGCCACAGAGGCCTCTCAGTTCTGAAGAAAGCAGGAAGACAGAACCAGAATGACTCAGAAATATTCCTAAGATACCACCAGTGCCTACGTACATAAAAAAACCCCAGGGACAGCTAAACTAATCCTATTATTACATTAAAAAATATCCAGGGAGAAATTTGTCATCGTTTAGAAAATGTTAAGCTGCTTGTTATAAATACAAAACACACCAATTTTTGTGCATGAGCTGTTATTCAGTGCAATTCTGAAAACTGTTTAAAAACAGTCACTGGCTTGTAAGCAAGATTTTCTTACCATATGTGTTGCAATATGGAAGCAGATTGTGGACATTTCCAAAGGAATTTCAGATATATATTTAAAAATTCTTTACAGCAAAATTTAGGTGATCAATAGAGAGTTTTTTCATAGATATGCATTTTCTACACAATAAAAAAAAAGTACTGATTTAAATGTGTATTTGAAAATAATTTATTCTGCATAATCAACACAGCTATATATGCTTTTCATTCTGAAATCAGTCACTTGCAGACCTCAAATAATGAAATGGTTAATTATCCTCATGACTTACACGTGTCCACTTTGAGAGTACAGTCAAATTTAGGGTTTTTTCAGCAAAGCTGCATCGCTGCTGAAAGTGATTTTAATCTGGTCTTTTAATGAACACTTTTTTCATGAAGGACACTTTAGTAAAGATATTACATTGTACTGCAAACGTCTCAATCTGCAAGGGTTTGTGCAGATTTCTAGGGATGCTAAATGCTACATCCACACACATCCATCCAGGACATACATCAGCTGAGAGGTAAGGAAAGAACTGCACACAGAATTTAGCAATCCTGAAGTAAATTGAGAACCAGAAGGTCAGGAAAAACTGATGATGTAGTCTCAGCAAACACTGGCTTTGACAGGAAAGCCAATTTAAGTAGTTCCCACGCCCCACAGCACAGCTCAGCAGCCCCTTCTGTGAAAATCTTTTGGATGCCTATTTTTAAACTGCATCATATAAAGAGTCTCATCACTAACACCTCTGGATGATGCAGGATTATTATTTTGGGGAGACATTTTCTTGCTGAAGGTATTTTGATGTGGGAATAGGCACAATCTGGCTCATTCTTACACTTTATTTAAATCATGGCAGTTAATGTCATGTCAGACAAATATAGGAGTGAGAGTTGTTTAAAGCCCTTTATTTTCTGAACGAGCAAAATGTTATTTTGTCTAATTTAAAGAAGAAATTGAGGAATGTGTGGAAAAGTACCCATGACTTTCTGGCATGAAAGACATCTACTCCACAAATTAAGTCTCCCTTTAACAGTCTCATTTGAGGGTATTACAGGGGGTAATTGAAGAAACAACAGCTGAAGACAACCCTTCAAGAGAGAAGTGCAAGGCAGAAAACCTTTAACCTGTGTTATCAGACCCACCCAGACACTGTCAGATCCACTACCCAGCCCAAGCTCAGCCTGCCACTGCTGCATCCATCAGCCTGTGCTGGATTGATCATGATTTGCTATTGAGATGTGATAAATACCACCACGATCAAGCCTTCAAACAGCAGCTCCTGAAATGCACGGTGACAGTGCTCTTGCTATAAACATATCTGCACCAATTATTAGGATGAGAAGAATTTGTGAGCCAGCAGTCTAAAATCATAAGTTTTAGCTGCACACAGCAAGGTATACACTTATTTAAAAATAAATGTGAAATTCAGTCTTCCACAAAAGCAGCAGTGTCATGAGAAAACTCGGGCTTTAAGTTTTGTAAACGCTGCGTTTTCAATATTGGAGTGTCAGTCTTCATTCACTCTCTGACAAGGTTGTCAATCAAACAGCAATCTAGTTTTGTAAGACTTTAACCAAAGATCAAAGCAATGATACTGCTGAGTTCACATTACCTTCCCAGAGATAACTACTTGAGCACTTTCACAGCACTGCATCGATATTAACTTTGCACCGTTCCTTCCCAGCAAATAAAACAGGACAAAGTTTGACAGCCCTGCTGGCTCCTGCTCTCAGCCCTGATCCAAGCTGAATCCCAGGGCCATTCCCTCTATCCCTTATAACTCCTCCTGGATATTGAAGGTGAGGACTGCAGGACTTGTGTTCAGTTACACTTTCATCAATTAAAAGAAAATGAAATGTGCTTTCTGTCTCCTCTGAGGAACACATCAAATGTCTTTTCCTCAATAACAATAGTTGGGCAATAAAAAGATGAGTGAGCAAAATGTGGTATATCATCGTTTTGCCTTTGACTCCAGCCCAATGGCAAATGAAAGGCATCCAAAATCAATTTCCAGAAGCTAATAAATTCAGTATGTGAAAGCAGTGAAAATATAACTTTTGCAGCCTCATCATCAAGCTGATTTGTAAGCAAAGCTGGGCCCAATTCCTGCACCCTATGGCACCCATATTTTCAGTTTCATGCAGGTAATATACCATTTCTACACAGTTTCCATTCCGAGGCTAAACAGAGAGATATATGCATATATATCTTCTTTCCACAAACATATGTCCTGGTAATATCATAATAAAAATCTGAATGTGCTGTGCCCGGGAAATCGTGTCGATCCCTATCAGCTGCTTCCTCCAGGAGCAGTGAGGGGAAGGTGAAGGCAGAAGCTGCTCCAAGGGCAGAATCTGAGCACAGCTGCTCCCCCAGCCCCACAGGAGCCCCAGGACAGGCTTGTTCATGGCAGCACAGGCAGGGGCTGTGGGGGCTCCTTGTTAACTGCAGGACTTGCCAGAGCACGCCCAGCTAAAGGCAGGATTCCACAGGGAATGTTGTGTGACCACCACCACAATTTACAGCACTCCCTGAGCAGCGCTGAATACCTGCAGGGCATGGCTGTGGATCTTACACTGCTGAGGGCTCCCACTCACCCCAGGCAGGTCTTCCATGTGATAGACTATGGATTTTTTTAAAATCTAAACCAACTGCAGACAGCAATGTTACACAGGGTCAATTACACTTACCTAACACACTGAGAAGTCATTCAAAGTGTTACTTTTTTTTTGGTGTGGTACTTACTTAAAAAGAATAAACAGAGTAGAAAAAAATCCAAAACATCAAACCCAAAAAGGTTTCTGACCCTGAAGGTTTCTTTGTCAATATATGGATTTGTTTCCTACAGAAAAGAAAAAAAAATCAAAACATAAAGAGGAAAAAAAAAAACAAAAAAAGGGAGATAGGCAGGCTGGGTGCTGGAAAGAGCTTGAATTGGCAGTGGAAAATGTGGCTGGGGAGTGTAGCTGAAGGATGATGTATGTGGACTGAGGACATGTGTGAGGTTTGGAAAACAGCAGGTGGAGGAAACTGTGGAGCAGAATTATATTTAAAGGGGAGAAGTTAGAACTAGGTGATAACAGTAAAGGAATCACACTCAAGAGTGTAAAATATTGCTTTGTCACTTAGTTCATACTGTGAACATGTCCAGGTTTTTTCTTCCAAGTCACCAGCAATGGGAAATGCTGTTCCTTCTTACTCTATTTCTCACCAGGGCACCATTCTCCTCAGATGCTGGCAGCTTTTGGGAGCCTACACTGTTATTATGGGACCTGGGACAACTATTTCCTCACACTGCAAGAAACACTCTGCTGAGGTTTTTGTTAGAAATATCAGATCGTGTTTCCTCTGTCTTTACTGCAGATTATTTATTACACTTCACATGCTTACATGTCATTACAATTAACATTTCCTTGTTTAAAAGAATAATTAAATGGAAAAAAAACCCCACCAAAACCAGATTTCTGTACAGCATCAGTTTCAAACAGGACCTGTGAGGTGCCATCCCTTCCCAGCCCCCACTCAGCACAGAGAGATTTCACACAGCTTCCAGCATGAATTAACCGGGGCCTTCCTGCTCATAGGCTTTAGGACTGATTTGTGAAAGCAAAGTTTAAAAAGCTAAACTTTTCTGCATTTCCTTTTATCTTTGATAGTGCCACCCAAAAATAGTTTCTCCTAAATTCTGACAGTTTCTTCTATAAAGACAAAAGGCACATTTATAAAAGCACTTAAAAACCAGAATATACTTAAATATAAAAAATGCCTAACTGTATCCATAACTAAGTCTTCATTTAGTTAAGAAATTTTGATATTATCTCTTATTATTTATTCTTCAAAGGAGAATAGTAATTAGAAAAGTTCTGCAAATTTGCACTAATGAAGCAGAAAAATCTACTATGAAGTAATGGATTTTATTAATCACCATGCAAGCAAATTAGTAAAAAATAGTAAAAATTTAAGTACACCTAAATTTTTAAATGGTTTTTAGAGGAGTTTATGTTGAATTACTTCCAGGTTATTTCAGAGAATCACAGAATGGTTTGGACTGGAAGGGACCTTAGAGAACATCTTGTTCCAACACTCTGCTCTGGGTAGGGACACCTTCCACTACACCAGGCTGCTCATTTCTAAGTCCTGTAATAACTTGAGCTGGAAGTGTAATTCTGCCACAAATATGAATTATTATCAAGGAATTTATACTCCCTGAACACTGTAAAAGAGCAGACACTTAAATATGCAGCAAAATTACATTGCTGAATCTAAGCAGAGACGTGAAAAGCGCTGGGATTGTGTGTGAAAGGAAACCCCAAACCCCTTTTTTGTTTCCATCTTTTTTCCCTTCCTCACATCCAGCAGCTTTCCTTGCTGTGCTCAGGACATCCCTCTAAATCCAGGGGGAAAAAGGAGTCCCATAAAAATGCCTTATGCCAGGATGTGTTAACACCACTGCATGAAATAATTGTTCCTTGGGAGATTCTAGACAGTCAATTAACCCCCAATTCACGACTCAAGTGGCAGAGCAGACACTCCATGAATAAAGGCTAGGGGTTCAATTCTCAATTAGGATGAATTTTTTTCCTTAATAGTTTAATCTTGTGGTCAATTAAATCCCTGAGCGTTGTATTAATTATTATATGAAATCTGGGCAACTTCTAATTTAAAGGTTAGTTATGGTGTACCACAACTGGACCAGAGTCCTGGGCTTAAATTTTCCAAAAAATTCTGCCTTAGGGGTAAAAATCCCCTCTTCTGAAAAAATACAAGGAAATGTCTTTACATTGTGCTTTGCTAATCTGGAATACTTTAAATTTAGATTTAAAATCCTGATCTGAAATACTTTAAATTTAAATTTAAAATCCTAATCTGGAATACTTTAAATTTAGATCTAGTCTCCTAGACTTGACACCAGAGGTAAAACTGCATTATGATCATTAGAAACCTGTTTATTGCTGCACCACATATTCCTATCACCAGTTGTAATAAACAGGGCTTCTAAGCAGACTTTTAAGCATTAATCTCATCTCCAATTTCTGAGCTTTATTCCTATATCGTTGGGCACAGCAGCTTGGAATAGTAGCTCACTTTTCCATCTGTCAGACATATAGAGACTTTGGGTTTGTGAAGTACTTTCTTGGTGCTCTTTTTGTCAGAATAAAGTCCTGCATTTCCTCGGGGAAGCAAGGGACATATGCTGGTGCTCTCTGGTTTCTGAGTTACTGCAGAGATGAATTCCTCTTGGCCAGCTTTCTGTTGAATAGGTGCTGGAATCATATAAAACAGCAACTTGTGAAAAAAAAAAAAAAAAACAGTAAAATGGTGAGTTGGCCGGCCAAATCAGTGATCTTTTTTCAACTAATTATTTTTCTTGCTCAAAATGAAGACAGTTTGTCTTTGAAAAGCCTGTCTATCGTTAAAAAAGAAAAGTATGGAAAGTTTTTGAAACAACTATAACAGATGTCATAGCAGTTGAAAGTACAATTAGAAAGCACAACGCCGCAGAAATAAAACTTCAAACAAAAGCAGAAAGAGTTCTTTGTGCACATCAATAATTTAGAATGATTTAAGAACTGTTTTATAGATGCAAGTGGAGCTCTTTCTATCTATATATAAATCGAATGTGGTCTTTATAGGCAAACAAAAAGGGGATACAATCCTTTTAAATTATTTTTAGGATAATTGTTTCCACAGCAAACATCATTATTTATCAGTTTTGAAAAGAAGCCAACTGCCAACATTTGAAATGCACAAACCTTGGCAGACAACACAGAAAATGGTAATCTCCCCCCTTTTCAAAACCAGTTTTGCATTTATTTTACACATTTGTCAAGTTCTTATCTCAAAGCCCATGCCGTTTACCTATTTCTATCAGAAATCATTATATTTTATTTTTAATCACCTTCCCATAGCTAATTTGGTAACTCAGGAAGGGAAACTGTTATTGCTACCAGATGCTGTTACCTTCCTGCTCACTCACATATTCCTATAAATTGATTCAACAGCCTGGAAAACAAGGTTTAATATGTATTATTATGCCTTCTGGATTTCTTCTGCTATAATCTCTTTTTTTAGATAAACAGGCTCTTTTAGTGATGCAAACATTCTAAAGCTACGCCACAGACACTTCCCATAGTAATTCCTCCAGGAGAGAACTGCAGGATGCTGCTGGTCCTTTGCCAGCTGGAATTTCTCTGCAGCTTTATTTCTATGAGTAGACTTCAAGAAAAAAAGAAAACTAGGCAGTTTCATGTATAGAGAGATGAGATTTTCCTTTTCAGATGAGGAGGAATATTAGGGAATAAATGACAGTCCTTGAGACTGTGAGTTTTCTACAGAGGAAATGGGAACAGATGTTCTTGTAAGTCATAGAAGGGAAACCAGTTCCCCAACAACTTCCACACTGGAATATCAGAACACACTTGCACTGGAGTCAGCCAGGAAAGCCCCAGCCCAGCCATTCTGCTGCTCAAAACAGCAGAAATTATAAGAAAAAAAATCAAGCAAAAAGAACAAACCGCAAAATTTGAGACTTTAATTCTGCCATTACAATTTACTAACCCTGATAATCTGTGTAGGTTGGCCCTCATTGGTGAAAAAACCCCACACTGATTCTGCCAATTTGGCAACAGCTCTTCCAGAAAGAAAATCATACTTTGCAGATACTTGGGACCATTTACCCTCAGTATTTTATGTGACTGATGATATATGAGCTGTTAGTTGTGTAAAATTAAAGCTCCAGCCTGCTCCATACAGTATTTAATATGGGCCATATAGGAAGTGATGTTTACAGAACACTCATCCTAAAACAGGCTGCTAAAAAGTTATCTTGTGTATTAGAGAGAATTCTTATTGTGAATCAGATCCTAATCTAGAAACACTTGACTCATTTTCTGCTGGGTTTTCCACACCTGACTATGGAGAGAAATGACCATTCTTGAAACAACAGAACTGTCTCTAAGGAACTTATTAATTACCTTTTGAATATTGGTGGATTTCTTTTATTTTTTTTTAAATATCAAAAGCTTTGTACAAATAAATGATGTCATTATATAATCCTTATTTTTATTATTACTACTGCTGGTGATTTTACAGAAGTATTATGCTTTCCTTGTAATATATCAGTTAAAATAAAATTCAGTATATATAAATATAGATGGCATATAAATAGAAATATACATAAGTATAAATATAGATCTATGGTTTCGTAGAGCAATTCCAACTCTCCTTTCTGCCTACATCCCTCCTGCCTCCAGTGCCGAAGGCCATTCCACAGTAATGACAATAATGACAATAATGTCACAAGTCAAACAGCAGCTCTGCTGACTCCTCCTTTAATATGTGAATCTCTCCACACTTCTGCCTGCAGGCTGCCATCATTACAGTCAATTTTAAGATTTTCAAACTAACAAAAACCAAGACAGCAATAACAAATACAGTCTCCTATTCAACAGCACCTAAAAATTCCCCAGAGGTTAGAGATGTATAAATAACAGGGTATTTTCTGAACAATTTCTGAACGTGTTATTTTCTGGCCTCTGTGAGCAGGCATGTGTACACACACACATCGCAGTTTCTGCTCCAGCTCAGCCATCTCCAGGAGATGCTCCATCATCCAGCATATTCCACATAAAAAGGCATCTTCCAAGCACAACACAAGAGGCTCTCCTCTGAACTGTCAGTGAAATTTGTACAGCCCTGGATCCCCTCGCTGACAACACGCTCCCAAAACAGCCACAGGATATGTCAGCAAATTCACACAAGCCAGCTCCAACTATCAAAATATCACAGAGCAGCCCCAGCGATGGGTGAAACAGACAGATTCAAAACTGCACCATGTTTTATAGATTATAACATCTCAGAATACACCTGGAAGCAGAATTTTATTTATTAAACTGCTTGTTATAGCCTGTCACATTCTGTCAACTAGAAGAAAAATCTGCTTTGGAAACTACTTTCGTACTGACTACAAAATAAAAGAAGAAAATAAATCAGTTGGTATTTTGACATCAACATGGAAAGGCCAAGCAATGACCAAAGAAGTGTGCTGGGGAATTTTGTATTGGAGCAATCCCTCTTTCTAGTTTGTACTCATCCACCTCCAATTTCAGAGCTCACAGCTGTCTCCCTTTCCATCTTTGTATCAATCCTGCTACAAGAATGATATTCACAGCTGGGAATCTTCAGAAGGGACCCACAAGGATCTCCAAATCCAACTATTCAGTGAATGGCACATGCAAGGATAAAATCCCCCTTAGAACCTTGGCATTATCAACACCAGGCTGTAACAAACTGAGCTAATCCAGATGAAATTTTATTGACTGATTACAATTGTGGGTTCCTGCTCTTTCAGGCACAATGGTGAATTTCCAAAGGACAGCTGATAATATGAAAAACTGACTGAGAGAATTGTCCATCCCCAGAAACGACTGTGGCTGTGACACACAAATCCAAGTGTTGGAGTGGTGGCTTCTTCCTCAGCAAGCAAATATGAAATCTGATCTCCTGCAGCCCCAGCGGCTTCTGAGAAGAGCACACGGGCCATTATCAGCTCTGCTAATAAGAATTCATGTAACTCTATCAAAGGAACTCAACACAATGTCTGGGATATAATGAAGAACACATTTTTTCTGGTTTCATGACTACACATCAAGAATAATTTTTTCTACTTCCACTCTGAGGTTACTTAACTATCTTATGCACAGAATCCTTCAATGGTTAGGGTTAGAAGTCCACTAAGGATTTATTACTTTTTATTATCAGGAATATTCTAATGCACTGAGCATTCTAAACCGCTTTGGAGATGAACCTTAATGTGCAGTTTTGTCTCAGCCTTGCTGTCCCCAGAAGCCTCTGGGCAGCAAATCCCCCACAAAAGGGAAGAGAGAGCCCTTAATTGCCATCTTCATGTGGCTGTTACACAGGAGACAGACACACTCCACAGAGCCATCTTAGATATTCAAGATTAAATTAGAAAAAAAGTCCCTGAGTACACAAAAAATGCTACACAAAACACCATGCACCAGTGCTGGGTTTGCTCTTCTGACAGCAGGAGCACACACTGCTGTCATAATCATGAGCTCTGCATTTCACTGATCTGGAACATCCAGCTGTGGGCAGCAGGACAAACCCTGGCTCACTGGAAGGAACCCTCAGGAAAGAACTGTGTTTAATGAAGTGCAGCTTCTGTGCATTTCTTGAAGATCTCCCTCAGTCACAAATACTGCAAAACTTCCCAAGTCAGCAATTAACATTTTTTATGACTAATTTGAATTTTTATCTGTATTTTTATCCCTTTCTTCCTCTGTGTGTGCACAGCTGCACACTTGGGCACACAAATGCAGGAGCACAGTGCCCCTGAGCAGGATTGGTGCCCAGGCAGGGGAGGCTGAGCCCCTGCTGGTGCATTGCCCAAGATCCCAAGGATTTCTGAATGACAAAAACATTCAGCAACCTCTCAGGACACAGATTGTCCACATCCTACTGCCCATAATGAGGACTGAAGCAAACTTATTTAATAACTCACAGACATTAAGAATGTCACCAAGTGCAGGTCTCAGGTTAATGACTTTGCACCACAGCTAACACCAAGCAGAGAATCCAGCATGTCAGGCTTAAGACCAGCACTAAGGAAAAGATTCCTGAGCCTAATCCAAAAGCTTTCTTAGGTCACTGGGTGAAAATCAACAATTCTTCTCCTCTTCTTATACTTTTCAAATTTGATATAGCTCAGATGAACCTACATAAAACAATTTACAGTACTGGAGGAAAAGTGGCAATGTCGCTAAAGATTCAACTGACTGAAGAGCAGCTTCCTGATCTCCCTATTATTTGCCCATTTCATTTCACAGTCTGACATGAGGATACCTCACTAAAAATTTGTTTCAAAGCTTTTTCAGTAAAGAACATTTCATTATTTCACCATGTTTATACAGACTCATAATTTGTAGTGTTTAGACGGCGGTACATTAAAGTCACTGAAATCTAATAAATTAAACATATTAATAAATTATATATCAACGCAAGTAACTGCCTTAGCCCATCTGGCAAGCTAACTCTGAAGTAGGTATTTTACTCATCAGAAAAAGAGCATTCCCAAAAATAATTCTGCAAATAAAGCTCTAATATAAACTGAATGTAACTCCACCAGCATCTCTTGCATAATTGCCTTTATATTTATAAATCTTTCAGCAATGGTTAAGCACACAATCATAACATCATGAGTACAGACACTTCAAAAATTAAAGCTTTACCTTTATTAATTATTTACATTTTGTGAATCTAAGTGTTAACAGAGTCTGCCTTAGTTTTATGGGTTTGGGGTTTTTTGGATTGACTGACAGACAATCACATCTACTATTAGGCCACCTTTTAAACAGCTGTCAGTTCATTTGTAGGTTAAATTTAAAAACAAAAAAAAACTTGTGGAAAATGCCTCCACCCAGAATAGAGCACTGTGCTTCTTATCTTTCAGTATTCTCTGAGGATAGAAAATGTAAAAACATCTCTGACTTATCCAGAGGACACTTGCACTGTGCATGTCACTCAAGGTTTTGGGAAAAAGAAACCTTTAAACTCATGTACTATTGCACCCACTGCTGATGAAACAACCCCAGCTCTGTGACACACACACTCAGACACCAGATTGAACACGGTTTCACTCCTGATTTGGGGAGTTCTTTACGTATTCATGAGCACACTTGTGAAGAAAACAGCTTTTTCCCCATTTCATCTTTAAGTTGCCAGTATTGACATGTCAAACAGGCAGCACAGGGACCATGTGAGGTGCTGGCACCTCCTGCACACTCTGCACAGCCACCGTGTGGTTCAGCTTCATGCTCCTTGTTCCCCTTCTCCTTCCTTCCCTTTTCCATCTGGATGCTTTCAGATGAATTGCTGGGCAAGTCTCCTCTCTGGAGCACAGCCCCCCCAGCCTGTTGCTGTTTCAGGTGTTCTGCACCTGCTCATTCTCCTCCCCTCACATCCTGAACAGCCCGGTCCTTTGGCAGTGATTAATTTAAACAGCATAAACCCTCTTTTCTGCTAATGAAACCCAATAAATAAATATGGTTATTCTTTCATTACCGTGGTCTCTGGCCATCTGAAAATATTTCACTCAGCGGACAGAAATGATGCAAAATTCCCCTTTCCTTGAAGCAACAAAGGCAAAGGTGTTCTTTAATAAACTGGGAAGGGAAAGCTGCTAGATGCAGAGTTTGGACGCTGCCATGGGCTGGGCCATGGGACACAGCCCCAGAGCCTGGATTTGGGCTCTGGAGATGCAGGATGGGCTGGAGGAGGGAGCAGCTCTGGGAGGGCAGGGCAGCCCCCTTCTCAGCAAAAATCTTATTTATTTGTACTCACTGACTGCACAAACAGTGGGTAAGTCTGACAATAGGGCCATTAATTGAATTTTCCTACAGTATTTTCCTCTGGTTTGCACCACAAACCCCATGTGAACATGCTAGCCATGTCTGCTTAACAACCAGCAGCACGAGCTGGGGGAAAAACCTTCCCGAAGACCAAGCTTTGGTCAAACTGTTCCTACTGAAGACATCCTGTACATCCCCACTGATTTCACTGTGGCAAGAGCTGGGCCAGTGCCTTTTAGTGCTCCAGCCTGTGTGAGGAGTTTGAAATATTTCTTGTCATGCAGTCAAACAGAATAATTGTACCAGCATCTAAATCCGGCTGGAAGGCACAGCCAAATTCTTTTCTGGCTCATTTCACCTTCCCAAAGCCAGAATTCATATGGAGCTTTCTGTAAAGCCCATACAGGGCTGTGTCAAACACAATCCTACCCCACACAATAGAGATTTTTTCCAGGATATGTATTGAAGCAGATGAATTTAAAGTGTAGTTTCTGTGAGTAATTGTGCAGGTAAAATGTGGGATGTGTTCTAGGGGGGGGGTTGTAACTGTTTCCTTGAACTAGTGATTTCAAAATAAAGTGCAGATTACTCTTGATATGGTTTTCACTCAGAAATAGATGCACAGGCAAAATGCTGGTGTAACATGCCAGAAAAAGGCATTTGACAAAAATATAGTACTGTATGTAATCCATGCAGTAAAAACAATTTTAGATATATATATATAAAGACCCCAAACCATGCAGACTTCCAAAGATGTTTAACTTTGTTGCCCTCTAATGTTAAATCTGACCATATTTCCTCTAAAAGGATGATGAAAAGAAGCAGAGTAATTGAGATTTAATGGCATCTCTCCTTCAAAAAGCTTACAGGTATGGCTGTAACTGGGCTCTAAATGCTCTGCAATGAGACAACCACCAATTCTGGAAATTCTGCCCCACCAACACAGGAATTGCAACAACTTCATATTAACTGTCTTTTAAAGAAGCACTGTTGTGAAGCCATGTTCTCCTCAGCCCTAATTACCCTGAAATTACTTTGATGAGAACAAAGTGGCACATTTTTGTCTATTGCTGAGATCACTTAAAATGGGATATGGAAAACAAAACCTGTGTATCCTGAGAGATATTTTGTCTATAATCATTACAATAACTTTAATTATTTTTTAATGCTAAGATTTCAATAAATAGTACTCCTGATAAATTTGAGTTCCTTAATTTTCAATTGTTGCTGTCTTAATTGTTGTAGAGAGCTCAGCTTTGTGAAGTTACGTCAAGGTGTATAACACAAATACACGTTCAATATATGCCTTCAATAATTTCTTTGTTGTTTGAAAACTTCCAACTTACAGCAAAGCTGGCATTTTATGGCCTGCAGAGCTATAAATCATTTTTAAAATCATGATGATATTACTCAAAACAGATGTGAAAACATATGTTTGCCACGGTTGTATAAACCGCTTACTTGTCATACTTAATAAATGTTGATACTTTTATTTTAACTACATTCCTTCTTAATAACTTTGAAAATCTTTTCCATGGTGAATATATTTTGCCTTGGTAAGAGCAATGGCAGGTTTGGAAAAACAAAGCTTGCTCTGTATACAAATTACATGGATGTTTTCTGCAGGGCAAGGCAGCACAGATCCCACTCCTCACATTGTCCACACCTGACTCTAAAGCACTAAAACATAACTGAGCTCAAAATAATTATACAGGAGAAACAAAAGCAGTATTAGGAACAAAGAATCCACACAGGACTGGGACAAATCATTGAGGACCAACCCCAGTGGTTCCTACAGAAAGTGCACTATAGGTCTGTCCCACTGCTTAGTACAAAATCAGTGTGGAATCCTGGATATAAAGGTTGGTGCTTTACAATTTCTGTATTAGTCCCACTATAATCTCATCAAAAGGTTCTGGTTCTGGAGCCATGAGATGACTTGAAAAATCACATCTGTGTATGACAACAAAAAATAAATTTCTCATCCTCATATTTTCTGAGAAAAACTTGACATCTGCACACCAAGCAGAAAAGGAGAAACTTTGTTCTGTCTCTAAAATAATATTTTAAAATGTCTCATGATTTCAAAGCGTTTTTTTCTGATGCAGGTGGATCTCTGCACACTAAATTAATTCCAAAAACATCCCCTAAGTGCATGCAGAACTAACACATGTATAAAGACGTATTTCCCAGTACTTAATCAATTAAAGAAATTATGCAAAAAATGTAGACTAGCAAATGAATAAACCTACACAACTTTAATCTTAAGGAGAATTATGGCACACAAACTGTTAGCATCAGATCTTTGTGATTTCATCCATGTTAAAAGGAATGATCACAGGAGCCTGGGAATTGGGTTCACAGGTGGTGGAGGTTCAATTATTTTCGCTTTGGGGATTTCTGAATTATTTTTTCAGATTTTTAAACTGTATCTTCCTTCATCCATCCTGAGTGACAGAACTGCTACTACCAAGAAGTACATGATTTGCATCTTTGAACCCCACAGGATACTGAATTTTTTCACTGAAAAATTACTGAACATGTGGCAAGAAACCATGTACAGTTCAACAGAATTATAATCAACTACACTTTCAGGCTTAGATTAAATACTCACTATGCAATTACTACAGAAATGTAATTTTTAAATCTTAGGAGTGAAGGTAGGGCTGGTAACTTTCTGTAAATGTCAACAGGAGTCAAGAGGAAAGGATTTAAGCAGGATGATCCAGACAGAAAATTACCTCAGAATGGCACAGAAGGGCTCTTTTGGGGTTCATGAGGAAAGTGCTTAAATGTCCAGAAAAACCAGTGAATAGAAAACAGCTTCTGTCTTCAAAGAGAGTTGAGTACAGAAATACAAAATATAAGGAGGAAGTTTCAGGCTCTTCCTACCCATGATCAGTCACAGACCTCTCAGGAATAGAGCTGATTGAACAAAACCCTGACACTGCTCAAATAATTTCATATAACTCTGGAACCACAGGGCACAGAGGGGCTCCAAATTGTCTTCTGAGTAGCCCACAAAATTGTCTATGCTTGCCTTTTAGCTTCTTCTGAAAATACATGAAAATCACCTCAACCAAAATATAAATCATTTTGTGCTTTCATTTATGATGATAAATATGAATATTCTCAGCAGCCTTACAAGTACATTTAGTTTATGCTGTCTCTTCCTTCTCTTTCTTTCCCTTCACATCTTTTTCAGTCTAAAACCTCACTATCCCCCATAACACCTCTCTGCAGTGTTTTCCCAGAATAAATCCCTGAGTATTCACCTCCTCCAGCACCCACAAACCCCTGCAAGGAGAGCCCAGCAGAGAAAGCCCTTCCCTTCCTACAGGAGAATCCCCCCAGGCCAAACATCACCTCTTCCCTTGCTGCCCCTCACTGGTGAGACAATATAAAATTATATTGCTCGCCCAGAGCATCAGAGCAGCCTGCACACACATCCCCTGAAGGCAAACAAACAATAGCACATGACTGATCAAATATTTGCTCAGAACTTCATAAATAATTGAGCCAAAAGACCTGCAAAATATTACCCTCATGCTATACAAACAGAGAGAAGCGAAGTTCTCGTTGCTTACACTTCCATGTGAGTTCACTGGATACATTATTCATTGCAATTAAGCACTTAGTTCTCTTAAATTAGTAATATAATGTCATTGCATATGCAGAACATGAGAAAAAGGAATGAAACACATAATAAGTGCAATTATATGCCTGAGATGGAAAACAGTCTGTGATTTTACCTTTCTCCTTTTGTATTTTTTTTAGGCTGGTCCCAGTTTCTTGGTCAATGAGTTCTCCTTCCCTGCTGTTGGTCAGCATGGCTAAAAAAAATCAGAGGGCACAGTTATATAAAAATGTTAAGAGAAAACAAAATATTAAATTATATTTCCTCTTGGTTGATATTTTGGTATTTTAACTCTTAGAGCCAAGTAAAATATGCAGTAAAAGCTAATCTGCTCAAGTTTATTAGATAAGGATACCAAGACAGAACACAAATGACTACTGAGATGAATGTGATTTCTTATGAAATGTTCAAATTAATTAATTAGAGGGAAAAGTACTTCCCAAAAACCATTTGGGGGGAAAATGCATTTAAAGATTTAAGTATTAGTAATTATCCATAAAGCAGTAAGCTTAATAAAAACCACAGATTGCCAGATCATAGCCCAAATGGATTGGTGACAGCAAAACACCCCCCAACATTTCAGTGCTGAAGGGAATTCTTCACTTAACACCTGCAGTTTATGACTTCAGAATGCCTGTTTCTTTGTTCTTATTTGATTAAAACATTTCCTTCTCTGCAATCCCCCAATTACAGACTTCACAGTTATTCCAGGGAGGACACTTGTTACAAACTTCATCACCATGTTTTAGGGAGAGCTTTCTTTTATAATTGCAAAAGTAAAAATTATTGCAATTCTGTTAATGAAAAATTTTTATCCATATCTTTACAAAACTAAATCTCTACAGACATCAACAGTCTCTTTTCACTGCTGCTACAGGGAGTTAAAAGTTTCTTTTCCTGTGTATTTCCAGTGTTATTTTACACAAGAAAAAGATGAGGGAAATCTACTTCACAGTCTCTGTGTGTGCACAGATTTAGGCAGAGCATCCAGCTTCTATCCACTGTGCTGGTCAGTGCTGTGGTGCTGCTGCAAGGACCAGGCTCAGAACTGCAAAATCCCAGGGGTAGGTTGTGCATGGGAGGAGTTCTCCAGTGACTCACCCAGAGTGCACGGCTTCTGTGGATTAAATCTGGTTCAGCAATGCCTGCACGGGCTCCAGGCCATGAGGAGACAGCAGTGTTGACACACACTGACGTGAGGAGATGTTAATTGACTTGCCCTAGATCCCTCTTGGAAGCACCAAGAATAGGATCTAAACTTCCTCTAGACAGAATTAGCATTTTAATCGATAGTGCACAGGCTGTGAAAGCTGTGGTGGAGGGACCAAAAAAGCCAGAAAGGCCTCGGCCTCGGGGTGATGAAGGAATGTATGGGCACAAGAAGATTTTTGAAACAAAAAAGTCATCATAGAATTTGCGATTTTCCTCACACACATGCACACCTTGCTCTTTTTCAACAGCAGGTGCCTTGAGCAGCACTTCCCTACCCAAGCATGCTGAGGAAGATGGCTGGAACAGGGAAGGGTGCAAGGATGAGGGTGATCATAGAGGATCACAGGGGGGTGATCCCTCTGTGCAGAGGATACAGGCACAGAAGGAACCCAAGAGGAGGGGCTGGGCTCTGCTGAGTGATGAACTTCACAGAATTCACAAAATTACTAGGTTGGGAGACCTTAAAGATGATTGAGTCCATGACTACCTCAACCAAACCACGGCACCCAGCGCCACATCCAGTCTTTTCTTAAACACATCCAGGGCTGGTGACTCCACCTCCCGGGGCAGGCCATTCCAGAACTTCATCACCCTTTCTGTAAAAAACTCCTTCCTGATATCCAGCCTACATTTCCCTTGACGCACCTTGAGACTGTATTTAATTTTAACTAAAAAACCAAGGGATGAATTTCCCGCGTATTCCGTATCAAACGCTTCTCCGCACGTTTCCAGCACAGAAAGGCTGTGAGGGGCTGTGAGGGGAGTTAGGGGCTGTGAGGGGCTGGAGGGGAGCGAGGGGCTGTGAGGGGAGCGAGGGGCTGTGAGGGGAGCGAGGGGAGCGAGGGGCTGTGAGAGGTTGTGAGGGGAATGAGGGGCTGTGAGGGGCTGTGAGGGGAGCAAGACGGCGGCACTGACCGATCCTGTCGGGGGTGGTGTCCAGCTGGGACGGGGAGCTGGACACGCTGCTGCTGGGGTGTGAGGACGCGTGGCTGCCGGGCCGCTGGTTGTCCTCCAGGGACGGCGCCGGAGAAGGGCTGTCCTGGATCCTCTCCTGCAAACAGAAGCAAAGCAAAGCTGGGACCTTTCATCCACGCGTTTCACCGAGGTTCAGGCTAAAACAGTGTGGTTGGCTTAAAAGCAATGGTAGCAAATGGTGTTGGTGAGGTAAACAGAGAACAGAACTCGTGTCTAAGAGCAGTGTAGTTATCTACAGCCAAAACCAACACTGGCTTCTACAAACAACGTGGCTGAGCTTAGCTGATCATTTGCCACCTTTTTCTTGTTGGCAACTTTCTATGTTCTAAGTTTTTCACACGTAGGAACATATAAAATATTCTTTCATGTTGCTTTTACAAACTACTTTTAATCTACAGGTAGAGAGATTGCCATATATGACTCACATTTCAAATAAACAATTCACAGTTGGACTGAACTGTCACTAAATGCAGTCAAATTTGTAATTAGCATCTGTACTTGTGAATTTGTAACTAGAATCAGTACCTGAATAAATTACATCAGTATCTTCTCAGGACAGCACCTGAACAAAGGATAAATGCTGTGGCTCTGGTACAAACTTCCCTCTTGCATGAAAAGCACCAGTGGTTAAGCAAAACAAGAGTCTGCATGCAAAATGTCAAGTTTATATTTGCACAAGAAACTTTGATATTAACCTCTAATATTGTAGCTTTGGGAAGCACATGGTGGTTCCTAGAAGTTTTTCCATTATAAATCCTTGATATAAAAACTGCTGTTTGGATGTATCAGGGCAATTCATTAATTACACTGCCAGCAACATCAACAAGAATATTCTGTTACCCATTAAAACCATCCCTCTAAGCCACACTCATCTTTGTATTTACAGATACTTCTGGGAGTTATGCAAAGGGAACATGAGATTGGATCCTCCTCAGAGCATGGGATGGCATTTCCCTATTCCAACCACACCAGCTGAGAATGTGGCACCAGACCTGGTTTTAATAGGATTGTTATTGTACATTAAATAACAACCCAGCCCCAAAACCATGTAACAGATGTGTATCTATTACATAGCTGTTAATCCTCAATGGATCAGTTTCACTAATTATCTGTTATTTAATGAATGTACAGTAACTAATAGATCTGAAAGGGAGACTTTTAATGATCAGATATGAGTGTATTATGCTGAGTCACAAGTTTTTATAATTTTGAAAACTGAATGGTTTTATACAAATTAGTTTCCAAGTTCTGTGGGAGGAAAAAAAAGATCCAATTCACCAAAAAAAGGATCCAATTCACCAAATTGTGTTTTCTCCCTTTTGGCCTCCAAAAGTGAGGGTTGGGAGGTTGCTGAGATGAACAGATGAGTAGAATGGAGTTGGGACTTTGTGGATGTGCTGCTTACTGAGTTGCTTTTGAAAATCACATTCTTACCCCAAAAAGTACTGTCCTAAATAACAACCATACCCATGCAATCCTGAGGGGATAAATCCTGTGTGTTTTTTACCTTTGTGCCAATAATAGCTTCCAAATAGGTTCCTGCTAACAGGTTACAACACTGACTGCAATTTCATTTGCATGGATTTCAGTTTTAACAGTCCTCCTTGGCACTATTTCCTCTCTTTTAACCACAAAGAGCACTCAATTTACAATTAAGATATCATTTTGAAATGATTAATTTTACAGAAGAGTGCATAGTTTAAGTAAATTTCATTGTCTACTGCAACCATGAAAATGAACAGCCAAGGAGAGGACATGCCAACTGTTCTGCAAAAAAACCCTATGAACAAATATGACTAGGAATTAACACTTAGATATCACACAAACAGCCATATATGTCATCTTAAATGGGAGTTATTTGAGTAATTCAAAAGCTGATGATTTGGAAAAGCAAAGTATTCCAGCTCCTTCTGGTAACTACATTTCCCATTGTCTCTCACTATGAAATAATCTCTGCTTGCAGTAATTCGCCTTCAGACTCAGGGTCTTGGTTTGAAATCTTCAGGCAGATGTACAAGTGTCAAATAAAAATGTCCTTCTAAATCACACAGTGAGTCACTTTCTAAGGGAATTAGTTGATTATTTTATCTAATGTCTTACCAGCTACACCAATGTACAGGCACAGGGAATGCAGAGCTTTCCTTATAAACAACAAAGGAGCTGAAATTCCCTCTCTATCATATATGCTCCAAATGAGGATGGATTATCACCATGTGAGGCTGCATATGGATCAAGAAATTGTCCATTTCTAAATGTTTATGTAGAAATGTGCTGAATTTCCCCTCCTATAACGAATAATGCTATGAGCAGACTCTTCTTTTGCTGGTAAACAGATCCATTTTTCAGTCCTGTAATCAGTATGCATCTATTTAGCTACTTAACAGCAATGTGCTCTGGTTCATTAGGTAGCTACTGTTGTGTCTCAGCCTAGTTAAAATTTCACAGCAAGTTAATCTATTTTATTACAAATGAGAACACAAGTGATAATGTCCTCACCATTTTCCAAACACAGGGTTAACAGTATTTGTAACAAATCAATGAGTGCATTTAAATAGGAAAATTGCAAATCTAAAATCTTAACATTTTGTTTTACACATTGATGACTTCATTTGATTTGTCATCTTTGTATTTTATAACCTCGTTACTTTTCACTTATTTTTTTCCCCCGAAAACAACTCAGTTCCCCCTGCACCGTGCAGGGCAGCCTGGTCACACACAAGGTAAACTCACAGTAATAAAGAAAAATTCCTAAATAAAGTAGTATTTTCCCCATTTAAATTTATTCATATTCATAAATTTGCAATATTAATATTCCAGTCATAATTGAATGAATTATATATAAAGGTTCTACAGATTGTGAGAATTTTATGAAAAATGAAAACATTTCTCAAGATCTCACCTATTTATCTACCTACAGTACCTACTTTATCTCATCTTTTTTCCTTGCTTTACAGAGCTGTAACATAAATTCTCAAAAAGGACTTTTCCAGTATTTAATCCTCTTGAAGGGCAATATATTTGTCTCACTAAAAATCAGTGTCCTTCTGTGCCTCAGAAAATGCAGCTACAAAGCTTGACATTGTTGATTTTAGTTGTGATTTAGCTGAAAGGCACTGAAGTCATGAACTCACCCAATTTCCAGACAGATCCTTGATTTCAGCTCAATATCCCTCTTCCCTCCCCTGTGAGGGAGTATTCCACACCAATAACAGCAAATATTACGCATAGTTTTATTTGAAATATATATGAACAGCTTTCCTATTTTTGACATAATCATCTTGACCTTAATTCCTTAGCTCTGCTTTTTTTATAGTATTGATCTTCCTTTTATGTCAAGAGTTTAGAGAAATGATGCTGCTGGATTTTCCTTTTTATGTTTCTTTATTTTTAGTTGTAATGTAGTTGTAATTACTCTTCCAAATGTTAATCTGTTAATGAGTTCCTAGAGGATTTAATGGCATTTCACTGCTGACAGGCAAGTTTTGGAAGTTTGTCTGAGTCCTGGATGTTTTATTCACACATTTATCTTGATATTTCATATTTAATTGAGGTGCTGCTGCTCTACTCTACAGGGCTCTGCAGTGGCTGGAATTCACCCCATCTAATGAAATAGAAAGGAAGGTAAAATGGAGATTCTACTGGCTTTAGGCCTAGATTAGAGTTTTCAAGAGTTGTAAGAAAGATTTCTGATGTTGACCATGATGGGAAAACAAGAGGAACTGGCAGAAAAAAATCCCAGCATTAACTTGTGCAGTGGGATGTTCATTATGCCACACCTCACCCTCCCCCCGGCTACAAGATCTCCATTCATATTCTCAAAATAGAGAATAGAAATTAAAAAAAAAATCCTAGAAATTAAAAAATTCTAGAAATCAGAGCCTGACTCCCTGGAGGGGTCTGTGAAGCCAGGATGGGCAGGCAGAGTCTCCAACCCCATTT
This sequence comes from Melospiza melodia melodia, assembly GCF_035770615.1. Classification (NCBI taxonomy): domain Eukaryota; kingdom Metazoa; phylum Chordata; class Aves; order Passeriformes; family Passerellidae; genus Melospiza; species Melospiza melodia. The sequence continues at coordinate 16,877,115 of NC_086209.1, read as the reverse complement.
CCCTGCTGAGCTACCTCTGCTCCCCCCTCTCTGTCTGAATCCCATCCTCACCAAGGGAGAAGAACAAGAAAAGTTAACACAATTCACAATTCCAGTCAGCAAAGAATTGCTAACACTGCCTTTTTTTAGTTAATAATAAGATGTATTTCTTTCCAATTGACCTTACTTGATACTAATGCTGTTTGAATCCTAATAACCAGTAGATTTTAAATATTGCTTTCAAGTTTACAGTCCTTAACGGATAGAGTATTCAATTTAGGCTTTTCCAGGGAAAAGAATATCCCTGCCACAGGAAGCAGGAGCTGTGCTACACCTGAACTGGTGCCAACAAGAACTGGGATGGTCACAGCCATTTCTGGGCTAGAGAAGAGCAGTTGGGTTTGGATTTTGAGTCGTCCCACCTGGAAATGAACACACACAAAGGCTGGGGTGACTTGTTGGTCTTCTGAGCTACTTACAGTACCTGTGATTGCTGTAGGTACTGGAGATGAACAAGGTAAACAGCTGGTCTAAAAACCAAGATAGGATCTGTGTGTCTGAAAGCCAGCTGGATCCCATTCATCTTTTGCAGTGTATAGGGAAGTCTTTCGCAGAAAATATGTACTTTGCCATTTAAAATGCACTTTTTTTTTCCACTGTGTACACATAGTTGTTTCAGTTGTAGTCAACTGGCAATTATTTTCTCACAGAATTTAAGAAATCATAAAAACCCCTACATTTACTGATTTTAATACCAGATGTTCACTCACTAATTCCATTACCTTGTGACTACTTCCTATCAATCTATTAATTGCCAGCTGCTCAGCCAAACAGAGAAGTGCAGCTAATCAGATGGTGTTGGGAAACAGCCAAACAGGAGCTGCCTTCTTCCCTGCTTCTTAAATTAGCAGTCACTGGGACAGCCATGAAAACCTTCACTCCTGGATTAAGATCTTGATGTTTTACTTTCAATTTGAGAGCACAACAGCGCCTGAAACTGGAAAGGATCTCACGCTGGAAACTTGGTACTTGTGCCCCTCTCCTGAATTGCTTCACCCAGTGCTGCCATGGAAGGCAGGAAAGGCACTCCCAGGACTAATGATGAAAATGCTCTACCTCATCTGCATTATAGCCATATCAGTTATTAAGGACAAATGCAAATGACTAAGCTAATACTAAAAAGATCTGAGCCAGAACTAAGAGCTTAGATGTGCTTGGCCTAACAATTTTCCTTTGCAAGCTCTGCAAAAAGAGATGTTTCTGATTGGGTTTTTTTTCCACTTGGAAGTTTAAAATAAGTTCTCAGTGCTTAAAACATCTCAATGAGGGTGGTAAGGAGCCAGGTGTTCTTGGCACTGCAGGGAGAGGGACAGCCTCCCTCCAGAGGAGGAGATGAGAAGGGTATTTAATGCAATTTGAAAGAATCTGAACATCTCCCAGCAGAGTAATTTCTCTGAATCAGTGAATAAAGAGATACAAACGTGCACACTCCCTCCTCCTTCACCTCAAATACAGCCACAAAAATGAACCTTCTAAGAAGCAAACAAACTCCTGTCTCCCATTTCACTCCTCCAACATATCCCAGTCCCACCCAGCAATCAGCTGCCTGCTCTGGAACAGGACAGAATAAATGTAACAACATGAAAAATCACATACATTGTAGAGAAGGTTGATTTTATAAATGTTGCAATATTCTGAAAACAATTCATAATGGATTGAATGCACAGAGAGATATGAAATTACTGATGTTAGAAATTCTGTAATGGGAAATGTTTCTATTGTGAGAAGAAGTGTTTCAGAGCATTCTGAGATGGCCACATTTTTCTGGCTGTCAGGTAAATATTATGAATGTGAGTTGTAGAGCACACAGAAAAATAGCACCTCTCAGCAATAATTACACAGCCCATCTGTACTCTCTTCAGGGAATTTAAAATCATGTCATATACACCCTTTACAAATGCCTTAACAATCCCACAAAATCAGGAGAAAAACAAAGCTCAAAGAGAAGGAGACTCAGAAGTCTCTACTGCATGTTTAGATGGATCCCACTGTACAAATAATGCCTTGTTCCATTTATCAGATTAGTTTCTGAAGTGCATTGGGGTGAAATTCTCAAGGAAATCTGAAATATGAAAATTAAAATGCTGTATTTTTAAAGCATTTTAATTACTTTTTAATTTTTTTCTGTTTCTCATTTGCACTCAACAAAAGCACCATTTATTCCTAACTGGGACCTTGACAAGAGCATGAAAGATAAGAGAAAAGCAGGAATACAGCAAGCATGAGGGGATGACAGCAGAAGAAAAATGGACAGCAGGAAACCAATTTTCAGAACTACTCCTACTCGGGAGAAGCACATCCCTCAGCAGCTCCAAAGAGCTTTTTGCCAGAAGGAAAGGGAGGGAGCACAAGGAGGAAGAGGGTGAGACGTGAGCAAGAGGAGGAAGCAGGGTGCAAAATATGTCAGATAAGTAAAAGGAGAAGCAGGGGAGATTTGGGAGAAAGTAAGTCTCAGATTTCTGGTATTTTTTGTCTCATTACTCTTTGCATATCTAACACAAAAGGAGCAGCTTAAGGCCCTGGTTTGGGTTTGGTTCCCAGAATTTCAAGCCAGCCTAACTCAGTATTTCATTATTTCCCACCAGCCTGTTCCCAAGCACATCAGGGAAAGTGGCCTTTCAGTGAACAATCCAAGATTATCACAGTCTCAGCTCCAGACTTGGCTCTTGCTAGCCTTCCCTTCACCTTCCTAACCCCAAACCTCTCCTCTGCCCTCTCCCTGCTCTTTGGCTGGAATTGTGTACACCAGTATGTTTTTAGCCAAGTAAGGTCATATTTGCTACAGGTGCACTGTAAAATAAAAATCTTCACATTATGTAGCTACTGCTCTCTGGAGCTGCATGTTTCAGGAACTTCCGTGAAAAATCGTCATGCTTTTCTTTAAAGGGCTCATCTGAACTTTCCTTCTGAAAATATTGTCACTGAGTAGATCTTTCTGAGTTTCAGGAACAAAATTATCCTGTAACAGTAAACTGCTACATTTATTCATAGAATCACAGAGTGGTTTGGGATGGAAGGACCTTAAAAGTCACCTCCTGCCAGGCGGAGGTGACACATTCCATGAGACCAGGGCGCTCCACCCAACCTGGCCTTGAGCATCCACTGGTCTTTCCAGCCCAAATCATGACTCAAGTGTACTTAGCCAAATTCCACCCCAGACTGATCCTCATTTGGCATCCAGGCCATTCCTGGATTGCAGAGCAGGTCTAGCTGAAGAACAGCTCTGAAAATGAAGAAATAACAAGACCTGGATGCAGGAGGGAGAAGAGAAAGGGTGGTGAACTCAGTGTCCCTGTCAAATTCTGCTTTGGCCATATGAGACCCTCAACAGCAGAGATTCTCCTGAGCCATTTGAGCCAAGTTTCAAACCCAGCAAGCTTCTTCAGCTGTGCAGTAAATCCCTGCAAGGCTGGATTTATCACAGGGGCACTGCCAGACCTGCAGCCACAGTGCTGCTGGTGCTGCTGTAATCACATCACATCATGTTAGAGATGGCTAAGAAGGTTTTGTTAGCCTGGCCATTGTGCCTCTCTAATTTATGGTGTTCCTGTCAGGGAGAAATCAAGTTTCATAGTTATGACATTTCTTTCTGGAGCACTAAATGTTAACTTTGCTGATCATGCATATCTTGGTAGAACAGCTTATTTCTAAATGGCAAACGTGATATAAAAAGCATAATGACTTCATTCAAAACCTTACAAAGCAGCTGATTCTAACACCTATAGAAAACAGGCCAAGTGGTATTTCAGTCATCAGACTATGGAAACAGACACACACTCAATAGATTTGATTCATTTCTCCCATTTTAAGTAGAAACATGATGCTGGTATTGCACTCTATTGAAAACTAGCTATGTTTTGTACTTATTAAATGCACTTAAATAATGTCCTGTAATAAAAGGACTCCTACTGACAGCAGGAGTAGCATTGCTTTTCTTTTTTTTTTACATGTTTCATTTTGTACAAGAATTTCATGTTAACTGGATGTTAACTGGTCATCATTCTGTGCTGGATGATTGTACATGAGGGAAAGAAAGGACAAAAGGAGCCTCACACTGTTACAAAATCCATCTACACTTTCAGCACTCAGGACAAACTAGAGAAAGATGCAGCACCACTTGATAGGTGAAAGTAACACAGCAAAGGATGCCCACTCTGCCTCTGTCACGTTGGCTACTGGTGCATTTTCCTCTGCAACATGAGAGGAAATAATTCCCACCAGAGTGCTGGCCAGACCTCATGTTGCTGAGGAGATATTGTGTCTCCTCTGGTGCAGGTGTTGGGGAAAAAATTGCTGTAAACGAGTAACTCTCATCAGCAAGGGCCTGCTAAATAACACCCTGAAACCCAGCTGCCTGCAAAAAGTGCAGGTTAAATTACAAAGGACTGGCATTGTTTACAAATACGTATTTAATCTTCATGTTGACATATTGGTAACATTTAGAATACAATCAAAGCTTCTGCAAGTTTACTTGCTGCTACAAATATTCCACTGCTGTGTTTAAATTAGGTCTCTGAACACTTAAAGGAAAGGTTATGGTTTAAAATGAATGGAATTTCAACTAATTTCTAATAGTTTAATGACTTGCAGTAACACAGTCGGATATCAGAGAGAGATGTTTTCTCCACCCAGCCAACAACTGTGCAAGTACAATGATGATAAAGAGAAGTTTTTACACATCTTAATCCTAAGTAGGGATCCTAATGGGAAATAAGGGAAAGGTCACTCCTGAATTTTCCCAGCCTCCCTAGAATTCAAGAGAAAAAAAAAAAAAGTCAACAAAACCAAATAATTCAGAACAATATTTGCCCTAATCTGGACATGGACTCCCAGTAAAAATAAGAAAGAATCTGAGGTAATTTTGGAGATGCTTTGGGCCAGAAAGCAAATCAGAAGGAAAACAAACCTCTCCAGAGCCTCAACAGAGAGATGTAGAATTTTACTGCAGTGATGTGACAAGAGACATTTGCTGTGCCCCTTGAGAGGATACTGCTATCAGAACACATGGGCATGAACAACAAACACGTGCTTGGTCACTGCGAGTTCCTTTCCCTGCTTGATTTAGAAACAAAATCTCCCGAAGCACCAGCCTGTGACAAAAGAAGTACAACATAACCCTCACTAATGCATTCTCACAACTGGACTGTAGTGTTTGGAACTGCAGTGTTTCTCAAGGATAAAATAATGACACATAAAATTAAGATGTTTTACAATAAAGATGTGAGAGCAAATAAGTTCAGCTAATCAAGTGAGAGTTGTAAGAACAAAGCAACTCAGAAGTCAGATTCTAGAGTGACAGGATAGATGAGTTTAAATGAACACAAATATTGAAGACATTTACTTTCCAGAACAGATAGCTCTATAGACTCATATATTTAAACCCAAAGAAAAATGGATTAAACTAATGAACTTTCAAAGCTGACAACATTTTACTTTGTCAACAAGAAACCCACATGTGCATGCAAATATACACACACACGTCAGACTGGTAACACCTTTCATTTTTGCTCAGTAAAAAGTGGACACACTGTTTTAGAGAATCCCATCACACCAATCCTTCACATACACTGATCCTACACACTTCTATTTTGAAAATTTCTTGTTTTAATGCATTTTTGAGTGTGTGACAGGACAGCAACTCTCCACACAGGCAAGAACCTTTCTGAACAGCCTACTTGGCAGAGACTACAACAAGCCTTACAAAATACAAATATGTTTTAACCAGCCAGAAGGAAGTTCAGATTTGGCTACCAGAGATTCTACCCACTGAAGTACTTGCGATAATTTATTCAGGTATTACCTGCTCTGGTTTTGCACTGCTAGAATTCCTGTTTTGTTCTTCAGCCTCGCTAAGGTACTTGTGATAATTTTCTCTGCTATTTACCTGTTCTGGATTTGCAGTGCACTAGAATTCTTGCCATATCCTACAGCATTTTCTCTTAAATTTGACTTTAAATCAGCATTTTAGGAGAGTTATGAAGGTTTCAGAAATCTCACTCTAGCCTGTAGTGTCAGTGTCCATTTTTAATTACACTACAGACTCACTGACAGATCAGAGCAGCAGATCTCCGTGGCTGCAGTGTGGGTGTTGCTCAGTGCTGGGAGCAGGCCAGGTGAGCTGGAGCAGTGTGAAGTCAGTCTCATCCTCCTCCTCGCTGAAAGCACCACTGCAGATCCCCGCACGCCACAAGGAATCCTTACCTTGATGACGGAGGCCCCTGCCCTGGAGAGGGGGCTGTGCATCTGCGCCGCCGCCGCCATGTTGGCGATGGTGTTGAGATGGTTCATCTGGTTCATGGCCATGGCCACCGAGGCCGGGGGGAGGCTGACGGGGAGCAGGGGGTGCGGCATCATCATGAAGGGCAGGTCTATCCCTGCGGAGAGCACAGACACATCACTGGGGCATCCTGAGGGGCCGTGACACCCACCATGTCACTGGGACACCCTGAGGGCCCACACCATCCACCATGTCAGTGGGACACCCTGCAGGGGTGACACCATCCACTGTGTCCCTGCAACACCCTGAGGGCCCACACCATCCACCATGTCCCAGGGACACTCTGAGGCCCACAATATCCTCCACCATGTCCCTGGGACACTCTGAGCCCACAATATCCTCCACCATGTCCCTGGGACACCCTGAGGGCCCACAATATCCTCCACCATGTCCCTGGGACACTCTGAGGCCCACAATATCCTCCACCATGTCCCTGGGACACCCTGAGGGCCCACATCCCACTGCAACATCCACCATCTACCATGCCCCTGGGACACTCTGAGGGCTGTCACATCCCAGTGCAACATCCACCACTCAAGCCCAACAGCAGCAATTCTTATCAATGCTATGGTTCCACAGGGGATAATTGTCTGTGCAGCCCAGGAAAGGCTGGTTTGTACTGGGGAGAGGAACACACAGCTGGGGAGTGACAGAAAATAAATATAAAAGTGCGCCAGTTTAGTGATCTCTTTAGTTAAGATAACTAAAGAAGGAAAAAGACCCACAAAACATGCATATAATTTGCATGTTTTCCAACATATCAGATGAATATTTATTAATAACTTTATCTGATCATACACTCCTACCAAGACTTCTTCTCCTTACACCTTCTCAGCAATGTCACACTAGATTCTTATACTTTATTTCTCAAATCCACAAGGCTGTGGCTTGGATTACAGACACCATCGAGCAATTGTACAGAAGGTCTGTGAACTGCAACACATAATGAGAGGTTAAAATTGTTGCCAGAGGTTTTAATTTTCAAAATGTCACTTTAAATTGTCTTCTGCTATGGATATAAACCAATTTAAGAAGGTATGAAATTTATTTGGATCAACTTGCAGATCTTGACATTGCCAAAAAGGTGAAGTTACTGCTAGCAAGAACTGGATTCGCATACTTCATTAATATCCATTTCAGCATGTGTATTACTTCTTGTATTTAGTAATGACTGCACTGGAAAGAAAGAGCAAGACACCAATTCACTGAAAAGATAGTTATTGTGCATTCAAGAGTTCTTTAGAGGGATCACTCGGAGATAGCTACCATTGGGCATCCAAAATTAATTTTTCAGGATAAAACCCAAAAATCAGGACCCACTCTGCCACACAAAAATGTCTTATCATTTTTCTAAATGACATTTAGATAAAAAATCCTCATTAAAATATTCAGGTGCAAGTATTAAATAACACAAACATATAGCTAGTCATTACCACAAACCATTGAGAATGTTTATTGCTAAAAAGTTTTCAACTTTTGGGTTTATCCTAACTATTTTAAAGGAGAAGGCCAGTCACCAGAAGGCCAGTTTCTGGTGTATGACAGAACTAACAACAAGAAATGCCACTGACTGACATATCTTATCTTATTCCTACAGAATTTGACTCCAGTGATATAAAAACACCACGGTGCCCACCAGGAAAGGCAGCACTGCAATATTCCCAGCTCCCACACTATTCCTGTTTAACATGAGCATATCATGATCAACAACTGCGATGTCTAATGACTCACTCTCTATTTTATATGATGATCCACGCCAATATTAATTATGATAGGCAATAAGCAATGCCCACATACATCTCCCCTCACTTCAAACCACTCTGACAATCCCCTCCAGTGCCTGCATCCACAAGCCTTTGTTCCCCTGCAGATCTCCCTTAACAGCCCAATAATCTTTCCTCATCCTCTATAGAGTTCCAAAACTCCCAGACACCATCTGGCCACATTGAGTTGTATGTCTACTTAAAGTCCAATTGACATGCAAACTAAATGCAAACTACAAACAGAATTTAACAGCACATCACCAGTTTTAAGACACAATCCGTCAAACATTTCAGAGGACTATGAGGAAAATATATCCTGCACTTGCAAATCATTGGGCATAATGTCTGACATCCAGTAAAGCCTTTAACAGCCTATAGACATTCACCTACTACAAAATCCGCTGGAAAATATCCTTAAGAGAAAAGAACACAATGTGTCTGTGTGTAAAAGAAATCCAGGTATTGAATTATGCAAGAATATAAATTGAAAGCACAAACACAGAGAATTTGAGTCCTATGACCTGGTGATTTTTAACTACTGACTCTTAATCCAAAATGCTCAGGTCCGCACCTTCCCACAAACAATCAGACTCATTTTGTACGAGTCATTTCAATAGCTCTGATTTGCTCAGATCTGGGGCCTGGCAGAGGAGAATGAACTGACTACTCCAAGAATTGTGTAAGGAGCCAGAAATGTCACTCGTCCACTAAACTAAAACCAAAAATCAACTTTCAGAACTTGGAGGATAAAGTGCTTAAACAAGCAACGAGAGTCCATAAATGAGTTTTCGTTCTTCATCCATCATCAACTATAGGAATAACTTTACTCCTAAATAATTTTTAAAATGTTAATCCCAAATCAAATCCTTCTTGGAATACTTTATCCTTCCCTTCCTTCCCTCTTTGGGTGCACAGATGTGGAACCGATGGCTTCCCACCTGCTCCCTTCCTAAGGGAAAGAAAAGAGATGGCTTTTTGGAGAGCCCTAAGTTCCAAATCCAACCTGTGTCATTTTATTCCAGTTGTTTTGGATAGCTGGGTTCAGTGCATGACCATTTAACTGGACATTTTGCATTTATTCCTTGGTCTCCTATTTTATTTGGTGGGTCAGCATTTCCATCTGGAGGAGAATTTTCTCACATAGCTAAACTTTTAAGCAATTGTATGATTATTTTCCATGGAAATGACAATCAAAGACTGACAGTCCCAAACGCAGTAGTGAGTGACTGAGTGAATTCCAAGAGGGAGCAGCCACTCGTATTTGAACTGATGGCAGAGGGTGCCTTGGACACGAGACACAAGCGCAGCTGGCAGTGAAGGCCTGACCCTCCTGTCACTCCCGTGTCCCCCATCATTCCCCGCTCCCTGAGGCTGGGAGGGAAGGCAAGCCCAGCTCCCAGCAGGGCTCCAGGCTCTCCTCTTTCCCAGCAGGAGCCCAGTACGTACTGTTGGTGAGCAGGTGGTTCTGCTGGAGAGGGCTGAGCGGGTGTGCACTGCCCAGGCTGGACTGCCCTGACAGCGTGGGGTGCCCAATGCTGTGCTGGGATCCCGTCGTGATGGGAGACTGCAGCTTGTCCTTGTCCCAGGAGGATTCACTGCCACCTGCAAAACAGGGCACAGCAAACCATGAGTGGCATGTACCTTTACTCTGAGATATTTTGCTTGGTTAGCAGTGAGCCAAGACTCCTTTACCACAGCTGAGCACCTGGCACCAGCACCTGAATTCTTCAAAAAATAAATTAGTAAGTAAGTACGGAGCAAAAAAATATTTTTAGACACTTTCAGCATCACCTACTTTCAAAATATTGGTTTGTGGAAACAGGAAAAGCTAAATGTCTGAGGAAGAAATCATCAGTGATGATTAAAAGAATTATTACAATGGGAATATCTGAGAGGCTGAGCCATCATCTCCTGCTATCACAGGACACGAGGCCACCAGTCCCTGCCAGACACTCATCTGAGCCCACCCCTGTGCTCATCAGGTCTCTGCACTGTCAATCCTGCAGGCACTTGGCCATTCCCTTCCTCCAGTGCCACTAAATTCCAGTTGGAATTCAGCCCTGAAGATTTTACTGCAGTTTATCCTCGAGCTTGGATATCTTTGAGCTTCAGCAGCTCCCCCTCCACTGCTGGGCCTGACCCTGGGGATGCCCCACGGGAAACCCTTCACTTTGTGGGTTAAAAGAGCTGGGCACAGGCTGTGCTGGGAAATCATCAATATTCAGCAATTTCAACTCAGGAGTCCAGATATCTATTATGCATAGTAATTACTGTCTACAACAAGCACAAAGTCTAGAAAACAGCACTTGGTGTCTCGAATCTCTGTCTGGTCTTCTGCAGCAATTTTACAGAGTGTAGTTTTTTCAGTATTACACACTTGAATAACAAATTCCTTTTAAACAGCAGGTTAAGTAGACCATGTTACTGAATTCCAAAATACATCTGGTCCACAAAACAGAAAACTTAAGAAAAAGTTAGACTGAACATTTCTAGAGTTAAAAGGTATTTTAAGATCGCTCCCCTCTCAGGTACACCCCACACTGTCACTTAGATTATAGATTGTTAGAAAAACATGTAACTGCAGTATTGATTTTGTTTTGAATTTATGAACAAGGATCTCAATTAGAATAAGTAAATAGATTACTGGAGTAGATAGAGGCAGCAAGCAAAAAACCATTTTAATTGAATATGAAAGTAACAGAGAAATTCCATTCTTTATGACAACACTTGGCTAATAAACATGATTAATACTGCTAAATGCAAAAGTTTGAAAGATCAGTGATTGAGAAAAAAAGGAAAACACTCCATCATTTTAGCACTATGTCCAAGTATGAATTACCTTCCTATAAAAGAGTTGTAATTTGTAAAATGATGAGTAATACACTGACAAAGAAAGATACACTAAATTATGCCATGTGATATAATGTAGCATGGCGTGGTGCAGTAATTAGAACTACTACAGTTGAGGCTGTGACAGCATCTTTGTTATTTAATATACTGTATATCAGCTCTTTCAAATAACATTTGACTGCTACTTAGTGTGGAAGTTGTTCACTTTGACTATTGTGAATCTGCAGTGCTATTATTTGGTGTGTTTCAGAAGTTAAATGTGTGATTTATGAAGGACTTTTGGAAGAAATGTTGAGCACTTGATTTTAACAAATGAGTTTTAATTTTCTCCATGTGCTTTTTCAACAAATTTAACATTTACACTCTATTCTTCCTCAAAAAACACACATATTTTTCCATGAATTTTTGCTTAGGAACATATTTTGTAGCTGTAATTTCACATATCAGGGCACTGGACACAAAAATTGGGCCAAAGGCAGTTTGTTGGGATTTCTGAATGAAAAAACTGAGTCTTCATTTGAAAGTTTCCCTCTCCCCGTGTTCCTCTGCCCTGAGTATTTCCAGCCCTAGGCACAGACGGTCTAAACTCAGCTCATTGAATTAATTCTGGAAGTTTCTCTTGCCTTTCAGAGCCTCGTGGCCCTGAGGCTGCAGCAGCAGAGCCCCCCCCAACTCTCTGAGCCCAGCTCATTCCCCAGGAAAATTCCATTATTCCCAATTTACAGATGGAGAATTGCCCTGTGAGAAAAGCAACTTGCTTAAGGAAACCCAGGAAATCTGCAGTGGAAGGAGAAACTGAATTTATATCACATAGTCCAAATCACTGGACCAGTTCTCCTTACAGATGGGGACAACAATAACTTTTCCCCTCTGCAAATTCCACTTGTAAATCTGCTCCAGTATTCAGTGCCAGCAACACAAGAATAAATTGCAATACACTTATCTCTGCAGACCATTCCTGTATTCTTATGTTCCCTATCACTTCTCCTTAGAGAAAGAAAAAAATACAGCTGAGCGTACAATGTCTAATAAAAGTGATATTAAATGAAATGCATCCTTAGCCTGCAGTGTCCCACAGATAACAGCTCCATCTCTCCATCTGGACTGCATTTCCTATGTGGTAGGAAGCCTCTTAAAAATGAAATAATAATTAGAACAGTTCTTGCCTAGAACTGCTCAGGTGTGAAGTGTTTTACAAGGGCAGAGTGGTCAGCTGCAGGGGGGAAAGCTGAGGGCAGAATTAGGGACTCCTGTTACACCAGTGAGGAAACTGAACTGGAAACGAGTCAGGGCTCTGGTCCCACCCCTGTGCCCTACAGAAACCTCTGATCCATCCTACCCACAGTCCCTCTGCACAGCTAAAAAAGAACAATTCAAAAGAACAGTTGCATTCTTCCCTGGAGTATCTCTGCCCATAGGGTAAGAAAAATATTAATACAAATTTACAGCAAGCCTGAAGCAGATTCACAGTAAAAACCAAGTATGTGACATGCAAACCTGTGCTGGTACACTCAGTCTTTAATTGCCATGCAGTGTTAAAAAAAGGTATTTATTTTTGAGCATACAATTTTCTTATTTGGTAACACACTTGTCAGCATGTTTGATCAGCAAATACATATCTGACATGCAACATATCAATGTGTATTTTCAAATTCTTTGTTGCCATAACAATTAGAAGTGAATACATCCATATAAACTGAATCCTTCCTAGTGCTTAAAATTCATGTTTAACCACAATTTTTCAGATTTCTGTTCATCACCATTTTTTGTCCATCCATAAGGCAAAGATATCACATTTTGAGGTTTTTTTTATTTCAATTTTGTATTTTGTATTATGAGCTTACAGTACATACAGAGATGTGTTTTAGTAATTTCTTTTAGGTATATAAAACATAAAGGGAAAAATATATGGAAAAAATAAACATGCACTCCTATGAAAAATGAGACAACAGGAAACAGCAATGGGACCTACCTCTTTTATACGAAAGGAAATAAAACTTTTTATTTATTTTATATAAGAAATAATTTTTCATCTTAAAATATGAGTAACTTGATACATGAGTGTCATAGGAATATTATTAGAGCACCCAGAAGTTATTTGTCAAAATGCCACTACATCATTTATGCGCCTTACCAAAAGCTTCATGTTTGACACTCTTACCCACTACCCACATAGAAAAGCGAAGAGAAAAGTGAAGGACAGAAAGGTGATTTTTTCCTTGTCCTGTTTGCATTCTGGTCGATGCTGTCCCAGAACAGGCTGTCCTCAGCACTGGCAAAGGGAAAGCCAGAAAGGAGCAGCCCCAGAGCTCCTGGTGCTCAGCAGGTGCAGGCACAGAGCTCTGGGCTCCTGACCACAGCCTGAGCAAGGGGAAAGAAGAGAACTCTGGGCTGCCTCCCCAGCCAGCTGAGAGCAGCAGAGCTGAGCTGCAGGCTCTGCCTCCAGGGGTGCTGCTGAAAGCACAGAGGGGTTAAAGAAAGGCCTAAAGAAAGTGTCTGCAGTGTCCAGGGCACACAGAGAGATGGACTCCGTGTGCATTTGGACAGTTATTTAATGGGCAATAAATGAAATCTGCTATTCACCAGTCTGAACAGGTTGTTTGAGAGAAGTTACTTAGCAGTGCATGAATTACACTAATGGGCAACTAAGCAAAAACAGAAATCGGGTGAATTTAGGAGTTAAATCACAGGTACTGTGAACAAACAGGGAAAATCAGCCCAAGCAGTACATTCACCTGTTGTCAGTGACAGACCCCACAGCCCCACTGGAAGGTGATTTATCATCACAAAGTGTCTCTGTTTAAGTTTTGTTTTATTTATTTGAAGAAAATGCAAGCCGTAAGCTCAGCTTCACTTTTTCTGAAAATGCTGCTACTCACCCATTATTAACTTTAGGAATTTTTTAAGGCAACTCTTAAAGCCAAAAGTTCTCTAGCAATAAGCCTCTCTGTGCATTTCCGTTCTTCAGAACAAAACCCCAAAATCTGTTGTTCATTTGTTGGGTTTGATTTTTTTTGGTGAAGACATATCTGTAGTGATTAAATCAGTGTCTTGGTTTTAGGTATTGAAAGATCTCCAGAAAGTAATCACAGTTCAATTCGGTGACAGTTTCTTTTCATTCGGTTTCAAATTCATTTTATCAGCCTTAAATCTGTCTGCTTGAGCTGAATGAAATCCTCTCTGTCAGAGCTACCTTCGAATTCCACAACCACACTGTTTCAATCTATGTCTGTCATTTTACTGCTCCTTGTGATACATTCCTGAAAAATTGAACTCCAATTGTAAAAAGCAATACCATCTTCACTGGCCAATCTTATTCTCAAATTATTTTTAAACACATTTTTCATCCTGTTGGGCATATTAAGCACAACAACAGGTGTGAAGAAAAAAATATTCAGTGCATTGCTATTTCAGCACTGGTAATTCCAAACTATTTCTCACCTCTGACTTCTTGTGAGTGCCCAGCACATACAGGGCCTTTGAAAATTTCTGTACTATACAGAACGCCATGACTCCCAAAACAACACAGCAGTGCTTTTTCCTAGCACTCCTAATCCTTGTGTTTCCAGACTATTTTATCAGTATCCCAACTTCACCCTGATATTGGGGAAAATGGTCACTTTTTTGGACTACACAGAATATCTTCTGCAAAAACAGTTCAGCCTACAACTTTCTGTCAACATTTTCATGGTACCAACCTTTGAGTGTCCCAGGAAGACAAAATTAGGTCAAAAAATGGAAGTCTCACTGCAGGAAGGTCAGGAAGAGATCACCCAGGTCTCATTCCTGGTCAAGTGTCACCTTCCTGTCAGAAAACCATCAAACTGCTCTGGGTCAGGATTTTGACCCATTTAACCCCAAATTCTGTCCCTTGTATTGGCAGTAGATAATGTTATTTACAGAGGCCACGCAAGTGTGGGCACTTTCTGTGGTCCCTTATTACTCCCAAATGAAATTCTGAAATTTAAAAATGGGAACAAGATTTTAATCAGCCCCCAAAATCATTACATCCATCTGGAAATCCAAATGGCAGATCTGAAATGCATTTAAGGCTTTAATTCGTGGATTTGTCTGGCTGTGTGTATTGGGCTGTATCAACTTTTGGAGTGTACCCTACAAGAAAGCCATGGAAGTGTGTAGGGTAAGATATTAAAACTCAAGAAATCCAGTGATGGCTTTACTGGGCTACTTCCAAAAACTTATCAAGTGGTTCAGCAGATGTAATTACTGCCTAGCCCTGCCAAGGCTTTGAAATGTGCCCATTAATTCAGCAATTCCCAATCTGTCCATCAGTCAGTCATACTTAAAAAATATGTCTGTCAGGACTTAGGTGAAGTAATCTGTTGATAATTACACAATGAGAAGGCATCTGAAATCTGAATATCATTGCTAAACTTTTTGAAAAGTCTTGATGACAGCAAAATCAAAGTTTATTTCACAGCAAACAGGACATTAAAGGTAACTGGGAATATGTCCGAATATTTGATGCCAAATTAATTAAGAACAATTAATTTCAGGAAGATACTTTCTGAGACTATAAAAGCAGAGTTGCAATATTTATCTAGGAACATAACCATCCCTCCCAAACCATCAACTGCTTCCTTTAAAGCGAACAAAGAAACAGGGAGGTGGTAAATGAAATGTGCTGATGGATGAGGCTGGAGCTGAAGCCCAGCCCCAGCCAAGTCCCCTCGGTGCCAGGTACCCTGGCAGGTGTCACTGTCCCTCCCAGGCCCTTCCAGCCAAAACAAGGCCTCACCATTACCGCCAGCTGCCGCTGTCCAGGCTCTGAGCAGCAGGAAACCTGTTCTCTCCCTCACAGCAGACAGAGCCATTCATCCCTGCAAACTGCATCCACAAAAATGCTCCTAAAACACAACCAAGTGTTTTCTGCTGCTTTCTGAGACCAGTGCAGATGAACAAACTGCGCATCAATTAAACTTCAGTATCACCTTCAGTACCTCCAGCTGAACTGCAAAACACCCAACACACCTCAGTGGTTCAACTTCCACAACCACAGCACCCTGTAAAAGTTGTATTTAACAAGATGAAACATCAGATTTACAGAAACTCAGACATGAACTCTTACAACAATTGTCACTAAAATGCACTGGTACTCACGAGCACCTCTCAGAGTCAGATACCTGTGCCTGCACTGTATAAAAAACCACCTGGTGTTATTTGAAGGTGTGTTTTGGGAGGGTTAACTGGGCATTTGTTGTCTTCCTCTGACAGCTCCTAGTTCTTGTGGTGGATTAAATATTAAGTTATAAAACTCTATTCAGTTTCTTCTATAGAACATGAAGTACATTTATTGCTAACTTTTTTAGTAACAACTGTGTGACAACTGTTTTATTTTTCTATACAAAGATAAGAATGATGTACTAGAACACAGCATCTATTCTGGTTAAGGACCATCAACAAAAAAACTGTTTTCTACTGCAGGACTACAGGCTGCCTTCAGAAACACGTTCATTTCACAGAGAGAAAGAAGGTCAAAATTCTGGTCTGTCATGTTTTTATTACTGTTGATGATGCACAAGCCAGAAATAAAACAGCTTAACTTTCAGATCTTGAATACGGTTTGCAGGGCTGCCTGCCAGAAAGGATAAAACATACATCCCTCTGAACTCCACTACTGCAGCCAGCAGCAAGCAGGGAACCAGGATTTGTATTCCAGCGATGATAATCACCCATATCCTCACTCACTACAATTTGCAATTTTCTGCTTTTTAAAAAATTACTTAATATTTCCCTATACTTAACAACTTACTGAAAGAACCACTGAGATAAAATACTGTGTATTTTTATCATGACTAACTCAGCAGATAGTTCAGTTTGATTCTGAGAGGCTTTGAGAATATCTTGACATCCAGGGCAGACAGGTAACTACAAAATCAGGTTATTTGAGCTTCAACAATTCATAATTTACTATTTCTTTGAAATCATTATTAAGAACAGTCCAAGTTACAGATGGAAATCTGCTGAGTTAATCTGCAGTGACATAAATGGATCATATTTTTATAATCTTTCCAAGATCTCCTAATACGAGAAGAATTCTATATAATGCAAAGTATGGCTTGAAAGAATTAAATAAAATCTGTGGCCTTAATACACACCTGGACAGTTTTCCAAACTTCCAGTGCCTGCATAAAACTCACTGGAGATGTTACCAGAGAAGGAGAGGCTGCTGAGGGATGCCAACACACTTTTATAAAGGAGAATGTCTCCACAAAGGATCGGTGGCTGCAGCCCCTTGCACCATCCCAGCAAGTGTCAGGGTGGGATCTCAGGCCAGGTACACACTCATTTAATTCCATTTCTTACATCTGAAGTTGATCCCTTGCACTAAATACTCCTGACTTCCAAAAAATTGAGAGTGCTGCCAAAACCACGAGAGCTCGTGAGCAAACCCAATTCACAGAAAAGGTCAGCAGGGACATCTACTGAGTTTCAATTGATGCCAGCCTAAAAATAACACACAAAAACCCCTGGAACTACATTAGCAGCCAACTCTGTACTTCCTTTCACAACCACTTTCATTTGTGCTCACAGTAATATCTGAACAGATTCCTACCACAGCACTTGGATCCATCTCACACATTCAATCCATCTTTGCTTTTCAGAACATTTTTCTCATTATGAAAGCTCAGCCACTGGGTATTCCCATCACCTCTGGAATAATTCTCCTCCAGGAATACCAGTGGGAGTTTAGCATTAGCTTCTCTAAGGAGCAGGATCCAACCCCTAGAACTGACCAACAGTGCCAAATCATTCCTACATTGTTATTCTGTAAGGACACTCTACATCTTCAAGCTAGAATTTCTTCCTGAGCTATACAAAGAAAAAAGCAACAACTACCACCGGAAAAAAAAAATTATTAAAATGTTGATATTAATACTAGATAAAGTGAAACTATTTCTTAAGAAGAGAAAGTGAGAAGCTTCTGCAACTAAACAGAATAACTCAGTGCCAAACTGAACTTAACTAAGCTTGAGGTTTTGGACAGGATTCATTTCTGCTTGTGGTGTAAGTATGCACCACCTTGATTATCATTTAAAAAAATATTGACAGCTTGCCTTCTCATACCAATGCCTGGTAACAAATTCCAAATGTTTTGTCACATTTCTTGTGAGCAATGCCATCTGCCAGAGGTGGCATTTCATGGCTGTTTACCCTGACTCCCTCCAAGAATTCATCTGCCACTATCTAATGCTGCCTGAATAAAGGGGATTAAGACTCTGATGCAACAGAGACTATTGATAATTTGGTATAATTGGGAAGAAATGAAGATAAATGAGGTTGAGGATGGAGAGGCAATTAGTTGAGCTGCCTGTACAGCTGTGTTCTCGGCCTGACTCCCCTGGCCTTTGCTTTGGTGAGGTATGTGCAAATTAAACATAATGACAAATCCACTCTTCCCAAAGCTCTTTACTTTGTGAAGCCTGAAGATCTGTTTTTCACTTCTGAGATTCTGTGTGCAAAGAAAAGGGACAGAGGATGACACTCTGCTGAGGTTTTTGAAGAGATGCACTTTGTCCCAGCACACCTGTGGCTCAGCCTGTGGTTCCAGCCTGGCATTGCCAGCGTTCAGAGCCCAGGGCTTTGGCCAAAGGTGAAGGATTTTGTTCCCTCAGTGCCACAGACAGCTTTGGTCATTCCACAGCTCCAGATGGCTTTGCTGCAAATATCGTCTCTGCCTGCTCACCAACATCCCCTAACCATGATCCCCCCTAAAGCCAAGCCCCACAGTTTGCAGCTGAACCTCCACTTCATAAATCACGCCAGCTTTTAAAAATACTGGTCAAAAAATCTTTGAAACTTCTAAAATACACATTTTACTATACAAAACACCACGGAAGTGGTAGGAATTTTTAGTCCTAATACAAAGACAAAGACAGCTACCCAGATAAAAGCCTTAGCTCTGAGCTACATTTTTCAGGTGAGGCCAAGTAATCAAGCTTGAATATTGTGAAAGATATTTAAATCTCAAGTGAACATGGTCAGACTACAAACCTCCAAATTAGAGGTTTGCAGTCTGCAAATCTGCAGTCTGATTTGCAGTTCTCATTTCAAATATACTGAGATACATTCATGCATATACATGCAGAAATGCCCCCATATGGGGTTTTACACAAATGTAAAATAACATACATTTGCCACAAGAAATGTCACTACATGTTTCACATAAAACTCTGACAGTTTTTCATAAATGTCAAATAATGCAAGATCCCCTTTAGAAAGAAATCCAATATTTGCAGAGGCAGCTCTGCCTTACAGACATGTTTGCCCAACTACCCAGCACATGTTAATTTTCTGATTTCATGTACAGGTGATTCTATCTGAATTAGGTCTTAGATGAAAGACTTCATAAAATTGCACTTTTTTTTTGCATCCATACAGTCATCAGTAATTTAAAAAAATATTTTTTGGATTACTCGAAAAATGCTTCTTAGATAAAGACAAAAGCCCAATTTCAATGCACAGAGGAGATTTTAGAAGCCAAATGTTACATATCTTAAAAGAATAACAATTTAGTAGATTTATTTGGTAATGAATTTTCAACATAGCTGCTTTTTATTATACAATATAAAGAGAACAAAAATTTACATTTTGTAAATTCTCAAAGCTAAAATCACTTCAAATTATCTCTTTTCAAACTCACAGAACTACAAAATGCAGTGATTTCTTGCACATTAAAAACCTCACTCAACCTCCACACCGTGCTCTTCCCCACTACCTGGAGGTCAACCAACATTTCAATTTTACTCTATCTAATGTACTTTTCATTTTGGATTAGATTTCTGCAAAAGCAAAAAAAAAAAAAATCTCACTTTTTATGAGTCAAACGTGCCAGGATAAAAAAAAACAACATATATACTTAGGTTTATTTAAATTGACCTTGTTTTATCTTAGTGAAGCTGAAAATTTGGCTGAGGTTAAACTGTTCCTTTAAGGAAAATGGGAAAGGGAAAGGGGAAGGGAAATAAAATAAACCCATGAAAATCTGACACTGGCACAAACAGGACAAAAAGCTGACAACAAAATATTCTGTTTTCCACATTCATCTTGCTTTGTTTTTCCACTTCCACATTAAGACAATGCTCTAACTCCCTCTTCTTTCCCTGTTCCACACAGCCCTTCCTCACAGGTGGGTGCTCATTCTCTCTACATCCAAATGCTCAAATCATAAAGAGTGACAGACTCAGGATGACTGGAAGGGATTAAGGGAAGCTGATTCCAAGAAAATACCCTGTATTTTTATAGAATCCCTTCTCACTGCTGCTCAAATGCTTCTGTGATTAACAATGGGGCTAAATGTGAGTTCTGCTCTGCCTCTTCTCAATTCTGAAAATCAGAATCACCCAGTTTGAGGCATCAAATCAGACAACACCAAGTTGGACTCGATGATCTTCAAGGTCTTTTTCAACATTGATGGTGTTTTGATTCTAAAAGTATAAGAGAAAATGCACAATACACAACAGCTTTTTTAGGCAGACAGACTGCTGAAGTTTCTTCTTTATTTCTTTGTCCCCTGCTTTTAAGTCATTGCTCATTTTCTCATTTTGTAACGGTACCTGCACCAATATTAAATAATATTTATAAGCCAAACCAAGAACTTCATTACAAAGGTAACTGCAATTTCTCAAGCACAATGCCAGAACAGAAAAAGAACTAACTGAAGAAGCACTTCTGCAATTTGCAGATGATTACATTTTGAAGGTGAGATGTTGTATAGCTGCTAAGCCATTTATTAGGTTGACTTGAGGAGCTGTAATTTGTGGTGTTTGCCCACAAGAGCCAGCACACAGCCGTAACTGATGACCAGGGATAATGGCCACGGATTTCAGCCCATTTCCAGAGCTGAGAACAACAATATCAAAAGGTTCCTCTCTCCAGCACTGCTGGTGTCAAGGTTAATGAGCTAAAACTTGTTAAATTGATATTACCAAACTAATGACTTTTTTATAGGATACTGCATGGATTTTGACACACAGGCTAATGTGGAATATTGCTGGTCTTAATTAAATTAGAAGTTATTGCATGTATACAATTAAGATAACTAAAAATGGGGGAGCTGTGACCACACTGCTGTCACATACCTCATGTGCTTCAAGTAATATAGAAATATAGAATCCCAGACTGGTTTGGGCTGGAAGGAACCTTAAAGCCCATCCAGTGCCACCCCTGCCATGGCAGGGACACCTCCCACTGTCCCAGGCTGTTCCCAGCCCCATCCAACCTGGCCATGCACAGTGATTGGGAGTTCACAACTTTCTGGGCAACTTCAAACTTTTAAATATGAAATCATTTAAATAATAGGAACATTATTTTAAAATATTTTTACATCAACCATACCAAGCGTTAAGGAACAGGAAAAATGAATGCCCGGAGTCTCCATTCAAAATAGATGAACAACCAACAGGAAAAAAAAATTAATGAATCATATTAAAAAGCAAGTAGCTTATGAAAAATAAATTACATTTGTAGATGATTAAATTTTGAAGGTGAGATGTTACATAACTGCACAACCATTCATTTCAGCGCCATAACTGCATCTAATAAATAAAATACTTCTTTTAAATCCAAACTGAAAATACACTGCTATCCTGATGATTGGGATTTTCCATTTGCATAGTACAGGGGCAAGGTTTGGGCTGTAATTATTTGAGGCAGAGAGAGGAGCTGTTACTTAGTTAGAGAGAAAATCAGTATCACCTGTGAGCAATAGGACAATGCAAATATTTCTTCTACAGACAGAACCACTGAGTTTAAATTCAGAGAGACTCATTAGAGATTACCCTCTAAAATCTAAGTTACCTGCAAGTTTAATACAAATTCCCTTTGCTTCAGTAGTATTCTTGTATTAAAGTTCAATCTCCCACTGACACAGAAATGCCGTTTAACATACAGGATATACCCAGATATGCTTGGTGTTTAAAAAGTGAAATTGAAGATCTTACTTGTACTATCTGTTTTTCTCTAAATTACTTTTCTGCCTGGATCTTAGACTTTACAGAGAAAGGGAATAAAGTTGGACTCAGCTTCCAAAAAATCTACTTTGTCAAAATCCAGAAAAATAGGAGGGGTGCTGCAAATGAGGGGGAATATTTCTCAAGGATGAAATGCCAAAATCCTCCTCACATCAATTTCTTAGAGACAGTCAATCAACATACAGAACTTGCAAGACTCTTCTTCCTACTGCCTTTCCAACTTCCATCTGAAATATGAGAAAATGAATCCCAATTTAACTAATATTATAAGCTTTATAGGAAAAGGGGAAAAAGCAGCCTCTGATGGCCATGAAATCAGTAATTGAATATCCAGCTCTTACAGTTCCATTAGTCCTGAAGTTTCACTGTCTCCATCCTTCAAACCTGAGCATCTTCTTAAAAAGAAGAATCTATTCTAACTTCTATACTGCACAAATGTAGAACAGCAACAACCCCCCTCAATTTTCAATGTTTTAAATATCAATGCCTGTCTGATCTTAAAGGGAAGCTCAACATTTATGTCTTGTCTTGGTGATAAAGTTCATGAATATATAATGAGAGTGGAACAACTCTGCTACTGATTAAATGTCAAAAAAGGTTTTATTGTCAAATATATTGTAAATACAGAAGATATACAACAAAGAGCATTAATTGCAGATGGCTGTGTACAGCTTAAAAAATGCACGGCATCAAGACAGGAAATGCTGATTTTCAGTTTCAGCTATCAATTTTAATTTACCTTCAGAATGTTCCTTCAGTCAACTTGTACAGAGAGAATGAACCATAAAATGGCCAAACTCAACTGAACTGAATGCTCCCCATTCAAGGACAGATGTTAGTCTATATCCTAGGCATACACAGCAGAATTACCTTAAATTCTGGATCTTTATTAGAATTTGTCTAAACTTTTGTGCACATTTACGAGAGATACAATGTGAAAATCTGCTGAGGGCAGAGAGAAGGCTGGAATAGCCATCCTCAGCTCAGAATGGGGTTTAACTGCCTGTGTAAATTTATAAAATAAAAATAAAAAAGTAAAAATATCTAGTTTGTAGGAGACTGCAGGTAAATACAGGTCAGCAGGATGCTGCTGCCAGGAGAATGAGCTGCACACGTTTCCAGGAGATCAGTGCCTGCACAATGGGAGGAATTGTCAGCCTCCATCCCTGCAGCATGGCCTTGACCCAGGCACTGCCCTGAGTGGGGAGCAGGAGGATCTGAATCCCCTGGAGAGGGGCCAGGGCAGCACAGGAGAGCTGAGCAAATCCTCAGTGCGAGCCCTGCAGAACAGCAGGTTGGGCACTGGAGGGAAGGGACAACACGCAGGAGCTCACTAATTGTCTTCTCTAGATAAAGAACATGTGCAGTCATAAAGAGAATAAATTGTTCTCTGCAACCACAGTGTGCAGGACAAGTTGCAGCAAGGAACTTTTAACAAGGAAACAATAGGAAAAATGGCCATGATCAGCAAGCCTATGGAATTTCTAAAATTAAGCTGGGCAATTGTCAGTCAGACATGAGGCTGGCATCTGCAGGTCGTGAGTTTGATGACCCTCAACACCACAAAGTGCAGCAGGAGACCAGAGCCAGAGGCAGAGCCATCCTGCAGAGACGTCCTGACCCAGAGGCAGAGCCATCCTGCATGGTAGAAATGTCCCAAACCCACCCTTCCACCTGCGCCAGGCGTCACCCACAGCCTGCAGTGCCCACCCACAGCAGCAGCACTGTGGAACTTCCTCTGCCCAATAAATACATATTAGTTAGGCACCAGGTGGCCTAATGTTGGTTGGATTTCCAAAATAATAAAGCACTGAGACTTGTATTAAAAATCCAAGTGTTTTTCCTTTAGATTATGGACAAACTAGCAGCTTCAATTATACAGTGCCAATAACATTTTCTTCTCCTTGACTAAATGGACCACGTTTTAATACTCTTCAGTGATCTTATTAATTTAAATTAACCTTCTAAAAAATTAAGAGTAAGAATTTCGTTTGAGGAAAAGATGTCACAGCCATGGAAATTAAAGCCTCTGGTGGATAAAGGTAAATTTACTCTTGGTCTGAGACAACACTGCTGGTCTTTCCTAATTGTAACTATAATGATCTGATAAACTGCTGCTCTTGTATACAGTCAAGGGTTGGGGTTTTTTTAAAAGGAGCTAAAAACACAGACTACCCACCTGTATCTATTTTTAATTTGGTAATGACTGTACTTGCTAAAATTCTACCAAAATGTCACTCACAGCTTTGGATTCCAGCTTTTTTTAAACAGAATATGGAGCAGAAAGCATAACCTATTATGCAAAACTGTCAGATGCTTACTGTAAAATCACAGAAATAAATGCATAATCCTGATTTTCTCACAGATCAAAACTTCATTAAAGGAAAATAAAACTTGAATCTGAGTGCTGAAGAGAGCCAAGGTATTCTATAAAAAGGAGCGGGGCTCTGATCTATGTGTGTCCTGCTTACCCACACAGCCCCTGCTCCACAACTCAGGGATGCCTTGTACTCTGTGGGTGCAAAGGAGAGGCAGAATTACTGGAGACCAGGGTGACTTCTGTCTCATCAAATTCACAGATCAGCCAGACATTTCAACAGCACCAACTGTTGCAAGGAAAACTGCTACCAAATCTCAGCTGCAGAAATGTCAGCTCAGGGCACGCCGCACAAATCTAGTGCTGAATCCTTAACTACAAACCCACGGCCTGAAAATTCTGGGGGGATTAATGCTACTCCTTTAAGTAAGAAAATATTCCAAATAATCACACCACAAACATTTCTTGCCTCAAACATAAATTAACTGTATGTTGGAGGACTTTTTTTTAAAAACCTGATTAAAATTGTCATTCATGAGACTCCTGCTGTTGGCAGCTGTATCACTGTCAGTGACATCCTTTGGGGGACTCTCAGCATGTGGCCCACATCAAAGGTAATGTGCCAGTTTTCATCCTAACTTATATGTGCCTTAACAAGAACAGGAATGTTCCAGACTTTACATGTAATTAAAATATTGAAGTATTTTCTACTGTCAAAATATCATTAATGTGAGACAGAAGTGGACTCACTACTGTTAACAAAGGAACTATCACTAATACTTGTTTTACTGGAATTCTTTACAGATTCCTCACATCCTTACACCCTGCAATGGGAAATTAAACCAACAAAGAGTTTGAACACGTTACTTTGTGCAAAATGATCAGCAGATGAGATTTTGTGGAAACAAGAGTACATACAATGACCTAGGGAAAAAAAGGAGGAAGAAAAAGTACGTGACATATGGTATTTCCCTATCCTTGCACTGTGGAAATCCTGCAAATCCCTGAGCCCTCCTGGCACCCACACTGCCAGAGCTCTGCTGGTCACCCATGGATGCTGCCTGCTCCTCACTCTGCTTTTGCTTTTTCCAAGGATGTTTTAACATAAAACTCCAGATGCATTTCAGAAGAGTAGAGCTGGATCATGCCCTTCCCCTCCCTTGCCTGTCTGACCCCACAAGGCGCCTCCTCAGCCCTCTGCTCACCGTGTCCTTCAGCAGCCACAGGACCCCACTAAAACACCTCAGCTTTTCCTTTTAGAGTGTGGGGCATCCAATCTGCCTTGCTCTTCATAAAATTTTATACAGAAAGTCCTAAATTTGGTGTTTCTGATCAGTAGCAGTCCCCACAGTGCTGTGGAGCCCCGGAGCCTTGCAGATGAACACGAGACCTTGTCTTAATGGGGACACTTTGGAGCCACCTGCTTTCCTTCTGCACATTGTAGGGGCACAGAATTCAGCTACTACCAACAAAAATGAGAATTATAACCAAGGAAAAAATGTAGCCTTGGCTCCAGAGAGGCCAAAATGATTTATGACATCAAGACCTAGTAAAGAGACTAATACTCTGAAGGGACTGTGTGAGCTCAGCCCTCACTCACATCTTCTGTGCCCACTCCTAATCACTTCATTTACAACTGGAAAAGTGTTTTAACAGACAAAATTAATTATTTTGAATAATCCTTCTGAAATGTGATATGAATTTTAAATGTATGCACCCCATCATTAATTAAAGTTCTTTACCTTTTGGTGCATTCATTCAGAGATTGTACCAGTGACAAAGCAACAACTGTAAGAAGACTGTTTACTAAAATTAAAAATACAGCTGAAGGGTTAATATACTCTTGTGATACAATTAAAGTAACACTAAAATGTTTTCATTCGAGTTTTTACTAGACATTATTTTTCCACTCTTTAAAATCAATCTCTTTGTTCCAGGAACACATTTCCTGTCAATAAAATGAAAAATGATATAGATTTAGGAGGATAGTGGTCTCAGCGTAGCATCTCTCATATTATTATTCCAGTATCATCTGTTACAAAGTAAGACCAATTCCCACATCTAATTACAAACAGGATTTCAGAGTCATTAAACAAAATACATTTCCATTAGTGCTGCTGTAAGAAGATAGGGGAAAAAATGAAGATTAGTTCATGCTGCACCTCTGTTTTTCAAGCTTTGAAGATTTAGACCTCTGCACTCTGAGACTATAAATTTGTAAAGGATCTGAAAGGTGACAGACGTGTGAAAGCTCTCAATTCTCCTCCGTTTAGCCACAGCATTTACATTTTGTCATTAGTTTATCTTTTGCTGCACTTAGTTCTGCTAGCAGATACGGCAAGAATCTGGAGAGGTTGTTTATGATCAGCCGTGTGCACCCAGGGGCATTTGGTTTGGTGGTAGGCAGGGCTTTTTAATAGATATGAATCTTTAATAGATATGAATCTACAGATTTGTTCCAGCAAAAGTTAGAAATCATAGTAAGCAATCTTGTCTTCATTAAAAAAAAAAAAAAAAAAAGGAACAACAGTATTCTGTTTTTTACAGTATTCCGAGAAAAAGAGGAACAAAAGTCCATTGATTTCAAATAAAATAACAACCAAAATATACCAAGGAAACAGATTATGTGAGATGTTTACTGGCTGAAATATAAACTTACAAGTGTACATATATTCTCTATTTGCAAAAACTTAGCAGTATCTAATATTTAATTGTCATGATTCCATTTAAAATATGCCCTTGGGAATTACCCACCCAAAAAGCAATCACACAATCAGAGCTTCACAAGTTAATACCAACTTTTCTAAGAAGAAGCCAATAAAGGATAAAACCTAAATTTGCTTGATCTTTAAACCAGTTTACATTAGCTCAGGATGTTTTATAAACACAGTTAATTTCAGCATGTGTAAGATAAGTATGAAAAAAGATAATTCCTCTCACTGAAAAAGATGCTTCAGTTACAGAGAAGAGGGGAGAATTTCTTTTTCAAAACTCTTCTGGAGTTATATCTCCTTTATTAGTTTTAAACCTAAAGCCAGAGCTACTTCACATTTCTCAGTTGGGTGTCAGTCAACCCAAATACATAAATATTAGCTGATGTGTCAACAATTATGTGTGAATCATTATCTACATTTACTATAAAGTATTTATGTTCAAATTTAAATCAATACATTAAAAATACAGTTAAATTATTCACATGCATTCCATAGGTAAATGCTTAAGAATGTATCTAAAATGGGAACTTAAAGTAAGTTTGCAGATAAAAAATTCATTTTTGCATTCCACTGAAACTGAGCTTCACTGAAGCCCCCTGAAATCCTTGGTACTAAACCCTGCCCAGTGCTGGGGTAACGCAGCACAAAATATCCACTGACATTCACTCTCCAAAAAAACACAATTTGCCAAATAAATAGATATCTGCATCTTATTCCCAAGCTTCCCACATGGACACTGGGTTCTTGGGGTGACTGAGGGGGCCCATGAGGGAGGAACAGGAGAGAAAACAGCACAGTGCAAACGAGGCACAACTGACCCAAACAAACAGCACTTCTATTCCTGGTTAATGCTTGAGGAGCTGTGTCTTGAAAATACAACAGCACATCCACCCAGGATTATCAGAGCCTGTCCCCAGGGAGGCATCACTGACACCATCCACAGGGAATTCTCTGCTCCTGTCACTCCCCAGCCATGGATCTTTCCTGGATCTTTCCTGACAAGCAGCACTGGGGAAAGCTTTTTAAAGCCCCCATGTCATGAGAATGTTTGAGTTCCTTCACTCCACTTTCTCTGAAAAGGCTTAAATAAACTTCACCATCATTTCTATGTGGATTCAACAAAGTTCCATGAAAGCACAACTCCAAGGCCAAGCATGGAAGGACGTGCTGAAACCACCAAGTGTCACCACGCCCTGAATCTCCTTCGGGTGTGACATCCCTGGGTGAAACCTCCCTGTGCAGATCCTGTCCCCACAACAGGGGCCAAGCATCCCCTCTGTGCCTCCTCACCTTCCCACCTTCCTCCTCACCATCACCAGCACTTGTACCACCCACAAAAATAGCACAGAGGTCCCAATTTTTAGGATAAAATGTTTTAACATGTCTGCTTGGGCTGGAGTAGAGTTTGGTTTTTGGATGAGACAGCACAAAAACCAAAACATGTTAAATTCTCTCTTGCTCCAAGACTGCACATATCCCTCCTGGCCAAAGGACAATTTAAGGAAATTCAGAACTGTTTCAGAAAATGCATAACTCTCTGCTCAAGTAACACAAAAATACTTGCCTTAACAACAGGAAAAATTACTTCATGAAATCTACATGGTACTCAAGGATTTAAAAAAACTGTTCTCTGGTCCTGTCATTTTTACAATTCTTACAATAAAATAACAGCCTTGGCATCCTGCTTTTTAGAGAAAAGACCTACCTCTTTTGACTTTTCAAGCACTTGAAAATTTTAAAAGAGAAAAACTAAAAAATGCTGACCGTGTAATAGCTGGGTATTCATGGTGGGTGGAGAACATGAAAGGTTACAATATGGATCTGTGCCTACGCGTTTCTTTTCAACTTGAGCAGCATCCTCCTGCTTCTGCTAACTCGGCAATCATACAGCTGACAGATTTCTGGGTTTTCTAAATAATGCATGGGATTTTCTTTTAACATGTCAGTGCAAAAGTATCAATTCTGCCCCTGTGTCGTTTGTGATGCTGATTTTCCTTGACAGCATTCCATTAAACCAATGAGTTTTTTCCCTCCTGATGGTTCCTTAAATATTCCTCCGAGTGATGTATTTGTGGTTTTTTAAACAGATTGTGAAGGATGTTTGCATTTGTGAGAAAACTGCATGGCAGGTACTGAAGGGAAAGAAGGATAAAAAGATAACACTTTTTTTTTTTTCTATGAGAGAGCTTTTTCTCTGATCCTCATATGCCAAAAGCTCGGGTGTTTTTCCTTTCTTTTCTGCCTAACTTAGCTCCTTGTCTGGAAATTAAGCAACAAGCCTCTACATACAGAATAACATTTTGACTTCCTAAGGAAATACCACTGAAACACTTAGTACTGTTTGATATCTCTCCTGGGAAAGCAAAACACATTTCTTAAATCATGCATGCTAGCTCCAAAAGGCACCAGAAGGAAATACCTGCCTTACTCTGTGCTCTGAGGCTCTGCACACACAGCTCCTGTCACGACTGCCATGCTCTGATCCGATCCCTCCTGGCTCAGGCAGCTTCAGGGACATCCAGGTGACATCACCCGGTCCCTATTTTACCATCCATCCTACCTCACACTTCACACATCACCTGCTGCCACGCCATTAAAAAGAAAAGCTCAGATTTCAGCTAAATTCCAGATCCCCCTAAGCAATGACATGCTAATTTCCAGAACACTTCACCTGGTCTCAGCTCTGCATGATGAAGGAGCTCATCTTCCTCAACACCTCTGTGCAACCAGAGAGCTTTTGTTCTATTTATATAATTTCTACACAACAACAGATCTGTTGTGGCTGGGCTGGAGTGAGCAGGAGTCAACTCCAGCTGCTCCCTCCAGCCCTTCCTCACTTCCCAAGAGGAGCAGAAAAGCCACAACCACTCCTGGCAACCCTCAGGTGCCACTGTGTCCTCTCCAAGGACTCACCTGGAGGAGCCAAAGAAGGAGGAAAAGACCACAAAAGTCACTGGGAATTTGAGATTCCAGAGGGATGGGTTCTCCCATACCCGGGCTCCTTTGTCCTGGTTCTCCAAATTCAGCCTTCCTGCCCAGCTCCCACCCCAAGGTGGGGAGGGACACTGAGCCCCAAGGAGGAGCCAGCCCAGGTCAGCTGGACTGCGGGGCCAGAGAGGCTCCAGAGCCAGATTAAAGAGGAGATTTTCAACTGCCAGAGAAGTTTTGCTTCAACACTTCATATGATGAGTAGGAAGGTGCAAAAAAATCTCTTTCTCTTCTTCAGAGAGAGTGGAAGGAGGACATCAATGTTCAAATGTATAACAGCATTCTTCACAGCACTGTGAACTAAAGCATTGCTTCAATTAAAAAAAAAAATCTTCAAATTAAACTTTTTGGGGAATTTTTCCCTCTATATTTTCAGGATTAATTCTTGCAGCATTTATTTTTAGTAAGTTGTTTAGAATATCCCAGTACCAAACTCCACCAGTACTGAGATTATGGTGACATCATGGAAAGAAGACAGGTAGGACCTGATGGCAAAAAACCACCAGCTGGATTAGAAACAGGAAAAGAAGTGGCACATTTATCCCCCTGTCCCTCAGACACATTTGTAAGGTTCAATTTCACATCTGCAATTTGCTAGACCAACAATATAATATCTGAGGAATTAGTGACAGGCCGTGTTAAATTGAGTTAAGAGTTCAGATTTTAAACTGACAGGACAAATTCTGCCTTCAGACAGAGAATTCTTAAAAGTTTCCATCATCATAATGATGCACAGAGGAAGACACTGTAGAAGTGACAGGCCAGGCATCAGTAAGAAGCAAACCCAAAATTATTTCATACTTCACCAGATACAGATGGGGATTGAGATGAATATGCCAAGACATCCTCAACACTTTTTTTTATTATACTAATGGCCTGTATATAATGACACACTTGCAAAAAGATCTGGCAATAAAGCTTTCAGGACTTAATACTGCTCAATTACATCTTTAATTTAAAATAAACAACAGCAAAAAGAGAGTATTCCACTCATCTATCAGATTGTGGGACGAGCAGGAAGGCACATATCCAAAAGTGAAGTATTTAGTGGCATTGTAGGAAGTCAATGTGTAACACTGAGGTAAAAACCCAACTTAATTGTTTTAAATAAAACTGCAACTCTTTGAGTCTTTGTTACTGTAAAAAAAAAAAAAAAACATCAAAGGAAGCAAAAGGTCCTCGGCTCTGTACAAGCATATTTCTGATTTGACAGCTACAATTATAATCATTCAAACATCTATTTCCCACAAACTCTCCACAGCCATAACCTTTAGTGATTAATTATAAAGTTCCAGGAGCAATAGTACACAGACTAATTTCCTAAAACAGTAAAACACAGAATTTCTCATTTGGAGCTAAATGAAACACGAACAGGTTGTTATTCATGCTGAAATCTAGATGCAGAGTCATGTTGCAGCCATTACAGAAGCTATTAAACAAAACCTCAAATCAAAGAAACTGGAGGTCTCTCTCCTAAAATAAAATGTTTTTCTCACTTATGAGGCTTTTGACTCCTTTGCTCTGTTCCTTTCTACCTCTTCTTAGTAAAAACAAAAAATCAAAATTCAATTTTCTTCCTCATTTCACATCCCCATTTTATTTTTAATAGTCATTTAACCTGTAAGTCTAGAGCAAAGCAAACAGTTGGTGAAGGTTTCATGCACACAGAATTATCCTGGTGTTCCCTTCACAGCAGATCAAAGTTACAACCTGAGTATTAACTTCTAAACAAAATTCCCACTCTCTTCATGCCACACCAAGGAGTTTTCTGTAGTGAGTGATAATTCTTCAGTTGTTTTATTTTTCCCTCTAGTCATGGTTATTTTCCATTCTGACAAATCCTGCTCAATGTAAATCTTTGTAAGGTGACCCAGCAATAAAGGAGGAATCCACTCATTACAAAAATTATCCCAAAACTGAAGTTGCACATATTGGAAAGAGGGGAAATTGTGATTTTTGATAGGATTAATACTCGTTCTTTTTGATCAGGACCTATTGCTCTGCAAACAACACTGGCACTGAAGCCAGAAAATTTGCTCTTGACAATTTTACTGCACCAGGCAATGAAAAGGGGAGAGAATTGAGAAAAGATCTGTATGGAACTGCCACCACACACTTATTCTTGGGTCCCACTGTAACTAAAGTCAGTGGGAACTTTTCCAAATATTTAAATTGGCATTGAGCTGGTTGTAGAACTCATTGAATTGCTAAACCACAGAGAACTCCCTTGTAAGGTGCACACCCTTGATGCACTGTCCAAAGGCTGGTGTGAGTCCCTAAAAAACTTCCTGTTCCATGTGGTACCTAAAATGATCACATTAATGTAAATTCTCCCCACATGAGGTGCACAAATTTTGCCCTACCAGGTAACACACAAAACTATGAGCTTGAATTAATTTGAATATTAAACTTTTGCACAGCTGCTTTTAAAACCCCCACACCAACCCTACATCTTTTCTGTATGAATTTCCTTACTTTTCTGTAGTAATTCCATCTTCAGCCCTTTTTCTTGGCATTCAGTGAACTTTCAGAATTCATTCTGAACTTTATACAAACTATTTTAGTTGCAACCACTAAATAGGATTTTTCAGTGCTTTTTTTTCTGGATTCAATGTGCACTAATTGATTAGGGTCTGAGAGGTGAATAGGAGTACACATCCTACAGAACAGGAAGCTGGGGAAAGGTTTAATGCACGAGTTAGAAGCCAGATTTCTTCTAATACAGATGAGTACACAAAATTAGCAAAAGGCAATACCACTTTTGGAAAGACTGCTTTGTGCATAATTTGTCATGAATTCAAAGTTATTCCTTTAGAAAATGAGTCTAAGACCTCCCAGCTGCTGCTTTATTGGTCTAATAAATTACCATTTTGCTGGGAGGATGCACATGCAGCACAGCAGGGAATGCCAAAGGGAGAGGGGGATGCCATGGGCATCACTCTGAGCCTCTCCTCCTCAGCTGGCAATGGAACCCAACAAAATCTGCTCCCCAAGGGGCAGGGTGCAGGATGCAGTAAGAAGTGAGGCCAAGGGAAACTGCCCTGGCAGGTACCAGAGACAAAATGGATCTGTCTGTTCCAGGCTCCCTACACTGACCAAGCAAAAATCTCCTCTATTCACCTGGAAGGACATCAGAATAAACAAAGATTTCTTCTTAAAATAATCTGTTTTGACTTCACCTTTGAACCCTGGTTTTGGGGAGCTGGGACTGGGGAAGCTTAGTTCAAACCTATATTAAAGTTTATGTAGCTTAGCTCAAACCTGTTTTAATGTTCATGCAGCACATGAACGTGTTCCATGCCAGGGCCTCCTGGCCAAGGTGACTGCAGCCACAGCCAAGGATTATCACAAACCCCTGCACAGCTGGGCCCTGCAAATACCCACCCGAGCAAAGAACAAAGTGCAGAAAAGCCATAAATTGGTGATGGAGCATTGCCTGTCTTGCCTTTCTCCAAGTGGAACTCAGGAGTTCCCACAGCCTGGCCTTTTGGAAACCTTCCATCATTTACTGGAAAACTCCAGACAGTGTCAATGCCAATGGAGAAATCTTTTGTTACTCCAGATGTATTTAGGGGGCCCTTTAAAAGCTCTGTATCCAACCCTAATGATGATCCTTCACCAGTATTTTTCAAACATTTACAGAAGTGAGCTCTTGGGAAAACTGGAGGAATATGAAGGAGGGACAGCACTAATTTTGATTTAGCACTGCAGGGCAAAGCTTACAAAATATAAGAGCCCAAGAATTTGAGACCCAGGTGCTGAGAGCTCCAGGGCACAGCATCCCTTACCTGCATTAGAATTGAGCTCTTCATTTTCTGACTCGGTTCCATTTTGACTCCCACTTCCATGCAGGCTGTTCATGGCCATAAGTTTCATTTTCTGTAGCTTCATAGCCTCTGCCATGGCAGCTGCTGTCAGACCTGGAAAATTTAAATAAACAATATGCAGTGTCAGATTGTACAATGTGGCACTGCAGGTATGAACAGAACATTCCTTTTCAGTAAGAAAAAGGCACATAAATTCATTGGCCATTCTTAGTCCAGTACAGTAATGCTATCCCTGAACACCATCTTTGTTTTAGTCAAGCCACTTGAATACACCATTCTAAGAATTAAAAAAAAAAAAAATCTTTCATGTTTATTTTTCTTTTTAACATGTAGAGCACAAAGAAATATTTATTTAATGGTGTCCCTTTTGATTATACTTTTAAATATAATTTCCTGTCACTTTGATCACCTTGTCACTTTGATCACTTTCTGCTTGACTTATTTAGCTGCAACAAAATTTCCACATGCAGAGTAAGATACAGTATTCCTTAATTTCAACAGTTCAAAGCAAATTAACATGTAATAGTACAGCATTCATTGTTCTATTAAGCATCCAAATAGTTTTTGTCCTTTTGGGAATTTGCTGATTTGGAGTATTATTATTGTAACATGAAAACATTACATTGGAAATGTGTAGAAAAACACAATTTGGATAATTACAGAATGAATCCCACTTTTAAGAGACCATTAAGACCAGCAGAAATTCCCAGAATTAAAGGGGGTATTGGTAGAAGGTTTTCAAATTACTAAAACACAATTAATTTCCAGTGGTAAAGGAGAAGAAGCAGAGTAACATCAGGTTACAGGTTACCATAATTATCATGATTTTTTTTTCTTATTATTTAGATTCTCAGCATCTTTTTTCGTAAGTTTAAGTTTTTAAGTTTTATCATTTTGGCTTGGTCACTAAATAAAGAATCAGATTTTCTTCCAGACAGCAGAAAATTACTTTTTTTCTGGGCAAGATGTGATTGAAAATAATCTGAGGTTTTTGCAGGAAATTCCAAGAGATACAGGTACAAACCCCAAAATATCTCTACAGGTTCAATTGTTTATTCACTCAGTTATGGATTAAATGGGTTTATTTTTCCCTTCAGCACAGCAAGACTTGCTTTTATTATTTGCTACTAAGTTCCACAGAATCACTGATTGCATTTATTAAAACCCATGATTTTTTTGGTGGTGGTGCCTGTTCTACCAAATCACTAAAATATCATAGATGTAACCAGAATTAAATAATCTGCTTCTGGAAAGCATTGCTTACTGAGAGATTTAGATACTGATTAAAGGGAACTAATAATTTCCACAACCTTTCCATAAATTACAACACTCTTTTAAATTCTGCTAAGAATCTGACATTCAGATTAGCTCTGCTGCTCCTCCAAAGGGCTGCACAAAGTTCTGATTATTTCAGGAAGATTTAACAAAGGAAGCGATCCAGGACTGCATGGAGAGGGACACTTTTTATCACACATGGATACAGCAATTTGGGCAAGTTCAGCAAAGATATTCTGATCATCACCAATATTTTTGTCTTTTAGGTTATTTAATGCAGCCCTCACTTCACACAAAAAACCACTATGCTGTAATTTTTTTTCAACACCCTTTAAAGTTCTTTTACAAATGCTACAGGTTTTTCATCAAGCAGATATAAAATGCTGGTGTTTAAACTCCTGTTTTTATCTCAGACACTCTCACTTCATCCATCACAGAATACATCTTCAATGACAAAACTCTCCACACACTTTCTGGAGAAGATGAAATAGTCTGCAAACTTTTTCACTTTTTTTTCTTAGGGAAAGGAAGTGGGATTGCTCTTTGAGTGAGTTTTACATTATTTTCAGGAAGTAAAAAAAAAATAAAAATAAGCATCATCACAGTTCTGAGGAATTGACTGTTTTCAAGATTTCCAGGCACCTTTTCACTTTCTATTTTAATCCATTTGCAAAGAATTCACATACATTTTAATGGGTACAAAAATGTAGTGTTGGAACGTGGAGTTTTTTCTTCCAACATTTTATCATTTGTATGTATCCAGAGATGCACTGATAAACCAATATTCCAGTGTTTTCATAAGGATCAGTGTTTACACAGGTTCTTGATATAGATTGGAAGCCATGAAATTTAATTAAATGTGTAAAACAGTAAAGAAATACCTCCCTATTTATAAGGAGGTAAATAGGGAATGGAAGAAAATTCAGATCTTTAGCAAAATGTTCAGAGAAACGACAACAGAAAAAAAAATTATCCAGAACACTGTATTAAAAAACAAAACAAAACAAAACAAAAAAAAAAAAAAAGAAAATAAAAATTCCCCAAAACCTTCCACTGAAGAGTTGTACCAGAAGTGTAATGAAGGAACAAACAGAAAATAACAAACACAGTCCCCAAATCACCACGATGAGGCCCGCCGAAATGAAAGGTAATTATTGTCAGACATTTCTGAGCTCCCTAACCAGCCACAGCTGCCATAAGGACACCAGCCAAGAAACAGTGATGGATCAGAAAACTCTGCTGTGCCATCTGCCACACCAAAGTCACTCCACTTCAGCTGCTGAAGTTTCAGGAGTAAAACTCAGCCCCAGTGCAGAGAGCACCAAGGTCCTGCACAGCCAGGCACAAGCCTGGAAACAGAGCTGAGATTATCCCTGAGCTCTGTCTGCAAGTCTTTATTCCCTCCCTCACTCCCCAGTCTATATAACTTCTTACTTCAAGTCACAGAATCTGTCTGAGGCACTTTAAAAACAATGTAGTAATTCTTCAGCATCTCTGAGAGATAACAAAATTCAGGCTGAAACAAATGGGTTCAGCAGAAAGGGGGTGCTGCTGACTGAAATGATTCAGAAAACAGAAAACAGGCAGCATTGGCACAATCTTCAATTAGGCACCATGGATAATGTTACTGGAGCTATTATTTAATTTAACTACTAATAAAACTCCTTTCTATAATTGACTCAGCTTGGGCTAGCTCTGGAGAAGAGGGCTGTTCTTTGACTGACTTATCTAAGGATCTACAAAGAACTGAAGAATCATTTCCATCCTCTTGGATGAATCATTATCAGCAGCAGAATCTCACTTAGAGCACCTCACTTTGAAAAATGTCCTGGGAACTGCTGTAACATTTACATCTATCCCTCTACTTCCCCCTAAACAAACCAAAAAAGGATTGCTAGGAAAACCCACGTGCTGGGTTACCCACTTCAAAGCCTCTGGGTTTTCCTGCCCATTTACACTCGAAATTCTCCTTTCTTCGGTTAAATTCTGCCAGCTGTGATCAGTCAGGAACACCCAGGAAATAAACTGTGGGCATTTGCTGTCAAACAGGGACATCCCTCACAGCCCCACAGCACAGGAGAGGTCTGGGACAGTCAGGATGGTTCCTGCAGGGCTGCCCACAGCCCCACGGTGGGACTGGTGCTGCCCCAGTATCCCCAGTACCCCCAGTTTGGGATCTCTGAGACAGACATGGCATTGGGAGCCCCAGAGAGGCTCCTCCAGCCCAGCAGGTCACTAATTGTTACTCCCATGTCCCCATCACAGATTCCTGGAGGTTATTCCTCAGTGAATTCCTTCAGGAGAAGCAGTATTTCCCTGCACGGCCCAAAGGTCACAGCCCAGGTTGTTGCTGTGTCCCACCACAGGGCAGGGCTGAGCCACCCCCAGCACCAGGGCACAGGGGACAGTGCCCCTTGCCCCCAGTAATGTCACAATTTATTCCTTAGCAAATATTTCCTGGTGTTTAGATAAGGATCCAAAACTCAACTACATTCTGCTGGTGTCTTGGGTGCAACATTTAACCAGTGCCCAGTCACTGAAAATTGGATTTTCATGGTGAATACAAGGGCTCTGGGCTTTCCAGGTGACCTGAGTGTCTGCTAATCTCATACTCCAGCCACAGCTATTTTTTTCCAGTTTCCTGATTAGTCAGACTGTGCCTCTCCTTCATATTAGTTTGAAAGCTTTTCTGTCAAAACTGTGAACAAGTAAATTAACTAAAGGAGAACTATGAGTAATCAAATCCTGAGGTTTGCAATTAATTAAATGAAATGGTGAGTCAGTGAACTGAAAAATGGTTTTATATTAAAGCAAAACATTTAATTAAATTAACAGTCAACACATTGCAATTAATAATATTCAGAAGGAAAAATGAAACCCAGTTTAGCTGTGCCATATTATTTCAGTATAACAGTCAAGCATTGTGCATTGGCTTGTTTTTTATTTGCATTCAAAGCTGCTATGGGTCAAGCATGCTGTGCTAAAAGAGCAATGATAAAATATCTGGTTCTATGAAATGTCAGTATGAGAGACCATATTGCCAACCGTGTAAACAATCCTGAAACCTCCAACAAATTAGGCTTTCCAAGACTGAAAAGGAACACTCACTTTAATTAAAATTAATAAGGGAATACATATAATATGCTTTACATTTTCAGAATGCCTGCAAAATTTTACTAATTAATTAATTTTCAAAATCAGGCTGGGATGTGAAGGCTTCTCCAGCTGAAATGAATCATCCCTGCTTAGTGATAAATAGGGAGGCAAAACCCAGCACTAACGAAGGACAGTGAAACTGAATTCTTTGATAAGAACAGTAAAATGCTCAAAGCCTTAAAGCAGTTTGGAGATGGGTCCAAACTCCCAAGTCCTGTTCCTGCAGATGTTTTTCATGTTTGTGAACAGACTCAGCAGCAGGAGGAAGGTTTAGCTCCAGTGCATGTCCTGTTTCCAGTGGTCAGTGAAGGTACCTTGGCTGCCACCTGGGAATGGGCACAAAAATCCCTCAGTGCATCATCTGAGAGCCAAGGATGGAAGCAGTGAGTAACTGGTGAGTAACTGGGGAGTAACCGGGCACTGCAGGCTGGGATGGATTCTGGGGAGTCTGTGGTGGGCTGGGCTCTGGGAGCATCAGCCCAGAGCCAGGAGGGCACCAGAGCCCAGGCTGAAACCCAGGACACCCCTGTGACCCTGCCCAGCCAAGAGCCAAAAATGCACCCCAACACTGGAGCTCCCTTCATCTGTTCTTACACCTGCAGCCAGTTCTGATATTACAACCATATCTCAAAAATATGTACTTTCCCATTTTGCAACAGGAAAACTGACAAATGACAACAAGAACTGGTTTTTTCAAGGACAACATTTGAACATATTTATCATGATGCATGAGCAAAGCTAAAAAGAAAATGAAGACTCCTTGATTTATCTTAATGGGGCTTGAAGCAACCTGGTCTAGTGGAAAGTGTCCCTGCCCATGGTAGGGGTGGAATGAGATGATCTCTAAGGTCTCTTCCAACACAAACCAATCTGGGATTCTTGGATTCTCTAACCAGTTAATAAAAGTTGAGAAACTACTTTAGATAATCCTTATCAAAACATTTCAGACAATACTTAAAAAATGTTGAGTGGCCTAACATTTTTAAATACCACCACTTCAAAATGTCAAAAACATTATTATACTATGGCAAAAGAATCCTGCTGAGGGGGAAAAAAATCCAAACAAGTATTACTCATATTTATCAGGAATTGTGAGAAATTCATCTTTCACAGAGAAGCTCCAGTCATCTTGAAAATGTCACAGTCTTTTCTGGAGGGACTTGATGCCCTGCTTTTGTGCAGTCCCTAAATATTCCCCAGGTAACTTCCCCCTGTGCAGCTGCTGGATGGGGACAGACCCACGGACAGATCTCCATCCCACACAGGGCAATGGGGGCTCCATCACCACCCAGGCAGGGGTGCTGGGGAAAACACTGATAATGCCATTTAAAGACTTTGCCAAATGCTCAAGCGATCAGAATTAGCGTTGCACAAACGTTTCTGAGTTTCTGACACTGCTTCATTTTGCAATCCTGGTAATTTCTGTTTAACATGGTGTGCTTGCTCACCTCACTTTAAAATACAATTTCATGCAGAAGTTCACACGAGCATAAACAAGATTAAAACCTCCAAACATCAAAACATCCCTGCTACTCTGTGCACCAATTCACAGAAGCAACAGGTTGTCACTCTCTAATTTCACACATATTTAGACAGCAGCAAGAGCCCTGATTCTTACAAAATCAGAGGGTCTGCTTTAAACATGGGGAGAGTTCCAGATGTTTTCATCCCATGTCTGTCTCTATTATTTAAGCTTCTCACACCACTCATAACCTCTGTCCTGATCTTATCCCCCCTCACATCCATCTGAAAGACTGGAAACATTTTTAATGTGAATATTTTCCATCAAATACCTGGGATATTTAATACCCTCCATCCACACGAGGAGATGACGACCCAAGGGCTGTCAGATTTCCCCTCTAGACCCAAGGGGCTCAGTTAGAAGCACAGAGAAATTTTAATTCCAGATTTGTGCCTAGATCTGTAAGATGAGCACTCCTGTTCAAGCTGATGCACAGCAAACCCAGCTGTGTATTTCACAGTTGATTTCCTATCCAAAAAGGCGCCTGCATCCCATGTGAAACCAAACTGCAGCTTCCCCTCTTGGAGGGAAACTGGAAAATCAGAACTTCAGAAAGCACTGAGAGGGTTACACTGCTTTTTTTTTTTTCCATAATTCTTATAGTGGGTCTCATGAGAATTGATTAATTTTGTGACATTTTCTGCTCTTTTTTACAATCACTGTCATGAGAATGATTTGTCAAGGCTCTAATGCCTAATACTTTTAGTATTCTGCACTACTGTGACCTTTACCTGCTTGTGTATATTTGATTGACTGACCACCACCCCACTGTGGATGTGCAGCCCTCAGAAGATGGAAGCACACACCAGACAGCAGCCATTGAATTATCACTGAAAAACCACAACCCCTTGATAACTTTTACACTCCTCAGGGCACACCTGATGCGATTTTAGTCATGCCATTGAAACTTCTTGACACAAAATGGGAATTTACAATATGGAGGGTCTTTAAGCAGTGTTTCCAAACATCAAGAGAATGATAAATTTATGCATAAGGACTCTGATTTCACTAGGTTAAATTAATGCTCATAGTCACCCAAACTCTCAAACTATCTGCTTATGCTTTCATAATGCTGTCACAGACTAAAGATTGCAATTCTGTGAGATAAGGACTAAAAAAATTAAAAATTAAACCAGAAATGTGTTAAAGTACCTCCCTGAGAGCAACACAAAAGAAATTCCATTTACAGGAAAAAAATATTAACTCCAAAGTGCTAAACATTCAGGAGTCACAGGAAAGAATGGTGGTTACCAACAATATCAGCTTCTGACTGGAGGACTTTGCTATCCATTTTAGAATATTCTTGGGTTCCTGGGAACCCAAAATTATGTTATCAATATATCAAACCACAGTCCTCATATTGATCATGCACAATCTGTTACTCCTCTACAATCACAGAAGACTGCCATGGTGCACGTGCTGCCATGTGAAATCAGAATTTGCTGTTGTTCCTTTTTTCTCCCCATTTACTCCTTCCCCATTACATCAGTTTCTGTGAGCTTTGAGCACCTGTCCATAAGCAGTAATGAGAGAAGGGAAATGGCAGAAGTTTCTGGAAGTGCTTTCAGCTAAGTACCAAAAAGTCTGAAATCACTCACAGCATATCTGGAGCTGGCACAAATCTCTTGAGTTTGTAAAATTAATTGGGCTGGAAGGTCTTCAGGGAATAAGGATATCTTTGTGAGTGATTTCAAGCTACTTCCTACTTGTGACAGGAAAACACCACACAAATATTTGTTTTGTATCAGATGACACATGGCAGCTACACCCCAGCTGTCTCCATCCACACTTTTAAAATGGTGCATTTCAAGGATTTTAAGTGAGTTCCATAAATTCATCATGCTAAAATATTTCACAAGAAAACCTCAACAACTGCCAGGATCAGCACTGCTGGTAGAGACTGGATTGTTAAATTATGGTTTGCAAATTTGTAGAATCATCCCCTACATGATGCTGCTTCCACATAAGCCATTTTCAGGACTCTGCCAGAACAGAAATGGAATGCTCTGATCACACACAACTCTTGGTTACTTAAGGCTGAGAAATCTGTGGCCAATTCATAAAACCCACAAAAATATTATGCTTATTTGAAGCACAATAATCCAAGCAATGAAAAGAGAGAGCCCAGACACTCCTCTCCAAATGGCATTTAATTAGCACAACCTCAAACGATTCAAGTTTGAAAGCAGCATCTCTTAGGAACAGAAATTCCAGGAATGCTCTTCTGAGACCTATAACCACTCTGCAATTCTGGCCGTTGAATTAAAGCAAAATACTCATGCTTTAAGATCATCTGAAAACCCACAACTTACTCACAGTGAAAAATATTTGGGGATGGCATTAGGGGATCCCCAGCTTCAAGCAGAACCTATCACATTTACACTCACTGGAATCAGACAAAATGTGTAGGATGTAGTGCACAAATGTAATTTTCCTGGAATAGGAAATCCCCAAATGAATACTCCATTAATTGCTCAATGTAATATAAAATAACATTTGGGGGAGCAGGGACCTCTACCTCTTCAAATGAGGACTCCACCTACTGCCACAATATGATCTCCTTATACACTTTTG
Source organism: Melospiza melodia melodia (assembly GCF_035770615.1). NCBI lineage: Eukaryota > Metazoa > Chordata > Aves > Passeriformes > Passerellidae > Melospiza > Melospiza melodia. Next base: position 16,834,819 of record NC_086209.1, on the reverse strand, counting down.
GCTCAACAACCCCGTTGGGTTTCTGGTTTGTTTTCCATTTTGGGGAGTGAAAAACCACATTTCCCCAGAGCAGCCACAGCCTGACCTCCACACAGTGCTCAGAAATGCAGATTTGCCACCAAATCCCTTCCAGCAGCGCTGGCTGTGGCAAGAGGACCCCATGGTACCTCAGGGTGAGAACCACGGCGTTCTCCTCTGGAGGAGGAAATGAGATGTTCTGGATGAGTTCCTTCAGTTCCAGCAGGGTCTGGACAATGCACAGGACAGAAATCCTGAGGAAGGACAGGCTCCGTGCCCCGCTCCAGCCTGCACAGCAAATTCCTGTGGCAGAGCTGCCCAGGCACTGGCAGAGCTGCGCCGGCGCTCGGGGCTCCGCGAGCGGTGATGGATTTGTGCAGTCCCAGAGAGCGCAGGGAAATGAGGAGGCTGCAGGGCCAGGCTGAGCTCCAGGGAATGGCCAGAGCACAGGTACACCAACAAAAGAGCCCTGCTTTCCTCTGGGGCAGGAACGAATGACTATTGATCCCTCAGCCAGAGTGTGAGCAATGTGATTATGGAGGACTGCGTACCTTTACTTTCTTTTCTTCAGCCTCTTTTTTTTTACTTCTGATCATTCTCTGTTTTTAAGTTACTTTCCTGCAGCTTTGCTGAAGCTTATTCATGCACATTTACTTGCACAAATAACGCAGGAGACAAGTAATTTAGTCCCAATAGGTTAATATCACCTTTGTTTATGAAGTTATGCCAGAATAGCTATTTCCATTTTACGCTGCGCAAGGTAAAGAACATTTTTCAAAGCTGAGACACTGACTGGAAGCTTATTTTCTTGTTCCAGGTGGTGAATAAAAATAACACGTAGAAGATGAACTACACCATTTTTAAAATCTTAAAGGATGTGTCTCTACTCATTGGTCAAGCTGAATTAACTTCCAGCCTCCAAGCCAAATGCAGGCTCGAAGAAGAGAGGAATAATTTAGTTACTGAATTGAAACACTGAGTAATCTAAAATTATGCAAATATTCTCTTTGCCCTTGCAAATCTTTACACAGGAACTCTACTGGTCTTTACTCCTGAGTTTGCACCAGTATAGCAGTTTCATTTCTTCTAGAACTATGGCAACAAACATTTTTAGCTCAGGTTTTGTGCAATTATTTCAGTAGTCAAAGTATGTTCATATTTTAAAATAGATTCTCAGGATTTTTAAAATTGAAATGAAATGAATTTACTTTAAAAATAAAACTGAATTTAATATAAATGATGTCCAAGATGTACTGAGATATTTTTATTAAACTCAGAAAAATGCTGCAGGTACCTTTCATCCTGCTTTTCCAGAATTCTACATTATGTAACTAACCCCTTGCAAGCATTTCTTTTACAACTATTGTACTCTGCAGCCCTCAGCCATTTCTCAATATTAATACTGTACTTTTTGCAGCTGTTTAGAGCTGAGAGGTTTGAATCTACTTTAAGGCATTTCCCACATTGCTAAGTTCATTATTATAAAGTTATCTAGGTAATATTCCAATGTATTCCCAGTAAGCATTTAACTCTGGTTTTAGAAGTTTAACATGCAAAATATCTGTCAATTCTGAAGTTTATTAAAAAGACAAATACTGCTTCTTCTATAGATATTCCTTTTAAATAAATCTTTTCAGTATTTATCTACTATATCCTTTAATTGACATTTCCCTAATAGTAGCACTACATTGATAAGAATAGATCTATCAGACATTTATCAATTAGTATCTGAGCAGCTCAGTATGCTAAACAGAAGTCCTAACTGTAATTTTATTCCCCTGCATATGTTTAGGAACTGATATGTATTTAAGAAAACCTACTCACTTCCCTTGGGCTGGATGTGACACAGACTCCCCTAATGTGAAGGAACTTAAAGATGACCAAGAAACTTATTTATATTCACTTCAGGAAATAAATAATTTGTCCTTACTTCTTTCAAAAAGCCACCAAACTGCTCATACTTGAGAAGAAAATTAACCCCTTTACTGATTAATCACTAGGCAGCTTTGACTGGTGAAGAGAAAATTGTATTACAAATGAACAGCTACCTGTTATCAAATTACAAGGCATTTCCATCAAAGGGCCCAAAAATGCAGCACATTGACCAGTTAACCTGTTTGCACTGACCTGGGGGGATTTTTCCAGTTAACAGCTTCTGAAGAATGCTGCCTTTTGATTCTTGTCTCTGACACAAAAATGATTGTCCCATTTAGCCACTGCTCTATCACATACATCAGAGAATCCTATTTACTCACACGCTACTGGAACATTAAAACACAATACTGTGATTGTCTCTGGAAGAAAATTCTAAAGATTGACTTTTTTCCTTTTTTTTTTTTTTTTTTGTACAGGGAGTAAGATCAAAAGCTAACTTTAATAGATGTTTGACTAAGGTCACACTCCTAGGAAATGGAACGCTGAAGATGAAAGAGAACAAATAGATTTGGGTTTTGATCTCAGCCAAATCCATTTGGCATTGTTTAGCTTTTATAAAATACTTCAACTTTAGGCCCTGTCTGACTAAAATGAATTGGTTGAAGGTTTCAATAGTTTGGTAAGACTTTAACATCTACCAACATTTGGAAAAACATCTGAAGTATCTGACCAGGTTTTTTTCTTACTGGAATGACATTGGGTTAATTTTAAATACTTAACTTGTTAAGACTAGATATATATATAAACAATTTAAAGAATATATTTTCCTAATTTTAGGCCCATTTAAGAGTTACCATCCACTGATGCTGTAAAATCAGGACCACTGGTACTTCTAACAAGAAATTACAGGGAAAAGTGCAGAGCACTGAGAAAAGATACTGGAATACTCAATTGAAAGAAGCAACTGTGTCCCTAACCAAGAGTGCAGATCAGATCCTTTCCCAAATTATTTCTTGGGGAAACACATTTGTAATCTAAATAGAAGTAAGAGAGGAATGGATTACAATCTACAAACTATTACTTTCAAATTTGTCAGCAATAATAGTGTTTGCTAACTGAAGACAACTTGCTTAATTAAGGAAAAAGATGAGATAACACTCATTAAAGCAATATGCTTAAATCATTACTATTGCTAGAAAAAATTAATTATCATTAGCCACCAGAAGAAATGCAGAAACCCCTAAACCACTTCGGCTACAAACTTTCCAAAGGAGTTCCATGAGCAATGATAAAAAATCAGTGATGGCAGGAAATGCCCCAAGCCCAAGGTTCAAAACCTCAGTTTTAGCATTTTGATGAAAATCCATTATTTACATCACAAATTATATTACAATAAAAATTACTCTGAGTTATGCAAACATTTGTCCTCAGAAACACTACAGAAATTATATAAAGGGAGAAATTTTCTGCTCTTACTTTCACATTATTCTATCACTGTATTACAGAAGTGATAAGGAGCTGATAAAAAAGCTGAGATATTTCTAAAGACACAAAGTCAGGTATTTTATCATCATCTCACCAGAAGCCCTAAAAGTAAATTAGGGAAGGAAGAGGTGATTCCCCCACATTTCTCTCAGTGCATTTCTCCACCCCAAAGCACTTCGGCCATTTGCTCTCCAACCCCGAGCCACAAATTCAACCACACCAAATCCTTTCCTTCTTTATACTCTTCAGCTCTTAAAAAGTGAAAATATCTCAAGATTTCTCCTCTTTTGTTTTAGAAGGACATGGCCTATTACACCTTTTGCTGTTATTTATGACTTTCTGTACCACATTTCTGCTGCTGAGGCAAGAAGTGATTTGCTGAGCCCACCTGGACACCGAGATCTCTGCAGGGCACAAACCCCACTCAGCTGGGCTCTGCCCCTCCCAGGCACACAACACCTGCACCCAGCAGCATTTCAGCTCTGGCACTCTCACACACTGCAAATATTCACCTCCCTTCAGTCACTGAACCCACCTGCAGGACCTCCTCACGCATCTCAAATAAACCTGGTTTGTTCCTCAGCACCTCAGTTCACCATCACCCAGAAATTACATCCTCATCTTCAGATCCCAGCCAGCACTGACCCACACCACTGCAAACCTCAGTTTGTAACCTCAGGGTTAGTGACTGACAGGAAAATAATACAGATCTAAGAAGCCAACTCCACACCAACAGAAGGACTGTTCATCAGTGTTAAAATACCTTGTTTTCAAGGACAGAAAACAAGGATGGAAGCAAGCTGGATATTAGCTTAGGTGTGAAACTAATTTTAGATAAGCTGCTATCCACCCCACATGGAGGGGGTTGTATTATATATATATGTAAATATAATTAAGTAAATGTATTCTTCCATTCTTAACAGTTTGATGACCAACACCCAATGTGGAATGCCTTAGTTGTATTTCTCCAGGCATTGAAAATGTTTGGTTCTTCTTGAAGTCAGGAATATTTTCACTTCTCTACCCTTAAGACATGAAGCTCACAAAATTTCAATAAAAACTTTGTTTTAGCAGCTGAACATTTGCTATTCTGCATGTCCCTCAAATGACACAAAACCCTACAACATTAATTATACAGTAAATTTAGGGATCACCAAAACAGGTCGTGGTCTCATCCATTTCACTCTCCAGCAGCACAAACTGCATCTTGCTTTTTACACATTTCCCAAACAAAATTAAGCTTATCTGTCTAAAGATTAAACTGTGGGATTTGTGGTTACTGGCATTTGCAAAGAAAGAAGCTCAAAAAAAATGTGCTAAAGGACAGAAAAAAAATTGTAATCAAACCAATTAGTAGAATGCTACACAAGTTATTCATTTGTATGGTAAATGAAGACATATCTTCAGTCTTCCAACTGTTCTGCTGGTAGGCTCAAGTTTCAAAATACTGTGCTTCTTAAACAATGAAATGAATAAATGCTTCATAATCTTTTGTGTCTGGTTCTGTGCAAGAAAAGGAATTTTTTAAAAACAAGACTGTATTTATGGATAAAAATTAACTTCTATCAAATACAAACCCCAAGACTACAAAGCAAAAATCAGAGCAAAATAGTGCTTGATTAATTTGGTTCTTAGTAGGAATATAAAAGGACCAGCCTGTGGAGGATATCGTAAGACTGATTTATATTACAAACCCTGAACTATTGAGGTATATGCTTATATATCACATTTTATAAGAGGCATCATGGGATCACACCATCTGGTACAGAGACATCAATAACTGCACCTTTTAAAAAATAACAGCCAGGGACCGAAAATGATCACGGCGAGGTTTTCTTTTGTTTTCTTTTTATCTATGGAAATTTCCCAGTGAAAAACAGGAGCACAGGAAGGGGCAGCAGGAGCAAAGCCCAGCCCTAGGGGGGCACAGGGGTCTTGGGGTCCCCACTCCCCCAGACCCTGCAGCCACATTTACTGAATTCATTGTTGTTTTACTCTTGTCTGGATGATTAAATATTTTTGTCCTTGAACAAAAATATTTAGTCTCCAGTTTTAAGTGCAGAAAACAAACTCACAGCAGGAAATGAGGTTTTTTTTTCCCTTCCTGAAAGAACTGGTAACATGATGAGCACAACACCACCAGAGATGGGATGAAATGGCGTTTTAAACTGCAGAAATAACAAATCTATTATGAATAATTCCTACCAGAAACCCTGGAAACTGGACAACCTACTGCCAGTTCTTGTTTTATGCAGTGAAAACAGAAAGTTAAGAAGGAGATCTGTGTAAGTGGATTTCTACTGGATTTACTCACAACTTCCAGTTTCACTCACTCACAAGTGCATAAGTGTTTTAGATTCTTGTCTTTCCTTTTTGGCCAAACTGAACAGGAGGCAACGATGCAAAGATGTGCTGTCCCCTGACACATTAGGATTAATTATGAGGAAAAGTAAATGAGAACTATTTCATCTTCAAAGTGCTTTCCTAAGACATTAACATCTAATAACAGTATTAAAGTCACATTATAGGTCTTTAATCTGTGGCAGTAATAATGCTGTCTAGTTTAATAAAAATACTCATTAAAATAAATATTTTGGCTATCCACTTTTAGGAGTTTGCAAAACTGTATTATTACCAAGTTGAAGACACTTTGGGATAGTTCAAACAAAATTTTGAGAGCAGCACTGCTGCATTAACAGCAACTTGGTTCCCTCTCCTTGCTTACCCATGATCTCCTAGAGAGAAATGAAATCAGCTTCTTCAGGATTTCTCATGTCAATACTTTTAAAAAAGAAAAAAGCAATATAAGTTGTCATGTACCTTAAAGCAGTAACTAAGTACATAATCACAATGAAGCAGAGCTCAGGAATTGGGCACTTCTCAGGCAGTACCCAGCTCACCCAGAAATATTCCTCACCAAATTCTATTGCAATTCCAGCAGAGGGACCAGCTCTGTTTCCAAACTGCAGTAAGATTATTGCTGTTTCACCAGGAATGGAATCTTTGAAGCAGGAGCTTCATGTCAAAGATTCCTACCCAACCAGAGTGACACAGGTTACTGCTACCAACTCACTCTGGATACACTGACACATCTCATGAAACAATTCACTGCTGAGGATATTTAAATGCCAGTAAATAATGTTCATTGCTGTAAGAACTGCCCTTTTAATTTGCTAAGGAGTTTGAAAAGGCATCATAACTTCTTGCTGGGTTACATTTACAAAATTGAGTGTCAGCTTCCAAGTTTTGGGAGCTGTGATAGTTGAACATCCATCTGCAACACTGCAGGCACAGCATTAGCCAATGAGAGATTAATTAATTAAAGTTGTTTACCAAAAGTAAGAAATAAAACAAGCATATTTTTGCTGCTGGCTCCACAGAAAGTGCAATCAGCATTTTCAGAGTGCAAGGTAGTCTCTCTTTGTGATTGTTTTTGGCTGGCTGACATTCTCTTGCCAACACTGTGTTATTGCTTGCTCTTTTTTTCACCAATTATTAAACTGAAATAGCTGAAAGGCTTCTGAATAATATTCCAGCACTGTCTTAACTCAGGACTTGGAATTCCCCTGACTTTGTTTTATGAACTCTATGTCTCCTCTTTAGCCCTTTTTCCCCACACAGCACCTTGGTACAGGGGCAGATGAGAACCTGGATAATCTCAATTACAGGTGATGGCAGATGAGGTGAGCTGGTACAAAGAACAATGTCTCTCATTTGAGATTTCTGCTCTTTATCTTTCTTGGAGAGCTCATTCCTGTTGGCCTGGACTGGTGCATTTGATGAATGGGTCAGCAGCAAGGGTCTGTGTGAGCAAATGAGTAAGATGCACATCCCATCCCTCAAACCATAATGAAAATCTTTATGAGATTGGATTCATGCTTTGAGATGAGCTAAGAATATGTTCCTGCTTTTTTACATATTCCAATTGAGTTATCCAGTAGCAGCATGAAGTGTCAGCACCAACCATTCCTGAGAGCTGGGAAGGTAACTCACACATGGGTGCTGCTACTTTACAGAGCTATTTAATATTAAATTAATTTTTAAAACTCCACAAAACAGCAGTAAGACAGACTTTTCTAATCACAAATCTTACAAAAAAATTTTTGAAGCAACACAACTGCTGCCAAAAAAGCTGAAGTTTCATGGGCAGAAAAATTATCTAAATTACCACAAGTTGCTCAGTCCTATCTTTTTCTTTTTTCTTAATTAGCATATAGTGAGACCACAGAATTGATCTACAAGAAGATCTTTTCCTCTATATCGAAGAGGAAAAGACAACATTATTTCTGCTTAATTACCTGCACCCATACTCACACCTCTGTGTTGCCAGAACTGACCATACTTACCCCAGGTGGGATTTTCCTCCTCTAAACCTCACTCCTCCAAACTTGCTATTAATGACTAACTGTAGAAAAAGTTGCAAAGTCCCCCTTGATATCTTGTGAGAAAGATCAAGGTGACTCTCAAAAACTTCTCTTGTTAAAGCTGTTATAGAAGTTACCCCAAAACAGTTTATTATCACAAAAAGAAGTATTTCTGAAGTTCTTGGTGAGTTTTTCATAGAAATGTATTACCTCTAAAAGCTGTTGGTTGATGGTTTAGTGACATGAACTGAAAATTATTCAGGAAAATCATTCACTTTCTTTGCTCAACCCATGTTGAGTTTGCTCAAGCTTGTGTTTCCTCAGCAAGGCCATTGATTGATATAAATGATATTTAGCAGGTGGAGATTCATTCTTTCATTCTTTTTTATTCATGATGGAAAAAGACCTAATTCTCTTTCAATTATTAAAAGTCAAGAGTAACAAGACCCAAAAGAAGGTGAAAAAGTACAACAAAAATACATCTCAACTGTTATGGTCAGGACAATGAAATCCAAGAATATGATGAAGAATATACACAATCAGCACATAATTTATTGATTGCTCCTTCTCCAACGAAGGGCCATCAGCTAGTTTAAAAGTAAAATTACATACTAAAATAACAGCAGAGAGAGATAAAAATTATGAGGGTCATGCAAGGGGAAAAAGATGTATCTTCAGCAAAGATTTTTAAATGAGATGGAGAGTCAATGAGGCAGAGAAATACAGGAAAGCCCTTCCATGCCAGAAAGAATTGCAGAAAAGCAGGTTCTTTTAGCATTAGCAGTGAAATGTGTAGTGGTAGCATGGGAAAGAAGAGGAAAAAAGCAAAGCACACTACTGAAATAAACTGCCCTAATCCTGCTTTTGAGAATATCTATTAATTACATTAGCATAATGGAAGATGGCTGAAAGGCCAGACAGAACCAGGAGAAGAAAATAAATTATTTGTGCTAACAGATGTGCTCACAGGTGACACAACTGCAAAGCTGAGCTCAGATTGTGCAGAAATCATGGGCTGCATCACCCAGCTCTCCGTGAGCCTTGCAACCTCCTCCCCAAACCCCAATCCCTGCCCTGCTGCCTGCACAGCACCTCCACAGGAAATGTTTGCTTCCACCAACATCATCAATGCCACTGATGTCACCGATGTCCTTCTGTCCCTGTGTTCTGCCCATCCCTGGTCACCAGGGCCAGCTGCTCCCACTCCCTGCACTCGGGGTCAAGGCAGGAAAAAAGGCGACAGGTGAAAGCAAAATGGCAAGTGCTTGACCACAGGAATAAAGTTCAAAGGATCTGCAGCAGTGGGCAGAAAGTTTAACATAAAAATGAAAACAAAAAGGTCATTTTTTAACAGCAGGGATGAATAAATAAATAAATGCTGGGATCATTTTCTGGCTGTGGGATGGATTCTCCATCAGCTGGGTCCCTGAGCTGGGCCTGGATGTGCCCCTCAGGCACTGATGGAGCTCAGATGAAGGGCAGGCTGCTCCCAGGCGGGATTGCCCAGCCCAGGTGACACAGGAGGGTTTCACACATGGCCAGCAAGGTTCCCCAACACACTCCTGTCTGCAACCCAGGCCCACAGGCTGCCCCTGCACTGCAGATTTACCCCACAAAGTGTAAAATCCATTGTGAGAGACTCAGAATCATTCCTTAGAATCTGGCATAATTTGTATGTAAACAGACTGCCTCAATAATTATGTACACAAATAGTTATTCTGGGGTTTTAATGCTTCAGTGAAATATAAACTCTTCATGAAAAATTATTCTGATGGTCTGTTTAGTGGCACATGTCCCCCACAAACATATTTCTCTAGAAAAACATATTTAGAGCAGGCAAGAAGGTTTAAACCTGCACCCTAATGGCTGGTTTGTATAAAATGTATTAAAAATGTCACTGTGCCTCTTGACCACAGGAACTCTGGTGCCAGCCATTCAACCTGTGAGCTCTGGCACTGTGAGGACACAGAACGGCCCAGGCCATCTCCACAAGGAACAGGAGAAACCTCCTCATGCAGGGCTCCATCCTGGGACACACCAGCTCAGCCCCCACAGTTACACCCCACAAGCTCCAGGTGAAATGCTAAATACTGAACAAGAATGAATTCTGTTTCTAGAGAACTTATTGCAGTGACTGAGAATATGGTATTGATTTACACACAGCTTCTCATAACAATAACCTTGCAGATGTATTTGAAGAGCAGACAATGACAACACCAAACTGAGCTGTTTTCAAACATGGCTTGAATGTTTTTCCTTCCACTGTCAAGTGCAACGAAACAAAAAAATACAAATTATTCAACTGTGAAATGGTATTTAAATCTAAGACTTTCTCTGGCTGCTGGAACACCTCAGCCCAAGCTGCAGAGCAGTTCCCCAGCCTGCACAATTTGGATTTAGTTCAGCTGAGGCTGCTGTGAGCCTGCCCCAGCCCTGCTGTGGCACAGGGGTGGCAGGCCAGGCCCAGGACTGCATTAGCCAGGCTGTGAGCAGCTGATGAGCTGTGCTGATTCATTTCCAGCCACATCTACTTGACACGATTGGGTTTCAATCCTTGACCTACAGAATTTTAAGCACGGCTTCACTCATATTAGAGACTTTGTATATAGACAAAATAGGGATTATGGATGACTTCTAAGTCAGCAGGAAAGAAAGTCCTTTATAGTCAGGATGATTTATTGTACTAAAGATTTGTTTAACAACAAAAATTTAAAAAAAAATCCTTCCCAACTCAACTGTAAATTAAGTTTAAAGTTGGTAGAACTTATTGTTAAGTACATAAATAACTGAAGTGGGGATGTGTACCAGAATTTAAATATACTGACACCAACATTTTCTCCTATGAATTCTTCTATCAGAAATAAAAAACTCCCATTTCTCATTTTCAGTCTACTCCTCTCCCCTGTTTCTTTCAGTGACCAGCTCATACCTTGTTTGCTGGAAAAGCCTGAAAGAGGAGCCTTACAATGATAAATAATCATTAGATTAAGGAGAAATTACAGCACATGAGAAATCCACTGAATGGCTGAGGTTGGACAGGAGCTCTGGAGATCACGTCAGCCCAACCCTCCCTTTGGGAGTCACCTGGAGCAGATTGCCCAGGACAGAGCCCAGGGAATGTGCAGGGATGGAGATTTGAGCCCAGGGAGCTCCAGTGGCCACCCAGCCCTCCCTCCCTGGTCTCCAGGGGAAAACATCCCCGCCCCAGGGCTGACTACCCAGTCAAATTAAAAATCAGCACTGAAAGCAGGAAAAACTATTCACATGACAAAGAAGGAAGGGCCACATTGATGCAGAAAAAGCACATTGGTTTAGCTAATGAGCACTAACAGAAAAACAGAGCATGGAGAGTGTTCCACCAGATCTCACCTGTGCTCAAAGCACTTCCAACCATCTGTCTCTGCACTACACTGAGAAAATGCAGATTTCCTGTGGAACACGTGGGAAAGAACACTGTCCCTGCAACAGAGCCATCATCCCTGAGCCACTGTCCTCATCTTTGTCACCAGCTCTGGCCCTGTCCCATGACAGAAGAGCACAGACCCAGAACCTCTGCTCTGTCTTCCCAGAGTCAGCCCTCAAAGTCAACCCTTTCTCTGCTCAGAACAATTCAATAATCCCCACAATTGTAACTTCAGATGTATTTGTTAGCAAGTGCTATCCAATGAGCATTTTCCTTTCCCAGAAGAAAGTTTCTCAATCACATAAATAAGGTAAACAAGTCTTTCAGGTGACAGCAGAAAATCAAACTCACATTTGTTAATAACCACTGGGTTAAAATAACACCACATTTTTTTTTTTATTTCAACTATAGTATTTACGTGACAAGATAAGTCATTTAATTCCGTGTATTTCAGTTGAATTGTGATTATAGTGCACTAACTTGTGGTTTTCCTCACCATGACATCCCTAAATCAGGGACAGTGGAAAAGTGCTAAGAACACATCAGGCAAACAAACCAGGGAGGCTGCCCAACAGTCACAAAGCAAACTAAGCAAACCTGGAAATACTTAAATATCAAGTTTAAGTTTGCTGATAGACCATCTCAATTGCTCGAGAGGAAATCAAATTAATATCAGAAAATACTATGCTGGGTTAAACAAGAATATTTGTAATAAAACTTATTATATATATGTATATTATATAATATATATATTATATATTTGTACATACATATACACATTATATATGTATATTATATATTACATAATATGCATATTATATACTATATTTGTACATACATTATATATTTATATTATATATTATATATATGTATATATATATATTTTAAATCTGATCTTTGGTTTAACCCCACAATAAGAGAAATGGAAGGAAAAAAACAAATTGCATTGTAATGGAGGTCAAAAGAGCCACCCTGCATCTGTGATCCTGTGTGGTATTTCAGCCCAAGAGCTCCAAATCTCTGCTTCCCCTGGGAATGACACCAGCCCTGTTTGCTCCCTGCACCTTGGTGCATTTATGAGCCAGGGAAACAACCTGGGCTGGGAAAGGCCCACCCTGGGGAGGAGGAGGAGAAACAGCAATTGGAGGATGTCACAACTGTACCTCCAGCCCCTTCAGCCTCACACATGACTGCTGCAGCTTCAAGATTCCATGTTACATCTTTAATTGTGGGCATTTAGCAGACTGCCTCTTATTATTAAGATACTGCTGAATTTTATTGTCAATGTGGCCACAGGACAAGGCTAATAATTACCAGCACCAGAAGCAGCTTGTGGTTTTATATTACATTGAGGTAAATTACACTGGAATTAGAGTGGATTACTTTTATCAAATGGGGAATAAGCTGTTAATTAACTCCCTGCTGTAGCAATCTTTTTCTGAGCTTGCAACTGTTATTAGCTCTAGATTAAACTGTTGAATTAATTTCCCACTTACTTACTATTTCAAGAGTTTTTAATTTACCTGGCAGCAGTTTTAATGGGAAATTGTATTAGTGAGCATAAATTGTTTTTGGGAAGGGTAAACAGTTTGTGATAATGTTTATTAAGTCGTTTTGTTTGAGCAAAAATATAATTGCAGTTTTAATTAGTGCATGCTTGTTGGAGTATTAGGTTTGAGATTACATTACGGCATTCTGGGGAAACAATCGCCCAGGTAATCCCAACATTTATGAGAGAGAGCAAAGGGAAAAGCTGGGTCAACACTGTCCAGCCCTGGGGGTGCACACCAACACAAACACACACAAATACCCAAATTCACACAAACACACACCCAAGTTCACACAAACAAACACTCAAATTCACACCAACACACACGTGAATTCACACAAAAACACACCCGAATTCACACACACACCTAAATTCACACAAACACACAACAAAATTCACTCAACTTCACTCAAATTCACACACACATCCAAATTCACAAATTCACACAAATACCCAAATTCACACACACACCCAAATTCACTCAAATTCACCCACACATCCAAATTCACACAAACATCCAAAGTCATACAAATTCACACACCCAAATTCACACACATACCTAAATTCACACAAATACACACAAAAACTTAGTCACACAAACACACACCCAAATTCACCCCAACACCCAAATTCACACACACTCACACAAGCACACACCCAAATTCACACAAGCACACACTCCCAAGGTTCAGCAAAGGGCCAGGTGGTCTCTGAGCTCTCTGCCCCCTGCTCAGCCTCACCACTGCCCTCCCCACTCCCCCTGTATTTTTCTCTCTTTCACAGAAATTCCCTCCTTGTGAAGGATTTCTAGGAGCTAGACATGGAAGACACAATTCAGCTCAAAACTGACCTGGGAAAGGAAAGTTCAGCCCCATCTCCAGGTGCTGAACTGTGCAACCCCCTGGCTGCCAGGCTGGAAAGAGCATTTTCTGATCGAGGTTTGGCTGGAAAAGCACGATCTGGCAACAGACAGGGGTGTCAGTAACTCCATCACAGCCTCAAACCAGCCATAAACGCAGAACCCAATTAACATTTGTTCTTGGGCTTTGTTTCCCTCCATCAGCACTTTTTCCCATAGTGCATTCGAGGTGTGGTCAATGATAGAAACCATTAAATGTTCTTCAGAAAGTCTGTAATATGGCTTTTTTTAATCCAAACATTAACATAAAAATGTTCAACTGAAGTTTATTCAATTAATTTTGGTTCTCAATTTATCAAGATTTTACTATTCATGCAAAGGAAAATGAGAATTAAGATGCAATGTGCTGACATGGAGTGGAGTTTTACAGCCTTTTTAATACAGATGTAATTTTAAAAATAATAGGTTTAAAATAGTAAAAAACCAAAAACTAATAGTTTTGCTAAATTACCTTTTTATTACATGGTTTCAATTAGCATTCCCTCATCCTCCCACCCAACGTGCAGATTGTTCTCTCGTTGCTCTGAAGGAAATTATGAGATGATAGAAGTACAGAAGATACTTCAACCAAATGTTAGAGCCTCAATTGAAAACTCAAGTACACAGCATTCCCGGAATGATTTGTTGCAGCAAATTCTATAAAAGTTAACAGTTCCTAAAAATGTATCTAACTTATGGAGCATGGTTCTTGCATATGGTAACAGATTATCCTCCTAAACTCATCAGTTATTACATTTAATATGCACTATGCTAAAAATTACAAACAATAAAATGCTTTCATCCTGCCTGTGGTTTTTCATGTCTTTGAAGCCACCAGAAAGCTGAGGTGGTTTTAGTTAAGGTATTACTCCCCAGCATGAGGAAAGTGTTATACTACAGGTGCAGGGAAGATTTAATCCACATGTTGGGAGGGTAGCTATGGATATAAACACTGGATTAATCCTTGGGTCCCTTCACTTCTGACTCTCCCAGTCAGAAGAAAAATGGTCTAACTCTGAAATTGTATGGTTCCCTGTGTTGTCAACAGCCTCTATTTCATCTGCAGAAGGTTCTGTGAGACAGAGCCCAACTGATCACCATCTCATCATCATTTATAACACTAAAGATCACAAAATATGTAGGAATATCCACGCTGAGAGCAAGAGCAGAGGTCACAGCCATAAATGAGCCCAGCCCCACAAACCCTCTCAGCCTTTCCTGCAGGACTGTCCCAGCAGTGACCAACCACAACACTGAGCTCAGGGAATTCAGGGAACAGTGTCACAGAGACCCAAACCCTGTGCAAAAATGCTTTCAACACCTGAAATCAAATTTCAAGGTGTTCTAATAAGAGCAAATGTAATACCTACTTGAGTACATAAAATATTAATTCTCTTCCCTGATTTAACCAGTAGCTTTTAATGCTCGAGGTTCTGTACCTAAATTCACATTTGGAAACTCCAAATACCTTCTCAAAACCTTTTTTAATTATCCTTCTCTTAAGGCATAAATATTTTACCCTAAAAAAATCAGTTTTATTTCCAGGAAGACTGTAATGTAATATTAAACACTGATATATAAATCCACAGGACTTAAGATTTCCACAAAGAAATCTTTGTGTCACTTCATATTCTGTGTTCTTAAACAGGAAAGGACACTTTTGGTAAAGAATGCCCAGAAAAAGGGAGCTTGTGACCACAACAGAGCAGAACTAGAACACATTTCCAAACCCACCTTACTGAGGGATTCAATCCATGTAACTTTTCAACATCTCTTTTGTTGATTTTTTTAAGAGAGTAACCTAATTACAGCAAATACCTGAAAGATTTCTTTGGACAATTTCCTATTTATCTACCAGCAATATGTGCCATTTGTAGTATCTTTGTATCTTATACTCCATGATGGCATTCCCTGAGAAGGATATTTGTCAAATCTAAACCTGTCAGGCTACAGCAGATCTGTGCTGAGATTTGCTCTCCATTCCACACCAACCTGCCTGACATTATTATTAAGGACAGGAGTCAGGAACACAAGCAGGTCCAATCACCCTGTCCAGAATACAAAACCAGAGCTGTTAGATGGAAAAGTTTTCATTTCTTTTCTTAGAAACTTCACAGAAGAGAAACCTACTTAGAAGAGAGATTTATGGCAATCTATAGAGCTCAATTTGATATGATCCTTTTTAGGTACCTACAAACACACACAAATCAGTGGAAATCAACACAGATCTTCCTACTACATCAGACAGCAATTTTATAGCCAGACAGCAATTTTATAGTTGTGTTTCTGTCTAAGAGCAGCAAATTTTAGACAGATGTATGAAACAAAAGCTGATCACAGCTCAGAACCAGAGCTGAAACCAGCCACTCATTCACATGAGATACAAACAGCAGTAAACACCTGGGATTTGAGGGGTCCTGAGCTTTGCAAACTTAATTTGGGTTTCATCAGGAAAAATACCCAAATTCCTTAAATCTGGAAAAAAGAACTCTATGAAAAGCACATATACACTACTAAAACAATACTCAGAAGCTGGGAATGAAGGGACCACTAAGGATATAAAAATGTTTAAAGAGGGTAACAAGAAGGAAAGGTTCCAATGTCTCAGCAGTTCCCTGTCTGTGCCCAGTGCTCTCCCCTGCTTTGGGACTGTCTCCAGGTGGAGTTTCAGGCACGGGGCAGGATGCACAGAATCTCTGAGGAGCTGCAGGAAGGTTTCTCCTCTCCAGCCCAGCTGGGGATCAGGAAGGGCTCCCTGACAGGCGGTGACAGCAGCCCCAGCCCTGTTGTGTCTGAGGCAGGTACGCTGTAAAATTTCAATGATGCCTTTAAATTCTAATGGTTTCAAGCTGCTGTAAACTTCTGCAGCCATCAAAAATAATCTGTCATGGGACTAAGGGGTATGAACATCATGTCAGAGCCACTCTGCTGTTAGATTTATTGGAGGGTAAAGCATGTCATTTATGCATCAACTCACAGGAGAAAAAAGCAATCCCTATGAAGTCAATCTAATAATAGACTGGAAAGCAATGATTACTGTTTCATGTGCAGCAGCTATTTGTAGCAGAAGTTGGCCTAATTCAGCAGGCCTTGCCTGTCAGAGCTCTGGGATTAGCAAGTGTTTAGATGAAAATCTATCGGGAAACATCAGGAAATGTTTTAATGAAGAACAAAAGTCTTCATTGTTACATTTAATATTTGCTGAAACTTTTCCATTTGCACCGCTACATTTTGAAAAAGCTTACTGGAAGTGACATCCCAAATAGAATACAAATGTTGAGGGACTGCAACTTCAAATTATCTTCCACAGTTCTCTGCAATTTCACTGCAAAAATCTGCTCTCACTCTTCTCCTGTGGGCGGAATGCCCTGAAATTGAGTGCAAGATTTTTTAAAGACATGACTAATAATCATGGCCTCACTGTACTACACACATTTTCCACCATCTAAATATTTCATATCTATTGACTAATCAACCTTGTCAGTCCCCACATGGCATCATCCAAGGGCTGGCATCATTCTGGGGAGTGGAAGCAGGATGACAGACAGCTGCCAGTCAAACCCAGACACACAGAAATGGCAAAATGGGAACCAGAAGATGCCAAGCGAGACCCCAGCCCATCCCTGTGCCAGGAGCCAACACCTGGGAATGCCTTTAACATTCTCACTGTTTGAAACTATTAAAAAAAAAAAAATCTCAAATCCCTTAATTAGGTTCCAGTGTTAACGAACCCTGGGGAAGAGGCTGCCTTTCATCTTCCTTCATCCATTAAGTAAAATTAAAAATAACCCAGAAAAGATATTTCAATTCCCTTTCACTTAAAGACATTGTTCAACATAGAACACAATGAATGGCTCAAACTGAGAAACCAAAACATTCCTATCTAAGGGAAAAATCAGGAGTTAATCTGATTAATACATGCAGTGCATAGCTAATTGTCTCCAGTGAAATTCCCAGCAAAGAATGAAAAAGAAATAGAGAAAATAAGACATTCCAGTGGATGTAGGAGACATTGAGGGAAGGTTTAGCCATACCACAAGTTCACAGCCTCTACCAGAAAATGACCCAACTAGCAGGAAAGCATCAGCAGCTCCTGGAATTTCTTCTACATGTGCAGAAATGGACAAACAGAAACTGCTCCTGAAATAAATACTGACATGGTTACACGTCTGGATGGCAAGATCAGTACCAACCTACTCCATCTCATCAATTTAACTCATGAATCTGCAGAATCCCAGTTAAACCAAGATCAACAACACTGCATCCATTCTGCACTTCAGAAAAAACTTCATTTTTAATCTGAGATTTAATATAAAAACTAAGAGGAAATTATTATATTTTATTCCAACTGCTTGATGAAATCAATCTTGATAACTCCTTTTAGACACGGGATAACTCCTTTTACACAAATCAAATCGATTTTATTTTGTAATGGGCAAAAAATCTCTTCCTGGGATATTTTCCTGAGTGCAATCTACAGTGAAAACGTCCCATAAATGAACAAATTCTCAACAGGATTCGGACTCATGCTTAGCTAATGTAGACTGATAAGCTACTCTGAAGAAATATTATCTGTAATCAAAATTTGTAATGAACCAGTTCCAAAACAGGAAGGCCACAACAATTAATGGTGCATTTCCTTGACGTTTAACAGGTTTGAAGAAGAGATTCTGCTGACGAGTTTTCAGCAATCTAACCCAGCTACAGACACAAACCAGCCTCCTGAAGCTTTACACTGACTAATCCAATGAATTCCAGGAAAAAATCTCAAGATTAATATATCCATATATTACACAGGAGTCCACAGGACAAGGGAGGTACTGAACCCACCAGGCAGAGCCCTCTGAATTGCCACTGCGAGATGGCAAACTTGTCTGGGTCAGCTGGATTTGAATAATAGGGTGTTCTTAGCCCAAATAACCTCCTGACTCCCACACCTAACAAAATGGAGAGGCTCTTTCAAGTGCCTCCCAGATTTAGCAGCTGTTGCTCTGACACTGTCAGCAAGGCATCCATCTCCATCACAGGGTGAGCCTTTCAACCTCCCCTCTTTTCCCCTTCCTTCCACCCATCAGCTCCAGCCCTGTGTGAGCAGTCCAGGCAATCTCCCTGCTCTCTCCTCTTTGTTTTAGCATTTTTTACATGCACATCTCCCAGATTTGCCCTGCACCCACAGGAGCTGTATCTGGTGCCTCTGGGAGGTGCCTCCAGGCTGGTTTTGCTCTGCTGTTCTGCTGCAGCATCTCCCCTGCAACTTGCCTTGTCCATCACCACAGGCACTTTGCTTTTTATCCTCATTATTCTTTTTGATTTTTCTTTGCTTGAAATAAAAGCCTCCATATGTTTTGCTCTTCTTTTATTGGAAGATGTTAATGCTGTGTACCAGAGGGCACAGTCAGATGAGGGATTGCCATTTGGACAGAATTATACACCCAATTACTGCCTAGGGTATATCACCTGTATGAGTGCTTTCAGCACATCTCAGCTCTGTTTCTGGCAGAATTGAAGGCAGTATTTTACTGCTGGAAAACAATATTCAGTGCTTTCCAAAGGAGTATTTTTTCTGTCAAAGTCATTCCAATTACCCAGTACTTAATGGCCTACAATTCACTGTAGATATATTTCTAGTTCTTAAAAATGTGACCCATCTGAATTGTAAGTGCTTTTAAAACAGGAGCTCAGCCATATGCACTTTTAGTTAATTTAAAACCATATTCAAACTCTTCTCCTCATTTGAGTTCTCATCTGAAAAAGTGAACTATTACTTTAAATGTAATCATAAGAGATCAGGAGTTCTTTAAAAGAAAACCAGTCCAGTTTCACCAGCCAGGCACGAGGAGGCTGCACATCTGAAACAGCTTTGGAGTGCTGGGCAATTCACATTCACCAAGCTGAAATAAGCATAATAAATGAAAGAGAATAAAATAAAAAACAATTTCACACTAAGGGAAGGCTTGACTTATAGGAAGTGGCAGCTCTGATGGCCCAAGGCACAGAATTAGTTTTGCCACTCGATAATTTGACTGATTCACTCGAGTGGCCAGAAAAGGACATTTTCTGCCTGATTTCAGTGTAATGAAGTCACCTGCTCTGTGGCTGCCAGGGCCAAGCCAAGTGCAGCACCAGGACCAGGAGCTTCTTGCTGGTGTGAGACCCAGCTACAGCTGCACATTTGCCTTTTTGTATGTGAAACCACACAAGCACCATGAAAATTACCTGTTCCATTCACTCCCCTGCTTACAGAGAGCTTGGGGCTACTGCTGGGATGTTCCCCCCGTTCTGCTGCATATCCCAGCAAAGAGCCTCTGCTTTGCTGCTTTTTTAACAAAGGCAAAGACAGAAAAAATAAAGTCATTGCAAGGGACTAGAAATATATATGACATTTTTTCTTAATTAGGAATGATTATGAAATTCTTTATGAACAATTACAGCAGATTTTACATTAAATTTATGAAACATCCATTAAATTTAATTGTCCTCCTCACACATCTTATATAAAAAGACTGTAATATACAGGCAGAGATTTGGGAACACATCTAAACAACTTGCATGACATGATGTCAGTTTTATTCCTGCTTTGCTGAACTGGGGTCAGACTGGTAAATGTAATATATGTGCTCATCTTTAGGCATATGCCCACTTTCACTGGTTATTATTTACAGCTAACCTTTCAGGGTAATGACTGTATACTGCATGTCAAAGGAACAAAATGTTATATTGCTATGGAAGAGAATATTTTCTTCTTTTTATGCAAATATTGGATTGAGACTGACCCAGTCGGGAGAGATAATCCACTTAGAAGAATTTATTATTATTATTACTATTATTATTATTGTTATTATTATTAATATTATTATTATTTCACATCCAGTCAATATGCAAATGCAAAAAAACCCAGCAATTAAGCATTTTCCTTTTTTACAATTGTTCAACAGTAAAAACAAAGATGTAATGTTCATGAAAAGTATTTATCATTTCACAACCAATTTTCTACTTGACATATGTTAGTGCATGATTCATCTACATTTTTCAGAATCAAAGTCCATGATCTGGGAAACTAATTCTGTTAATAAAATGAAAAGGTGACCTTGCTTAATTTAATAAGTCTGTGTAGAAATACTCTTTCAACATGTTAAAGAATTACAAAAAGGTTATCATAGCTTGCTTTCATGGGAGAGTACTCTACCTTTTCCAGCTCATTTCTCAGGCCTTTACTGTAATTCATTAGATTACATAAAAACAATGTAGATCATTATATTTTAATAAACGCTTTCTTTTCCTAATAAAAAGTCTGTCATTTATATTCAGACATGTATTATATAAAATGCTTCTCCTTCTGAAGTGCAGCTTTTCATATTCAAGTCACAGGAGGTCGGTAGCTGGAGGAATTTCTAATTTTTTGCAAAGGATTTTCAGCATGAATTTGGTTTCTAGACTGAATCCTCCAGAACTGCAGCCCTACATTTACCTTTCAGAGAGGATCAGCAACAGCAGCTGCCACCAGCAAACCCAGAGGTTCAGCAGAGGATGGTGCACAATAAATACTGCACTCATTAATCTGCTTGTTTTGCTTTACACCAATTAATGTCCCCTGTGATAAAACAGTTTATACAACTAAACTATGCAACTATGCAACCTTTATAAAACTGCGCAACTAAAACAGTTTATACAACACAAACACATTTCCAGTGCAATCCTACCACAACCTCACCTAATGAGAGTGATTGGGCAATCTATTTCAGTTATTCTTGATTCCAAATAAAAACATGCACCTCCTCAGACTGCTCAGAAAGAGATGTTTCATGTTCACCACAAATTCTAATTTGTTGCCAGCCCTTGGCATCACATTTTATTGTTCCTGTGCAGGAGGAGACCCCATTCCAGCCAAGGTGTGACCCTGGCATCAGGCACTGACTGCATCCTTTGCAAAGCATCCTCACAGAACCTGCTCTCCAAGACTCTGTGGGGAGCAGCAAACACTTGTGGTTAACACTTGACTAAGGAAAACACTTGTGGTTAAGACACCAATAATCCAAGCTGAATCAATCATTTGCTTGCTGATCTTAAATCACACTGAAGCATTTCCACATCTATGGGACAAGGACCAGGGCACAAACACATTTAAAATGACAATGGAAGCACTCAATACCTGGCCAGAACTATGGAAGCACCTGGATTTAAGTACAATTCATGTTTATTTTTTAATCCAGTGAGATTTATTCTCTCCTTTTTCCTGCACAACTTCACCAGTGCTTTTCTATCAAGAATTTTGTCAAAATACAGTTTTATAAAACTTTCCTGTAGGAAACCCCACTACTCCAATCTAATGCAGATCTGAAAGCTGCATTTCAAGACAATATTATTTATATAAATATAGCAGCCTTTAGCACTGCAAGTAGATGATGGATCAGTATTTTTCTGCAACCAGAGGTGTATTATCCTCCCAGATAAAATTGCACCTACTGTGTTTTAAGTCACAGAATAAAGAATTTAGATAACTTGAGTTTAACAAGGCTTTGACATCCTGCTGGATACAGAAAATGCAGTCAGTGTGGGAATCAAACACAACGAGATGCATTTAGCTACACTTGTTTGTGATACTGGTAACTATTTGTTCAGCTTTATCAAAGTTACTGTAAAGGAAAATAAAACCTAACAAAACCAATTCAATTATAATAGTGTTATTGCCAAAACAGTCCTCCAGAAAAAGGGAATGCTGAAGGCAAATCCTTCACACTTCCTGATGCTATTTATGACTTCAAGGCACTTCTTAACAATAACTTAAAAGAGTTAAAAAGGTTTCAAAGTCAGCTGAAGAGAGAAGAAGAGAGGCCTGATGATCACTCCAGACCAGAGTGCCGTGGACAGGACACTCCCAGGAAAGCTGCTGGAAAATAATGCCATGGGTGCTACAAACAGAGAGATGGAAACTCACTGCTTTTGCTAACTCTGTGACACTCCAGCCATTTTTCAAATGCTTCCCTTCCACCTGCAAATCAAAGCAAGCTCAGTGCAGCCCTACCCTGAGTGTCAAGATGATACAGGCTTAATTCTCTCAGTGGGACCACCCTGACTGAACTTTGTTTTCTTCAAAGATGTAGGAACTCGGAAGAATTAATTTTCCAAAGCAATTTTTACAAATGCATAAAAATCAAAGTACATTGCTGAGTTTCACACTTCTTGGACAGTAATTAGTAGCCGAGGCTAAGTGTAAATTAAATTTACAACAAGGTTAACCATTCAGCAAAATCTCAACAGCTTCAGCTATTCATTTGTCAAAAACGTAATGTCCCACCCGACAGAGCAGACACTGAAAATGGATTCTTGAAGAAAGATAGTACTAAAAGAGAAAAGGAAAGAGAGGAACTGAGTGACTCACACTCACCAAGTATAGGTCTCAGATTATCAGAACTCTAGTGAATGGCTGTATTAAAAGAGTAATGATATGATCCTGCATTCCTCATTCACTCCAATTCAGGCTCCCTTCAGCACAGAAATCTGCTGCCATGAGATGGGTGGTACTCAATCATGCTGCACACATGGTCTTTAATTTTAAAATCCAGTTAAATAGATGTTCTAACATCATTTTTTATCTAAGAACATTTCATGATAAAATGAAAGAGCGCACATGTAACTTATTTGTCAGCTTTACTGAGCAGTGGATAACTTTCCTATGTAACTCACACCAGCTTTCATTTCCCAAATCTATCTGCATTCATTATGACAGTAAAAATGAAGAGTTGCTAAAGAGACGTATGCATTTTTATTATTGTTTGAAAAAATAGATCTTTCCACAGTCCTTTGAGCTTCTGAGTGTGTGATTTGTATAAAATATTTCTCATTTTGGGGACACAGCAGATGGAGTGCAGGGCACTGTGGGATATGCCATTTATCACAATGACAGTGCGTAGGTAGCACTGATCCTCTCACCACAGGGGGAAGCTCGAGCTGCAAATGTGGAGCAGCATTAAAAGCCCGACGAGTGGAGTTTGGCAACACTTGTACTACTCATTAACTTAATCATATTAATTTATTAGCCATATATATCAAAGTAATTCACTACTGAATTGTCACCAAGAACAATTTATAAACTGTTAATGTTCCCCATAGGCAGGGGAGTGTTGTGGCATCCTTAATCAGCGTGTTTGCCTTTGATTAAAAATAATAATTTCTACCAAGCCAGGTAATGCCAACAGTGACAAAGTTCTGCATATGTTTCTCATTATAAATGGAACTTTCAAATGTCACGTATGACTACGGAAAAAAAAAAGGAAAAAAAAAAAACCCTAGGAAAAAAAGGGTAATTGTAAACAGTGAAATGAGCCACAGAAATGGGATGTAAACACACAGAAATGCTCAGTTAAATTAACAAGTGAGGAAAGGGTCTGTGGGATTGCTGGCAGCAGGAGCTGCCACAGGCTGTGCTGGCTGATGTGTGCCCACCTTGACAAACACAACTGGGCACCAGAGACCCCAAAAGCCTCCAGGCTCCTTCACTGCTCCAACACGGACATAACACATCAAAATGCCCAAAGACTGCAGAGAATCCTGTTCTATCATCCCTTTGCTGTACAAAGACTGAGAGGCTGCTGCTGCTGCTGCTGAAGGAACACAAGAAGTTACCAGATCCTGTGAGCTGCTCTATTTGAGTCCCACAATGATGTGACTTGGTGCAGCTATTAAAATATTAACTCCACTGAATTATTAATTACTTGGAACTATAAGGTTCACAACAGATTCTTTAAACTATTAATAAGACAAAACTGTTCTGAAAAAAGTATTTGTATCTGTACAAATGAGTCAATATTTTAAACACTGCATTCTTAGAAACTCTAGACAGAGTTTAGATAGTCTATTTTAACTGCTTATGAAATAAAAGAAGAATCATTTCAAGAGGGGTGAAACTAATGTAGCTGATAATGAAAACAGCAGTTTATCTTACACATTGGAAATGCAGGTGGTTTCCTCCTGAGTACCCACTTGAAAATGACTTTTTTCCTCTTCTCACTTGTTTCCCCACCAGCCAGGCTTCCTGCCATCCCTGTGCTGAGCCCTCAGCAGCTCCCAGCCCCAAATCCTCACTGTGATCTCTCTGCTGACCCCCCAGCCCTAAATCCTCACTGTGATCTCTCTGCTGACCCCCCAGCCCCAAATCCTCACTGTGATCTCTCTGCTGAACCTCCCAGCCCTAAATCCTCACTGGGATCCCTCTGCTGACCCCCCAGCCCCAAATCCTCACTGGGATCCCTCTGCTGTACCCTCCCAGCCCTAAATCCTCACTGGGATCCCTCTGCTGACCCCCCAGCCCCAAATCCTCACTGGGATCCCTCTGCTGAACCCTGCCAGCCCCAAATCCTCACTGGGATCCCTCTGCTGTACCCTCCCAGCCCCAAATCCTCACTGTGATCTCTCTGCTGACCTCCCAGCCCTAAATCCTCACTGTGATCTCTCTGCTGACCCCCCAGCCCTAAATCCTCACTGGGATCCCTCTGCTGAACCCTGCCAGCCCCAAATCCTCACTGTGATCTCTCTGCTGACCCCCCAGCCCCAAATCCTCACTGTTATCTCTCTGCTGACCCCCCAGCCCCAAATCCTCACTGGGATCCCTCTGCTGACCCCCCAGCCCTAAATCCTCACTGTTATCTCTCTCCTGACCTCCCAGCCCTAAATCCTTACTGGGATCCCTCTGCTGTCCCCCTGCCCTAAATCCTCACTGGGATCCCTCTGCTGAACCTCCCAGCCCTAAATCCTTACTGGGATCCCTCTGCTGTCCCCCTGCCCTAAATCCTCACTGGGATCCCTCTGCTGTCCCCCTGCCCTAAATCCTCACTGGGATCCCTCTGCTGAGCCCCACCTGGCCCCTGCCAGCCCTGCCACAGCTCAAAAAGCCAACAGGAATGTTCCAACAGGCTCCTGCCATCACCCTGACCCTCTCAGGACTGCCAGCTCCAGCTGCAGGACACAGCCATGGGCACTCACAGAGATCCCACTGCCTCAAAAACTGCCCCAAAACACAGCTGCTGTGCCCTGCACCACCATCTCACTAAGCTCTAGAGACAAGGTAATTTCCTCCATAAGCCACCCTCTACAATACCTTGAAGACAAAATGAAGCAGCCCCAAAATGTTGGGTTTTGTTTGAAATTAAGAACAGCCATTCTACAGACTGAGCAGACAAAAAACTGCCATGAAGGCAGAGTGGTTTTCTAACCTTTCCTGAGGACAACCTAAATGAGGGGAAGGAGGACTGGGGTTGCACAGATAACTATCAAAAGATCCAACCACTCCTTCAGCTTCATTCCATATGAACAGTTTGCTGAACCATTGGCTTCAATCATGTAACAGATTTCAGCTTCTCTCCACACAGCAAACTAATGCTTCAGACCCCAAAACTTCCTGAGAATCTACTCCCCAGATAAGTCCCAGCTGTCTTGTTAAGATACACTGATGATAAAGACTTGTACATTAGTAGGAGATAAAGCCCTTTTTCTGTTCATGTCACTTCATCCCACGGCATTGTTTGAAGGACTGAGCCTTTGATGACCACCCCTCTGTGACACGCAGGATTTCAGCTCTGCCCTCACAGCAGGCAGGGGCACCACGCTGGTTCCCACATTTCCTACACCAATACAAAAAGGAAAACACTTTCTCCTAAGTTAACATAAACTGGACAGTGCTCACTGCAGGATGCACTCGGGGCAGGGTTCCTGTGTCTCCTCAGCCCTCCCCAGGGTGGCCATCCCACACACACCACCTCATCCTTCTCAGCACAGCACTAACCCAGATGTAACCCAAATATTCCCATTCCCCCAAGGTGCAAAGTACCTACAAACATTTCAAAAGGTCAAGGCTTCACTTGCAGCTCCTTCACAAGTTCCTTAGGTCTGAGAGTAGATGGAGCTGGCTGTGCCAAGAGGTCAAAAAAATCCCCTCCACACTGGGAAATGCAGTGTGCCTAATTTAACTACCTGTTTATTATGTGAAAATGACCATGTAAACCGAGCTGACACAAACCAAATGGGTGATGAAAATAACAGCACATTTCAAGGAGTGGAAACACAGATGGCTCGTCTGAGTCTGCAGGAAGTTACCAATCATCACTGTGTAATACCCCCTCCAGACAGAGCTGCCAGCTCTGCAGCCACAACGGAGACCCATCCATCTAACCAGAGCCAGCCTGGACCCCACTGCCTGCACTGCACCTTGACAGCAGCCTGGAGAGGGGGCAGAAATGAAAAAATGCAATGCTGGGTGAATCATGCTGCATTGGCTGATGGGGAGCCTGTTACTAAAATGAAGGAAACAACTAAGCTGGACATGGCAAATGAGGGAGCCACGTAAGAAGAGTGATTGTTTTTTTTTTAATTAGAATAATGTAGGCAGACTGACATTAACATCTGCATATCTGTGCTGTAGGAACAATGGGCAAGATCAGACACAAGGATTATCAAGGACAAGACTTCCAGAGGAAATGCTTCAGGCAATTGCACTGCAGTTAGAGGGGACAGTAACCGGAGAAGTCCTCAAGATGTAAAAGCTCTGTCTTGCCTCCCTGTCAGCCTCTGCTCTTCTGGAAGGGATGGACCCAACCCTGCCGTGCTGCAAAATCTCCTCAGTCCTGGTCCTGCTCCCCTCCCACAGCCACCCAAACATCCACATGGGAGCTGGGAGCAGCTTTTATTCCAGTCTATTGTGCACCATTTGGAAATCTGGAAGGAAAACCTCTATTCTGTAACAAGTGTTAAAACCCATTCTGTTTTTATTTCAGCCAAAGGAAAGAATCCAATCCTGAAGTATTGCAGGCACCCAGAGCAAAGCAGAATCAGTAATTTGAGTGTAGAGAGGTACAGATGCAGCTCTTGGGGGCTCCATCCAGAGCCAGAACAGCTCAGATCCCTGGGGAGTTTACAAGAGGCTCCTTTGGTACCTTGGCTTGCTCCCCCAGCTCTGCCCTGTCCTTCCCTTAGGAACAAGAAAAGCCCCAGGAGCCCTGGGGAGCTGTGGCCCTGAGTGACAGCTCAGGAGCTGTCCTGCTGCTCCTGGGGCCACCTCAGCCCCAGGGACCCTCCTTGTGTGCAGCCCCTGGTGACACCACCATGCTCTGAAATGGGCATTATCCCCTGCAAGCTGCTCCCAAAGCCCCCTCAGCTGGTCCAGGCACTTTGTCTGGGACTCCCCAAGGTTTTCCTGGGGTCAGGGAGTGGCTGCCCCGACAGACACACCCAGACACACCTCCCCTCCTGTGCCAAACACAGGGATGGAGCCCACTCACACTCCAGGCTCCAGACAGCTCCCAACAGCCTGGAAATTCAACTTCATCATCTTCTGCTCAAACTGTGTGCTACTCAAAATATCTGTGAGACACAGAATGTGTCTGTGGTGCTTCACTGTGCACCCCCAACACGCCACATCCTAAAATATTTCCCAGTTTGAGGCAGCATGGCAGTCTGGTGTCCTATTTGCAAACACACACACACACGGAGTGGAAAGTGACATGGAATATTCTGGATTTCAGAGAACTGATCAATGCAAGACGCTCTTGTGCTTTCCTGTCTGTCAGTAGTAACATGAACAAGAATCCATTGAATTCCTGAACTGAGAACACAGCAGAGATACTAAAAACCCCTCATTTATTAAATATAGGAGGGAAATCACAGTTCTGGGTCCCTGTCACAAACATGAGCAGTGCCTAAAGCTGCAGCACCCAGCTGTGGCACATGGCTCTGGCCAAGCCCCTTCATACTTTGGTAACTGCTCCACTGGGGCTGCTGTAAATATTGTTTAGGAATGCTCCTTCCCTCTTTCCACAGGGAAGGTTCCCTGTGACATCCCTGGGGCTGCAGGAGAGTCAAAGCTCTCTCTGTGTCCCTTGGTTGCAGTGCACAGGTTCTGCAAGCAGAGTGATCTGTGAGATCAGGAGAGATGGAACTCCACTCCCACCAAGGATCTTTTGAATTCTGCTTTTCCTGCTGCATATTCTATGACTTTATATTCTCCAAAACACTTCACTGTGTTTGGTTATTAGGGAGTTACAGTTTATTTAGACCAGATTTTGATAACAATCCTACAACTGCTAAGCCTGTTGAATATGTAAGCAATTACTTTTATAAATACAGCCTGTGAATATAGCTTTATTATGAAAATCAACTTACCTTTAGCACACAGCAATTAATAAAAAATTAAAACACTCATCAGGATAGCACAAGATTTAATTTAAACTCTATTAATAAATTAATGAAGTGAAATTAAATACTATGCATTAAATTATGTTTATAATTCCACATATTTTCATGCTTGATTTTTCACTTTATGATACTGAAAGGAGATTATTAAAGCACAATGCACTGTGGCAACGTGGACTTATCTGCTTTTCAAGTGTTCCTTCTGTAATTCCTACAAGCATCTCTGTCTCTCCCCAGCAGACATTAATGGGGTTACAATACACCAGGCATTAGCCACGCTGCTCAGATCCCACGAGAACTAAAACACACATGCATTTCAAAGGGAGAAATGCCTCTTACAGGCCTCCCAGACAATAGTTCAGCTTCTCAGGTTGGCTTGGGGTTTTTTTTGTGCTTTTTTTTTGCTTTTACTAAAATAACACATTTAATGGAATTTCCTGTAAGGAAATTACAATTAATAAAGAACTAAATTACAAATCCATTACATTTCAGTCACTGCAGCAGCAAAACAGAGTTTTCACGAAAAAAAAAAAATCCAATAGCATAACCTCTGGTAAAGCCGGCAAAAGCCCTGAAGGACAAGGCAGTTGGATCAATATTGGTTTATTCTAACTGCTGTGCAGCGTGAGGAGATGAGGATGGTGATCTGAGGGGTTGTGGTGCTGTGCAGAGTGAGGAGATGAGGATGGTGATCTGAGGGGTTGTTCATTCTAAGTGCTGTACAGGGTGAGGAGATGAGGCTGTGCTCTGAGGGGTGGTTTATTCCAAGTGCTGTACAGTGTGAGGAGATGAGGCTGTGCTCTGAGGGGTGGTTTATTCCAAGTGGTGTACAGCATGAGGAGATGAGGCTGTGATCTGAGGGGTGATTTATTTTAACCACTGTACAGCGTGAGGAGATGAGGCTGTGCTCTGAGGGGTGGTTTATTCCAAGTGCTGTACAGCGTGAGATGAGGCTGTGCTCTGAGGGGTGGTTTATTCCAAGTGCTGCACAGCGTGAGGAGATGAGGATGGTGATCTGAGGGGTTGTTCATTCTAAGTGCTGTACAGTGTGAGGAGATGAGGCTGTGCTCTGAGGGGTGGTTTATTCCAAGCGCTGTGCAGTGTGAGGAGATGAGGCTGTGCTCTGAGGGGTGGTTTATTCCAAGTGCTGTACAGGGTGAGGAGATGAGGCTGTGATCTGAGGGGTGATTTATTTTAACCACTGTGCAGCATGAGGAGATGAGGCTGTGATCTGGGGGGTTGTTACCTGTGGGGGAGATGAGGCCTGGCGAGAGCAGGCCGGGCACGCCGTGGGGCAGCAGCCGCGCGTTCTCCTGGATCGCCACTCCCAGCGAGCGCTTCGGGGGCCGGCCTGGGCGGGAGCTGCTGGCACAAGAGCACACATGAACACAACCAGGTTTTCTTGGGGAAATGTTTGCTTCCCACACACAGCATCGATTTGTATGAAATACGCGAACTATCAGTGATACGAGACAATAAATATTAGAGAAGTTCACGCCGAGAACAAATAAAAAGGGAGAAATCGCTTGGTTAAACAGGGAAGAACTGCAGGGTGTCACAGGAGCCAGCAGTAAAGTTTTCCATTATCCAAGGATTCCATGACCTCAGAGGGGCTCAATGGAGAGGGGTTATAGCAGTGACTGCTCCACAGTCTTTGCCAAGCACCTGAAAACAGAAAATCACAGGCTGGGATGTCCTGAGAAGATGAGGAGTTGAAACCCTGAATGCATCACCCCAAACCTTGCTTTGGACCATGACAGGCACCTGCCTCCTCCTGAAGGCAGCATTAACTCAACCCTGAGCTTTGCAAAGATCACCACTTACCTTCACAGACTGACTGGTGGGTTTAACTACTACAGATCAAACAAGTGTTAGCCCAACCTGCCAAAAAACTCACCAGTTTGTGGACTATCAATGCAAATTTTAGTCCGAATTATCCCAGGCCCCTTTACAGACTGGCTCCACTGAACTCTTGTTCTCAGCTATCACCTTCACCCCTTCCATCAGTGTGTGTACATGTCCCCATCCTCCACTGCCATCATAACACAGATTTACAGGCCAAAAAAACCATTTGAATCGACTCTTCCTCAAGCCATCTAATAAAAATGCAACCTCCTCATGTTTGGAAAAGTATTGCTGCTTCTCTCTGGTCATAACAGATTTTACTCTGTTGAATAATAGAGCTTTTGACAACATAGAGTGAAACACTGTATAAAATAACTAAGCTGCAACAATGAATGAGGTTTGAATAGAAAGCATTTCCAAAATGACTTCTAGTTCACAAAGAAATTTAAGTTAAACTTCACTCTATCAAGTTACAGTGGCAAAGCCCTCCATCAATGCACGACAAACTCTGCATTTAAATGAAGACAACTTCCAGCAGCTCTCCACAGAGGTACCATTAACCTGTTCATTTTTCACACCATGCTAGTGTTATTTTGTTTTACTGTACATCAAAGTAGCACAAAATCATTTTTTTGGTTTACTATTTTATCTCTATAAAACCATTCCCCCCCTCTTTTTAGCATCGGGTTTGTCCATTTTGAATTTCATTTTATTCAGTATTTTTTCCATTTTTCTTTTTGATGCTTTCAGTTGTTTATCATACTATGATGGCTGTGCAGTAAAGCTAGCTACAAGAGCTGCTGGGATGTAATAATGTAAACCTAAAATAAGAGCATTTGATTTCCAGGGGAAGTTTCATGCACACATGCATTCTCTATTAAAATCACCTGCTGAAATCATCCCCTGCATAACAAAATTTCTAACAGACAGCGTTAGGTTGATAGGTGGGGGTTTTGAACAAACAGGAATCATTGTTCTTTTGAATTACAGGAGCCTGTAATCCACAGGCATGTGTAAGTGCTTAGCTGGCACTTACTGTCTCTGAAAAAACCTTACAAACCAGCTAAAATTAGCAGCTTTCTCCACTGGAAGAGCTCAATCAACAAAACAACAAAACATTTTCTTCCCAAGCTCAAATACTAACAAATCTTTAGCAGAAAACTCCATATGTTGGTATTAATCTAAGAAAAACATTTTCAAAACGCAGCAAACAGCTTTAGAAAATTTTACAAAGAGACTTTTTAGTCATGATTTGTGTTTTTCAAGGACGAGGAGGGGAGACTCTGGAGTTCCAGCTCTGGTTCTGCAGTTTGTGCCCTGACAGAAGCTCACATTGATGGCTCTGAGCACACAGGTGGGGCAAAGCACAGCTGAAGGTGTTTCCACACCTTGATGTGACACCTGTGCCCGAGCTCTGACCCACACGGAAAGCCCAAGAGGTGAAGGAGGAGAAGTTCACATCAAAAGCTTACTCCATTCCCTTCCAGGACCCTGGAAGTATTTATACCCTCCCTCACACAGGCAAGGGAAAACTCAGCACTTGGTGTCTCTGGGACTGGGGACTGATGTCTTGGTGTCCTCCTGGGGAAGGAACTGATGGACTGAAGACCAAGAAATGTCCTTCTACCCTAGGGAAGTATTCCTGTAAATCAGGAACTCCTAGGGCCCAGACTCAGGGTTGACAGCTACAGCCATGATAATCTGAATGGAATTGTTCCCAGCTGAATCTGTTCAAATAAAACCCAAGTCCTTTATCTCTCATTTTATCTCAGCTTTTAAATGAAAAGCTGGATGCTGCTCCCAGCTGACCATGGCACACCTGCAAGGACCTGTCTGTGTCTGCAACGCTGAGTTCTGCAGTTCCCAGCGCCCTGTGTCTGCTTCCCAGCAAGGACAGGAATCCCAGAGCCCCCAGCACTACAGCACAACCTCAAAAATCCAGCTGGGCTCCCTGGATATTCCCAGAGATGTGTCACCATCAGGAACCAACAGCTTCAGCTTGGGAGGACAGCAGAACTCACAGGATGTGACAAATCTCAGTCCAAACGCTTCCACTTTGGGCCACAAACAGATTTTCTGCCATTTCTGTTTAACCATGACACCAGGAATTTCACAGAGGATACAAATGTCTGCTCAAAGTCTTGGGTTTTCAGTAAGATATGCACACAAGACCAGTAGATGTAAGGTTTTTATGGGATTTACTTTCTGTTGTGAATGTGCTGCTGGCACCACCAAGCCATGGAATGTCACTGCTCTGTGACTCAACATTGCCCCCAAAATCCCCTATTATTGTCCCACATGCTCTAGAAATCCACCAAATTTCACCTTCACTATTTCAAATGTATGCAACCTCCACATTCAGCCAAAATTGATAATAAAAGCATTGCACAGCAAACCCAAGGCAAGCAGAATTATCATTTGGGGAGAGTAAGACATAATTTGTGATTATGGAAGTATTAGCATATAAATGCTAATAGCATTAGCATATAAATATTAACTTTATTTAATATTATTGCTCATCTTTTTGTCACCCTGCACTTTTACTGCATTTTCTTTTCACGTTTTCTTTTCTCTCATTCAAGAAAGTTACATATTCAAGAAAAATCTTTTCCTCATTGGTAACAAAGGAAGTATAAACAGGAACAATTCCCTTCAAACAATTTTAAATGCATTTCTTTGAGAATCTAAAATCTCTACACAAATTTTGTACTTGCCATCAATAGATCCTTGTAAATGGAAAACTACTCAAATCTAAATTAGATATTAATTCAGTCAGAAACTTCTAGTTTACGGATATCTTTTACAAACTTTTTAAAAAACCAAAAATTATGGTCCCAAGTGAAAACCATGGAGGCTAAAACAGAAGAACAATATTCCTTCCCAGGTATAACTTAAAGAAATTTATTATTTTTACTAAATAAAATAACTACTGATTAACATTTGATTGGCATTTCTCAAACCTAAAAACTCCTTAGGTCACCAATTACTTAAAAGTGAGGACGACTGGAGGTTTTGGGTTTTTAGCTGCATTTGCACCACAGTTATAAAGTCATCACTGTCATCCTCTCCACCACAGCCCCACAAAATCACTAACTCTTGAAAGAGAAAAATGAACTAATCTGAATGTTGTTCATTTTTTAAATTTTGGTTGAAATTAAATTTGTCAGAAAATAAATTACATTTTGAGCAGTATATTTGACAGTTGAAATTTATACAGGAAAATGCTGAGAAATTGTTCATTAATGTCTCTTTTCTTCTTTATTTTCCACTCCTGTTGAGAGCTAATTTTATTATTTTTTCTTTCAAAGTTTTACATATTCCCTTGATATCACAAGTATTTTTAATTTGAATCAATATATGAAGTAATATTTTATTTTTGTGACTTTCTTACAGTTACTGATCAGCTCCATCTTTTGTAACTCTATTTTATGCTCATTATAGACAACCAAATTTCAAAAATCCACGAATTCATCAATGCTTTATAAATGTAATTAGTCAGTGGAAATATGCAGCACATCACTGCTGATGTATGATAGTGTTCTACTTTTGTGCTTTTAAATATAGGAGATTTACTAGAATCAGAAGAGAATTTGCATATTAATCAAGACAAATAAACATGTGGTGATTTAACTAGGAAACTGTTATTTGGATGACAATTTAATCAGCACAGGTTGAAAGGTCCATCACTGCAGCATCCTGTTTCTGCTAAAATATTGATTGCACTACTGATTTCAGTAATGCTTTATTTTACAGGGCACAAATAACCATGTAATTACTCTTTAATTGAATGGTAATTGCTTGCTGGCAATTATTTGTTAAGTTTTGGAGTGTAATTACTAGGTTATTTGTGTTTTGTGAAATAAAATGTTATGTATTAGTAGCCCAAAATATTTCCTGTATGAATGGTCTGCCAAAAGTGGGAAAGTTAGTTATGATGGCAGGACTTTGACAAATAACACCATAGCACTAAAACTATTATTAAAAGGATCAGATGGACCTTTGAATGCTTTCCCTTTACAAAATTAACATTAGATGTAACATTTGTAAGATAAATGGAGGAATACTGTACCACAGAAGCATGATTTCCTCTGGGGTCTAGTCCACCATTTAGCATAATTTATCCTGATGTTTTGCTTTTCATTCTCTGAGCTTCTTTAGAGGAACTGAAATAGCATCCTACCCTCTGGAGAGCAAAGAATAAACCAAGTAGAAATATATTTCAACAGTACTTCATATTTCTGCAAGTGAAGTGGATTACCAGCAGCACATTATCTTAGCAGCCTATAAACTCTGTAGCCTTGGCAGCTCGCTAGATAACAAGGGAAAGCATTATGTTTTGCAGTGTCAATGAGATATGACACTTTCTGTGATATGTTTATTCCAAGCTGTGATAGATGAGGTACCCAATACTTTGATCGTTAAGATTTGAATTTTACTTCTACACTTTTTCATTTTTGTCATCAACTATTTATGAATTGGCAGGAGGCAGCCTCGCCAGGACTGCTGATTTTGGTTTTTTTTTTTTTCAAAAGAGATCCAGTTAATAAATTAATTATTGATTTCATGAGGCTGGAGCTATTTGGTACAAAAATATGCTAGTCCTGTGATTTAGGAAGCTCTCATATGTATCACAGATTTCTTCAATAGCAACATATTTTATTAGGCTTAAAGGAGAAATACTGAAGTACTGTGTGACACGCTGTGTAAATTGCCCTGCTAATAGTGGCAGTAAGTGGTGCAAGTGCTCAGACGTAAATAAAAAAGAAAACACAACTTAAAAAAGCTAAATAAAACACACACACACCCTCAATCTTAGTTACTTTCCTGCAACTGGCATAGGAACCAGAAATTGAAATTTTTTGTCTCTTCAAAGATCATGAAATACCCCCTAGTGATTGTGCAAGGTACTTTTTGAAGTATTCACCAATAAATGTAACATCCTGATGAGTTAGAATTCTTCCCTGATACCTTCAGATTTTTAGTCGCAGCACGGAGTTAAAATAATCTCCCTGCTTTGGCATTTATTACAAGGTTTCAAAGATGCCAGGGGTAGTTAAACTCTGCCTGACCTTTCAGTGTTTAAGGAGAGAAGCAAACCCTGACCCCGCAGCAACCTGATTCTGTCTGCTCTCGGCGCTGGCAAACTGATCACTTGTCTGGCCATGGCAGGACATTGGATCACCAGCCACATCAAAGGCAACAGGAGCCAATTCAGCAGCAGGGAAAAAGCCATCCATGCAAAATGGGCAATTAACATTAATCATACATGAAGCTGTTGGAGCTGATGAGAACCTGGTGCCCACGGCAACGCTCGGGGCAGGGCCCACACCAGGCGCTGCTCACCTGCCAGGGCACACAGGACATGTGCAGAAGGGCTCTGACACTCCACAACCTCCCTGACAGCTCAGGTTTAGCTTTCATATTGTTCAGATTCTGTGCTGCTTTAGTGTGTACACTGCTTTAGTCTGAACTTCTTGTTAGGGGATGGTGAGCTCTGGGCACAGAGCAGGGAGACAAAACAATTCCTGCTCCACCTGGGGACCAAGGACAAATGATCCAAATCTCAGCCCCAGAGCACAAACCCCGTGGGCTGGAGAGAGAAAAACAACCAGGATGGGAGTTCATAACCTAAACCTGTAATTGGACAATTAACTCAAATATGCAAATGGAGCAGAACTGATCAAAGGGAGAGACCCCGTGACCACTCGTGTATTTTGTGACCATTTTGGCTCATCTTGGGTGCAGCCGTGGCTGGGCTCTTGTGCTGCCCAGAGTGCATCCACTGAGGCCTTTTAATAAATCCCTACTTTAACTTTGTCCAGTCTCTGTTCTAGGCCAGCCTTCACAAGGCATCATCTCCACCTGATTCTCCAGGGAATTCCAGCAGGAATGTCCAAAGAGAAAACATCAGTGGGAGTTTGTTCTAAAATATCGCAGAGCTGAACTTTCTCTGTCACTGTGACTGGCGTCACTGTTAGGAAAAAAAAAAAACCAAAAACCACTCCCTAACAGTACTGAGATGCTCAGAGCTGGGACTCCAGTGGAATATTATAACTTTGTAACTTTAAGAATGGAATGTAGCACATTATCACTGTGTTCATCCTAAAAAGTCTCAATTAGTGAAAATCCAGTACTCAACTAAAACCTGACTTGGAGTCTACAGTCAGAAAAATTACCTGAACTCCTTCTATTCAATTGTCACGACAGTGGTTCTTACTTAACGAAGTTTAATTGCTTATTTCTGAAACCAGGCATTACAAACTAAGTTTAAAACCAAAAAAAAGCTTTTTGGTTAGTTGAGATTTAAAACTTTAAATAACTCTTTAATTACTTATGAGTGTGCCTGCAGATAAAACAGTACCTCAGCATTCCTGGTTTTGCTTTTTTCCTGTCAAATAAGACCACAGGAAAAAGGGGGACAGCTCACCAAATTTCTGAATTGGGAAGATTCATGGCTGCAGACAAGCTGGAGGCTGATCCATGTTCCACACTGCCCAGCTCAATTTAAGGGTGTGGCAGTGAGGAAATGGGAAGTGTGACTCCAGCAGATGCAGGGATAAACACAGAAATTTAACAGAACTGCATGGAGTCAGTAACTGCGGCATGGAGGTGCACTGGCACAGACAGAACACAGCACATTTAGCCATGGATCACAGCCAGGGGCACAAAGCTCCTGCTGCTGTGTCTTCATCCCCATTGCTCCCACTCTGCCCAAACCCTGCAGGAGGGGGCCTGTCCAGGCTGGAGCTGTGCCACTAACAACACACCCAGACCACAAATCCAAATTACAGATCTGTTGTCTAAACAATGCTCCCGCACCACGTCCAGCTAAACTGAACGTGGAAGTGCCAGAGACAAGGCCAGGTTTATTCTGAGCCTTGCAAAGCTCAGCTCAGCTGCTTGGATGGCTCTGCTGGATTCTGGATCCAGTCAGAGATGGGAAGCACTGCAGATTATAGACAATGTTATTGTGCAATCTGCATTCTGACTGGTTTTCTTTCTTTTTAATCTCTTGAAGTATCGGACTGTTCAGCGGGTGGAACCAAGGCACTGAGCAGGTTTTTAGGATTTTTCCACCTGTGTGTGAGAGCTCAGCACTGAGGTGAGCAGATGAGCAGGCAGGCACTGGGATCAGCACAGGGACAGCACAGCTCCATCCCAGCAGCTGATGCTGCCCAGGGCTCAGACAGAATCACTGCACACACTCCAGCCCTGTGCAAAGACATGCCAGGACACTGAGGAGCCATAAATCTCCTTCCATACAAGTTAATTTAGTCCCATTTTTTTTAGAATTACTTAATTTTTAGACATTCATCCACAAAAATTTCCAAGGAGGGAATCACCATCTATTACAAACAACCATGTCATGTGCCTGAATTGTATCAGCCCCTTCCAAGCTTTATTTTTGACCTGTATCTGAATTCAATGCCAATTTAGAGGAATGTATTACAGTAAAAGAGTTTTGAAATACTGGTTTCCACTAAGCTGTATCTCAGTAAGTCTCCATTCAATGAAAGTTGTAAAAAATGTGACTGTTTAAGCCTATTATCCCTGGCCACAAACCCAAGAGCAAGACCTGATGTATTTACAGCCCTGAGTACCACGTAACCCAGGGGAGCTGATCTTAATTCCCTAACAGGGGTGCATTGTGCTGGGGTGGTACAGGGCTGTCAGAGCAATTTGCAGGCTGATGCAATGGCAAACTGCTCTTGCCTTAACTGTTTTTAATCACTGCATTACAAGTTTTGGTGTTTTCACAATCTTGGCAAAGACTCTTCAAAGGCAGAAAACAGAAATTCACCTTTCAAAGAATAATAAATGAAAGAACATAGAAGCAGTCCTCTGCACCTATGTCCAAGATGAAAGGAGGAATTGTTCCCAGCAATGCAAAGGAGCCTCTATGATTAGGTGATTCTGTCCAGGAGAAAGTACCTGAGGGCTGAACTCTACTGCACAGAAAACACCCTGCAGTTTGCTGCTGGTCCTGGAGCAGCACGAAATTACACAGGCAGAAATGCAGGGACACAGCCCCACTGCTCCCCCTTTACCTTTCCAGATCTTGTGACTGCTGGCATTTCATTTGTTAGCTCCAGAACAGACAGCATTATTATTTCTGCTGCAGATGTGGAGTAGAACAAGGATTTTTCACACAACAAAGCCCAAACTTTTAGGACCATGAGAAAATAAAAGGGCAGAAGGAAAATTACTGGCAAAGTTACAATTTTGTCTATAAAATTTCCATGTTTTGAAAAGATGCTAATAGAATATATAAAACCAAAGACGTGTTATCAGTTATGTGAGGCTTAACCTACAGGAATGTAGAAATTTTCCCTATTTTGTGGACATGTATGCACACACAGAGAAACTCTACCTGATGGGAACTCCATCACAGCAGATAATTGAAATGTCTGAAAGCAAATCCCACTGAATTGTGACTGTAAATGTGGCCAGCTCAGGGCTGACAGAGAGAGGTGCTTCAGCAAGAATCTGCAACTCTGTAATCTCAGCTGGGTACCAGAGCCATGGGACCATGAACACCCCAGCTGATGGGATCTCCTTCCTCTCCCCACTGCAGGTGAGCTCTGGGGTTCATTCCCTAAGAGATCACAGCATCCCTCCTTCCCTTCTTGGTGATGTTCCCTCTGCTCCACCTGTCAGGTTTACTCTTTCTCCCCCAAGATGAGGTAACAGATTTAGGGAATAATTATTCTCAGCTCATAATAAGCCTCTAATACTGCTTGTTTTTCTGTCCTTTTCTGACCAAAAGCTTGTCTGCTTTTCCATCAACAGCTACACCAAGGAACCTTCTCACCACAGCCACAAATCATTTCCCACTGAGAAACACCAAGTCATTTCACAAATGTCCCTCTCATACACCACTGGGAAAAACTGGAAGAAGCCAACTACAGAAAAAGCAGCTCAGACCATGAAAAGCAGCACGAGTTATTCCCAAATTCAGGGATTTCCTGAACTCAAGTATGTTCTGGAGCAGACACAACAGCTGAGCAGACCAGTTGTACCTGCTGTTGATGTCTCTGAAGTTTTCCCTTCAGCCCCAAGGGTTTGACTCTCCCAAAAATTCCATTCCAAGCTCCCAGCACCATCCAGCCCTGGGCAAACACAGCCCAGCCATGACTGCCACAGAATCCCACTCACACCTCACACTCAACTCCTGCTCCTCACTCAAGGCTGCTTTAAAGGCTGCTGGAAAAGACTGCAAGAATTCAAGTAAAAGAGTGTTTGGAACCAGATTTCCTGGAGATAAATGAAAGACATACGTTTCCATGGCGGCCAGCCTACTAAATTTTGCAAGCATAAATATTTACCTAGGACTGGGGGGTGGGGAAATCAGGAAGAAAGTCACCATCTAGACCCTTCAAAGTTTAAATACTGGAACACAGAGGTCATTATTTATAACTAGAAATGGAGAACATGTCTTTTCTATGTGTATTTCTATCATGCTATTCATCCCCTCCATATGCATTCCATTATTACCATTCTTACACCAGAAAGTAATTTCTGTGGCACTTGCTCACTGGATGCATTCATTTTCTTAAGGCTTTCTTGTGGCTATTGATTTCCTGCTTTGTTGAAGTGCTTTGTTTCTTTCACAGCAGGCTACCCATTTTAAAACAGTTGTTCAACAAATAAAAAAAATTATGTTCTAAAATTAAATTAGTTTTATCTTCCTTCATTTTTATCGGAGTTAAATGCAAGTGACACACTTCCCCTAAAGAAAAAAAAGGAAATATTTAATGCCTCCCAGCACGCAAACAAGTAAATAAGTAATTTTTTTTCTTTTCTAATAAGACATATTTATTTTTATGATTGGAAACATGAAAGAAAAAGTGTATTATAAATAAAGCCTCTTTTGTACTCTTATGTTGTAATCACTGCTGTGGCCAGTGGTTTAACATCAACAAAGAGGATTATCTGGTCCCGAGCCAAATTCCTTTTAGTCCTATCTTACTACCCTGAAAGTTGCTAAAAGAATCCTTTTCTTCTTTCAATGCAAGTGGCTCATGCTCTAACATGACAAAATTTGCTGTCCCCTCCCACCAGACCAGCCCAAGATACTCAGATTTTATACAAGGAATACAACTACTGCTTAATGAACTGCAAAACCAAGGGAAACAGAGTTTTGGCAGAAGGTGACACTTGCGACCTGCAGCATCTTGTTTGGATGCTGTTGGCTCAACAAGGGCAAATTCCAGAGTTCTGTGCTCCTCTGCTCCCTCAATCCTCCAACGTGCTTGTTTACTAACTTGGGTGAACTGCAGGGACAAAAAACTAGGGAAGCAGATTATTCTATTCTATTCTATTCTATTCTATTCTATTCTATTCTATTCTATTCTATTCTATTCTATTCTATTCTATTCATTATATCAGAATTTTGTCGTATTTCTTGCTAAAAGCATATTAGCAAGTGCCTATTATCAGGGTACCAGAAGCCCCTCCCCAGCATTTGCCACTTAGTTGTGAAATCAAACTGATCACAATTACAATATTTGTACCCTGTCCCAGAGCTTGAATCCCTCCCACAGTCCAAAACCATCTGCAAAGATGGTACTTTAGAAACATTTTCAGATGGATAAACTTTAAGTGTCCAGAGATCACCCCCTCCTAATCCCCTGCTTAGGAACTGGTGGTTAAGTTTATGCTCACAGGAGGGGAAAAAAAAAAAAAAAAAGAGCTTTATAAGCATGCAGCCTAACTTTTAAAAGGAAATAGGCTTTGAAAAAGTTTGCAGGATATAGGAAATGAAATGAAAAAATGTTTTCATTCAGTTTCCTGTTTAGATGTATGGATAGATTTGACTTCAAATAGATGAGCCACACAGAAGTTTAGTTTATAAGGGTCAGATGGTAACAGTTTCTGTTTAATCCTCAATTTACATTAACTTACAGGAAAATTAATGATTTTAAACAGGCATCAAAGTGAGGCTGTTTTTTTCATTTCTCTAAGTTTGCTGGAGGAACAATTGTTTCCTTTATCTGTCTTCCAGAAAGTTGGTGATTGTGTTTAAGTTGAACTGCTCATTCAGCCTTCAGGCACAGCATATTATGAGTTGTTTTGCAATGAACATGAGCCCCTCACGAGTGCAAACTCTCTGACAGCTCTCTCAGATTCTTGAGCTTACTCGAGCATTTCACAAAACCACTCTTCACAACTGCACACATTATAATTTACACATTAAACCAGCAGGTTTTCAACCTCAGGTCTGTTGCCAAGAATAATCCTTCAAAACTCTTTTATCTTTTTGTAAGAGCATAATTATAAATGTGCAATTAACAGCCAAAGAAAGGTCTTAAGAAAACTCTTAGAGC
The DNA here is from genome assembly GCF_035770615.1 of Melospiza melodia melodia. Classification (NCBI taxonomy): domain Eukaryota; kingdom Metazoa; phylum Chordata; class Aves; order Passeriformes; family Passerellidae; genus Melospiza; species Melospiza melodia. Next base: position 16,792,875 of record NC_086209.1, on the reverse strand, counting down.
AATATTGACTGTTTTAATGCCTCAACCAGATGGTGGTTTAAAGAAAGCCATTTAAAGAAAATAAATAAAAAGTCTCATTTTTCAGTCAGCAATGATATGTCAAGTGTAAAATTTGAGATATTAAAGCCACAGTGCCACGGGTCTGTCTAATCACCAGAAGTGCTCTTAATTCTTTTGTTTTGCTGCTGGACAGACCAAGCAGTTGTAAACATCATTACTGATATGCATCAGTACAAAAGCACAGGGACCAGAGGCAAAAGGAATTATTTGTTGCATTTTTTCCGTGAATGGAGCCCATCCAGTGACTGATTCTCCCCAAGGATGAATAATATGCTCCTTTTTGTCTTTTGTTACGACCTGAATTTGTACAGTCTAATCCTGAAGTCTTTTCCTCTAAAAATACAGGTGCTTCCCTTTTACTAATTAAACATGAGTACTGGGTAATTGTTGACATTCTCAAGTTGGAATAATCACCTTGGACTAAATGGGTGACAGAAATTCCAGCTTAGCCTTATTCCAGATAACACTCAGATATTTTTTAAAGCTGTAGAAAAATGACACAAGAAGACTCTCCCATTTGAAAACAACCCAGCTGCATTATTTTACAGCCAGGCCATAGTGCCACAAAATATCTGCTTGGAACTAATTAACTTAGGAGAATTATCAAATACATCACACAGTAACTGACTGATTCAACAATAAATTCAACTGCTTAACGTCATTCTGCAGTGATGGACATCTGGCCTGCTCTTGTTTAGACAATTCAATGTGTACCACTATTAACAATTTCTATCATTTTAAATATACATTTCTTTCCTTGAAATTTAAGAGCTTCAGAGTGTTGAGGTTTTTCTGAAAAATTCAAAAGAGAAATTTCCTCAGTCTCATTAGAAGCAAATAATTTGGCATTATCAGTGATATGAAAAACAATATCAGACTTGCACTGTTTCAAGAGAGGGATAAAGACAGATAAATATGAACAAATTAAAGGCAACAAAGCCATTAATTGTACCCCATGTGCCACAAAGGCATTAATTGCACCCCATGTGCCACATCATATAGCAGAGGGAGCTGGAACACAGGGAATTTCTGTCAGGCACAGTTACAACCTGTGGGCCCTCCACATTTCTGGGAGGTTTGTTATAATTTCCTTGCACAATAATCCCACAGAACTGTTTCCTCAGAATCATTTTGGCTGTCTTTAAAAAAGCAGAGACACTTAAATAACTACAACCAGAAACTTCACTTTGCACTGCACTGAAATGAGGGGGCAGCTTCAGCTCTGTACCAACAATGCACTGAAACAGCCCCATCACCTCAGTACAAAATTTCCAGCTGCTCAAGTAATTGTTTCTCAGTAGTATTTTTAACTAACAATTTTCCTTTTTCTTAAAAACAAACAAAAATCAAAACTTGAGTTCAAGCAATGTAATTAGTTTCCAGGTCAATGACTTGTTTTCCCTTAATTTTAAAAATAGCTTTTATTGAAAAAAAAAAAAAAAAAACCAAAACACTTTCAAGGAGCACAGATAAGGAAGCATGAAAATCTGTTCTGTGTTCATTTCCAGTCTAGGTAGGTCCAGTAATTACTGACCTGGAGAAATAACTTCTGCTTCTGATAAATACTTAAACAACCATAAAAAGAATGATCTCAGGCTGGTGGCGGCACAGGGTGGTGTTGCCAGTAGGCAGAATAAAATCTTTTTAGAAAGGGAGTTGCAGATTTAATTGATATATGGGGGAAAAAAAGAAGATGCAGTACATTTAGACCCAAATTTAATGGGAAAAATCAACTAACAGAGTGCCTTGGCCTAATAAAAGATGAGTATGACTGTGAGCACTCATGGACTGAAACAGCAAATTATGGTATAGAGAGGAGCTACCTTGAAAAATCAGCAATAAAGTGATTTGGCTCTAACTATAATACCTTCATAAACATTCCCAAAAGAAAGCAGGAAGTTTAAAACAGCTCAAAGAAGAGACTGCATGTACAGGAGAGGGGAAAGATTACAAATCCTTCAGTGAGATCTGAGTGAATAAAAGCAGCTTAAAAATTAATTCAATTTTTTCAAAAAGCAAAATTAATGAGGTGTGAAAAACAATGAAAATTTAGCCCTCCAAAAGAGAGGCAACATCTGCAATGTTAATATGCTGAGAGACATTTAGGTGTTATAAAAGACTGCAAATTAGGCAGATGTGATAAAACAAGGAAAATAGCCAACTTTTTGCTGGGCTGCAGCCTGGAAGCATCACATCAGGAAAGGCAGAAATTGCCCAAACTCATTTGCTCCTGCATGGCTGTACCTGGAACTGCACACGGATTCCTAAAGCACCTAATTACAGGGAGGATATTCCCAAGCTGGAGGGAACTGAAAGCACTGCAGACAGAATGATTAAGCTGTAAGAATGGGCTGATTTCAAATGCAATATTAAGATCTACATCACTGTATTCTGCGTGGCAAACAGCAGATGTGAAAGAAATGCTCAACATAAAACAAGCCAAGCAGATCTCTGCATGTACAGCAGAACAGCACAACTTTTCCCTGAAACGGGAACGCAGAGATCAACTACTCTTAAATGTGAAACGGTAAAAAGGCACAAAATGCCTCATTCCCTGGGGATTACCTGTGGGGCAGGGTTGGGACAGCAAAATAACCAGTCAAGATTTCACTGCCCTGATTGCACAGCTTGCACACCCGCCAGCCTTTGCAGAGATTTTCCCAATCACTATACCTTTCATTATTTGGGATTATTTGTGAATACCTAGAGAGGTGTTTCAGGCACAGGGCAGAGCTTTGTGCAGGAGCATCCTTTGGTGTGAACCTTGGTTCCCTGTGAGGACAGAGATGCTGAAGCACTTTCAGTTTCCCCCAGCAGCCCTGCCCACTGCTTCCCAGCTTTAATTGCACAGAATTCCTCATTCCCTGGGGATTACCTGTGGGGCAGAGGTGGGACAGCAAAACAACCAGTCGAGATTTCACTGCCCTGACTGCACAGCTTTGAAACCCACCAGCCTTTGCAGACATTTCCCCACTCCACCCTTGATTATTTGGGATTATTTCTGAACACCCAGAGAGCTATTTCATAGAGCTTTGTGGAGGAGCATCCTGTGGTGTGAACCTTGGTTCCCTGTGAGGGCAGAGATGCTGAAGCACTTTCAGTTTCCCCCTGCAGCCCTGCCCACTGCTGCTTCCCAGCTTTAATTGCACAGCTTTTCCTTAAGCAAATATTAACGACAGAACAAACTCCTCAGCTGACTGCAAAGGTTATTTTCCAGTGATACTTAAAAGAGCCCAGTTATTCCAAAGCATTATTCAACCATGACTAATTGACATTAGAAGAAGTGCAAAGTACATAACTTGATTCTTTTTCAAATACGACCAAAGACATTTCTTTTCAAACCACACAAGATCTGTCTGGGTTGAAATTCTGCTTAGGCTGCAGGGCTGAAATCTCAAAGGGAAATGTACAAGAACATTTTTCCAGTAATTCCTTGTAAGCCTGATTTCTTTTCCATAAAATCTCAAAGTCTGGTGCCCGGTGAGCATGTTCTCACTCTTTATTTACTCATTGATTTTTATTATTATTGGATGTAGAAATTTCCTGGGAAAAACAAAAATAAAATAATGAAGCTTTAAAACTAATTTTCCAATTTTCATTTCTTAAAACATGCTTTCCTAGTGAAGTAAAATGGACTTCCCTTTTAATATTGCCTTTTGCGATTTCCATATTTGGATTATTGGATAATCCATACTTGGATTTCCCTTTTTAATATTGGGATATTTAATATGCTAATTTTTAACTTTCAAATAATGATACCAGCGATTCTGCACAGTGTAAAAATTATTTTAAATTACTCAAATTTAAATTTCTTAATAACTGTGCATTCCCAAGTCAGTTCAAAACAGACTGGGTGTAGACAGGTGCTTCAAAGAGCAGTTCCCTCCTGTTCTGAACAATTCCTGCTATCCCTGTGAATCCCTGGGCATCAATTCTAACTTTCCAGCCAAAAAATACACAGTCAATGACTTATGTGCACAATAAAGTCTAGAAAACCTCTGCCACCCATTATTAGCATCTGTGTTTTCAGTAAAGACCTTCAGATCTGTCAGACTTCCCTAGAGTCTAAAATTCATATTAATTGTCAGGATTCAATTGCAGATTTCCCAAAGCAAGCTTCCCTTACCCAAACTGCTTCCAAGCTTAAAACTGGGCAAAATTAAAAACAAGAGAATCAACATGAAGTTGTTCAGAAAAAATGCCCTGGCCTGTTCTATTTTCTACATTTGAATTTTACCTTGATATTTAACAATTCTATATTTATATATTTAAATTTTCCATCAACACCCTTTACGTGTTTTAGAGTTATTTTTAACTTGACTTTTACAATCTCATGATTTAAAACAGCTCTTGATCATGAGCAACATAAAAAATGTTCAGAAATAAATTGCATTCACAGCCATGTTTTAATATATACACCAATTTTTATAGGAATTTTAAAGTTTCAAAGGCTGCAGTTTCAAATGCAGCCATAATGACAGGAAACATTCATTTAATAGCAACGGGACAATACAATTATAAAAGGCAGTAATAAGATATTTAGCAAACATCATCCATCAGTGCCCAAATGAAAAAGATTTAAAGATGTACAGAAAAAACTCTGCCTTCACATATTCCCACAGATCTGCCCATGTCAGGGAGATACTGTGAAATATAAAAGGCCCAAAAGGGTGCAAAAAAGTTGTCACCTATAGAAAAGTTCTGCCTCCAAAAAAACCAATAAAAACATAATAAAAAAGGCTTAGACTTAGATGTTGCCCCACTCAATGAGAATATTTGTCAAACTCCTACTGCACTTCTGGTCCCCTATTCAGGTGATGGGTTTTCCTCTGCATTTTGTTGTTCCTCTTTGACCCAGAAGTGTTTCCTTGCTGAACCTCAGAATCTCCCCTGATTCATCCACCCCACAACCCTGCTTGAAGAAACTCCTGGTCCTTACTCTCAACAATAAAAAACCAGCATACCTCGAGATTCTATTTACTTGCTGGCATTAAAAAACACTGGATTACAGCAACTGTAAGTTTGTTCTTTCATGTGCTGTCAGTGTTTATGCAACAGCCAACACTGAGAGTGGGCAGCTCCAATCCTGATAAGCAACGGACACAGGAACCTGGCAGGAACAGCTCACCAGGGCTGTGGTTGAGGACTTGCACCAAAAAAACTGAAAAAGGCACCCTAATTTGTGTGTTGTATTCACCAGTGTGACCCATTTTGCAACTGTATTACAGTAGGAGCAAGCATTTAAATCAAGATAGATAAAAATGAAATCGTTTGCGACTAAAAACTTGTGAAATACAAGGTTCAAAATCCATTTCCTTCCACATTTATGTTTTTAATCAACATCTACCCCAACTGCTCAATATTTCCCAATGATTTGTCTCTAGAATATCCCCCAAAGTCTCTGCTCTTGTCCTCATATTCGCCAAATCTGTCCTACAGCCTCAAGTCTGTTCTCCCACCATTGGGAAATTTCTCATCCATGCTGCTTTCCCTGGGCCAGTGTAATGGCATCAAGTACATAAATAAAGTAAAGAATGACTCAGAAGACAGGAGGAAAGGAAGCTCCTGCCCCTTCTTCTCACTGCTTCTCCCTGGATAGAAAGAGTCAGCTCCAACCCTTCCCACCATCCCAAAGGTTCTCCCAGATGGGAGCTGATGGAGAACTGGAGTTGTTTGCTCTGTCCCTGAATAGGAGCAAGGAACTCACAGAGGGTGGGGCAGGTGACAATTCAAACACCCAAAAGACAGAGCTGGACTTCACCCCAAGGGTCCAGCTCGTGGGTGTGAGCAGGGGGAACAACACAAATGGAAATAATACAGAGCATCCTAGAATGGCTTGGGTTAGAAGGGACCTTTAAATAACATCCAGTCCGACCCAACCTGGCCTTGGAACATCCTCAGGGATCTCTCTGGGGACCCTGTGCCAGTGTTTCCTCACCCTCATGAACCACTTCCTTGTTTAAATGAAAGGTTATCACAAAGGAGTAACATAGTTCCATTTCTTTTCCTATACAGAATCCTAGAATCATTTTGACTGAAAAGACCTTGAAGACATCAAGTCCAAGAGTTCACCCAGCACTGCCAAGGCACCCACTGACTGACTGAGCTATAGAAAGTATTTTGCACAGCTGAACTGCTTTTATAAAAAAAATTTTAAGACTATGACACGATTCAGGTCTAACTGTGATTTCACATATACTTAAATTCCAAGCAGAAATACCTTTTTGTCTTCTTACCTCCTCTTCCCATCACATTGGTTTTGCTTCTTCCAGAGCGATAAGCTCTGTCCAGCAAAACACCAAAAATGCACTTGGCCAATATTCCCCATGGTTCTGACCCAGCTTGTTTCAGCTTCCCCCACTGCTCCTGTCATCTGCTGGTTCCAGGGCAGGACAACCTGCTCCTTCCAGGACACCCACTGTTTATACTGGTACCTCAAAATGCCCTGCCCATGCAGATAATCCCCTGCAGCTGCCACACACGGGCTGAGGCAGCCCAGCTGGATTTACTCTCACTGCCTCAGCAGAAACATTCAACTCATCACAACTGGGGTAACAACTACAGCAACAGTAACCATTAAAATGCAAACATTAGTTTGTAGAAGTTTAAGGTACTTCTTGAATGTGAAACATTAAATATTTATAGCAGCTTTAACTTGGATGCTTACCCATTTTAAACATAAAGGAACAAGTGAACTAGTGGCACTAATTATTTAAGCTCAAACAAGTGTCATGGTACTTTGATTTTATTATTATTATCATAGGATTTCTCTAATAGTCCCTGAAATATATGCATCCAAGATATTTATATACAAGACCTTTGTTCAATGATAATTTATTAGAAAATACAGTAAATAATATAGTTAAAATTTGGATTTTGTCCCTTCCTAAACTCTCATAAAGACAGCAGCCAAAAAACTGAGTAAGTCAGGGTGCCTTTGAAGATATTTAATTAAAATCTAATCCCACATTCTTAAGGGTTCACATAAATTAAGCTGTCATTCAGGAGATTTATGCATTCCCATTTGCATATTGCATACAATTCATCAGTTCCTGGTGTTTGAAGGCAGCGCCGATCCCGGGGAGCAGCGCCCGCGGGTCCGGGGAGAGCCTCTCTCTTCCATCTGCCTGATCCTGCTCAGTGCCAAAGGCACCCTCAGAGCCCTGCCCTGGGCGGGATGGATCCTGCCGGGGTCAATCTGCCAGCTGCAGCCAACATTTGGGCACGCCTGGAGCAGCCCAACCACAGCCCCTGCTCCTGTGCATGGAATGCTCCCGATGCTGCTGGGGCAGCCAGGCCCCTCTCCTGGATTCCTCAAACAGAGTCACAGAACCACACAATCACACTGATTTAGATCCAAACAGTCTGACAGATTCCCCAGCACTGCCACAGCCATCACTAAACCATGTCCCCAAGTGCCACATCCACACAGCTTCTAAACCCCTCCAGAGACAGCTTCTGCTTGCTTGATTACTAATAACTAATAAATATTACCTGGAGGCATTGCTGGCTCCTTCACTGCTCACAAGATTCTCTTTGTGCCATTAAGGGTCACACTAAGTTAGAACAAAATATTTCCTTTAAGAGTTCAAAAATAATTATCGAAGTTTATACATGTTTGATCTAGGAAATTTTACCAGTGATTTTCTAGTACTTTTAAACATATTTAGATAAGCACACCTCATATACATGTGGGGAATATTTCCTTTTAAGAGCAGCATCACCTGAAGAAGAATATATCCACAATACTCCAGTACTTGTGTGAGCAGCTCCAGCAGGCAGAGCTGGCACATCCAAGTGCCCAAAGAAACATCTGACATTTCCTGGCCTATCTGAACCATGTCCCCTCATCCCTACAGCTGTCTCATGGATGTCTGTATATCCACAGCCCAGTATCACCTTCCCTGTTCCCACATCTGCAGTGCTTTGATGACAGGACAGCAGTGATTCAACAAAGAACTCAAGAGAATAATACCAACACCCAACCAAAAGGCTCAGAAACGACATGGGAGAAGTACCAAATGCAACACTGATTCACAGATCCTGCTTCTACATCCTGCTTTATACTCTTTTTTGGGGCTTAGACAATAATCTTTAAGCATCTCACACTGGGAACACAAGGTAGCTTACGACTTGAAAATTAATCAGTGAAATAAACGTACATATCTGTAATTAGATTAGTTTTTCAACAGCTTGTCACAATGACGTGGGAGTCTCAGTAAAACCTCCATTGTGCACTTTCTTTGCTCACTCAGTTCATCTTGCTCTGCTGTTTTAGACCACGGAGTCCCTGGAACAAATGTCTCTGTCAGTGGTGGTGATTTCTTGCTCACCCAACAACCACAGCAGTGCTTCGTGGAGGAGCAACAGCAAAATGTCACGTTCTTCTCTGGCTGTTCTTTTTTGAATATTCCACTAACATGCTGATTATAAATGCATCGAGGTGGTGTTTCCCTCCCACAGCTCCTGCACCTCAGCACTGACCTGCCACACATCTGCCAGCCCAGCCCAGACCTTTTAGACCCAACTCTGATACCTGCACCAAGCAGAATGTGTGAAACCACTCAACTTCATTAACTGCAGCCCCAAGCAGGTCTTAAATTCACATCTGCAAAGGGGAAAGGCTAAAGCAATAAGCACTTGTTACAGTCTTGTTACTAAGCTAATGCTCATCTCTTACACTCGCTGAGATTTTGCTCCATTTTTGTATGATTTTTGCATGATTAAAACTAGCCTACTGTTTCTGTTCTTCTTCAAATGTTCTTAAAAATTACTTAAAACAGTTTGTTTCCACTTAGCAATGAGCGGCAATTAAAGCCACTGCATTAATATAAATGCATAACAATCTGTAGATATATTATGACTTTTTGGTAAGTTTGCAATAACCTAATGGAATTAATTGAGTTATGGAATAAAAATAAATACCAGAGCTGATGTCAGCACCAACTTCTCAGTGATTCTCTGACTGAGAGGTGGTGTAGTTCTACCCCTGATGAGGAGTTAAGACCTACTGAAGCAACCATGGAACACAACACTGTCCATTTATTAACTTCCCTCTAACAGCAAAGCACTTCACTGTGCTTCCAGCATTCTCACAAGCATTAAATCCACTTTTACAATGCAAAAATATCCCTCTTCAAAATTCCACACACCTTATGGATTGAGAGATTTGTGTGTTTCAAAGGACAACCAGACACAGGTTATGCACTTTTTCATACACTCAACTGCCTCTCCAGGAAAACTTTGACAACTGAAGAATCACTGGGATTCTTAAAAATCCCAAGAAAGCAAAGCTGAGAGGATTGGTTGGAGATGAGATTTTTGAGTTCCCATTTCCCGCCTTGATTTAACTCCGTCTTCTCTTAATTCTCTTTTAACTTGAATTTAAGAGAAACTGTTGGGGGGAAGGGTGTTTCAACATCACTCATTGCTTCAAGACTATGTATGAAAAAAAAAAAAAAAAATTAGAAATACAGATTTCTATAGCATTAACAGCCCACAAAACAAGAAATGTCAATCCAGAACAACCACCAAGCCATGAGCTCTCCACAGCAGAGGTTTGGAGCCCACCAGCACCGCGCGGCTCCGGGATGCGCTGAGGACGCTCCCAGCCCGTCACGCCCGCAGCTCTGAAGGGAAGGAACGCTCTCCCCTGGAGCTCTGTCACCACTGCCTGCAGTGACTGACACGTTTTCCTGGCTGCTGTTTTATAAACACGCCGTGTAATGACGGCCTTGAGCTGGGGGCTGGGCCCGTCCCGCTGACGCCTTGTCACAACACAGGGGCGGCGCAGGCACACTCCCAACCCGCCCCTGGGCTCCCCCTCACAGCACGGGCTCCCGAGCAGCCCACAGAACACTGCACTGTCAGGAACAGCGCGTGGAACAGCTGCACTGCACAGAAAACTCCAGAACCTGGAACATTCCAACCTACTGGTACTATTTCTGTGTGTAACTATTCAAATCTAACTATACACACTGAATGTAAGGAGATAAAACATGTCCTAAAATGAATCTGTGAGATGATCGGTGTGCACAGGTGACAAACACACCAGAGGCAAAACCAGCAGTAAAAGGTACATGATTTCATGCACTAATTGAATTGTTAATATTGACGCCCTGAAAGTTTACCTGTCTTGCTGCTGTACCACTGGTTGCAAAATAAACTTGAGAACATCTGTCCCACAGTAGCTGCTAAATAATTAGTTTATTTTAATTAAAGTTTGACATAGTTTCTGGAGCTGGCACCGCTCTGGCATGTGTGGGAATTGGCAGAGAGCTCCATTCACCTCACAGAGAGTGACTTGCATTGTGCCTACAGCTCAAGAGGAAAAAACTGAAAATCTGGGGTTCTCCAGTGATGTTCAAGATGAAAATTGTGGAGAAATGTCACTGCCCAGCACCCCTCAGCTCTGCAGGCTCATCCTCATTGCCACTGGCCATGGGCAGCTGTGACCAGCAGCCCTGACCACAGCTCTCCCAGGCGCTGGACCACACTCTGCCTGCAGATCTGACACAAAATAGGTTTTTCTGCCATTTCTCCAAAATGCATCTTCCCTTCTCCTAAGCAAACCTAATGGATTTGTGGGAAACCCACTCCTCATTCACTGACTCTGCTCTGGCTGCCCTGCCCAGCCCCTGAAGATGGTTCAGTTTGGATTCTTACTGCTACCCCTATCCCTGTTTGGTAACACCCGTTTGTCCTAAATCCTTGCAAGAAGCTGCATGATGAGCAAATGGCCCTGACAGCTTCTCCTTCATCCAGCACGGCCACAGGCCCCTGGGAATTGATCCTTCTGCACACGAAGTTGTGCACTGGTAAAAGAGGGGAGAGAAAATCATTTAAACCTTCATTAGACTGGAAGGTGACACCTACAAACATCTGGCTTCTAAACAGAACATGAAAACTGTTCTGAATTAATGGCCTTCCATACGTTAATGCACCTCGGATTTTTACTGTATACACATTAAACTGAAGTTTTAAAATTTTAAATAATGTTAAACCACATCTCCAGTTTCCCTCTGATAGCTGGAACAGACAGATGGCTCCAGCCATAACTTCCTGTCAGAAGACAGCTCCTCTGGCTCCTCAAGCACTTCACCCTGGAGTTCTGTCAGGAAAAGCTTTCCTGGGTTTCTCCTTCAGTATTTCTCTCTCAGGGAAAAAATATGAACTAATGGTCAACCCCCACGGGAACCCTTCAGTGTCTTCCCCCTCAGATGTCCAAGGTGCTTGTCACTAAATTATTATGTCACATATAAATTACGTGTGTCTCTTACAACAACAATTTGCAGAAATGTGTTGTTTTACCTGTATAATTGTGACAAGGAAGTGCATTTGTAGATGTTTCAATTTAGTCGACATACAAATAAATTTTAAACATTTTAATTTTCATTTTTCAGTTACAGACTAAAGTCTAAGACAGCTATATATTAACACTGAGATTTTGGACTGGTCAGCTGCTAGTTCAAGCTATCAGTGCTACTTTCTGCTGAGAAAAAAACCCTATACAGTCATTTTTAGAACAGTTTCTACATTTTTTAATGTTTAATGTACATAAAGAATGTAAGGTAGAAAGTGATGGGAAGACAAAGTAGAACTAAACATCATTCAGAACTGTACATTCATTTTACTTATTCCTTTAGCTGAGAAAACTGAAGAAACTAATCTTTATTATGTTTGAAATGACTTGCTTTATATAATTACAGAAATTAAGTGCAGTGGGAAGCCACTGCACAGGTGGGATTTTAGAGATCAAAGTCCCTTTTTCCCTTAAAAACTGTTAGGGACACATCCATCCAGGCAAACTCAATAAAACAGAATTCCCACGATTTATTTGTGCTGTATCAGAAATATGTGTGGTCAAACACTAGAAAGTAACACTGCTCCAGCACTACACAGCACACTTTATCTTCTTCTCAAATTAGCCAAGAAAGAACAAAAAATCTTCCTTAAATCTCTGAACCAATACTTCACATTAAAATATGAGGAGCCACGGAGGAAGCAGCATCCTCCATATGCTGAGGGCATCTGAAAACAGAAAATGTTTTTGATTTTTCCTTTCTGCTTCCATCATTCCTCTCCTGCAGACCAGCAACACGCAGAGGGGTTGGTGTGCTGAAGGATTTCAATTTGAACTTGTGTCAAAAGTGAATTTGAGCTAAGAGAGATGCTCAGAGTTCCAGAGAAGAACATAATGACACGTGCAACACATCCCCAGGAACGGCAGTGCCAAGGAAGAAGGGAAAATAAAGTATAATTTTATATATTGGTCGCCTACGGGCCACAGTTTCTTTGCTTTTCTATTAACAGCTCAGAATCCTCAGTGCTGTGAGAGCACAGAGAACTGGAACTGCCAATTAATGTAAAGATATTTGCATATTCATTGCCGTGGCTGTAGGGAACGGCGGCGCGGGATCCAAGCGGCGCAGAGGGGCGTTCGTCTGGCAGGCAGGGGCTGGGAGAGAACGGAGGAGCCAAGGATGGTAACAAACTGTGCAGCACCACAGCCCCTCTGCCTGCCTGTGCACGCTCCCAAACAACATGCAACCCATATCCACCTATAAATTATTTGTTATATAACCCTGTCTCCTTTGATTATTGCTTTCTTTATGCCTTTTTTGTCCCCGGTGACCAGTTGATACCACCAGTGTGAACTCACAAACTCTCTGCTTTTTAACTCCCAGCTACTTCCTGTATTTTTTATGATAACCATATGCTGGATTATTATTTAATTATGATTAAAAAATAAACTCCTGAATGTAGGTTACTTTGAAATGAAGGCAGTTTACAAATAACTCAGATCTGCAGCTTTTCCCACAGTTCACTCAGCATCTCCTGTCACACACCTGCTCACCTGCACTCAGGATTTGGTATTAAAGTTTATGCAGACACACATCCCCCTTCACAAAGAACTAAATTCTGGTCCAGAACTACTCACTGCTTCTTCCAAAAGCAATCAAGTAGCTTTTATAATCTTCTAAGTGTATCTGAATAAATACTTTTTGAATCAGGGCACTGTGGTTATTAAAGATACCAGAATAACCCCAGTGCTTCCTGGTTCCTGAATAAGGCTGTTCCTGAGGTTCTGATGCCAGTGTTATTGTCATTAAAGCACAAAGTCCTTTATGCCAAATGCCAGAGAGTCTCCATTTCCCAGACAATGTCACGTCACTGTTGCACTACACTGTAAACAGCTAATACTGCATCTCCAGTAAACCCATTTTAAATACACACAGCCTATGTGACATTTGTATCTATGGATAGGAAAACTTATAAGTGTCTCATAGAGAATTTAAAAAATTAAAATAAAAAACCAAAACCAAAACAAACAAGCAAAAAAGTCAGAAATGGCAAAATCAGCTCCAGGGAAGTGCTAACCCAACTACAACCTCTGTGCTAGGCTCAGCTCATCCCATCACATCTGGAAATGCACTGGCACACAGATTTGATTGTTGTTCTCTCCTTCAGTTTTGTTTTGTGCCTCCCACTTCAGATATTAATTTTTTCAATCATCTTCCTTTGATGTTGTCTTAGTTTAATTTAAGAGCAATACAAACATGTCTGATTTACAAGATTTTTATCACCACAGTATCTTATCACCTCATTAGAGTAATTTGCAAAGGCTTTTGTCCCAGTTGGTACTAAAGGGATTTCTTTTCACCTTCAGGTTCTTTTCCCTTCCTCAGTCTGTTTCTGAGCTGCTGTACCTCATCTCTGGGCACAGGGAAGTTTTGCAATACTACAAAAACCATCGGGTCCAGGCTCAGACTCTCTTTGGCTGCTGACCAAAAATGTTTTTATCTCCAGCTCTCACGAACTTCCTCTGGAGTTCTGGTCACCAGGATTGCAGCTGCTTTGGGTGGTTCTGAATGAAGAGGGGGACCCTGCCTGAGCTCTAACAGAGCTGCTTTGCACTGAGCTGGGATGAGAAGCAAACCAGGAACAACACACACACATCTATCACTAATTCATTATTTACTTTCACCCCCTTAAAATATAGGGGCTGATCATACCTGCATAAAGAACACAGAGAACAGGGCAGCTGCTGCAAATAACAAGCCAGAAACTTATTCTGGACCCAGAATATTATCTGTGTCTGAACACCCACCAGCACAAAGGACTATAAATGCAAGGCATGGAATGCTCTGTGTTGCAATTTTTTGCAGATGAAGGATGAGCCACTAAAGGCTGGTGAGCCCCATACGCCACCCTGCAACACCCCAGGGCATTCCAAGGGCTCTAAAGAGCCCCAAAATTCACTGTTTTCCTTGATCTTGGCAAACTGTAGCAATAAAGGAGATCAAGAAGATGATCACAAAAATTAGTTTATCAGAAGGATTCCAGTAGACTTTTCCTATTTTTCTGTTCAACTGTACTGAGGCAAGAAGCATGGAACTGATAGGGAGTTACCAGGTCAACATCTTCAACAAGATGGTAAAAAGCAGATGTGTGTTCCTAAGACCAGCATTCTTCAGAGAATTAAGGGAATCTCAACCTGTTTCCAGCTCCTCTGATGGCAGGAGCTGCTTGAATAAAGCTACTTTATTCAGAATCTGATCAATTTTCTTCTTCTTTTTTAATCCAAACTAGAACTATTCTTCTGAGAAGTGAAATTAGGATTTCTAATAGGTGAGAAACTGTTATCCACTGTAAAAGAAGCAAAAAAATAAAAGCCCAGTATGTCAAGATAAATTTTGATCTTCCTCCCTGCTACAATGTCCAAGAAAAATCATTTAATACTACTTCTATGAATTTGTAATTTCATCCCAGAAGGTAAAGAATAAGATAAACATTTTCTGTTTGTTTTTCACTTTCACAGCAACACCATCCTTACTTGCTTCTAGATGGTCACATTTTGCTGACATTTACAAACATTTCATGTTGATCTTACATGGGTCACATCAATCATCTATACAGTTTCAATGACACTTTGTTAAATAAACTGTCATGAAAGATTTATAGAGAATTTGATAAAAGTAAAGAAGATGTAGTTTAGCTTTTAAAGATGCATTACCCCTTTTCTGAGGTGTAATATCAGCTCTAAAATACCATTAAGCTTTTCTGGCAGGAGATGAAGTGAGAAAACAAAATGCACGCTTTCATCAGCGCCGCTTATTTGCATCCACAAAACATGGGAGAACAGAGCACCTGGAGGGAAAGGGAACCTCACCCCACTCTGTGTGCTCTGCTTGTCTCTCCTCATGCTTGGCAGAAGCCATCCACAGTCTTATCACACTATTTGAGCAAAAACTGCCTCCAGATTAAAAAAAGACCCACAACTCTACTCCAGATTAAAATCTCTATGGATGGTAAATTGATATTCCCAAATTCCCTCTCAAAATAGGGACTGCAGACAAGCAGCACACTTGCATTCAAAACTCTTCTTCTGATAGATGTGGCCAGAGCAGCTCATTAAGATTTACTTAAAATTTTCAGACTTTACTGTCTGAATTTAATATTTGAGAGCAGGGAACAACAGTCTCACTGTTGGGGAGGGCTTTAGTCATATTCTGTTTGTCAAGAAGAACCAAAATTGGACCAAACTTTTCAGCAGTTTTCCACCCCTGACTGATCCAGACACAAAAGCAATTATTTGTTCCACCTTCCAGTTACCTGCAGAGTCAGCTCTGCTCCTCCACAGCAGCTCCAGCTGTTATGGAACACCAGCCAGGAAAACAACATGGAAAGACTTCTCCACTTCACCATTTAGACTTGAAAAACCACAAGTAATAAATTAACATTTGCAAAAGGAAGAAACAAAAAAACAAGATAAGGAATTTTTCCCTTCTCTTAAAGACCATTATTTCTGCAACCAGTGGGACAACATGAAACATTGCTCAAGAACTGCTGCACTTTTGTGTGTGAGGCCTCATGACCCATCCCTGTCACAACCTGCTCCCTTCAGGAAGTTATCCCATCCCAAAAGTGTCACACCAGAGGTCAACAGTGGATATATCCACTCCAAAATTATACTGGATTCCCTGCAAAGTATCTGTGATCAAAAGGCTGCAGGTGTAAAGCTCTCAACAAACAGCCCTGGCACCTCGGTCTCTAACAAGTCTGTCAGAATCCTTTCCATCCACAGTTACTTTGAAGGGTTTCTCCCTCACTGTTTTCCTCCACCCTTCAATTTCTGTATTATTACCATAAATACAAAATTGATGCCCTAGCTGGGCACTGAAGAGTTCACTCTCCTTACATTATGATTATCTTATAATCAGAGGACCTGAGACGTTTACAAAGGTAACTTCAATATTTATTTCATCTCTGCAGCCTTTAGGGAAAGAGCACCTTGATCTTTGGGGTGCATCCATTCATTTTTCACAGAGAAATCAGGAAGACACACACATTGTACCTGTTCTGTGTCACAGACCAGTCAGAGCCAAAACCCCTGGCAGGTTCCAAACACCCAGAGCTGCTCTCCATGCAGGAACTCCATGGATCTCCTCCTGCAGGATTTGCTGAACTGACTTTGCTCTCTTAATTCAGAGGGAAACTGACTCGGTGTTTTTAAAAAACCCCACAAATCTGATCTGCAGCCAAATCACAACGGTAAGAGGGAACTCAACTACATTAATTTGTAGATATTGTAACTACTACATTGCCAGCAGTGTTCCCAGATACTGTGAATTCAAATAAAAAAGGCTAGGAGTTTAAAGGCAGCAATTTACTTGGTTATTCAACACATCTGTCAAATATATTACTGAGTGGTAAATGAATAAATATTGGATTTCAATTGCTATGACTAGAAATAAATGGGAGCCATTCTCTGAGCAGCAGCACTGTGAGCTACAGGCTTTCAGTGAAGGCTTAGTTAAAGGAAAAGCAGAGTAATTAGAGTAATTCCTGTATATTCTGAAAAAATACCAGTTTGTGATGTGATGGATTGGATAACTAAAACAAAATTGTCTCTGTTTTACCACACCATGCAATCTTCAGGAAAAACAACACCCTAACCCAGGGATATATTCTAATGGGATATCCCAGAGAAACCCTGAGGGTTCAACACTTGAGGTCCAGAGATGCATTTCTGCATTTCATGATGAAATGAGTATTCCAAGTATTTTCAAATATCTTTGAAATAAAAATAACTTTTACTGGGTGAGATATTAAATTTTATATATATATATATATATATATATATATATATATATATATATATATATATATGCACACTATTATTATAATAGTTATATCTAATATTATCTATAATATATAGTATTATTATAATATAATAATAGTTATTTTATTATATATAATATAGTAACTATTATTAACTATATTATATACTATATCATTATATTATATAGTATATAATATAGTTAACTATATTATATACTATATTAACTATATTATCAGCTATTATTAACTATATATATAACTATTATTATTATTATTATTGTGCATAAATTACTCAAGTGACACTTATGACTAATGAAGATGACACTATGAAATTATCACCATGATAATTTCATAAATTATTAGCTAACATTATTAGCTACTATTTTACCAGTGGATGTGCATATGAAAAGATGACACAAGGGCCCAACATTTGTAATTGTCCTGCAGCCAGTGAAAAGCTCTAACAGAAAAAGAGAAATGAGTCTCTCGCCATGACAACAGACTTGTGAGCTGTTCTGCTGAAGTTTCCTTCAGATCTGCAACAACTTTCAAGCTATCACATGCTCTGGAACAGGAACTCACACCCAGCACCCACGCTCTAATGAAGCTCAGAGCTGCAGGAGAGGCGGAGGAGCATCCTCAGCCTCCCAGCACGGAATTAACACGTCTGGCTCTGGAGCAGACACACAGGATTGCTCTGAACCCCCCCCGCCAAGGGACTGAATACACAACGCTGCTGCGAGGCAGCACAGACCCAGAAAGCAACTGGCTGCTCTTCATTATGGCAACAAAGACAATTAATAGCCATTGACTGCTCTGACTCTACAATCTCTGTTGCTGAGGGAAGACAAGACTAATTCCCAGGCAGGCCTTCCGCCCCAACACACAGAAACCCTCCTTTCATAATTCCAAGTTAATCAAAGATTAATTAATTGTTTTCACCCCAAGCCCAAACTTTGACAGTCTGACTCTGCAGGGAAACAAACCCCTGGCTTACACAACTTTGGTAGTTCTGGGAGGACTCAATAAAAACTTCAGAACTGCAGAGTCTTCAAAACCACTCCTGTAACAGCAAGGATTTGTCTACACTGTAAATCTGCATATTGCAGATTTCACCATGGGCTCTGGCTGGGCTTGGCACATCAAAAATGATACAAACAGGATAAAATTCTCCCTGAGTCCAGGCTGATCCTCACTGCCCCGTCCCTTTGCTGGGCAAACAGGGAATGCCACTGACCACGGGCACCTCTCAGCCCAGGAGCATCAGCCCAGAACGCTCTGCTGGAGCAGGGATCCAGCTCTGGGCTGCTCCCACAGCCTCATGCTCCAGATCATCAGTGGCCTCTCAGTTTGACATTTTAGATTTTCCCAGTCTTTATCAAAGTGTGTTCCAGGCTGCTGAGGGAACTACATAACAGGATTAACTAATGGCAATAACCCTCTTTTGTCAGAGAGGATTACTGTCATTCAGCACTGGGGGAAACTGAAAACCAGGAGTTCCTTTTGTGGTATTTATTTAATATTCTACTCTGTAATCTGTTTGCAACAGTATTAGTGCAAAATGTCATGGGAAGATGTAAACACTCGCCAGATTTCTTTTTGTACCTACAAACAAACCAAATGAAAAACAAAAAACAGTTTGTTTCCTGTCGCTCAAGCCGTTCCAAGATCCTGATGCTCTATGTTATTTAACATTTTCAGCTGACTTTGGGGACATTGTAGACTGCTCTGATGAGGCATGTTCCAGTGTCAGCCAACAGTTTATCCCTGGCACGCTTGTCAATCAAAATAAAACCAACAGACGGCTTTCTTTGTTTCAAATGAGCTTTCCCTGGTCATTAAAATTCACTTTTTATTACAAAAACTACCATTTGGAGAGAGCAAATTGAAATGTTCGTGGTTCCTACTGAATCAGCTACTACTGGAGTTGACTGTTGCAGAAGAAAGTTCAAAATATAAAAAAAGGCATTATTTCAGCACCTCTGTGCTACCCATTCTTGGCCTCTCTGTGGTTTGGTAAGTGCAGAATGGCCATTTCATACAAACCCTGGAACCAACATTTTGGCACCAGGATGTCATGATTTCCTTTAGTGCTTTCAACAGCAGGATATAAAAGTTTAGAAAATTAAAATTTTCCTAGGACTGGGCAGCAAGAGCCAAGGCACATCTCTTCAGAGAACATAAAAATGTAATAGTTATTGACAGGCTACTTTTCAGAAAACATTGGGTTTCCTATGCTAAATATTGAGGAAATCATGCTCTCTCAGATTAGATTTGTAAACTTACAGCAAAAGCATACAAGTCAATAAAATTACATATGGAATATGTATTCCTGGCAAAAAATAAAGTGCTTCCAGCAATGCCAACTTAATTTTGGGGAGATAAATCAAGAGGCCATCCAAATACATCCTGACAAAAAGCCATGATTTCCAACCAGCCCTCGTGCCACAGAATGCAGCCTGATGATTTGTAATGATGTACAAATCATGTAAAGGAAGCCATGATTTTATCTGAAGTTCCCACGTGAGTGAGAGTTTAGACCGCTGCAAATACCAGATTTCCTTTTCCTTTTTAATAAAGTTTATTAAAAAGCCTGAACAAACAAGGTTTTGAAATCATTATCTTCCTTCTCTACAGGGAAATTGTGCATATAGCCTCTAATTTTGTCAATTACAAGCATGTGGGATTTCAATTATTATAAACACACTTTCCTTCCACTGACAGTGATACAAATCCCGTCCTACAGATTGATTTTCAGAACTTAAAATCACTTTTTTTTTGTTAACAAGCACCATCCTCTACGACAGTCCTCAGAATAAAAATGAGCAGCTTCTTTTACATCTTCCACAGACCAGACTTTAAACACAGAATGTAATACTTTGAAAAAAACCTGAAAAGGTATTGTCCAGGAAAAGCACAGTATTTTAAGAGAAAAAAATTGCTGTAATTTGGAAGAACAGAGGACAGGAAACAAACATGCAAAACTTAGTCAAGGTGCTGAATCATGACCCTTGTGCCTTAATCCTACATAACTGACATGATTTGCACAGGAGGCAGCAAAAGCCCAGACAAATTTCCAGTAATTCTGATAGAACACCCTGCTTCTCCCAAATCAAGTTCATTAGGAGCTCATTTTTGGCTTCTCTATGCAAATAGCAATATTTGAGTACAAACCCAAACCTGTTTTGTGTCTCACAAGCCTCACCTCGACTATGAGACTCTCATAAACCTTCCTACAGTGAGGACTCGTGGCCCTGACTGCTCCACCCCTGTCCTCCTGCACTGCCCCTCTTCTGGAGGACAGAACCCCATTCAGTTTGACAGAATTTGGCCCTGACTATTCCATGTTGTCTGTTATCTCCTGGATGCTCACAAACTCTTTACTAATCACAGCATATTTCTAGTTGAGTGCTCTGTAATTTCCAAGCTTTTCCTCCCCTCTGCTGGTGCCTCACCCATCCCTCCATGGCTTTCCCAAGTTATCCATTAATCACTCCGACACCTCATCCCCCATTCCTTAACTCCAGCACCAGGCCCAGCTGATTGGAGAACATCCACCCCAAATAAGCATTCTGTCACACCTGTTTTCTCGCTCCAGTTTGGCTCCTGCACCTCTGTCAGTGCTGTTAATTGTGTCAGACATCTCAGCACAGGTGACCTGGAGCCATCAGACTCCTCCATCTTCCCAGCACCATCTGGGCTGCCCTTCCCTTCTCACTGCAGCACATCAGCCTGGCTTTCCTGAGATGGACACCTGGAATGGTTCCCTCTCTGATGGCATCTCCCACTCTTCTCTGATGCGTCAGGTTTTAGCTTTTATATTTTTCAGACTTTGTTCTGTTTTAGTCTGTGGGTCTGGGCTTTGTATCAGGGGATGGTGAGCTCTGTGCACAGAGTAAGGAGACAAAACAATTCCTTCTCTAGCTGGGACCAAGGACATATGATCCAAATCTCAGCCCCAAGAGCACAAACAGCATGGGCTGAAGAGAGAAAAACAGGAAGGATGGGACTGCATAACCTAAAGCTGTAATTGGACAAGGAACTCCTGCAAATGGAGCAGAACTGCTAAAAGTGAGAGACCCCGTGAGCAGTTGTGCATCTTCTGACCATTTTGGGTTGTGCTGCCCAAGGTGGATCTATTTGAGGCCTCTTAATAAATCCCTGCTTTACTCTCTAGCTCTGTTCTAGGTCAGGCATCACTCTGCCCTTCCCATCCTGTCCCCTGTGCTCGAGCTGCTCTGCTCTGTCCCTGAGCTCCCTCAGTGCCACACTGCACCCAGACTGTCAGACAGAGACCCTAACTCACCCCATCCAACCTCTTTCCACAGCTGCTATTTTTACTATGCAAAGGAATAATTTGTATTTATACCCACATTCTTTTTTTTTAAAGGAACTGTAAAGTTGCTTGAAAATTTTACCCTTCTACTACCATGGAGTTGTTACTTCTTCATCCTAATACTCCAGTCTGCATTATTTTAGGGCGCTTGATTTACTTCTTCTTCTACTTGTCATATGGCTTGTTAACTCTTGTTAACCCTCTCACCCTACTTCTATTACATTTTGACATTTCCAACTAGCTTTTTTACCGTACACTTTAAAGCTTCTTCATCTGATATATATATATAGATAGATAGATATATAGATATATATATATAGATATATATATAGATATATACAAAATTTTGGGGGATTTATATAAAGCATTCCAGTACATACTGGTTATGTCTGGCCTGGAAAAAAAATTCACATTACCACAAAATCCTGTGCTTTAGATGATTCTGCCCAAATCCACAGGGATCCCTCCTGCTTTGGTGGCCTTCCAGAGGAGCCACCATCACATCCAGTGCCCTTCTCCCACATCACCTCGCTCCAGAGCTCGGCCTTCAGGCAAGTGCACAAGCCCTGCTTTAAAGGTAGCAGCTCTTTCTTCTTTATTCTCTTTGCTTCCCAAACAAGCCACATTTTTTTACAGTGACATTCCAGCTCTGTGAATGATCTGATCAACTCTCTTACATAACCAGCATAAATTATGATCCTATACTGATTTCTTATCTGCTTTTCCTGTTTATTTTCTAAGATTACAACACAACTGTACGGTGACCTGGACCAACTCACCACCCTGTTTCTTGTACCCACTCTAAAAACATTAACAGTAACCTCATGTATCTGTTTTTTGCCATCCCACTCCAATTCCAATCTAGAATCTTTGTGCTTAATTAACAAGTTCATATGTAAACACAAAAAACACCTTTCTCAGATTGCTCAGGAGCATTCCACTGAACGTGTTCATTTCCCTCTGGTATTAACACTTCCACTGGCTCAGAACAGGTTAGATGAGGAAGAAACTATCCGAACAAACAAGCAGTTCTTAAATCACACCATCAGCAGAGTTCCTGATTCACTGATGGAAGAATAACCATCCTGCTTCTTGCAGAAATAATTAATTACAGCCTGTGCACAGACCTGGTCCACCTGGGAAATGCAACAAAATCCTGTGGGCTCTAGGGTACATCAGCCTTACCCAGAGTTTGCTGAAGTCTCTGAATTCAGTGATGTAAATGCAGAGTTACCGTTCTCACCTCGCCCTCAAAGCCTCTTTATTTCTTTCACTCATTCCCCTCAGCCACCTCTCCATTTGCACAGAGGCTGCTCCCAGCCCATTCTCAGTTCCAGCCACACATCCTGAAGCTTCCCACCACTCTCTCACAGCACAAAATGACACACGATACAGCACTGATGCAGGAGCCCTGCTGCTGCCATGCAGCACCCCTGGCATGGAGTGCTCAAAGTCAGCAAAAGTGCCCCAAAAATGAGCGCAGCTGGTGCAGCATTGGGCGTGAGTTACCCTGATCTCAACCCAGCAGGAGAACACCAGCAACTCTGCAACACTTTACTCTTCTAACTTAGTATTTCTTATTCTGTTAGACCATTTTGTTTAGCTCCCACCTTCCTGCTGAATCCTATCTAACAGGAATTAGGAGTTTCTCTTCCCCGAGCTGTGCTTCATTAGCCATTCAGTCAGGGAGCTGAGCTCTCTTCTCTAATGATTTACTTTTTTAGGCCATGCTAAACTTGTGTGCAGTTAAATTAGGAACATTACTTTTACTTAAGTAAAGAACAGAAGAAAGAGACCAAATGTTATGCTGCAAGATTTTTCTCTGATGCCACATATATGTCCTTAAAATTGAGTTTATTCTACATGATCTTTTCAAAAACATATCAGCATCCATCAATAAATTCCATTAAAAAGCAGGACTGTCTGCAAAGTCAGTATTTTTTAATCCATAGAGCTTTGACTTTAGACAAAAATGATTTCATTTGTGAAGTAATAATGCTGTAACACATAATACTGTTACTCTAACTAAACCAAACAATGAATACTTGTAAGCTCCAATGACACACTGAGCTCCAAGCTCAGTTGCAAAGTCTCTTCTGGAAATTATGCTAACACAAATTGTTGATAAGTCCTCATTGGATCATTCTGGATAAACAGCAAGAGAAGAATTCTGTAATTTGCTATTACAATGGCAGTTTTCTTTACATATAATCCCTTAAACACTCCCATGTTTCATAACACTGAGTTTTATGCAGAAGAAACAGATTTGGATCTGGGGCACCCTCACAATATCCCTTTCTTGAAAAGCTGTCAAAATTTTGAAAATTCAGATTTTCTCAAATTTAATTTGGATGCCATAAACCTGTCCTTTGATTAACATCCTTTCCCACTCCCAGGATTACACACGTGATAATCAGCACTGTCAGCTCCCTTTACATTTGTACAGTCAAGCCAGGTGAGCCCTTTGCTCAAACTGCCTTCAACTCCTGCCTGGATCTCCTCCTCTCCGAAATTCCTGCCAAGATCAACAGCAACCACTGCCACTTGAACTCTGCCTCTCCCCTTTCTCCAAATCTGTCCTGGCTTCCCAGATCCTCCCTGCCTGAACACAGTTTGCAGGAGAACTGGAACACTTCAGGACACTGGGAACGATCTCCTACTCCTCAAAGTGGATCAAAGTGCCACCCCTCCAATGACACTGCACAAACCAACAGTCCATCAAATTTCTCCTCCTCCAGAAAAGAATGTAAAACAATAATTATTTACATAAAACTGCCTGAGAATCTTCATAACAAGAACGTAAACATCAGAAGGCTTAGAAGAACTTAGAAAACAGGGCAACACATAGATAATGACACACACACAGAGTTGTGTTTGAAGACCACCAGGGAGACAACCAAGCACCCAAAATGCTGTAATTTCAGAACTGAGGCTGCTGGAGCAGTTTGAGCTCTGCTGTCCTTCCCAGCATCCCAAAGGACACCTCTGATATGGACATTGTGGGCTCGGGCAGCTGGAGAGCAGCCTGACCTCGCCTCACTGCTCTGCACAAAAAAAGGCATTTATGAGCATCCAAAGGATCATTTCCCAGCTCCTCCATCAGTCACACACATGGAGACACAGGAATACAGGATGTGTCATTAAACCTTAGACAGGGCACGGAGCTACAGGGACAGAGAGTGGCACAGAGTGGTGCAACAGATGCTGGGTAAAGCTTCAGATCCAAACAAACCTTCAAGAACTGTTTCAGAGAAAAGAAAAGCTCATTTGGAAGCATAATTCACACCAGCATTCCAGAGTAAGACTGAGAGAAGTTTTAGAAGAAGAGAGCCCTGGTTTTGGAGATTCTGGACATCAGCAGGGTTGGGTTGGGTTGGAGCGAGGGCTGGTGAGAGCTGTGCTGCAGCTCTGCTTCAGCTGCTCTGCTGAAACCACCACAAGACAAAGTAGACACAGTTCCAACTAGGAACAGCTGTTATTTTCCAATTAAAAAATCACAAGACCAAAATATTAATTTATTAAGCAAGCATTTAGTTCACGCAGCCACAACTATAATTGTGAGCAATACATTCTTTTTTTTAAGGGAGGCTGTGGGGATGTCTCTGGCATAAATAACTTAACGTGAAAAAACAGTTTATTGTTTACTGCTGATGGGCAAACAGTGCTGTTCCATATTGTGAAATACTGGCTCAACATGTAAAGAACTGTAAAGGATTTTCCTTAGCAGGGAGAACAAAATTTGTTGACATTTTTCCAACTGTTTTACCTAATAAAGTATTAGCTGAGTTAGGCTTTGAGAAAGATTATCTTCTGCTATCACAGAAGCAAGTTAATAAAGTGACAATAACAAACTGATGTATCTGTCAAAGTTTATAGATAAGGATGTCAAGCTATAGGTTATCAGCCTACAGAACTGACACTGTTCATATATCACAGCCCCCCAACACACACTCTGTCAGCATTGTTTATTTTCAGTCAGGACTTAAATAATGACCATGTACTAAAAATGCCTTTGGGGAACTGCTTTGTCTTACATACTGTTCACCTGTTTACTTCAGAGTAAGTTTTGACTTGCTTTTATTTAATTTTCTGTTTGAACAGCTGATATTTATCAACTTCAAATGGACTTCAGGTCAATACACTGCAAAAAAAAAAATTTTACTGCCTTTTCTGCACTTGCTGCACACACAGAGCCTGTAAAATGCTGATGAGAACAGCTCCACACCCAGAGGGAGCCAGGGAATGTCCTCCATGCCCCTGGAACCAGGGCAGCACTGGGACAGGAGGAGAACACAGAACTGGAGGGGACCCCAAGGCTCCAGCCGCAGAAATCACACCCACTGTGTACAGCATCAACAGCCTCTACTCCTTCCTCTTCTTCCTACATGTGTTTTTTACATATAAAACTTGTTTTTTACATATCAAACGTGGTGATCCAGAAAAAGGCAGAAGATGCTATGGGGTTTTGGTTGGGGTTTCTTTTTTTTTTCAGCAGCAAGTTCTGCTGAAGTCAGAGGTGAGGATGGAAAAAAGACACAGCCATGAAGGAGAAAACCACCAAGCTTGTTTTCCTAAACACATGGAAAAAAATCTCCATTTTTTTCATAAACACCTAATTAATTAATCTTATAAAAACTACTCCTGAAGAAGTCATGAGTTAGATTAAATGAGTGGAAAACAAAAGAAACCAAAATGCCAGTAGAAAAAAAGAAATGCCTGGCTATAACCATGAACAACATGAAGGGTTTCCATCTATTTATTCTTTTTTTCCCCTCTGTGCCAGGCAGGGTGACTGAAAGATACTGTTCTACCAGAAATCACTTACTGGAACTGACAGCTCTACCTGTCATATTTGACAAAGCAAAAAAGAATGGGAAAGATCATGAATTCTTAATTCAAACAAGTGTCTATTACTTTTTTTGGAATCATTGTCTGAGTATGGATCTCAAGCTAAGGGCTAAAAATTAACATATTACTCTCAGAATGCTTTTTTTTTTTCTTA
The DNA here is from genome assembly GCF_035770615.1 of Melospiza melodia melodia. Classification (NCBI taxonomy): domain Eukaryota; kingdom Metazoa; phylum Chordata; class Aves; order Passeriformes; family Passerellidae; genus Melospiza; species Melospiza melodia. The sequence continues at coordinate 16,766,353 of NC_086209.1, read as the reverse complement.
CTACTACAGTACTTTTTAAAAAAGGGAACTGCAATAAAGGGCACATTTAGAATCTCCATTTATTAATGGCAGGAAGAGGGAAAGGAATTGGGGGCTGAGGACGTGAATGACACCACCATAGGCAGAAAGTGCTCCTGACAGTTCACCTCCCTCAACATTAAATTGGCCTTTCCAGCTACCAGTTTGGGGACCTGAGATTTACAAAGTGATTCAGGACTGGGGTATGAGGTTTCCATGCCTCCTACTCCTGTTCAGAAGAGTAAATAATATTGGTTTTGGGCATGAAGACACAAACACTTCACCTGATGCCTCCTAGTGCTGTATGACCTTTAACCAAGATCAGACATCCTAATTCTCCTGCAGCCAATTTTATCAGTATGAAAAGGCAGTCATCTAAAAAACTATTTTTAAAAAATCCTTCATTATGTAATGAACCATTTGCAAATAAAAGCCTTTCATATGCAGTCATTTAAGTTCTAATCCAAATCAATCACTTCTTCTAGAACAGTCAGGCTAACTTACACACCAGAAGGCATAAAAAGAGCTGATTTACACAACCAACACTTAAATACAAGTTATTAGATGGTACACTCAGAAAAACCAAGTGCACAGCAGACATCTGGGTGTCCCAGCTCCTGCTGCAACTTGAATAGCAAATAAAAATTATCTGTTTTCTCAGACTGAAGTCACTCTATTTCAATTATGCTCTGCACAGCTTTTACAGAAGGGACTTCAGACCACTTACATGTAGGACAACTGCAAAAATCCCTGCCACATTTGCCCATCTCATGGAGTAAGGAGCTCCAAGACCTGAGCTTCAAGCTGGAAACTTTTCCTCAGGAGCCCAAGCCATTGTGTGAGAGGAACCAGGGGGTGCCAAAGGAGTTGGTTGCTATGGTGGCATCTCATAAATCATCAATTATTGTCTGTTATTATGAAGGTGACAGCCTCATAAAGAGATTTGCATTCTCGGCTAATTTTAAGATTTTTTTTTTTTTTTCCTGCAGACATCATTTGCTTTGTAAAAGAAATGTCATGACAACCAGAGAACACTTAAGCTTGTTATCGGGTAGTCAGGCAGCGCTTGGCCCCCATCACTTTGGCATTTGAGCACTGGAGCCTCTTTTGCATTATTGAGTAGTTTATCTTTACAGTTCATAAATATATTTCTGAACGTGGGGACGGCATAATAGGAGGACGAGGGAAAGTGATGGAGGGCTCCTGGTTGCCACAGCAACCTAAACTGATCAATTCCCTGTCACTGTTTTAAAAGAGGCACCACTCTCCTGTGGCCCCCGATGCTAATTACAAATGCAGGCCCTTCGCTGGCATGTTCAGCTTCCAGATTAAAGCAGTTCATGCCTAATTTATCATTTAACATGTCCTCCCACATTTGTGGTGCCGCACGGAATGAATAACAACTTCACTTGTTTACAGTGTTTTCAAGTTAATTTCACTAATTAGTTTTGCAGTTGCAGGAATCCGAGGGGGCAGAGTCCCCTCTGGAATGCTGGGCACGGGCAGGGAATGGGCACACGGGCAGGCAGGGCCACCTTTCCCATGCCAGATCCAGGCTCTGCCCAACCACTATCAGCACATTATATATTTACATCCCTCTTATTTTCAATCATGTCTCAAGTGACTGGGAGACTTTTCATGGGAATGAGAAAGAAATTATGGAAAACCTGGTTTAGTTTCATAGAACGGTTCGTATTGTCCTGTGCAAAGTTTGAGATTAAATGCTGCTGGATTTACCCTCAAATTAGACACAGTTTGGCCGATGACTGCCCTTCCAGCCAAACTTCTACTGCTTCCTTTAAAGATTTGGACCAGATTTTATGCAAACTGAACTTTCAATGAGTGCTTCAACACAGCATTTATCACTTCCCGAACTCAGGTCACTCAGAATGTTCTTCCACATCTTCCTTACCAGCACTTGTGTCTTGGAAAATCCCTTCCCACCCTCTGAACTCCAGAACAACACAGAACAGAGAGTGAAATCTCTACAAGGGAAACTGAAATGTGCTGGACCCAAAATGCTCTCAGTCATGACAGAAGTAATTACTAAGACATCTAGGAAAATAAGTTACTTAAGGAAGCCAGCAATGATCAGAGCCAAACTCTGGTGTCCTAACATCTGGAAAAGTCTCTGATCTTTCTCCTCTCAAGAACGATATTGTAAAATTTCCATGTTCCAAAACTACTCTGTAATTTGAAGTTAAAAAAATTTTTAAAAGCTGGAACCTACAAGATTCATCTCTGGCAACAGGAAGAGTTCTGTGTTTGAGCACCGCTGCCACCAGGGAGCCCTGGATGAGGGAAGGGATTGTGGATCTTTGGTAATATTTGCACTGCTCCAGTCACAAAGGAGATCACTTGACAGCCTCTGCCCCAGGCAGCTCCTCCCTGACATCACTTCTACAGAAGGGCTCCTTCCCAGAGCTCCTGTAAACCAACAAAAGTCACAAATCCCCCAAGGGTCTCGGGGGGCTCCAATGATGCTCCTGGGGGCAGCTGGGCCAGCCCAGCCTGGGCTCACATCCCACAGACCCAAGGGCACCCAAATCCTCTGTTCTGCCACAGAGAGAGCAGGGATGTGTGAATGGGAACACAGCACTGCTGCTAAGAGCGGAAGTTTGTTTCTAAAATAAAATAAATAAATAAATCTATGACAACAAAACTTTTCTCATGTATGATCTACAGCAGGACATGGGCCAGGCAGGATCTGGGGAACTCTCTGGGCTCTAAGAGAGCTGTTCTCTGCACTCTGTTTTATCCACACTGCATCCTTGCAGCTGCTAAATAGTCTGTTTACTGTTGAAGTCAGTCTGTAACTGTGTTTAAGGCAGGAGGCTGTGCACTACTACTCAGAGTTACTCAAATAAAGACAACATATTAAGAATAATCACTCCATCTCTATAAAACAGTTACAGGCTGCTCAGAAGAGAACACGACAAATACTTGAGCTCTTTGTGAAGCACCATAATTGCTCATGATTTGCCTTTTCATGATTATATCCTCATTGAAGATCTACTTACTCACTGAGTCCTTAAAGCTGGTGCAGCATTGACTATCAGCAAAAGGTAGGATGGCTGGAACACTTAAGGAACAGATTGTTCCAGCCCTGAAGGATTTAACACTCCTCTCTGCTAACTGGTGTGTTTGCCATGACACACTGTGTTTTATTACTGTCTCAATCTTGTTATTTAGTGAACTTAAACCTTCATTACCTGCAGAAATCCCTGGCCCAGACTACAGCCCCTGGATGGACAGGGATGCTGGTGCTGTCGCTTCAGTTTTGTTTCAGCTGCCAAAGTATAAATTCAAAGGAAGATGGGATGTGCTGGCAGCAATGTAACACACCAAGGATCTCCACTGAGCACAGAATCTCTCCCAACCCTCTCTAAATCTGTTTGCTTTCACTTTAGGATAACTAAAAGTTCCCCAAGAGTTACTGCAGCACCTTCGGGTTATTAACTGGAAGATGCAGAACATTACATTATTATGCTGCACATGGCTAAGGAATTTTAGTATTCACAGGATTATGGTAATTAAGTCTTCCTTCACTTTGGGTGATGTGACACTTGCTTGACTATAATGTCACTCCACTTAAAGTCTGTGTAAACAACATTATCTTAGTCACTCTGCATTACATTTCCAACTGTGAGCAAAATTACAAGGTCAAAGTGGACAAGAATGTAGGTAATCCCAAGGAAACATCATGTAAATGACTCGCTCAAGGTTCAAGCTGGGTTTTCAAGGGTGGTAAAAGGCTTATGTACTACACTGGTATTTTAGTCCTGCTTTGCACAAGGTATCAGTGCCAAACTGCAGTTCTCTGTGCAGGGACATTTATCTGCCCAGGACCCTGCAAACTTCTCCTTTTGTAAGGACTGGGCTGCCAAAGAAATGCAGAGAGCAAAAGAGGACTGATTTTGAACAAAAAGCTATATGGAACCAGCAGAATATTAATTAACTCTATAAGTGACAGATGCAAACAAAGAAATATATATTCCACCGACATCATTAACATAACACAATAAAACCTCCATTAAAGTGTCAGTCAGAGAGCTGGGAAATATATTAACCTCATTGTTAAGAACAATTCTTTTAATTCACTTAGCTGGACTTGCTTTACCTTTGAATATCAAATAGGAAAGTATTTAATGTCTTTTTTGTAATTTTGATTGTTGAACAGACAAACTTGCAGCTGAATTTATTTTATCCTAACAAGTACACAGTAAACTGCAAAATACACACACACTTCTCTAGTTCTCAACTACCCAAGATTTAGTTTGATCTCAGACTGAACAAAAGGACTGCACAGGTGAGCAAGCTGCTCTCCTCAAATTAGCAGATAACATCTTACAAAATCCATAACTCTGCAAGTTTGGAAACAGCAGCCCACCCCTTTCCTGTACCATAAAACTCACTAAACAGAAAAAAAAAAAAAACCTTGTTAGCATTTCCAAAGCTGTTCAAACATTGTAAATCCATGAGTACTCAAGCCTACATAGCTGGAGATGTAACAAAATCAGGATGGGATGGGATTTATCAGTAGTGAGGCTTTAATAATTCCTGGGAATTCCACCAGCAGAGAAGTGGTACCCAGGGACACGTCACTGACATTCCAGATCCTTGGAACTGTCATTTCAGCCATTTCTCCCTAGAACAGAAGCTGTGAGAAGTTTAATTAATGACAAAACTACACTGTTTCAAGTTCTATCAGGCAGGAATTACACTTGGAAGTTCAGTGCTAAAAACAGGCCTTTGCCAAAAAGCTGCAGAGTGGAATCTGCCCAGTGCAGCTCTGCCCCTGCTGCAGCCAGGGATGGGGCTGAAGAGCCAGAGCCTGCTCCCAGCTCATCCATCATGTCCTGATGGCCAGAACCACCAGGATGGGCACCAACACCAAAGCTCATCATGTGCTCAGTGGCTGCATCCTTCTTCCAAAACTCAAATTACAATACAAGCTGATATAATCAACCTTTCATCTCCAGTCTATGATCAAGCACAACATACATGTGACATAAATACTAACAGTTAAAGTAAAACAATACACAAAGAAATCTTTTTCCCTTCAGACCACTTTTTCTTCCACGTGTAAGACACAGAAAGATGTCTCTTATCTTTCTTCTTTGCAGCAGTTAACCAGGATGCTCCCACAGCATTCCACTCTGAAAACACCACACGGAGTATTTATTTACCTCGTTGCTCCTGAGAAAGTTACAATGAGACATCAGTGTCAAAACTCCCTTCAGTAAATTCTTCAGCATGAAAGGCTCTGAAGATGCAACACAGAATCTGCCTCCCTATCACACCTAAATTCAGAATATAACTCAGTGATACCACTGATTATACAGCATGAATTATTTGTAGCTTTTTCACAGTTGTTTGCAGGCACAGATGTTAAACACAGCTCAAACTTGTGATCCAAAACTCTGCACCTGTGGCTATGGACAAAGCCAGGGAATGATGCTCAAAATGAAGGTAAAAAGGCATTTCCCAAGTGGGATCGCTGCAGACATGCAAACACTGAGAGCAGCAGATCTGCTCTGTAAACTACAGTAACTCATTGCTATCCTTGAAAAAACACAGTAATTCAACTCTTAGATCTCTCTGCAATAACACCTCCATGTATGAGGGGAGAATAACATCATTTAAACTGGATTTCACAGCATTCAGCCATTTTAGCCCACCATCATAAGTGCTTAAAACAAATAGATCATTTCATATTTGAAATATTTCAGTATTCCCCAATCACACTTGTTATTTATCTTGCATGTCAATGATACTTGTCACATACATTATAACTTAAGTCTTACTACAGGATTTAATGGAAAAACAAATAAAAAGTAAGTGCATATAATATTACTAATATAAACAGGCAAAATATCATCAAGATCAGTGGCTTGGTGTCTATTTTGGCAGGAGCTGAATTTGGCCTAATGACTTCTGGTTCTGATTTAGTGAGGGTTCCCTGTCATGTACGACTTTGTGACTTCTTCAGTATGTTTTCTTTGAAAAGTAAAGGTTTTCTGTATGAGATTGGAATTTAATTGTTTCCTTTTTAGACAAATATGCTTTTGGATGGATGCTGATGGAAAGGGCAACCAGATGTCAAAAGGGCAGCAGTACAGTGAGATTATGTGCCGAGGTCTAGGGCAGGACAGGCAAACAAGGGGGATCTCAGATCACTTGAGCAGATACTTATAAATAAAATCTCAGATAACAGGCTTTGTTTATTCTGTAAAAATGCATATCAGCAGGTCAAATCAACTCCTGTTATGTTAACTACTTAAGTTACTTTCTTATTAACAAATATTCCTGATAGCATAACAGAACTCTCATCTGTGAGCATCTGGAATGCAAGGAGGGAAAAAGAAGAGTTTAAGTAATTAGGAAGGAGATGTCCTGCATCTAGAGGGAAAGAAGTGTTCTCTCACGTGAAGGGGAATAAATAAAAAAACTGCACTAAAGAGAACTCATGTGGCAATAAGTAAACAATGCTTAATTTACGTGGAGACTCACCAGTGCCACTCCTCATTTTTTAAATAATTTTTTTACCAATTTTAGTACATATAATGTCAGCAACAAGACTCCATTTACTTTCTTTGCACATATTCTTGATAATATTTTTATGTAACACTCAAGTGAGTCAATTCTCACTACAAAAAATGTATTGTAATAAATCCAAGCCCACTTTTATAATTGCCAACTGTCACCCAGTGCTAAGTCCTGTCTCTGGGTGCAGGAAGCTCTAACAGAGCCCCATTCTCCTGCAATGTGATTATAACCCACAACTTTTACCTTGTGAGAGAGAACAGATCAGAATTCCAGCTCTCTTTAATGCTGAGTGACCACGTGTGAAAAGCTGCCTCTTCCAAACAGCCTGGCGATCCCACTTGGTTTTTATCCTGCCTTTTAGCAGGCGTTCTGCAAGAGTGAGATGCATGTAGCAGTGATCCCACACCACGGCAACTTCCCTCAAGAATTTCACATCAGTTACTCCCAAACATCTGGAGGGAAGGGGTAAATTTGAGCACTAACCAGGAAAACCTCACATAATCCAAGATGAGCACAAGAAGCTGCTCCTTACCCAGAGATGGATTTGTTATCCCCCATGGCGGGCACACAACATCTCCACACATGTCCAAATTCCCTGTGAGGTAACTGAGCATTGTAGGCACTGCAAAATCCCAGCATTTTGAAAAAACAAGATTGATTTTTTCCCTTTTTTTTTTTTTTTAAAGTTTAAAAAATACATTTTTCTAAACCAGTTTTGCAGAACATTCTCATTTAAACATTATCTAAGAGCAGGTTTCAGAGGTTATTAGAAGGAAAATGGGTATTTTATTCCTTGGCTACTTTTTTCTCCTTCAAGTATTCATTTTCCACTTTTTTTTTTCTTTTTTTCCTTTTTCTTTTTTTTTTTTCCTCCTCTGAAGAGCATCTGTTCTAAGAGAACAGAAAATGTAAAGAAAACAGAAAAACGCTCAAAGTTTGAAGCGGACAAAAACGTCAACGTTTGAAGTTTGAAATTTTAAAATAAAAATAGTAATTTACAAACCAACTTTCTCAGCCTGCTTTAACACTGAGCTGCAGCTCCTCTGGACTGTTGCTCTCTAAATTATTCAGGGAGCACATTGTGCAAATGCATCTGTGCGAGCCCAAGTGCGAGCAGCTCCGTCTGCCTGGTTCTTGTGCATGTACAACATCCCCAGAGGTCACCCCGTGAAAGTGATGCTGAGCAGAAATCACTGATCACACCCTGCCTTTAATGGAAAAGTTTGGTGGGTTAGAATAATGCTTTTTCATGTTTTTCACCCCTGTGCATTACTCATGTAGGCCAATGCAAAACCTTCTAGTGTTAAGACTTGTTAAACTCTCCTTTTCAAGATTTTTCAATTTCTGGTCTTCAAAAATATTAGAAAGAACAAGATCTCTATGTATGTGCATTGAAAACAGAGAACAGTGGGTTCGTGCTTGTCCACCATCCTTTGAGAAGCACATAAAATACAAAGTATGATCCTGTTTTGCCTCTATGGAGATTTTCAAATGCACTTTAGGAGCAAAATATTGACTGACTCTGCTTGGAAAGAAGGGAGTATTAACTCTAATGTATCTATCTCATTATGAGTAACACCAGTTTACTGAAAAAAATCCAAAGAAAATCATGAGTGCAAGAAGGTCAAGAGGATTGGCAGTAAACCTGTGGGTCAGGGAACACTGGGTCAGAGATCTCCAAAATTTAAATACTAAAATGACAGTAAATTCTTGCAAGCTGTTCTCCATCGTATAACACTAGAATAATTACCCATACCTTTCAAAAAAAGAAATTAAAAATCCTGTATTCTTAAGACAATTTAATTTTTACCTTCTGTCTGAATGTAAAATTAAAGATCACAACTGAAAGGAAGAGTTCACGGGGAATGGAACAGCTCAAGGGACTGAACTGAAAATCCACATTCATTATTCAGGCTGTTACACAAATCAATTGGGATCTTTAGGCAGACAGAGTGTGATGCTGCTGGACAAGGTGTTGTTGTATTCCCTGGCTCTGTTTCCAAGCAGTCTGGGGGGGAATCACAGATTTCTCCCTGTGATTTCATGGCCCTGAGTGGATGTGATCATATGGACAGTGGAACAAACTGGCCACGAGCCCAAGAGCAACTTTCCCCCCTGGATGATCCACGACATGAACAAGGAACTGCTCGTGAGCAGCCTGAACCCACGTACAGAGCTCTGTGTATCCATTCCAAAGGTCTGAGCAGCAATGGAAGGCATTCCCTGACTGCCCTGCACGTCTGAACAGGCTGCTTGCCTCAATTCACATGTAAAAACTATTATGACTCTTGGGAATCCAGCTGCGCTCTCAAAATTCCCAACTAAATCCTGCAACCTCCACTGTAAAAATTACTCAGAAATGTGGTTTCTTCACCTGGTGAAACTGACTGAAACCAACCATGAAGGACATTTCTGGTTTTCAACCTTTCTCTCCTCAAGAAGAATATTAAGAACTTGAAAATTTTGAACTGAAAACATCTCCAGTTCTTCAGAATTGCTGCAGTTTGCCTTTACCATGTTATTAACAGCTTAAACATCATTCTGCTTTTTCTCAAGGCTCCTTTGGCACATGTAGATGCTGATAATCAGGTGAGCTACATTTATACTTCTACCTGTAATATCTGCTAAGGCTACTGACAGTCCCAAGTTTTCTAATGTATTGTTGCAAGAAAAACAAAACTGATGTGAAAGGAACTTAATGTAAATAATACTCTCAGGCCCAGCCTGTAAAGGCTTCAAAAAGCTTAATGATTTTCTCAGATGTGCTGTAACAACAAAGAATCTCATGGTTCAGTGTCAAATGTCTGCTAGAAGCCAATGTTCATCACAACTGCAATGACTTGTTCATCATAGATTCCATCAATAATTGTTTCAGTATGTGAACGTGATCAATGTCACTCTCATCAAGAATAAATCAAGCTGGGTATTTTCTAATGGACCTTCAGCATTCTCATGGATCCTGCTCCACAGTAGGGTTTAATCAATGCATGAGCTCCAGTGAGCAGGCATCTCCCTCAAAATAGCAATTATTTACAAATTCAAAACTATAAAAACATCCTAATATTCCTGGCATAGAAATTTTAAATTATGTCACTGAATACTGAAAGAGGCAAACAAAGTGACTGCAGCACTGGATCACATCAGAACTGCATTTGGAGCTGCCTGATTTAAACTCAGTTATTTAAATTATTACAGCTGAACAGTGATGTCAGTGGGCATTAGACCTAGAGTACAAAAAACAACATTGTTCAGAGATAAAGGGAAATACCAAATCTATCCATTTCACCTCCTAGAAAAGTGACTCCATTTCCACAAGTAAACAGCAGGGTTAAAAGTAGATTCACTTCCTTTTTTCCTGTCACTGTCTGGGTAAAGCCAACCAACCCACATGAGAAACAACACTGCTGCTGCTCAGCTGCTTTTTCTCAGTTTCTTCTTTCTACCAACTACTTAAAACCTGGTTCTGGGATGAGCTGTCACAGACAGATGCATTCTGACCTGAGTATTTTATTATAAAAACTGTTTTCTGACCTCTTTAGTGACTAAATAAAGCAAAAAAATATTACATGATTAGACAAAACATTTATCCAATAGGATAATTTTTAAAACTAATCTTAAAAGCCATCTCAAAGCCTGCTTGTGCCTGTAAGGAGATTTAAATTAAACGCTGTATTTTGGTGATTCCAGAGCAGTTTTAGGTGACAATTGTGCTGCAGAGCTTCCCCCACGTTTGGTTCCCTTCCCACTCCCATTCCAGAGTGAAGCTTTGCCAGCACCAGAGGCAGGCAGGGTGTGTGGGGTGCAGGGTCCCCAGAGCAGGGAATGGAGGGGGGGTCTGGATCTGCATTGGCAACTCGGAGGAACCAAATCCTGCCAGGCCTCCTGAGAAATCACACCACAGCCTCTGCCCAAGGCCAAAAGAAAGAGAACTTGTATTTGTGCCCCTCCAGCAATGACCAGCAAGACTTTCTAAATATCTGAGAGCACTTCCAGACTTTTTCAGATGCATTTCACATGTTTTTGTATTTCCCCAGCTCAGGTTCTGCTATAAGTAGAAGTCTGGTTTCTTTGTGCTCAAAGAGAACAGAAAAAGTGCACAGGGGTTGCTCAGTTACTTGCCCCTCAACTGACAGATACCCTTCCTTTCATAATAATTTCTGATATAAAAGAAATAGAGTTATATATCGATATATAATTCAGGAGATTTTATATTTTTCAATTAAATGCCTTTCAACCTTTGCTCTTTAAAGGTTATAGAAATTCATGATTTTAGCCTCTCCTCAGACTTCCTATCTTTAGTCATAAGGTCAATCAAATTCCCCTTTTCAAATGTTCCATCTTTAAAGAATATGGTAACCAGAACAAAAACAATATCCCAAGTGAGGTCAGAAGATTTCCTAACCTTTACATATACTCCTTGCATTCTTATTCCATTACTGGCTGTTGCACCCCTTCTCCTTCCCCTTTCTTCCTCTCTCCATGTCTCATGTGTGTTTTCAGATATTTTATTGATGTCTCCACAATTTAACATTACAAGTAGCTCCAATCCCTTTCAGTTTTTTGGGGGGATTTTTGTTCTGTAACAACTTGCAGAAGAATTTCCAGGCCCTCTCCTTACCCCATAAATGCTGCTGATGAAGTAACACTGCTTGATGGTTCAAAGCCATCTGAAGCTGACTTTTAGAAAGGATTACACTAAAACAAACTCAATAAACTTGTGTGAGTTACATTTGCCATTATTTCTGAGTTGTATATATCAAATTCAGATTTTTCAAAGAGCCACGTTTATTAAAATACAACCTGAACCACTAAAATTTGACCATTCATTTAAAGAAATTCAATCAAGAAACCAACTCAAAATAAACCAAACCACCCCTGCTCCAAACAGTCTCTCTTATACCACTGGTGTCTAAATTACTAATCTGGTTAACATATTTTGCTGTCAGGGTTAAGATAAACTATCTGGACAATTTTGCTACAAATTCTTTCTTAGCTAAATGTAGCTTTTATTGTAATTTGCCTCATTTCCTCCTAATATAACAACAGAATGTTGCTGTGTGGATACACTCCAGTGACCTGACAGACCTTTCCAGCAACTCCAAAATGTCTCACCACAAACTTTTTGTTGATCTCAACATCACCATTTTCATCTTATTTATACTCTTACAAAAATGTGATACTGGAACCAGCTGCTAAAAAATGCCCATTCCATCAAAGTCCTGAAACTCATAACCAATTTTTTGCTGAGTTTATTCCTTTTAAGAAAATGCCAGTTGGGTTTCCAGCCACAACAAAAAAAACAGGGACTCTCCAAGTTCTGCTTCATTTACTGTACCTCTCCAGTGTCTCTTCTCTCTGTGACATCAATTCCAAAACTCTCTTATAAACTGCAATCCAGCGACCTCACCATGTAAATCCTTGGCTTTATTGCCATGTCTGACCACACAATTCAGTAAATTCAGCGCACAGGGAAATGAGCAGGGCTGAGTGTTTGGGAATTGTTCTCTTCTCCCGCGTTTGGCACAGCCCAGTTACATCTACTCACACACAGGGTCATGCAAAGACAATACAGATGGTCAGACACCTTCTCCAAAAATAAATATTTCAATAAATCAAACCTTTTTGACTCTCGTGAGCTGGGTGTTCTGCTGTGATTTTGGTATTTTCCCCTTCCAAGGGGGAAAATAAAGGAAAAGAAAGCAACTCTGCTCTTTCCATTTAAATGTTTGACTAACTAGAGATTGAAATTCACCATTTCCCCCCCTAATTGCTAAGCAAATCAAATTTCCTCCTGAAATGCAAATTCATTTCACAATACAAAAATGAACACACAGAGGCAGAAAGGTTTACATGTCAAATGGCAATTTTCCTAAATGGCTCACGCTTTAACTTGTTTTCTTTTTTCATATCTTAGCCATGACAAAAGATTTAATGGCCATCATTACTCAGATGTTTTGTCAGCATACCATGATGAATGCACTCTTCCTGGGTGTTATTCAGAGTTACCTCACAAGATTTCTCTTCTGTGTTACATTAACAACACCCTTCATACTTAACAATTTGATCTATCACACATTTGACTAATGTTACCCATTAGAGTTCTGTGCAAAGACTCCTTGATTCAGGGAAAGATAGTTATTAAAATTAAATATATCCTTGCCTCTTAAAAATGTATTTTCTTTAATTACTAATATACATTAAATAGGATCAATCCATTAGCACAGAGATCCCATAAGCTGTCCATGAAAAGTAAGTGTAAAGAGAATTATCATCCATTAATTATAACCATTTCCCTCGCCCTGTGGAGGTGCTGCTGCCTCCTCTCTCAAAACTCTCTCCTCTGGAGCATAAGAAAGGAAAAAGAGGGAAAAGCCAAAATCCTGCTCAGCTCCAGGACATGGTGAGTGCCCAAGGAGCAGCAGAACCCAAACAAATTAAAATGTGAAGGATCAAAGGTGAAAACTCAGGGTAAAACACAACCCAGCATAGTAAAAACCACAAATCTTCACATACACACCCCAGAACCTACAACATTTCTTTTTAAAATAGTCATTTTTGCTTAAAAACTTAAGCTACCAGGAGATATTGGAACATGCTTTAGACACTCATTCAGCTAATGATTGACTTTTCAAGTAAACCCCAGCTGACTGTGGGAAATCAATATGGATTTTTAATGGCACCTATACATCTTGCTGGATTTGACAGAACTTGCAAAAAACACAAACAATCTTCAGGAAACTCTTTTGCTCAATTAAAAAGTATGCAAAAAAAGATAAATAATGACTATCTAGACATCATTATTATGCACTTCACTCACTTGGAAGCATCAACAATACCAATAAATTACTTAGAATTGTTTTCCAGTTTTTGTTTTGTCTCAGTTTTAGAGAACTTGGATGATGGATCTACAAATAAGCTGTTCATTCTAGTCCAAAAGATTATGGAATGTTTATCCATATTTCTTCTCAGCAGTGTTTGTGCTCATTAGCTTTTTTCAAAGGGTCTTCATCACTTAGTGTATATTAGTTAAACTGATCCTGCATAAAACTGTTTGAAATAATACATTCAAAATTTACAATGTTTAGGAAAAAGGACCTTTTATGCTTTGATGCAATAAAATCTTTCCATGGAACTACTTTGAGCAACAGGTTCTTAGCTTGAGTTTAATCCCCCTTTGCAAACACCTTTAACTGCAGGTAACATTTTACACAGCAAGCAGTAAAAAATAATATGAAAATACGGTGTTAACATTAGAAAACCCCTCAATATTTATTTTATATTATCTGTAATTAAAGATAACAGAACAGAAGCACTGACCACCACCTTTGTTTTCTCCTGTCCTGTTCAAAGTGTTTGTTTTCCCTTTCTGTCCTACGGGAATTATTTGCACAATTAAACCGCAGCCAGACCAGCACAAATTGTTTGCACAAATGCCACAAGCCAGAGATGAGATCTGGAAAATCCAGCTCATCAGATGTGCAAAAAATATTGGACTGTTTTTATATACAGGTGAGGGAATCAGTCATTCCAAACAGGACAGACACTGTCCTGCTCTCTCATGGAGAAAGGACCAGGGCTGGGAAAATCAGACCTGTTTCAGACCATCACTTAATGAGTGAAATTCCTTTGATACCATAAAATAAACCCCAAATAAATTAATTAATAAACTAAACTCCAAGCACTGCTGTTATTATTAGATTACAGATAAAACTAAATGCATCGAATTTTCAGTGTATTTGCCTTCAGCACTGTGTGTTTTTCTCCACTGAAAGGTCTGTTTTCCAGTTCTCACAGCCCAGGAATTACTGAGGACTCAACATTTTGCAGGCAGAGCCCATTTTTACTACAACCTTTACAGAGATGTGTGGTGAGACACAAATCCTCTCTGGTCACCATCTGAAAGCAATCAATGGTGTGGGACAAAACCCTCACATTTTTTGGGGAGAATTGAATCCTTTCACCTTTTTCTTTGGAACCACAGTGGAAAGCCTTGCAGCAGAATGTGAGGCATCTCCAGAGGGGGTCACTTAAGCAATGACATGCTGGCTGTGGCTGCAGCACAAGAAAAACTCTGCCTGTGTTTTTATTACAAGGGGACAGCCTGAAGAGGGGGGAAAAACCCAGTCTCTGCCACACTCCAGTGTATGTGACAAACTGGATTAATTCCCACATGTCAGCATCCATTTCAAACCCCCCTCAAAGCCAGAAGTGCATTTCCAAAAGGAGACAGCTGTCTGTAGCCACATCCCAGAGAAATCTGCCTGTCACACACCCCCAGCCCAGCGACTGCAACAGCCACTGCAGAGGAAAAAAAATCTGTGAAAAGTTTTGTCTGAAGGAAAAAAAACCCAAAAAAACGAGAAAAAATACCTTCTGGAACACCATTTCTTGCTTTCAGAATTCATAACAATGGTAGATCATTACTTAGCACAAATAAAAATATTTATCCTGGGGATTGCAAACACATGAATGCATTTTATGACGACTTCCTTTTATAGACCCTGAGCTTATTTCTGGCCTCTCTTATTCCTGGTGAAGAATTCATCTTCTGTACAGGGAAACAAGTTGGGTGTAAAATGCTAACAGATAACCCAACAAAGCCACTTGTTCATGAGGTTCAGTGCTGCACCCCAAACCTCTCAGGGGTTTCTGCCCTGCTCTCTCTGGGAAAGGGATGCAGCTCAAACAAAGGAAAGGTCAGCAGGGTAAGGAGAGAGATGGTTTTAGGAGGTCTCATTCCTAACCTCTCCACAAGGATTCCAGGAACGAGGAATCACTGGGCTGTCTGCACAGAGCAGGGATGAGAGGATGAGGATGAGGAGTTTCTCCTACACGTGCAAGTGAATGCCAGCACTATCCAGGAGCAAATCAAGGAGTATTTGCTGTATTCCAATAAAATCAAACACAGCAGTTCTTGCAATCGAGGATTTGACTGGATTTGTACCCACGAGAGCCTGCACTGCAACTCCTGCCCACCCTGATCCAAGCTGAATTCCCTGATACCGATCCCAAGCTGAATTCATGATCCCAACCCCAGGATGAATTCCCTGATCTCAATGCCAAGCTGAATTCCCTGCTCCTGATCCTGAGTTGAATTCTCTGATTAGAGCTGAATTCCCTGATTCGGAGCTGAATTCCCTGATCCCAAGCTGAATTCCCTGATCTCAATCCCAAGCTGAATTCCCTGCTCCTGACCCTGAGCTGAATTCCCCGATCTCAAGCTGAATTCCCTGCTCCTGACCCTGAGCTGAATTCTCTGATTAGAGCTGAATTCCCTGATCCCAAGCTGAATTCCCCGATCCCAAGCTGAATTCCCTGTGCCTGATCCCGAGCTGAACTCCCTGCCAGCGGCCTATGGGCCATTCATCTGCCTGCGGATCATTTAGAACTAAACTTAGCACAGGAAAAGGACACTTCAAAGCAGCCCTACAGGGTATTGTGAAACACTCTGAGAGGTTTAGGGCATCCAGGGAAGAATCATTCCAACCTCCTAGAGGGAAACATCACTGACCCAAACGTGCTTTGTGCAGCTGTCACCGCTTCTGTCAACTCTGCGAGCTCCACAAATACAAGAAATTGTATTTATCTCCTCTGCCCCTTTCCCATTTACACAGAGCTCGACAGGCTCGTAATTAGCAGCCTCGGAGAGAGGCAGCTCCTGAAATTAAGCAGCAGAAAGTGAAGAGAAGTGAGGAGGTTTGTTTGAAAGAGAAATACCTACGCAAAGCACAGGCTTACATGGCTTAGGGCAGACTTGCTGCAATCTAAAAAAATACTACAACCATGAAATCTATGATGAGAATGCTCCATATGAAAACCACCACAGGATTAAGTTCAAGAAAGGAATTTCTCATGCAAACTTTGCACTCTAATCTGAACTTTTACTGTAAGCATTCACTTTCAGTTCAATTATATTTCAGGGGATATTTAGCCAAATACTCTGGAAAATTTGACTTGCTCTTGTCTACTTTAGGAATTAGAGGGGACCAGAGATCACAGCTGTCTGGAACAAGATTATGTTTGTAAAGTACAAAAATATTAAAGATGGGAATACTTTTAAAACAAACAAACATAAAAATCTCAAAGCAAACACAGATATCTTTCATCTTATTAAGAAAACACATGACTATTTCCTTTTTCATTCTCTACAAAAGAGTCTTATTCAATTGTATTAAAAAACCCTGACAAATTCTGATGGACTTTGCTCTTCCACACAGATTTCTAACCAATTCTGTAAGCACACACTGTGCAGCAAAGAATTTTTGGGGAATAAATGATGCCATAGTAAAATAAAATGCACTGACTCCTGCACAGCGAGTTCCTGAAAGAATTCCAAGATTAAAGGAACATAAAAAATGAATTACCCTTTTTCACCTCTCATGAGAGTAATCCTCCAGGTCAGCTTTGAGGTACATCTGAAACAAATGGTAAACTGTTTGGTAAACAGAAGGATTTTTCAGCAGCCCTTTTTGAAGGAATCATGGGAAAGTTTAGATCGAATCACAGCATAAAGATGGGTTCAAACTAAGGTTGGATCTTTTTTACACATCCTGCCTATGAAACACACTGCATGGAAAATCCAGGGGCTCCAAGGGACCCATTCACACCAGTGACCTACTGTCTCTGCTTTTATTTTTAGCAAGCACTTTGGTGTTCTTAGGAAGAACTTGTACATGCCACTTATAATTTTGTATCTCAAATTAGTCCCAGTAAGACAGACCCCTGTGTCTCGCTTGCCATCACTGCAGCAAAGGGAAAGACAGAAAGGAAGAAGCTGAAAGTAACAGAACACAAGAGAAGTTTTTATGGTTTCAGGAGTTTGGTTTTTGTATCTCAAATTAGTCTCAGTAAGACAGACCATGGTGTCTCAATTGCCATCACTGCAGCAAAGGGAAAGACAGAAAGGAAGAAGCTGAAAGTAGCAGAAAACAAGAGAAGTTTTTATGTTTTCCAGGAGTTTGGTTCCCAGTTTGTGCGGAGGGTTCTGTGCCACCCTGACCCCACAGGCAGATGGTGCTCCCAAAGGCAGCACTGAAAACACCCCCAAATCTTCTCATCCTCCCTCCCTGCTGCACAGCTCAGGCTGGAATACACCGCATACAACCCAGCAAAAAGCTTTTCCCTGCTCTCCTGCGAACACAAGAACTGGGAGCTGGACACTATTCCCCTCCCCACAGGCTGCACTCAGCTGGTGTGGAACAAACCCACAGCAAAGTTCCCTTTTTCATCCCTTATTAACATGAGCCACGGGACCCTCGCAGCAGCCGCGGCCGCATCGCCGACAGGAATCATCCCACCTATGCTTGAAACAAAACCAGCCAACTCTCAGCTGCAGAAACAGCATTTGTGCTTCTCCAAAAAGGGATGGCAAGTCTTTAATTATTAAACCAATTGCATTTAGCAGATGGTCAAAGAAAAGTACTTTTAAAAAGTTGCCCAGAGGGTTATAAAAACGAACAAGCTCCAACAGCTGCCAGCTGGTGCGTGAAATCAATAATGAGAAAACGAGTCCGACTGTATCTTTGTGCTCATTGTCTGGCCCAAGCCAGCCAGGACAAGGCAGCGGGGACGTCACAGCCCGGCTGAATGGATTACGTGGATCTAATTAGGGAAAGACAAACATCTGAAGGGCTGCAAGGAGGGAGCCCGGGCGGGACGGACGGACGGACGCACGGCCGGCCCTGAACGCACAGACTGGGCCAGCTCCAGCTCCTCTCTGGAAAAGCCAAAAGGCAGCACCGGCACCAAAGGCAGCCTAAACACACAGAATGCTCCCAACCTAAACACACAGAATGCTCCCAACCTAAACACACAGAATGCTCCCAACCTGAACACACAGAATGCTCCCAAACACACAGAATGCTCCCAACCTAAACACACAGAATGCTCCACTGATTTTCTGCACTTGGTGCACAGCCTAAAAATTAATGAAATTACACAGAATTAAAATGTTACGTGAATGGTCTTCTGTATTTAATCACTATCAAGTGTGGCTAATATAAATTAATGTTAAGTCTCACCCTCCCAAGAGCAGCAACCTGGTTATTACTGCTTTTTGTTCTCCAATGAGAGTTTTTTAAACTATGGGGCTCTCATCAACCTTAAAACAATATTAAATTTCTACAATAACATGACAAGACTTCAAGCAAAAATGCAGAGGAAAAATAGACATTACTAAGGAGGTAAAAATAAAATCAATTTTACAAAGTAATTTCATTTTATTTAAATAACTTTAACAAACAAAATCTTACCATAGGGACCTGAATACCTTGTACATAAAAAATAACAGATAGTTTTTCTGGCAGATTATCTATTGTTTAATCATTTATTCCATTGCCAAAATCTTCCCTTAAATTAGCAGAAAGCACCAATTTAGTTCAGAAAGCATTGGGGGTTTTGTTTGGAGGAGGGGGTAGGAGGGTTCGCGGTGGTTTTTTTAAGGTTCATCCTGGCAAATGATGGATTATTTGATGAACAAGGGGGTGGGCAAGGGAAGCAGTCACATGCAAGAATAAACAAAACAGAACTGAGAAAAGCACATTAAGTAAAATTTCAGCTGCAGTAGCAGTGTGCTCAAAAAACAGAGCCACCTCACAGTTAAAGACAGAAGCCTATCAAATCCCAGATCTCACTGACTTGTCACTGTGGCTTCTCCAGTGAAGGTCCATTGATAAACAGACAGAAAAGCAGATTAAGATAGGCAGAATAAATTATTAATTGCTGCTCAAGACAGCCAAGATAACTCAACACAAAAGCATTCCAAATGTTATTTTTAGCATATAAATAGTACACTGTGTTTTAACTTACATCAGCTGTTTTCTTTATCAGATTTTTATCTGAAGATGGGAACAGCACATGTCCCTTCAGCTCCCATCAGCTGCTACACTTGGTAGGATTTTATCTTGGGGAGAAAACAGAGCTCTGAGCTGGAACTCCATCAGCTGGTTTTGCAGTTACTCTGGACAGGACATATTGAAAACTTTTCTGGTGCACACAAAGCCCCTGGTCTGTATTCATGCATGGAAGTGACACTTCCTGGGGACATCCGGATACGGACCACGCAATTAGCCCTGGTCTGTGCACTGCAATCTGCTTTTTGCAAATGAAAATCTGGCTTTATTTCCACTCCTGTGACAGCCCCAAGGCAGCCACACTGTGTGCTGGTGCTGGTCTGCATGCAGTGAGCAAATATGATGCACAATTCTATCCCTTCTGACACATGTTTGATGAAAATCACAGAGGTGGCTTCTTGGATGTGCCTGGAACTGGATTTTCATTGCCATCACGGTCTGCTCCTGTTTTTCAAAAAAACCCCACGATTTGTAAACAAGGTTTATTTTCAGAAGCTCAATTTACTTTCTGTTATCACATAAATTCTGTATCAATAAAGTGCCACCATCATTTTTCTTTTCTGCTGTTCAGCAAGGCTTACTTTCAATCACACAATATAGGAAATGTAGATTGCTAGCAGTGAGCATTAATTTTGTCTATTCATTTATTTAGGAATCCTAAAGTAGACTCCCGAAACATTGCTTACAGCAGAACTGTAAACTAAAAGGCACTGGAATAATAAAGATAAGGCTGTCCCATTTAGAAAGGGAAATTTCTACATTCTTGGGTAAACAGAGAGCTCTCATAAATCGAGCAATGCCTTTTAGTGCTGTCAGTGTGACTTGAGTCTCGACGGCCCATTGTGTTCCCTAAGAAACTTACTTAAAATATTTACTGTAGAATTGTTTTTAGTGAGAATGATGAATAAATTTAACTCTTTTTAACAAAATATTTTGTTAAAAGTATGCTTTTCATGGAGTTCCTTTTCATATCTGAGTAAACACATCACTTGTAAGAATCATGGCTTCCAGGCTCTGTATTTGTACATGTGCACAGAGGTTACAATGACACACAGATGTGAGTCTGGTTTGTAACCTAAAACTCTAAATTTTACAGGAATGGCTTTATTTTCATCAAATTCTGCCATCTGTAAGTTCCCCATCCTCTTCTAATGACACTTACACAATGTCTTGCCTATTATCTATAGCATTTCCCAATCACTTTTATATTTCTTCTTAATCCACAATAAACACATCTATAAATACATTCTTTTTAACCAGGTAACTCCTACTCAAGCTGCTCATTTTGCTAAAACAAACCCACATTAAATTACTCCTAAAGCATATGCATAAATTGAGACCTGGTCATCTTCTACTCTGCTGTTTTTACGACACAAAAAGAATCATTTCTGTGTTTGTGAAAAAAAAAAAAACTGTGTTAAGATAAAGGAACTTTCAACTTCAATGCCACAAGCTATGTTTAGCACAGCTGAATAAAGGTATTTGAAAGTCATTGACCATTTAGATTTTACAGTATGAAATGCTGCTTCCAAAGTAAATGAAAATAGGGTTTCAAATGTTTTTTTTTTTTTTAATTATTAAATTATTAGAATACAGGCATCCTTAGTGAAAAAGTCAGTAAGGGTTAGTTATGGCATGATGTGTCACAGTTGTCACAGAGTGATGGTAAAAGGACACTGATGGTGATTTTTTAAATTCTGTTTCAGAAACATTCACAGAAAAGAATCTATGTATAAATAACTTGCTCTGATACGAACAAAACAACTCTTCTGCACTGCAATTACAAAAATACCAACAGCCTGGCATGAGCACAATGACCTGGATCACCTTCAGTGCAAACAGCAGCCACCCTCTGCGTCACTTCTCAAAGACAAATGCAGGCAATTACAGAAATACATGGCGAGTCCCAGCCAAAATCCAGCACTAAATACAGCTAAAAAATCAAGAATGTTTTACCAAAAAACCTAAAACTTTTGAAAAGTTAGAATTATGAAATATTTATCCTAGAAGCTCTGCCATTTACAAGATTCAGGGATTATCTGCACCTAAATCAGCACATTAAAGTGCAGTTAAAGCACCTGAACAACCTTAACCCTGTCCCCACCTGAAGGGCTCACACCCAAGGACCCTCAGGACATTGTAGGCAATCGTGCATTTGGCAGATGGAATGAATTTTAGGATATTAAAGTATAAAAGGAACTTTTAAAACTTAATTATTCTCTGTCAGAGTAAGTACTGGAGCCCATCCTGGCACACCCAGAAGTTTGCCTTTATCTTCCTAACTTGGCCAAATCTCTTCAAGGAGTTTTAAAAAACTCAGAAGCTCAGGAGGTGGGAAACTGAGGTGGGTTTTGAAAAGCACCTGCTGTTGGATTAACTCTTTTCTTTACGAAGACAAGACTGAACAATGTCACATAAATACTGTCTCTGGTTTCAATGGGCTTTTCTATGGAAAATCCAAAGCTCTCTGGGGGGATCTCTGACTCAATTCTGCATCAACAAGCAAAGATCACAGTCAAAAACTGCACCACTGCTTCTCCAAGTTCCTCTTCAAAAAACCAACTCACTAGCACTGATGGTTGTTTTTTAAAGATTACATTTCTTTCAATCAGTGAATTTCCAAAAGCTGAGAGAAGGTGAGGACCTAAGATAACGTTATTTTGTTCTTCGGGAAGGAATTTCAAAGAAGGCAGGAGGGAAAACCAGGAAGAAAACCAAGAAGAGTAACAGAAATACTGGTAACAATCAGCCCAGTGTTATAAACTGATTTTCATGAATTATTAGTTCAGAACATTAGAATCTTGGGCTTGCTTTTCAAGGTTTTTCTATCACAAGGACATGCAGAGTACAGCTCTACTGAGAACTGACTTGTTGGGCTGTTCATGCGAAGTTCTGACTCTCAAAGCAGTGAATGCAGCTCCATGATGAATCAGTACACTTGGAAATACACTGAAAATTCCACCTCAAGGTTTCCACAGCTTACAGTGTGTCCTTGCTGAAGCACAGAGATCTCCACTACCTCTTCTCCCTATCCAGCTACTTCAGGTGTTTCCAAACTTTGGGATCTCTCCTTCAGACAGATTCTCTACATGTGTATTTCCCTTATTTATATGTGTTTACAGTTTAATAATGTCTAGTTTGTTAATCTGTTGACCAGAATCCAACATGTAAATGCATGGAGCTGCTTCCATTAATGAGATGAGGAATCTTTTGTAACTGTGATTCTTTAGGGAGAACAACAGACAGAAAGACCAAAGTAATTCCTCTAATATGGCATTGACAATCTCCCTTTTCTCTCACCTTCTTCAAAAATACCGATAAGTCTTCAGTCTGCCCCTGTATTTACATTGCTTCTATTCCCAGTCAAATAATATCAAAAGAGATGAAATATCTATTTTTGTCCTGGACTGTTTTCAAAACTGGACACCAATGACACTTGATTACCCTGATAAAATCCTGTCCACCCAAAATATTCTTGCCTGCAATGAGAATTGTTGGTACTGAGGGCTAAATCAAGTGGAGTAGGAGCTTCAGGGAGCAATCCAGACTACTGCAAATATTAAAAAACCACTTGTGAACTTCTGGCTACATCTCACTTTCTGATTTATCGTAAGCTCTATTACAAGGTAATTCACAGAGTAAAACTCAAGACCTTTCACCCTGCCACTACCAGAACTCTAAGAATACAAACTTAAACAATAAGTGTGATACTAATCCTGGCTACTCCTACAGAGGAGAGCTGCTTCCTCTGCACTTGCAGATCCATTAAGCCGAGGGGAGGCAGCCAAGAATCCCTCTGAACCCCCGGATCTCCCATGTAGCACCGAGCTATAAATATTTTCCATGCTCGGGGTTCAAGCAGCAGCAGCCCAACACAAAAAGCTGCATTCCCAACTGCATCCTAATGGGATCTTCCCAACTGCAGTGCTGCTATCAGCACATGAAAGTCCCGGAACAAGAACTGAAACACCACGATGGGTTCCCATTGTCCTTGAAAGCTGCCTCCTCCTCCTCCTCCTCCGTCCCCTTTGTGAGCAGGGCGCTCACACAGCCTCCATCCATCCTGCTGCATTCACAGCTCACCAATACTCATATGCAGCAAGGTCAGAAATTTTTTTTTTTAACATTCTTTGATTAATGCTGAGAGCTGCAGCATGTTTAGACAGGGTCGTGACCCCAGGCATCCATTTAATCAAATTTCTCTGCTGCTTGTCCCAGTGGAGCCATCGCAACAAGAAACTCTCTCAATGAAAAAAAAAAAAAGGAAAAGAAAAAGAAAAGGAAAAAAATGCACACTTCACATCTCACATTGTTTACATGCTGTTAAGTAATTATTTCACTCTTCGACCCCCACTGGCCATCAACAGACAAGTCACCTCCTTGGAGATTCTGAAAAGCTTATTCAGCTGTATATAATTCATTTTGTCTCTTTCCTTCATTGTGAAGCTAACTGCTTAGCTTAAAGACTTCTTTGTGAATACTTAAGTACATGGTGTCCATGCTAATGATCTCACTAATTATAAGCGTATTTATCATATACAAAGTGTTCCCAGCTCTTCTTTCCCAAAGCCATCCTGCTCCAGCCCTGCCATCCAGCACTTTCTCACCACATCTTCACCCAAACACTCACATGTGCATTTCCCTGGAATTCTGTCATTACCTGAGCGACCCAGCAAGTTGCTCAATATTTGCTCAGGAGTTTTCAATAACACTCTGATCTTTTATGCAGCTCTTCTCCAGGGCAAAGTGCAGAAATGAGCCAGGCAGGTAATAAAGAATTACAGTTTGCCTTTATCTAATAGCTCCATCAGTCAGAGTAATAGAGTTGGATAAAATGGTAACCTATTCACCCAGCTCCTCTTAATTGCTACCCCAGGATGCAAAAAGTAGGGGCAAGAAAAAAGTTTATTTCTAATTGCAGTTCAGAAATTAGAGGTGAATGACTTGAAAGCATCCAGTACCCTCCTCTCCGAACTCAAAGGGAAACTGACTGGAGACAGAATTACAGCCACAAAAGCAGATGTCTGGGGGAAAAGGGAAGAGGGCAGCACTGTGGATTTGGGAGAACAAAAGGATTTATTTCACATTCTGGTTTATTTTATTCTGAGTGTCTTCTTCCTTTCAGAATGAAAATATTCACATTAGCTGCTAGAATTATGAGAAAGATGGTGACATGACGTGCAGAGCATCCTGCTGAGGAGTTCTACACCCTCGGTGTGCTCCAAGGACCAGATTTTCACACTCTCATCAAAACTTGTCCGCTAAATAAAGGGCTACCTGGATCAAAGAGGACAGGGAGAAAGGAAGCAAGCAAAATGAAAGGGGATCCTGGAAGGTCAGGATTAGCTGGAAATGAACACAAGTAAGAAGGATAAAATCCGGCACAAGGAAAGCACTGGATTTGTAAAAAACTGAAATTCTGCCTCATCTAAAGCTGACTCCTGCACACAGCACGTGATAGAAACAGCCAGGATTTGACAAAACTGCCCCATCAGACATAAATAAATCTGAATAAATCTCAGCAGATCCAACACATTTCTTTACTTGCAAAACTTTACTGAAACTTCAATGTACACATTTGTAAATATGACTGCATTGTTCCATGTCTTTTTAACCCAAATCGCCTTTCAAGAAAATGACCTTTCACATTTGTGGGAATAGGAAATTGTCACTGATAGAGAGTAAATTTAGGAATATGAGATAATTAAAAATAAAAAAAAAACCTTTCCCCTTAATCTCACAAATTACCTATTGCTACAGAGAAACATTCTCAGCTGTATTAATTATTTGATATTCATCACTATCTCCAGAGGATAACTGACATGCACATGAACAGTAAAATAATTGCATTGAGCAAACTCTACCTGAATTGTTGAAATATATGACTCATGCAGATTATTAAGTTAATGAAATATTAGTTGTAACTTTGGTTTTTTTGAATTCTGTAATTTGTTGAGCTAAATATTATGGAATTTTTCTGCTGGAATAGTACCTACTACTCATGTAACTATTCAACATTAAATTCTTTTGTTTCTTGATGTTATCGAATTCAAAAATTGCTTTTGATAATATTAAAAAATGGGGAGAAACTAAAATTTTGTGTCAAGATCAGAATTTGTTTCCACACAGGCTACACATGCATTGCAGAGCTCTGTTAGCACTTCTTGCCCAAGAGCAGTGCTGGTGTAACATAGATTTGATAATGATGTTATTACAACCCTGTTCTCAACTGCTTTTACACAGACAGTAACATTAAAGTCAGTATTTTAAATTCCTGAAAATTATTAATGACTTAAACTGAAGTTTTACACATCTGGTATCTGCTTGCATCCTAAGTACGTGATGGAAACACAGAAAAACAGGTTGTTGCTCTTTTATTAATAAAATTTCAGTCTTTTCCTGCAAAACTTCTGCACCTCCACACCCTGAAGTACAGGTTGGACTCCTCCAAGAAACTCATTCTGCAGTCATGAAAATATGTAAAATCCTCCTCATCATAAACAAATTCTTGAAAGCTTTGTGTAAATCTGATGTAGTAAATGTTAATTACGCAGTATCTAAATTATCAAAATTTTCTATTTTGCATTTTCCTTGTTAGGTTAGAGAATTTTAAATAAAATTTTAAAACCCAACCCAAATTACTGTGGTTTTTTTGAGGGAATCCTGTAGAAAAACCAGCCTGGAGTACAGAAGCAGACAGTGCCAGCAGCAGCATTACTTCCTTCCACAGAGGTCCAAAGGAAAATCATAGGGAAAAAAAGTATTTAAAATTTCTCTTAGGATAACTGTGCCTCACTGTGACTGCGCCCTAAGCTTGTAATGGTTCCCAATAGAAATGATGATGCTGTGTTGGGGAAGAAATCAAACCTGGACAAGAAGCAGAAGCAAGAAGGGAGGGTGGAACTGAAGCAAGAATTAACTCAAAGAATCAGTCATAAAAACTGGTGGTGTTTTCACACTCTGCTGGAAAACGAAAATAAAACAAGGGAAGAGTCTGGAGATAAAAGTTCCACAGAGTTCAATCGACACAAAAAAGCAGAAGCTGGAACTCAGAACCCTTTAAATGAGTATTGCACATCAGGACAATGCTGAGGGTATTTGGGAGGAGATGGGAGACCCGACCCTGCACATCCCTGCCAGCTGCTCCTGGAGTCAGGCTGGGAAATGGGAAAACCCAGAGCTCAGGGTGAGCCTGGGCCCTTCCCAGGGCCAGGGGAACAGGTGAAGCAGAGGAACAAGTGCACTCGTCCCCACGGCACGGGTACAGGACATTCATTCATTTTAAACTGACAGAGCTGGCAGAAAAAGCTGCATTAGCACCAGAAGTAAACCCACTGTTGATGGGTAAATGGCTGAAGCTCTGTGCTGACCCCTAATTCTGTACCTAGCGCAGGTTTATGTAAATTAAATGTATGGGTGAGTACCAGAATAGAAGAGTTCTGATTTCCATCAGATTCATGGCAATTCAGCAACAAAGTAAGAGCAGAGATATCTTGAGCCCATCCTCTTCCCTCGGTCTCATCCACACAAAAATTTACCTCACTCTAAGGCAAAGCTGTAAAGAAAATCTGAAGAAAAAAACACCACTAAATTCCCTATTTACAGAGGAAAATGAACCTTCTTTGTCTGTTGGACAGTTTAAGAGTTCCTGTCTAATTCAGGTTTTTATCCATAATTATATCCAGTAACAGACATAATGTTTTCTTAAGGGATATGGCTAAAAACCAAATTCCAATATTTAATTAGAGTTGAGTGCAAAATTCTTCAACTTCACTCTTTGTATTTTTAATCTTTAAATGTAAAAAACAACTGATGCCTCCAAGTCTCATTTCCAGCAGTAACTGCCCAGCCTTTCAGAAATTTCAGCAGCCATTGCATGCCTGGACTGAATTGGGAAAATTTAATACCGTGTAAGATATGCAGATAAAATATGAATTCCAGCCATGTAACAAAAATGCCGTTGACAACATGTATATTATGCAATTATGACTGTCATTTTATTACTGTTATTAATTTATTAGTATAATTGCAATTTTTTTCAATGTCATAATGTGATAATAAAGGACTTGTCATTACTACGTTAACCTCGGAACATCTCTGACCTCAGGGGAGGTAGCTGTACGCTTTCAGTCCAAAATGAGCTGTCAGTTACCACAACGAGATTTTGATGACTACATTATCTTGTAATTAAATGTCTCAACAAACTTCTCCTTTTGATTGACAGGTAGTTAAGACTATCTTTGACCACAGGGCAGTTTCTTTATTTTTCAAGAATAATTTTTCAGCGGTGAAGAAGAAAGACAAGAGTTTAAAAATTAAAGTGTTTTGAACTATATATTAATCTATATTTGGTACTTATAAGACTGAAAATTCCACCAAATTGCATTATCCTCTGCCCAAGCTACAGGATTTCAGAGACTACTTTGATTGATTAAAGGAGTTTATGCCTTTCTTTATTAGCATTTAGGTCTTTAAAGAAATAAACTGTTTAGATTTTACATTTTCTCCCCTTTCACGCACATTTTTAAGACAGTACCAATGCTCAGAGTCAATACTGGGAGATGCCATCAGTAAGAACGTTTCAGGGGATGCTCATAAAGGTTGATTCCTGATGATTTGGACCATTTAGAAGAACTCAAACAGAAACTCATAATGGGTTTAAAAGAACAAGCAACTTAAATTACCCTCTAGCAGATCATCCACCCTCTCCAACAGGACTTTTTGCCACAGCAGACCCTCAGTGGAACTGAGGATGGAGGAGCCAAAACATCCCAAGATGAGAAGTGAGACACAACACAGAGCAGCAATGCTGGTGCCTCTCCAAAGAGAAGGATTTCCTTTTCTGAAGGAGGGAGGTGGAATCACCTCCTCCTGACAATCCCCATGGAAGGATGCCCTTGGACCTCATGAGGAACCTCCCTGGCCACCACTGTCCCCTCCAGCCTTGCCCTCCATGGAAATGCATCCAGACCGGTTGTGCTCTGCCCCGGCAGCCTTTGCTGGAGCTCAGGAGGGCAAAGGAGGCAAAGGGAGGACTGGAGGTGCCCAAATCAATTTCTCCTCCCTTGGAATGGGATCCCACCCCCAACCAGTCTGAGTTCAACATGAACAAAGGATGAAGGCCGTCCTTCCCAAACAAATCTTGACATCAAACACATCCCACATCAAATACAATCTCAACAAAACCTGAAGTCCTTTGAAATGCAGAAAGCTGTACCAATTGTGAATTCTGATGATAATAAAATAAAGCAAGGGCTTTCCACAGCAACATAGAGGTCACACAGGTTTGCTACACCTGAGGCACGTCTTCAACACAGCCGGGAGTGACAAAATTCCTTTCCCATTTGTGCTGCAATTAATATCAAATTAATTTCCTGGGACACGGCAGCAATTACTGGCACGTCACTGTCACTTAAACTGCCAGGCCTGTGGTTTAACCTTCCAGGAAGAACCCAGTGAGTCAGAAGTTGACACAACAACACACAGGCCCGAGCACAAGCAGAAGGCTGCCCTTATCTGCTGAGGCACTCTCTGGTTTCGGTATTTCCCCATTTCCCCCACGGCTGCACTGTTGAAATCCAAATCTTATCGAGGGCTTACGTTACCAATGTTCAGTTTTTTCTTAGATTTCACACTCTGCAGTGGTCTCTAAGAGTTCTCAGCTCTAAGAGTCACGTACATGTATGGGGAACCAGCTTTCATTTGAAGAAAAAGAAAAAAGCAGAAGGCTGAAAGCAAATAAAATCTTAATTTTTACGAAATTTATGCGTTTTTAAAAACTGTGTTAATTTATTTGCTGATACTTATTTTTTTTTCACCTTCCTTTCTCTCACATTTCCTCATTTTAGCAACACATCTTCCTGCAGACTGTTGGACCCCAAGAGCTTTATTCAGATATTGAGGGTATTTAATAAACAGCACAAAGAAAAGTTGGGATGAAAATCTGAAATGACAAAAATCTTGCCCAGCATGTTACAGTCATTTATGTGGAATAAACTGCTGAGGTTTAATACTGTGCATGTCATATCTTTGAACTGTTCAAGATAATGACAACAGCTACACTTGACTGTATTTTAGGTTGAATTTCAACTGCTATAAGGACAGCTGGATTTCCTGAAATGTATTTTATACTTTTACATTTATATTTCAAGTGATTTACTTTACAAATACCTGTTCTTGCAGAAATGACATTAAATAGCTATGTTTGCACAAGGGAAACTGCTACTTATCGAGCATGGCAGCTGCAAATTTTTTGCTATTAATTACTATATTCTATAAAAATCAGACACAAACAAGTTAAGGGACTGCACAGCACCACAGAAATTATATTGCTTAATGTTTTCCCTAATTTTGGCCATGAGACTTACTTGAGTTAGTCTATACTTGGACATACATTTACACTGCTCATAAATATATCATTTTCATTTGTAGGAAGAAACAAAGAAGTTTGCTATCAAAACTATATTAAAAAGTTTCCA
Source organism: Melospiza melodia melodia (assembly GCF_035770615.1). Lineage (NCBI taxonomy): Eukaryota > Metazoa > Chordata > Aves > Passeriformes > Passerellidae > Melospiza > Melospiza melodia. Next base: position 16,736,457 of record NC_086209.1, on the reverse strand, counting down.
ATATAAAGGGGTTTTTTTTAATATTAAAAATTACACACACACACTTAAATACAGCTATATATAAAATATATAACTATTTATTCTAGACCAGCTACAGGTCAAAAACCTTTACCTGAACCTCCTGATACAGGATATATCAAAATAGCAGACAACCTGTGTGGACCATGCAAACTGCAGAAGTCACTGTAAAACAGATCTTCTGAAAGGTAATATTTAAATTTACATTTTATGTAAGAATGCTTCTCTGTACTTATATTCTACAGATCAAACTGAAACTAAAAATATTGACAACATCTAGGATAATGCTACTAGGACACACTAAAATGATGTTTTTAAGAGTATTTGATTTTGCAAAATACATTTTAATGCAACATTAAATGAAGATATATTTTGAAGTCCCTTAAAGTTGCCGAAGATGTTGCAGTGCTTGCTCACTGAGAAGGTGAAGATGTAAAATACAGAGCCAGAACCCAAGGGGTGTGTGTGTATATGTTATAATTGTTTATTCTGCCCCCCTGGTGATCCTGAGCTGAGCTCTGCAGACCATATTCTCTGGAATACTGCAGAACACCTGCACAGCCAAATACCCCAGCCGGTCTCCCCCTGCCCTCCTGAGCCGGTGGGAAGTGCTCTCCAAGAGGATTTCCTTCCAGCCTGCAGCATTTTTGGGAATGGGAAGATTCAGCACTGCTTACAGCGAGGCATGGCTGGGCACTGTCCTCACAGGAACACTGGGCCAGGGAAAATCCTCTTTGGAGTTCTGTCACTGCAGCCTCACAGAAACCCTCACTGCTGTTCCAGCCACTGCTACCAACTGGTGCAAAGTTAGGGAAAATTATTTTATAACCGTGTTTCAACAGAGGGGCGTGCCAGGGGCAGGATTTCCATGGAGAAAAGAGTGGGAGTTCTGCTCCCCACTCCAGCTCTGACACACCAAACTCAGACATTTGGGTTTTTACACATTTCCACAAGTCTGGGATCAGTCAACAGGCACAACACCATGAGCTGCCTCTGTCTAGAATATGTTTCCTGCATTTAGGAGAGTGCAGTAATTCATCAGTGATTTAACCTATAGACATTTGAAGGTTGGAGAGCACCTCAGAGGGGCTGTTGACCTTCAGCAACTGAAAGGATTGAAGCTCCAGCCTTAGTCAATATATATTTATCTTTCTGTTGGGACTATTACAACTGTTCAAGTAATGCTGACCTTGAAACTTCTGCACACGATGCACCAGAATAATGATCCCTGAAGGAAGAGTATAAAAATACCTAAATAGGATATCTAAATCCAAAATGCACATAAAGATAAAAGGAAGCATTTCAAAATGTGAAGTCGCTTAAGATGTGGTAATATTATTAAGGCTCCTATTAATTATAATTTGAATAACATTACTAAATACCATAATTACACATTTCTAAATATTTTAATGATAGGATATAATTTATGTCAAAGACCTTGTTTGTTTCCTTGTGAAATCTTTGCCTATTTGTAATTAATTTAATGTCTGACTGACAGCCTCATAAATCAAAATCATCTCCACCTTCAACTTGCTCTGCAGAACAGCAAGAGTACAAAGTCCTAACCCTGGGCCTTGGGCTTTTCCAACTTTGCTGCAGACAGAAAATTACAAGACATAAAATGGTTGGTTTCATGTGATGACCCAGTTACTTGTTCCCTCACATTTCATGCAGAATTTTCTATCAAAATTTAAGATTCAAACAGCAGCCAGGACCAATTACACTACATTAATCGAAAATATTATGGTACTACAGGTACCATAAAATGAACCCTCCTGGGGCCTCTCTTTTTCCAATACCCAACCCTTGACAGGGGCAGTTGGAAAGTCTCCTCAATCAAGTTTTTGGAGATTATTTCTCTGAAAAAACCAAAACTCTCTCTGGAGACGGCTGGAGTAAAGATCACCAGGAGGAGGCTTTGAGCACAGAATACACCGATATCGCTTCACATCCAGCCTTAAAACCACCATATTCCGTATGTAAAATTATATTAAAAAATCCCCAAAAGAAAACCACACCCTAAGTCTTTAAGTTGGCTGTTTGACTTCTCTTCAGGACATTCCAAGCCAACACAAAAATCCTTCAAATTCAAACTGCAGCTACACCCTGTCCATCAACAATTCCACCTGAGCTATTTACAAGCTTTAATTGAAAGAATGACCATTTAAAAACTCACAGTAAGGGCAGAATGTTAGGTTTTATATCAACTACTCATCAGCCAGACTTCTCCACTGTCCTTTTTGTAGAGCCCAGGGCATCACCACAACACTGATCAGAGGCATCAGAGACACCAGTGCACAAGAACGCCCAAAAACACTGGGACCAAGGAATTGTTCATTTTCTTCCTCCCTTTGGATTGTTCCTCTCAATTCAGAAGACCCAATAACCACTTGAAGAAAACCATCTCAGTTGCACATTTTGTTAACAAGGAGTAACTTATTTCCAAGTGCAAATGTGACCTGAGTCAGCTACCAAATGCATAAAATAAACATGTCCACATCGTACAAATTATTTTCCAACCTCACCACAGATTTCATAACTGTCAGCTTTCTGGCTGTCTGGAACTTTCTATTTTCTAAAAGCCTGAATCAACAGAATCAGCATTCTGCTTTCTAACTGACCTGATAAGCTCTTGTTGGAGAGGGAGAAGGAAACTCATGCTCCAACTCCTCCAATTCAGAACCCGGGGTATTTTTTAAATATGCTCCCACCACTTGCAGCTGCCAGGATGCAAAGTGGGTTAAAGAAGGGCTGTAAAATAGCAGTAGAGTCTTTTTGTAGCTACATCCAACTTGTGAAAAATATTTTTGCTTGACTTAAATAAAACATGCAGCACAAGCAGCGAGCTGTTCTGTAACTGAAGATCGCCCCCCAAAACCCCATTTGAACACTGAGGCAGCATGGACACAGACACCACCATCACAGAGAGCATCTAATGGCAATTCCACAAGAGCTTTTCTGTTCAGTGCATTTTATCTGGGCTCAGGAGAGCCAGTACCATTTTATTTTGCATGGTATTATCCCAGATGCTGTTGTGTCTCATTTATTTATGCATTTCCCATTGGGATACAGGAGTTTGCATGAAAACCAGATCCTTCAAGCAGATATTGCTTTTCCTACTGCAGCCAATAAAGGGTTATCTTAAAAGAGGAGGAAAAGCTAAAAACTGCCTCTATACAATGCAGTTCAATGTGGTACATGGAGTTTTATCTCATCCATATACTGCATAATAAAATTTACTGTTGTATTAACTCTCTTCTACAATGTCCACTGGATTAAGGCTGAAGCAGAAGTGGGGTTTTTTTTTATAAAGAAATCTGCTGGGTTTGGAAAAATGAGGCTCAGCCGGGGATACAAGAACTTCATCTCTTGGTAAGCAGCTGAGTATCAAAGCTGTCAGAGCATGAGGCACTCCTGTCTGAGCACTGCTCGGTGAAACAACGCCCAAGAGCTTTGGACACCTTCTGCCCAACAGCATCATCATAACCTCGGCCTCCAGGAGCCCACTCAGCCCTGAAATGCAGAGCAAGGCCCATGCAAGGGAAGGGTGATGCTGCTGGACAGCCTGGGGACAGCTGCCCAGAGCCCCTGTCCCTGCACAGACCCTGCAGGGACACCAGGGCTGGGAGCACAGGGACAACACAGCCACAGGGACTGGGACAGACCCTGCAGGGACACCAGGGCTGGGAGCACAGGGACAGCACAGCCACAGGGACACCAGGGATGAGAGCACAGGGACAGCACAGCCACAGGGACTGGGACAGACCCTGCAGGGACACCAGGGCTGGGAGCACAGGGACAGCACAGCCACAGGGACTGTCCTGCAGGGACACCAGGGCTGGGAGCACAGGACACCAAAGCCACAGGTCCAGCTGGGACAGACCCTGCAGGGACACCAGGGCTGGGAGCACAGGACACCAAAGGGCACAGGTAAAAACCCTGCAGGGACACCAGGGCTGGGAGCACAGAACACCAAAGGGCACAGGGACTGTCCTGCAGGGACACCAGGGATGAGAGCACAGGACACCAAAGGGCAGGAATGCTGCAGGCTCTGAGCACAAACCAAGGCAGAGCACACTCAGCACTACAGGCATCACACCATGAAGGACCGATGAAGATTTGTCCTCCAGGTGAGGAATCACTGCTGCCCAGAATGTGCAGAGAATTTCTGAGTGTCTTCTCTGAAGAGATAGAAATTATAAGAATTATCAAGAAATTATATCTTTCTCAAAAATATCAAATTAATCTCCTCCAAATCACCCATCATGATCTCAAAAGAGCAGTGTTGATTAAGCCAGGACATAAATACTACTTTTTTTCCATGTGTGGCCTAATTATTGTATATTTTACACATAAGGAAGGTCTCTTAAAAACTGTGAACAATCCCCTCACTTCATTTAGCCTGCAGAGTATCTCAGTTTGGCCCAAGACTGTTTCAGCTTGGGGAGCAGCAAAAGATAATAAAGTTTAATGGGTACTATTACTTAATTGTTCAAAATTCAAGGTCTCTGGCACATTAGGGGACAAAAAGACAAAAACCTGCTGACTGAAAAAAACAAGTACATAAACAACTCACTGTAACTGCATTTCCTCTATCACATATTATATTAAAACCTGATGCAAAACGTTGACTTGGAAGAGCTAAATATAACCAAAAGATTCCTTATATTCAGCATTATATATTTAAATAGTATTCAAAGAATACCCCAAGCCTTGTTAATTTGGTGATGTTATTCTCCCTATATATTTTAAGGCAGTGGTACAGCAACCTGAGATAGGAGGGGTAGGAATTACACCACTTTAATTTCTCGAGGATAACAATTAAAGCTCTGCCAGCCTATGTGCTATGTTACACTGAATTTATGAACAAAGGTGAAGCTGCAGATTAATCAGCACATACAGGCCTGTCAAACTCCTCCAACTCCACCACATGAATTTATTATGCAAAAATGGCTACAATATGTGAAATTTACTGGCTTAGACACAGAATGTTCCTTACTCAGCAAGCCTTCACCAGGATTCAGAGATGTTTCTTTAACCAAACAACGAAGCAGGACAGAACCTGAGCCAGCACAGAGCTCGTTAAGATTTGCAGCACAAGAATTATTTTCAGGGTGGTTGCTGAGGGGTTTGTGAGCCCTGATGGGGCCTAGGAGTGACTGTGGATGGAGCTGTCTGTCCCCATCCCAAGGACAGCCCTCCCTCCCTCCTGTACAGGACATACCCTCAAGTCACTTCTGCAGCACAAGCTCAACACACGTGGCTTCCCTAAACACCCCACTGTAACTCAGAAATCCATGGAAAAGTCAAAAATCCATGGAAGAGCAGCTTCATTAAAAAAATATGATCAAACAGTTATATAACCAGTTTATGGAAAAGGTCCTATTTCCCAGATTTGGTATTTGCCCAATTACTAAGAGCTTTACTTTCCAACCTCAATATTATGTTACTGAAGTTCATTTTTTTTTAACTGGGGAGGATGGAACATTATCTCTGCTGAACTCCAAATCACTTTGGAACATAACATTTTAAACAAACTTCCAACCAACACTGTGCAGATGGCACAAAGCCTCTCCCCCTTTATTACAACAAATGAAAATGATGTACAGTGTACTGAGGAGTTGCTCAGCACAGAAATCCCAGGCATCACCTGCACTGAAAGGTGCCTGGAGCTCTGCGGGATGCTGGAGCTTTACTCAGGAGCAACAACACAAAATGTATCACAACTCACAGGTTACACAAGGTTGGGCTTGGTGATCTTGGAAGTCCCTTCCAACATTAAAGATTCCATGTCTACACAAAGAAGTTCTTGTGGGCAACAGCAGCAAAGGGCCTTTGCTGTTCTCCCTGGAAACTATTGCTGCCTTCTGGGCTCCCACAGCAGGGAGAGACTTTGCCGAGCCAGGGTCAACAAGAACCTAGATCAAACCTATAAGGCTTCCTCGCTTATGAACAAATACAGAAAATACAATTTCTAAATCCCACAGTTCTTGTAAGACTTCCCATGCCTTCTGTTTTCTAATCTGAAACTGATACAGAGCTCGTAACAGATTAACTTCTTTCATTCCTGACCACTCCATTTTTTATACACTGTCATATTGCAATATGTTTTCCTCTAAAATAGTTTTTGAAGATATTTCACGAGTGAGATAAGGTTCCCTTTAAAAACCCTGGCTCTTTAGGTGTTAAACACAAGTAGTAAATCCACTCTGTCAAATTGGCCCATTTATAATATTTAATCTTCCTTCTGTAATCAGGAGAGCTGAAGTACACATTCAGAGTTGCTTTCCTTTGACACAGTTCTCTTATTACTGTCTCTTTTCCTCACATAATGTCCCACAGCAGCTGTGCCATTATGATGATGCTTTCTCTTCTCTCTTTTTCTTTTTTTAAACAGCCTCTCTAGCACAAATAATTAAAACATGTATTTACCTTCCATCTCTCGCCTGAGACTAAGTGCACATTTTGCAGGGAGGGGGGCAGTTGTTTGTTTCTTTTTATTTTATTTCTGAGCAGTGACATATTGATGTTTCAGATAATAAATCATTCCAATTTGTTCATCCTTGCCAACAATGGTTTTAATCTTAATTTACGACTTGCAAAGTCCGTTTTGTTGGAAGCGTTTGATAAAATACTCAATTACCATTTTTTTTTGCACTGCAGTTCAACTGCTGTGCTGATAAAGGCTCTAGCTCAGAAGATAAACTGCAAATAATTCCTGAAGAACAAATGTCAGAGGCAGTTTACAATGAATGGGATTTTTTTTTTGAGCAGATTATTCTCCCACCAAAGTGACAGGGCAGCTCAATATTTATTTTGTTGAGAATGTCATTTAAATATTGTTTGACACCTGCTCCCTGCAGTCAGCTACTCAGCACAGAGCACTTTCAAGGGGTTTGGAGTGAGGTTCCAGATCTACTAACATATTTCAGGGACTTGATTTAAGAAGTAGAAACGGCAGCTTCAAGACACATTAAGCAATTCTTCCCAGGCAAATAAAGGGCCGCACCACCAGAACATATGTGCTGCACACACCTGTGTGCTCAGGGACCCAGGAAAACCACAGAGCAAATGCATCAGCAAAGGGGGGGGCTAAGGAAGAGGCTGAAGTTTTCAACTCTTCCATGTGCAGCTTCATGACATTACATTAAAAAAAAAAAAAAAAAAAAAAAAAATTGGGAGTACTTTTCATCCTTTCATGTCTAGGAGAGGAGGTATCTCCAGAGCTCTGTGGGATACTGTTCCCCTGTGGATACTCTCCAGTGTGAGCTGCTGGCTGAGCTCAGCTCATCCCCCATGGTCTCTGCTGCTCCTTCCCCTGCCCCAGTGTGGGATCCTCCATGGCAGACACTCTTCCATGAATTTCTCCAGCAGGGATCCCTTTCCATGGCGTGCAGTCCTTCAGAACCAGGCTGCTCCAGCAGGGTCCCCTGTGGGATCACAAGTCCAGCAGAACCCTGCCCAGTGTGGGTTCCCCTGGGCTCACAGCCTCCTCCAGGGGCAGGGCTGCCTCACCACCTCCAACCACCAAAACCTGGCCACGTTCAGCAGCTGAACTCAGCTCACACTGCTGCAATTCCCTACAGCAAATGGCATTTCCCCCTCTCCCAGCTGTGGAACCAACCTGGTGACAGAGCAATGACCACTGTCAGTCCAAAGCACTTGATCTCAGAAGGATCATTCATACAGTATTTTCACCTTATCAGTGGCTCTTCCAGTCCTCTAAAAACCAGAGCATTCTTCCAAAAATGCTCTCCTGAAACATACACAAACTGCACATGTGAAACACCTGTGAAGGTGCCAGGAGGAGGGCACAGCACAGCCAGGGATGTACCCAGAACATTCCCTGAGAGAAGGTCCCTCCCTGTCTTTCCAAAAAGCAACTAGCCATGAGCCGTTTATCTTCATTAATTAAAGCTATAATTATTGTAATTATGTCTTTTGTTTCAGTTTCTTAATCTGTTCTCAACTACCCTGGTTTATTTGCTTCAGTTATGTGTTGGGTTTTTTGTGCCGTGTTTGTGTGCAGGGATTCAGAGAACACACTGAAGGTGGAGCCTTCTTCCCCTTTCCTCACGAAATACTTGGAATAAGAAACAGGCAGGATTCACACAGTACTGCAAGGGAACAGGAACCCAGCAAAATCAGAGATCTACTGTAATTCAACACTGTCTGAAGTGCATCAAGTCCTTTGAAAGGCCATAATCTGCTAAATTAGGTCAGAGATCTATCTGCACTTCAGAGACCTTTATACTCACAACTGGCAGGAAGGAAAATCGTGCTAAACCAAAAATATGCTTTCAGTTAGTACATTCATCATACCAAATACATGTGCATGAGCTTTAGCTATAGTCCTAACTGTATTTATAAAATACTTCCTCTAACTACATTTATACCCACATGTGTATAATAGGCATATATAAATCAGAGCATATATTTTCTCAAGTTCTCATCTCACCTATGAATACTTTGCTCTTCTCTTCAATAAAACAAAATTAAAACTTAAGGATAAAAAAAAATAGAGAAAGTGTTTTTACAGATAAAATAATATTTGTTAAGCTACTTTTTTAAATTGCAATAAATGAAGAGAGAGTGACTGAAAATGATCTGACCAGAAGAAGTAGAGATGGAGACTTCTGGAATACAACAACCAGCATGCACTTAAATGAAGCACACATGCACATTAAGTCCAGAAAAGAATGCCATGACACATGCAGGACCAGAATGGGAAGGTGGTGACTAATCTGGCCTCCAGGGTTAACAGAACTGGGCAGGGAGCACAATCTAATGATAACGTGAGTTATTACAGAGACAAGATGGAGTATCCAATTCCCCAGCGTGTATGTGCATGTGTACACATGTACATCTGTAAATACATGCTTTACAAACCTATTACTGCTTTTCACCAGCCTCTCAAAAAGTATTGAGATTAATGAATAATTGGGTTTCCAAATCTCTCATTGTTCCTCTGTGCTGCTGTGGCTCAATACAGACATCATTACTTCTCCACCAGTGTAGTGATTCTGTTCGTCATGCCTGAAACAACTACAGCACGGAGATTAAATACAATCTATATCCACATAAATCATTGAATAAATGAATCATGAAATTAATATGTAAATTGTGTGTTTAACCTCTATTTATACAGCACTGTCTGTCACCATGTAGTAAATCTAAAACTAATTGCAAATTCACAACTCTGCAAAAAGAACACCATGGTAAAAGCTTGACATATTTATTAACTAAATGTTGAACTACATTGAGTAAGTAATTAACAGTCATGCCAGAACAGGGAAAGGAAATTATATTTAAGCACAGATGTCACCTGTATGAAATGGCTAAAACTATTTTAGATTAGATTTTGATATTAATCAAAGAATACTCCTATTTAATTTTTGACAGACAAATCTGTTTCCATTTATTCATGATTCCATTAAACACTCTGGTTTTAAACCTGAATGTCATGTCCATTCTCAGTCTGGTATGTTCTTTTTAATGTCTTTTAAAAGAAAATGTGAAGAAGAAAACAGTAAGGTTAAATGGTAATAAAGTCTTCCTACAGTGTAGACAAAATGCCCTGAAAGGATGAAAAAAAATATTTTATATTAGGTTAAATTCTGTTATTTCTTTGATATATAAAGAACTGAATACAAGCCTTAAGATATAATCTCTAATTTCATCTCTACATATTTCCAGAGCTTTCTGATGAACAAAAGGCACCTCCCCTTATATGACTGTGGAAGGTCCCCAGCTGCATGCACCAACACAAAGATCCTTCCTAAGCCTTATTTTGTTCTAGAACTGCAATATATTTAAGACATACAACATCAAAATAGATGTTACATGAAAGCACCTGCACAAATGTGCTTGTAGCTTCCCAAGAGTCACCTGCTGCCAAACACAAACTTCATTGTGGAATTCCTTATATTAACCTTTTTTTCTTAAAATCTTCAGCTGCTGAAACTAGGCCAATATAGTAAGAATCACCAGAAAATAGAAGAAATCATATCTATGAAATCAGACTGGCCCTGTCACCTCCCTTCTTTGTTTTTTTACCTTCATCAGGTCAATACAGGCACCCTACAAGTGCAATTCCCAAGCAGGATGTGAGCACAAGGCAGGTTCAGAACCTGGAAAAATGAATCCTTGCTGAATATTAGAACAGCAGAGTGAAATCGATTATATAATAAATATGTACTTTAAAACACAGCAACTGGCCCACTGGGCAAACCTCCTTTCTTAACAGGCACTATAAATTTGAAAAATATCCCAAATAAATTCCAGTGATTCAAATGGAAAATTCACCTTGCTGGGAAAACAAGGGATTCCAGCAAGAAGGGTGAGATCCTGAAATAACCAATAGTGATGAGAAAACTCAGGCAGAAATTTATGCACCTGTTTCCAGGCTTTTAGTAAAGATAAACTCAGATAAAGCAGATAAATTTTACTTCATATGGAATTTATGGACTTGAGCTGTCCCCTCATGGCAAATCCATCCTGCCCACAGTGCTCCTCACACGGTGCCCGATGGGGCTACACGAGCATGAGGATCCCATCCCAACCCTGCACAGCACAGCCACAAAGAGAGGAGGTGATTCATCCAAGGTCACCACACAAACCACTTCAGGGCCAGAAATGAGACCCAGGTTCCTCAGCTCCTGGTTCTGGCAACTGGACCATGATGCCTTTGAGTGTATTACAGCAAACTATTCCTTGTGTCATCAATCTCAGCTCCAGCAGCACTCTAAATCACTCCAGGATTATGACATTTTTATGGGAGGACAGAACTTCATTACAGACCTGAGAACTTGGGAGGAAGAGCATGAAAAACTCCCAAAGCTGCTGAGAAAATCTCAGAAGTTACACTGGAAAACAACTCTCTATAAAGACAAAAACATGGAAACTGCTGTTTACTACTCGCTATTTCTTATCCATTTATCCATCTATCTTCTACAACTTTTAGCAGTTTCAGGGGGACAGAGAAGAGAAATAACAGTCTGTGCCCCATGTTCTATGGCTAAAAGGAACAGTTCCCATTACACAGTTTAGAAGCAGAGTTTGAACAAGCTATGGGATTTTTCCTGAATGATAAATAAATTGCTGCAATCGTGCACAAATTTCCAAAGTTTTAAAATAAATTTATAAAAAAACTCACAAACCACGGGTCACTGTGGACTGTCAGGTTCAGTGTGGAGGCAGCAGACTGTGAATATGCAACAAAGAACTCAACATCCCACTGGGCACAGGAGGGATTCAAATGATTACTCATAATAGAGTCAGAACTTACAGATTAGACAAACAAAAAGGCAAGGCACAATGTAAAGTATGTATAACAACAAACAGAAATAAGGAAACATCTAGGGAGGAATAAATGGGATGGTTATGAGAATGTGAGGTCTCTGGTGAGACAAACAGCAGTTGTTGAAGAGACTGAAGCAGAAGAGAGGGTACAGATAAGCTACCTAAACTTAATAAAACCTCATATATAAACTTGCCAAGATAAATTATGTTCACATATCTGTCTTTACTGGGGCATAAGAAGGATCCACAGTATTTGCTGACCAGGGCAACCAAACCCTGCAGCAGCTCAGGATTCCCAACACATTTTGAAGAAGGGCAGAAGGATTTGAAGCAAACCCTGAAGCAGAGCTTCTTCACAGCAGACACAAGGTGAACCTAAGCTGCACACAGGATCAGAAACAAATGGCAGCAAGGGCAGGGGGAGCACATGTGCATCCATGGGCAGCTTCCATGAGCAGTGCCTGTGTGCCAGGGCTGACCCTCAGAGCGCTCAGACACACAAGTCCCAGGCAGGCATGTGCCCATGATCATTTCCTACAGCGCTCCAGAGCTCTTTGGAAACTGCTGATCCTCATCTTCCCCTCTGGGCAGGAGGGCTGTATCACCACACCATCCTGCCTCTGCACCACAGTCCAAAGGCAATGAAGGAGCCACAGAACCAGTCAGGCTGGAGAAGACCTCTGAGACCATCAGGTCCAGCCTGTGAGCAATGCCCACCTTGTCACCCAGCCCAGAGCACCGAGTGCCACCTCCAGGGATGGGGACGCAGGAGCTGCCACCACCTCAGACCTCACTTCCCACACAGAAATTCAGAGCAGCCCATCACCCCAGCAGCCAGATTAAAGGCAGCAGGGAGGGGAGGGAGGAGAGGCCATAAAGCAGCTTCTCTTTGCCCTGCATAGGGCCCGGATTGCCAGAGCGCTGTTTTTCAAGCCACTAATGGCTCTGATATTGTTTCCACAAGAGATTTACGTTAAAAAGATAACTTTCCTCACTTTTGCTTTTCATTGCTGTCCCTTTCCCTGCCCGACATTTCATTCGGGGAGGGAGAGGGAGCTGCTCATTTCCGCAGAGCCCAGAACAACCTCAGATTTATGAGGCGCAGGGAGCCCATCAGGGCGATGGAGCAATCTTTCCAGCAGACATCTCCCCATTACTGGAGCTGCTGCCTCCCTGCCCCGGTGCCACTGCTGGACGGATCTGTCAGCCCCACAGATCCCCGCCAGCCCCCTCGCCCATCTGTCATCTTTATCTCTGCAGCTCCTCTCCAACTCTTCACGTGCAGCTTCACCCCCTCTATTTTATTTTTTTTTTTTAAACAAAACCTTTGAATGAAAAGGCACATTTCCAACTCGGCGTCTTATGTGACTTTATTTTCCGCCTTATTTTATGATGAAGTTATTTTAGCTTTTATGAAAGGAAATAATGGGTAAAGATGAAGGCTTCATTCCACTGTGCTGACAACATACTGGTGGAGAAATGGTGCAGTTAATAATGTAAACTTGATGTATGTAAGCACAGCTGGTTTGGGAACATCTTTTCAGTAGCACTAATTTATACTTTGCCTTTATTTTGTGTTTTGGTTTATGATTTTGATTAGCCACTAGAATGAGCTCTCTTAATTGCTTTCTGCTAAACTGCTTAAAAGCAAAAAAAAAAAAAAAACCTACCCCACCCCTAGAAACTGAAACCATGCAACCTGTTTCACTTTATTAGACTTTTACTATATTTTTTTACTAGACTTTTACATTCAAAAATCAAAACCCAGTATTAAAGGCTGTCAGATACTCTCTGGGCTCTAAATGAACAGGAAAAAGAGAGGAGAAATCCTGAATCCTCCGCAGCATTTACTCATCAGCAGTTTTAAATCCTGTATCATACAAACTTCTTCCAGTGATCTGCTTTAATTTTTGCATCTTAATTCAAGGTTTGATGCCCAAAATACATATTATTAGCAGTATTAAACATCTACTCCTCTCAATTCCTGTCTCCCAGCACTCCCTAAATTCATTATGTATTTACTTATCAAAAAAGGCAAACATAATGCACGGAGGAAAAAAAAATTGCAGAAGAGAGTGGAAGATGCCCAGTTAGAGTCACACATTAATACACAGCCCTCTGCATTCCTGAACAGACACTAAACACATTTAATATTTACTTCTTCTGACAAAACCATTTTCTATTACTTTTATTTTATTTCTATTTTAAATTTAAATCTTAAACTGCTGTGAAAGGCTTTCAGAAATGTTTGTATTTTATCAAAAATACAGGAATTGAAAAAGGCCACATGCAAGCAGCTCTTGTTAAATTAATTAATAAAACTTCTCAAAGTAGTACTGAATAGAGAGTATTGAGGCTATCACAACTGAAACAGTCATTGCAGAATTACAAACATATAATTAAGCTAAAAGACTTCTACCTGCAAACAATGATTTTTTTTCTTTTTTTTTAATTAAAATAAGCTTGCAACACTGAAAATGGGCTTTGTAACTTTTCAAAGATCTCTTCTCAGCACTTTTCATCCTAGGGATGTCCAACTGGATACCCCAAAAATCAACATCAGCTGTTCTTTTTCTTAACCAGAGGGATTCATGGCAACACATGTCACACTTCCAAGGTTATTTTCCACAGAAAAAACACCACAAATATTTCCAAAAACAAGATCTGGAAATATCTCTAGTTCTACATACCTCAAACTTACATTCTGCAAGTTGGTTTCCAGCACAACAGCTAAGGAAAGGCCAGAGCATTTCATGGGAAATGTTCAGCAACTGGAAAATTCCCAGCACCATCACTGCAAACTCCCATTGTCTGGGCAGAACAGAATTTGTGAATCTGCCCTTTGTTGAAATTCAGTGGACAAACTCTTTCTTCCAGCCTCAGCATGGAGAAGGAAGTTAATTTAAAGGTGGGCTGCTCTTTATATTATTCTGAAGTGAAGTGACAGTCATCAGGCTTTTACAGTGACACTGCCATGATCAATGCTGCAGTCTCAGGTGTTAATGCTCCATCTACCTTTAAAAGCAAATCTAATAACCCAGAAAGATCAAAATTATTAATTTCTTATTCCATGTTAAATTACTGTAAATTTCCTACATTTTTACAGAGTTCATCAGTGGCATTGACCATAGCCCAAAAATGTTAATGCTAAAGAGCACATCCTTACTCGGGAACTATCAAAATCCTGCAAAATGTGCAGATCAACAGTAAAAACACATTAGAAAATTATTCTGGCAAATAGTTCTGCAAAATTCCACACCAAAAAAGCGAAAAGGGCAGGGAGGACAGAGCTCAAGGTCTCACCTCAAAGCTGCTGGTTATGGGCAGACACAGCTGTACCAGAGACACTGAGCAGCTTCAGGGGAGCAGGGACAGCAGCATCCCAGGCTGCTCCTGAACAAAGAACAATTGTACAAGGATCCAAAGTATATGGGGGGGAAAAGGAGAAAGAGGTGGAGGCCCTAATCCCTGCACTATTTGCCTTTTTTCCCCCAAGCATTTTACTCAATATCAAAGTTGTAGGGTGCCACACCACAGGCTGGTACCACTGACTGAGGTGAGCAGCAATGCCAGGGGCCTGGTACATCTGCAAGAAGCTTTTATCCACTTTAATTTCTTTTTTTAAAAGCACTATGAAATGAATCCAGTCTTCCACCACGAGCTGCTCAGAACATCAGCCACAGCAATGAGAACTGGAAGACAACAATCTGGCTCAATGGGTCAAGCATCCTTCACTTAGGAAAAACCAGGCTGGAAACCCAAGAAACCCAACTCATGAGCTACTGTTCTGACTATCAGGGCCCCTCAGTATTTGCCACAGCTTCCCAAAGCCATAGTTAAGCCTCTTAAACATAAACTCTACTACTTCCTTCCTCCCATAGCCCCCTCTTAGAGTACTTCTCACATGTCTTGTGGGAAAAGAACCTTTTTATAAAGAAAAAGTCAAATATTTTTTAAAGGTCGTGAAAAAAAAAGACATTTTAATATAACAATCTATTTTGCAGCCAACTCAACTAACTTCTGCAAGAAAAACATTTAGTCAATATTAAAAAGCAGAAAGCACCTTACATTTTGATTAATTTGATACTCCTGTATTATGCATAAAGCCACTCATTCATTTTGTCCTGCAAACTATTCTTATCCAAGAACAGATACGATCAGAGCGAAGCAGTGAAAAATTTTATTAAAGTAAACACAATCCCAGTGGAACATGCTCGTTATGGAAATACACCAGCAGCTGCTAAAAAATGGGCCATTTCGTATGGATGTAATAAATATTTTCATGGACACCTATCTACTGTTCTTTCGAAGTTTTAAATGCATAACTAGTCAGAAGCTTTTCCTGGTGCCTGCCTAAGCAGATGTCAGTCACCTACTACATGTCAGACATTTCAAAAGCATTCCAATAGGAAAGAAGAACAAGGTAGGGAGCACGTGTGCAGGCTTCCTCTCAACTGAGCACAAAGCCCAGCCCTTGTTATGGAGTCACATTCTGATCCTCCCTATAGGTGGCAAAGAAACACCTATGGATCTGCAAAGAAATACCTTTCACATTGACTTATTTAAAAAGGGAGCAATTACAAACAAAGCCACATGCAGCACTAAGTGCTCTGCAACAATAGATGGGCAATACCAAACAGCAATTTCACAGCAAGTCACAGGGCTGGAGCTGATCCATCTCCTGAATCTGATGGATGAACTTCCCTCACGCATGATAAAAACCTAAGTGCTGCTTTTTAGCAGAAGTTGTGCAGCAGCCTCACACCTGTGAAATGCTCAGGTTACCAGTCAGATTCCTGCTCATACACCCTAAATTCCTCTTCGGATGAAGCTCCAAGGCTTGTTGTACCTGCTACTGACAGACCTGGATGGGTCATCCTCGAGCAGTCCTTGGCTCTAAGTGAGCAGCTGAAGCCAGCTAAACAGCAGCTGAGGGACATCCAGAACACACCTCAGCTCTCATCTGTGTCCTCACCTGTGTTCCACATCTGCTCCACTTCTGTGGGCCCCCAGTTTGACTCAGGAGCTTGATCTTCCTTCAGCAGAAGACAGGCCATGGGTTTGGGGCTGGCTGGCTCTCCCCCAGCAGGGATGGACTGGCACAGCCTGGAGATGGCAAATCCCTCTCTGGTGGCACCCATCCCAGCAGAGTCCCAGGGGACAGACAACTCACCCAGCACGGATGGCACATCTGGACAGCACAATCCCACAGAGGAGCCAGCTCCCCGTGCCAACACCCATCAGCTGGAGATCTGTCCCCTGCTCACCTGTGCCCGCGCTCAGGGGATGAAAGAAGCCTTGGGTTTTAGTGAAAGAAAAGTGGGGGAAATGACAGGGACACTGAGGGACAGCACCAGGCTGGGCCCTGCAGCTGCTCACGAAGACTCAACTACAAAACCCTGGAGTAGCCAGTGTTCACTAAAAGCCTGAAAACTGACATTGCCAGACTCTGGGCTCTGCTCAATTGAACAACAATACAACTTGTTTTTTTGTTTTTTTTTTTTTTTTTTTTGGAAAGTAAAGTTCTGTAGTCTTCACTTCTGAAAAACCATTTTACTTTTCATTAACTCATAATATTCTACATAATCTTCAACTTTAGTTTATATTCTTATGCTGAAGTTTTAAAACCAAAAGCCGAAGACCAAACAAAAAATCCCCAGAAGACCTTTAACATGACATGAACTAAAAAGAAACCAACATCCACTCTCTCATTCTGAGCCCAAGGCCTAGGCATGTTAACTTTACATTACATTTACATTACTTTGTATTAAGTATCTTTTGGGGTTCTAAACATGCTTATACCAGTGCACACACATATTTATGTATGCCCACATACACACGGTCAAAAATCATCTCATGTATTCATGAAAATTTCTGACCCCTCTTTACCACTGTTTTTTGCAAATACTGCCTTTGTGAAAAATGTATAAGAGTAATGAAATTCCTGGCTGAGGCTTTAATCTCAACTCACTTCTATAACAGGGGGTGGATCAGAGAGTATAATTTGCTGTTATCACACTGCTCATCTCCCGTGTTGACAATAGAAATCCTCCTGTTAGTTTTTCTTAGACAAACGTGACCCCAACCTGATATGACACTTTATTTTTTCAGCTGTGTAACAACAGTCTTGAACCAGGTGCTTTTTAAGCTGCATTATCCCATTTTGGTAAACTTCTGTGTTGCTATCAGTAAGGTAACACATTAAAAAAAATTTTTTTGGCCTATATTTGTAGGCTTATGAATTAAATACTGTGCACCAGCTTCTCGACATCTTCACATCTTGCCAATAACAAAATATTGGACTACTTCATGTTTTTCACATTCTTAATTAAAATTAAGCATGGATTGGCAGGCTTTTAAGGAAATACCAGTAACATTCCAGGATAAATTGAAAGCATTAATGCGTTTAAAACATTTGTTTTCCTTTTTAAAATAACTGATCATTAGTTTTTTCTGGAGGTTTTTGGTAGGGAATATCT
This sequence comes from Melospiza melodia melodia, assembly GCF_035770615.1. NCBI lineage: Eukaryota > Metazoa > Chordata > Aves > Passeriformes > Passerellidae > Melospiza > Melospiza melodia. The sequence continues at coordinate 16,718,659 of NC_086209.1, read as the reverse complement.
GTATTCAGTTGTTTTTATGCCTGCATATTCATCAGTCTAAAACAATTTTAGACCCCAGCCTCTTTGGTCTTGTGTTTTAGTACTTGCTGGCACTAGAATTTTGCACCATAGCCCTCAATTTATAGCCCTCATTTAGCCATCATGCTATTCAAACCCCTGACTTTAAATATCCGCCACACAGATATGAGTAACAAAAAGAGACAGAGTATAGCTATTGTGCCTTCAAAGAAAAGCAATAAACCATTCTGCTTGCTCTCCTTCATGTTCTTTAATTCATTTCATTTCATTTTAACTACCCAGAACAATTTCACCAGCCATTAGCCTGGAATGAAACCTTACAAAGGCTGATTGTTGTTATAAAGATGGGTCCCAGCACTCCCTCCCCCTCCTTTTCATAAGTTTTAGGACAAATAGGCTACTTCATAGCCACAGCTTTGTTTTTTAAAAAGAGAATTCTTGCGAAGCAAAGGACAGACAAACTGCTTCACATCCACATTCAAAAGAGTGCAGAACAACATGCACAGTGAGCCGGGCTGGCTCGGAGCCCTCAGCCCGGACCCTGAGCAGGGGAGGGACAACAAAGGATGGATCTCCCTGAGCACCAGAGCCCACCCCACGCCACACACAAACACTGATGCTCTGCCCCAAGCCTTTAGCAAAGTGTGGGGGGAAGCATCACACGCTCAACTCCACTACAGCCAACTCTAAATGTGGTTAAAAGGAAAAAAAAAAGGCACCAATTATATGAGCACATTTTTATATTTTGCAGAAATAAACCTTCACGAGTGTCATTTCTGACAGCCTACGCCAAGAAAAAGCTGCGCATTTTTGTCTCACTGCATCCATGTTTGGAAAACAATCTTAACAAGAAAAAAAAATAAAGACACATTTCTATTTTTTCTGATTTGTAAAGAGCTGCACACCTTACGTTGAGCATCTTCGTGCAAAGCTGTGAAGATCTTCATTCTGAAATAGTGCTCAAGTGCTGTATTCTGCTTTTTTTCCTAGCAAGCTGGTGGCATTTCCCCAGGCCTGGACAGTCTCTCTGCTCAACATGAAGCCCCCAGCCCGTAACAGCTCTGCCCCAATTTAGAACGTGTGTATATGTAGCAACATCCCCACGAAACGTTCACAACCCTGTCCAATTCCCGTGTATTTTTGATCCTTCCCAACAAACAGAGCAGAGAGATCTTTTCCAACAAAGTGTCAACAAACTGTCTGAGCAGACAACTCCCTCCTCAGTTTGTATATTCTGTGGTTTGTATTATTTTTATTCCTCGTTAAGTGTCACACTTGTCAAAAGAGTGAACGCCACTTTTCCATAGTAACACGGTTTTGTGATGGAAGTTGTGAAACCTTCAAGACTTACAGATATTTCCACAAATATCCAGTATCTGCTCAAACATTAACACTGCAAGCTCAGAAAGCAAAGGAATGGATTTGTGTTTTCTTTTCCAGCAAGGTATCAAAACTGCTTCTGAAATTTGGATTTTTTTTTCTCTCCCAAGAAAAGACAAAGACTAACTAATCAACTGATATTTCTTTTATTACATCACAGGAAAAAATTACTTAAAAGTAATTGAAAGTAATGATAGAAGCCAAAAATTACTTTTTATGTAGTGACAAAAAACTTGGAACATGAGATTATGTTGAGTGTGAGAGTGTCTATAAACAGAGCTGCTTTATCCCATCTGAGCTGTTATTGGTGATGCCAATAATCTGAGTTTGAAGATGAACTCTGCAAAGCTGCATGTTTTACTACTCACTTCCAAATTATGTAAATGAACACCACATTATACTATACCTTGTTGGAGGTATGCTTGGTAAAATAGCCTAATAAATAAATCCTAATACAATTATAATTCGTTTTCACCTGACAAATTTATAGAAATCTATGAATGCAAACTTCACAGGGAGAAACACCAGAGCAGAATGGCAAACACACAGGGACTCAGCACCTTCCACAATGCTCACTTACGTACCCTCAACACGAAGTTACTGCCACCAAGGCATAGCTTTTATTTTTGTTTTAAACACAGAGACACTGGAAGCAGTAAGTGATCTCACACAGCCTCTAACAACATCAATTATCAATACAAACACCAAGAAAAACCACCAGCTGCATGTCTGCACCTCTGTGGAAGGTACAGGGCTCAGAGGTGCCATGCAAGGAAAACTTGAGCAGGACTTCAAGTCAAGAAAATACCTTCAACAGGAACAAGAAAGGAGCTCCAGCCTAAGTGCAGAATGTATCTGATTTTATTAACTGTGCAAATAAAAATATCTGGGAATTTCTACAAAACAACTACCTGCAGAGGAATAAAACACAACAGGACATCAGGTGCTGCTGGAAAGCAAGCAGCATTCCTGCATCCTTTTCAAATTACACCACTCTCAGAAATCACCAAAATCCTGACAGAAACAGAAGAGATGAGTTTTCCTGAATGAGTAAAACTCCACAGAGATGAGCCATGCTTGCCCTGTTCTACACAACTGTGGATTTGATGAGACACCAGTAACCTCAGAGCCAGTCCAGAACCAGCTTTACACGACAGAACAGCTCAGCTCCTCATTCTGGAGCACGTGGCACCACGCTGAATTAGAATGTTTGTGCCTTATTACACTGTCAGATGGTCAAAAAGTTCACACTGCAAGATTAATTACAACTCTTTAAAGGAGGTACTGCTGTACACATCTTCAAATGAACACTTAATCCTCTCCCCGACATTTATTTAGATGTGGACTTTTCACCTTCGTGCCACCCTGCTCTGTAGGACATCATTTGCTATCTCAATTAAGCTGCATCAGTACTTTCCATTCCAACTTAACTCTCACCACTCTCAACAGGAGAAAACATCATTTGCTTCCAGCTTCACAGTTTTCATACAACTACTGAGAACTGTTAAATTGCAATAGTGTTCTGTCCCACAGGATGAAGGGATGGCCAGGAATAACTCGCTCTGGAACAGACTGGCTGTCTACATTTCAGCAGCACTGTGCAACCTGCCAGGTAACAGCTACACACCTTTAACATCTCCAGCTTCAACACACCTGACATGTCCTAATTCCTGCTCCGAGGCTTCTGCAGTCATGAGGACAGATGCAGTAACTCACTGCTCTGGCTGCATGCAGGTGCTGAGGCACAGACAGTCCATGATCCACCCTGCTCCAGGCAAAACCTCTGTAAGCTAAACATTCAGAAAGTGCAAAACCTTTCACATTTCTAGACTGCATTTAGGAGGTATTTATATATATACATAAATATATGTGATTGCACAAAAACACTAGAAAAATCATCTAACAGAATACAATGTTAAACATGCTCAAAACAAACAGCAAACAAAGCATTTTGGGAAAAAATTATTGTAATTCATAATAGAGCCTTGATGTCTATTTACAGACTGTCCTGAAGTCAGGTACTGCTACAGAGACATTCATATTCCAAATAACTTTGATCACCTGCCTCACAGGCCATCTGCTGCATGCTGCACATCACCATGCAGTGACAGGAAAGGCAATTCAGGCAGGTGAATTTGGGCACTGCTGCACATCCCAGAAGGAGAGCTCTCACCAGGCAGGTACCTCTATCCCTGCAGCTCCACAGACACAGGCACAGAGTCCCATTCTGCAGCCCAGAGCAGCTCAGGGATATCACAGGATTTTAGTGACAAGCAGCAGCGTGGGGTCCCCTCGGCGTCACAGCAGCACACACAGGAATTAAAACACAGCACTCCTCAAACAGCCACTCCAGGTCACACCCAAGGCTGCCTTTTCCTGCTGCAAACACAGCTCCCTGTAGTGGGCTGGAATTCACAAGTTTCACTCCTTCCTGACAGCATCAGTAAATCCAGACAATGAGGCTGGAGGCATTAAACACTAATCACAAAGTGGCCACGCAGGGATGAAAGGGGAGTGAAGGCACCAACTCCCTCGTACCAACAGCTTGGAATCACAGGATACACAGAGTAAAATGGCTTTCACAGAAGGGCATGAAATTGGGAAAAATCACAGCTAATTTATAATGCAAACTTTGGACAAGAAATTATTTTCACGCACCCAACTATCACAGAACCTTCCCACAAGAGCAAGAAGCAATTCAGCAGCAGACTGCAACCTTAAAATAAGAACTACATTAATTATCCATGAGGGAGAAAAAAAAGTAAACCCTGCTCTAAACAAGCAGAGTTCCTATACAACAGCTTATTTGTCCCTTCCATCCTTGCTACTTACAGGGCCACAAAACACAGACTGGCACTGGGGAAAGCAGCAATAAGGAATGTGTCTTCTGGAGCATTGTTTCCAAGTTCAGCCCAGTCCCACAGAAGCTATAAAAACTTCCAAGTCTGTTAATTCTTTTATATTTATTGTACATGCTAAGATTCTACGTAAGAAGTGATTTTAAAAACCCCAAACTTTATAAATAGCAATGCAATTGCTTTGAGTTGTGGCCTGCAGCCATCTCCTGCTGTAATCAATGACAAAAATCAAGCGACCTCAGCAGCTGCAGGTCACCCACCAGACCAAAATCTGGGCTGGCAATTATTGCACAGAAATACCCAAACCCTTGCTGAAAACTCATGCAATAGATCTCTCTTCACTTTATTAATATCAGGGAAGTCCCACATAATATTCTGAACTGAGTCCCACAAAAAAGGTGGAGACAGATTTTTGTTGTTGATATTTAAAATATTCATCTTTATGAGTGAAATATACTTAATTGGTTTAGAAAACACACTGGTTTTACAAAAAAAAAAAAAAAAAAAACAGTAAATCTGTAAAACAGAACATTTTTTATACTCTTATTATGTGCAGTTTGCTTAATTGCAATATTTAAGTCATGTGCAGATCTAAAATTGTCAGATGCATTTAATTGAAATACCATCCCTAGAGCTAAACACCGAGTGTTTATAATAAGATACATGTTATTCATGATTAGCTAACTGCTCCCTTTGCATGGAAAATCCCACAGAAAAAGCAAGGGAAAACAAGGGAACAAAACTGCAATACAGGGCAGGGGGGAAGGGGAGGTGTTTGCTTCAAAGGGGGTTTTGGTGGGTATGGTTTGGGTTTGTCATTCTGCATTTCATCAAGTGATCTTTGTTCCTTTCTTTTCTCTAGCATCTCCAGAAGTTATGTCTTCATGTAAAAAATTAATGAACTCCTTCCTAATTCTTCTCACCCTTCCTTCATATCCAAAATCACAGGTACCTTCATCAAGACATCATCTTCATTGGACTCAATTCATTGAGTCCAAATGAATTCCTACTTTGTTAAAAAAAAAAAACCTGATTAAGAGCAAACAGTATCTACAAACTGGAAAATATCTACAGTACCTGCACACAGTCCAGACAAAAATCACTTTGATTTATTCTGATGTTAGCTTGCAAGTGCAGCACAGAACCAGGAGCATAAGCACAGAAGTCAAAACTAAAATTCCCATTGTATGTAGAGATCAAAACTAAAATTATATTCTGTGGGAGAAAATGAAGTAAAACAGGTATATAAAAATAACAGGTATGTCAGTAACTTTCTGCTTAACAAGAGTGTATCTTGAAGGACACAATACCAAAAAAATTGCTGCTTAAAATAATTAAAACAATATGTTTACTAAAAAAAAACAAACCCGAGCAGACAGATAAACAAAGAGCCTTCTAATTCACTGTATTTTTTTTTCTCCTTGGTGGTCTGTAAGGAAAATCAGAACAGCAAAATTAATAAATGCAGGATAAGATATGCAGCTGAAAAGCTGAACAACCCAGTAATACACTCTTGTTAATTTGACTTTTTGTTATTTGCTTTAAGATCTCTACCACAAAGTTCTGCTCAACATATTCCTGCTAGCACAGTCTGCACCAGAATTAGTGTCTCTCAAGTAGCAAGTGTAGCATACACAACAGTCTCAATGAGAGAGGCAATTAACAACTGCTGCAAAAAATAATTATATATAAAGATGGTTTGAAAGACAATACTCTATCTAAAATGACCTCACTGTATTCACAGCACTGATAAAACAGTTTTCCTTTAAAAAATGCCGCTTTTTTATTCATCAAAAGAGAAAAGCCCCAAGGTCACCTGTCAATAACAGAACAAACCCTCAGTAAATCACAGTGCTTCACAAATAAATTCCTCATCAGTAATTAAAACCAGGCCTCTCTGGCCCTGTGTTATCAGCTCATCAAATTCATTGCTCATCTAGAATAACAGATCCACATCTGCAGTCATTACAGCATGCCAGATAAATCAATCCTCTCAATGATGCTTTGAGCCATCTCTGCTCCCTTTTAACCAGCCCGATATTTATTTCCCCCTGACACTTCTGACATTCTATTTACTGTAGGCAAATGGAACTCATACGGCACCTTGTAATGGCTTTACCAAACCCCATTGTGGGGCATATCTTCCAAGACTGATGGGTGCAATAAACAAGGTTTTATGGTGTAAGTGTGAGCTTCCAACTTCTTTTTTTCCAGGAATTTGACTTCTGCAGTGAAGATGGTTTATTACATTTGATTGCAGGTGGAAAAAGCTATATCCACTTTGAGACCTGTCAGCTAAAAGCAAGCAGAAAACTTGTGAAATAATATTATTTTTGTAATTTTATTTTCTCATTGATAACAATACAGAATAAAGCATCTCCCTGTCAGGACTTGGAAAGCAAGGCCGTAATTTATCATTCCACCTCCACCCTCCCTCCCACCAAATCAAACACAGGTCTCCTCTGTAAACTTCCAAAAGGTACAACAGCAATATATAATCACCACACACGTACAAAGTCCACCCCAGGCCCTCCCCAGCATTGTTGTGTACATTCAAATCTGAAGTACGTGTGGTTAAATAGGCACACACATATTGACAGATGAGGTCAAACACATCTGTTCTGTGGCATCTGAGACCAGCAAAAATCACAGGTTTCTTAAATTTACTGCACAAACCAAAACTTTTCACTGTTTGGTGCATTCTCCAGTAACAAGCATCAGACTGTTGGGTTCAAAACAAGAACATAAACTGTTTCCTTGAGAATGAAACAAAGAGCACAAGAATTACTCTTCAGCATAAATTCCGATTGTTTGTACACTATCACAGCTGCTGTATTTAAGGAAAGAGAGTGAAAATCCATTTAAAGGAAAAGAAAAAGCATTCCTAGAATCAGAAAGCCTCCCAGAATACGACATGTGTTAAGAGCCCTGAGGAGTTCAGCAGTTTGCAGGACTTGAGCAGATCCCCGTTCTCCATGGGGGTGGTGTGCCTCCAGTGCATATGGACATTGAGCCAGGAGATGCCTGAAGCATACGCCATCCATCCAGGAGCCCCATTTCCTCTAGAAACCCGGGGTTTCTGAGCTCCAGGGAATCATCCTGAGTATGATCTGACTGAAATAGCAAATCTGTGGTGCAGGGAGAGAGGCAGCTCAGCTCAGCCCGAGCCAAGGCCCTGCACCTGGATGCAGCCCTGGCTCATTATGCACAGCTCCAAAGTGACTTGCATTAAATTACTGTCACACTCTTAGTGGATCCCTCCTTTGGCATATATTATAATTTTATTTCTGCCTCGTTCACAGCAATGTGAAAAGGCAGGGAAAAGGGAAAAGCTCTTTTTTTTTGAACAAAAACAACATCCGAGCCCATAGGAGGCTATGAATCCTCAGATCCTCCTTCCAACACTGATTCAAAAATGACAGGATATAGTCTTTTCCTTAATGAAAAATCTATATTTATCACTCTATTGTTCTTGTGTACTGATCCTACCGCTCTCTGAGGCCAAAGTTTGAATATATTGGATTTTGAAATAATAGCCCAAGGCTCCGAGATGCTGGGTCATGATACATAAATGATGAGAGGGTTGTTCCCTATTTCTCTGCTGCTTACCACAAAAACAAAGTACAAATTCCATGGTGAAGATCTTCAAAAGTCTACATTATCTGCAAAGTGCAAATTATATGGGATATTCACAGAACTATAAGTGATAAAATCAGGCTATCCTGAGAAAGATGATCTGCCTGTTCTAGGAATAAACCAGTAATTTGTTGCTTTAATATCACAAAGTAAAGCCCTATTTTTACATGACCACAGATGTGACAAGCTCAACTCGTTTGGATTTTTTAATCTTAATTCCATTTGAGTTTGCACATAAATGTTTGAAAAGATAAATTAATTTATGATAAAGATCCAGCATCTGAATTTATCAATCAATCTGTTATACTTCACACTTTGATTCTTAAGTGTAACATGGGTTGAAAAAGAAGCAACCCCCAGCTCTAGACTTGGTACTAGGAGAATAAAGAGAATAAACTCTTTTTTTCCTATAGCAAAATTTAAGGCTGCTGTTATGATGAAAGCATAAAGGGGAAAATCTGGAAAGTATTTTTCACCTTCATCCCATAACAGAAGAGTTACTATGACAGAGTTCTGTAAAGCTGCACCTTCCACACTGCTGTATTTTCAGGGTATGGGGAGGAGTTGCCTCTCTAGATTTTGTTTCTCTGACCTTGAGTGACTCTGGCTGAAGTTTTCCAAACCAGCCACTGAAATACTCATCTTGCCCCAGAAACCAAGGGAATTTCAGGGGCCCTGGGGATACAGCTGCTCTTCATGCTTTTTGTCAATTACCTGAAAATCAAGATCTGAGATTCATAAACTACTGGAGCAGTTTAACATCCAGTGCCCAGGGAGAATTAACACCTTGGGGAATTCCTGAGATTACCACACCACTAAGTGCCATGGAAATGCAAATATAGCTTAGTTATGATTAATGAACATTCATTTTTAAAATTTTGTTTTTACATATACAGTATAAATAAAGTACATGCATTAAAAAAATAAAACAAAAAACCAGTAATTTCTCATGCAACAATCCATACCACATCATTTTGTCCAGGCATAATATGTTTCTGGGAATTTTTACCTGTTAAAAAATGCTTTGATTTCCAAATCAAATGCAACCTCAGTTCTGCAAATCCACAGCATCAAGTGAGATGAATTCAGAGAAAACCAAACCAATTCCTCCTGCCAGGCACAGACCTGTGTCCAAGGGCTCCAGCCAGGAATGGAACCAGCTCCTTCCTCACCAGCTGTGGAACAACCTGAGGCTGTTCAGTCCACAGAATTGAGTCCCAGAGTCTTCAGGGGCAGCTGCTGAACTCAAAGCAGTTTTAGAATGTATTTTTTTTCTTATTCTTTCCAACTCTCTTCAGGAAAATAAGTTACAAGAGAGCTATTAAAAAAACATGTAATAGGTAAAGGTTCTTCCCTGTAAAGCTTTTATTTTGCCATATAAAAATTATTCCATTTCTAAAATTCATTTTTAACATCTAAAGTGGGATCTGAGCAACGTTCCAGCCCAAAGTAACTGCACTGTGTAATACATATCTTACTTTTCATGATTATTGCATGTGTATTTCATATTATGCATTCACACACTGAGTGACTGTTTGGTTTGGGTTTTTTAATTAACTTTAATTACTTACCCAAGGTGAATACACTATGACATTAAATAAGAATTTTTCAGTGTTGGGAAGTTAAAAAAAAAAAAAATTAAAAATCACATGGTCGGTGCTCCTGGATACCTTTGCTCTCATTCCTGACAGTTTCCAAGATGAAATCTACAGAGTCCCCCATCACTGTTTTCTGTCTGTCCCACAGACTTTGCCAAACAATTCCCAACAATGCCATGTCAGGAATCATGCTGCTCCCTGTTAACTGCTCAGACACACAATTTCACAAGCAACCTGCCTGTACAGCTTCAGAGACACACAGACACGAGTCTGATCTCAAATGTGAGGAGACAAGATGCAGTTGTGATACATCCCAGTATTGCCTGAGCAGAAGTAACTACACAAAGAGCCCTCAGGCAATCTGTTTATATCTGACTGGATCCAGAACTGATGTGCCCCGTTCCTGTTTCACCCTATTTGCTGGCAGAGGGTTGAAGCTTAGCAGCCAAGGAAAGAGAAGACACATGTACATAAAGGGGGTACAGTTCAGGCACCCTCACTACCCTCAAACTACTGCTCTGTCCACTGCTAAAATCAGACATTAACCTCCTGGGTATGAATAACAATACTGAATATCTCCTGTACATACAGAAGCGTAACAACTGCAAAACTGGCCAAAGAATGAACTTGAAAAATACAAGATTAACCCTTCCCCAGTCCTGCTTTCCTTGATAGCTGGCTGATGAAGATTTGTCAACAGCTGAGGCTGCAGAAACCAGAACAATTCCTACAGAATTATTAACCCATCTGTCTGTACAGTCTTGAAATCCTCACTAATTATTTTAATGACTGCTTATTTTTCCTGACTCTTAAAAATACACAGAATATGATCACGAGAGGTTAATTTGGAGAATGTACATTCCAAGGGTAACCTACATACAGGCCCCACAGTTTAAAGGGGGATCTGAACCCTCCCAGTATTTCCAGGGTTTTTTCCACCCTTTCCCACAACACTTTCACCCAGCTGCAGTTTGAAAACCATTGCATATCCCAGCTTGAAGAACACTGAGTCATGGACAGCTAACCTCAGCTTCGTGAAGAAAGTTGCCCTCTCTAACGTTTGTGAGTCATCAAATGTACAAGTCCAGCAATTTCTGAAAAACCAAGATCAAAGATTATAACTTTTAAGAAACAGCAGAGCTATGGGAATGTATTAAACTGACCACACAAATATGCTCAGGCTGTCATTTCATGCTCATGAACTATCAGGCTCTGAAAAAGAGATGAAGCAGGGGCACCCTCCTGCCATGGAAAAGAATGACTATTGTTTTCTGTTTATGAAAATGGAGTTTCAACCATATGGGTGAAGAAAGATCTTCATATTATTCTTGGGATAGTCAAGGAAATTTGACCAACACAGCTTCATTCCATATTATCCACAATTCCAGAAACTGTGCATCATGTAATGTACACTGACATCTGGGTCCTTCAATATTTAAATGTTCTACCATTTCTCAGTATTTGCCAAAACCTCAGGCCAATGACAGGATTATGTGTTTCTTCAAAAATATTCAATTACCCCAACCCACAATAAGACCACAGAAAGGAATTCATTTGGATTTCTAGACTAAATTAAGTTGGAATTAGCAGACAAATCAATAACTATGACCACTCCTCTGTAAGAACTCTCTTTGCTCTTAAATGTCACAGCTGGCCTAGACCTTACCACTGATACAGCATTTGCTCTAAGATCATGCTAGAGGAGGGGCATAACAGTTCAATGTTCTGTGCAATAATTATTTTCATTTAATATGTGACTTGATTCATATTGAAAAAGCCTTTGTCTTTAATGATTAAAAGAGAAAGAAAAATCAAAACAAAAAGAAGGAAAAAAGCAGTGGGTATTAACTCTCTTACTGTTTATTTGGGTATAATCCTTTCCTTCACACAGTACAAGACTAGTGAGGTATGGGAGTAATTGAAGCACTCATCTCCACTTCTCTCACCATGGGCAGTAATCAGAGAGGTCAAGACTGGCTTGAATTCTCTCACATTTAAAGGAGTTCACAATTTGACTGTGTAATGAAAGGCTGCTGGATATTTTAGCAACCATCAATTATGCCAGCAGAGAGAATTGGTCACTCTAGGTAAGCCCAGCACTCCAGCCACCAAGAGGAAGAACTCATGGGAGTAAAGTTAAGTGACTTGACACTTTCTGAACACCAAGAAAAACAATGAGATGGCTCCTCCACTGTACCTATTAACTGGGAAGTCTTAGAAGAATTCTTTCCTGTTCAACTTCTTGCAAGACCAACTTAATTCATAAAACAACTCACTATCTACCATCTGTTGTCACATATCATTACTCAGTGCAAACTGCCCAGTGGAGAGATAAGAAAAACATCTGAATGAGCAGCTGGGTAAGATAAAGACCTGAGCCTGTGCAGACACAGAAAAGAAAAAGATACCCAAGTCCTTACTGCAGATTACCTTCTTCCAATCTGCCTCTGCCTGAGAGCTGGGAAATGCAGGCTACAGATTACAAGAGTTTTTAGATTCCTTGTTGATGCTAAAACCATCTACAAATGGTCTCTCAGCAGGTGCCCATCTCAGACACCCTGACCCCAGTGCCACTGTCCTACAGAATTAAAACACCTCAGCCAAAAGCCATCAGGCTTAAGAAATTCAGCCACACAAAGAATGGCAGCTGGAGGCTGTCCAGCATGCTCTCCATTGACTTATCACACACTATCAGCCCAAGCACAAAGCCTCTATTTTTAGCTCTTCTTGTGGTATCTGCATCCAGCCAATCTAAAAGAAACAGAAGAAATTAGTCTAGGGTTGTTTGGTCCTTAATTATCATAGAACTCCCACCCAAAGAAGAACAGTTCTGCTCAAAGCACTCACAGAAATTTTAATCCCTGATGGATCCCAGAACCTTTCAGTACAACAAGAAATCCCATGTTCTTTTTGAATCTCCTATAATTCTGCTAAAATACATTTAGGCCTTGTGTAGCAAAATTACTTACACAAATATTCTGGCACAAAGACTTGGTGCAAGCCCTCGTCAACACGGTGGTCTCAACTTCCCTTCTGAGAAGACTTTGAGGGGATAATGATGAAAATACACACAAAGATAGATGTGAACTGATTTAATTCAATCCCGTTGCTGGAAGGTACAGAAAGAAATGCAGCCTCCCCATCCATGAAGTGTTTATGAAAACATTCCACCAGCAATTTACGTCTGTGTCAGACAAATGGAAGCGATGTCAGAACTTGCATTCTTTATGCTAAACCATCCAAAAACAACACAGAAAAGCCAGATTATCCACCCCAGTCAGCATTTTAATTTTTTAAAACTCATTTGTGTGAGGTTTTTCATCCTTCTTAAATCCCTGTGACATACACCTAAGCACTAACAAAAACATTATTTTGACATCGTTGCTTTCAGCTTCTCCTGGGGGATACCCACCTCTGTAAAAGTATTTCACACTTTCCTGGGCAAGTTAAACTCCTCAGATTGTATCAGCAAGCCTGTGTCTGACAGACACAGGGGCACAAGCCTAACACACAAGGCAGGGAAGTTAAGGCACCTTAAAAATGAGGCAGATGTTGGAAAATGTCTTAGGGAGTGTGGAAGGTACTGTTTATCTACACACGGCATCCTATGAATCCATATACGCTCATGCATTAATACTTTCACACATTTATAAAGGAATTAACACATTCTCATAGAGGAATACCTGAAATTTCCATTAGTCTCTGGAATATTCTTATTTTATTGGTTAACAGCACTTCAACCACATATAGAAAGTACAGCAATAACTGAGTCAAGGAAAAACAAGAAATACATTACCAAGCTGCCAGGGCTATCACCTGGTAGGAGCTGGTTTGTTGTACCTTTAACACACTGACAGTTTGGGCCCAATGTGAAAATGTGCCTTAAGCAGGAGGATCTGCTTATAAAGGTCTGACTTACAAAAAACAGAATTTGCTTATGGAATAGGAAAGAAAAGAAACACGGCACACTGGGCAGTAAGCTCTTTGAGAGAACCAGGCATGATTATTTCATATAAATATGCTTAAAATATAAATTTATGATTGCCTAAATATCTAAATTTAAAGGTTTTCACCCAAAGGGAAACTCCACAAACTAGACAAAAAACATTGAAGAGATGAGCACTCTCTTTACTTGGACACTTGCATTTTCACATTAAAATGCAAAGCTGTGACTTTCCTTAACCATCAGTTAAGTATACAAAAAAGAGAGACTGAGATATGTGAAGTATTTAACAGGCTCAGGACATCTTCCAGTACAATGACAAGCACTTTGATAAAACACAAACTACAAATAAACGTTCTGTCTTTCCAAGCATTCTATTACTAAAGCCAAATGCAGAGACACTCGCACTCACTGCTTATGAGAACTGGAAGAGAAAGCACTAAGTTAATAATAATAACAATAATACAGAATTTAAAGTTAATATGGAAAATTATGGGTGAAGATCAGACAGAAGAACTATCCTCTTATGAAAAACAGCACTAAAACAGGACTAGCAATAGCACAGCAAGCCTTTATTATTGCTTTTTGAACACATACACAAATTTATCTTGTACTGCTATAGTACTTTCAGCAGTTTCATTGTCAGGTCCCATTTTCTGCTTCCTCCGTTCTCCCCTTCTCCTGATTCAAAACCATCCCTTTAACACATCATTCCTAATTAGATGATTAGTGCTTGGAAGGGCAGGAGATAAGTCATTTGCATAATTTAATCATAAAAAGAAGTTAAAGATACAGATTTTGCTGTTCGTTTGTACAATTATCTTCACCAGCCTGGGGGGCTGAGATATTAATGTGATTAAACAGTATTTCTGCAAACAGGCAACTGTGTGTCCTCTATTAAAGCAGAGCTGGAGGCAAATGAAAAATTAATTTTAGAAGACAATCAATTTTATTCTACATGACTGTAATAAATAACAGCCCATCTGCAGACAAGTCATTAGGCCCTGGGAGGCTACACGTGTCACAAAGTCTAAATGACACACAAGGCTGAATTCTGCACCAAAACCAGAGTCAGAAATAGCCCAGCAATGGCCATTCCCCTTCAGAGTGTGCCAAGGATTTCCCAGAAAAGCCAGGTGCGTGTGTGAAGTACTAATCACCCAGCACCACTGGGGCTTGTACAGTGTTCACACAAATACAGGAGTTTGGTGCTTTGCCCTTCATCATGTTTTCAGTCTTTTCTGAATTCTGCAAGAGTAAATAAAGATCTGGCTAAATAGCCAGTATGGTACCAATGATGCCATAACCTTTATGAAATGTATGTGCTAATTAAATACATAATAATTATCAGTTTACTACTTTTTAAACTAAGGTACACAAAATTATTTTTCACTATTCTTTACATGCAGTCACCTCCTTAGAATATTAACATTCACTCGCTGATTGAAGTAATCAAGAGAGTCTCAAATACATGAAATATGATTATGGTCCAAGTAAGGATTTCTGAATATGAGCAATGTACAATATATCCACAGCAACAAGTCTATGGTATTCCCTATACTAAAATGATTTGTATTTATCACCATTGGTAAATACCTCCCCCAATGGAAAAAGTGAATATTCCTATTCACGCTGTAATCCCTGACTCCTGACAAGTGTTTACCAGGCAATGCAAATGAGCATCTATTGGCTCTCACTACTCCTGGCCCATGAAGTGCCTTTCATCACAAAAATGCAGATCTTTACTGGAAAGGTTTGGGGTTCCACTATGCACTCTCTACATTTTCATTTTCCTGTACAAATATATGGACTTAAAAAAAATCTATCAAAATATGACATTCACTAAATACATAGGGGATACAAGTGATGTCCCAAGGATTGTTTCATTATTCCACTTCCAAATTTGCACTAAATGTTTCCTGATGTGGCCCTAAGTAAACTACAGATTAATTCATTGCCGTGCACAGAGGCTTGGCTGATTTCTATACTGGCAATTCAAAAATCACTTGGAAGATTCTGGTTCTACACTGTTCCATTGTGGAATTTCACCTGCTATGAGTCAAAAAGACAAAGCAAAGCAATCTCCTCCTCCAGGAGAGATGCAAAGCCTCTGTGTTCATGCAGTCTCCTCAGCAGTCTCACACTGGCTGGGTCAGGACATTATGAAAAACCAACAGCAAAAAAAGGAACTTGCAAATTTTGCCCACAGACTTACAAGCAAACTAAGCAATCAGCCTAAACACAAACAAAAACACTCTTTGCCCACCTACTGTCTGTAAACTTGTTTACTTTCACTCAGATTCTCACAGTGCTAGACGCTACAGGGGATTATTCTGGAAACAACCTGACATCATCAGATAAACTGCTTCATGTGCGTAAGATACTAAAAAGAGCTTCTAACTAAAAAGCAGAAGAGTAAACAGAAGCATCAAAAACCCCTGCAAACAAACACCAATATCAAAATACAGTCAAGAAAACCTTAAACTTTGAGCTTAATAGGCACTTTTAAAGTTTTAAAGACAATTCCGTGACCAGCACAGCAAATGAAACCTGTGAGCGGTGTCTGCTGTTTGTGCATTGAGTTATTGTGTTGTTTTTGTGAATGACAGGTCAATCTAGATGTGGAGGGAAGATGAAGCTGTGTGGCCACAAGAACCTGAAGATGTCAAAGAGGAATTCTGTGACAGCCAAGGATGGGGGGAAATCATCATCACAGAACAGCACACCCAGACCCTAATACAACACACCACTTCAATGAAATGCAGTCCTGCTGGAATAAGCTCTTTATGTAGCTGGCTCACATGTGAGACTGAGCAGCAGAGATGCTCATCCTTGCCAGGCATTTAACTTCTTATTAATAGCTAAATAAAAAAAAAAAAAAAAACCAAAAAAACGGCATTTATACTGTCAGAAACTTCACATGAATGAATTCAAAAAAGTTCTCATGAAGACTTTCTAACCAGATGAGAATATACCAGTGTTAAAAACTCAGTAACTCAGTCACTCAACTGACCTCCACTCAGTGAACACAAGTTCTTAAAAATGGCTTTAAAAATGCCATAATCTGAACTACTCCATTGTACTCTCTGCATTACTCATTACTGGGGAAAGATGACTACAACAAATGTCTCACCAGTATTTTTTTTTTTTTGCTTCCACACCAACAGGAATAGAGATTCTCTCCTTTAAGGATGAATAACTAAGATGGAGCAGTGTATTAGAGGGCTGTGGTTGTGGGGTGCACATCACGCAAATTAAAATTCTGAAGAAAGCATATTTAAATAGGGCAAGGTAAGTGAATGACCAGAAACCCTCTTCTACCTTAACATGCAAGAGAAAAGTCATTAATGAAACTGCAAGACAGAAACGTTCCTAAGGTCCAGCCAGAAGAGATTTGTTTGAACCAAAGTCAGTTGTGTAGCAAGCAAGGCAATTCATAAAAACAGAGCAGAGAGGAGTGACAGCAATTCTGGTTGTAAGACAGGAAATCTCATTTCACAGAACAGCAGGATCAATTAATGCACTCCAGCACTGCTGACCATGGGCACAAGTGAGGTTTGCAGTGTTTTACAGCAGCAATTCTGGCCAAACCCTCGCTGAGGGCTCCTGCGAGAGCACATCTGGGCATGGCACACACCTGGAATGCAGCAGGGCAGCAAAGGGTGCAGCCAGCCTGCACTGAGCTCTCTGCAAACAGCCAGGCAGCCTGGCAGAATACAGAAATTATTTTGTAATGGCAAGGTGCTCAACTCAAGGTATTCTGCTAAGTCACCTATCAGATACATGAAGTGCCATATAAAAAACCCAACAAATAAAGCCTTAAAAGCCAAATGACTCCCCAACCCTACAAATCCATCTTTCAGCAGCAAGCTCATACAACAGAGGGAACAGAGCACCGAGTTCATTACCCTGGGTCCTGTTTCAGTATCCATACCTTGTCTAACTGCCAGCATTTTGCCACCTTGCTCTGCTCTGGTTTTTTCATTGTTGGTTTTGGGAGGTTTTGTGTTTGGGGGAGGGGTTTCAGTTTGTCTTGTTTAGACATGTATTTTAAGTCTCACTGGAAAGACTTGACATTTTTCCTGCTTCTATTTTTCAGTATTATCTCAGCAGCTCTTTAGAAAATTGCCCTCCTTCAGCACACAACAACATTTAAAAGTACGGGGAGGAGAGGAGGCAGCTGCAGACACCTGCAGCCCTGAAAGAGAGATGCCTTCATCAGCCTCCCAGAAAACAACAGGGATAACATTTCACAGACACAGGACATTCTCTGATTAACTGTTATCAAAACAGTCTATTAGCTAAGCATGTAAAACTTGCACTAGGCAAAAACAACCGCTGCACATGTAAGAAAAACCATAATGCAGAATATTTAAAACATGCTGATTAGAGGTTCTAAATGAAGCTCAAAATATTTTTTTTTCTTTAGACTAGCTTTATCTTCTTAATTAGCAATTCTTAAGTTACTGTAACATACAAGTAACTAAATCCCCCGACTGGCACAACCTCTGTGCCAGGAGCTTTCTTTACAGCCACCTTTATTTTGTAATTGCAAATATACAAATATTCTTCTCCAGGGGCAGTGTGGAATGGGGAAAGTCAGCTCCTCAGCACACACACAGGATTTCAGGAAATTGTTTGAGACAGAGATGGCACAAGATGACTTGGTTGATTCCCAGGAAGGACAAACACCAGCAGAGTGTCTGCACTGACCTGCCTGAGTGACTCCTCTGCAGGGCAGTGACCCCAGCAGTGGCTGCCTCTGACATCTGCTCCCAGATCCCACGGAACCCAGCCATCCCAATAAAATCTTTCTTCCACAGCATAGTTATTTCTACTCTGCAAATAAGTTGCCCAGAGAGGCTCAGTCTCAATCTTGCAAATACCCAAAATCTAACTGGGGACAGCTCAGGACAACCAACTCCAGCTGACCCTGCTGAGACAGAGAAACTGGGCTGGACCACAGAACCCCAGAATGGTTTGGGTTGGAAAGGACCTTAAAGCTCATCCCACCCTTGCCATGGGCAGGGACACCTCCCACTGTCCCAGACTGCTCCAAGCCCTGTCCAGCCTGGCCTTGGGCACTGCCAGGGATCCAGGGGCAGCCCCACCCTGAGCTTGGCCTTCTCCACAGCACCAGCTTTGCCCAGTCCCACCCCTGCAGCCTGCCCAGGTCCTTCTGCATCCATCCCTCCCTCCAGGGTGTGCCCACCCACCCAGCCTGGGGCTGCTGAGGGCTCCAACCCCCTGTCCCTGTCCCCAATGGCTCCATCCCACTGTCCCCAATGGCTCCATCCCACTGTCCCTGTCCCCAATGGCTCCAACCCACTGTCCCCATCACTGTCACCAATGGCTCCATCCCCCTGTCCCTGTCACCAATGGCTCCAACCCACTGTCCCCAATGGTTCCATCCCACTGTCCCCAATGGTTCCAACCCACTGTCCCCATCACTGTCACCAATGGCTCCATCCCCCTGTCCCCATCACTGTCACCAATGGCTCCAACCCCCTGTCCCTGTCACCAATGGCTCCAACCCACTGTCCCCAGTGGCTCCATCCCCCTGTCCCCATCACTGTCCCCAATGGCTCCATCCCCCTGTCCCCATCACTGTCACCAGGGTTAATCAGCACCAGTGCCAATCCCCGCCCTGGCACCCCACCGCTCCCTGGGCACCACCTGGGGATCCAGCAGCTGACTGCAGCTCTGAAGTAACTCTGATGAACTTTTTAAACTAAAGTGTTCTGTTTCAGTTCCACTGTCCATTCAGGCTTGAAAGCAGCAAAGAAAAAAGTCCTGGTGTTTTGCTGATTTAAAATACCTCAAGAGCATCCCAGCCTAAAAGTTCTCTTGCCACAGACTGGACAGAATTGAATTACATGCTTAGAATGTTACTCACTTACATGGCTATGACAAGCACATAAAAAACTAAAGACTTTAACTAAGGACACCAAGATAGCCCACATAGTCCTGTAAGTTTATTTAGCAATTTTAGTTCATGCCCATAGCAAATGTAATTAGCACTAATTTCTGGATTATTCTAAAGTCTCTCTCACCAAAAATCAAGGCTGATTTCCATGGTTGAGAGAGCTTTGGAAAAATCCAGAATTTTTGTTAAATCATACATAAATTTCTATGTATGGAAACATTTTATCAATGAGTATGTGTGTATCTTAATTGCAAAAATCCTATTTTAAATACAACTCCTGCTTTAATTTACAAGGGAGCTGAAATGTGTTATCTGATAGAATATGAAAACTCTTATCACAGGAGGCTATGGCTGGGAACAAGAGCGAGGAAGACTTAGAACAGAAAATGCAAAATGCTGCTGAAAAACAGCCCCGAGATTCTTTCAAAGAAAAATCAGATCTACCTCTGCTCAAAATACTGTCATCCTACCAGAGACAGAAAGATGAGGGGGTGGCATTGCAGGGAGGCAGCACAACCTCCTGGCATGGAGCTCATTTCTGTGTCTGAGCACAGGAAACCCTCCAGTCTTGCAAGCTGTGAGATGTCTCAGGTTGAGTCTTGAACAGAATCACTGCACTGGTGATGCACAACGTGACATATTTCAGTACATTTTAGTCATGAACAGACTGGACTTACTTTTAGACCAAATTAGTAGGTAACATCTCGATTATACAAACATACTTTTCACAGCCCCTGAAGTAATTTTTCCTCTGTTTTACAGAAGGAGCACAATCAAGAAAGAAACTCAAAAATCATTAGAGGAGATGACCTCAAAATTGAGGATCTACCAACACTTTTTATATCACACACAACTACAGCCAGTGTTAAGGGCAACTGAACCATTTAACTGAAATGGAAAAATATTTCAAAATACTTAAGACTTCACCTGATTCACTGACACAATACATCACAGAAGGTACCCAGCTCAAGGAGGACAGTAAACTACTCGACTTGCTGGGAAAAATCTGAAGGAACATATATTAAGTATTTTTTCAATACTTAGATTCCTATAAAATACATTTCAATACTTCAGTGACTACATGCCAAACCCTTAACTAATACTGTCACTGGAAACCTTCAATTAATGACAATATTAATGGAGCTTTATGTAGCATAGATAATAGTGCACATGCATAATATAGCAAGATACCTCAAGTTTTACACATTAGTTGTAAAAAGCCCATTAATAAGGAATAATCCAATAAAAGCTCTGTTTGTCATGGCATTACCATACTTTTTAGTGTAAGAAAAAAGAGTCTCCTTCTTAAATAACTACTAAATGCTTGGGGTTCTAACATATTGCTGCAAGCTATAATGGTTATAACTGTTAATCCAATACACCTTTTATACAAACCCATAAACACACGAGTGGAAAAATAGCACAGATGTTCATCTCTAATGCAATTTCCATTCAATTTCCTAAGTGCAGTCCCTGTGTGCAAACTAGCTTAACGTTATGTTTAGCTTGCAAATTCTTTTAATAAATAATGAATGCAATAAAACTGGTAGATCAATGGCAAGCTGAGAAATCATAAAAAAGCCTTTTGTGCTCATGCTGTTGCCGATTTCAAACTTTAATCCAGCTACAGATCAATAGTACTTTTTCTTTTTAACCCATCCCATAGATAGCAGACAGAGTGGATGTAGGTTAAATGCCAGTACCAGATATCAATTTCCAGAAACTTGATAACATCAGGCACAATTGCAATCGAACATTTTATACCTTATCATAGGAACAATATACACTGCTAAACATCACACTTTAAAGCACTGCACAGTAATAAAGGGAGCACATTAATTGGGTTTGGTTCTTACTTTCTGGAGAAGTGGTATTTGTGAGTGAGTCACCAAAGGCTCTGACATAATCTATTTTAATGAGCAAAATGGGCTCAGCGGGTCAGGATGTACTGACAAGGGAATATAATCTCCCCACGTCTGCTGGTGACAAGAAACTTTACACACACACAAAACAACAGCATGGCTGCACTACCAAAAATTAAAGGCAAGCAAAGAAATTTCTGCTTTACAGGATTCGGATATTGGAACCTTCTGGGGCAGGTATCAAAGTACATTAGTTAATAGGTATCAGTGTTTCTTACAGGTTGTAGAACGGAGGGAGAGGGGAAACCCCATTACTGAGACACTTTGGATAACCCTGCTTTACCAAGAGGGAGCAAAGATCAAAAGCTTGTAGCCCCGAGGGACAGTTCTAATATCAACCAGGATAAATCTAAATCACTAAGAATCATTACTAACTAACATACTTGTGCTAGGGAATGCAGGTTTAATCAGAACATATAAAAACCCTGCCTTGGCTTACACCAAAGGAACACATCCCAGACAGCAGGAACTCTGAAGCAGCCTCATTATGTTTGGGTTTGATATTAGTACTGTGCATGTAAATAATCATTAAAATCACACATTTCCATACACCTACAGGTTTTATTACACTGATAATCACACAAAGAACTTACAAAAGCAACCAGCTGGGAACTTTCCATGTATTTTAAAGTAAGGGTTTGGAAAACTTTGTTTGTAACTTCAGAAAATCCGTAATTATCACCTCTGGAAAGGCACAAAAGAGATTCAAGATCCTACATTCAGCAAGTACAAGATCAGACCCAAAAACATAGGAACACGTTATTCTTCCAAAAGCAGGGGTCAGTAAACGTGTCCCACCTTTGATGAGAAGGGCTCAGATCCTAGAAACATTTTTAAGCTCTTTGCTCCTGTACTGGAAAACGGCCCCTGGCATGAAAGGGAGGTTCACCTCAGCAAAGTCAAAACAGACTTTACAGCCCAGATTTCAACACCTTTTTAATAGTAATGCTGACAAACAGCCCTTACAAAACACCAATTCCAGCCTGAAAGCAGTGAAATAAACAAGACAATTCTTTAAAACATCTCACGAGGCTCATTTAAAATATTTACTGCAAAATTACTAAGGTAGGAAGAGACCAGTTTCTCACTCCGAGGCCACTGCCATACAATAAAACATGACTCTTTAATTCAGTGGGTTTTGCTGTGCCCCTCAGCCCCACCAAAGTTGGTTTTCCCCGCCTTTCAAAGCAGGGCACAAACAGAGGCTGCGTGTGCAGCCACAGCCCCAGCGTGAGAATAATTCCCCATCACAGAGCTGGTCCCTTCTGGAGGCGTTCTGAGCATAATGCTATTGCCACACATTGATATATTGGTGAGAGAAAGGCAAATATAACAATGCTAAAGCTTAAACTCATTTGAATAAACTGTGAATTTCTATTACATATATTGTTTCCTTTATCAAATTGGAACTACTGGAGCAAGAATACCAAGAATGCCAACATAAATCTAGATCCGTTACAGCCAGTTTCTCCAATTTATATTCTCAGAAGCCTTAAAGACACAAAGTCAAAGTTCTTCCGTGTCAAGGAAAGATTAGGAAAAGGATCATTCCTGATAATTTTAAAAATGAAAATAAAAGCGTCACAGAGAGAAATAAGGTTTAAAAAATGATTGCACAAAATACTATTTTATCCTCTAAAGAAAAACAAAGATGACTATGAGTGGTTTAGTAAACACTAAGGAATAAAAGCTGGGCATAGCCTACGTGGGAAACAGATCTTCATTATTCATGGCAGAGTACTTTACACTTTGTGCTATCTTTTTCTCAGAATTTAAAACCTTTCCACAAAGACACGTTCCAGCCTTTTATGGTTTGTGTTCCACAGGTTCTGTCCAAGATAATGGATACCAGACTAAACTGACCCGAAATTAACAGTGATCAACAACTTCTCCAATATATCTGGCCCTACATGGGGAGTAGTAGCAGAAACATAATAAACAAGTATTTTAAATCTAACAGATGTTGAATCCAGACATAGTCAACTTTAAAAGAAAATTCTTAATGAGGTAAAAAAGGAAAAAAGAAAAGCCTTACTTCAGCCTGTAATCAATTTGGACACAATGAAATTCTATTTATAGCAATACTTTTAACATGTTCTAGTCTTATATTATTTATTTGTATCATTCCTATTACAATGAAATATTAATGTTGAGAAAGTGGTTACTCTATTAAGGAGCTATCCTATGTTTAGATTTTAATATTGATCTCCACTATTTGGGAATAATTAATCATTCTGTAAGAATCTGCATTTGCCTGCGTTATAATACGATCACAAGTTCAGAATCTTCCCCCACAATAATGCCAAGATTAAATTTATATTTTGACCTATTCCTAAAGGCAATTTAGTTATTCCAACAGAAGGGGGAAAAGGGGATACCGCCACTTTAAAAGCTTCAATCTCTTTGACATTGCTGGCAGTGTATGGGAACATTAATGCATCTGTCATGATAACAAGCTAAGAATAACATCTAGACATCAAACCGAGCAGAGAATCCATCTGAAGTGATTCATTCAGATCTGTCTCATTGATTTATTAAACACAGGGCAACATCTGCAGCCTCACAGAGCCGCTTGGCGAAATTAATGCAAGATCAATTCAAATGGAAAAAAGTGCAAAAGAGATAAATCAAAACACAATTTGCATGCAGTTCCACAATCAGGCTTATTGGGTGCAAATGCTCAATTTTCCTCCCAAAGCAAATGAGTTTAAATGTTGTTTTATCTTCGTAGAATTGTGTGATTTGAAGTGACAGTGAAGAGTTCTGCAGGTTGAAATGGTGAAAAGAAAAAAAGGAGAAGAAATGCTTGCAAAGACCTTTTGAATATGCAACAAGAATATCATTAATACCTAATTGTTTAGCTTTTTTGTCTTTGCTACAAAAACACAGTATTTTTCAGTTGTAGAAGTCTCAGTAGAAAATTACATATGTATTATGCATATACACATGCAGGAATCATACAAATACTCCATTTTGGAGGAAAAGCATGTTACCCTTCAAATGGGAAGCTCTAGTGCTATGAAGAAAGAAGGGAAATTTTAATCAAGGGTTCTCCAGATTAGATATGCATCTGATGAAAATATTCAAGTATTTTAGGAGTTTTGAACAGGCACAGACTTTCAAGATAGCCAAAAAGAAAGAGGGATTTTTCCAAAAGCATAACTGCACCGCTCAGAAAGTGGGAGAATTCCTTTCTCCAGCTCAAGCAGAATCCACTTTGCCAGTGATCTCTCTCCAGCGTGTCTGAAGTGAGCCTCCTCTCCAAGAAGAGAGGGAAACTGAAAAACTGATCTTTATTTAAAAATGCTAACACCTCCAAAATTCATAGATTTGGCCAAGTCTGAATACAGGCTAAATATCCACTTAGAGAAAGAAGTTTATGGACAATCAGATGCCCACATTTCCTATCAATATACAGGAAGCTGTGTGCAGTGCTACATGGCTGGATTGCTTTAATTATAATCTTGACATCAGTCTCCTAATAAAAGACAGAGTACTGCTGACTATAGGGTAGCTTTTAATAGTCAACATGACTAGACCCTCATTATCTCATAAAATTAAATGTCTGCATTTACTGCTTAAATTCATTTCTAAAGCCTTTTATTGTTTGTGAATAGCCGAAGTAATGCAAAATATTAGCTTAAATGGTTACTTTAAATCATAAAAAATATGCCATGCACTGAAATACTCTTTTCTGGAAAGTATTCTGACCATTCATTGAATAATCCAGACCAACACTATGCTTTTTCAGTGGCCAGTAGCATCCATCAAATACAGAACTGCGTGGAAGAGGTTGTGATCACACTCATATAATCCTATTTTTCAGGACTGACATATGTATTATCATAAACATGTTCTTATGACAGTTTTAAATTTCCTTTTAAAAATATGTCCTCGTAACAGTTTGCTTTTTTTTTTAATTAACTAAATGTTATGCTTTACAACTAAATTTAAGCAATCCTCCACAATATAAGTAATATTCTAAGGTATTGCCCATCAGGACTAGATTTTGTCAGTATGTTGTACTCACTTGAGGGTGGGACCTGCAATGAAATGAGCAGTTAGTTTCATTTCACAAACCTTGCTTGCAAATTAAAAGTGCGCGGTGCTGGCTGAAAACAAACATTAGGAAGATTGTGTAAATATGTGAATGACAATTTCAACAGTGCTACAGAAACACACAGGTCAGAGCTGCTGGACAGAGTAACTCCTGCTACAGAACACACACACCGAAAAACTTTCACCCACGGGTGTGTTTCTCTGAAGCTCTTACAAGATCTGCACACAAACTCAACTAGAAAAATGCAACAGAGTAAGCAGGAGAAATAGAATTTATCTTTTTTTCAGTTATATATAATCAGTGGTTTGCATCCCAATTAAAAAAATAACTGAAAGTGCACACTAACATAAGAGATGCCGACATTTACAAGTCAATTACCAGTGAAAGTAATGATACCCAGCATTTCTTATTGCTTTCACTGGCACCTCTTGAATTTACTGCAGCATTTCTACAGTATTCAAATAAATATATAAATAGCTATCAATTTTTTTTAAAATATTAACTAGAAAAGCAATGTAGAGTACTCCGAGTTGAGAGCTTTATTTCCAAAAGATCACATATTTTTCAGTCTTTACTTTCAAGGTACAGAACTAAAAACTGTGAGCATGTCTTTCAACAGTTCTAGTGCATTTGATTTGTTTGATAATGTGCACTGCAGTGCTTCCCAGGTCACTTCACAGCAAACAAAAATAATTAAGATTATTCATATATTTAACTATTTTTACCCAACATTCTCTCCAGTAAGTAGGGACTGCTCTAGGGAAATAATAATCTGTAAATAAAATGAGGCATTAAGCATTTAATTAGCAGGACAGAATACAATTAACATTAAGTTACAATCCTTGAACAAAGTTTCAGGTGTGCTGATAACACTCCTGATGCGTTACACCTGAAACCGTGAATGCAGAACACCTGATGTGAGCAGGTTCTTCCAAACAGAGGCATCTTCATGAGGCACGAAGAAGCGAAATATAAAGGGATTTGCTGTTCTTGAACAGGTAAAAATACGTTTTCACAGCAGTGTGGGGAGAGTTTAAGCACATTCAACACGTGTGAGCCTGAGCTGAGAGCTCTGCCTCATCCCCAGCCTTTCCCAGGGCTCCGTTCCACTCTCTGCTCCTTTCAGCCCCTCCTGGAGCATCCCCTGGCTCCTCACCCACAGCTTCCCTTCCACTGCTCCCTGCATTTCCCATTCCCTCGTCCTATCACTCCCGTAAGTCTTTGTCAAAGAGAAGGGGGGGAAAAAAGTTGGGAAATACAAGTTTCAAACATTTAACACTGCAGTATTTCGAGATTTTAAAACGCTGGTGGTACAAGAGCAGAAACCATTAGACTGCATCATATCAGATCCCGTATCTCCCTAATAAAAAACTTTGGCACGGTCACAGAAATTAACGAGATGTTTTTCTTTAACCATCAACGTTCATACTAGTTGAGCCTCAGAAACATTTCACAGAAGCATTTACATGTCAAATGCGCTCCTTACTAATCTAATGTATTGGAATAAAATTAATGTGAGCCTCGGACCGTACTTCCAAACCCATCACTTAAATAAAGCAGTGGGCGTGATGTCATCGAGGTGCCTGACATTGAAACAGGCAGCGGGAGAAGGAAGGGGTTAAAGAAACTGAATGGGAACAAGGAAAAAAAGCACATAGTTCATATTAACAGATCTAGGAATTAAATGCATCTCTAAACTGCCACCTGTAATATAAAGTGATGTGAAACAAAGCAATCATTGCATTCAAGAATAACTCCCGGTCTGCTCCCGCTCCAGCAGCGAGGGCAGGATCAGGCCCCGCATGGCACGAAATTAAGTTATTAAAGATAAAACCCCGTTCAGTGCTAGGGGGATCGAACCAGTGACACAAAGCCCTCAGTTACTGAACGCGGGCACGCCGCAGGTCGGGTATCGCACCCAAAGCTCGCTGAAGCGTCTGGTAAAGAAAGTTTGCTGCCACAGAAAGCAGCAGCACGCTGACATGGAAATGTTCCTGGAGACGTCCCTCACCAACTGCTGAACGGGGAATGGGAACTCCGGAGTGCCCGCCTCACACCCTGCCCCACGGCACCAGCGCTCCTGCCGAGCCCCGAGAGGGTTTTGTGTTTATTTAGATCATTATCATTTCTAAAGGCAGCAGCCATGAGGTCACAAACCAGGATTATAACCCCGAGTATGCAGGACCCAGCAGGGATCCGGGGGCTCGGTGACCGAAGCCGGGCAGGGCAGGGGCTGCGGCCCCTCCGGGGGCAGCGGGACCCGCAGCCCCTGCCCGGGCACCCGGCTGGCACCGCCCGCCGGAGCACAGCCGCGGGCTCCAGCGGGACAAATGTAACGGGAGAAAACTTTTGGAGATTCTGCTTGGGTTTTTTTTAAGGAGTGTTTTCGGGAACTATCGGCTTTCCCTGCTTGGAGAAAAGTTTGGAGAGCGGCGCGCGGAGCCGCTCCGCTGCCCGGCGGTCCCGGCCACGGCGGGGGCTGATGGAAGCAGGGAAAGTTTTCCGAGTCGGCACCGCCGCTCCCCGGCCCCGCTCAGCCCCTCGGTGCCCCCCTCCCCCGGGACCCGCGCCCCCGCCCCCGGCTGCGCTCCCCGCGGGCCGGCCGGGGGCGAGAGCGGAGCCTGCGCTCACCTCGCGTTGGTGCAGTCGTTGTACAAAGTTTCGAAGTCCTTCCTGGTGATGAGCTTGCAGCGGTTCACGCCGGGCTGGATGGCCCCCAGCCCGCGCAGGATGCGGACCTGCTCCACCGTGCACACCACGGGCGATATATCCAGCCGCTTCAGCTTGGTGTAGACCGTGTGCAGCCCTCCCACCAGGTGCTTGAGGAAGAGATCAAAGACCTGCGGCAGGCAGATCAGCTCCTGCCCCTCTACGAGGAACGAGGCCACCTTCACCCCGTGCAGGTCGACCATCTTACACTCGTTGCCGCCGCCGCCGCCGCCCGCGCCGGCCCCGCCGCCGCCGGCCGAGAGGAAAGTGTTGACGAGGCTGTTGGTGAGGCGCGGGGACTCCGCGGGGCTGGAGTACAGCGGGTCCGCCCGGAACAAACCCGCCGAGCCCC
Organism: Melospiza melodia melodia; assembly: GCF_035770615.1. NCBI lineage: Eukaryota > Metazoa > Chordata > Aves > Passeriformes > Passerellidae > Melospiza > Melospiza melodia. The sequence goes on along the minus strand of NC_086209.1, from coordinate 16,690,257 downwards.
CCGCGCCGCCGCCGCTGGAAGTTGCGGCGATGACGGGCGGCGCGGACACCGCCATGGCCGGCGCGGCTCCCCGCGGCTGCCTCAGCCCCGCGCTGCGCTCCGTGCGGTGCCGCCGGACCGCCGCGCTCCCGCCGCCCGCACGCAGCGCCCAGACCCCTCCCCAGCGCCGCCGGGGGAGAGTGACGGCGCCCTCCAGCCAATGCGCCCCGCCCGCCGCCAGCGCCGCCGCCGCGAGTGGCTGCGGGCGCGGGCGGGGCGGGGCAGCGCCGGCCGCGCACCTGGGGCGGGGGGCGTGCGGGAGCGAGGGCAGCGCGCCCCGGCCCCGCAACTCGGGGCAAAGTTTTGGGGGGACGCTGGGGATGCGAGGGGCTCCCGCTCCACGGGCTGGGAGAGCGCCCCGAGCTGTGACGGGATCCCGCGGGGCTGCCCAGGCTGTGATGGGGTCTCGGTCCCGCGGGCGCTGCTCCGCGCTCAGGGGGAAGGGAGCGGAGGGGAGGCAGCGCTGGGCCCGTTCCCATCCCTTCCCTTCCCATCCCTTCCCCGGGGAGTTGGAGCGGTCGCGGCTCCCTGGCACGTTTGTAAGTGTTTAAACACCTGTGCCCCGCCGGAGCTGGAGGCACGGGGAGAGCGGTACCGGTGCCAGGCTCTCTGGTATCCGAGACAAACGCGGAGCGGGAGCACCGAGCGCGGTGGCACCGGCCCAGCACAGGGCGCGGGCCCATGGCCACTGAGTCAGGCCTAAAGCAAGCCGAGACCCTCCAGAGAGGGGCACAAGTAGGACGGAGGGAGGTGTGAGAGATGTGCAAGTTTGCGGTCGCTCACACCAGGCCAAGCCCGTTCTCGGGAGTCTGGCACGCAGTTGTTTGAAACCGACAGCCTCGGTGCGGCATCAGCTGTGCCTCAGCTTCAAGGGGCTCGGCCGCTCCTCACGCACCGTGAGTGCCCCGGCCTGCGAACATCCCCGCAGCCCGCACATCCCGAGCCTCCTGCACCCACCCAGGGCGGGTGGCACAAGAACTGCCAAGGCTCCTGCGTCCCCTCTCCCTGAACGAGAGGAGCCGAAGGATGATCAGACACCCAGCACCCCCAGGGCACGCTGGCTACATTGGTTATTTGCGTCTCACCCTCTCCCCGTGTTGTATCACACCTCTTTTCCCACCCTCTTCCCGTTTTTCCTGTGTTTCAACATGCTTCTTTCCTGTTTGTTGCCACTGGTTTTCATTCTTTCTTTCCTTCTTTCCTAGTCCTTTAACTTTTTCACTCCCCTCCTTTTTTGTTGTTGTTTTTGGTTTTGTTTTGGTTTGTTTGTTTTTTTTTTTAGCTTTCTCCTAAGTCATTCAATAAACAAAGCAAGCAGAAAAGAATAAACAAAACTTTCCAAGTTGATGCCAAGCAAGCAATACCAACAGAGCATTTCAGCTATTTCCATGATTCCATTGCCTGTGTGGGCCATCTTCTCTTTCCTTTTGTTAGGCTTGCTTATTTAGGCACCTTCTCTGCAAAGTTTAATGTTTTTTGCATTATGAGTAATCCCATTTTAGATGAGAGAAGATGACTGTATGCTAACTAAATTGCTATATTTGTGAGCATAACTGATCTTAAATTACACTCTGGAGGAACCTCCCCTTCTCCCCATTGATTTTATGTATTCTAAGAAGCCTGGCCACTGGCTTCAGGTCTCTAACCTCACTGCCTGAAACCAAGGCAGAGTTTTTATACAATTTAGTTTAAATTAATACCTTTCAGTAAGAATTCTCATATTTTCTGAACTAGTTCATGCATCTTTTTAGGCTCAAACCTTAGACTGGAAGCTCTGTGGGGCAGGGGCTACTTACTTTGGCAAAGTACAATCAAGCCCTGAACTCATCTGAGATATTTATATACTAGAAGTTATAGAAATACTAAATAACTGACTCCAGATAGAAACTTTTGGGTGTTAATTTTCTGAACATGACTATTAAAAGATTTGATAAATCAGATTCAAACACTGCCCTTTTAAAGACTTTTTTTTCCCCTTTAAGATTAATGCAACAATCAAAATCCACCGTGAGAATTCTTTTTCCTTTTTGACTTTAATGCCTTCCATAAGCTAAACATATTTCTAAATAAGACTGAATCTTCACAAGGCCAGAGGAAGCCTTGCACATCAACACCCAGCGAGCTGGAGTGGCATGAAGCAATATAAAATCATAAAGGCTGTAGTAAAAGCAGTACCCTTGAGAGGTGACTGTCCATGGAGAGAAGAACTGCTCTGAAACTTCCAAAATGCTCAAGGTTTGAGAATTAATGCCAGGCAGCTGTCCAGTTCAACTAAGCATACACAAATCAACTATATCCATGAATATTATTATTTCTCTGTAATTTTGTTAAAGACAAGGCAAAGTTACTAAAGCCTAACAATCATCCAGTAATATCTTGTCAGTTATAAAGTATCCAGATGGTTTATTTGAATGGAGTCCAGCAGTACATAATCTGAATGTGTACAAACTGCTAAGCCTCCCTATAGCTGAAATAAGTATTTCAGAATATTCACTTTAAAAGTAAAGTTTCGTTATTTTTCTTCCTTTTTGACTGGTGTGCAAACCACTCTGTTTTCTTACCCTGGCAGCCATAGAAATATTGGTGTATTGTGTGTTAATCCTATACAAAAATTGGCTGTGTTTGTATGGCAAGATGTCAAGTAAAGGTTCCATTTGTTTGTTTTTGTTTTTGTCATCCTTGCATATGCCCCACTGGAGTGAAATGGGAAAGAGTCTTCCCTAACACAGGAGGAGAGAGGAAAGCCCCAGTCAAGAGCATTCTGGAAATCTCTGTTTGCCAGCTGGCAGGAACACAGCTCCTGCTCTCCATGAGGTCCAGGGAGAAAATGGTGGGTGACACACCTGACAAGGGGGGAGACACTGAGGAAAACTAATGACAGCTATGTGACGCAGTAGGGGATGAACTAAAAATAATAATTTGGTTTAGGGAAGATTAGACAGCTCAATAGTGCTATTTGTGCTTCATCTCAGTTTCCTGTAGCCAAACACGAGGGAGGACAATAAAAATAGGAATTCCATAGATATCACAATGTGATTTTTTTTAATATAAATTTTTTTTTCCATGGACTTCATAGAGGTATGTCAAGTGTGAGTAGTAGGAAAAAATGCTACTTTTTAGTAAAGAACTTGGATTGTCCCTAAAGTGGGAGGGAATAAATGTGAACATAGACTTACAAGGGTCAGAGGTAACTGCGGGTCCAAATTGAAAGATAAAAGATAACCAAAAGTTGCATTTGCAATGCACCCTAATCATAACAAAATGAAACACCTCTTTTTCTGAATTGCAACCCAGCTGGAGTACAAGTGACAAACCCTTCTCCTTGTCCTGAAATTTCTCAGGGCCCAGTGGAAAGCTGGTAACCTGCCCTAAGTGAGCTCTGAGCTTATATCCTGAGCATGCAAAGCCCTGATGGTGCCACTTCTGAGTAACAGCTTGGAAAGGAAGAAAAAACACTGTTAGCTTTCTGCTGGGTTAGTGTTTAATGCCTTGGATTCCTTGAGAAAGAGTACCCACAATTATATTAACAAATGTAGGCCACTGACGTGAGAGAAAGAAGAGACTGAAATTAGTGTGTCATTCTTTGTGCCCACATTTTTCTAGACTCGTACTTGACACTTGTATTCAATTTAGTTCTGACATTTCAGCTGAGGTTTTTTTGGAATTGTGGATTAAAACTTCCCACCTCAACATCAAGGGTTTTACATAAAACTGATGAATCTAAATGTCTAAGTATCAATAGAAAAATGATCCCTTCTCTTAGGTGATTAAATGTATTGTATTAATGTGTGCATAACGCAGAATCAATAAATAATGAATTACCACTGATTGTAATTGAATGTTTTCATAATTTTATTGTCAGCCATGATAAATAATCAGTACATTTATACTGCATTAAATTAATTAGTGTGTCATTTCTATTACATACATCAGCAGTGAAGTAATGCAGTGACATCTGTTTCTAATGTTTTAAAGATGTGGTATTCCTTATTAAGTAAAAGGAAGAGTTATTAGAGGTATTTCCTGTGATTGGCAGTTATACTGGTACAGTCAAAGGGATCAAATGAAGGAACTTGCACTCTTGGCAAATGCTGCATTTCAACCCTTAATGGCAGCAAGTAACAATGACTGGAGTGAATTTTGCTTCTTTAGGATTTCACAAAATCCTGCCTGCCTTTCTAGAGAAAGTAAGAGCAGATCCTTTCTTTCTAATACAGATGGGAAGATTCTAACATGCAAAATAATTAAAGGTCTACAGAAGATCCAGACATCCACATCCATTTCTGTATCCATTTTTCTGCCTCAGTCCTCCATATATACAAAGGAATTCCTGGCTAAGTGCTCATTAAAAAGTCTCAGATTAAGCCTTTTTTGGCTGTGATGTTCTTAAGTGGCAGTGTCTGGACTATGGGTCTGTAATCTTTCCTGGAAGTCACACTAATGTGACATATCTTAGCTTTGTGCTGCTGTTCATTGTGTTACCTGCAACAGAAATAGGAAATTGGGGAGATGTTGCAAACACGAGAATCAAAAAGTGAAGGAGTAGAATAGGAGGAACAGAATAAATGGAATATACAGCAAATAAACACAAAGTAAACTGTGCCAGAAGGAGGCCTGGTTTCTAAATGACTCCAGTGTCACAGATGGGGTGACCACTTGGGTGACAGGAGTAAAACCCACTGAGCAACAACAGTTACGGATGACAAAAGAAGTCTGGAGTTCTTCATTAATGCTGTCTTTTCCTAGACATACACATCCTTAACTTTTCTGTACCTCACACCATTTTTAAAAAGTAAATTGGAAAACCTAACATTAGAGCCTACCTGACTAGAGTTCTTCATCTACAAAGCAGTTCCTAATTTTAATCTTGTAATTTTCATACTGCCAATGGGCATCATGATATTTAAGCAAAATGAAAACAGTTCAGACTTATTTTACTCTTTCCAGTGCAAGTCTCACACATTGCTTCTGACTGGTCACTGACTACTTTGCACAGATTTGGGTGGGTGGTCTCTGGACCAAGTGTGTGCACCCAGCAGTTTGTCCCCACGGCTGGCCCAGGGAGCTCTGGCTGGTTTGGGAGAGCCTGTGTGGGCAGGACTGGTGGCTGCTCACTGCAGGGTCACACATTTCATACTCTGTGAGCTCCAGCCTGCTCCAGCCCAGCTGAGACAGCACCTCAGGGCTCCCTCCATGCACTGAGCGTGACCTGGGGGCTCCTCTTGGGCCAGCCCTGACAGACACAGCCCTTGAGAGAAGTCCTGCAGTTCACAGAACCTGCCCTGAGCTCCAGCTCCATGTGAGGCATGAAGGATGTGACCATTCACTGCAGAGCCTGAGATAACTAAAGCACAAACACACTCTCAAACAAGGTCCCATCCACTTTTCCCATGCATCAAAATGTCACTTGTGTTATCACTGAAGAGATGTGACCTGCCACGTTTGGCACTATCACTTTCTGTCTAACAGATGTGTAAATACCTTTTCTGAAAGCCAGCAGCACATTTGTCATACAAACATGTGAGTGGTACTTTTAAGCTTGTTCCTATGAAATCCATGAATACAATTTGCTAATGATGCCCCACATTAATCTGGATTTTGATTGAGGAGAGAGGGCAGCAAAAGGACCAGAACCTCAGTGGAACAAGTCTATTTTACACAAGACACCATCATCCTTAAGGTTCAATATTGTTTGCACCTTTTCTTCTGCAGGAAGAAAACTTAACACTATTAGATGTGCATTCAAGTTAAAACTCACTTCATAGCAAAGCTCTGTGGACACAGCTCATGTACTTCAATACATTCAGCAAGTCATCAGACCCAGATGCTTGTTACTGTTCCCAGAGGAACAAGATTAACCTCATCTCTCCACATTTGCACGTCAGTTAAAGAAAGCAAAAGTTTTCCTGCACTGTCTGTCTGAGCATCTCAGCCCTGATCTGAAGGCACCACCATCTAGTGGGATAAGAAGGTATTTAATTTTCTTTACATTCTTTTGGTATTTTTAAACATGGACATTGTACTCTACTTCAAGTAGCAAAAAAAAAGTTTCTGGGATTTTTTTTATTTATACATATAAGGCTCACGTGACCCTTCCATTAATTCTCATTTCTGTTTTAACTGCAAAACATTTCCCAATAAAAACCTTATGAGTCGTTTTCTTGAAAATAGGTTTTCAAAAACAGAATTCTATAAATGAGAAAACAATTTATGGCTATCCAGACTGAGTGGAAGTGTGATTGATTTATTGATTAAATATTTCCAGTATTTTATTGAATCTACTTTGTGGAAATCCAATTGGCAGAATTATTAATATTGTGAAAGTAATCATCTTGAGCTCATCTTTAAAACCAATATGTATTTTAGGGAGTGGAGATCCGTCCTTGCAGTTTTCCACAGAGCCATTAGCTGTACAGCTTTTGGTTGTAAGCAGAGTCTGACCATTAAGTCCCATCTAAAATAAATCCCCGAACTGAATGCAAAGCATTCCTTTTACCTCTAAGAGTGACCATTTACTGTACTCTGCCTGTGCTGATCTCCTGACTGCTGCTGCTCTCATTTGGTTTTCCTTTCATGCATTTACAGTTGGGCAGAGCAGTGGCAGGGATTTTCTGGGGGAGGGAGAACCAGCAGGGTGAGCAGGGTGAGTTCCTCTGCTTGGGTTTTGCCACACAATGTGTGCATCTGCAGCTGTTATCCTAAGATGCCTCCTTGTGTTCAGGTCTCATTGATCTTGTTACAGCATTTCACACACACAGGGATAATTGATTTACATCATTCAGGAGTCCAGATATTTTATAAGCATAAGAGTAAATATTAAGAAATCACCATCTTTTAAAATTCTATAGATACTTTGATTTTTTCTACTATCTAAACCAGTGATGAAATAATAAAGATTTAAATACTTCATTACACAGATAATATTTTAGTATTCATAATGTGGGCCTGCTTCAGTTTCCATGGAAGTGAGTGGTATTTTTACCTTAGGTACTACTAGACATTTCAGTGTCTTACTATCTTCAAATTATAGAAATCTTATTGACACAAATGGGGATCAATGGGTATTTTGCATTGAACATCAATTTTATGATACTGTCTTTTCAAACACTACATTTCTTCTGAAATCCATAAAGTGATATCAATCTGTGCTGCCAGTTCCTCCTGAAATCAGTCTTGAGTTCTGAGTAAAATCAATGGAGCTGGTCCAAACTGGTTGATGTAGTAAATGCCATTTTGACCCTTTGATCCCTGAACCATATGCCAGGGAAGGTTTGAATTTCACTTAGAAAGCAAATTAAAATATAGATAAATACTTTCATTTGGGATGCTGCTTGCAGCTGATCAAGTCCAGGACGTTTTACCTCACACTCCCTTAGAGGAATAAAAATCCCACTTAAATAAGAGGTCTGGGATGTACAGGGAATTATGACAGTCTGGAGAGAACAGGAGATGGGTGCGGGGAACTTCAGGCCAGATCTGCACAACCTCCTGAGTTCACACAGAACTTTCAAAAGCCTCTCCTTCAGAATTCTCATCTATTTTTCAACTCCCCAGGGAGCTGGGTCTGAGGCCTTCCTGCCACTCTGCCAACTCTTGGGTCACCCTTTTCACAGCTCTGATGGAGGTTGAAGAAAATATAATGAACCTAATTTATTTTTTTTTTTTGTCAATAAAAGTATTTAATGAAATTAGCTCCAGGATAGTCCATAGTTCTTTATAGGAAGTGGAGGGAAAGGTCTCACTGGGAACTCACTCTGCTATTTTAGCATGTCATAAAGCCTGAGCTGCAGAATCCACAGCAGAATTGAGTCTGTCTGAATCTCAGTCAAAGCAACTCAGACTGAGATCAGAATCAAATATTTAAGAGCAGCTTTTGTTTTTAACTTGACCAATGTCTGTGTCTCAGTATGTTCTCTGAGCTTTTGGATAAAGCCATGTTAAAGAAGTGTCTCTCTTCATCTTCAGGAGACATTATTGACTTTATCTTCCCTTTTTTCCTCTTTCTTTCACATCAAAGTTGATGTGACAAACATTGATAACCCAGAAAAAAAATGTAATCTTACATAAACCTGGTTTTATATTCTGTAACTGCATTGACTTTCTGATGGAATTACCAGTGACTTGTGGAGGCATAAGGATGATCAGGCCATGAATTGAAAGTACAGGTTGGAACACCTGTGATCATAATTATTTAATGCATAACCATCCTGTAGTTTGAGCTTTTAAAAATTCTCCTAGCCCATATTTATAATATTAAAACCTGTCAGCACCCTGGGAAACCATCACTGATATCTTTCATTAGTATTATGAATTTTAGAGTATTTTGCATTGAGGAGCACGGTAAACTGAAAGTATTTCTTCAGAATTTTTTCTAAGGGGTTGTCTTACAATTTGATTCCATTATTTTAAATATGACAAGATCTTCCCTATTTTTTCCCACAAGATCTATGAATATAGAATCAAGCAAGGTTTAACAGATACTTTGCAATGTAAATATTTTTTCCCTAAAATGTAAATGTACAATACAGTTTAAATTTAAAAAACTGGACTGAGTGTTCTATTTTAATAGATACTTTGCAATGTAAATATTTTTCTATAAAATGTAAATGTACAATATAGTTTAAACTTTTAAAATTGATCTGTGTTCTATTTTAAATGGTGGTCTATTTTATATGATCAATAGAATCAAAGAAAACTGAACATTTTTTTAAAATTGTTTTGCTTAGAGTGATAGGATTTCAGACACCAATTTTCTTTGCTATTTTAATAATGAATGTTGATTGAACACACTGTGGTCACTTCAGTGCATGAAATTAGCCAGGAATCCTGAGTTTGTTGATATTTTCCATTAACTGAAACTTACTTGAATCCAGCATCTGTCAGTGCAATCCTTTTCCATACAAAATACACATTAAAAATTCCAATTCCTGGACATAGTGAGGAATCTTTAAGTTCTGTCTTTTGGCCAGAGGTTTTCCAGGCTGTGCTGCAGCTCATCCACTGTCAGTGTGAATTCTGACAATTCCTCTGCCTAAGAGCAGCCACTCAGGAGAATCCTCCCAACAGGCTGTCCTCAGTCCCCCTCTTGGGCAGAGCCAGCTCACCTGGGAGTTTTTACAGCTCCAAGTGTGTTTTTTAAGGTGTCTTTCTATGTAGTGGCATGAATGTGCTTCTGTTCATTCCAAGAAAATAGGAAAGACACCATAATTTAATGGAACAAAGGCTTCCCATAGAATCCATCCTCCCAATTCCTATTTAGGGAATTCTGGCCGTGCAGGAAGCCCTCTGAAAAGAGGCTGTCAGGAAACTGCCATCTGTGAGGCTGCAGGGAGCAATTGTTCCCACAAGTCACAGTAACCCTGGTCAGAAACAGGATTTTAGCACTTGGCTCACTGGCCCTGATGGAAGAGTAAAGGAACAAAAGAAAATGAAGTAACATGAAAGGTTAAGTTCTGCAAGATCAAGCCCTGTTTTTCAAAGATGCCAGGTATCAGGAATTGCAGCTATCACACCAGCTCTGATGATCCCTCTGTTGCAAAATGCTTTTCATAGTCATTTCAAAGTCATCAGGGAAATTGGAATTATGAAACTTTTATTTTGCTATGCACAGTATACAGCCTTTGTAGTCTTGATTGCTCATCTCTGGTTTGATGTGATATAAACACAGGAAAAAGGAAACTGCTTTCACCAACAAATATTGTGGATCTGAACTGTTCATAACTGCCAATACTGATAAACCCACACAATATAGATTTACTAGTTGAATACACAGAGTTTGTGTAGCAACATTACCAGGGAACACAGAATTAAATCCCAGCTGGATCAGTATCCATAGTGCTGAAATACAAACAATTATTAGGAACTTTGGAAATCTTTAGGAGCTCAGTGTCTACACACAGTCCCAGTTCATTAATGGACTTTTTGAATGGTACCCTCATCTGGCTGCACTACCACTTCAGTTAGTTCACCTGCTAATTTGTGTGCAACTGTCCCTGTTTAACATCCTTTGTCTGGCTCTAAAGAGCAGATTTAGGTAGCTCCTCACTATTTAAAGTCTCTTTCTTAGGAGCAGTTCAAAGTGCCATCCCACAGTATTTATGTACCTGTTTTTCTGTACAATTTGATTATCTTTTTTTTATAAAAAGAAGGATGTATGTAGTACTTCTAGATCTGACTTCTTTTGAAACATTTTTCCACCTTTACAGAAAATTACAATAGCTTCCATGAAAAGTTCAGACTGAAAAAAAGCAAATGAAAAACCCCAAGCACTAAAGCACAAAACAGAAAAGAATTGCACTGACATGTGAAATGTGTTAAAAATTCTTCTTTGAATCAGTCATTTAGACATACAAAGATAATGATGATGATTATGATGACAATAATTATAATCAACTAAAATTTAAATTCATCCATTTTCTGCTATGCAAATACCAATTATATTTCTTTTCTTTAAAATGAATGTGACCATTTTAAGTAGTTATTCTTGCAAATCTCCCTAATAATCTGCCTCGACATTGACAACAGCACAGCATTCTTCTGAAGTGGGGGGGAAATTCTGTCTCTTCTGGCTTAATGGAAGGGCCAAAATGAGGGGCTTTATATAGAATTAATATTTTCAGTGTAGGAGCTACGGCCTAGTCTTTATTTACTCCATCAAACAGAGGAGGAAGTGCTGCTCCTTGGGTGCTAAGGAGGTACAAAAAGGGGAGGGCAGTGGTGCTCCCAGCAATTTTGCTCTCTGCAGTAAAGAGAACAGCCCAAAGTCTCCTTGCTCCCTCAGAGGTTCTGTGCTGCAAAATGCCTGAGAGAGGTGCCTGGAGTTCCAGGAATAACTGCTGTGCTCCTGGAGAAGTTGAGTTCCCTTATGGAAGAGCTGTCCTGGGAGTGCTGCAGGGAACTGGGACCTGCTAAGCCAGCATCTTACCTGAAAAAGATGGTGCTGAGACTAAAACAAACAAACAAACAACTTTCTAATGAGTACTGTGCATTATGATTTGTTACATTCAAAACTAAAATTCTCATTCAGACCACAAGATTTGACCTTTTATTATTTTATATATTATCAATCACACAGCCTGGAGAACACCCTGTTATCAAGGCAATGGGATTAAAATTCTGGTTGCAGATATTGCCCACTGAAAACAGATTAAAATGTAAACATCTTATAAACACATTAAATACTTCAATATAGCTGGCCCACATATTGTTTACAGTAGGAGCATTCTTTTCCTAGACATATAGTTTAATTGAAGTTTAATAAGTGCAATGGGGATGTCTTTTTTTCTGCAGAAGAAAAGGCAGCATTTAAATGGAGTGTACTATGTTTGGATTAATGAAAAATGGATGTTAAATCCTGAGAGTCCATCCTGAATTCTCAAAAGCATCACACATACATACAGTCTGCCACCAGTTCACAGCTTCTGAAAGAAAAACAAGAGCTTTTCTCATTTCTGTGAGCAAGCTGAGTATAATCTCATTTCAAATGCCTAAAGATTTCAGTGCACCACTACTGCTACTCTCTGGCTTTAAAATCCTAGAGTGCTTTAAACACAAAACTTGCTTGAACTGTTATGTTGGGAAGGAAATGCTCAATAAGGAGGCCTTTGCTGTATATGAGTGTAGTAAATTCACTTATCAAAAAGGTGATTGCACATACTCCTGGTTTATAAGCTGATAACTTTCTTTTTAGCCACAGCCCTTTCACAACTTCAATTTGTCCCCAAATCACCCTGCTGCAGCTGAGATAGTTTCATACATGCCCTTTCAGAGGAAACAGAGGAAGAGGGTCTGGCAGCCCCTCCCTGGCTGTGTGTGTACCCTCAGATAATGATAAATTTCCACCACTGCAGCAGCAAAACCCAAACTAAATCTCTGCTCTCACACAGAGCTGCAAGTGGAGCCCTGACAGACCCAGCCTGGAACTGAGGCCAATCAGCCTCCAACAGAGATTTTACCAAAGCAGGAACAGTGTTTGCTTTATCATTTTTAGTCACCTGCTTCTGTCATTTCAAATGTAGTTGTTGTATTAATTTGTAGCAGTTATCACCAATAGCCTGATTTACCTGAAAGTCAGTCCCTGGCTGTTTCTCACTCCTCACTCCCAGCTGTCTCCTGGCTACAGTTTGGTGCTGCAGCCCTTGGTGACACGTGTGTCTTCACAAGAATCGCAGCTGGCAAGAATTCATTTCAGCCTAGGCCTTTATAATCTTTAGTTTATGGTTTCTCTGGTGAAGTCTGGGCAAAAATATTGCATATGAGACACATCAATTCCTTTACTTTATGGACTACTTTAAACTCTTTTAATTATATGATAATATTTATGGGGAGTTTCCTAAGGGACCTTTATCAGTTTCAGAACTTAAAGTCTTGCTTTATTCTCTCTTTTCATTTCAGCCAGGTGCCAGTTATGATTTTCAGGACTGGAGAATGCTGTTTAAAAATTACTCAATGATCTTGCACTTGTCATTCTCTTCAAATAGGAAATGCAAAACTTCCAACCTGTGGCTAACTGATGTTATTTCATTTTCTGTATCATCCATCTCCCAGACTAATTCCTGGGGGGTTTTTTTCAGTGTTTGTATGGGCACATTTTTAAATACATATATATCAATTAAGTGAAATAAAATAACTATTCCTATCTCCTGTTTAAGGCAATATACAGTTCACCTTCAGGTGTAATTATGAAATTAAAAAGACCAAGAGGGTGAGGCTGAGCTTTGCATGGTAAAAGTCGTGCTGACTGTAATGAAGTAGGAATATGCACTAATGGCTGAAGGATCTGTATTCATAAACTGGCAACAAGTCAAAAGAGATGAATAAAGAAATGCAATACATAAAAGAACGGGAGTATTTCCAGAGAAAAGAGATTAATTTCTTACCTAAGTCACAGTCTCCAGATGTGCTGGAAAAGGTAGTTTTCCTAAACTCAGAGAACACAAGTCTGAAAACCTCACTATGCAATAAAACTACTTCAAGTAACATTGAAAATGAAGTTAAGCACAGTACTGAATGTCATTAGACACACTTGTCCATCTTTACTGAATCCTCCTTAAATCTTAATAAATCATAATCCTAATGAGTCTTCATTTACAACTACACAGCAGTCTTATATTTCTAATCTGTTTTATTTCCAATCTTTTTTCTGACTGACAGTTTATGAAGTATCCTAATTGACCAAGACTTTTAGATGCTGGAATGGACAAATAGTGGAACTGTCAGGACAGAAAGAATTGAACTCTGTTTTGTGGCATCCTAGACTTTGAACCAGCCTTGGGGCCAGCTATATTGAAGTATTTAATCTTGGGGCTGCTGCAAAGACTTTCTCCTTCTTCCTGGATACCCATTAAACTTATAGGTAATCCTTAATGTAGCTGTAGTGGAACTTCCTTTCCATACTCTGCCAGTTACACTGGGAGAGCAGCATTGTCAAAACTGTGATCCTGGGGTTTTTCTCCTTGGTGTTCATTTTGTACAAGATAATTTTGACTGCCATGAGAGACCTACAGAATTTTTGCAGATTGTCATTAAGTAAGGATTGGAAAAGTAAACTCTTTGCCTTGCATGGTTACAGAAGTTAAGTGTCATGTAATTCTCTTTCCAGTCTCTGTAAGCAATCCCATAATTTACACACATCTTAGTAATCAAAAGGGCAACTTCAAAATGAGTTTCAATGCTCCTTAGGTAGAGAATCTGGGTTTAATTACTCAGAGTTTTTAAAATATATTCAGGCCTGATCTACCAAGGCCTGTATCACAAGAATATTCATACCATCCATGGGAGCTGAGTGTCTGCATCCCACGGAGGATTTGCAGCACAGGGTCTAATGGCACTAATGTCACACAAGTTACATGGGCATGACTGAGGCTGCAAGCTGTGCCAGGAAGAGAAACTCAGATAATGGCAAACAAGAGGAAGTTGGAATCAAGGTTGTCTGAGAGTTTGGAATAAATTTGGAAAGCAATAATTTTTTCCCAAACACGCCTGGCTGTGGCCAGGCTGTTCCTGTGGTTAATGAACAATCAGGGTGTGCACGCCTCGGTGGGTGCCAGTTGTGGAACTGCAAACTGCAGAGGAAAACCACACACAAGGGCAGCCCCAAGCACACCAACACTGCCCTGCTGCCTGAACTAATGAGCCATTTCCCTGGGATAAATCAGATTATTCACTGGATGCTTCAAGCAGCTGATGGGCCCGATCCTGCTGCTGATCCTCACTCAAACTGGTACTCAAGGAGAATTAAATTCTGTATCCATTGAGGGAACAATAGAAAGAATAATGAGATTTCACACGTGAAATCACTGCAGGATAAGGAGACCACATAACTCAAGAAAATTAAAATTCATCATAGCATTTGCTGTTTGTTTTTGGAGGAAGAAGCATTTGATCAAAGGTGGGAGATCAGATCTTGAGATAACTACAAACTCCATCACTCTAATGCTGATTCTTCCTAATTTTCTTTCAGACTTCAGTGTTCCTACCTGGGAAAATAAAAACACTTCCAGACCTTATGAGGTTTTGCTGAGACTACTGGACTTCTGAAAAGCATTTTGATAGAGTTAGGTATTAACTACTCAAACTTTAAAGTAACAAGGGTAGTTCTATGGACATGTGAAAATCCCAAATAAAAGTCAAAAAGTAAAACACCATGTTTTTATGAGAGATGTTTTGGTTGAGATCAAAGTTGGAAAAGTTTCTTACAGAAAAAGTATTAGAACTGCTAAAAGTGGGATCTTAAAATTCTTTTTGTGTGCCTTTCTGAACTGCTATTGCTAAAAAATCTGTATAAATCCTCTGCAATACGTAGGATTACATATGTAGGAATTATTTCATAAAACATAGGGAAAAATATATTTAATCCTAACATTTAAAAAAATTGCATTCAGTTTTTCAGTATGCATTTTGGAATGCATTTTGGCAATCCTAATTGATGAGACCTAGTTTAAGAAAAATATAGGGAAATTCAGTAATCAGGGCACAGGATGTGCAGTTTAATTACGTTGGTGTGCATTTCTATTTGTTTCTAATGTAGAGGATCTATTGGTAAAATGAATGCCCATTTTGTGGTCTGTTATGCAGAAAATGTTTAATCCAGTGTTTGATTTACTCTGTTAAATCTTCTTTATTGAATGTGCTTATTCATCCATGCAGAATTGGGTATGCTGCTTTCTGTTAATATGACATTGCAATTAAATAGCTAAAGAGAAAAACATGGCAAGACATTTTCTCAAGGTCCATGAAATTCTCATAAAAATTATTCATACTCACATATTTCACTTCTACATTTGCTGATACTAAAACTGCAAACTACAGAGAAATATTTTGGTGTTGTGTGGGACTGACAAACCTTCCAGTTAAAGATCCTGAATAATCATTTTTGTCAAATAAAAAGTACTAAGGAGGATTTCTGGTCCAGTGGATAATGACTGTCATCACGAAATAGGATTGCACTGATTGCATCCTATGAATGAAGCTAACAGGAACTCACAGCACCAAACAACAGCATTTTGTGGAGGGATAAATACTGAAGCACTTGAGAAACAGTGAGACATTGACAGTGGAACAGCTCTGCTCCAGTGCAGTCCTAGAATTATATTGAACAGCAACAAAAGGGTTTCGTGATGATGTTAGACCTTCCTGAGTGTGCCCTCCCTCAGCAGGAAAAGGGTGTGCAAGGGGAGTTTGTGTTATCCCATCTCACCAATATAGTGATGCTTTGTTCCTCAGCACAAGACATTTAGGTCAGGGATGATCCAGCACTGTGAGAACTCTGCAGCTTTATTTCTTTCACATGTTAAAAAGTAGAAATGACAGCTCTGTCCATGGAATTGCATGGGAGCTGGAAGTTTTAATCAAAATCGAACAATAACACAATGGAAGTTTTCATCAAAATCTCTCTGGGACAGTTGGAAACATAAATATAAGGAACATAAGACTTGATCATACTCCTTTTCTATCTGAATGCATAACTCCTCATTTTCTCTGTCACATATTTATCAGTGCAGTGAGCCAGTGCTGCTGTTTAAATCTCTGGTTTTTGTTCCTGCATGGTTGGAAGTTTCCTGCTGGACTGTTTTCTGTGCTGCACTCTGCTCCAGCACGTCTGGCAGTACCACAGGGGTAACGTGGCCTCTGGTTTCCATTAGGCACTTTTTACTATTTTCACTATTTTTTTGCTATGTGAACAAGGAGCTTGTAATAAGGTGTTAACAGGCTGCTAGCTGGTTTATTGTTATTATTGATTTAAGGTGCTAAGACTTTAATATAATCATACACAATGAATAATATTAAGAGATTAGTTTAAAGCCATATAAGCCATTAAATGTAAAATAAAAAGAAAAACTTTCCAGAAGTTTCCAGCATATTCTGGCACAGGTGTTCTGTGCTGGGTTATTTAGCCTACATTGCTGTATCTGGCTTTTTCCAATCTGTGGTTTTAGTCCTGCTGTTCTTACACTCAGACTGGTGTTATGGGAGGGGCAATTCTGAAGCAGGAGATTCTGGATTTTATCCCTGATTCTCCCTTTTTTTCCTTGTAAGGTGAAAGAAGAGACTGAGCAAGACTAAAGCGTGGCTTTGGGCTTCAGAGTGAAAGAGTTAATGAATGAGTTGAGAAAAAAAGAAAAGGTTTTGCATGCAGAAAATGTAGTACAGACAAACATCTATCTGTTAATTAACAAGAAAGGACATGAAATTAATGACTGATAAAACTTTCTAGCTAACACTAATAACTTTCTTTTTAAATCTGTGTTTAACGTGCTGGCTAAAGGAAAAAATATTGCAATTGGGAAGAAGAGAACTTTTTAAAAACAATGATGGAAATATTTTCTTGGATATATTAACAAAGAGCAGTGAGCAACAAGATTGAAATAAACAATATCATTTGTTTTGGGAACAGTGAAATATGCAAAGGAAATAATAAAAGTGAAATTTTTTGTTTCTGAGGAATTGGTCATCCAAGAAACTTCAGTGGCATTCATAAGATGGTTTGGGTTGGAAGGGACCTTAAAGTTCATCCAATGCCACCCCTGCCATGGGCAGGGACACCTTGCACTGTCCCTGGGTGCTCCAAGCCCTGTCCAACCTTGGACATGTCGAGGGATCCAGGGGCAGCCACAGCTGCGCTGGGCACCTGTGCCAGGGCCTGCCCACCCTGCCAGGGAACAATTTATAATTTCTTCCTCAAATCGACCCGTAAGTAACTCAAAAACACACGTGCTTGCAATGAAGCGATTTGGCTCAGTAGGTGGAATGCTGCCATGTGACTGTAGTTAAGAAGTTTATTGATGGATGTAAGTGCTGTGTATGTACATATATTCCCTGCTGCATCCCGCAGCATTGTTATGTGCCAGGTCAGGGCGGGCTCTGTGCATGAGTAGGACAGCGGAGCGGTGAAGGATGGTGGGGCCGGCGGGTTGGAAGGGGACGGACCCGGGACAACCCCTGGGCCCTCCCCGAACTCTCCGCTCCCTCAGGCGGGGCCGCCTCTCCGTCCCGGAGCGCGCCGCTCCCTCAGCCGCAGCCACCCTTCTCTCCCCGAGCGCTCCGCTCCTTCAGGCGGGGCCGCCGCTCCCTCCCCGAGCGCTCCGCGCCCTCAGGCGGGGCCGCCGCTCCGCTCCCTCCCTCCCTCCCTCCCTCCCTCCCGCCGCCGCCGCCGGAACCCCCGCAGCCGCTCCCGCCCTTTCCGCCGGCGGCGCGCGCGTGACGGCGCCTCCCAAGATGGCGGACAACCTGCCCACAGAGTTCGATGTGGTGGTGGTGGGCACCGGTACGGGGCGGGACGGGCACGGGGGCAGCGCCGGCCCTGGCAGGGCCGAAGCTCCAAGGGGCGGCGGGGGGACGCGGATCCCCGGCTGAGGGGCGGCAGCGGTATCTGGGGAGGGCGGGCAGGGTGTGCGAGTGGCTGCCGAGGTACCCGCGGGGACGTGTCCGTGACAGCGGCCGGGACGTTGTCCCCAAGCCCCGGGCATGGCAGCCCGCTGCAGGGCTGCTGCTCACACTGCCATGGACAGGTTGGCTGAGAAATGGAGGTGTCACGGAGGGCCGTGTGCGGCTGCCCCTGAGGAGGATTTGCCCCGACCCCCGGCCCTGTGACCGGGCTCAACCCTCACAAACCGCACCTGAGATCGGGGCCTCCTTTGGTGCCTCGGAAAGCTTTGTCTGCCTGCCCTGGCTGCCCTTATTCCCGAAATCCCATCCTGCTGCTCAGGTTTGCTTTTGTGCAAGGAAAACAGCTCTGAAGAGCTGAACTTCTGTCTCCTTGCAGTATCTGTGCTACAGGCTGGTA
This sequence comes from Melospiza melodia melodia, assembly GCF_035770615.1. Classification (NCBI taxonomy): domain Eukaryota; kingdom Metazoa; phylum Chordata; class Aves; order Passeriformes; family Passerellidae; genus Melospiza; species Melospiza melodia. Next base: position 16,671,935 of record NC_086209.1, on the reverse strand, counting down.
ATATATTTTTAAGTCATATCCTGCAATACAAGTAGTTTTGCATCTTCAAGGTCGTTTTTCTAATCTCTATGCCTGCTTTATAAGTAACACAAAACTCTTTGAGTCATTCTCATTAAAGCACGTTTCTCTGTCTATGTATGATTACATAACCAGACACTTAATTCTCATCTTTCTGCACTTTCTGTATCTTGTACAACTTCATCCTGGTCAGGTGAATAATGATGGACACCTGGAGTATCTCACTGTAACTTACCACAATGTAACTACAAGAGAAAATTTTAAATACTCCTTCAGAACTAAGATTCTTGGTGCTTGTGTAGCAAAATAATCTTGAATTATTGGAATAGATTTCTGTTGGTAGAACTGAATGAGAGTGACCTGATTCAGATTGGTCTTGATAAGCCTTAAATTCAGCATTGAGCTATAGTCTTAAAGTGCATCACTGTTTAGAGGTCCCAAATTTACAGTCAGATTTGTTTGCCTTTGCAAAGAGCTCAGGGTGTTGTTTGGAGCACAAATGGAAGGGAAATTCTAAATGTTACTGTTTTCCATGTGAAATTAGGAACTCTGGTTTCGGAGTTTGCTGATCTGTGAAATTATGTCCCTGGGAGTTAAGATTCCTAGCACTTTGAAATTGAATGAGTGACTTTCTTAAAGAAATTGCTGATTTCAGTGTTCAGCAGATAAAAGCAATCCCCATACAGTGTATTTATAATTGTTTAAAAGATATCTGGTTTATATCTGGAGTTTTTGAATAGTTATAAGACCATACTGCCCCCATGTTTTTGACCAAAACTGTGCTAAAAATATAAAATTTAAGTTCTTGAGCAAATTAAGAGATCCCTTCTGTGTGTTAACCCTGTTCTATGGAGTGGTTTGCAGTAATGAATCTGACATTTTTTATAAGTGCTCAGATTTGAGAACATTTTGAGTGTGTGAGAAGGTTGGTTAATAATGAGAAGCTGGATAATCAAACTGTGAGGGTGAAATATTAAACATTGTGTAACTTGTGTGATTTTTGGGGATGATCCATTCTTTACTGCCATGAGGTGAATATGCAGAAGCTCAGAGGTTTATGACAATGATATTAATGTTCAGCTATTTACCATTCTAGCCATGGAGGGAACAAGGACTGTCTGTGCCAGGGAGAGCAGGTCATGTGCAGCCAGCAAAGCCAACCTTCCTGCTTTGGAGTGAGGTGTGATACTGGAGCTTTGGTGCTGCAGGAGGAGATTCTCAGCTGAGTTCTCTGAAATATTGCTGTATTTGGGGGTGTTGGTTTGTATTCAAGGATGCCTTTTTTGCCCACCTGTAGAGAGTACTGCTCTAACTAATTCAGGGTTCTCAGAGTTCTGCACTTGAGGAGTTGTTTTGTCCTTGCATTCCTTTTTACTGAGAGCATACACAAGTGGTGATTAGCACTGCTGAGTGACTGAGGTTTTTAATCTGTATTACATTTCCCAGTATGGAAGATTGTTCAGAGTAGAACTTTCATCTGTCTTCTCTTTGGGAAGTGGCTCCTGAGGGAATATTTTATCCCAGTCTTCAACTCTCTTATTTCCATTGCTGTCACCAGTGCTGAGTGTACCTATGAATATGCAATTGTCATACCATAATAATTGCAATGTTTGTGTTTAATGGTGTTTTTAATGCATAGTCCTAGTAGTATTAATTTCTGCATGTGTGGCCTTTTCCTGGTTTTATAACTTGTGCATCTATTAAATTTAGTAATTAGACTGAGTGCTAACATAAGATTTGAATTTGTTTTTATTTCAGGCTCATTTCACTGTTTCCCTATAGTGAGCTTAGTGCAAATGGAGCCTCAACTAAATTTTAGCCATCAGTGCTTCAGTTAATGTCCAGGTTCAATTAATTCATCAATATTGCTATGGGAAAAGGAAGTTTTCTTTTAGAAGAAATTATTTTTCCTTAATTCAGGTTTTTTATTGCATGAGCAAGTTAAGAGCAAGGTGGATGTGGGTACAAAAATATTCCTGATGGGTGCAGCAGCTGAAGTTTTGCTAAATCATGGAATTTATATCCATAGTTCTAAAGAAAACTGGATTGTCTCATGGCGTGAAACTGATGAGCATAGCTTGAGGTTTTTTATGGCCAGCACAGAATGAGCATTAAAGCTGTTAGGACATTGTTTTGCTCTACTTTGTTTTCTGTTGCAGCCTCGAGGTCACTCTCCCCTCCCTGTCTGCCCCAGTCCCTCCTGTCCTGTCCCTGCTGTTTGAGCCCAGGGCTGTGCTTGGGTACCCATCAGCCAGCAGGGTGGGCTTGTGGCATGGCTCCTGGCCAAAGCAGGTATTTGTGGCTCCTGGCCAAAGCAGGTATTTGTGGCTCCTGGCCAAAGCAGGTATTTGTGGCTCCTGGCCAAAGCAGATATTCGTGGTTCCTGACAGAAGCAGACATTTGTGATTCCTGACAAAAGCAGATAGTTGTGGTTCCTGACAGAAGCAGATATTTGTGGTTCCTGACAAAAGCAGATCTTCTCCAGGATCAGCAGTCCTCAGAGCAGCTCTGCTGTTTGGGCAGGTCCCTTCTGTGGTTTTATTGGTCTAGAAGCAGAACTGGGGGTCAGTGGCAGAGCTTTGTTTTGCCTGTGAATTTCCCTATTTGACATTCAGCAGTGCTGAGTTTAGGGCAGAAACTCCTGTAAGTGCCAAGATTTGCAACTTTGTGGCTGTGCAGAGTGGTGTGGATACAGGTGCAGGGTCGTGTTTACCCTGGAATTTCCTCAGTGAATTGGATTGTGTTCAGTCTGGCCTTGTCTCTGACAGTCCCCCAGACCTGTGTTAACTGCTGGGAAAGTTGTAAAGGATATGGCTCTTTGAAAGGTGTTGTATTCACAAGTTTGTCTGCCAGTAATTCTAATTTTTTTCCTAAAAAAGAGTTATTCTTTATAAAAGCAGTCACAGTAAATATTCTAGTTCTATGCAATTTTCTTTCCATTCTGGTTTTCAGTGGTTATAAATAACACATGAAATGACTTTCAAGGTAGAAAGCAGGAATCCATTTTGAAATATTCTATAAAATAAGGAGTGATTTATGGTTTCATATGATTTTGGCTGAAAGCACTCGGGCTTTGCCAGGTCATCAAAGTCCTGTCAGGAGAATCTATTATTTATTGTTGGATATGCTGGGAGTGGTGTAAGTACTTCATGTTTATCTTATGGAAGTGTAGTGTGTTAGGGAAAATCACTTCCAGATACTAACACAATTTTAAAAATATACCTTACAACTAAACTAACCCAAATATTACAGATGCCAGTTTTAAAGTAAACACTGATGATTGATACAAAAAAATAATTCCTAATTGTTTCATTGTTGCAGGATATTTTTAGAATGTGACAAAAATATTTTGTAATACATCATTTGGGCTGATATTTTGGTTGCATTATCTTATGTAACTGCACAGTCCTCAGTTTATATCAGCAGCTATTTAGAGCTGATGAAAGCTCAATGGAAACCCAGCTGAAGATGGATATTTTCTGACGTCAGTGGTCACTGTGGACTAACACAGGGGCACTGACTTTAATGTTGGTGTCTGGAAGGAGGAAACAGAGCCATGTTTTGTAATCAGTTGTAGATAAGTCATTGTCTGTCCATTTAAATGTCAAACAAAATGAGCACTGGCTCACAGTCCTGTCCCATGTCCTCTGTGTGTGTGTCCCTTTGATTTTTTTTCAGTACTCTCCACATGTAAATGCACCTTTATCTTCTTTGCTGATTTTTTTAACCTGACTGAAATGCAGGGGTTGTGTTCTGGCCTGGCTCCCAGTGTGGATGCTGGGGTGAGCAGAGGTGCTGCCTGCAAGGTTCAGGCTCCCTCTGGTACCTCAGGCAGGTCCTTTCCCAGACCCTGTGCAGTGTCCCTGGCTGCTCCTGTGGGAGAACTCCTTGTTCTCTGATCCCTTTGTTGTCCTTCTCAGCCTGTTTGTGTTCTGCAGCTTTTCCAGATCATACTGCTGATCCTACAGAATCAGAGCCTCTAGGACTCTACTGAGAAAAATACAGAGGAGGTCATCTGCATATCAAGGTGAAAAAACTCCTTTAGAAAAGGCTTAGTAAGGTACTTGGAAATGCCAGTGTGAATGAGGAGCAGTGGAAAGCCAGGTTTGTGCATCCCAGCAGGAAATGGATTCTGCTGCCTGGGGAATGGGTCCAGTCCTGCTGCAGGAGCTGCTCTGGGGCTGTGCCAGAGCACCCAGGGAGGGAGGGACAGAGCCCCTGGTGCTCCCCAGGGAGGGAGGGACAGAGCCCCTGGTGCTCCCCTGGGAGCTGCTGCTGCAGGAGGAGGAGAAACTTCCTCAGTATCTTTCGTTAAATGCTTACAAATGTAAGGAACAAGGAGAGCAAGCTCTTTGCCCATGGGGAGGCAGAAAAGAAGTGGAAGCATTAGAAGACGAGTGAGAATAAAGCTCAGCATGTGTCTTGCTATACAGATCCTTTAATTCAAGTGCTTTGCTTTGTCTGCTGCTGTTGCTTTAAACCAAAGATTAGGCTCTGAGCTGTAGTTTGTGCTGGAGAACATTGCTTGGTGTGAGTATAATTTTTAGTAAGAAGTTAAATTTTTATTTCAAGCCTAGGTGCTTGTATTCCTTCCCTAAATGTTCATTTACACCAGCTGTGAGATTGATTGGTTTTCATTGCCAAGCTCCTGTGGTGAGACACAGATAAGTGTGTGCAATTTCACTTTTTACTTGTGGCTTCTTTCTTGACCAGTAACATGTTGTCTTAGTGGGTTGGCATTTCTGTGCCATACTCTGTAATGCAGAAATATTTTCTGATACTGCTCTGCAATATGAGCAAATATTAAAATGAATGAATTTTAATCATCTTTATCTTAAAATATTACATACAAGAAGTATTTTAATTTGCAATTAATTATAACATTCTGTTCAAATTTCACATATACCAAAACCACACCATGAGTATTCTGTAGTGAGCTCCTCAAGAATCAGCTGCTCTTCTCTACTTAGAAGTTCAGATGCAAACAAAATGTATTGCAGCTGGTGAACTGTCTGGCTCCAGAAGATTGTTTTGAAATTGTCCGTGTTCCAACATTTTTATATATTTCCCTTCAACATTTTATATTATGAAAAAGCCACTTGTGATTTATTTAGTAGATGAAGTGAAGCAAATTAAACATTTAAGCCTTTTCAAGATGGATCTTGTGTAATTCAGTAAAAACTTATCATCTGGCTGACTGCAGAGCAGTTTGCAGTGAGCAGCTCAGGACCAGGATGCTCCCAGAGACGTGGAGCTGTTGAGTTTGGAAATTGCTCAGGGCAGTGGCTGAGCCCTTCTCAGGGCACTGGAGCACTGGAGCTGCAAGTACAGCTGCTAAGCAGGAGACACAGTGTGTAAACCTAAAATTAATTTTTGATCACACGGAGGTGAATTATAAGTTTTCATTATTTTGTAAGACTTCAGAAATTAATTGGCTTTTAAAACTGAATTAAAGTTTTCCACCTTAGCGTTTATCTCAAACTTTAATTTTGTTGTATTGGAACTAAAAATAGAATTGGTTTTTGGATAACTAAATAATGTGTAGCTATTTCTTCTGTTTCTTTTTTACTTCTAAAACACTATTCTAGAAAATGAGAGTATGGCTGATTTTGTTTCATAGGGAATCTCCAAAAATTCATGTAATGGGGATTATCTTGGTCAGAGGTTAAACAAGCAGGTGCAGACTTCAAGGTCAGCTTGCAGAGGCAGCTCTGAGATTTATGGGGATGGATCTGCCTGTGGTGTGTCCAGGAGGGCTGGGACGGGGCAGTGGCGCTGAGGGTGAGTGCTGGGAGGGGCCCGTGCAGAGAAACCTTTCAGCTCAGGGGCTGCCTGAGGCAGAGCTTGTGCCCAGGGCCCTGAGCTTGTGCTGCCCCGCCGGGCTCCCTCCTCCTCCTCCTCCTCCTCCTCCTCCTCCTCCTCCTCCTCCTCCTGCCCGCAGCTGCTCCCAGGGCAGCCCTGCAGTCTCTCCCAGCAGTTCCCAGGGCGTTATCCAGAAACATTGATACAAACCTCAGTTTCCTCTGTGTACTGAAGTGGCCATGCTGCCATGTTTGTTAGTTTAATTAGCGCTAATTAATGTTACAATTCAGTCTGCTTGCCACTTTGTTTCTTTCCAATGGGAAGCCAAACGCAGGACGATGAGTGTGTCTTGTAGTGAGGATCCAAACACATTTCACAACCTGAGTACAATCCATTTTAGGGCTTTTGAGAAATCAAAGTTCAGATCAGGAGGCTGTTTCCAAGTAAGAACAGTTTCTAAAAGCACATTTCTCTGTTACTGGATTATCTGAAGGGAACCTATTTTGCACAACGTCCTGTCAGAGGCAGTTCAGCTTTCCATGCTGTGATTTCAGAAAATGCCATTTCTCTAAGCAGGCTTTTCCAAGTTAGGTTTTTTCCTAGATAGAGAAGGACAATGCATAATTATATTGTAATTGTCCAGAACCCTCTTTCTTGGAAAAGGCTTTTGTTCAGTAACCCCATGCAAATCAGGTCCCAGATAGGAGTAACTTGCATTTGACAGCACTGCCTCTTTTCCCTGTACCCTTGTTTCTGTTGGAGAACAGAATTCAGAAACTGGTGCCATGTGACACTCTTATTCATTTCTTGGATTTCCTGAGGTGTTGTCCCCCAGAGCAAAGGGTGTCCTGTTCCAGCAGGTGTTGGGAGCCTCTCCCAAAGCTGGGATGTGCCAGCCATGCTCCACTCTCACCACTGGCTATGTGGGGGGCCACAGTGTCTTGGAAGCACAGGCTTGGTGAAGAAAATTGATGCCAGCTTTCAAGAGAGAGGAAGCTAATTCAGGGAACAATTTCATCCAAGGTTAATGGAAGAACAGACCTCCAGCACAGTATCAATTGGATCAAGCTTACAGCAATCAGTTATGCCCTGGTAGCTATAACTCGGCCCAGGTCAGCCAGGCAGCACTGGTGATGTTTTACAACACTTTCTCAGTGGCTTTTATCAATAAGGAAGGAGAAACAAGTTTCTCAATTCCATTTCTAGAGTAATACTCTCTGTGCCCCAATGAGGGAAAGAAAAGCTTTTTTGGGAACTCCAAACACAGTAGTTGTAGATTCTATTCCAGATAGTTTATAGAGGGAGCAAAATGAACCATATATATAAACATGGGGGGACAGCTGAGTGTGGAGCTCTCACATAATGGCTGTGTGCAGCCAGGGTCTCATGGCAGTCCTGTGTGCTGCACTTGGACATTTTCTCCTTGGTCACAGTGGTCTGTGTTATGAGCTCTTGTTTCCAAAAATTCAACTCTGAAGACTTTTGGCCTTTCTAGTCTGTGAAACAAACATCCCAGGCACTGCTGCAACTGTTCATCCCTCCTGGCCCTGGAGGTTAATTCTGTGTTAAACCCTTCATTTTCTGTGAAAGGTCAGCAATGCAAAACTCTTTTCACTTTTTCTGCTTTATCAATTCAAACCAGGATTTTTTTAAAATCCATTGAAAAAGTAATCATTAAGACCAGAAAATTTGCTGAGAAGTTGTAGCTATTTTCCTGGAAAATTTGTCATGCCTGTCTTACACTTCCTTCTTTGTATTGATACAAATATTTATGCTTTTGGACAACACCATGGAACTGCTCTCCAAAAACTGACCATTTATTTGATTTGGAAGGAGGTCAGGAGGGGCAGATGATGAGGACAGAAGTTGCACCTCTTTATTTTGATGATTCTGTTGGCCTTTGCTGGTTTGAAGAGTTGGTGAAGCTGTGGCCTGTGTACCCAGCTCCTAGAGGATGTTTCCTAGACTGCAAGGTGTATTTGCTGGTGAAGGCACTGTTCTGTGTAAGGAACAGCACAGGCCTGGAATTCTGCTGGAGATGAAGTTTGTCATGGAGTGAGCCAGAGTGGGTTGTGCCCTTCCACAGCTGCTTCTTCCCTTCCAGTTCTGTCTCTGCAGCTGCTTCTGGTGCTGCTGGAAATCAGATCAGCCAAAAGCTCCTTTCACTTCCTTTCATCTCATCCCTTAATTGAATACATGGCCTAAGTGTCTTTAATACCAGTCCCTGGGATTTTAATTGCTGATCCTGAATTACTTGCTTAAACAGCCAACAGATCATTGCAAAAGAGATTTGGGGAAAGTTAGTGCCACAGAGCTTAGCTGGGGAGCTGTCCTGCTTCTCTGAACTTGCTCCAGAATCCAAGGCATGGAACTGGGCATGTGAAATCTGGTGAGTGGGAGCAGACATTACAGAACAGCCCCATTTATTTATTGAGCTCCAGTGGGATCCTGTGCCATTCCAAGCATGTATTGCTGGCAGAGCTATCACAGCCTTTTGGTGTGGTTTTTTGCTACATTTTTTTCCTAGATATAGTGAAAACATACTGATTTGGTAGAGTGTAATTGCATAATGTGGGAGATTTTGACAGGGATATCACTCTTAAGGACAATCACAGTCCTTTTGTTCACTTTGATGTGAACAGAAATGCCCTCAGGTAATACCTGTGAGCATTACCAAGGATGTGGGTACAGAGCACCCCACTGAGCTTTGGGTGTCATTGTGCTGGCAATTGCTCAATGTGGTTATGAGAGCAGGGTGTGGAGAGAAGATGCTGGTGCCAAGCTTTAACTTAGTAGTGTTTGCAAGTGGTATGTATGTTCCATACAGTTATTAAAAAAATCAAAATAAAGTTGCATTTAATTCAGCAAAATGTTAAAGAGCACAGAATAGTGTTCATTATTTTAGTAGCATGAGGCTAAAAATTTCAGTGACTGACATTGTAAAATTTCTTTTGTTTGAGTTGCCTTCTGACCAAGTTGTACCATTGTTGCAGTTTCTGACACATCAGTGCATGGTGAGTTCTGAAAGCTGCCTGTGTCGTTGCAGGTCTGCCTGAGTCCATCATTGCAGCAGCGTGTGCCAGGAGTGGCCAGAGAGTTCTTCACGTGGATTCGTAAGTTCCTCCAGTCCCTTCCCTTTCTGGGCTGGACTGACTGCAGGGGTTTCTGTGGCTCTGGCAGTGTGGGCAGCACTCCTGCCTCTTCCTCTGGCACCAGTAATGTTATGTTTCTGTCTCTGCCTTGTTTTGGGGGTGTTATTTCCATCAATAGAGCAGGCAGTTTTTGGAAGCTGGCTCAGGGATTTGGAGCGTGAGTGCTGTGGTGGAGGATGCTGTGATGGCTCCTGCTTTGCTCCAGGCAGGAATGGCTGCAGGTTTAGTGCCTTGGTTCTCATTCCTGACAGAATTATCCCATTCTCTTGATGAGAATGACTTGTGTTATTTCACTTTTTTGTTTTCAAAGTCTGTAATAGTATTGGCCACTGGAACTCTGATTTCTGTTATCCATGCCTGTTTTTAGCTATGATGAATATTACCTTTTATCAAAGTAAATTGTCCCTTTCATTAATTACCAGAATTATTAATTAAATTTTTTCTCATAAAGAAATGAGATTTGGGGTTACTGAAATAGCTGTGTTGGATGTGCTGCTTTGATTAATCTTTGCAGGGAACAAAGGCCTGAGTTAAGTCAGGCACCAGATATTGCTCACATATATGCATAAAGTCTTTGTTTATAGTTTACTTGCTCTCATTACCTTGTGTACCTTGTTTTATTACTTTTAATCTCCAGCCATGTTTGCATTTATCATAATATACTGCATAGGTGATTATGGGAGATAGTTCTGAAGTGGCCTATTATAAAATACTGACTTCTGAGTTTGATTTATAAACACTGTCCAAGCATTGCCATCAGCAGTAGCTAATCTTATTCAAAATAGTCACTTCACTGCAGTGTTGCCATAAATTGCTGTAGACTGATTTTAAACTGAAGTTAGCTTCTGCCAACTAGTAATTGAAGGAGCTCTATTTCTCTGTGCCAGCTATCTGTCTCAATAAACATAAAATCTGTGCTTCTTCTCAGAGAGCTACATTTGCTGTAGATATTAATGAGCTGTTGACATGTGAAATTTCAAGGATATTTGTTAAATGATTTAGAAAAGTAATTTGCAATTTAAAATGTGGAGATTGGCACTTAGTTTAAATTTGAAGCTGCTGGAGAAAGGTAGATCAAGACTAAAAGTGGATTACTTGAAGTGAATATGCTTCCTGTACTAATTGTGCACATGCAGAAGATTTTCTCCTGACCACTTGCTCAAGTTTCTGCTTTTGATCCTTTGTTTATTTGCCTCTTTTAATTCTGTATCTGTAGTTATGCCCCAGTTTGGTTACTGGGGATGGGGCAGTTAGGGGTGAGGCATGTTCAGATACATTTTGTATTTGATATTCAGCATCTGGAATACAACATTTGTAGGCTGCAGTTTTATTGTCTACATCCTTCCTCATTGACTAATTTATCTTTCCACATAGAATTTAATTCAAAGGCAAAGGAGGGTCAAGATGCAGAATTTTATTTTCTGGGAGAAGTAGAGCAAACTGGGCAGTTCTTGACACCTGTTACCTTTCCTATTTTTTGACTACTTTGCCTGTAGAGCACTTGAGTGTTCCTTATGTCCAAAATTTTCTATTTGAGCATTCAAAACTGTGCTGGGCCTTACTCCCTAGTCCAAGATCCCTGGTTGTAGTTTGTTTCACTTCCTGCTAGACAATTTGTCTCACTTTTTTTTTCAGAACTTGTAAAAGATCCTGTGTGTTCATACCTCTGTCTTTTGGATCTTTAACTGCTGTGAAATGAGGGAGCTGTGGGAGTACAGCAGCCAGAGAGCAAAACTGGTGCTGCTCTAAGCAGGTCAATTCCTTTAAGAAATTGACCAGCTTAGAGCAGCAAGAAAAACAAAGAAATTACTTAATTTCAATAAGCAATACTAGGCAGAAAATTGTTAATTCTGGTATCTTTTGAGCTTTTTTGAACAAGTCTTTTTTCTGTTTATTTTGGTTTAGGATGCACTCTCACAGCAAAGGTGATAGAGAGTAAAACATGGTCTCAGCTGGGCCATGGGGGTTCCCTCTGGTCATGTCCATATCCCAGGATGTAATGTGATGTGGCACAAGTGACTGCCACCATCACCCACCCTTCTGCTGGGCTGAAGGATCTCAGGAGCTCTGTGGGTTAAATCCCTCTTGGAAGCCTGGCAGCTCCTAAACCCATCACTGGGCCAGACTGGGAATCTCCAATACATCTGCCTGAGCACCAATAGGTGACACAGGAAACTTTATGAGTTTGAAACACAAATCATTTTGTGTTGAGATCCTTAAAATCGATGTGGCAGTAAGTTCCTGAGCAAAGGACAGCTGCTCTGATGGCTCAGGACTTCTTCTGCAAGATCAGAGGCAGCACAGTCACATTGAGGCAGCTCTGGGGGGAATCCTGAGGCATCAGCAGCTTCTGTGCAGCTCTGGGTGTCACCCTGGGGCACATGAGAGATTTCCTTCATCCAGATTCAGATTGGTAATCAGTCAGAAACAGTTTGTGATTTCAGTGGTCCAGATTGAAATAATTGGCAAATTCCAGTCCTGGTAACTAAAGTAAAAAGGTAACATAGGAGAAGAGACAAGGTTCTTGCAGAGGTAAAATTGTACTTTAGCTACATTTCCAAAAGTTTGCAAAACTTTTTCTGCTGTTAGCTCTGAACTGCAGATTAGAGATTTGAAAGTTGTAAAGGAAAAAGAGCAGTGTTGTAGTTCAGGTGAAATCCAGGTAACATGGGAGGAGCTGAGCAAATATAATTTAGGAACTAATGTATGGTAGGGAAGGAAAACATCTGTGCTCTAACTTGGTAGAAAAAGTATTTTCCACCTGTGCTGTTGCACCTTCAAAATGATTCCTGTTCTGAGTTAGGGAATAATTGGATTATAACCCTAAAAAAGGGAGAGAAAATCCATCTTTGTAGTTTGCTAATATGGCAAGAGAAGAGGGGAGCTTTGGCCTGGAGATTTTGGGACAATATTTTAGCTGTAATTAAGCTTTGATCTTGACCATTACTTAAAGGAATTCTTCAGTTCATCTTCAGGGCAATTCTAACAGAAATATTTGGTTACAAAGGAGTCCTAATTGTAAAACCATTAGTCAGCTCTTCTCAGAATTCCTCTTCAAGACTTGCTATAAACTTTGCTCATTATGTCAGTAATCATGTCTGCTCTGTCTTCCTTCTCTAGTGTTTTCAGATGAGAAAATTAAGCAATCCTGATTCATCATTTAGTGCAGGGAAACTAATTAAAATTCCAGGATAAAAAAAAAATCTGGAAGTTGCTACTTGAGGAGATGAATATTTGAGGTGGCATCACAGAGCTTGGGAAGGGTGCTCAGACACCAGGCAAGGAGGGACAGCTGTGGTTCCTTTTCCTTTGGAGAGGGCTGTGCCAGCTCCTCAGAATGCATGGAGCTCCACAGAAGGGTTGTGCAGTGCTTTGTTCAGCACTTTAGGTTGCCTCAACACTAGGTAAAAGAAATAATTTCAAAGGAAATCCAAACTGATAAAGAGGAACGTTCACATGAAAGATGTCTGACAGCTCACAAACAAACTTTTGTCACTTTCTGTGAAAATAATGTTAATTTCTCTTACTGACAGTTTGAACTTTAAATAGTCTAAATATGCATGACTTAATATAGGTGGAGAATCAAGAAACCCACTCCTAATTGTAGGCAGATTTTTTCTGGGATTTCTGTGATCATGGCATTGCTTGCTCCAGCAGCTGTATATTGTATTCCAAATTCAAGAAACTTGCAACCTGAGCAGCACATTTCCTTAAAAATAAATCTTCATGGTTTTTGGAAATCCCTGAAATGACAGGTAATACATGGATATTGAATTTTTTATTCTGTAGAATCTGAAGAAACCTGAAAAAATTACCTTGCACCACTGACAGCTTAAACAAAGCTTGAAGTTACCATCACATGCAACTGTCAGTGTCTTTTACAGATTGAAATCTCACAGAATTGGGCATTTCATAGATTTAATCCCCATTGCTTTGGGGTCTGTGTGGTACCAAACAGGAATAGCTGTGGAGCTCCCCATGTCAGTCACACAGAGTCAGGGTGAGCTCCTGTTGCAGAGGATTGGAGCTCCTGCTTGGGAGCATCTGCAGGAGGAGCTGTGCTGCCCAGGGCATGGATTGAATCCCCATTGCTGTGCTCTGTGTGTTACCCATCTGCAGGAGGAGCTGTGCTGCCCAGGGCATGGATTGAATCCCCATTGCTGTGCTCTGGGTGTTACCCATCTGCTGCTCACATTGAATCCCCATTGATGTGCTCTGGGTGTTACCCAGCTGCAGGAGGAGCTGTGCATGGATTGAATCCCCATTGCTGTGTTCTGTGTGATACCCAGCTGCAGGAGGAGCTGTGCATGGATTGAATCCCCATTGCTGTGTTCTGGGTGTTACCCATCTGCAGGAGGAGCTGTGCTGCCCAGGGCATGGATTGAATCCCCATTGCTGTGTTCTGTGTGTTACCCAGCTGCTGCTCACATTGAATCCCCATTGCTGTGCTCTGTGTGTTACCCAGCTGCAGGAGGAGCTGTGCATGGATTGAATCCCCATTGCTGTGCTCTGTGTGTTACCCAGCTGCAGGAGGAGCTGTGCATGGATTGAATCCCCATTGCTGTGCTCTGTGTGTTACCCAGCTGCAGGAGGAGCTGTGCTGCCCAGTGCTGCCCACTCTGCAGGGCAGGGCCTGCACCACCACCATCCCTTCTTGGAGCCACCTTTATTCATTCAGTGAATGCTGCATTCTGTTGTCTTTACAGAAGATGTCCTATTTATGTTCTTCACTGTTGCCTTGCAGGAGCTGAAAGACTTTTTTAGGTCAGTTTGTAGTCAGGAGCAATTAGCAGTGCTCAGCAGACATCTGTCCTTCATATGCTAAGTAAGCAGCGAGGTCCAGAGCAGAGCCCCTGGTGCTGAGCGGGGCTGACACTCCTGTGAAGGCTCTGTCAGTGCAGATCAGCCCTGTCAAAAGCAGCCCATTGTGAATCTAGGCAGGAGAATCTAACCTGAATTTAGCTTTTCACTGGTATCACACTGATCTCTACAATTTAAAAGTGGAGGAGGTTATGATAAGATTGATTTAACAGCCTTCACATTATTCTTTAAAATGCAAACCCTATCTTCCTCCCTATAGCTACCTGTTCTGGAGGGTATTTTTGGTATCTTTGAGGCTTCTGATGTGCCAGTACACATTGCCAGAAAACAGAGTTAAATCCTGAAATAACTTTAATTTTGCAAGAATTGGTGACTTTTTAAAATGTAATTACTCTTATTATTTTTCTTCTCAGAGTTAAGTATTTAAGATGTGCTATGCCATCTGACTACAAAAGCCAACTAATCCAACAGATGTTTAGAGAAATATTGGTAGAGAAATTTAAAAAAGAGAGAGCAGAGACTTTCTTTGCTTAACAGCAGAACTATTAATTTTCTGTGATTTAAAAGCATTAAATAATCTTTTTGCAAGCAAGAAGGTGGCAAATAGAAACTGGGAAGTGCTCAGGGAGGGATGATCACTTGGTACAAATCAGTTCCTTTGGCTCCACCTGCAGTACATGCAGTTCAGTGAGTGTTTTGCCAGAGCAGCTTCACAGTCTGTAACAGGCAAAATATATTGTGTAAGCAGTAGATAAACAATAAACTGCACTGTCCTGTCTTTGACATCATGGATAAGAGAGCCAGTCTTGGCCAAAAAGCAGTATTATCTCTATTTTCCTTTTCTTCACACTATCCCTTGTGTTGTTCTCAGCATTATCCATTTACCCTGCAAATAATTTGATTTTGGACTGTAGTGTGTTTGGTCACAGATGCATGCAAGGAGGAAAATGGAAATTTTGCAAAATACTAATTTTCATCTATTCTGCATCTGAAAAATCTTGCCATGTAAAATGTTTTGAATGTATCATACTTGGTTGGTTTTTTTCTTTAAATCTGGGAAAGTTGTTTTACCTGTCCAACAGGTTTTCCTTTTGTTGTTTTTCTTTGCAGGAGAAATTACTATGGTGGAAACTGGGCCAGCTTTAGTTTTTCAGGATTATTATCTTGGATTAAAGAAAATCAGGTAAAAATTTCCCAAATTGTTTCTTTTAGGCCTCCTTACCTTTGAATCTCTGTTGTTTGCATGATTTATTTCAAGACAAATCACCTCCCTGCTTTTGCTCTTTGGTAATTTGACAGATCAAAGAGGTTTGTAGTTTCCAGCTTTGCTGCTTGAGCCTCACCCATCTGGCCTGGCAGTGTGGGGCTCTGATGTGCTGCCTTGTCAGTCTGATTGAGGCCAGCCTGGTGCTCAGCCACACTTCTGCCTTCTTGAGCTTAAAGAGAAGCAACTACACCATTGTTCCAGTTCCTTTAGGATAATCTGGTTTCTCCATTCCCTCTTGGATTATTTTCCTCTCTCTGATGTTTCAGCCCTTTTGTTTGTCTCGTTTGTATTCAGCTGATTCTTCCTTACAGGCAGAGAAGTGTGTGCTGGATCCTCCCATTGAAATGTCCTGTAACCAGGACAAAAAGATGAATGCTGATAGTGTATTTTCCAATGACCAAAGTTTATCTGATTCATGGCAGTCCCCTAGAAATCTTGCAGGGAGGAGATTTATTCAGGAAATTGAGCCCAGGGCTGGATTAGCAGGGGCTGCTCTGTTATTTACAGAAATGCTCAGAGCCTGTGGGCTATAGAAGATGGAAGTTCCTCAGCTCAGTCTCACCCTGCTCTTTACACTGTGCTGCCTCCTGGCATCATCAGGGCACTTGCTCAGTGCCAGAGCTTCATATTCTGTGAGTTGTGTTGTATGATTTAGGGATTCCTACACAGATCAGTACAATCCCCCAGATCACCAGGTTTTTCCATATGGTTTCCATTCAGAGAGCTTTGTCCCAGAATCTGGACCTACCCTGGCTGTGGCAAACCTGCCTTTTAGGAGATTGCATTCCAAGTTACATTCAGCTCTCTACTAAAGAGAGAGCTTTATTTCATTTAACACTGTATTTCAGATTAATAGGGCCAGTGCTGTAGTGCAAATGTTGGCATGGTGTGATAAAGTAACCAGCTCTAAGTGTTTTAACTCAAAAAACATAAATAGAAAATAAAAACATTAGGACAGTTATCAGGGTTTATTTTCCCCTTATATTATTAGATGGTACATATTATTAGTGTCTAGAGAGATTTATAGTTCAAGAACAGCTTGTACAGTACAATATGTAATTTTATACTTGTTCTTTTAAGCAAAAGGCAGATCTCAGTGATGAATGTGAGGACTGGAGAAAACTGATCCTTGAGGATGAAGAAGCAATTCCTCTCAGCAGCAAGGATAAAACTATTCAACATGTAGAAGATTTCTGTTTTGGAGAGTAAGTAGAAAAGTACAAATTCATGAGCAATTTTGCATGCCCAGAGTAAATTATCATATTGTGCTTTGGTTGTAAGGGTTTCACCATGCTGCCACATTACACATTGTCCCAAAATGCAACCCTGGCCTCTGAAATGTTCTCATGTCCTTGTGCTTTGTTGAAATCAATTCACTGAAACACCCTGATCCTTCCTAAATGGCCTCTCTGGGTGCAGTATAATTTGTTGGCCAACTCTGTGAGTTTGTGATTTACTTCTGAGCAGAAAACAGAAGTGTTGTGTTTAGATATTGGTAGTAGTAGGCAGCTGTGCACTGCCCTCAATTAAATTTTTCCATTCTTAATTTGCCTAAAAGCTGCTGTTCTCATTATCAAAAATTAAACCCCTAAATCCATGTAAAATGAACCACATACAAAAGAACAACAGCACAAATGGACAACAGTACTGTAACTGTGAAATACTTGTGGTGAAATGATAAAGTAATATTTCCCTTTGTCCTTTTTATGTGCAATGAATTTAACTTAGTGAAGTTAAATCCACTGAGTATAAATATAACTAACTGAACTGTGTATTTATTTATTTATTATTTTTTCTCTTCTGGATTTTGTACTGAACTGAACATTCTCCAGAATTCCTGAGAGGAAATTCTTTGAGATAGTTCTGTAAACTTAACCTTGAATCCCTTAGAAAATACCATAGGTATAGGTAGCTAAATGAAATGCTGACACATACTCATAAAGAAATACAGATTTCTGTCTGTAAACACCATAAGTAGGGGAAAAAAGGTGTGAATTACATAAATACAATGTGAAGGTCACAGACTGAGACTCTTCCAAGGTTCAGTGCTGCACAGTAATGGTGCTTGACTGGATTGCAGGTAAAATGCAATGCTTATTTTAAAGCAATAGCACTTGGATATTGTAATTGTCATCCTGTTGTCATAATAAATAATGTTCAGAAGCAGGATTAAATCAGAGGGAAAGGTTTTGTAGTCTTTTGACTTTGTGTATAATTTCTGACTGATAGCTGGCTCCCAGATGAGTCCCCTGGCACTGAGATTTCACACTTAGAAGTGAGATTATACTTGGGAAAAATTGAGCTTTTAAGCATTCAACTTAGCTCAGTACAGTGCTGTCTGTCCTGGTCATCACCAAGAAAAACCCCATTTCTCCCAAGGAACAAGGATAAGATTAATAAACCTGGCAAAGAAAAAGTTCTCCAAAAGAACTTGAAACTTTCTGAGAGTCAATTACTGTGTTTCTGACAATTTACATGTTCTGCCTAGATTCTATAGTTTTTGCTTAACTTTTGTAACTCCTATGAAGTAACCATGAAACATTTATTTTGAAAGAATAAACAGCTGGGTAGCAGTATAATATACACAGTGCAAATCTGAAATGAATGGCCTTAGAACAAAGTGCATCCATCAAAGGGAAAGAATACTGTGTCTACAACAAGCTGGATTGAAAAAAGGCAAATGGCTGAAAAATAAATAGTGAACACCTGTGCTGAATAAATTAACCAGCTGGTTGGCAATTTTTCATTTGACCTATCTGAAGGGGTTGCTGTTACAAGGCATTAATAAGACACATTCATTTTAAGATATTCCTTTGTTAGTACCATTAATTGATGAATGGTGGAAGATAATATTCTAAATTTACACAACAATTTGTCTGCAGATGTATTATTTTTTTCTGAATTAGGAGAAGAATTGTCTGTACAGAAGTTCAATTTGAGTCATTTTTATAGACAGTTCTTACATTATTCAGGGATATTTGGTCCTATAGGAAGGATGTCATGAATTTAGATTATATACAGGTTTTGGGCTCTCATTATAAAATCTGTGGAGCTGGAAATCATGGAGATTTACCTATTCTTTAATGGGAACTGAATAGAGATTTAAAATATGTAAATATTTCTGTTACACTGCTTTTCAGAGTGATATAGAAAAATACAGTGTATGATGTTATGAATCCAAGTTTATTTTGATTGTAAAAAGTAATAATCAAGTATGTTTAAAATAAGATTACCTGTTCATTGAGATTGGGAGAAGTTAGAAAGAAAACCTTATTCTGAAATTTTGTGTTACAGAGGTTTAGGATGAGTTAAATAAAAGCTTCATTGTAGTTACTGAATTACTGGGAAGAGCTTTTGCAGTTTTCACAAACACTGTGTTCCAAAATCCTTAAAAAAAACCCCAAAATCCAAATAGAACCCCAAAATATAATTGACTTTCATTTTTATTTGTAGCAGAGATTGCTTTTTTGAACAACATTTGACAAAGTACTTATCTCTCTTTGATATTTTATAGTTACTTAATGCTGGCAATCTGAAGCAAAAAGACATAATTAATGTACAGAAACAGCCTTCTCTCATTAGTGCTTCCTTACAGCAGTTCCTGCATTTCCCAGGGCAATATTTTACCCAGTCATGAGTTAAGTGCTTCCTGGTGACTGTGCCCAAGCTGGGAGATCACTTCCAAACTTTTCATGAGTCCATGCGAGCTCCATCAGCTCATAAATGAGGAGCAATTTTTAAAGGATCCCAGATTTTTGTTCCTTTTTGAACTGAAATCTTGCTCCTGCTTCCATCTGCAGGTGTGTGAGGGAGCATTTTGGTGGTGGTGCTGAGTAATTCCTTGCTGTTCTGGGAATTTTAACCATCCTGTTAATACTCTGTGTTTGCAGGTCACCTTTAAAATCATAGTTCATTAGTTTCCAGGCAAGATTAAATAGTTTATTCAGTGCATTAATGGCTTGTGGTAGAAAGATAAAAAGATAGTTTGGAATTATTGCTGAACTCCTTTCACTTGCAATGACACTGATTTGATTCATCTCAGTGGTAGTGTAAACTAAACCAAGTTCAAAAGTCCTGCTTTCTCAGGGAGGTGTCACTGAAGTTCAACATAAAACAAGAAGATGAGATTAAAAGTGGAGGGCTGCTTTATGAGGGGAATTTTAAAGAAATGTTGTGGACTGGAAATGAACAGAGTGAATGTTCTGTGGGAATGTCCCTCCTGTGACTGGCTGCCTTCATGCCCTGCCTTCATGCATGGATTTGGAGCACTTGCATAACAGCATTGCTGCTTGAACAGCTCATTAGAATGCAAGGGCAGAGTTAAAACAGCAATTTGAAAGTTTTGCTGAAGCTTTGGGTCCAAGTGGTCTGGTTCTCTGCTGGGGTCATGGCTGCAGAGGAGCTCGGTTGTGTAAAGCTTGTCAAATGTTGTTTTCTTCAGGACAGAATCTCAGCTTAATGACTTTAATGCATATTTGCTTTTCAGTTTCATGGCTGTTAATCTGTAGGGAACACCTGATCAAGTTACTGTTCTTATTTCAAAATAGTCCATTTCTATTGTTGATGTAGCTGTGTATTGTTTCACCATGAGGGCCTTGATTTTCTTTTTGAGACCCTTCTATTTTTTAAGTATATGTAAAGTAAAAACTCAAATTTTTGTTGCTGTTTTTTCTCCTCAATAAAAATAGTCTCTTGAATTATAGCTTTGCAGCCAAAGAACCAGAGTTTGTTAGTGGGTGGAATACCTGAATGGGCCAGGATAAAGAAATTCTAATGCTTTTCCTAGAAATGCTTGAGGTTTCTGCTTTGGCACCGACTCCAAACTTTAAACAAGTTTTTAAAACTCTTCAAAAAGACTTTTCCCCCCTCTTTTTCCCCTCTGTGTTTTTAATCAGTCAGGATTCAGCTGAAGGTGTTGAAGAAGCTGGTGCTCTGCCAAAGCTGCGTGTGCTTGGAGCCCTTGCTGCCCAGGGGGAGTCCCCAGGGCCCGAGAAGGAGAGTCCAGCAGTGGAGGGGATTCCTCTGGGATCACAGGAGAGTCCAGCAGTGGAGGAGGTTTCCCCAGGGTCTGAGAAAGAGAATGCAGCAGTGGAGAGCCCTGCAGAGGAGCCCCAGAGCTGCTCTGAGGCAGCCAGGGCAGCTGCAGGGGACGGGGCAGGAGCAGCCCCTGGCCCTGGAGCTGCTCCCTGCGCGGCCGACGGC
This sequence comes from Melospiza melodia melodia, assembly GCF_035770615.1. Classification (NCBI taxonomy): domain Eukaryota; kingdom Metazoa; phylum Chordata; class Aves; order Passeriformes; family Passerellidae; genus Melospiza; species Melospiza melodia. The sequence goes on along the minus strand of NC_086209.1, from coordinate 16,651,673 downwards.
GACTCCGCTCCACAACCGGCAAAGACAGAAGCTGCACCCTCTGAAAATGCTGCCCAAGAACCAAAGAAAATCACCTATTCTCAAATTGTTAGAGAAGGCAGAAGGTTTAATATTGATTTGGTTTCTAAGGTAGGAACTGAATGACTTTATTTTGCGCAAGTACATTTGCTTTGCTTAAAATGCTGACATTTGTTTTAAAGCACCTTTGAGGGAAAATAGCCACTCTTGAGAAGTAAGAATTGTTAGCACTAAAACAAACATGAGTTATTTAATATGTGACCTTAAGTGTTTTATAACCAAAGAGATCAAAAAACACAGCTCAGAAATATTGCCTTGAAATAAATGTCATGGAATATAGCACTTGGGTAATACCAGCAAAATGTCTCATTTTAAATAGTGCCATTATAAACCTGTATTTTTAAACAAGAAAGAGCAATCTGCATGCAGATTGTTCTGTCTTTTTAAAAAGATAAAAATATGTTTTTTACAGCACAGGGAAGTTTTTTCAAAGTTGAATGCTTCACTTTACATATTGTGCCTAAAAAGATTTTCCAAACCTTTGGAAACTGAAAAATAAACTCTCTTCACTAATTCATTCAATTCTTTGTGAAGACATTGTGAAATCATTATTGCAAATTTCATGTTCCAGATGTGAATCCCACTTCCAAGCCTCCTTGCAATGACATCTTGAACACCAGTCAGTGGGTGGTGGTTAAGCAGATAATGCTGTTTTGTATGCTTTTTTTACTCTGTTAAAGGGACATGGTGTTAACTGCAGCAAATCCCAGAAATTCAGCCACAAGAGTGGTCAGCAGGGCAGGGCCGGGAGTTTGTGCTGGGGTTTCCCTAGCAGGGGAACATCAGCTTTCTTGTTGGTGTCCCAGGAAACCTTTATCCAGAAAGTCTCTGTGTGCTCTTGCAAAGTCTGTTACTCAGTACCATGAGACTTTTCAACACAAACATTTTCAGTTCATAGTTAAATTTCTTTCCGTTCTGTATTTCATATTTGTAGCTTCTAGAAAGATGATTAAATTATATATGGCTGAACCTTAGCTTGGGAGTCATGGAATTGATCTGTGGAAAAGGTGCCTCTTGGTTCAGGGGCTTTAGGGAGCAGCTGGTGAGGATTTTGTTGGGTGCTTCACTGATGCTCTTCACCCAGCAGTTCCTTTCTGCTCCTGTGCAGCTGCTGTACTCCCGGGGCCTGTTAATTGACCTCCTCATTAAGTCCAACGTGAGCAGATACGCCGAGTTCAAAAACGCCACGCGGGTTCTCGCCTTCCGCGAGGGGAAAGTGGAACAGGTACCAGAAAATCATGGGCTGCATGTGTTTGTGTTTCATCTCAGCTCCTGAAAGTCAAGAAGCTTGAAATTGGTTTTTTGAGTGTTTTTTCCTTAATTATGATTCTGATTTAATTTCTGGAAGAAAAGATGTTGGTATGTGTTATCTAGAAATATGAAAATAAAATCAAACCAAACTAAAATAAGGTTGTGCAGTCCAGCACATTGACATAAATCTTAACCTCAGGCTAAATGTTTAGGCCATGACTGATTGGCAGATAATTGTTGAAGATTCAAATATTTTAGGTTTTAAAGATTTTAAGATTCAAAGATTTAGGTTTTAGTCTGACATAGACTTGATTTGTCTTTGTTACATACAATAGAAATCAGTGTGATAATGGCAACAGGAGATATTGGCATAGTGAATACAAACTCAAGTGATTATCTCTGCAGTTAGAGATGCAATTGAAATTGAAGGGAGATAAAAAAGATTTTTGAATATTCTTATTGTGGAAAACTGGTAACTTTAGCTACAATAGAAATTAGGGGAAATAAATATATAAGAAAATAGCTGTAATTGAAAACAATAATTTGAAATATTTGTTATTTTATCAGACTATTGTTGCTTGATCCTTTTACATTCAGAGTATGGAAAGTATCTGAAATTATTAAAAAATACTTTGCAGGTGCCTTGTTCCAGAGCAGATGTCTTCAACAGCAGACAGCTGACCATGGTGGAGAAGAGAATGCTCATGAAATTTCTGACATTTTGTTTGGACTATGAACAGCACCCTGAGGAATACCAAGGTAGTGTCTCATTGAACAAGGTGCACTCCCTTCTCAGGACTTCCTTCAGGGAGGACAGTTCTGAGAGCTCTCCTGTGTTTTCACGTGGTTTATTTTTACAGATTCATTTTTAAAGTATGCTTTGACCTTTTTGTGACCTTTTCACTTCAGTGTTAAATTTTTCTACTTAAGCACTTACTCTTCTAGTTCCCACATTTTTTATTATTTACATTTTTCTTTAACAGCAAAATTATATATTACAGCAAGGTTGCAAAATGCTTTTTGTCATTTTTAAGTGTTTTCCTCCCTTTGCCCAGGTATTTTTTAAAAGAATGTGATGTATCTGAATTTTTGGATTACTAGGTAAACCTTCACAATGCTTTACAACAAATCAGAAATGGAGAAAATGGAATTTTTTAACTATGAAAGTAAATGTAATTTAATGCTCTTTAGTTTTAAAGGGCAAGTTCAAAGTGCTTTTATCAAGTGTTGGCTTATTTAGATGAGAGGAAATCAGAAGAGATTTGAGCTATAATGTGTGAAGAATAACGAGCTGGGGTCAAAGAGGGAAATCAGCTCAACAGGAGGAAGGGGCTTTGGGTTTGTGCTCCTCAGGGTACAAAGAATGAAGTGGTGTCCTCAGTTCTTGCAGTCTAAAAGTAAATTAAGGCAAAGAGAAAAAAAAATCTGTCAAAAAGAAATAGTGAGGAATGAGGAGTACAAACATCAGAGAAAATTATTGAACACATGCAAGGGAAGAACAGTCAGTATCAAGATCTGGTGAGATTAAGAAAAGGAGAGTCTGTAATGAACTCCAGAAAATCCTGAAGGGGAAAAACTCATTAGGCTGAAGTGGTTTATTGATTACAGGTGATCTCAGTTTGCTGCTGCTGGAAGAAATGGAGGTGCTCACAGTGAGGATATTGGTGGTATTTAGAAAATTTATTAAGTTAAAAAGGAGATGCCACATCAATTTTAAATGAATCCATTGATTCCTGTACCTAAATAACATTAGATGTATTTTACTTACAGAGCCAGTTAAACAGTTTTTGTTCCTACATTTTAAAATAGCCTGAGAAGTAATTGAGAATATTTTGAGTCAGATTAGGCTAATGTAAAAACTTAAGAAATTTAAAATTGCTCTTGATGAGATCATTGCATTCGTGGGAAGGCAGACTTTTAATAGGAAGAGTTCATGAGCGTGAAGAATTTTTTAAAGCTTTTTTTTCTGTAAAATATGGAATTATATAAGAAGTTTGAAGTGAGGAAAACTTGAGAATGTTTTTAGAATGATAAAACAAAAAAAACCCTTGTCATTTTATGACTTTGTGCATGGCTGTACAAAGAGCAGTAAGATACATTTGTAATAGAGCAGTGGTTGAATCTTGAACAGAATATATAGCTTGAGAATATTGGGCTCTGAACTAGTTAGGAATTTATCCAGAACTGAAATAAGAGCAGATCTCTGAATAGGATAGAAGCCTGCTATTGCTTAAATACAATCTTTTCCTGGCAAAAATCTTTCTGTTATGAAGATGACTAAAAGTTTTTCAGAGATGTATCAATGCCAACATGCTTTAAACATCTCCCAGAAGAGTTGTGTTTCTTTGAATTTCAAAATGTGCCAGCAATAATATTATTTTAAAGGGAAGATAGAGTCCTTGATCCCTTTCTGCTCTCTGTCGCATCCACATTTGTTTGTTGCCAGCAAGTCATCCAATTAAAATAAATACTGCACCTTCTCATCTCTGGATTGTGGCACTGTGTGAGGGGCTTCTCTGAGCACAAATATCCAGTCTGGCACTGGCAGTGTGGGTGCAGCAGTCCTGTTCTGGAGTGGCTGTAATCTGGAGTGAGATTTTGGGTAATTTACAGGACACAGACAGCATCCCATGGCACTTGGGTGGATTTTAGTCTACAGTTTGTCACTTTTCTCTCAGGGCTGGGAAATGGAGTTAGGTCAAGTCTTGCAATGAATAGGTGATGGCATTGGAGACCCATAAAGTGGGTTTGTGATATTTTGAAATATTTTAATGGAGTGCTGTTTCTGTCTTCTGAGATAACTCACTTTCTGGGAGTAGTTCTTCTAACTTTCATTGACTGGATGATCCATTTTCAGCAAGATGTTTGTTTAAAAACTCACTTGCTCTTGTTTGCTGGAATCCAGAGCACTTGTTTGAGCTGAAGTGCAGATGTTGGAGTGTGCTCAGTGCCTCCTGTGCTTTTCCCTCAGAACACGAGTCCAGCACGTTTGCTGAGTTCCTGCAGACTCGGAAGCTGACCCCCAGCCTGCAGCACTTCATCCTTCACTCCATTGCAATGGTGGCACAGACTGAGAGCAGCACTCTGCAAGGGCTTCAGGCAACAAAAAAATTCCTGCAGTGCCTCGGCCGCTATGGCAACACCCCGTTCCTGTTCCCTCTGTATGGGCAGGGAGAGATCCCCCAGTGCTTCTGCAGGTAAGCCTCACTCACAGACACATCCCAAACAGGAAACCCTTGTCATGTAAGAGGTGTCACTCACTAGGACACTGCTTTGCAACATTTTTCATTGTTTTACAAATGCAGCTTGTAGTAGCTGCTGGCTGTGGTGGCTGCTGTAAGTTAATAAGGGCTAGGAAATGAGAAAGCCAGCATTTAACCCATATGTAGCTGCCCCTTTTTAAATCTGACAGAGGAGACTCGGGGATATCTGTCCAAAAGGGGGACTGTGCATTTGAGTAGGTTAAAAAATTTGTATGTGAGTCTACCCTAAAGCTGCAGGAAGATCCATGTTGTCAATTTGTGTTACTAATTAATGCTGAGATTTCATCTGTCATTCACAGGTATATATTTAATAATGAACTGGATTGTTCTGAAAGAGAAGAATAGTGCCATGTGTCCAGTTCAGAATTACATTTAAAACAAACCTTTCTACATCAGACTTTTATACAAACAGGGCAATCAGTGAAATCATGACATTATTCTGTAGCTCTCTCTAGACTGAAGGTTCCAGCTCCTATGAACTGAAGAGCAGAGGAGATCCCATGCAGCTCTGTTTCACTGAGCCACTGCTACATTCTCACATCCCAAGCAGCAGCCATATGTTCTCCACTCCTTGAGCCTTGGAAAGCAAATAAAACAAAAAAGGCCAGGATTCCAGGATAACCCAAGATCCACTTGAGTGGCAGTGGCAGTGCAGTCCCTGCTCCTGAGGTGTCCCTGGCCTGTGGTTCTGGCACAGAGCTGGTGCTTGGTGCTTTTGGGTGCAGAGGGTGGGTGGTTTTCATTTCAGTTGTTTCCAACAGTTCAACTGCCTTTTAAAAGGCTGAGGGGTTTTTTTCATCTTTGCTTTTGCTGGCAAGCAGCCTTTCCATCTGCTCAATGTGGGTTTAATGTGGTAACCTGGAGGTCTGAAGTAAACATTAGCTCTGTTTAAAAAAAGCAGCTTTGCCTGGTGAGGCCAGTTTGTCTGAGTGATATATCTGTACATCAGTCCCTTAAATAGCAGTGCAGGGTCTTACCTGCTTTGTTTGGTGCTGGACAAGTTCTGCTTTTTACATGTGTGCTACTATGAAATTGTGGTTTACAGCAGGTTGTTGGGTGTTCCTGTTTGTCTCTGTGATGGATTCCATTTCTCTTCTCCAGAGCAGTCCCTAAATTACTGCCAGAGGAATGGCCTTAGCAGCTTGATCCTGCTGGGCTGTGTAAAGCATGGATGCAGTTATGTCTTGATAGAAACATTCTGGAATAATTGTGCTCCATTGAATAGAAATGTTATTTGCTACCATCTTTTGTCAGTACCTTTCATCTGCTCCTTGAGCTGTATTCAAATGGTGATTTAAAGTGCAGACCTAGGTAATTAGGTGATTGGACAGATCATTTGTGAACAAGAATTGGGGTTAGGCAACTACTCTGCATACAGTCATGCAAAAGAACTTGTGTTTCTGGATTTTATGGATGTCTTTGTGTCTTTCTAGGATTTCATGTGAGGCCAGGTATCTGTATGTGACCAGAGATTAATAAATCACTATGTTATCAGAGCCATTGAAGTAGTACAGTTTTGGCAGTTCAACCTTCCTTGGCTTCAAATGCCTGGGGGAAAAAAGTAAATTTAATATTTAAAATTTTGCTTGCTTTTTTTCCTCTGTAGATTCTTATCTGTGTAATTTTTCTTGCATTCTCAAAATCCCTTTAGCTGAATTGTTTTTTATTTAATAACCAGCACATGCAGTTTTCTGATCTGTAACAGCAGTATATTTCAAGTTAGCAGTAGAGGTGTCTAGAAGTATTATAAATATTCTTATCAGAAAATCATTCTGTGATGACAGGAGTTCTTCAGATGGTCTGAACTTTCTATTTCAGATCACTGGTTGCTGCATTTTAGGGTTTTTTTGCTAAAATGTATAACTTTTACAACAAAGAGGGTATTTTACTGGATGGAGCAAATTAATCTGTCAAACCAAAAAGTAATTACACTTTTAAAAGGTTTGTATTGCAAACATTCTAATACAAAACTTTTTAAACATTATCTGTTCTTTTTAAGTGAACAATTTAGGAGGCAACCATAATATTTTTTGAGATTAATCACAATTTTTAAAGGTGTTCTGCCCTCAGGATTGTGTCTTGCTCAGAGTGAGCTGTATGTGAAGAATGCTGCTGGGGCTGTGGAGTAAAGAGGCAGCAGCAGAGCCTATAGATCACAGGCTACAGCTTTTATCACCAGCTTATCAGGGGAAGGTGTCACCTGGCCTGTGATTTCTAACCACTGTTCTATATTCTGCTTTAATGTAAACCTCTTAAGCGTTTCTTGCAGCCAGTTACACTGTGTGTTCTCATCAAGGCTACTGTTATAAATGGCACACATGCATATTGATGGGAATGAGTCAAAGACATTTGGAAGTCACATCCTTGCATCCCAAATGAGTCCTGCATAAACACCACAACCTTTTGGAGCTGCTGACGACACTCCAGCGAGCAGAAGCACTCTTCCTTCTTTATTGGTTTAAGCAGGGATGGTTTAGGAGAGAAAATTAAACTTTTCTATCACTGTAATGTACATCCCAATATGGTGAGGACAGATGGGAGGTTTCTGTCTCCATCAGTTGGAGTCGTGGAACAAGGAAGGTCATTGGGAGCCTCCTGCTCTCCTGAGCTGACAAAAAAAAGCAAAACTTCCCTGGCCCTTAACAGCTTCCTTTGCCTCCTTCTTGGTACAAAACTGTCCTGACTCTCCTTTCTAGTGATGTAGCAATAGTCTGATCTTAAGTACAAGTGAATATAATAATATCTCATTCTTGAGGAAAACCCAAACAAGCTTTTACATCTGCTGCTGTTTGCTTTGTGAACACACTGAATTGGGGGCAGAGCAGGCAAAGTTTCACTTCAGTTTGGTTTCAGATTCTTTCCTCTGGACTCATGCAAATATGGACATGCAAATGGAATTGACTTTCTGAGAAGCAGTAGTTTTTCCCATGTGAACTTTCAGAGGGAATTGGTGACTGTCCCCTGTGTCATGTCACAAAGGTTCCACAGGGACACGTTCTCTCTTCTTTGGATAACAAAGACAGTTATCCAAAAGCTGACAGATGGCAGTAGGTGCTGGAATATCCTTGGCTGCTTGGCCAGAGGAGTTGGTGAGTCCCTGACTCTCATGGGAAGTTGGTTAATAATGTGCATTTCCTATAAACAGACCTGGAGCTTTCCCATTGTGTGTTTGGTGGGCAGTGTCACCCTTTGTAGGAGTTCCTACAGATTCTGCCTGAAATTGTAATTTCTGTCTCCGTGACAGTGACAGCAGTAATTTAGTGATGGAGGAAAGATCTGATTAAGACAGTTCCATCTCTTTCAGTGCCCGTATTTACAGGAAGATTAAGAGGCCAGGCTGAGATAAGATGGATAGTGTGATTGATTCTGAGGGTTCCTGTATATATTTAAAAATGAATAATCAGTTTTACCTTTACATGGCACTGTTACCTGCTAGAGATGTCAGAGCTTCTGGGGTAGTCTCAGGTCCTTTAAAATTCCCAATTATGTCCCTGTTACAGTCTAGGAAGGTTTTAGTGGTCTGAAATCAAGACTGGACTTCAGGAAACCTGACTGCAGTAATTTATTAAAAATTGGGCACACCATGTTTTTCAGCTGAATCTAAGCATGAGTATTATGTCTCTGCATTTTAGCAAGATGCAGAACTTTTCTGTGTGTAAATTGTATGATTTAGCACATTAATGAGAATTTAATGAGAAATTCAATCAGTGTGAATTCTTGGTGACAACCAGGTGTGACAGATTTGAGTGTCAGCACATGTGAAACAATCACAGGTGATTTAAAAATCATAGTGAGATATAAGTTCAGTCCTCCATTTCAAAATACCTAATTTTCATATTTATCTGTCTCTTATAACTTATAATTATTCCATTTCTTTGGACCAGAAAATGTAATTGGAATTACTGACGACTTCTCACTATTCCTTGAGTTGTACTAAAATGCTGAATAGTACCAGTAGCTGCAGTGCTGCTTTCCTCTTAATTGTTTTCACTTGCATTTCAGGGAAATAATAAAACCTCAAATGTAGTTTGGCCTTTAAAGACAAACTTGATATATTTCTTCTCACTTTGTTGGCAGATGAATGCAAAATGGGCAAGCAGAGTTAGCAGGATTGTTTGTAGGATCAGTTGTTTGTTTTTCCCTCTAAGGAGAAACTCTTTCTTGGGATAAACATGAGGGAAGTGAGATAATCCATCATTCTGAGACCTGTTCACTGGTGATGGATGGATAGATTGGTAAAGTAACTCAATAATCTTCATTTTTTTCAGGTTATTCACAGATCAGTGAGCCTTGTCGTTAATACAGCTGTGGAATGCTTTTGTGTCCTTGCCCACAGTATTTCTCAGAATGACAGGAAAAGACTTTTAATTTGGAAATAACCTTTGTTGTAAAATGCATTAAGTGGATGAAACTTAGAGAATACCTTCTCATTTTAGTTTTTATCTTCTGAGTGTTTGTCGATTCTTTGTTTTAAAAATTACTTGCAAACATGAGAGCTGTTCTGCTCCCTGTTCTTTCTGACTAGAAATTGTGTTCTGCAGGAGTTTATACCTCGTGAAGGCCTTCAGCCATGAGAATCCATCACATGGGATGCTCTGAATCAAGTGGATGCTGTCCCAGTGTATTGATTTCCCACCCCTAACTAGGCAGGGAAAAGTTTTCAGTCAAGAAATTGTATTGAGGGGTCAGACTTACATTGTCCTACTCTCATTCTTGATCATCTTGGTTCATTTTAAAAGCATATTTAGAACCTAAAAGGACAAAATACAAATGCTATTGTGAGATGACTTTTTCAGGGTTTAATAATTAGGGTAATGGTGATAATAGGAGGCAAATATATCTTAATGTATTATTTTGGTATTACGTCTTACCAGTCCCTTAGCAAGGAAATTCCTCCCTGGTCGTGTGGGGAGGTGCAGGTTGTGCCTTACAGGGTCTCCCTGAGAATTCTGACTCACATGTGAATATTTGCAGCATTATCAGGAGAGCTGTGGAAGTGACAGGATTGTTTATTACTGGAGCAAATCTGAGATGAGGAGGCAAATTGCATTTAGCAGAGTCCTTTTTCATTAAACCAGAAGACAGAGAAAGGTACCTTCCTAAACATGGCAGAATTAGTAAAATAGCCCTTGAATTTCATTGAGGATTAAGAGAACTGGAATTTGTGTCTTTTCTGGAGGCAGAGAACACAGAAGTGGGTTCTATAGATGAGCTAATGTTTAGTGACTGCTCCTAGTGCTGCCTTTTGTGCCTTGCCCTGCAGTCCTGCTCCCCCCAGCCTCTGTGGGAGGGCAGAGCTGTTGTGTAACTGCAGCTGGGTGACCTTGGCTGAGGAGAAGCAGCTTCTCCAGCAAGGTCCATGGGGTTTGGAGCCAGGTCCTTCCACCTCCCCAGAGAGGAGCCTTGGGAGTGCCTCTGCACTTCCCTGCCCTCCCAGCAGCACAGAAACAACTCAACTCTTCTGTTTCTTTTTTCCCTCTCCAGCTCTGTGGCAATTTCTTACAGTTGCCACAGTGCTTTAACCATAATTTCTAGGTCACTTAAACACATTGCCTGATGGTTTCTCACCTAACCTTCATAGAAATCATCTGTTTCTTGAGTTTAGAATCCCAGAGAATGACTCTTAACCTTGATTCACTAAAAAGTAGTGTTATTGCAATATCCTTGAAAAACTTAGATTGATAATATGGTTAATTTTAAGAAAGCACTTTTATATTGTGCCCAGAGTCATCAGTGTCATGGCACTTTTATCAGCAATAAGCTGCTGGTACTGCAGTTGTTTAAATTACTAATTACTAGTTGAAATGAAAAGACAGATTAAATATTTTTGTCAACAGAATTTCCTCAGGTTTAGAAACACCCTAAGAAATCTACACTGGCACAAAGCGAGGCTGAAGTATAGGAACATAGAAATATATTATAAATTAAGATTTTTATTGCATTATCTTCTAACATTTGAGTTTGGGAAATGGAATTGGGATCTTGGGCCTGGAAGAGGCAGCAGTGACTTCCCCAACCACAAAACTTGTACATCACATAATGGGAACTCAAATGCTAAAACTCCTGAAATAGTTGTACTTCAGTGCAGAGTGATCACTCAGAATCCCTGAACAATAAATACCAACCCTTGCCAGGCTCTGATGAAATAGACTGAAATTACCCCAGTTGTGTAATTATGGAGAGAGGTGCACAGAGGGTCTGTGAAGGGTCAGTGATAAGTAGCTGGAGCTTTGTGCTCTAACGAAAACCAAGCCCAGGAGTTTTTGTCTTGTCTGTTTTACTGGCAGTGTTCACTGCTAGAATGTTTCACAGGATGTGAATGGATATTTCTGTATATGCAGTCTAAATTCCATACAATTAAAAGGAGCAATTTCTTAGTTTTAAAGTTAAATTTGGTACCCCAGCTCTGCCATTCCAGCTCCTCTCCCTGCAGCATTTCCCAGTCCCAGCCTGGTTTTCCAGAAGGAAGGGGAGATCTGGGGAAGGAAATCCTCTTACCTGGGGCTGCAGGCTCCAAGTGCTGTTTGTGAGTGAGCTGAGTGCTGCTGGGGAGTGCAGAACTTTGTGATTGGTGTATAATTGTCATGTTGCTGATGGATTTAGAGCATAGGCTGCTTCTCTAATCCTACAGGACCTTTTTAAATTTCACAGGAATAATGAACACAGCCTGCAGGAAAAAGTCAAAATATTTGACTCTTCATCTGCTTCCCTAAGCATTTCTGTCACATATTTTCCTTTCCATAGCTCTCCAAATGCCAGGACAGTTCAGGATGACATAAATTATTTTGTTCATTAGTTTTTGGGTGCTGTTTTTTGGGGGGGTGGATTTTTGGTGTTACCCAGATGGATACTCACACCAAGTTTTGACTTTGATATGGGAACCATGTGTTTGGAAGATTAACCATCACTTTTTGTAGCTGTAGCTATTTTATTTATTTGATTTGTGTCAGCTCTACCTGCTAATGTTTTTGGAACACAGCAACATTGGAGGAAAGTCTGATTTTCTAGGAGCCTTTCAGGAAACAGACTTTAACATAAGAACCAGGTCACAGCTTGCTCTGTGTGTAAAAATAAACTGAAAGAGGACAATTCATTATCTCAGCACTTGCCATGTTTTTCTTTGATCTTTCTCCAAAGCTTGCCGTGCTGTACATGGAGTATTCAGCTTTAAGGAGAGAAACAAGTAGTTCTTACAACAGAAAAAATGCACAGTTAAAAATTAGCCAATTTTTAAATTAATCACAACATGTATTGTAGAAAGCAGAGGACAAATTACATGCTAGAAATAAAAACTCGATTTTGGTGTAAAATTATTTGATACAGTTTTAAAATTCTTTCAGAGTGAACTAAGGCTAAGTCTGTAATGTGTTTTTGTGGAATCTCAGTGTTGGAAATCGAGATGTCAAATAGAGAGACATTCTATTTTTGTTCAATTAATATCACAGAGCATTACATCAAAGCAGTAAACTCCTCTTGTATCAACAGATGCAGCAACCCTGAAGCCTATTTTCTCTCTTGTTACATTAGTGTTTAATTAAAGAAAACAACTAGTTGGAGCAGTTACTTTCTGTGAAATGTAATGAAGATTTATTTTGTAAGTGACCTTCACTGTATTAGCTGAATCAGTAATCAGTAAAATTAATAGAATAATCAAATTATATACAAACTCATAAATCACTGTGAATATGCTGTCAAAAATGCAGCTTTTAATATGTGCTATTGTTCCACAGCTGTATTAAAAATTGCAACTGCTGATTTCTGCCTTGATGGGGTCTGAAATGGCATTTAAAGGCTGTGTATGATGGAAGGTACCAGGCCAAAAATTTTCACAACTGTTAATTTAGCTGTAATATGATTTGATGTCAGCAGGGCAGAGTTGAAGCTGAGTGCAGTGTTGTTGCTATCTTTCAGCAAAACTTGAATTATTGGTGGAGGCAGTCGCCAGTTAATTAGAGTAATATCAGTTTAAATGTCTGTCATTTAGGGTTAATGCTATCAAAGAGTTGCTTGTACTTCAAGTGCAGTCAAATCATCTTGAATAGCCCATTGTATGAAAGTAATGCCAGCACAATGATTTTACTTTGTCATAAATTATTGGGGTGCCATTTAGTTGAATATTTCAGTTTCTGTATTTAAATAATTCTGGCAAGTCCTTCCTAGCTGTGTCATTTTTCATGCTAGGCTGTTCTAAGAGGTGTTTTGGCTGTTTGTGATTGTTCAGCAACACAATCAAAATTCCTTTCCATTTTCATTTTAAAAGTGAACTTTCCTGCTGGCCTATGAAAACTGGTCATGCCCTCATCCCCTGGATAGCAGGCTACTCTTGGAAAGAAATAATTCACATTTTTGTGCAGCCAAGCAGCAAAGTTCTTTCAAAGCACGCTGGAAAAATAAAGTGCATATATCAAAACCCCCTGGCTGTGGTTGAAGGAAAACTGTAATTAATGTTTTTAACTAAGGAATCCAGTTGTAGTTAAGTTAATAGTGCTATTCTTAAATGCAAGATATGAAATCAACTCCTCTGAGTTGGCTTGAGATGCTGATAGCTGCTGTCAGGCAGGAGGCTGTGGATTGCAGCATTAGAGATAATAAACCCATAGCTCTGGGGTCTCTGAGTTCTTCAGTGGATGTTTAACCTTTGTGGCATCTTCAACAACCTCCAAACAGCCAAGGTTGGGATTTTTGGGATGAATCTCTGGTTTTCCATGAGGAGCAGGGGTGTTTTTAGGGAGCTGGGTGTTCCAGGTGTCCCATGGTACTGGCAGCTCCTTGGGCTGCCCCTGCCCTGCAGGTCAGAGGGGTTGTGGGACTGGCTGTCTTGGAACTGCTCATCTGGCATTAGAATGACAGAATAATGCCATTTTTGGAAGTCAGGTTTGCAAAGTGAAAGTTTTCAAGTTTGTCATCTGTGAAGATAAATCAAAATGCTTTCACTTCAAAATCACAGAATCAGAGACTGCTTTGGGTTGGAAGAGACCTTAAAGCTCATCCAGTGCCACCCCTGCCATGGCAGGGACACCTTCACTGTCCCTGGGTGCTCCAAGCTCTGTCCAGCCTGGCCTTGGACATGTCCAGGGATCCAGGGGCAGCCACAGCTGCTCTGGGCACCTGTGCCAGGGCCTGCCCACCCTCACAGGGAGGGATGTTTTCCATACATCCAATCTAAACCTACCCTCCTTCAGTTTAAGGCTGTTCCCTCCCCTTGTCCTGTCCCTCCATCCCTTGTCCCCAGTCCCTCTGCAGCTCTCCTGGAGCCCCTTCAGGCCCTGGCAGGGGCTCTGAGCTCTGCCTGGAGCTTCTCCTCTCCAGGTGAGCACCCCCAGCTCTGCCAGCCTGGCTCCAGCCCTGTGATAGCTCCGTGACCTCCTCTGCACTCCAACAGCTCCACATCTTGCTTCTGTCAGTAAATCAGTGTTACCAACACCTCAGAGCTTTGCCTTGCTGACCACTCGGGCTGATTGCAATTAGCAGAGCTGCACTAATGAGCTGTGTTTCCCTGTTGCAGGCTGTGTGCTGTGTTTGGGGGGATCTACTGCCTCCGTCACGCCGTGCGCTGCCTGGTGCTGGACAGAGCCTCGGGCCGGTAAGGGGCACCAGCAACTTCTGTTTATACACAAAACACAGGTGAAAAATGCCTCGAGTCAATTGAAAAAAAAATGATTCTTCAGAGATCCTCCTTGGTATTAATAACACATCAACCTTGATTAAAAGTAATTTGTGTATAGGACCTCCAGAACAAGGAAAGTGGGTCTAGAATATAGAAACTAAATTAATTTCCCTGTGATATTACTACAGCTCCTGATCACCCAAGCTTGGAAGACAAATCATTTCAGCTGCCGGGGGGCTGGTGATGAGTGATGTTAGTTTTCCTTGTGGCCTTACCTACTCTAATTGATTTTCATCAGATGACAACAAAGCCCTCTGTTATTGCATTTTTAAAAATGGAGCTCACCTAAAGACTCATCAGATTAATCTTTGCTGATAATGCATGTCACTCCAAGAGAAAAGACTTTAATGAGTTTTTAGGTAGATTGTTGTCATAAACTATGCTGCCCTCTTATTCTAGAATAAATTCTTTTACAACAATATCAGGCCTGTAGGCAGGTTGAAAGTTCAGCTAAGAAAAATAAACTCAGAGTTTTTTCCATAGTGGCATTTTTCACACCTCTGTAAATTGTCATATTTCTGTTATACACATTTTATCAGATATTAGTCTAACTGCACTTTGGCTGTCTTAAAGACTCTGTTTGCAGGTTAGTGCTTATAATTGAAAAGTTCAAGATGTTTTGTAGAAAATTTAGAGAATTAATTTAGAAATGGTGTAGTACCAATGTATTAGGAGAATGAGTAGTTAAATGAGGGGGTGTGAGTTTATTTCTCAGCTCCTTTGCAATTCCTGGAGCACAGTCCTTGTAGCTGCATTTGCCATGACATGGTCCAGTAGTAGCTGTTTTCCCTGAAATTGGATAAACTCCAGATTTTACCTTTCTGCCAGTTCCTGGAGATTCTGGAGTTCACTGCACAGTTGTAGACTTTGAGATGTAAATGTGTTTTATCAGGTGTGTTCTTCCAAATGCACAATTCATATGCAAATTAAACTGTGCCCCTTTCAGGAACTGTCATTTATTTTAACACTGATATTTGAACTGTTGCTGTAGGAAGTTTTATATTCCACTAATGTTTAAATACTTAAACTGCTCTTGCAAGGGGACAAAGCTTTTAGTTGGTAGCAATTTCCAAACCCCACTCTGTGCAGGTCTTAACTGGTCAGTGGCACTGCTTGCCCCAGTTCTCAACTTCTTCTGCACATCCTGGAGACCTTTGAAATCCATGTTTTCTTTATAATGTTATGTGCGTTCCACAAGAGCTGGAGTGCTGCTTTTCCATTAACCTGACTTTGTTTTGAATACAGTTTAAAAAAAAAGCAGCACAAATATCTTTTTTTAGGCTGCTTTTGGGGTTCACTTGTGCCATTTTAGAATGATAGATTTTTGAGGAGCAGAATTATTGAAATACTTCTAAAGATTTTACCAGACTTTCATTATTCCAAAAACACTGAGCTTTTAATAATGCCATTATCTGGTAGTGAATATGAAGCAGCACAACACATCCAAGATATCCATTTTCCTTTATCTTCTGTTTTGTTCTTGCTGTTATCTCCTTCCTCACTGTGTATCCCCCCCTGCACCAGCTTGTATTTCCTCTTGACTTTGGGCTTCAGTGTTTTGCCTAATAAAAATCAGCTATCAAGTTGTTAATGAGGCTATTTATGAGTTACTGAGCTTTTGAGTCAACAGACCATTAATAGTAATTGGTAAGAGGCAAATTCATATCTGGTTGTCAGTGCAGCTGGCTGTGTGCTGCAGAGGCAGCTTCCCCAGGTTACAGATGGCTCACTCAGCACTGCAGAAATGCATTGTGCAGTGCTCATTACCACTTTATGGCTCCTTTCACAGCTCTGCAGGCTGCATCCATGCCTTAAGGCAGGGAGTTTTTCTCTATTTTTAATATTCCTGGTTTAGTACACATAAGGAAAATGCATACTTCTAGCTACAGCCTTGATTTTCTTCTAAATTTTTTGTTAGAGTTTAATTAAAATCAGAATATCACCAGGCTTTAAAAAGAACTCTAGTTCCTTTTAAACTAGAGTTTAAAGTTTATTCCAGCATTTTTCTCAATGTGACTAACATTGCTTTTTCACATTTTCCTACCCATGCCTGTATATACAGAGAACAGTAGATTTCATACCCAGCTCTACAATTATTTTTAACCTTTTTCTGTAGGTCTTTTTATAATTTTTGAAAATAAGATTCAGGCAAGACAGGGTGAAAGAACAGAAATTTTAGACAACCCTATTTTAAGATTTTAGTAATTCACTTGAAAATATCTGGTTTTTATGTATGGTACAAGATCTGCTGTTTTAATAAGTTTGTAGGACATCCTGAGTTCTTGATAGAGCTGTTAGGCTCTGTTAGAAAATAAAAACCACATTGCATTTCTGAGGCTGTGGAACATTGTATTTCTGAGGCTAAGGAAAAAAACCACATTTAATGTATGATAATGTTGTTTTTCTCTGTGTTTATTGTGTGTCACTTTTTTGGGTACATGTAAAATTTCATCATAATGTTGGACATTTTATATTGATCACGCTTCACATATGTTTCCAATTGCATAATTCTGTCTCAGAATGGAAGAGATGTGATGAATGGCCATTTATACATCTGTGATAAGAAGATAGAGCAAACAGGCAGTAATTTCCATATCTGCTGAAATACTGCAGCCTGGCTTTGGCAGTGCTGCTGAGTCCATTTCAAGGATGTCGCCCTTAGTCCATTAGTTTGGATAATGAGCCCTATAAAGTACATTTATAACTCGTGGCACTGCAAGGAGATGGATTCTAATTTTCATCCTTTTATCCAGACACATTGAAAGAAGGTCAATGGAGGGTTGGCTGTGATTCATTGTCACAACACAGATCAGATGACAGAGACCTGATAATGTCAGTGCAGGAGTGTTTGCTGCATGTGGAAGCACTACTTGAAAGAAATTTTCTCAGCATCACCCTTTGAAGTGAAGTGGGACTGAAATGAAAAGCTCTCTCTCTCTCTCTCTCAGTTTAAAATCTTATCACACATATGACCTGCTGCTATTCCTGAACAAAGGAGAGGAAACAACACTTAGCAGCAAAATAAAATGTGTCGTTGCTTTTGCTGGCTTTGAGTGATGCAACATGACATTTAATCAACCTTTCCCCTTCCAGAATGTTTGGGGGGTGGTGGGGAAATTGTTTCATAAACAATAAGAAAGGTTATAATTAGAAATGAGCTGCAGCAGCTCGACTTCCTTGTTTATTTGCAGTATTCAAATGAGAGTTCCAGGATGAAATCACTGGGATTAACAGTTAGGAAAAACTTGTTAAAGTTGCAAGTGAAACAGACATGGGGTGGGATTTGAAACTGAAGCATGTTGGATGTCAAACAGTGCTTGTACTGTTGTCAGGTACCTGTTGAATTTAAAACAGGAATATATGTAGGGACCAGATGCCTGGGGGGTCAGCATTAGAAGTCAGTGTTACAAAAACATGTTTAATAGTCATAAACCTCTTACATTACAGATGAGAACTGTGTGTCACCTTTTTTCAATTCTCGTCTCAGGTTATATGAACAGCTGGTTTACCAGAGCTGGTGGAGCTGATTGCTGTTACTTATTTAGATTTGGGTTTGTAGATCATTATAATCACAGATGCTGACAAATAGCTTGAAGTTACAGAAATTCTTTCCTAAGGCATAACTTGCAGATATTCCACAGATAAAGTTGCACTATGATAAAAGGGTAAATCTGCACATATCTCTGGCTCAGGCATTGTGTTCCTTTGGATGTTTCCCTGTGCATTTACATTTGTGTAAGTGTATGTGAGAAAATTCACTGCTTTAAGTGAATTAAATCACTGTGTGTTAAATTGTTGAAATACTGATAAAGTTATTCAGAAAGCTTAGTTTTAAAAAGGGTGTTTTTCATGCCCCAAGAAAAAGTCCAGTAAAGCTAATTTGCTTTTATTTATTTATGAACTAAATGTTCTGACAGTGTAGAAGAGAGCACAGATCATGGATATAGAATCAGCAGCAGAGGTGGCTTTACTGAGTATCTGTGTGCAGCCTCCTTTTCTTTGTCTCATGTATATGATGCAGCTTCGTATGTCATACATAACTGAAGTTTGTCCTTTCACAGAGAATTTTCCCCCTTAGAATCTGAAATTTGTATTCTCATTTCAGCTCACTGAATGGGTTCATTTCTGTGGTTTGCATTTCTGTCCCACTTCTATTTCTGTCCTTGTTCTATGGAGAACATTTGTGTTGTTCTTACAGCACCAGGAACTCAGTTAATCCCTTTGTGTGTCACTCAGAGATAAAGGGTGTATTTAGTTGTCATAGACAGAGCAACTCACTCTTGGAACACTCTGATGCACTCATTTGTCAGGGAGCTTTCCCAAATCTCCTGAGTTATTTGCTATTTAATTTGTCAAATATTATTGTCAAAACAAACTTGGTTTTGGTGAAGGTATCTTTCTGAGAAAGAAATCCCACTCCAAAATAATTCACAGATTTATTTTTACTTATTATGAGATGGGAAATGTAGAGCTAAATGCCAGTGCTGTAAGCTTACATTTTCTGTAAAAAGTAATCAGTTTATTAAAGTTGGGATATCATTATCTGTATTGGCACTGCATGTGTAAACTTCATATACACCAGCTAGAATGTGTCAGTCTAGGTTTTGGTGATGAGTTGAATTGGTTTAGGGGTTCACATGTTCAAGAAATACAATTAATTTAATGAAAGATACAAATATTGTGCTGTATAACTCAATTTTAACAACTTATGCATGCTTTTGTTACCTTTAATCAAAATTTCTTACTGTGGTTTGTTTTTTTTAAATAGGTGCAAAGCTATTGTGGATCAGTTTGGACAAAGAATAAGTGCCAACTATTTTATTGTGGAAGACAGTTACCTCTCAGAGAGCACATGCACCAATGTGTGTTACAGGTATGTGGCAAAACAAAAAACCACAATTTCTTTAAATCGTGGTGTGTAAAGTACCCTGCAAGTTAAATTGAGGAGCCTCTTATAAAGGTCTACTCCTTTATTTAAAAAATAAAGGTCTACTCCTTTATTTTTGCAGTACAGTTTAATTCTGTGCAAAGTATTTCTGTGTTAACTGGAGGATATACTGTGTACTCTCCATAGTCAAGTTTTCTTCAGTTGTCATTGAAATCAGATTCCCCCTTTCCATATAACAAATCCAAGAGCTCTAAATGTGTTGGGAATTTCATATTTGCTAAAATGTGTTTGGGAGGTGAAGGTGCCAGTTGCTGTCCCTGCTTTAAATTTGCTCAGCTTTAGACAAGTCCTAGAGTTCCTTGATTTCTGTGATTTGCTTGTTGCTGCAGAAGCCCTGGGCATGTCCTGCCTGTGTCAGAGCAGGGCAGGGGAGGATCAGCAGATCCTCTGCTTCAGCAACAGGCAAAATATCCCACTAAGAATCATAGTAATAAGGGTTAGATAGTGACATGGCCCTGGTATTACCAAAACTAAGATTCTAAATTACTGGTTTTTATATCTTTGTTTTCATTTTGCAAAATTAAATTAATTAATTCACAATTCTTTTATTAAATTGTAGGCAGATCTCCAGGGCAGTCCTCATTACAGATCAGTCTGTATTGAACACGGACTCAGAGCAGCAGGTACACACCAATTCTGTGTCACTTGTCTCATGTGTTAATGTTTAGTTGTTGGTAGGAATTAAGTCATTAATTCAGTTTTGTTTGTGCTTGAATCAAGATCTTTACTCAGCTCTCGGTACTGGTAATTATTTCATTTGTTTTAGTGTCTATAAAACTATTACAAATTTTAGTTCAGTTTCGTTCAATGACTGGGATTTTTCCTGCTTGCTTCACACTATAATTAATAGAATTTCTAGCTTCTCTCTTTAATTTTAATTTTGCTTGCTTTTTAATAAGCTGTTACCCTTACTATTCTGTTCATTATTTATCTTGTCTAAGCTTAGTTCAAAATTCCTTTGGTTTTTTTAAACATTTCTTTTTGCTGTTTGAAGTTCTCATTGTTCACTTTAAAATGCATCTTTAGATCTGCTTTGTCAGTCTTTGCAGTCCTTCATTTTAGAGCATATTAATCAGAGTTTTGTTTGTTCTGTCTTAATAAACTAGAAAACAAAACTGTAATTGCAGTTCCTTTTGACCTGTAGCAAGGATGCTGGTGCTGCCACATCCCCCAGGCCCTGTGCTGTCCCTCAGGCTCTGTTTCAGTCCCAGGTGTCCCCGTGCTGTCCCTCAGGCTCTGTTTCTGTCCCAGCTGTCCCCGTGCTGTCCCTCAGGCTCTGTTTGTCCCAGGTGTCCCCGTGCTGTCCCTCAGGGCCTGTTTCTGTCCCAGGTGTCCCCGTGCTGTCCCTCAGGCTCTGTTTCTGTCCCAGGTGTCCCCGTGCTGTCCCTCAGGCTCTGTTTCTGTCCCAGGTGTCCCCGTGCTGTCCCTCAGGGCCTGTTTCTGTCCCAGGTGTCCCCGTGCTGTCCCTCAGGCTCTGTTTCTGTCCCAGCTGTCCCCGTGCTGTCCCTCAGGCTCTGTTTGTCCCAGGTGTCCCTCCTGACGGTGCCTCCCCTGGAGCCGGGCGCGGCGGCCGTTCGTGTCATCGAGCTCTGCTCCTCCACCATGACGTGCATGAAGGACACCTGTAAGTAAAGGAGATTTTCCCTCTGGCTCTGGCAGCTCTGGAGCACAACTGAAAACCTCTGAGTGTTGTTCCTCTCCTGCACAGAATACAGGGAGCCATGGCTGCCTGCTATCATGGAGCTTCATGGGCTCATTTTCACTTACACAGGAATAAATCCTCCTTCAGGAGATAAAAATAATAATAATCCAAAGCACATGGATCTTCCTGGTAATCTGTCATTTGGTTTTTTTGAAAATGGGCTCCCTTAGCTGAACTATTAAATGGAAATACCTGAACTACAATATATTTGGGAGCCTTTTACCTTCTGAAAGGATTCTGTTGTTGGTATTTTATGTGAACTTGAAATAATTGAGCAATAAAATGTTTGTTTGGGGTATTTATTGGAATAGAATTAGAAATTACCTTATCTGATTTTTTTAACAAGAAAGAACTAACTGTAATAATAACCAATTTATTTGCTGTTAAATAGGGTTGAACTAAGTTCTTTGCATATGAAAGAAGAGTAAAGGCTTAAGTCATTAAAAGTTCTATCTCCTACTAAATAATAGTAAAAAAATACAGGCATGTAATTAATTAATACCTTAGTGCTATAAAGCATATTGTTAATATTTATCATTTAAATAGCTGATTTCTTTTTATGAAGGGTTCTCAAGATCTATACAGCAGGAAGTGAAACTAATGAAAGATTGATGTTCCATGGATCTAAAGTATTAGTTTCAGGAGGATTTTTATGGTGCTGAAATATTAAGGTTTCTGTTATTTACTTTTCTCCATCAATTCCTTTCATTTCAGAAGAGAAGGTACTGCCTTCCTTAATGAAATTTGTCTTCATATATTGAAATAATAAAGTTCTATATTAGGCATAGCTGAGTTCCAGTTATGGAACATATTTAATAATTTTTTAAAAAACTTTTACATCATTATCTGTAAATGGCTTTTAACCTGACTGATTTCTCCTTGGAACAATTATTTAAGATAAGTATACAAATACATCTACTCTTTGATCACAGTGCACAAATGACAGGCACATCATCTGTATTGCCACTTGAGTGGAACCAAACTCCTTCACTTGCCCTAAAAATGGAGACTGTAATGATGAAATCAGGAACTGAGCTCATCGTTCTTCCTGCTGGGAGAATTACTTGAAGACAAATGTTGGCAACCACTGTAACTAATGCAGTTATACCTGAGTAAATCAAATATAATCAAAATATATACTGATGACTGTGACTCATAACCATAACCCTAAAGATAATAAAAAAGATTTTATAGAAAGTAAATGATGTGAACTTTAGTGATTTATAGCTGGGTTTTTTGAGGAAAGAAGAGATTTTATATTATAGTGTTTGGGATTGGAAGCATCTAGTTAAGGTTAGGGGGAGACTTTGATTATCATCACCCTTTTCCTTATTTTTGTATATATTCCTTCAGACAGAAGGTTTGGTCTGGATGGAATAAAAAATGAATATTAATGTCTGAATAGAATCTGTATGTGTGCAACCTGAAAGCAGAGGAGCATGAAGGGTTAAATCTCTGTTCCTGACAGAACCAGGGTCAAGATCTGAGTGATGTACTGGAAAATAATGACAACAAATACAGCCAGGCTTCAGGGAGAAGAGACAAAAATGTCATCTAGATTTAAAATAATACCAGAACTGGGCTCTGCTTTTAAATGGATCAGAAATTTACAGTACTGAAGAAAAATCAGTTTAAACTTTGTACAGTGTTAAATTCCTTCAGGATTCTTTGATGGAGACTTCTCTGGTGAAGTTTCCAGGAGCAAATGAGTCCAGCAAGGTGATTTTATCAAAAGCTTTAAGGTGAGGCTTTTAAATGAATGAATGGCTGGAAAATCAGGTGGGGTGAAGCAGCTGGTTCTGGATCTGAGCAGAGAAACAGAACCAACAAAGGAATAGTTCAGCAATAGTTCCTCCCATCTAAGAAGTGGATGAATAAAATGTTGTACCAAGGATTGCACAGTCATAGTGCACATCATGGGAGTGACTTAGAGAATTCTCAGCTGTTCCCAGAGAATTCCTCTTGTGCTGTACATGCACTGTATTTGTCCATGGTACAGCACTTCCCTGGCTTAAAGGAAGGGATTTTATGAAGAATTGTGATTTCTAAAAGCCTGCTGTGCCTTTTAAAAGTTGTAAATGTTGTTTATCTGTCTGTGTGTTGGTGATTGGAATTAGTTTGTGTTCTCTTTTCCCAGATTTGGTCCATCTAACCTGTCCATCAACTAAAACTGCAAGGGAAGATTTAGAGCCTGTTGTACAGAAGTTATTCAATCTAAATACAGAAAAAGGTAAAAATAAATAAATTAGATATTATGATACAATCTTTCATAAATACAGTTTACTGAAGTAGCTGTTACTACTTCAGCTGTGGTTTAACTTCAGTATCCAAGGACATGACCATAAGTGTCTGGGACCTTTTTATTTTTCACACTTTCTTTTTTCCATGGAACAAATTTGCTGTTCAGCACATCCTTGGAAGGTGCAGTAGTGAAATTTAATATTTTGAAACTGTGGAAGCTTCTTGGGTTGTTTTTGTCCCTTATTTTCAGGCTGTTGCTCAGCCTCTTGTCTTCAAGTGTTTCCTTGTTTGCTGTTTGAATTGAAATTTTCCAGATTCTCCTGTAAGCAGTGGAACCATAAAGTTGTTCTTTATTGTAATCACAAAGATAGATTTCCAATAATGAACTACTTGGCCCTAAATTCAAGGAAACCTTGATGGCTACTTTTTGAACTTTGGCCTTGAGATGGACAATCCCACACAGCTGCTGCTGGAGCAGAAGGAAATTGTTCCTGAAACACCTGGGCTAATTCCACACAAGTTTTTGAAATTTAATCCTGAGATCTGACTGGACCCATATTTGTGGTGGATATTCACAGAGTAGGTGATGTGCATGTGGGAGATGCTGCTGTGCTCTAACCCTGGCAAACACAGTTCAAATCCAGTGTGCCCCTGCTGCAAGGCAATAAATCACATTTCTGAGAGAAAACAGTGCTCAGCTCCCACTGACAGGGGTTTGTTGGTATAAGTGCAAGTTACTGAGATGTGGGAGTACTTTACAATGCTCATAATTGGTTTGCTTGTAATATTTAGAAAAAAACTTAGATTTGTAAATAGAAATCTTTATTAGACTGGAGAGTTGCAAACATTTCTCATTTGTAGATGTGTTAACTTAGAGCCTGCTAATTTCCACCTTTTAATATTT
The DNA here is from genome assembly GCF_035770615.1 of Melospiza melodia melodia. Lineage (NCBI taxonomy): Eukaryota > Metazoa > Chordata > Aves > Passeriformes > Passerellidae > Melospiza > Melospiza melodia. The sequence goes on along the minus strand of NC_086209.1, from coordinate 16,627,619 downwards.
CACTTCTCTCTTCAATTTTCAAGACAGTGCCATGTGTTTCAAAGAGCTGGTGAAGAGAAGATCAGCTTAGTGTCTCTAATCATTTGGGGAGGGGTAGCATTAATCTTCATGTTTGAAGTGATCCAGGTTGGAAATGATAGATTGTTTAGAGGCTGACTGAAATTCTTCTGTAGGAACTCTGTGATCATTGGGGTCCTCAGGTGCACTGAGGCACTGAGAAGCCACTTTTCCCTGACACATAGGCCTTTTTATCATCAGGATGAGGTAGTGGTCGTATTTTAATTAAAATGTCAGAACAAATACTGTTGGAGTTATTGAAAATGAATCACCAGATAAAGTGAGCACTGGGCCATGGCAGGTCAAAGAGGCAAAGTCACCTGGAGAAGAGGACTCCATTCATTTTCCTGCCTAAATGAGGAAGAAGTAACTTTTATGAGCAATGTGAACTTTTAAATATATTAAAGAGCATCTTGCCCTGTATTAAGGCTCAGACTTTCACAGGCTGATGAATTTAATTTATATTTCAAACTGTTCAGTATGGGTAGCACCTATTTTTTTTTAACTATTTGACAGTTATAAAAAGATACTGAAGGAATAGCATAGATTTATCTCTTTTTTGTAATTCAGCTGCTTTAAAATACTGTTTTGAATGCCATAGTTATCAAGAAGTTTTTTCCTTGGAAAGAAGTAAATCTCACAAGGTCTTTTACAAGCTTCATTTACTTTAGGGGAGGTAAAATACAAGAAAGTGGACAGCAAATATTCCAAACAAATAGTATCTATTAAGCCCAGATTCTGTGTTGTGTGTTCCTCCAGTGCACTGTTCAAAAGTGACCTTCATATTTCCAGAGGTTTTTCTGCCTCTCTGTGCAGAGGGATGACAGTGGAAAGTACAGCAGGGAGGGACAGAGCATGAGCAAGGAAGTTGTTTGTGATCATTTTGTGTTCTTGATGAGTATTGCAACACAGTACCAGCCTCAGTAAGTGTAGATAAATACAAATTAAACAGTTATTTTCATTCAGCAGCACTGCCACAATTACAGATTCTCTGTAGAAAGATAAAATATGAACCCATCAGAATATCTGTGCACAGGGAGTGCAGTGCCCAGGCAGGACTTGCTGTCTGGCAGTGCTCTGGCAGTCTGTCCCAGTGAAGGACATCATGTGAGAGGTGTTAAAGTTAAACCAGGCTTAAATTTAAACTAGGCAGGGTGCTGGCAGTGCTAACTGCTGCTGGTGTGGTGGAGGGTGTGCAGAGAGAGTGGAGTCTGCATAGCTGTGCTTGGAAAGGAAAGGGAAAGAATGATGGAGGAGAATCTCAGAAAGTTAAATTATTGACTTTTTGAAGAACAATAATACTTTATTGCAGTAATTCCATGGTAAAAATTTGATTTCCAGTGTTCTAGATTACATATTTACCTTATCACGGAACAACACTGATTACTGCAAACACTCCTTTTTCTTTTCAGAGACTGAAAATGAAGAACTGGAGAAACCCAGAGTCCTCTGGGCAGTCTACTTCAACATGAGAGATTCTTCAGGAGTTGAGAGGAGTTCCTATGCTGGCTTACCCTCCAATGTTTATGTCTGCTCTGGGCCAGACTCTGCTTTGGGAAATGACTGTGCTGTCAAACAGGTTGGGCAGAGCAGATTTTGGTTGCAAAACTTTAATTCTAAAGAAAAAAGTCCAATACAGTCTGGGTTATTTTGCTATACAAAAATATACGTGATAACTCTGCTAAAATTATAAAACTAGGTAGATGGAGACATCAGGGAATAGTCACAATCATTCACCTGGAAGGTAAAAGAGGAGGTACAGTTCAAAGCAAAGCCAGAAAATCCTGTCTGCAGTTCATGTGGGAAGGATCACCAAAGAGGTTCCATACTTGCAGGACACAATGCCAAACCAGAAACTTACTGGGGAAAAGCCAGCACAATTCCTAATGTGGTAGATCAGGCCTCCTGCCTCAGTTTTCCTTCTCCTTGCCTTGGTATCAGTGTATTAAAGAATTTTCCTTTCAGAGATCCCCTGGCTAAGGAAGGAACAAATTCCTGGGCAGATCTGCCCCAGCAGCCCCTGTGGTGTCAGGGCACTGCCAGACAGGAGAGCCCTTCACAGCTTTGGAGGATTAAGTGTCACTAGGCATTTTTAAAGCTGTGTTTTAAATAGCCATGTTCAGACAATGTGCATGCCATCTTCCAGCCAGTTGCAGGATTTTTTATGACTAAGTCATAAACCTCTTAAAAATAAGGTTTTGAAGTGGAAAGGCTGACATAGCCTGAACTGCAGGGTCAGAACAGTGTCATTAAGGGCTAATAGTATCCTTCATTTTGCTTTACAAGGCAATAATTTGCCTCTCAGAGGGATAAAGACTTGTAAAGACAAAAAATAATGCAAGACAATTATTATGGTAGCAGTTTTCAATTGTAAATGAGTTCCTTTCTAAATTTAATTTTTTCAGACTGTTATTTAAAGCAGGGCTTGTTCTGATTTTAACATTTGTAACATTCGGGTTTGTCTTCCCTTAAGAAGTTTTCTTCTTACCAATGAGCAGTGATGGGATAGATCAGGCCCTGTTTAAGTATTTTTGGTGCTGTAGTTCAGCCTTTATGTTCAATCTGTTGGCCATCAGTGTGGGAGATGCTGAGCAGATCTCTGAGGAGGAACCATGAAGAGCCTAAATCACTTTTTAGCCAAACTAGGGAGAGGCTGCATTTCTTTGAACCTGACTTAAATTTTGTAACAAATGGTCACAAACGAAGTTGAAGTGGAAAATACTTCAGTGTAACCATGTTTATAATTGGAAGTGGTGTGTGAGAGCAAAGTGAAGAGGAGGCTGAAGATGAAGCAGGAGTCACCATGCAGGACCTTGTCTACAAGAGGAGGAGGGAAATAGCTCTAAGTTGGTGTGTCCTCCACTCCCAAATCACTCTCACCCTCCCAGGAATTTGATAGGAATCTCCAAACAGGAGATATTTGCAAACTCATGGATCAGAACAGCTTAAAAAACATGCAGTGTGTGTATTAGTCTTAAAGATAGCTTGGAAATTGATACCTGATTTCTCTAATCATTTTGGGATTAGTGTTTTAGTGATACTTGCTGTGATTTATTTTCTTCATTACCATCAGTATTACTGAATTTGTTTGTCATGCTGTGTGATTGCACTGCTGATCCATTGTTGGCAAGGCAGGACCACAGCTCTTACAGACAACTCTTCATCCACACCTCATCTCCAAATCACTGCCCTCTTGTTTTATTGCAGTTCTGTGTTCAGTTCCTGGAGTGATACTGAATTAATGCTGATGGTTGCATTTACTTGCCCTGAGGACAGGCTAAGTGAAATGAAGATGCCATTTATGATCTTTTCAAACTCCCTATGTGTGGATCTAGTAAAGCATCTGGCTTCCAGTTTTCTGTTTTCACTGCTGCAACCTGACATGAATTATTAGGAGCTAGGGTAATATATTCCCTGACATATTTCAGACTTCTGAGGCATCTTCATGGTCAGGAGAGGATGTACTAAAACTGTCAGGCCAATATTTGTCCTTTAACCTGTTTATTTTCTATATCTGGAAGGATTTCAGAGTTAATCAGGTGTTGGTACTTTGGTCGTGGTCCCTGTAAAAGTTGCTGTGAAAGTCCCCACAGTTTATCCACAAGCTGAGATGCAGAAAAACAGGAACAGAATTGAGTTTTATTCAGCTCCAACTTACTGGAGTTGCTATGCAAGGGCTTTACATGCCTGTCTTAATGGTGGGTTCAACTGGACACAAATGTCTCAGTTGATACTACTAAATATTGAAGAAACTGTTGTCTAATACCTTGGAATTATAGACAGGAGTTTTAAATGAACCACAGATGTATGGGGATGTATTTTCAGTGGTAATGTTTCATTGGATAAGAGTAGGTCTGAGCTGGGCAGTGTTTAAGCTGTTCAGAAAAGGAGAAATAGAAATTTTTTGCAGTTTTTTTAATTTAATAGGAAACCCATCTAGCCACGATATGGATTGTACATGTGTACAATTCCCTGGGTTTCCTTTGAAATGGATCCCTCTCTCTGGAAAGAGCCAAGACCTTTCCCATGCTTTGCCTTGGACTGCAGCTAGGGATGGTTTTATAGTGCAAGAGATCAGTTTGCTTCCAGAAAAATCCTCTTTCTTGTTCTCAGTGCAGCACAGAATGACCAGCATTTTTTACAAAGCCCTATGCTGTGACTTCCTAGTAGAACAATGTAAAAAGATAAATTGCTTTTTCTCTTTGGAGGTCTGCAAGAAGGAATGGATTTCCCATGTGTTTACAATACTGTCAAAGCACTAAATCACTATTGATTTGAAAGAACGCAGGTTAATCTTAAATATCTGTAAAATATTGCCTCAGGCTGTAACATTTCAAGGTAAAGTTTATGTTATTCTTCTTTTTCCTGAATAGGCTGAGACTATTTTCCGAGAAATGTTTCCAGCAGAGGAGTTTTGCCCCCCACCACCGAATCCAGAAGATATTATTTATGATGAAGATGAAATTGAGCCAGAAGAGTCTGGATTGAATAATTCACCAGAGACAAAGCCTGAAACCTCAGCTGAGGAGAGCAGTAGTGAAGGTGGTGCTGCTGTTACAAAGGAAGAATGAATGAATGAGTGAATGAATGAATGAACAGTGTTCTCTTAGGAGAAGAGCAGGTAGACCCAAATTAGGACATAAGGGAGGAAGGTTAAGAAAAAGAGGTTTAAAACCCCCAGAGATGTGTTATTTGCCATTGCCTTACTTTCCTTAGCTTGGATCATCTTTTTAAAGTTGTTTCATTGGTAGCTGAGACACTTCTAAACAGTCACAGGTCCACCAGATCCAGTGGGGTTTGTAGCTAAACAAAAAAATCCAGAATGAAGCATCTGAATTCAAAGTGCTAAAATAGGATTCATAATTTATTGAGATAATTTGGTTTTGTTTTACATTTTGGAAAGAATCCTCCATCTTTTAAACAGGAAGTCAAAACTAAGCAAAAAAAAAAAAGTGCAAGTTTCTTTGCCAGTTAGAAAATGATTTCTACTAAAAATCCTTGGATCTCTGCTAATTAAAGAGCTGAAGATGAGGCTCACCATCTGTCCTTCACAGTGGCCTTATGAATGGAATTTAAAGGCAATAATATTGACAGTTCTGCAGAGGCTTTATTGTATGGTTTTGAAACTGATGCCATAATCAAGTAGGAATTGTAATCCAGAAGATGGATAGAACTATTTTAAATTCAGTTTTTTTAGTAAGACCTAACAGATGACACATTTTCTCTAGTGACTTCATTTACTGGAGTCAGGAAAATGGCAGAATTTAAACTTAATGCCAGATATCCCAGCAGAATTCAGTCATAAATGGAGCATTTCTGTTCTTAGTCTCCCTGGATTTGTTGCTCAGTTTGGGCCTTTAGTAAGCCAATAGTTACTTTTTGAAGTTTAGGGTCTGAGAAGTTTAAATGACCATCAGCTGAGGGGGTTTGTGGTGGAGAGAAGGTTCAACTGATAATTCCAAAGGTTTGTATTGATCCCAGTTAATAGATTAAAATTAGTGTGATAGCTGTAAACTATGCATTTTGTAATGATAAACCATGAAGCATTTATACAATAAAATGTATTGAACTATTTATAAACCTAGTTTGTATGAAAAAAACTACAAAATGAGAAAGCTGCTGGAAATGACCATGTTTAACTTGCACTTCTTCTGAACCATGCTTGAAATCAGATCTGAAAAGTATTTCTCATGTACTTATTTACTTTAAAATGCACACCCAGTAGATCAGTAGTATCTCTAGAGTTGATGAGTTGGGGTTTGAACTTCTTCAGGAGGGTAGAGCCAGTTCCAGGAGTGCTTAAATACTGTAAGTAAATCAAAAATGCCATTGAGTCCTGAACATTGAGCTCTGCCTGGCCATGCCACAGCCAGGCTTCTGTACAGCCCTGTGGTGCCTGTGCCTGCCCTGAGCCTGGCTCCAGGCCAGGAAGGGGAATTTATTTATTTTTTTACAGCATAACTGATACTGTTCTCTTTGTCCTGCATCGTGCCCACTGTCCAGTCTGCATTTCAGGGTTAGTGTTTGCTCCTGTGTTGGATAGGTACTGGTGTGTGTGTGTGTCTGTGTGTGCATAATCCAGAGTGCTCAGACAAACACGTGGCTGGAATGGTCCCAGTGTTCAGCAGCTGTAACCTCTGGATGCTTGTGATTGAGCAGTTATTTATATATATAAATATATCTGTTAATAAGCAGGCTGCCTCTCCATTTAGCTGTAATTTCTCTGTGTATTGGGAAGCATGAGTGTATGATTTTATTTAACATCTGCAGATCTGTAAAAGAGCTGACTGGAGGGACCCATCCCTGTCTCACAAAAACAGGGATCACAGTTGAATCTCTCATCTGTGTTTACAAGGAAATCTCTTGATGAAAATTAAAGGTTTGCTTGCAAGTTCGTGGTCCTGTGTTTTCTTTCAACTTTTTTTCAAAGCAAACCAGTTCACTTTTAGCTGGGGTTTCCTGAGGATTCTCTGGGCTGCTTCCAGCTCGAGGACACCTGTAATTGCCAATATGGTTACCTGGTTATCAGGTTCCTATCAATTCATGTCTGAGTGCTCTTGTCCATGTGAAGCCAGGTTTGGAAATGGCTCAGGTTTGATCTGAGATCTGATGGAATGATGAACACATTGCAGGTATGACTTTCCACTACATTGATTGCTTAAAAACTGCTTTCATGTCCCTTTCATAGGGTGAATGGAAACATTAAATGTTTTTCCTATGGTGCTTGGGTACCCAATAGCTCACTTGCAGGAGCAGTAGATCAGACTGTTGATGCTGGTATTTTACAGAAATCATGCTCTGAACTGCATTTTGTTCTTTCTTTAAATGATGCAAAGTGAGGGTTAGGCTTATTTGAAGTCGTTTTTAAAGGGTTGTCATACAGGATGTATTCAAAAGATAACATGACTTTTTAAAAACTGGCAATTTATCTGTAGGATTATTAATAAATCAAGTTAAAGAAAGATAAGGTTAATTGAATTTTTAAACAAGTAGCTGTATTATCCTTCAAGCACCTTGGAGCTCATACAATATTCACACCTTTTTTTTCCTAAGGAGTGCTTTGATATGTTTGAATTCCTTTTTTAATGAGTACTTTCTTTTTAAGTTGGTTAATTGGATTAACCCTTCATGTTCAAAGAGTCCATTTGATGCCATTTTCCCTCCTGTGGCACTGCCTGGGCTGTGGGAGTGCAGGTGGTTACTGCTCCTGTGGAGGCATTTCCAGCCTGGAAGCTGCTTCGTCTGCTTTTTCTGCTGATGATGATGCTTAGGGCCATTTGACAGGTAATCATTAGAACTTGGATCCTTGCAGACTATGGGGTCTTTTCTCCCATCATTGCAGGGGGATTTATGTGGGCAACTCCTATTAATGTTAATGGGACTTGCATGTGTAAATCCTCCTTGCATCAATGGGAAAATTGACCCCTGAAACAAAATATCTGTTAGACTTGCTGATTCAGAAACATGCAGGCACTGCCTCTCCCCTGTGGAAGTGTGCTGGGGCATGTGCAGCTTCACTGGAATGCTCTGGGGGAGTTTTCAGCATTTTCTTTTTTACATTGTATTTTATATTTTCCATGGACTGAATCTTGTCAGAGTTGCCCCAGTGATTCTCTTTGTGTAGCTGGGAAATGCAATTTCCCTTTCCATCCTGAGCAGCTTGCACAGCTCCTTGGATTGGATCTCATTTTATTTCAGCCTCCTCTCTCTCCCCTCTAAATCTTTTTGCTTCAGCAGTGTGAGTTGCAACAGCTTAATTTCAAGAATAATTTGCTACTGATGTATTGATTAATGACAAGTCAGAAGTATTAATGTACTGTTTTCACACAATAAGAGACTGGGTCACTTACAATCCATAATCTCTTCTGCAGAAAGGATAAAATTAATTTCCTCAACACTCATATATGTGCTTCAATAGCTAGGCAGCACAAATGAGAATGTATTTTATCTGTGGATAAGTTTATTCATTCTGTATTGTGTATGGTGTTGTTCACACAGTTATTTATATAGATATTTTATATAATCTCTGCAGTGCATTTTTGGGTTTTACTTAGCTGGTGATTTTATATCAGTAGCAAGTCATCCCTTGGATGTAAGAAGTCTGGTGTGGAACTACAGCTAAGCTAAACTGTCCCAGAGATCTCTCCTGGCTTTTCTGCCTCAGTGAGTGCTCTCTTCAGCCATTAATTATCAATAAGCTCTGCAGATTCTGGTGGGTTGTCTTCTCTTCCTGTTCCTTTTGAATTTTTTCTGAGGATATTTTGCCTGCCATTGATGCAGTTGCTGATTTTCCAGCAAGGACAGTAATTTGCTGAGATCACACCATGACACAGTTGATCTCTGTGTTCTACAATTCCTGACAGTTTTCTCCAATGGGTGTATATATGACTATTGTATGACAAAATTATTAATTCATGAAAGTTTATCACTTAAACCTTTGCAGAAACCAACCACTACAGAACATCCAAAAGTTAGAATTGCCTGTGTTGCTATAATTGTCTAAAATATGTGGGAGAGTTGTGATGGCAGAGCAGTTGCCTGCATTCCCTGGATAAGCAATAATGCCAAGTACCTGTGGTAAGATAGAGAAATGTTTGTGACACTGCAAGTCCCAGCCACTGGTATAAAACACTCATTTATTGCAAACCAGTTTAATAGTAAGCTCACTGCAATGATCAGATGGAAATCTTAGCTGAGGTGTGTGATTTCAAGAACTTTAATGGGATCACAAGTTGTTTTAGAGGGATTCTTTGAGCTGCAGAGGTGAGTGGTGGGAAATGGTCAGCCATGTGGAATTCATGTTGAAAACAGCTTGTGGTGGAAATAGAGCTTATTAGCAATTCCACCATTATGTTTATTTACAGGCTGCCAGCTCCTGTTTGTAAGAGTGAATGGTTCTTCAGAATCTGGCTGGGGAGCCCAGCAGGAATGCTGTAAATCTCACTGACATCTGAGATTTAGAAAGTTGACAGCAAAGTATCAGGAAGATGCAGTTGTTGACTGCATGGGAGTTCTGATCAGAGGGGACTTTAATAGAAAATACTCTTCCTGTCACAATTCCAACAGACAATTTATTTTACACTACTTGCATGCATTGGCAAAAGAGATGGAAAGTATCAACCTGAGTGTACATCAGACCCAGATGGATTTGACTGAACAATTCAGGGAGTCTCAGAACACCCCCAGTTTTAGATGGAGATTTTCAGGATCTCATGCTTCCTTCTGAAGTGCACCCCATAATTCATTGTCTGTTTGGGGTCTGGAGAAGGCCTTAGTGCTGTTCCTGCATTCTGTAGGGTTCAGACTTGAGGAGATGGGGCAGGCCAAGCCTATGGACCCTCCTGAACCAGCACAGGCTTCTCTGCTGGTGTCAAACAGATGCCCCTCTGGCTTTGAGAGTGTTTTTGTGCTGCTCCAGCTTCAGGAAACCTCTCTTGAGCTCTGTCTCTTTTTGGGGTGAGCGTGAAACTGTCCTGGGAAATGCTCTGTGGGAGCAGTTGTTGGCTGGATCCTGGAGCTGAGGTCAGTGATGATAAAACATCTGGGTGATGCTGCTCCAGCCTGCAGCTCACCAGCACCTCAAAACCAGATCACAACCCATAAACCAGTGTGGGGAATTGTACCTGAGCTGGTCATTGTGCCTGAGCTGCATGTCCAGAGAGAGGAACAAGTGTTAATCGCTGGAGATTTGAGTCTGAGAAAGGATACCAGAGTCTTCTCTGAAAAACCCAAATTTTCATAATCCCAGATCCAAAAGCTGCAGGGCTGTTCTAGACTCTGTGTGCATAAGAAACTCAGTCACAGCTGATGTGGGATTCTGCATCTGTTCTGCCTCAAACCCAGCAGATTTTGGAGCTCACCCAAGGGAAAGCCATCGAGTCATGAGGAGAGAGCAGCTGTCAGCCCAGTGCAGGCAAACAGCTCCTGCTCTGGGAACCTCTCCCTAGCATGAAAGTCACTGCAAGCCATGGTGGATTCCTTTGTTGTGAATAAATTACCCAGTGAATTCAGCCTTTTTTTCTTGTGCAAAAATCTGTGTAAGCCCCAGCTAAGTACCCTCAGTGAATCATTTTGGACCATAGATTATCCAGAGAGAATCCACTATGGGATTCTTAGAGCAAATTAATAGCTTAAGTCATGGGGTATTTCCCTTCTCCATATTTGGATGCTAAAATAATACATAATAATTAATACACCATTTTTAAAATCACGTCAGACATTTTTAAGAAAGAAAAAATGGCTTTATGAAAAATATTAAAAAATAATTTTAAGGAAGCTGCTATAAGATTAAAAAAAATAAAAGCCACCCTCTTATTTTGGTGACATTTGTACATGATGTATTTTCTTTCCATGCTAGTTTTAAGCCAGGAAACATTTGATTCCTTGCCAGACTCTCAGTCTGATTCCAAAGTGAAAACATGAGCATGGTAAAAGCCAGCACCCTCTCAGTGAGGATATTCCTGTCTGCTTGGGAGCACTTGGCATGCACAGCTCTGGAAACACGTGCACAGGTCATGAGGGGAGACAGAGCAGGGCTCACGTGGGGGATAACACCACCAGTGGATTATGGATCCACCTGGGACTCTAAAAAAATGGATTTTTTTTTTTTTTTTGCTCTGGCATTGCTTTCCTCACTGAATGTGGTTGAGTCATTTCCCTTTAATGCTGTAGTAAAAAGGTGTAAAATAGTGACAGGAATTTCCTGAAGCTTTTTAGGAGGTCAGTGAAATATAAAAGTAAATGTATTTGGGAAAGAAAATGAACAGTGGTGATGGTAACTGTGGAAATGGATAAATTATTTGAATAGAGGGGCAAATTTTCTGAGGAAAAGATCCATGTAACCCCTGTAAGGTGCCTGGGAGAGCAGAGGTTTTGTTATTCAAGTCCCTCGTCCCAGCCCTGACATTTCCCATGTTTCTCAAGTGAGATTTCACCAATCAGCACAAACTCTTTGTTTACTGCTTAATAAAAATAACCAAATTATCCTTATTTTATGAAATCTTTTTCTGATTATGCATATTTTGCTGGCAGATTGTAATGCATATTGCTTCATTGTTTAATTAGGACTTAATGCTAATGTCATTAACATTCTGCTCGATAATTCAGCAGGTTCCCTATTTATAGACATAATGAAATTCGTAACTTTTTGTAGTGCAGTGCTTCTGACTGTGCTATTAAATTAAAAATAAACTTACTCTAACCTGACATTAGCTTTCAGTTTCATTGTGCATGGTCCAGTGATTCTGAAAAATGCTGCTGCATGCAGTAAACATGGGAGCTTTTAATTATTATATTTATTGTTGGTTGAGTCTAAGTCATCCTTTCCTTTGAGGAAAAAAAAAAAAAAAAAAGAAATAGACTAAATTAAGCAAGAATCTCAGAAAACTGAAGTTTGAAATATTGTCCTTGAAGACAATTGGGATTTGGAACACTGAATTTAAGTAACTGCAATCTTGTCCAAATTTTATTCACTGCTTCTAAATCAAGTAATTGGACAGCACTTGACCTCTCAGTTTCTTACCACAAATATGGATGTGTGCTTTATTTGGGATTATAAAGTGCAAAATAACTGTTAGGTTTCGTACTCCGCATAATCCCTTTAGCAAGGATAATGAATTCTATGCATTTCTTTCTTTATAGCATTTCCCTAAGCATTTGTAAAATATTATTTGCATAAATTTTATTTTCTAGGGAGATGCTCAAATAAAAGCAGTGGGTTGGATACCTGTCACAAGACTCAGTAAGCACAGCCCTGTTTTGGATATTTCACTGTTGTCCTTAAGCACTTAACTTGTAAATGCATTTTATATTCAGTGACCAGACCATGCACATTCTTATTTTAATTCATCTTTTTACTGCTTGAATTCTGCATATTTGTCAGGCTCATTTTCTAAAATTTGTAACATGTCCTAATTTAATTAAAAGGATCTTTTTATTTTGTGCTTTGCACTCTGAGTCAAGGAGGTTTCATGGTGCCAGGCCACGAAATAATACTGGAGTGACAAGTGGGAAGAAAAGAGAAAGCAAAGAGAAATGTAAGTCCTGCTGGTGCCCCCTCCTTTATGAGCACACAGGGAGTGCTTGGTGAGGGGGAGTCAAATTTGGGAGGTACTGAAACAATTCCTGAATTTGGGAGGTGCTGAAACAATTCCTGAATTTGAGAGATGCTGAAGCAATTCCAGCTGGCAGCTTTGCAGTTCTGGGGATTCTCTGTGGGCACTGCTGGGGAAGGGGCTGTTGGCACAGCCCAGCTCTGCCCAGCTCATCCCTCCCTGGGGCAGCTCTGGGTGGATTCACAATTCTGGGCAGTTCAGAGGAACACCAGGTGAGTCTGGAGCTCCTCTGGGCACTCCTGTCCTCTCCTCCTTGGGCATTTTGCAGGGAAGCACAACACTAAAAGGGTGAGGAGGTTTCTGTCTGTCCTTGCTGCTGGGGGCTCTGGTGGCTTCACCCTGCACAGCTTCAACCTCTGCCTCCTGACACCAACACACACTGCACTTAAAAAGCCACTTGGAAAGGATTTTAAAGGATTATTGGAATTTTTGGATTACCACAGATGAATTCATTCTTTTTGACAGAATTGAATTACAGCCTCTTATCTGTTGCTACTATTAATGACATGTCTGAGGCCAGCCTTAAAGCACAGCTCCTTTGTGGAGAGACTGAGCAGGAAGGATTTTTCCAAGCTGCATGTTTTTCTGAGTAATGTTGCATACAGACTGGAGATTGCTTCTTCTATTGAATTGCATAATGAAAAATCAATCAGTTTAATGGTTGACAAACTTTGACATTCAAATAAAAATGTTGCTGGTATTTTCATAAAGACCTGTAGGCATGACTAGATTCAGCAACTTTAATTTATGCAATAGTGAATGTCTGCCAAAACATTGTACAAACGACTGTATAATGAGGCAATAATAACCATGAGGAAAGGAAGGAAAGCAAACAGAGGCCAAATCTCTCAGTTTTTACAGATTATATAATTTCACAAAGCCTTTCAATGTAAAATATGTTCCTATGGCTTCCTTTTCAACACCATGTTCTGTTATGAAAGCACTTGCTCAAAATCATCAAAACAGATTTATCTGAGGCTGTTGTGTGGCACCAGATGACAGAGTTTGAGCAGTGTGGTGGTTCTGATGCTCAGGGATTTTTATTCTCCTTGATTCAGAGGGGAGAGAAATGCCAGCAAGGGAAGGGGACACCTTCATTCCTCACTGAATTCTGCTGGTTGTTGTGTTTGGGCACAGCCCAGGAGTGCTGAGCTGAGCTGCCTTTAGGCTGTGTCTGCCCTCAGCACCAGCCTGGCCTAAGAGATCCCAGCAGCTTTGCCCAGGCCTTGTTTGGGCACAGGATTCCCTGTGTCCCTCAGCCCAAGATGGATTTGCTTTCATTTTCTTTCATGGGAAAATCCATGAAAGAAAATGGAAAAAATCCATCCATTCATTCTTCACCTGGCTCTTTCCTTCCCCTACATCCTCCTTGGAGACTTCCTCTCTTGTGTGAAGTCTCAAACTGTGACATTCAGGAGAAACAAAAATTGAATTAAGAACTGGTATCTTGGATATGCTGCCGTTGTCTTGAATTTCACACAACTGGAGCAGAATTCTGTTCACCAAAATTGATTCTTTTCCACCCACAGCCTTGGGTTCCCAAGCATGGCTGGAGAGGAGGGTGCTGAGGTTGGGCTGGATCAGCTTCTCAGGCTCTTTTGTTGTCTTGTGACTGTGTCTCTTTCTGTTTCAGTACTGTCCAATAAATATTATATTAAATAATGTGCCAGGACTTGCACATTATCCCTCCTTAATCTTACCTTTTCTCAAAGGAAATAACCTTTTCCATGTCAGGAGAGAATTCCCCTTTCTTTCCATGGGATTCATGATAATTTTGCTTCTTTGCCACCTTTAACACTCTTCTGATTTTTGGCTTGATATGATGACTGATATTTAGTATCTCTGTTTTATAACTGGCAAAAACAAATTGAAGAAGATAATTGATTTCCTTATGGAGTAAACAATGGAGTACAGATTAAAGCATTGTTCCCATTTTATCCTTCCAGCTCAAATTAGAGATAAGTTACTCTATACCTTTGATTTTTATAGTAATTTGTGTGGTGAACTGCCAGCATTTCTCTGTCAAGAAGTCTGCAGTATATTTTATTCAAGAACTTTCCATTCCCAGGGATGTGAATGCCTAGATGGAATCTAGAATGGCAATTCCCAAGTGTAAACAGGTTTGGATTGGTTTTTGTTTTGTTTAAATATAACTGCCTGTATCTGTTTGTGGGGACAGGATTTCTTTCCCTGTTCAACATGTGAATGAACTCTTAAATTGTGATTTAGAGAAGAGATCAGTGTCAAATTCCTGCTTCTGCCTTTGAAAATTACCCCTAAAACTGCTCTGTCAAATGAAGTGATAAACACCAGATAATTTCTGGCTTTTTTAGTGGACTCAGAGCTGCTCAGTTGCAGATGTTCTTCTGCAGAAAGTTGGTGTGGAAAGTCTTTTATATCTCATGGTGGATCTCCTAAATGGTTTTTATATCTCATGGTGGATCTCGTAAATGTCTTTTATACCTCATGGTGGATGTCCTAAACTCTCAGGGAACCAACAGCCACAGAATACAAAAATATCCATCAAAAGTAAACATGGTGATTTACATGGTCCTGTACTTTACATTAAATACCAAGCACTGAATAAGGAGCTGAGGTAACTCAGAAATGAGACTGATCCTGCTGATCTATAAAATGAGTCTGTTCCAGGGATGTTTTGTAAAATAGGAGTGAACTGAGGCTGCTGATGGCTTTAAATTTATAAAATGCCCATTGCACCAACAAATCAGCAGTGAGTATTTCAGATATTTCAGATAATGGATGAGTTACTGGTTACTTCTCCTTAGTGCTGGAGTTGTAGGTGGACTCAGTAAGATTTCTGTAGTGTCAAACAGTGATTACTTATGTGAAAAATGAGTTGCAGTGGGTTTTTTGCATATCACCATCTTTTTTTTTGTTCATTGCTCAAATGTCAACTTAATTTTCATATAAAAAACACATCCTAATTGCATTTTCAGTCTAATGGGCTCCTAGGTGAAGCTTGCCTGTAAAGAATTGCTTGGATTTTACTCCCATTTTACTGTGGCTAAAATTAATATTTTATTTATTGAAAATTCAGAGACCTGTGGGGGAAGGAATCTAGCTTTAAAATTCTGCCAGAAGATATACAGAATTTTTATTTTTTTTCTAAATACAGCATCAATTTTGGCAAGCCAGCCTAGGCTGCTCTGGAGGTAACATTGAAGCTGGAGCTTCATAACTAAAGAACCAAGTAATTAAAAATGAAGCCACAAAACTTTCCCACTTCTCCTGACTAAAGCATCCTTCCCCAGCAGTAGAACTCAAATAGTTTGCTAACCTCCAGCACTTGTGTCAGCAGCAAAATTGAAAGTATTTTTTGTCACCTGCACTGCTGTCAGCAGAAAGAAAAAAAAAAAAAAGAAAGTAGAGGAACATAATTTCAGCACTAACATAAGTATCAGAATGATTTACCTGTCTGTTCTGCTTCACTTTCATCTCAGCTTTCAGGGCTTCATTCATCAATCTTTTATTTACACACTCATATCTCATTTTTACACAATTCTCTCTCCCTGCCCAGATGGCTCTGGGTGCTCATCAAAGGCAGGCTCAGCACACACGGAGCCCTCGTGGCTGCAGGAGCACCGGGGGACTCTGCTCTGCAATTCTGCACTATTGAAAAGAAAATTCCGCGTTTCAGGAAAGCACCACACAATTCTCAGCCTTTAAAATGCATTGCTGACTCTTATCTAGGGGAAAATGTTCTCTGTCAGCCAAGGCAGAGGTTTGCTCCCTCACTCCCAGCCTTTCCAGGGGCAGGAACTTAGCAGGGCTAATATAAAACAGAAATCTGCTCAAAGAAGAAAAGTACATCTTAAACAAAATGAATTATTTTAATTTTTAAACATTTGTTAATATTCATTCAAATATGATAAACAAGTGCTGTAGTAATTCCATTTATAACTCATTTATAGTGCCCATTTTATCTCCATGCAATTCTGGTTTTAGCACAAGCTCAGCTTTGTTTCCAATGAGCTTTCCTTGAATTGTGTGCAACTCTTTAGGAACAAGCTTGTTGTAGTCATAAAATGCTTTCAGATTTTCCTCTCACTTTTTACCAAATTCCTCTTGCTTAACTTCACACAGTCTGCCCTGTCTGCAGTATTTCTAATAATATTTATTGCATTCTTAGCTTCTTAAGTGCTATTCCCATAAAATCTCAGCCTATGGAATTTAGCTTTAGTGGGATCCATTCAGTTTTGCAGCTTGTTCAAAATTTGATAGACACAGAGAAATACATATTAGGAACCATGCTGACATTTTTAATGAGCCTGATTGTTGTAAATTAGGATTAGGATTAGGATTTTCCAAGTGTGTGTTTGCTCTTTTTCTGCCAGACTCAATTTCTAGCTTTTATTTGATAGTAGGGTTTGTGATAATTACTTGTAGGCTGATTAACTTCAGGAATCCCAGGCAAAGAATAGAAAAGGAAAGGTTTGTAGGGAATTCCATTCCTTTTGCCAGTCAGCATTGTATCATGGATGACAGGGATCATAAGATAAATTTTATCTCATTCTTCAAAATTCATGTTCATGAAGCCATTTGCACAGATGTATATTCTAGGTGCACAACAAACGAGCAGAGGATTAGGAACAGAGCAAAATGTAAAATAAAATGGATCTGAGCCCTCCCACAGCAGCCAACAATGGGAAATACCCTTGGAAAAGCAGCTTTTCTGCCAGGGTGGAAAAGTCTAATGCCTTCAATATTCTTATCAATAATGTAACATAAATATTGCAATACCACTCTGAACATTTGCCACTGACAAGATGATTATGGCTTAATCAGCATTGACAGGGCCAGGGCCATTATGCTCAGTAATGCAGCTGGAAATGGGAGCTGAGCCATCATAATGAGCTATGTGCTAATGCTGCTGCAGCCCAGGGAAGGACATGGACACCCTGCCCAGGCAGGGAGGGACCTGGAAAATCACTAAATGACCCAACAGAACCTCCCAGCAAATGCTGTGCAATGTGGGATAAATTTAATAATAATAATATAAAGATTGGGGTGTGCCCTGCTGAGGCCAGGGAGATTTAATTTTTGACTGCACAGTGTTTTCTCATTAATTTGGTGTTCAAATTGTAAACGGTGCTGGAGAACTTAGAGGATGTAGGGAAGAGCTTCAAGTGTAAGTCAGGCTAATGGAACACCTGAGCATCTAAAAAAGAACTTAATAGGATGAACTGTTTGCCTACAAATAACTTCATTGGATCAAGGTTTGTTTGCTAAAGCCCCTTTAACACAAGCCCAGCAAGGAGCAGAACCTCCAGCAATGTCAGCATTGAAAACTGTGAAGGAAGAAACCAGGGAAAGTGATGGCTTTTCTTCCTCAAATATCCTCAAAATTTGAATTTTGCCCTAAGGTGAGTCCAGACAAGGCAGTAACTGCTGCAGTTAAACTGAAATCCTTTGACTACAATATAGAATCAGAGTAGTTCATTTAAGGGATATTTTGCTCTTAAAGTTCAAAATGTGTGGTGATTTTTGGATATTAGTGCTGTGATTAGAGACCTGTTTTAATTGGTTAAATTACTACCAAGTAATTAAAGGAACAGAGCCTCCAGAGGGGTCCTGGGAGAAGTTGGAGGGGTGAAGGGAAAATGCCCAAACTGTTTGCTGAGGTGATTTAATCTCTTTCCCAACAACCTATAAACTGGTTTTACTTAGACTGGGAAGAGCTGATGGACATAAAAGAGGGCAAGAAACTGAGCAGCACTGAGAGAGATTTGATGTTAAATGAGAACCAGGAGTCACTGAAGTGAAGCTAAACTGAAACACAGCCCTGTCCTTCCCTGAGCCCACCAAAAGGAGCAAGCTCTGCTGGAACTGGAATGTAAGAGAAATATGCATTTAGATCATTGATTGGATTAAGAGTTTTAGCAGTTTTTTATCTACTGCTGACAATGACTTTTGGCTCTGAGGACTACTTTGTCATTTTATACTATTTAATTTGTATTTCCAGAGGGAAAAAAATTCAAATGCTGAAATGTTGTCAAACCTGAAGTGGATTCATAAAAACTTATGGCTCAGGGCTGAAACTTAGAGAGAAATACAAAGTTCTCTGAATATGAAACAATGGGGGAATAGAGGCTGCAATTGGCCAGTGTCAGGTATGCCAATTTCCTTTTCAAATTCTCTTTGAATTTGACAGACAAAATAATGCTGGAACCATGGGTGCTTAGTTTGGCCTTTCTGAGCAAGATCTTTTAAAGTTCAAAATTGAAAAAACAAAACCAAAAAACCACAAAACCAACAACAACAAAAAGTACCAACTACTGCAGCTCTAGTTGTAGATAATCACAAATTCTGTGACATCTTCACTGCATCTATTTTTTTTACATTCTTTCCATTGGAAGACTGTTTAAAAATTATTGGAACTAACAAAAAACAAAAACAAACAAACAAACAAAAAGCCCCAAAACCCACAAGTTTTTTGAAAGACCCTAAAACGCATATTAGATCAACAGAGAGGGGGAACGGAGATCACCCCACAGATGAGACTGAGCAAAGCTCTGTACGTTTTTAATTTTCTAAACAGTTCAAGTGAAGTTTTTTGTAAGCTGTGTTGGAGAAATTAATTTTTCTTTCCTGCTGCTGCTGCCAGAAGTGGATATTAGTTGTAATGCACAGATTTTGGAGTAAAGCTATAAGAATTTTGAACTTTAAAAGGCTTTTTCTCCCAGCAGAGATGTCAGAGCCCATTGCAGAGTCCTCCTGCTCCCTGTCAGCAGAGAACACTGCCATCTGCAGAAAGAAGGGGAGCTGTGTTACACCTGATGGCAGCGAGCTGCTGAAAATTCCAAATTCCCCAGGTGACAAGGGACACATTTCCCAGGGCCAGTGTAATAGGCTCGGGGACAGCAGGGCATCACTTACAGCAGCAGCAGAGCTGTGATTTCCTTGATGGAGTGGCCCCAGCAGGGCAGCTGGGGCCAGGGATGCTGCATGCTCGCAATAACAATCTCTCTGAGGCTCTCAAGTGCCCTGGAAATGAACACGAGCCCTTGCAGCACAGAAATGAGGAACTTCAATTTCTGCTGAATCATTTTTCTATGTCCTGCAGGAGAATAGCTGTGACAGATGCACTGCAGTGAAAGAGCAGGAGCTCCTGGCGTTCCATGCATATCAACAAGTTCCACAACTGCCAGCCCTCCACCTTTATTGTGATATAAAAGCCATCAACCCCCAAATCTCTCCTCTCCCACCTCCTTCCAGCATTTTGGGGTTTAATTCATGGCCTGGTCCTTGGTTTGATGGGGTTTCTGTAATGCTGCTCTTGGCACACCTCACAAACAGGGCTGATGCCCCATTTTGGGGGCAAACAAAACTCCCCCAGGAGGCCCAAAATCCCAAATGATATTTAGGACTCTTCTTGGGGATCAGATTTATCACTGCACAACCCATGGAATGAGGAGTTCTCAAGGCAAAAGCTATTGGGGTAAAATGTCCCAACAGGACACGAAATGAGCGGCGCACACTGAAATGTCCAAGGTAAAAAGGGACCAGTTTATTTCTGAACTCTAATATTTATAGACTTTTAAAAGTGATTATGGATTGGAGGATGAAATTTCCACCTCTCTAGCTACACTGGTCAAACCAACAGTCCATCAATTTTCTCCTCCTCCAGATAGGAATGGAAAACAATCATTATTTACATGGAAAGTGTGTGAGAAACTCCATTACAAAAATGTAAACATCGGAAGATGTTTTACTGTCATACATAAAGTTTTACTGTCACCCTGTTCTTCTAAGCTCTTAGAAGTGACAGTAAAACTTTATGTGGGAGGGAAAACTGAGGGAATGTTCTGGAAGGCGGCTGCACCTCAGGTCTGAGCATCGAGGCAGGGATTTCACCCTGCTCTGAAAGCAGAAATTTCCAGAAATATCCTGTCCAGGATGATATTTCTCTGGTAGGGGAAGACAAAAGGGATTTCAGCTAGAATCCCAAGCCCAGTCAGGGGTGCAAGGCTGGATCTCATTTCTGCAGGCAGTTGCCATGACGGTGGATGTGCATTGGATAATTGCAGCACCAATGGCTGCTGGCATTTGCGCACACATTTATCCAATTAGGATGTGCAATCAAAGTAATTTCATGCACAAATTAGCTGCACAATTGTGCATGCCTCCTGCACATGTAATTGTTATGCCTAATTGGTCTGAAAGTCTTGTTCACAATGTGTGTCTTGATTTTTATTGTAATATGACATTAAAAACATTTGTAGAAATTCAAATTTTGTATAATGTTAGAATTTAGAAATAACTTCCAGTTCTCTTTATAGATTTTAAAAGCTAAACATTTCTCTGTCTGTTACCTGTAGGCAATGTGAGCTCACAAACCAGAAATTAATGACAGTTGAAAATTTAACTTTGTTTTTGGTTTTTGATAATTATAGCCTTAATAAGTCCTATAAATACTCTATCCTTGGTGTAGAAATTGGGCCACAAAATTGCACAGTTTTGTTTCTTGTGTGCTACAGATAAAGAAAATAATACTATAGTAGGAATCCTTGTGTGGGCACATTGTTAAAATATTGCTATGGTTTAATATTAAAAGAAAATGTATTGAGCAATATATTTAGTTCATATAAACATGAAAGCCCTATAGAAAAAAAATGTGGAATCAGTGAAGGCATAATTTCATTTGATGTAATAATCCAACATCTGGTGATGTGCTTGAACCAAGGCTTTGTTACAAGTGAGTTTATTTGGTTTATAACCACATTTACTGAAATCATGGGGTTTCATTCTTGTTTATAACAAGGAAACCAAAAGCTTGAGAAGTGAGCCCTATTTATCTGCTCTTTCCTGATCTCTCCTGCTCTCCTTCCTCCAGAGGTGAGCTCTGGGTGAGGGAAGCAGCTGCCCCAAGGGCAGGGACCTTTCCCTGTCCCTCCAGCCTGGCCTGGGACACTGCAGGGATGGGCAATGCCAAACGCTCCTGCTCGGGCTCCTCATTGTGCTCTCTGCCCACAAACGAGCCCCAAACCCCTGGAAATTCCCGTGTCAGGGTCTCTCTGCTTCCCTGAGGGTGGTGAGCAGCTCTCTGTTCCCTGCGCTCGAAGCAAAGAGCCAAAGCCTCAGGCGGGGCGGGGTTGAGACTTTGGCTCCTCCGGGACCACAGCGGGATTCAAAACGTTCTCGCTCTGTAAAGCATTCTTGCAGCACCCAGATAAAGTTTATTTGCTGACCATCTGTTATTCGCTTGTTTTAAAATGACAGAAAGCGGGAACCTCCCAGCCATCCACAGGTGGAGTTTTGCTTATTTGGAGCGGAAAATCCCGACAGAGCCGCCCCCATCTCTGCTGGGGAGTTTCTCCGAATGAATCATCTCCCTCCCTGCAAGGTACACAGCAAATCCCATTTCTTTTTGCTTCATTTTAAAGTTCTTTGGGGTGTGCCTGTGCCGGGAGAACCCAGGCTGCTCACCCTGGTGCAGCTGAGAGTATTTTATACCTGTATTTGGCCAAATTCTGGTTTTTTTTGTGGCATCAGCAGCGCTGGGGAGCTGCGGCTGAACCGGGGGCAGCTCGGATGGGGCTGCCCTGGGTTATCCCGGGTTTGTTTCTGCTCCGGGAGGATTTTCCGGGCGAGCACCAGCAGAGAGAGCTCTTCTCTCACTTTCCACCAGCGGCCGTTCCTTCGTCACCCCTGGAAATCGGGATTTGCTCGGGATTTGATGAATTCCTGACTCCAGCAGAGCTTTGCACGCTTTGTGTCTGGAAACCAGAGCGCTGTGAATGTCCAGGACACTCAGCATTTGCTCCAGGACTCAATTTGAACGCGTCTACTCAGACATTTGGAGGTCTTTTATACATTCAAAGGCAGAAATTCTGCTTGTGTAAATTCAAATAATCCCACCAACACTGCCTTTAAGACATGTATTTTAATGAAAGTAATTTTACCATGTTTTACGGATTTTGCTTATCTTGAAAAATGTGATCCTTATGATTATTTTAAAATTTACTTTGAAAGGTGAGGTTAATTTTTAAAACATAATTCCAAATTCTGACATCCTTGCAGCTTCTTAGGGCTGGTTTCTGTGCTCTCCTACAAACCAGGACGTACTGAGCTGCAGTTTCTTATCCTCTTTATTACTCTCCTGTTCTGCTTCCTTTTTCTCTCACTGTCCCAGCAACCCAGCACATCCTTTCTCTCCACCTGCTCACACTCTCTTCTCTCCAGTCTCCCTGCATTTTTCTGCATGTGGTTTTTCTCTTTTGGACCTTCCTTGTGTCAGGGCTCCGTCTCTGCCCTCTGTGCCCTTTCCCACCCACCAGGACCCTTGATTTTATATTTTATATTTTATATTTTATATTTTATATTTTATATTTTATATTTTATATTTTATATTTTATATTTTATATTTTATATTTTATATTTTATATTTTATATATTTTTTTTTTTTTATATTTTACCTCCACTCCCATACCCAGCTCCTGTTCCTCCTTGCCCTCCCCTTGCCACATTTCCTAAGTGACTTTTCCATTCACTTCAGTAAAAATCCAGAGTCAGTCATGCCAAGAGTGAATGTTTGCTGCTGTAGAATGAACATTGCACTATTTCATCTTAAATACCAGCAGAAAGCCACCCATGATGCTGGTTGCTGACAGGTAGAACAAGAGATGTGAAATACCAGAAGTATCTTTTCATGGAATTCTCATGTTCAGTTATTTAATTTAGGATTGTAGTTACTGTGTCTGTTTGAGTCAGGCCATGTAATTGCATTATACAGATCCACGTTCAGACACAATTTTATTTGCATCGAGAAAGAAAATGTCATTAGGGAAAATAATTTCAGATCACCTACTTCTGCATGTCTTGCTGGCACATAAGTGGCATTTGGCTGGTATGGAAAATCTGCTAATGAGCAGAGCAGCATCAAAGTTGGCATTAAAAATCCACCCCCTAGAAGGAGTAGCAAGGATGGAAATTATGGAAACTGAACTGCTGGGGTTGTCTGGAGTGTAATCAGAAAATTTATTTTTCATTTCTCTGATAGTTCTATGGAATCTAAAAATTGGTTGGTTTCTTTGAGGAAAAGTTATCAAGAACTGAGATTTAACTGTGCCTCTCCCTAGTCCCTGATAAATGGGATTATGTGTGACTTTCAGAGCTCTTCATTTTAGATTTAGTGAGGACCATGATGTGAAATCATGGAGGAGTGAGCTCATGAACAAATGCTCCCTGCCCAGGGGAGGCTTCTTGATCTCACAGCTTCTTAAGGAGAAAAACCATCTGGAATTTGTGTGTAGCACCCTGGAATGGTCCTGAAGGACAGCAGAACCATAAACTCTCCATGAAATGAGCAGCTTCAGCTCCTTCTCCATCCCTGTGCAGTGAATTGCTCCCGGTGGAATTATCCTCAAGTCCTCACTCCAAATTCACAACCTGACCAAGAGTGAGCACTGCACCAAAAAACCTTTCCCAGTTCAAAACAGCAAAGAAAAAAAAAATTATTACTAAAATGCCCAACATCAGCTGTGTGAGAGCTCTGGAAGGGCCTGGCACAGGTTTGTCCCCACGTCTGTCAGATCTGAGTGTGGCTTTATGATGTCAGCAGAACGTGTCATTGAAGTGTTGATTTTTAGGGAGTAAACATTAGAAACTGAACAGGCTTGCTACTTGCACAGTGTGCTTGAATGACAGCTGCTCTGTTTTCCTAAATTTCAGCAAGCAAAGTAGCTTGAAGTGTTCAGGAGCTAAATCTGTCAGCTTTCTGATACAAAGGAAATTTTGTGGGGTCGGAGCCCTGACAGAAGTGGGGGTGGAAGCACAGTGACAGAACAGAAATCAGAAATAAATACAGCTTTACTTTGCACTTCAATTTACATTCTTGCCATATTCTAGAGCCCGAAGCAGACACGCTTTAGGCCACAGCTAGTGTGATCTATTTCTGAAGGGCTGTGGGTGTTTGTAATCTCCCTTTCCTGGACATCCAGGGACAGCCAGAGCCAGAGCAGGGCTGGGAATGTGAGCCTGAGCTCAGGGAGACCCAGCCAGACCCTCCCCTGCACTTTCCATGGCTTTATTTCACCTGGCAATAAATTATAATAATGGCATAACCCCTCACCACTCTCAAACTCTCAGGATCTGGTGCATGGTTAGAAATTAATAATGCTTTGGGTTAGAAATTAATAATGCTTTGGGTATCGTGCCTTTGTTTCTGCAACTGCTGCTACTGGAAGCTCTCTGTGTGCAGATTTTATTCAAATTCTCCTTTTCTTTTGATGTCTCTGTCAGCATTTGAAGTTGACAGATATTTATCACGGAGTGCTCAGTGCCTGCCCTGCTCTCCCCAGTGCATACCTCATGGCCCTCTTGGTAAATGCTGAACTGGCAGAGATGCTGGCAAGCCTCAGACACACAGAATAATGACTGGGCTGGCTGCTCAGCCTAAAGCTTGGGCCATTTTGGTTGAGGTATTTTTTTTTGTTTCTTTGTTTTTTATTTGATGGCTGTTGGTTTGTTTTTGTGGTTTTTGTTTGGTTGGTTTTTGGTTTTTTGGGTTTTTTTCCTTGTTTTTTATTTTGGTTTGATTTTTTTTAATTTATTTGATTTTTTTGTTGTTGTTTTTTGTTTTTATTTTCTCTGCAAAAGGTAAGTGGGTGTTACCCCCCAAAAAACTTCTTTGTGTGGAAGCAGCTTCTGAGTTAGTTCTGACAAACTGGGTTTGATGCTTGGTGAGCATTCAATGATCCATCCTGGAGGCCCTGAGTGAGTCAAAGAAGAAGTTTAATTCATAGTTCTCAGTGTATTTCTCCTGCTGGTAGGTTACTCACTTGAAAAGTGGCCATATTTTACTGTCAGTGCCATTGGAAAAGAAATAGTGCTGGTTTCAGTAGAAATGAGAGAGAAGTGTTACCATAAGACAAATTTTTGACGAGTGTTCTTCTGTTGGTACAGATGGCATCTGTGTATTTTTATCACTATAAATCACTCACAGTTGGAGTCATGCTTAGTCCAATATCTTGCTTTATGTTTATTGACATAATCACAGTTTTAGAGATGATATTAATCACTCAGTTCTTTGGAAACATTTGGATTGGTAGATGAAAAAACATATTTATTTTGAGGAAGCAAATGGTACAATTAATTTTCACATATTTGTACATTTGCAAATAACAAACAAACTGTATTGCAAAGCAGTGAATTAGTGCATTGAAACGTTGATTTGTAAGCCTTGTTTTCCTCCTACAACCCACTGCAGGTGTGTGATAAATCAGGATTTCTGCACTAGCAGGGGATGCACTGGGGAGAGTTGCCTACATTTAAATGCAAACTGGATTTTTGCAGTTTTCCCCAAAAGTCCCAGCATGCTGGTAAGATTCCTCAAGAAGCCTTGAATTTGTTTTTTATAATGCTATAATTTTTTTTATTCCTGCTGACCGCAGCAGCATGAGCTGGTAAAGGTGCTCCCGGCGGGGAGGGGAGGGTGGGAGGGTTACACAGCACCAAACCAATATTTTCCTTCCCTTCTTTTGGGGTTTGTGCTGCCTTGTTTGGCTGGGAGCAGACCCAGAGCAGTTCCTGGGCCCCCCAGGCAGGGTGGGAGCATCTCCAAGGGGGGAGAGCAGAGCCAAGGGCAGCGGGGATTGTGTGGATGGAGCCAGGACATCCCCAGGGATGGGATCCCCATGGCAGGGCTGGGATCCCTGGTTGGATTCTGGGGTGCTGGAAATGTCCCAGCACAGCAGCAGGAATGGGATGGGACTCTCTGGGCTCTGCCCCTGGCCCTGCAGGAGGATGAGGAGGGAGCAGCTTTAAAGCTCCCTCCAGGCTCTGCAAACAACAGCCTGAAGGAAAGCAAGAGCAATGATTTCTTCATTTCCTCAATGAAAACCATTTCATTTGTGCCCTGCTTTCCAGGCTGTGGGAGGGGAGCTGGCCCCATGCTCAGCAGCTGTGGGGTGATGCCAGCTGGCTGTGCAACCCTGGAGCTGATCAAGATAGACAACTTCTTATCCACAGGTTTTTCACAATTAATGCAGCCTTCCTCTTCTGAACCTCAGCAATTACCCAGCTGAATTAACACTGGAAGAATGGTATTCAAACTATGAATTACTTAAATTCAGCTCAGATGTAGCCAGATAATTTTGCACCAGTAACATTCATTGAAAACTGTAAGAAAATGTGTGTTTCTATAGGCAGACACACCCAACCCAACCAGTTTCAAATTTGTACACACTTGCATTAGCAAATTGAAGCTTGCTTTGCTCAACTGAAGCATGAGTCATAAAGATATCAAAGAAAACAGCATCCAAAATTCCACCTGAAGAGGAACACATAATTAAAAAATTGGTTGACTCAAAGGAGCAGCCGTGTTCATAAGCAGAATTATCTTCAATGACCTTGTCTCTATCTAAATGTGCCTCCACACAAAGGGGCAGCACTCTGTCCCTGGGAGCCCTCCCAGCACATCAGCACAATTAATTATTCCAAGGAGTCAGGAGAGCTCTGGCACTGCTGAGCTGCTGGAATGTGGGAGGTGGGATTTGTCTTTGGTTCTGGTTTTTGTAGCATTTTATCAGCTCTGGTTTAGTGTTGATGACTCTGGGTGGAGCAGGAGGACACGGCATTTGTGATCCTGGTATAAAATCCAATCAGAAACTCTTCCCTGTCTTCACTGGATCTGTGAAATTCAATTGTCACTGTAAAGGAGAAGGGAAAGATTCTTCACGTCTGTTTTTCTGAGGGAATAATTCCATTAATTCCAGGGCATTTGCTCTGTATTTGCTGCCCTGTGACTGAGGTCACCATGTACCCCCCCAGATCTGGGAGCTCTCAGAAAAGAGCTGTGAGAGGATCATGCTCTGGAGGCTGTGAGGGGGAGAAAGGAATATTGCAGAAAATGATTTGCCTAATCCATTCTATAAATCCATATTCACACATCCATACATTTATATTTAGGTATTTACACATCACAGCAAAAGGGACATCAAAAGTTCCCCAGCTGAAGCTGCTGGGATGAGCTGGAGCAGCTTTGCCTGGAGCCCCTGACGTGAGAAGGGATTGTTCTCTGCAAGGACCTGGAATTCTGCATCAGGGCGGGCAGGAGGTGGAGATGGTTCATCTTGGATAACCTAAAATTCACAACAGAACCAGGGAGAAAAAAGCCTGACCCCAAATAAACGCATTTTCCTGTCAGCTGAGAATCTTCACATGATGGTTCTGGCAGACCAGGTGGTGGGGTTTGGTGTAAGAATGGCTTATAATAATTCATATATTGAGGTGTTAATCATGTTTAGAAGAAGCCCAGTAGTAAAGCCATGTTTGTAAACAGAAATTCCTGCCATAATTGGGTGTATTTGTAATTAAGTAACATTCTCTAGTGGAAATGACTTGCATCATAGTTTCTATATTGATTCATATGTCATTAATATTATATACAAGACAGAGTTCCTTCAAAGGAACACCAGGCAGCTGCAGAAAACCTTAATTTTTAAAAAACAATAAGGTCTACAGTGGAGTTACTTTCCTGACTAAAACATTGTGTAGCTTTGTGTACCTGCAGCTGGGGAGGAAGAGCTGGAGCTGTGAGAGCTCAGAACTCAGGTATTTAAGTGCAATTCTTTGGGAATTTCCCTGTGGGAGGTTAAATGTCAGACATGTCTGTAATGCCCTGACAGCCCCAGTGACCTCAGGAAGGTCTTCAGTTCTTTATTTATTTCCTCCTTCCTCTGTGTCAGAGGTACCAGCAGGTGGTAACTTCTTATATAATCTTTAATAACACCATGGTGCAATAGAAAACACAAACACAATGGGAACTCCAAATCAAAATACTGTGGAATTATTTCTTGCTCTTGATTATAACTATAGAATAACACTAAACCAACACAATAACATTTAATTCACATGTAAAATGCAACTGCTGGAGTTACAAATTGGGAATTGTCAGATATGAGAGAGCAGAAGTTGCTTCCCCACATGTGCAGGAATGCCCTTGGTGAGTTGATAAGGCAGATTGCGCAATTTTCCTATCAAATTTTATAAGATTGTTGCTGCAAGATTTCTGCCATCTGCACCTCATTTCAGTGAGACCAGCTGTGCTGGGGATATTTTGGCCACATCCATTTCATAACTGCAAAATTCATCTTTTAGCCTTGGATTTCACTCGAGATTTGTAAAGATAGAAAAAAAATAAAATGGCAAAGAGCACCACAAGTCCCTGTCCCTCTGCACTTTGGATGCAATGGTTTCCATGTCATCTTCTCCCTCTGTTAATGGGAATGAATATCCAAAACACCAGCAGGACCCCTTCTGTCTGAGTTGTGGTGCTGGTTAGACAATGGCATTAAGCTAAAGATTAGATAGAACTGAAGCAAGGTTTTCTAGATCTGTCTCAGACATCACATATGAAAGAGGCATTTAGTAGATGGGATTAAAAGTATTTATAAGCATTAAGATTATTTAAAAATCCTTCCTGATAACTTGCTGCCTTGATGCAGAATGAATGAGCAGAAATTTACTGACATGTATTTACAATTTTTTTGAGAAAATACTTGTTTAGATGCTTGGTGTCAGAAGAATATAAAATACTGGGTATGAAAGGTACTAAGATCTGTATGTGAAGTACATCAAAGTAATTCAAATAATTAAACCTTGCAGCTCCACTCTTCTGTTTAACTAAAATGTTATTTCTACCAAGATTTTTTCCCCTTACAGGTACTAAGACTGTCCTAATTATTTATCTTGACACAGTATTTAGATCAAAACCTGTAACAATCTGTTGTTTGCTGGGATTATAAACAGATTTTACAGTTTATATTTGTGTACACAGGCTCAGCTGCATGAAGCTCTGTTGGCAGGTGAGGACCATGATTGTTCCTACATCTTCTTTGTGGTTTTTGACAAGTATTTTCAAATGCAAATACTGACATGAACTAACCCTTGGCCTAATCTTCATCCTGGTGTGCCTTGACACCTCTTTTGCTCTGGGGAAAATTTGGTAGTTTTGAATGTTCTTTAACTGGCTTGGAATGCTGTATATTGAAATATTATATATTGGCCATCTCAAAAGTGCAGCCTGTGTTCTTTTAGCTTCCCTGGCATTAGCTGCTGAAGAAAGGGAGTTTATCAGATGGAATAGTTAATCCAGGGACTGGCTCATGTGTTTGATAATGCACTGGCTGTGGACAGGTTGCAGCTTGCCTGTAATTATAGATCATATAAACACATTACAGCAGGAGTTTCTATAGGCACGGTTCCAGGAACAATCTGGGCTTGTTCTAAATAACAAATATAGCACCAGTGCAAAGTGTGGGAATGGGCACATAACATCCATAAGAATGCTCCTGCTGGTTGGACTCCCAGTTGGCTGCTATGAACATGAGAACACAAGAAAAAAATCAGTTAATTGGGGAGTGTTAGGAAGCAGCTGGATGTAATTGTTTGGCCAAATGAGTAGTCTTGATGGTATGACCAAGTTCGCAAGAAAATTCCTTACTGTCACTGTTTGGCACAAATATGTGATATACAGGGAGGTTAATTGGCTGTTCTTTAAAATAATTGAAAAAAACCATCTTTTTTGTGTGTGTGGAGGCACCTCCTTGCTCCCAGGCAGTGCTCCTGAGGGGACATGGGCGGAATGTTTGCAGAACATGCAGGAGCATTTTTGGGTGGCTCCATGGACCAGGTGGGAGATGCCTGTGGCTCCTCGTGACTGCATTCCTCCCTTTGTCCCAGGGGGAATTCTCTCCCTGCCAGGGAGGCTCAGGAGTCCAGGCCCTGGCTGGCACTGTGTGCCTGCATTCAGAAGTGATGATTCCTCCTCGTTCTCCTTCTCCACTCCTGTTTTCATCCTTCTGGAACACAACAGGAGCTCCTTGTTCTCCCAGCCCGCAACGAGAACCTCGCTGGTGGCTTTGGTGCCTCTTGGAAGTGGCTCACCCAAAACCAAACAGGCAGAACCTCACAGCAGAAGAAATGTGCTGCCAATAACCAACTGAAAGAATTGCTTGAGCTGTAAGAACTGGAATGCACAAGGAAAAGGTACAAAACTTGCAGGAAGGGACTCAGGTCCATTGACTCATCCTTTATTTTTCCCCCTAAATATTTCAAAATGTGCACTTTTTTTTTTTTTTTTTTTTTTTTTTTTGTTGTTGTTGTTTTTTGTGTTTTTTTTTTTTTTGGTTTTTTGTTTTTTGGTTTTGGTTTTTTGTTTTTTTTTTTGGTGGGATTTTTGTTTTAGATCTTTTGACATTTCTGTCGTATTTCATTTTTTCCACGTTTTCTCCCAAGGCCTGGAGGATAAGGTTTAAAAAACCCATTTATTGAAGGACAGCTCATGCATTCCTGTGCAACAGAAGAAAGGAATGGATGAATCCAATCCAGTTCCTTATGTGGGAAAGGAAAGTGGTGTAAAAATCAGAGAATGAAAGTCAAGAATCTTATTTGGGGTCTGCAGCTGCAATATTATTCATGGCCTGTGATCAATAATTTGCCAACCCTTTACTTGGCCTGCCCCCTATGATATTGTGCAAAATGACAATTTTTCATTAATATGCCTGAATAAAAAGAAAAAAAAATAATTTCACATCCTTATAGGGATAAATAGGTCCAATATAATGGCAGAGGATAGCTGTTGTTTCTTTTGGTGAGTAGGAACCGTGGGATTCTTTGCAAAAACTCTCATTAAAGAATTAAATTTATCAGGATACATTCCAAGAAAGTATTGTGGACAGTACTGACACTCTGGAATGAATTGTCTGTCAGAACTTTTAGAGATACTGGGCATGGGATCTCAGCTTGTTCTCATAATAACTTTGGTGATGATGCTTATCACTCTTATAACTATTATTATTTTTATATAGCTGATTAAATGTCATAACACTTGGCAATAAATGTCCTATTTAATTACAATAGAGGGACAGCTGTGAGGTGTAGTGATGAGTGGCCTTTATTTCACCACCTTTGAAGTTTAACTCCACCCTACAAAGCGCCTTATTCCTGAATTATACCCATCATTCTCTCTCTAAATCCTTGCACAAGACTGAAGATTGTTGCCATCAACTCAAAACAACACGAAGGTAACAAACCCAAATTTTCTGGGTCTGAGCCATTGTGAAGTTGCCTTGTCACTTATCTTTCCCAATGCACTGGGCTCAGATGATTCTGAAATTCATCTCTGCTCTTGTCTGGAAAGAAAAGCTGCACAGCTTGGTCCATTCTGTTGTTCTAGTGCTACCAGACTATAAACATTTGAATTATTAAGTGAAATTGCATGCAAATATTTTATTAAAAATAGCCATATCACTTATGAGAAATGTTATTTTATTTTGTAAATGTTCTATGCTTTCCCCTATAAATGCCTTTCTGGTAATTTCTGCCAGCTCACTCACTTC
Organism: Melospiza melodia melodia; assembly: GCF_035770615.1. Lineage (NCBI taxonomy): Eukaryota > Metazoa > Chordata > Aves > Passeriformes > Passerellidae > Melospiza > Melospiza melodia. Next base: position 16,596,088 of record NC_086209.1, on the reverse strand, counting down.
CCCTTTGTATTCTGTTCAGTCATTGGCTCCATGAGGATTGACAAAGCTACTCCAAAGTCAAGATTTCTTTTCAAATGTTTGTTCATATTTTAAGAATCCCAGAACCAGGCAACTTCCAGCAATTACAACAAAAAATCAATCTCGGTGAGAGAAGTAAGGTACAGGACATAAATCGTAATTAATGATTGGGAAAATTTAGGGGAAAAGTTGAAGATTCTCAACATTATATTTAATTGTTTGTCCAGAAATACCACACAGAGTAAAATCTGCCACCATTGCAATGATGCTGTGGGTTTGAGTTACAATGCAGGATTATTACACACACAGATTCGAGGTAATCAGCTCTGTGTCCTGCAACAGAATCCTGAAATAATTATAAAAGTAATTATGACAATTCATTTGCAGAGAAGCTGTGGCTGCCCCTGGATCCCTGGAATGCCCCAGGCCAGGCTGGACAGGGCTTGGAGCACCTGGGACAGTGGAAATGTCCCTGCCCATGGCAGGGGTGGCACTGGATGGGCTTTAGGGTCCCTCCAACCCAAACCATCCTGGGATGCTCGGTCTGAACTGAAATGTCCTGCTCTTTCCCATGTTCAGACTCAAGCTGGGTAATTCTCTGTGTTAATGTGCTGAGGCTCCTGCTGGTTCCTGGTTTGACATTCTCTGTGCTCCAGGAAGGGAAGATGCAGGGAACCAGATCACCTGGCCTGCAATCAGCTCCCAAACTCCCTGCCTGGCCTGAGGGCACCTTGTGACTCCTTGGCCAAACCCAAACACCTTCCAGGCTAAGTGAAGAGATTTGGGGATGCTTTGGAGCAGTTTTGCAACCCCTGAGTAATTCTAACTGTGTGTGTTTGGTTTGCCCAGAGAGGGAGAGCCTGCCAAGAGAGCAGATTTCTCCTTCTGTCAGGTATTTCCAGAGAGTCTCTTTTGCTTTGAGTTTTTTTCAGTGGAAATGTCTTTGAGATTATTAAATGTGATATCTTACAGTCTTTAGCCTGTGAAAGGAAATAGCATTTTCCCCTCTGCTCACCACAAGCAGCTCTAGAAATAATGGTCCTGAGAGGCAGCAAGGGAAATTTAAAGATAATCTCAAGGAAACTGATAACAACAGTTAAGGCAGGGAGTGGATTGCCTACAGAGGTTCTGCTGTTGCCAGAAAGGGACTGACAAACTTGAGGATGCATTTAGGAGCAGCTGATCCCTCAAGATCCTTCCACCTTGCACTGTGAATTAATCAGGAACAGAAATGAAAAGTGCCTTGCTCCTTTTCAGCCTCAGAGGTTCCTTTCCTTCTCAAGGCAGGAGTTATGACCCTGACTTGCTTCTACTCTCTTGGTTTATTGGTTTATTACAGTTCAGTTTGTGTGGCTTGGAAAAGCAGATTTAGCAATTGCACATGGCAGAGATTGTTGTGGTGTTTGTAGTTCTTTCTCTTTTGCTTTTTCCCAAGACTGACAAAGAATCTTTACAATAAAAATGAAATTATTATAACAGTCATTCTTACAGGCTTGAGCTGTCACATCCATAAAAATACACCAACAAATATAAGTCCACACAGAAATGTTAAAGGACAAAGAAGACATCAGGATGTTGGTGGGAAAAAAACCCCAAACTGTTGTCTCTAATACTGCATTTAAATAACTGTCATAGGCAAATTCAGAGTTTGTCATTTCAACTAAGAAATTCCAATTGGTGAAGCCAGGAGAGTTTTTCCAAGTGGAAAGGTGTTTAATTCCCTGGGATGGGGAATGATGGTTAAGCTCATTTGACAGAGAGCTCTCTCGTGTTTGAATCTGAGAATGAAATTCTTTGCACGTGTTTGTGCATTGGGTGAAATCAGAGGTCTTTGTACTGTGTTTACTGAACAGCTTTTATGAGATATAAATACCAGCACATTCTGGTGGGTTTCTAACAAACAGAATGGTCTGCTCAGTCCCAATATGGTCCTGTGTTAGAGCAGATTGGATGGTACCCTTCGACGATGGGAAATGCATTTCAATTCCATCCAATGGCATGTATGGCTTATAAATTTAGAGAGGCTGTGGGTGTAGAGGAGCTGATTGTATAGCATTATTCATTACGTGCCTCAGATCAAGTTTTGGCTCCTATTCTGTTCAATGATTGCACATTAGCATTCTTCTTGATCTTTGGTGCGTGACGCTTCCTGCAGAACTGGTTTGAGCCTGTCCTCCTGCTTGAAGAATATTCTTTCTTCTGCTCCTGTCATTAGAAAAACTTATTATTGATAGTTGATGATTTTCCAGAACTCTTCCCAGTTCCTAAAGCTACAGGCTGGATACTCCCAGCCCAGCCATGTCTGTGGAGCAGCACTGATGGGTGCAAGGATGAGGGGTGCTGGATCATTTAGGAAAAGCTCCTGGGCTCACCTTCGACTCTGGCCACAGGTAGAAGGTTCTCCTGTGTCTTTCTGACTGATCACTTGGGTTGGCAGCTGACTTGCAATTAAAATAATGAGGTAATTATTGAGTCCTGGGAGTGATAGTCTAAATTGCACTGACCACAGAATTAGCAGTTTGTGAATTAGTAGCTTGTGAGGAACAGAGTTGTCTCTCTTCACTCTCACTGTCTGTAAAGCACATGCCTCTTTCACACTGAGTTTATTTTAGCCCCATGCTCTGTGGTGTAAAATGCTTTGTGGATAATCTTCCTTAGAGACAGAGAAATTGGGCTGCAGGGAACAGAGGAACATCTTTTCTGATGCAGTTATATGGTTGTTTACTACTACTACTACTACTACTACTACTACTATTATTATTATTATTATTATTATTATTATTATTATTATTATTATTATTATTATTATTATTATTATTACTACTACTATACTACAAGATTTTTACCAATAGCTTAAGAGCTGATAAGTGAACAAAGCCAGGTATGGCACAGACCATCCCCAAGGGCAGACACAGTGTCTGAAACACGCCACCTCTTATTTACCCTTCTGGTTTTAACTTAGAAAAAGAATTCCAATATTTTTACCTTAAAATAACACATCCTGTTTTTCAGGTAGTCTGGAAGCATGGAAGAGCAGTGCCTGCCTTGCACAGGAGGCAAACACATCTCAAGTTGATTATCTACAGCCATGTCTCAAGTAAGGACCATTCTCACTTCCAGTTATTCCCAATTTAAGGATTCTATGCAAACAGGGCAGTCCTAAAACAGCCTCCTTTAGCTGCAGGTTTTTAAGCCTTTCTTAATTTGCTTTAAAGCCTGAACCTGTTTATGGCTGAAGATCCTACTTGTTCCCTGGTCCAAGAGCAGCCCAGAGCAGGGAGGTGGGTGCTGATGAATATTCTGAGGTGTTTCTGTGGTTTGTGAGGGTCAGGGACTGAAGTGACTCCATTCTGGTGCAGACCTTGCTGCAAATTTCAGCTTTCAACCATGCAGGGGTCTGGGGACACCTCCTCAACTTTTCAGCACTGCTCCAAACACCAGGATGGGGACAACACAGATCTGACATCTCATGAGAAGCAGCCTAACTCCTGGCTAATAACAAAATAATTTATCTCAAGATAAACTGAGATGGAAAATGTGAATTTCTGAACACAAAGCGTGCTTCAGGCGGAATGGAGCTGATGCTTCACAACAAGCTCCAGAAGGTGCTGATGCCTGAGCAGTTTGGAGGAAGGGTTTTTGATTTTCCATTGTTTCAGGACAAAAGAAACTGAGAGTTAAAGCAGATTCTTTAGAACTGAACCAATGCAGCAATAGCCCATCAGGCACAGAGAGGATTCTTTAATGTCTCTGTGGTGGTGAACTGCCTTTTTAGCCTGTGTGTACCTGACAAATTATGCAAGTGAAAGCTTTTTTTGACAAATATAATAATTCACAGGTAAAAATAGTAAAAGAGTAGGAAATAGAGTAACAATAATAAAAGAACAATTATGTGTGAACCAGACAGCAGAAAGCAGAGAAGGAAAGCTGAAGTATTACAGTGTGTGCATGAGGTAATGTAGAAAACACAATCTGGTGGCATCTTAGTGAAATGGAAAAAAGTGTAAGAAAAAGCAAATAATGTGATACAAAGATAAAAGCAGCAGCTAATGTGGATTGCAATAGTACATGGAGTGTTGGGATTGTGCACTTGTGGACTCACATAGCTGGGTAAATCATCAGCAGTCCCACAACAGGGATCCCCTTCCTAGTGCTGCAGCCAATGCCCAGGGATGACTGAAACCCTCATTTGCTCATTTGCTCAGCTCTGTAAATGAGGAAACAGGAGGCAATTAGTGAAAGCCAAGACTCTTTAATCTCTCACTGCTCCATGGACTTTGTTCTTGCTCTGGAGCTTTATACAGACTGTGTGAGTGTAAAGACCTACCTGGGAGGAAGGTGCAAAGTATAAATAACCCTGTTCATTATAAACCAGTAACCCTCCATATCCATGGGGTGTTTTAAAACATCATTTACATCCCAACTGCATGTGGCTGGCTGATCCAGCAGGGAATTTACAGCAGCTGAGGAAAGAGTAATCTGATGGAGTGGTTAAGGAAGTGCTTTGAGTCAGTGGCAATAATCCCCAAAATGCTGAGCTGTGTGTTACCCCCCTGTGCACCAAAATTCTTCCTAAGTGTTAATCAGGGTGAGATACAGAAGGAAAAAACTTTTTTCTTAAAACTTTTGTGCTTCCTCAAACTGGGTGCATTTTGCTGGCTCCAGGCAGTGACTGGTTTTGCCAGCAGCATTGTACAGGGTTAGCTTTACTGGGGTACAATTAATTCTTTTATTCTAGTTTGGGGGCAAAACTGGCAGAGTAAAGCAAGTCAGAGACTAGACAGAGGAGCTGTGTCAAAATAAAAATTCCTTCCTCAAAAAATCCAGCAGTTGTGGGTTTAAACTGCAACTATTCTAATTGTGAAATCAAAAACAAAATCAAAATACACATGTGACTGGAATGTTTGGATTTTGACTCTTTTCCAACTCGAAACACAAATAAAGAGGAGTTATAAAATTAAGTGCAACAGCACACGCTGTCCCTATCAGCACAAGGATCTCACTTTTGGAAGCATAAGTTAGAACTTGTCAGGTGGCTTGTGGGCTTAAAAAAAAAAATCCAAACCACCAAAAATCATACAACACAATCAGGAAACCAGATATTCATCACTTCACATAAGGCTCCTATCTGAATTCTTTCTTGTGCTAAAAGGTTTTATAAGATAACGAGAACTTTTATGCTCAAGTGGGTGATAAAAGCCATAAAGCCTCCCAGAAAATGGAAGTTCTCATAAACAAAACACCAAGTCCCATTTACAGAACTGTTTCATGTTTGCACTGCCAAGTTGCTGATGGTGCATAAAGTTGTTCTCTTAATAATGAGTTGGGTAGAGGAACGCCCAGCATCCCAAAATGTGTTACCTCCTCAGAGATCTGCATTTTAATCAGCTGATGAAACAGATGTGGGAGGATTGTCAGGAGCTCTGGTTCTGAAATCCCACAGAAGCAGCTATAGATTTTATAAATTTTTATAGGAAAACAAAAATCAAGTTAGTTTCTTGCTTTCTACCTGCCTGGTAATAAACAGGTCAGAAATTGAAGCTTTCTCAGAAGTGGGAAGGGCTCAGAATGAATAATTTTTTCAAAGATAAATTCTGCACAATGTTTTACCTCAGCAAAACCAAAAGTCTGCTAAATGCATCCATAACCTGGAAATTTTTCTGTGTTGCATTAAGACAAACAGCATAAACTCTGTACTCACAGGAAATTGAAATTTCGGGTGTAAATTATAGGAATTTATCAAAACTTAGGTCACACCAAGAGAGAGAAACTGTGGAAAACCCCCTAAATTTCATGACAGAAAGATATATACTATAACATATACTATGTATAGCCAAATAATGTGATGTAGAAGAGAAGCTCTGTAGGTCCCAGCATGGCACAAGGCATTTCAGTCAGCCTCTGGCTGCCACAACAGCAGCAGTGATAATGTGTAAGTAAAATCTAGTTGTTACTAATGATGTAGAAGTAGAATCAGGTTAAAATATCCCTATTCCAGTTTCTATGCCCAGATTCGTCAGATATTCAGCTGTTTTGTTCCTGTGATGCACATTGACCAAAGAACTGTTCAATGCACTTGTTATTTAAAATTCCCATCATCCTTCATCCTCAGAAATTTCACAGCAGTTGAATAATGGAAATGATGATGCATCAGAAATTAAGTATATCTTAAGGCATTCTTTCATCTTGAGAGGTTTCTGGGTAGAAAAACAGTCTCTAAAATCTATAGCAGATTTTATTTATGGATGTTAAGAACTTACTCCCTCACTTTTAATAGTTTTATATTCCAAATACTTTTCTCTTCTACTTGCTTAATGATTTCACGTTTTCTTTAAAGACAGACCAGCTGTTTCTGAAACACCTTTTTAGTCATGTACAAGTAACAGCAAAGATAAACCCCCACATCCCTGCATTGTTCTCCCCAAAAACACCAGGTACCAACACTTATTTTAATGTGCCACAAGCACAGCTCCTTTATCCCCTTTAATAAGGAGCTCTGTTCCTCAGGCAGTCCGTCCTGGACAGGGAAATGCAAATTGTTGCTTTGGAATTGAACAGGTTTCCTGCTCTTTGGTCATAATGAATGTAATATCTTTCCTTGGCATGGAGCTGAGCAGTGTTTAACTCCCAGATCAGCTCTCCCTGTGTTCCACATGTCTGCAGGCCCTCTCCTTTGTCAGTTCCCTTCCCCTGAACTGGAAATTTCAGCTGGCAGCCAAACACAGATACCACTGCTGGGGCTCGCAGGACTTTTGCAGTGTCAGGATAAAGTTTAGCATCATGTTTTTATTTTCTACTAAGCCTTAAAGTGTTATGTTTATCATGCAATGTTATGTTCTGAAGGGGGTTTTTTTGCAATTGATATTTGGCAAATAATAACTGGCAGTGTTTCATTCGGCTGAGGCATTTACTCCTTAGCATGCTGAAAAAAGGTCTCTAATGGGTAGCAGGAAAGTTGTTCAATGAGGGTTTTTTTTTTGCTTGATCACCAATCTCCTGTATGGCATTAATTATCTGAAACAAAGTAAAGTGACTGTTAAATACCCTCAATGATTCAAACAGGAAAATGGGCACAACAAAGGAGTGACTTCTGCTTCAGGGTAATGAAACTGAATTGTTTCATTTCACACCATGAAATACAATCTTTTGAGTAGTTGAAAATACTGAGAGCCATCACAAACCCAGTGTCTTTATAAAACAATGTCATTTATTCTGTTTTGGTACTTTATGTACTGCTGTTATACTCTAATACAAAGATGATTTTTCCTCTCTGGTGGCACAGCAAAACTAGAAGTGTATTTCCATGCTCCTTGACAAATTTAGATTATAAATCATCCCAGATACTAATCAATAAATGCAATTTTAAAATCTTGATATTTTTTCATATTCCAAGGATTTCCATTTATTTTTGAAGTGTATAAACTACAATTGATATCATAATTTATTATAAGGAACATATTAATGGGATAAGAGAGTTTTCCTTCACTCTTTATGGTCTGATCATGAGCTAGTGCCAGCAAGGTAAATGAGTCTTTAAACCATACCCTAAACTCTGTTCAACCCTTTCTGTTCACTGAATTTTCTTACCACTGAATATAAAAGGAGAATTATAATTCCAAAATCACTCAAGAAGCATTTCAGATCCAACCCTGCTAGTCATGCATAGCAAGGCACCTTGTTAAAACACATTTCTAAATGCAATATAAAATGATACAGCAGGCAAAAAGTCATTGTGGGTGAGCACACAGAAATGTTGTAGGGCACAGTGGGAATGATGGGCTCTGAGCAGCCCCTGCTGCTCCACCGTGGGGCTGGAGTGCTGTCCTGAACAACTCAAGGAATTTCACCTCGTGTGCTTTTTTGTTTTCTTCCTGTGGGAAGCAGAGCCACGAACCACAAGGGCAGAGGGTCAGGCAGCCCCAAACCCCAGCTGCCATCCTCGCTCTCAGCATTCTGTGCCCCAAAACTGCACAAACTGGAGAGGAGGCAGATGGGGCTGCAGGTGCTGCAGAGCCAGCTCTCCAGCACTCCTTGGGTGCTCCCCAGCCAGACCTTTGCTCAGTGCTCACCTGTTGTTTCCCATCCCCATTCAGCTCCTGCTGCTCCTCTTAAATCCCCTCAGCCCCAGCCTGGGCCCCAGAGAGCAGAACCTGCTGGTGCCAGGCATGGCCACAAAACCTGGCCTGCATCAAGTGGGCTCTGACCATCCTGGGTCATTTCTGCTACCAACACACCCAGAAATGAGCTCAGTTTGCCAGTGCTGTACTTGTGACTTCAACAGCCAGTCCTAGACATCTGTTCTCTTGTCTGAAAATGCCTCATCTTCATGGCAATCCCTGGTGCTTTCGCTGGTCCAAAGCAGAGCCCTGCAGCCAGGCTGTGCCAGCCTTTGGAATGAGGACAGGGACACCTTGCTTTGATTCCCTCTACCAGCTGCTGTCCCACCATCAGCACAGCCTGACCCTGAGGGTAACAGGAACAAAGTGGGGACACTGGGATGAATGGATCAGGTAATTTGGGATGGAGTGGGGACACTGGGCTGTGTGGATTGGGTCATTTGGGATGCAGTGGGGGCACTGGGCTCTCTCTGCAGACTGGCACCTTCCACCAAACCTCAGGTGCAGGATGGCTCTGCCTTCAAAGGGAGGATCACACAAACAAAGCCTCTGCTCACCAGCTGGTTCTGACTTCACTTCCAGCTCTAAAGCCTTCCTCCAGCTGAAAGCAGATTTTTATCTGCCTCATCAAGCTGCTTATGGGGTGCTGCTGCCTGCCAGGCTTCGTAACCCTCTGTGCCTCGGTCCTTCAGAGAGCTTCCCAACCCCATAAATAATGTAAGTATAAATGTTGTAAACACTGTTCCTGATCGTGGTGTTCCCAAGGGAGTATTTTTCTATTTTATATCAAAGCAGTTCTGTTCCTTGTAGCCCCAGCTGTCACAGCCAGAATTCCACAGCAGGTAACACCCTGCACAGCACAGTGCAGCACCATCCCAGGGTTGGGATGCACATGGAATTTTGGTCACATTAAAATGCAGAAGCTTTGTTTGAGGCTCTTTTCATTACCTGGTACAGATCACCCTGCATGCATTAGGCACTGTTGTTATTTATGACTCCAATAATCCTCACCACATCTGCAGAGCCTTCCGGAAGCTGTTCCTATTTCCATTCCAGCAGGATGACTCGGGGCCAGCTTTCTGCTGACCCTGGTAGAAACTCCTTTATTAAGCAGGGCAACGTGTGCTGCATGCAGGTAACGCTCCTGAGCTGGCAAACCAGCACTGTTTCCACATTTTGTATTACAGCACCTTTTCCCCTGAGGAGTATTGCTGCAGTTTCTGTAGTTTCCGACTGAAGCACAAAAAACTTTCTTATGGTCTGTGTAAAACAGAGGTTGTTGTAATCATATTTTACTGCTTTCTAAGAAATGCTCTTTTAAAAATTGTTTGTGAGAAGACACTAACAGCTCTTACAAGCTCGTGAAGCAAGAATGAGGTTTTATGACAAGATTTTCTTTTCATGTAGTTCCTTTGTAACCTGTGGGATAGAATTTACCTGAAATGCTTTTTATAGACACTCCTATGTAAAGCAGGGTGTCTATTTGGGTTTAATGCCTGGAGGAAATGGGAAAAATTATATGTGATGAATGTCTCCAGATGTCACAGTGCCTTAAAATACCAGATCGTTGTAGGCACTCACCCTGAAACCCTTACCTTTCCAAAAGCCTCTTGAGCAGATTTGGTGAACACTTTTTAATTTTAGAGACAGAGTTTTCAGTGAGTGGCCAGTGTAGAACATGGCAGAAGGATCTGCTCCATCCCCTCAGAGGTGTTTTGCCCTAACATGGTACTTTAGAAATTAGTTTTTAGTCTTTGTGACTGACGGTATTATGTGGCCTTACAGCACAGTAGGCATGGAGGGGAAACAAACTGACAAAATTAAGAATTTTGGGTTTATCATTAAGAAGAATATTTATTACACAAGATTCAACAATTATGTTATTGCTACACGACCTTGCAGAACAAAGTTATGTTCTCAGTTAGGGCTTGCCTGACGCTGCCAGAGGAATCCAACTCAGAATATGTTGGATTGAGAAACCAAGTTCACATTCCTCTCTGCAGAGTGAGATTTGAATAAGTAACAAACTGAATCCTTTCTATCTAAGAGCTGTGAGGTGTTCCATACATGATGAGAGCTGGGAATGAGAGCAGGACAAGTGGGAGAAGGTGGCAGAGGGTGGGATTAGATGGGATACTGAGGAAAATTCCTCCCTTTGAGGCTGGTGAGGCCCTGGCACAGGTTGCTCAGAGTCACAATGGCTTTTCCATCCTGGAAGTGTCCAAGGCCGGGTTAGATGGAGCTTGGAGCATCCTGGGATGGTGGAAAGTGTCCCGGCCGATGGCAGCGGAAGGAACTGGATGGGCTTGAAGGTCCCTTTGAACCCAGACCAGCCTGGCACGCTCAGATCGGCCGGTCGCTGGGCAGCCCCTGCTCTGCCGTGCAGGGATGCAGGCACAGCACCGCTCCTGCCCCGGCAGCTGCTGCTCCAGGCACAGCTCCTGGGGCCCACCGCGGCTCCTGCAGGTGCGAACGGCTCTGGGCCAACTTCATAACCTCCCGTGAAAAGAATACTTAAGTTCACTTGCGTAGCAGGTAGCTATGGCTTTACACTCCCTACACACGTTGCAAAGAGAACAGCAAAGAGCTTTAGTGAACAGCGCGGGGTTTGCTTTCCCCAGGGCCGGGCGCTGTTTCGCTGGGTGCCGTACGGGGAGCGCTGGGCGCGGAGCCGTTCCGGGCAGTGCCGGGGCCGGGGCGGGGTCGGCCGGGGCTCCCCGCCCAAGGCGCGGCCCGCGCAGGTAAAGCCGGAGCGGCCCCGCCGCCGCCGCCGCAGTCCCGCCGCGATGTTCGGGGCGCAGCAGCCGCTGCAGCCGCCCGCGCTGCCCCCGCACCTCCAGCAGCAGCACCAGCACCACTACTACCGGCGGCAGCAGCACTACAGCACCCTGCCCGCCCGCCGGCCCTGCCCCGAGCCGCCGCCCTGCCCCGAGCCCCCGCCGTGCCCGGAGCCGCCGCGGCCGCTGCCCTGCCTGGACCCCGCTCCGCACCCGCAGGACGTGGCCTACGACCGGGTGCGCACCTACGGGCCGGGCTGCCGCCGGCTCAGCACCTCCTGCTCCTCCCGGGCCGCCTCGCCGCTGGACTGCGGCCACGGCTGCGACCCGCCACAGGTACGCGGGCACGGCCCGGCCCCTCGGGGGCTGCTCCCGGCCCGGATCGGGGGCCGTCGAAGCCGGAGCCCGACCCCGGGAGCTGCGGCGGGGCGAAGGCTCTGAGGGTCGGGCCGGGCTCTCCCGGGGTGGGACGGGTCCAGCCCCGGCCCCTCCGCGCGTTTCCCCTGTGGGAAAGCTGCTCTGGGCGCTCCCCGCCGTCCCCAGGCTGTCCCCGGGCAGGGATGCGGTCCTAGCACGGCCCCAGGCTGGCCGGGCTGTCCCCGGGCAGGGATGCGGTCCCCAGGCTGGCCGGGCTGTCCCCGGGCAGGGATGCGGTCCCCAGGCTGGCCGGGCTGTCCCCGGGCAGGGATGCGCTCCCTGGCACCGGCCCCAGGCGGTGTCACCTTTTCGCACCCTTTAGCGCGGCTCTGGCCGGCTGTGGCCCAGCCCAGCCCCGCAGGCGCTGCTCCCTTCCCACGCCGGGATGTCACTGCCTGTCTCTGCTGGCTTGGGGCTGCTCATGTAAATAGAACGAGAAGCCTGTGTGCTTATTAGTTCTCTCTGAATCGATGGTGCTTAGTAGGGGCCGCCACTTGCTTGGAAAGCCCTGGCAATGCAGTTTAGCAGGTTTGTTGCGTGTGTATCCAAGGCATGGCTTGAAAGTATCGGTGGAATTTAATGTCATTTTAACGCGTGCAAAAGGTGTATTAAAACTAGAAACCAATAGCTTTAGAACATATTTGACTGCAAAACCAGAAAGGAGATAAAAATTTATTCTCAGCCCATTTTTAACTCATACAGCAGAATGCCATTAACATCTATGGGGTTGCTCTACTGTACTCAAATAGCAATGTACATTTGTTTCAAGATGAACTCTTACTGAATTTTCTTTCCTGTGTTATATTTACCTGTCAGAAAGAGTCTGGGTTAAGACCAATACAAGATCTGCATTCCTTTCAAAGCAGTATTTGCATAGTTTGAGGGCTGCCTTCCTCTCCAAGATGGTTTATGTAGATCCTGGGAAGTGAGCGAGCAGCTGTGATAATAAGAAGGACAAGAGGAAACAGCCTCAAGTTGTGGTAGCAGAGGTTCAGGTTGGATATTAGGAAAAAACTCTTCATGGGATAGATGGTTAAGCATTGGAACACACAACCCAGGGAATTGATGGATTCACCATCCCTGGAAGTGTTCAAAAGTGTGGCACTCGAGGACATGGTCGAGTGGTGGCCTTGGCCGTGCTGGGGAATGGTTGGACTCCATAATCTTGGTGAGTTTTTCCTGAACAAATCTGTGATCTAAGGGCTTTGTAGAAGGTGGTAATGGCAGAGCCATTCCCTCTGTATCCAGGTTGTTAATCCTCTTTTGCAAGATGTGGGGCAGGAGTATAAACACAGGTCTCTCACCTCCCAGATAAGTGATCTGCTCAGCTAGGCTGGATGATAGTCTGAATTGCAGTTAATTAATTAAATATTCATTGGCATAAACGCTGCAGTCCCAAGCTTCCTCAGCCTGGATAAGTACGTGAACAAGGATTACAGACTCAAATGCTGTCGCTGCTCTATGGAGGATGTTTAATTTCCAACATCTGTCGTAGTCACCGAATCCATTATGTCCTGCTGATGAAAACTAATTTCTTGCTGAAGTGTTTTGCTGGACGAGACTTTAAAGCCAAGAGGGTGTAGCTCAGGCAGGCTTTGTGTGGGTTGCAGTTTCAGTGGTGGAGAAGGAAGGTGCCTAATACAGATTATTAGGAAGTTATTAAGGCAGAAAACAGTAACAAACAGGGAAGTCAGCTGGGAGGAGGCAGAAGTGGCACCCTTGGTGCTCCATGGGAGTTGCCCCAGAGAAGCCCTGGGAGGGGTGCAGGACATTCCCCAGGAGTGGATCAGCTGCCCTTTGAGCCCATTGTGTGGGGTCACATAAAGTGAATAATGGACTGATAGCAAGCTCCCATCTGTGTTTGGTGTACAGGAGGATTTGGGCTTGGGGGCAGCCCAGAGCTGCAGTTTCAGCTCTGTGCTGCTGCTAAAGCAAAGGGCTGGCTTTGAGCAATATTTAATTTGCTTCTGCAGAGCTTGTGTGGATTAACAATAACAGACACATACATCCCTGTTGACACAGTGGTAGTCTTCAGTGATGTGGCTGGGTGTGCTCTGGTGTTTATGTACACTTCTAATAGGCTGGAGAGAGGGAGAATTTGAAATTGCTGTGTGCACAGAGCACATGTACTGGTGCTTTTTGTGGTTCAGGATTCAGGGGTTTTTCTACCTTTGTGGTTTGTTTTATCCGTGGAGAAATTCACAGCAAATTTTGCTTTGCTTGATCTGAATGAGAATTGTTTGGAATAAATTGCCTTCCAGTGTGGCTTATGTGTATGAATCCCTTCTCCATGGTCATGAAAAGATAATTCCTAAAGTGGCACATACAAATTGTTTGCAGAGGGCAGAACCCTGGCAGGTTTTGTAGAGGTTCTCTGTCCATGTGAGACATTTTGGGAGTCAGGTGTTTGTGTGGCTCAGTTCTGTGACGTGCAAAGGGCTCCCATGAAAATGGTGTAATATTAACCAGCTTTAGGGCTGGTCTGTGGTGTAACAGCCTCAAACTCAGCCTGCCATTTCCCCATTTCACCTGCCAACTGGAACTCATAAATCATGAGCAGATGACTGGATTGCTTGTAATTAGCAAGACAATGTATTGTGGATAAAGGCCTTTGACATAGATTAAATTTTCACTTTTATCTCTGGGTTGGCTGAAACCAAGGGTAACCTGTTGAAATTTTTAAAAAAAGGGACATTTGATTGCTTCTACATAAAATTGGCATACTAAAGATAAATCTATCGAATGCTTATTCTAAAATTAAAAAATCTTATTTAGAAATCTTAAAGACTAGCAAAATATTCATGCAAGTTTTAGTGTTACCTTTTAAAATTCTCCTAATAAGCCCCATGGCAGGGGGCTGGAATGGGAAGAGCTTTAAAGTCCCTTCCAACCCAAATCAATCTGCAATTCTGTAAAACAGACCCAGACTGACTGCTCAGGCTGTCATGAATTCCAAACCCACACCAGCACTGGGCTTTCCCTTTGGAATCCCACCTTCCCTTCCTTCTCCCAGACAGAAAATGCTGCATCTCCAGACATTGCATCTTCTGACTGCTCGGAGAGAATAACCTGAGCTCTGTCCCTTGGGAATGCTGGAAAACAGAAACAGCCCAAGATCCTTTCCGTGTTCCCTGTGCTGGGGACAGCTCCAGAGGTCCTGGGGGTGGCAGCTCCTTGTGCAGAGCCCCGAGCTGTGTGTGGGCAATCCAGGCTGGCACAGACACAGCGTTTCTGCCTCTTGGCCCCCTCCCAGCCTGTGCCAGTCCAGCCTGCTTGGCTGGAATGGGAGAAAGGGCAGGCAAATCCTTGTTTGTGAAGCAGTTCTTTGAAAATGAAAGAGTTTGGGTATCTCAAAAATAAGCATAATTTTATCCAGGCAAAACATTATTAGGTTCTGTATAATATTGCATAGACAATGAGAATATTACAAAGGTCTGTTTCAACTTAAAATGCTCCAGACTCCTCTGCTGTGGGTTTATTCCTCTGAGACACCCTGGATGTGTTATTCTCTCTAGACTTTGAGTTAGCCCCGGCATGTTTGTCCAACCTTTCAGCAGATTCCAGGGCTGTTGTCCAGTGTCACACAATGGCCACGTGCTGTCCCTGTGCTGTCCCTGTCCCTGCTGTCCCTGCTCTCTGGTGTCACAGCTCTGTGTGCTGCTCAGGGACACTGAGCTCAGGCTGTGCCTGCTCTGACACCCGGCTGAAGGAAGGACCAGTGGCCATTCCCATGCTGAGTATTTCACATTTTGGTTCCAGTTCTGCAGTGCTGGTGGTGCAGGATTGGGCTGCACGTTCCACCTCTCTGTGCTGTGTCCCCAGAGTCCTGCTGGCAGCAGCACTGAGCAGCTCCCCAAGTTTCTGCAGCAGTTTTAATTTTGAAATTTCTTAATTACTCTGACTGCTGCAAAAACAGTTTCTTTTCTACTTTTGTTTCTCTTTCCTGGGGCTGTTATGATTCACTCTTGGGAGGTTTGGAAAACTGCTCCAGGCTTGCTAAACTTATGCAAGAGTTGATAGGAGACCTGACCTACTTCAGGGCTGCTCTCACCTGGCTGAGAATGTGGCTGAGACTGAGCTGCAGCAACATAAACTTCCCCCTGGCTTTGGGGAAGAAATGATTCATTATGAAAATTGGAGGTTTGTGCTGTGAGGGAGGATAAACAGCATGCTGCAAACTGACAAATTAACTGACAAATTGCCCAGTCCTTAGATTGGGTTCAGTGGGAACTCTGCTTGTTTGGGTGAGACCTGGATGTGAAGGGTTGCAGCAATGTGTGATTTGTTAGAACTGGTGGAGGACAGTGCCTGCCATTGCTTCTAGACAGTGCTGGGGCAGAACCTGAGGAAATCTATTTGAAAGCAAAGCTGTTGCCAGGGGCAGATTCTTGTAATTTAGAGAGGCACATCTCATTTTTCATTGCAGATGTGGGCATCGTTCCCATAGGTGGCAGCTGTGGAGCTGTGTGCACTGGATGTTACCCAGGGGTTGTTGGGTGGCTCCTCTACCTGTCCACTTCTGAGTTTAACCAAAATCCAAATTTTCATGCCTTGGTGAAACAAAAGAGTATGATGCATCTCCATCTACACCAGCTGAGTTTGATGTGTAACGTGAAAAAACCAAAAATAAGAGATGGGCTGGAACAGGGACATGGGATCCAGGAAGGCTCATCCAGCTTTGATTTGTAGCCTGTTCTGCTGCACTTACAGAAAATATGGACTAATTCCCTCAGACCTGCAAAGAGAGAAAAACCCAGCTCATAAAATGCAGTGGTGGATTGTGTCTTGCCATGCTGCATATGGACCAGTTCCTTTGGGGTGGGGAGGCCCTGGGTTTAGAACATCTCCAGGTGATTGTGGCCAGTGGATCCCAAAGTACTCACAGCCAATGTCCATAATCAGATTGCTCTGGCAGAAGAGGTGCTGGTGGTTGAGCTGCAGTAATCCTGAAGGTTTTCTCCTCCCTTGCAGGGCACCATCCGCAGGATCATTATCGAGAACCCGGACCAGGTAGGGAAACTGGGCTGGGCTTGGCATGGGAAGCACTCTGAGAGCTCACACCTCTGAGGGTGAGAGGTGCAATTATGAGGGGTTGGAAACACTGCAGAATGGCCACTCAGGCTCCCACCTCTCAGTCTTTATTAATATTGATTAATTACTAATTGTTTCGACTGTATTTATTTCACACAGTCCCTATGCAAGCACAGCCCCTTTGTTTCCAAATGGACACACACTCACATGTTCACATCCTAAAGGACATCTCGCATATCTCTAAATTATCTATTTTTAGTCAAAATTACACTAATCCTGAGTTTGCTGGTTGACAGGATTTATGGATGTTTTTATTTATGTGTTTTACAGGAGCCATTATCCCCATTTCTTAGAGGGGCCAGTTTCTCTCCTGGAAATAATGTCATCTATGAAAAAACAATAAGAAAATATGAGCTATTAAATCCCCTCCAAGTAAGTTGGCTGTTTATATTATCTATTACAAGAAGAAAATTGAGTTGGTAGCAGGAAATGGATGTTTCTGGGTTGGGTTGGTTCTGGGTTTTTTTATTTTTGTTAGGAGTAGCTTCCAACCTGAGAACTGCCTTGTTATGATCTAGGATACATTCTCAAAGTAAATGAAGCAATATTTAAGGGGAGCAGAAAGTGGAATGTTTGCCATATTTTTCCTAAGAATTTATTATTAATTAACACTGAAAACTGCTGTTGTATCTGTAATATTGTCAGTCTGTATCTGAATAGGGGCTGTGAATTAGTTTCTTGGAATAGCTTTATAACAGAACAACCAAGATACATATTTAGAAAAAAAAATTAAAACCACAATTTTTTATTTTACTAACTCTTGAAAAAATATATGTGGTAAACCTGTCTGAAATTTCATCTCACAATTGGTGTTTTGTCAATAGCAAAGATATTGCTCCATTTTATTGCTCTGAAACATTTCCAACAGGAAAAAAAAGAAATTTGGCATATCTCAGAGTGATTTACCTGAGGTTTTTTTTTACTTTGTTTTTTAAAATGGAGCTTTTCATGCCTCTCTGGATTTTAGACAGCTGAGTTCTGTGATATCCAGGCTCTGAAGTGGAAAAGATAAAAAACCGTAATTGCAAATAACAGTTTCTTTCTTTCTGCAGATGATGTGCAAAGAAAAGAGTAAAAAATTGTGGAGTTTAGCCCTGGAAACCATAGTTTTATTTCTGGTTTTTGTTACCTGGGCTATGTTTGGATTTAGGTAAAATCAGGAGCATAGTTCTAAAGGAAATTTTCATGTGTAGTGGGACATCCACCTTGGGAAAAGCTTTTTGCCTGTACTTCTCACTGGCACCTACTAAAATTGGAAGGAAAATTGATGAATTACAACTCTGTTAGATATAAAAGCAATTTAGTTTGGATTATTAAAACATCCAAAGCCACCACCAGCACTGCCAGTCACAGGCACATTTCATTCACTACTGAGGTCGGTGTGCCACTCCATGCAGTGCCCAGCATTAACCCTTTCTGCCCCAGCAGGGGCATTTCCATCCATGCAGTGTACCCAGCATTAACCCTTTCTGCCCCAGCAGGGGCATTTCCCACCCCTGCAGTGTGCCCAGCATTAACCCCTTCTCTCCCAGCAGAGGCATTTCCCACCCCTGCAGTGTGCCCAGCATTAACCCCTTCTCTCCCAGCAGAGGCATTTCCCACCCCTGCAGTGTGCCCAGCATTAACCCTTTCTGCCCCAGCAGGGGCATTTCCCACCCCTGCAGTGTGCCCAGCATTAACCCCTTCTCTCCCAGCAGAGGCATTTCCCACCCCTGCAGTGTGCCCACCATTAACCCCTTCTCTCCCAGCAGAGGCATTTCCCACCCCTGCAGTGTGCCCAGCATTAACCCCTTCTCTCCCAGCAGAGGCATTTCCCACCCCTGCAGTGTGCCCAGCATTAACCCCTTCTCTCCCAGCAGAGGCATTTCCCACCCCTGCAGTGTGCCCAGCATTAACCCCTTCTCTCCCAGCAGAGGCATTTCCCACCCCTGCAGTGTGCCCAGCATTAACCCCTTCTCCCCCAGCAGGGGCCTCTCCCAGCCCTGACAGCTCCTCTCGTGCAGGAGCGGCAGTTCGCGGTGTGCCCGCCGGAGCCGTGCCCGCCGTGCCCGCCGCCCGCGGTGACGCAGCAGTGCCAGCAGACACAGACGGGCAGTCCCTGCGAGCTGTGCCCGGGCCCGGGCGGTGACGAGTGCCGGGGACAGCCCGTGAGGAGGGGCACGGCTGCCCCAGAGCTGGTGAGGGCTCCTGGTTTGTTCTGTGCTCAGTTCGCTCTTAGGCAGGAACAGAAGCCCAGCAGGGAGTGGGTTTGTGGCTCTGCAGCCTCCAGAGCTTTGTGGGGGACTCTCAGCACCAGCCCCTGTCACTGAGCTGGGTCTGTGTGTCTGTCTGGGACTGTCCAAGGCTTTCTCACCTGCTGTTGGGGGGGAAGGGCTGCTTGAGAGGTGTATTTCTCTTTGTCACAGACCTGTGCTCAGGTGTGCACTGGCTGAGGTGAGCCTGTGGTGTTTGGCTGGGCTCAGTCTCACGGGGTTACTTGGTTTTGCTTTTCTTTACCCATCAATTCAGTCAGGTTTCAGTCTGTACACAAAGACTGAGGGATGCACAGCCTCTGCTTTAGGAGAGATCACACGTTGCTTTAGAACCTTGGCAAACATCAGCTCAGGGTTCCTTTCCTCCTATGCTGATCAGCCAGGGCTTCAAATGTATTTCAATTTGATGCAAAAGTTGTTGACACAAATTCAGTGGAATCACTAATGCTTCCTGGTGTACCTGCAGCCTGTTGGTGCAGCTGGGGAGGGAGTGCAGCAGGTCCCTCCTGTGCACCCAGTCGGGGTTTGGGTGACAAACACAAACACCCTGGGGACCTTGGTGTCAGACCTGTGCAGAACCTTCCAGAGCTGGACACTCCCATCAACCAGCTCAGGACACTCAGCTTGGGCTGAGGACACTGCTGTGCAAGCAGGACTTTGCTGGTTCTTGTTGTTCTAAAGGAAGTCATTCCTCTCTGTTCAGTTTACTGAAAACCAGCAGACATGGAAGACTCACTACCAAGAAAAGTGTAAATAAATTGAAAATTGCTAAAAGTAGCCAGACCCAAATCCTACCTGCAGCATTTTCATGTTCAGCTTTATCCAAAGAAGGGATCCATCCTGTCGTGATGCCCTGCCTGTCTCTGCCAGGTGAGCTGCCCCCAGGACAGCCCCGAGCAGCTGGACTGTCGCTTCTTTGGGGAGCTGCTGGCCGAGCTGCACCGCAAGAGCAACGACCTGTACAGCTGCCTGCTGCAGCACGTGGAGAAGATCGGGACAAGGTATTGCCACTGTCGTTCCTGTGTCCCAGACATCCAGTTGTTTGTGAATTGGTTGTGCTCTTTGTTTCTTCCTGACAGCTGGAATTGACACTGGATGTTTCACACATTCATCTGATTTGCAAGTAACTGAGGGCACAGAAATGCTGTAAGCCAAGGAAATTTATTGAATGTGATGCTTAAGAATTGTTTCTCCCATACACGTTTGTACATTGAGCAAACAAGAACTTACAGCACACCCTGACATACATTTCATGACACAATTCTATTGCTGTGTCCTGAACAACCCATATGTCCAAATTCCCTCAGTCCTGTTGTGATGTTGTGTCATGGGTCAAGGCCAGCCACCACCAGGCATAAAGCTCAGTCTCTACATCCAAATGAACATTAAGCACGTTTTCTGCAGAGCCCTGCAGACCATCTGTGGCAAGAAATGAGAGTCCCAGCAGGCAGTGCCCTGCACAACCTTCCCCCCTTCCCTCCCATCACCCTCATTCTTCCCCCTCACTCCCAATCTTATCTGGTGCCTTCCAAGGTCACTGAATAAGGAAAGTGGTCCTGTAGCTGGGGAAAAAGGGAATTTAACCATCACAGAAACCCTGAGTCAACACTAGGAGCAGGGCAGGGAATTGCAGCAGAGTTGTGGGCAAACCATTACCCAGGCAATTAAGGGAGTAATTGGGTTTACTGCCCATAATTGGGATAACTGCCCAAAGGACTGGGGATAGGCAGCCTGTGTTTGCTGTGCTGCTGTAGGACTCCAGTCTCCCCAGGAATTCCTCCACAGAGGGAGGTAATGGCTCTTCAGCTGAGAAAGGCCCTTCCTTGCTCTGTATTGTCCAGATAATCCTTTAGTGGTGAATGTGGGCCTGAATGCTGGAAGTTCTCAAGCAGCTTTTTGTGTTTTACAGGAACCACGACATCGAATTCACGTGCCAGGTAAGGCCCAGGCTGTCCCTGCCACCACTGGGGGAGGGCTCAAGCAAACAAAGCCAAAGCAGCTGAAATGAAGGAGCCTGGTCTCTGTCAATGCTTCCTGCTTGGTAAAAACATTCAGAGCCTGAAAAACACTGCCAGGCAGGTATTTGCAAATGTGATAATACTGAAAGGAAACTTCAAGAATTTGCATTATTCCAGTGTGAGAGTCAAATTTTGGAAGTCTCTCCTGCTGTTCCAACAATGGTATCACTGGAAAATGACTTGCACAGATGCCTGCATTTTTACAATGTGTTTTTTGCAAAGGCTTTTTCACTCCCTGGCCAGTGAAGCTGCTGCTGAGCAGCAGGTGCTGCACCTGTGAAGGCATTCAGTGTGAATGGGGCAGAAATACCTGTCCAGGGTTCACTTCAGTGAATCCTGGCAGCATCTCCTGGTGGTCAGCTGGGGTTTACTGGCAGCCCATTCCGAGGTTTTGCCCCACCATAAACTGCTGGGAGTTGTTGTAGTATCAGCTGTTAATTCCTGAGAGAGGATTGGTTTGAATACTGCTTTTAAATGTTGAATTTAAGCATTTGAATATATGCTTCATGTATCACTTTATCTCACTTTGTACATGCCCCACATATAAAAGACTTTGGAAGTTTTCTGGATAGACTTTGATCTATTTTTGTTCTTATTTGCCTTGTGCTAAAGATGTTTTTCATAGCAGAGCTGTGTAATTAATGAAGAAACCACACTACTAATCTACCAGGCAAAATTCTTAATCAAGATGTCTCCCCTTTCCTCCCTTCTTTGCTTAGACTGAAGATATTGAAGAATTAATTCCCAAAGGACTGTCTGAGGCAACAAAGCAGCAGATTCGTTATCTCCTGCAGGTATGGCAGCTTGGCAGCCTGTAGGAGCTGGCTCACACACAGGAGGGACTTGGTACTTAACACCCTTCACTCTGCATTCCCTCATCCCACTGTTTCTGGAGTGAGGGGGTGGAATGGTGGCTTTAAAGGAAATGTCTCATGGACCCACAGTTCACTTGTGTATTTTAAACTGAGCTCTGCTGGGGCTTTCCTGCAGTTTCATTGAAACTGTCTTGGCTTTTGACCACTGACAGGAGAACAGGGACCTTTCATCTTTGTGTGTTGTGTGTTAAGGCTTTAAAAGCCAAACACAAACAGGGGGTGCTAAAAGCCCAGCAGCAGAGCCTGAATCCCACCTGCTCCCAGCCCAAACCTTGGCTGGGCATGGAGCAGGGAGGGAGCTGAAGAACCAGCCCAGGAGGACAAAACCCTTTACACCTGAACCACAGCAGGAATGGTTCTGTTTGCTGCTGGATGCCAAAAGCACACTCAGCACTCAGAGCTGCCTTTGCCAGGCAGGTGTGTCAGAGCAGGATCCAGGGCAGCCCCAGCAGGAGTGTCCTGATCTGGGCTCCCTCAGGTAGGGGAAGGGTGATCCTACCTGGGAGCTGCACCCTGGAATCACTTCCTGGTAAAAAAATTCATTGAAATGAGGTTGAGAAGGAGCAGCCTGGTCTGAGTTCACAGCTGCCCTGCTCTGACCTCCCCATCCCTTCCAGCTGGAAGTGTTCTGTGCTTCTCTTACAAGGAAGGGGGACATCAACCCCATGGACATCCCAGCCAGCATGAGGGCATTCCATGGCCTCTCACTGGCACACTGTCCTGGGAGGCTGGTTCAGCTCCAGGTGAAAAGCTGGAACAAGCATTTCCTGCTGTGTCTGTGTCCAGCTGGTTTTACATCCCCACAGCTGTGATTATAAAATGCTGCCAGAATGGCTTTTGGGGAGCCAGGTGTTGTCAGGATCCACCCAGGGTGCTCTCAGACCCCTTGGCCACCAGAACCATAAGGCAAAAGGAGCATTACAACTTGAGTGTATTTTGTGTGTCCTTTCAAAGTCTATTTTTCTTCTTTTAAATAATATACATGTATCATGAAATGCAACAATTTATATTTTCACCTGTGAATCAATACACAGCTATTAAAAGCATTAAAATTAACATTCCAAAGGAGAACAGTGTTGGGCTGTGGTCACTTATGGTTTTCTCTTTCATCCAGGTGACTCCTTTCATCTTTGGGATCTTTTTCCTTTTAAAGGGAGGAGTTGGCTGTATGAGCTTTTTTAATTTAAATTTTTAAAAATGTTAATTAAATTCCTTCATCCTTGTGCCCAAAGCTTTGCCAGATCTCAAATATGACTCATTCCTCTGTGCCTTTTCAGGCAGGGCAGTAATTTTTAAAAATCAGTGTGAGCACAAAGCTTTTAAAGCTCAAATAATAATTGTACAATATTAACACATTTATTTTTCCCTTTATTGGTGTACAAAGGCAGTTCCTTACCCTGTTGTTCCTTCCATTCTAACAATGTTGTCCTGTGTTACAAGGCAGAAATTGAACGCTGGCATTTGCAGAACAAAGAGCAAGGAAAATGTTTCCTGTAGAAACTGTGGGCACTTCAAAGGATGTGCAATGGTTTCAGAAGTTACTGTCAGCTGTAAAGCAGTTTCTGTTCTACCTCTTGTCAGGCATATTGTAAACAAAGCTGCCTAATTAATCCCAATTATCCTTTTCATTTCTTCCCTCCCAGATGAGAGCGACATCGGACAAATCCCTGAGACTTGTGCTTTCCACCTTCAAGAACCTGCGGGAGGAGCTCTGCCATCTGCAGGATGACCTGGGGGTGAGTCCTGCTCCTCATCCTCCTCATCCAGCTGGCAGCAGGAGCCCAGGGCTGGCACTGCAGGCTGTGCCTGTGCTGGGGGCAGGGGCTGCTCTGGCAGTGCCTCAGGGGGCTGGATGGACAGGGGTGGCTGTGGCAGCTGCACAGCTTCTCTGGGCTGGATGGACATGGGTGGCTTTGGCAGCTGCACAGCTTCTCTGGGCTGGATGGACAGGGGTGGCTTTGGCAGCTGCACAGGTTATCTGGGCTGGAAGGACAGGGGTGGCTGTGGCAGCTGCACAGGTTATCTGGGCTGGATGGACATGGGTGGCTTTGGCAGCTGCACAGCTTCTCTGGGCTGGATGGACAGGGGTGGCTCTGGCAGCTCCCCAGGTTTCTGGCCTTCAGCCATCCCAGCCTTGTGGCTGTGGATGCAGGCAGCACACAATTCCTGCTGGGGAAGCAGCAATGTTTCCCATACCAGCCCAAGTGCTCAGCACTGCTGGGAATGTCACAGCATTGTCCTGGAAAATACAAAGTTGAAGGAGAAGAGTTTGAACTTGAACACAGAACAAGGAGTCGCTGCAGTGGGCTTAGTTTTGCGATGGTTTTTGTTTGTTTGGGGTTTTTTGTTGGCTTCTATTTAAATTGTTTCTGAGGCAGACTGGAAGGGCAGTGATCCAGGATCCCAGTGCTCACCACCCAGCACAAAGCCACAGGCACTACGGTGTGTGCTATGTACCTAAACCCCAAAGTTTCAAGGAAGTTAAGCATTCTCTCAGTTCTAAAACATCCCTTTATTAATGACTGTGTTGCACTTTATGGGAAGAGTTTACTGAAAAATTGCAGCTTTTGACTGTAAACTTTTGACTTTTGTCCTGCAGAAGCTGGAAACTGACAATATCTTGCTGAAGAAGGATTTGGCTTTTAAGGATTCCCAAGTGAAAGAATATGAAACAATGCTGGCTTCTCTGAGGGAGAACAATCGTCAGCAGCAGGTACATCAAGAAACATTTCCAGTGTCATTCTGTGGGATCTCAGCACCTCAGGACTGAGGTGCAGAGTGACCGAGACCACCCTTGGGGGGCTCGGGAGTCCTGGAATGTTGCCAGAAGTGTCTGGTGGCTGGACTTTGATCCTACACAGGAGACGACACCTGTATGAGGATGGGAGGATCTCACTGGGGTAAATGGTGAAGGGATAGGTTAATTAGAGTAAGACACAGGGTTTGGGATTTCTGTACAGGGAGCTCTAAAGAAGTAAGATGGAGGAATTGGGGCGTGTCCTGTCCTTCTTCTTCTTCTTCTTGGCCTCCATCTTCTGTGGTGATGTTGGCACTTTGGGATTGGTTATTACTAAAAGTGCACTGGTTAATAAGGGTAAAAGGTATTGGAGAAAAATGATAAATATTGTATACGTAATTTTGAGTATAAAGATAGGTGACCGCCCCGGGGGCTCTCAGTGTGCTCATGGCTGGCTGCTGTGCAGACCTCTGTCGGGCCAAGAGAAAATCTTTTAGATAAACAATTAATAAACACCGAGACCGAGAAAAGATCAGAAGTCTACTCGTCCTTTGAAGTGCCGGGCTGTCCAAGGCCACCCCGGGCCTTTCCAGGCCACCTAAACAGCCGAGAAACCGACATCATTCCAGGCAGCCAAAATGGGGGCAATTTGCTGACTTCTGGGTACTCTGAGGAACTGCTGCCTGCTGTGTGTGTGATGCTGTTCCTCCCCTGAGGAATTCCAGGTGCTCATTCCCCCTGTGCTTTGCAGCAAGGGCTCAGGGACAGCACTGCCAAGTGCCGCTCGCTGGAGGAGCAGCTCCTGTCCCTGCGGCTCAGCGAGGGCGACAAGGACTGCCAGCTGAAGGAGCTGGAGTACAGCAAGAGGGCCCTGGAGCAGGAGATCCAGAGCCTCAAGCTGCAGGTGAGGGCTCACCTGGCTGGGTGCAGGAGCTGAGTCCCAGACTCAGAGGGGTCAGTGTAAGGAAACTAACAATGAAAGCATTTTTTTAAATAAAATTGGGTTCTTTGTGCAGAGCTGCTCCAGCCCGACGCTGCAGACCACGACAGATGAGCTCTCCAGCCGCTACGTGGAGATGATCAACAACCTCAGGGAGGACAAGGACAGGGAGATCCGCAGCCTCAGGGTGAGGGGCTCTGCTGGTGTGTGCAGGGACAGCTGCTCCTGCACTTGGAGCAGCAGAGATCTTCCACAGGCACTTTTTGGGTGTCTTTGGCTGTGCAGTTACTTTACTCACAGACACTGGTGGTGGTTTAAAACCTTTATAGTACAACATAAAACTCTGATTTAAAAAAAATCCAACTATTCTTTACATGAAGAAATTAGGGATTAACCTGATTAGTGGGCTGTCCTAAAGGGATATTTTGTGTGTCCTGATAATATAAGAAATTAGTCAAAATATGCTTAATAGGAAACAAAAAATTAATCCCAGTCACTGCTGTATGTAGGAAATCTCTCTCATGGAAATCAGTGGGAAAAGTCTCCAGCTCTGGAAGCCAATTCAACTGGTTCAGTGTTGGTTTAGCTTGAGAATTGTAAAATCATTAAGTTAATACTGGGTAGAATTCAGTTCAATTAGCACTTTATGAATTTACTGTGTGGCTCAACTTCCTGACCTGAAAATCCCTGGGTCTCGCTGTTGGTGGTGTCAATGAAATACCACCCCCAGAGCCCTGGGTGGGTGTTGAGGGGCCCTGCCCAGAGCCCCCCACACCTGAGAGCTGCTGCCTTGTTCTGCAGTCCCAGCTGTGCCAGTTCCAGCAGGACATAACCAGGAGAGAGGGGAGCAACAGCGACTTGCAAATGAGACTGCACGAACTGACATCGCTGCTGGAGGACAAAGAGGCTTTTATTAAACAACAGCAAGAGGTAAAATGATACAAGTTATTCCTCTGAGGGTTTTTGTGTTTAAGCCTCCATGTACTGTGTAGGTGGAACCGAACCAGGAAGTCCCTTGTCCTCTCCTGGCTCAGGAAAGGGGGTTAGGATTTGTTCAACCTGAATGCTGTTCCTCTGCCAGCCTTCTGGAAGGGCAGATTTTCAGACTGTTGAGACGAATTTCTGCAAATATTTTGTTGGGGCTTTACTGAGCTGATACTTCAGAAGACATGACTTGACATCAGTGTTTGCTTTTGGTTTTGTCAGGAGCTCTTCAGACTGAAGCATGACAAGTTTTCGGGCAGTCAGTCCCCTGGGGTGACAGCCATCATCACTAAAAAGTAACGTGTTATTCACCTTTGTGAGAAACACATCCTTTGGGCTTTCCTTTGTTTAGGCTCTGTTAAGCAACCTTTTCAACTCTCTGCAGGTACAGGAATCAGTATCCTATTCTGGGTCTCCTGTCTGATGACTACAAGGTCACATCACCTGTCAATAAATCACAAACGATTGTAATTGAGAGGACTGGAGAGATCTGGAAACATGTAAGTGACCTGGAGATGGACTGTCCCTCTGCAATCCCTAAGTCTACAATTTAACTTCAAAGCAAATATTACCCAAACTGAGAGCTCAGCGATGCCCTCGTGGTAATTTAACTGCAAAAAGCAAAGTGACTGCAGCCAGGGAACTGTCCTGGCTCTTGGAGCAGGCAGTAATTGGTGGGTGTGGTACAAATAAAACCTTTTGTTGTTCTCTCTGGCACGTAATTACCCTGAACAAAAGCATCAGCGCTGCTCTAACAGCGGCCCCGGGGTGTTGCTGTACCGGGCAGGTAGGCAGGGGCTGTGTCCTGCTGTGCTCTCGGTGAGCAGGGATTTGGGAGGAATGTGCTCCTCTGCGTTAAGAACATTAATGACTCCAAGCCATTACTAAAACACACAAAGCACCACATCCCTGAAACTCACCCTGAGCCAGGGCAGTGACAAACCCAGGAATGCAGAAGAGTGGTGACATTTTAAGGAGTGATTCAGAATAAAAATAGAAAACAGGGCTGCAGAAGCTATTTCTGTTCCAGGCAGGGCTCTTGGTGCCAAGTCTGGCTACAAGGTAAATAAAGGCTGGAGAAATGGCAGGGTGGCCAAGCTGGCGTGGTGGTGGGTGCAGGCACAAGGTCACAGCAGCACCTGGACACAACCACGGGGGGACACAGCCAGGGGACAGGTCTGTGACAGCCTGGGCAGATGCACATGCCTGGCCTGTCCCTCAAGGGGACCTTGCCTGCAGCAGGATTATAAAAGCAAAAGGCTCAGGGCACTGGCAAAGAGCAGAGTTTTATTACTGATCCCTAAACTTCACCCAGGTGCATTGCAACCTAGTGAAATGTCAAGCAATGAAACAGCAATAGAGAAATGAAAAAGTGAAGTGTTTGGTACAGAGGAAAGGGCTCACAGGTCCCCTTGGACACTGTACAAGAGAAAACAAGCAGGTAATTAAATGAGATGCATTACAGGAGATAGTTTGTTTCATAACAGAACAGGTTTGTGTATTTCTTCTAACAAGCTGCTTGTTTCTTTTAGGAATGAGAGAAACCTCTGAGCCCTCAGAGCTGCTCCAAGGAGTTCACAAACCACTAAAACTGCTTTACTTTCTGCTCTTCTGCATCCAAGAAAAGGTTCAGTCTGATAGTGAGGAAGGCTGGGAAAACATTAAGGACTCACTTTTCCCTCGGAGTGGGATGCTTGGGATGCTATCCCTGTGTGGACTCCAGCTGTTCTTGACTAGCTCCTGTTCTTCAGGCAACCTAGGAGACAAAAGGAAGACACCTGAAACCTTTTCCTCTTGGTCCTTGCAGCCATGTTCTGTCTCTTCATGCTGAGAGTGGGAATGACCCCGATGTCAGCCCCACCCCTCCCGCAGCTGCTTTCAGTGCAGGCACAGGCTGCACGGGAACTTCACAAATACCTCACTGGGAACTGCTCCTCTCCCTACACCTGCCTCTGTCTGGGAAGCTCGGACACAAAGGACAAAACTTCATCAAACCCAGCTTCTGACCTGGCAAATGCCAGCAGGACCCAGTTCACTGAAGGGCTGGGACAAGGTTTATTTTAGAGAATGCTTCTGCCCTCAGAGGTGATGTATTTTCAGCCCCAAACCAGCTGTATTTATTTGCTGTGCTTCAAATTTTCAAGAACTTGGTATATATTTTTATATAGAAGAACTTTGTGTGAGAATAACTCATGGACTAAATTTCCTTATCAGACCAACCTGCCATTTACAATTTCCACTTCTTTAAGGACCACAGAAATTCTTTCAAACTGATTTGGTGTTCATGATTCAGTAGTTGTCTGAGCAACACAGCACAGAGAAAGTTTGCAGTGCTGCAATCCAAAGGTGCTTTTTTATTGTGGGGTTCTTGCTTTGCTTTCCTGCTGCAGCCATGTATTTCTGTTCCCGGATACTATAGACCCTAGGCAATGTTTAATGGGGAAAGAATGCTGGAGGCTACCTGTAACCATGAAATAAACCCAAGTCTAACTCTCTGGATCATTGTCTGTCTGTCCTGGAAACATCTTGTGTACAGCTGGAGGGAGGGGTGTAGGTGGTGTCTTGTTCCTCTCCATGAATCTTTACAAGTGAAGGATTGGGGCTCTCAGATGCTGCTGGATGTCCAGCTGCCCTGGTGCTCTTCAGGACTGGGCAAAGAGCCACGAGTAAAACCTGTTCCTGCTCTTTGGGCCTGCAGTTTCACCAGCCTGGTTTAATTAAATACCCTCCTTTGAATGAGGAGTGCCTTGCCCCTCTGCATTCAGTAATTATTCTAAAAGAGATTCTAAAGCAACCCCCTTTTTTGCAGAGCAGTGAATAAAAGGCACATCTACACTCAGAGCTAACATGCTCCTGCCATGGGACAGTGGCAGTGCAATAAATCATTTTAGTTACACTGTCAGCAAAAGACTTTCACCTTTGGTGATCTGAAACACAAAAAGGACTAAAGCACCCTGTCTGTTCAATGTCTGCTCAATGCCATCAGTTACCTGTGCAGGGCTCTGGGTGCAGCTGCTCCTTGTGCTTCCACCAGGGCTGGGGGTTCTCACAGCTCACACCAAGCTACAAAGAGCAGAAATGGGAGTTATTGGTGGCCACAGGTCCTGATGGCTCATCCCAGCCATGGAGTTCCTGAGCAGCCCCTCAGTGACACCAACCTGTGTTTCCTCCATCCATGGCACAGCACAGGAACTCCTTAAGGAGGGACAGGGCTCAGAGCAGGAGCTGCTGGGTGTGGTGACAATTCCATGGCAAAGGCCACCATCAGGCAAAAATCTTTTTAAATCCAGCTGATCCATCCCAGTGCAAACACCATCCTGGGGCAGCCAGGGAAGCTGCAGACTGCTTACAAAAAGCCCAGGTTGCTGCTCAGGCCAGCCAGCTCTGTCCTGGGACAAGGACAGCTCCTCAAAGAATCTGAAGGTCACCAGACCCTGTAAATGCTACAGAGAAGAGACTGTAACTACACTTTGTACTCACAGAAAACACAAAGCAATTGTCAAAAAGCTGAATTACACTAGTAGATAAAGCATATAGCCATTTATTTATAGGCTGGTTTTGTTTTCAAACCATATGTATTTAAAAAGCAAATTTAGTATTTTTTACTAGGAAGTACCTGTTACTGTGGGCTCAGCTGTCCCCTCTTGGCTGTGGAACTGGAACTGATTTACCTAATGTGGTTTCTGCTGAAGTTTACAGAAAAACATTTTCTCATTTACTCAGCTCTGTAAATCCTCGTTAGAAACATTTTACTTTAGTTCATTTCCCACCTCAATTTCAAGTAGCTTCACCAAGACTTCTACATTTTTTCTAGGAACAAATTAGTAAGAAGTCAGACACTATTTACTTTATAAAATCACAACAATATGCACACTTCCCTGTCTTTATCTGCCAGAATGCAGTCTTGTTTTGCACTGAAAAGGAGAAAACTGTCTTCTTTGTTTTGACTGACCTTTCTGTAGTATTGAAGTTGCTCTGCCTCAGCTGTAAAATAAAAGCCAGACAGCCCTGGCTGGGAAGTCCCTGACAGCTCCAGCAGCCACCAACCCACACCCAGTACCTCACCTTTACCTGCAGAGTTCTGCTGCAGCTCTTCCTCATTTTCTCTCTGATTTATTGCCTTTAATTGTGGGCAGTTGAAACCTGAGGAAAGAAAAACATAGCTGATGATCGGGATGTGAATCACTTTTAACTGCACCTGTCAGCCCAATAAAATGCTGCACCAAACAGATCTGACATTTCAGAGCAAGCCCTGCACACCTTTGGGAGGCTCTGTTTGCTCAAGCACCCCTGACCTGTCACAGCTCTCAAATATTTACTGGGACAGGGCACTGAGAAGGATTTGGGAACTGTCCCTCAAACTGCTGAGGACTCAGGTGCCATTTTATCCTTCCATTTCAGAAGATTTAAAACACCACTTCCTAATAAAATCTTATGTCAAGAACAGCAATCTACCTCCTGCTTTGATAGAGAACAATTAATTACCTGATTATTTGGTCCATCTGTAGGGTGGAAAAATGAGCCAGCACAGCCATGGGCAGAGTCAGGAATCATCTTCAGGTGAAGAAAAACTCCTTCAGTCCCTGTATTCAATATAACATTCAGGAACAAAGCACTGACATTGTCAGAAATCCACAGCCTTAAATCACTAAGATTTTGATTTTTTTCCCTTCTGACTGCTGGGCATGCAAGGAAAAGCAGCAACAAAACCCAAATGAATTAATTCCTGTCTGCTTAATTTCTGCTCTTTGTGCAAAACCTACGAGTTCAGTGGCTCAAAGCCCATTGAAATCCTCAGTGATGGGTTCATTTAATAGCACATGTTCTTCTTCAGCTTTTTAATCTGTTATTGATGGTGCAATTCAAGTATTCTAAAAAGAGAGGGAATTTAGGATAGCAGAGTTTTTAGCATTTCATTCTGCAAGCTGTTATTACATAATTAAAAAGACAAAAACCTACCTGGTTATTCCCTAAATATGTGAGAAGTTTTTTGTTGTCTTGAAGGAAAAAAAAAATCAAAGGAATGTCAGTATCAGATTTGATAATTATTTTAGAAATAAGCAAAACAAACACAAATACATTACCTGTGAAAGAGTTAAACCCAATGTTCTCTCCTTAACAGTCTGATAAATACACCTGCAGTAACCTGTTTACTTGAAATGTGATTACATGTTAATTAGTGAACAATGCAATTAAAAACATCAGGTGAATTTACAGAGAATGGGACTTTTCTAAACACCATAAATGAAAAGGAAACTCCAAAAAATCTGGAGTGCAAGAGATGCGTTTTATTGTATGCCCGTTACGATGAGTAACACATTTAGAAATAATAATCCCACAGAACAGTGACAATCTTATTTTACAGCGTGTACATCATTTTTTACAGCCACATAAAACACTTATTTGTCTAAGAGATTTCCCAAATTTTAACTTTCTGAAGTTTAGAAATATAAAAAAAATTTATTCTCAAGGAACTGATTCTCATCTGGTGCAAAAACAAAATATGAACATTATCTGGAACACAAAGCCACAATATAGCATGAAGTTACAATTTCTCATGTGAACAGCTGTGTGCAAACATGAAGCAACTAAAAAAAGTAAAAAATACACATTATATGCATAACATTTATGACCAGGTTTTTCATTAAATAGCCCTAGACCAGCTCGTTATATAAGCGCCATTGGATTTGCAGCATGCTAACACAAAGCATTTTTAAAGGGATGCATATTTTAAATGTATACACTGTAAACTCAAGATCCACCTCCAAACTCTAGTGGCAGCAGGTTTTTCTGGTTAAATACTGCATATATACTTTCTTACAGATTGAAAATGCATGTTTATAGCATGGTATAGATCTTTTTTTAAAAGAATCGATTAAAAGGTGCAATTTTATGTCTATATGGAAAATTTCATATTAGGAGGTAGGACAGTAACTGTCATACCTGTTAAGAACACTGCCCTAAAGAACCTCTAAGTACTTTGAATTTTTAATTTAAAAACCCCTACAGTTTTCAACTGTTTTTAATATTCTTTTTAGAGAAGACTTTAAAGTAGCGAGGAAAAAAATTAGTGTTGAGTCACAACACTATGAGCTGCATCCATTTTTGTCCTTTAAAAAAAAAGTCAAATTCAAAGTTAATTTTGTTATATGTGCCATACTGAACAACATTCAACTGTAGTTTCAGATAAAAAAAGGGAAATTATATACATATACATCTTTAACCCTAGCACCAGAACACCACCTCTGAGACCATAACATAATGCTCTATTTTAAACATCATATCCTGCAATAAAATAGGTTAGCAGCTTTGAAAACCAGTAAAAAAATGCTTCTTGGACCTAAACTAATAAAGGAAACCAAAAAGTTTCCCTATGAAATGTTTAAAAACAAAAACCAAACCAAACCGAACAAGGGACGCCCCCCCAGATAATTTTGCCAGTTCTGGAATTCAATTTCTAGGCACAATTGAAAACGTTGTGATGAAGTGTCTGACTAAAACTCCCCGTTCCAAACTGCACAAGAAGTGAAGAGGGGGCTCCTCTGCAAACCCTCTGTAGCTCACCCCACCAGGGATCTGTTTCCATACTGGAGACACACGTTGGGACTGACAGAATGGGCCACACAATCAGCTCTGCCCTGTCCTCTAGACTCAGCAATGGCAAATACTGTTCACTTGGAGACATTCATCCATCTTTCTGCAAATTTTAGACATTCATCCATCCTCTGCATTCTCTAGTGCTCTTTATGTTCTGATCAGCAACAATCATAGGGCTATGAGTTCCCCTGCCAACCCTAATACTTTTTAAGACTTTTAATACAAAGAATGTAAAGTTATGGTTTAATATCAAG
Source organism: Melospiza melodia melodia (assembly GCF_035770615.1). Taxonomy (NCBI): domain Eukaryota; kingdom Metazoa; phylum Chordata; class Aves; order Passeriformes; family Passerellidae; genus Melospiza; species Melospiza melodia. Next base: position 16,563,011 of record NC_086209.1, on the reverse strand, counting down.
CTTTGAAACCAGGAGAAACAGTTCGTGAGATTTATTTTTTTCCCCAATTAGCATATGACAGTTCCTACACGGCTTCCTGCTGGAGCTCACCTATCACAGGATGGCCTCTTTGTGGTGCCTCATGATGTGCTGATTTTTCTCGGAGGGCCTGCGGAAGCCCTTTTTGCAGAACTCACACCTGTGGGGGTAGTCTTTGGTGTGGATGGAGATGACGTGGCGCTTAAAGCCCGACGCGTCCGTGGTGCTGTACTCACAGTACTGGCACTGGTACACCTTCCTGCCACTGTGGGTCTTCATGTGCTTCTTCAGTTCGTTCTGCTGCCTGAAGCCCCTTTTACACCGTTTGCATTTAAAAGGCAGGTCCTTGGTGTGCACGGAGAGGATGTGCCCACTGAGCACAAAGGGGTCGGAGGTTTTGAAGTCACAGTGCCTACACTGGTGGATCTTTTTCCCTTTATGGGTCTCGCTATGCTTTTTGAGCTCCGAGGGCCGGTGGAAGCCTTTCTCACACACCTCACACTTGTGGGGAAAATCCTTGGTGTGCACTGAAATGATGTGTCGCTTCAGGTCGCTGGAGTTGGTGCTCTTGTGGTCACAGTGGGGACACTGGTGAGTCTTATGGCCTTGGAAGAGCTCGGTGTGCTGCTGCAGCTCCTTCTCGTCGGCGAAGGCCTGGGGACAGTGCTCACATTTAAAGGGCAGGTCGGTGCCGTGTTTGGTTTTGATGTGAGTTTTCAGGTTGGACTGGTCAGCACACCTGAACACGCAGTGCTGACACTGGTATGGCTTTTCCCCCGTGTGGGTCCTCATGTGCTTTTTCAGCTCCGAGGGGTGGCGGAAGCCCTTCCCGCACTCCACGCACACATGAGGGAAGTTCTTGCTATGGACTGCCAGCAGGTGCCTGTTGAGCAGCCCCTGCTCTGCAGTCTCATAGTCACAATATTTGCACTTGTGGAGCTTGGGCTCCTTGTCCCTCAGGATGAGTTTATTGGAACTCAACGGGCTCGCCTCTCTGTATCTTCTCGTGTACTCTGTAAACTCGTGCGTTTTATCAACTTTATTTATAAGTTTATGGCTTTCCAGATGATTGTGGAAACTTACTTTTTTGTTAGTTGTAAAGTCACAGTCTGTACACTGGTATTTCTTCTTGATCATATGATCGGGATGGTTCTTCATATGCCTTTTCAAGAATCCTCTGGATTTAAATTTTTTCCCACAAATATGACAAGGGTAAACTGTTAAGGGCTGTCCATCAGGACCTATTATAACAGCTGTTTTTGAACAAACAAAAACAAGTTATGAAGGAAACACATTTACTGATTAAGAAGTTTTAAATCAGCCAAGTGCTGTTCAGATTCATGCACTTACACTTGCAGCAGAGAGAGAGTGGCTCAGTAGTTTAAAAACAACCAATCCACAGCACCTATAGTTTATATAGTTCTGTTTTAGAAACTGCTCAAACAGATCAGGAATATCACATGTGCACTGAATATAGCCATGGGTACTTTTTAATAGCTTGCAACATTCCAATGAATTGCATCAGCCCTGGGTGTACTGACTCTGAATAGCAAAATATGACATTTTCTAGGCACAGAACTGGAGGGGGGAAGGACACAGGAAATACGCAAATCATCATTTATAGCTTTTAATTCTGCATCAGCTTAAAAAAAGAGAAAAGGAATAGGACAGGAGTCAGTGGCACTCCGTGACAATACCGTAACCATCCAGTGTTTACCTGTTTGCCATTGCCTGGCCTCTCCTCTCCTCCTTTTCTTGGTTTTTTGTTTGAGCACTCTATTAGTGCTAATGCTATCACAAATCTGCAGGTACTGTGTTGCATTACCGTTTTTGTTTTCTAATCGTGTATCCAAGTTATTTCCTAGAAACAAAAATTAGACACCATAAAAAACCTTAAACAACTTGTTTCTTTGGGACTGACGACTGGAATTGCACAGCAGCATTATCTACTTAAAAACAAGCACTGCCCATTCCTCTATCACAAGATACATTAAAAAGAAGTGTGCTAATGAGAACCACTATCTATCTTTCCTGGCAAAAGTCAAGGGTATGATTGTTTAAACACTGATTCATTTCATAAGTATATTCCCTGATTTTTATTAAACTTGTTTTCACTTCATACAACTGCATTATCTCTTTTCTGTCTGCAAAACTACATTAAAAACTTGGCAGTGCCTCCCAACTTCCCCACCCCCTCCGAAGGCCTACAGACATCTAGAATTGTTTTCATTCAAAACAACAGAGAAAGACTGTGGAGTCCTTCAATATCTAATTTATGGCTCATTCTTTGCATCTCTGATTAGGAGCACTGACACAGAAATATCTGTTTTCTCAAAGACAGTTTTAGTTTAAATGCTGTTAAAAGTTCTCACCTGCCGCTTGACCATCTTCGTATCTTCGGGGAAGCCTTCTTTCATCTCCTGCAGAAAATGGTATTTTAGTCATTATAAAATAATATTCTTTTTAAAGATGCTGCTTTTGAAAGCCTGATAATGAGAGAAAACTAACTTAGCTAATAAGTAACAGGTTAACACCATCCAAGTGGGATGTGCAGCTCGGTGTTGTATAATCATGAGCCTCAGGAACCAAAATCCCATCTCTGGGAGGAGTTAATAGCCACCCCATCTGTGTGTGCATGCTTACCCTGCTGCCTCTCCTGCTTTCCATTATTAATATTCTTGTTTCTGCAAACTTTTAACTTCATCTATCCCCTCAGATAGCAATGCAGAGGTTATCTGAAATGCACACTTTGCTCCTGAGACGGAAGCACTTTATCTGCCTGGAGTAGGAGGCAGATAAGAGGACTTGGCCCTTATCAGCCTCTCAGCACAATGGAGTTTTGGAGATGCACAAGGGATATCTCAGGAACACATTCCTTATTTTGCACTGAAGTATTTGCTGCTATGTGCCAAAGCTCTGTGGTTCTGAAGCACTTGAGCAGCCCAGCTGTTGGGCTCTCACCAAGGAATTTTCACCAAATTCCACACCAAGGAATTTTCACTAACTTGCTTAATTAATTGTAACAGAAACTATGGATAACTTGATACCCTCTTAACAAAATTTAACACACCAAAAATCCAAGGAAATGATACAAAACAATAGACAGAACTCACAATATACTCAGACACAGTATTTGAAAATAAATCAGTTTTTTGTTTCTCACCTGGAGGACTAACAGGCTTAAAACATGTCTAAAAACTGAAATTACTGGGAACATATTTACATATTTATTCTTACTATTCCCTTTTTACAGTCTTTCCCCCATCCCCCTCCTAATGTAAAATACTTAAGGCTTTTCTTGTTTAAGATCTTCAACATTAAGATCTTCAAACCCCAAATACTCTGTACATCTGATCTGGGATCTGAAACAAAATCAGACTTCTCCTAACAGGCTTTCTTTTCTACTCCATGAAAGCCAACACACAGCAATCCCTGGAGAGATCAGGAGCTGCTTCCAAACCCCAAGAACAAGGTGAGGTCATCCCAGAGATGCTGGCAGCTGCATGGGGGAGGAAATGATGGCAGGGATTTTCAGGAAAGAAGCACAGGCTCCTACCGTAAGCAGCAGCCCAAGCAACGGGGACAAACGTTTTATTCACGCCAGAGTCCTCAAGCTGGGTGTCTGGAAGGGATGTGGCTTCTTCTTCCCCTACAATAACTTCCATATAAACTTCATCTGCTATTTCAGCACAGCCTGGATGAAGGGAGGAGAATAAATCTTTAATTTTATTCTGTCTTTCCAAATTTTTCCTGCTTTTAATTTGCTCTTGCTCTGATTGATACCCATTATAAATTAATTTTCTTCCTTTGGCATTTAGGGGATCATTGCTTATTCAGATATTCCTTAAAGAGAGGAAACATGTATCAATAAATACTAATCCAAAACAAATGCCCATAAAATTTCCAATAGACAAACTCATGAACTTGCAACTGATGACATTTGCCACTTTTTCAGAAAGCTGCTTAATTCACAGTAGGAAAATAGAAAAATAAGAAGTTTGACTAACCTCATTAACTTCATCCATGGACATGTTAAATTTAATATAAATAATTAAATTACTGCACACAGTATGCACAAAGTGTATTATCCACATCACTTTAAAATAATTATAGCCTGCTTTTTATTTTTAGGGAAGATGAACTCAGTTTTCTACTACTTGAGGCTGAAGAATCCTTCAGAAAATAATTAAAAATGTCCTTGAGAATGATGGTTATATGGGTGTACAAACAGCATGAGAAATAAAAATATTTCTTATTATGCTTACTAATATCTTCATCTTCCTGAGAAGAGTCCTTGACAGCCATGTAAACCATTTTTTCTCGCTGCATTCTCCCAACGCCTCCTTGTTCAATGACTCCAGCCACAGAATGGCCATTGTGAAAGTCACTCTCGGTGACAATTTCTGTCCCACCTCGAACAAAAAGAAGTTACACACATTAAGTCAATGTGAACAAAGCCACTGGTAAGATTAATGTCAGATCCAAGGATTTTGTTGACTGGCTGGGACCCCCTCCCTGAGAGCAGCTCAGAGAACAGCCCTGCTGGGAATGACTCCTCAGCCATCAGAGATTCTGGCTCTCCCTGCTGCTGCATGAGCAGTCTGTCCCTTCTGTCCCTCTGTCCCTGGAGACTGAGAGCCATCCCCACAGGAACAAAGTGCATTTGGGAAGGGACCCACAATGATCCAGAGGTTTCAGCTCCAAGAACAGCCAAGAGGGGAATTCTGTGAGTTTTGAGTTGTGCATCCCCTCAGAGCACAGGGATTGCTGGTCTATCCATGGGGAAAGGGAGCTGCAGAGATTTCTGAGTCCCTTGGCTCACCTGCAGCCCCAGAATTCCTCCCCTCTCCCTGCAAAGGCCACCAAAGGCTCCCACCAACAAAAGGGATCCACTCCAGAGGCTCTGCTGTGCTGACACACTTGTGCCTTGCAAAGTCAGAGAAAAGCAGCAGCTGAAAAAACAGCTGCAGACACACAACCACTTCTACATTTGGGCTTTGGCTGCCTGAAAATAGCCCAGCTAATCAAAAAAGAACTTGAGCCTAATCCACACCCAGCATTTGTGCAACTGGGCAGCCTCCACAAATGCCACGTTCTACAGAACCCTCCAGTCACTGGATCACATGGAATGAAGAACAAAGACCCTGAAACACTTCACACTACTGAAAGAATAAACAGGATTTCAAGGTACCTATTTCAACATCATCTTCAGCTTCAGCTTTAAATATGTAGACTTTGATAACTTCTGAACCAAAGCCATCATCTTTAGCAACATCATCATTTGCCACCTCGGTACTGATCTTCAAGGGAGTGCTTCCTATATGGTCCAATTTCTCTCCAACATCATCCACTGCAAAGAAAAGAGAATAATAATGAGCTTCAAACACATTTTTAGAAGTCAAAGTAATCAGCAGCATGATTTTCTCCACTATTCTCCCCATGCACAGGAAAGGTTTGTATTCATAAGTGGCCTTTAAAAGCAGCTCATCTCAAGAAATTTAAGAGATTCCAGAAGTTCAGTATTTTATTGCAACTGAGGAAACACAGCAGGAGTTACAGAATAAAGGACACAAGAGGGAGCTTGTCATCAAAGGGAATGAGGTAACTGGTTATGGGGGAAACTATTACTCTTAGAAAGCAAAAATTTATCAATAATTAAAATTAAAGATCTATACAAAAGCATTAAAAATTAACCCAGAATTGCCTGTTACAGTCTAAGAGTTTTCAGAAGTTTCACTCTGATGCATAGTGACTAAAATTTAGTGGCTCTTGAGGAGTGTGATGAGTGGAGTATATTCCCAGCTAAAGAAGTATACATCTGACTGTATCTTCTTCCTCAAAGAAATGATAATTTTATCCAGTTTATCACTTGAAAACATACACATTAATGAAGATTAATGCATGATATACAGCTGATTAAAAGATGCAGTGACAATAAATCCAAACACTACTATGAGAGATTGACTTCTCATTCTTTACACAACTCACTTGCTGATTATTTGCTTTATACATTCAAAATGCTCATATAATTTCTAAGGAAAGAAAATACATCCAAACTATTATAAAGCAGCCTATTTTGGTAAAAAAGGCATTCACAGAGATGACCATAGATACACCTCATATTGCCAGCCCTGAGGGTACCAAACTCAGCATGTCCCTGACACATGTACTGACACACTTCTCACTGAGGATAAATTTAGCTCCTGTGCAGATGGTCCACACAAACCTGTGCAGTGCTGAACACCCACTGAAGTCCTCTAAATAGAGGAGAATCCCACAAAATGTAGACAAAATCTGAATGAAATACATTCCAGGGAAACAGCATCTTACTGCACACGTAACATTAAAGTATGAGTGCCCTAAGCGAAGAAAAACTCCTTAAAATGAACACTGAGGTGACAGCAGAGCTGCCTGACTCCATGGGGACACCAAGGCCCTGATCCCTGGGAGAAGCTGGCTTACCTGGGAGGGCTGCAGTGTCCCCAGCCCCCTCCCAGCTTCCTGCTCCCAAGAGCTGCTCTAACCCCTTGAGCACTGGGCTAAACTGGAATCCCAGTCACTGGAGTGGGAAGGAGAAGGTGCCTCTCCTGCAGCAGGGCAGGGGAATCCACCCCAGCAATCCCACACTAATCTCTTCCCACAGACACACACCCAGCTCACAGCACTGCAAACCTCATTTCTACTCAAAATCCTGGACTGCACCAGGTGAGTACAGGAGTTACTGAGGACAGAACTGGATAAAATGCAGGGAAGTACAAAGAAATATCTGGTTTTGGTTTAGAACCTTTGTGAAGTCTGTACTTTGGTGAAAATTCATGTTCTGAGTTGGAGGGGACCCACAAGGATCATCAAGTCCAACTCTTGAGTGAATGATCCATATGGGGATTGATCCCACAACCTTGCTGTTATCAGCACCACGCTCTATAACCTGAAACATCTAAGGAGAACATTTAAAAAAGCTGGTTAAACTCTTTGGTGGGGTTTGGGTTTTGTTCTTTTTTCAGCAATGGATTAATTCCATTGCTGAAGAAGTATCAAACATGGATCAGGAAAAAAAATTCCTCAGGAAGAGAGATTTTGCTTTTTTAATGAAAAAAACCCTACTGAAATCAATGCCAGGAACATCAACACCTTAATGAGTGAGAGCCTGCCACGTGCAGCCTGATGTTTGTATGACCTGGCAGGACACTGGAAACCCTCAGAGCACAAACACAGAGAGAGCCACAACAGAGAACCTGAATATTCCCCTGACACTCGACTTTCCCAGCACCAGGTCATTAAACCCTTCTATATCCCCTGGGGCAGTGTTACTGCACCTGCTAATTGACATTTTTTAAGCTGCCAGAATGGGGTTGTCAGCAGACAGAAAAGTGGAGATGCTGAAATTCCCTTATCTTGGAATAAGTATTTCCATACATTTACTAAACATGAATTTATTAATGACTTTTTTTCTGCAAGGCTTTTAAAGTTTATCCAAGTCTCTTATGCATGTTCTGGAAAATGATAAATGTAAGTTTAATTAGATACAATGACCATTCCCACTGCATGTGTGAGTGTTGGAAGGACTGGAGGTAATCCCCAGTACAAAGAGGGATTGTATACCCAGCTCTGTGACTGCCAAAAAGAGAATTTCAAAGCTCACAAACCCTGCCAATTTAGAACTGGGAGGTGGCAATAAAGTTCTTTTCAATCCTGCAGCTCCAGCAACACCATTTTTTTCTAAATTCATATATTTTATAAACACAACACATTACCAGTGTAACAGAAATGAAGTTACTCAACAACAGCAATTTCCTGCTGAACAGGGGAGTCACCACACGTGTGACAGGAAGTTTTCTTTATGGAAGAATTTCCAACTATTTAACTAATATTATGTGACAGTGACTGTGCACCACTATGGGCCTGGTGAAATAATTAAATAATGAAATTAGAAAAAATCCCATAATTTTAGATATTTACCAGAACATCAACTGCAATGCAATAAACATTACATGAAGGAAAAAAAAGAGGAAATTTTTCAACTTTTGTAAGAATGTTTTCAGCAAAAGAAAACTCCAAAACCTCAATATAGCATGTACACACACCCACTGTGTTTTAATATTGCCTGTAAAGCCCCCAAATCTTCAATATCCTTTGAAAATAGAGAGTCCTGTTTTAAAGGGGCAAAATCAGAACAGTATTTTTAACATTTGTGGTTACTTCTACACCATTAACCATCCTGTGTAATCTCTAAAACATTCAGTCTTTACAATTTAAGCTAAAGGAATGGAAACCTATCAGGAAGTTTGTGTATCCAGAGCCTCTGGGATCACTTTTCTACAACAGCAAATGTGTAATATAGCAAAATTTGGAAAATATCATCTGGGCTGAGAAAATTACATCAATACAGACTGTTATTTGTAAGATGTTGCTTTTTGTTTCAAATACAAGAAAACACACTGAGTTGGCAATTTCTTTTGCTTAAAGTCCTGTCTTATCTGAAATTAATCTCATGGCCCCCATCTACCTTTTAAACAGATTTAAATAAAACAACACACCAGGACAAGTAATCTTTGTCAGGTTCCAAAATATCATTGTTTTTTAGAACAGCTCATGAAAATATTCTGTTGTTTAAGTAAGATGCCTTCAATCACTGCCAACCCATCAGTGCTAAATTCTGTGCTGCTTTCCCCAGGGATGGCTCAGCGGAACAGGGACTGCTTGATTCCTTTCTGTCAATGGAATATCAAAGTCTCTTCCAGCTCTGACTCACCCACCAGAAGCACTACATGTTATTATCTGGTCCCTTAAAATAAACTGAAACAACACAACACAGAACCTCCATAAATAGATGCTGAATCCTCCTGAGTGAACAAGCCTTAAAGGAAAACTCAGCACACTCCCAGTGTTAAACTTACCTGCTGGGCTGTTTTCAGGTGTGTGATGTCCAGATTCACCGTGGATTGCCAGCTCCCAATCCATGTGATGCCTCACATGCACTATGCTGGTGATGCCACAGCCACCAGAGCAGCAACACGAGGGCAAGGTAAGTCCCACAAGGCTTTGACAATCCTCCGGGTTTTTCTAATGTCTGATCTACTTAAGTCCCATAAGTTCAAATAGAGGAGTAGGAATCCTAAAATGTTTAGCAAACGAGGCAACAGTGTAAGACACTACAAAGGAGGTGTTGGTGGCACAGTACCTTAGCCCCGGGCCAGCTCCAGGGTGGGTCAGTGGTGGCTTTGAGGTCACCAGAATAGTGCATGGGGCCGGCACGCGGAGCGGGGGCTGGCAACCCGCTGTGGGTCTGAATATCGCAAACCTGAAAAACAAAAGAGGGGAGGCTTCAGCTGCACTGCCCACTGCCCCTGCAGCACAGCTTGTGCTGCTCACCAGCTCCATCTCACTCACAGGGCTGGGGTCAGGGGCCCACCACAGCTTTGGGATTCAATTCCTCTTTACTGAGGTGTTCGGATGGCTTAAAGCAAAGAATCGTCAACACCCCGTGGTATTCGTGTTGTTAATGTATGAAAAATAGATTTTTTTAAGTCCTTTGCTTATAAAGCTGGTTTGAAAAAGCAGCAGAACAGACTGGGCCAGGGGAGGTGGAGATTGGATACTGGCACAGCTGCCCAGAGCAGTGCTGGAGTCCCCATCCCTGGTGGGATTTAAAAGCTATGTGGATGTGGCCCTTGGGGACATGGGCAGTGGTGGCCCTGCAGTGCTGGGAGAATGATTAAACTCAGAGTAGTGATAATCTTCCAATGAAAATTTCCAATCACAAAATCATACACAGATAGCCACACAGCTATCAAGACAAACTTACTATTGTCCAAGCAGTTTTACACAGAAAATGTAATTACCAGAAGTGTATAAAGCATCTACATGGGAATGTCACCTCAAAATGGTGAAAAATCACCTTTGAGTAAAGTCCCTTCCAACCCATCCCATGCTATGGTTCTGTCATTTAAGCTGTGACTCCCAACAAGCATAAGGGAAATGAGAACTCCACAGTCAGTTCCATACCCTAAAATGTCACATTTTGGTAGTTCCCACATGTTCAACAGAACAACCTGCGGTACTCCCTAAGGGCATATCTGGCATTTTATGCAGTTCTCCCTTTTTAGATGCTAAATTTCATTAAAAGACAACTGAGTATTTTGAAATTCTTTAGAAGTATCACTTAGGTGTGATTTATATTGTAAAAGCAGTTCAACAGTCCTATATATACACCCCAAATGAAATACTATAAAATTCACTTTCTACAATATAGACAGCATTTGACAATTAATACATATAAGTAAATAAAAAGTTTTGATCTGCTTGATAAATTGAGGCCTTTATCTATTCTACACAACACATTATCTCCATAAACAAAACAAATTCAAGGGTAATATTTGAGCAATAAAGAAAAATTAAAAGCTGCATAAGAATGATTCATCACTGCTGACAAAAACACAACAGCAGACACTTTGTGGGGTCAGCCTGGCATCTCCAGCACAGCACAGGGTCAAAACTTAGGAACACAACAGAGCTCAAAGAGCTCTATCAGTGATCCAGAGGAGGGGATCAGCTTTGCAGGTGACACTGAGCTGGGAAGCAATGCAGGGAGTCTGCACAGGCTGGATCCTGGGCTGAGGCCACTGGTGGAGGCTCACAGGTGTCAGGTCCTGCCCTGGGGTCACAACAACCCCATGGAAAGCTCCAGGCTGGGGCAGAGGGGCTGGGAAAGGCCCTGGGAGTGCTGGTGACAGCAGCACGACATGAGCCCAGGGATCCCAGGTGGGCAAGAGGCCAGTGGCACCTGGCTTGGGTCAGGAATGGTGTCCAGGGCATCAGGGCAGTGCTGTCCCCTGTGCTGGCACTGCTGGGGCACCTCCAGTGCTGGGGCAGCTCGGGGACCCTCATGAACAGAGGGACATTGAGGGGCTGGGGTGAGTCCAGGGAAGGGAACGGAGCTGGGGAGGGAATGGAGCCCAGGAGGGGCTGAGGGAGCTGGGGAGGGAATGGAGCCCAGGAGGGGCTGAGGGAGCTGGGGAGGGAATGGAGCCCAGGAGGGGCTGAGGGAGCTGGGAGGGAATGGAGCCCAGGAGGGGCTGAGGGAGCTGGGGAGGGAATGGAGCCCAGGAGGGGCTGAGGGAGCTGGGGAGGGAATGGAGCCCAGGAGGGGCTGAGGGAGCTGGGGAGGGAATGGAGCCCAGGAGGGGCTGAGGGAGCTGGAGAGGGAATGGAGCCCAGGAGGGGCTGAGGGAGCTGGGAAGGGGCTCAGCCTGGAGAAAAGGAGGCTCAGGGGGGACCTTGTGGCTCTGCACAGCTCCTGACAGGAGGGGACAGCCGGGGGGGCTCTGCTCAGGGAATGGGAACAGCCTCAGGCTGCGCCAGGGGAGGTGGAGATTGGATACTGGGAAAAATTCCTGCATGGAAAGGTTGCCAAACACTGGCACAGCTGCCCAGGGCAGTGCTGGAGTCCCCATCCCTGGTGGGACTCTAAAGCCATGTGGATGTGGCCCTTGGGGACACGGGCAGTGCTGGCCCTGGCAGTGCTGGGAGAACAATTAAACTCAATAATCTTACAGCTCTATCCCATCCTACACAATTCTATGACTGCCTTAATTTACATAAATGATTACTTAAAACAAACTCCTAGATGAATAATGTAGCTTCCAACTGTGACTATTCAGGCACATCACGATCATACATATATAAAAATTTAATTTGCTGAAAACTAGGTCTCAAAATGGCTTTGAGACATTGTGAAAGCCAAGCTTGATAACACCTGACAAAACCATGAATGTGTCAGACACTCGTGGGGCCATCAGGTAACTGAAAGCTTCAGATGCTCTGGTCTAAGTGCAGGATCATCAGCATCCATCACACTCATCTCTCTCAGAAGGAGTCCCAAAGATGACTGTACTTACAATGACAAGGGAAATAACCAGTTACAGAATAAACTCCTCCTAAGTACTCTGTCAGAAAGGAGGAATTTGTTCAGTGAAACAACTGAGTGTAAAATGGTGTTTCTTTTGTTAAAAAAACACACAGGGTTTTCTTTGTAGCAGGTCTAATTTGCTTTATAGACTCATTTTTGAAGTTCCTTTTTCAAAAACATCTGTTTCTGACTTCTGTTAGTGACACAGTAATGATGGAAAGTTTTAAAAATCATTGCTGTTCATCCTCTACTGAACAAAAACAAATATATTCTGCAAAAGGGACATAAATGCTATAAGAGAGGGAAATCATTATAATCATGAATCAGTGATGTCCTCTGTCATGAGATTTTTAATAAATGCAGCTTGTTGTGAACAGACTGACACTTCGACACGCTTGGCATTGACTTTTTTTTAACATATTGCATCTGACTAAATAAAATCTGTTTTGACCTGCTTACATTTCAATAATGATTTGAAGAATTAAAAAAATCAATTACTTGGAATATATTTTATCAAATTTGTGTAGCAGAAAGACAACAACTGGTACCTTGGGTATAATGTAAGCATTGAAGAAACCCAAAGTACCCAAGGTTTTTTCAGTAGCCAACTTCAGCTACTGTCAACAGGATCATATGGAGTTGGATGCTGTGTGGAATGTGTTAATGAGCCAATCCATTAATGAACCTGACCCCTTATTTCCAAGTTCAGCCCAGAAGAGCACAACAGACAATTAAATACCTATTATCATTTTTAGTACACTAAAGAAACCACATTTTGTGGACGTATTGAGAAAACTTTGAGTTAGAGATCTTAAGAAAGTATTTCTTAGTGAAGTCTCCTGATTAAGCCAAATATGTTATTTTTACATGAATCTACACAGCATTGTAATACACCTGTGGCGTTTTTTTAGAAAAAGTTGTATATTCCAAATAAATTGAGTGTTTAACTTTCCAAGGTGTTTTTCTTAAATTTCCTGGAATATCTAGTTTCAGAAACACAAACATACGCACCCACTCACTCAGCAGCATCAATGTCCTTCTCTCTTGTTGTATCAGTGACTTTGCATCAAAACCCCAAATCCAGAGACCAGGAATTAACTGGGCACCAGCCTATCCCCTGAGCGTTCCAAGAGTCCAGTTCCAGGAACTTCTCCCCACCAGGAGCTCCCTCCTGCTTCCATCTCCCTCTGTGCACTTACAGGATATCATCAGGTAGTCTTCAGAAGTGCTCTTGCCGTCGTCGTCGTCCTCGGTTTTGATGGTGACGGCGGAGCCAGGGACAGTGCCAGCAGCCTGGATCACAGCCTCCGAGTCCGAGTTGGTCACCAGCACCTCCTCGGACACCATGGTGGGCGAGTCGGCCCCGGGCACGGCGTCCTGCACCACGTGCTCCAGGTGTCCCTCGGGGCCCGTGACGAGGTCTGCCACAAACACCTGGTCGGGAACGCGCACGGTCTCCGTGATCAGGTCCGAGGTCAGGACGTGGTCGCCGGCGTCCAGGGCCTCCTCGATGGCCACGTCGGCCTCCAGCACCGAGTCGGGGACGATGACGCCCTCGGTGACCACGTCCGTCTCCGTGATGATGTCGGGGCCCTGCACCACCTCGGCTGCCAGGCCGTGGTCGAGGGTGATCCCATCGTCCGTGACCACGTCAGAAACCAGCACGGCTTCAGGGACTGACACGACAATGTGGTCTCCATCGATGTGAGCGGTGCCAGCCATCCCAGCCACTGGGGAACAACCAGGAACCGGGAGAAAAATGTTACAATTATTGCACCAGCAAGTGGTTTGTCTAAGGAATGGAGTTATCACAGAGGCAAGATGGAAAAATCTGTGACTTCCCCACATTTCACCCAATAAACACTGTCCAAAGCAGCCAGTTCTGTACAAGCTACGATAAAACACACCACTTCAAGACATCATGTGGAGTTTGTCCCCAACTCAGGATCTGTTAAAAACTAAAGGCCAGTTTACCATTCAGTCTCTTTCTCTTTAATTCCCAGTCAGAAAACATTTCATTGCAGCAGCACTGTGAACCTTCACAGAATTCCTGCGTGACACTGAAGTGTGGTAACAAACCATTAACTGCTGTTACAGTAAAAGGACTCATCCTTTGGACAGCAAGGGCCTTGTTAAAAATAAACACTCAGCTTTATGCAATATTTACAGTCACATTTCCAACAACTTGCCACATCACAAGGAGTGGCTGGAGGTAGAAATTTGGTTTTCATTACCAGACTAGACTGGCCAGTCGTATTTGCAGGCTACTTTTCTAGACATAACACAAAATGCACAGTGAACTATTTTAACACAAGAACAGCAGTTTTAATCCTGAAAACACTCAATAGAAGAGTTCTTATCAGAATTTTTAGAAAATAATAAACATTATTCAGTGTTGTAATTCAAATGAAAATATCTTGGTATAGACATGGTCCTTCCCAATACCTGAGAAGATCATCTCCTGGATTTTACTCATTATTTTTAATAGTTAAAATGTTTACCAAAATCTTGCATGATCATAGTGTGAGGCATTTTGGATTCCTGTGTTTGCAATCCAAGACTTCCACCACCTGGATCCATATTCAGCCAAATTCATTCACAAACAACTGCAAAAAAACAAAAAAGAGAATTTATGTTAAACAGTGTTCTTGTGTTGATCAGCTTTACTGGATTGATGTGTTACACTGACAAACACAGAGAAGTATTCACCCAAAAATTCAAGAAAACCAAAAGCAACACTGCACAGAATTCACTTTACTGTTTTGGTTTATATTTTTTACCTTAGCATAATAATAAATATTAGCAATTGTGCACAAAGCATCCTCTGCTCTGCCTGTCTACGGACTCATTAACTAATTATCAAGGCTGGTGATTCTGCATGTGTGGAGCTACAATGAAGAAAGTGGAGAATTGTATTGGGAATATCAATTTTTCCAATTCTTTCAAATTTGGATATATGAGACACTTCAAACCCAATTTTAATGTGTAAGTTTAACTGGGGATGCTGGATCTCTGTGACAAGGTACAGCAACACAAAGCCCCTCCCAGAGCAGGAGAAAGCATCTATCATTTGACAGTGCCCCCATAAAACAGAGAGAGAAGGATAAAATCAGCATTCCAGCATTGCTACCAAACCCTGAAATGTGCAGATTCTGAATTATTTTGCAATTTGCTGCAACCCCAAGGACTTTACACAAGTTCTCAGTGCAAAGTGACCCAACAGAATCACCCACAGGATCAGAAAGAGCTCAAGGCTTTCACAGGTGAAAAATATCAAGCCTAAAAAAATCTCAGTTGCACAAGACTAAAATCTGGTATTGTTCTGCACTCTTGTATCCAAGAATCAGAGAAAGTGACAGAATCCCAGAGCAAACAAGAAGTTTTAGGAGTTGTGGGAGGTGGATGCAGTCAGAGCTCAGAACTACGTGACCTGAGCGGGGCAGAGAGGAGCACAGGGAGTACAAATCTTTCCAGGTAAGTCTCCAAAGCTTTCCTCTTCTAGCACCAACTTTGAATTCAAGAATATGAAAAAGTCAAACATTATCCATGAGGAAAGTTGGCAAGGATTTTACTATTTCAATTCCATTCCAAAATCAAATTTTTTCAGCATTGTAAGGATGACAGAGCAGCTCCAGAGCCCAGTGCAATGATCCATCACTCCCAAATTACCACCACAGCCACCCAAAATTCTGCCTGTAGCTAATGAATCCTCACTAGTATAAAACACAATGCAGCTCTAGGTCATAAATTACCCATTAAACTATTTCAGAATTAAGGCAATATCTAACATTTCCTGACCACAGCCTTTTCAGAGAATCCTTTTTCCAGAGTAAATGAATATGAAAAATTACCTTAATTTCTATCAATCTGAGATTACAGGAAGTATAGCCTAGAATTTTTTTTCCTTCTTAATAAGCAATTTATTTTCTGATTAAATAATTAGATGCACAACTATATTAAGTATTGTGGCACACAGAAAAATTTAATACAAAGTAGGACTATAATTTGAATTTAAATTTTTGCAGGGAAAGCAAATCATTATTACAAGAGTATTTTCCTGGTAGTTAACAGGACTAGAAAAAGAACCAAAGTTATGGGATGGCAGCAGCAATCCCTTAAACTTCCCCTGAAATCAGAGATGGAAGATGACACCCAGGCAACAACCCCACTGAAGCTGTACCAACCCTATGAAGAATGTTCCTGTAAACCCTCAGTGCAGACAAAGGATGGACTTGAATCAACCACACAATCACAAATTTATTTTTGATATCAACTTTGGGATCTCAAAGGAATGCAGTGGCAGCAGGAAAAGCCCTTCCTGCTGCTGAAGAATGAGCCCTGGGGAGGCCCAGCCCCGCTGGTTCTGCTCTCAGGTTGCAGCAGTGCCAATGATGCAGCTCCACATGTCACACATGCAGGCAAATCTTGTTATTGGGAACAGCAAAAAAATGCAGTGCAGTGATTAATTGTGGCTCTTCTCAGCTTCCTCCTGTAGTACACGGTGTAACACACCCACAGCACCACAGGCAGATCCAATCAGGGCTTTGGAAAGGCAGAAATCAGGCAGAAAGCCACAATTCCACACCCTGTCACAACCCCAAACTTAGCCCTTCCTCTAACTTGTAACATCTCAATTCTTCCTCTCAATTCCCCTTCTCCTCTGGGTATTTAAAGGCAGTGAAAATGTTTTTAGCATCAGCCAATAAAATGTTTACTTTACAATATTCCATTAATTTTTTCATTGATTTTTTTTGCTTGGCTTAGGAAAGAGCATATTATCATCACATCCCAAAATGAAGTATTTCATGCAACCTACACTGAGACTCCCAGAGCAATGTCTCAAGGCTAAATTTTTAAAATATGTCTGTATTTGGAATGGTTTTGCTTTTCTGAAAAATAGCAGTTCTCTTTCTAATGAGCCTGAGGTTCATTTCAATCTATTTCAGCTTTTTATGCCAAAACTCTTCCTTAGATGGGGCTCAGCTGAGACAAGCAATGAATTTTAGAGTAGAAGAGATATCTGACCTCTCTGACTACAACTGTAAATCACTTCTGCACATGGCAATTCTAAAATCAAGGGTAATGGCTGGCAGTTTGGAATGACCTAAGGACACGTAACAGCAACATTCAACTGAAAATCTGGTGGAAGTTCCCAGGATACACTGATCTGTCCTTAGCTTACTCTTCCTAAAGAAAGTATCACAGAATAGCCAGGGATATTTTCATTTTAGAGAGAGCTTAAGAAAACACTCCAAATGCAAAGATATTCAGCAAAGCATTTTAAGGAGGAGGAATAACAACCAATGCTTCAGCACTTCTACCCTTCCTAGGAAAAACAGGGTGTCATTGGTGTTCCCAGGGGGACAGGGAAACTCCCAATCCCGGGGCTGCCTTCCAGGCATTGTTGCCATATTTCAAATGTGTATAACATAAACAGCATTTCTATAGAACACCAATTGCAACATGCCAATTACAGCTCAAATACATGCTCTTTATTTATGGAGCTTCAGGAATACATTTCGTGTGGTCCTGCAAACGTTAAGCATCTCCCCAGTTTATACAGACCTCTATTCACAGTGGGTTCAGGTGGAGTATTTTCACATGAAGCCTAATTGCATGGTCAGCCCTTAATCTCTCCCTTAAAATAGTGGATTTCTTCTAAACAATTTACATCTTGTTTACATGCTCTAAAGGAAAACACAACATCATGTACTGCTGGTGTTTTGGTTATTCACAAGCTGCATATGAGATTTGCATTAAACCAAAAGGACCAGGCTCACACACACAGCAATGGAACAATAAATAAACTTCTACGCCGTTGAAAAATAGGAACCAGATGCTGTGTAACCATTTAATTTCTTAACATTCAAGCTGAAGAACAAATAATCATCCTCGCCTGATAACATGGTTTTCATTTTTTTCTACCCCTAATTTTAATGCAGCAGCTGACAGAAACGCAATGAGAAACGTCCTGCTTGTGCAGAAATCTTAATTAAAAAACCCCAATTAATAAAATAACATGCAGGTTAACGCAGACCCCTGGCAGAGAACAGACCGAGTATGAAAAACCAGCATATCCATTTTAAAGTCCTTTATTGCGTCCACCTAAAAATCACCACGACCACTTACACTCTAAACCCATTTAAATGCCACAGACAAAACCAGCGAACGAGATTTTGTCTCGCTGCCTGAAACGCGCTAAAGCCTCTTAATACAAAATAATAAAAAATAAAATAGAAAAAATAGATTACATCTACGCGCTGCACAAATAAAAGTTCCCGTAGTAAAAACCAGGGGCACAGCGGGCCGGCGGTGCCCGGGGCCGGCGGTGCCCGGGGCCGGCGGTGCCCGGGGCCGGCGGTGCCCGGGGCCGGCGGTGCCCGGGGCCGGCGGTGCCCGGGGCTGGCGGTGCCCGCTGCCGCCGGCGGCTCCGGCGCTTCCCTCCCTCCCTCCTTCCCTCCCTCCGCGCGTGCCCGGCGCGGGCGCGCCCGCGGTGCCGCCGGGGCGGGGGGAGGCGGCCAAGGGAGCGCGGGGACAAAGGAGCGGCTGTCCCGCGGCGGTGCGGGCCGGCAGGCGGGGGCAGCGCCGGGATAACGCCGGCCCGGCGGGAATGACCCGGTCCCGGCCGGGATAACGCCGTCCCGCGGCCCTGAGCCGCGGCCTCCCCGCCCCGCCGGCCCGGCCGACATCTTGTGTTCCGCCATTTTCTGCCCGCCCGCGCGGCCCCTCCACCGCCGGGCCCGCCCGCACCACCCGCCCGGCGCGGTACCGGCGGGCCCGGCCGGGGCTCCCCCGCCCGTCAGCCCAGGGACGGCCGCGGCCCGCAGCGACCGCGGCGGCGGTGCCGGAGCGCGGCCTGCGCGGCTCCACCGTGCCCGTGCCCGTGCCCCGGCTCACCTGTGCAGGCCCGGGGTGCGCCGGGCCCGCGGGACGCGCCGGGGCCGGGCCGGGCCTGGGCCCGCTCCGCCCGCAGCCTGGGCCGGGCGGCGGCCGCGAGCGCGCGCGGCCCCGCTCCGCTCCCCCCGCACGTCACGCGCGCCCCCGCGCGCCGAGCAGGCGCAGCCGCCGCCGCCCCCTCAGACCCCCCCGCGCCCCCGGCACCGTCAGGGGACCGCGGGGGGACCCCGCTCCTGCCCGGGGCGCCATGAGGGTCCGCGGGGAGACTCGGCTCTCGCCCGGAGCACCGTGAGAGGACCGTGGAGGCACCCCGCTCCTGCCCAGGGGACCGCGGGGGAACCCGGCTCCCGCCCCGGGGCACGGTGAGGGGACCTCTGGTCCCGCCCGGGGCACCGTCAGGAGACCGTGGAGGCAGCCGGCCCCGGCCCCGGGCACCGCGCAGGCAACCCGCTCCCGCCCGGAGCACTGTGAGGGGCACTGAGGGGAGTTCCCCCACACACACCCGCCCCGTGAGGGCTGTGAATAAAAAACTGCACATTTAAATAGCTCGGGCAACAGTTTCTGTTCTGTGGGTCTCTTACCAGCGTGAAAACCCGACTTACCTGATTAAACGTGACAAGTAAATACAGAGTTGAACTAGTTTTTTTAATATATAAAACTAGTTATGATTCGGACACGAACCTTCTTATAAGAAGCATAGCAACGTGTCTTTGGAAACTTTGCTCTTTGTGACAAGATTGAGAGGCTGCTGTACAAATCTGAGCAAAGGAGGACGTGGGCGATGCTTGGTGCCTGTTCCATGTCTTCTATTCCTTAGAGGAATCCAGAGCCAGTGTTGTGTTTCCAAGTAAAGTGTAAAGGCAGAAGTGGGTGCCTGGGAAATGTGACCCAAAGCCCTGAGATGCTGAGGGGATTGCTCAGAGCCACCTGAGGGACTGCAGGGTTGCTTCTATCTGGGGTTTAGAGGGCACCTAAACCACCTGGGCTCTGGGAGTTTGGTGACCAAGGTGGGCATCCTGAGATGGGGCAGCCCCAGGGGATCCTACTGACAGTAGTGCTGTGTCCATTCTGGGCTCGTCAGGACAAGAGAGACATGGAGCTTCTGTAATTCCCAGGAGATTCATCTTCCTTAGCAGAGAACATGGAGACTTAGATTTGACCTTCCTCTCCCTTTTTTTTTTGTTTTAAAGAGTAAAGCCACATAACACAACACACACCAAAGTAAATTCAGTACGAAGGACATTCCAGTCATTTTGTCTAGCTCTAGCAAGAGACACACATTCTTATGATGAAATAATTTCAAACTGCTCAATGCAATTAAGGAATGAAAGGGAAAATACCTGGGAAAGGTAATGACAAAACTGAACACTGGGGGAAATGGTGAGGGAGACTCAGTTTAGCCAGCTCTGCTCTTGCCAGCACCATGGATATTGACAGCACTGCCTTATCTGTTCCTCCTACTCCTTTTTGGAGCAGTGCTGGAGTATAAAATTGAACACTCACATTCTGTGGTCGCTCTGAGGTCAGAACAACAGAGCTGGATTGAGGTCAACAACCAGCACAGTTTGTCAGATTGTGGCACCACCAAGGCTGAGAAATGACAGAAAAAAGCAATTCACTGACACAATTCTCTGGCACCTTTGGATCTGAATTTTGGAGGTCAGAATGGTTTGAACTGATAGCCTGGGCTCTAAACAGATGTGCCAACCCCATTTCTGTGTGTTTCTGATGATAAGAGAGGGAACTAGAGTCACTTCTTTTATTTTTGACAGAATTTGCAGCAGTAGAAGTAAATCCAGTGAAATTTGCCCATTTTGCATTTTTTTTACATTGAGGGAAAACCAAAGATCAAGAAACCTTTCTAAAATCCTTAAAATTCTGGTTTTGTCATATAGTTTCACATATAACCTAATACTAAGGAAGATGATTTAAAAGAAATTGCAATGTAACACGTTTTAGACTTTTTGGAAAATGGGAAATAAATCCCAGTCTTCAGTCTCTTTTATTTGTTACTTAGTGGCAAGGTAGTCAATCTTCCACAGCTTCATTTATTTTCCTCATTTACAAAAAAGTTACAAAGCAAGGCAGGACAGTTTTAAAGGGAACCATTCCAGCTGTTGGGATCAACACAGAAGGAAGACAAAGCACAAAAGACAAGGGACAAGGGAATGGGTCTGTGGGTATTTGGCAAATCTTGGGGCAGAGAGAGGCCAAGTCCCTGGCTGTGTTTGTACCACACTGCCAGGGCCAAGCCTTGTGTGCTGCAGTATCAGGGATTCACCAGGTTTCCTTTCACAATTATCCTCCATGCTTTCTCTTTGCAATAACTTAGTGCTCTCTAATAAGGATGGCAGGTTCCTCTGTGTCCCACCAGGGTCTCACTGCTCTCTCAGCACCTGCACTGTCCAGTGATCACACAGCATTCCAAGACATTTCTCATACAGGATGCACTTGTTCTTAGTATCTCTGTAAAGAAATTAGAATTAAATCAGTAGCATGACACACACTCCCCAGTATGCTTCCTATTATAATAATCTGTATCTAATCAAACTACATTTTTATATATTTCTTTTCTTAGTATGTGCTGCTTCTGAGTGTTCACTCACCAAGAGCTTTGGAAGATGCATTTCATGCAAATAACTGAAAGCATTACCACTGTGTGCACACAAACTGAAACAGCTTTGGAAATATTTGGAAACATTTCAGCAGGGTCTGTAACATTCCTGAAGAAAACACCTGCACAGTGAAAGGTGGCTCTAGGCTTTCTGTTAGCTCACATCTTTACTTAGTGACAAACACTAGCAATTTAGTGATGATTTGTATTCAGCACCAGGATGGGTGATATAATTAATATGCAGAGTATGTAATTAATATGCAGAGTATGTCATTAATATGCAGAGGGATGTGAGGGATGCGTACCCGGTACTGTCTGGCCTCTGGATAAACTGGATAAGGCAAATCCTTCCTGGGATAGTCAAACTCCTCCCGCTGGGCTCGGGACTGAGGGAAATAATCTGATGCTGGTTCTGCTGTCCTTAGAGGCTGATCATACATGGGACTGTGCAAAAGAGAAAAAGGTTATTAAACCTTATAATGTACTGCAAATTGCACAAAGGGATAGTTTAAGCTGAAAAATAAAAATATTAAAGCTCACTACTGGATGCACAGCACTGAGGCAATAACATCTAAAAGGTCTTTTAAATTCATTTTACTGTCAAACCCTCATCCTGCAAACAGAGAAGACTGAATTTATAGAAGCAGCTTTCTCTTTAAGCTTTTATTTTCTTTTCACAACAAACAATGCCACAGTACCTAATTTTCTATATTCCTACAATCATTTTCAAAGGGTTTTAAATCCACCATAGCTATACCTTCAACATTTTCAACATTTATATTGAGAAACACCAGTCCTCCTTGAGGGACTGAAACATCAGCCAGCTGCAGGCTGTCTCTGCAGCAGAGCCCTGCTATGTGAGGAGACTGGTGTGCTCTCACTGAGCTGCACCATGGCAAACAAGTTCTCTGCAGAAGTTGCAGTAAGAGCTGCAGCAGTTGGTGCTGAGGGGGTTCAAGTGAAGAAGCACAAGCAGAAAACTGTGATTCTAAACAGGAATGAAATCAATGCCTCTGGGATTAGAGGAAAACCAGAGAAGCCTCTGGATAAAGAAGTATTTTAGGATTTGTATGTGAATAATCCAGTCAAAAGCTTTGTCATTTACTGGACCTTTGTTGCTTGCTGGGCTACTGGCAAAGCTGCAAAGTCATTGTGAGTCTCCAAAGCAGAGTATAAAGTGAGAATGAGCACAAAAGACAAAAAATAACAGCATACCTGTAATCCTGCCTTTCATTTGGGATTGAGGCATCATTAAAATCTTCTCTTTTCAGTACAACTTTTGGAATTTGTCCAACCCAGGCATCCTGTGTGAAGGAGATCAGGTGGTTACACAGAGAAAAATGACAACAAATTAGAATAACCAGCTCTCCAGGTACAGAATGTTAGAAGGTATAAAACCGTTTTTCACTTACAAAATACGATGTCTAGGCTACAACTCAGAGTCTGGGGGTCAGAAAGCACTAAGTTCTGCAGCTCTGACCCGAAAAGATTCCTTTTACAAAGGGTTTTCTTCCCTACCAAACTGCAGAATCGGGTCTGTTTCGCACCTAGGGAACAACAGCATCAGCAGGACTAAATGTGAATTAGTTAAAAATTGAACAGCACCATCTCCTGGTAAAGGCAGGCTCAGACCTGCTGCATTGCCAAACCATTCATACTCTACAGATGGATTTAGCAGAAAATCCTGTAGCAGTCTAGATTATTTTCTCCCTTTTCTCAGACAGCCTGCAATGTCTCCTTCTCACACCCTGTGTGTTCCTTAATATGTAAAATAATCCCTTGAAGTATCAAATGAGAAAATGAACACACACACACAAATTCCTTTTCAGCGATTCTTTGTATTTTATATTGATTTTTTAATGGTATTTATCCATCTTTTCTCTTGACACCCACTAGTTCAAGCCATGATCTCTACTACATCTTGCCTAATGGAGAAAACTGGCACAGCAGAGCATGATCTCTTTTTAAAGCTGCTCTTCTAACTGGCCAAAAATGGCAATAGTTGTTTGAACATCCTGTAAAAATAATCCCTAGTTCTTTGTTTTCTCCTATGCAAATTAGTTTCACTTAATCCTTGATGAACAGTTTCACCTTCTCACATGCATTCAGCTGATCTTGGAAATCAGATGCTAGGAGACTTTAAACTCAAATTCCCTTTATTTTATTTTTTCTATTCCCATTTCCTTGTGCTGGATCCCCAAGGGCTGGGGGCTGTGCTGTGCCCCCTGTGCCATCTCTTACCTCAGGTGGCTGCTGGTGCCCATGCCCTGGGCTGGCAGCTGTGTCGGTGCTGAATGCAGGGTTCTGCTGTGCTCCACTGGATGGGGCCTTTGGCTGCTTCCTGGGGGAACAATGGCAATTCAGAGCACTGGCAATGCTCAGGGTCCTGACAGATGTTTTTGTGCTGCAGATTGGTTCAACAGCCATGTCAGAGCTTTAGATGTCCTGTGGCAATGGCTGTACAAGAGCTGGGTATTATTACAGCTTTTCTATGTCAGAGCAAGTGCCAGTGACACACTTCTGGGGCTCAGTGACAGAAGAAAAAACCCATATTGTCTGTCTACTTGGGAGAGGTGTCACTGGGAAAAAGTGATGGAAGCAAAAAGCAGCTCAAATTGCCAATATCTGAGACCCAAGAGTGGGAGGAATTGTATTTAAACACCAAGCCTCTTGTCAAGTTATCAGTCTTACTCCTTTTTTTTTTAAACTTGTGGAAAAAAATCCCTAAGAGCAAATAAATCAGAAACACACATTTGGTGGTGTTGAATTTAAGTAGTAAATGTACTTATCAATCTTTAAAGCTTGCCTGGTGAGCCCTAAAGAAAAGTAATGACTGAGAGTGAGGTGGGAAAATGCTGAGTAAGTGCTGAGAGCTCAGGTAAGATGCTTTGAGTTAGTTTTAAATTGTATAAATATTATTTTGGCAGTATGGTAACCTTGTGCTTTTAAACATCCAGAGGTTAAAAATGAACCAGAATACCAGACTTCTTTTGCTGAACTTCCATTTTGAGTACAAAACTCCTTGTAAGTGCACCCAGAGTCACTTACCCAACTTTTTTTGTTTTCAAGCAGCAGACAGCAGAAAATATTACAACCACAATGATAACCAGTGTGACTCCAGGAAGAGTGGCCACTAAAATGAAATCCAGAGTGTTCCAAAGGTGGTTACATTTGGGGCCCATGTACCAGTACTCCATCCAGCCTGTTCTGTAGTAATTACATCTGCAAATAAAAAATATTCACTTTTAGGAACAGCATTTTAAATCAAAAGTAAGCAATACCAAAAAAGTACAATATTCTGCTATATAATTATTTATTATTCAACACTGCAGGGGCCAAGAGTTTCACTGCTTTTCCTGTTTGTTTAAAGGTGTTTTTTAATCTTAGTTACACCCATCTGTTTCCAGATTTGATGTAAAAGTACTTTGCCAGGCTCTGATAAACCAAGTCCAAGTTGGCATTTCAGGAGTCCAAGATAAGGAGCTGTGATGGGAACAGGGTGCAGCACCCAAGTCATGGCCTGGCTCAGGTCAAAGATCTCTTTGTCTGCTCTCAGCATGGCAGAGCTGCTCCTCACATTTCTGGCTGTCATTATGATACAGATTTTTTTAAAAGGGAAAAAATTCCGACTACATAATGGAGAATAGAACGTTAAGATATCTAAAAATTTTTAACTCAAAAAAAAAAAATTGATCAACCTGAGAAAAAATTGAACTTGTGATTACACAGCTCATTCAGTTCTAAAGTAAAATAGTTGGGAGAACAGGAAAAATAAAGGGCTACAGTGATTACCTATATTAGGAATGACATAGCCCACACATATATTTAAAAAGAAAACACTATGCCCAAATCCCAGATTTGATGCTTTGTACCAGAGCTATAAATTTATGCAGATTGTGAATGAAGATCAACATTTATTTTCATGGATCACTTTGGAGGATCTAAATTTATTTCATCATTTAGAATATGTTTGACATTTACATGGTGCATATTTAAACAAACAAACCAAGCCCACACGCTACCTGCAAAAAGGTTCTTCATTTTTACACAGACAAGGAATATTTTCAGGACAGAATTCATCTGTATTACCCAGACAGGCCCCAAAGTCCACAACTCCACTGCAGCTGGCTGTGAATTAAAACAAAGCAAGTTTTTAATGCAATTATACAGTAACATACTGTCAGTGGGCTGTGTTGCTAATTACACCAGAAATTTATGCTTCAGATGTACTCTGTAGATGACACTAAATCTTACTTTCCTGTGACTTGTCTCTGGAAAATTTTGAAGCTATTTGAGAAATGAAAATTTACCATCTTAAATTACTTTACCCTGAATGTGTACCCATCTTCCTGTTGGCCAGGAAATTGTATGGCTTGTGTTGTTATGGTTTTTATCTCATAATGATAAGTGTGGTTGTGTCTGAATTCCACTATATATCATGTCTGGCTTGTTGACAAGGACTAAAAGTCATGAGACTCATTAGAGAGAGACTCATTAGAGATTCCAAATTTCCATTATAATCCAAATTAGAAGCTTTTTGTGAGTTCTGCAATGGGATTATCCCTTGGCTTAGCCTACAAAAGGATCTGCTTTGCATTAATGTTGGTTCTCCTCTATCTTTTTTGCTGTGTAAACACTGGGCTGTAAATTATGTTCCAGAATCTGAGTGTTTACAGTATTTCACAGGTGTTTGGCTGGCTAAAAAGAACTCCCTCAGCAGCCTGAACCATCACCAAACACCAGAACGTTTGGCACTCCCACCCCACATCCTTTGTTACCTGTTCTCTCCTGCTCAGCACTTGGACTTGGACCAGGCACCACCCTGAACACCCAGAAAAGTCCCCAAACTGCCACCAGAGCCAAATCCAATTGTGCACAACAGTCCCAGGGAGAGGAGCCACGTTTGGAATGAAGCCAGAGTCAGAACTGGCCCAGATCCCTGAGCAGACCCCTCTGAACCCAGCAGCTGGAATGTCACTGTCACTGGAGAGGTGGAATGTCACTGTCACTGTCTGGACTTCCCACCAGAAGCAGCTCCTGACTGATGCATTATGAGCCACAGGAACTGTGCTGGGAGCAGCCTGCACTGAAAAGAGATGGAAACCTCCTTCCTTTCCACTGTCCAAGTCCCTCTAATCCAGCCCTTGGTGCTTATCAGAGATAAATCTATCTGACTCCAGTGACCAAGGCTTGTCCCACTCCATTTACACACCCTGCATGCTCTCCTCTCAAGAGTCAGCAGCACTGGAACATTTTCCAAGAAAACCTAACTACAGTTTGTGTTATGGCTGTAAACACAGGACAGTGAAAAATCCCAAGCAGCACTTGGCATGGTTCATCTGGGACATAAGCAATGTTTTTAGCTACCCCTCTGATCAGTAACACAATTACAATTCTTTTAGCAATAATACAAAAACCACTAAGGCAGCAGAAAATCCCCAGCTGTGATTCTGCTGGGAGAGAGGGAGTGTGTGCCCTTTGCTATTAATGCTGAATATTCCATGTGATAAAGGAACTCACTGCTGAGCCCTTCCAGATTCTGGGGTCTACCTAAATGCCAAGTTAGCCTTCAAGTGGTAACTTTCTTTGGCAAATGAAAGTTTAGAGTAGCATTAAAAAATTCCTCAGATCACAAACAAAACTCTTATTAGAAAAATAATAACTGCAGCTGGTTCACATCACTCTGGGCTTAGAAATACCCAATTACAAGTAACTGGTAGCTACCAGATAGAGAACAGGGATGTTAAAATAAACACATTTATCAGTAAAATATGTGGGAAATCTTCTCATAAAATAATTGCAGGCCAATACTGGTCTAACAGAACCAGAAACAATTTCACTACTTCAGTACTCACTTAAAATAACTTTTCTAACCAGTGCATTCTGGTTGTCATGCTCTTAATTATTGATGATTTTCTCCCTGTTAGTATCAAAAAAAGTCTAAGAACACTTGCTATTTAAAAAGTGTATGATTTTTTTAACCCAGATACCAAGTGGTTTTTTCCCCACTGAAAAAGAACCAAATAATTTAACTAATTTAAAAATACCCTTCTGAAATTCAGAGACTGACTCAAAATGATCCCAACCCACCAGGGTACTGAGTTTCAGCTGTAATTAATTCATATGGCTGTAACCTCTTCCCTGTGCCACCAAACACAGGACAGAGCTGTCTCACCAAGGTGCTCACATCTGCATTGTTTTGCTGTTATTTAAAATAAAGCCAGCCTAAAGCCTGAGGAGAATGGCCAGGCAGCAATCCCCCCAGGGGACTGCAATGCCCCGAGCAGAGGACATGGCCACGTCCCTGCCCTCAGAAGCCACAAAGCAGAATTGCAGCAGCTCTTACGTGGTGGAGTTTCACCCAGCAAGGGGCTGGCCAGGAGCAGGACACACAGCAGCACCTTCAGAAAGGACATCCTGGGCCTGTTCTTCCAGACTCTGCCAGCAGCAGAATGGACTTCCCTTGCTGCTGCTGTGGATTGTGGATTTTGAGCTTGTTTTACAGCATCCTTCTCTAATAAAGAATTACTAATTAACTTAAAACTGATACAACTTCCTGATAACTTACCCAGCATATTTTCCTTTATAAAACAAGGTAGTTCCATAAAAATATCTCATTAATCTTGCTGTTTCTGAATTTTTGTAATCAGATGTGAGGTATTCATTTAATGACATAAATTTCAACACACTAAGGTACCTGTCAGGAGCCTCTCTCTTCTCCCTTTAGGCTGATGTTACCTGTACAGATAACAAACTTGGACTATTTGCAGCCAATTTCCTGGAACTGACACTGTTTTAAAAGACAAAGCCATGGTCCTGAAGCTATCAAAGATGGATGTGATGGGAAGGAGGGAATCCTGTAATTGGATGCATCTACCATTAAGCTTTGTCAATTCATTTTTCCTTTTTCTGAGAAAAGAATAGAAAATACCCAGATGGCAAGGATGAGTGATGACAGAAACTCACACCTTAGCACACCTCCTGTCATCTTTCTTCTTTATTATTTAAAGAGTCCTTAGGAATTCTCAACATTCACTGCACAGGAAGATCCCGACTGTGGTCACCCCAAACACTACCCAGGTTACACCCAAAGTTTGTGGAGTTTGACTGCATTAAGGCTGAAGTTAGAACCAGCCTTGCTCTTAGCACAGGGCTTTCAAAACTAATCCATAACTGATAAAATCCCAGCGTGGAGTTCCTAGCTTGACAGGAGCTGCCTGCTTATGTAAACATGCCAAGCACAGTTACATTAACAGCAAAAGGTAAACTTTAACCTTTGCTTCTCAAAGGATAAATAATGATCTCTGAAAATCAATGCCTAGCAAATTCTTGAAAGAATACTGCATTGGCTAAAGCCCAACAGCACTTTATTACAGCAGTAGATAAGAGATTCTCAGTCCTGCCAGAAGATTGCTTTACAACAGACCACAACAAAGAAATTAATATTTACCTCAGTGAAAGAAATTGCACGATCCTTCTTCAGATGTAAGGCACAAGTGTGAAGAAGCAGCTCCTGCAGATGCTCATCCTCCTGCTGCCAGGGAATTCCCCTCTGGCTCCAGCTCCAGCTGCTCAGTGGGAGCCTCACTGATGAACAAACACCTTGACCTGGGCTCCCAGGTTTGGTTCAAGGATGCAGAAACGCAGTGGGCAGTTTTTCCTGGGGTGAGATGTTCTAATGAGGCAGGTTAGAAACCCCAAACTCTTGACTGGGCTACATCACTGGCTTTTATTGCATGCAGAGGGTTTGGACCTGGCCTCAGGAAGGGCTGCAGAGGCTGAGAGGCAGTTTCTGTTTCCAGTGCCCACTTGGGTAACAGCAAATAAACCCAGAGCCAGCAGACCTGGGCAGCTGAGAGCCCTGTACTGCACAGCACACCCATTTCCTCCTCTCATTGTCTGAGTTTCTGGAACTCAGCACAATCAAGTGCCAAGTTATTCCTGCTGTAACAACATCCAGGCTCATTTAATTTCTTCAAAGAGGAATATAAGTAAACCAAAGTTACTGACCAAAATTAATGGTGGAAGATGGAACTGCTCATGATCTTTAATCTTAATTCAGATCTGGTTTAAGACCAGTCTCTCCTCCTGCAGCATTGCAGGGATCCTGAGAGTGACACAAACTGAGCACAAGCTATGGATTCCCCAAGCACTGGGGTCAGGACTGCTACAAATAGAGGCCAGAAAAGGTTACCAAGGCTTGAATCCATGGCAGGCTCAGTTTACACCTATTCCCTGCTCACAGCAGTGGAATTTCCTTCAGCTGTTGCAGCAAAATCCATCTCCTGTGTCTGTAAACAAAAGGACAAAGAGTAACTGCCCCTTGAACAAGGGTGTTTGCCTCTGCCCAGGGTCTCACTGGGTCTGTTCTCTGCCTCTGCTCCACAACAAAAGCACAGACAGACACACTGACTTCTGGAATGGCTTCAACCACAGCCTTCCTTGGCTGCAGCTTGCCATCAGCACATAGCTGAGCTTGGCTTCTGGGAATCCTGCACTTGAAAATAAAAACCACACACAATCCAGTGCCTACTGATTGTCCTTTTTAAAAACTATTGGCTTCATGGGGGCCCCACTTTCTTTTGGATTTAAAATGTTTTCAGCTTTTCACTAAAATACTCCAAACTTTCACGACAAGATAACATTGCTGCATTCCAATTCCTTTCCAGTATCTCCCAAGCTGTTCAAGACCCACAGGGACAATGTGCCATTAAAACAGCCCCATGACTCATCCACACAGCTCTCCTATTGAGTAATTCACTCTCTAGCTTACACGTGGATTATATAATTTATGACCCTTGCTTGGCAAATTACTTAATCTGGAGGACTGGCACGGTCACACTGAGACAAACACATTTACCACCTGCTTCCTTCCTGAGCAGTGCCACTCCTCCAGCATGGATAAAACTTTGGTTTTTCCAAGTCCTGAACTACACCATTCTTTAAAAAAACTACCAAGAGAAGGAAATGGAAGCACTTCTCAAAATTGAGGCCACTGAGCATTGATCTGTCCTGTTGCTTCAGAGACTTGTTCCAGGAGTGTTTCAATACTGCAGAGGTGAAGTTTTCCCCCCAACATTAATAAACCAAGTGTGACTTAGTCATTAGAAATGAACTCTTAAAAAGTACTTGAAAGGGAAGGAATTGACAATTTTCCTACAAATGAAAACAACAGACAAAAATTAAACTTAGTTTTTAAAAAGTATCTTATCACCCTTTATTGCCAGGTGCCTCACAGTGATATGACAAAGTATCACAATCAGTTTTATGTAAACAAAAAATTAATATCAACAAACTCCAAATCTCTCTATATTGAATACAATTAACCAAAAATAAAACCCCCATGCATTAAAGCTATTTCTGTATTATAAAATACCATGTGACCCCATTCTTTAAGACATCGATTTTTTCACAAATATATAACTTATATAAAAATTACAATACACATTCTTACTTTTATGTGACTGTATTATTGCATTGTGAAATGAACTTAAGTGACTATTAAGGATACATTTAAGAGGCATTTCAAAGTGTTTCAGTATAAATTAATAAAACCATGTCTCACAATGAAACTTTTCCCATGTTTTATATTAACTTTTCAGTGTAACAGATTTGTCTATTGGGTCTGAAATCTTCAAGAGCCCAAGTCAGGCACGTGGTTACCCAGGACTCACCAGAGTGGCATCATCCAGATCTGAGTTTGCTTTTTTAAAGCCATTGCATAGCACCTTTACTAGAAATTACTAATACAGATATGTGGCTACAGCTCCTTGCAGTCAGGAGTAAAGTATTAAATAACCCTGGAGGTTCAGATGTCTGAACTGAAAGCAGAGGACATACCCAGCCAGAATACAAAACTTTCCATTCTTTTCTCACACTTTCTTTGGCTGCAATTAGGGAAGGGTTGTCTTTAACTGTCCCTGTTTCTCAACCAAAACCTTCAAACTTTAACCCCACTGTGTGGGGATAGTAAACAAAAACAGGTGATATAAATGAAACAGACAGAAAATTACCCTGCCTTGAGGACAAAGAGAAATCTCAGCTGATGAAAAAACTAAATTAGAAAGTGACAATAACATCAGCAGCATCACCATGGACCTTACAGCCCATTTCCTTCCACTCCTGCCCTGGGCAGGGACACCTTCCCTATGCCAGGCTGCTCCAAGCCTGGCCCTGGGCACTCCCAGGGGTGGGGCAGCCACCTCCAAACCTGGAACAATCCTGTGCTGATCACTCCTCTCACCCACCAAAGCATGGCACAGCCCAGGGACTCCTTTCTGTGAGCCACAGAACTGCATCCCTCCTGTGCTGTCCATCAGAGTGGGCAGGAACACTCATTTCAAGTGATGGTGTTTAACCCTGAGGTTTGGTTCCACCCCAGGGTTGCCCTAAGGAGCCATCAGAGCCTGAACTGCAGCCCCAGGGCAGCTGTGGGCAGCAGGGCCATGCACAGCATGAGCAGCACCAGGGCTGCCACGGAGCCCCTGCCTGCCCAGCCCAAGGGCATCTGAGCCCAGCCAGCCCCACCTGCACCTCAGACATCCAGGAGTGGAGATGCCCTCAGTACCTGGGCAGGGCAGGGCAGTTCCTGGCACCAGGGAAGAGGCTGTGTCCCAAAGCTGCTCTCCTGGACGTGCTGGTTCACAACAGCAACCCTGCAGCTCCTCTCCCTGCTCCCACCAGCCCAACCCCTGGGCACAGTTTCTCATTATGGCCTGAAAAATCTCACCACAGTAAACTCCTGCAACATCCAAGCAAATCTGCATCATCTTACCTCTCCTGTCGACTTGCTGTGCTAGCACATCACTCAAAGTTAGAATTTAACAATTTAGGAGCAGAGCAGATGGCTTTTCCTTCATGTTTTTATCCAGAATGTTATCCAAGGGAGACAGATAATACAATTTCTGGCATTCAGTCATGCACTTGAAAATGATAATTTCTTCACAATTTTCACTTATGTCTTCATCTGTTTCCCTGGAAATGGTATATGAAGCCCAGCCATCTAATTTTTCTACTCCTCTCTCTGTGATGAAACACTAAATGTGTCATGTCCAGGAGCTCTCTGAAAACTGATTTAATATCCTCTGATTGCTGCCTGAATTCTGACAGTTGCCTGGGCCTTTAAGAGATGATTAAAGAAACAAAAGACATTAAATCCTGTCAGCTGTTCCAGGCAATTTTCACTAATAGAATTCTTCTTTTAAACTTCACATTTTCTGACTTCACCTTGCACTGGACTCTGTGTAAAAAAGACCAACACTTCCTAAAATTTGGATTTTAAAATATCAATTTGTTTCTGACCCATCCTAAAAGCTTTTCTTCTTTTGCTCATTCACCACTTGTGCCTTCTGCACCTTCCATCCTCACAACTTTGCTGATCCCACAGGACACCAGGAATTCTGCCTGTATTTCACTGGTCATTTGACTTGGCATCAGCAGCCTTGGAGAAGAAATCAGGTTGTGAAATTTCTTCTGGAGAGCAGGAGCAAATATCCCATCACATCCCAGTGCTGAGAACAGCAGCACTTCAGGCTTTAGCCTTCCATCCACACTATCTGCTCTCTCTTGCTTCCCCCTCAATTTTACAACAAAGCCCATATTTTCCTTAATTAAAAGGCAACAGAATGGAGAAAAATGGAGGATAAACAGAAGTACAGGGATATGCACCATGATCAAAGCAATGTTTGAAAGTTTCACCCTAGGAAACTTAATTTCTAATTTCATTAATGGAAAAACACAGAATCTCACAGAAATCCTACCAAAATCAATGAGATATTGCATACAAACTTGTGGATGAAAAAGTTGGCTGCCTACTATTTCTGCATTTTTACTGTCAGCAGTTTAAACCTTGAAACTACAAATCTCCAACTTCCTAAACACTTCTAATGGATTTTATATAAATTCAGTATCAGTTTCATGGATTAAGCAATTCAAACACAGCTCTTCCAAGTATCACAAGTAGGTGAAAGCTGATGCATAGTCTAGAAAGGAAGTTTCGAGATCAGTTGTGTGGTTTTGCTCTTCAGAGACATCTGACCACAGCAGAGGTGTGCAGGACAAGGAGTTGTTTCCATGCACCTTTGTGAAAGAGGCAAACAGTACCAAATTATTTTGTAATGAAAAAAGTGACTCTTTTACACAAGCTTTAAAGCCGATGCTGCTCACATGACACAACCACAGAGATTTTAAGGATACTCAGAGCAGCAGGAACTTGCACTTCATTCCAGAGATGAAAGATAAAAGACAAAGAAGCCTCTGCAAACCCCATCCCTCACATTCTTCATTCAGATCAAGGAACATCTGAGCCAAAGCAGAGATACTTTTGCATTTTCAAATATCCTTTGTGAAGTGACATTTATTAGCAAGTTTGGCACAGAGAAGCCCCACTGGGAGAAGACAATGACAAATCTTGTTTTCTCAGTGTCTCACTAATGACACTGAGTGAATTCCCACTGCTTATATGGAGTCAGGAACAAAATAAGCACTAAACAGAATCATGTAAGTCAATAATACAAATTGGAGATAAGAAAATATCTGATGAAATTATACCTCACAGAGTATGCATTGTAAAGATTATCCCTTCCCTTCTTCCCTCCCCCTTATCTGTAACATTTTGCATTTTGTAAAGCAGACTTGGCTTAGCTCCTGGTGCTGTACATGTCCACATCTTCTGGGCTGGACTGACCATGGTCTGCAAGTTTTGGATCAGGCTGAAATTTTGATTTCTTCACTGTTCCTGTTAGAGACAGTGAAGAAATATGGTTAAGAAGTATGTTTATTGTTGAGCTGTAAGGAAAAAAGCTTAGTGATACATGTTGAGAATTTCTGTACTATCAAACACTTAGAAAAGATCAACATCTGTCTGCTCCAGTTCAAAGGAGGATGTGTTAAGGAGGATGAGGGCAGGTTGGGACACTGAGCACAGAGGGGATGGAGAGCAGGACCTCTTCTCACTCTCCAACACCCCTTCCTACCCCAGCAGAGTGAGAGCAGAAATTGTGATGCTTTGCCCAACACAAGGAAAGGAAGGGAAAGTTTGAGGCATGGAAAAAGTTCCCTGGTGTTTCTTGCCCAGGAGCAGATCCCACAGCCAACCCTGCCAGATGGCAAGAGTTCCAAATGCACACAAGCACCCTCAGCTGGTTGCACTTCTGAGCTTCCAAAAAGCACAGACTGAGCTCAGTGAAGCCTCCCACTCACTGAAGGACAGAGCACAGCTGACACATTTAATGATGCTGCAATTCCAGAGCATCTGGGGGATATAAAGGCAGCTTTTCTGGGGCTGTGCCTCCTGCTCCTGATCTGCTGCTTTTCTAGCTGCATCACTTGATCCAACAAAGGGTGTTACATTCTCCTGAAAGCTTTGCCCCACTTGGACTGAGAAAATAAACATCTCTGGCAACACAGATTCATTTAGGGCAGGGATATTTTTGGCTGTATTAAGGACATGAACTAATTCCACCTATGAAAGCAACGACAGATCTATAAACACAAACCCAATAAAGACAGTTTGGCCTGGAGCAAGTGTAAAAACAGATCAAAGCATTCCACAAACTAAATCAGAAAAAATTCAAGTGCAAAGCAAAGATGTGAATGCATACTACGGTGAAAATAAAGGAAAAAAAATACTAAAACCCTCATCCAAGTATGTTCTGCTTGCTTTCCAGAAAAACAAAAAAAATTCTGGTAACAATTCCTTCCTTCCAAGTGCTTTCCTTGTAACAAATAAAATTTAGAAGCTGCCCTTACAAAAGGTAACATTACTTTAAAACAAATTTAGTTCTCCTTTAACAGGTAATTCCACTGTTTTCTCTTAAAAATTGGACCACCAAATTTCTGTCTGTTAAACAGGCTGTTATGTGATCTAGTTGATTATCTCGAGCACTTAAGGTGCACCAGGAACCACTGCAGAAAACCCAGCACAATGAATCCCAATGCTTCATTTCTCAACTACACACCCCTCCTTCATTCCACCATGGATCCTCTCTGCACTGTTAGCACAGGCTAAAAGTAATGAAATCCATTTGAGCCTTCAATTTTCTAATAATAATCCAAATTAAAACCTTTTCGTATGACTTGCATTTGGATTATTCTTTATTTTGGCCATTGAAAGAACCTGGTCTACATCAATATTGGTTCTCTGACATTATTGAGAGAGAACAGCAAATATATAATTCTATTATTATGACAAGGTCCACAGTGAGAAAATTATCACCTCCCTGAGGCTCTGAAATATGTATTAAATGACAGCATGTAAAATATGCTCTCAAGAATAATATGCACTGACAGCCTGCTCCAGTTTAGAGCAAGAGTAAGTGCAAAATTAAGTCAACTAATTGGATTTGCAAGTTGCCCTGAGATTACACTTGAAATGTTTAATTCACCTGATGAAGGCACTGGGTTTTCATTACTCCGACACTTTACTGGGGAAGATTCAGTTCTGTTAAATGATCCTGACTCAACAGCAGACTCAGGTTTGGCACTAGAAATTCCCTTCTTTTTCTTATCTTCTTGCATAATTGGTTTTGACTCTTGCTGCAGCTGTGAACCAAACATTAATAAAAGAAAGCACATGGGTATATGCTTAATACATTATTGCAAAATAAAGCTTTCAAGTCTGGGAGCTTATCTTATGAAATTATTTTCAGATATGACATCATTCAATAATATTCAACTAGTCAGCTGCACACAAGGGGCACAGCTGGAAAAAGTAAAATTCATGAAACCCCACAGATCAGATAGAATAAATTCATGGAGAAGGGAAATTGCCATGAGTGAAGCTGTGGTTTTACCAGAGACCCTCCAAGACCTTCACAAGTTCATTTCCAGGTGAGGAGCCTTTAGCCTTACACAAGACTGAAACAGCCCTGAGTGTTTACAGAACACTTACTAGCCCTAGTTAGCAGGAGATGGAAAGATAAATCATGGGTACACCCTAGTAATGAGAAATAGTGTCCTGGGAAGAGGCTTCACTCAGGAAAAAAAACGTAAACTTAATAGAAGTGTCTGTACCACATCAATTCTTGTTTTGCTACCAGTTTAATGACAGTTATCTGAATTTCATTTTCAAAACTCAGAATTCCATTTGTGCTTCTCAGAAGTAAAGGGTGAAGACTGCATGCCTATGAGCACTGTAAATTTAAAGCAAAATATTCCTACATATAACTGAGAAACTGAAATTTTCTTTGAAAAGAGCAATGAAAAACTACTGTGCAAAGCTGCAATTTTACTTGGGAAGTGCTATTTTGTCAAGGTTTTATAAATTTCCACTTGAGGAAAAAAAACCTTTTGGGTTGGATAAAACCCACATTTAATTCTGGGATTACCAACCCAAATTCCATATGTAATTTACAGAAGGTTCCTATTGCCCTCTACTCTCTGCCGGCAAGGCTTCAGCTGTTTAATATGTCCTATTTTGACTGCCTCACTTAAAAACCACACACAAAATCCCCTAAAACAGAAAAAGGAGAGAAACTAGAGGAAATTCTGAGGAGAAGAATAATTATGTCAGAGTTAGAAAGCCTGCTCTGTAAGAGAAGTTATAGTGGGGAAGAGAACCAGGTGAAAACCCTGATAATTTTCCATGTGTAGTAGGTCCCTATAAAGAGGTTACTGACCATTTATTCACTGTGGCTGCCACGAGGACAGGGCAAGGAGAAGGAATAAATCAGCCATGGACAATTCATATCACAGGGTAAATAAAGCAGACTTCCTGCAAGGCTTGTAGAGCAGCAAGCCACTCACACCTACTGTAATCCTGTGTCTAATAATGAGTGTCTTTGGTCTAAATTCAGGGGCTGCTTAAGACCAAAGCTTGAATCAAAATGGATCCTTCGTGCCAAGATAAAAAAGGAGCTCTAAAGAGAAACTCAATCTTCTCTGGTGCACCCTGCATGGAACTACTATTGAGAGGGGATCTCAATATCCACTGATGTGAAAACAATTAAACACTGAAGGGACAAAAAGATCAGACTGGGGTTTGTGCCTTGCTTAACACCATCAGTAAACCTTAAAGAGCATCAGCAGAAGAGACCACAACTTTCTAAGCTCCCTCTCAAGGTGTGAGGTGTAATGACTTCCCAAGTCCTACCTTGGTGGCAGGTTCCTTGTCTGCCCACAGTGACTTCACAGCCTTGTAGGTCTGGTGACTTGCATAATGTAACTTTTTCCCTGTTACCTATTTTTTAGAAAAACATAATTAACAACAGTGTTTAAAATACAAAGACAGACTATTCAAATGAAATTAATCATGTTTGCATGAGAACATGCTCGACTCCATCCTAAAGCATTGACTTTTCAGGATCTAGTACATATTTCCCTTACACCAAGCAAATTGTAAATAATGTTCAAACTGGTATTAGGAATCCACAGGGAACATTTCCATGCTAAACCCACCTACTCCAAATGAAATCAAACCCTGACCAGCAAACAGTGTGCTGGCAATGTTGGCACAATAGATGGAGCACCAGGTTAAAGGATCCACACTTGTCCCACTGTGTTGGAAATGACCCCAGATAAACCAGAACCTTACCTTGGCAATGACCACTGCCTGAGCTGGGTAACAAACAGCATATCCTACAGTAGTAAGCCCCAATGGATAAGCAATTTTCTTAAATCTAGAACCTGAACAAAGCCAAATATTTTGAATAATTAGACAAAAATGAAACGCAAATGAAGTAGTTGTAGCAATTAAATGCAAAGACAAATAATCCCAAACTAGTTTTTCCAATATTATGAAGAATGAGAAGAATTCTATCATTAGTCTGTCTAGTCCTGCTCTGTCAGCTCTCAGCCAGCTCCTAACAGCAATCAGCAATGTCCCTTCATTTACCAGGAATTTATTTTAGTCCCACAGGCGTTTGCCAATGTTTGAGAAGAGCATTCTGACCACTGGAACTGTTCCAGGCCCCACACCCCCCAGGGCAGTGATGAACCAAGGCAGCCCCACCTCTCCTTGCCAGCACGGCACCAGCCAGGCCTGACACCGTGATCACAGCGGCTTTGGGGAGGAACTCTGGGGGAGGGTTGTCCAGGTAAACATAAGCATCTAAAAATGGGAAAAAAAGACAAAAAGAAGCAGGGCAATTCAGTAATGGTCATTTTATTTCCCACTTAAGAAATAAAGGTGAAAATTTTGATTTTACTGAGAGTTTATAGATGAAATGAGACACATATGTGACTTGCCTACCTTTTCCAAACTGAATTGAATCCATTATTCCATTTTTAATAAAGTTATAGACACTCTACAAGGAAAGAAAAACAAAACCAGAAAGTAAAATCTCTGTAAAAGTAGCTGTTCACACAGATCTCAGCACAATGAGACAAAGAAATACTGTGTAACTTTAAAAAACCCAAACCAGTGACCTTCTAGAAAAGCTGTGCAGAGATCTACCCTCTTTGTGACAAACACTTATACTTTTAAAACTTACATTAGCAACTAAAAAATTTTAAAAAATCTCTCTAATGTAAGTTCCCTTTCAAAACTGAAATCTCATCAACTCTAGAAT
Organism: Melospiza melodia melodia; assembly: GCF_035770615.1. NCBI lineage: Eukaryota > Metazoa > Chordata > Aves > Passeriformes > Passerellidae > Melospiza > Melospiza melodia. The sequence continues at coordinate 16,524,067 of NC_086209.1, read as the reverse complement.
AGGAAAACACCTGGATGCCAACTGTATAGGAAAACTCAATTATAAAATACAATCTTCTCTTTCCTAGAGACTTTCCCAGGAAAACTGAAAGAACAACACCGAATTTGTACCACCAGAGGTCACTGCTATTCAGTGGCAGGAACTCACAATGATGAATGGCATCACAAAGTTTGGTACAGATTCATAACAGGAGTATTTCAGTGATGCAGTCACGGACAACATTTTTACAGACCAATGGAATCACAATTTACAGAAAAAATGAAGACATTTTGAATTTTGTTTTCAACTGTTAGGGTCTACAGTTTTTGCAACAGGAAAACACAAAATTTTCTCTGGCCAACAGCCAGGGTGAAGCTGCTGTTTCCCAGCAGGTACAAAAGCAGGGACAGGCACCAGTTCCCTCTCCAGCTGGAAGATGCAGTAACAGAGCTGGGAGGAGTTTCTGATGGCTCCTGAGGAACAGCCTGCCACAACTGATACATGGGATGCACTGTTTGTCTTTTACGTCAGGCACTGCCCTTTGCAAGCAGCTCCTTCTCCACGGACTGCACCTGGAATTCCAGACTCCAAAACACCCTCAAGTTCTCGCAGCAAGAATTTACCAATGTAACTCCTGCTGTAGAAGGAGGGTTCGTTTTTCCATCCAAAATTACCTTATGCAACACAAAGACCTGCCAAAAAACCCTCCAGGGGGGAGTAACCCGGCTTTTCAGTAGTTCAGTGCTGAGAGAACTGCAGGAAAGGCTGGGTGCACCCCTTACCTGGCACCAGCCGAAGTAGCGGCCGGTCGTCCTCCGCAGAGCCGTGAGCTGCTGCTGCAGGGGCCCCGGCTGCTCCTCGATGTACCGCGACGTCAGCGGGGGGGCGCTGTAAATGGGGAGCTGCAAACACAGAGAGCTGGGTAAACGGGACACAGCCCTGCCCCTGTGAGTGCTGCAAACACAGAGAGCTGGGTAAAAGGGAACAGCACTGCTCCTGTGAGTGCTGCACACACAGAGAGCTGGGTAAAAGGGAACAGCACTGCTCCTGTGAGTGCTGCACACACAGAGAGCTGGGTAAAAGGGACACAGCCCTGCTCCTGTGAGTGCTGCAAACACAGAGAGCTGAGCTAAAGAGACACAGCCGTGCTCCCTGAGTGCTGCAAACACAGAGAGCTGGGTCAAAGGGACACAGCTCTGCTCCCCTGAGTGCTGCACACACAGAGAGCTGGGTAAAAGGGACACAGCTCTGCTCCCTGAGTGCTGCAAACACAGCTGGGCAAGAGGGACAAAGTTCTGCAGCACCCCTGGACCTCAGTGGGGTGCACTGTAAATGGGGAGCTGCAAACACACACAGCTGAGCAAAAGGGACACAGCTCTGCTCCCATGACTGCTGCAAACAAACACAGCTGAGAAGCAGGACACAGCTGTCCAGTGCTGCAGTTCAAGGGAGTTTTCCAAGCCTGCAAACCCTCAGTGTTGCCCCTGCAGCACACAAAGCCTCCCCATGGAATTATGAAGTTCCAGAGTTCCAACTGACCCTACTCAAGTGGACTTCACTCTTTGGAAGTGAGAACTGAAACAATGGTGTGGGTTCTTAGAAGCAGAATTACTCAGTGTGAAGCAAGGGCATGTGTGTGTGGATGTGTGCACTACTACAAATTGCACATTAGAGAAGGACTCATCAGCCAGTATTCTATTTTCACCTTTTCTGACTTCATTTTTGAAATACTGTAATAATGAAAATCAGATAAAACTTCACCAATTTAACATTATAACCCTCTGTGGTTTATTTGAGCCATAGTGGTCAGTTATTTATTATCACATATTTGCTATCTATTTCAGATACTGTAATTCAATTGACAGAGCTGCTATTCTGCAGGTTTTTCTGTATTATTTTAAAGACCAAAAAAGAGGAAGATTCATACCTTGTCTGGCTTCACCAGCTGACTTTTTGATTCCTCTTCTGTTGCTGCATATACAGTAATACATATCAATGGCAGCCCAGAAGAAACAGCTGCCAGCTTTGCCACCTGGGACAGAGAGATGAAAACAGGGCCTTTTAATGCTGAAATTAAAATTTCCCTTTGGATTGATCAAATATGGGATTAAACAAGTCACTTTTAAAGCCTTTTTTAAGCATTATGCCTTTTAGAAATGTCTTCTGACTTATACAAAGATTTTCTTAAATTATAATGGTAAAGAAAAGGTTGAAGAGCCCTGAACAGTTTTATGTCTAAAATACCAGGAAAAACCAGCAAAGCCACACTGATGCCTCCATCACCTGTGAGGGTAAATTCAGCTGTAATTTACTCAGCATGCAGGAATTCCATTTCTGAAGAGTTATTAAAGAAAAACTATTTTAACCTATCATAATTCAGATTGCTTATTTCCATACAGCATGCTACCAGAACAAGACACCAATTTTCAGTAGACACTAGAAGGAAAAGTGAATTTAAAAATGATAGAGCATGAGAAAGTTGCATTGTTCACTTAAAAAAAAATAATGTATTTTTAAAAGTCCCAAGGGATTCTGTTCTCAATGTAAAGGAGAAAGCTACACAGGGAATGATCAAAGTGGTCCAGCTCCTGACTGACAGTAATTGCTTTACTTTTGGGTGCCTGCAGACAAACACATAAATGTTTAAAGATCCAAGGAAATAGCTGCACTGGCTAACATTTACACTGGCAGTTATCCCAAGAGGGTTTCACTCTTTCTACTGAAATCACAAAGAACCAGAGTGAAAGAAAAAGCAACATCACCTCGACTACACTAAAGAGGCTTCACTGCACGGAGCTGTTCCTTATCTAATCACAAGGTGCACTAAAAGACCTCAGTTAGCTAAGTGGTTTTTAGTACTAATTTATTGAAATTATTTTATTAAAAGTTGCTGATGAGGAATTATGTATAAAACAAAGAAAATCATATATTGTTTAGCTAAAGAAACCAATAAGTCTTTTACCTATGAAAACTTCTACAGAAGTTACTGACAATTAAGAAATGGCAGGATCATATTTTTCTACCAAACACTAGGAAAGAAGCCCAGAGAAAAACCCCTGCAACAGGCTGGAGCTGTGGAACAGCCTGGGATTGCATGTTCAGCCACCAGAATGACTCCAGAACATCAGCTGATAACTGACTAATAAATAAAAATCTTCTTTTTGAGGAACCCAGGAAATTGCTGTGGGTACAAAAGCCAGGTGACGTTTCTGGAGATGAATTCTGCACACACACAGAGCTGAACATCACCAGAAGCAAAGGTCAGTGGCCAGCAATAAAACATTCCCTGTGACACCACTGCCAAGGTGCTGACCTGCAACACTGACAACCTGAAGGTTTTTCCCCAGAAATAAAAAACACACCCAAGACAAACAGACATTTTTGATGAGAAGCCTGAACAGCAATTATTTGCTGAAGAAATGCATGATATGCTCTCTAGCAGAAAATTGTTACAGCTATACCTCTTAACAGTAGAACTGGAGTAAGACCAATCAAAATATAACAATAAAACTGTCAAATGTACCGGGATAATTTTGGCTTTAATTCTTTGCATTTCAAACAATCTGCTTCAAAGTGCTGGAATCTTATCAACAATCAAAAATACAGATTCTATTAAAAAAAAAAAAAAGTTAAAAAGCTACATCACTACAAAGAATTCACTATCCTCCACTCAAAAGATGCAGAATACAAACTAAACCATAATAAAACCACATGGTTAATTTATGCTAATCTCCAAGACATTGTTTCCCACTGAAACTGCAAATTCTGTGTGCTTGCTTCAAGAATTGGAGCAGGAAACTTGCCCTGAAGGCAGGAACTGCCTCAAAACAAAGGGAATCAAAGGATGGAGTATATGCAAAAATCTGATGCATGGATTTATATAAAAAAATACAACTTCTGTATCACAAAATGGGAATCTACCAGCCAGGGTAAAATAAGATTAAAATTTAGCAGCTACCTCGTATCAAATTTTCCATGAAAATATGTTAATTAAAGAATAAAGAGTCACAGGTATATGACTTTCTCCTACCACTCAGATGTCTTGAAGTGGATCACAAAACTGTCTCACATCCTTTTGCTTTATTTTCCCCACAAGTTACACGAGACATGATTGGCAAAAGCTTGTAGGCCAAAGCCAGTATCCTAATTCAGGTATGTCTTTATAAATCTCTGGTGACAACCACCAAAAACTCCCCCACAAATGGAACAGATCCTTCCACTTCACCTCAACTCCCCGACGCTCCACGGATTTGGGTTTAATCTTGGTAAGTGACCCACAGAGAGTGATATCTTAAGAAGAATAAAAGTCTTATTAATAAATATTTCATAGTAAATAGTAAACAACACACATAAAATTATGTCACTTCACTAAAGGTACAGAATCATTCAGATTTGTGAACTAAGCCAACCAAATTACTTCAAGATCACCCAGGCAGACAGCAAATGGTTTATTTTAATTTCTGTCCTCATTGGTACCATCCTTTACTTTTAAAATGCTTTAAAAAAGTAAATATGAAGATTCATGTGAGAGCAACCTATTCATCAATTTGATTGCCAACACTGGAAAACCTGTCTAAATATTTGTGAGAAGGCTTAGATCTTTACATGCATGTTGTTCTGTTTAAAGACACCGTATTATTCCTACAACTCGCGATATTTTAGATACTTGTAACCCTGTTAGCTCGTAACAGCATGATTTTAACAGCCTTGTTTCGGTGATGTACAGCACCACTAGCACTTTATCGTGTCCCTACCAAACTATCATCTTGATATCCCTCGAGCTGAAGTTGTTTCGGGGGCTGCGAGTACACGGAGAAGCACCAGAAGAGAAACCCCGCTTTTATTCCCTGTTGCACAATTTAACCATCGCTCGAATCAGCTCCTTCCCCGCCAAGTCCCACAGCACCAGAGACCTCTCCCTGCCCCACTCCGCCACCTGACCCCGGCTCCCGCGGCACCGGGGGCTCCTTCCCGCCGGCACCGGGGGACGCGCGGGCGGGCCGGGCGCTCCCGAGGGGCCGCACGGAGCCGCCCCGGTTGTCCCGAGCCGGCGGAGGAGCGGGAGCGGAGCCTGAGGGGCGGCGGAGCCGCGGGGCCGGGGCAGCGCCGGCCTGAGGGCGGGCGGACACTCACCTTGGCCGCCATGTTGGACAGCGCCGCGTACGGCGCGCGGGAAGGGCCGCGCCGGGCGGCGCCGAGGGGCCGGGGCGGGACCGCGCTCGGGCCGGGCGGGATCGCCCTCAGCCGGCATTGCCCGGAGGCGGGCGGGGATGGATTGCACTCAGCCGGCATCGCCACAAAGCGGGCAGGGATGGATTCCCCTCTAGCCGGGGAGGGCATCGCCCCGAAGCTGGTAGGGATATATTCCCCTCAGCCGACATGGCCTCAAAGCGGGCAGGGATAGAATCCCCTCAGTCGGGTCGGGCATCATCCCAAAGCGGGTAGGGATGGATTCCCCTCAGCCGGAGCGGGCATCGTGCCAAAGCGGGCAGGGATGATCCCGCTCAGCTGGAGCGGGCATCGCCCTCAGCCGGCATGGCCCCTAAGCGGGCAGGGATGATCCCCCTCAGCCGGCATGGCCCCAAAGCGGACAGGAATCCCTCTTAACCGCGGCGGGCTCGCCCTAAATCGGGCAGAGATCTGTTTCAGGCGCCATCGCCCTAGGGTCGGCAGGGATCCCCCTCAGCCGGGATCGCGCCCCGATCGGGCGGCATCGCGCTCAGCCGGGATCCCCCTCAGAACACACAAAATCCCCTATAAACACACAATCTAAGTGCAGATAATTCGTTTATTGAAGTCCAAATTTACAACGGAAGTTTACAACTTTTTTTTTCTTTCCCCAAAACAAAAGCTTTGTTTGAATTTAGGAAGAATAAATGTTTGTTTTTGTTTTTGTTTTTTTTTTAATAATGTACAGACTATATCTCTTAAATAAGTTAATATCTTTGAAAAAAGAGCAATATGTTCCTTTTTTTTAATGTTGCAGTGCAACTTACGACTTACACGTCTGTGCAATGTACCATGAGGTATATGCCCAGTGAGCAACACACAGTGAAGTTTTCCATTCATAAATTTTCATTGTAGACACACAAAAAGTTAACAAGTTATTAATCTGTGATAGAAAACGCAGCCGGTTACAGTAATTCACACAGAACTCATCTGGAAAGAGGGAAAAAAGAAACCTAATGGTCATTGCCTATAGAAACTATTGGATTATCTTTCAACATAGACAAGTATAAAATTAAAAATACTGTTGTGAAACTGAAGAAATACTGTGTTATCCAGGGGTTGAAACCTCGTTTGACCTGTATTAGTCTAGAACCATTGGTTTTCTCTCTGTAGCATCCACGAGCTGAGGGATTTACTGTGGTACTGATGGAGCATCTGCTTGTCAAAGCATTAAGCACGATGGGCACTATAGAAAAGTTGCAGAATGCTCAAAAACGTACAACTCCAGCATTTTCCTGGCATGGACAGGTGGTTTTCCATTGCCTCTCAGTTCATCTCCCAGCTGATTAGAAAAACAAGGCTGAAACATGGAAGATTACTCGTATTTGAAGCTTGACACTTCAAACTTCTCAGGATGGCTCTAAAATACTTATTTTTCTTAATGACAGAAAACATATATTTATTTAAGAAAGAATCATCCACAATATAACTTTGTGATAAATAACAGTTCTGCCTCTAATACATATATACATACTGCTTGTAAACAAAAATGCCCACAGGTCATGGAGTCTCCATGATTTTTTTACAAGGCGCTATAGATTTTTATTTATTTTTTTCTTTTTTGTTATTGAAAACAGTCCTAGTGAAAGTTTGGTTTATAACCTCCTATTGCTACAGAAACAGTAAGAATGTTTATATTTACAAAGAAACAAAGACCATGGAGACCCCATAGCGTTATTTGCCAAAGATTTGAAGTTGGTGGGGTTTGCAAAATACACTTTGTCAGCACGTTGGACAGGTTGAACACCAGCAGTACGATACTCCAGTGCTTTGGTATTTCAACCCCTGAATATACAAAGACATTACTACAGCCTACTTCACAGTTTAATGCAAGTAAAGTGCAAGCCATAGTACAAGGGTGTCATACATTTCCATACATGTAAGCGTTATCTAAAAAAGGCTCTGTACAAGGTTTATTAGCTATTAGTAACCTAGATGGAAGTCACCTATGGCCCAGCAATTAATGGTCTTACAAGGATATTGTCTTTGTAATACAGTATGTGTCAAATGTAAAACGTTTATTAATACTAGTGCATTTCTCTTACATCCTAACCTGTTTTCTCATCAGATTTTCAAGCTGAAATCCTTGTTTCTCAGTAAAACAGAAGTCTTAACTGGTTACAGGGTCTTACTGGTGTTTTGGCCAGCGAACACAGTTTGTTAAGACATATTTGTTTTGTGGTTGCTAGTGAAAAAATGCAATAGTTAATATGTAGAATGTGACATCCTTAGTTAATCTGCAGCATTCGGACAGACACATTTACTGTTAGTAAAAAGATCTGTATTGATACCCTCACCAACGCCTGAGCATGAACAATATTCTAGAAATGTGAGGACAGAAGCTACAGGGCTTAGCTGGTCAAACAGCAGGTTGTCGACATATTTGATCATTTTTACAACATTGCTTTCTTTCAAATACTGCTCACACAGTGGCATTAATGCTTAAAGTCCCTAACTGTCACTTCTAACACATGTATGTTCTTGATAAAAATAAAGATATATCTGTCTGGCCTACATTAAGAGTGAATATGGTTCTTTTCCTGAAGGCAGTTTCTGTCTGACTTATTTAAATATTTTTATTAAGAGGAGGTCCCAGTAGTATATCACCTGTCTTCAAACCTGATAAAAATTTAAACAATATTATTTATAAACCTCCTCCTGGATGTGCAAGAGTGGTATAACCCGTAAAATATAGAAAATAAGCTTTAAAACATGTTTCTTTTTCTATTAGTTATATCCAGAGTGAAGTGTTCCCTGCCCACATGTTAGAGAGTGGAACTGATCAGAAACATCACATTTCATTTGTGGGTAATGGGAGCAAAGAAAATAACTATAAACATCAAGTAAGGAAATACAACTTACTAGTTTTGGTTTAAATAGCCATGAAATTTCCATACAACTGCTGATAGGGCTCAGATGTGATTTTCAGAAGGGATTTTCAGATCTGTGCCCACTTAACATCCATCAAGAGCCTCAGCCTTGAGGCTCTGTGAATTCACATTACACAGTGTGAATTCATCTGAGAGAGGAGATGGAGGACCCTTCCCCACAGCATCCTGCCTGGGAAACCTACCCTGAGCCTCAGCTTTGGTGAGGGAAACATTCTGGAAGAAAAAGAGCTTTTTAATACTGAATATAAACAAATAGCTAATATTGCTTCTCCAGTCTTTCCTGTTATTTCCCATTTTTGGTCCTAGTGGTAAATAAACATCATTTGGCAGCAGGGAAGGTGATGTGCTGTGGCCTAAGGCATGTGGTACATGCAAAATCTACCATGGAAAACCTGTGCCCTTCTGGCTGCCCTAAAGCACCATTCCCTACTGTGAAAACTGAGGAGAGAATAAAATCCTTTAGGAGACCCAGGCAACTCTTATTTCTCTAACATTAAATGTGGGGAACCCAGGCATGCCCTGAATGGCGTTCAGGCTGGGGCCCAGCAATACAGACAGGCCTGGGCTCTCTTCCTTAAGGGATCTCCCTAGGACTGGCTCTGGAGACAGAACCTCTGTGGAGAGACAAGACTTGGTTTACTGAAAAATTGAGTGTTTAAAGTATAATTCAATTGCCTGGTGTCATTCTCTAGTTCAGGGGCAGCTGACAGGCATTGCAGAGGGGGCTGGGTTTGTTGTGCTGCACTGTGCCTTAGCCAAGGGTCCTTTTACACAAACCATCTTTGAAGGACTTTGTTCCCCACTGCATGAAGGGTTTGTACCAACTGTTGGTGAATTATCACAAAATAGCTCTGCTGTCTCTCCTCAAGGATCAACAGGCCCCAGCTATATCACCTTGGTCATAAATACTGCTATTTTTGGCAGAAAGAATGCTTTTATCACTTTGGAAGACAGTAAGACCACATGAGGAAAGAATATGGCAAATAAGGTTTGTGATAATCTTGGCCTTTTGCATTTACATTACTTGAGACAAAGAAAAGAATGTTCTTTGTTCTCCTCAGATTTCTGTTGAGTTAAACAATTTTTACCAGATTCTTCATTTTTCTCCCAGAGGTCCTATTAACATTTAAAGTGAAATCTCCTAAAGGTCAGCAGCAGAACTGTACCATTTTTGAGGAGGCTGAGCCCTTCCCAGAGCCACTGTAAAGGAACTCCTTCAAAGGTCCCTGTGCTGTCCTTCACAGGACCTTGGAGAAGGAGCTGTAACTGCTGAGAGGAGGGAGAGGAGGCTTAGCTGGCCATGCACAATTCTCTGCAGCACTCATTTCTTTTTCCTTGGAAAAAGCCAGTGGAGCACCACATTCCCAGCTCAAAAGGCAGCAGCCAGAGCTGAATGTCCTGATAACAACCCCCTCCTCCTCCTCCTCCTCTGGTTTTTGTTCGTGTCAATTAGAGCAAGCTCAGGGTAGTTTTCATTTAAAGTAATGAAACCAAGAGAAATGTCTTGGTTCTCTCAGGAAGTGATGCCGAGAGAGCTATTAAGACACTTTTAAAGATCTGACATGTCACTGAATACAGAACAGTATTAAAAAAGGAGGGGAATCAGTAGCTCAGGGGGAGCATTAAATCAGTTGTAATGAAAAATAGCCGGAACAAAAAGACTCAGCTTGTGGAGTGTCAGAGAAAGTGTATGGGCTGAGACATTTTACCTGAAGCAATTTTGAATGAAGACACTAACTTTAATAAGATCCAGTTAAATAAAGCACATCCAAACAACATTTCCATGTTGTATATGTTAAAAACCAAGTTTTACCTGAGAATTCAGGCAGGAAAACTGGTAAATTAATAATTTTATTGTACAGGTGCTATTTATTTCCCTTGATGAACTCAACAGCCAAGCGTTGTTCTTTTCCTATTTAAAAATGTGGCATCAAAACGACCACAACAATTCCAGCTGCTTTGTACTGTGTGTTCGAGTACCTGTTGGTCCAGGAGAATTGGATGTACTTTAATACATAAGCATGAATTTTTAAATACATTATCTGTATTGCACTTTGCATTCCAGTGAGTTCAAAGGTGGTGAAAATCCAAATAATTGTGCTGTGGTGACTGTGCACATTCCTCTCTGCAGTCCATTTAGACTGGAACCAACACCCAGAAGGAAGAACCCATGGCTGAGAGGGAAGGGCTGCAGGGTGGGGTTCAGGAAATGTGCCAGGAGAATGACAAGTTCTTGTGAAATGGCTTCCAAATGCCAGCTGACATTTGTGAAAGAATAGAGTCTTTGTATTGCTTAATTTAGCAATTAGATTTTGCTTGCTCTAAGGCACAAGCAATGCCAGACAAATGGTTCAGACTTTTCTCCCAGTTAATCTTAAGCCCATTAGAGGGAATTTCTCCAGTGTATCTCATCTCATTTCATCTCATGAATCTCCTGGACAATTTATTTGGCCTATTCAGTGCAAATCACATTTGCTGAGAGCTGCTCTGCAAGAGCAGAATGCAGACTCACAATTCCAAGAATTTCAGAAAAGATGATCTCATGACACTGAAAGATTTTTAAAGATAAGCTGAGCAAAAGTATGAACTATCTACTATTTATCTCATCTATTCATCTTACAGAAATTGTATTTAAACTTAAAACAGAGATGATCTGTTTTCCCTACTATTTGTGTCATTTCTGAGAAATCTGTCTTCCCAATTATGTTTCTCATTTTCAGCTGTATCACTAAGTAGTATTCTCTGCTTGCTTGTGACTTCACTGAATATGCTCAGTTATGTCTTGAGTGATGAAGCAGTGGCATTTGAAATCCTTTTGGAAAGCTATTTGGAAACAATATAGATATTTTCATTATGAAAGCACAAACCATCTTTTGAGTTTGAAACAATAGGCATTTTTACATTTCTTTAGGAATTTAGACAGTTCAATCTATGTAACTATTTCTGTGACTATCCATCACTGCTTGCATGTATAATATGAATTCATTTCTAAATGGATTCTATAATTTATTCTGTTGCTCACTGGAAATGAAGGAATGAAATTAAGACTGGAAAGAAGGGGGGAGGCAAAGGAAAGGTGTTTTTAATTTTGTCTTTGTTTCTTGCTATGCAATTGTATTTTAAATTGTTAATAAATGAATTTTCCCCAAGTCAGGTTTGTTTTGCCTACAATAACTAGCAGGTGATCTCCCTGTCTTTGTCTCAACCCAGGAGCTTTCCTGTGGCAATTTTCCCCCTCCTGTCCAGTCAAGGTCAGCTCCCCTTAGCTGCTCTGTGGAGACAGAACTGAACACCCAGGACACCTTCACCTGGTCTGCCTTTGGAACAATGAAATCTCCTCCTGGATACTAGGACCTCACTGAGATGACATTTTTGCCTCTGTTATACTGAACTGCGTGAATTTTACAGTCCTTGATGGATGAGAGACAATTAGGTTTATCTTGTGAAAAAATGATCAGTGAAATCTGTTTCAGTGAAATGACATCAGCTGTATTCACATCCCCTTCATTCTGCCTTTTAGAACTATTCTACAAGCAGAGTCAAAGCAAACTGTGAATGGCTTTGAAATCTATGTTCAGTAGCATCCAGAGCAATCTTTTCCCCCCCCAAGAATACAAGTATTTTCCCCAAAATCTGATTCTTCCAAACCATTCTCACCCAGGCAAGGAAGTGAAATCCACTGTGTGACTTGTGTGTCTTCCCAAACCAATCAATACCGATTGGTTTTTGAATGATATTTTGAATAACTTCACCCACTTGCAAATGTACTGCTAGCAGTTAAAAATTATTGCCAGACATTACATAATTTTGAATTATTAACTCAGCTATAGATGTCAGTGTATCACAGAATGTAATTGATTAGTTCAGGAGGTTTTTTTAGCTTCATTCTCATGCTTTTTTGAATTTTGTGACTCACAGTCATGTGTCACTTCAATTCACAGTGAAGAAATGATGAAAACCTGCAGTATGTACCTTACTCAGTGCAGATTTCTTTTTCTTTCACCATGAAATACTTCAAATCCTACTAAAACCTGTTTAAGTTGCAGCATTAGTGAACAACCAATATTGTTCTACTCGTATCTTACCTCTGTGCCAAACCTGCTTGCTCGTGTTCGTTCGTTTAAAGGCAGGCACAGCACGTTACAAACACAGTATTTAAATGGCATGTACAGAGTGCCCATAGGGCCAGACTGGGATCTATTTCTTAGATGTACAGTGTACATTTTAAGGCACACTATAGGGATTGAGTTTACATTTTGATAACTCTGTCCTTTTATTTGCAAAGATGGTCACTACCTGGAAATGTTGCAAAAATAAATGTTCATCTCTAAGAGTGGCCAATGTATTCATGTCTTCATTTTTTATATTTTTTCTCAAGAAAAAATGTGTGAAAGTGTGAACTTTAGGGAATTTTAAAAGGAAATGTCAACTACCATGTTACATTTTATATACATAGATATGATTTTATATATATCTAAATATATAAAATGATTGCAGGAGCTCATACTATAAGCTGAGTTTTAGTACAGTACTTTAAATATACTGGTATTTATTTTCAGTTACACTTCTGCACCTCTTCTTCCTAATGCAGAGCTCGATACGGACATTGGTTGATAACAGCAAACAAAAAAATTCATAAAGAATATCATTGTCTTATCATGCAATGTAGTAGGCATCCTGTGGCACTATTCTCTTACCCAAGTATTTACAGTACTGCTGAGTACCTTAAATTCACCAGGGTTTGTCTGCCTGCCTCTGTCAGGCACCCAGCAGTGGCCAGGCTGAGCTCCTGTCACACGTGAGTCTCGATGAAGGAGTGTGTGTGTGTCAGCATTGGGGCCGAGCTTGCCAGTTCAGAGGCTCCGTTTTGAGACTTCCCAGCAGCACTGTACTCACAAATGTCCAGGAAAAACTCATAGTTCTTTAATTTCCAATCTTTGAACTTCTTGGATGTTAAGTTGGGATCGTCCAGAAGGCTGTTGATAACTGTGAGGTCCCCTTCCTTTGCCTGGCAAATTCCAGAAAGACAGAGGACAGGTCAAAATGAAATTCTGTATTCCAGCGCTTTATTTCTTCTTTAATGCCAAGTGCCAGGAAAACTACTATGGAAACTTTAATATTTACCTAAATTCAGGAACTATTACAGCATAAACTGTTTGACAGCTCAGTCTGTGCCACATGCTACAATTTGCCCACACAGAATGCCAAATAATCTCCTTTTTTTTCCTTAAGATGGAACATACTTGCTTTGAAGGATTTTTAGTTTCTTTGAAACCTAATTTTAAAACTACAAAAAAAAGCATTAACAATAGAAACGTAAAAGATTAAAGACAGAGAGTGACATTAACGACAAGGGGCGATGGCTTCCCACTGCCAGAGGGCAGGGTTAGCTGGGATATTGGGAAGGAATTCCTGGCTGTGAGGGTGGGCAGGCCCTGCACAGGGTGCCCAGAGAAGCTGTGGCTGCCCCTGGATCCCTGGATGTGTCCAAGGCCAGGCTGGACAGAGCTTGGAGCAACTTGGGGTAGCAGAAGGTGTCCCTGCCCATGGCAGGGGATGGAATTGGATGGGCTTTAAGATCCCTTCAACCCATCAGCATTCTCTGATGGACAATTAGACTTTTAAAGTTTATATTCCTTGCATACAGATCAGGGATGAAGCCACACAAAATCAGGATAAAGCCTTACTTTTAAAGTGCTCTTGAGGACTCGGATGTGGTGCAGCTTTTCGTTGATCACTGGGTCATTGCATCGCTTCACGAAGGACTTGCGGAACTCCTGCTTGGTGGAGGGACGCTGCTCTCCAAAAGCTGACAGACTGGCTTCTTCCAGAGTTCTGTAGAGCTCTTGCAGACCATCTGTGATATCTTCAATTTCTTTTACGTTTTCTGAAAGGAAACAAAGAACCCTAACAACAAACCTGATCATTCAGATGAAGTTTCTAAAATCAGCAATACTGCAATTCAGTACTATCTTAACCTCTTACTGAGTTCTGCAGTGTTGATTTTGGTGAGACAAGAACATCATCCCAAAGCTCAATTTTTAGCACTACATCTTGGCATTTCAAATACAAACTCCTGTGTCTGCCAACATCCAGCAGTTCAACCACAAAATCCTTGCTGAGAACAGTGGCAATACCGCTCTGGATTTTGAAGTGGAGGAGAACATCTCCCAGAGCTTACCTTCTGCACAGAAACTATTGTGCCTTCTAAGAGGAACCTTCTCATCCAGGCTGTCGTCGGTGTCCTCAATGGATTTCACGCGTCCCTTCCCGCGCACGTCTCTGTTCCGGGGCAGGCTTTGGCTGCGCGGTTTCTGGGGCCGCCCGTGGGAGCTGTGCCCCCTGGGACACTCCACCAGAGGAAAAGGCCCATCCTGCTCAAAGTTGTGGCGCCTCTGCACGGGCAGCGTGGCCTGTCTCCGTCTGTCCGGTGACATTCCGGGCCGGCCGCTCGCGTACTCTGCCTCCGGAGGGACGGTCTGGAGGAAATGGAGCCCTGAGCTGGTGAGGGGGGTCTCGATCAGGTCCTGCCACGAGCGCCGTTCCCGGTAGGGAGGCCGGCACCCCGAGGAGTGCGTGCTGCCCGCCGCCTCCGGCCGCGACTCCTCGGCCGAGGAATGGGAGTACGTGGATTCGCTGGAAAAGTGTCGGCCTTGCTTGGCTTCGGGGAATGGGCTTGAGGAATTCACCTGGAAAGACACAAAAACACCTGCCCATGAGATGGTGTTTGGAACAGAAGTGACTGCAGTGTAAAACACTCTGTGATATCTAGTAATCAGATGGACTCATGGGTTGGATTGGTCATAACATGAACCACTGTAAACAGAAGAGAATTAGCAGTGACAACTTTTATACAAGTGCTCTTTGAACCACTCCCTATTCTTGTTTTGCACATTCTCTGCCCACAAGCAAGTCCTGATGGAAAGGAAAGTGTAACACTGGTGCAGATTTCCTGAAGACCCATCCAGCTTACACTCAGTGCAGCTGAGAACAGTGGAAGTCTCCAAAAGAAACCATAATTGGATTTCCTTTCTTTTTTTTTTCAGGGGCCAAACAGAAAAAAAAAACCAAAAACCAAACCCAAACAACAAAAACTTCAGCACCCAGGAAGATTTTTCGCCGGGGGACTGTTGAACTTGTGAAACTATTTGAATGAATTCTCTGGGTCTGTGTATAAATTTCATTCAAAACAAAGAGAAAGGCAAAAATGTGGAAAAACAGAAAGGGAGGGGCTTAACCTGTATCCCAGTTGATAAAACAGCATCACATGGGTGAAAATCAGTCTGAGCTTCACCCATGTGATGCTGTTGTCTCAGTCACTCTTTCTTTGGTTCTGGCTGTGTGAGGATCATGTCATTCACGCTGAAGAAAAATCCGAAAGAAAAATAGAGAACAGTCCTATCTGTGCTTGGAATCATAGAACAATTATCATAATTGCCTGTGTTTTGTCTAATAGAAATGTTCTGTTTGCAATATTGTCATCACCACGGCATTGTACACAATCTTGTAAAAAAATTCCCTGTCCTAGAAAGATTTGTTCTTCAAAAAAGAAGTAAAACATGATTACTGGGTGAATGTGAGCTGATCTTAATCTATAGCATCCAGTATCCAATATTCATAATTGAAAAACAGTCTCAGTTAATACAAACTATCCCATCCATCACATTCTTTTCACATTCTGCAGTGAAAGTAAAATTTGAATATTCTGTTTCTGTTATGATGCGTAGTTTCACCAATCCTATAAAAAAGGTTATATTTCCAGTCTGGTGAGAGATGTGTGTCAGGAAACATTTACCTCTCCTTCCTTCCTAACTGATTTGCTAAGGAAAAATCCAGGTCTTGGCTCACAAGGAGCAGCAGTAATTTCATTTTAACAACACATCTGTCTTTGTTTCACCACCTTTTCAGTGTTTAACTATCCCAGGACAAGGGAGGAGCCAGCCCAGGCCCAGGGCTGTTTTTGGTGGCCCTGGCACATGCAGGGGTGTCACTCACTGAGGGGGTGCGGTGGTAGCTGTCACACAGCGTGGAGGAGCCCTCCTGCTTCAGCGTCAGCGAGCCCTCGATGTCGTCCTGGTCGCTCTCGCTCCAGTAATCTGCTGACAAAGCATTCCAGCTCTCACTCGGGTGCTTTTCCACCACAAAACAGATCCCACATTTCAGCAACATCCTTCTAAGGGCAAGGTAAAGTTTCCCAGTCACTGCAGGGCTTGGCAGCCGCTCAGGAAGGGGCTGGTGGGAAGGTCTGGCCCCTCAAACAGGGAAGCTCTGAATGATTTAGGAAAGGGTTACAGAAGGCAGCTCGGGCACCTGACTCCCACTGCACATAAAAACCAACTTCTGCTCCCAGACTTTCACACAGAAGCCTCATTCCAGATGCTGAAGTAGAGCCAAGCCTGAGCACTTAATTTAATTGGGCATAACAGGTTCCACTGTGGGTGATGGGGAGAGGACAAGGCTGGCACCCGAGCTCAGGAGGTGCAAACAAATATTGCTGAAGCACACATTGCCCCAAGTCTCTGCCATGTTTTATGGGGATGAACATCCCTGAGGGCTGGAATCTGGGAGATCACACCTCACCCTGAACCCCGCATTCTCTTTACCGCCAATTTTAAATATTTCCTAAAACTACTGCTAAGGATTTTATTTTCTTTGGTGGTGGCACCAATAAATGTAGTTCGAGGAAATGTATTCTTATCAAAATTGATATTTAGAATGATATGGCCGTATGTTGATAAAGTCAGTTATGAACTCTCCAGCTTCAGTGAAATACTGAACAGATTTTTCCTGTCTGCTTTCTTCTCCTGATTATAACCACTGAAGCATTACCTTCATCTGGGTGAATATCCTTGTCATCAGGTGTGTAACCAATTGCTGCGAGACCCAAACGATTCATCCATCTAACAGAACAATAAAAATGAGGAAGAGAGGTATTTAAAAGGAACTTCTCATGTAAATCTGAAGGCATCCACATCCTTAACATCTGGAAAAGTCGGACACAACACCTAAACAAAAAGGCTGTTAAACCCATGATTCAGATTTGCTGTGTGTTTGATAAGTGGGAATAAAGGATTTTTCACATTTATTCTGATTGATGTTTATTTCAAGAACTTGCCTGAATTGCCAAAAGACTATAAAATAAAATAGACTTATGATAATTATTGTCTGAAAACCTGTGTTGGGAAATTAAAGTTGTATTAAACTTGTATCCTCAGAAAGCTAAAACAGCCTATGGCAGTTTGGTTATTTGCTAGTCTGGATTCACAATGCTGGTGATATAAACACTTAGTGTTGTTGAGCTGTGATATCAACATTATTTTCCCTTAATTTGTTTAATACAGACTTTTGGGTTTCTAAAGTCTTGGTAAACTGCAAGTGCTTCAATATTTGCATTTCACATTGGATGTGTGAAATTGGTTTCTTTCTTTGTCCTCAAATTATTTAGTTTGATAGAAAAGAAGATTCTTTACTTCCTTAGGGAAATATTATAGCTAATCTTGGGGAAAGTACCTTTTGAGTTTTCTTTATGTAAGATTACTAGATGTTTACACAATATATAATTAAAAAACTAGAAGGAAAAGGAAATTAACACACAGAGGGAAAAGTCACTTCTTAATGTTCAGCAAATGGAAAATCAAGAATTATCTTATTTTCATCAACAAGGAGATATAACCAAAGAAAAAAGCCCTAATTGTGACATCTATAATGCCTGGGATGTTTTGAACCATTCCCTTCCTTGGTGACTAAATTCTTAATTATCTAATTAATTTCCCAGAAAACTGATGTGAGAGTTTATCTAGAAGCAGCTCTTTTTCCTTTTCGAACATTTGCAACATCAAATTTGTTAATAATTATCTTCTTGGTTAATGAATATTATAATGGCAAAGCCATCTTTCACAGGCCTCAAGTCAGACATTAGTGAACAGTACATGCAATATCAAAAGGACGAGTTGTTTTGCAGATCAAAACAAGAAAACTCTTCAGTGTCATTCTTTCCCACTTGTACTAGAGGAGAAAAAAAAGCTTTTAAGGACGTGAGTGTGACTGTTGTTGTCCAGGAGAGGGGTGTGTGGGAGATGGGAGGCACAGCAAGGAGGCAGAAAGCGAAGGGAGAGTGAACTGTGCACTAAAAATAGCTCAGAGCTGAGCACGTATTGATCCCCTGCTCCCAGCAATGATCCTCATCTCTGCTATTGGCACAGCCCCGGCTCACAGAGGCTCTGCCTGGATCTCATGGCTTTCCCAAGTAGCCAAAGGGGACCACAACATTCACTTCTTACAGGGAATTCTGAGAGAGTTTAATTTACTTGCGGAACTATGAAAATAAAGAACTGTACAATCATACTGCTTTGCCTCTCAGTATTAAGGCAGAAGTCAGCAAATTGGAGATGAAAATGGAAATGATGATTAGTTTTCCCAAATACCAAATGCAGGCTTAGCACTGCTTACAGCCCTTGTTTGCATCAGCACATCAATAACTCATCTTTATCATGAGGGAAGTGCATTTAAAATGGATTAACAGATTTCCAGAAGAGCTTTAGCACAGTGGTCTCCAGCATCATTTCCCTCAGCTCACGGTGCCTGCACTGCCTGGGGTTTGCTTCCCTTGCAGGGCAGATCCTTCACTGCAGGACTGGCAGTGACATCACTCCTTTATCAGCATTTCTATTCACCAGTTTTTCATCATTTGTTCCTGAATTTCTGAACTCATTAGCACTGGAGCAAAATAGTTTCAGTCATACTTTGCCATATGCCTTTGGTAATTAAGCAGGATGGCTCAGTGCCTTCAACTGAGGTTCTGCTTAAGCACCAATGATAAATTAGGACTAATTACCATTTTCCAAGTTAAAACAGACACAGCCATTTGTGTGGTCAGTGTATGGAAATTTATATTGTCTTAAATTTCTTGCTGAATTTCTTTTACTCATTGTTAATTTTAGGGTGTCAGATGTTGGAAGCAAACACAGACACCAGTTGAAGTGTTAGGATTAACCTCCCAGAGCCCGGGATGCTCTGAGGATACCCAGAGTATCAGCTTTATGCACATGGCCTCAATGGCCAAATCTGGAATTAGCTGAAGTTAATCTTCCTTCTCTAAGGCTGCTCAGGCTTTTCTCTTGCAAAGGCCAAGATCATCCCCACCAGAGTTACAAGGACTTTCTCACCTCATTTACTGCAATTCAGAGTCAGCTCCTGGCCAAGCCCACATAAAAGGTTATCTGATGACATTCAGTGGCTTATCATGGTAAAATCTCTTCTGATAAAAGAACTAGAATCTCCATTTTAGGTTTTGTGTTTTTAAGAAAAGCATGAGTGAATGTTTTTGAGGTTAATCAGGAGATATACAAGTGGTGAGATTACAGCTCATTTTCTAACAGTTAATTTTTTTTTCCCAAGGAAATGCAAGCTCAGTTTGAAGGAACCCTGCATAAACTAGATGAATTTCCTTGATGAGCAAACCACTTTCATTTCTCAGAAAACTGCAGGTTTTTCAAGGTTATAAAAAGCTCTTTGTGGAGAGCCTGGAAAGGCAGGCAGTTGGTTCTGAGCTGTCCCAGGTGCCCTGTGGGCAGAGGCTGGGTTCCAGCTGGCCCTGGGGCTCCTGGCAGAGCTGAGTCTGTAGGGATGGAGGATGCACAGCCCGGGGAGGGGCTGGGTGCTGCAGCTGCCAGCACAGCCCCAGCCTTGCTGTTGGGGCTCTGGAGCTGTGCCCCAGCTGCTCTGGGACTCCCCTGTGGCCACCAGGAGCTCTGGGCACCTTTGGGATCTCAGGTGCACATCCCACACCCCAACCCCAGGCCGGGCTCCCTCCCCAGATCCTGCCTTTTTACCTGGAAAACTGCAACAACTCTTTCCTGTTGATAATTAAACAACTTAACCAGGATGTTTCACTGAGTCTAGGCCACCCAACAGAGCATGGGTTTGCATTCTGGATGGGAATTGTGATGACAGAGCAGCACTAAATGTCCCAGGGATCCTCTGCCACAACATTTTACCTCCAGGACTGTGCAAATCCCCATAAGCCATAATCACTTACCAAGGCACATTGTAACAACCAAGAAATGGGTTGTTTTTTATTGCCTGTACTCCAGTGAACCAAAGGCAGGGAAAGACGAGCCTCAAGTAAAGTCATCAAAGTGCACAAGTAAATTTTGTACTTTGTCTCAATTAAATTCTAAATAAATCAGGCTTGGTTGTAATTAATTCTGATGGTTACAAACAGGCACTGCTGTCATTGCTTTGGGATAAAATAGAGCTGCCTGGTAGTACTTAAGTTAAATTTACTGAGATAATTCTGGTTATTACCCAGGGCCTCTTCTGAGAGTCTGATTGTGCCCCAGGCCTGGGCTGAGTGAAGGCACCAGGGCAGTGAGGAGCTGTCACAGCCTGAGACTGGAGTGAATCATCCCAAAAAACCCCAAATTGTCAGGAACCAGGAGCACATTCAGCCACTGACAGAAACATTGGGAAATGCTGAAGGGGGCCAAGCAGCTGGAAACAATTGCACATTGCTTTGCTCCCCTAACACTGCATTGAAAACCAGAATATGCCCCTCCTCAATGTACAAATTAATGAATTTCTGTTTCCTGGCTTTCAGAGTTTACTCTGCTGAGCCAGCCCTAGGTCAGTGGGAGGTTCTGGGAGTGAAGACAATTAAAGTTTCCACAGGGGCACCACACTCACCCCCCTGGCTGCTCCTTTATACAAGTCCAGAGTGAAAAAGCACAAATAAAAAAACATAACAGCTTGGACAATCTCAGTAGCCATAAATTGGAGAGAACCATTATTTTTTAGTGTAGGAGAGTGAAAGCCAAGGGAAGAGGAAAACCTTTTTTCTCTTCCTATAAAAAAGGGGTGAAAAGTTAGAATTTTTAGGTTATAGTTAGAACTGTTCCATAAAACCATGGAGAAGAGGGGGAGAAGAAGTGAGATTCTGTGGCTCAGAAAAGTTTGATTTGATTTCCCACTTACTGCACATACCAGGTGGCTGGTTTTAGAAAAAGCTATTTAATTCAAATGAATATGTAAAAAATTACATGTCCTGAAAAGGTGTAAATTCAAGAAAAAGTCCAACTATTTTCATTATTTCTCTCTGTTAATTGTTCCTTTAAAAATTAAGTCTGTGAAATCCTGACACATTAACAGAAAGAATAAATAAAATATACTTCCTATCTTCCTTGCATCTTTTCATCATTAATTCTTGACCTTGTACACCACTTCAGTTTTGTGTTAGAAATGTTTCAGTGCAGAAATATTTTTTTCATTTTGAGATTGCATCTACATTAGAGATTATTTGGTTAAAAGGAAAAACTAGCACTAAGTGGAAGTTAAATTTCACTTAAATCAAGTTATCTTTAAATCTATTAGAGATTCCTTTGAACCATTTATTTCACACATAGAATTTATTCAGTGCAGTTTACATTTAATTTCTGATCAAAAGCTTTGTATTATGTGTTTTCCATCACTGGGATAATCAGATTCCAGAATTCACAGTAAAATTTTTTGCAATTCACAATTAGATTTAAAAATTGATTTTGTACTTGTTATGTGGACTTCTCTGCCCAGTCTTTCTTACTGAACACCTGAAAAATCAATGCATTTCCCATTTGCCTTCCTAAGGTACATCATTTTCCCTATTTTCAATGCTTATGCAGGTAATACATTGATTTAAGAGAATAAAGGCAGCTGTAACAGGGGTGGCTGAGATGATGCCTTGATTTTCCTCCACACAAAAGGAGCCCCAAAGCATCTCCTGGTGAAATGTGACCCTGAGCAGCTCCTGCTCCGTGAGCTCATCTCTGCTGTGCATCAGCCCCAGCAGCTCTGCCTCTGCTGCTGGATTTGTCACACTTGCTGGGATTTGTTAGGCAAAATCATTCACGGGATAAACTCTGAGTACTCTCTGATTTGACAATTTGACATGACTGTTGATCTTGTTTCATGCATTGTCTTCTTAGATTTGTCAGGCTGGAAAAATAGGAAAAAAGCCCGAGACAGCTTAAGAATTGACAAGTGAACCAATCTGTGCCCTCTTTGCATGTGCATCTGCTTCATGCACTTAATGGGATTTTTTTTCTATTTTTAATTTTTTTAACTTGACTCTGTCAAACAAATGCACAATTATGTCTCTGTACTCAGAAGTCTGGTTTGGTGTGGGTGGTTTGTTTTTGTTTTTTTGTTTTCCCCAGTGGGTAATAGACAAAAGAAATTCACTGCTTTGTAGCAAATAAATTACCTTTCTGGTACCAGCATTTACTGTACAAATACAGTTGTGTATCACAGAGAGTAAAAGCACACAATAACTGATAGGATATTTGATCCAGAACCAATAATAAACCCTAAAGAAATCACCAAAACAGTCACAAAACCTCACTCAACTGGAACTTCTCTTTACTCACTCAAACTTTTGCCCCAGCTTTCACCAAATGTTTGGCCCAAAGGAAAGCTCTGGAGAAAGAAAGCTTTGTTTACAAGCAAGAAAGCTGAGTTTAGCATGACATAAACTATGGGTGGGGTTTAGGGTGAATTTTTTAAAGAAATGGGGTGACTTACTTGTGAAATTTTGTAATCTGCTTCTACATAGTTTTTAAAAACTCAGCTCAAATAGGCCAAATAACGCTGTTAAATGTCTGTTAAATATAATTAATTATGATGAAATTTCTTATTTCTATGACTTATTTCAGATTTGGCAGAGTTAACTCTGTATATCCAGCATAAGGTCACAACAGGACTGTGACACCGCCTTCAGCTCAGAGGTGCAGGGCTGGAATCACCAAATCTGCTCCGTGAAATGCAGCTGAACTGCTTGGATCCCAGAAGAACCTTATCAGTTCCCACTGGCGCTATTTGCAGCAGAATTTGATGAAGTGAATTTTGTAATTGCAGCTGGTGCAGAAAGCCAGGGCAGCCCCTGCCTCCTGCAGGAGGGACGAATCCCCCAGCCCAGATTTGGGAGTGCTGGAAAATCACAACTGGGCACTGCAAACTCCATCAGCCACTGGGGCTGGGGCTGGCTGAGGGGCAAGTGGAACTCCACAAGTCTGGGGTAAATAGTTCATTAATTTTAAAAAGGAGGAGCCAGGTGACGTGCCCAGGAAATGAGGTTTGGAACGTTCCAGCTCAGTGCTGGGAATTCCTGGTGCAGTATTTTGCCCCTGTGCTCTCCCATGAACATCATGGTTTCACCCAGTCCTTGGGGCCTGCAGCTAATTCTGATCAGAAAATTGTTTTACTTGTGCTGCACTTTGGAGCTCTTATGTGAGAACAATAAATTAGAGGGCTGGTGTGGCCTCGGGCACAGATTTGAAACATGTTTATGGGAACATAAAAGGAAGAAAGGAAAACCTGCTCTTTATGATTATTTACAGCACCATTGGGAAGCTCCATTCCAGGGATTTCTCTTTGAAAAGCACCTTTCATGTTCTGCAGAATTATCTCCTGACTTCTCAGCAGGTGAGGGGCTGAGAGTAAGAGCTGTGTAACACTTACTCAGCTCTATTTGATAAAGAGCTGGTGAATCAGCCAGACAGATCTGACAATCTCCTGCTCACTTCTCCAGTTTAAGGGGGAAAGAAGGGTCTAATAGCTGAAACTTTAAGTTGCCAAAAGCTTTACTTGGGTGCCAGTTTATATAAAGTGAAGTCTACGTGCATTGAAACTGGAAAAGATGTGTTAACCCTGGCTCACCATCTGATTTGGCCAAGACCTGTCAAAGAGACCAACATGCCTGAAATTTAAGGGAGAAAACTGAATTAACTTTAGTAATAAACAGGATGATTTAGGGAAAGTCTTGAGTAACTCACTTGGTTATACTCCATATGTAAAAGTAGATAGGAGTCACCATAAAATTTGCTTGGTTCAGAATACTTCAATTTTCACACAATTATTTTTCAAGATAAATATTGTGCTATAGTCTTTCAGGTCTTGGAAAATATAGGAGTGATCGCTATAAAAATTAATCATCATTCTGTTTGAGTAGCAACTATTTGTTATATTTCTTGAATGAACACCAAAGATTTATGGGAGTTATTAAAATTGCAAAGTTAACCCAGTTATTCAAATCAAAAGTGATCAAATTATTCAGCCTAAAATAGAAACTTTAAAAAATTTAATATTTGGAGTCCAGGATGAGATTGCAAATGCACTGCCCTGCCTTTCAATGGCATGTAAGTTTTAAATAAAGTCGATATTGTAAAACAGCCCAATATTAAATTCAATGCTAATTAAAGCCATAAACAGGTTATGTGTGGTGTGGTAGCAGATGAAGCACTTCTGGGAAATAAGCCCTTTAACAAGCTTGGAGTAGCAAGCTAGAGATGAGCTCATCAAGTTCATTATTAATTCATTTCTAAGAACACGGCTCTGCCCGTGTAAGAGCTGACAAACAGCATGAGTGTGAATCCTGCAAACCTGAGTAACACAGCAGGCAAAACTCAGCCCCAGCTCAGTGCCTGGGTCTGCCACAGAATAATCCAGCCCCACCCACGGGGGTCCAGCTCTTCCTTCAGCAATGTGGGGTTAAAGGCACAGGAAAATATTCCAGAGTGGAAAAAAATTAATAAATAGTGAATCTGGGGTGAGAAACTCTAAAAAGAGCTGTTAAAATAAAAGTGGTTGAAGAAAGGATAAAATTCCCCTCATAGTGAATGAGGAATTTTCCTCTCCCTGCCAGGATCCTTCACTTTTCAGCATGAGGGATCTCCCCTTCCATCAGCAGGGAAAATCCACCTAAATTCTGTGCTGCAAACAGGAGTGAGAGATACCATGTAAAATATTTGCTCTATTTCCTCACATTATGGGGCTAGCAATTTGCTGGGAAGAGAGAGATTTGTGGAATCAGTATTTTAAGCACATTTTTCATCTATGAATCTTGTTCCTCATTTCAAATTTCACCCAGGATCTCTGGGAGAAGGAATTCCAGGAAAGCTGTAAGAGCTGCAGGGTGCCCAGGGATGTCAGAGGTAGCAGAGTTATCCATCATTGGGGTGGGGAGTGAATCCCAATTGCTCTGCAGGGACAGAATTGCTGAAGGGAAAATACTGCACAAAACACTTCAAGTAGAAGCTCACCCTTTGCCTTCTTCCCAAAAATTCAGGGAAAAGGCTCTTGTAAATTCCAAAGTCAATGATGTTTAGGATAGTGTGGTATGGAAGGACACGCTGGCACCTTCCCAGCTGCTCCTTTGCTCCAAGGCCTCATTGCAGCTTCCTGGGCTCCCCACGGAAAAATCAATGGATGTTGTAAAAGCAGCTCATTGAATGTGTGTCAAGACTTCCTGCTTTTCCTTGAGAACATTTTATGTATAATTTATAGATATGATCAATGGCACTTCAACAAACGAGAGCTACCCCAGCAGCTGAAATCAAGGGAGACCAGGCAGAGCTAAACCAGCAAAACATCCTCACTTCAACAAACCTGAACCCCCCCACAGAACTGAGCAATGGAACGTTAACAACCTTCAAAAAATATTTTTCAGCAAACTTAAACCCTGAATGTATCCCACTGCTGATAAGGGAGGCTCACCCCCCTCCTCAGTGCAGGATGAACAGCTCTCCACAGTTTCACCCCAGCCAGGCTCACAGCCCAACATACCCGAAGAGCCATGTAAGCCACAGAATATAAATGTTAATTCAACAATGGTTTTTAGGCCTTAATATCCCAAAGGAAAAACCCCATCCATATTTGTCTTCCCAAGCTGGCAAACATTAAGAACAACTGTAAGTGAGAACATCTCAAAGTTTCAGTTATCTGTGCCAGGAAAGATTTCAGACTTCCCAGGATGTGACCTTGTCCCAAGTGTCCTTGTGCTTTCCACCTCAGCTGGGAATAAACAAACTTCTGAGGTAACAGGAGGAGGGAGGACATCTGACCCTGCCTTTTGGGATCTAAGGCCCTGTCCCACCTTCACCCCTGAATCACAAAGGAGAAGCACGGAGCAATTTGGGCTGGAAGAGCTCCCAGGAGGTGCCTGTTCCCACAGCCACCCCCAGCAGGGCCAGCTTTAATGTTGGATCAGGCTGTCCAGAGCCTTGTCCAGTCAGGAGTTTGGAATGTCCCCCCAGCACATCCAAGGACATCTAGAACTCACTACAACACCAAAAATGGAATTTTGCTTGCCTCTGCTCTGTGTTGGGACAGTGATGTGGTGAATAAAATTAGTTAATGCTGATTTTCTGTGTTGTTGGGGTGTGTTCTTGGCATTATGAGGGGAATATATATATATGTATATATACATATATATGTGTACACACACACACCACCACCTGGGTGTTCTCTGTACAAGCTTTGGTGTAGGTGCACTGTTTAATAAACCAGAAACGCTGATCCCACTGAGACTTCCAGCCTTCACCCACAAAACTGCACAAGGGTGATGAACCTTAAGTCCATCAATAAGAGAAAAAATTCTAATTAACACAGATGAGACCAACACAAGTAACTTTCCTCTGCAGAACTGAGACATGTCATGGCAGGAAATGTCAGCAAATTGAGCCACAGAATGAAATGTATGTACTGAAATTAATGGAAAATGAATTCCTGAGAACACCATGAGCCAGCATTCCATCAGGCTCCAGGAGGATATTCCTGTGTCAGATGAAATATTGAAGCAGCAGGATAAAGAACATCCCACAACAAAGGGGACACACAACTCACCTGTTCATCTCCTCAAGGCAGTCGGTTGCGAAGTAGAAGCTTTTTATTTTGGGGTGACATGCTTTGAAGGCACTATAAAAAAGAGCACAAAGAATAAAAACCACCTTTTCTTTCAAACATCTTGTCTACAAATTCACCAGACTGTCCTGCTCTATGATTCTTCAGGTTTCACAGGCATTTGTCATCTTCAGTCTGAATTTTGCTGCCTAACTTTATCAATGGATTCCCCCCAATCTGATTTCATCTACATTTGTGAGCCTCATACTTTACAAAAATTTCAAAAGCACTTGAATGACTTAAAAATATAAATCCTTTTGATTACCACTGATGTTCTATGTCTAAAATCTCCTTGGGTTAATTTGAAAGTCTTACTGAGTATATTCAAGTACATCTTAGTTGTATTCCAAAGATCAACTAAAGGAATAATTGTTTGATCCCCCCCCCCACCTCTTCTCATGTATTTGATGACAGTTTTGTGTTCTACAAAAAGAAAGGCAGAGGGCTGCCAAGTTGAGCTAGAAATCACTGGAATTATAGATAATAATCAGATGGCATAGGTGATTATAGTTCACATAAATGCTTTTTATTAATGCTTTTATGTGGTCCAATCCCTGAGATCTCCCTCAGCTGAGCAGTTGAAAACTGCTAAGAACAACAATCACAGTTTTTATAATTTTTTGTGAGGGTATAATGAAAAGGAGTTTTGCTATCAAGGAAACCAGAGGGTCCCAGCATTAAAGACTATTAATTTGATTAGCTGGCAAATGCTAAAAAAATGCCACACTATCATTCATAACATTTATGTTAAAATACTGACATTTATATGGTAATTACCAGATGTAAGAATTAGATTAGGAATCATTACACGTGGAATTATGAAGAACCTGTGATGCAATGTTTCCACTATTAATAGCTGAAATGCAAATGAGTGTTTTATTAATTACTATGACTTATTGCAGTTTTCAAAGACAAGATGAAAGCTGAAGAAGCTTCACCTGGGCAGAGTGATTTTTTAATATATATAATTAATACAAATGCATCCAGCAACAGCTTTCCTAACAAAAGCCCTACAGCAGAATTCTGTATTTCTGTGCAGTTTCCTTTTTCATGAGATTAGGGATATCAGGGGTGACGTTATCTTTGCACAGAGGGTTATCATTAAATATTAAATTCCACAAAAGGAGGCTGTGGAGGTATTTAAGCGTTGTTTTGGGATCTGGACAGTGATGATTTCCACTGCAGAGCCTCACTGCCCTGGCTGCTGGTGCTTTGTAAAAAAAAGCAGTGAGTGGCCGTGAAATCCCACACAGGGATCCCTGGTGCCCACTAGATGGCACAGGCTTGTTAATTATCTCTCTTCTGATCATTACATAAATGCAGTTTTATGTATGCTCTGATCAAATTTATGCTTTCTTTTAACTGATTGGTATGATATGGTTTTAGTGTCAAGAATTCTTATCATTCTTAGTCTTCTTTTTAATCCCTCTATGTCAACTGAGTACCAGCAGCTCCCACTGGTTCTCTGCCAACAGCTGTGGGTGACAAAGGTGGAACAGTTTTGTGTGTCTGAATCAGAGCAGTACATGGCACATCTTTAATTACACAGAGATGAGCAAACACTGTACCTTCAACAGAAATTCCTTACACTACTACATTTTTGATGCTGAAAATAGAAAATCATGACTAAACAAACACTCCTGCATCGTTCTGCTGTTGGTCTGAGCTCTCTGCAGCATCTGCACCTTGTCCTGCTCCACTTGCCCAACCATCTCCAGTGGCATTGGCTCAGATTGGAGAGGATTAGGTACTGGATCTAAAGATCCTAATCCCCTTGGCTAATCCTGAGACAATATCACATGATGGAGTTTCTGCTTGTAAATAGGATTATTTTCCTAGACAGGAAATTTAAACACATACAGGCATTTAAATGCCAGTATTGGGGTTTCAGTGTTAATGGGTGGAAGTTAGTGTGATAAACAGAGTGTAATTTGGCTCCTCTGTGCTCCTGTAATGTGATAAAATCTATGATTAGTGGATCATTTTCGAGTGGAAGGTGTCCCTGCCCACTGTAGGGGTAGAATGGGATGATCTTTAAGGTCCCTTCCAACCCAAACAAGGCTGTGATCCTGTGATTATTGGAATATTTTACATCTCGCAGGACCCTGCCTCAGTTAAGGCACAGAGAGGTGAAATCAGGAGTGTGCAACAGGTCAGGCACTGTCTGCAGGCTCCTGCCTCAGCTGTTACAGAACTTGTGAAGGTGCCAGAAAGAGCAGGAATGTTGTCAGGGTAAATCAGGGAAAAGCTGCAGGTCTGGCTGCTTTTGCAAAGAGTTCCCACATGCCAGGTCCCTGCAAACAGCTCTAATTGGTTACTGTGTGAGTGTTCCTTGAGATCTTTCTGTCTGATATTGAGATCCTTTCCTTTAATGTAGTGAACATTAAAGCTGCATTTGTGCATTGCACTGTTGCACATCTGCAGGCTGCAGACCAGAGATCTTTATTGCTATGAAGTGGAGATCCCAGTTCTGTGCAAACTTGTGATTTAAATGTGCTGCAGTTCTCTGTGAGGACTGCAAAACAATAAATCCATCTTCATCTCCCAGCAGTGTCACTAAGATTATTATTAGGGAAGTGTTTAGATACATTTCTAGCATTAGGAACTGCAGTCTCCAGGGGAACAATTAGAGATGTATAAATATGAATAATTTAGAGGAATTATATCTATATATTTACATTTGGCTTGGTTTGGAGGGCCCAGACTGGCTGCAATAATCAAGATGTGGGGTAGGGAGTGCCAGTTAAAGAATATTCCCTCTCCCTCCATTTCACTCCAGTTCACACAACCCAGAAGTTTCTTCCCACTGGTGGCTCAAGGGGGCTTTGCTGTCTGCAGACTGTCAAATTCTTTTCAGAAATAGCAAAATTATGAAACTGCAGCAACATTTAAGCTGTACCTTCCTGTCTGCCTGTACTACAATGACATTTGTAAAGAGCTCTGACTGCACACTTCCAACATGAAGTGCCAACACTGTGACATATCCTTGATAAATTTAAGACCCAAATTTGCATTAACTAGGCAATGAAAATTTTCACTAGGTGGAAATTGCTGAAGGTTCAGGCAAGGCACCAGTTGATAAGGATTAATTACACCTGTGGCTCAATTAATCTTTATACTTGGGGATCAGCATCATCATGGGGCATTATAATTATCAGTATCTGTGAAAATAACACGATATTCCTGTCATGCCACAGCACACAAACTCAAATAACTATAATTTCTCCTACTCTGTGATCACTTTTAATCAGGAGGATGCAGGTGTTGCCTGAAAGCAGTGGGAAGGTTTTCAGTGGCAGTGCAGAGAGGCTCCTTTCACAGGGACAGGGTCACTGCCTGTCCAGCTATAGCCTGGAGAGCTGGAGCAGCCTGAGATAATGCCAGGGCCCCTGAAATTATCAGGGTACCTTCATTAAATGCATTAGTGAGGCACATCATCAAACCATACCAAATAACGCATTCAATTATCTATATTTTTGTGAAAGCTTTCTTGAGGCTATTCCATCACTGTGGGCCATGGACATCAGGAGCAGAGCTCCCCCTCCAACAGAACAGTGGGAGAGAGAAACCCATTAATTATCCCAGTAAGTCTTCACATCCTTTAGTTTCAAAAGGGTTTGAACATTTCACATCAATAGCTCTGAAAATAGCAGAGATCTGAGGGGAAATCCAAACTGAGGTCCAAAATGTTCCTAGTTCTGCACTGGGGAGAGCTGAGGGAAAACTGGCATTGTGGTTTTGGCTTTTCTCTGGGATCAGGCAATGGATGATGCTCACTCCTGGCCGTGAAGGACAACAGAAGAGGACAGGTAAGAGTTTTCCAGGTGTGCTCACAGGGGCTGTGGGTTGGCCCCCACTCCCACGTGCTGAATATTCTGAATTTCACTGCACTCACTTCCAGGTAAAACAGTGGCTAAGGTCAGGTGCCGCTCTTGTGATGGGGGAAATACATAAATGGTAGTCCGTGAAGGAAGAAATCAAACAGAAATTAAGCTCAGGAAAAAAGGGAATATACTATGAACATCTTCATTATACTTTTACCTCTGGACCTGCCCCTTTTTGAGAGGATTCAAAGCCTGGAGGTTCTCAGCTTTCAGTCGTGTGCAAAGTTTCAGTTAATCGGACTTTTCCCTGCGCACACACCCTACAGAAATCCTTCCCTAAGCTGAGTTCTGAGGGATTGTGTTCTCATGCTTTGAGGAAAGCTCTGGAAGCTATTTGTAGCTGTGCACAATGACCTTCTGTTTGATCTTGGTTAATTCACTGAAATCTGTTAAGTGCTTTAGATTCTAACAAAAGGGTATTATTTTCCCTGTATTTTTGTTCAATATCATTATTAATATCTACTCATGGCTCTGAGGTATTTATAGTGCTCAGCTCATGTTTAATTTCTGCAGTGATACCCTCAGCTGAAAGGAGAAATAGAAGTGTAAATTGCACTGTCTTGTACTTCTCTGACACAGTAATAATATCCCCAGACAAGAACAGGCAACTGAAGAGGTTTGATTTTCTGATGAGCAGCCTCTATTGTAATTCATACCTTCAATATTTCTATTGTACTGTGCTCACAGTTGTAGGACTTGTTTCCTCAGACCAAAACTGCATTAAATCGTTGGGAAAGCAGAGGAAAAACCCAGGATGCTTAGTTAAAAGCAGGAAAGCATACAGAAGACAAATGCAAATAATTCAGGAGATACCAGCAAAGTACCACTCTCAAAGCATTGGAATTGTTCTGTTAAACCTGTTGATTGCAATCCCAACATTGTTTGGAGCAGTTTCCAATGAGTGTCTGTTATTAAATATTCTTTAATTGTGCAAAGATTATAATATGCTTTTTAGTGGAGTGGAATGTAACAATAGCAATATGCACATAAGCAATAATGCAGAGTTCATTTTGCATATGGAACCTAAATATTTTAGCAGCTGAGAGCAACACAATATTGGGTATGAAAAGCTTCCCCCATAAAAGAGAAAATTAAGATTATATTCACCATTCCCTGCTATGATATTTGTTATGCTATTTCCTATGGGAAAATACTGCCTTACTGAACCTGAAAAAGTTTTATCTCTTTACTAAAGTATTCATTGCTTTTTGATTTACTTATTTAGCTTAAGCTGTAACTGGACTATCTGGCAAGCTGGCTAAAGAATTATTAAATTCATTTTAATCCAGTAAATGGAATTTACATTACATTGCATCTTTTATAATAAAGAGAAATACTAAAGCTTAAGTGGATCTATGATGTTATATTTACAGTTTTCAAGGTTTTTTTTCTCTGTAACTTCTTTCTTTGGATTTTGCATGTGTTCAGTATAGCAAACCTCCAAGAGCAATCCTTTGTGAATATAATTGACACATTACTTACTGTTTTCGTCTGCATTCAATTGCTCTGTCTATCCTGAATTCAGGTAAACTAATGAATCCTTCTGCTTTTTCATCCTATTGAAAGAGGAAAAATAAAATGTTGACAATGAATATAGAATTAAAGAAAAGAGAAAAGAGCAGCTGCTGTTTGGGGTTTACACAAAGAACAACTACCCAGTCAAAGGAGGTACTGAATGCATTTTGCACAAACTGTTTTTCCTATGGAATGGATTCAATTCAATGTAAATAACCTCTGTGAGGTAACTAAACTGGTAATTTCTCAGAGGAGGATCAGCCATCCCAAATCCCTTTTGCTGAAGATCACAGGAAACCTTTCAGCCCCAAACACAGCCCCTAAACAGAGGAGAGCTCTCAGATTCTTCCCCATAAATCTGATTTTACAGCTCTTTGGTGGCTGTCTCTCCTGAAAGTCACAGCTGTCACACCCCAGTCCCCGAGGAGCTTCCTTGCTGAGGTCACCTCTGATTAAATGGGGAGGAAATAACCAGGAAATGCATCCTGTCACTTTCTGCTCCTTTTGAAGCAATTCAGGAGGAAAAGCAGAGAGACATTAAATTAACACCGGGCAGGTTTTGAAAGGTGTCAGCAAGGGCACAGGGAGTTATGGCTTGGTTTGAGGCACAGCCTGAGAGCCAGGGGGACACAGACAGTGCCCCTATCTGGCATGGGAAATGTCAAACCCCACAAAATCCCTTCATCACCCACAGCCTGAACCCCTCTTGGGCTACAAAACCCACAAAAGCTGAGGGCGATTTTGCTGCTGAACACCTCCTCTGGAGGGAATGGGAGAGGTGGAGTGAAAGCTCAGTAACCAAAGCAGGCTGCAGAGTTCAGCCCAAGCACTGGGGCTGCTGCTCACAAGGGGAAGAGCATCACTGAACCATTTTGGGTTTCTCCTCTCTGTTATTTCCCTACATTTATGCAGATTGCACCAGCATAGGCCCATTGGTTTTCAGGAAAATTTCACCAAGGGCAGCATTTTGCACATGAGAAACTGCAAACTCCAGACTAATTCAGCAAAAAGCAAGAGGAACATTGATATAAAAATAACTTCTGGATAAAGAGATTTACAAATTCAGATTTTCACATCTGCTTCACAGAATGCTTAATTAACACAAATGGTTGCACTTTACACATCCCCTCTCACAAGTGAAACTGGGGAGAGCTGAGTGTGAACATTGTGTTAGTCCAAATAAATCTGTGGAGAAGGATTAACTACAGACATACTCATTTCTTAAAGACTGCCATGAACATCTGCTATTTTATTAACCTTGAACATGGACTTGGTGACTTTAATAAAGAATTTCAGTTGAAATATTTCCAGCCAGAGTGCCCCAGACCTGGCAATTAATGTGGCAGATCACCCAGGCACGCAGTGAAAATAGACTTTAAAAGAATTCTAAAACTTAAGGTTTCATTTTGACTTTCTCCAAGCATGGCCCGTACTTACATTCTGGTTTGTGTACCAGTACAAGGAGGAATCCTTCAGGATGAACCAGTACTTTTTCCATTTCTGGGTGAAATACCCCTTGGCATCCTTTTTCTTCCAGAGCCAGCCCTCGCAGTCGCCGTGGCCCAGGTCCTTGCAGGAGATTCGCCTGCGGCTCACGCTGGACAGGGACCCCCCTGGGACAGACACAGGCAATGCTCCAGTCCCAATGCAATGAAAATGTTCATTCTTCAATGAACATATGAGTTCAAACACTCCCCTCCCAGCCAAACCCTCCCAGACTCACAGTGAACAATTTCCAAATTCAGCAGTGCCCTGTGAGCTTGGTTTCCCCATGACCACAATGAAAACTGCCTGCTTTATGCAATTCTTTATTTAATCTCCAGAGGGTTAATTCCTCTAAGGGCTGCATTTTTTTCTGATTAAGATGGACAGCGCCATTCCAAAGTAAAAATGAATTTATTTAGCCTCAGTCAGGAACTCAGAGTGTGACACAATCTGTACACAGATGCAAACACTACTTTTTGCCATATATCTTCCCTTTAGCAGCAGAAGTTTTGTCAAATTATGGGAAATTTTAATCCCAATTTTTATAAACAATAAAAAAGAAAGATTGCTCACTTTCATAACAATGCACATGCTTACATGATTTTTATCCTGAAGTGAGCAACAATATGTTAACTTTACAGCATCCTGTTAAAGGCACAGCACCGGGAATAGGGTTATTGTTCTTTTTCTTGGTGTTATTTCAATGAATCCTAATTAAAAAGCTTAGATTGCCTTGTAAATATTAATAAAACCAGGTTTTTAATAAATATGGTTTATTTTATTTTCCTGAAAAAAACTCTGTGGGAAATTCCCTTAACATATCAGACTTTTTTTCTGTGAAAAATCAAGTTTATGATGCTACAAGAATTAAATTTGTCCTACAGCTGTGAAACAGGGTAGAAATTTAGAGAATATAAAACACCATCCTTTGCTCTGCAGTGTTCCACAGGCAAATTCTCATCAATTTGTTCATAGATGCTCTTTGCCTTCTTCCTAAGGAAGAGGAAATTTTTCCACCCACCCAAGAAATGCTATACCCATAAAACATTTCTTTTAGTATTCTAATTTGGTATTTTCCTTTATTGCTTACTATCAAATTTAGAAATATTTGAATCAAGTTGAACTTTTGTTACAGATCACTTTTTTATTCTCAGAGAAGGAGCCTCATTTTCTGATTTCAGAATGTTAACTGGAAGAAGTTACCTTTTGACCATTTCCTGCTTTTTACCCTGAGGGAAGCGTAATGGAATGACTGTAAGGAAAAAAATAAATAAATTATGAAACACCAGTGCAAGTAAGAGCAGTAACATGTAAGAGCTTTCATTCACTCCCCTCTCCAGGGTTATCACAGCATCAGTGATCACAGGATCTCCCTCCTGTCATTTTCCTCTTACAACTTTCCTCAACATCATGAAGAAAACAACACTCTGCTAAATCTGCAAATTAAAATACCTGTAAAAATATTAATTACAATTGCAGTGAAAGCATCAAGGATTCTTTGCATGAAAGCTGTGCAGAGGTTTGAAAACTAAAGATATAAACTCCCACGAAGGAGCTGATGAACTGACTGGTATTTGAAGTTTGCTGCATCAAGGAAATAATTATAAAAATATGCATTCAAAAATAAATATTCACCACAAGCATTATACACAAAATCCTGTGCTTAATGACTTGTCTAAGTCACACTTCCCACCACAGAAACAAGTTTTTTGGGTTGTTGGTTGACAGAATAAGTCCCAGGAGAAAAACAAAAATATTTCTTTCATTTTGTGGCAGCAATAAAAAATTGATTTTAATGTTGGGGGGGGAAAAAGAACCCTAAAATCAGGTCTTTATTTAAACCTAAAACCAGGCATAGTACTCAAAAACTGGTAAGGATTTGCCTCCAATGAACAAATACTTAAGAACCCTATAAAATAATCAGGTGCAAACAAGACTCCAGCTGCAGAGAGACAAAGGTTGATTTTAAATGAAAGCAGCAAAGGGAGGAGTGGGTTTGGCCATGCCCAGCCCTGTCTGTAACCCTGATTTAGCACCAGGAATGTCCCAGAAAATGTGACAATTGTGCCAGGGATGCTCAGTGAGGGAGGAGCAGCATCCCCTAACTGAGCACATCTCCCTCAATTCACTTCATCTCTGCAAACGCGTCCCTTCATTCAGAGAAGGCAAAGATGAATGCTCTGTGCTGGAGGAAATGTGGCAAAATCCAGAAAATGAAACCAAAATTCTCTGAGAGAAGGTATGAAATGTGCACAGCAGCTCTGGGGGGTTTGGGGATGGGCTGCAAATCCCAGCAGCAATATTGATCTGCCCTGCTGGGTCAGCTGGAGTTCTGGGGCTGGAACAACCTGCTCAATGTTCCTCTGCCCAGGGAAATGCATCAGGGCAAAGCAGGTGTGTTCTGATAAAGACATCACCACATTTTCCCCCAAATTTAGACTAGAGAAATGTAGGGATGGAATAAAACCCTGTAATGAAATGTGGGTGAGGAGGGGATACTCACCAGAAACTGGTATTCATCTTTTAATACAAAACTTTTAAAAATAATGAAAGAAACAGCACAACAAATCAAGGGAGAGCTGAAAATATCTTTCTGAAATAAAACATATCTTTCTTCTAAAACACTTAGCTAATTATTCTTCCTGGAAGGACAGCACCATTGCAAAGTAAAAATGTATTTATTTAACCTCAGTCAGGAACTCAGAGTGTGGCACAATCTGTACACAGATGCAAACACTACTTTTTGCCATCTATCTTCCCTTTAGCAGCAGAAACTCTGTCAAATTATGGGAAATTTTAAACCCAGTGTTTATAAACAATAGAAAAGAAAGATTGTTCACTTCCATAACAGTGCAGATGCTTACAGGATGAAATGAAAGAAACAGCACAACAAATCAAGGGAGAGCTCAAAATATCTTTCTGAAACAAAAAATATCTTTCTTCTAAAATGCTTGGCTAATGATTTTTCCCGTTTTGTTTATGCACACATAGAATGT
This sequence comes from Melospiza melodia melodia, assembly GCF_035770615.1. Taxonomy (NCBI): domain Eukaryota; kingdom Metazoa; phylum Chordata; class Aves; order Passeriformes; family Passerellidae; genus Melospiza; species Melospiza melodia. The sequence goes on along the minus strand of NC_086209.1, from coordinate 16,487,380 downwards.
ATTCAAACCAAGGAAACTAGGGAAAGTGAGAGGCTTGCAATACCTTGGGAATCAGTAGTTAATTAGTACTGCTAAGGTAAAAATTCAAACTCCACACTCTGAGAGATAAAAGAACCACTGTAATATAATTAACTTGGTGGCAAACACTGCAAGGAAACAGAACTCACAACTCCAAATGACTCAGAGTTGCTATGGGAGACAGACAGAGGATGGAGAACTCACTGGGGCCGTCAGTGTTTCAATTCTTATCTCAAAACCACACCACGAGGCCACAGCCTGAGCGTGCCCACCCTGCCACCCCACCCAAAGCCAGCACAGGGAAAAACGAAATTTAAAAACTGCTAGAATTGAATTGATGCTCCTGAAGGTAAATTAAGGAGTTCTCAGTGTAATCAGGGGGTAGGAGAAGTGCTGGCACAGAAACACTCAATGAAAAGTAAAACTGGTTGCTTGTACCTCCATTGGTTTTAACCTAAGGAGTTTTTAGGGGAAATTGTTTAGAACTGAGTCATCACAGCCACAGAAAGGTTTGAGAGGGACCTTAAAGCTCATCCCATCCCCTCTGCCATGGCAGGGACACCTTCCTCTGTCCCAGGGTGCTCCAAGCCCTGTCCAACCCAATCAGTGTAAAAAGTGCCAAGTCACAATGAAGAACTGACATTCTACAAATGAAGGTTCTATTGTTTTTCCTTTCTATGAAATAATTACAAAAGCTAAATAATAAAAAAAGGCCTTTTTTACAGCTATTTTCCATTGAAAATGGAGCACCTCAAAGTTGGTACCATAAAAAATATTGGAAAATCTTAATCCTCCATCTCCCTATCATAGTATTGGTACTATTTAAATACTCTAAGAGTTTTAAAAGTTTTCTTTACCTTCAGGGTAAGCCTCCCTCCAGAGGTGCCTTCCAGCCCAATGTGGTGTGTGATTCTCCTCCCCAAACCATCACATACTTGGAACACACTCCAAGGTTCCCAAACTTAATTGAATTCCCAAGTTCCCAACCTTAACTAAAAGCATTTCAGGCACACTGACCTGCTGTGGTTGCAGCAGCCAGTTTCCTCAATATGGAAATTTTTCCTAGATTTTTGTTTTCAGCTCTTTCATAACATAGGCAAATATCAAGGTTTGGGATATCTAAGGTGTCTTTTAAAAGTATGGCAATGAATTGAACAGTTGAGGAGTATTTTGCTTATTTCAAGCACATTTATAAATCATTACCTTCCTCATGGATGTGTTTCCTGGATGGTCAATGGCAGAACTTGCATATCTAGAACAAACAGAAGAAAGATGTCAAATAACCACAGGGAAAAAACCCAAACTGATTACATAGTGATTACAGACACTCTGTGAATCTCTAAATATAACCACAGCATCCTGCAGCACCAAATTCTGTAAGACTTTGCTACAGGATGCCACAGATACCAAGAATTGACACTTTAAAATGCAAAGATACCATCTCTGATATATGTGAATTCTGTAAAGACTGGAGATCAAGGCAGGGCAGCAGCACCAGAGGCCTTTCCTTGTCCTGTGCAAACAGAATTGGCCATAATGGAAATAGGACACTGAATCAGGGTCAGATTTGTAATTTTTATCCATTTTCAGAACTTGGACTAATACACACATGTAGCATTTTGGATTTATCTACCTGGTCACAGGAATGCATTTTTTATCACCTCATCTGGATCCATGATTTACATTTAGGTTACTAGAACTTCCATCTCTTATATAATATATTCCTGTTACGACAGGGAAATTCTCACTGCAGATTAATTATTGAGTATTTTGTAGTGAGGTTTGAAATCCCTGGCTCAGCTCTCTGCTCTGGGCTGTTGATGCTTCGAGCAACTCAGGTGCACCTGTAAATCTCTGCAGCACAGGTGCATCTGGACCTGCAATACTGACAGCAAAATGTCAAGTCTGAGAGTCATTTTTAAAACGTTTATCTCTTCTTATCTCTCCAGCATTAACCACAACTACAAAAAGTAATTTCCAAAGTACATTGCCGTGACCGAGACGAAAAGAATCTTTAAGGATTATTTACAAAGACAAAATGTGTTACGAGAAAGAACTTGAGCAGTTCATATAAAAAATAAATAATTTTTCATAAAAAAAAAAAAGAAAAATTCAGCAAAATGTTCATCCAAGCAGCAGCTGTGCCTTGTGTGGTTGATGCAGCTTTTCTGCCTGTCTCCCCTCGTGTGGTTCTGTTCACAGGGTCACCTCCCACTGTCCCAGGTGCTCCCAGCCCTGTCCAGCCTGGCCTTGGGCACTGCCAGGGATCCAGGGGCAGCCACAGCTGCTCTGGGCACCCTGTGCCAGGGCCTCCCCTCCATCAGAGGAAGAATTTCTGTATATGCAACCTAAATTTCCCCTCTTTCACTCATGGAAGGTAACGATATTTCACCCAAATATGTCAGTCTATCTACACAGTTTGTCTCCTGGTTGCCAAAGTTTAACTCTAGGGGATAAGTATCTGAAAAGTGGTTTTTATTTTGTTTTAAGCTATTTAAATAACTTTAAATAAGTTTATTAGGAAGGTGATATAATTCTGCCTCTTGAAATATTTTTCAACATATTGAAAAGACATAATATGCTCATGTTTTGGGCCTGAAATCTAAAATGTGTGGGAGAAGGATTCTTCTATTAAAGAATAGAAAAGCATAGCCTTTTGCTGTGAAAGTTTGCCGAAATTCTCACAAGTCATATGTCCCTGGAAAGTATTTCTTGGCAGGTGCCCTGTCCTGTCCACCAGGGATGTTCCATCTGGATTGAAATGTCCCTGCCAAGCTGGGCCTGTGCAACCTGCTGGGAAAAACCAGGAGCCCTTTGCTATGGGAAAAACAAAATTGCTCAGGAGAAAAACAAACTCCTCTGCACCAAAATGGGGATGTGGAGGAGGAAATGAAATGGTGATGGAGACATGGCTGCTTTGGGGAGAGTGTGGGGGGTCTCTCTCTGATGCACAAAGTCAGGCAGGAAGGAGCCCAGGGCTGAAAATGAGAGAAACAGGTGGGAGAGAAGAACAGGACAGCAGAACCTTTAAAGAGGATGGGAGGCTAAATAAAAACAGTCAGATTTACAGAAAACAGCAGGTTTTGAACACTGAGGCGTAAGAGGTGAAGGCAAAATGTGACATGAAGTTTTAATTCAAAAGAGAGCAAGAGTAACTCGCTCTCCCACCAGGTAACCCTGCACAGGAGGGAGGCTGTGAAGTGGAACAAAATATTAATATTAAAGTATTTATATGTTTAATCTCCTATAAAGGCAAACCTCCACTCTTTGCTGAGGTGATGAAGTGCTGGCACTGGAGAGACAGGACTGGCTGTTGTCAGATGAGGTGGAATTTCATCTGTATTTCACTTTAATCTCTGCTCATTGGGTTAATAATGCCATTTTAACCATGCACAGCACACCAGGAAAGCAGCAGCCAATGGGCACCACCACAGCTGCCTTTCAACTGCATTGTGATGTTTAAAACACACATAAAGAGGTAAAAATGCTGTCTGCCCTGAAAATCAAGTGTGAGGTGGTCAGCAGCTGATAGTGTCACACCTCAGACTTTTAGCTGAATTCTGGGATGTTTATAGCACTGAAGGAATCACCAGCAGTCATAAATCCTTTAGATTGGTCAAAGCACTCTAAATCTAATTAATTATTCCACTTCTTAAATGGGTTTAGGCCATATACAGGATGAAAAAACATAAAAAGAATAATTATCATAGATTATAACTGAACTTAATTAGAATATATGATGATACAAAATAGCTGTTGCTTCAAACATTTCTTTAACTGTGACTTTTGCATGCAACATGAATATGAAGATACTTCATCAGATACACAGCAAAGAAATGACAGACAAAATCACTGTTTTCTTCATTAGAATAAATTGATTCAAGTCAGACCTAAAGACCAAACTGAAGACCCCATTCTTAATATCTGTGTACTCCAAACCACAAATATAAGCAGTAATTTTGTACAGACTGAATTAGAGATAGATGTTCATAGAAAGATGTTCATGGAAACATTCTGCCTGTTGGTTATGAAAATTGTGTTAGACACACATTACTTTTTTCATCCTCGGAGTGAGTCTGAAATACTGAATTTCTAAAGTAAAAAAGTAGATTGGGCAACATAAAAGTAGAATTTTTCCCCTCTACAAATATTTTATAAACTTTTATCTGAAGAATTTTTTAAACCTTTATAACTTCTATTTACATTTGATGTTGGCAAATGAACATTTGCTAAATGTTATCAGCACTGATATTTCTAAACCCTGAAAATGTATTCCTCAAATACTCCAACAAAGTCTCTAGAAGTAAAGAATGCAGTTTAATCCACAAATATAACTGTGTATATATTTAAATACAGAATAAAAGAAGTAATTACCTTTCAGTATCTCCACTGACTGGATCCCCTGGTCTCTGTAGAAGAAAAATAAAGAGCATTAAGCACAAAGACCAGACTTCCTTGGTGCTCTGAGCGCAGTGAAAAAATGACAGAGGTAAACCACAGTCATTCTGCAACTCTAAAGCAAAGGAAATGGAACATTTATTTCAATTTCCAGCTAAGAGTTATTTTAAAATGAAGATCATGCTTAAAACAACTTGCATTTGCATTCACAAACGAATTTCAGATGCTCTCTGAGTGTGACCAAAGCTCTTTAAAATAAGAGAGTTAAAATTTGTTTGAATGTTTGCAAAAGTGTTAATATTTGAAGGGGAGTTTGAATGCAAAGAGCAAATATTGCAATGTAAAATACAGAATTTCAGAAGGACAAACTTTCTTTGACATCACTCTTACATAGCTTTAAATAACTTGATTTCCCACACTGGTTATTCCTATGAGGTTTGGAAATGAACCTGTCTTTGTGGAGTAAGCAGCAGCTGATTCGGGGTTAAAAATAAAATCTTCAGACAGTTTAAGTAACTTTAAAACAAGTTTTATGATGGAAGATTTTCCCCTCAGCTAAATATTGAAATTCACAAAAAATGAAATTCACAAAAAACGAAATTACAAAAAAAACCATCCCCCAGATAGGTTGTAAAATTCACATGTATCTGTTTATAAATACAGAAATCTACAAAATCTTTGACTTTCTGGATAAGCAGATAGGAAAGCGATCATTTTAGCAAATGCAGAGTTTGTGGTTTGGTGCCACTGCTTGGTGCCTGCAGCAGATGTTTGCTGACAGATAGTGCCGAGCCTCAGATGAGCTCAGAGCACAGGAAGTTTGCTGGGTGCATTTTTGCAGCAGGGTTTCTAAGGCAGCTTCAGAAAACACATTCACATTTTGCCACCTCCTCCTCCTCCTCCAAGGAGCCCCCTTGGCCCTGGGAGCCCAGCACAGAACCAGTTATCAGCTTTTAGTGCTTCAGCTGGAATATTCCAGCAAATGGGAGCTGCAGAGATCATCCCACTCAAATAAGGGGCCTTATCTGATGAAAAATAATGAAAAGTGCCCTTACACTAAAAGCAGCAGTTCTCTGACACTCCTTGTGGAAACCAGGCAAAGGCAGAGCTCCCCACTGAGTGACTGAGTACAAAAACCCTAACAGCCTTTCCTGAGAGCCAGAAATGCCTCAATTCTCCTCTGAGCACGCTGAAATGTAGCCTGGAGAACTTAAAGATATTGAAAATACCCTGTAGAAATACTCACATTTTCTCAAAGCAGACTGGAAGTGTTAACAGCACACAGCTAAAGCAAAATAGCTCTTTCAGAGAGGTTGTTTTGGTGCTGAAAATGCTCTGCCAAACACAAACGAAGCAGTCTGAGCATCCCTGGAAATGCTGGGGACAGCCCAGGAAAATATTGTGTGGCCAAGCGAGCAGAAGAACTTTGACAGCAGCACTCCCCATGCTGCTGTTATAAAAATAGAATTTATTCTACCAGAAGGCTCAAAGCTTTCCTTCTCTTATCCCTCTGACTTCCAAGGTTTCTAATTTTAGCAGCTAAAAGTGGGACTGCTAATTCAGTGAGTGCTTCCCATTCTATTCCTTAATTTCCTTTTCCGAAAACGCTCCCAAAGTCAAAGCAAAGTGTTTCCAAACCAGGGTTCATTCCCTGCCCCAAATGCGTCCCATCCCACGCTCTGTTCCCTGGCACAGCTGAAATAAACCTCCCTCACCTGCTCTGGCTGCTCTTTCCAGCACCTGAATTACCAATTTTCACTGCTATAAAAACTCAGTTATTTATTTCCTCCCAAGAAAATGCACAAAATCCAATTCTGCCCCACGTGATCACCTTGGATTGTGGCTCCAGATTCCTTTTGATCAGAGGGATTTCATGAGTGGGATGTGAACTTGCATATATTAGGCTGAAAAAGGACTTACTAGGGAGAAATTTGCTTCTGATAATAAAACACATTTTTCTAGAGGTCAGTCTTTCAACACCACAAATTTTTCTGCATTACCAAGCATTAATTTCCAAAGATATTGAATAATGTAATCTCATTAACTGAAGCATAGTCTGTAGCAGGGAAATTTTAAAAGACTCTATAACAGTGTGAAAAACAAAAATATTATTTAACCATTGAACAACTCATAGATTATTGTAACTGATTATTAGTTGCTGTAATATAGAAAAGAGCAAAGAAGAATATCTATGTAAATACAGAGGGAGAGAAAATTGTTGATATTAGTAGTTGAAACATATAAAACATAATTACACCTTTTAAAGTCTATCAGTAATTAATTTATTAGAAGAAAAATCTCAGCTCCTGACCAACTCATCACTAACACAGAGATTATTAGCAGTAATTAAGTGTGGACATTTGGGATTACTACAGACCTTTGTCACATATTTATCATCTTTCATTTGATTGATTTTCTCCCCAAAGAAGCTCTCTTGGGAGAACAATCCTGTTGGCAGCCTGAAATGCCAACCTTTATAAAGGATTTCTGGTACTATACATGGAAACACCCACGCCCTGGCATTTCTATAAATGTCTCCCTATAGCTAAAATTAATTTCCTTGTGTCATTGTAATTACATGCAGATTCAATGCTGACAATGACAATGTGGAAGGCTCCTACCTGCATTTCCAGCAACCTTATATATACATTTTTTTGAGCAGTTACTTCTTACCACTTTGTGACATTTCAAAAAAAAAGAAAATTGCTTTTTCCTAGTTCCCAAAGTAAAAGTTTACTTCATCTTACTACAAGGCCACTTTCATGAGTAGCAGACATGTGGGAGGCTCAGGAGACGCCGGTCTTGTCATGCTGTCAGAGACTATAAAGCACAAACTCTGTGAAATTCAGGTCACTGGCACCTATCTGCCTTCTTTAGTCAGCTCCACGTTCCTGGAGCTCCAGGGATCCCCAGGATCTGCTGCTGCCCTGCAGGAGTGGAGATGAAAGGACACCAAAGCCTCTGTGGGGCCACAGGCAGATCTGAGGCTCCTCTCCCAGAGGAAATCTTGCAGAAAGTCCCATTTACCTGAAACTTCTATAAATAACTTATTAAAAAAAAATACAAAAATTTCATTTGAATCAGAATTTCTTCTCCTAAGTAAAGAAATCAGATAAACCACTGAGAACAGAACCCTGAGCTGCAGAGATGCTGTGAAAATATTCAATACCCGTTATTTACTTGTTTCCTAAGCAAGAGATAAGAATAGTTGGTTATGAGATAATGAGATTAGAATAGTTTCATGTGTGTTACTAATCTCAGTGGCCAAATTCAAAATATTTATTCCATCTACATACATCATTTATTCAGATGGAAAGATTCCAAGGCTTTTTTATTGTTCTGTTCTTCTACTCTGCTATACTCAGATACTTAATTATTATTAATAAAAGTAAAAAGAGAAAAAAATATTTGTTCTTCTGCTTCTTTAACTCATATATTTATTATCCTGAAGATTTCTCTATATCACGTTTTTTCAAAAACAATCAAACTGTGGCCTTGCTACAAGGGGCTTTACTTATCTCTCTACCTGAGAGAGCTGATGCTTTCACCCACTGAATCTGCTTTCAAAATTATCATGCTGGGCTAAAAATAAAAATGGCCTTTGAGGTTTTCATTCCACTCCCCCTTGTTGAGGGGAGAGATAACAGAGACAGGAAATCACCCGCTGTAATCTACATTTGTGTACTGTTGGGGGTACCCAAATTTGTGCTGAGGAGAAACAAGAGGGCAGCTGAGAAATGGGCTGGGGGCAGAGGGAGGGGATCCTCTGGAGTTTGTGATGCTGGGAGATGATCACACTGCCAGCACACGGGGAGCAGGGCAGCTCAGGGAAAACAGGCAATTCCTCCTCCCTCCTCTTCCTCACCTGCCCCATTCCCTGCCCAAGGCTGACCTTCGTGCCATGAAATGTTCCTGTCCTCCAAACCCAAATCCTGCCTTTGTGCCATGAAATGCTCCTGTTCTTCAAACCCCAAATCCTTCCTTTCTACCATGAAACGTTCCTGGTTCAAACCCAAAATCCTGCCTTTGTGCCATGAAATGCTCCTGTCCTCCAAACCCAAAATCCTTCTTTCTGCCATGAAATATTCCTGTCCTCCATACCCAAAATCCTGCCTTTGTGTCATGAAATGTTCCTGTCCTCCAAACCCAAATTCTGTCTTTCTGCCATGAAACATTCCGGGTTCAAACCCAAAATCCTGCCTTTGTGCCATGAAATGTTCCTGTTCTTCAAACCCAAAATCCTTCTTTCTGCCATGAAATACTCCTGTCCTGCAAACCCAAATTCCTATCTGTGCCATGAAATGTTCCTGTTCTCCAAACCCAAAATCCTTCCTTTCTGCCATGAAATATTCCTGTCCTCCAAACCCAAACCCCGCCTTTCTGCTCCTGTCCTCCAAAACCAAATCCTGGTTCTCCTGCTGAAGGAGGAAGGAAGGGGAAAAGAACAGGGGAGCAAGGCTGAGCCACTGGGTAGAGAGAAAATTCAGAGGAGTCCCCAAAAGATTTCAACTGGATTCCTGCACATTGATTCTTTCAGCAGCAGGAGATGATATTTGTGTGGTAAGGGAGAGATTTCTATTTGCACCTTCTGGAGGATAAATATTGTAATTATCATAACAATAATATCAGTTGCAATTAATATATTTACTAACAAACAGCTGTTAAATTTGGGTTTAGAAATATATATATATATATATATATATATAGTTAGACTACATCTAAACTGGGTTTTTTTTGTAGCCTGGCAAAACAATAAAAACAGGACATAAATTCACTTACTAAAATAATACAATGCACTACAACTTAGTTGTGTTGTGGTTCTCTGGAGTCAGAGGACTCCAGAATGTTTTACAAATGGCAATTTACCCATGAAGTCACAGCAGGTTAATGAATGCTTCATTTGCTGACTTGCATTGGTGGTGGTTTGTTTGAAGATGCAGAATATCATCATTTAAATATGCTCTAATAGAGCAGAATTGCTTCTGAAAACACTGCATATGTTTGGATAAAGGCAGCCTCATATTTGCTTTGTGCAAAGTGTCCTGATATAACTGCAAATAAAGGAATTCCAGGCCAGCCAGGCAGCCTGAGCCTTTGGAAGCTGCAGGAATGAGCAGCCTGTCCTGGGGCTGAGTTTGCAGACACATCCATCCCAACCTGGCTGTTCCAAACAACCCCAGCCCCTCTGCCGAGCTCTGCAAGGGGCTGAAATCAAGGACAGCCTGAGTTCTGGGTTAATACTGGTTTAGTCCTTTCATTTTCCCTAGATCCAAATCAGTTGTGAAGTTCTTGATTACTGCATGTGGAAACCTAAAGACTGATGATATTAATATGTTACTGTTAAAAAGAACCTTTCTTAACATTTTATTTCCCCTCATAATGTAAAACACCTTTCTAAAATACCTTTTCCCCCTTTGAGTTGTTCACAGATTAATGACTAGTGTAGTTTAGAGAGTCAGGTCTGAACAGAACTCTAAATAAACACATTATTGGGCATTGCTACTCAAGGATACTCTTCAAGTATGAGGGAGACACGTCAACTCAAGCCTTCACGTGCACGGTCCCAATGAAAAATAATATTATTTTGCAATCAGTACAACTGGGCAGACCCATTTTGAAGCTACAGAACACAGAAATACTAATTTCTGGCTAAGAAAGAACCTACACAATCATCCCCAGAGTGATTTCCCAGCATAACTGCAAGGTAGGAGAAGGTTTTCCATATTACAGATACTTAAATAAAAAGCAAAGATAGAATTTATTCAGCAATTCAGAAAGGAAATAAAACTCTGAAGAAAGTAATGCTCAGTTTAGTTTCTTTCTGCAAGAGCAGGAAGGAATAAATAAAACATGAGCACATTTCCTGCAAAATTGGCAATAAAAGGCCCCTCCCTCAGTCACTGGAGCTGAATATGTGTGATTCTCCCAGACTATCTTAATTATTCCACTTATCAGAGCAGCACTCAGACTGCCTGTCAGCCCAAAAAAGCATCTGGAACATCTGGCACATCCCAGCGTGCACCCATTACACAACACCCAGCTCTACATTGCTTTTGCACGGGTTTTAATTCCCAGCATGTACCACTAAACTTTACATCGTTTGTCAAGCTGCCTCTGCAGCCCCAGGAGCACTGAAAGAGCATTTCCATCACCCTGTGCCACAGGGATGAGTTACCAACGTCCTGGGATCAGCAAGAAGGGAATAAAAAGCAAGTTAAGCAAGTGCTGGGTGACAATGACCAACCCTAAAACCCCGTCATGCTTCAAATGATCTTTCAAATAAAAGGTGAATCCTGGTCTGGCACTCTCAGTGAATACCATTATTTCTGTTTGACGGTCAAGGGAACATTGAAATGAAAGAATTGATCTTAAAACTCATTAAAAATTAAGTCTTTTCAACACACTGAATTCTAATTCACGCACAAAAAAAAAAAAAATTAGAAATTCCAATCTATTCTCCAGTTTTTTAATATATGATACTACAAAGGAAAATATCCAATTACTCTGTAGATAATAGGCCCAGAACATTTATCACCAAGTAAAACCAGAGGAGAGATCATTATCCAATTGGAGAATTTAATGTGGTAACCAGCAAATTGAATTTCAGAGCTTCAGAAAGTTGTGCAATAAAACCACAGAGTTGAACACTGTGTGGATTTCCAGACTGGATCTGGAAGGAGAACTTCAATATTCTCCTTTTAGATGGAAGCTGGTTGCCACAGAGCAAAATGGAACTGGGCAGCAGGATGAGTACAGTTTTCTATAACTTTTTGTGAAATCCTGAAGATTTTCCAAGATTTTTTTGTGTTTTGTTTTATGGTCAGAAATGCAAAATGAAAATTTCCCAGGTGTATCTGGTCAACTGAGCTGGAGTCCTGTGTGATAAGTTAATTTTCTGCAGAATGAGCTCTGGTAATACAAAATAAAAGCATATTCAGGTTTTAACTCTATCCTTGTAAGCCCATATTTAGGTTCAACCTGGTAAATGATGTCACTTCAGAAGTGAAGCATTAGTAAACATAGAAAGTCATGTTCCAAGAGATACTCTATTAATTAATAATTATTTATAACAGCCTTGCTAATTGTAATTGACTCTTGCTTAGGTTCTGTGACATTGCATATCAATTAAATTAGAGATATGAATATATCCTGGAAGGGGGCAGTGTTTCTTGACAGGAATATTTTGCTGCAACATGGCTTCATGCATCATTTTATATCCTGGGCACGCTGCCAATATTGCATTACCTAAATATCCATTTTATATAGGAACTCTGCATCCTCCCAGCAACTTACGAAATCAGGCTAATTGTTTAATTTTGGGTTCCAAATCAACATTCCTTCCAAAGCATTAATCTAGTGGTGAATCTCTGCAATTACCAATTTTGCAAAACTTCTTACGTCTGGTAATTTAAACTACTGTTAAGTAAGTGCCTTTTTGGGGTTTTTTGCTACATATTTGTGTAAGTGCTTAGAAAATGAAGCAATGGCTAAGTGATGCTCAATTCCTCCTTCCATCAAGCCATCTTTGTTTGATTACAAAACATTATCACCTTCCCTTCACTAAAGATTATGAAAATCCTATTTATGCTCTCCATTTCCCAAAGCATTTATCTGGCCTGGAATTTTGATCTATATCCAGAAGTTGTACTGGGCATGTGTTAAGAGGAGAGGATTTCATGGAAATGGGATTCCACCAGTTCTGCCTTCCATTGACAAGCACAGAGCAAAGGTAAGAAGAAAAGCTAAACCAGCTTTGTCAACTTTTTAAATAAAAATGTAGCAAAAGCTGTTTTAAGGTGATTTGGTCTCATTATCCAAAAAAGTTTGTATATCAAAATGCTTATGGAAATCCTGGTAACACCTTTAGATATTAAGGAAATGAGCTGACCTACTTAAAACTTATAAATTTATATCTAAGAACACAACAACTGTGTTACTTTTCCTTTTTGCTATCAAGCTGCCATGGAATGTTCTTTGATATTTCACATTTTTCTTCTGGGTAGCTCTCTTTCAAGATAAATATGCCCATTTTTTTTGCTTGGCTTTTCAGAATTCTTTCAGTATTCCAAATGGAAAGACATTAATGTGAATGATTCTGTGCTGGCAAGAACCCACAAAATCTGTGTCAGCAGCTCTGTGTGTTTGTCGACTCAGTTCCTCTTGTATATTTATAAGGCAGTTGACAAAGTGCCTCAGATATTCTGATTCCTGTGATTATCTCCTGAAGGACTGCAAAGGTCTCTTTTAATGCTGCTCCAGGAATTTATGGTGATAAAAGAATTAATCCTGCTCTGTCAGTGCATGAAGAATCATTTTACCTGTGCCCTCCCCTGTAATCACTGCGCATTTAACTGAGTTTGTGAACACTCACTCACTTTTAGGGTGGAACAGCCACTCCATGTTGGCTCTTCCTGTTTTCCAGTTTCCTGCTTTTCCTTCAGACCCTTTAGAGTTGACATTTTATGTCATTCAGGTATTTTTCAGTATTTACTTTATTATTATCCAATATCACACTGCTAATCTGTCACATCAATTAATTGCATTATAAGGTGGAAATCATGCAAGAAAATATAACTTCAGTCCTGAAATCAGGGGTGGAATTTGCATCTTACCACAAACAACCTATTTTCCTTCTCTTCAGAACTCAGGTGAGCCAACAGATCATCAACAGAATTATAACAACTGACTGAAACCAGCTGATTCATCTACCAAGTTATGAAATATTGTTGGGGTTTGTTGTAGGGCTGTATAATAATTTTCTCATTCATCCTGATAAATTGCCTGCTGATTTTGTCTCCAGGTTTGAAATCCTTTGCTTTGACTTTATGATGCTGATAATCTCTGTCAGAGAGATTGAAATCCACAATTTAAGTAAATAAATTTAAATAAACAGTAACTCCATTAAACTCATCTGTTTTTACAAGACACAGTAATCAAAGTGAAAATACAAAAGCTTATAAATTAATGTATAATAAATCATTATCAGAGGCTGAGTGCAGGATCCTTATGAACCTTCAGAGATAATACAGTCTAATTAAACTAAACTCTGTGAGATGAGTAATTAAGAGCACGATTTTATTAAAGCATCTGACAGCAAATGATTCTTGCCTTGTGTTTTGCTGTTCTGTCCTGACTTTGATGAGAAAGCTGTCGTGATACTGATATTGAAAAAGTGACTCTTAGGAGAAATTCGTCATGACACCAACACTGAGCAGCCTTTCTCAGATTGAAATACAGCATGAAAACATGGAGAAGAGGACTGAGCCTTTATGCCTGGACCAATCCCACAGGAGAACACCTGAATGCCTGCATCAGTCCTAAAGGAGAGCATCTGAATACCTGGATCACTTCTAAGGGGAGAACATCTGAATGCCTGGTTCTATCCTACAGGAGAACACCTGAATTTCTGCATCCATCCTACAGGGGAACCTGTGAATTCCGGGATCAATTCCACAGGAGAACCCTTGAGTATCTGGATCAATCCTACAGGAGAACATTTGAATGCCTGGTTCAATCCTAACAGGACATTTGAATGCCTGGATCAGTCCTACAAGGGAACGCTTGAATGCCTGGTTCAATCCTACAGGAGAACACCTGAATTTCTGGATCCATCCTAAGAGGAGAACACCTGAATTCTGGATCCATCCTAAAAGGAGAACACCTGAATTCTGGATCCATCCAAGAGGAGAACACCTGAATTTCTGGATCCATCCAAGAGGAGAACACCTGAATTCTGGATCCATCCTAGAGGAGAACACCTGAATTCTGGATCCATCCTAGAGGAGAACACCTGAATTTCTGGATCCATCCTAAGAGGAGAACACCTGAATTCTGGATCCATCCTAGAGGAGAACACCTGAATTCTGGATCCATCCTAAAAGGAGAACACCTGAATTTCTGGATCCATCCAAGAGGAGAACACCTGAATTTCTGGATCTATCCTAGAGGAGAACACCTGAATTTCTGCATCCATCCTAGAGGAGAACACCTGAATTCTGGATCCATCCAAGAGGAGAACACCTGAATTCTGGATCCATCCAAGAGGAGAACACCTGAATTTCTGGATCCATCCAAGAGGAGAACACCTGAATTTCTGGATCCATCCTAAGAGGAGAACACCTGAATTCTGGATCCATCCTAAAAGGAGAACACCTGAATTCTGGATCCATCCAAGAGGAGAACACCTGAATTTCTGGATCCATCCAAGAGGAGAACACCTGAATTCTGGATCCATCCTAGAGGAGAACACCTGAATTCTGGATCCATCCTAGAGGAGAACACCTGAATTTCTGGATCCATCCTAAGAGGAGAACACCTGAATTCTGGATCCATCCTAGAGGAGAACACCTGAATTCTGGATCCATCCTAAAAGGAGAACACCTGAATTTCTGGATCCATCCTAGAGGAGAACACCTGAATTTCTGCATCCATCCTAGAGGAGAACACCTGAATTCTGGATCCATCCTAAGAGGAGAACACCTGAGTGCCTGCATCCATCCTAGAGGAGAACACCTGAATTTCTGGATCCATCCTACGGGAGAACACCTGGATTTCTGGATCCCTCCCACAGGAGAACACCTGGATTTGTGCATCATTCCCACAGCAGAGCCCTGGCTGCTCTCCCAGGCTCAGCAGGCTGGGCACTCACGTGGTAGAGGGGCACGGTGTTGTTCTCTGCCAGCGAGAAGCCGAGCACGTCCTGCTGCCCCGGCTCCATCCTGATGCTCATGGTGGAGGCCAGCACCGAGGGGCTGATGGGGAAGCCGGGGGTCCCTGGCCCCTTGCCCTTCCTCCTGGACCTCCTGGCCGTGTCCCTCTTGCTGTCCTTCTGCGCCAGGGGCTCCTCCTGGATCACCAGGATCTTGTCGTCGCTCAGGTAGCGCAGCAGCGAGTTCTCAGAGTCAGTGGTTGGAGGGGGAGGAAGGGAAAAACAAATATTAGGAAGAGGAAACAAGCAGAGAACCGTTGTAAATGCTGGGAATGCCCCAACAAAGGCAGGAATGGTGCATCGGACTCCATGTTCTCAGAAGGCTAATTTATTATTTCATAATTATTATTATTATTAAATTATAATAATATAATAATTCAAATAAAAATGCAGGAATGACCATCTGACTCCATGTTCTCAGAAGGCTAATTTATTATTTCATAATTATTATTATTATTTTATAATTATTAATAAATTATAATAATATAATAATTCAAATAAAAATGCAGGAATGATCATCTGATTCCATGTTCTCAGAAGGCTAAGTAATTATTTTATAAATATTACTATATTATAACAATATAATAATTATTATAGTAATTATCATTATATCAAGTACAATATCTAATAATATAATATATAATATATAATAATTTATAATAATATATAATAATTGATATATGATACAATACAATAAAATAAAATACAATATTATAAGAATAATTACATTAGTTATATTAAATAATATATTAATGTTATTATTTTTATAGTAATGTCATTATATAAATAATACCGATATTATTAATATTAATACAATTGTATAGTTATTACATACTTATTAATAATATTTATAATTATAACTATATTATATTAAATAATACTATACTATACTGAACAATGCAGAAAAGATACTTAATGTTAAAGAGATAATAATGAAAACTCCTGACTCTTTCCAGACTCCTAACACAGCTTGGCCCTGATTGGCCAATGAGTCAAAATAATTCACAGCAGAGTCCAAGGAAACAATCACCTGTGGGTAAACAATCTCCAAACACATTCCACACAGGAGAAGCAAATGAGATAAGAATTGTTTTTCTTTTTTCTCTGTGGCCTCTCAGCTTCCCAGGAGAAAAATCCTGGGTGAAAGGATTTGTCCAGAGAATGTGAATGGCACAGAGAACCATTTTTGGCTGGGCAGAGGCATCCCTGGGTCCTGTTAAACTGGGAAAATCTTGGGAGTGTCCAGGGAATTGTGAGGGCTCTCCCTGCACTCCATCCCACATTTCACCATGGGTGGTGAAAGGGAGCAGACACAGAAAATATTACTGGCTTGTATCATGCAGGGAGCACCTCTGGAACCATTCCAGACTCCAGGATTGTAATTTCAAGGAATTTGACAAGCTGGAATAACGGTTTTAAGAAGATGTGCAGCAAACTTGGGCACAGTTTCAAAATGGGAGCTGGCCAGGCAACAAGTCTGTTGCTGTCTGCAGCAGTGAAATATGAGCTAAACACACATCAACAGATTTGGAATAAATCAGAAAAGGCTTGTGCCTAAATGAAATTTATTTTCTCTTGGAATGAAAGTTTACTGAAAAAAAAGTAGTTTAAAATCCTGTATTGATCTTCAAGAATATCATTCATTTTTTGTCACATTTTTAGGAGTCAAGTTGAACTCTTCTCAGCTTTCAGACCATGTCTAAAAGATTCTAAAAAATGGTATTCAAGAATCTTCAACAGTCAGTGTCACAATAAATATGGTTGTATATTTGAAGAATATATTTTTGAATTATATGTTTTCCTTTTGCCAGAAGAAATAAAGGAAAAAAAACCTGTGCAATCACTTTTCTTTCTTGCAAAGTTCATAATTCCCACTGGGATCAATGGAAGTTTTTGTGATAGAACTGCTGGTCTAAACACTGACAGTACAGTTGCTGATTCCTGTTCCAAATTTTAATTCATACTGATCAAAATGTTCTCAGAGGATGCTACTTTACATCTGCAACATCACTTACTGTTTTCTAGAGCTGTGCAGATTTGGAACTGATTGCTTTTAACACATATCTGAGCCTTCAAAGTACTTTTCCTCTTGATGTTTATGTTTCTTTATACTAGAATTAAATTCCTCCCACTAATACAAATTTTTAATTCTCAGAAATAGAAACAGAAAAGCACAGACACTAAACAGGCTGGTTTAGATCTTCTGTGACACTTAAAAAAATTAAAAAAAAAAAAGAAAATAAAAGATTTTTTTTCCTGTGATGCTCCTTAAGCAACAAAGGAAAAACATCTTGGAGAAGAGGAGAAAAAAGAAAATACTCACCTCTGCTTCCCCTCTTGTACATGTTCTGTTCTTTGGGCTCCCCAATCCAGCTGTACTCAGTAGGCATCGAGACTGGCCTCAGATCTCCTGCAAACAAGGCAAGGAAAACCAATGGAATTTTGGAAGGTTAGGAATGGGAGGCTGTGGGGTCAGTAGTGTAAATTAAATAAATTCCAGGTGTGACACAACCCCCCAGAGCTGTGGCCTTCAGGATCAGTGGAACATCCCAGAGCCTCCTCTTATCTCCCCCACCTCAAGGGAGGCACCACCAGCTCTGGTGAAATTCCTTGTAAATGTAAAGCAGATTACAAATTTATTTGAGAACTCTGCTCTGTATGAACTTCCTCACTCATTAAACAGGTGTTGGGAATAAAGAGAGAATAAGATTTTAAGTGAAAATGCTGTAGGAAAAGCAGAGAGAGAATTAATACAGATGCAATAACACAGATCTGTCAGGGAAGCATAAACCCGCCTGACTTGGGAAATCCCAGGGGGAGAAATGAGGGATCTCATTCCCAGGAACATTCATTTCCACTGGCTCGGGAGGAAAACCTGGGGCTCAGTCTGGGGACAGCAGCCAGCAAAGAACATTCAGCCCTGGGGGTTTAACCCCTGGATTTCATGGGCTGGGGCAGTGAGACCCTGATGTGCCCAAACCATTCCCTACCCGAGCACAGAGCAGGGATGGGAGGGCACCAAACCAGGAGCACCCCCAGATATCCTGAAAATCAGAGGGGTGACATTTGGGATACTGAGATTTGCCCAGATTACACTTTTGTGCACACCTTGAAATTTAGTGTATAAATAATCCTATGGAAAAATACATTTCATTGTCTGCCTCACACCTGAGACTACCTTCAACTACAAATATGGGATTCAACTCCTAATCCTTAGAAGAACAATATCAATTAAGAAAAAAACTCAATTAAAAAAATCAATAATATAAAAAGATAGAGAAACAAGATAAAACATTTTATAAAAAGAAAACAGGCACAAAGCCAGTGAAGATCAACATAACCAAACTGAGCAGTTTTTCTGTAAAGAAAGGAAAGATCTCAAGCTCTGAAATGATTTATACACAAACACAGATACCACAGCACAACAGAGATCAGAAATAGAAATCCAGGAATCACACAAGGCAAATGAACAAGTGATTTTGTAAACTGCTTATTTCACTTCCAACTCCTTTCCCAATGAAAAGTAACCTATAAATTGTTTTGACATTGCAGCTTGGATATTTTTCTGAGAAGCAAAAAATTGTTGTGTACAAGGATACCAGAATAAAATGAAAGAAAAAATATATTTATGATGTTTTTGCCTCTAACACATAAATGGAAGAGGTTTGAAATACATTGCCACAAGAGCTGTTTAGACCAGAGCATTTTAGAGTCAGGAAAATAACAGAGAATAATGTTAAGTAAACCAAAAAATGCATTTCAACGTTGCTAAAAACAAGCTTAATTTTCATAAATACATTGGAAAAATGGATTTATTATTTATCTTCTTGTATTTTGCATGTGCTCTCAATACCCATCACCTGCCTGAGTATCCATCCACCTGCACAGGAGACTGATTTCTAATAATGGCTGGAACCCTAATAGGTCCAAGGCTGGAATTTTGGAGCAGTAGTTTGTGTCAGCCCAGGCAATAATGAAAGTGGCTGCTTGGCCATGAAAGGCCTCAGAAGTTTTGTTTTCATTTCTTTGCTCATGGATCTGTGGTTCCAGCATCAGTTTGCTGGAGCTGCCATAAATCCTGTCTTTTTACTGAAAGACACATTGTCACTTTGGTGATGGATGTCAAGAGTGGCAGACAGTACAAAACCTTCCACTACAGTAGAACTTCATTTGCATGTCTGGTAATCAACAGATTAATTAAATCTGTAGTTTAAAAAAAATCTGGTGTAGCAGTCATATTTGAGAGAAAGGCATACTTCAGAGACTTCAAAACCAAATTCCTTCTGGATCTCAATCAGAATTGTCCATCATAGACAAAAAAAAAAAATCTTGTGTACTTCTGGGATCAGTCAGGGAACCCAATATTTTAAGTCACCATGCAGGAAGAATTTATGAAAGCAAGGCAAATACACCCATCTGGCTCCAATTTTAATCACAGTTAAGATTTCTCTTTATCTTTCATTCTAATTCTGTTTTAAAATGATGTCACTTCCCAAGGAGATAAAGAGTGAACATTACTGGTCCCAAGATGGAATCCTGTTCCTCAGCATCACAGCTCTTCCAAGCATCAAGCAGATGACTGAAGCAGTTGCTAAAAATACCCTGCCTATAACAAAGATTTATTAAGATTTCCTCCCCTGAAAAGGTTCTGTGTGCATATACACACACACCATCAAGTCCATTTTACTTGCCACTTTTGCCAGAAATCCAGCTGCAATCAGCAAATTACAGCAGCAGGAGGGAAGTTCTGTGTAAGTGATAAACACAAGATAAATACTGAGAGCAGGAGGCAGAGAAGCTGCATTTCAGAACACCCCTGGTATCAAACCCCACACCAGACTGAGCAGCAGAATCAGGGACTGCAGGGCTTTAGGAATTTTCTTTTTTTCCCCCACTGTGCTCCCTTCCAGCTGCTGTTGGATCTTCCACCAGAACCTCTCCTGGGATTCTCTCTCTCCCCTGAGCTGCGTTAGGATTTTAGTGCCTCTGCTCTTCACTGGCACATTTTCCTTCACTGCTCTGAGCTTCTCAGAGGTTTTCCCTTCCCTAAATTTCAAAGACAAAAACTTAGGGAGTTGTTGGGGCTTTTTAAAAATGAGAGAAAAAAGGATCTCAGAGTTGGGGAATAAAGGACTTCTGGATGGCTTGCCATATATAAATAAATATCCATATAGATCTCAAAAGATAGCAGCTGCCCAGAGAGAACACCATGGTCTTTGCTTTCTCTGAGGTACAGAAATAAAGCCATTTGCAAAATCAGACATAATTCCAGTTTTCAAAAGAAATCTCCTATCTGAAATTTGTAAGCTTTACAAAACTGTCCTACTGCCTTGAAAATAAAGCAGCTGAAAATGCACAGCCCATACACTGCTGTGTTTCTGCAGGATTTTTCTCAAATTAATTAAATACCAAGCAGTTCAGTTTAAACAGAGAAGCAAAAAAATGTATCAGTTAATTTTCAACAACACTTTTTATATAGATCCATAAATATAGATCCATACACTTGTACACAAGCACATGTGATTGTACACCTGTCCACTCAATAGGGATTTGTGTACACACTGGATTTCTATGGAAAACCAGAGTTAATCATTGTTTATTAGCATTTTAGATATTTAGGCATCCTCATGCTAAGATTTTGAAATACAGTTCTAGCTCTAATGAGTGCATTGTAGGCTACTCCTCATGCATTTAATGCAGTGCTGAATTTTGGAGGGCCTTCCATCTTACAGACACTTTCACGCCACAAGGCAGTTCCTTCACTGAAGTTTAACAGCCCAGAACATTGCAAGTGGAGTAATCTTCAGGAGTTTGGGAGGGGAAATGGAGTAAATAAAGATGCTGGCTATTCAAATAATATGAATTTAATTACCATTCGACGTTCCAGAATGAACTGCAAAATAACTGTATAAATAACTTCTGACCAGGAATGTTAGTGTGTGACTTTTCTAATTATTCCTTCATAAATAAAATTCTGTTTATTGTTCAGAGCCAGCAGGTCTGGCATAGCATGGCAGATTTTGGGGGTGTTTCAGAGTTCCGAGCAGGGTTTGTGAGGCAGGAGGGGGGTGACAAGGGCAGCCTACCGTGGGTTGGGGTTTTCTCCCTTCTCCTCACGCCTGGGGCTCTGCTCCTCTCGTACTCGGAGCCCCCGGGGTGTCCTTCCCCCTCTATCAGCGTGTAGAATTTCCCACTCTCGTGCTCCAGGAAATAGTTTGGAGACTCTGAGCCCTTCATCCCAGGCTTTCCAAACTTGCTGATGTCGTCACAAGACATGATTCCAATTTCATCCCTAAAAACAGAGGATGATGGAGAAATGAACCATTTAAGGGAAACTTCCAGCATGCAACTGCCTCTCCCAAATGCTACTAATCACAAGTTTTGCAGTTGAAATCTTCACTTTATAAGAGAGGCAATTCAACAAATGTAAATTAACAAAACCATCATTAGGTGCCACTTTAATTGTGAGATGAACATTCAGGAATTTTCTGGGATCTGAAGGAGAACATGAGGAATTGTTTTAATATGAGCAGACAAGAGTTTCCCATGCAGAAACACTCAAGAATAAGATAGAAGTAGACACATAAAAGTAAATCTAACCAACTGTTTAAAGACTTTAAATACTTTCTTGATTTAGGAACAAGCCCACATTTTCTCAACTAAGTGAAAATTAAGTTACTCAAAACAATGATATGGTGCTTAATGTATTTTTAGCTCTTAATTTTCTTAATTATTTACCTTGATGATGGGTCTGTTAATTTTGGTTTTGTTTTATAAATCTAATGAAATCAAAGTGTAAAATTTTATTTTTCAAAACCTCAAATTCCTTAGGACATAAATACCTGGGGCCATAAAGTCCTGACATAGGGGAGAGAATGAAAACATCCTGGAGTGCAGAGTTGTCCATTTTTGAGGACATGCCCATCGTGCTCGTTGGGGTTGTAGAGCTGCTCGTGGGGCTGGTTGGAATCACAGGCTGCAAAAATCAAAAAGGCACATGAAGAATAAATTAATGTTTTCCGTGCTACAAGAAACAACAAAATCAGTGTGTGTAATTTTAGGAATTTTGACCTCTTTTTTTGGATTAGCCATTTTTTTAATTTCTGAGGTTTCTTCCAAAAAGGTGTCCAGTGAAACTCTAGACTTCAAGAAAGCTATGAAAGAAACTGATAAACGACCATTAAATTAATTTAAAAACCACCTCAAGGGAAAATCTGAGACTCAATCAAAATATGATCTTTAATCAATGCAGAAAATCAATTATCTGTGGAGAAAGGACAGACTGTATTAAATGCCATTAATACAGAAGTTAATTACAGAGCTCTGGAATACTTGTACTGAATGAAATGATTGTGTTGGTTTCAGTGGAAGATTTATTGTTAGCAAGGACAGAACATCTTGATTTTTTGAGACAGCAGAATTCATTGTCCTTTGGCTTTACAGCCATGGTGATACAATACCATGGCTATAAAGCTATGGTAAATAGCAAAGAAATAGAAATTAAAGGATATTTATTTATTGTTTAGGTTAAGATTTTTACTTTTTAAACTTTCTCATGGCATTGAACACAATTGTTTGATTCAGATGTCACAGAGAAGCTCAAGCCAATGGTCTGCAAGGACCAGAAGGATGATAACCAAATATGCTAGGCAGGATACAGAGATATAAACAAAGAATATTTTTCAACCAAGGTTCAGTCTGTGTTGATACTCAAGAAATAGGGAATATTTTTATTTATAAAAGTTATGTTTAAATAGATACAACCAGTTTTCTACAGGTGGAAGGAAAAGCCAGTGACTCAAAATTTGGATGAAAGGCATAAACACTGATCTCTTTCTAAATAAAATGTTTTCTATCCTCCAGAGGTAAACACTGAAATATTTTTTATGCAGTTCAAAAAGTAAAAGCAGTCCTAAATACCAAAAAATTATGTTTTTTTATAAGAATGTGATTCTACAAAGGGATCAAAATTAAACTAGTTATCTATGCTTATTGATAAACGAAAAAATAAATGTGTAATTGTTCTGGATCAATTAGTTGTGACAGAAGGATTATTCCAATTTGAAAAGTTCTCCAAATAAAAAGAAAAAAATACAATATATATTATATTTTATTTGAGTGAAGTTGTAGGGTGCAGAGGCCTATTTGCCATTGCCAATTAAAAAAACAAAAGCAAAAACATTTTGTCCTGAGTGGGAAAATAATTAGGGAGTTTAAAATTCAAATGATCTTCCACTATCACATAATGTCAGCCAGAGACAAAAGGGGGAAAAAATGGTGTCACAAATATCACAGAAAGATAAAAGAACACAGAACTGACAAATGGAAACTCTGCTGTTGTAATTCAGCATCAAGGAAAACCCTCTAAAGCAAAAGAATACTACAACAAGGCCAAGTAATAAATTTTATAAGGCCTCAGAGATTCTGTATCATCAATAATTCATAAATTACCTATGTGGTATAATTTTCAACTTAATTATTGCAGAAAAAATATTAATAACCTCTTTAAGTGCCTTAAGCAACAATAGAGAACATGACAACTTTTAAATAAAACTTCCTGCTGTGCACCAACCTGAGGTAACAAATACGATTTCAACTTCTTAAACCCTATTTCCTTTTTGCCTTCCCTAAATAGGTACTGCTTTTGTTTTGGTTGTTTTGGGGGGTTTTTTACCAGCAAAAAATTCATTTCCAGAAAATTGAATGATTTCCATTCTATTTTAAATCAGAATGGAAAAATTGCTCCACATGTGGACACAGGAATCGATCTATGGGGTGCGCCATGAAAACAGCACGTGCAGAGAAACATGTATGGATGAGGAGCTGGAACATGCCATGAAATACAGCACACCCATGTGTGTTATCCCTTTTTTGTGACAGTCTGACTTTTGCTGAGCTGTTTCCCTCTCAATCTCCTTTCTGTGGGGTGTTTTCCTGCAGTTTGGGGCTGTGTGGCCGCTCCCTGTCCTGCTCGTCCCTCGCTGTGGACCCTCCTGTCTGAGCTGTGTTCTCTGCTGTCCCAAAGCCTGTTCTGCAGGATTCATTTAATCCATGAGCAGCAGAACCGCCAGAACAACAACCAAGCAAACAAAGCCAGAAATTCTCCTACAATTCCACAGCTCTAGAGTATGAAAAATGCCAAAGTCATGGAAAGGTGAGGGCAGTGCAGCCAACAGGAGAGGGAAGTGAGCTCACTGCTTCCAGCAGCAACAAGCTGTTGTGTCAGCTGTCCAGGAAGCACAGGCTTCAGTGGCATCTTGAAATTTAATCAGGCTGCTTCCAAGTCATTACTGACAATAATAAATAACACCAGATCCAGGTGAGAGCTGCGGGAAGCAGGCAAACCCAAAACCTGCGCCCTGACACGGATCCAGCTCCTCACGCTCGAGCTCGTCTCTGGGGCAGGAAGAATAAAAGATCTAAAACCGGTTTTCCATGCCTCATAACAGAATCTACTCTTGAGAAATAACACTGGCAGGGCTGGTTTTGTTTTCCAAAGAGGTTTATATTTTTATTTAAATGCTTCACCCCACTATTCTCTGATAAATAAGGAATACACCCCAGGAAGGAGACACTCCAAGCACCCTTTGCTCCTCAGGGGCTCATCAGGAGAGGAGACATCACAAAACCAGAACTGCTGATAATTCAACAAAAGCAGCTTGGTGCACTTTCAATTCTCTGGCTACCACAACAAAAGTTGCATTTTTGCTGGTAAATCCATGCATGCAGAGTGTACAGCACACACTGCTCACTGTGCCACAGCCTCACATCCAGAGCTGCCCCTGAATTATGATTCTTTACTGCACAAATCCAAAGAGAGGATCTCTCTGGAAGCCCTGTGCCATTGCAATTTCCATTTTGCTGCCCCTGGAGGCTCCATCTGAAGTTCACAAGCAGATCCATGAGCATCTTGCCAGAGCAAAGGATGTTATTCCTGCAGTGCTGTGACAGAAAAATCCCCTCTGGGGGTCCCAGGGCCCGGTTCCTCTCCCCCAGGGCAGGCACAGAGAAGGAGAGGTGGCCCTAAATCCCACTGTCAGCATTCCTGGGCTGCAAGGATTGCACAAACTCCTGAAGTGAAGCCACTGTGCAGGATTCAGGAACTCTGAGAAATGAAAGATTTAGAAAATGCCAGGCAGGGAGGAAATCTGCCTGGATAAGCTTGAAGGGTTTGTTTTGTTTCATTAATTTAAAAATCATTCAGAAACACATTCATGTGTCCTATGAACCAAACAAAACAGCTCTGAGAAGCTTCCACATGATGGAAGTGCACCAACTTCTTACAGGATGTTAAATGACATTAAAGACAGCCATCAATAGTTACTGACTTACTGGCAAGCCTTTCCTTTAAAAATGACATTTTGAGTTCAGATTTTCCTGCTGTAGGAAGAAGCAGCTGTGATGTTCACAATTGTCTTTTATTTTTTTGCATCTGCAGGTTTTCAAGGAGTGAGTGCACAGAAAATAGCAGAGGTTTTGTCATCCCTGCTGCCAAAAATCCACCTGCACGAGAGGTGTGCAACAGAAGCAGGATTCTCCTGGAATTTAATGGATCTGACACACTTGGTTACAAACAAGTAGGTGACAGACTGTGAAATAATGGAAACAGGGAGGCACTGCCAGGCAGAACAGGCTCTGAACCTTGTTCTCCATAAAACTTTCTGTAAATGTTCTTTCCTTTCTGAATTCCTGTGGCTCCCAGAGTCACCAAAATATGGAGAAAACAATCTGAGCATTGCCACACTTGTTTATCTCAGAACTCTGCTTCAGAGGAGTTTGGGACGGCTCCTGTTCCCTTCACTGGAAGGTAAAATTGCAGTGTTTCCTCTTGAATAAAGGATTTACCATGACATTGCAGCACCACTTACCTGCAGGGCCAGAGGCTTCCACCTCACATTCTTCAGAAGGGCAGGAGCAGAAACCAGGGTATTCTGAGGACGTTTTTTCAAGGTTAAAATCACTCCATTTGGGTCTTCCCACAGTGCATTTACTAGGTTCTTTAACTGCCAGCCAACCTAAGGAAAAAGTCCATAATTGAATTTTGAAAGCTCTCCATTTAAGTTGAAATGTGAAGGAAATGTTCTGTTAACCAGCAAGGTCTATTACAGCCTGCTCCTCGCAAACACAAGCAGTTTTTATAAACCCTGTTGCACTCAAATCATGCTGCTCCAGCTGGATTTTTATCTTTCTTTTCTTTAGCCATGTTTCTGAACAAAATAAGGCAGAAGTGAACACTGTCACCCTTTCAATAACTTGTGAGATCATGGAACATTTTAAATCAGAAGGTGAGGTCTAAAGTCATGAAATCATTTCAGTCTGAGCTCTGAGTTTTAACAGGGAGTGGTGAGGAGGGAGCCAGACTGTGCTGGAACAACAAATGCAGCATGTATGTGAGAGCTGCAAGCCCCTGCCTGGAGATAAATGATCATTTATTGATTTATCTGTACAGCCCCTGGGCACAGCTGAGCCTCCAAGTTACTGTAAATTGCAAACAGAGCCATAAAAAAGGAAATCACTGGTACTGTAAGGATGTGCCACTCAGAAAAAAAATACTTAGAGACATATCTTAATCAATTTGATTATTTAAATAGGAATTTATGAATTATTATATTATTATGAATTATTTATACACAAAGCCATATAATTTCTTTTTAGGGCTTTTCTCCTTCCCCTGCCTTTTCTGTCCCCCTCAGAGCAGATTTTTAGAGCAGTAGTTCATGGCCATGGTAAAGACCTGCCATAAATGCTGTGACTGCCACAAATCTGACAGAGCTGCACTGCAGGAATTGGGATGCTGTGTCCATACAATTCCCAGACACAACCTTCCCAAGCAGCTGCACCAGCCCTGACACGAACCTGTGAGAATGAAAGGTTCAGTGAATCCCAGAACGGAACCAGCACCAATACATGCAAGCACTAAATATTTATATACTGGCCATGTTTGACCTGTCAGGGTTCAACATTTTAATCATAGTTTCTCTTCTGACCAAAGAGTGAATTCCCACTGCTATTAAAAAGCAGGACAATAAATTATTTAGGTGCTCAGGCACAGAACATCTGCATTCACCCCCTTGTTATATCAGGTGGAGTTTGTAATGACTTCCTCTTAGAGGAAGATAATATCTGATTACACAAAAAGCTGAAGGGAAAATAGAAAACAAACTCCAAGAGATTGGAACAAAAATGGTTTCTAAGGGCTGGAGAAAATTTGGGATATGACTGTCAGGTTCCAAGCTGCCTCCACAGAGGGCCAAAGCCAAGATCCCACTGTGAGCATCCCCCTGGGACAGAACTGCAAGATGTGTTGGAACTCCAAAAAGGATTTTTAAAAGCTTTTAAAACTTCTGTTCTATATTTAATGCTGCTGTTCTATTGAAAACTTTCTAAAAATGCACTGGCCACAGGAAACCAGACAACAGCAGTAATTGTAAATAGGGCACATCCAGACAAATGCAAGCATGGCAGCTTGCATCCCAAAAATCTCCTCCAGTTTGGGCTGTGTTTATAAAACACAGGGGCCATATATATTTTTTTTCTTTTACTCAATTACAGAAATGAAGTGGAACTCTCTCTGATTTTTATAGATTGATGTAATTTTCAGATTGCCGAAATCCTTAGAGTTCCATGGGCTCCTTTTAGAAAAGAATGATAAATAATTAAGTGAAGGATAAATTATTCCAATGAGAATCTTAATGACAAAACCATTAAATACCAAGATCTATCAGAGCACCGTCTGCACTCATTACTACTGGGCAATGATAAAATGCTCTCAGGAATTTGGACAACTTATTATAAATTGTATTACTAAAAATAGCTTTGAATAAAGAGAAGTCATTATAGTGGATTAAAAATCTGAGTTGATAACCAGTCCTTGAGTCAGATTTTGACATTTACTCCTAAAGAATCAGTCTTTAAAGCAATTACTGATTTCTAGCTCTGATAAGATGCATTCTTCACAAAGGTATTTTGCTCCTTTAAGATTTTTAGAACATACAGTCAAAATTGAATTCTCCAAAATGGGTTAAGATATTTCAGCAAAGGTAAATTCACATTAGATCAATGAAGAAATAAAAGACCAACGTGATACTTTTCATTTTCCTCCATAAGTGAAAATGGATGCTAATTTAGATGCTAAAGATGGCAGAAACACAGAAGAATGCAAAAGAATTCACTCAAAATGGTCAGAGACAGATGTTTGAAATTTTCATAGTTTACGATTAAGATTGCCACAATTATTAATTTTTGTTTTTACATCCTCAATGTTGAAAAAGAAAATCCGACAAAAGAAACCTGTGGCCTCCTGTCTGCATTAAAGGATTTGTTAGTTTTCTCATAGAAACTATATGGTGGAAAATTAAGAATACAGCAACTTTTAAAAAATTAGTTTCAAAAGTATTAATTGCTAAAAGAATAAATTTCTTTACCAGGAAATTCCACAATGCTGAGGTAATTTTGTATACCCAAACCTGATAATTTTGTAGCTGGGACTCCTTAACTAATATGTTGAGAAAAACTCGAAAGGCATAACCCATTTTCATTAAGAGCAAAGCAGTGATTTTTAGTTCTCCAATAACTCCTTTAGACTCTCCTCATAATGACTTTGCTCCTTCTCATTCAGAAGATCTGGATTTGCATGAATGGGATTTGGAAAGCATCCTCCCAGCAGCAGGGATTTCAACATTGTTATAAATCCCAACTCTGCTCATGCTTTTCTCCCTTTTCAAAAGGAAGCCTACCTGCCTGGGGATGACTCACTGTAGAAAAATTTATACAAAAAGTTCTTAATGCTACAGATGGACACAAAAAATATAAAAAATCAGTGCATTTTTGGGTGTCTGCAGAGGCATGAAGTGCATGATATATTTGTCTATGAAAGGGAATTGAGAAAACAGCTCAACTGTGGGACAGGGTGGTGTTTATCAGAGGATTCCAGAGGTCTGAGCCTCCAGAGCAGTTATTCACCTCCCTGCCAATTGCTTCCAAACACATTGTACCTATTTATTATAGCAGGAATTCAAAAATAAAAATTAGCTCAGATGGTGGAGCTGGGTGTGCACAGGGGACAGAGGGATCTGCTCCTTTCTCTGCTTTCCCTGAAACTTCTGGGGACAAGGCAAGAATGGGTTCCCCAGTTCCTTCACTCTTTACCAAACCCTGTCAGGACTCTGAAAAATGGAAAAGTTTTAATACAGAATAATAAAAGTTTAAATACAGTAATACCGAGTGTCCCTCACAGCAGGCAGGGAGGTTACACCTGAATTTGCCTGGGGGATTTGTGCCTGCTCTGCTCACTGCATCACCTGGGGTGGGGACACACAGAGCAATAACTAACAAGAATTTAAAACTCCCTTTTCAGGCATTTGGTCTGGAAATCAGTTGTGCCAAATATTTTCTAAATATTTATATCCTACTATATTGCAAAGCACCTGAAAACAAGTAATTCTGCCATGACTGCACTAACCCCTCACAGGAACCAGGACAGATGTTTCCCCTCATGACTCTTCAAATACATAAGCAAAGCCATCTGGATATTTACTTGAACCTGCAAAGTTTGACCTCTCTTCATATTTGCATTAAAAAAAACCCCAGCTGTTGTAAACCCAACTTTTTTTAAGGAAGCAGACTATCAGCTTTTCATATTTTAAGTAATTCACTTTGCCTCATTAGGGAATTAATCAAGAGAACTGGTTTGATTAAGATGGAAATCAGAAATTATTATTAGACAAAAATGTGCTGGAAGATCATAAGACTTTTCTGTCACTGAAGGGGAAGCTCGTCATTAACACCTGTAGCTGATTCACTCTCATTAATATTCGAGCTGCTCCTAACAAGAATTGATGATTTAAAACCAAATGTTCTCCCATTATCTTACAGAGTTATTTTCATTAACCAACGGAGAAACACAGCAAGAATGCAAGAAGGAGCAAGATCTACTGCTGGAGAGAGGCTTTGCTGAGCCCTTCGGAAAGGCTGGGTCTGGAGAATGAGTAACATGTGGCGCTTTGTTTGGAAACAGAAGGACATCTTTTGGGGAAAGAAGTTCAAATTCTCATGACAGCTTTTGGCCTTTTTTTTTTCCCCCCTGCTTGCATCTCCCAACACAGAGTGTGCTGAAACACAGATGGTGTGACCTGGCTCTGCATTTACAGAATTACCTCCACCTAAAATGAGCTCTCATTAGGACTCATATTTACAATTCAGCAAACAGACACCGAGGGTATTAATTCAATGACTGTCTTCACACAAATAAATTAGTGCTGAAATGATTTCATTGTGCCAGGCTCTTGACACACTTAATTTCAAGCATGTAATTTGACAGTGAAGAGTATGAAAGGGCATTAGGCTGCTGAGCATGTACTTGGAATCAAAGTATATTTGGGGTTTGAAGGGACATTTTAAGGTCATTTAAAATGAGCCAGGAGCAGGGACATTCTCAAGTGGGTTTCTCAGAGCCCTGTCCAAGCTGGCCTTGGACGCTTCCAGGGATGGGGCAGCCACAGATTCTCTGGGCACCCTGTGCCTGTGTTTCACTGCAAAAAAATCCTTCTTTATATCCAAATCTCCCCCCTTTCAGTATAAAGTCATTGCCCCTCTACAACAGACCCTACTAAAAACCTGTCCCCATCCTTCTTCTCTGCCCTTGAAATCACAGGGTCCATCCTTCCAAAGAACAACCTCGAGTGTGAAAATGCAGCTCCTTCAGTTAAAACCTGCAGCTGCTTCAAGAGAATATAAGAAACAAGTAGCACAACAGATTTATTACAGATATTTCTGTGGCCTCTTGCTCTGGCACAGCAGTGTTTTATGCCTTGAGGATTTGTTTCTCTTTCTGGTCTTTATTGCCTCTGTCTGTGGAGAAAGAGGAATTCTGTCTCAGCCCCAGCTGGCTGAGTGAACCAAACTGAAATCCTTAAATAATTCCTCTTCCTGTGAGACAGATGACACATTTTCCTTTTTACCCATTACATTTTTTTAATGCTCCTATCTAAGTGAACACCTTTGATAGCTGTAAACGACCTGGAGATCACACGCTATTTCAGACAAGATATTACTAATGTCAAGACAATGGTATCCAAACTCAGTTTCTCCTGGAAACCTGTTCCTGATTAATTCAAAGTTCATCTTTGCCATTTTCAGTCACATCAGCTCTGTGGTGCTCAGTTGGTTTGGGATTAATTACAACATTCTGACTCCTGGAGTCCTTCCAGGTGCTCCTGAGTAACATCGAGCTTTCAACAGGAATTACTAAAAGCCTTCTTATTGCTCTCTGTCCTATGAAATAACCTTCAAATCCTAACCCTCACCAAAAAAAATAAAAATACAAAGAATAGAAGACAGAGAAATTCAGTTTTCCCTTGTTTACAAATCACTTCTCTATCCAGAAGGAGACTAAGTATTGCACAGGTGGTCAGGTAAATGGATCAATATTTATTTGATCTCCAATATTTTCATTGTCTGAAAAACTATCTAAAAAGGAAAATTAACACAATTTAATTTTCATAAGTTTATGCTGAAAAATAATTGCAATATAAAATCCACTATTACAACTAAGCAGCAAAAAATACACTACCTAAAAAGTAATTGTTAATTTTGCAAACAAAGAAGTGCTACAGTGGCATCTTTAGTACTTCTGTAGAATTTTATGAGAAAGGAAGTAAAAATCTACAAGGCACTGGCAGAATTGGTGCCTGTTGTTGGATTGTAGAGAAAATAGAGTTAGGATGGCAGAAATTTAGAATGTATAACTTATTCTTAAAGTTTCTTACACTGTTTTATTAAAATCTTATAAGCAAGAAAAAGCAGAAAAGCAAATAAGGAAATTGGATAATGATTAAATGATCTTAACAGCCAGTGGTGAATTGCCTGCTTTAATTAATTTCTTGCTTAAAGTACTATTATTTTTTCTTTGATCTTTGTAATTGTATTACAGAGTGTTCCTTGGTTAGACCAGATTCCACGTGGAAAAGCTTTTATTTCTCCCCTTTTCAGTTGTTGCATTACATAATTTGGAAGCAGCTGTCCTTTAATACCTCCTGAACACTTTTTAACTCTCAACTCCATAGAAAAGCTTTTGGAAAAATGAAGTAAAACTGTGAAAAGTTGTGCCCGTTCCCTGGGGAATCTGTTCAGTGCCCAAGCACCCTCTGCAGGGAGAGCATTTCCTGAAATCCACCCTGACCCTGCCCTGGAGCAGCTCCAGGCTCTGCAATCTCATTTTTACTCTTTGAGTTCTGCCCTGCCCATGAGTGCAGCCTTGCCCTGGACAGCTCCATAACTCCTGTGAGAAATGCAGAGTGCTGCAGCTGGAATTCAAACAGGATGCTGAGGAGGGTCATGCATTAGGATGACAAACTGGAAGTGCTCAAATTATCCACCTTACTAAAAAAAAAAAAATAGAGTGATGAGCTAATTTGATTGCATCCTGAAAATACCTAAAAGAGAAACCTGCTCTCCAATTTAAGAGATAAAAATACATCGAGATCAAAGGACTGGAAGCTTGTGCCAGACAAATATAGACTACAAATAAAATTACTTTTTTCCCCCCAGCAATGAGAATAATTAACTACCGGAGCAATTTATTACAGGTTGTGGGAACATCAATGAAAGTTTTAAAACTCAGATGATCACATTAAATGAATATGAATTTATCCAGAAAATACACTGGCCTAGTTCAGTCAAAATCAGATTTAATGGCGCTGGTAGCCAGCTATGGGATTGGAATCTGCTAAAAGGGACCCATGCTTTCTCTGCCCAGGGAAGTGTTTCCAGCAATGGCAGGAAAAATGACATTTTCTAATCATCTTCAGGACAGTTTCTTCCAAACACATTGTGTTGAAGGATTTACATTTGATATAATACAAAATATTGGTACCAAAATGCTACAGAAACATCAACCTTAAACAAATGTCTTGGTTAGGATAACCAAAATAAAATCTCTGGAAAACCTGTAGGAACACCAGAGATCTGCAAGCTCTCTGGCCCCCCCAGCCATTATTTTCAAATGGGTTACACCCCTTTTTATGAGCTGGTCGTGCTAATATTAGAATTTTGATTATGTGGAAATTTAATGAGCTGTTGCCTTTGAATAATTCCAGTCCACTAATGGAAATAATGCTAATTATAAGCAAAATATGGATCATCATATCGTGGTAACTGGGGGGAAGAAGGAGCACGGCTGAGGGTGGTTTGCAGCAAGGAGTGCCAGAAGTGACACTTGAAGATCTAAGGGATATTTAAATATTTATATAAAATATTAAAACTCCTGATCCATGAGGGGTGAGAGTTGGACACACACCTCTGAACCATGCAAACACTCACTATTGCTGCCTGATTTTTCCAAACTGGACACATAATGAGACTTTCCCAGCCATTATTAAAGCAAGAATAAGTTTCCAGTGGCCTTTATCTATTTCCTTGGCTTGTTAGAAACTTCAGAATGAATAATTAATTTATTATGGGGGGGATTTTTTTAGAAAAAAAAAGTCTTTTATGGCTCCTGACTCAGCTGTTGGTCCTGTGCCCTCAGGTGGAAAGGGATTACACATATCAACCACCTTGAGCCTGCTGTAATAACAGACATGGAAAGAGTTGCTAAAAAAGCCAATTCTTGAGAAGCTGAATGGGGGATTTCACCTATGGGAGTAAAGATTAAATCAGATCTGTCACTAGAAGAGTGTGTTTGATGGAGAAAGCCAGCCTAATGCATATTTCAGCCTGTAACTATGACAACTCTCTAATACAGATAAGAGCTGTGTGTTGCATTAACATTTAAAGTGTAAATGAATAAGTTATACTTCTTTTCAAGAGAAAATATTTGCTCTCTAATCATAAGATTTTAATAGCCAGACTTTCATATTTCCACTTCACACAAGTGACAGACAGAAAGAGATTTCTTAATTTTGCATTTGCTGTGTCTGGAGATGGGGTTCACCAGGACAAAGTGAAATAGCTAAATTAGGAGTTCCTTAGGAAGTTACCATTGTCCTTATCACTAGTTATCCCTAAGAAATAATAAATACCAGTGTTCCTTCCTCCAGCAACACTGGAACTATTTAAATTATATTTAAATTACATTCTTCAATATTGAGGTTCAGCATCCACCTGCTTATGGTTGTCTTAAAAATAAATCTCCATCCAAGAATGCCCAAACCCCAACCCTGGCAGATTTCTATCAACACTTTAATCATTTTTATATCTTTCCCCCAACAGATTCAGCATACATGGCTGTTACAGCACTTCTGCATTATTAATCTGGATCCTGCATTAAACAGAATGCAAAATTCTGTTCAAGAGGAGAAGTTAAACCAGCTGGCAAGTGCATAATGAGAAGTCTAAGAACTTCAAGGAAATATTCTTGGATCTCCTTATATAAGAAGAGTTTGATGTTGAACAGCAGCTGTGCAAAATGTAAATTTGGCTTAATCCTTCTGGGCTGGTTATGGACTCAATTTGGGCCTTTTCTTATTAAGAATAAGCAGTGAATATGATGTTTAAAAAGACATAAATAATAATAATAATATAGTTGAGCAAAGAAGAATTAGTACTTTTTACCAGTTTTTTTATTTTTCTGTGCTGCAAAGCCTGAGCACAGAATTTCCAGAATACTTACCACAGTTTGGTGGTTGACCTGGATCACCTCATCACCAGCATGGATTTTCTTACACTGGTCAGCAGGAGACTGAGGACAAGAGAGAAAAATTCACTTTACAGGGAGGATGTGGAGGTGGAAGGAAAGAGCAGGAATTAAAACAATGAATGCTGAAAGAGGCAAGAAAGCTGTCCCTAAAGAAGTCTTATTGCTGTCAAATAATGGTAACTGGTCAAATTCATAAGGGAAAAATATTTTTTCTGGTAACATTTGATGGAGTTATCTAGAATTCCATTTGCCATTCCAACCTAGAATTCCAGCTGCCACTTGTGGCCATTTGAGCTATTCCATTGTGTTTAGCTGAGCAGCCACAACCTTGTTGGGATTCCCCTGGGTGAATTCACATGCCATGGAGTTAAATCTGTTACAACACACCCAGGACCAGCCAGGTGTGGGGCAGAAGTCAGGGCTCAGTCCTCTCCAGAGCAGAGTCACTGCTGAGGGGAGCTGGAGATGCTCTGCACACTCAGGGTATTTGTACCTTCAAATGCAGCTCCAGCACTTCCCAGACAGGGCTAAATGAACCATTTGAACACAGAATGTGTTAATTTACAAATGGGTGCAAGGGACTTGCTCTTCAGGAGATTTTATGTACACACACAATTCACATATATTCGCAATCCTGGAGCTGGAAAACTCCCTTATCCTAAATATAGCTTGCTCTGAGCAGGTGAAAATGGATTAAAACCCATTGAGGAACCACTCAAACATGGGCAACTACTATTGCACAAATAATTTTTAGAAGCTTTGGTGAAATCTTAAATCTGTGAGAGAAACCCAGGGCATTCAGGAGATCAGCAGTTCTCAGGGAGCTGAGAACTCAAGCAAATTGTTTGCACTGTGCCCTGGCTTACAGATGTTCTACTGACACAGAGCACACCAACCTGGCCTTCAGGAGGAAAAAAAAGCACAAAGAATTCAAGAGCTGAGACATCACCTTGGAAAATAAACCCAGTGGAAGTTGGCTGGCTGTTCAGTCAGGAGATTTGGACAAGGGGGGAAATTTACTCCTGAGATGCAGGGTCAGAGAGAGGAGAGGACTGAGTGTCCCTTGTCAAACAAAAAGTGCTGAAACTTTTAAAGCAAAATAATCTTCCATAAACAGTTCAAGCTCCCTGCCGAGCAAGCAGGCTCCTAAGAAAGGCAGAAAAGGAGCCACTTGCAGCTGGAGGGGGCGGCCTGGCTCTAAACCTGCTGTAGAGCTGCACAGAGAAAAAGCTGTTACCAAAATGTAGCTGAGCTCCTGGAGAGCTCCTGCAGCCAGCCTAAAACACAAATTGTTAAACACAATAAAGGAGGCACGTGTCAAACACAAAGGAAGAAAGGATTTATCTGAACTGAAAGTGATGTTCATCAAGTGTGTGGAGAAGTTCATGGTCATGACCTCACTGCAGGCAAGAACTCCTCAGCTGCACTGTCTTCAACCCAAAATCCCCCTCATTCCTCTTGTGAATGGAGATTAAAAACATAAAACATAAACAAATAAAAGGAGCAAAGAGAAGAGGAGGCAATACAAGAAAAACCCAAATTGCCACTGACAGGGAAATGACTGCAATTATTTCTGAATCAAATGCCAGAGAGACTCATCCCCCCAGGGGCCAGCCTGTGCTGCCAGAGCCAGCCAGGGCTCTGGGGGCAGGAGATTACCCAATTATTGATTACCCAACAATTAGCCAACAGGGCAATCAGCCAGCCCTGGACAGGGTGATTCCCAGCCTGACTGGGCTGCTCCAAGCACAGCTTTTATCTTCTGCCCACTGCTGGTTCTTCCTTCCCAGCCTTTCCCTGATTCTTCATTCCCAGAATTTCTCTCTCTCTGGTTCTTCATTCCCAGCCTTTCTCTCTCTCTCTGGTTCTCCATTCACAGTCTTTTCTCTGGTTCTCCATTCCCAGCCTTTCCTCTGGTTCTCCATTCCCAGCCTTTTCTGGTTCTCCATTCCCAGCCTTTTCTCTGGTTCTCCATTCCCAGTTTTTCTCTAGTTCTCCATTCCCAGCCTTCTCTCTGGTTCTCCATTCCCAGTTTTTCTCTAGTTCTCCATTCCCAGCCTTTCCTCTGGTTCTCCATTCCCAGTTTTTCTCTAATTCTCCGTTCCCAGTTTTTCTCTAGTTCTCCATTCCCAGCCTTTTCTCTGGTTTTTCCATTCCCATTCTTTTCTCTGGTTCTCCATTGCCAGCCCCTCACCTGCCCGAGCTCTCGGAGGGTTTTGTTCACTCTGGGCTCCAGTTCTGAGCTGAGCCCTGGGCAGATCAGACCCCACCTCAGCCCCCGAGCCCTCCTGCCCTACAACAAACAGGATTTTACCCCACGCTTCAGGTGGGGATGTGAAAACCCACCTGGCTCCAGAGCCACTTTCTCCTTTTATTGGAAACTTGTGGAATTTTGGCAGCCCAGGAGCAAACATGAAACAGA
Source organism: Melospiza melodia melodia (assembly GCF_035770615.1). Classification (NCBI taxonomy): domain Eukaryota; kingdom Metazoa; phylum Chordata; class Aves; order Passeriformes; family Passerellidae; genus Melospiza; species Melospiza melodia. The sequence goes on along the minus strand of NC_086209.1, from coordinate 16,450,198 downwards.
AATATTCCTGGAATTCAAAGTGACTTTAACAAACTCCTTGGCTTTAAGTGGGGCATGGAGGAGAGCAGGAAGCTGCAGGAAACACCTCCATCCACAATGGTTAACTTCAGCTGAGCAGCAAAGGCCTGGCTCTTTCTCTTTTTAGCTGCTTTCCTGACTTGGATGAGGCTGAGCTAATTAAACACTGGCTCTGAGGTCAATTATCCCTTCAAAAGGAATGAAAAATCAATTTGCTGAAACACCAGAAGTTAAAGGTCTTTGAAGCTGGTTTATCTGCACATGTGATTACACTTCCAGCAAAACCAAAAAAAGCAATTTCTTCTGGTGGTGTCGTAGTAAAAAGTTTTGACAATCCAAATTAAAAGAACTTCTTTCTAGTGGCTGGCAATTTAGTAACTCTTCCTGTGAATTTCAATTGTAAATATACCAATATTTCCCCTACAAACTGCATTATATTTCTGAAATGAATTAGAATTACAGTAAAAAAATGGATTAATTATAGTGTGAGTAATTCAATCTATGAACATAATCTCTCCAACATAATCAAGATGGATCAAATCATAATTTTGAGCACCCAAGATACACATGTAGTTATTTTTAGACTTCTAAATGCTGCCAATGGTGACAATATAAACAAACAAATTTCAAGTTTAATTTGCATTAGAATTGTCTTCCCAAATTGTGACATACAAATCATCTGGCTTTCCATGGGTTTGCACTGACAAAGCCCATATAAATACCCCTAAATGTATATAAATCAATTAAAATATCCCACATGGAGCTCACCCATATGGGCCAGCAGAGCAGTGGCACTTGCCAGGCAGGATTTACATCTCACAGAGCTCGTGTGATGCTCCTTGGGCATCAGCAATCCATAAATCCAATATCAGCTGGATAAAACCTAAAGCTGCCACTTGCCCAGCTCTGAGCTCTGGACAGACCCGAGCCTGAGTGGGAGCAGTGACTGGAAGATGAGAACCAGAAGGGTTGTGTTATAAAGTCTGTCACAGTAATTAGATGGCAGCAGTTGAAGGCAATTTAATTATTCAAATTTATAATTATGAACTGCACGTTAAGGAACGAGGACGATGTTTAGAGGCTGAGCTGTTGTTCCTGTCACACTCTTTAGTGCCCCCTCAAACCTCACACAGATCTTTGAGCTGCAAAACTCTCTGTGATTTTAGTTCAGGTTTTTCAAATGCCTCTGGGGCTACAATAAAAATTATAATTGATCTCGTCTGTGTATTTACTACAAATGATAGAAAATATAAGATATAATGTACTTAATATAAATATATATATGTATTGTATTGTATGTACTATATATATATTGTACATATATATATATTAATATCTATGTATATATATGTACTCAATATATATACAGGTACATGTATATATCTATTAAGTACATTATATATATACATGTACGTGTGTGTATATATATATTTAATGTACTTAATATAAGTACAAGGAAACCACTTTTGCCAGAGAGAAAGTGTGTGAATGTTGTTAGAAAGGAGAATTTGAGGAATAATGAGGGCAGAATTTTGAGAATTTCCTTTATTATAGCATTAATTATTAATAATTTCAACACAGTGGCTTTTCTATGTCTGTGTTCAAGGGCACTAAGTCTTTAAAAAGGTAATATGATACATATACCTAAAAAAGGAAAAAAGACATTAATAAAAAGTGGCTTGGTTTAAAGCAAGCTTACATATTACAAAATGCACTTCAGATACACAGAAAATAATTGTAAGCATGATGAAATTATTTTAAAATAAAGGATCTTACATTTTCTGTTGTTCCTGTGATTACATGTAGTCCATCATATGTTGATTTGATATACATTCCCTGCAAAATAAAGAGCAAAAAGGGTAATTAATAATTGTAGGAAACAAATACAGGACATTTGCATGATAATTAAAATAATAGATTTGCTCTAAGGACCATAACATTTGGACAGACTGGAAGGAGCCGTGGTCAATTAACATTTGCAAATCTAAGTTTAACAAATCTATATCAAGACCACTATAAATAGCAGAGTTTTCTCACTTAATGCTTTTTTTTTATTCCAAAGTTTGTGAGCAGAGTTCAATATGGAGCATCAGCATAAAAACTTTGTGCCTGTTCAGTATTTGAAATATTTAACATGATCTCTTTTTATTACAATGACATAAAAGAAGTATTGAAACTGAAAGCATGAGCAGGAGTAGTTTTTAAACTTAAATGCCCCATTTTCAAAGAGTTACTGATTCAGTAAAAGTGAAGCCAGAGCCAAACTCAGAAAAGACAGGAGCCAGTGCTCATATTGCTAATTTATGGGGGAAATGAGCTTAGTGAACTAACAGGAGCTTTGTAATTAGTCCATCAAGAATTCTGCTTCAGGAGGAGACTGACAAGATGGAAAGGGACAGGCAGAGCAGGGATCTGTGGAGCTGAGCACACTCAGAGCCCAATGCCAGGGATGCTCAGTGGCTCCTGTGCCTCCCTCTCAGGAGCCAGGCCACAGCTTCCCCTCAGCATCCTTATTCATCACTTTGGAAATCTAATTAATCCAATTGGTACATTGTGCTGCTGATTTATTGTTCTTTCGATAGCTCTGCATCACCTTGTGCTGTCACAGCCCCAAAGTTTAGAGTCCCCAGCAATAACCAAGAACATTTTGTTCAGAGAAAGCAATTTCCATATTCCTGAATGCTAGTGGAGATCTTCAGGCAGGGTGGGCACACAAACACCACCTCCCAACCCCTCAAGAAAAACCCAAAATTTGAAAATCCTACGAAGTTTAGGTGATATTGCTCTCCACAAGTGCCTAAACTGGAAGGTGGGATGGAGCCAAACTCTTCCTCACAGTGGGAGCATGAGAAGCAAGAGACGAGTCGGAACTTGGGTAAGGATTTTTTTTTCAGATTTACCATCAGGAAAATAAAAGCCTGGAACAGGCTGGCAAAGCTGTGGAATCTCTGATTTGGAGATGATCAAATTGTGACTGGATGAGGACCTGAGCAACCTCCTCTAGCTGGGTCTGACTGGATTTTTCATGGGAAAATGTAACTTCTGCCTCAATGTAAACTAATTGCACTTCAGCAAGTTTTTTTTAAATGTATTGAAATCTTAAAAATAAAGATTGTCCAAACCTGATTGCTGTCAGGTTGCAATGTTGCATAGACAAATCTGCTTTAGATTGTGTTCCCCATCTCAGTTCTCTTAAATTAGTCTGCTTTACAAACTACTTCATTTGTAAAAACCAACAATCCAAACTAAACCTTGCCAGTCTTGAAATCAGCTTCACAAACTGGGATTAGTTGGAAGAAAGAAGCTGCTGGTGAACCTTTCAGAATTTCCTTTTTAGAGCTGTTTAATTTATCAGTGTTTGCTGTTCTGCTGTCTCTGTGGTCCCTTCAGCAGCAAAGGACAAGGTTCCCTTTGCCAACTCAAGGACACAAAGAGGATCCTGGAAAACTGAAAGCTCCCATAGACAATGCGATGGGGAATCTCCATTAAAACCCAATTTTATTTTAGTTTTTTATTTAATTGAGCAGAAGTTTTGCCCATCTAGTGTGAGTTATGCTGAATTTCCACAGTGAACTTTTCACAAGAATATTACACAACATTCCTGCTCTTTTAGCACTTGCTCAACCTCAGGAACACATTTCAAGCCACACTTTTATATCAAATTTAATATCCCAGTCCTAAAATCCCACTTGCTTTGACAAGATTTATTCCCTACTCAAAAAACCCAACAGATTAAAATCTTTAAGGCCACAAGAGGACAGAGTGCTAAATTTTGCACTAAATTTTACCACTTACTTCTTCCTAGAGTTCTTAGACTCTTGTTAATCTCTGTGTATTTTTGGAAAAATTCAAATTATAATTTTATCTCTTAACAGATGCCATTGGAGAGTCATAAAACCTGACTAATCACACAGAATTACCCTACATTTTGTTATCTGCTCTTTCATCCTAGTTATTAAAATTTAAGAATATATTTAAAAATAAACAATTTTAGTGAATGACTCATAGCCTTCAAATTACCCTACACAGAGCTTTCATCCTTGTTTTCCCAAAAGAAAAATAATGAGCTTGTTCCTTGTTGACCATTACAGGAGCAGAGCGTCCCCTTGACATATATTTACCCGGAAAGCTGGAAAGATTATTCTATGTAAAAAAATATGAAAGTTCTTACATTAATTTTTTACTTCATATGGTTCAGCTTAGGCAGTGACATCCAGAGAATTGTTTGGTCACCTTGGAGTGACCAGACATGCATAGGTCTGGCCAATGTGAGAGACCCTTCTGGAATGGCACCTAGAGGGTTCTCCTGCCTCTTTCCCTCCAGTTTCCACTTCTGCCCTCTCCACCCAGCTCTGTCTGCCTCCCTCCTGCTCTGCAAACTCTGTCATGTCCATTCTCATCCCACCAGGCTTGTCCCACCCTGTCCTTCCCTGTCACAACCTGCCCTGTCCATCCCAGTGACTCAGCTCCCAGCTTTCTTTCTGTTCCTTACCAGTCTGTTTTCTGCCCTTACAAGCAAAATATCACAGAATATATTAATCCTTTTCCAAAATGATTAATCTCTCTTTTTTTTTTTTCTTCCCCCCCCCCCCCCAAGAATAGGGTTTCAGTCTCTGTGGTTTATTATTGAATGCCAACAATGATCTCAGGGAAAAGAACAACAAGCTGTACCCCTTATCTTGAGATAAGGCAGGAGTCAAGGATTCTCCTCTGTGAAGATGGCTCAGACTGGTGAACATTTAGAAATAAATAGTTGCTCTTTATGCCTGACACATCAGTTATTAAACTCTGCAGAATGGCACTGACCTATGTTAGAGAACAGGGAAATGTTTCTCAGCCATCAAATCAAGAATCCTGGCTGTTTCTGAGCAACTCTGCCACTGTCCCCTAGTGACAAAGTGAATTAAAGGTTTTTAATTAAAATCTGACCTTTGAAAACATATGGGAAGGCATCAAGCATTTAAAACCCCATTTTGAAGAGACTTTTCCCCAGAAAACAGCATATCCAGTTGTCAGGGGAATTTCCTTGAAAATTTTCGTGCAGAATCGTCTGGCTAATTAAGCAGGATATAATGACAGCAGTGTGTTTTTAAGTGTCAACAATTATTCCTGCACAGGGAAGCAGTGACAGCAAAGATGCAGGTTTGTAATGCCACAGTCAACCAGGGAACTCTTACACCCCTTGATCTTTTGCCCCATAAAAAATGGTTCTTTAATCTTATTTCAACTATCAAAGTTACACAAATGCATTTAAATGAATGCCATGATAGTGCTTTGAGAAGGTGATGGAGTTTTTTGTTTAAATTTCATACCATTAAAAAGTCCCTCTCCATTTTTTTTCTGCCTTATATGTTGCAGTCCTTTGCCCAAATTTAAACACCTCTACTTTCCTTCCTGCAAGACAACTTCCACTTCTCAAAATACTTAAGATAATAATTTCTTTTATTCTTCTGCCTGAGAAAATTTGGTTTTGTTTGGGCTTTTAGGCTATGAGAACCTTTATATGTCAAGCATGATGGAAATTTGTCAAGTTTCTGTAAGCCTTTAAAAATAATTCGAAATAATTAGATGAACACCCTGACAGTTTCAGGCCAGGCATATTCCCATTAAAAATCTGCCTTCATATTCTACTTTTTCTTCCTGCTTACTTTGCAGTTCCTTTCTGGTGAAAATGGGAAAGATTGGCTTCCATCACCTTAAATTACAAATGCCACAGAAAGAGAAGCACTATTTGAAAGGGTAACTGGACATTGGATAGATGAATAATCTATTTGTGCATATGACAGCTTGGCTGTTTGTTCAACTTCTTTTGTTTTCCAACATTACAGCTGCTTTCATAAAAAATTTAATTTTATAAACAAAAATCTTTGCTTTCCTTAAATTCTTAAAATGAAACAGGAAAAGTTTCCTCTGCAGAAAAATTAAGAAGGCTCTGGATATTAGCAGCATACATCTTAATTAAAGTGTGTCTGATTACACTGATTCTATCAGCAGGGGGAAGCTCAGACAACAGAGAAAAAAAAGAATAAAAAAGTGAAAGGAAGGGGGATAAAAGTCCTCCTTTATTCCAGAAGAAAAGAAGAAAAACATTTCACAGACATCAGAAGATACAAATCCAAACAACAAAACCCCAACTGCCTTCCTGTTCAGAATCTCCTGCTTAAGAGGAATCATTAATCTCATCAAATAAGATTAAAGCTGCATCTTACACAGAAGTATCTCTGGGTACATGAGCTGGACATCAAGTTCAGAAGATTAAAAAAATAAGTTTCATCTGAAATAATGCTGGCTGTAATAATCTCTCACTATGGACAATCCCCAATCATCCAAGAGCAGGAGGGGGGGAAAAAAAGCCCCAAACTTCAAAAACCATTCTATGATCCCATTCTGTATCTCTGTAAAATCTCCAATAAAATGCTGCCTGTTTATGTGACAGCAAAACTGCTCCAGAGCTGGCTCTGGGCACAGGAGGAGGTAAATCACAGCAAGGTTCTCCAGCCTTTCATCAACCTCCATCCCCAAGGATTTAGCAGCAAGCTCAGGAGCTGCCAGCAGCAACCCAAACTCCTGGCTCAAGGGCTTATTGTGGATCCATCAAGCCAAAAAATTTAAAGTGGGGAGGCAATTTTCTTAAATCACAAAGTTATTTTATTCTATTCGATTTCCTAAAAATTTATGTCTGCATGTTCTGCCAGAGCTAACAGTGATTCTCACAATTTAATACTTTCTTAGTGCAGGAATTTATTTGAAGTTTGTCAAATTGATTGTTTGAAACAAAGCTTTGCCTTCCAGACATCTTGTTCATGCTGATTATGTTGTGCACTTCAGATATTAATGGTATTACCACAGCCAGTACTAGAATTCAGGAGAAAAAGTGCTTTACAATCCTTAAAGTTACTTCAAAATGAAATAGAAAATACATGGAAGGCGTTTCAGTATTCTCCACTGAAAAATCAGTGGTAAATAGGGAAAAGGAGGAACCAATTTGACTGGTGAAGCAGGGGAAGCTATGGAAAAAGCAAGGAAAAAACCCCAATATATTTCTGGAGGCCAACAAATGCCTGCAGAGATCAGGATGCAAACAGAGTCCCCAGGAGCTGGAACAGACCCCAAACCGAGTGTTCCCAATGCAAATTCCTTTGTCCAGCAAACTGCCAGGAAAGCACAGCACACGGAGTGCCCTGGGAAGGCTGCAGATAAGGCCAGGCTTTAATAAAGCTGAATGCAAAGAAGGTGTTTTAGAGAGGAAAAAAAGAAAAGGGTGACATAAAGCTCATAAAAGCACAGACGGAAAGTTCAAAATGCTACAACTGAAGATGCACATTCCAAAGGCTCAGAGTCCCTCTGTGAAAATGCTTTATGGTCCAGAATTTATTTACACAATTAAACACACAGACAGTGCCCTGCAGGAGCTCTGACTCCGTGCAGACTGCGTGGACCTGGACCTGGAAATTAATTCCATTTATGTGGGAGCTTCTGCAGCATCAATAGGATTCCTGGCTCATAGGGGGAGAAATTAGAAGGCATGTAATAAAAATTTTGCAAAAGGAGTTCTGAAAACTTGGGAAGACTCATAATTCAGTCAGCTGAATATCATTCCAGATAACTGAATTCTTTGGTAAATCTGAGTGAATTACAATACACACTTTTCTTCAATGGCAAATAATTGTGTTTGTTTTCCAGGTGCCAACCCTGGATGAACCCTGTTTGCAGCAGCTCTGAAAATTAGAGCTACATTTAAACCCAAGAGAACCTCTGTTTTAAATTTATGCTATAAAGGTAAAAAATGTTCCGAAATATTGTACATTAAGCCGCTCTTGAAAAACACATTTTTGGTGATTTTTGACACCAACTGCTGTGCATTAGCTTCCTACCTCTAGAACTAAAATTACAGTATCCTTTTCACAAGTGTGTTGTGAGGATGAATTAATTAGTGTCTGTGAAGCACTCAGGAAGGCCATATAAAAAATAAATAAAACAACTCACGATGAAATTAGTAACTCCAGGGAGTGCAGAGCTTAGCTGGAGTGTGGTAAATCAGGCCTCAACCCCTACACTGAATGATAAGGATAAAAATGGAACTCTGAATACTTTCCATTTGCTGAATAGTGCTCATTTCTCTCTTGAATGGAGCAGATATCCTGTGGAAAAAAATCCTCTATACAATCATGAGAAAGCCATTTGTAATTCATTACTCTGTTCTATATTTGATTCTGATTAATGTTTTCTTTTCCTTTTCACATGATTTTTCTTTTATTCCCATTTATAGTCCTTTTTTCATATTTTCTTCTAAACAGAACACAGTGTCAGCAAAATTGATTACAAGGAACTTTCCAACCTAACACGTTACAGTGCCTTCACAATTAGGCACAGAAAACTCACTCATTCACTGTGATTTCACTTCATCTAAGGGAAAAAGGGGGAAAAAAGAGGAGAAATTGCCAGGCAGTTTTGATTGCAGTATTTGTCTCATGTCCCCTGTCAGCAGTGCCCACTCCCTGCTCCTTTGGTGGCTCTTAACTCATGGGCACGTTGTGGATGGAGAACCACACAGGGGTTCTTCAGCCCATCCAGGCAGGGCCATTCCAGCACAGATCCTCAAGTTCTAGCAGGGAAAAAGGGAATGTGAACCACAGGAAAGGCGCCAACATCTCAGCCAACAGCTCTCACCTTGGTCACTCCACAGCCCAAATAACATTCCAACAGTTTATGGCACTTTATGGTTCCTTCCAAGAGCTCCTGACAGACACCTGCCTCAGCCTGCACACCAGGAAATCTCAGTTCCCCACAGAAAATGCTGTTTTTGGGATAGATTCCACTCCTGTCCTGCTCTAGCCTTTTACAGAGCCATCACTGCATGGGAAGCATCAGCAGCACCAAGCCCTGTTTATGGCGCTCCATCATCTCTGAGGAAAATGCATCTCTGTATTCACCTCCTCTGCAGCACTGACAATGAACTTTCCCCTAATTAGACCAGCAGAAATCCATCCCATTTCTGCACAGAAAGGAAAGGCATGCAGAGTGCTGGCCTGCAGGGTGTAGGAATCCTAATGCAAGTCAAAAGCCCTGGGACATTCACAGTGTATCCCCTGCAAATGTACTGACCTGTATTTCCTGGGCACCCTGCACTAACCCAGAAATCAGAGCTAGAGGGGAAACTGGGCCATAAAGGGAACGAGTTTGGCCATAAGGATGCAGCAGCACAGGGAGGGAATTGTAGCTGTGCTCAGGATTACACACTGGGCTGAGCATCTGCGATGCCACGGAATGAAAATTGAATGTGCTTTACGCTGTGGTAATGTTCTTTGTTGACTAAATCAGCCTAAGAATAAAGTAAACTTGTGCAGTCACACAACACCCCCTCATGTTATTAAAATATGTCATTCTCAGATTAATATGCATACCTCAGAGTAATTATGCCCTTGTAACTCTGGCAGTATTTGCATATGACGTTTGTCGCTATTCAATGTCAGAACAAAGAGGAAGATGTTGAAATAATACAAAGTGTCTCAACGAACAGAAATTGAAAATCTGTAAATCACGCTGAATTACAAACAGGAAACGTGTCACAAGGTGTAGAGTGGCACTCAAGTGGGTTTTGATTTGTCAGTTTGGGGATTTTCTGCGGAGGAGCCTCATGGCTGCCAATTTCACTCCCCACTTCCCCCTCATTTTCCTCCTACGACTGCTTCCTTCAACCCAGAAGCAACATTCCTGAATTACTCTTCTTGTAGGGAGAAAATAAAAATAAAAGGAATTCTGAGAAGGCAGCTGGAGGCAGTTTAGGAGATTGTGCTGGGAAAAGCAGCCTGGCTCTTGAGGAGAACGAGAACAGCCCAGTGCCTGCAGTGCAAGCTTGCACCCCAGCTTTTATTGGGGTCTTGGTTCCCAAGCACAATCCTTCTGTTCCTACAGCCCACCAATAGCAAATGGCTGCAAAGTAATGGACTGTAGAGGGGAGGCAGAAATCTTTACCCACCAACCACTAAAATGTCACAAAAATCCATTGTCCCAAAAAAAAAAGTATCAGTACATCAATATTTGAGAGCTGGAGCCCAATAATTCTGAAACTATTCCTGCAGAACATTTCACTGCTGTGACCCACCAACAATGCAGAGCAGCTGGAATGTCCAGAGCCATCCAACCAGGCTGCTCAGTGAGCAACAATTTACAAATAAAAGATTTATTTGGTTCCTGGGAGGATACTTCTGAAAGTTATTGGAACTGATCATTAGAGAGTCATGTAATTCCATTTATGCAAGTGCAAGGCACAAGCTTTCCATGGATCATTTTGAAAGCACATGAATGACATTAGTTAATTTTATTTGTGTGTGTTTGAATTTGGGGATTATTTCAGTACATTCCAAAAACTGCAATCTGGCAAAGGATCATAGATTTAACATACATACAGTTACATATGAAGCCGGAGGTAAAACAGGTCTTAATTTGAATAGACCCCAAACAATCCCTTTGTTTAGATAAATGCCAATTAAACCACCTTCAGAAATCTGATTCAGCTTACAAAAAAAAAAAAATTAGGACATTTCACAAAAAATACATTTTGATTTCTTGATAAATTCCAGAACCAAATCCCCCTGAAGAACTGAGGCTTGTGCTGGGCATACTAAGAGTTAAACTTGAAGCTGCTCTGGGACTTACCAGCCCCTCACTGGGCATGATGCTGGTGAGATGAACGACCTCGAGATGAGCAGACTGGGACACCAGAGAGTCAGAGGAGAGGGAAATGATGTGGTCACAGATCCCAGACAGGGTTTTACACTGCAAAGGAAAACAACTCAATAGAATCCCTCCAACCCAACTGGTACTGCAAGGGAAGTTCTTTTTCTAAGAACTAACCAAGGATAAACAGATAATTTTAATTCTTAGCATTGCAAAAATTAACAGTGTATCTAAGTAAAGGAATAGAAAATATCCATAAATGTCAAGGAAGTGTACATGTATTTACAGTTTGCTGTAGAAGAATATCTGTATCTCTAAACTATCTTCTCCACTCCAACCATGTGCACTTTAAAAATAAAAGAACAAATCAAATGGACTTTATCCTTATAATTATAAATTCAATGGGAGTTGAATGAAATGTGTCAAAATAAATGTCTTATGCAACTAAATAACCTATTTTGGCTACCCAATGATGACATCATCCCTACCAACTGTGATAATTAGGTGAATTGTGCTCTTCAACTTGGAAAATTTCCTTTGTTAAAAATTACCCTGGCAGAGAAGTGCCTGAGTTAACCCATTTCCTGCAGTAAAATTCTTATGCATCTTTGAGCACATCCTCTAACTGATATTCTACATCACCACAACCATGCAATGACTTTGTTATCCTGCCTTCCAGCTAAAGATCTCAAATTCTTAATGCAAATCCACAGAAACACCTTCAGAGCAGGAGCCCCATTGCATGGGCAGCAGATTGAACCCATCTGTCAGAGCAAAGTTTGTAGGTCAGAGAGGAGCTGAGCTGGACTCTCAGACAACATTCATTTGGAAAGATTTATTCCGAAATTTCTGTGTGTTGCTTAAAGCACACTCCTTCAAGAAGTCTGTGCCTGAAAGAATTCATTTAACAGAATTTCAGGATGGGATTTTGGTCAAGGCTGTGCTGTGTGCATCTATTTTGCTTTGGGGACTGTACTCTCATTTTTCCTAATTATAGCGAATCCCACTGAAATCCCTTTAGGGAAGTTTTGTTTCAGACATTTGCAAAACCATGAGGCTTTCTAATAACTCATTTGACACTATCCACAGAAGTTAAACAAATAAAGTTGTCACAATGAATAAGTTAACTGCCTGAATGTGTAGGTTGGATTTCCATTCACTGTGCAGTTACTCATCTGGAAATCCAAGGACAGCTCTGGAGCCTGGGCTGCGGCATCTGGGTTTTGTATGAGCTGCAAGATGCAAAGCATCCCACTGAGGTGGCTGCAGATAAAGGTCACCATTTCCACAAATATTTCAAATATTTCAATATTCCACAGTTTCAGCTCGGGGCCAGAGCCCCTGAGCAGAGTTTGGGTCTCATCTTCTCCCAGCAGGGATGGAGAAACTCAAAAAATCTCGAAAATCTCCAGTGTAAGAATATTCTTATTTTTATCCTTATTCTTATCCCTATTCCATAATTTCCAACTGAAAATCCCTCTATGCCTCAACACTGGAGAGCATTTGCCCAGATTAGATGCAGACTAAACCCCAGGGAGAACAACACTTTTTAATTTCTGCTGTAATGCTTTAACCTTAGAGCTGCCTCATGGAAATACTCTTTTCATTAAAATAAACAACAAAGAAGTTTTCAATCAAATCAACGTGGTCTATGCAAGGTGTCCCTGCCACAGTCAAAATTGTGGGTTAAAATGTGCAAATATATAAATATATTTATATATGTGTGTGTGTAAATATATTTATATATATATATGTGTGTGTGTGTGTACACCCCCCAAAACCCAGAAGGTATCAGGTGATTTTAAAAGTTCTATTCACACCCAGGTTTGCTATAGTAAGCTTTTTTTCCCCTCTCTAAAAGTCACTGCACACTTGCTAAATTTAACAGCACATCAATGTTTTATGACAGATTTTAATCCCTGCTGGAAGCAGAGTATGTGCAAAAGGCTTTAAAAAATAGAAGAAGAAAAAGAGTCAGGCACTTGGGCAGAGCTTGTCAAAAGCTTATCTGAACTTGTAAATCCTCTGAGAGTTCCCTCTCACCACAGGCTTTATCTCAGTGTCAGTACAGGTTTCTGTGCTGGTACCAGGAAAATATAAAGTATTTGGACTTAAAGGCCAATATCTAATCAATAATCTTGAATAAGATTCTTCCACTCCCTTTTGTCATCAGATTTTTTTGAGTTCTGAAGGCACAAAATGCTCAGTGTGACAATCAGTGATGCAGCAGGTCCATGGATCTGACCAGCCTTTCTGGTAGGAATACTCACTATACAGAACATTGTGCAGCTTCTAAACCTCAATCAACAATTCTGTATTTGTAATTAACTGTAGCTATAACACAGAGCATTACTGCAGGGAATATTCATTTTTAGCAACTGATATAATTCATCAGAAATTATGCCAAAGAGTAAGGAACTCTTAAGAGTAAGTATTTTCCTATGGCAACCTTATTTTTTGAAAAAATAATTTCCATGTGTGGGGTAAAAATAGAGAACACCAAAGCAGAATTACTTACCACATGAAGAATTTTATTTTCTGTTTCATACACCGTACAATCCTGTGGTAAAACAGAACAAAACCAATTAAATGAATGTCACATTAAATTTCCTAGTAAGAAATGAAAGGAAGTTTTATGCTGTTAATAATCTCTTACAAATTCCTGATGAACCTTAAGACTTGTTACTTTTGGGGTGGTCATTTTCCTATTTTAGCTATCCTTTTAAGAATAATCAATTTTACACTCCATAATTCTAGTGTCACCCTTACCTTGCTTTTTACTTTAGTATTATTACAGGGGTTAAAATATTGGGGTTTTTTTCATGAAACAAACCATACAAATTGCTAAACTGCCTCTATGACTTATTTAATGTTTGAAATTTCCCTCAGTGTGACCCTCTGGAAATTGGGGCAGCCATGGCAAAGGGGTTTGACCCATCCCCTGCAGCTCTGCTCCACTCCAAATCTCAGGTTATAGTCTGCTAAAATATAAAAATAAAAAGGAAAATACAGGAAAATATCTCCTCACAGCAGAGTGAGATTAGAACAGGGTCTCCCCAAGCCTTGGTTCTCCCTGAGGACAGCCCTGGCCAGGCTCCCTCTCCCCTTCTCTTGTTGGGAAATTGTTAAATCCTTCTCCAAGTGCTCTTCCATGTTGGAAAAGGCTTTCTACACAGCAAGATATGGAATAATTTTAAAAACCTGTCTTCTTTGTTTAGTTTTTTTTTCCTTTAAATAAACTTCCAAGTAAAATTTAAATTACTGATAATGTCTGAAAGGTCCTTTCAAGGAATTTAAGATTCCCTCAGTTGGTCAGAGCCTGGTGATGGCAACACCAAGGCTGAGGGTTTTGTCTTAAGATTGTACTCGATATGTGGGTCCCTTCCAGCTCAGAATATTCTGTCATATCCCTTCAAGCAGCTTGAGATTCCCGGAACTTCTCAAGGTTTCCTCTTTTTACTGCATCTTAATACATCAGCAATGAGTCAATTGCTTCAGATCTCACACAGAACCATTCCAACCCCTCATTCCCTGTTCCCTGCACACTCATTTGGGCTGGGACAGCCCTGGAGGTCTCTGCCCCCCTTTTCCAGCAGCCCAAACCCTTGGCTGCTCCCATCCAGCTCCCAAACCTTGTTCCCTGGGTGTCCCTTGGAGCATTTTCCCCTGAGCCCACCTGAGGCAGCTGCTCCAAACCCTCAGCCCAAGGAGCTGCCTCTCCCTCGGCTTTCAAGGTCAATATTTATTTTGGAAGATTGCTGCTCCTGTGGAGAAATTAATTTCTAAGTGGCTACAGTTTATAGAATATTGCTACAGAACAAGAAAGTCAAAATCAGAAGATTGGGAGTGCCAAGCAACACAGAAGAATTTATATTAGCATTTCATGGTCAAGTATCCCTTTGATGTTTCCTCTGTATTCATACTGTTATTTTCTAGAGCACAAAAAAAAAATTCAATTAGTCAGTTTGGCTGGCAATGCCCAAGGCAGTTTTCCCTCCAAGTTTTGCACACTTCAAACAGCTCATCCACCATCTCCTTTTAACCCTGCACGTACCAAGAGAACAAAATGATCACAGCAGGGCTTCCAGCTTGGCTCCAGAGCTAATGCTCCTGTCTAAATGATTCCTTTAATTTCTGTGCTAGAAATACAATATGAACCTCCCTCTGAACAAACTTAATTACTTCAGGTCAAAGAATAGAAGACTTATGTATAGTAAAACTGAAATTTTACTGTTTTGTAGAGCAGAATTAATGTTAGCTGTACTTATGTTGCACATTCAAGATTACATTAGCATGAAAAATGTTAATGGCTTTGGGATTCCTTCCAAAATAGATGCATATTGACTTCTTTTTAAAATACATCAGACTAGTTTAACTGAGAGGTTAAAAGAACTTGCAGTGTTACACTGAAATATTAAGATATGTAGGTCACAAAATCCTTCTGATTTATTTTTCTCTGATACATAGTAATGCACTAGGGATCTCATTAAAAAAATAATCTTCCAGGACTACCATTTTTAGGATGTTGATGTATTTTTCTTAGAAAATAAATAATAGTTATAGTCACATTCTTTCTATGCTGTACAGTAGAAAGATGACATGATAAAAATATTTGTTCTTGAAGTTTAAAATAACCTTTAAATTAGTAGCTGTGTTGTATTTCCCCTCTGTAAGAGGATAAACCCCAGGAATTACAAAACCAGTCACAGGAGCAGTGTTGCAAGCCAGGGAAGGACTGCACTGTCCTGAATATCCAAAATTGAATATCCAAAGTTGACAAAGCCCACCTTTGTCTCTGACAAAGTGAAACTGCTCCTCTGCATATTCATAAAGAGAAAAGGTCAGTGGGACTTGTGCTCACCCACACTCTACTCAAAATTTCAATTTCTAATTCTGAAAAAAGTAAAAAGTGCAAGTACCACAACATTTTGCTGATACCATAAAGAGTGTTTTATGGCAAGTTCTTGAGGACAGTTAACTAAAACATTAAAAAAAGTGAAATATTGAGTTCATTAACTCAGTTCTATAAAACAGCATGAGTTAAGTCAACTACTGAAAAGAAACAAAAACCCTGTAAAGGAGCATTTCCCACCACAACACCAGAGGAAAGCTCTACAGCAGCCTTTGAGTGGTGGATATGACAAAGAGATATTTCAAAATACAATGCTGGCATGCATAAAATGAAATACTTCTGAAATTCAGACATTCTAAAGAGAGAGATCACTCTGGAATTAGGCAAATACACAATGCAAGTGCACATAACTGACTCGTTTTCCTTGGTTCAAAGGTAGGGACTTGATCAGAGTGTATTTTTAGAAAAGAGTGAACAGATGTTTGATGAAAGGTTCTTTAGCAAATGCAAGCAAAATAAGATGGAGGGACTGAAAGCTGAAGTCTGCAAAGTTCAAACTGAAAATAACACCCAGGTTTTGCATGGCAGCTGCTGAATCACAGGATAATTCAGGTGGAGTGGCCTCTGGAGGTTATCTGGTCCAACCACCTTCTCAGGGGAGGCTGATTTAAAATTTACACCAAATACAGAAGTTACTAAGAAACAACAATTCCTGCCAGTTGCAGTGCAAACTAGATGGCTTTTAAACACCAGAAAAGCCATGCTTCATCCTAAACACAGTATTTGGCTAAAAATAGGGCAAAATCCATTATAAGGTAATTTTTAAAAATCCATTATAAAAAAAAAATCCATTATAAGATAAATCCATCTGAATTTATCTCAGTGAGGTTAATTAGACAGTAATGAAGGGGAGAACAAGCAGAATTTTGTTTGGGTTTTGTTGGCAAAAGGCTGAGTGGTGCTGACATCCTTTGGTAAGACAAAGATTCTTTTTGTTGAAAGTTTGTTCTTCAGGTGTATCAAAAGCATCTACCTCAGATTTAAACATCTTGGACATAATGAGGGAAAATTAGAATCCCAGCTGCCTCTGGGACTGGGGAACTCTTCCTGCTCCATGAAAAATTAACCAATGGCTGCATTTTATGAAAAAAATCCAAATCTATTCTTCCCCAGCTCCTCTGCTTTTCCCTCAGGGCAGCCTTGGTGCTATGACCAGCCCAAATTTGTTTCAGTGATTCTGGTGGATCCCATTTGGAGCAGTGAGTGCACCTTGGAACTGAGATAGAGCTCAGGGTAAAGGCAGCAGAGAGCTCAAACATCTCAATATCCTGTTTATTGTGGTTTTTATATTATTATAAGCACATTTTCATGGGACATTGCACCTCAAAATCAGGATGTTTCTGCAGCTCTATGCATGACATAATTCTTTTACTGTAGCTTGATCAAAAGGGTCCAGAAAACTGAGCAGAATAAAGCACATTTCCCAACAGAAATGGACAGCTGCAGATCTCCTCTAAAATCAGAGAATGAGGTTTTCCTCTAACCAGCATGAGCAGATGCTGTTTAAAGTTAAATAAGTGGCTATTCATCATAGCATTTGCATGGTATGTAAATAGTAATAATACGTTAAAATATATTTGATTTAAGGTTATGTCACCCAGAGCACACAGGACATTTGAGCATGAAGATTCATAAGCATTTTCTGTATTAAACTAAGGTTACAGGGTAATGTCCCCTGTTAGAAAATTCACCTGGAGTGGCAGCTGCAAGTCGTGCACACAAACCATGTTCAATTTGCACAAAATGTCAAAGACATTTCCCACTTAATGTGCCAGATCTGTACCCTTGACTGCTACTTTCACTCTGGCTGAAGGAGGCATTTAAAATGTATATAATTCATAAAACAAGGAGCATCTGAAAGGATCTGAGACCCAGGTTTCTATTAGTTATGCCTTTCAATTCATATTCCAGCCTACAGCTGAGCCTGCAGTTCTGGTCTAGGTGAGACATTTCTGCTTTCACACATTAAGGTCAATTTTTCTCAGATTTAGTGACAGCAAAGTTGTCTCTCTATGACTGATTTGGTTTTATCTGCTCTTTCTGGTGCTAAGTTTAATATAACATAAAAAGAACTTAATAGACAACCATCAAACAAGCCAGATCTGACAATAAGATAAAGAAAAGAAAAAACTTGATTTGCAACCTGAAGCATTTTTAAAGCATAACCCGTGCACTAACCAGGCATTTTTCATCTTGGAATGACTTGGAGTTTATGCTAAAAGATTGTTTTTAAGTTGTCAAAAGGAGGACAGCTGTGGGACCGGAGCTGAAGGACTGGAAAAAACAAAGAACCAAACTATTGCTGGCAGAATTTCAGAGAGGAGAACAGAATTTCATCTGCCAAAAGCTGGGACATGAACAACAGAAGTGGAGGCAGCAATTCAAAATTACTCCATTTTCACCTGGACCACAGGGAAAAATCAAACTCACACAAACAAAGTGCAATATCAGCTGAAGGACAGGATCAGAACCTGGACTTTTTATACTGTAGAGAAGTTCATTTTGCTTAGTCTGTAAATCAAAAATAGCCTGGTGCTATAAGCACCTTGTAAGAGAAAGCTTAATAAAGATACATAAATAATTAAATGCCGACACAGGAATTTCTAAACTAAGAAAAGAGAAAAAGGATCTTTGTTTTCTGCTGCAAAAAAATGCATAAAGGACAGGATTTCCAGGAGGAATAAAGCTGACTATTATAAATTAAGGATAATAGTGTAAAATACAATGACATATTTGTCAGCCTTAGCTCTTTAGCTCCAAGAACTGAAATAAAATTGAAGTGGAGGGGAAAAAAAAAAAAGTTCTCCAAGCTACTACTCCATCACTGCTCCAAAAAACATTTGAAATTGAGTTCTGTGGTTGATCTGTTGGGAATGGGCCTGGAAATCTGTGGCAGCAGAGAACAGAGGCAGGCAGGGAGACAGGCCCAGCCTAGAGTCCCTATAACTGCAGCTTAAGCTAAGCTTTCCTCTTGCTTGCCCTCCTTCAACCCTCTCATCTTTTTCCTTTTCTTCATTCCAAGACAGTCCTGCCTGTTCTCTGACCTCTCCACATATTGCAGTGACACTCTTTTGCCTCATCAATATTTTATCTGCTCACAAGGGGAGCAGCTCATTGTAAATATTTGTAAAATTAATTTACCCTCAGTCTCTCAGTACCTGTGTGTCACCTCTTGTCTCCCTTCAGAGGCAGACATTGCTAGAGACTGTTATTATAATATTGTATTCTATTCTATTTTTATAGGGGTCACAGATCCAAGCCTGATTCAAGGAGTGTTTGGGCAATGCCCTCAGACACAGGGTGGGATTTTTGGGGTGCCTGAACTTGCTGATTCTGATGGGTCCCTTCCAACCCAGGATATTCTACAATTCTATATTTTACATAGAACTAAAGACCACATAAATTACTTTTATGTACTTGTGGACTTGTATATTACAATTAACTAATGACTGTCAGTGATGATAACACTGCTGCCATTATCTGTTCTGCAGTTAATTGGTTTAATGTTATGAATATTTTGTGTTCATCCCTAAAAACTTCCATGCTTCTGGCTCTCCTTTCAGTGAAGAAGCCAGTGCAGGTTCTGGATGTATTTGCATGCATTTTAAGAACTTTTCCCCAAAACGTTTTGGATCACACACATTTTAATCTGGAACAACCTGCTAGCAGTACTTAAGCTGTTTCCCACTGTGGCTTTATTCTTCTGTCTAACACTTGCATGGTAGCAAATCACCTGACATGAAATTGTCCACTCAAGAACAAAGTGGATTATTTTTAACTTCACACCATCCTTCAATCTATCCAGGAGGATCCCCAAAATCCAAAAATCTTCCTGTCCCTCCCAAAAAAAAGGAGAGTAGTAAAGAACAGAGAGGTAATGCTGTAACAACTGTTCTGCTGATGCTAGAGCTGTATTGATAGGGTTATTTTTACTATTGCAGTTTTCATGCAGTGATGTGAAAGGCCTCAGAGCAGAGAGCCACTCCTACCTGTTGCACAATGGTTGTTAGTTCCAGGCACAGTTGAACAATGTTGTTTTTCAGCAGTGAATATTCTGTCACGCTGACAAACGGAGACCTGGGGCAGGGCAAGGACAGGTTTGTGCAGAATTAGGGACCACAATTTGCACTACAGGCAGATATATCTAATACAGGGGTGAGTCCTACAGCACAGAAATGCCAAATCATTTTCATCTCCAGCAGCAAGTAGCAAAACTTTTGTAATATACACCTTTGAAACAACAAAAAATGCAGGCAGGATGCAAACTGGATTTTGGCCAGAATATCAGTTGTTCTCGCTCTAATGCAGAGTAGAAATAGGAGCTTTCAAATAACATAAGCAGCCCAGATTTTCTTTGTAGTGCTTATTAAAAGATGGCATTTCTGGTGTGACATCACTCCTCAGCAGCAACCAGCACCTTAATTCAGAGAGCCCAGTGATGCTCACTTACTCACAGCTTCCTGCACACTCAGATTCTCTTCAGGCTTTCCAAATTCTGGCTGAATCTGACCCTGTTTGAAGCTATAAGAGCTGACAAGGTCATAGCCTGAGAGAATATGACTGCTGGCATTAGGTTAGGAAGATGTCACCAGGATTATACAAATCCTGTAAAGGAGGGTGATTCACTCTCACTGTGATTTCTAAGGTGCCATTTAAATGTTCCAGAGCATTCCAGTTCCAAATAAAGCTATTCACTGCTAGAACCACAAAGAAAAACAAGCCAATGTTTGTTTTTTACAAATAAGAAAAATTCTGGTTTGTGTCTCGGTTTCTGTCTTGCCACAGTCACAGAGATACTTTTAATGAAATTCTCAGTTTATAAATTTAAAACACCAATGCTGGTTGTTGAGCATTAACCATCACACCTGTACCTAACACATTCAGTCTACTCCTGATAAATAAGAACATTTAATTTTCAGACTAAGCAAGTACTGTCATTTATTTTGAACATTCTTAATTGATTTGCTCAACTCCAGATTTTCTGTGTCATTTTGATGGCTGACAGACAGCTCAAACTCCACAAGCTTTCCTTACTTGCCCTTCATTCTAAAATTTCTGATATTACCAGTTGTGGCAGTGAGAATAGCACAGAAATACTCATTTCACAAAAAATCCAACTGAAAGAATCCCAAAAGCAAATTTTAACACTCTCCTGACGAAGAAGGGTACGAAATTTTGATTCCAATATTTCACAAATTTCTAAAAATTTAGAGCTATAATTCTAGACCTGCCATTTTAATTTTATAGTAAGAGTCTAAGAGGCAAAGAAAGAACAAACACAAAACTCCCCAAAGAATTATTCTCATGCACAAGGGACTGAGGAACACTTAATTACCTGTCCAGCCAGGCGAGTAAGTTCTTGGCAGCACCAATCAGGTCAACTACAGAGGTAAGGAAATCATTTGGCAGCCGTCTGGAGGCCCTGCCATCGTAGTGGCCGCTCCTCCTCCTACCCGTGATGAAGTTCTGGAGGTTTTTGGCTGAGGCATTCAGCTTGTGAGACAAAGTCCTCAGGTTTTCAGTCTCCAAACCGTAATTCTGGGGGAAAGAAGATGGACAGAGTGTGAGGTCAGCTGCATGAACCGAACTGTGAGGAGAAACATCCTGGAGGGAGGATGTTTCTCCCCAACATTCTCCTCGGCTGGGAGGGTGGCTGTGGGTACCTGGGTTGAGATTAAACAGGAATATTTGGGTTAGGACACACAGATCTCTAAAAACAATCTTTACAACTTTAACAACACCCAGTCTGGGACACAGCCTCTGCTGCCAGCAGCACTCATGGTCCAACATAACTCACTGGGTTCAGCCACGTCCCTGGGGAAGGGAAAAGAGGATCCCACGTGCTGAATCTCAGGGTCTGTCCCATGTTGTGTCACCTTGCAACAGAGTTCATCATGTCCAGGGACAGTGCAGCTGCTGGTGCAGGGCATGGGAACAAACTGAGACAGGTCTTGTTTTCACAAAGCTCAAAAATCCATTTATTGCTCCCGGGGAGGAAGGACAGGATGAAGATGAAGGACTGTGCAAAGGCAGGGTTGTGGGGTTTTTACAGGGTTTAGGGTTTGGGTCAAGAGAGGAGTTATTAGCAGCACAAGAATGCTCAAATTCCTGCCTCCTTGGAACAGGAGCACTGCGCAGTCCCCTCTCAGGGAGGGAGCTGAGGGAGGCACTGTCCCCTCTCTGCTGAGCCCATGGGTGTCTGTCACCTCACTCTGCAGCAGCCCCACTGCTGGATCCCAGCTCCTGGAGCTCCTTCCCTGAGCAGAGCATTCCCCTGTGAACCAGGAGTAAAGTGGAACGTGGCCTTGCCCAGAGGAGCCCAGGAGCAGCCTCAGCTGAGCCCTGGACAGCAGCTGTGCACATCTGGAACAGGGAACATCCAGCCAGGGCAGGGCAAGGGCTGCTCCTGCTCCCAAAGCTGCTCAGGAACAGCTGCTCATGGCTCAGAAACACCAGCCACTTCCAGGCTTCCATATTTAAGAGTTCTGAGTGGATTTTTGTCCATGGTTCTGGTTCTGATGGCAGAAGAAGGTTTTGATGTAGGTTTCCAAACACAAGTTCCTTTTCCCTTTATCCACATTCCTTCATCTGTGTCCCAGTCCTTTTATCACCAGGCCTATTCCTCACTTAGATTCAGATAACAAGCACAAAGGTAGTTCAAATCCATTAAATAATTCAAATTCACACAGAAAGTCTCAAACACGGTGAATTGAACCCAGATTTTTTGCAGCCCCCACAGGATGTAGAACATGAAAGAATTTAATGAACATTTAAACAAAATCAACTCTCAGAACCTGAATTAATTGCCCACTTTTAATTTATGCTTATATTAGAGGATGATCATGAATATCACACACTAATATTTTTGCCTAAACTTCTTCCTCAAAGCAGAGAATAAAGAATTGAAAAGAATACCCTTCTTGACAGATGCCAACATGGATATTTGTACTAGAAATAACAATTTTCAACTGCAGAAAAGGGAAATAGGCTGACCAATAAGAAGATTATAAACTGGGGTTGTATGGAAAGCAAACAAAGCACAAACAAGCACTTGGTGAAGTGTTTGGACCTCTGACAGCTGGCACTGGGGACAGGCCTTCCCTGCCAGCCATTCTCCCTGTCAAAGTTCACTCTGAGAAATGATTCAAGGCTTTGCCTCCAGCTTGGAGGGAAATCTAGGAGAAATGAAACACTTTGCTACCTTAGCTGACTGCAGAGAATTAGATTGAAATACCAGGGAGAGAATTAATTTCATTGTTAGGCTGTATCGCAGCTAAAACTCCGTGGTAAGGGCCAGATCATCCAGTTCAAGACTAAATTGCTACAGATGAGAAAAAACTTTTTTTTTTTTTTTTTTTTTTTCCAAGAGCAAACAGTATAACCAAAGAAAACAATTCTCCTTTGGAAAAGTTTAAAGAGCAAGCTGTATGTGACAGTAGTGTGTCATCTGTTTCATATCACTTCTCATTACAGCACTGAAGGAATTCCCTCCCCTGCTCTATTTTCCTCTTGACTTGCACTCATGCCAGGCTGATGACTAAGTGGATGCACTGGGATGCCTTTTCCAGCTCCCAACCAGCTGGGCAGGGCCTGGCTTCCCCCAGAACAGGTTTCATTCTGCACACTCAGCAGCACACTGCAAGGATGATGAACTGGATCCTCCTGGTTGATTATTCCTGTGGAAACAAGCAGGAAAAAAACTCTCCCAATAATTTGTTAGTGCAAAACAGCTCTGGAAGCCTGTCACTTTGCTTTTAAGGGGAGTTAAGCAGCAAAGGACACAGTTTGGTCACTGTATCTATAAATACCAGAGGGTATTTTAGATCCCAGCAAGTGTAATCAGCCAGAGAGATCTGCAAAACACAGAACTGAGCAGGAAATGTGTGTGAGGAAATCCACCTAGTGAATAAGTGCTTTGATTTATCTTGGAGTTCATTGCTTACATGCCAATGACAACTTCAATTAGTGTCAATATAAAATTTAAAATACAGCAAAACACAGAAAAATGTATCCATAAAGGCAATCAGAAGATGAAAGGAAATTTTTCAGCACAGCAGAAGTGCTGATGCAAGTCAGTGGTTACCTGAGACTGAGTAGGGCACAATAAAGGGGAAAAGATAAAATTATTATGAAAATGACAGTAAAGCAATGCTTTTGTAGAAGACAGAGACATTGGGTTGTTCTAGATTTAAGCACGTCTAAACCCAAAATTTTAATTTTTAAACCCAACAACTCTAATCAACCATCAGATAAGAAAATGTGTTTGCAAATAAACCCTGAAAGTTATTAAAGTTATCCCCACATCCTGATGCTCTGCTGCCACCAAAGCCCACTGTGGCAGGATTTGTGGAGAGGACTGAAGGAAGCTGCCACGGGGATGGGGAAGGGAGGAGATTGCTCCAGAGGGGAAAAGAGCCAGGAAATGGGTGTCCCCCAAATTTAAACTGCACCAATTCTAATTCAGTGGCCATGCTTGAAAACAAAGAATTGTAGTTTGCGGGAATCATAAAAACCAGAAAAATTTAGTCTGCAACCTGAAAAGAAACTTAGATTAATGTAAAAATACAACACAGAGATATTAAAAAAATTAATAAACTTATATTTCTAACATATATATTTCTAACTTATAACTATAAGAATATACCTTAAGTGAAAAGCTGTACTAATGAAATAGTAAAGAGTTTACAATGTAAGAGTGTAGGTGTATAGAATAAACTAAAAGTTTAAAAGTTATAAGAGAAAGAAGTATATGTGAAAAACAACGCCTATTAGACAAAAGTATCCACAATACAACAAAAATAAGTAAAAGCAATAAGTTTAAAAAATAAAATAAACCTTTATAACAACTATATATTAAGTTTAAAAAAATTGTATTACCTTATAAAAAAAACCAACTTGTAACTACTCAAACTTTAACCAACTACTTACTCCTCTAAAACTTCACAACTTTTAAAACTAATATTTATCTAGACAAGAAATAATTCTTAATTCAACATCAGTTGAATTAGTCCCATCCCTTCATTTTTCACAGCCATAGTAGTTTATAGCGATGATGAAGCAGGTGAGGAGCCTCGTGGATGGCACTGCCAAAATCCAGACCTCTCTAATTCCTGCAGGCTCCTCATCCCCGTGGTGTCACTGAGGGAGCCCCAGAGCTGCCAGACTGAACCATGATCACAGCTGCCAGACCTCAGCTCTCCCAGCCACACACTCTGCCTCCCCTGAGTTAAATATCTGCTGCTCCTGTGAGCCACACCATGGAAATGGTGCTCCTGAGCCTGGAAAATTCTGTCTCCTGGCAGGAGATTCAGGTGATTCCTTTCTGGCACTGTAAATCCCAGATGTAATTTCTGGTTTTAAAAGTAAGACA
Source organism: Melospiza melodia melodia (assembly GCF_035770615.1). Taxonomy (NCBI): domain Eukaryota; kingdom Metazoa; phylum Chordata; class Aves; order Passeriformes; family Passerellidae; genus Melospiza; species Melospiza melodia. The sequence continues at coordinate 16,425,218 of NC_086209.1, read as the reverse complement.
GAAAAATAAAAGAGAAAACCTCTAAAGGGGGCAAGAGGGTGCCATTAGCATAGGCAGGATTATTTTTCATCCCAAATGCAGGGGAAAATAAACAAGAAAGGGCTGCTCCATTTGCAGGTTTTGTTTTGTGATGTTTCAGGTTGTTCCATCATCAATGAGTCAATCAGTGGAAATGAATATACAAGTTTAGAGAATGAATCCTGACTGCCAAAACGACCCCAGATGTTGCCTGTCTAGAACCACACAGCCACACAATTTGTCAAATTATCCTGAAATCTGGATCAAGGAACTGCTTAATGAGAAGAGAAAGCTCCCTAAAGTCACCAACACTCCATTTCAGAAAGAGGGATCTGGACAGGAACACTGCAGAAAGCGCCAAACTAACAGCACACCTTGAACACAGAAAGAGATGGCTGGCAAATCTGTTAAATATTTAAGTTATTTCATACAAAAGCACAGCTCAAGCAGTAAGAACTACTGTATCTGCACTGACAGCATCACTACCATGCAAAAGAGCTGCACAGATGATCTGATTTGTTCAGAGACTGATCCCCTGTCCCAGGCTGGAGCTCAGCAGCTCCTGGTGCCCCATTCCGTGACAGCAGCTGCAGAGGAGGATTGCAGGAGGCACAAACGAGGCTGAGATCAGGGCCAGACAAGCTCATCAGGGAGGAGCATCAGCAGCACAACTCCAGGCTGGAGCTGTGCTTGCAGTGCCGCTCCTCACTGGGGCGTGCAGCTGCTTTGGGGAGGATAACTCTGCTGGCAGCCTGCAGAGCACAGCTCTGAAATTCAGCTGTTTCCCCCGGAATTCTCCATTTCCAGCCTCCCTGTCCTGGTTCCCCTCTCCTGCTGTGCTGGTGGCTGGGGTTATTGCAGGTGCTGAGGGAGCAGATCCCCACAGGGCTTTCACACCTGGTGGGGTTTTCTGAAGAGCAGAAAACGGGTGGCTGTTGTCAGAAACTGTACAATTCAGGTGACAGGAGAAAATGCCTTTTTTTTTTTTTCTGAGCAAACTGAACCAGACTCTTGTTTTTCAGAGAAGATACAATGAAAAAGAGAAGTTGTTGAATGTTCCCTACAGTCAAAACTGGAATTTTGGAAACTGAAATCTGCCTCCAAAAAGATAATCTTAAAAAAAGAATCTTGCAACTGAAATCGGCCTCCTCCTCTTTTTAATGTCATAAACCCAAAATACAGAAATAGCCAAACACACATTCACCAAAGAACCTTCCTGCCCTGTGCCACAATTCCAGCTAAAAGCTCTGCCTGTTTTGTACATTTTGGTTTGAAGTTCCATTTTTAAATAATTGAGCAAATTCTGTATCCATCTGACAATATAAGATCTGAGCTTTTTACATATCCAAAGAAATGGAATGAAAAAAAATCTCCAGTTGTGGCTTCAGGTGTTCTCATACCTTACTGCAGGTAAGCAATAACATAAAAAGGAGGATTTTATGCTAATACAGCAATCTGGAAGAATTTTAGCTACAAGGATAAAATAGATCAAATTATTGTAGCCAACATCAAGATAAATAATGAATATAATGGGGAAAAAAATCCAAGTGCTAATCAGTTTTTTATAAACACCAGCACCCGAAGAGCAAAAGTCAAGCACAAAATACCTACAGCATATGAAGAGTTTATTTCTTCTGTGGAAACCCTCCTCCAGCATTTTTTCTTACAGGTAGAGCTATAATGAAATTGTTTTGCTATAATGTGACATACAGAGATAGAAATAATGTATGCACATTGCAATTTAATAGACACAGGATGTAATTTTAACTAAACAGTTTATATTGCATAAGTAATGACTTTAACTTACCTTAAAAACAGATTTCTTTCTAATTATAGTAATTTTTCTTCATGTTGTCATTTGTGTGAGTAGTCAGTGTAATATATATAAATATATATATGTGTATAAATATACAAACACATGGGTGCATGCACAGCTTTTTCTGTAGGTGATACTTTGAGACTGTTACAATTTTCACTGAATATAAAAGAGAAGTAAAAGGGCAGAACAAGAGATCTGACTGAGGAGGTGAAAGGAAGCAGCACTGACTGAAATTCAAGCACTTTACATGGAATTTGTCACATTCAAGGCATTCAAAACACCACAGCCTAAGCATTGAGCTGCAGCCCCATTTCTACATTTCATGCAAAATCTTTAAGAATGCTCTAAATTATTGGGAATTTAAAAGCTCCATCTCCAGGGAGTTCTTCCCCAGTCCAGCCATTCTCAGACCAGCCATAAATTGATTTATTGTGGGTGTGGAGCAGCTCACAGCTCCGTGGGGATGCTCCGCTCCCTCCCTGGTCCCCACAGAGCCACCCCTGTCCCACCTGGGCTCAGCCACAGCTCTGGGAGCGCTGGGAAACCCCCAGAGGAGCTCTGGGATTGTCCCCTGGGAACACCCAAAGTGCCAGGTGGGATCTGCAGCCCCTGCTGCAGCAGGGCTCTGGCTGCTGCTCCATGAGAATCAGAGTTTTGGGGATAGCATGGAGCCAGTCAGCTCTTGACAAAGCCACGCAAACACAGCATGTGTGATCACAAAAGCAAAAGTCACAGTTAATCATGCACTCTGATTTCAGCACAAACACTTCTGGCACATACATAGAATGAAAACTGTCAAAACACATTTTTTTTCTTTTGAATTTCCTTTCTGGAGGGATGTTTTTAAAGGTTAAGGGGCTTTGAAACAGTGGAAACCTGATTCTGAAAAACTTGTCTCTGTAAGCACTTCTTTGATTTCAGTAAAGTTTTGTGGTGAAGTTTTTATGAAACAACTTCACACTGAAGATATTGAAATAGCATAAAGTCCAAGTGCATTTCCAGCAGGTGTGCCTGGATTTCCTCTTAAAGAATTTACAGGCTGCTCATCCTTTGTCTGAATAGCAATTTGAAAAAGGCCAAATAAATTTTAAATGAGGGATCCTATGAACCAGTGTACAACTTCAGGTCAAGAGACTGGAACCTAAAACTTAAAATTTCCTGAATGGTAAAATAGGGATAATTTTTATAATCTGATGCAAGTCATGACACCACTTGAAAAAAGTTAAAATAAATCAAAGAAAGTAAAAGTTTTGTTAAGGAGAATGCATCAGATTTAGTTCATTCAGTCTATAGATACACTGATATATTCAATAATTTATGTATTTTATATGTATATATAAAATCCTAGTGCTGTTGTTTTGAAAACTATAAATGTATTAGGAAAATAATTTCCATTCATGGCTGGGGAATGCAGCTCCAGTAAAATATGGCCCAAATTTGGTTCAGCTTTTTCTTTAAAAGCTTTTCTCCTTCTAAATCAGTAAATTAGCATAATAACATACCATAAATATATAATAAACCCCATCCTTCTGCCTCTCTTTAACAACATTTGCCCATCATTCCAGTTAACTGCAGTATCACAGCACAGTTTATGTGCACAGAACGTGACATTTCATCAAAATAAAAGTATGGAGTTCATTAATAACTATGCTGATGCTATGCAAATATGCAACATCATAATACAAATTAGGGTCTATTATTTGAAACACCTCGATGCTTTTTTATGTGCAGCTTTCCTCCCCCTTGTTCTCCCTTCCATTATAATTATCCCACCTTGCTGGAGCAAATTGTGTCACAATTCTTTGTCTCCTGAGTCTGTAATTTGGAACGTGTCACGGAGCTCCTCAGCACTCCACACACCTTCCTATTATCTTGTAAATAGATACATTAAGCAGATCTAGAAATCAGATTAAATATTTTAACCTATTTTAAAAATTAAGATCTGCATTATATTTTTTTGTCTACAGAAGAAGGTTTAGCATTTACACTGAAATTGAGATATCAAGATACCTAGGCATACAGATATCTAGATATAGATATGTCATCAAGCATAATTAAGGTGTCCTGGATTTTTTTTTATTTTTAACAAACATGATTTTTATTTCAGATAAGAATTAGAACTTTATAGTCTTTCCTTAATAAGCAGACTCAAAAAGATTGTAAGGCCAGCCATTGAAACAGATAGTTTTTCAGAATAAGGTTTTAAAATAAATTGTTAACTTTATGTTTAAGACTTCAGATGTATATGTATAAGACTTATATTTAAACTTTATGTTTAAGAGTCAGGTGATTGGGCTCCTGGTGACAGCAAAGCAGCAGATGAGGTCAGAGATGGAGATGCAGATTTATTGTTCAAGGATCTCAGGTTATGTAAGGCTCACCCCACTCTAGGCCAGCCTAAAGCTGCACAATGCACCAGTTCCTGCCCTGGACTGATTGAGATGAGCAGGAATTAACAGGATCCCTGATCTCCTGCCTCAACATTTTATAAGGAGCTTTTACCTGGCAGCTCTTCCACAGATCTCTGAGCAAACTGCACAAAGCCTCCTTGCTCTGCTTAATCCTAATGAAGCACCGTGATTTCAATTGTGGAATAAACAAATACTCCCCTAATTGGGTGAGCTTGAATAAACTGGAACATGTCCCTGGTTTGGGTGTGGAGGGCTGCACAGGGATCTATGGGGAGAGAGAGGAGCCAAGTGCCTAAACCACAAAAAACTGTGAGGAAAGCAAACTCATTACTCACAGAATAGATTTCAAAAATGTCCCACAGAATTAAATCAATCTGATCCACTGAGCAGCCTGACAGAGATCTGTGGGCATATTCCGAAAATGCATCTTAGAGTTCTCTCTCTCTGTCCCACATGAGATCCAGCACATTGTGACACATCACCAAAGTCATTTTTGGATGAGGTCTGTAAAAATATGAGATCTGCTCTTCAGTTATGCAGACTCCTGACTGCCATAATGGTATGAAGTATAAAGAAAGTGCATTTAATTTTAAAGTTCCTGCCACTCTTGAGTCTGCTGACCATGCTCAAGGAATGCCTTAATTACAATTTTCCCATGTATATTTTGGCGGTTTTCCTTTTTTCCCCTCCTCCTTGAAGAAATATTAATTAACGTCTGAAACCTCCTTATATTTTTCATAGTTTTAGATTACTCATTCAGCAAGTCCCTCAATTTTACTCTATTTGTAAATAATCTAAACATCAACCCAGCTATTTGGCTATTTAATGCCCATTCTCACCAAAGCTTTAAGAGAGGAAAATTTTAAGAGAGGAGAGCTCATATCTCATTTCAGTTGTATAATAAATGATTATTTACATATCTGAAGCACCAATTTGTTATTTCTGCAGAGGTGATGAACCATCAGATTCAGAAACAGGAGAATTGATCCAAACCTGTGATTTGATTTCTCTGGGAGAAGGCTTTTCCTGTACACCTCAACAGCATCCCTTGGAGCTGCTCTCCCACTCTAATTCACATTTTCTGCTCAGCTCTGACTTCACCAGGAGTTTAGATCTAAAATCCCTGGAAGCAAATCTGCATTAAAAAAAAATTTCTTTGTTTCTAAATGCATTTAATGCTTTCTAATATTTTTCTTTGAGCAAAACCTTAATATCCCAGCAGCATGAAATAACAAAACATTCTCATGACCAGAATAACCTTATGATGACCAGAACAATCTTCTCATGACAACAACCTTCTCATGACCACAACAACCTTCTCATGGCCCTGCTGACAAAGTGGTGGGTGCATTGCAGCATCCTCTCAGCCTTTGGCAGTGCCAAGCTGACACCTGGGCACATTGAACATCTCCAATGTCAACTCCCAGGAAAACACCAGTGGGGAAATGAAGCTGTGGCAGCATTTCCTTTCTGATGGGCACAAAAGGGAGGCCCAGGAGGATGGAGGGGGTTTGGGTGTTTTGTGGCTTCTTTCCACATCCCCAGGATTCTTGTTCCCAATGTTTTATTTCAGTGTTAAGGATGGGCTGATCTGCATATGGCTTCCACGAGAAAACACATGCAAGCCAGACAGCCAGGGTGGCTTGACCTCTTCCATATGTGTAGGAAAACAAGCTCTGAGCAATCTGCTGGCTGGGGATGCTGTGAGAAACAACAGCAAAGGATGGCAGGAGATATTTCCTCCAAAACCATACTGGATCATCTGCTAACTTCTCAAGATGATCAGCAATTCCTGCCTGCATGAGTCATTAGCAGCCTGCTGCTGTTCCCTGCTGTGCACTGGGCACTGTTGATATGTTCTGTCTCAGAAATACCTAAATCACACCAAATTCCTCTTTGCATTCCCAGTTACCAATCCAGGGAACTCCAGTGGCAAGGATAAAGTATCTCAAGTGTTTGCTGTACAGATCAGTGTTCTTTTTTCACCTTTCTCTGCAATATCTAAGGGAGCTGTACATGTATAATGCACTGTTTAATAACCACAAACCTTCATTATTCATTACTAAAAACTTGTGGTCAATTAAACTTTGCTATTTATTTCATAACAGCTTTGTGCAGAACCAACTATCCAACCCTAGAAAGCCTCATTTCCTCATTTTTTTAAAGTATCTCTTAAAATTAATTATAAGGCAGAAATGTAAGATTGCAGAGAAGAAGAGATTCAGTAAATAACACAAAATTAGAATTTGAATCAATGGTGAATTATTCAAAGTTCAGGGGATAAATTATAAGCTGGTTTTGGAAATCTTACATCCACACTGACCATTTCACTTGGGTCAGACATTTAGCTTAGATCCCTGCAGAAGTGGTAGATCCACATAAAAACCACACAAAATCTGGAGAAATGTTCCATATGTTCATAACAATTCAGAGCAGCATATAGAAATTAAATTAGTAACAAGATTCATTTGAATGGGCATTAATGAGAGTATGAAAAAAGTTCATTTATCTATTTGGATTGTGAATTTGCTGAAGGCTGCTCAAGCAACTCAGTCAACAACAGTGACATGAATATGCATGTGCATGCTCAGATATTTGCATGCAGATGAATTTATCCCTGACAATAACTGATCACAGATAATTACTCAGGAATTCAGGCAGCTCATAGACACTGATAATGTAACACAGTGGCATGAAAAATATCTTACCAGGAATTTATGAAAGAAAACGCTCCTTGCAAATTAGAAAAGCAATTATTTGGTAGAGAAAAATGACCTTTTTTTGAACTTTCACTGAGCTACTCCCTCTATTTCCTTGGCACAGAGATGCTACAGGGTATAGTGCTTGCTGCCATGCATTGCAGGGGACAGATTTCCAATCAGATAGATTTGAAAAGGGAAAAAGGGAACTGGTGCTTTCTGCAAGGGAAAGTTTTTGCAAATGAAACACACAATGAATAAAGGCAACATAGTCCTTTCCAGTGGAAAGTGAAAGTCTTAGAAAAAAAATATTAAAAGCTAATTTCAAATGTTCATAATATTGTTTGTACCTAAATATCTGAAATACCATTTAAGAAACTGTGCAATTATTTTTCATTAAAAGACTAAGAATTACCAGAGTATTTCACGTGGATTGTTAGAAAGAACAATTTCTTTGATGGTTAAGACTTTCAGCACCTGAATAAACCAAGGAAATATCACTGAGTTCTCGGGTTATCTAAAAGAAATTTAAATTTTGTTAGTGTAAAAACACCTTTTCCATTTAAAGGGGGGAAGCTTATCTCTTCCTGCACTAGTGTGTATTATTCTTCCTTTTTGTTCTAAAAATAGACTCCTCTATCCTCTATAATCTAATATTCCCCTCCTATTTAACATAATTACCTAGGACTGAATCAATATTCCATTAGCTGGGTGCAGTCAATGGGCTGTCCCTCAGTGCCTGCAGCACTCCAAGGGTTCAGGCACAGATCTTCATCCACGCTGCTTTCGGATCCTCTGGAAGGACTAAAAAACATTCTGGGGAGCAGTGGTGATGCCTCAGGTTTAGCTTTTATATTTTTCAGATTCTGTGCTCCTTTAGTGTGCAGTTCTGCTCTTCATATCAGGGCATGGTGAGCTCCGTGCACAGAGCAGGGAGACAAAACAATTCCTGCTCCAGCTGGGCACCAAGGACAAATGATCCAAATCTCAGCCCAGGAGCACAAACACCATGGGCTGGAGAGAGAAAAACAAACAGGGTGGGACTGCCTGGGCTAAAGCTGGAATGGGACAATGAACTGCAAGGGGCAAATGGAGCAGAACTTATAAAAGTGCCAGACCTCATGATAGGTCGTGCATTTTGGGGCCATTTTGGTTCATCTTGGGTGCAGCCCTGGCTGGGCTCTTGTGCTGCCCAAGGTGGATCCATTGAGACCTTCTAATAATCCCTATTTTATTCTTTAACTCCATCCAGCCTCTGTTCTAGGGCAGCCTTCACAAGGCAGCAGCTCCACTGAAAAGGATTCATTTCCATGGTCTGCATCCTCTTCCTTCCCACATCTTTCTCCACATGGCTCCCAGGACACCTGCACAGCCCTGGGGCCAGGAGCAGCCCCACTGAGTGCCCCTGGCCCAGGGCTGGTGCCTCTCCCCGAAGATGAGGAGAATTTTCTCCCAGAATGTCACTCTGGGACCTCCTCAGCACTGGCAGGAATCCTCATGGACTCAGTTCCATTGAGCTGGGCTGGGATTAAACAAAACTCCCAAAACTGAGAGGTGCTGTGGGGATGGACTGGGCAGCACAGCCTCAGGAAACCTCACCTGCCTTGAGAATGACTCCCATGGGGTTGGTTCTCCCACCCAAATAAATATGGCAATTCACACAGCTTTGGTAAAGACCTTTCATAAAGCTGCCAAGTCAAGATTAGCAACCTCAGCTGGCTAATGGATTTAAATTATGTATTTAAATGTTTCATACAGGAGTGTACAATTAAGTGTTGCTATGATGCAATAGACCCAAACCCTCTCCTGGTTTCTGACAGAGAGCACAAAGCCCTCGGTGCTCCAAGCCATGATTTTAGAAAACCAATATTTTCCTTTCATATGCCCCACTTGAACTCTTATTTTTGTGTTTGCAATGAAAGATCAGAGTGAAAAGCTTACCACCCCAGAATTTAGAATTTAAAATTACTCAGCTCAATTCCTCCATGAAAGATTGGTGTTATAGTGGCATTTTTGTGAAACCAAAGCGAACTTTGCAACATCTGGATTTTTATGCTTTACTCAGAAAATTTTTTTGTAAGATTTGCATGTATTTGATTAAAAGAAATGTAGAAATCCAGCAACACATTTTATCATGAGTAAGAGATGACACAGGATGAAAATATTACAAGATTCCTTCTTTCTAATTCCTTTAGTGCAGAAAGAAAATGATGGAGAAGAAAATGTGAATGGTCTGCTGCACAATTTGTTCATGTGTCACTGCAAGGCTGTTCCATACACTTCACATTGAGATTCTAGAAGAGCAATAATTCATATTAATTAATTGGATATGTCAATTCTAATTGCTCCACAAAGGCTGGGTGGGCAGACTTAGGAGACCACAAGGGATCTCCATGTTGCTGCAGAAAAATCAAGTATCCAAATCTTGGCTATTCTGAGGTTGGGGACTCAGGAGAGCTTACACAGAGCAATTTAGGTTAGAATTAAGGTTAAAACATTAAAGTTGGCATTCCTGCTTTCTGCTCTCCACAGGTACTGGCAGAGTGGATTATTGTGCAGGAAAGGATGCCTGTGAAACCCTGAGAAATCAAAGCACAAAAGCAATAGACAGTCCCTTAACAGTGCACCATGCCATGCTGGGGCAGCTGGTGTCAACAGAAACACCATGAACTGGAACAGGGTGTTGCTATAAAGGTTTTTCTTTTATCCCTGTGCAGAGAAAATTTCCATTTCTTTATCCCCAGCAGTGACTGGGATCAATCAGCCTTGGAGAAACCAGATACCCAGAAGGGCTGAAATTACAAAACAATCCCTGACTTCCAGCTCCAAACCTCGAGAGAAATCAAAATTATGTCAGAAATGAGTGTTCCACTAATATCTCCTAAACCAGGGATAGAAGAACATATGGAAATTACAATATAATGCTATTATATTATCCCAACACCAGTTGAAGTGAATTTCAGCCCTCATGCCCTGCCCTACAGAGTTGCACACACGTGGTTTTTAACCCCAGCTCATTACCTACCTATTCATTTGCATGAATTCCTGCTCCTGCATTGGCCTAATAAGTAGCAATACAATTTAATTGCAATTATTTTGGGGGGCTGCTCTCTGCCAGTGAGTGACAGGAGCTCACAGCATGAAAAGGAATGAAAGGTTCAGGATCAGAATACCACTGAGCTTACCCAGACACAGAACCAACATGAAATCCAGTAATGGATTATTATAAATGGATTCTTTTATAAATTTCTAAATAGAAATAAGTACATTTCTTTCTCAAGCATTCACCAGCCAAGTCTGCCATGGATTGGGATCCTCATTCTCACTGCTACTTAAACAGATGCATTTTCAGAGGAAAATTACAAGCTTTGGAACAGGTTTAACACTTGGAATGGAACATGTTTCTCGCTATTTGGTGAAAAAGAATTATTGTGTGACAAGAGGAAACCTCTCAACTATGTCAAAAGACAGGAAAAACAGAAGTTTCTTTCCTCTCATTTGCCTGCTAACACTGTCTTGCTCCAGAGGCAAATGACATGCATAAATTCAAGGAATTAGCAGCAATCAACAGAGCAAATTTGTATTTTTCCTGGTTTTTAACCTAAACAAAACCATAAGTGGGAAGAATACAGAAGTAGCCTGAAGTAATTTATCAGAAGCTTGATAGCCCTTTATCATTGTTTGTGGGCAGGAATTAGATGTGGTCTCCTGGATTTCAGCTGCCCTGCATTCCCCTTTGGACTGTGCGCAGGAGCTGAAATTTGAATAAAATGCAGCCAACTTCCTTTCTCCTATTTCCACTTTATGCACCTCATATTATGGCAAAGGATGAAATTCTCCCTGGAACACCTGAACAGGATCATTTTCAGTTTGGCCACAGGATAAACACACACCCTATAACCAGAGGGATCTGGGCCTTCAGCAGAGGTTGTGTGGCCATGGCTGCTCTGCAGGAGTGACAAATTCAGAGAGGATAAGCTTCTCTAGAGAGTCCAAGTCTAAGTAGTTAATGTATTTAACACAAAAACACAAATCCAAAAGTCAATTTCATCCTAAATTCCTTTTGTAACCATCTTGTGCTTGGATATACTTCTGAAAATTTTGCTTTCTGCACTTTTGTACCAGTACTGCTGGTGCTGCTGCAGTACCCAAAATATTCCTGCTGTGTGTTACTGTGGGACAGCTGGGGTGGAATCAGTGGTTCTTGAAGAGAACCCTGAGAAGACACCAAGAAAAAATTCTCCTTTACCTTGTTCTTTGCTTAGATCAGCTCCCAGAGCTGGCTTTAGCCTGGTGATTTTAGGAAGGATTTAATTTTGGTGGTTACTCAACACATAATTTGTAATTACATCCAGACTTCTCCAGCACACCTTAGAAAAACCATGAAATTTTTAAGTAAGACAGAAAAGTCAAGTACACACCTGTAAAATTCCAGGACTTTAAGCTACTCTGAATTATTTGTACAAACTTAATTATTCTTTTTCAATGCCCTCATCCTAAGAGAAACCTGAAAATGCCAAAATTGTCAACAGGCTTTTAAAAGGGAAAAAATACCCACCAAAAAACAAACCCATACCCAATCCTTAAAATCAATTATATTTCCAAGTTCCATGATTTGAAAGGCCAAGAAAGAATGAAGCTGCTAATTAGACTAATCAAAAGATGATACACATGTTCTAATATGTGCAATAATTAACCCACTCAATTCAACAGTATTAATTCAATGTTTTGGCACAGCACAGTAAATAGCACTGGACTGCCAAAAGCTGAACTTCTTTTCCAGTTGAAATTAATAAAACTCTCTGGATGCATACATGTTTGTGGAGACAAAAATAATGTGTGTGCCAGGTTCCTCGTTCCACTGAGGAGATGGAATCTCTTCATCTCTCACCAAGAGGGATGGCATTCCACTCCAAAAAAATGAGATTTATTTCCACCTACTCAAGCATCAATATATATATAAAATGAAGATTTTAGTCTAGAATAATTACCTTTGAATAACCCCTGAAATATGGGTGGAAAAGAAGTATTTGATGCATAGAATGACTTGCTAAAAGTGAAACTTGTTCACAAATCAGGTGAAGTAAGAAAAAATACTTCCTAATATACTTGCAAAATTGACAAATCAAAAAGTCAAGTATTTGCAGAATGAAAAATTAAAATGATCTCAAGAGATCATTGTAGGTGTGGCCATTAAAATGGTATTAATTTAGGGAAAACTTGAATAATTTCAATTCAGAAGAACAATAATTTAATAGATACAGAGGCAGCCATGAAAGACTTCACCTTCACCATGAGTGCTTCAAACTAAATCACTGCAAAAAATTCCTTGCTGTTGTAATTTTCTCAGGGAGATGCTTAATAAAGAAATATGTTAGAAAAATTATAGGGGGGAAAATTTTTTTGGTAGCTGTGTCCCATATATTATTTTTAAAAACCCATTTAAATATAAAAATAAATGAAATTCCTGCAGTTATTGTAAGCATGTTGACCATGGTGACTTTATTGTGCCTTCTGGTGGAAACCCCACCCTGCCTGGATTGTGGCCTTGCAGAAACTGCAGACAAAGTTTCTAATCTTTATTTCTCCTTGAAATTTCTCTCCTGCACAAGGCCTTATTTCACAAGTTGAATGCCTGTGAATTAACAGTACTTTTAATTACTTGAGATACAATCTCTATTGGAGCATTCTTTTCATTTCCCATTCATTTTTCATCCTTTCATTATCTTTCTTCCCTATTTATATTTTAATTCGTGCAGGCTTTAACAATATACTGACTCCAATACTGTCCTAATTAAATTAAATTTATTTTCAGATTTGAACAGCAAACCATGTTGACCTCAAAATTATTCCTTTTTCTTGTTTCCAGTATACTTTACTCTCTATCAAAAAGTTCTTTCCCCCAGACCCTGCTACTTCTGCAGATTCAGCCTCTCTGCAATAAGTCCTCCAATAGATATCCCAATTAATATTTCAACTTCAATAAAGGCTACAATCCAAATCCAAGTGGCCCACAATTTTTTGTCCCTAAATGTTATTTAGGTCACTTCAAATAAATAATTGCAGAGCAGTTTCTGACCACCCTAGCAAGAAAGGACTTTGATGTTCCAGATTGGACTTTTTCCCCACAGCCATCATTCCCAATTTTCTTCATAATTAAAGCTCAACTCAGAAATGTCTTTCCAGAATGGTCAAAGAACTGAAGCTGAAAGTAAAGCTCACCTGTGACTTTGCATTTCATAGCACATGAATTCACCCCTCAGCAAGCCCCAGACAGTGCCTGGACTTTCTTTCCTACTGAGAAAGTTCCTCTCACCTTTTGCACTCTGATTTTACCCTTTCATAAAGGAGATTATTTTAACATTTGAAATTATTTAACTTGCAGGTAAAATACATACACTTCTATATCACCAAATTGCACGGGAATATTGAATACTCTTATTATTCCCTTTTCACATTTCTGACTTTTTTTTCTTTCCCACTGCAAGTCATGTTTCAGTGTGGAATCTTTTCCAGCCAGGATTCTCATATAAATTTCCTATCTGAACTCAGCTTGCTTTCAAAAGAAAAGTGGATGTAAAAATCATGTCAAGGGCTGATGCACAACATAACAAACCCTCCCTGCCTTTAATAATTTGCATTTGGAACCTGGCTAATAGGTGGTGTGGCAATAGAAATAAAAACCAGGAGTTTCCTCCTTTAGTTTTAGTTTCTTTTTGCACTTAGAACCTTCTTTACAGGTCAGCATTTGGTTCTGGGGGGGTTCTGCAGTGCTTGCGTCCCTGGAACTGCAGCTGAGGCACCATTCTTGGTGTAACCCCAACAAAACCCCATTGCCATCCCACAAAAGCCGTGGCCCTAACACCCTCAGGAAAAGCACATTTCAGTGTGCCCCAAGGGCTGGAGCTCCCCCAGTCCCATTTCCCAGGGTTTCCTGGAGCAGCTGAGCTGTTGTGCAGTAACCCCTGCCCAGAGTGAATTCCTGACCACCCTGAGCTTTCCTGGGGGGGTTTCTCCTGTTCTCACAGCCCACCCTGCAGGGATGGACTGCAGATCCTGCTGAGGCTGCCTGGCAGAAATGGGTCATGAACTTGGGCACTGCCCACTGCCAACCAGAAATCCATCCAGAAATCCATGCAGGGGAAAAAAAAAAATCAATGTTCATTGACACAGCCCAGGCAGGGCAAAAGCAGGGCAGGGATGGGGCAGGGACAAGAGCAGAGACCCAGATCCACTGGGAGCACACCAGGATGGACAGAAGGAGGGACAGAGGGACAGAGCAAAGTGCTGATGGTGCCTCCCCTCCTCAGGTGGTATTTTAAGACCAGATTGTTCGAATTGGTGCTTTCCCGCTCTTTTTTTCCATTAAAAATGTTGAAAATAAAATTCAAGTATTTATATTTATGAATGTACAAACAGAGCTTGTGCTCTGCATCCTGTCTATATTTCCAGCACACATTAATGAGGGCATTCAAGTACTGATTCCTGGCTGCCTGGGGCTCTGTTTTACCTACCCATAAACTGTCTTAAATTTGTAATGCAATTCAGTGAATCAGGGGCAAAATTACATGTTCCATAAGACATTCTGATTTCAATAATTTCCTATATGTTAACTCCTGTTTGGTGGCATAAACAAAATAGAGATACTCTTTAGCCCCTTTAAAAATTACTTTTCAAATAAGATATTTCCTCAGGTTTTTGGACTAGCTGTTCTAAAAATCCATATCAGTGAGCAATTCTGAGTCACAATTTTTTCTGGTTGCTTGGCCAGCAGTCAGATATTAGTGCAACAATCTATTAATTTTTCAAGAGTTAGCGCAGAACAAGAAAACAATAGTGATATTTTAGAAATGCATTTCAGCTCATAAAGGGCAGCATCAGCTCTTCTCTCATTCAATTATTGCCATTATTTAAAATAATTAAAATTAGATTCTTAATAATGCTTTTTGATTACATGGATCCAAATCCTAATAAATGAGTACAGATTTAAAATAGATTTTCTACTGAGTCTGGTAAAACTTTTCTGTGATCCTACAAGAATTGAAGGAGATGATGTGCAGAGAGGCAAGGAGAAATGTCAGAGGCAGGAGAACACCCCCAGGAGCAAAGCTGCAGGCAGCAGAAAAGCACATGGAACAGGCAGGGAGAGAAACATTTAGAAGCAGGAAAAAAAAAAAAAAGAAAAAGGCATTTTAGAGCCAGAGTGAGAAAGGAAGAGAAAGGGCAGAAAGGCAGGAGGCAAAATAAATGATACCAGGAGCTGGAAAATCCCCATCCTGCCTCAAAAGGAAAAGTAAGGTCAGGAGGCAGCACAGCGAGAGATGCACCATTGACCAGCAGCAAGAGGAACATTTTCTGTGCTCAAAAAAGGAAAAAAAATCACAATAAAAGAGTCAGCAGGCCCCTCCTCGGGGACACACTGGGCTGAAGGGAGAGGTTTTCCCAGAGGGGGCTGCAGTGTCAGGGCACAGAGGGCTCTGCTGGGGTGACACAGGGGCTGTGCTGGCTCCTGGCTGTGGGACATCGTGTCCAGGGAAAAGCTCCCCACTTTGGGGTCAGGGGTTCCCAAAAGGCCCTGGCTGCTGGGGTCTGCAGCACACACCTGCCCCTGCAGCAACTCCCTGCCCCTGCAGCATCTCCCTGCCCCTGCAGCACCCACCTGCCCCTGCAGCATCTCCCTGCCCCTGCAGCATCTCCCTGCCCCTGCAGCATCTCCCTGCCCCTGCAGCATCTCCCTGCAGCACACACCTGCCCCTGCAGCAACTCCCTGCCCCTGCAGCACACACCTGCCCCTAAAGCATCTCCCTGCCCCTGCAGCACCCACCTGCCCCTGCAGCACCCACTTGCAGCACACACCTGCCCCTGCAGCACACACCTGCCCCTGCAGCACACACCTGCCCCTGCAGCACACACCTGCCCCTGCAGCACACACCTGCAGCACACACCTGCCCCTGCAGCATCTCCCTGCTCTGACACCTGCTCTGTTTCACTTGGAGGGGCAGATCTCAAGGCATACCAAGGGTATTTTGTCATTCAAGGTACAGGAAAGAAGATGAATTAAAGGTACTTAAATATTTTTTTCCCCCGATCAAGTGCATTTTTGCCTCACTTTTTTCCTATCTTACTTCTAAGTGCCAGTTTCCCTCTTGGAATCAATTTCTCTTTATCAAATTCCCACAGGATAACCCAGATATTCAAAAGAAGAACTGCTGATAAAAAAGTAAAATCCTATGATTGTCACATGTCATTTACCTATGTAATTTTGTTATTTTGTGTTTTAATATTTTCACCTGTCCACCTACATGAACAGAAGTTATTTTGTTTTTAGAATTGAGTTAATATATCACATTTTATTAGCTGGTAGGAATAAAAGAAGAAAAAAGAACTTTTTGATATCAAATACTTTGCTAAGAGGTTAACCAAATTAATAACCTAGTAATTAATAATATGAACAAATAATGTCTTTCCAAGAGCTTGCAGGTTGCTGAAAAAACCCAAAACCAACTTTTAGCTGACACACGTGTCTGTAGTTTAGATAAAGTCAATTTTACCACTCCAATCTCATCTTAAAGCTCATTTTAAACAATCTTCCAGTCTAATTAGCATTCCCTTCTGGCTGTGTGGTACCATCCCTCTGAACGCTGGCATGGTTAAACCACTCAGGTCTACTTGGTTCAGTGCAGTGTGGCAAATGTCAGTGAAATACGAGGGCATATGGCACATAATTACAGAACCATATGGATGCCAGGAGTGATAGTCAGCAGCATTTGAATGCAGGACCAAGAAAGTCAGAGGAAAAGCAATCAAAGACCATCAGACATAATCATTAAATGGATAAATATAGTTTCTATGCAGCTGAGAGAAGCCAGGACATGTCTGTCCTTTACTGAAGCAAAGGCTGTTTGAGCGTGGGGCTGTAGAGCAACCTCTACATTATTTTTAGTTTAGTTTTTCAGTTTTTAGTTTGGTTTGCACATGTGTAAGCACAGCTGATCAAGGTGAGCGATGCAAGGAGTCACTCACCAATGCACAGAGCAGATCCACTGCTTCCAGGATCAGCTCCTGGTGGCCAATGCGAGTCACCCCCAGCTCCTCCAGCTCCTGGTGAGTGATGTGCAGCAGCTGCTCCCCGTTGATCTTCTCTCTCTCAAAGTTTTTGATGTATTGTTGGAGGCAATCATCGAGGCCTGGTTAGAAAAGCCAACAGCACAGATTCAGAGAGAGGAGAAAAACCCAATGAAACAGTTCTGTAGCTCAGAAACACAGAAACTTATTGGGAGTGCAAGCGTGCTTCCTTGTTTGGGGCTGTTATGGAGAGCATGCAATGAAAATTAAATTTTAACTTAGATAACCCAGCCCATGCTGCTAGGGAGAGAAGTTTGTATCACTGATATTATTTTCAACATTTTTAAACATTTTAATAGTAATTCAAAACCTTCATGGAGACAAGGGAAGGACAAAGCAGCACAGAGAGTGACATTATAAAAAACCTTTTTCTCGTGATGTCACAAAGACCTAAATATAAGTTTATCTTATGATTAGGAACAAATTCTTCCTGTAACTCTTCCAGGACTCTTCAAGGTCATAGAGTTTGGCTGTCCCTGACCAGGAAGAGTTTTTCAGGCTCAGTACCCACTCACACTGACTCTGCTACACCCATTGCCAATTCTCATCCCACATTATCCAGATTTCTGAATCCAAACAACACAAGAATGGTTTTGTTACAACACCTCCAAGTAAGAATACAATTTACCCATGCACAAGGAATTGTTCCATTTCACCCGGAAACTTGATAGGGTGAGAATAACAGATTATTTTGTTTCTCAGACCAGAGAAGAAACTGATTAACGACACTGAAAGATTTTTTCTTCCCCCAAATCTGTTTCTGAACCACACAAGCCTTGAATTTCCAGCCAGAACAATGAGTTGAACACAGGGATCTACTGCTGAAAGCTACATGAGGTCCCTCAGAGGTCCCTCAAGGACTGTCAGATTCAACAGAAATCTGATGTGCACATGATCTTCTAGAGACCTGCAAAATGCATCTTCAATAACTCCATCTACCAAGGAAAGTAAAACACTCATTCTCAGTTATTTGCCCTGCAGTGATGCAGGCAAATCCAAAATCCATAAAATTACAGAGATCCAGAAAGCACAGAAATAACCAACCTGGGCATTTATGACAGAGCTTTGAAATGTAATTTCTGCACACAGCCATCATCAAATAGATTTTGAGTTTGCAGAGCAACTGAGAAAAAGAGTTCTGCCACCTTGTGTGGGTGTGCTGGGTGTCCCCAGTAAACATAGCTCAGCTGGGAAAAAAGGACTGTGGCGAGAATGGAACAAACCAAAGTGTTTGTCCTCACTCAGTAAATACAAGGGGATACATGCAGTTCCATTTAATTAACTCTTCTTTCAACACGATCCAATTATGTGCTCTGCAAACTGATAGTCCTGAGTTATGTTATAGATAAAGCTCATTTACCAAGCCAAGTGCTCAGCTTTGTATTCACTTACACCTATGTCCCATACAAAGCTAGTTCAGTGATAAAAATGTCATTTTTTATGGTCTAATTCAAAAGCATGAGGCAGTTTGGGAGATTTTTAAAGCTCAAATCAGCAGTCTGTAACTAATACCTAAACCTTTTCTCTATTCTAGAATGGTCTGCTAATAGGAAACAACTTCTTTGCATCTGTTCATTATTTTTAATGATCTCATGAATGATTTTACATAAGTATAGTTCAGTTCAATTGGCTGAGTCACTGCAAATTCTCTGTTTATTATTTAACATTTTCAGCTCCAAGCTGTTGCACATTTCTGTTCTCTCTTGGTCAAGAACAATTCTTAAAACCATTTTAGAGCAAAAATTCCAAATCCCACACCTCCCAGATTTGCTTTTAGTGGACATTGCCCCAAAACTCAGAAAAAAAGTCACAAAAGTGCTACTAGATATTAAATTATTTTCAACAAAAGCAAATTAATTAAAACATTTAGGAGCAGCAGCCCCAACAAGCATTTGAAGCATTAAGAGAGATTTAGGAAAACCCAAGTGAATGTGCCACGCCGTGAGAAGTGTGCAGTCAGATGTATTAAACCTGCCTTTGTGCCAGGGAGAATGTATGACAGCAGAGCAAAATATCAAATTTGTATTATTTGTGCTGCTCTGTAATAGCTCCCCAGGGCACCTTTACAAGGCATTTACTTACTGGTGCAAACAGTGTGGCAGTTGACAAGAGAATATAGAAATATATCATTAAAGGGCCAGGCTGTCTCACAGAATGACAGCGCTTAATAAATACACACCGAAAAGAGAGATTTGCCCATTGCTCTCTGCTTTTCTGTCTCTCTGGGAGCCAAGCACTGAAAAGTGAAACATTCCAAAGCAGGAATTCAGCATCAGGAAAATCTTCTTTATTTTCAGGGCTCCAATTGTTTTTACATGAAAATATCCAAGATGAAATTAGAAAGGGTACAGAACGAGCTCGTGTTGACTCACCCAAACCCAATGAAATATTTATTTCCTCAAGCCTCTCAGGTCTCATTAGTGCTCTTTATGCATTTTCCTTCAACATCATTTCTGTTTACAGATAACTATTAAGGCAGTTCAGATTCATAACTGAAGAAAGAAGAGGTTTTAGCTCTGCTTAGATGTAGGTAAATAAAATTAACCCACTGGCCCCAAGATACACAACATCAGTGTCAGGCAAGAAACATAGAAATTTGCAGTTCTCTTGCTGCACATTCTTATTATATTTGTGTGCATTTTGTAACTAACCAACATCTCCTTCAGAGTACAATAAAGTGATTGAAGAAAAATTGTTTAAACATGGCTGTTTTACTTTAAAGCCCATGATGAGAAAATTACACCTGGGGGTTGGAGAATTTTTATTTCTCCAACCCAGATGGGCTCAAGGAGTTAATTCACTTTAACAGAAAATCAATGAAGGTTGAAGACATTTACTAATCTCTCAGTGTTATTTGAGAGGACAAGAAAAAAGGAGTTATCTATCAGCCCAAGTGCTGACTGAGTCAGCTCTGGCTGAACATTGCATTAAAAGCTGTATAAACCCTTGTGCTCGGAAAATGAGGGAAATCAGGGAAAACACCCCATAAACCACATCCACCTGAAAACTCCGACATTTTCCTGCTGTATGTTTGGATGCCATGATCTCAAAGGTCTTTTCCATAGTCTCTCTTTCCATTTTTAAGTTAAAAAGAAAATCATATTGAATCCACATGGCCTAGGAAAACTTTATCTCCATGTTCAAAGAGCAGAGAAAAGGCAGCAACTCTGATATGTTGACTGCAAACTTATTTTGCAAATAGAGCATCTAAAGTCAAAGTCAAGAAAACGTGAATAAAAAGGAGTTAGAAAATTTTAGGGAGAAAGGGCAGGAAAAGAAGAACCAGTCAGCTTGAAAATGTGTATTTTTAGAAATGCGTAATTAAGAAAAAAGGAATAATTGAAACAGAAAACAAAGCAAAGCCTTAAAAATATCTCTAAATCTGATTTAGATAGTAACTCAGAGCAAACATTACAGAAGAGATGTCACATATTGTGGGCAATAAGGTTCACTGAGATGAAAATGAATCTTTCCATCCATGTCAACAAATGCCAGGTTTGGTTTCCATTAAAAGCACAAACATTGCTGCCATGTTATGTAAACATCTGTCCCTTCCCCTCCACTGTGGGACAGAGATACTGAAAATATTACCATTATTTATAAAAATATCTGTCCCTTCCCCTCTGCACTGGATGGAGACAGTGAAAATATTACTATTATTGAAAAAATGACTATAAAATGAATGAAGGGAAAGCCCAAGGGGTTGCCTTTTGTGCAGGAATGGTGGAGCCAGGACAGCTCTCACAGGAAACTGCAGGAGCAATAACTCTGTCAGGTGTGATCCATCCCAGAAGGAATTCCTAAGTTTAAAATCTGTAATTTCCAATTTTTCATCTCTTCATCACTAACAGGCATTTACTCACTTCTCCTCTTTTCCTATATTTTAACAGATTTTTGCAATTTACTGGAAACTCCTCTGGCTTTTTAATCTCTCCTGAAGAATCCCTGCCCAAAGGGTGAGCTTGTTGCTGCTCCATGAGAATTCCCAGGGGAAAATGCAGCAGCTGGCTGGAGCAGCAAAGCCTGGCTGTGAAAGGGGGGTCAGGGCAGGGCAGGGCAGGTCCTGCCAGCTCTGCCTGGCACAGACACAGCAGCTCCCACTGGGGCACTCCCTGGCAGACCAGGGGATGCAAAACACCCCCTCTGGCAGGAAAATGCAGTGTTGGCTTTGGGTTTTAGGGTGAAAAACGAGGAAATCAGTTGGTGGGAATGCAATGATCACTCCTGGCTTCAGCACTGCTGCAAGAGGGGTGAGATCCTCTCTCTCACTGACAAAGTATTCAGTGGTTTTCCTGATCAAAAGCATATCTAGAAATTAAAAGTACACAGTACCACACTAAACTCCCATTTGCACAAAGGCCTCTAACTAAATACAGTATAGAATCTGAACATAATATAGAATAAATATAATGAAGAATCTGAGAAAAGTCTGTGGGACCTGGATCCAAAGGACAAAAGCTGGAAGTTGATGGGATGATCTGTTTGCTCAAAAGAATTACACTTTGGCCTGCCAAGACAAATTAATAACCTATTAATGTGCCTCATTTGATTATTAAAAGCTGTAATACAACACAATCTTTGCTCTTGCAGAATGGTGACTTGTGAACAATCAGCAGATCAAAGAGAAACAGGGACAAATATCAATTTTCTAATGTTGTGCTGTTGTTTCTGGACTTGCAAGTCTAGAAAATCAGCTCTTCCCGCATAGGAAATATAAAATCTCTCATTACTGTGCTGGAAATTCTCTGATTAATTGGGGAAGGCAGCATGAAATTCTGCTTCTGTCACAACCTTCAGTTTATATATACAGATCTGTTTAAATACATCCAGCATTTAACAGCATCCAAAGGCTCAGTCCAAGTGTAATTTTTACAGAAAGCAAAAAAAAAAAAGTTGGGTTTGGTGTTTTTTTTGTTTTAAAGAACAAGGGATATATTCCATGTAAAGCAATATTCAGCAGCTAGCTCGAAAGATCTGGAAGGAATTGACTGGCTGGCTGAGAGACTGGAGAGAATTCATGCCTTTTCCTAAATGCAATTTTATTGAATACACACATCAATTCAGCCGTGTTCTTGATCAAAACCCCTTTGATTTATTACCCTGGGCTCAGGCACAGTGGAGCCTTTCCAATTCTTACGTAACTGGTAACAAGGAAAATCATCAGGTGGGTATTTTTGCCAGTGACGTTCGAAAGCCTTTTAAGAATTATTCATTCCAAATAAAGAAAAGGCATAATTCTCAGGGCCATGTTCACACTAAGCTGACTCTCAAATACCAGATATTTGTTCTTAAGCTCTTCAGGAGGAAAAATCAAAACTATTTAGAGCGTCAAGAGAAAAGTGTCTTCATACTACCACAATTCAGAAAGACACAGATGGAACATGTTTAAAAACACTGGAAAACACCAAGTCTGGAATATTTCAGGCCTGAACTCTCCTAAACTTCAGAGTATATTTGAAATCTAAGGATTTCAGTATTTTGCATCTTTAAGCCTACATGTCACAAACCTGACCTAGAGAAATATAGTAGCTAGATGACAGAATTTCATCAAAAAAGTATATTTAAAGTCACAACATAGCAATTTTAAATGTAGAAGAAATTCACAGCAAAAATTCACCATCACAGAAAAGGAAAAGAAAAAAATTCCAATTGTTCTGGAAAGAAGAACGCCTCAGTTCTGGCTTTATGTGACCTTTGAATGCTTGACTGTGCACGTAGAATGTGTTTAAATGTTGCTTCCCGGCTGAGTTTCCTCTGCGTCACCGCGATATTCACAGGGATACAGATGGATGTTTTAGATGCAAATACAGGCAGGCTTGTGCTGCTTGAATTTACAGATCCTCATCTGCATGAACAGGAACTGGGGCGGGATGAGCACCCTGAATTGATGCTTCCCAGGCACCAACTGACACCAAAAGTGCTGGCTGCCTTTCCAGGCTGCAGCGTGGGTGGAAGTGCACTGGGTATAAACTCTTCCACTGGTGTCAGGCCACTGCTCCAGGCTGGGCAGTCCATGAGGTGCTGCCCTTGCTCCATTCTTCTCTCCTGAGAGTGTCAGATCCACAGGAGCACCGGGATCTGCCCTGTCCAAGCCCCCTGCAGACACTCTCAGCTCCAGGATCCAGCTGGGCTCTCGACAGCTGGAGCACTTCTGCATTTCTGCTCCTCATCCTGCAGCTGTCCCTGGCTCAACTGTGCCAGCCACAAGAACCCTCTCCCCTTCTTAGCACAGAATTCTGGAGATTCTTCGCCTAAAAAAACCCCTGTATATCTTGAACTCCCCCCATTCACTGCCAGCTCCCATTTCCCCATATCTCATTTTTTTCTCCTTCCACGCTGCCGCTCTTTTATTTTCCATGTGTGAAAAACAAGAGCTTGTCAGCTCTGCCTCCTCTGTAACCAGCAGGGAAGCAGATTTGGGAGAGCACGAGCTGGAAACTTCCAACCTTGCTCCTCTTCTCTCCCCGGACCAGGTCAGGGCTTCACTCACAGATCACAAAGGGACAAACTCCTCAGGGAACAGCAAAACCCACAGCAAGTTCCTGAGCGCCCTTGTTGTTCCCCTCCAAAGTTCCTCCTCCAAATCAGGACAAACATCACTGTCCCCTCACCACAGGGCATGCTTGAGACACAGACCAGCCTTCCAAACTCTACCCCATAAGCAAAACCACTTCACCCCTGTAACTTCGTTATTTTATTTTCAGTATGGCTAAAGCAAGAGGCTTTCCCACAATCTCAGTGCCTGTAAGTCCAAGATCTTTCCAGCAGCAATTTTCCAAGATCACTTTCCAAGATAATTTTCCAAGTGTTATCAAGACAAAAGCTGGGCTCAAATGATCAATATTTTAAGAGTTCACAGCAGCTGAGAAGGTTCTGTAAGGGGATGTGTCAAGCAATATTAATAGCAAACGAACAAACTGCTGAACTAATAAAATTTGATTTAATGCTATGCCATCACCCTTAAATTGACATTCATATATATGAAGTGAATGACTTTATATAGCTCTGCCCTCATTACCTATGAATGAATAATAGGAAGTGAAGCCATTCTAACTTTGTCCCCAACACTTGACAGGTGCCATGGAGCTGTGGGATTACCACAGAAGTAATAAACAGCATTTTCAGGAAGCTTGCTGGAACCAGACCTGACCACAAAGAGGTTTCTGGAACAGAAGTGTCATGCACAGAGAATGGATCACATTTTCAGGCCCGAGTGTGTGCTCCTTGCTGCCACATTTCCCAACAATTTAACCTCGAGATATGTCACTGATGCTGTTACTGAGGAACTTCCCATAAAAGTGACAAAACCCAGAAGCATCTTAATTAGCTCTGTGTGCTAATGAAAATCTACATCTTTCCTTATCTTCATTAATTTTCTCCTTGATGCAGACATAACCGCAGCCCCTAGTCATTCCTGAAGCAGCATGGCTGAAGGATGACCTGGAAGTGCTCAGGAGCCTCCAAAGCCTCCAGGTTCAGATCTCCTGTGTAATTAATGAAATTATTCCACATTTCAGAGTGTCTGAGCTGAGGACATGGGACCCTGAATTTGTTACATTTATTTTAAAAGATAAATGTTTTGGCCCAGTGCAAGGCAAGTGCCTTTATTTGCTGCACTGGACCACTTAAACACAGCTTTATTTTTTTGAGTCAGTGTTTGATGGGAGTCTGACCTGACAAAAGTGCTGGCTCCAGCACAGACATCCTGGAATACATGTCCAAATTTAACAAAACTTTTAGAACCAACTAAAAAGACAATACAACATATTTTTGGACTTGTGAATCTATCTAGAAGAATCTTCATGATTTATTCTCAAACAATTGCCAATTAACAACTCAAAACCAATGTGCAGAATTAGCACAATTACATTCCTAAACTCTTTGTGCAGTCACAAAAGATCTCTGTGTCAGAATAATTCAGGTGATAACAAACATCTCTGATCTCTGGGATCAGTAAGAACATTGAGGAGAAAGAACATCCACCCTTTGAACACGAGGGATTGCACTGCCTGCAAGTGGAGAATTGATGTGCTCAGGGTTCACATTGCTCCTTGTTGCAGCAAGTGCCAAAGGTTGTGTTCTCCTCTGCCTGGGTTGGAGGGCAGGGACAGGGGAGACTTTTCCAGCTCTCTGCTCCCCAGAGTGTTTTTGCAGTAACCATTGACTTGCTGCCAAAGATGGCAGAGGGGAAAAACCTCTCACTGTAACAAAACTAAATAAAAACCCCAAAATCACCAGGAAAAAGGGAACAATTCTTAGGCAGAGAGTAAAACAGGGAATCAGTATTTCCTTCACTAGAGCCTGAGCACATTGAGGTGAGTTTATTTCAGACAGTTTCCACTTTAGAAAGGTTAACAAGTCTAATAAGGAAGGAGCAGCATTAACCATGTCTCATCTACAAGCACTGATCTTAAAAGCAAAACTACAAGAACAAATAAATATAACTGAAAGCTCCTTCCTCCATGCTTCTGAGGATTTATCCAGCTTGTACTGTGCACAGGAAAGTCTTAATCACAGATTGACCTTCAAAAAGCGACTTTGGTATCACAGAAAATCAAACAAAACCCTCACGCCAAGGAAGTTCTTGTACAAGTACTACAGAGATATGCCCCATTTGTCCCTGTCTTAAATGTGAAGAAAAAATTACTGAAGAGTGAGATAACGAGCCTGTCTGAGCTAATCAATAGAGAGGAGGTAACCTGTCAGACAAAATTCATGTAATAGCAAGACAGACATTTAAAGTTCTGTGAAATGAGTCCTTCCCTAAAAGTATCTCTGATCACTTTGCAACAGAGCTGCACATTAAATTCAGTTCATCATCATATCAAACC
Source organism: Melospiza melodia melodia (assembly GCF_035770615.1). Lineage (NCBI taxonomy): Eukaryota > Metazoa > Chordata > Aves > Passeriformes > Passerellidae > Melospiza > Melospiza melodia. The sequence continues at coordinate 16,399,315 of NC_086209.1, read as the reverse complement.
CCATCCAGGCACAGGGTCACAGATGCCTCAGAACAGACTTCCCAGCCAGAATATGTCTAAAAACCTGAAATTTTCCGAGTCACATCTACAGGTGTGCTACAGAATGTTCTCAATCAACCAAACTCGTGTGGGACAGGCAGAATCCCTGGGTCACATCCTCCCCCCACAAGTGCTAAGGTTTGCAGAGCTGAGGGGGATAAAGAGCTGACAGAGGAGAATCAAACAAAAAGTGCTACAGATGTTTCAGTGCCAAAATACATTAATTCTTGTTTTGACTTCACTGACACATTTTACTAAGAATCCCAGATATCAAAAGAACAGCCAAATCCAGCGTGGGTGTTTGGAGTGAAAAGCCCAAACAAATCAGATTTCTGCTCAACCCAATTTCTTCAGCAGCCACGAGTCCATGACCTAATTCATGAGTCAGAGTTTAGACACCTGCAAGATGCAAATTCCCAAAGTAGAAGGTGGCCTTGGCAACTCACACAGTTCTTTACAGACAAGCCAAAAATCAGATTGCTGCAAGAAGCAAAGGAAAGGGGGAGCATTTGATCTTTTCTCAGGGATGTTCAGAAGCTTTGGTGATGGCTTCTGTTGGCACCTACTCAGCAAAGGCTGTGGATCAGTTGATCTGAGGTTTCACCCACATCTCTCCTGCTCCTTTTTCTCCAAGGATGCCACACAAGCACTGCAGCCCTTGTTTAAGTCATCCTGTTGACTCTGTAAATCTGAATGATCTTAAACGAGGCTCTTTCCTTCAGCAGTTTGCAGGAATTAGCTCTAGCACTCAGTGGGGAGCTCAGTTAAAAGTCAGGTCATTGGCAGGAATTGTCAATTAAGGCAATTCCCAAACTAGGAATCTATATTTTTATCAATAGGAAATGTACAAAACTAACAAAAGCAGGCAAATGGGAAGAAATCACAGAAGAACTCATCAGCCTGTAAATCCGCCTGAAGAAGCTTTTCCCTTTTCTTACATTTCCCCATTTTTATTCCATGTTTCTGTTCCATGTCTATACCAGACAGATTTATTATGGTTGTTATTGAACAAAATGAGAGTTAGAAATTTTTATTCACTACCACTTTGCATGCAGTGCCAGATTAAGATAGATTAAGTCTCTGGCTTCAACTACATGATGAAAGATATTACTACATCTTAAATCACTATTATTTTGTGGTTTAATTCTAAACAAAAACATTTCTAAATGTTTTGCTATTTGATCTGGACATAGTTTATCCAAGATTAAATAGTTCTGTGAGGTAACATGAAACAAGCAAGAATTTTATCATACCTAAAGAACTACATAGCCTAAAGTCCATGAATAAAATACGATTACAACTCAACATATAAGAAAAATCCATCCAGCAAAGCAATAATTCAGTACAAAAAAAAAGTAAAAACCAAGTTATAAAACATTTCAAAGCCATAGAATGTCACTCACTCATATGTTTGATATAAGACTTTTTAAAATACTTAAAGATGATTAAATCTTTGACATGGCAGCATGCAAAAAAGGGACATAGGGCAGACCTAGTGCTTGAATTCCAACCTCTCTGACAAGGAAGCATCAGGCTGGAAGAACTGCAGAGTTCCCAACTACCATTCCTGGTTATTTTTATGCTCTGCACAGATAAATAGTTAAAGATTTCTTTCAAGTCATCAGACAAGGAGTAAGAGATACCCAATAGTAACACATCAGTGTGTGTGCTGTCCATAAACCCTCTAAATAGAGCTGCTGGTGAAAAGGTAAATGCAATAACTGTAAAAATACTCTATTGAGCAGGATAAATCAATTCTGTGTCAGCAAAAGCAGCACAATATGAAATAACGTTTCTGGGGACATTCCCCATGGCTTCTTTTTCACTTCCCTCACAGCCATGCCCAGCAAAGCCTCAAAAAAGGAAATTCTCCTCTGGTTTATTTTTTATAGGAGCCAGAGAACAGAACATGAAGGACAGGAGAGGTGAGCTGGCTCCTTAAGCTCACTGAGCAAGTGGTTTGCTCTAATAGGATCAAGCAAAGTGTAACACACAAACAATGATTTACTGAGAAAGGTGAGTGTACAAACTACAGGTTCCTGTATAAAAGAGCTGTGATGAGAAAAAAGCAGGAAAACCAAGACTGAGGTATTCCAGAAAGGTCAGAAGCATGACTTTCATATTTATGAAACATTTTTTCTTGAAATTGTTGCGTGATTAGCTTTTTCTAAGTTGCCATTTTCCTGAACTTTTAGAAATATCACACGAAACAAAGACAACCTCAACCTAAGAAATTAAGATATTATTAATTTCTCCATTAAAATGCATTGTGCCACCTATTGCTGCAATTTCTTCTTCCTGGAACACTACTTGGTAAATTAAAATGTAAATCTGGCCGCTTCAATCACTCTCAGCACATATGGAAACACTCAGTGCATCCAGGATCCATGAGGTTTTCTATCCAACATTTAAATATTAGGAAAAGCGAAGATAAAATTGATAAAAAACCTTGAAAAGTTCTTCTGTGAGGGTTATAATGGGTATCATTTATAAAGGAAGTGTTGCCATTTATAATCAAGGGTCCATCCCATAGAGTCCTCCCAGGGGCTCTCTGCACTGCCCAGGGCTGGATCCCACCCAAAAAGCAGCAAAGACCAGATGGAGCTGGGGTCTGATCCCACAGACACAGCACAATTCTGGTCCCTTTTGATGCCTTGAGATTTTAGTTTTTACATTTTTCATGTATTTGTAATCCTGCAGTTCTTTAACGAATAACTGTAAACTCCATGTACAGTGTTAGCTACTGTCTCCCCATTTTGGGCAGACACAACAATTCCTCTCCAGGCTTGGCAGCCAAGGACACCTCACTGCCTCAGAGCTGGAGAGATGGAAACCAAAGGCAATTGAGGGGAGCAAATTTGGGATCAATGACTTCATTACCTGAGGCTGTAATTGGAAGATTAACCCCCAATGTGCAAAGGGCCCAAACTTATAAAAGTGAGCAAACTCGTGACCCATCGTCCATTTCTGGGGGTAGCCCGTGGGGCGCTTCATCTGTCCCAAATGTCCCTGAAGGCCCTTCAATAAATATCACTGCTTTTATTCCCTTAATTTTGCCTGCCCTCTGTTTTTAGGTAGCCCCAAAAGGATCCCCACAGCACTGAGAGGATTTTGGGAGCACCGAGCCATGGTTGGCACTCCAGCCTGGCCGGGGACACCAGGCCTGATGGGGGACAATAGGGCTGGAGGGGACACTGGGGCTGAGGGGGGGAGACCATAGAGCTGGGGAGACACACACAGGGCGGACACCAGGCCTGGGGGGACAGACACCGAGGCTGAGGGGGAGATGCACCAGGCTTGGGGGGACAATAGAGCTGAGAGGGGACACACACTGGGAGGACAACAGACACCAGGGCTGAGGGGTGGGACAGACACCGGGCGGACATGAGGCCTGGAGGAGAACAGACGCCGAGGCTGAGGGGGGACAGGGCAGGTGGATGTGGCACCTCCAGCCTGGCTCCAGCCCCCGGCATGGATGGCTTCACAACATAAGAGGATTTCACTCCCAGGTCCATTTTCTGCTGGAATTGTGTCATTCCCACCGTGGCTCCAGGCAGATCTGCGAGCCAAACACCCTACACCCCACAAACGACCCCAAACACAAGCCTAATTCCAGCTCCAGGCACTCCCAGCCTCAGCCCAAAATGCAAAACCAGCACAGGGAAAGAATTATGGAAATGGATTCACTCGTGTGAAATCATTTCAGGTTGCATTAATCACAGTGCACAGTCTTAATTGGTCTCTTTTAAAAATTAAAGGTTAAGTGCATTATTTCCCTGAAGTGAGCACAAGCTATTGATTACCTTCAATCTGAAAATTATTTCATATATTTTACATATATTAAGATTCCTCCTTTTAAAAGCTTTGAAGAGATCTACTTTAGATAAGACATGTCCACCACGTATCCCTCCCTAGTTCATGGCCTCTGTAATTAAGAATTTAAAGGACTTCAGAAACAAAAAGTTGTCACTTTTATCTTAAACACACCACCTATTTAAGATTGAATTTGGGCTTTTCCTTTTATCAATAACAAGTTACATTCTCCAATGTAGTTTAAGTAACTTGATAATGTAGACAAATTGGCAATTCTATTCAGTGTTTCTTTTCCCTAAAACTATATCAATGGGACTGGAAAAATTCAAATTATGACCTTTAACACACATCTAACCATGTTGTTTTCTCTCTGTGAACAATTTGCAGATTCTAACTTAAAAGGAGAAAAAAATAGGTGCTTGCAAAACTGCTAAAAGTCATCTCCAAAACTTGAATGTCCTTGACTTACTTTAGTCATTTTCAGGGACAGAATGAAAAATTAGTATTTCCTCTAGAGGGCTTCAGGATCTGTATTATTTCCCAAGTCAGAGTTAGATTGCACTGAGCGGCTGCGCTGGTGAGGGTCACAGAGGCTCCTTGCTGCTCTCATTCCTCCTGCTTTGGGCAAAAATCCTCACAATTAGTGGAGAGCAGAGGTCAGGCCCTGATGGTCCTGCCATGATTTGTGTTCTCACTTCCCAGTGCTGCTGAGAGAATCCAGAACTGATGGTTATGTGATTATTGTTACCAGAAATGCTGAAGTTAATCAATTTTAACTTTGTTTTCCTGCAATTTTTCTCCTTATGAGAATCAGTACTTTCTTTAAACTCTTAGTGCCATACTATCATGAATTCAAAATTTAACAGATCTAAAGCAGTGCACGTATGGAAACTCATACATCAAATAAATGTTGTTGATGATATTATTATTTTTAATTTTTCTCTAAGACTGTATTGTGAAAATCCTGCTAACCAAGTTTTTGATACAGAATTGATATACTAAAATAAAATTTAATTGAAATTCAGGACTTCAGACCTAATCACTTTACTCTCTCCATGTTTGCCTTTACTATCTCCATGTCTGCCACCAGAAATCCAAGGCTTCATCACCCAAGATACTCTGCTCTACATTCTGCCATTTTCCTCTGTTTTCATGCAAAATTTTGTACTTTCTATGTCTACCTTACTCCTGAGCCACTCTTATTCAGCAGCACCTAATTTTCAGGTTAAATCCTTGACAGTTACAGGAAATCTTTTTGAAATCCATCTCAAGAAGGGCTTGGACAAAGCTCTCAGGCACAGGGTGGGATTTTTGGGGATGGTCCTGTGCAGGCCCAGGAGCTGATCCTCGTAGGTCCCTTCCAACTTGACATATTCTGTGATTGCTTAATTTCATAACTGAAACAGCTGCCAGCCTGTACAACTCTCCCCACCAAGCACATTTTCTTTTAAAATAGAAGTTTAATTAGATTTATCTCCCGTTTGATGTTTGTCAGATAATTGGAATCTCTGGAAACCATAACTGGAACTAAAATTCCCACCCAAAGATCTCCCCTTCCACAGAAAACAGTACTGGACACAAAGATACCTGAAAAATATTTTCTGTTATGAATTCTGGTTTGACTGTGGAGGCTCCTCTCCATGGTACCAGCCATTATTTAATACAGGAAGCACTGCAGTGATGATTTGTGAGAGCGTGGCCTTGATTCAACCAAGAACTTAAGTGCCTGCCTGACTTCTCTGTAAAATGCTAATCCTGCAATTGATTTCATGGGAATATTCACGATTCAAATCAAACTGAAGTGCTCTGCTGGAGCGTGGCCAGAGCACGCAGAGCAGTGCAGGGCTGAGCCCAGGCTGCCCAAAGCTTTGGAGATGGTCCCATCCAATTTCACAGATCGAAATTCCTGTCTCTGGAAGGACACCCCACAGAAAATTTATTTCTCACTTAGAGCCTCCTCCATTTTGAAAAATCCCCTACAGGAATTAATGTCTCCCCTGATACTTCCTGCTACACATGAGTGCCAATTTCCTCAGGAAAGATGATTTTTGGTAGTGTGTTTACATCTTCCAGAATTGACTGGTGCCCCCCTCTCAATGTTTTTCCACTCTAGGAACTTGATGTGCTGTGACTTAAACTACATTCTTTGCAATTCTACTAGGCTGCTGATTGAAGAAAGATATAAACACTAGAGAAAACTTCATATTATATCTCAAGCTATTAATTGTCTTCCTCTGTAATAACCTTTGGAAAGTACTTTAAGAAATTTGTTACAAAAGCCTTTAAAATTGTCCATAAATATTAGTTTGCTCAGAAAAATACTGCATAACCTTTTAGGGACTCACAGCTTTTCAGTGGACTGAGAGGGAAAAAAAAAAATCACCAGGGGATAAAAATATGAGAACAGCGGTCACATTTCAAAGTAAAGTTACTGACCACAAAGAGATGATGAGAAAAAAATTCCAGACCATGATTGATGTTTGGGTCAGCTCTGGGGACCTGGAGCCAGTGAGGAGCCAAGATAGGTGCAGGTGTCCTGCTGGGCACTTTGCAGCCCAGGGACAGCAATGTGAGACAGAGACATGAAAGAAATTCCTATTTCCATTTTTCCTGGACAAGTCTGTCTCAGCAAGGTCAGGTTGGTAAATACACCGAGTCTGAACTGAAATCAAAGAGATTTGGCTCTACATATGGAAAGACAAAAGGTCAAAACAAGTTTCTTCTCCCAGGATTGAAGGAAAAATCCTTGGAGACTTGACTGATAACAGATGGTTCCTCAATGGATGTTTTTTTCATCAGTTTTATGATTAAACACCTTCAAAAGGTGCTCAGCTGCTTCCACCTCCCATTTCAGAGTCAGGAGGAGACAACTCTATCAGTTCCACTGGCTCCAAAATGAAGCGATCACCCATATTTGAACAAGCAATCCAGTGGTGGAGCTCATCAGAGGACAAGTTAAGGCAGCTATAAATGCCCAATCAAACTCCAAATTTAATTAAATGGTGTTGTAAGGACTCTCTTCAAGCAACTCCAGTTCCATTACAAAAATATCTTTTAAAAGAGTGCTAAATAAGCTGAAAACAACCTGTAATGAGTTTATTTTGCATGTTGGGAAAATGTCATGTTTCTTTGTCAAACAGGTTGTTACATCTTGCTACTACAAAGTTGGCAATTGTGCCATATTTTGGATATACTGTGAACACATTTTGATTGGGTTCTGGCAGGCTCCCAGTTAAGCTGAATTACAATGAATGCCAAGAACACATTACAATTTCTCTCAGTAAACACGAGGCACAGTTCTCAGGCAAGCAGCCATATGCCATGTTCTCACACACTTCTTTCTCAACCCAAAGAGCTGAATTTAGCTGTTGCTTACGAAAGAAAAGGGAAAAAAAAAAAGACAGTCAAAGGATCTCCTCTTTGAAGTAAAAAAAAGCTGAATTTGTCTCAGTGTTCAAATTCACTGACAGAGAATCAGAGGAGATTCTGATCTGTATGGAATGGCTCCTGGAGAAAGGGAATTCCATTTCCAGGGGCTGGGGACAGGGGACAGCAGGGATGTGGTGTCCCTGTGCTGGCTGGAGCAGGGGTTTGGCTTCCGTGGCCACACAAATATCACAAAGCTGCTGCAAACACCACCAAATCCTCCCGTCCTGGAGACATCAGGCCTGCCAGTCTGAGGAGGGGTTTCAGACTGAAGCAGAGCTCCTTTGAGAATACAGACATCTATTTTAGAGAGAATTTCAGAATTTTAGTTAAAAATGCACGAAGAAGAACCAGGCTGGGAAGAGGCAGTGTCAGAATTCAGAGTTCAGCCCTTGGTAAGGATCTCATTTCTCACAATGAATATGGATGCTGTTAATCTTTCTAAACCTCACTGAAATGAGACCTCTCTTCTTTGAAGCCTGCCCAACAGAGAAAACACAATGGAAGAGACAAAATTCACCTAAAAAAAATTAAATAAATAAAGAGGAAATATTTTGGAGACCAGAGCTCCTTCCACAGCTGCAATCACCCTCCTGCTGGAAAGGGTGGTGCTGCTGCTCTCCAGCTCTTGCCTGCACGTTCTGAGGCACTTTCCTTGTTAGCAAAGCTCAGATCTCATTAAAATTCCCTATTTCACAGGTAGGAAAACTGAACCAAAGAGATGTAAAGCAATTTTCATCAAATCACACCAAAGAGCAGCAGGAGAACTAGAAATGGGCCCTGTGTCTGTTCACAGCTTTCATGTATAGGCTTAATTAACTGGGAAAAATTAGAAACTTCTCTAAGCAGAAGTGAAAGGGAGCTCACACACTACCTGATCCTCCACCAAAATATTAATGAACTCTGAGAGAATAAAGGGAAATTTATGACATGCACTTCACCCTCTGTTTTTGGAAAAGAATCTTTCAATATTTGCAATAAGCACTGTTCAAGTCACATTTTCCTCTAATGCATTTTAGTTTGCAAGTGTTCATAATCAAAATAAATTCCAAGTACCGCAAATGAGACATGGAAAATTACATCCACTTGGTCTACCACATCTTTATCACATTCTTCATGCCAAAAATTTCAAATTACACTGTATTATGTATTCACACATTCTGTCGCTTGCTCTTTAACTCCCCTTGTTTTCCCACACATCTCTTGTTCATTTTGCAAATGTTATCTTGTCTTTTTCAGTTTAATCCTCTGTACTCCCATTTCTTTATCTCACTACCTCAGTTTGGAGAGCGACCCTTCTGTTCCTTCCATTTGCATCCTGCAACCACAGCTCCATTCCTCCTTCCTAACCTGCAATTTGTGGTGCCATTTCCACCGAGGCTCAGCTGAGAGGCTGCTGAGAGCCCAGTAATGATGCAGGCATGCTACAATTTGCAGTCCATCCCTCTGTGCAATCCACTCCATCCCCTTCCAAACAATTTTAATTCCACTCCAAGTATGCACCGTTGCCATTTTTCTCTCCTCCCAAACAGCACAAAATTCATCCCCTCCACAGGCTTTATTGCCAAGTTGATAAACCAGAAATACGTTTTACTACCTATTTCTCCAAAATTTAGATGTGCACTAGAATAGGATTTTTCCCAGCCCTTGTTTTTCAATAACTTCAGCCCAAAGGGTTCTCGGAACTCTCCTACAAGAGGTAGGACAGGTTCTCAGAACCTTTTCTCAGGTTCTCCAGGGCTCTGTGCCTCCACAGCCTCCAGCTCTGATGGGCCCATGGAAGATTCAACTTCCAACTGCAGTAAGAAACAAATCTGAAACACTTTAGGAAGATGCACAACTGCAATATCTCATCAATACATGAAGCATCTCAACGTTGTTTCCATAACTGAAAGCCATCCTAGACTGCACCATGAGGAATTTTAATTTCTGTCTCATTCCACAGGCAAGGTGGGGATGAGGTGCTCCTGGCACCTGCAGCAGCTCTGAATCATCCCCCTGGATGGAAAACAGCTCAGATTTTCACCCCCAGCTCCAGTGCAAACCCTGCCTTTCCAGAAGCACAGACAAGGTGATGTGAAACCCCACTCTGCTGGGTTTTAGAGCTTCACACCTCAGCTGAAAGACTCCTCATTGTAGGGGCATCCTCCAGAAAACTCCTGTGATTTCACCCTGCTCACCTCAACAGCAACTGCTAAAGATGTGAGCAAGGCCTGCCTGGAACTTTAAATTGTTTTCTTTGTCTGCTGCTGGATTTGCTGCTATACCTTAAACTGATGACAATTTTCCTCCAATTCACACTTGTCTCCCAGTTCCATTTTGTGAAGGCTCACACACACACATTGCTTTCCTCTTTCAGTCTCACTCTCCTTGTCCTTTAATTACTCAGTCCTTTCTCATCTTAAGCAGCCTTTGCTTCCCTCTCTCTTGAAAAACATCGAGTCTCTCTGGGAATCCACCTCCAAACTCTTTATAGCTCCTCCACCACTTCACCTTCCAAGTCTCATGACGTTATTTTCCCTTTCCCCTGCCTTTTCAAAATTGGCTTCTTTCACATTCCACCCAAACTGCTCCCTTTCATTTCCATAGCCATGGCAGGCAGGGTGTGCACATGAAACACATTAACAGGAAACTTAAAAGGCTGCATCAATAAAAAGGCTGAAATATTGTCTGAGGAGATCTGTGTGACTGAGAACTAGACCAGTAGGAAATGAATGAAATACAGAAATACAACAGGCTGTGCCATCATGGGACTATTAACAGATTACTACTACTGTGAGGAGAGTCATCAGTTCAGGGAAAAAAGATAAAGCAAAAAAAGAGGAGTGGGGAAGGGAAGAACCTGAGTACTCCAAGAGGACTCCTGACAGTGCTAAGAGGGGCTGGGAGGAAGGGAAATACAAAGCTCAAGTGAATAGGGAGATAAATTTTTCATATTTTAATTTACTCATACTAAAATTAATTAAAAATCTGTGGTGATTTCCTCCTTTTCTATTATACATCTGTCAAAGTTTCCTTAATAATCAGTTTTATTGCTGCTAAGCAAAACCATTCTGCTCAGTTTTTGTCATGTATAAATTACTTGAAGCACATCCTACAAGCTGATTGTATTAATTATTTCATATTTTTAAAGTCTGGAATGCCATACTGGATTGTCTTGTAACCCAGACCTACAAGTCCACATGTTTTATCCCTATTCCAGCTCTTCCTTCCCTAAAAACCACTACACCTAAAGTGGCCAAAACAGAGGGAGAGATTCATCTTCGTCTCCCACCCACTAACACAAGAATTAGCTGCAGACTCATCTTGCTTAATTAATTTTTGTAAAAGCATGCAAAATTTCAAATAAGATCTTAAAGGTCACAATCAAATCAGCAGAGCAGCCTTCTCCCAGCACCACTCAGAAAAATTAGTTCCCACTTCCAGGTGTTTTATGCAAGGCATCCTGCTCCATCAGCATTTTTCAGCCCCTCATTTCCCAGAAAAAAAAATGTAAATCACAAGATTTAGATGATCATATTGAGGGTGCTCTGATTTTCTGCTCAGCTCACCGCAATTCTGATTTCAAGATTTATCACAAATCAGTGGTTTTACATCAAGGAAACTTCCTTGGGAAAAAAAGAAAGGAGGAGGAGGAAAAGCAGCAGTGATGGCAGAACCTCGAGTGTGACTGATCAACAGATCTTTCTTTATGACAGACCTATACACAAGGAAAATAATAAAGTGGGAGCTGTATGGAACAAGTGAGGGATCCCATAGGGACAGTTCTCTTTCCCTGCTACATCTGCTCCTACAAGCTTTCAGAAGAATTATCCTCTGCCTTGTCAGGTTTCGAGTGCCTTAGGAGATATTTAATTCACTGCCGCCGAATTTAGCAGATCTGCAGCTACCAGTGTAAGTTGCCAGCATAATTTCTGGGTTAACCAGGCACTTTTTCACATCACATTATATTAATACAGTGTAAAATTGGGTATTGTCACGTTTATCAATTTATCAGATTACCAAAGTTATCACATTTTTCTAGCACGCTTGCAGGGCTTGTTATATAACACAGAATGATTTGCTATTACCTCACACTTTATTCAACTTCCACATAAGTTTTTTCAGGCCTGTGAAACTTTATTCACAACTAGTAAGGCTATAAATACCACAAATGCACTAACAAAGGTAGAGCAGAAGGCAAAATTATTTGCACAAATGTGCAGTTTTGGAAGGATAAACACAGCAAGGTCTCTGAGTGTAAAGAACTGGAACTGGAGTAAGCAATAATTAGAAGGGGTTGTGCAAAAACAAGCTTGGAGCTATGTAAAAGTTATTTCAAAATTTGGTTTAATTTTTTTTTCCAAAAACTTGTTGATCTTCAGGTCTTACACTCTAGAAAACAAGCAGAACAAACTGTTCCCTCCAATGCACACAGTTTGCAGCCATGAGGTTGCACATTAAAATTCCAAACACACAAATATTCAAGGAGTAAAAGTTGGACATAAGTTTTAGTGTAAAACTCTTAGAACTCCTTCAGCTGGAACCAGTAAAAGATGGGAAATACAAAATGAAAATTTCAGATTCCTTTTTCAAGGGAAAGGAATTTGCTGTTCTAATGAATGAGGCAAGGGAAAATAAGCCTTTATTTAGTGAATTCTAACAGCACTCAGCTGCAACAAAACCTGTATAAAAATAAAGGGAATCTTCCTGAGCTATGACAAGAATTGCCTATTACATCATAGTGAGATGTGAAACACCGTCAGCTGATCAAGGACTCACAACTCCCACAGAAAACTCTGACTTAGAAGGCAATGAGCCCATTTATAAAAGCCTTATTGATTCTTCCCAACATATCATATTTTTTCATGTAAATCCTAATTCTTAACAGCAGTTCCCTCCAAACTTGCCCAGCAGGGAGATCAGATTTATTTCTCCACTATACCTCAGTCAGGTGATAATCCCTTTTAAAGATTTCTGTCCCTCTGGTTTTGGGACTGACTTGAACAAACCATGACACGTCTGTTAGCTCACATTTGAAGCTTTGTCACACGTTGTTTGGTTTAGTATTAGAACTTCCAAAATTACTTCAGTACAAAATCTTGTGCCAAACTCTTACTGTCCCCCAATTTATTACATCAGCTGGCTGCTGCCACTTCCATTGGAGACAGCGATCCAGACACATTTCCTATAAAAGCATCCTCCTGATCTCCTCCTGCAAGGAGTTGTTTGTTTTACATTATATTTTCAACTCAACAGACAAGAGACAAATGGTACTGTGTGCAATATGGTTTGACAAAAGAACATATAATGCTCAAATTAAGCAGTTACTGTAAAAAGTTCTGATGAATATTGTGCTTAAACTCCACCAGGTTCTTTTCCCAATATTTTTCCTCTACTGTGTACAGGCCTCAGCTCCCTAATTGATGCAGATATCCAAGTATAGAAATGAATCATTAGCAGACAAATTAAACTTCTTATCAAAATGGAACTCTATTGTTAACAGATGAAAAATGAGTGGATAAATGGCTGCACAAAGCAAATCCAATAAGGGCTCATCTGCACCCCATCAGCTCCTGCCACAGCACATAATTCACAGTAACTCACTCTCACCAATTATTTCATACCTGCATGGATTTTCCTCCCTCTAAAGTAATTCCAGGGTTCAGCTATGCAACTTAATTTCCAAATTAGTGGTTTCTAGGGATTGTGTCAGCAGAGGAAAACGAAGCTGAGGAAACGAAGGCAGGGGGAAAGGGAAGCTGGGAACCTTCTTGGAAAACAGTAAGAAAAATACTCGGAAAACAGCAAGAACATGAAATGATAGGGAATAAAGAGTCTAAAATGCAGATAGAGTGTTCACACCTGGATGCTGAGCCTGTTCTGTGTTTGCTCCAATGACAGAGCAAGAGGAAGGAGGGAGACAGAGGGAACACACGAAGTCTCCTTGTGACCAACCTCAGCTGTCGAAATGTTTCTAAGTTTGCTTTAAATACAAGAGACCTGTGCAGGTCACAGCAATCCCTGGGAGGGGGCAAGTCAATCTGCAGGGAACACAGACAGTAATGACTCTGCTAACAGGGTCCTGCTCTCCAACAGCCTTTTGAAATTTGAGTTTTCCAGCAAGCAAGGAGAGAATCCTGCATTTAAGCCGAAATTTTGCCAGCCAAAGTGTTGAGGTTTTCTGCCCTCAGAGGTTTTAGAGGAAAATGTTTGTAATGTGGAATGTAACAGGACTTGGAAGCTGCAAGGTGAAGGTGGGACACAACCACTGCAAAGAGGCTTCAGGGGTTTGGGGAGTGAGCCCAGCTAACCTCAGAGAAGGGAAGGTCTGGGAAAAGCTCCAAAACCCTGCAGCTGTGGGAAGCTGCCCTCACTACAGGATTACATCCATTAAACCTCTGTAGAGCTTGTACTTTATTTGTGTGCTCAGCTTTCCTGAGCCAGCTCTGGCAGAGGTTGGATGCTGCCAGCCCAGCTCCAGGTCACAGCGTGGCACAGCTGCAGCAGGTGCTCAGCAAGGAGGTAAAACAAATCCTGCTGCCCCAAAACGAGATCCTTTCTTCCTTAAAGTAAACAGGGAGGTGAAACAGAGCAGGAGGCACCACAACAAAGGGAACTTCTGAGGGAACAGGCTGCTGCGAACCTGGGATAAGCCTTAAAATGTTGGTTTAAAAAGGAAATGCTTTTCTAAAAGGCACAAAACACCTCTTACTTCTTGACTGCTGCTGAAATGAATCACAGCACTCTGAAGAAAACCAGGATTTGTCAGTTGTAGTCATCACTTCCCTGCTATGTTGTGATGACTTTAAATGGCTCATCTGGAATATCAGTCATTCTGTAATTCCCAGCCTTGCAACGGGAGCTGCAGGAATGCTTCAGCTCCACAGCTTCTTCCTGACTCAGACCTGAACTTCAGTGGAACCTTTCCTTTTCCTGGCAAAACCAAATTAGGAAAGCACCAACCCATGCACAATCCATCCATGCTGCCATCATTTCCTTATTTGAAAATAAATATATATGCACAAAAAGAATTTATGATAATTTACTAATAAACATCACTTTGTCGAGCCACAGCTGATCTATAAAAGGAATTAACTGAAAAAAATTGAAAGCTAATCACCACACAAGGGAAAATAAAATATACAGGCACCAGTGGGATAATATATCCTCTGATAGCATCTGGGAGAGCCCTATAGCCATCACACCATTATTCAAAGTATTATTAATGTGAGTGAAGTCTTCATAGGAAGATTATCCTTATCTGCCTGTAAAATCCATGGCATTCTGTGAGAAAAGCCTCACCAGAGTCTCCCATGCTCAGCTTCTCATCACAATCTCCTATTGAGAACTGCTGCAAGAGAATTCAGCCATCCAGGAGCCTGAAAAGGCTTTTGCTTGGGCTCTCTCAGATGGAAAGAAAGGGAATAGCAAAAAAAAAAAAAAAAAAGAAAAAGAAAAAAAAATCTGTTTCTTCATGCCTGGTTCACTTCAAGCATGAATTTGCTCATTTTCATGAAAGGCAAAATACATGAGTCGAAAGGCAAAATACATGAATCAAAAGGCAATGCTTGGCTCAGTAGGTGAGGGAATGAACACTCTCATGGTCAGACCTTTAAAAGGCATGTCCTTCACTTTTACAAATATTTCAAACCAATTTCTGCCATCTCTAATATTATAAAGGATTTACAGCTTCACAGCATTTTCAATTCAGTGAATTTATTTCCATATTTTCCCAAAAAGTCTCTCCCAAATCCAGGTTCTGGAGTCACTGTCTCCAAAAAATCTGCTCAGCTGAAAGCATGGCAGAGCGTGAAGGCCACCACTTCTTTGTGTATATTATTTTCATAATGTTATTTTAAGCAAAGTATTTCTTAAAATTACATTTCACAGCTTAAAAATTTACCAGCCAGTAATTGCTTTTAGCAGCAGACAGAGAAGCCATTAGGATGATTTCAGTGCTGTAATCAACACACACTCTCAGCCACACAATTCTGTCTGACTCATTCCCTGCACAGACTCTAATTAACTTCCAAAGGAAAGCCAGGGGATTCCTGGTGGAGCAATAATGCTGTGGAGGCATTATGCAAAACTTCACCTCTAGGAAACGATCTGGCCTGGCCATGATTGCGTCCCCAAAACCTCCCAGAAAGCTCTGATTGCATCCCTTCCCCACCCAATGCATTTATTAACCAGAGTGAGGGGGGAATTTGTGAGGTTTTTGCTCTTAGAATGAAAGCATGTCTGAAAAAAAAAAAATCACTATTAAGGAAAAAATATAGATAAAGCTGGATCCTAAAGGTTTGGAATCATAAAATATTTTATATGGGACTCAGTTGTCAAGTTTGAGCTCAGTGATTTCACCCTCTGAGGTTCTGAGACAGCACTGCCAGCAGATCCTCCATGGGCAGAGGGGAGAGAGCCAGGAAATCTCACAGAACTCTCACCACAGCCTGGATGAAAAACACAGCTGGAAAATCCCCCAGCTTCCATCCCTGGAGAAGTTCTGGGGGTTTTCTCAGTGTATTTTAAATTTATAAAGAAAAATATACCGACTGGACACTGAAATTGATCTTTAAAAGAGAGAAGCAGCCAAATAGGGCCTAATTTCAGTTATTTTTTCTGTTTTTTTTCTCTCTTAACCACATAAGAGACCTTGAAGTCTCTTCTTTTCCTGTTGGAACTGGGTAGGAAATTTGCAGTATTTACACCTTGTCTTCTTCTGCAACTGAGTAAAAATCCTCATTTTCACCTTGCAAGCATCTTTGACCCCATTCAATTATTTTCATGCATTTTCATAGTCTTACTAATCTTATTTTTTCCATTGCTTCCCTTCAACCAAGTTTTTCTGTGTTTTCATTATTCCCATCCCTTGGCAGGTGATTCATTTTTTGACATGCAATTACCACAATTTCTTTCTGGCCCTCATTAAAAGTTTCTGCTGGTATTAAACATCAGGCCACTGCAAATAAAATGGACAGATTCCAGCAAGAAATAAGAAAATGTAAATGTAAATAATGATGGTGCTAGGGCAGTTATACAGTACAATCTGGATTGTTTGGCGGGTTTGAACTTCACAAATGAATAAATTTTTAAGTGGCCAAACCCATTTTGCCCATACGGGACTGAGGACTGAAGGGCACACTTAGAGAATGGGAAAATCAAATACTCTGGGAAAGACTTGAGATGGTCCAGTGAGTAAATCTGAGCCTCAGGTTAAAATGCCATGGAGAAAAACTCAACTTGAGCTTGGATAAATATGTAAAACTGCACTGACTGAAACAGGGGAGGGATTTTACCTCTGGATGCACCATGGGTGAAGTTGTGCTTAAATACTGCACCCAGTTTGGGCTCCTGTAGTTTTAGGATGGTAAAATAACAATCAGAAAAAATGAATAAAAATGGTACAGGATTTAGAGGAACATCATGGGTTCATCTCTTCCCTTCATTCAGCTTATAAAAATAAGACTTGAGTGATCCAACTCCAATTTATTTGTACCTGTTCAAAGGAAGAAAATACCAGGAACTGAAGCACTTTCATTTCAGCAGTGGAGGACAGGCTGAAGATTAAAGCCAGGCAAAAAGATGGAAATGAGCTGCTTCAGAAAACAAACAAACAGCAGAACACTGCAAACCAGCCAGCAAATGCTCCTAAACAGAAGTGGCACCTCAGAGAAGGGATGGAAATTCTGGTTCTTATTATTTTCAAATATGAAGGAAAATTCTGCTTTAGTGGAAGAGGTTTTAGGCCCAGTGCTTTGTAAATGGTGGCACAAAAACCTGATCCTCTGGGAATATCCTCACTGGAGTTGTGGTGCCATCAGCTCTACAGTTCATCATGTATTGATCGCATCATTTATTACCAATATATAGAAATAAATATTTAAATACTCTGTGTAGTTGCCAGTTTTAGTTCTTGTCACTGCAGACCTGCAAGAAGATCAACTCAACTGCTACAAGCCGTAGGAAAAAACTTTAGGAAACCAAAAGTGGGAAAAACTAAAGGAATATGGAGAATATATCAGACATGTAAGAAAAGAGCCAAACAACTGCCGTGCTCCCACCAGTGCTCTGCAGGTTCTGATTTTATTTTTATCAACATCACCCTGCTCTATCAATAATCCTTTTTTTCTTCCCTGCCTGAGATTACTTTTGGTTGATCCTAACCTACACTTCCAGGAACTCTGCTCCATGTAAATAAATTCTTGCCTTGGGCTGCAAAGCTCTGAACTGTGCAGAACACAGATCTGAGGTATTGGGGCTGGACCCTGCAGGATGTGAACATGTGAAAAAGCAGATTTGGGGCCAGGAAAGGGGAACATTAGAGGGGCTGTGTTAGGGAGCTATTGATCACTATCCATTCAGACAATTTCCAAACCTCAGAATAAGGATCTGGGCTCTCAGCAATGTTTCCAGACAGGATTTTGGTGTCCATGTGCTCCCATTTACCCTCTTTTACAATTACATGGATAAAGAAGCTGAGCAATCTGGCTGCTCTTCAATATCTCTGTGACTTATTTTTGAAGAAATGAATGGAGGAGGAGGGGAATGAAAATATAATAACAGAACAAGAGTTTAGAAATTATCATAGTGCTGAAGGTTGTGTGTGTGGAGTTCAGATTCTCTCAGAATTACAACAACAATGCTCTCTGCATCGCTTTCCAATACAGTCTGGATTTATTCTAAGACTAGAACATTTTTGTTCTCCTACTTTTAAACAGGAGCAAAATGATGAACAACAGTTTCAGGAATCCAGAACAGTGAAACAGAACTTTTTGGGGTGAAGGAGTTGGCTTTGAATTTTGTTTACTTTTTTGTTTTTGGGTTTTGGGGTTTGTTTTTTTTTTTGAATGGAGATCACGACAAATCCAATATTTGCTTAGGCTGATGCAGTTTTAGGGCCCTTTTGCTATCATATTAGGGCTGGAGCCTGACTTTTAAAAACAGACTGTGACTTGAATTTTCACTTGCTGACACAGCAGAAAATCTTACAGAACTCAGAGCTCTGAAGAGCATCTTGGCTCTGCTGTAATTAGGGCTGCAGGAGTCCTGCAGAAATCAGGCTGACAAGCAGAACCAGGCAAGGCAAGTCACATCTCTGGCAAAAGAGATTCTGTGCAACTTTTTCCCCTTCATCAGCATCAACCACTCCAAGAGGTCTCTGCCCTCCTTGCAGGATTGCTGCCCCATCTGAGCACGCCTGGATCCCTGTTACAAACAGGATTAATGCCATGATCCTGCTTAAAATTGACCCTGCAGGAAGGAGAGCAGGGGAAAGAGGCATTTTCAGCAGGGATGTTTTCACAGCCAACCCTGCATATGGTTGTTGCCACCACAGTCATTGAGATGGGGACCTATTGAATTGGATCAAGCTGAATTTAATTAATCTCACTTCAGTTAGATTTATCTAAGTGTATATTAAACTGTGTGCATTCATCTAATGGGAAAATTATCATCTTTGCTCTTCAGCAGAGATTTTCGTGTGTATGCTGAAAATCTGTGCATTACAGTAAGCACTAAATATGACAAAAATGGAATATTGCTGCACTCTGGTCCAACAGCTAAACTTTGAGTTTGAGTTATGGAACTAATTATTCAATTGAATTAAATAATACCTATTACGTTTACTACCATGTGAAAGCAACTAACTCTTTGTAAGTGAGAAGGCCATTTACTACCCAAGCTCCTTAATTAAAGCATCAATAACCATAATCTCCACCTGAAATCTCCTCATCTGTAGAAGTCACCCCTTTGTCATAACCAAAATGAAGAAAAGTATATAAAAACAAACAATGCTGGCTTTATTCAGGCTGTAATAAAATTAAAACTAACCAAACCTAAACTTCAGAGGAATAAATCAATATTGTCTAAAAATGATAAAAAGCTGGAGAGGGCGCTCATTTATTACCTTTTAATGAATGCTTTGACCACTCCCTGTTATAATTTCAATCTCAAAGTCTCATTGCTGCAGCTTCTTTGTACTCTAATTTCAAATGCACGGACTTGGTGCTAAAGGCATCAATTTTTCACATTTGCCAGCAAGATAAAAATGCAACAATGAATAGGAAACCCCCAAATCCCCACAGCACACATCTGCAGGCAGTTTTGTTTGGGGTTGAATACAGTGTCTGACATCTCTATTTGCTGTATTTGGCCCCACTGGGCATAGAGGGTAAATTTCCCAACTAAAACAAGCTCAGAAGTAGGTGAGACTTTGGAGAGTTTTCTTAGGACAATCACAGGTAAAGACATAGGTTTGATGAATTAAGAGCAGAACCAGTGAGCCCAGCTGCAGTCAGATGTCCCAGGACTCAGCAAAAATCATTTTGGCCAAAGACATCCAGCACAGGCTGTGGAGGTGCTGCTGTTGGCATCCAGACATTCCAAAGGGGGTTTCACAGATAATGGGGTGAGGAAGGAGCTGTGGGGCCCCAGAGAGGCCCCAGCCCAGCCAGGAGGGTGCAGAGGATGATGGAGATGTTTACAGTGACCTTCCACGAGCACTATGGAGCTCAGCAATAAATCAGAGCTTTAATCCCCTTCCCTCCTTGCACAAAAACCCCAAGATTAATCCAAAATATTACAGCAAAGTTTTACAATAAAAATTCAGTCTCAGAAGGTAAAATAACAGTGGCAAATAGCTGAAAGGCAGAGTAGCCAAGTATTTCACATATCAACCAAAATTTACCAAGCACTTTCTTACTATTGACTCTGATATGAACCAAAATCTTCCCCAGTGAGTCCCTTAAAGGAAAACAAAACCCAACCCAAACACAGCCCCAACACAGAACTGGGGGGTGAAAGGGTGTGGTGAAATGAAATCCCTATTTCTCATTAAAGCAACAGTCAGTTTGCTTGGAAACCTGGCATTTTCAAGAAAACTTACATTTCTAGAGTTGTTTTTTAAAACAGCTTCTCTGAAACCACCAGGTTTCAGTAGCATCAGAGTTGTCATGGATGATCAAAAGAAGGGAGCTCACAGCTCCATGCTCAGCAGTGATGAGGGACAGCTCATTAATTAATGTCACACTGGCACTGAAGCACAAACAGCACAGAACTTTCTTTGGACAGAGGACAAAGTTCAGGAGATTTTAAAACTTCAATTATTTGAATTATTTTCTCTATTGGTAAGGCTTCTTTCTTCCTTGAGAATAACACATACACAATTAAAAAACAGCTGCCTAAACCACAGTGACTAGGAGCTTTTCCTCATTTCACACCTCAGAAATTATGACTCAGACTCTTCTGCAGTGGCTTATGCTATGGCAGAAATATGTAAAATTACAGACATTGAAAGGGGTACAAAACAATTGTAAAAAAGAATAAATTATGTGTTGTTTGTATGCATTAAAATCACTCATCCCCATCCAGACTCTATAGAAGAACACAGCTCTGATGTTGCAGCCAAAAACAATCTGACATTTTCATAGTTTATCCAAAATATTCCTCAGTTACTTTACCCTATACTTGGTTTGATAGCTGGGAGTATCAAACATAGCTGACAGCAAATGAAATAGAAAAATCCAGTGAATATTGCATGCAGCACTTGACATAACATACCTGAGAACCAAACTCCTGTTTGGTTGGGAGCCGAGAATCCACAGAAAACAAAATGCATTCCCCAGTGGTCCCAAACTCACTGACACAGTTTCTATGATCATGCACATGCTGTGCTCTACAGGAATGAAACAGGGCTGTTTAAAAAGTATTACTTAAAAAAAAAATAATTCTGGAACCGCTTTACAAATATCCTCATCAGCACCAGAAGTAGCTTTGTGCTTAAAAACCAAAATTTCTATAAGAGTTTAGGAGATGGTACTCCAAGCTCATAAAAACTGTGGAGTGGGTGAGCAGCTCCAGCAACAACCAAAAGAAAACCACATTTCACACCTCCCTAAAAAAAGGGCTGCCTGTATTTATCCTCTCATAGAAAGGATATGAGGTAGAATCACATAATGGAGACAAAAGTCTGCACCTGAGAAAGGCCAAGCCTTCATTTCCCTGCCAGCTGAGGCTCCTGCTGCTGATTTCATCATTAGCACATCATCTCCCATAATTAAATTCAGAAATTATCACCAAACTTTGGGTAGCAGTGGGTTCATCACCCTGAGAATCATTTCCCTGTTCTGGCATTGCCAATCTCATTACTGGCACCTCCCGAATGCATTTCCCTCTGACAGGGACCTAAAGCTGCCATCAGCTGGAATCCTTGTAGCCACATCTCTGAAGCTGACCTCAAACCAGGTTTTAAAACACACACAAACCCCCCTGAAAGCCCCCAAATAAATCAATACTAAGCAGGAAAAGGGGAGAATTTCCTGTATTAAAACCCATCAAGGCTCAGCTCCATGGCTGTGAAAGCACAGAAAAGAGCAATAAAACATCTAATGAGGCACTTGCTGAATTACACATCCTGCTCCTTATTTTGGAGGCAAATGTGGCATAAACATAAACATGGAATTCTCCAAAGTATCATTTTTTTACAGCTTGTGCATTAAAAATAACGTGCAGCAGAATTCTCCAGATCTGGAAGCAATGCCAGCAGGATTTGCCAGCATTGCCTGCAGATGTCTGCTGGCCAGGCACCCCAAAATGCTGAAAATCCCTTCCACAGGAGCCCTCTGCTCTCTGGCTTTGAGGAGATGCCAGAGCTCCCTGCACTGCTGCTATTTTCACCCCCAAATCCCTGTTGGCTTTGTAAAATTATGTTTCTTCCTCAGTATTTTTCATTATATCTGATTCCAGTTCCCCGTGTCTGCCTTCATCTGTGTGGATCCCCCAAAAGCTCTGAAATAATCAGAATCTTCTGGTTTTTGAATTCTAAGAAATTTTCCAAGTCCATCAATTTAAATATTGACATAAATAAAATAAATATTATATAAAGAAATAAATAAAATATTGACATAATTTAAATATTAACATAATTTAAATATTGGCAACAGGATTTTCTCCCTTTCAAAAGGAGAACCTGGAGTCAACCTCAGGATCTTCCTATCCACAAACCCCTTCAAAGGGGCCCAATAAATTGTCAGTTATTCTATCAGTGACTTCAAGATGCTGCATTGATGTAGAATTTAATATAAATGCTTCCATCATCGTAGGAATTATATTTTTTAACAGTATTCCCCTTTGCAGTTCTCGTGCTTTGGCTGAAAGCAAAGGAATGTATGGACTGTGAATGTCCTGCTCTGCATTCTATTAATTAATAATTTAAAAATTGAATTATAATCAATAGTTGTGTGAAAACACAGCATTGTATCACTTACACACTCCCAAAAGATGAAAGAAATTTTCCTTAAATGAATCCATTTTCACAACTATTTTATTCTTAATTTAGGTCAAAATAATTCACACAAAAATGTAAATATTTAATGTTTCTATTTTCATAGGGTACTCAATAATTTCCATTAATATGGCCAATCATAAAAATGTGCATATATAAAACATTACATCCTATAATTTTTATTCTAAAATGAAGAAGTATAGTAAATAAATATACATGTACCTCAAAAAATGTTATTTCTACAGACTGAGAAGGTTTCTATCCCAACTTGTATAAAACTTGTAATGGCTGATAGGTTTCTTTTCCTTTATTCTGATTCCACATCCTATTCATGAACTCAGACAATAATGAAAATATATGAATCTCTCTTAACTAATAAAATCAGAAAATCTTACTCAGCCAGCAATATTTTCAGCAAGACTGATTTCTGAATTTTAACACTATAAAAACTGCTTATAAACATTATTAATTGCTGTTTGTTTTTCCTTCAACAACTGGCCATGTAATTTGCTTTCCTTAATAAAACAGCAGCATTCCACAGCTTTGCCAAAAATCGCTGGAATTAAAAAATATGGAGGAATGGAAATATTCTGTTTGATATTCTGCATATCTTAGCAAAATTTTTAATTCATATTTTATGTTCTGGATAAATCTGCCCTCAGAAAATGCATTGAAATGAGCAAATATCTGCTCATTCCCCTTTCAGGTTGGAGCCAATCTGCAATCATTGGAAATGTGCTTTAAAATTTGCATTTTTTGGTTTGGTTTCAAGCTACTCTAAAGGTAAACTGAAAATTTAGTCAAATAAGCAGCTGAAAGTAGAAAAGATAATAGGGAAAGGTTATGTTTCACTTAGAATTTCTCTGTAATTATGTCAACAAAAATAGCAACAGGAACAATTGCATAACTCCTCCAAACTCTACCCTTTCCCTTGTTAGTTTAATATATTTAGGGAGAAAACACCATAATCCATGAAAATAGATGTGAAAATTTGAGTTCACTCTGATTATAGCTGTTAAAAATGAAAAAAAATAGATTTAAAATATGTATTTATTCTTGTTTAAGGTCTTGTGACAGAGCTCTGCTCCAAACCCGCCTCCAGTTGCAGCAGTTTTGTTGTTCCAAACCCCCTTCAGAGAATACTTGTGCTGGCATCAACACAGAGGGAAAAACTGGAGCATGAATAACTCCTGGAATCACAAAGCCATTAAGGCATCACCACCATCTCCTAACTGGGAGCAAGTTTGAGAGATCTTTCAGGAATATATAGGTCAGCATCTGTCCCTCAGAGCCCCCTTGACAAAGCTCAGTTTGATGGGTTTAATTCCTGCCCCCGTGTGATGCTGCTTATTCACCAGGAGGGAATAAATTGGATGTAAATGTTTATGGTACAAAACTGGAAGTTTGTAAGTTATAAGGGCTAAACACCGAGTGCCAATCACTGGGTGAATTAAGTTCTTAATAGTGGGAAATAAAAAAACTAAAGAAAAGTAGGTTTCCAAATCTAGATTTGATTGATTTGCTCAGGATTCACAGAACTTCTTGAGTAATTAAAATACTTTTTGATTGTTAGATATGACTGAAAAACATAAGAGTCTAAGCAAATAAAGAGAAACTTATTACAATGGTGCTGTCCAAATTAATTTTTCACTCCTCATGAGATACCAAACACTTTCTTTATTCACACCAGCAAGACCTGGAACAACATTGCTGCCAGGCCTCTGATCTGGAAATCAGAAAATCATCCTTTAGGGCTGAGGCAAAATTTCCCAGGGAGGAGCACAGTGACTTTCTGGTTTAAAAAAGTGGAATTACTCCCCAGAGATCAATCCATAGGAA
The DNA here is from genome assembly GCF_035770615.1 of Melospiza melodia melodia. Classification (NCBI taxonomy): domain Eukaryota; kingdom Metazoa; phylum Chordata; class Aves; order Passeriformes; family Passerellidae; genus Melospiza; species Melospiza melodia. Next base: position 16,374,936 of record NC_086209.1, on the reverse strand, counting down.
AGATGTAAAATTGGTTATGGACCACTGTAAGCTAACTAAAATTCCTCTATCACAGGTGTAGAGAATTTCATTAATAAAGCCACGAAGGGTGAATTCATAATTTCCCACATCTGTATGTTCATAGGAGGTGTATTTCTGGAAGTGTTTGCTCTGGTGTCTGCAATGGAGCCTTGAAATGAAAGCAAATGGCTGAGCTGAAAACCTGTCTAGAACAAGAGAACCAATCTTCTTATCATGGGTTGGTTCACTTTGCCTGCTGTGGATATATCTGAAAATATTTTGGATTTCAGTGCCCCATTCTGCAGTTTTCAGCACAGACACCTCCTTTATTTACATTTGACTGATTCCTTCCTGAATGCTAAAACCAACCCCAGAACGTGTAAAAAAATAACTAAAAAAGCACCAAAATCAATCCCTAATGCCAAGAGAGGTCTTGGAAAAACAAGATGTTCATGATCAGATTTGTCCATGTTAGCACTACAGTTTGTGCAGCATTTCAGTTCATTTGGAGGAGTTATTTCCCCGGGCAGCACAGGCAGAGGTTGAGCTCTGCCCCAGGTTGCAGCTGGAAGATTTTCTGCACAGCAAAACCTGGAGATATTTTTGGAGCAATGTTTAAATCCTGCATGACCCTCACTCAGCCCCATCAGCAGGGAGTGTTTGCAGGCCAGAGCTGACCAGTTTTTTGTTATACATTTTCTCCCATCACAAATATCCCTCTATAAAATCCTGCCAGGAATTTATAAATTCCTGCTCCCACACAGGAACAGCTTCTCCTACTGGATCCATCTCAGCCCTGAGCATTAATTTAAAATTCTGCTGCTCTGAACTCCTGAGCAGGTTCTTTTCTTGTAAGAGTGCTCACACTTCAGTTCCATTTCCCTTTTTCTATAGCAGAATAGCAAAAAAAAAAAAAATTGCATCCAGATAATGTTTCCCCTATAAAAAGGAATAACTTGCAGCTCTGACCAGGATGTAAACTGGGCAATGTGATGGCTTCCTTTGACATCCCAAGGCACACAGTGAAATAGCCCTTTTTCCCACATGAAAATAACAGCTCACCTCTCAGGCCTCCACCCTGCACATTTGGACCATTACTTGTTTGTTTAGAAGTATAATCGTTTTACTTTCACAAAAAAAAAAAAAAAAGGGTATAAAATGAATATTTCAAAACTGCTCGAAATGCCCCGGAAGCTCCTATTTAAACACTATATAATCAGGCTTCTGTTTGATCTCATTTCCTTTTTTTTTTTTCCTTCATCCCAAGACTCCTTTCAAGTGTTAGACAAATCTCCTCCAGTCTAACATCAAAACACACTGACAGGAATAAGACTGGGAGGCTGCTGGCTCCTCTCAAGCAATGCCACCCATTGATCCATGAATAAATGTTCCAGCTTCAAGGCACATCTCTGCTGCAGAGTTATTCTCTTTGGAGATTCAAAGAAGAGCTCCTTGTCTGGTGCCCCAAGATCTGAAAACCTGCTGGAGTAACTGGGGGATTGAGGAGCTTGACATTGTGGTTTGCAGCGATTGGCAGGATTTACCAGCTGGCTCTGGCAGGAAATAGCAGCAGAATTTCAGAGGAATGCCATACAAGATTTAAACACTCTTTTTTCACATGTATTTGCAGCATTCTGCTGCCAGTTTAATGATTGATTAAAATAAAAACAAGCTTTTTTCAATCACTATATTTTTATATTAGATGATAAATTATGATCATGAACCTAAATTACAAAGGTCTTGCTTTCAGTTTGTTATCAAATATTTTTAGTGACATTGTATCAATATTTTACCAAAAAAATTCCTTGAGCACCATATTGCCTACAAAATATTGGGAATATTGAAGATGTAACTGAAGCCTTCCAGAAATTATGCACTTAGAAAACCTCAGAGAAATTCAATAAATATTCTCAGGGATGTGGCTTTGGTTTTGCTGCCATATAATGCACAGAACTGAAAATATGCAGCTTCAGTCATTTTGCCCCAAAAACCTCTGTGAATAGTAGCCTGGTGTTTTTAGACCTTAATTTAAACCCTACCCCAGGATTAGCTCCTGGAAACCAAGTCCTTCTAAGAACAGCAATTCAGATAGTTCTGAATCATCTTCTGGCTTTTAAATATAAACTTGTTTTCAGTGTCTGTGGCATTCACAGCTTGAAACACTCACTGCCACAGAAATGCAGGCTGGAGAAAGCGAAACCATGGACACTTCAAGTGGAGAGATATGAATATAGATTCTATAGATAGATATAGATATAGATTAGATATAGATATATAGATATAGATATAGATATAGATATAGATATAGATATAGATATAGATATAGATATAGATATAGATATAGATATAGATATAGATATAGATGGAGATATAGATATAGATATAGATATAGATGGAGATATAGAGATATAGAGATATAGAGATATAGAGATATAGAGATATAGAGATAGAGATATAGATAGATAGATAGATAGATAGATAGATAGATAGATAGATAGATAGATAGATAGATAGATAGATAGATAGGTAGATAGATAGATAGATAGATAGATAGATATAGAGATAGCGATATAACAAAACATTTGCCTGAAATTTTGCGCCACTGGTCAAGTGCTCCAGTTTGTAAACAAAGCTGAATGGTCTGAAAAAAAAGATGGAGGGAAAAGAAAATATCAAATGTAAGTGGACTCCTGACTGAGCCTTATCTGAAGAGCTGTGATGAATGCTGCTATAATATATCAAATGCCAGTTAACAATAGTCTGCTGAAAAAGAGCTGGCTTTGGGAGATATTTACTCACGTCATTCTTGGCAAGAACTCAAAGCATGACTCACTCCTGGAACGTTTACACCACTGGTTACAGATAAAAAGACATCCAGGTCTGTCTATTAATACCCAACTCACTTTTTAAAATTGTGTTTTTCTACATGACCCTCTCTTAAATTGGGATGTTTCAAGTATATTTAATTTCTTTTTAAGGAAAAAACCAGTACTGTTTTGGAAGCAAGAACCTGTTGGTAAAGCAAAAATGGCGTGGAATGCACCTGACTGAAATTTATCTGAGCTAAACAGTGGGATTGAAATATTGGTTGAAACTAAGCTGCCAACCTGCAGATGGAATCAAAGGAAATGAGAAGCTTTTACTTTCTGCAGAGCTATTTATCACCAAAGCCTGACTGCAGTGCATATGGATTGTAAAGGACTAGGAGAGGAGTGGAAAATAATGGGCTAGTGCTTCCCTCAACAGCTTGAAAGTAATATGGCTTAAACTTGAATACACCTCATCATATTTTAGAAAATTACACATAAAAAAATTGACAACAAGTGAGGAATTCAAAATGTGGTTTGGCATTTTATTCCATCACATTCTCTTAGGACAGTACATAATTACAGTTATTTGTATGTGATATATGAATAAACAGACAAGCATCAAACATCCTGGGGCTGAATATAGGTATATTTTAGCTAATAATACCCAGGGGAGGAATTGCAAGCCCTCCAGCGAGCTGTTCCTTTTGGCAGAAGGCACATAAAACTGTTGGGAAGCACATTAGAGTAGAAAATCAAGGTGTGGATGAGGTCAGAAGTGAGTGTGGGGTTTGTTTTTTGCTTAACAGCCAGCTCTTACTCAATCTGTGCTCAATTTTAGAAACTAAACAGGCAAAGGAGGTGAGTGACAACTCTGCTTTTAGCAGCTCCTCGTCAATATTTGGAAAACAGAAGCAGTAGCAGCATCTCCCTCACAGATCTGTGCACAAATCTGTGCCTGCATCTGACCTGAGGCCGCAGAGAAGTCTTCCAAAACTGAATGATAGAACTGGGATTGTAAGTTTGATTAGGAGTGTGTAATATCATGTGGTGGGAAACCTAGAGTTTGAGGTTTTAGAATATAGTAATATATATGTGAAGCAAGATGGAGGTTTTAGGATGGAGGCTAGTTCTTCTTCTTCACCTTCTTCTCCTTGGATTTGGGTGGTGTTTTGTAGATAGAAAAGTTCACATTGTGGGTCACACGTGATTAGTTATGGGTTAAAAGTAAAAATAATTTAGGTGTCATTTCTTAATTGGATAATTTTTCTGTAAAAGATTTTACAAAGATAGATACAGGGCCATTTTGTAGCTTGCTAGTAAAATGCTGCAGAACTCAGGCCTTGTGAAACTGTAATATTGATAGGAAATAATAAACATCTGAGTCTAAACACAAAATATCACCTTGAGCGCTTTCAGTCCTGACCACAACAGAAAAAGAAGGCAAGAACCAGCACGCACCCACACCTGGGAACATCCCTGGGATGATGGTCCTGAACAGGCTCTGGCACCTGGAGATGGCCAGCCAGCACCCAGACAGATGGACATGGACACAGACATGGATATGGACATGGACACGGGCATGGACACGGGCAGGGGCATGGGCAGGGACATGGACACGAACATGGACGTGGATATGGACATGGACATGGACAAGAACCAAAACATGGACATGAACACGGCATAGACGTGGATATGAACATGGAAATGGCATGGACATGGATATGGATATGGACATGGACATGACATGGACACAAACATGGACACAAACATAGGCAGGGACATGGACATGGACACGAACATAGATATGGACATGGACATGGGCATGGAACCCCCAGGGCACAGCCCTGCAAAGGCTCTTGCATTTCCATGGCAGGGTGTGCTCATGGCTCACAGCAGCCATGCCTCATCCCAGCTCCAGGCTCACATCCCAGCCCCTCTGTGCAGCCATGCATGGCTCAGCTCTTCCCACCCATTTTGGGCACAGTTTGGGCCCTCACACTTGGCTGGCATTCCTTCTGCTGAGGTACCAATGTGTACATGGATATATGGATGTGTGTATAACAGCACCCATGTATACACAGACCTGCATTTCCTGACATTTTCTGCCTTGGCCCTGCACCAAGGATGCTCTGGGGTAGAAGGGACCTTGGAGATCATCTCATCCCACCCCTGCCATGGCAGGGACACTTCCCACTGTCCCAGGTTGCTCCAAGCCCTGTCCAGCCTGTCCTTGGACACTTCCAGAGATGGGGCAGCCACAGCTTCTCTGGGCACCTGTGCCAGGACATCCCCACCCTCACAGGGAAGGATTTCTCCCTGATACTTAATCTAAACAGGAACATGAAATTAAGAAGGCAGGAATTGCCTCTGGAGGGATCCAGTTTCCAAACAGCACTATGTGTTGGAAGTGTACTTGTATTTTCCGTATCCTGCACAGAATGTTTTAGCACAGCAAAATGCACGGAGCTTGTTCACATGATTAGGTTGTTTAGGAATGGAGATCTTGAGGAGAAGCATGCTGAGGCTGTGACAATTCAGATTTATATATTTAAAGCATCTTCTCTCTACATCATCTTAGTGTTTAAGGAAAATTAGGTTTTAAATCCACACAAGCCCACTATCATATACCTCACAGCCATGTAAAAATCAGCAGCAAGTTTTGCTCAAGTGATTTTGTTTATCTTGGAGACCCAGGCAATTAACTAAATGACCAAGTGTGTTATTTAATCAGTGACAAGTGCTGCAGCTCTTGCTAAAAGAGCTGGAGGTGGTAATGAAAAGCCAGAGTTTTTCAGAACCGTTCCCTCACACCTTTCTCTGTGTATTGGAGATCAAAGAGCCTCCAGAGCCTTTTTCCAAGCAGCTTTCTGGAGGCTGCAGGGAGAACTGGATCATAATCTTCAGGCTCTTTTCTGCCCTGAACTGTTCCTGTGTGCTCAGGATATTGGATGTTTAAAGTCTGAATACCTGAGCACATTGATTATATTTTCTGAGAGCAGCTCAATGTTAGGCTGGGACCCATCATGCAATAAAATCATTAAAATGTGGATTATTGGAGCAAGCAACTTTGGTAGTATATTTAAAATAGTGCTATTTGCACAGGGACATTTCCTTTCTAAAATCTGGGAGAATCAAAAGAAAACTATGTATGAGAAAAAAGCAAACACCAAATAAACAAATGAGGAAAAAATGTGTATAAATTATCCACATATGCATGTGAATTTGCATTTCATAGCACCCACATTATTCTCTTCATCCATTGCCTTAAAAACCAAGAGAAACATGCTTGAAGCCAACAAGGTATGAAAGGAAATAACTGACCCATTTATTTCCAGTGGAGTTAATTGTAAAAAGTCAATTTAAACAACCTAATTGTTGGGTAAATCATGCAGGTCTGGTGGTGTAAATTCATAATAATGGCAGCAGAGCCTGTGAGACACTTTGCAGGGACACAGCCCTGACCAAGGCAGTGCTGGGCTGCTGGAAGCAATTTTCCTGTGAAACCCTTGGAGTGGACTGAAATGAGCTGTGAAAGCCACCCAAACGTGCACTTTATCTGTCAGCCCCAAGGATCCAGGTGGAGTTTGGTAGGTGTGTTGTCACAGATATCTTTTGTGAAAAATCCTTTCTTTAGGATTTTCCCCTCTTCTGGGAAGCTGAGGCCCCAGAAGAAGAATGTAAGCAAAGGGTATCTGCTGCTGTGGAATGCAACAGGTGGATCCGTGATTGGCCCATGTTCCATGTGTACAATTAAGGGTCAATCAAAGACAAGGTCTCTCTGGGACAGAATGGGAGAGAGCTCCGTTGTTGATTCATTCCTTTTTCTATTCTTAGCTTAGCAGCTTCTGAACTTCTCTCTCTATTCCTATTAGTATAGTCTTAATGTATTATATATCATAAATTAATAAGTCCAGCATTCTGATCATGGAGTCAAGATTCTCGTCTCTCTCTTCACCCCTGAGGAACCCTTGCAAGCCCTGCAGTAGTGTGTGCTCACAGCATTCCTGCAGAGCTCTCCCACGGAAAAGCCTTGCAGGTCTCATTCTCAAGAGAGGGCAGCACAAGGAGCCCTTGCTCTGCTGAGCTGGACACTGCTCAGAATTCCCTCACTGACTTTTCCTGGGAAGACTTTACAAGGAACATCAGCACAGACCCCTCAGCTCCACCTCCTCCTTTCCTCCTGCTGTGGGTTTCCACTCCTCCCATGGATATTTTATGGGAATATTCCAGCTCTCAGTTTGTGCCAGCGTTTCCAGTCATCCCCTGTCCCAGATGAATGAACCAAAAGCCATTTTATGTCCTGGGGACCATCCTTGTCTGGCCTGAAGCCCCCACCAGCAGCATTGGGTACTCCCAGGGTTAGGATGGACACTGCAAAGCTTGTGAAGAGCTCTCAAACCTTGAGGTTCAAAGAAGAACAAAACAAATTCTAAGATCATCTAAATGCGTTAGGATCTGAGTCCAGGGTTGGATGTGGAATTCAGGGGGTTTCAGTGGCACATTAAGAGGCACCAACAGGGGGATTGATCATGTTTCCATCAAGTCTCTTTATCCTCTTTCAAAATTATTCATCCTTTCCCCACCACATTCTAGGTGGTGGCTGTTCCTTAACTAGATTGTCAAAAACTCCAGGTTAAATCCCTGCCATGGCTTTAACTATGGGTTAAACCCATTTAGAGTGACTAAAGTGATCCAGAGAATTTTCAGAGTTGACTTTCCACAAGAGCAGATCCTGAAGATATGCAGCTGCTTGTCAAAACTGCAGTCACAGAATCATCGAGCTTGGAAAAGGCCTCAGAACCACTGAGTGTTCCTCAGCTGCTGTAAGCCAGCAGGGTTTACATGGAATGTGGGTCCCTGAGACACTAATGTGCTTTTTAACACTCTGCTCCCCATTTGAAAGGTTTCATGTCAATCAGTGTGCCTGCTGGAAATAGAATATATCCAGATCAGTTTTCCTTGGCGAGTCAGCTTTAGTTCTGTGGTTCATTCCTGAGAGTTTGAGTTGGGAAAGCTTCTCCTGTGAAACAGTGGACTGAAAGGCTGGAAAGTTGTTTCAGTAAATTCTGTCCTGGTGGAAGTTACCAACAGATGGAGGCAGATATTGGCAGCTCTGTTGTGGTTTTATTAAATACAGTTGTCTCTGACTGCCCTCAGTATCAGGTAAATCATTCTTTTCCCAGTTCAAGGCTGAGCATTTAATGCAGCAGAATAAATTTAGGCTTTCACTGCGCAACCTTCTGTCGGTTCTTTTCCAGTTGCAAACATGATCCTGTGAGAATCCCCCAGGTGCACAGCCAAGATCTCACCCCCATGACCTAATCCTGCTTTTTCTGCACTTCTCCTTCAGTATTTTATTGATTACTGTGTCAATGAGATTCCAACCTTTCACAGTCATTCATTATGCATCTGGTTCTCTTTAATTATCCTAAATAATTATTTAATATTCTCCTTTTTCTGTACAGATGTTTCTGGCTTTGCTACCTTCATTTTTCTGGAAAAATGCCAGATACCTCTCTCCTCTGTAGTGTCTTTTTTTTCCCCTGAAAACACAAGGGCTGGATGGTTTGCCTGCTGCAGTGATCTTGATGTGAACTGATTGTCCTTCATTAAGTGCCCTGACTTTTGCTTCCAGCTCACAGTGGAAGGTGCTCACTTTGTGAGGGGTTCAGGCCAGGGGAGCCTGAACTGAAATTCACATTTGCTGTGTGAGCAAGACCCTGAACCCCAACAAGTTTCTGGGGACTTGTGCATCTAAAAACCATTTACATCTTTTCCTATCTACAGATGGAAGCACCTGTCTGGGTTCTAGGAGTAGAAATTTTAAAGAAAACTGTTGGAAGGGCTGTGAGATAAACCCTTTTTGTCCTATAATTCCAATTTATGCTGTAGCCTGACAGTCCTTCCCACTGTCACTGCCACTCACGTGCAAACCCACGAGCTCCTTCTGTGCAGACACTGAATTCTTTGAATTTTGGTACAATAGCAACCCCTTGGCAGCTGTAGACGCCTGTTATTAGGAGAGATGATTCTCTGAATATTCCTCTATAGAGGGAGAGGCTTTTGAGAGGCTGTGATTTGCATGGCATGTGCTGATGTGCAGTTTGCTGTCCCAGGGAACGGAGCTCCTTTGTGTGTGGGAGAACACAGCTGACAGCAACAGCAAAGCCTGAATGGCTCCCACAGCCATGGCAGGAAAAATCCACTGCCATTTGGAATGGCTGCTTTGTTTGGTTTGGTAATCGATTTATAGATTAATCAATTTATGGATTAATCAATTTATGGATATATTTTCACAAAGCTCCTGCATGCCCCAGTCTGCTCTAGTCACACATTTTCTGTCAAATGGAAAAATCCCCTGCCATTTGGAATGGCTGGTAGGTTTGGTAATCAATTTATGGATTAATCAATTTATGGGTATATTTTCACAAAGCTCCTGCATGCCCCAGTCTGTTCTAGTCACCCATTTTCTGTCAGATGGAAAAATCCCCTGCCGTTTGGAATGGCTGGTTGGTTTGGTTTGGTAATCAATTTATAGATTAATCAATTTATAGATTAATCAATTTATGGATTAATCAATTTATGGGTATAGTTTCACAAAGCTCCTGCATGCCCCAGTCTGTTCTAGTCACCCATTTTCTGTCACAAGCTCCTCGAGGTGTCTGAGCCCAGGGAACTCCACTCATTATTTGCTTTCATTTTACAAACAGCTGTGACATTAAAAGGCATTCCCTTCATGCAGCTCGTTTTCAAAGATTTTCTGTGCCCTCAGAGCTTGGTTTGGGATTCAATATATTTTTAGAGAGCAATACTCTCTAATACTTCTTGCCCACACAAAATGAACTATTGCTTCATGTGCTTCCTGATTTGCTTCCTCCAGAGTAACTTGATGTCCTCCAATGATGGAATATCATCATTTGAGCCAAATTGAGCCTCCTCCCACACACAGACATTCCATAACCGTAATGGAAATACTTCTATGAAAAAAATTGAGATTGGTTATTTACTAAAGGAAGAAATATTCTTCTTTATGGGTGCAATCAGAAGTTTCCAACATTTGATACTCTCAGTGGTCATTTTGTCCATCAGAGGATCTTTCAGGCAAGACTTTACGGAAATACAGGCATTTATTTATTGTATTTTACATTTTATTTAATCCAATTCTCATAATTCTTATGATTTCAAAGTTACTCACAGAAACATGGAAATCAAAGGCAACTGGATGAGACAAATGCACTTTATTCTTCTACAGAACATGGCACCTATGGGGATAAACTAAATGTGACCCTGAGAGCTGTCAGGACAAATTAACTGGTCAAAACCCATTTGAACAAATTCAAATTTAAACTGTGTCAAACTATAAAGAGAGGTCTCTCCACTGTCATACTTAACATTTAGACCTACAATGTTTAAGGAGCCACATGTACCTTTAATTTTTTTTTCCTAAAGGACAAACTTATTTTAAAAATAAACATTAATATCTGAAGCATTACTGAATTCTTGCCAGCAGCCAGAAAGAGCTTAAAAAGTCAGGGGGAAAAGGACTTCTTTTGAGATGGAAATTAACTCGGTAAAAATGATCAGATCTGCCAAACTGGTAACGTGATGGCTGGGAATTTCAGTGGTGAGCAAAACCAGTCTTCATTTTCCAGGCAGATGACCCAAATGTCAAAGGATTGCATGGAATCACAGGTACTCCTTTGGAGTGAAGTCCTGCTGCTGAGAGAGGCAATTCCTCATGCAAGAAGGCCCAGCCTGTATTCTGAAAATTGGCCAAGTCATCCTTGTGAAACTCAATGTGAATTGTGGATGTTCCTAACCGAGCCAAATTAATTCCAGAATTAACATCCCAGTGAAGATGTTGTAGACACTCAGTGGGAGCCCCTGACCACAGCAGCGCGCCAGATGCATCTGAGGTAAACAGCACACAAAAGCAAACAACTGGATGTTAATTCTGATGAAGGTTACTTTTAAATCTGGGGCTTTTTCCTTCTGGAATTGAAAAATTATGTGGGAGCCTTTGCTATTTAGGAAAAGACATACCTTGAAAACCCATGGACAGAAGTCCATTCTGTCATTTGTGTTTCTGAACTGACCTTCCCTGGACTGGTCATCTGCCAAAAGGGACACCCAAAAGCGTCTGAGGAACCACCAGAGAACCATCCAGAAGCTGCCCTGCTCCTGAGAGTTGTTCTGTGGGATTTGAAATCCACTTTTCCAGCAGAGAGAATTGTTTTGTGCAGGAATTGTTCACCTGTGCCTCCCCTCGTGCTCCCTGTGCTCCTTTGTGCAGCTTCGCCCCTCTGCTGCTGGCATTGATTTGTGCCTCTCCCCAGGGCTCTGTGCTCCCACTCAGCCCCTCTGCAAAGTGCAGGCACATTTATAATTCATGTTTTTGCCTCTCAGAGCAGCCACAGGCTTTCCTGAGGTCCTGTTCTCACTGCAGCTCCGTGCCTTGGGCATGGGAAATCCACTTTGCCTGGGCTTTGGGCCATTGCTGAAGGGTGAACTGGGGATTGCAGGGTTGATTCAGCTTCAGCTGAACTCAGGATGAGCAAGATCAGGCATTTCAGGAAGAGCACATGCCCATCAGCCTGCATTTAGGGAGCATTCTGAGAAGCTGCTTCCTGTGTTTGAAGCACTCCCTCTTCTGAGACAAAATGTACTGAGGAACGAGCCCTTGAAACTCTGTGTAAAATAAACAAATATTCTTCTGGAATCAAATTAGTTACCATTTTATTCCTTTTTTTTTTTTTTTTTCTTCCCTCTTAATTGCTTACTTCCATTTTCTCCTGATGGAACTGTTAAAATGGAGCTGTTGGTTAGAAATTCAAAAAAACTGAAGTGAAAATTGTGTAACTCAGACTGTGTTTAGTGCTCCACATTCTCACTGTGCCTTTTAATTTTGTAACAACCATTAGTGGAAGGCCTGACAAATGGGAAAAAAAGGCTGAAACATGGGGAAAAAAGTGTCAGAATAATTCCTTGCTCTTCTCTTTCTTTTCCTCTACAAACGGAGACTGAGATTACATCAGTGGGAAAAAATAGAATCAAGAAGGAGAGATGTGATGGAAATTCCTATAAAATCCATTTTGTGATTAGAGGTATCATGAAGTGAATGAAGAAACACAGGGGATTGCCTGGAGTTTTCTTTGAACTCAGAGGCATCAACGCATGGCAGCGCAGACAGCTGCACTCTCTGTGAAGTGGCAATCTTTCCTGATATATTTATTACAGAAAAAGCAAAAAAATATTATATGCACTTCTTTGAGTGAAGAAGAGACAGGCTGGGTAGTGTGCTTTGAAACAAGACACAAAACCAGTGTGTTCTCTAGATTAATGAGCTAATAAAAATCTATAATGCAGGGAGTACCAAGAGAGAAACCAGCAAATTTTACATATTCTGTTAATGTCTAACACTGAGTGGGATTTTGTGTCTCAAAGATCTGTGCAGCGCAGGACTGAAAAGAAACTGAGCATAGCATTTTCACTCTATTAAATTGCAAGATGAAATATTTCTGTGTCTAGGGCTGGTTGTGAAGGGATAATGCTCCCACCCATGGGAGACAGGAGGATGGTACAATTGGCAAAGTTCTTGGCAATATGAAGAAAGAGCCCCTGAAATCATTCTGGTTTTGGACGTCACCTATGGCTTTAGTTCTGGGAGTTCCACAGCTGGAATTAATGCGCAAAGAGACCATTATTTACGTGTCTCAGTGCTGATCAAATGTGTTGTACACTGGAAATAGGAAAATCACCTATCTGGCCCCGAGAGCAAGGTCCCCTGGCTCTGTTTCACCTCCTGAGTCCCTTCCAAAGGGCACAGAGCTCTCCCACTCCCAAATTCATGTGGCCCAGGAGCTCCAGCTGCTGCTGGGATCCCCAGGTGACACCAAGCAAGGAGTACCAGAATCTGCCATTAATCACCTGTGCAGGTTTCAGAATTCCTGCCTGGGATTTGTTACAGTGTCAGATTCTCAATGTAGGAAGAGAAGTTTGACTGAGGAGATGCACTGCTCTCCTAGAATAATTTTCTGCCTAAAATTCATTCTTTCCTTCCAAAACAGCCCATCAAAAAGGAACACTAAAGAGTTTTGACAAAGCAGATGACAGCCAGAGCTTTTCCAGGGAGTTTTGTGGCAGAAAATTCTTCGTTTTGCTGCAATTCCCCTTTGTGGTGCTTACATTTATTGCCTTAATGTACTTGAGGAAGGGGTTTTGGTTGGTTTTTGATGTTTGTTTGATCTTTGCAACTCCAGTTTTTGAGAGTGATCAACATTCCAGGCCAGCATTTCCTGCACAGTGCCCTGCAAAGCTCCAGCTGTATCCTTCCCAGAGAGCTGGCTGCTCAAACACAGTGCTCCAGAATTGTCCATCTGTCTGTCTGATGTCTTCCCCAGCCTGCTCCAACTCCTCCTTTCTCATTTCCATGCTGATGTCAAGTTGTTTTTAGGGATGACATCCCAGCAGCCTGGGCACATCCAGCTCCTGTGCTATGCAAATGTGGGAGAATCTCTGCTGCTGCTACAGAGCAGGTCAGGATTTAATGAAAGGCACCTGGACTGAGCTCATTCCTCATCCCCACCATTCCCTAAGGAGCCCATTCCTCATTCTCTAAGGAGCCCATTCCCCATCATTCCCTAAGGAGCCCATTCCCCATCATTCCCTAAGGAGCCCATTGCCCATCCCCATCCGTTCTCTAAGGAGCCCATTCCTCATCATTCCCTAAGGAACTCATTCCTCATCCCCATCATTCCCTAAGGAGCCCATTCCATTCCTCATTCCCTAAGGAGCCCATTTCTAGCCCTATCATTCCCTAAGGATCCCATTCCCCATCCCCATCATTCCCTAAGGAACACATTCCTCATCCCCACCCATTCCCATTCCCTAAGGAGCCCATTCCCATTCCCATTCCCATTCCCATTCCCTAAGGAGCCCATTCCCATTCCCATTCCCATTCCCATTCCCAATCCATTCCCTAAGGAGCCCATTCCTCATCCTCATAATTCCCTAAAGGAGCCCATTCCCATCTCCATCATTCCCTAAGGAGCCCATTCCCATCCCCATCATTCCCTAAGGAGCCCATTCCTCATCCTCATAATTCCCTAACGGAGCTCATTCCCATCTCCATCATTCCCTGAGGATCCCATTCCCATCCCCATCCATTCCCCATCCCCACCATTCCCTGAGGATCCCATTCCCATCATCCCTGCTGCACTTCCCATTCTCCCTCCTTTTCCAAGCCAACCTGGATGTTGGGAACTGCACGCTAAGGAAAACCTGGCCCCAAGCTGGAATCCGTCTGGCAGCAATCAATGGCAGCTCATCACTTTTATTAACTGAACTGGCTTCTCTCTTTTCCCTTTTTTTCCCCCCTTCTGTATCTGCATCTCTCTTGAGGCTGCAGCCCCTAAGATATCTGGAATGGAGATAATTTGAAAAACTCCAAAAAGGAAAAACCAATTTGTTCTTTCTAAGAGGAACATACAGGTAATGTATGTTTAAATAACAAAAATATATGTTTAATGCACAGTTTAAGATACAAGGTTAGCTCTTTAAGCGGTGAAAATGTGAATTAATGCCATTTAAAAAATTACTAAAACCATGAAAGCTCTATTAAGGGGAGTTTCCTGGAGTCAAGGAATTTCTGCTGCAATCAGTTTTGGGATCAGAGCCAAGCTGAGCCCACAGGTGCCTGGAGGTTCTCAGGAACAGACAAATGATCTCTGCAAGAGCTCTCTGGGCTCCCAGAGCCACGGCAAGCTCACAAACCTGGCTTTAACTCTTGTTCAAAAAGATCAAAAAGTGCCTTTGCCATTGGACTCTTCAGTTCCACCAAACACTGCTGATTTGTGGAGTTTGCTTGGTCATGGACACAAAAAAAAAACATGGAATAATTCCATATTCTGGGAGGGGTCCCAGGATCTGAGTCCCCATTCAGTGCAGGGGCTGCTGATGTCACCCATGGGGTGACAAAGTGATTTGAATTATCTGATAACAAAAATAATTTCCTTGGTGTTTTATGAGACATTTGTTTCTGAATCGGTTTGGTTTCATAAGCAGTTTTTGGGATCCCATCATTTTTCCTAAATAAATCCAGAATCCCAGAATGTTTTGGATTGGAAGGGGCCTTAAAGCCCCCCCAGTTCCACCTTCCACTGTCCCAGGTCGCTGCAAACCCCTTCCACCCTGGCCTTGGACTTCCAGGGATGGAACATCCCAACAAAAATTCCATAATTCCATTGTAACTCTTGGAAAGGAAATTTTCCAACTTGCTCCATCCCTCAAGATAAAGGAAATATCAAAGCTGAGCATGCAATGCTGGAAAAAGCAGTCTGAGTAGTAAAATGTTTCATTCTATTAAAACTTGTTTTGGTACCACATGATAGAGGAAATTCATGTTTTTGTTGCATTTATTGAGTTTTTAATCTAGCAGTGTTCCTTCAACATAAGTAAATACACTGAAGTATTTAAATGCTTTTGAATTCCAAGGGATTTGACACTCCCAAGTGTAATTTCAGCCTTTTAAAATTTATAAATATTTTATAAAAATACAGAATATATCATGGTTTAATTACTTAGGATGACTTATCTACTCTCTGAGAAGTTTTCTATAATTATTATTCACTTTTACCACAGGAAAATGTTGTTATGTCAAGGAAAATTATCTCTACCTCCACAGTTTTGTTTTATTTTATTTTATTTTATTTCATTTCATTTCATTTCATTTCATTTCATTTTATTATTTTATTTTATTTTATTTTATTTTATTTTATTTTATTTTATTTTATTTTATTTTATTTTATTTTATTTTATTTTCATCTTCTTGTTTTCCTCACCATCCTTCTCAGCCTCACCCTAATGCAAATCAAGGACCTTATTTGTATGCAATACTTTAATTTCAAGCCCTGTAAGATGACACTGTTAAATATTTGCACTGTGTATTTTTACCAGCACATTCTTCATCAGCTGCAGATTTCTGCAGCAGCAAATTTCAGCTGAAGTCAAGGGGCACAGGTTTCTACCTGCCACATAGAATTTCAGTTTTCTTCCTGAATGACCTGCTTAGAATAATTAGCTTTTTTCCTTATGCTGAGCTGACAGCTACCTGGCAAACAGCAGGTGCTCTCAATGTTAATAATGCTGTGCAGCCCAAGGCCCTTTTCCTTAAATTCCTAGCATAAAGAAGATTGCAGCAAAGTCATATTTGTTGAATAAATTGTGAAGATGTTTCAGCTTAACAGAATCAGGGAGGAAATCAAAATACACAAAGCAAGGAAAAGAGAATTAATATTGTATTTTCCCAGAGGCTTTGGTTCACCAAGTGCCTGGTTTGTGGTGCTGAGATCTGTAAATGATTCCTGGTTAATGCTGGGCTGTGAATTAGTGATGGCTGAGCAGAGGGCTTGGTTATAGACAGGAATGTTCTCCATGGCCTGGGGACAGCTCAGCACAGTCTTGGGATGGAGAATACTCAGGAGATTTTTGTTATGGAGATTTTTGGAAGGAATTTTGGATGAGTTAGACACGGGACCTCTGAATTGTTTTTGATTATGTGATTTATTTCTTTATCTTCAACATATGCAAGAAAGGTGAGTTTGGCTCACATCTTCACTGCATGGTTCAGAAGGTCACAAACCCTCTAGTTACAAGAACTTTTAAGGATTTATTGACCAATAAAACAGTGCCAACAAGGATATTTAAGCTTTTGACCCACTCCTTAAATATTTTGACTTATGGACTCGTGCTACGGTGTGAGCTTTCTTAGCTAATTGTGTTATGACACACTAATCCTGCATGTTATGACATACAGCACCTAATTCTAAACTCTTTGTTTACCTTTGTAACTATTTTCACTTTTTCTATACCCTAACTCTGAAACTCTAAACTTTCTTCCACTTTTAGTGAGCTTTGGGACAGGGACAGGAAGGTTCCATTCCAGAGGGAAGCGCATGGAGCACTCCTGATGGCCTCAGTTCTATCACTAAAAAGACTTTTCCCTTGTATTTTTGTAACAATCATCTAATGATTTCCAACCCATATGCCTGTACCAGATGTCTGAACCTTCACAGGCCAGATCATATTTATTCCTTCAGACAAACCACTTCATATTACTTAGCAATAATCCTCAGGATCATTATTATCATTCTCATCACTTCAAACCCAAACACAGCAAATATGATGAATAACACACTTCAATTTCCCCCCTTGATTAATGGGCTGTGTGTGTGCACAAAAACTCTTCAGTCTGCAAGATGTGATTTCCCTGGTGAAGCCACTGCTGGCCAGATCTTTCCTGCACTGTGGAACGATTGGAATTCTGAAATGCAAGCACCCGAAATGAAACTTTCCTGTGCTGCAGATGCTAAAGGTATTAATTGCCATTTCTCTGCATTTTCCTGTGCTGTCCTGTCATTATTAATAACTGTTATTCTTAAAAGACTTGTGAAATACCTGCAAAAGACTTGTGAAATACCTGTAAAACTCAGAACCTTTATTTGCATCACTGGTTTGCACTTCAGCCCCTTAGAACTCCTTCTGCCCCTTTAGCAATCCCAAACCGATGAAACCCTGGAGTTTTGCTATATTCCAGAGCCAAAAAAGAGTTAACGGTGCACGGTGCAGATAAGGCTGTCATTACCCTTTGACAGTAAATACTGCTTTGTGCCAGGCTGGCTGATCTGATAAGGAGCAGAACCTCCCAGCAGCAGGAGGCTGATAATGATCCCAGCAGCTCCGAGCTCCGGCACACAGGCAGTGCCATCCCCTCCTGAAATGCAGCACGGACACGACGTGGCTGTCCATTAAAGCTGAGCTTTGTGCCCTGCTCGATGGATGATGCAGCGCCAGCCTCCCCCGGGGGCTGCAGGACGGGACCAGGCCACAGCTTTCAGCTTTGTTTTTCAGAGCATTCCGACTGCTTGCCATCACCCCAGCCTGCTGGAATCTGTTTGGATCACACTTTGATCAGGGAAAAAAATGGAAATACCACCATGATGGCTTGGTTTAATGGAGATTTAGAAAAATGATCAGTTTCTGAGCTGTAAATCCCATATTTACCTTTACATCAGCGTGTCCATTTCTAATTGGATGTTCTGCAAACCAGAGTCAGTGCACCTGTACACAAACAGGGCTTTTCACTTCATAGAATCACCGCATCCCAGAATTATTTGGGTTGGAAGGGACCTTAAAGCTCATCCCCTTTCACCCCTGTCCTGCAGGGACAATTTCCCCTATCCCAGGTTGCTCCAAGCCCTGTCCAGCCTGGCCTTGGGCATTTCCAGGGCAGCCACAGCTGCTCTGGGCACCCTGGTGTGGGCTCTGCCCACCCTCACAGCCAGGAATTCCTGCCCAATATCCCATTTAAATCTCCCTTGCTTCAGCTTAAAGCCATTCCCCCTGTCCTGGCACTAAATGCCCTTATTTAATTAAAATTTTCAGTTGCATATTTTCCTCTGTGTCTTTTATCAGAAGTCATTGCAGCATTTGTCCATAGCAGTCCCAGACTGCCATGTCTTTTCCATTCCTAGGATTTCTAGGGAGGTTTTGTTTCAAGTCCTGTTGGTATCCTGCTCGTCTATAAGCATTTATTGATTTTTTGAGCCAAACCAACAAGTAAAAACACAGGAGTGGGAAACAGAAATTGCAAAGAGGCAAAATGGAAGATAATGGAGGTTGGAAATGATGCTGGCTTTAACAAACCCTGCTTTACTAAACTCTGGTTTAAAAAGCCCTGTTTTACTAAACTCTGGTTTAACAAGCTGCTGTAACAAACTCTGCTTCCTTGCTTGTTAAAATTGGTTCTATCAAGACAACCCTTGGCAGATCACTACAATTTTTAAAATTAAAAAAATGTGTCTACACCAGTGCATGACTGCACTGTGATCCAAAGTGTCCCTCAAGAATATTTCCTAATTAAACTGCTTGATCAGTTTTATTACCTTAATCAGTGCAGCCAGCCTGCAGGAGGGACTGACACTTCTGTAGGATCCTGCACTGCAAGAGTGGATTTATTTTCAGAGCTCTCTCTCTCTCTCTCATCAGCCTGATTTTTAGGCCAGGTTTACCTGTGTGTGAGGTTCACTAAAACAAGCTTAACTTCAGCCAGGTTTAGGAGACATATTGCAGAAAATTTAAAACCAAAGAATGCTTTTCTTGTTGTGTTTTATGGTGCAAGGGGTGTTGACAGTCATTGGGATTGAACACAACACAGATCAGAGCAGCCCAGCTGTAAATACTATGGAATTCTGATTCTTCAGGAAAAATCTCAGTTAATGTCCCCATTCCCAAGATTATTACAGGAGATTAAGGAAGACAACATAAGTTGTTTTCAAATACATAATTTCCAGTACTTTTGAGGCATCTTATTAATTTATCTCAGAGCATAACTGATCATCTAGATATGCAAATCAAGATTATTTGCCAAAAGCCCTTGACTACAGGAAGTGGTAAAATGTCCTTCAGACCAAAATAATATGAAATAATCTTACCTTCA
Organism: Melospiza melodia melodia; assembly: GCF_035770615.1. Classification (NCBI taxonomy): domain Eukaryota; kingdom Metazoa; phylum Chordata; class Aves; order Passeriformes; family Passerellidae; genus Melospiza; species Melospiza melodia. The sequence continues at coordinate 16,355,631 of NC_086209.1, read as the reverse complement.
AACCCCTCTGTTCTTCTTGGATGTTTTTTGCAAACCTTGATTATTTTTAACTTTCCAAAGAGTCACAGTTCCTGTTTCAAACTGTATTTGGCCAATATTTTAACATATCCACTACATGGTGCCTTTTTTTTTTTTTTTTCTGATAAATTTGTAGGTTTTCTCTGCACCAAATCTTAATTATGCAAATTCTGTTATCATTTTGGGAACGCTTAGTCATGGAGCTTCATTGCCGTGTTTTTGGGGATGGTAACTGTGGAGCAGAGAGAGACAGTGGCTCCAGAAGAATTAGTGATGGTCTGACAGTCAAATATAAATTATTCTGGGATATTCTGAACTGCTCCAAATGGTAATATGTTATCAGGCATGGATGCCTACTAGGGTTAACCATAGGTGCAATTGATATTTTTCTGCTCTTCCACCACTGTTGGTTATTTAATGATGAGGACAAACAGAGACTGTTCCAGGCTTTAGCATTGAGCTACAAGGGTTCATTTTGTCCTCTTATGTGACAGCCTGCCAGTTTGCAGGCAAAAACCAAAAAAAAAGGAATATTGTCTATCATTTTCCCCTGGAAAGATGGGACATTAATGAGATTTGAAAGGATAATTTGATGAGAATTTCAGCAATTCAAATCAAGTATGACATTGGAGGGTGAAAGGAAAGCAAAGAGCACTGGGGTGAGTCCTGGCAGAGCACAGAACTGGAGAGCTTTGGTTCTCCTGGAATTCCTGCCTGCATGTCCTGACAGGGAACCTGGAGAACTTTCAAACCCGTAATGGGATATTCAAACCCCTTTGATAAAATGGCAAAGGTTATGTGGAATTAACTCATTCCAAAAGCCAGGATTCCTCATCTACCAGCATCCTTTATTCCTAAAAGTTGATCATAAAAGAAAAAGGAAATATAGAAAATATTTTAAGAAGAAACTCTGCTGGTTTGATACCAGAGGAGACCTTCTTAATGGAGAAACTACAGATCTACCTTCAGATAAATAAAATGTGGCAAGGGGGGGACACACAAAGAAAATGGGGAATAGAAAACTCCTTTCCACGTGCTGAGTGATATTGATGGCTCTTGGAATGATTCACAGATTGAATTAAAACACTTTCATTGCAGGATCATTTGAGCAATTTGGTTTCTAATTAAAGTATTGCCTCATTGCTGCCACAAAAGGCATTGATAATTAGGTCTGAGAATTTTCGGATAAACAAGAAATAGTTAATATGATGTCCCAATGTATATTTCTGTCTTTAGGTGATGGCTTCCTTAGCACATTTCCCAAAGTTTTTAAGTCCACTTATGAAAGATTTGAGAAGGCTCTTCCTCCATTTCCCCAGTAATTTTTTAGCTTATCCTTTAAGTTTATCTTTCTTTTTCTATCCTATGTGGAAATTTCCTGGCTATCATTCTAATTTATCTTTTTTGTTACTCAGACAATTATTTGTTACATTATTGATGGATTATTCACTAGCTCTTTTCCTTCTCCAGGGTTTATTTCTGCAAGAACAGCATTGCTGAGCTGCTGCCCTAAGTGGATCCATTTCTTTCTATGTGACATTCAAGTAATGAAGATTCTAAACTCTGTTGGTTCTGAACTTCTCTTACATTACTCTACCTGTTCCCTCCAACCACAGATACAAATGCAAATTTCAAGGGTTCTTTTTTTTGGTTTGAGTGTCTTTTTCCTCTGTAAACTACAAAGTTGGGGGTTTTTAATAACTAAGGAAATTTCTCAGTGTGGCTTGGCAATGAACAATTGAAATCTCTTGACAACGGGCAATTAAAGTCTCCCTCAGTGCTCAGGAATTGAGGGCATTTTCATGATGGTGCTGAGTGATCAGTGACAGATAGAGGCCTCTCCTGGATTTGGGAATGTGCAGCACATTCCAGTGTGGTGCAAACTCTTGGAATCCCAGACTGGTTTGGGTGGGAAGGGACCTCAAAGCCCATCCAGAGCCACCCCTGCCATGGCAGGGACACCTTGCCTGTCCCAAACTGCTCCAAGCCCTGCCCAGCCTGGCCTGGGACATTCCAGGGATGCTTCACCCAAAACTTCTCTGGGCAGACCGGGCAGGATTTCATTATTGGATACCACTGGGCAGGATTTCATTATTGGATACCACTGGGCAGGATTTCATTATTGGATATCACTGCTGGGCCTCCCTCACATCTCCCAAAGAACCAGCATTTCATGGGCTGAAAGAGACCCGAGGAACATCCAGGCTATTCGCAGGAGATTTTAATGAAGGATCAGTGAAACAGCAACATTTCCCTTCTTTCAGAGCTCCCAGGAGCTGGGCTTGGCTTCTGGAGCCTGGTGGGTTTCAGCTCCCCTGGGATTTTGGATGCACTTCACTTCCAGATCACTGCAGTCCTCAAAGCTTAACAATTCTGATGTTAAATGACCAAATTCCTTCACAATCTAATGCTTCTTGTCCATGTCATTAAGAAAAAGGCAAGAAAAATGGAGAGAAATCTGAATCAACAGGAGAGAGGCCAAAAGGGAATGGGGGAAGCTGGTGGGGAGAGAGAGAAGTAAAAATGCTTTAATTCAGGTGCTCATTGGCACGTCTGGGCTGGCACCCCTGTCTGCCTGCTCTCAGAGGGTTTTCCATGTAAAAGAAGCAGGTGTGCCAAATGGATCTTTTCTGGAGCCGTAGCAGTTCCAGCACACTTATAAAAACCACAATTTCTGCCTTAAGAACTCCTGGAATCCCCACACTTTTTCTAGGCTCTGTTTGGTGCTTAGAATGAAAAAGATGGACATATTTGTAGGGAATAAAGCTGAATGTATTTTGTAAAATTACTGCCTGCTACGTTTTTATTTCAAACATGCCACCTACGTTGGAACTAAAAATGCTCCACAGTCTTTTTATAATTCGTCTTTGCTGGAAAACAGTTGGTGGAGAATTTGAGTAGGAAAACCCAAACATTGCCTTGGCCTTGAATCCTCCTGAGCTCTTCTTTGCAGAGGGTCAGTGAGGATATGTTTTAGGAGCCGTTTGAGGGTCAGTTAATCAGAAATAATTTCATTTTGATTCATCACTAGAGCCCTTCACAAATTCAACCCCATAATTTTTACCTCTCTCTGAATCCTCTGAGAGTAACTCCTGAACCTTCCTCTTCCAGCTCCTGCCCTCACTGCAATGGCCTCAGGGGAGAGAAAGTCATGTTTACTGAAAAACCAAAACTGCAAAAGCAGCAATTGAAATTAGTAATGCAAAGCAGCATTTAGAAAATATCTACAAAATCACTCTGGGTGGAGAGGATGAATGCAGATTATTGCTCAGCAATATTTGATACTACTGTGGTTAATTCAGTCAAATGGCTCATTTAATATCAAGAGAGTCACTAATTTCAACAGCAGAGCCACAACCTCCATTTCTGTCAGCGTGGCAAAACAGCAGCTCTGAAAGAATGGCACTAAAAGGATAAACTCTGCCTTTTTTAGCTTTGAAATCTTTATAGGTGCTAAAACAATTTTGCAAAAGGACAAATCTCAGTTTACTTTTAAATTTCCTTTTTTTTTCCTTCGTTGCAAACAGAAGCACAAGGCATTGAACCCCTCAGAATGAGCCCCAAGGAGGTTCCTCAGGCAGGAATATTCCTTTAGCCAAGCACAGGGAGCATTTGGAAGCATTCCTTGAGGACAGGCCCAGGGAACAAGGAGCTGCCTTCCATAGGGTCTGAGACAGGATGGAAGCAGAGATTTGCTCCCCCCATCCAGGCAGGGTTTGCCATGCACTGAAATTATATTAATAATATATTTTTCTGCACAATTCAATGTTTCTCAAACTGCTTTCCAACCCAGGCAGCCAGGAATCCTGTAGCACTGAGATGTTCTGCCCTTTTTCTAGGAAATCTACATTTTACAAACTGGTGGCAGTGTCACACACAGAGTTCTCAGTGTTATGGCACATGGGCTGATGTCAACCCTGCCAAAGGAAGGAAAAATTTAGAAATTGGAAAGAGTGGGGCAAGAAAGTCTGGGAAGGAACCACGAAAGCATCTCATTGCTGAGCAGGATCCAGTGTCTTTGCAGCTTCCTGACATCTCATTTAATGCGGTCTGAAAGTGTCTTCCACAGCAGCCAATTTATCCTGAATTTTGCTCCAATAAGGTGAAGCACTGTGAGGTAATGGAGAGCTGGAGAAGGCTGAGCTCTCCTGAACTTGCATTTCCACTCTGCCCTCCCTGGGATGGTCAGGACTGGGAAGGAGTTTGGATTTTGCATAATTTTAACACATGGTAAAGGTTACAGGGCCCAGCAAGGCGTGACACATTGTCTGACTGCTGGTATTAAGCTGCAAGACAATAAAGTAAATTTCTTTACATAATGACCTGAAAGATTAGTTACGCTTGATAAATGTGACTTGAGAGACTTTCCTGGAGCTCAGACTTTGCTCTGGGAGCAGAATTACATTTCTTAAAAATGTCTGAACATATCTGCTTTATAGATAGGGAAATTTCAGAATACAGTCCTAAATAACCTGATCATAAATACAGACCATTAAATTGCTAAATGCTGCTGAAATCTTTTATGGAGATAGAGCTAATCCAGTTGGTTCTTGGAAGATATATAGACCAGTTTCTAATTGGTCCTCCAAGTGGAGTTAGTGAAAATGAGGTAATAGTGATAGGGATGCAGGAATACATCAGCCAAAACAATTTCCATAGAGAATTAGAGATAGACTTGATTCAGGAAGGTCTTTGTACAACATTAGCTGTGGGCCAGCTGGCAATGACCCCAAGCATGGCTGCAGTCACTGGCAGGACACAAACTGGAGCCATGGGCTCAGCAAAGGGTTTTGTTGTCCCTGCAGGCTGCCAGGGGTGCACAAACTGAATTAAACAAACTGAATTAAAGCTGAGTCAAAGCCTTGAGGGCACTGGCTCTGGGTAATCCTGCTCTGTTTCATACCTTAACCTCTGGGGCAGGGAGGAATGGGAATTTTGGGAATGTTGGTGGAAGTGGAGCAGGTCCGGGTTCGCTTCTGGGGCTGCAGCTCTGAGGATCACCAGCTCTGCTGCTCTCCTTTTGAAACACAGCAGGAAAAACTTCCAGGATTTAGAAATTTGGGCATCATCCTCCATGGTTATTCTGGGAAATGCAAACTGTGAAATATCCAGGAGGAAGGCAGAGCTGTAATCTCCTGGGGACTTTTCACATTTCAAAGATGAGGGTGATGATTCCCATGCAAGAACCATCCCAAGGTCTTGTCTGAGCTGGTGGAAGACTTGAGAACACATTAGGTCACTCTGCTGGGGACAGACTGGGCACAGGAACACTTCCAGAGGGACACTGGAGCTCTTCTCAGTTGTATCCAAATCTCCTACAAGGGTAATGGCCCAACCTGCCTGGAGAGCTCATTCCAACACTTAACTGTGCTGAATATTGGGAATTTGTGCCTTGGAATCCGACCTCTAGCGCTCACACTGCAAAGCTGTCAGCTCTGAGGTGAGCTCTGCTGACCCTTTAAAAGCAAACAGTTTACAGCACTCAGGAGTTGTTCGCAAAATTCATTACTGAGAAGCATTAGAGTCCCAAACTTGTGAGAGAAATCGGGGAGGGATTGCAGCCAATTGTGATTCAGTGACTCAGAGACAACTGGAAATGTGGTGCCAGTGGAACACAGGAATCCAAGGGGGAGCCACAAGAGCAAATTGTTTGTTTCAGTTGGACAAGTGGTGAGAGCAGAGGAAAACAGAGAAACCTTTACTTTAGAACAGCTTGGAAATTGAACTCTAATTCTGCATTTGTGGCTCAGGTCTCTCCCAAACCTATTTGTCTTCAGAAAGAGCTGAAAAGACACTATAAATCCTACATTTTTCTAAATAAGGGATGACCTGCGTTATCTACTCCAATTTCAGACTGCATCTGGTGGGATTGTGCCCCTGTATGATGGGATGCTCAGGGCAGGAGGGGGATCAGGGATGCCAAGCATCCCCCAGCTCAGCACCCACAGGGTGAGACAGGACCACAGTGGATCCCAATGTGCCCAATGCTATAAATCCTACATTTTTCTAAATAAGGGATGGCCTGGGTTATCTGCTCCAGCTCCAAATTGCCCCTGGTGGGATTGTGCCCCTGCATCATGGGATGCTGAGGGCAGGAGGGGGATCAGGGATGCCAAGCATCTCACCACAGGGTGAGACAGGACCACAGTGGATCCCGATGTGCTTCCAGCACGTTCTGAGATGTGATAAAATACGCTGTCCTGCAGAGAGAGGAGGCTCCCTGGCTGCTCCAGCACAGGTACTGATCCAATGGGCAGCAGAGGGAGAGGAGAGGGGTTTGCCGAGCCCGGAATGTGCCGGGAATGTTAACGAGTCCTCTCACGTCACCATCCTCCCCTCCCTCCCTCCCTGCCTTCCCTTTCATGAGCCAGCCTGAAATCAGGGAATTACATGCTAAGGAAAACCCTTCAGCTAAACATATAATTATTCTGCACAGGATCAGTGCAGCATAGTTAATCAGTTTACCAACTGAATTAATTTTTTTTTTTTTTAATGTCTGCATCTCCTGTTGAGGGTGCAGAAATTCTGGATTTAAAGGGGAAAAAATGGCTCGCAGTTGTGAAATGAGTGTCTACAGCAGACCATTTATTAGGAGAGAAACCTCCACTGCAGGCTGTTTTGGCAGACAAACCTGTCAGCCCCCAGGACTTTGAATCACAGCCTCTGTGTGGAGTTATTACAGGTACTTAAGGAATAGCTGGTTTCCCATTTTAATTTTCAGCTGTTCAATAGCACTGCATTCTCTGAAAGTTAGAGCAGCATTTCATTGCATTGTGTTTAATTTCATTTCCTCGGACTGCTCTGAAAAGTGAGTGTTTATTTGGACAGAGGTGTCACTTCCCTGTAAATGAGTTCACATTTTAAATGACCTACTTGTAAACTGCTCCCCTCAGGAAGTACAACATCTCCAATGCTCTGGCTTGTAAAAGCACAGAGAATTCCCCTCAGATTTTGCCTCCAATGGAAACACAAACTCTCATTCTTTTGTTAATTCAGTAAGACATCCTAGCTCCCCTCTGCACCCCAAACCCCAGACTCTGTTCAGGACTCTCAGTGCAGGTTAAAATGGATGGGTTTGGGTTTGGAGTGTTCATTGATGACCTGCAAAGTGTTCCTGAGTTTCACAGGGAGCTCTTGCACCAAAAAGCCACAAAAATCCCCAGGTAAAGCATTCCAGATGCACATCTTGGAGGGCAGCTTGCCATTTACTCCCATTTAATATGTTAAACCTGATCCAGGGAAAAGTGACCAGTTGGAAACATTCTGAGCCTGAAGGCACTGGGGAGCTTTATGGGCAATGTTTGTTTTCCAATGGGGAAATCTGAGCAAGGCAAAGGTTTTTCCTAAAAAACCCCTTTCTTTTGGGTCCATAGAAAACATCTCCAGGAAAACAGGTAAGTTATGTAAGAAATGGCTGTAACCAGGGAAAACACCTGAAAACCATTTGGAGATGTTTAAAATGTTGGAAAATTTGGGGGAAAAAATGGATACTGACTAAAAAATGTTGCTAAAAAAACCTCCCCAATTAATGTTGTCAGCTCCTTTGAAACCTTCCCTTTCAACCACAGTGCTGCATCTGCTAAACTCAACAAAATATGTTTGTATAGAGGCAAAAGTACGCAGAGTTTTAACTTCTAGAACCCCTGAGAGCCTCAGCAATGAATTTCCCCAGACTTGCATGGCCTTTTCAGGTTGTCCACACCATCAGATGCAGCTCCCTAATTGAATTCCAGTTGAGTGCGCTCCCGAGAAAGGAGCTGGGGATAAATACAAGATGCCAACTTGTCATTACAATGTTCCTTAAAGCCTACCCATTTTTACTTTTTTGGCAAGTAACATTTCCTAAAGGAAAAGAACAGAAGGGTGTCTCCTCTTGGGGGGGCTCAGGCTGCAGCTGCTGCTCTCATGGGATGCTGTAACCAGGACATGTTCTGGGACCTGGGTCTCAAACCATTAACATCATTTTCGTGGCTCCCTTCCATCTTCTCTACAGTTATTTGATGCTTCTGGTACTCACTGCTAGTTAGCTTCAAAACATGGGCTTTGCTAGCAGATTTTAGGAATAAGTTCTAATGGCTTCAAGGGATGTGATAAATGCAAGTTTTAAAAGCACGTTGCCAAAATTTCCCTGTGAAATGTCATTTACAATCTCCACAAATAAAACTAATTGTCTACATATTTTTAAGCCCCCCAAAGGTATATTACAGAGGCAATATTTGTTCCATTGTTTATTAACATGTTGCTCTCTACAGTCAAGATAATGCTCATTCCTAAAGTGGTAATTTTTTGAAAGTGTCTTTAATTTATCTCTTGATGCTGTGAAAGAAGTGACCTTTCAGAATAGAAGAGCTACATAAAATCTACCTTATCACTGCCAATCACTGCCTGTGCAGACCTTCAGCCTCCCTGCACATGGATTCAGCACAGTGACTGTAACAAACAGAGCTGAGCTGCACAACACATGGAAATTACAGGCACACAGTGGCCACAGTTGGGCAATTTTTGCAAAGTAAGGTAGTTACAAGTAGTTTTAAACTGACTCTGCTCTGCTTTGTGTGGGTTAGGTCTTTCCTTTGGCTGCAGCTGAACAATGCATCTGCAAAGGGACAAAAAGGAGGCTTGTAAAATTAACGTGGGGGGAAATGGACAAATGTGCAACTTTCCTGTTTGTGGACGTGCAGCTCATGCTACCGAGGAAAATACCAACGTTGTGAATACTTCAATGTTCACTGCATTGTATTTACCAATGCTTGAACGCAGAGCACTGACAGCGCTGCCTACTCCAGATATCCCTGTGGATGGTGCACTGTGCAGGCTGGTATGGAAATCCAGCTGTCAGGCAACTCCAGGCATGTAAAAACCTGCTGCTGGTGTGACCTTCGTCCACTGCACACCATGGGTTACTGCTCCCCAATATGTCATTATTGTGCATCAGGAAGAATGAAAAAGTAGCAGGAAGTAATTTTAAATTTAGCAACAAGTATTCTACATGCTTTGACACTTAATTTACATTATAATTCAAGTAAGGAGTTAAATTAGCAGAGTGATCTGTCCACTTTTTAACTCTTTTATGTCCTGGGAATGAAGGTGTGGGTCAGTAAACTCCTCTGCAAACACATTACGATTTGCTATCACCTAATGACATTGAAGCTGTGGAATCAATTCTATATCTAAAGGCTTAGGATCCATCCCAATGACCTGCTTAAACCCTCCCAATTACCCCGAGTTCCCAAACACCTGGGAAACAAAGTACATCCATTCCCCCAGACACCGTTTGCTTCACAAGGCTCTGTGCTTGTAGAGGAATAATTAGCTGGTAATGGCAACGTGTCTGATGAGCACCAAAACAGCCCAATATCAGCGAAGTGTGGAGATGCAGCTCGGCAAAATGAGATCAGACCCATTCCCTTATTAATGAGAATACTTTGGAAGCTTTGAGGGCATTCGAGTGGGCATCCAGTTCAACCCTCCCATAGAGTTCGGTCATCACATTACAGGAATCATTTCCGTGAGTAACCTACACCCCAAATTTGCACCTCTTCTCCTTATATAACAGAGATCCCCCGTGGCAGGAATTATTTGTCTCAAAGACGGGCAGCTCATCAGAAGCACTGTACAACAACACTAATGCATCCCACTGTGGGAATACAGTGGGGGGGAATTCTCCGCAGAAATTTAAACCACTTATCATCAGAACGATCCCTCGCCCTGCCATCCATCCCGCTCTGTTTGCAGCACAGCCCAGCATTGTCAGGCAAAACATGTCACGGCTGACGGCTGTGTTGCGAAGCTGCGAACGAGCAGGGAAATCATCATTCCTGTCAAGTTATCCCGGCGAGTTTCCCCGCTCAGCCCTGCGCCTTCCCTGCCGCGGGCGCGGAGCCTCGCACACCGGCTGGGCAGCCTGCACAGGGCATGGAGGAGCCTGCACAGGGCAGGACACGTCCCCGGAGGAGCCCGGACAGGGCAGGACACGTCCCTGGAGGAGCCCGGACAGGGCAGGACACGTCCCTGGAGGAGCAGGATGCCTCAGTCCAGCCCCCGGCTCCTGGTGCTCCTTGTGGTACCCAAAACTACAGAGCAGCGCTGCACAGCCACTGCATCACATCACCTGATGTGAGCAAACCAGAGCTAAGCAGGGCAAATTTAAAGCAGCCAAACATGCCGGCGTTACCCTGTGCGAGGCATAATGGAGCCGTGAGACACAAACACTTCGCGTCTGCATTGTCCAGCAAATGCAGCTGATCCCTGCTCCGCTGCCGGCAGCAATTCCCAGGGCACGGCGCAGCTCCAGCAGCCTCTCCTCAGCCCTGTCTCCAACAACTACTGGGCAAAAGCAGCGCAGGGATGCTCGGAACTGAATAAACTCTTCCCAAAACAAAGAATGCGAGAGCACGGATGCAAATTGCCAGGATCCCAAGCACAGACAATACACGGCAATAAACGATCCTACCTTTCATCCAATCCACTACTTGCTTGGGCGTCCACTTGCTAATAGGTTCCATAACGAGAGCCATCATCAGATCACTTTATCATTCACACCAAAATCGGGGGAAAAAGGAGAGAAAAATCGTATCAGAGCATGGCTGGGCTACGAGAGCGGTCGGGTTTTACAGTGCAGTTCAAAGAGAAGATGATGCTTTGTCCCTCCAGGTTCCTCCTGCACTGATTCAGTAATGTATAAAATTACACTGCTTGATCAGCTCTGGCACCTCCCCCACTGCACACAGCCTGCAACACCCGGAGCACCGAGCCAGGAAATGGTGCAGTACAGACTTACTTACCACAGCCCGAGCCCGCCGAGCCCGGCACGGATCGGGCGCGGATCGCGCACGGAGCCAGCGATGCTCGCCCCGCTCCGGTCCAGCCGGCCCCGGGATCCTCATCGGGGAAAATGGCACTGCTGGGACTTGACGGCGGATTGCCTCGGCTTCGTTGTGAATATGCTGACTGTCACTCGGCTTAAAGTGAGGAGAGAAACGTCAGGATATCGCCTGGCATCTGGCAAAATGCTGAGCAGCTCCATCTTTACAATGCGAAATGTTGCTGGAGTCTTGTACTGTGTAATCATGTAATTCAGAATGTCAAACACAGTATGAAAAGTCTTACCCAAGAAAAAAACTGCTGGGAGAAAACTCTTTTCTTTTTTTTTTTTTTTTTTTTTTTCTGGCCACATTCAGAGCCAGGATATTTCCTCCTATGAGCTGCTCATTTTGTAGGGGAAGAATGACAGCATTGAGGGGGCAATTCGTACTACTACAGCACTTTAGGATAGACAAGTACAGCAAGTATTTTGACTCCCAGTACTGGGATCATTAGTCAACGTCTCCCTTTTGTTATGAAGGAAAAAAAATGTTTTAATTATTCCTAATTCCTAAGTTTACTACCTTTCTGACAGATGAAGGTGAAACATTTCAATGAGACATGCCAAACAGCACTTTTTGGACCCATTTGTGACTCTGTACCTCATGCAGCACAAATTCTGCAGCCTGTGGCTGAGAAGGTGCTGCAGGCTCCAGCCTTTTGCCTGGGATCTGCAGCTCCACTATTTTATATTAAGGGGAGAAACTCAAAGACCAGAATAAAAGCAGAACAAAACAGTTCCACCTTTCCCTTCAGTGATCTTTCCTCTGTGCCTTTTCCTCCTGCACTGCTCCAAGCTTTCCAGCACATCAGGGCAAGAGGATGGTGATATTCTGCTCCCCTGGGGCTGGCCTGAAGTCCCCAGGCTGAGATCTGTCCTCTCTCTCTCTCATATAGAGGAACACGAAATATCAATGGAATCTTTATCACAGAGCCCCAGGGTTTGGGTTGGAAGGGACCTTAAAGCCCACCCCATTTCACCCCTGCCATGGCCAGGGACACTTTCCACTTGCTCCAAGCCCCATCCAGCCTGGCCTTGGGCACTTCCAGGGATCCAGGGGCAGCCACAGCTTCTCTGGGCAGCCTCAGAGCCTGCCCGCCCTCACAGGGAGGAATGCCTCCCTAAAATCCAATATTAACCTACTCCCTGGCAGTTTATTCTCCACCCTTTCAAGGCTCTTTTTGATATAGTTAAGGATGCAGACAGGCATCCTTCCCCCCACTAAAGCGTCTCCAAAGAGATGTGCCATTCTCAGCTCAGTGATGCACTCCATCCTTTTTTATTTTTCTTTAGCTTTGGGAAATAGTGTGATTAGTATTCTATGATGTATTTGGAGTGCTCAGAGCACAGATCTTCTTTACAAAAGGATTCACATCAATTCTCCTTCAAGAAGGCTGAACAGCATGTCAGCTCCCTCTCTGAGTTTTGGGAGACCACTTTCAGCAGCTTCAGTTCTGTCTACATAGCTGTTTACAATGGACATCATAATGACAAAGATCTCAAAGGCACAATACTTCTCTTTTTAGGCAATAGTGGGCTAGAATTGAGAATAAATATTTCTATTAGCTATTGGAAACTGTGCAAGTGGTTTGGAGGCCATTATTTCTTCAAATTCTTAATTTTTTAAAGTTCAATACCAGCATGGAAGAATTTGAGATAAGCTATGTTGTGTACAAACTTGGTATTTTGACATTTTTGACATTTGAACAACAACAAAAATCTTCATTCATGATTGTTTGGACTATTTCCCTAATTCCTGTCATTTGACAGACATTCTGTCAATGCCCCTTTGTCTCACATTTCCTACCCAGGCTTGACTGGGCACTTTTTAAAATATATTTGGACATATTTTTGAAAGAGGATGAAGCCTGAATTCAAAGCTCATCAATGTCAATGGGAATAATTCCACTCACTTAAATTGTCCTTGGATGACAAAGGAGGCCTCCAACTATTATTTTGGAATCAGGACTTCCATTTTCACAATGAGAACCTTCTAAATCCTTCATGTCCTGCTACTGAGGCTCCTCCCCCCAAAGAAGGTTTGCATTTTCATTTATTCCCAGGGTTATTCATGGTGCTGGCTGAGACAGGAGCTATAATTTGGCTGAAAGACCCTGGCTGTTAGATTAAACTCCTGTGATTTTCCTTATCATCACCAGCCACAGTTTGCCTGTATGCTGGGATTTTACAACCTTCAGGACAACCATCTACTTTTTTGTTCTACTTCTTGGAATGAAATATTCAAAGCTGTTAAAAAAGCTCAGTTTCTCTCTTTCCTGATGATTTATTCAGGTTCATTCTCTGTTGCAAAGATCGGCGCACATGGCCCTGGTTTGTCACGCATCATTCCAACCCCAGGGAAATGTTCCTTCATCCATTCCCAGAGGTGTGTTCAGTGTGATGGTTCTACCTGGGGATTTCCTCTGCTTCTTCTTTTGTTGTTTCCAGAAAGATTTACTCCTCACACCCATGGGAATGTCACAGGAACATGGCAAGATCAGGAGAGGGGCCTGTGGCAGGCCATGGCACTCAGTGATGGATCCAGCTGAGCACCAGAAAGGCCAAATGGAGCCCAGACTATTTCTGGAGCCACGGTTCAAGTCAGCTCAGAGCACTTTTTGACACAGGCAGGTTGTCTTGATCCAGGCAGGTTGTCACTCTGCTGTCTGAGGTGATGACTCTGGAATGAGAAATCATGGAATTCACCCCTGCACTGAGCTGCCACCTCACCCTGACAGGTTCCATCACCATTCCTGTCAGCCATGGGTCACTGCAGTGGGATCAAGTGGCCCAAGTCACTAAACAAGGAAATTAAAAAAAAAAAAAAAAAGCAAAACTGTGCAATCCATAAAGCTGTGCCATGTGTTTTTCTGCCTGTTTATTGCAGGGCTTCTGCCTAGATCTATCCCCCACCCTACCTAGCACTGCTTCCTAATGCCAACATAAAAGCAACAATGCATTCCCATGACTGTGTTTTTCTTCCAGGCTGAATGTAGCAAATCAAGAGAAAAAAGATCAAGGAACATCTTTCTCACTATTATTCTATCTAGGTCATGTAAATGAGAAATACTTTCTGACTGAAGTCTGCATAAGCATTGGAGCAAAGGGAGGCATTTGAAAGGGAGAAAGGAAGCAGAGCTTTCACCATGAGGCAGCGTTGTTGTCAAAGGCCTATATAAAATAATCTGGTAATTCCAGCCCATAATCATCGCTGCTGCTTTTGACAGCAAAGGCCTAAGGCTGAACCGACTGGTGGAAAGGTTTGGAGTCCCTCCTCCTTGCCTGCAATAATGCTGAGAGTGCTGTAGCTTTTCAGCACTGCCTGGTATCTCTGGGATTGCTAATTAAACCATCAGTCTCTGTATTTTCATGGTCACTGTGGGAGGCAGTTAAATGTTCTTGTGTATTTCATGGCCAGTGATAACTTTCCAATTAAGGATTATGTTCAAATCTGGTACCACAGCCACTCTAACACTTAGAACAATCATGTATTTCTCGCAGTTTTCATTTGGTAACAATTATTCTCATCTTCTTTGATGAAGAAATAACTTGCATGTTGTGAAATAAGTCCTTTAGGAGAGGGTTAGTTTAATAAAGCATTGACATGGCATTTGATGTCCATTATGGAAAAACAAGAACATGCAGTTCCAGATTAAATAAGTCATGAATGCCTTGGAAAAGTGGTATGTAATGTTATAACTTAGGACATCTATAATTTATATTATTAATGGAAAAGTAAGCAAAATCTCCAAGGAAATGACTGTTGAACTCTTGGTTATCGCTAAAGCTTTCTATCATGTAACATTCACATATTATACAGCTGTTTTTATGGAAAAGAACATATTCTTAAAAACCAGAATGGAGCTAAACTGTTTGTTTTGGTCAGTTCTGTTCCAGGCCAGGTTCTGCCTGATGTTGCCTCCAACCCTTGAGACACTTGTTGAGAGATGGCAAGGAAAGTGCCTCTGGTGAAGTTGCATGAGAGCAATAAATGTGCTGGGAGGAACAAAACCCAGCTTAGGTTTGGGATAGGGATTGACAGATTCTCCTATTTAGGGCTAAACCTCGGCCTTACTTAACCCTGGCTTTCAAACTGAGGGGCTGGGCTCTGTTCTCACAGGACAGCCCAGATCAGCAGAACTGGGGGAGGCTCCTGTGCTCTGGGAATAATTCCACTCATTCAAATTGTCCTTGGATGACAGAAGAGGCCTCCAACTATTATTTTGGAATCAGGACTTCCATTTTCACAATTAGAACGTTCCCACTAGGGGTGGAGGCTGTGAGGAAAGGGTTTGGATCATTCCCAGCTCCCAGAGAGGGTCAGTGGATAGGTTCCCCATGGTCCATCAGTGTTTATTTCAGATCACAGGACATCCAGAGCTGGAAGGGACAAGGATCAAGCCCAACCCTTCAGCGAACATCCAGGGATGGAATCCACACCATGGCGCTCTCAGCACCAGCAGAGCCAATCTCTTGGGTGGGTTTAGGGTGCATTGCTGTGCCCAGAGCAGCTGTGGCTGCCCATGGACCCCTGGCAGTGCCCCAGGCCAGGCTGGCGAGGGCTTGGAGCAATTTGGGACAGCGCAAGGTGTCCCTGCCATGGCAGGGGCGGCTCTGGATGGGCTTTGAGCTCCTTTCAGACCCAAACCAGCCCAGGATGCCGTGATTCCCCAGCACCCCCAGCCGAGGCTCCTCTGCCGAGGTTCCCGTGCCAGGGAGGCACCAGCCTGGCCTGGGGGGACTCTGGGGGCTGCGGTCCCTGCTGCCCGTGCCCGAGCCCCGGCATGGGCAGGATGCTGTTCCACATTCTGGAGTGCCATCTGCTGGCTCCGCACCCGCCGGCAGCTCCGGCAGCTCCCTCTTAATAAACACCACTTAATTAATTAATTAATTAATTGCATTTCATTTTCACTGATGTTTTATCAACATAAAGGTTTTTTTCTGCAGGAACTCACTGTAGTCTCTGCTTTTCCATCACAGGTATTAATATCCCAGTTTTTACATGGAGCCTCATTAGAAATTTATATATTTTCACGCTCCATTAGATGATAAAACTGCTTTATTAATGTGTGTTAGTCATAATTTATGATACTTTAAATTAATTGAGTATTAAAACACCCTTAAAAATTGTCTGGAATCAGGGCTAACATCATAAAAATGCAAGAAATACTTGGTTTCTCATGAATGTAAGCAAATAATTTCATTATCACTTGCTAAAAAATGTGTCTTGACATGGCTGAGATGGTTTTGTGCACTGCTTTTTTCTCGGTGTATTTTAGTGTTCACAAAAGCTCCTCCTCTGACCTCTTGGAACTGAAATCCTCTATTTAGCCACAGAACATGAACATCATGAGCAGAGGCACTGCAAACTTCCTCCTGTCTTGCATCACTTTCATCATAACATCACCTTTTTTTTTTTTTCAGGAGCTGCCCTTTAGCTGTTGCTTCACTTCCTTGACATCAAGAGTAGCTTTTCTATAAAACAGGTTCTCTAGATTACACATCTTGTGGAAAAATAATCACTTTTTGCAGCCTTATCCAGAGTTTTAAATGCAACTGAAGTGTATTAATGCCAAAGATATAATGTAGAAAAAATTAACCAAAAATATAATTCTTCTACAAGAGAAATCCACTGATTTCAGTGAAGACATTATGGAGTTACAATATGGGTCATTTTTTCTCATAGGAGATGAACTTTGTGTTCTTTGACTCAGACTACAAATGAGCAGAGAACACTGAAATATTTTTATATAAGGGAAACAAGATCCTGTTTTCAGCCTGTTTGTTGATACACCAACATGTTCAGTCTCCCAAAGAGCCCCAAATAAGAAGGAATGTTCCCATCTAGGAATACCCAAGACAATCTTCAAAGCACAGATACAAGTGATGCCTTGTGAATGCTGCCCTAGAACAGAGGCTGGATGGAGTTAAAGAATAAGGCAGGGATTTATTAAAAGGCCTCAATGGATGCACCTTGGGCAGCACAGAGCCCAGCCAGGGCTGCACCCAGGATGAACCAAAATGGCCCCAAAATGCACGGCCGGGCACGGGCTCTGTCCCTGGGATCAGCTCTGCTCCATTTGCACCTTGCAGTTCTTTGTCCCATTCCAGCTTTAGCCCCTGCAGTCCCACCCTGCTTGTTTTTCTCTCTCCAGCCCACGGGGTTTGTGCTCCTGGGCTGAGATTTGGATCATTTGTCCTTGGTGCCCAGCTGGAGCAGGAATTGTTTTGTCTCCCTGCTCTGTGCACAGAGCTCACCATGCCCTGATATGAAGCCCAGACCCACACACTAAAGCAGCACAGAGTGTGAAAAATATAAAATCTAAAACCTGAGGCATCACATGAAGAAAGTCCCTTGAAGCTGTACCAGATGAAGAGGCTTCCACCTTGCCAAGGAAGTCTCCATTTGGGGACTTGTGCCACCCCTGTGAGTCACAGCTTCCTCCCCAGATAAACTTCATGAGGACACAGATATTTGGGTGATATTTGGGTAATGTTAACTTTGAGCTGCTGGGAAACACAGGGCACAGGGGCCTCATCTGCTTCACTGATCTCCTCACTTTGCCATCACCAGTTTGGCAAGCAGGGGAAACTGCAGACAGATCCTTTGTTATCGTTTTCCTGCACAGAACTCCTCCAGGAACAGCTAAAAAGCTCTGTTCAGTTCAGAACTGACTACAGGAACTAAATTAAGGAGAAACAGGGAAATATCTCGCAGCTAGTCTCTCTGAGCCTCTCATGCAGCTTCAGAGGGATCCTGTAGCACCGTGCAGGCAATTCCATGCTCGGAATGGATTCACTCTCTTAATTCAGTTTTCCATGACATGGAGCTTACAGCACTGACATTACAGGGTCAGCATGAGAATTTCTGAGGGCAAAACTGGGCAATCTCTCCCAAAATAAGTTCCAGCTCAACAGAAATCATCTGTGTTATGCCAAATTTATTACACGTGGATCAATGGCCTTTATTTTGTAGATATTATGGAGATCAGACAAAATATTCAGACCTCTCCTTTTTGACCCTAAAATCATAGGAATTTTAAAATTTGAGTGCTGCTAACTCCAGCCCCTTTTCATTGAGGAAAATAAAATGTCAGAATATTTATTACTACAATATGTTTAATTTCCTGCCAATACATCCATATTCATTTATATACAATATGATTGGTATTTGCCTTTCCCCTTCCTCTAGTAAATAAATGGAAAATACTTATTTGATAAAAATGGAATAAATGTTCAATGTACTTCCTCTGCAAGAATCACATAACAACTTTTAAGCAATAAACCATCTGCTTCTCACTACATTAGGTAAACAATATTACTTTGGGGAAAAAAAAGCAGTAATAATGGAAAACTTGACAACAGTAATAAAACTTCCAAACTATTGATACCAGATTCCCTTGCAATTCATTATCTGCTGGCTGGAAAGTTGGCTTTGAAGCACAAGTGCCTGTTGATTTTCCTAAAGCGTTCAGGGAAGCAACTCAGAATATTCTGTGATTCTGTGGAACTTGGGCTGTATATTCTGTGTGACATTTATGGTGTGAAGAAAAGACACAGCAATGTTGGAAATGGATTTGTTTTGCCATTGAGGGACCCTCAGTGTGGTGGGGGAGGAGGGACAAGCTCATACTCAAGTGTCCAGGAGAGCCTGGGTGCACTCTGGGCCATTCCACTGAGAAAAAACCACTTTATTATTTGTGTTCCATCATTATCTCCTTCTCTGCCATCCCACAGCAAAATGTGCCTTACAGAAATGTCTGAGCATGAACTTCAATATTCAAAGAGTCATTTTGCCTTGTAGAGATATCTGATGGGGTGACCCAGGATGTGCTGGCACGGGGAATGTCAGATTCATAAAATTGTGACAATTATTATCATCCCATCTTCATTTTCCCCCGTGATTTTCGGTCCAAGCTTGTCTTTCATGTTGCCAAGTGACTGGTGACAGCAAAAGCTTTTCTTCAAGGCATACTCAAGATGGTTTTTTCTTTATCTTCCCATCTCTGCAAAGCCCTGCTATTATTAGGTCTTCCTAATGCCTTGGTTAAAACCTCCGAGATTATGCTCCTGCTGTATACTCCAGTAGCCTCTTCATTCTCCATGTTTAGTTAGACTCAATATTTGCTTGGAGGACTGGCTGTGACTACAGAGATATTCCCAGTGTGTGACTGGAGCCAGGTTTTGTGTTACCTTAATATTGTGAGTAGATATAGAGATACAAGAATCTGAAAGGTAGAAAAAGAAAATTCGTGCGAGCCTTGAATACTTGCCAGACTAACCTGACATGAAAACATCTGCTGCAGCCTTCACCAGGGGCACTTCAGAGAATTTTTGATGTGAAGCTTCCTATCCTGCCCTTGATACATCTGTGAATGAGGAAACCTCAGCTCTAAGTGCAGAGCTGGAGATTTTTCATCCTTTCTGCAGCCACAGAGTTAAACACTGATCCGAAAGAAGGATGCAGAATAAAAAGGTCTCTTCCCTTCAGCCTGTCTCTCCAAATTAACTTGATTTGCTGTTTAGAGACTGAGGAGATGATGGTGATGTGTCCTGTCGTGTTTTCCTCTGCATCCCAGCAGCATGCCCTTTGCTCTTAACCAGGAGCTTTGCATCAGCAACCAGCTTTCCTCCTGTAATTAATTTCTCAGGGCTCTTCCCCTGCTCTTTCCATTCCAAACAGCTCTGCTCTCTCTTACATGCAACAGTAGTTTTATTTTGAAAGGGCCTGGCAAGCAAACAACATGATGTTTTCCCTTTGGACAACCTGAAGCCATGTTAGATGGTGACAAGACGTGCTCTGATCAAGCCGAGGAAGGCACAAACTAATTGCCAAGAGCTGGGGAGCTCTGTAGCTGTGCTTCAGAGCCAGCTTTCATTTCTCTCTCACTTTCCTGCAGTCACAAATTGCACCAGCTCAGCTCCAAAATAAAGGCCTGCCATCCAGAAACCTTGTTTATAGGAAGGGCTGTCAGAGCCATCTGCAGCTCCTGCTCCTTCCTTCCTTCCACACCCCGGCAGCTCTCGGTCCTCCTGTCCCCTGGGAGGCAAGGACAGCATGTTCTGCAGCCACCAAACACCAACCACAGCCCTGCCACAAAAATCCAGGGATAGATCCTTTGGTTTACGGGTTTTCAACAGCTACTGCAACAACAGTTCTTTAAGTGCTCTCTGATTTCTGACATATCTGATCCCCGGTGCATTTCCTCAGGATCTTCAAGTCCTTCAGGTCTCCATGAGGAGTCTGTCTTCTCTTTTTCAGCATCTTCACAGTGAGAAAAACCTGCATTTTCATCTCTTCCCTTAGTTGGGCTTGTTTTGCCTGTGAGTATGATTAGAAATGCACATATCAAAACCTCTCACCCTAAACCAAGGAGCCAAGGCTTTTAATGTAGACATAACCATGACCAAGCCTTGCCCTTGGAGCCTCCTGCACATCCACCAGCAATTCCCCAGGTCACTGAGTTTCACCAGCTTTGTTCCTCAAGCTCCTGCTCTTTCCCCAGCTGAATCCTGTCCACAGCCCCAGGACTCAGCTTTTCAAACCTCTCCTGTGGTTTGAGCTGCTGTGGGTTTATTTTTCCGTTCAGTGCAATAGCAGCAGCAGCAATTTTGGGCTACACAGCTTCTCTGCAGGTGTTACTGCTGTGAGCCAGGGCTGGGAAAAGGTGAGACAGGTGAGAAACCTGTTAAGGACTTGCCCCTTATTTGCTGGTCCCTGCAGACAAGGCCCTGTGTCCTCTGCTTGGAAGAGCTCAAGGATTTTAGCAACTATTTCAAATTTTAATGTTTAACTAAAAATCAAAGTCATATATTCCAATATTATCTCCCTCTTCCCCATAATTCCTCCAAGGCTCATCTCAGGATAATAACTTTACATCATATGAGCTACCCATTTAACATTTTCTTAACTCTTTGGGGAAGGGGTGTAACTGTGCAGCCGTCTTAAATTAATTTGAAAGAGTTAGGGAAAAAATTGGTTCCATTAATCTATCTAAAACCATCCATATTATCTCCATCTATTATTTATAAATTCATTTTGCATTCTAAACTAAACCCCACACCGTCACATATGTTTAATGCTGCCTGCCCGTTTTCCTGATGAAGTGCCACATTTGCTGCATTTCTGCATCACATCTTTTTAACAAATGTCTAATTTCTGCAATCATGTATCTTGCTAAGAAAGTTCTTCCTCCTTTTGTATAGCTCACCAGTTTTGCTGTATTGCTGCTCTCTCCCAGTACATCATCGTGGAACTTAGCAGGACATTTCTCATGTTAATTGAATGTTCTGCCCATATATACAGATATTTATAATCTCCTGGGGGAAAAACTGTTTTAGTGGCTTTCCACAGCACAATTCATTTTCTTATTTCTACTTATTCACAGAAAATGTTAGGATTAAAAATAGCTTAGGCTGAAAATTTTGTTGAAAGCTTTCTCCCCTAAAATTATAAGTGACATGTTTTCACACTTAAACAAAAATATGTATCATTAGCTGTGAAAAAAGTGACATAAAAAGAGATTAATTTTTAAATATATTAATTTATTGTAAAAAACTTTGCACAATGTTTTTAAATAAATCTCTGATTAACTCTTCTGGTAGAACATCACCCTGGTTGGAATTCCAATATTCAGACTAGAATACAAAGGTTAATTATTTTGCTGTTAAATTGCCACCAGAAACAAAACTTTTCAGGAATAATGACTCACATTTTCCTATCTTTCCAGCTTTGAGTTGCTGCTTCTAGACTGTGACCCTGTAGATTGAAAGAGCATTTTCAAATTCTACTATTTATCACAAATGTACGTCTTGGACACTAAAATCTCCCCCAGGCAAATAAATTTTTTATGCTGAAGATAAGCATTCCCTTTTGTACAATTTTAGCTGTACCAAGTTAATAGCTCTAAAATATGACTTGATTTGAATCTCAATTTCCAAACACTGCTTTGCCAGTGCAGCAGCTAGAAAGTGATACAAAATCAAGGTGAGCTTTGACAGGGATGTGACAAGGAGAGGACTGACATTAGAAAGTAATACAGAATCAAATTCCCATTCCTGGAACTCAGTTCATCACCCTTTGTGGGCCTGTTGGGTCACTCTTGTGATTAAAAGCCAATCATGATTATTTGAATATTCCTTTCCAGTCAGTTGTGTCTCTTCCGTGTCCCAGAAATTTCAGCTGGATCACATTTCTTAGTTGGCTCAGGAAAACAATATCATTCTGTATTAAAAATGATCATAGCAAAGTTACATTTATGCCCATGAAGAAGTGACATTTATGTCCATTTGTTGGCCAGAATAAGAAATCCTTTGGACTCAGAACTTTCCCTTCTCCTACAGACACAAACTGGGACTGTGGCAATCAGAAAGAATTCATGTATTAAACCACTTAAGCACAGCATAAGGGCCTGCTCTGACTTGGAAAGTGGTTATGTTAATTAACTTAAATTTGCAAGAATTTGACTAAATAGGAACAACTTGACATTTAGTTTGAAAGGTCTAAATGTTTCTGCAGAGTTCAGACACCAGTACTGCAGGTAAGGTATTCCTTTTTTTTTTATCCCTTCCCAAATGAAGCCAGGAATACAAAAAGTTCATTTGCAAATGTTTACCTAACATAAAGGACTTAGAGGGGGCCTATCAAGGAGGCTGACACAGATCCTGATTAAGTCGAATCCCTGGCAATAGACTGTGCCATGAAGTTGGGCTATTTGCTTTTCTTCAATCCTCCCTGGCTTTAGATGCTCCCAAATCTTCCCTAATCCCCACTGAAGGGCACAGCTAATTAACCTGGGAAGGGGCTGCTCTGCCTTTGCAGCCTCCCGGAGCACCTGCACAACACCCAGGTGATGCCTGCACATGCTCCAGGAGCAGGGACACATCCAGGGCTGGGGAATGGCACCAGGGCACCTTTCTCACCCCTGTCTGAAGCCCTGCCAAGGACAGAGATCATTTTCTGCTGCTCACTGGGCTGCAGCTCCCATATCCCATTGAGAATGACACATTTATTTCTTCCTTCCCATGTTTCACGCTGCCAAAGCCCATCCTGGGTGTTCATTGCCCTGTTTCACTGCCCTCTGTTCCCTCAGCAAACCCAGTGATATCTGGCATCTCCTTTGTCCCCAATTTTCCTGCTGCTGTTGAAATGCTGCTTTGAACCCCGCTCCTCTGAAACTGCACAAGTGACCACAGCTTCCCTCCCTGTTTTTTTAATTCCCAGAGTCAGAAATTGATTAGTTAATGGAGCTTAAGCTCCGTGGCTTGCAGCACCCTGCACCCTTTCATTAGCTGGGAATCCGAGATAAACACAGTGATTTAGGGCTGCTGAGCAAATCCATCAGCTCCATGGCATGACAGCTCACTGCTGCTTTTGCTCTGGGAGCTTTACTCAAATACACTGCTAACAGCTGGGTTTTTTCCCCATATTGTATCAAAAAGCTTTTTTTTTTTTTTTTTTTTTTTTTTTTTATAGGATGTGTTAAGGCACAGGGGAAGCAGCAGCTTCCAGGAGTGGGCGCCCCCACAGAGCAGGGTCACAGCCAGGACTGAGGTGGCCCAGGGGGGCTGCAAGGGGGTCCTGGAAGAGACTGTGGGGTTGGGAGAAGAAAGACCCCAGAAGGACAGTCTGGGGGCAAAATGAAGCAAAAGGTCCATGTGCATGTAAAATATATTATTATTATTTTATAATGAAATGTATGAAATATATATTTTTCATTGGAAAATGCAGAGATCAAAGTCAGTTATTGATACTGATGAGTGCTGAGGAGTAATGTTAATTAAGGTTTCATAACTGGAAATTCCCTGGTCAGCAACACTTTGGTACTGTCTGGAGACTCAAATCCCACAGCCCATCCTTGGTGCACTAAAACGTGATAAATGCAGCATTTCTATAATCTCAAACACTGCCTGCTGGAATTCCAGATGTGGGGATCACTCTGTGTGGGAGTTACTCCTGTGCTCGAACACAAGACACCCACCAAACAGTCAGCCAGGACTAAAAAGGCTTTTGACATGACCCAAGAGATTTGTCCTGAGTTCCTGTGCTCTTACCTTGCATTTAAAAGGAGACAGCTCCATTTGTGCCCCAAATGCTGCCCTAAGTGCCTCCCCAGAGCTCTGCCTCGTGGGGACAGCTGGGTGACACCTGCACCTGAACCAGGCTGGGCATTTGGTCCCACCTCAAAGGAGATTAAAGGCATTTCCTGGGTTTGGCTGTTCCCAAAGAAGCATCCATCAGAACCCCAAAGTACAAACTGCATCACCAGGGATTGGGAAATAACCTTCCCCCCTTCTTACAAAAGCTTCCCTTTAATGTCACATCATTCCATTTTATCTGGGCTGAGATAAAAGAAGATTAAATGGAGAGGAAGTAAAACAGGTTGGAAACAATAATGTAGTGCTACCACAAGTACCACTAATTTCCTTCATTTAAGGAAATTACTTAAACAAATAGTCATTCATACAAAAGCTGTCTTCTTTCATGAAAGAAATAATTTGCATTTAAACAAATTTCTCTGTAGATAAAAGAAAACAAGGTTACAATAAAGGGAAAAATATTTGGCATCAAGCCATCAATACTTCAACTTTATTGTTATCTCAAAGATGGAAGATTACTTTGTAAATATATTTAACAGGATAACTCTGTAATGAATGATAGCAGTTGGTGATAAGACAAACTTTAAAAGTCTTGTTGTAAAATAAAAGTGGTGCTATGGGACTGAATAAATATTTGGAAATTTTATCTACAAAAGAGAGTGGATCCTTCCCGAGGAGAACACTTCCTCTGACCAGGGTTCTACTGTGACTCTTTGCCTTCTCTTGAAACCCCAACTGCAAACCGATGGATGGATGGATCAGCCAAGCAGGGGTGGGAATTGTCTCATGGGAATTGTCTCAGGGATTTCCCTCCTTGCGGGAATCTGGCACTGCCAGAACTGGCATTTTTAGCCAATCTTGTATTTTTGGGAGGTCCTGTGAGGAGCCTGTTTTCAGCAGGGCACCCAAGGGCTCCCAGTGGGGTCAATATTGATTGAGTAGTTCTGTGCTTTCCTTTCAGGAAGTGCTTGTGGCTCACCACTGCTGAAAGGATTTCCCTGGAATCATTCAGATTCTCACCTTTCCTCTTCAACAGGAATGTGGAGCTGTTGGAGACCATCAGGTGCTTTGTACTTCTATTTTATTTGTAAAATTGATTCCAAAGTTTTTGTCTTCATCTCTGCTTTTAAGGCACTATTTCCTTTAGAACTAAACCTACATTTTATTTTATTGTATAATTTCTTTCCCTTACTTTAGCTTGCTGTGACTGAGGAGAAAAATGAGCTTGACTAAATCAAACAAGGTAAGAGAAGCAAGGAGAAACACTTGAAGGAACTGCTGGGTGATGGTTATTTTTATTCCAAAGAATTAAGGACAACCATTACATTAAAGGGGAAAAAAAACCCCACTTTTCAGGCTCTTTCAGCCCAGTCAGGGGTATAAGAGAAAAAATAAGGACTGGACTTTACTCCATCTCTTTGGTGGAGATGGAATAAAGTGTGGACCCACAGGTGGAAGAGAAGGAACAGAGGAATGTTTGATGTTGGGAGACCTGAGCACATGGAAAAACCATCTTAACCTCTGGAGAAATACAAGTCAAAGAAAAGCAAACTGCTGCCTAAACTAATAAATGCTTTGAAGATTCCAACTCAAAGTTTTCTTGGCTGCTTTTCTAAAAACATCATGGGAAATAAGAATTGCTTGGGCATCACCTTTAGGTCAATCATCTCACCAACTGAATTGGGCTTGTAGGGGAAAAATAAACGACAAAAGGAGAGGTTGTACAGATTTTTTTATTTTAATGATGGTTCTCTCCCTGGTTCTTTACTTCCCCATGCCTGGTTTTGTTTGCATTTTTATTTTAAAAATATTTTAACTTTTTCTTTGTACTATAAAATTTTCTATGCCTGGAATACTAATGGGTGAAAAATAAATATACGGAAATTATGTCCCTCTTTGTAAAAATTTTTGGTGTATTGCAATTTAGATGTTCCTCGAGTTCATAATTTCCCCTGCTCAGTGTGTGAAAAATTATCAAAGGCAATAAAAATGCAAGGAAACAGCATCCCTGATTTTCTTAAAAATATCCCAATAAGATAAAAAGTGGAACAAATCCTTAAAATATCTACCCAGCCAGGCTGTTTTCCATTTTTTCCCACAAGCACCAGCTGTTTTTTCCATACCAGCACAAAGGACATATTTACAGATTCAGTTTATGGGAGCTTTGTTTATGCACTGGGTGAGGATTAACAAGTAATTTTAATTAATATGGCAAAACCAAGTTCAAAGAAGACAGAAAAATTGTAAATCTTGTAAGACCACTAATTCTGGCTGGGCTTTTAGATGCAGAAAATGTGCTGCATGGAATTTTCCATATTAACATTTTTCCTAAGGTTTACACACTATAATCCTTTCTCCATCACCATTTCTCACAGAACCTCCTGATTTAGTACATTTTAAATTACAGCCTTGTACTCCTCATATTTAGTGGGTCTTTATAGTATTTCTGTAAAATGAGCATTGCTGTTGTCATTTTGGGTGTTCATTGAGCAGAAAAACTGGGAAAGAGCAGGAACTTAAACCAAGAACTTGATTTCCAGAGCAACTTTTTTCCCTGGAAATCGAATAGCAGCAATAGGAAAAGAAGGACATACATATATTGGTGGAAAAAAATTGGATTTTAAAGAATAAATCACTTCAAACTTTCCTTTGTGGCAGAATAAGGAGCCTTGTAGAGACATGAAGCAGTAAATATTACATATCTTGGCTTTAGCAGGGTTTTTGGAATGCTCAGACACATTCTTGGAGGGGACAAAGCCTCAGAACTGCCTGAGGAGCTCCTCAGGGAACTGCTGATACCCTTCTCCAACAAAATGAAAGGACCAGTGGGGTTTTCCTGTGGCCACTCTTGAACCTGAAGTTTAATAAATCTCTTACAAGGGTTGAACTTATTGAAGATTCAGGATGAATGATAGCAAGAAGTTCCCAAAAGGAGCTTGGTCAAGCACCAGATCAACTCCAGGCTTTTCCATATTGGATTCTCCACACATTTTCCCAAGCACAAGTTGGACCCTTTGGGGAGAAGGGGACACATTCAATGCAGGTCCCTTTTTGGCTGATGCAATGCAGCCCCATGATTTCATGCCTTGGAGCAGCACCAGAGCCAAATTACTCAGTGGGATAGAGAATTGCAAATACAAAAATTCCAGGTGAAAATGGGCTCTTTTCCACCCTGTTTTCACTCCTTTTTGAAAGGCCTCTGACTTTATAGGTGAGCCCAAGGTCTGGCTTAGAGCTACATCCTTTAAAGCATCCCCTAAATAATGGCATAATAAGTCTGCATCCCTTAAAACATCCCCTAAATAATGGCATAATAAGTGAATAAAGCTGTCCTGGGACAGGGTTCTGTGGAGTGGGGTGGGTTTGCCCCTGTGCCTGCCTCAGTGTTTTCCAGGCTCCATAAAAAGGCAGAGAAATGGAAATAGCAGCCGTTGCTCTAAACTGTGTGACCAAAGCAGTCACACAGCAGCTCCCAAGTCCTTGTCCAGGAATTCTGAGCCATCCCTACAGACTCCTCTCACCTGCTAAAGGTCTGAGAACCCACGAGCTGCTGGAAAAGGGAAAGCTCTGGAACACTGGTGTGATCCTGCAGCTGGGTTCCTGAGGGTGGAATCCAATCCCTGGTGTTCCAGGGAGCCATGCAGATGTTCCCAGCTGTGGCAGGAAATGCCCACACCCAGCCCTGGCCCCAGGGCAGAACCACGCGGGGTCAGTCACTAATGGTGAGCTGGGCTCATCAGTTTAATGAGCTCCTGCACAGGAGTAGCAGCACGGTCTCACTTTGATGCTGACTCCCTCATGGAAGGGCTCCTTTCATGTTCCAGGCTGCTGTTGAAACCACCAGACCGATCTGCCAGCCCCTGCTAATTTAAATCTGTCATTAATGAAGGAGGAAGCACTTAGATCTGGTAGCAGGAGAGGAATATTTGGTTTATTTCATCCTTTCATAGTTTTTTTCCTCAAGGTTTGGCTCCTTAAGAGGCATTACCAGGGAGGGAAATACATAACATGAGACTCTATGGAGCTTGTCACTCCTGTGCTGCAAACAGCAGCAGCTTTGTTAACCTGTATGTTCAGCCTCCTACATTGTAAAGAACATTACTGTGATCAATAAATCTTCTTTTGGGGCTGCTAGTCTGCAAACTGGTTTCTTTGACAACTTAAATACACATCTCATGTCTCCTTCAGGAACGATTCTATGAGTTTTTTGATGAAAACTATAGAAAAAGCACCTGTAAGCCCATTGTTAGTCAAATTAGAGCCCTTGAAATATTACTTTCTATTATTCACCATTTAAAAGGAGTTTAATAGGCTGCATTTTATCAAACACCACTGTATTTTTCAAGGGATATCAGAGAGACTGTCTCACCATTTTTGTTTCCCAAGCTGCAGATATTATGAGAACAAAACATAGCAAGTTTCTCAGGAATAGTTCCATAGCTAATTCCAAACCAATTATTTTCTATAAAAGCAGTGGTGTAGAAGTTTTGTGGTTGCTGTATTTGATTTTTACAGGGCAAGTGTTGATGGCACACAGAGGAAGGGAATATATCCAGGAGACAAAAAAGCACAACAGAAGATTTAGGGTTTAAATGTATGGGCTCTCCCTAAAATCCTGTTACTAAATTCAGGATGTTTACTACACCATAGAATTATAGAATGGTTTCAGATGGAAAGACCTTAAAGATCATCTGTTCCCAAGTCCCCAAAGGGACGCCACCACTAGTTCAGATTCCGTGTTAAAATTTTTAAACAATGTAAACAACTTCTTGCAATTTTAAAATAAACATAAACACTGTCTGCTTTTCTCCTCCCTGCCTACAGAGAACCAGCAGCAATTCTTTCATTTCAGTCCTGCAGAAATATTTACTGGAACTTCTGATTAAAGCATCCTACAAAATTAATTGCCTGTTTAATATTTTAACATTGTGACTTTCAGAGGAAACTATTTGGAGTAGGGATGTGGCCTGTCTGGAGGCTTTGGAATGAACACAGGTCTCAAGTCTGCTTCTGACTTCTCGGTGCTCCTACAGCTGAGCCAATAAACAGTGGTTTCACATGATGTCTACCACAGAATCCAGCAGAATGGGCCAGCAGGGCGCTTCCTGCTTCTTTGTTCAGGAGATTTCCATCTGGAGGGGAAATGGAGCCCAAAGGAGGGCTGGCACTGATGCACCTGGCAGTACCTGGACCCTGTAAGGACACAGGAGTGAGGGTGTGAGGTTTGTGCTGTCACCAACTCTGGCCATGGCCCTGAGGAGGTGTCTGGCCCCACCTGCCCTGCACTGTCCACCAGGACACACTGGCATTTCCTCCCTTCCCAGACCAAATGTATCCATTCTGAGAAATAAAAGGTTTATTTCTTGAGTGCCATAATATTGATGTAAATCAAGTCCTGGTCCGTCAGGACCCTGGAGCTTTTTGGGTTTCACTGGGGAGTCTCCTCATGACTTGCCCTTTGCCATGGGATCACAGGGATGGGCACCCACAGAATCACTGGATGGATGGGGTCACAGGGATGGGCACCCACAGAATCACTGGATGGATAGGGTCACAGGGATGGGCACCCACAGAATCACTGGATGGATGGGGTCACAGGGATGGGCACCCACAGAATCACTGGATGGATGGGGTCACAGGGATGGGCACCCACAGAATCACTGGATGGATGGGGTCACAGGGATGGGCACCCACAGAATCACTGGATGGATGGGGTCACAGGGATGGGTACCCACAGAATCACTGGATGGATGGGGTCACAGGGATGGGCACCCACAGAATCACTGGATGGATGGGGTTGGAAGGATCTGGAGATCACCCAGTGCAAGGTGGGGTCACCTGGAGCAGGTGGCACAAGAAGTTGTCCGGGTGGGTTTGGGATGTCTCCAGAGACTCCACACCCTCCCAGGGCTCTGCCACCCTCATGGAAGGAAGTTTTTCCTGGTGTTGAGGTGGAACTTCTCGCGTTGTAGTTTATGGGCACTGCCCCTTGCGCTGTCGCTGGGCAGAGCCGGCACCACCCTCTGGGGACATGTACACGGATCGCGGGCTCCCTCCCCGTCTCTGCCCCCAGCTCTCAGGGATGGCTGTACAGGAGCACTCGCAGGGTGCTGCGGGCCGGGCCCGCGGCGCGGGGGCGGTGCGGGCTCCGGGGGCGGTGCGGGGCTCCGGGGCCGCAGCGGGGCCGGCCCTGCGGCCGCCCCGTCCCCTCACGGTGCCGGCGCTCCCGTGCGCGCCCCCCCGGCGGGCGGCGGGGGCGGGCGCCGTCCGGGCCGCGCTGATCGCAGCGCGCCATTGGCCGCTGTCTGCGCGCACGTCACGATCATGATGAGAATTAATGATCGGGGCCGCTGATTTCATTGTGTGACGCCGGGACCGACCCAGCCGAGCCCGGCCGAGCCCGGAGCCCCCGCGCCGGCCCCGCGCTACACGGTAAGCGCGGGGGAGTCCTCCCGGGGGGAGAGCGCGGCGGGGCCCCGAGCGGAGGGGCGCGGCGGGAGGGGAGGAGGAGGAGGAAGATGATGATGGTGATGATGATGATGATGGTGATGATGATGCCGGCGATGCCCCCCCCTTCTCCGGGCCCGGCCGTGGGGGTGGGGGGAGGCCCGCGCGGGCTCGCGCGCGCGGACCCGCCCGGCGCGCGCAGGCGCTGCTGCGCCTCCCGCCCCCCCCGGCGCGGCCCCGAGCGGGGGGGGCAGCGCCGGGCACGCGCCGGGAGCCGCCGCAGGAACTGCGCGTGCGCGCGCAGCCGCTCAGCGCGCGCCAGGGGGGCACCCGCGCGCCTGCGCTGGCTGGGACCGCTCTACGCGTGCGCGCCGGGCCTGGCAGCGGCCCCTCAGCAGCGGGTGCCTCAGGCACAGCCACACCGCGGGCACAGAAACGTGCCAGTGACAGAAACACCGCGGGCACAGGGGCACGGCAGGGACAGAAACACCGCGGGCATAGGGACAGGCAGGGACAGAAACACCGCGGGCACAGGGACATGGCAGGGACAGAAACGCCGCGGGCACACGGCCTGGGAAACACCCCGGCATCCCCAGCACATCGCCCGCTGAAGCAGGCACTCAGTGCCATGTCCAGCCTTGCCTTAAACGCTTCAGGGACGGGGACTCTGCCACCTCCGTGGGCAGACCTTTGCAATGTCTGAGCACTCTTTCTGTGCAGGAATTGTTTATAATGTCGATCCTAAACCTCCCCTGGCACAGCTCCTGCCATTGCTAATTTCCTCATTCCCTGGTGGAATCACAGAATCCCAGAATCACTGAGGTTGGGAAAGAGCTCTGAGATCACCGAGTCCAACCTCTGCCCAATGCCCACCTTGTCACTGAGTGCCACCTCCATCCTTCCTTGAACACCAGGGATGGGTACTCCAAATCTCCCTGGGCAGCCCCTGCCAATGTCTTCCCGCCTGTTCCATGAAGAATTTCTTCCTAATGTCCAACCTAAACCTACCTTGCCAAAACTTAAGACTGTGTTCTCTTGTGTCATGGGTGCCTCAGTCCTTAGTGCCTGGTGTCCCCAGTGGCTCAGTGTGCCTGTGTTGGCTGGGGTGTGGAAGAAGATTAACTTTAAGGTCCCTTCCAACCCAAACGCTTCTGTGATTCCATGATATCGGCCTGCTGTGGTGCCAGGCACAGCCAGTGGTAGTTGGAGAGGGGCCTTGTGCTGCCACGCTTTTGTTCCCCAGGTGTTTGAGGATGAGGAAGAGGAGGATGTGTCCTTGGCTGTGCTGTTCCTGAGGTCTCACCCCTGGAAGTGCCTGTGTGGCATTCACCTGCCTGAGCAGCCCCAGCCCTGTCCCCTGCCCGCTTAGCCCAGGGTTTCTCATTCTGTGGATAACATCACACATAACTCACCTAAACCTGTGCTGTGTCCTCCCAGCTGCAGTCCTGAAGCAGCCCACATGTTCAGAGTAACACTGCATTGTAATGCTTCTTCCCTTTTTTCTGACATAGGTCTCACAAACACATACACACTTTATTTAAAACATGTGGCTAATCCAGCTGCAGTCAGGAGTCTCATTTGCATCAATACAGCAGGATGGGATGCATAAACCTGCAGTGTTGTGGTCATGGGTTATTATGTTATTAAGTTACTGAGGGCTGTCTAATTTGTCCCTAATAAAGGGCTGCATTTTATAGGCAGGGCTGTAATACAATCCTGCAAACGCTGTACTTAGAGGAGAGGGAAGCAATTATGCTGCGAGTCACGGATATTTAAAGGCAGTTTTACAAGCTGGTGTGTACATTACACTCACCCAAGCATCAGCCTCATCCCCTGCCCTGAGAGTGAGTGCTTGTAACTGGTTTGGCCTGTGTAGGAAAGAGGCACCAACCTACAAATTCACATTATTAAAGGTTGTTCCTTGATGTGTGTCCAGTATCTCCACATAGTGTGTAAGCTGGGGGATTGGTTGGTTGATTGTTTTCTTTCCATTTGGGTTGTGCAAAAAATGGTGAGTTTTTGGCAAAGGTGGAAAGTGGATGAGATGGTTTCAGTTCAAGTTTCTAAAGCTGGAGGAATAGTGTCACTACTGCAGTCTTGTTTTATTTATGTCTATAGTAGTTTTCTTACCATAGTTCCAGTTTTGTCTCACATTTATATTGGCACTAAGACTTGTTATTTTTTGCCACTGGAGATCTGTGGAGGGAACAAAAAAAACCCCATACATTTGGAGTGTGCCAATTTTCTTGTACCTCTTACAGATGGAGAGACTAAAAGAGAAATAGTCTTTGTAAGGTGACTTTTTTCCTAGGAAAATGCATTTTTGGAGCTGAAGTTAAAAAAGAAAACTCTCAGAAACCGATTGTTCCCTTTTATCATTCTGTGTTAATCCCTGACAGTTTTAGAATGTGTTGTACCATAAATATTTTTATATTTTAGTTACTTCTTGGTGGCTTGTATTCTTGAGTTAATTGATTTATTTATTATTTATTTGACACCCAAGACTAGTTTCTATTGCTGTTTGAAGTGAGTATAATCATGGGTTTGTTTCCTATTTTTCAAATAATTAGTATTAGCATAAAGATTTACCTTGTAAATGTTTACTTGATTCAGGAATGCAAACATTTAGGGACTTTTGGAGGCTAAGACCATAGTTCTGTACATTGTAGGCAAAAATTATTTTTCCTTCTTATGCTGGTCCTTTATTTTCTCTTTATTTTTTCCCCCAAGATCTCTCAAGTAATTCCAGAACAGCTCAGTAACTCCTGAATTATTTGGTTACATTGTTTTTCTCCATTTCCTTATAGCTGTTCTTTTTTGGTGGCACTCCTTGACACTGAGTTGTTTCCATTAGTTGCTAAAAAGGAATGACCTGGCTTTACCAGGTCTCCCTGGAGAGATTGCTGATTTTGGAATGTTGGATGAAGTAAATGGGTTGGAAGGGCTGGATGTGCGCTGAGTCCCTGTTCCATGAGGCAGAGCACGGCTTCAGGAGCAGCCATGCTGGAGCTCCGCACGATCTCCCCTCTCCACTCATTCCCAGAGAAGGGAGGGAAGGGAAATACTGGGGAGAAGTTGCTCAAGCCACTAAAGAAGGCTGAAAAAGTTCATCTGTAAGAACAACCCCAATGCCATCTGCTGGGGAGCTGGTGACGGTCACAGGGTGTCCATGGAATTGTCCTTGGGACACACTGAAGGCCATGGAGTTCCCTCTTTGTCCTTTTCAGTCACAGCCTGGGATCTCCCCGTGTCCCCAGTGCCTGACAGCACTTGGGCTCCATTTACACCTCCCAAACCACAACACAGCAGAGGGATCTTACAATGAGCAGATTTTTAAATTAGCGTTCAGTTCAGAAAGGCAGTGAGAAAACATCTTTATATTGTTGAGTTCACAGCAGGCTGAGGGGTGAGCCTGTGGGAGCGCAGAGTTACCAGTGATGGCTGGCCTGGGACAAGCAGCAGGAGCAAGGGGAACTTTGGAAACCCTGCTTTTGCAGCTGTCCTGGGTTCTTCTCTGCACTGCCAGAGACACCAACACACTTGGTCAAGGCTGTTTTATTTTATTAGAACAGGCAGATGTTGAATCCTTAAATACAGCTTTGCCACCTCTTTTATTAAAGTGAAAATTCAACTTACGCTCATGGAACTTGTTTGCATAATGCTTTACCTGATTTTTATTAAATTTCACAGAGTTCTTTTCTGTAACAAACTCTCTTTTCAGTGCCAATGTGTTGCCAACCAGCTGGACACCTGGCTTCCCAAAAGCTCACAGGCTTGTTTGCTAAGCTTGGCAAGTCAAGATCAAAATGAAATTATGATAAAAATCCATGTGGATTTCTAACTTGGAGTCTGAGGTTCAAGACAAAGGTGAGAAATCCTGAAGAGACTGGAGTGCTCTGTAGGTGCACAGATTGGGAAAAGGAGTTTATTCCCTTGGAAGTTCCTGAGGTTGTTTTGGATAATAGTCTGTGATGGAGGAGAATGACCTGCTCATTCCTTTCATTCTGATGCCTCAATGCTCAGTTAATTTGGCACTTCGCAAGTTACTTCCTGTGTTAAAGAAAATGTAAGAGCTCATTTCTTGTTCTAATTATGAAAACTGATGCTGAACATGTAATACTTCCCCAAAAAATAATCAGTGTAATCCTTTGATGAACATATCCTGCATTAATTTGTCTCAGAGACAGTAACATTCTGTTCTCACAGCTGTGTGAATACTCAGTGTAGGTGAATTCCCAGGTGCCACAGGCACAGGCAGTGAGCAGAACTTGTTGCCTGTGCAGGTGGGATGTGCAGAGACAATCCAGCTCTTCCTGGATTATTGGGATGGCTCTGGAGTCCGTGGTTTTCCAGGGGAGCTCCCAAACATTTATCAATTGGTTTTTTAAACAGGGTACTGCTTTAGATATTCAGAATCAGCACTTAGGAACTGCTGATAGTGAACTGATTTCCATCTGCATTTACAGGTGACATAATATTAATCAGAGAGCTTGGAACCTGCCAGGGACAGAATATTGCCAGAACCTGCCAGGGACAGAATATTGCTAGATGTCCTTCACACTGGTGTGAAATTGGTGGAAGATGGTACAGAGCTGTCTCTTGACTGAGGGTTTGATATATCCATGACACAAAAAGCTTTAATAAATCTCACCTGCTTGTTTGAAGGTTTAGATGTTGTAATGTGAACTGCAGTTATGACTCAGTTCATAACTCTGTGGTTGGAGGATCCTGTGATCTGTTTATTCAAATCAGTTTCTAATGGTCTCTGCAGGAAACCTTTGAGTTCTGCTTTACTGGATTCAAGGCAGAGGCTACCAAGGAATCTTACCAGGACTTTGGTTGGCAGGTGTAGTTCCTGAGTGATTAAAATGCACTGTAAAAATGAGTTATTAAAGCAGAGCATGACCTCTCCTGAGCTTAGCTAGGCCAAGCCTGTCATGCAATGCTCAAGGGTTTATCTGAAGTTCAAGTGATTTAATCAAAATGCTCCACCCTGTCTTTATCTAAATTACAGATGTCAAAAATAACAGTGAAAGCATTTTAACACAGAAGTGACCTTGGATACAGAAATCCACATAATTAAAAAACATGTCAAGGACCTGACAGGGGTCTTCCCTCGCAGGTCATCAGGTCTGGCTTTAAAAACTCATCTTGCCATTGGAGAGTCTCCAGTGCAGTTGTGAATTGTTTGGAGAGTGTGGTGTGGTGGGCCTGGGTATGGAAATGCTGGAGCTTGGGGGTGACTTCAGCAGGATGTGGACAGATGAAGTTTCAGGACTGTTTCTGATGAGGTCATTTGTGGGAACTGAGCTCCACTAAATAAAACAGGAGCGCTGAAACAGGAGTAGAGTGGAAGCTGGGAGCTGCCAATTGTGCAGGAGGAAAAAGAATCACAAAATTAACTCTTCTGTGTTCTTTCAGAGTGATGTAAATCATTCAGTGGCCTTGTCATTGTGTATCCACATGGGAGATCTGAAGGCAGCTCTCAACATGATAAAGTAGATTATGATGAACTTTATTGATTTGTTAATGGACTAATAATTGTCTCCTCTGTTGCTTGCTATAAATTTCTTTAAGGAGTAGATTATTCAGAGCAAGAGTCTCCTTTGGCCAGCTCTGGCTGTGACTGAATAAATGTTAGGGGGAGGCAGAACTTGGGCAAACCTGACTTGTAATGCAGCTGGTGCTGTGTTTAATAATGCACTGGATTGAGAGGGGGAATAAGAGTTGAGAACTGAGGTAAAAAATGTAATTGAAAAATCCTCTTCTATTTTATCTGTTATTTCAAAGAAATGGCAAATTATACAAATTGGTAATTACTGATTTTTCTATTGCCTGTTGACATAGAGAGGAAAGTAAACTCTGAAGTCAAAGCTCTGGCCTACAAGCATTTTACTCCAAATTCTAGATATCAATCTTTTTCTTTATACAGGCCTGTTGAACTCTTAACATCCATTACCATTACATAGTATAATCATCTTGGAGAATAAAGTGAAAGCAGTTGGATGTCTGCTTATGCTTTTGAGCCCCTGATAATTTTATTTGCTTTATATTAGGAGCAGCTCTTGTGCAAAGATTCAGTAGATCATCCCTCTCCTTTCCATTCAGAATTTTCAAAACTCCTTGGCTACAAAGGGTTCCCTCATCCCCTTTATTTTCCTACTGGATGTTGGCAGATTTCTTCTCCTTTGGTTCATTCTGTATTCTTGTGATTTATGCACTGCATTAAAATAACTTGGGGCTGGTGACGTTTTTGCTTCCCAAGGCACCATGGTGGCTGCAGGCTGTTGCTGGCACTTGCATTGTCTCAGCTGCTGGCCTCCTGTCTGGGACAAAAAAAGGCCCTGCCTTGGAAATCTGTGATGATGAGGCTCTTCTTGTCTGATATCTGCCCAGAGGATTGCACTCTTTGCCTGTGTAGATTGTGTAACAAGAGCATCAAGCTCCAGTTTGCTGTTAGGATTCTGTGTGCTTGATAATGTTGATAATATTGGCAATAATGTTTGCCTTTCCCAAGCCAGGGCATGAATTTTCACACATAACAAAGCAATGTCTGGTTTAATGTGTTCATCAAAGTGCTGCCCTGTCCAGGCCAGCTCCTGTGTCCTCACAGTGAAGCTCAGGGGGACCCAGTGCTGGGAACTGACCTGAGGAGTTGCTGCTGGCCCGGGAGGAACCCAGGCCTCTTGTCCTGGTTGACTTCTGAGCACTGTTGTGTAGAGGTAAAACATTATAAAAGAAAGGCCTTGTAAAATCAGCCCTTGCTATTTCAGCTGAATTAACAACTAGCCTGTTAAGTTCCCATGAGAAAGAATCATAAGAATGGGAATCAGTTTGCATAACAGTCTATTCTTGCAAGAAGGCATCTATGAAAAATAAGAAGCCTGCCCCATGAGAATGCACAAAGAAAAGATGTAAACCTGTGTAAAGAGAGAGCCTTAGCTTGTGCACACACAAGCACCAATGAATTGAGTGGCAAGAAAGTTCTTAACCAATGAGAAAGTTCCTAACCAATTAGAATTAAACACGATAACTTGGAAAACAGGATAAAAATAGGCTGTAACATTAAAGTGGGGTTTTTGCTGCTGGAACTTTGAATACCCATCGTTATTCACCTCTGCTGTTGTTGCCGAGCACCACTTTGGACAGAGCCAAGGAGCAGAAACACATCCCAAGGTCCTGAAGCCAGCATTGGTTATATCCCAGCAAAACAACCCTTACATGTTCTTAAACATCCAGATTTCCAGTCTTCATGGGGTGTCACAGCAGAGAGCCTTTCTCAGCCAGGGACATGGGTGTCCCTCCTCTGTTAAACTGGGGTGTTTGTTAAACTGGGTGGGCAGCACCAGGGATCCCCAAAGCCCCTCCTTGGGAGCTTTCCCCCAAGTTGGTCTTTGGTCCTTGATCCTTGTGACTTTGCAGCTGGAGGTGCCAGTATTGACACAGCAGAAGGACAGGCTCTTGTGGAGTGCAGGAATTGCTGGAGACAGTGGAAACTTTACTCGTGTCCGTCACCTTCATTTTATAGCAGATTGTATCTGGTTTTTGTTGTTAGGGGTGGGAAACCGCCCTGCCAATATTGGAGCTGCTCATGTTTCTCTGTTTTGCCTAATGCCTTTATTTCATTTACATTTTTAAGGGTGAAACTTTCTCTTTCAAACTAGAGCCTCATGGGCTTAGCAATGCCATGTAATACTTATTTATTTGTGCAAAGCAGTCTCTGTTGTTCCAAACATCCAGTTCACTGTTGAGCTTGACACAACTCTGACTGCAAGAGGCTTTCTTGGAAAGTCAGGAAGTGTTGGTAAAAGGTTCTGTAGAGAAAACATGTCAGTCCTGAGTGTTATCACAGGCACAGATGAGAGCTGTGCCTCCTGCTCAGCTCAGTTCCCACCCAGCTTTCAGTGTCTCCTTTTCCTTTCAGATGAATCTGCGCTCTGTGTTTACTGTAGAACAACAAAGGATATTGCAGCGTTACTATGAAAATGGAATGACAAATCAAAGTAAAAATTGCTTTCAGCTCATATTGCAGTGTGCACAAGAAACTAAACTGGATTTCAGCGTGGTCAGGGTAAGTACTGAGGCCTTCCAGATTTGTTAAGCATACACATTTATTGCTTTACAGAAAATATAGAGAGGTCTGGAGTCTCTAACTTTATCCTTGTCGTAGATCAGACTTCAGTGTGTGTGTGTGACATTTATTTATACCCAGAGAGCCTATTTAGAGTTTGTTTTCACTGAAATATCTCCACATGACTGTTGAATTTAGCAGGGGCCTGGATTGCACAACGAGTGATTTTTATTGCCTTTTTTTGGGATTTTCAAAGTTATTATTTTTTAAGTTATTATTTATTAAATTATAGGGTGGCTTGCCCTATAGAAACTTTGTATGATACATTATATCAGAGCAAGGTCATGTTATTAAGAAACTATTTTTAAGCTAAATAAGTTTCTATAAATTAATAATTTTGGGGGAAACAATTGTGGAAATATTTCTTTTGATGCACTCTGTCACACTTGCATTCCACATCACAATCATAAATATTGTGATCCTTTGTGGTTATTCACAGTGGGGACATTCTTTTCCTATAAAACAAGAATGTCCCAGTGCTAACAGGAGCTCTTCCAGAGTCTATGAATTCCACAGAAAGGGAAATAATAATCCCTTTGTGAAACACTAGACAACAAAATGGCTGTTGTCCGAGAGGGAGCAGAAATAGAAATCCTGAGGCATTAGATGGAAAAATAACAAAGGGCAGTGGAGCTCCCAGGAGCTGCTGTGACACTGAGGAGGAGCAAGTGGGGCCAGTCTAGGTTGGTTTTTAGTTGATTTAACAGTGGCACATTGACAATAACAACCCTGCTCCTAAATCCTTACCTGGATTCCCCTCTCTCAGAACTCTGGAAACATTACAAGTTGCTTTCTCAGCTGGAGGTGGTAGAAGCTGTGAAAGTCAGGCAGGGGTTCAGGCTCCTGGGGCAGGCAGGCAGTTGTAACAGGAATCTGGATGCTGATGGTGCAGCCAGGGCTGCTCTGCTATTTTTGTGCTGATTGAGTGTCCTAGAGGAGGCAGCCCAGCTCCCCTCTCCTTGCAGTTCTCTCCATCTTCATGTTTCCCTTCCCTCTCCATTTCCCTTCCTGCAATCAAGGATCATTCCTTGTTTTCTTCCTGAGCCCTGATTTGCAGCACTTCAACTTTTTCTTACTTCAGAATGGAAACAGATCCAGTGTCTGTCCTGCATTTTAGCACGATCTTACCTTTCTCTTCTCTACACCCATCATTTCTGCTTCTCCTAAATGCCCCCTTTTCCCTTTTTTTCTTTTTATCCTATAAAACTCTTGGTCAGTGATGAGTTCTTTGCAAAATGATACTTGAGTTGCAGCTGGCACTTGCAGATAGGATTATAATAGGCACATGAATTCCCTAAGTACAATTGGTCAGGAGAATGGGACTGCAAAGCTGACCAGTAACTGACATTTTACTGCATGTTACAAATTGTGCCTCAAATTAGACATTTTGTAAAATTTGCAAAAAATTAGTAGAGTAGAATAGTGTATGTCAGGGATGGTTTTTTTATGGTTTTTTTCCTGTATGAAATTAGTCACGGTGGTGTCAATTAAATAAATCTTGACACTTCAAGACAGGAGGCATCAGGATTTTTGAGAAGCTGGGGTTTTGGAATTGAGGCTGGGCCTGTCCTGTGTATGAGTTGTGGATCCCAAAGAGGAGAGCCTGGATCTCTACCCTGTATTGTTCAGGCCTGTATTTCCACCCTGTCATGTTCACTGCATAATCAGTACATGATTTACATATTTGTAAACTTACATCTCAACTCGAACACTTAACATGTCATCAGACCTGCTTAAAAATGGAATTGCTAATTTTTTTCTGCCTCTCTGACACCCCGTTTTGTGTTTGTTGGCGTTGCTGTCTCGTTTGCAGACGTGGGTTGGCAACAAGCGGCGGAAGATGAGCAGCAAGATCGCCGTGGAATCTGGGGGCACCCCCCCGAGCACTGCCCCCGCCACTCCCTCCGTGCCCCCGGAGGCAGCCGTGAGAAACGTGGTGAATATTGCTCGATCCCAAAGCCAGCAATCCTCTTGGACCTCTTCTAACAATGATGTGATAGTGACCGGGATCTACAGCCCCGCCGGCTCCTCGGGCCGCCCGGGAGCCGCCAAGCACACGAACGCCGCCGTGGCGGAGCTGCACAAAACCTCCATCCCACGGCTCCCGGGCAAGAGCGACGCGGACTTCCAGCAGCAGCACATCCCTCTGGGACGGCAGGTGCCCCACTGTAAAAACGCTTCCCTCTTGGTAGGGGAAAAGACCATTATTCTATCCAGGCAAACGAGCGTGCTCAATTCCGCAAACTCCATCTACAGTCACACGAAGAAAAGCTACGGCAGCTCCTCGGTTCAGACGGCGGAGCTGGTGTTACCTCAGAAACCCATGATCTGCCACCGGCCCTGCAGGGCCGAGCCCTTGGCGTGCCAGCGCTTGCACAAGGCCGAGCCCGCGGCCCTGGCGCCGCACGTTCCCCCGGGGCCCAGGGCTCACCCCCGGGAGCCGGGCTGCGGCACCCAGAACCTGGAGATCCGCGAGGTGTTCTCGCTGGCCGTCACGGACCAGCCGCAGCGCCTGGTGCCGGGCAGCACGGCACAGAAAGCGGCCTCGCTGGAGGGCAGCTGCCTGTCCATCGCCATGGAGACCGGCGACGTGGAGGACGAGTACGCCCGCGAGGAGGAGCTGGCCTCCATGGGGGCGCAGATCCAGAGCTACTCCCGCTACTGTGAGGGCAGCGGCTCCGGCCGCAGCGGGGACAACCAAAGCGCGGCCGGGCCGGGCCGCAGCGGGGGCTGCGGGGCACAGCTGGGCCCTGCCCGCGACGGGCCCGACAATCTCCTCTACCACAGCAGAGAGTTCCACCTGCCTGCACGGACCTCATTGCACACCGCACCCAGCACGATTTATAACCCTGCCAACGCAGCCAGAAGTACCTTTTCTCCTCATTTTACATCTTCAAGTCAACTGAGGCTGTCACAAAACCAAAATAATTACCAGGTAATCCATCAGTTTCTCTCTGTCTTCAAACCTCAGAGCTGAGGTTGTACATAAATGCTGTTTCAGAGCTGCTGGCACCTTTCTGCAGGCTGTGCTCCTTTTATGCCTTCCAGTGGAGATAATTCCTCCTCAAACCCAGTGCAGGCAGCACTGCAGTGTGGTAGCACTTCTGCCTGTCTAAATGAACCCCTGGTAGCCATATGGTGAAGATCAGTGAGGATTTCATGGATTCCAGGCTAAATTTTGGCTGCAAGAGGGTCATACCCATGAGCTGCTGGTTGTGCTGCCCTGGCTTTCCAGCACATGCCGTGGCCATTCCCTGGGTGTTGTCCTGTGGGCACACATCACACGTGGCACAAGAACACATCACACGTGGCACAGGACGTGGTTTCAGGCTGACATTTGTGCATTTGCTCACCCCATTGATGTCAGCCTAGAATCCTGTACCCCCTGTGCAGGTGGCAGCCTCTGTGTTCTGTCAGGGATTAGGATCCCCTGTGATGGAGTTAACTCAGCTTCCTTTCCCACAGCATCTAATTCAAATAATCAGTTTTACATTCAATCCCTTTATTCCTTTTCCTGTACTAAAATCCCTTTAGTGATACTGAGGGGAAATTAAATGCAGATCATTGAAGAACTAAAAGATGTTTAGGAGAAACTGCAGCACTTGACACATTTTTTTTAGTTTTTGGTATTACAAGGGGAGAGATACTTGCAGGAAACATCCAAATTGGTATTTTTCATGGATTTTTACACCATCTGGCATGACATAGCCTGGAGACACTGAGTTAAAAGTCTTTTAAGGCTGACAGAATGTGATTCTGTGTGTGTCACCTGCATGCACTTGCCTGTTATTGCCTTTTTATTTTCTCCTGAAAATAAACCATGTCGACAGCATATCAGCTTTCCCTGTGCTTTGCTCACCAGGGTAGAGAACGAGACTTTGTGAATCATGGTTTTTTTTAGATTTTTTTAAATTTTCTTTTCCTTTTTTCTGGACTTGTTCCTATCTCATGTGACATTTGAAGGAAAACTTCTAAGTCCAAGTCAGTGCCACTTTTCACCTGAATTATTACTGCTCTGGGTAAAGCAGAGGTTTGATGGACAGAGGGTAAATTCTGGGGAGTAGATGCACGTCAAATGTGCCTTTCTCTCCTTTACTCTCACTCAGTCTCTCAGTGTTTGCTGTTACTTTTATAACTTGGTTATAGAATTCCTGAAATGCTGTTTAGTTTTGCCACCCCAGTTTCACCGGAGAGGAAAAGCTGTAAATGTGCAGATCAGTCCAGTAAAGGGTTGGTGAAAGTGCTTACAATTGAGTTAAAGGCATTTTATAAAGTTTCAGGAAGGGAAATCCATTACTGATGCCTCCATCAGCTGTGTGCTCACGGTGCTTTATTTCACTCTTGAAAAAGCATCAGAGAGATTGATTTCATCTATTTTAATTTTTTTTAAGTGAAATTAAGAATAACTTTTTTGTGGGTTTTATGGGTAGGAACTGAGTCTTTTTGAAGAGCTAGAACAGTTC
Source organism: Melospiza melodia melodia (assembly GCF_035770615.1). NCBI lineage: Eukaryota > Metazoa > Chordata > Aves > Passeriformes > Passerellidae > Melospiza > Melospiza melodia. The sequence goes on along the minus strand of NC_086209.1, from coordinate 16,312,610 downwards.
ATGGTAGATGATATTTTACCTGCTTGTGTGGTGTTTTATGGATCGGAATAAGATCTCTGGAATTTTGTTTTGGGGTATTTTTTACTTCCCCCTGTTGTAACAACACACCTGGTTTTCTGATAAGTGAGGAATTCATCTGTACCCCAGCTGAGCTCCATGCCTGTCTGACACCCTGCTCTTTGGATTTGGAGTGTGGATGGAGGGAGCTTCTGTCATACCCCTTGTCATTCCAGAGTTTTAAACCTTGGGAAAGCTGAGCAGGAAGCTGTTAATGCCCTTATTGCTGTGAGCTCACACCCTGTGAGCCCCTGAGGTGACACTTCTGGGAATTAGAGACTTCCTAAGGTGCTTGAATCCTTTTAGGCTTGTACAGGATGACATTTCATTTTTTGTAGCCAGTTTATGTTAATTTAGTGCCCATGTTTAGCTAATTTATCCATCAGCACAGAGATGAAAATCCTTAAACTTGGGGAAATCTTCTTGAGTTTAAAAATAGATTAAACCTGAGCTAAATGATTATTGGAGTAGTTGAACATCCAAGCAGATGCTTTTTCAAAGTCAGGACTATGTGATTCATGTTTTGATGAAGCAATTACTGTCATATATTGGTGGGGTATCTAATTAGCAATTAGTTATAGCTTCCTTACTGGTTCAATTAATCAAATTCATGTTAGTGTAACTTAAGACTAAATTTAATTAAGTGATCAATTTTAATGCCTGAGCAGTTTCAGTAAACAAATTCTTCAGCCTACTTGCTTGTCTGTTTGACTTTGAGTGTGTTGGAGTGCAGAGGTTCCTGTGCTGTCCTCCAGGCTGAGGTGGGAGTTAGTCTTGCTTTCTTCCCCCCACCCTAAGGGACAGGAACACTGTTGAGAATCTGTATTTTGATTTACTCTGTTCCCAAGCCCAGCCCTTGACAAGGGCAGCTCAGAGCAGTGCTGTGCATGCTGTACTCCAGGGAGTTCTCTTGAGATGAGCTTGGCTGGGTTTGGCCCTGTCCCTGTCAGAACTGAGTGCATTTGTCTTCCCAGCAACCCTTAAAGCTCTGCCAGGTAGATGTTGCTTTATTCCCATAGAAAATCACTTTTTTTTTTTTTTTTGTAGCCCCCTTTAAATGAGTGAAAAGGAGCTGCCTGGGTGATTCCTCAGGGTGCCTTTGCAGGGGATTCTGTGGTGTGAAGCTGTTGGTGGAATCCAGGGTTACAATAGACAAAGTGTGTGCAGTGCAGAAATTAATATTTTAGGCTCAAACCCTAATGGTCCTTGAGAGGGGAGGGTGCTCCTTTCATCCCCCTCCACCCTCCTTGTGCTGTCAGGAGAAAGTGTTTGACTTTGGGGGACCTCCAAGTGCTTCCAGCTAAAGGCTTAAAGAATAAAAGTGTTTTATGTACTTGTAGAGCAGCCACCTGTAGCAGGGCTGCTGTGCTTGTTGTGCTCATGCTGCAGGAGCCATCAGTGAGGAACTCTGCAAGTACAGAAACTCTCAGAGCACTTTGGGCCAGTCAGGAGTGCACAGGTTTTTTCCTCACAGGTGATTGATCTCTCCAGAGCTGTGTTTAGTCTCTCAAGCATTGCTTGTCTGCAGCAGAAGATGAACATGGAATCTTAAATAAGCCTAAAATATTCCAGGCTATGACACCCCTCAGATGGTTAGGGAAAACACTGAGATTTTTATTTAATGAAGTCTGACCTCTGGGAATGATGGAGAAGCAGCAGGAATGGAAGCAGTTCTCCTTTGCCTTCACACCCCTTCTCCTTCCTTCTCCATCCTGAAATCCCTGTAATTTCTGCTGGTACTCAGATCTTTAACATGAGACATTGAACAGCTCAGTGACAAACACGAGAGCATTTTTTCTGGAAGTTGAAGTGAAGCAATTGGAAAAGATGTGAGGGCAGCTCAGTCCTCAGCCCTTGCCTGACTCCAGTCTGCTCATCCTGCCAGATGGAAAGGGAAACTGCTGTTGTGAAATAAAAGTTTTGGGGTACCAAAAGTACAGGAACACCCCAGTTGTCACTGTGCTATCTTGCCCTCACCCAAAGAAACAATGTTTTATTCTTGGCAGTAAAGGTGAGTGGGACTTTGGTTTTCAGTCTTAACCTGTTTACAGACATTGGTGTCAGAATTGAATGCACAGTGCTGAAGTCTCAGTATTGGCTCTCACATCAACCTAAGCTGCTCTTGTTTTCTGTTCTGTTTCCTCCTTCCCCTCTGCAGATTTCAGGAAACCTTACTGTGCCTTGGATTACAGGTTGTTCCAGAAAGAGAGCAGTAAGTACATTTCCATTTAAGTATCTAATGCATCAAGTGAAGCAATGAAAAGTTGATAAAAATGCATTGTGGAAAATGTTAGTTCTATTTACCTTGGGTGGGTTTTTTTCCTTTTTCCTTTGATACAAACATTATCTGCAGGTGCAGTGTTTCAGTTGAGGTGAAGATGATGTCTGTGTTTAAAAGCAGGTCAAGGTTGTAGCTCAGTGTGAGGTGATGCCCAGGTAGGAATCATGCTCTTAGCTCAAACAACATCTGAATTGATCAGGACTGAGTGGTTGGAGCTCACATGTGTTTTTTATATTGAAAGTGAAGTGGTTGTTAATTGAAGTAACTGAATGCTTAGGAGAGTAACTCCCTCTGCAGCTTCTCTGCACATGCACAGAATTAGTCAGTGCTGGCTGTAGGAACTTGATCAAGTCTAATTTTATCCACATAAATGTCATTTCACAGTAGCAGAATCAGCCAGTTTGGTGTCCTCAATTCACAGGCAACTCCAAACCATAACACAAGGTATGAAACAGCTTTTGTCAGGGAAAAAAAAACCCAAAACCCTGCCCAACTCTTTAGTTAGTCTTCAGCATTTGCAGCTTGTCTTTGAATAGGTGTCAGTTCTGCCTCCTCAGCAGCAAAGCCAGCCTCAGGTGGGATGGTACAGCCAGGCTCTCCAGGGCTGCTCTGCCACCCCAGCTCTGTCACAAGCAGCAGCTGGGGAAGAGTCTGCCATGGAAACCAAACTCCTCAGTCTGTGGAGCTGGCAGTGTCCTGGCAGTGCCCTGGCAGTGCCCTGGCAGTGTCCTGGCAGTGCCCTGGCAATGTCCTGGCAGTGCCCTGGCAGTGTCCTGGCAGTGCCCTGGCAGTGTCCTGGCAGAGTCCTGGCAGAGTCCTGGCAGAGTCCTGGCAATGCCCTGGCAATGCTCTGGCAGAGTCCTGGCAGAGTCCTGGCAGTGCCCTGGCAGTGTCCTGGCAGTGTCCTGGCAATGCTCTGGCAGAGTCCTGGCAGTGCCCTGGCAGTGTCCTGGCAGTGCCCTGGCAATGCTCTGGCAGTGCCCTGGCAGTGTCCTGGCAGTGTCCTGGCAGTGTCCTGGCAGTGCCCTGGCAATGCCCTGGCAGTGTCCTGGCAGTGTCCTGGCAGTGCCCTGGCAATGCCCAGGCAGTGTCCTGGCAATATCCTGGCAGTGCCCTGGCAGTGTCCTGGCAGTGCCCTGGCAATGCCCAGGCAGTGTCCTGGCAATGTCCTGGCAGTGCCCTGGCAGTGTCCTGGCAGTGCCCTGGCAATGCCCAGGCAGTGTCCTGGCAATATCCTGGCAGTGCCCTGGCAATGCCCTGGCAGTGCCCTGGCAGTGTCCTGGCAGTGTCCTGGCAGTGTCCTGGCAGTGCCCTGGCAATGCCCTGGCAGTGTCCTGGCAGTGCCCTGGCAGTGTCCTGGCAGTGCCCTGGCAATGCCCTGGCAGTGCCCTGGCAGTGCCCTGGCAGTGTCCTGGCAATGTCCTGGCAGTGTCCTGGCAGTGCCCTGGCAGTGTCCTGGCAGTGCCCTGGCAATGCCCTGGCAGTGCCCTGGCAGTGCCCTGGCTGTGTCTGCTCTGTTGGAGATGAGGTCCAGGCAATGGAAGAGCCTTTCCTTGCTTTCTCCTGCTGTATCAGAACTTTTTCCTTTATTATTTTCAGTTCTTTAGTCCTCAAAAAGTGAGTGTGGCAGTGTTTCTGTGTAAGTAGGAATCTGAGGACCATCAGTTAATGGTGTTTTCTCTCAGACGTTTTCTAGGTCTCAGCTGAAGCACTTCCCATTTCTGCAGGGTTTGGTACAATGACTTCTTTTTGTACAGAGAGCACTTTATAAGAGCATCTCCCAGAGGAACTGGTACTTTTGTACAAATCCTGTTGTGCTCAATCCATCTTCCTTCTTTCCTAAGTGCTAATTCTCTTGAGGAGGCTTTTTAAAATGCAGCTCTTTTGTGGAAGGCTCATTCCCTCTATCACTTAATGGCCTTTCAGAGCATCTCACCAAGGAGCTGGGGAGTGTCCTGGGTAGAGTTTCACAGCTAAATGGGGAGGTTTTAGCCAATACCCAGTTGTAAGGTTATCCAGGTGGGGTGTGTGACCTGGCAGGTACAAATTCTGCTGCTGAGGTTGTTTTTAGAGTTCAGTGCTGCTCTGGGGTCAGGTGTGTGCCAGAGCCAGCTCAGATTTGGCAGTGGGAGCTCAGGGCTGGGACTGGGGTGATTTTGGCCCCTGCCTGCAGCACGGGGGGGTTGTTGGGCATTGTGGTCATGCTGGGTACCTGACCCCAGCAGTAGAAGGCATTTCTGGAGTAAATTTAAACATTCAAGGATGTGGAGGGGCCTGTTCATTAATCATAGAGTCCCTGAGCTTTGAAAATACCTTTAAGATCATTGAGTCAGCCCAGCATCAGCATGATCACCACTAAACTGTGTCCCCAAGGGCCACATCCACACTTCCAGGGATGGTGATTCCACCCCTGCCCTGGGCAACCTGTTCCAATGCTTTACAACCTTTTCAGTGATAAAATATTTCCTAATATCCAATATTTCCTGATTCTCCCCTGGCCCAGCCTGAGGCCTTTCCCTCTCCTCCTGTCCCTGTCCCCTGGGAGCAGAGCCTCCCCCGGCTGTCCCCTCCTGTCAGGAGCTGTGCAGAGCCACAAGGTCCCTCCTGAGCCTCCTTTTCTCCAGGCTGAGCCCCTTCCCAGCTCCCTCAGCTGCTCCTGGTGCTCCAGACCCTTCCCAGCTCCCTCAGCTGCTCCTGGTGCTCCAGACCCTTCCCAGCTCCATTCCCTTCTCTGTCCCCATCCTCTCAATGTCTTCCCTGCAGTGAGAGACCATTAAGGATGGTAATTAGAGAATTCTTTTTCCTTAAACCTTTACTCATTTGTCTCTTTAATCAATAAAATGCATAAAACCCTTTGGTTAATCCAATCTGTTTGACAACATCTCTGTCCAGATTTGTGGCTGCACTTTCCCAGCCTGAGTGCAGATTCAGCCTCCTTCAGGGGGCAAGTGGAGGACTTGGCACTCTGAAACTGCTGTGTACACACAGGGGTGAGACAAGCAAAGGAGAAGAAGCTCCTGCTTCCTAGAAACTTTGATTTCAACTGTGAAATTCTTCTGAATAAAGAGTGTGAGGGAACAGAAATAGAATGGATGGAGTTGTAGAAGTGCCATTATGGCAATTACTGCCATTCAAACAGGAAAAGGGCTAATCTGTATTTTGGTTAAAATGGAGAAGATTGTCTTTTAGATGCTCTGAATTTTTAATCTTCTGCCTTGATGTTTTGTTTCCCTTGCCCTGTCCTTCAACTGTATCAGGAGAGAAATAAAAGCTGTGCAGTTCTGCAGAAACTCTTGTGTGCTCAGCTCTGCTGTGGGATGATGTAATCCTGATTGTTAATGAATATTAGTCTAGAAATATCACCCTGTCAGTAACTCATGAGAGTGTCTTTGGAATGCCAGAGTTCTGTGTCCTGGTGCATGTGCAGTGGCCTTTATGAATGCATTGATTTTTGGTTTATCACAGGGTGGTGGAAGGATAACAAGGATTCAAAAATAGCACTGAAGGTACCAGTTAAGGAGAACTAAAAGGGAGAAAATATCTTCACTTCTGTTCTTAGGTCTTGAGTGTACTGATTGTGCTTCAGTTCTGTGTCAGCTGGGGTCTGAGCAGGATGGGTTTTGTTTGGGGTATATTTAAAGGAGAACATTTATCACACAGGTGCTGGCTCTGGGTAAGCTGGGCTATAGTGGTGAAGCTCCATTTTGGGGGAGAGAGGGGGAGCTTGTCTGCCCTGAGCTTCACTTTGGGGTGTCTGGGCTCTCAGGCTGTTGTATCTGGGGACAGGAGAATACTGAAATGGGTGGAGAGTGCTAGATTTGGATTTTTGTGTCGTTGTTTGCACATTGGCTATTTGAATAAACTGTCACAGGAGTGCAGGCACACTTTGGACAGGTGGAGGGGCTGAGGTGTGACAGCTGCCCCAGCTGTTCTGGGCATGGGAGCACAGCTGGATTTTTGGGGCAGACACATCAGAACAACCCTAAAGAAAGCTCCTCCTTGGCCTGGGGTGTGCAGGGCTCAGGAGAACCAATGTGAGCTGAGAGCAAACACCTCAGAGCAGCTTCAGAGAGCCCTGGCAGGGATTCATTAAACTCCTGCAGTCAGGGCACCTCAGGGTGATTTGTGGCACTGGGCTGAGAGCCTGCAGGCAAGGAATGCATCCTGCCTGAACTGCAGAACTGTCTGGTCCAGTGGGAGGAATACATTGATAGATAGGGCTCAGAGTGTCATTTCTTTGCAAGACTGTTCATTGCATTGATATCTCTTTTTGGTTTTTTAAAATCTTTTTAGTTGAGTTTGATTTAGAAACAGATATTAACAGAATATCTGTAATTTTGGCTGCATGCTGAAGCAGTTACAGCTTTTCTCACAATGGGATGCTATGAAATATTTATCACCTCTGCTTCCATCAGAGCAAACTTCATGCTTACCCAGCCAGTGGGGAGGGATGCAGAAAGTCTCTGCTGCAGGAACCTGGCAGTGTGTGAGCAGGAGGAGTGGAAGGCTGCCCTCAGACACCTCCGTGCCTGAGTTTGTGCAGCTGTGTGAGCAGCAGTGTCCAGCCTGAGCTCAGCATGGCTGTCACTGACAGGGGGCAGCTTTGTGGCACTGGTGAAACCTGAAGCTGAAACCTCAGGATGAAGGAATGTGTAATCTGGAACAGCTTTAATGAGGTTAAATATCTGGGTGTGTTAAGGGAAAATGCAGGCCTTCAGAATTTATATGTGGGAAATCAAGAAATGATAAACTGAAAAGCAAGAATGATATTGAATAGCATGGATGGGAAAGGAGAAATGTAGTGGAATGATTCAGAAATCACTGTCAATACATGCAAATAAGATCTTGAGATGGGAATTGATAATCTCTGAAGAAAACAGGTATTAATAAATGTCAGGGTTCAGAGAGCTCCATGCTGGTGTCACTGGGAAAGGTGAATAAGGCAAAATGAGACTGTGCTTGTACAGATGAATCTGGGATTTGTTCATACCTTGAATACTTTGAGTGCTTCTGATCTTCCCATTCTCCGAAAATATAACAGAGAAGCAGTGACAGGGATCAAAGGCATGGCAAATTTGTTTGTGAGAGGTTTGTTTGCTAAAAATAACCATTACCTCAGCCCAATTCATCAGCAAGTATCAGAACTGAATGTTGATTTCATATGATTTCACTGCAATTGAAATGAACAGCACACACAGTGCTCAGCTGCAGCATAAATGCAAGTTATGTATAAAACCTCAAGTTCTTCCATTTTTTAGCATGTCTTTGATTAATAATCTGAAATTTGTGGGTAGCTTTGTGCACGTGGCCTGAAACATTTTCAAGTGCTGCGTGAGAGCCGCTGTGGAAGCGCAGGCTCTGAGCAGAGGCAGGATGAGGACACTCCACTGTGTGCAATTATTCACCCCAATTACAGACACCGGATTTGCACCACAGAAATTGCTGCTCTGTGGGGGATGAGGGGCTGGCAAGGAGCCAGGAATGTCTCTGATAAACTGGGTCATCTCCTCCAAGGATGGTGGTGTTCCACTTGGGAGGTCGGGGATAAGCCGGGTTTAACCCTGCACGGCACAGCTGCTGATTCAATTTGCTTTTCCTTGGGAAGGCATAGGCTGGATCCTGCTGGACAAAGCCTCTGCTGCTTCCTAAACTGTGGCCAACAGAAGTGGGAAATGTAAAGGATTCAGCCAACAGCCAGCACTGTCAAAGCCAAGCCTTGAATTAGCAAGCTGGCTATCTGAAGAGAGGAAATGAGAATTGTATTCAGAGCTTAATGACGTAAAAAACAAGAACTGAGTTACTGGCTTGCCTTCACCTCTAAGTATTGTCATAAATATGAAGCTTTCCAACATTATCTTCTGATATTTTCTCCTATAATGATGAATATTATGATATTTGTAGGGCTCTGAGGTTTTGCTCTTGGTCCCTCATTTCCTCTGATGGTATTAAGCATGGGAAGGTTATTAACTAAAATGATGGAAGCTTAGTTACATGCACAATGTAGAAATTCTATCCTTTATTTTCTGACAAAAGTCATTATGTAATTTTTAAGCAGTTTATAATGCAGGAGTCAAACTTGGGCATGATCCATGTCAAGGGATGATCCTGTAATTGAAGGTAGTTTGTGATTTCCCTAAGGAAGTGCTGATAAGGCCCATGGCACAGCGTGTTACAGAAGGCAGCTAATCTGGAGCTGAGATTTGGCCATGCTCAAGTGTCATTTACATCTGCTGAGCTTAGGAGTGACACTGATCTCATGATGCTGGTGCAGCTATTGAGAGCAGGGTGTGTAAATGATGATCCTTCAGCATCTCTGAGGTCCCACAGAGCTGCTGCTCACTTGGCAGAGCACTGGGGCTCTTCAGTGCTGGCCTTGGGAGAACAAAATGGCTAAAATGAGACAGAGACTCCAAAGCAGAAAATATAAATTACATTAACATCATTATACAGCAGTTATGAGGTGAAAACCATTGAATAGTGATGAGGTGGTGGAACTACAGCCAGGAAAAGCTCTGAGTGCCTGGTGGACACTCAATTAATTCGGGATTCATCAAAGTTGGAAAAGGCCTCCAAGGTCAGCAAGTGCAACCAGATCACATTTGAATTTATCTGGTGCTTCTTTTTACTGGGATTAGTTTAGGAAGAGAAAAGTTTGATGCACCTATTTTGGGTTCATACATTGAGGAGACTCAAGTGCTTCTAACATTTTGAGAAATAGTAATTTTTAAGAGAGGAAAATTGCAACAATTACAATATTCTGAAGATTAACAAAAGCTAGAACTGGGAACCGTACAAGATTGTCAAATGATCCCAGTTCTGTAAAATTACTTTTTATTCCACTTGAAATTATTTCTTTCTAACTTTTAACGGTGTTTAAATGAGCAAACCCAGAATTCAGCTATTGAAATGATGAACACAATTCAGCTACTGAAATAATGACACGTGTGGCACATGGGCTCAAGTTACCAGTGCAGACTTTGTGGTTGATTTTCTGTCCTCTGAATAGCAGGAAAAGTGAACAGCATGGGTTGGTGCAATGAAACTGTAGATTTTAGATAAAATTCTGTATAAAAAGCTTTTGTTAAAGCTTGGAAGCTCTACCAGAGAAATACTTTCTGTGCTCACACCAGTTCAAATAGTGGTAAGATGTTTAGGAATTCCTTTTCAGTGTTACTCCTTTTATCACTGATCCACTATCACATGTTTTGATAAACGCAGACAAAGAGTTTGGGAAGCCGCAGATAAACAGTGGAACCAATTTAAACTCAAGCTCACCACATAAACATTAAAGTATTCCCTTTAGGAAGTCAGAATCCTTTGAATTATGCATGTGTTGTAGTTTGCAGTAAGATAAAAGAACTTTTAGGGGGGAGGGTGAGAAACTTGAAAAGCCTTTAAGGAGTAATTTGCATAAATTGGGTGGAGAGAGTAAACAGCACAAGGGGGAAAAAAGTTATTTTCAGTAAGGCCTTACAGAATGAGATAAAACAAATTACCAAAGAAATCAGGTGGAGTTGAAACAAAGCTGAAGTGCCTCAAACTTTGTGTTAATGCTGCCACTGCCTTTACAGCAAATCCCAGGGAACTCTGAAGTGCCCTGGATAAAAAAAAAGAAATCAAAAAAATCCTAAATTCTTAAGGGAGACTTAAAAGAGAAGAAGAGCTGTGGAGACAGTGGAACGTGTGTGTAACTGTGTGGGAGACCTGTGGACATGAATGCTCAGATGAGCAGATTTTTTTTCAATCTAACAGTATTTTTTTTATCTTGCAGTTACAGGACCGCACACAATTTAGTGACCGAGACTTAGCTACCCTAAAGAAATACTGGGACAATGGCATGACCAGCCTGGGCTCAGTCTGCAGAGAGAAAATTGAAGCTGTGGCTGCAGAATTAAATGTTGACTGTGAAATAGTTCGGGTAAGAAATCCAGAGTCTTCCCTTATCTTGTCGCAGGAGCAAAAATAGGACAGATGAAAGGCTTTAAAAATTTCATGGGGAGGCTTGAAATAGATTTCATGTATTACATAATGAATGACCATGTTGGGAAGTTCTCTCCTGCTCTTTCTGCAGTCTATATTTAGTAAAAGCCCTCAGGTCAGGGTCTTATTGATCAGCAGCAGAAGCAGCACTAGGAGCTGTTTGACATTCTCTTGAGGAAGATTTTAAGTAGAAGTGTTACATTTTTGAGGGAGATCCTAGAAGACTGAAAGGTACTATTTACATTGCTAATAAGATACCAAAAAAGGGCTTTTCTAAAGATACAGGGAAAATACTTTTCATTCATGCTTATAGGGAAAATTGTATGAAAGAAAATGCTCCAAAATAGAAAAAAAAATTGTGTTACAAGACTGTCTTGAGGGCAGGTTGAGGTGTGATGGAGGAATTGTGGGTCAGCTGGGTTTGATGGTTGCTGTAGGAGGCTGAGGGAGGCCCAGGTGTGCTGGAGATGACCTGGCTCCCAGAATCTGCTCATCATCTCCTCCAGAGGCTGGGGTGTTGTGTCACTGTGTCCTGGATGAGCACCCACCCAGCAGCACCTCTGGGGTCTCTGCCCATCCCAGCCTCAGGAAATGTCCCCACTGTTTGCAGTCAGACAAGGACAGGAGCCTTCCTTTCCCTTGTGACAGGTGTGACAATTGGGATTATTCCTTCCAGGCTTGATCCTCCTTTTGCACCTGTTTGCTGAATCCCTGGCAGTGCTGCAGAAGCAGGGCTGAGCCCTCAGTGAAGCTCTCCTGCTGTGAGACCTCTGCCTTGGTGCATCCACATGGTCCCAAAGCTGCTTTCAGGGCTGACCACCAATCTGGGTATTTCTTTTTGTGGGCACAGGAATTCTAAAAATCCCAATTGTACTTTTGGAAGCTGTAGAGAATCATTTTCTCTGCAGAGAGCAAAGCTGCTCCTTGTTTTCCAAGGACTTCCCTTTGCTCTCTGAAGGTGAAGCTGTTTCCCCTGGCAGCACCTCCTGCACAGCACAGTGACACCCTTGGTGTGTTCCCTTGGGGACATCCTTACTGGCACACCAGGGTGTCACTGTGGGGTTCTCTGCAAACCTTTCCTCCTGCTGGAATGTTTCTGTGCCCAGGGCAGGGACCAGGACACCCCAGAAGGTTCTGCCATCACCTGCACCAGAGCAGACCACAAGTGATCCCATCCACTCACAGACCTTGCTGGAAGGGTTTAAGGAGAATATATTTTAGGAATAGAGCTCTCAAGCTGATTTCCCACATGGCAATCCCAGTCTGCTCTTGCCCTCACTGTTTTGCTGTTCCAGAATGTTCTCTGTTCAGCACAGCACACAGGATGTGGAACCTTCTCTTCCCCATTTAATTTGAGACACTATCAAAACATGTTCATCTTCTCTGACATTCTCAGTATGTTGAATGAAAGATTTTCTGCTTTGAAAAGCCTGTGAAAAGATCTGCCTTTCCCAAGTGCCTTCTTTACTAAAAAAGAGATAGATTGAATTTTAAATTTTGTTAGCACTGTTTGGTAAAATCACAAGATGATGGGAAAATTTAAAGAATGGCAATACACTGCTTGGAAAAAAGAGACCTAGATCTCAAAGGGCTGCTTGTGTAGGGGTTTTCTTTATTTTTTTTTTCCCCAAACTGTAGGTAATAGAAAAAAAAATGATCTAGGTAGTTCTCTGCATACCTGTTGTGCATTCTTCAAATAGGAAAATCAGCAAGCTGGGAAAGCAAATACCAGCCAACAAAAAAGATTTGCTAAAAATAGTGTTCAGCATGTTATCTTTTAGCTTGTTAGAGATGCAGCTTTAAAAGGCTTCGTTTTTTTTTTTTCCAAGGCTGGCACAGCATGAAACTGTGTTTAGTACTTGGGACTGCTGTTAATATTCCTTTACTTTTTCTCTTTGGTAATCAAGGTATTATAAGCAAAAAGTTTTTTATTCAACTTTCTCAGAACCCTAGGAAGAGGAACAAGGCAGGTGTTTCTGAAATAAGGCCAGGGTGATGCTTAGTGTGCCTTTAAAGAAAATCCTGAAATATTTTAATGTCTTGGGTTACTCATTTGGAACAGAGGCCTCATGGACAGGATGTAAGGATGAGCATTTTGCCATGGCCTGGTCATGTTTCCAAACCCAGGAGCTGCTGCTGTTTCTGGGGCTGTGGGTGGTGGGAAGGGGATGAGAGCCAGCCCCAGGAGAGTGGGAGGAGCAGTTGGTGAAGAAGTGGATTCCTGGCTCTGGGAAGGATTTTTGGTTGCCAGTGGAGGCTGATTTGGTGGAATGCAGGGTCTGGGGTACAGGGGCTGTTGGGCAGAGTTGAGATGAGATGAGAAGTCGAAAAGCCTGAGTGACACAAGGGACAGGAGAGCCTCAGGAGGTGAAGAGTTGCAGACAATTCTTGTTACATCGTGTTAAACTCTGAATCTTTAATAATTTTTTGTGTAAATGATTCTTCATCAGAGAAGGCAAATTAATGACCAGGTGTACAGATCCACTTGGAGAATTTAGAATGTGGGTCTTTTCTTCTTTTTATTTTCTCCTTTGAAATTCAGTTTTATTGATGCAAGATGAACTTAAAGCATCCATCTCCATCCACCATGGGAGGGTTTCCAGGTTCCCTGGGCTGGTTTCATCTCCCAGACTGTTCCCAGTGTGCTCCCCTGCACACACTGCAAACAGCTTTTCCTAAAGCTCTGTTTTACAGCAAAGGGGACTGAAGGATGAGCTGCGCTGAGCTTTGTCCTTCCAGGTTCCTTTCTGTCCTCCCAGGGAAGTGCTGTGGATCTGTCCCCTTGGCCAGCTCCCTCTGTGCTGTAGGAAATCCTAGAACAGGGGACGTGTTTGGGTCGTCGGAAGTTGCAGAGTAGGAGAACCTGCATCAAAGATCTTCTGTTAAATTTGTTGAATAATTTAGAGGGGCAGAGACCTTACAAAGTCACTTAGTCCTGCTCTTTGTCTGGAGCAGGATTTACTTTGGAATCAAGTCAGGTTTCTCAGGATGTTGTCCATTGAAATGTTGAGTACCTCCAAGGCTGGAGTACCAAGGCTTCTATGGACAAACTGCCCCTCTGAATCACTGTAAAACATCATTTTTTCTTTTATATTCTCAACTCCAATCAGAACTTCCCTTGCTGCCATTTGTGCCTATTGCTTCTTTTCCTTTTGCTGTGCACCTTCCTGTTTCCCTTGGAAAGCTGAACCTGGCACAGGATTTGGGGAGCAGCCTCAGGAGGGTGACACACTGGGGAATGCTGAGTCCCTGAGCTGCTGGCTGCACCCTGGCTCCTGTAGGCCTGAGGTGCTGATGTCACTTGGTTGGGGGCCTGTTGCTTTTGTCATAGTTTCTGATATCATTCATGTTTATTTCTCTTACAAGACTTGGATTGGGAATCGAAGACGGAAATATCGTTTAATGGGGATTGAGGTCCCACCCCCTAGAGGAGGTCCTGCTGATTTCTCTGATCAATCTGAATTTGTTTCTAAATCAGCACTTAATCCAGGAGAGGAAACTGCTACTGAAGTGGGGGATGATAATGATAGGAATGATGAAGTATCAATCTGCTTATCTGAAGGAAGCTCACAAGGTATTTGGAATGCAGTTACTACTGTGCCTATATTTTCAATTTTGTGCAGTGTGCATGCTTTGGATTCTGTTGTACACATTCAAACACGTCTGACAGAGTCACAAGTGCTCCACCCTGCCTGGGCTGAAGGTACTGTTTGGTCTCTTTCTTCTGCCTCTGTGTCTCTGAGTTTTGTTGGGTTTGTTGTACAAGAATTGGAGAAACCTTTGATCATAAGAGCCCCATTTCTGCCAGATTCACCTGAAACGAAGTCAAGAGTTCACGTTCTGCTGGTGCAATTGAGAGCCAGATTTAGAAATTGCTCTCTGCCAACTGCTCAGTTCTCCCCAGCCAGCTGGGATGGCTGTTCCATTTGACACCCATCCCTGGAGGTGCCCAAGGCCAGGTTGGACAGGGCTTGGAGCACCCTGGGACAGTGAAGGTGTCCCTGCCATGGCAGGGGTGGCACTGGATGAGCTTTAAGGCCCCTTCCATCCCAACCCATGATTCCACAGTTCATCCTTGTGATCCTGAGCCACCCCAGGCACTGCTGGGACTGAGCAGAGCTGCTGGGACTGTGCATTCCCATTTCTGCTGGCAGGGAACCCCTCAGCTCAGCTGGAACACAGAGCTGCCCTGGCCCCTGCTGCTCTGTCTGACAGGCAAACACAAGCAGCAGATCAAAGCAGGAGCAGGGCACAGCCCAGGAGCCCTGGAGCTGCACACACAGGGGGTGTCCTCAGAAAACTGCAGGGTCTGGAGTGGGAAATGCCTCCAGCTGAATTCCCTTTCCCCCCAGGAGCCCATGGGATCGATGTCTCCCTGTGCTCCTGTCCCTGAGCCCAGCACATCCCCACTCACTGATTGCTGCCAGTGCTTGTGCTTAGAGATCAATGGGGCCTTTGCTCTGCAGGATAAAGAGAGTCTGACCTTGGGCTGCTGCTGTGCTCTCAGTGTGCCAGGCTGGTCCTGTCATGTCCTCAGAACGTGAAGGGAAGAGCCAGGGGAACAGGGACAGCTGGGAATGAGTTTGGGAGCTTTGTCACACTCGAGTGTGGAGGGAATAAGATGGTAAAGAAATGGGTCAAGTGATTGAAAGCCAAGTGAGATGAGGAATCTCAGAGTCCTTGATTTGCCTGAGGTGGGGAAGGAGCTGATTTAAGTCTGATCTGCTTCAGAGGAAATGGTGACAGGGAAGAGTCTGAAGTGTCTGCAGATCAAGTGAGGAATAACTCTGTGTTGGCTGAGCCAGGCTTTCACAGGCAAGGTGAGGCTGAGCATTTGGGAGCATTATTGGTGCCAAAGCCTAAGGAAGTGCAAAGAAACAACAGGATTTCCCCAGCATCCAGGAATCCCACGTTCAATCCTCTATTCTCCCACTACAATTATTTCTGTTCATTTCTCCAGTTCAGAGGAGGAGGTTCCACTGCTGCAGCTCAGCTGGGTTTGAACTTCCTGGAAAAATTTCCCCCAATAGCCATGGGTTATGTTCAGTCCCAGATAGGGAATTGTTCCAGTGTTTGAGAACTGTAACTTTTGGTCCTAATTTATTAAAAAAACAAAACTACAACAGCAAAAAACCACTCTGAAAGACAGACAAAAGCAATTTTTGGTCACCTAATTAGAGTGATTAAAGTTGATGGCTTCTGCTTTTAAAATGTAGTGCATAAATATAAAAAAATAAGCTCTGCTCTGATGCAAAATGGATCACTAAAGCTCTCATATTGCCTCACCTTTTTTAATTGTGTGTTAATTGAATCCACAGTGTGTAGGTGGAGGCCATTAGGGCTGTGCTGGTTCTGTGAGCTCAGGATGAATATTTAAGGGGTTGGGAATGCTGTAGGGAGCTGCTTCCTTCAGCTGTGGAATGCAGGGGGTGACTGGCAGGGTGACAGAGTTCCTGTGCCCTGGAATGTCCCTGAGCTGTGACCTCACCCTGGCACCTCCTCCCTTCCCTGCTCCCTGTGATCCCGTGTGCTCCTGGCACAGTCTGTCCTATGGAGCTGTGACTGGTGGCACACTGAGCTCATTTGAAACAATTCCCAAGCAGATTTGCTCAGTGTAAAGATTTTTAACTTCAAAGTTGTTTAAAACCATGAACTGGCTCTCTATGGTCTGGCCTAAACATTTCCTTGTTTTTTGGTAGTCCCAGGGAAATTCTGTTATCCCAGTGTTTGTGTGGAGGTGACAGACCCTGGAGTCACCAGAACCTTGCTGCCCTTTCCCTCTTTTTATATTTAACATGTATCATAGATTTATGTTTTAACATGCAGAAGTCAAGTAAATATGCGAAACAAACTTCAATTTTCGGGGCAAATAGAACTTAACTTTCTTTGGGGTTTGTGTTCTTCTTGGCTTTTAAGGTCAGTGGAATCATCTCATGCTTTGTGGTTGAAACACCAGGATAAAATCTGCTCTGTTTTCAAGTGTTTATACATAAAAAATCCTTTAGGTTTACTGGGGATAAGAATTTGCAATAATCTGATCAGGTTTTCATTCAAAACCCATCAGTGTCTGCAAGGGGCAAGTGGGATTTAGGTATGTACCCCAGAATTTCAGAGAATGCAGGATTTTTCACGTAGGAATTCATTTTCATTTAAACAAACCCAACTTCTGCACATCTCTGATGTGAAACTCTGCATCACCTTTGAATATTCCAGCCTGAACCTAAAAAATTGGAAAGTTTTGGTGCAGAGAATAACTGAGAGTTTTGTTGTTGTTTCAGGGGGGAGGTGGTTTGATGTTGGCCTGAAATGCTTGTGACAAGATGTCTTTTTAATAAGGCAGATATTCTGTTTATGATTAGACATTGATACCATGACTTTGCTGTTGGATTTAGCAGCTGTGACATTTAGTGGTAAACACCATTAATGGTCCTTCAGCATAAAATGGGAATGAAACCTGACAAAACCAATTTATTTCTGCAGAAGAGACAAATGAAGCTCTTCAAAATGAAGAAATTGGCCACAAAGATGATGACCAGAATCCGGTTTCCACTGATAATGTGGTATGTTTACCTTTCCTTTTCCACCAATTAATAACTCCTTAATTAATGTTGAGGTTGTTGTTCAGCATTTGTGCTTTTCACTAGGTGACAGCTTCAGCTGTGTGTGTTAAAAGTCCTTCCTATTTGAGCTTTAAAGATGTACTAAAAATTCTAAAACATGGCAGGAAAAACCCTGAAACCTTCAGTAGAAATGGTTTGGAGAGATGGTGCCCAAGAGACTCAGCTCCCCAACCTGCCTGAATTTTGTCTTTTGATACAACAATGGAACAAAACCAAAGAAGAGTTTCTGCATACTTTGTTCTGAAACACTGTAACAAAACTTCTTTAAAATGCACTTAAAATTGGACTAAAATACATTGTATTTGCATAAGAGGTTTTCCTATTTGAAATTCTAATCTGTTCCTTCCCCTCCTATTTTAAAAAGTGTGTCTGAGAAGGGGAATATGAATGTTTGGCAGTTATTTAGGGACTCTTTTCCTCAAGCTGAGTCTGAAACCAAAAATATTTGAGTGCCAGTGTTCCTGAGGGTCTGAGGGAGCAGCAGAACTCAGGGACATCAAAGCTCTGGGTGTTGTCACTTCAGCTGGGCTGGCAGACACTGAGCACACAAAATGTGCTTTATCCTCCCTGCCCTCAGCACAGGCTTGGGAGCTGGGTGAGTCCTGCCAGGGAGAGCTGGGAATGCCCCTGGAAGGATTTCAAGGATTTCTCCTCAGTGATTTCAGGGTGTGCAGGCAGGAGGGACCACATGCTGCAGGAAAAACCTGAATTAACACCTCAGGAATGACCCATGGACGGACATGGATTGGGTCAGTGGGGGCCCTTCCATCCTAAAAAACAGGAAAATTGCTGTAACTCATTATGGACAGGTTCATAAATGTTCACAACTGTCAAAACAATTAAAAACAGTAAAAAAACTTGGGATGTATTTCTGAGTCTTAGTGTTAAGCTTGGCCTTAACACCATGCTTTAGATATCTTTAGAAACCCAGTATAAAAAGCTCCCCAAATTTTTGTGAATTAGGTAAAAATGTCCATATTTATGCATTTGGAAGTGTCCTTTGGATCAGCACCCCTACAGCTGAGGGGATGTGGCCAGGCAGGGTCAGAGGAGAATCCTTGATTTCTTTAGGCAGGAGTAGCTCAGGACTTGCTGGTTTATCCAGAGGTTTATTTCCAAACCCTCCTTTGCAACCACAGAGCAGAGCAGGGGCTGTGAGGGGATAAATGTGGCACTCAAAGTCAGAAAGCTGGGCCAGGGAGCTCCTCCTCTGTAAACAGCCTGAGTCTCCATGGCAGCAGCTCCCACTGGATTCCTGCTGGCTCTCCTGGCTGAGGTGCATGATTGCCATCTAATGGGGCTGCATGGCTCAGAGCTGCTCAGGAGCCAGCACTGAGCTCTCCTTCCTTCCTCCTTCATCCTTCCTGATTCATTTATCCTTCATGCTTCCTCCTTCATCCTTCCTCCATCATTTATCCTTCATGCTTCCTCCTTCATGCTTCCTCCTTCATTTATCCTTCATGCTTCCTCCTTCATCCTTCCTCCTTCATTTATCCTTCATGCTTCCTCCTTCATTTATCCTTAATGCTTCCTCCTTCATTCATCCTTCATGCTTCCTCCTTCATCCTTCCTCCATCATTTATCCTTCATGCTTCCTCCTTCATCCTTCCTCCTTCATTTATCCTTCATGCTTCCTCCCTCCTCCCTCCTGCCCCTTTGGGATGTAGGTCCCCGTTTGTTTGTCTCCTCTGTGTCTTGGAATGAACTGTTTGTTTCTGTTTCAGAAAATAGAAATTTTAGATGATGAGGAGAGTGATCTGATCAGCAATTCTGAAGTGGATCAGATGAGTTCTCTTTTGGATTACAAGGTGAGTGGTTGGGCCACGTCAGGGACAGTGGGACAATCCCCAGGGAGTTCAGGGGGTGGAGCTGTCAGGAATTCAGCAAAAGCCTGTGGGATCCTGAGCTGCTCTGCCGTTTTCCCAGTGGCACATCATGCCCTCATCCCACCTCCAGCCACTTTATCCATGTTTCAACCCCAATGGAGGCAGGAAAACCCCATTTCCACAGAGCTGCAGCTCCATCCCCGTGTCCCAGCAAAGGCATTTATGGACAAAGGCATTTATGGAGCCACCCCATTGGAATTGTTCTGGGAATGCTGTGACACTTTTCCTGCAGTGTGGTGCTGCCAGCTTGGAAGGGACTGAACAGCTGGAAGGAATCCTCTGCTGGATTGGGGGGCTCTGAGGAGAAGGATTCCCCAGGACATGCTGGAAGTGGTGCCTGTGGGAGGGAGGAGAAGCAGCTGGACCCTGCCAGCTCCAGCCCAAGGCTGGGGTTGTGTCTGTGCTGCTCTCCCAGGAGTCTCCACAATTCCACCTCTCCTTGAGCTTTCACCTCCAGTGCTGATTTTTCCCCTAAGAAACCAGATCTGTTCTCCTGATAATAATCAATTACCAAAATAATGAACAGATCATCTCTTCAGAAGAGAAATTCCTCCTTTTTCCTGGGAAGGGCAGTGCAGAATGAATCAGGAGAGGGAATGACCTTTTCTTAATGTCACCTGTCAGCACAGTGAGAGCCTTGTTGTGACAGTGCCCTGCAGAGCCAGTCCTTTATTTGACAGCACTGATTACTCCCTGAGTTTTCTGCCTAAATCTGAATTCTTCCTGGGCTGGGCAAAATCCAGAGCTAAACAGGCAACTGCAAAGTATTCGTAGGGAAGAACTCAGCTGATTTTTTATAGAAGCTTCAGAATTGCAGCCAAAATATTCTTCTCTCATTCTCAGAGCTGTTATCACCTGGAACAGTGTGGTGAGCAGTGCTTTCACTGAAAAAATGAGAATTTTCTGGGAAAAAACAACAAAAATACAACCATTTTTAAAGGTTTGTTGCAAACCTTCAGAGCATCGTGTAGTCACAGCTTTTCATGTCACCTAAAGCTGAATTCCAGCCAGTGTGACCATGAATACCATATTTTTTCATTATTCTCTCATGAGTTGGTCCTATTAAGCAGAGCCCTTCTGTAAAAAATGAGAAATGCCTTTGATCTTGTAACCTAAATAAACAGTTTGATTTTCATGATCTTTGCAAAAGTGAGTAACCAGAGAAAATGAATTTTAGCTCTGCACTAATCAACAGGTTCAGCATTTTGATCCAATAAGTTTGAAAGAGAGGAGATACTTGGAATAAATTGAAATAATTAACAAGTCTGAATTTTTAATTAAGAGATTTGCAAGTATAGATTGGGAAAATGCTTTTTAGCCAAAGCACACAAATTATTGATATTTCCTTACTTTGTAATATACTACATTCAGTTCCAGCCACATAAACAACTCTGGAGGTTGGAACTGAATGATCTGTAAGGTCCCTTCCAAACTGTTCTGTCACTCTGAGATATTCCTGTTTATTCTGTAACCTGAGGGATGCTGAGGAGCTTGGTGAGCTGACACTTGATCCACATCAAACCAGCTGCTGGAGGATGTTATCTTTTAATTCGTGGTAGCTTTGAGGAATTTTCAAGTGATTTTCCCTGATTTTTGTGTCAAGCCTTCTGCTGTAATAATTGAATTTATTTGCTGTCTCTCCTCACAGCCCCCTGATCACTTCTAGGAAGAGATCTGGGCTTTGGTTGTCATTGTCACTAAAAATAGTTGAGTTTTAACCCAGGGCTGTGCATGTGTGGTTATTCCAGTGCTTTGTCCTGTCCCCATCCCTGGAGGGATTTAACAGACACAAGGATGTGGCACTTGGGGACAAAGCATTGTCCCCAAGTAAGGGGACAGTGGTGGCCTTAGCAGTGCTGGGGGATGGCTGGGCTCAGCCTTAGGGGCTTTTCCAGCCCAAAGGATTCCTTGGTTCTGAGATCATCCCCAGACTCTCTGGTTTCCCCACAGAATGAAGAAGTCAGGTTCATCGAGAGTCAGCTGGAGAGCCACAAACAGAAATACTTTGAGCTACAGACGTTCACCCGCAGTTTGATACTTGCAATTAAAGCAGATGATAAGGAACAGCAGCAGGTAAATCCTGGAGCAGGTTTAATATCTGTCTTTAATATCAGAAGATGTTTGTCCTTTTGTGTCGTGTCCGTCTCTTGGGTTTATTCCAGAGGCTCAAATTATGATGGAAAAACTCAAATAATTTTCTCACGCTTTGTTTAAATCACTGCTAACACAAAAACCACACCTAAAAGTGTCTATAGCAGATATGAGAAGTGTTTTTCCCTTGTAGGCTCTGCTTTCAGACTTACCTCCTGAGCTGGAAGAGATGGATTTCAACCACACCTCCCCGGAGCCCGACGATACCTCATTCAGCCTCTCGTCGCTGTCGGAGAAGAACGCCTCAGACAGTTTGTGATGCTCTGTCCTGGAGAGCCAGCACAAACCCCAGGGAGGTGCAGAGCAGAGACACAGACACAGAGAGGCTTTGCTCTGCAGTGTTCTCAGCCTGGCTCCTCACAGCCTTGCAGTGCCCAGGAGTTGGCAGTGCTGGCTTTGGGAAATGGAAGAGGTGAGGGAAGGGTGCACCGGGAGCAGCTTGGCCTGGGTAGGATTAACTTTGATCTCCAGAACAACTCTGGCTCTGTAGCAAAGTCTTTTTTGAGCAGGGATGCAAGAGTGGGAAACACACCCAGTGAATTCTCCAGCTCCATGTGCTCCCCAGGCCTGTTTATTATATTTTTCCCCATTTTTACTCAGGTAGGTGGACTAAAAATTGGGGATCCAAATAGAATAACGGGCTTTCTCTGAGTTGTGCTTGAAAACCTGAAATTAAACTGAAGTGTTTTTTGTTTTCTGATTTGAGATTGCTAAATCTTCCATTTTTCTGACCAAAATAGCTGAAAAAAACCTTGAAAGGCTAACTGAAAAAGTTGAATTATCATGAATAAATTATTAATGCAAAGAAGCAGTGATAAGTGTTGGAAGAAATGAGGTGGAAATGGGAACCCTGATAGCTGCAGGACACAGCTTCCTAATACAGTAGCAATGGGATTGGATGTTTATACTCTTTAGAGTTTAATGATTGTAGTCTCAGTTTTTATTTGTCAAAGCCTCAGTGCTAAAGTACTGCTTATTATTTTAATTCTTGGGTATATATTTCTCCACAAACTTTGCTCCAGTTTACCAAGCCTGTCAGAATTCCCCAGCTGTCACTGCACCCTGCAAGGTTTCCCAGTGTTGGAGGTGAGCTCTGCAGATCTGCTTTGAAGCCCTGCCTGGTGCATTTTTTGGCCAATGCCATTTCTAAACTGTGATCTGGATTGCAGGCAGGGGCTGAACTGAATTTTCTTCTTTCCCAGAGCTGTTGGCACTGAATCCCCTCAGTCCTGTGGTGGGATGGCTGAGCAGAGGTGTCCAGGTGGGTTCAGGGGGTGTGTTGGGGTCCAGGGAATGCCTGGCCAGGGCAGGGGTGCTGTGCTTGAGCTGACAGGGTCAGTCCTGGAGCTCTTCTCCTCCAGGGTGGGTCTGTGGGATGCTGCAGGTGCCTGCCCATGGCATTGATGCTCCAATTCCAACCTGGATATCCCTCAGCAAGCATTTTTACACACAGATGCTTCAGTCTGGTAAAAAACCTGATCTTCCCATTTTATGCCAAATAATAATTGACTCTGGGGAATCCTTGTTCATGCAGTGAGTAACTCCCTTAATTTCAGTGGGAGGTCCAAGGTGTAGCTCAGAAAATCAGAGTGTTGGGGAAATAACACCTTTTTTCCTTTAATACTGGGATTAAACTCAGGTTTTAGGGTTTTCTCAGCCTGATCAGTTCCTCCCTAATCACTTGTACAGCTCTTTCTGTTTATTATCAGTAGTGAGCTCTGATCTTTCAGGTTTTCAGTCTCTCCTCTCCTTGGGCACGGGGAGGTTTTAGCAATACTGTTAAACACCAGCTGCAGAAAGGGCAGGAATGCTTTTAAAAGGTGTTCTGAGAAACCAAAATCTCACAGTTCTGCCCCCTGTACAGTTCAGTAAGTTCCCAGCAGAGCCACCCTCCCACAGGGAAATCCAGAGTTCCAGGCCTGTGTGTGAGCTGGGGCATTAAAACTCAGAGTGGGAATGAGGTTTGTGAGCAGAGCTCACAGTGCTGTCCTGCACAGATACACAGGGCTGAGCTAGAATTCTCTGCAAAACTCATTTATAAAGGGTTTTCTATGCTATGGTTTCTGTTGCTGTTCTCTTTAGACAGGAAATCTGTGCCACTGACAATGAAACCTCTTGTTTTCTGTGAAATTAACATAAAATAGTGCTGGGAGCTGCCACTGTTTGGACCCTGTTTTTCTGCCTCTTCCACTTGAATTCCCATGACAGAGAGCAGGACACTCTTTAACAGGAGTTCTCAATTTCATGGTCAATTAAATCATCTGCCTTCCTGCAGGAAAAACTTCCATTGATGATTCCTACTTTGCTGTCTTGCTGCTATTTCATACCCAAACAAATGGAAGGGATGGATTTTGAATGAGATGTTTGCTGGACACAAGCAGTGATGTCAGTCCCTGTTCTCCAGGGAGCTGGGATCCTCTTGGATTGCAGCTGAGGTGAGCTGCACCCAGGGCCACCCCATTCCTGGGGATGGCCTGTGGGGGGACAAAACACAGCCTGGCACACTTGACAACACCACAGGACAGCCAGGAAAAAACAAAAAAACCAAAAAAAAGAGTATAAATTCTATCCTTGAATAACAGAATGTGGGGAGGGAGATGCTCCACAGCTCCTTGGCTGTTTTTTTTTTGGTAGCAGTGGGTATTTCAGAAATTGAATGACTGTGACCATTAGCGGTGGTTCAATGTTGGTGCAGAGCATGGGGGTGGCTCTGGGGTGGGTTTGGGTTCAGGGTGTTTCCCTGTCTGTAGGATGGACAAACACCTGCAGTAAGTGCAGTTCATCATTCCAGAACCTTCCACAGGAGATGAAGCTCATGCTGTGCTTCTCAGGGTGCCAGAAATCAGCCCCCTGTCTGTCCCAGTGAGTGACTGTAATGTGAATTATCAGGGGCCTCCTGTTGGTGGTGTTATCACCTTTCTGTGGCCAGGTATCAATGTTTGACCATCCTGCAGAGTCTCTTTGTCCATGAACAGTGACTTCCCTGGCATTGTTCATCCCTAAAGCACCCATGGGAGCATCAGTGATGTTTTTCTGAAGGTGGGAAGGCAGCCCAGAGCAGACACTTCACCAGAGGCAGCACAGGCTCTCCCTGGGGTTTGGATGCTGGAAGTTTTGCTCATGGTTAAATTCCCATTTCCTGGAGCTCTGCCTGCTTTCCTCTCCCTGCAGCTGATGCTTCAGTCACATCCACAGGTCTGACAGGAGTAACAGTGGCAGGAAATACTCCAATAAATACTCCAGCAGGTGAATTTGGGGCAGGTTTAAAGGCACCTGAGCAGATGAACTGTATGAGGTCTCTGGAGTCCCCAGCCCTGGAGGCAGCTCTGCACTTTAATCTCTCCAAGTATTTCTTTTCACTAAGGCAATAAAAAGTGTGAAATGAGGAGTGTGGGGCTTTGCAGCCCTGGGAGTGAGGAGAAGAATGTCCTGGTTCTGTCCTCACCTGAGCTGGGCAGCAGCTTTAGAGAGCCTGTTCTCCAGGGGGAGAGGCTGGGGGTGCTGCAGGCTCAGGTGAGTCCTGAACAGACCAGCAGCACCCTGGGCATCCTGCTTGGGATGGGAATGGGGATGGGAATGGGGATGGGAATGGGGAATGGGAATGGGAATGGGAATGGGGAATGGGAGTTGTGCTGCAGATGGATCTGCCCTGTGCTGTGTGTCCCTGCACTGAGCACAGCCTGTGAGGGGGGACAGGAATGTGCCCCGAGGGAGCAGCACAGGATTCCTGGAGCAATTCACACCCAAAGCCTGGTGTCCAACCTCCAGCCCTGCCCAGCTCCCCCAGAGCAGGGGCTGCAGGGCTGGAGCCTGGCCAGGTTCTGCCTTTTCTGCCCCAAATCCTCCAGCTTGGCTGGGCTGGTCAGTGAGCAGATTCCACCTGGCTGCGTTGTGGTGGTTGGTCCCTTTAATCAAGAATGTTTTCACAATGACCAAATGTGAAATCTGAAAAGTTTGGGGGGATAAAAATAGTCAAAGCAGCACTGCAGAACGGGTGTTTTCCATGGAAGAACAGGAGTTTAGAGTGTGAGTGTTCATTGCTCTGAGAAACAGCAGCTGCTTTGGTCAGAAGGCAACAGAAACCGGGCAGAGCCTTGGGCTTGTGGGGCTCTGTTCCCACCAAGGAGCAAATCCTCCTGGCTGAAGGAGCTGTGCAAGGATGCTCTGGAAGGGAAACAGTTCAGGTCAGTGCTTTGGCTCTGGGACAGTTCCCCATGTCACTGAACTAAGTCATGAACTCTTTTCCAGCTCTGTTTTACATTTTACACAATGCTACCTCTGAAACGTGACACCCCTTAAACCTACACAGAAAATGTGAACTTAGGAAATTTTTTTTAACCTTTTATAGGCAATAAATTATTCCCAACATGCATCCTTCAGTTTGTGTTTGGTTTCTGCTGAGTGTGAGCCATTACTTTGCTTTTATTTTAATGCTGTTTTTCTGTATTTGTGCTCATCACAATCTGTGGAGAAGGAAATAATGGAATATTAGGGAGAAAAGCTTAGCATGTGTTAATAGGAGAAAATATTTCTGTTACAGCTGAAGGATGGGGTGGCTGTGCTGGTTTTGGTGCAGTTCCTGTGAGAAATGAGTGAAATCCTTAATTCTGGTATTAATGATTGTTGGAACATTGCTCAGTGCATCAGATGAGTTAATCTGAGAGAGCAATCAGTGATCTCAGCACTGTAAGAAAAAGGTTTTACACTTTCTGAGACATCCCAGTTCATAAAAACCTCCACAGATTTTTGTTTCACTTGTTTCCCTTTTTTGTCATAACTTTATAGAGACCTTGTAGAAAGAATTTTGAAGTGTTAAATGAAAATGGGTCAGTAACAAACTGAGGTCAAATGTAGATTTAGACCATGTTTGTATTCAAGTTTCATCTGAAAAGAGTTCCTTGAATTTCCCCCATCACATTTCTCTCCCTGGAGCTCAGGGAAGGGTGGAGGATGCACGAGGGGGATGGAGGGAATGAGGCACAAGGAGGCAGAAATGAAGGTTCTGGGTTTTAATCAGGAAAATTTCAATAAACTAAAAGGTTTCTGTGCTGTGGAAAACAAGAGCTTCTGCTTTATCTGCAGATTTTGTGAAATACAGGTCAAAAAGTCATTGGCAAATCCACTGAGTTGTACTGGGGGAAAATTGTGTTCTCCAGTAGGAATTTTATCATTTCTGGGGTTATTTCTGGAATTACTGAGTGTGTGTGAACACACAGATGCAGATTTACAATGTGCACAGATACACTGATCACAGTAGCTCTACAAAGGTATTTTAACTTGAAATGTTAATGGAATTCTTCTCAAATATATTTCATTTGCTCTTATTTTTGTGTCTTGCTGCATATCAATTGCATAGTTCTGAAAATTAGTCAAATACACCCATACAAATATGGTTTATTGGTTATGTCCTTGCAACTGGTAACTTTTAGGCTTGGAAATTTATGAAAATGCCCATAATAATGATATTTTGAAGTTATCTTGGCAAATAAACCAACTGCTGTATTTATGAAGAGATAATGATAATTTCTGCTTTATTTTCACTGTAGGAATCCGTTTCATTTTAAAAAAATATTCTGAAAATTTAGATATTATTGTATGACTTGGATGCTTTCCTTCGCCTGCAAAACAGAATAATTGATGATTTTAAATCTTTTATCATTTCCTTTTGGGCCAATTCCTTAAGCTTTGTAACCTGAGCATATTCCTAAGTTTCTGTGTGAAAATCACTATTTATATTTCATTTTTCTGATTTGTATCAGAACGTGTAGCAAAGAAACTACTACAAACCTTCAACGGAGATACCTCCACTATGGTCCAGGACTCCTGATCTGGGCACTGCCAGTGCCAGGTGCCCAGAGAAACAGTCCAGACGTTTGTATTGAGTTGCTTTTCTGTATATAAAGGGTATTTATAATCTTGTATTAACAGAGTCATCATTGGAAATGCTGATTTCCTGCTTTAGAAGCCTGCTCAGCTATTTTTATATAAAACGTTGGTCTTCGCCTTAATTTTTTTTTTTTTTGGTGAAAAGTTGTGCCATAGATATTTTAACTTATCCACAGATCCTTTACAGAGTTTGCTTTGACTTCTCTTAATTAATAATTAATTTTTTTTCCTGAAATTGTCCTGATTTGTTTTCTCCTCCAAATGCATCTCAAGGTTGGTTTGCTTTCTTAATTTTTTTTTTTTTTTTAATTTTTGGAAGATCCCTTCATCTGCATGCTTTGGTAGCTCAAGTTTTTCCTCTGTAGTTTATTGTTTATAGTTTAGAAGAACCTTTTATTGAAACCCCCTGAAGTAATGCTTGTACAAATGTATTTAGGGTGGCCCAGATGGTCAGAGAAAAGGGCTATTTAGCATTGGTAAATTTGTCTACTGACTCAAGGATATTTTTCTACGTCTGTCAAGTTTGGGACTATGGAGAAATGAAATAAAGGTGAACTAACTCCTTTTCCTATATGAACTTCTCTGTTTCTGTCTTTATTAATGACTTTATAAATGCTCGGTTCTGTTCAGAGCAACAAGAATTAAATACACATCGGGGCTCAGCCTTAATTCTTCTATTCTCACTATATAAATTATTATTTATGGAGTGGCTTTTTAGGATTGGAATTTTATAGAGACCACTGGAATTTTATAGAGCACTTGGAGCCCTCTGTCCCAGGAGCAGCGAATGTCCCTTCCCAAAATGGGATTTGTTGCTGATGGAGGCGCTGCACACCCAGCGCTGGCCCAGCTCAGCTCAGCTCACCCCAGGGGTTTTTTAAAGCTAAACCTGAGCTCTCTGTGCTCTGTTCATCCCATCCCTTGGCATTCCCTAAATTAATCATCTCCAGAGCGAAATCCCGTGACCTATAGCCCGTGCCCCAATGCGCGTGGATGGGGCTGGGGAGAGTCCCCGGAGCCGGGGCTGGGACCGGAACAATTCCAGCCGGGAGCGCTGGGGAAGAGCGGAGGGAGCGCACGGGAAGGGCCCGGTGCGGGCAGGGATGGGAGCGAGGTGCAGCCCCCGCATCCCGCAGCTCCCACATCCCGCAGTTCCCGGGTCCCGCAATTCCCGGGCCCCGCAATTCCGGATCCCGCAAATCTCGCATCCCGCAATTCCCATATCCCGCAATTCCCATATCCCGCAATTCCGGATCCCGCAATTCCGGATCCCGCAATTCCCATATCCCGCAATTCCCGTATCCCGCAATTCCCATATCCCGCAATTCCGGATCCCGCAATTCCCGGATCCGGCAATTCCGGATCCCGCAATTCCGGATCCCGCAAATCCCGGATCCCGCAATTCCGGATCCCGCAATCCCGGATTCCGCAAATCCCGCATCCCGCAATTCCCATATCCCGCAAATCCCGCATCCCGCAAATTCCGGATCCCGCAATTCTCGGGTCCTGCAATTCCCATATCCCGCAATTCCCGCATCCCGCAATTATCGGGTCCCGCAATTCCTGGATTCCACAATTCCCGCATCCCGCAATTCCCGCATCCCGCAGTCCCGGGTCTCGCAATTCCCGCATCCCGCAGCTCCCACATTCCCCAGTTTCCGGATCCCTCAATTCCCTGATCCCACTACTCGCACATGCCGCCATCTCCGCATCCCGCAATTCCAGATCCCGCAATTCCCGATCCCGCAATTCCCGGGTCCCGCAGCTCCCGGCCGCCCTTGGTGGCAGCAGCTCCCCTGGCTCCTCTCCTCCGCTGCCGATTTCCACAATCCCGATTAATTCATTAAATTCTGAACGCTCCAAAGTCACCCAAACTCCGAGCTCAGCCCACCCAGCTTTGGAATTCCGGCTGCAGAGAGAGAATCAAACCAGAGAGGACATAGGTGGAGAGGAGTTAAATCTGCCTGACCCTAAAGATTTATTAACAAACGTTCCGGGGACCCTGAACTCGGGTGTTTTGGGAAAAAACCGAGTCGGGTTTTTGGGAGCCAAGCGAGTCGGGTGGTGCTGCAGCTCCATTGCCACCTGGTGGCAAAAACCCCAGGAACTGGAGAAAAATGCCTTGAACTGTCCCCATAACTTCATATTTCAGAATGAACAACTATTTTGGTCTCAATGAAAAATCAAATATTGAAATAAATCTGGCATTTAGGAAAGAGGAGACTGAGATCAGACTGAAGGTGCAGCCATAAACCGGGAGCATATTCCAGTTTAATTTCCCCATGTGGGTTTAAGTTCGGGAGCACCAAAGCTGCTCCATGGGATGAGGTGATGTGTGAGCAGCAGGGACAGCTGGGGTGGCCCCTCCAGATCCACGTTCCTGCTGCAAGGATTAAAGGAAAGAGCCATGAGAGGAGAAAGAAACTGAGGAAAAAAGGTGTTTTCTGCTTATTTACTTGTAGTTTTTATTTTAGTGGGGAAGGAAGGGGGAGGAAAGGGCAAGAAATGGGAAAATTTTCACATTTCACCTACTATTTGATCTTGCTTTTTGGTTATTTCTTCCTGGAAATCTGGAATAATCTGGGACTGTGTGGAATTTTTTTCACTAGACAAAGCTCATTTGGCTTTCTTTGAAGGAAAAATTCTGCCCAGCCTCAATCTTCCCTGGCAGTCTCATCTTTTCTGTTAAATATGAATTTTTCAATTAAAAGGCTTATACCCCCTCTTTCTTCTGAAGGTTTTGGGCTCAATCAGAATTCAGGGGAATTTGAAGTGAATTTGAAGGAGTCACCCAACAGGTCCCAGCCTTTAAGGATGGACAGAGCAAGGGGAGCAGCAACCACACCTTTCCAAAATACCACAGCCATTTTGGGAAGGCCAAATCCTTGGAGTGGCACCTGGGCACAGACACCCCATCAGGTCAAGGACCACGGGTTAATTAACCTGAATTTAATGTTCTGTTAATCATTTCACAGTTACAAACCCATTCCCACCAACCCCCCCAGGCTTCATTCCCATAATAGCAATAAATGGCTCACTGTGATCTGAACTATAAACAGATTTCATGAATTCTGCCAGAAATTGAATATTGAATTATTTCTCTATGCCCACATGTCTTTCCTGGTTTGCTTAATTCTGCCAAATATTTAGCTCAGCCTTCTCTTCTCTCAGCAGCCCACACTCTCCCAGCTACATCTTCCCATTTTTGGACCATTATTTAAAATTTCAGGCTTTTTACAGAGCCTGGCCAAGGAACCAAAGCTGATCAGGAGGAATGGAGCAGCTGCAGGAGTTCAGCTCCTGGGTGGGGATCTGGCTGTGGCTCCTCCTGAGACACCTGCAGTCTTTGCCCCAGCCCAAGCTCCCTGGTTTGGCCCTTTTTGGGAAAAATCCCACTGGAATGGGATTTTGCCTCATCTGGGAACAAGATGGACACATTTTTGCATGTTCTACAACCGCACTTCAGAAATATATGATTTTCCATTCTTTAAAATATTAATTAATTAATCTATTTATTTTTTTTTCATACAAAACCCCAGAGTGTGTGGCTGAAAATGCCATTTCTTGCTGCCCTGGGAGGCTGTGAGCTGGCTCAGGGCTGCTCTCATCTGTGGCCTCAGCAAGAAGCAGGACTGGCAATTTTCAGAGTGCTGCTGATGGCCTGGAGACAGATAGAAAATACAAAACAACACCAGCAATTAGCAGTAAACCCCCCTAATTTGTGCAAACATTCCCAAATAAATGGGAATGTTCCCAAATAAATTCCCAATTTGTGCAAACATTCCCAAATTAAGACTCCTATCTGTGGTGGTGTCGCAGGGGTCTCACGATGAGGGAAGAGATGAGAATTTTGACTCCATGTTTCAGAAGGCTGATTTATTATTTTATTATATATACTATATTAAAAGAAAATGCTATTCTAAAACTATACTTAAAGAATAGAAGAAAGGATTTCATCAGAAGGCAGGAAAGGAAAGGGAAAGGGAAAGGAAAGGAAAGGAAAGGAAAGGAAAGGAAAGGAAAGGAAAGGAAAGGAAAGGAAAGGAAAGGAAAGGAAAGGAAAGGAAAGGAAAGGAAAGGAAAGGAAAGGAAAGGAAAGGAAAGGAAAGGAAAGGAAAGGAAAGGAAAAGGGAAAAGAGAATAAAATCTTGTGACTGCTCACAGCCTCGACACAGGTGCCTGTCGTTGGCCATCAATTAAAAACAATTCACATGCTGGGTAAACAATCCTCCAAATCACATTGTGGAGAAGATGAAGCTTCTCAGGAGAAAAGATCCTGGCCAAAGGGATTTTTCATCAAATGTGTCAGTGACACCTGTCACCTTTGCAGATTATTTTCAATGGGTTTTCCCCTCTTTAGTTCAGCAGCTGAGCTGATATAAAACCACGGATGTGCCCTCCCTGCTGGGGACAGGGCTGGGGACAGGAACAGGGATGGGGACAAGGATGGGGACAGGGACAGGGCTGGGGACAGGGACAGGATGGGGACAAGGACAGGATGGGGACATTGATGTGAGGACAGGCTGGGGACAGGGTTGGGGACAGGGATGGGGCTGGAGACAGGGACAGGGATGAGGACAGGACTGGGGACAGGGACAGGGCTGGGACAGGGACAGGGACATGGATGTGAGGACAGGGCTGGGGACAGGGACAGAGATGAGGACAGGGATGGGCTGGGGACAGGGACAGGGACAGGGACATGGATGTGAGGACAGGGCTGGGGACAGGGCTGGTGACAAGGACGGGCTGGGGATAGGGATGAGCTGGAGACAGGGACAGGCTGGGGACAGGGACAGGGACAGGGCCAGGGACAGGGAGGGGTGGCAGCAGCAGCTGCTCGCTGCTCCCACGCCGCAGCCATGTGTTGATTCACTGTGAAATTGATTTGGGCAGCTCGAGGCAATCGGTTTCCAAGATACCACATCCCTCAGATATTTCCAAGCCCTCTCTCTCCCTGGCAGGGTATTATATTTAAATTTAAATGTCGATGGATGAGCCGGGTGTGTATTTATAGCCAGCTCAGATGGGCTCTGGAAGGGCTGCCCAGGGAAGGGTGTGTGTGTGGCTGGAATTCTGAGGGGGAATTCTGGCAGTGGGGCCCCTCTGAGTCACCAAAAAAGTGGAAATATTGGTGAAATTGGTTGAGCATTATGAGCCCTGGAGCTGCACACACATCTTGTGAGCTCAGGGTTTCAATGCCTGGAAAGAAAAGTTGTGTATGTGCAAGAGGGGACAGCTCTGAGCAGGCAGGAGGGGCAGAGGTGCCCTGGGAGGTGGCTGGGACAGGGACAGGGACAGGGAAGGGACAGGGACAGGGACAGGGACAGGGACAGGGACACACAGCTCGCCCCATCCTGGGGTGGCTCTGAGCAGCAATGACTGGAAGGGCCTGGAGAGTTCCCAAATTCCTGCTTTGGGCTCCTTCAGCAAGAGGAGCGTTCACCCCAGTCCTGAGGCCTGGCATGAGCCCGGCTTGGGCAATGCAGAGCTTTCCTTGTTTTAGCCCAAAACGAGCTGTGAAATACACCAAGAACGGAGATAAAACAAAGGCTTGGATTTGTGGCCTCCCAACTTTGCCACTTGGACTTAGAGGGGGATCCAGGAGCCAGGATCAGCCCAAGGCTGGACTCAATGACTCAGAGCTCTTTTCCAGCCTAGAGGATTCTGTGAAATCTCCCTCTCATCCATCCCTTGGCTGTGTGCAGCCTCAGGAGCCCACAGCAGGAAGAGAACAGGACCAATCCAGCGGGGAACTGCAGGTGACAAAGGTTAAAATGAAACAGAAAGGGGAACTGGAGAACAAGGAGGAGAGCTGGGAAGGCTCAGAGTGCCCACCATGGACACCCAGAGACTGATGGCAGATTTCCCCCCACAAGTGATTCCAGATTTCCCACCCAGGGGCTGTGACTGGTCCAGCCAGCTGAGGGACATTTTGTCATTGTGTTTGCTGTCCCTGCCCTTCCTCTGGGGGAGAGAGGAGCAGCAGGAATGGGAATGGGAGCAGAGCCCAGCGAGGCTGGGGGGGCCCTGGCTGACCCTTCGGAGGGCTCGGAGCTGTCACCTGAGGTGTCCCTTGGTGTCACCTGGAGTGTAACCTGAAGTGTCACCTGCAGTGTCCTTGGGTGTCACCTGGAGTGTCCCTCGGTGTCCCTCGGTGTCCCTTGGTGTCACCCTGGGGATGTGTGACGCTGCCAGCGCTGCCGTGGGAGGAGCTGTGGGCTGCCATCACGGGTGGTTTTTAGCTCAACCAGGAAAAAAATAAACCCAACCTGGCTTTTTTTTTTTTTTTTTTTTTTTTTTTTTTTTTTTTTTTTGTTTGCTTCAAGCCTCACTATGAGCTGCATATTGTGGAGTTTTCACTGGGATGTTTTAGGAGCGGAATGCACGCGAGGAAAGGGAGCTCTGTGCACAAAGTGATGATTTGTATTAAAAGCAGTGTAGTAATAAGCAAAAATTAAAATACAATTCATTAGAAAATCCACTGCTTAAGAGGTTTTAAAAGCTGTTTTTACCTTTATCTACTAATAATGTTGAGTTACTCTTTTTATTTATATCCTAAAGGCTTTACAATGATGAGTATTTTTGCTGGAAAATGTATGAGAGTCCAGTGTATGAGAGCTTGAACAGATCCTACTCATGCTCTGGATAAACTGAGTCATTCCAGCTTTCTCATGCCAAGCTCTGACCTTTGATAACTTTAATTCATGCTTTTGGGGTGATTCCTTGAACTGCTTCAAGGTGTGTTGTCATTTACAATATAACCAGTGAGGATTATAAACGTGTTCAGGGCTGATCAGCCTGCTGGGCAGTGAGGGGTTAAAGGCACCTGTAAAAGTTCAGACCACGATTTCCAGCTCAAAAACATCTTGAGGGAGGAGGGAATCGGGTCCTTGGGAGGTGTCTGTAGGACAGGTTGGGGTCTATAGGAATAGGTTGGGGTGGGAAGGACCTTAAAGCCCATTCAGTGCCATGGGCAGGGAAAACTTTTACTGTCCCAGGCTGCTCCAAGCGCTGCCCAGGCTGGCCTTGGGCACTGCCAGGGATGGAGCAGCCACAGCTGCTCTGGGCACCCTGTGCCAGGGCATCACCCCCATCAGAGGGAAGAATTTTTGGCTAATATCCCAGCTTTTGCAAATATCCCAGCTAACCCTGCCCTCTGGCAGTCTGAAGCCTTTCATTCCATTCATTCCCCCTGTCCTGGCACTCCGGGCCCATCCAGTCCCTCTCCATCTTCCCTGGGGGCTCTGGAAGGCCACGATGAGATTTCTCCTGCAGCCTGAGCAACCCCAGCTCTGCCGAGCTTTCCTTCAGCAGAGCTGCTCCATCCCTCTGACCACGCTGGGATATTTCAGGGCTGTCGAGCTGCAGTTGTTCTGGCAGGAGCTTTTCCCACAGAGCTTTTCCCACAGAGCTTTTCCCAGCCCGTGTGAGCTCCTCACCAGGAACGGGAGCAGCAGCCAAGGTGTGTGCATGGAGCTCTCCCTGTTTTCCAGCTGTAAGGAGCAGAATGGAGCAGAGGTGTCACTGTGAGGAGCCAGCAGCTCTGAGAAAGCTCCCCCAGAGTCTGCAAGGGAATTTGGAGGAAGCCAGAACGGCGGGGTTGGAGCGAAACACGGGCAGACAAACAGGCAGTGACGATTTTGGGCTCCCCCGAGCTTTGCACAGCTCTCAGCAGATCCATCAGAGTGACACGAGGGGAGTCACAGGGAAATGCTGAGCAATCAGTGTGGCATTTCATGGAGGAAAAATCCTCTGTGGAGAAAATATTTATGGCAAAAGGTTCTGTACAGAAACTTGATACCATGTGTTTTATCCCATTAAAATCTTATCTATGGGGTCTGGGGGTCTCCTGCTGGTTCTGTGCTCAGGTAATCATCTCCCTCACTCAAAAAATGCCATTAATTGAGTCCATTGGGTGCAAAAAAATGCCATTAATTGAGTCCATTGGGCCAAGTGAGTCCAAAAAACTGCCATTAATTGATATAAAATGGGTTCATAGTTTTATTTGTAGCATTAATACAGATGGAATCATCTCTGAGTGAAAACACCTTCCACCTAGAGTGCTAAAGAACCAATATTAATAGCTAGGTGCAACATAAAACACTTTATAATTGTCTTATTAAAATGCATTAAGCAATGAGGACTTTGTCATAACGGAAGAAATACATTACTTCTGTTGCTGCCAGCTGAATGATTGTGCTTAATCACCCATTGTTTGGTGATTGAAAATCTGGAAAGGTGTTTTAATTTAAGTTTCGAGGCATTCTCAGAGTTCATGTGCTGCTGAAAGGCATTGTTGGAAGGCAGTTGTGGCACTCACAAAGGCTCAGTCTCCCAGTAAATCCAAGTTGCTGCTCCCCCAGCCCTGGCTGCTGAGCTCAGGGACAATTTTAGATATCATTATTTAACAAGGCTGACTCCTTTCTCTGAGTTAATTTGATCTTCAGCCCTTGATCATCTGCCTCTGTTTATGTGCAGTTATCCATCCTTGAAAATTTTCTAAGTAATATTTCGCTGTGAATATTGGAAGTATTTTAATTCTGACTATCTCTTTCAATGGCTCCTGTAATTACAAGGTACGTCATTCATTTGAGATTTAAATCTGCTTCCTTCCCACACAAACCCAGCATTATTTCTTTTTTCCTCGAGATTACTGTTAGCAGATTTTTAAAGTGAGGTTTATTAATTTTTTGTGTTAAAATAGCAGATCCTCCTCTTTGGAAGAGTCCTGCCCTGGTGCTTTTGCTGGCCTGCCAGGGGAGGTACTACACTGTGCTTGTTGCAGGAAGAAAAATCAAAGATTGTTCCTCCTCCTTTTACAAGGTAAATATTGATGCTCAGAATTAAATTATTTGAACTTGCTTCAAAACACCCAAAAGTGGTGAAATGCAATTAGGCTGGAGCTGGGGTTTTGTAGCTTCATTAGGGAGGTTGAGATGCCCCACTGGAATTATCCTTGCTGCTTACAGGTGATTTCTGCTCATGCTGCTGGGCTGGGCTGTGGCTGAGCCATTCTTTGCAAGCCTGACCTCATCCTGTGAGACGTTTCCTCCACTGAGTGCTCTGCTTCTCACTGAAGCCAACTCACAACATCTACTAAAAACCCTTCCATTAAGGGCGGTGAGGATCTGCCTCTCACAAGGCATGGACTGGATTTTTTCCTGATCCCTGGAAGTCTGCTTGTCTCTCAAATTTTTACCCCTTTCACAGCTCCACCTATGCCTGGGACAGCTCCTCAGTGGCAGGAGAAGCAACTCTTCCAGTGTCAAAGTCAACCTGTAGAAGACTCTTCATAATTGGCTCATCCCTGCAGGTTTTCAGCAAAGGAGGAAATTTGACAAAGAAGTGGCAGTGGTGGAGAGCCCTGTCCCTCCTTGCTCAGCACTCCCCCGTGGCTGCTGCTGGTTATTGAGAACAAGGCAATGACCTGCAAAGTGTTTTGTGGCATTTCCCTGTAGCAAAGACACTGATCAAAGATCCATTGCCTGGAAATTGCTGCCTCAGGTTTGTCCTGGATGTGGCTGGGACAGCGTTGACTTTGCTGTGCTGTTGGATAGAGTTGGAGGATGGGCAGTGAACTCCTGCAGAGCAGCACAGGATCCCAAAATCCCTGGGGCTGGGAAGGACCTCTGGGATCATGGAATCCAGCCTGGGACCGATCCAGGGCACTGAGTGCCACATCCAGGCATTCCTGGGACACCTCCAGGGATGGGCACTCCAAACCTCCCTGAGCAGTTCCAAGGCCTGAGCATCCTTTCCATGGGGAAATTCCTGCTGATCTCCAACCTGAGCCTCCCCTGGCCCAGCCTGAGGCCGTTCCCTCTCCTCCTGTCCCTGTTCCCTGGGAGCAGAGCCTCCCCTGGCTGTCCCCTCCTGTCAGGAGCTGTGCAGAGCCACCAGGTCCCCCCTGAGCCTCATTTTCTCGTTCCCAGCTCCCTCAGCCTCTCCTGCTGCTCCAGCCCCTTCCCCAGCTCCATCCCCTTCCCTGGACATGCTCCAGCCCCTCAGTGTCTTTCTGGCAGTGAAATCGGGAGCAGGCTGCAGTTCTGGCATGATGACATCCTGTATTTAATACACCTGGCAAGCCCAGCTGAGAGAAACACAACTTGCATCATTCCTTAATCTTTTCAACAGCCCCATCATGGCTCGAGAGGCTTCTCAGCCTAGTAAAGAGTTTCAAGTTAGTTCTAGTCACTTACCTGCTCATCTGCATATAATACTGTTATTTGTCTAATTGTTTCTATTCTTGTGTGTTTGCTATGTAAAAATGCAGCAAAGCCATTATGCAGGAAAAGAAAAGTGGTTGAGATGATTATTCTGTTATCAGTCATGACTAAGATGAAGAGAGATATACTAGCAAGACATTGTTCCTAAAATAGATATCTTGCAAACAAGAAATGTCAGTCAAATGAGGTTTAAATTAAATTCCTGATAGCAATTACTTACAGAATTATCATGCTCCCATTGAAGTTATTATGAATATTGTCACCAGAGTTAATGGGAAAAGAAGTTGGGCTTAAGAGACTGATTCTGAAACATTCCAGAATGTGCTCAGCTTGTGTCCTGCTGAGCCCAAAGTCACAGGGCCACAAAGAGCATCCCTGGCTGAAGAGTGGCTCCAGCCTCAGGGCAGTGGGAAAGGGTGAAACTGAGAGCTGGAAGTATTGAATGGCCACAAACGAGTGACCTCACAGGGAGCAGAACTGATGAAGTGCAGAAATGTGATGTGTGTTCCAAATAAAGAACTGATGAGTCAAGTTGTGCCCCAACTGGAGCAGGAGCAAAGTCAAGGCGGCTGGAAAATAACCTTGATTGTGGTGGAGAAGAGGGAGCAGAGGAGCTGTGGTGACCCCCAGGAGCCCCAGAGCAGCAGGGGCTGGCAAGTGAGAGCTTGCATTTCGTGTCACTGTGGATCTCTGCCCTTCCAGCATGGGACCCTCTCAGCACTCCCTGCTGCTGCAGAAATTACCTGAAGAGCCAAACTGATATCCCTCAAGTGGCATTCAGGGCCTCCTCCCTGCTCCAGCAGTGCAGCTATTACTCATCCAGTCAAGTCCTTTTGTTACACAATAAGGAGAAAACAACTTCTAAATATATAATTTTAAATTGGTATCTTTATACTGCAAGACACAAACAGCTACTGCTGAATTATTTCTGACAGATACTAAGTTCCTATTTAATCTTTCAGGTTGAGGCATTTTTCTAAGCATGGCTCAGTAGGAAGTTAATTATAATCTTCCAAAACGGGAAGAATTTTCACCTGGGATGATTAGGATACTGGTTTGAGGCATGGTATGTGGGCTCCTAGCTAAAGTTAGGCACTGGCAACATCTTTGGCTCTCTCTCGCTGCAGAAGTAACACCTTCTGCTGTCACAAGAACTACCCTGAAGATGGAGATCACGATGATTTTGGATGCA
This sequence comes from Melospiza melodia melodia, assembly GCF_035770615.1. NCBI lineage: Eukaryota > Metazoa > Chordata > Aves > Passeriformes > Passerellidae > Melospiza > Melospiza melodia. The sequence goes on along the minus strand of NC_086209.1, from coordinate 16,274,331 downwards.
ATCAATCCCTTAAGTATTCATCATTGTTGATACATTTGCATATTGGAACACCATGGTGGTTTATTCTGCGCTCCGAGGCGAAATTCGCTCTGAATTCCAGCTGGATTTTTCAGGCTTGGTTTCAGCTTCAAGGATAAATCAGGTTTGGACAACCATAACGAAGCAAGTTCTGGAAAAAGACAAAAGTATGTGAGATTCAGTTTTTTTAAAAAAGGATCAATTGCTTGTGGTAGATTTGCCATCTGTTGGTGTGTGCACACTGCTGCAGTGACTTATTTCAGTATTCAATGACGTTTTCTGACTGCACTTGGCTCAGCCAACCTTGGGAGTTCCTGTCAGAAATACACTTGGTCATGTTTTCGTCAGTGGCTTTTGGGAAGAGATGAATTACCAAAGAAATTCTTGTTATGAGTCCTTAGGAGGAGCTTGGACAAAGCTGGGCCTTGGGGTTTCACTGAGTCATAATGGAGGCTGCAGGATTCCTGTGGTGTCTGCTGGGCTTTCCTCTGCTCAGACTCCAGAAGGGCCCACAAAGCTGAGTGTCCATCCCTGCAGTGTGAGTCATGGGGGTAAAACCAGCCCCATAATGGGGGTAAAACCAGCCCCATAATGGGGGTAAAACCAGCCCCATAATGGGGGTAAAACCAGCCCCCTAATGAGTGTAAAACCAGCCCCCTCATGGGTGTAAAACCAGCCCCCTCATGGGTGTAAAACCAGCCCCATAATGGGGGTAAAACCAGCCCCATAATGGGTGTAAAAGCAGCCCCATAATGGGTGTAAAACCAGCCCCCTCATGGTGTAAAAGCAGCCCCATAATGGGGGTAAAACCAGCCCCCTCATGGGTGTAAAACCAGCCAGTGTGGAGACAGGATCCTGCACCTTTAATTTATATTTCTCTTTGAGGAATAGAGAAGACCTGAGATGTGTCAGTTGGCTGGTTTGTAGCATTAACTCAGTTTTGGGGGGAAAATATAAACTGTAGGACATTTTATTTCAAAATGTATTTCAAAATTAGGGAAAGCTAAAAGGTTTTAAGTGAAAAAAAGTATATACAAGCATAAATAATGTCTAGTAAAATCTTCATTCACTGTGCCTATGTGCAGTTTCCATCTCCTACTGTCAAAGCACTGTGATCAGCAGAGATAAATTCATTGTATTTTCCATATGGCTGAGATATTTCTTGAGCTCATTTTGGACAAATGTGGCAAAATTTGCTGCTAAGTCTGTCCTGTGGTTCCAAAATATCCCCCCAAATATGTTTGTTTTGACGGTGAGAATGGAATAGTAGATCTTTCTTAAGGTGTTAATCAGGGAGCATCATCTCCAAACTCGTTTCCTTTTTTTATCCCTAAGTGAGCTTTTAAAACTTTGCTACAGAGATGAGATGGGGAGATGTAATGAAGCTGAGGCAGGGACTCACCAAGGGCCTCTTCCCTCACACTTCTTACTCTGACACAACCACAGCAGAGAGGTTCTGGCTGCTCCTCTTGCCTTCACACTGGGGCAAAGCACACAACAAACTGTTTAACAAGTTCACACTGTTTGTATTTGACACCACATCCCTGTGCATACACATACCTGAGCTTGGCTTAGGTGCATATTGTAAATATCAGAATATGCAGGGTGGGATAGGGACTCTCACATTTCTGTCTCATATTCACACTAACGTAGCACTGACTGAAGATTTTGTCATGATGCTGTTCCACGACTGAATCTGTATACAGATGTTTGGTAGTGGGATATCAGTGTCTAAAATGGTGAAGATGTTGCTCTGTTTTTGGAAATTGCTCCTTAGGACCTGAGTGGAGAGGATTTCCACATTTTAGAGCCCACATGAGATCTCCCCAGGCTCTGTGTGGAGCAGTCCCTCCTCTGGAGCAGTGCTGGCAGGGACCCAGGGATACAAGGACACATTTTTATTGCATCAGGACAGTTGTTTTTCCTCCTAGGAGAGTGAGTAGCACGAACGGGACGTGCTTTGTACCCACGAGCATTCATCCCCACACAGGGAAGGGCTGTGCTGCTCTGGCTCTGAAAACGTGCTGAACTCTATTGTACAACAGATCAAAGGTGAAATGATGATAAACGAGAATAAACTCATCCTGAGGAATTAACTGTATCCCCCAAACCAGCTCCAAAATCAATCCTAGAGCTCAGCTTGCCTTGAGCTGAATCCCCAAAGCCAGATTTGTTCCTGTTCCCTTCCAGGGCTGTTACCAGAGCTGGAAAAGCAGAATGGAACAAGCAAGGGCAGCATCCTCAAACTTTGCTTTTGCAGTTTCCTTCCCGAGCTCTTCCAGGGGAGAGCTCTGCTGTCCTTGCTGTGGTTTGGGTTCAGGGTCACTAAGCTGGGGAAGAAGGGGAACAAAAGACACTGGCCTGATGGTAATATTTTTATTTTTCCTTTCCTGGAAAAGTTGCTGGATGAATGAACACAAAATTTACAGGATTCTTCTGAAATAATCTTGTTTAGGGTAGCTACAGATTACCAGAAAACTGGAGAGGGAACCTCAGTCTGTAATTGGCCTTTCTTAAAAGCATCCTGCTGGGAATGACATGCAGGAAATGTGCAGGGATTTTAAAAATTCATAAATAAGCTGTTGTTCACATGTTCAAGCATGTCATTGATGATTTTCAGGGAAATTGAATAAATAAAGTAAGTATGGATGCTGTCAGGTGGCTGCAGGTGCATAAAAGGGACAACTGAGTGCTTGGATTTCATGTTACTGATACTGAACAAGCTGAATTTTGGCTGCAGATCCCATTTATTACTATATTATTATTACTTTAATTTTTATTTTTATTTTTATTCCTTTCCTACTAGGCTCAGTAAAACACTACTCTCAGCAACTTTACCATGCTGTAGAAAGATTTTTGAAGTGAATCTATATTAAGAAACTAATTATTTTGAACCCTTCATCTAATCAAAGTCCTCAGAGGTTCTCATGCTGCTCCTGCAAGGACCTGCTGAGGGGTGGAATGGGCAGAACCTGCTGAACAGATGAAGGTGCTGAGGTGTCAGAAATATTCAGCTTCAAATTGCTCAGCAGGGATGTGATACTCCCAGCTGAAACCTGGGCACCAAATGAGATCTGATATCCTTGCAGGCAGATTAGATGCTCTAGAAATAGGAGCATATAATATCCAGGTATATAATATTGAAATATTCATTTGAAACCCAAGACATGGGGCCCTGCTCCTCCTAAAACAGTGATTTGCTAATGTATTTTTGATGGTTTAGTTCTCTATAAAAGACCATTTGAGGGGGATCTTGCTGATTTTTACATTTCAGTGACATACTGTTGCCTTTTTTATTGAATGCCTGTTGCTTGTTTGGTTGTGAGACCTAGAGTAACAGAAATTCTGAATTTCCTTTTTCTGATATCTACATACATAATAATTTCCCTTTTCCAGCCTTTGACACAAATAACAATCCTAACTCCTTTAATTATTGCTTTCCTCTGAACTTCTCAAATCCCTGGGGATGCAGAACACTTGTTTGCAGCCTGTTATTATTTGGAGCAATGGGAGAAGTCAGACGCAGGAAAACAGCACCTGCCACAGGAGTTTCAGACACAAGTTCTTGTTGAGCACTCCAAGAACTTTCAAAACTCAATTCTCACTTGATTTCCTTTGTATTTAAATAAAATGATGGCACTGATGAAGTATGTACAGATCTAACCTCACAGAAGATTTGGTCACACCAGTGTCACCAGTGCAGGCACTGGGATATGGCTGTGTGCACCCACACCCTGCAAACTGTTCCTACCACAACAAAAATAGAGTGACTCGGCCTGAACAATTCTATATTTAAAGCATAAATTCTCTGTCGACATCAACTCCTGTGACTTTGCTCCTCCATTTTCTCACGTGATTTTTATTTGCTGAAGGACAAGCATTCCTGGTACACACCCCAAAACATTTGTCTTTCATGGTTGAGTTCCAGACCCTTAAAAACAGACTTGCAATGGAAGTGCTGAGGTGCCGGCTGGCTGCAGTGGCACATTCACAATACAACACTCACTCTTCATTCACCTTTGGGAATGGGCACCTTTGGGGGACTGGGAATGGGATCTAATCAAGGACTGGAGCAGCACAGCATCCTACACTTGTCTGTGCACTGGTTGACTTCTGAGCCAAAAAAATCAGCATGGAAAGTGTTTGAGCTGTGGAGTGCACCAGCTTGTTCCCTTGTTTGTGCTCACTTCATAGAAATTATTTGGCAATTAAGAACGGTTTGAGTCTTCCTTTGCTTTATCTAGGAGGGCAGGGCTTATTGATAAGTCATGCAGCATGTTCAAATACAAACTGTCATTGAGGCAGCTTTCTAGCCTTTAAAACCACACTTTTGACAGCATCATCTAGTGTATTCCAGCTCCTAAAATCAAACGGTGAAGTGGGAATATTATTTTTTCACGCACGCTCCTTCTCCTGCCCCCGTCGGGCAGTGCTGCCGTGTTTCTCTCCCAACATACACCGGCAAACAAAGGCGGCGGGGCTGGTTTGCCATGAGCCCGGCGAGGCGGCTCCGGGGCCGGTTTGCTCTGAGCCCAGTGAGGCGGCTCCGGGGCCGGTTTGCTCTGAGCCCGGTGAGGCGGCTCCGGGGCCGGTTTGTTGTGAGCCCGGTGAGGCGGCTCCGGGGCCGGTTTGCTCTGAGCCCGGTGAGGCGGCTCCGCAGCCGCCCCAGCCGCTTCCCGCTGCCCACGGCCCCGCGGGGAGCGGGCTGTGCCTCCCTGCCGCCCGCGCTTCCTGTCCCCACGCCTCGCACGTTCGAAAAAAACAAAACCGAACGAAACTTTTGGGGTTTTTTTTTTTTTTGGTTTTTTTTTTTCCTCTTCTCTGTCAGCTCCGTGGAACAGCATTGCTGTGCGGGGCGCGCAGCCAGTGCCCCTCAGCGCCGATCCCTGACAGTCCGCGTCCCCTCATCCCCAACCCTTTTATCACCAATCCCTTGATCCCCGTCCCCTCAGCCGTGATCCCCCTCACACCTGTCCCCGCAGTCTCAACTCCAATTCCCTCACCCCAGTTCCTCACCCCCAATCCCCCTCATCCTGCGTCCCTCACCCCCAATCCAGCCACCCCACTCCCCCTCAGACCTGTCCTTCACCCCCAACGCCTCCATTCCAAATCCCCTCATCCCCAACCCCTCCATCCCCAATCCCTCCATTCCCAATCCCCTGATCTCCAACCCTTCCATTCCTAATCCCCTCATTCCCAACCCCTCCATTCCCAATCCCCCTCAACGCGGCGGCGCCGCCGCCCGCCCGCAGCCCCGGTGACGTCACCACGCGTCATTCCCCCCCTCCCCATGCAGGGGATTCTCCGTCCCGCCCTGACGTCACCGCGGTGCGGCGCAGGCCCCGCCCCCGCGGGCCGCCATGTTGGGGGCGTGCGCGGGGCAGCGCAGCGCGGCGCCGCCCCCGCCGGCCGGCAGCGCCCGCACCCCGCGCTCCGCTCCGCGCCCCGCGCCCGGCCCCGCGCCGCCCCGCACGGCCCCCGGCAGCGGCCGAGCCGCCGCGGCCCCACAGCCGGGACATGGTGCCGTGCGCGCCGCTGGACGACGAGCCGCAGCCCTGCCACAAAATGGAGCTGTACGTGAGCGGCGCCGAGGTCAGTGCGGGGCGGAAGGGGGGGAACGGGCCGGGCCGGCTCCGCGCCCCGCCGGCACCTGCGCCCGGCCCGGCCTCCCGCGGCCCCTCCGCGCGGGGCTGCGCCGGCCTCGCCCCGCTGCCCCCTCAGCCCGCCCGCCGCGCCCCCGCCTCCCCGGCCCCCCGGCCTGCGCACAGCCGCGACCCGCGCCCGCCCTGCCCTGCCCTGCCCTGCCCGGCCCCGCCGCCCGGCCTCGGTCCCGGCCCGCAGCCCGCGGCCCCCGCCCGCCCCCGCCGTCCCGCGGGCCCGGCCGCCGCCACCGCCGCGCAGCCCCGCGGGCGCCCCGGGCCCGGCCGTGCCCCCCGGGCGCGGGCCGTGACACGTGTGGAGGTAGCGGCACCGGGGAGGCCGGGGCTTTGTGTCGCCTCCCGGCCGCTTCGTGTCACAGGTGTCCCTCCCCACGCAGCATCCGAGGGGTTGGGAACTCACTTTTATGGCCGTAGCTGCTGTGAAAAGTTACTTTAAGTTCTGCGGGAAATTTGCTCGCGCTAACGTGGCTGCGCATCCAGGTAGGTTGTCACTACGGAGGTGCCTTTGCCTTCTCCTGGAATAACTATACATTAATTACTATAAACGCAACGAGCAGAGAGAACCAGGAGTGCCTGGCTGAGGTTTGGGTGCTTAAACGTGGAATAACTTAACTCTGCGTTGGTTATCATAAACACAACGAGCAGAGAGAACCAGGGGTGCCCGGCTGAGGTTTGGGTGCTTAAATGCGTTAAAGAACGAGGAACGACTTCGAGGTATTGCTTAGTGCTCGAGGTGCTTCATCAGCAAGGAGCAAATGCAATTTAAAAGAAAATAAAAGGTAAAACTGGTTCTGTTGCAATGATTCCTGTGCCTCAGCAGAACGTGGTGCTCGAGTATTAAAACTCTGGCACTTTGAAATCAGCAGTGAAGGGTTGTGTATCAGGTATCGTCAGCTATGACAAATAAAAGATTACACCTAGGTCTGTTAGACACACAAAAGATGTTATCTAAACAAAGTTGCTTAAAACTGGTCAGACTTGCTTTCTGTGCACCAGAATCTTCTTATTGCAAGTGAAAAGGGTCTGTAGCAAAACCATCTCAAAGGACAAAATGTGCAAGAGTGAAAGGATGTCCCTTAAAGGGTGTTGTGAAATTTATTTTTCCTGATAAAAATTCAAAGGGGAAAAACAAACCCCAAATTTCTTTGTGCTTTTAATATTTGGAGATTTTAATGCCACTGCCAAGTACTATAATTACTGGATGTGCATCAGATATCAGAAAGTCAGCTGAAGTATGAAGGTTTATTTGTTCATATTGTTTTAAAAGCAGTTTGTTGTAATTGAGGTATGAAACTTAGCGAAGGTCTGAGAACTTTCTTGGTCCTGTTGATCAGTTCTTGAGGAAATATTAGGAGATTATGGCGTGTCAGTGGTAAAATAATCAGGAGCAGAGTGTTGGAGCTGAAGTGGGCTGTGCGTCCCTGGGCGTTTCGTGGCTGGATGAGCCCCCCCAGCAAGGGGAGCCAGCAGAGCTCCGGGCAGGGGTGTCCAGCTGAAAGGGCTCTGCGTGTGTGACATCTGAGGGCAACTGTTTGCAGCAGTCACTCTTGAAATTGTATTTCACAAGGTCTGTGTAAAGCCCCTCCAGTTGTGCTCTGATTAAAAGGAGATTTAAAGGTGTTTGTTGTGTTGGGGTTGGCCAGCAGCACTTAGAGCCCATTTGTGCCAAACCAGTTTCTTCAAGTTGAGTGTGAAGTTCCCAAGTGACAGGAACAAACACTTGTGTTGTCATAACCCTTTCCATTAGTGATCTCAGGGGTGTGCTGCACTTCTCACTTGTTGGATTTCTACATCCACGTGCCTTGGGGATTCAGCAAAGGTGCATTTTATGTCAAAATGAATTTTGGTGTGGTGTGGCCTTTCTCTTAAATTTTACAGAATTAAGTGTAGCTCATAGTATTCATTACAGCCTTGTATTGGCAGTCTGAGAGATCTCTGGCCTTGGCCTTGCTGGAGCTGCAGTCAACAGAGCTACTGTGAAATAGGTTTTTATTTTGAAAATTAACTTGTGCCTTCTGGTGCTCTTGTCCATCAGCTGTGGCACAGGAGGAGAAATCCGAGAAATGGTTTTCTCAGAGACTCTGCATGTTGACTAAATTTAGGATTATGTTATTAGCAGTGAGTGCATTTCCAGTAGCACTTGTGTTGACTTGGAGTAAAAACACCTGGCAAGGAAAGGAGGTGAGCTTGAAAGTAGGAAACAAATTTTCATGCTTCAAGTGACAAGAGCAGCATGAACTTTTGGAAGAAATTATTGAAGGTCAGGATTGAATTATTTTGCCCTTTTTTTGGGGGGGGGGGGGTTCTTTGAAGTGCTGAGGATTTGGGGCTGTGCTGTTCATGTGTTTATATTCCTGTGACAGTGTCACTTGTGAAGCTGTTTTGTGGCTCTGGGAATTCCTTAAGCCTAGGTAGGAAGGATCAATGTTGTGCTGTTAAAGACTTCAAATATTCAGTGAATTTCTTTTCCCCTGGATATTGGATTAATAAGTATTTCCATGGTAATAAAAATAGATATGAGGGTGTTGATCATAATCAACTGTTGTAGATTATGAAAATGTAATTACAGTCTACAAAGAAACAGGAAAGTAAACATTAACAATTTACTGACCAAGCTGAATGAAATACAGAAATAATTGGAATTGGGTTGAATACAGAATTTTGGGCACTTTCTGCCCCTTGAACTGGGAGGATTGCACTTACCACGAGCTCTGTAATTGCTGTAAGCACATGGCTGTTTGCAAGACATGAATATTGTGAATTGCATAAATGCAACCTCCTTCTCAAATACTTACTTTTGCAATAAATACTTCAAGAACCAGTTGCTTAATTGCCTGATTATGACAAGCAAGACGAGGGTGAAACAAAAAAGTGACTGCAAACTAAAGTATTCTGCTGGAAAACGGAGTGCATTGAAAGTTGCTGCCCTCCAAAAGGATTTTTCATGAGCTGAGCTCTGCTGCTGTTGTGCATGAGCTGCTCCCTTTGCCAGTTGAGATAAATACATCTTTGATTTTGGCCAGTGTTTTCAGTCCCATCTCTGGAGCACGATCTGAGCCCGGTCTGTCAAAGGCCACTGAATTTTGTCAGTGCTAGGAGTTGCATAACTCCTTTGTGAGTAATTACTGGCAGTGACGTGGATGACTCAGCTCTACCTAGTTCGGTGCATCTCAGAATCTCCACAACCGCCTGGTGTTCTGTCAGGAGAGAAAGTAAAACATTGCCCCTCGTTTGAGTGCCTCAGCCATTGCTACAATGTTCGGATTTTGTAAAGGTCTTGGAGAACAAGTTGGCTTTAAAAAAAAATGTGTGCAGGGTAATGCTCTTAAAGAGAAAACAATGAGTGTCTTTATGCCCTGAGAAGTGCTGCAATACAGTAATAACGATGGTGGGTTTGTGTACCACCTCTGAAATTGGTTTTGGAAATCTGCTGTAGTATTCTGAGTCTCTGAGCAGATCCAGGAGTGTGTTGCAGGTAGCTCACCTTGCTTCCTGCAGGATAACTTTGGGAACACTCCACAATAACCCTAAATCCAAAGAATGATGTGATTTGTTTACCCATCACAGTTAGAATTCTGCTATTTATGTAGTACTTCACTACATTAAGAATAAAATACGAGATAATTGCTTTCCTCAAGTATAAATCTCATCCTTTTCCAGAATTACCTGCCATTAAATATAATTTGGAGACTGGCTGCTTTGTGCCCTTTGATTTAAGGTTATGTACATAGGCAGGAATGAAAAGATCTCAAGTCCTGTGCAAGTCCTGTGCTAATTCAATGATCCCTGTGCTTGGGGTCAGCTTTGTGTCTTGTCAGAGCTGGGACTTGTTGGAGGCACACGTAATTTTCCCTTGATCTGATAATGGAAAGGATCAAAATGTTCTTTTAAAATCACTAATTATATGTTGCTGAAGGTTTGGTGTCCTGTCTGAATGTATGATTTATTTGCCACAGGAAAAGAACTTTGTAGCTCTCCCTAGTAACTGATTATGGGTTTCAGGTGTTTTAGATTGCTTTATCTCCTTTTTCACTTGGTGTGTTCAGGGGTGTGAGGGAGTTCAGAGGCCTCTTCCCTTTGTGGGGGGAATTGAGGGAGTGGGGCTGGCCCAGAGTTTGTGTAGGTGGGGAGGGAATGTGCCCAGACTCCTCAGACCTATCTCAGGAAATCCTCAGTAGGCCAGTGTGTTGCTAATTAAATTAATGGTGCAAACTCTCTATAGATGTAATTAAGAATAAATGAGGAACAAATGTGGTCGTCCTGTCGGGGTTTTTTTTTCCAAGTCTTTTTGACATAATTGGGATTTCTGATGTAAGCTTCCACTCAAATATTTTGAAATAACTACTTGAAGGTTTCCTTCTGTTTGTGGGGAAGGAAACTGATTATTCCTGTGTTCATGTGGGAGAACTGGGGTGCAGCTCTGGGAACACCCCAAACTTCCCAAAGGAGCCCAGGGAAGGAGGAGCTGTGGAGGAGACAGGAGCTCTTGGTCACCCTTGGGTAGAATTTTACCTCTTTGAAGCCAGACAAGATTTTAGGTGAGTGCTGCTGAATATTGCTTTTTACTTCTAATTATAGTATGATGATAAAATTCCCAGTTCTGCTTTTTCTAGAATTTTTTAAATTCTGTTTGAATCCCTTAGCAAAGACATTTAAAACCAGGGCAGGATGCACCTGCTTTACATCTTCCACTGCTTTTCCTGGGATTAGGCATTTTTGCTGACCTTTTGCCTGGCCTCTTTCAACCAAAACCTGTAGACCCACCAAGTCCTAAGGAATTTACCATGTAAACACTGAAAACATCCTTAATATGGGAGGGGGGGAAGATGGTTTCAATCTCTGGTAATACTGGGAATACTCTGTTCTGCTGTTCTAGTCAGAGGAAGAACATGTGCAGTTGTCATTAAGCCTCTTCCCAGCCCTTTGGATATTCTCCAAGGGAGCAGGGATGGTCCCAGCCTTGGGATTATTTAATCCAGAGGCACATTGCTGCCAAGGGAGAGGGAATGATCCCAGCTATGGAATGTATTTAATCCAGAGGCACACTGCTGTCAGGATAACAGGAATTATCCCAGCCATGGAATGTATTTAATCCAGAGGCACATTGCTGCCAGGATAACAGGAATTAACCCAGCCATGGGATTATTTAATCCAGAGGCACACTGCTGCCAGGATAACAGGGATGGTCCCAGCTATGGAATGTATTTAATCCAGAGGCACATTTTCCCCTTCTCCCTGGGAGGCAGCTCCCTCAGCCTGCACCTCTGCAGAAGAGTCTGACCTGCCAGGTGCTCTGACCTAAACTTTGAGCTCATCTGTTTACATAGTTCCTTTTGTTATTTTTTACTAATCAACAATTTGGGGTACTTTGTGTCATTTCCACATTGTGTGTTTGGAAAGTGTCGTCAGTGTTTGCCTGAAAGTCTGAGTTCAGTTTGTGTTTTCCTGGCAGTTAATATTTAAAATGCTCACTTGTAGGACTTGAGCAGCACTGAACAGCAGAATGACTGAAAGATGAAGAAATCTCCTTCACCATCCTAGTATTGGCTTCTTTCACCTGTTCTTTTTATAGAGAGCTGTGCTTTTTAATTCTCAATAATAAATTTGTGCATTTGTAGCTATTTAGTAAGTAATGACTTAGAGGTTAAAATCATTCTGTTCTATATGTTTGTGCATAAATATTCATGAATAAATCTCTGAAAGGAGCCTCACTTGGCTGTGGGAGCTGCATTTTGTATCTGGTTTCCACAGAGGTGGGAAATAAGTATTAACTGTCACTTTTCTTTTTTGCCAGCTTCTGGTTATTGAAACTCAGCCAATTAAGTGACTGTACAAGACAGTAATGATTTGATTTTTGTCATTGACTTTTTTTAGCTGAATTACTTAACAAGCCACCAGACTTTGGGTTCTATTCCAACAAGTTTGCAGATTTTTGTTCCTTGGCTTTCTTTAATGGACAGTGACCAGGATTCATAAACAAATATGGCAAAAGTGTAGTTGTGTGTATCAAGCAATAAAAGCAGCTTCATGTCCTTGAACAGCATAGAAATTGGCAGGTGTCCCAGTCTGTATCAGTACAGAGAGACTGGACAGGAAAAAACAAACACAAACCAAGGAGCAACAGTGAAGGGGAAAAGTGTATGATAGGAAATTGTTAATTAAGATGATTACCTGCCATAAAAATCCAATAGCTTTAGTGCACTTGATTTGCCAGCAAGTTGAAAGTGCATTAAACTGTGTTCTCAGGAACAACCTAGATGAAATAACACACTGATTTTGGGTTCACAACCCCCTTCCAGCCCCATTTTTTGTATCTGTAATGTTTTTAGTGTATCTATAGTTCTTCTGATTGGTGGTGTTGGTTCCAGAGCTTACATTTAAGTAACAAAACTTGGGAAATGTTGCCCATCTTCATAGAAAGAAAAGGTGAAATGCACAATAAAATCACTTTGAATTGAAGTCCATGAAGGAACAATGTTGTTATATTTCTGAGCATCAGCAGTAGATACCCAGTTTAGTTCCAAAAAAGCTTTTTGGATAATTTTGGTGGACATCACATTGTTTCACACTTGAATGTAATTTATGGTGTCGTGAAAAGAAATTGCATAGAAGTGAGGATGGAGGTCAGAGCTGGGCTGAACTTTGGTGTTGCTGCTGGATTTATTCAGTTAATTTGTACAATAACAACCATAGTGAGTGTCTTGTCCTTCCCACTGTCTAATCTGTGAAAAAAATGCAAAAAAAGAAATAAGTTATGTAGCAAATGAGTAGCTTTGGTTTCTGGATCCAGGGTAATGCAGGAGTGATTTTTGGCTGTTAGAGCTGGGGTGGCAACACATGAGAGATGAATGATGGGCTTGGGTTGGAGGTACATTGGTTAAACTGAGTTATGGTAAATAGAAACTTGTGCAGTGAAAATAAATGAAGCTTTGTGCTATTTCCTTGTTCTGTTTTTCTGTTTTGTCTTTTTTTTTTTTTTCCCAGTGAGGATATAGTCCAAAAATAAGTGCCAGTATCTTGCTACAAAAACTGGAGATTTAATTTTATCAAAAGCATTAATTTGTGAATTAACTCTTGACAGCTCTACTCCAAACTGGAGTCTGTGGCAGCAGTGGAAGTGGTTGAGGGTTTGCCTGGGTGACAGAGATGTGATACAAACCTGTCCCTGCAGCCCCACCTGTCCCTCCAGACTCTGCCTTTGGTTGTGAGCACAGGAATCTGGGGGGATTTCTCTGCACTCCTGTGTTTTACCAACTCCCATGCTGACAGCAACACCATATTCCAAAAAAAGTCATTACCCAGCCTAGGAGTTTAATTGGTTCAACTTGGTTTTCAGAAAAAAAAGTTGGAGTTTTCTTATGTCATTTCTAGTTACTATTAATGTGAGACCTGTGCCATATAAAGGTAGAGATGCTGAACAATTAATATATAAATAAATTAGCAATGATTACGAGCAAAATCCATAATGGCATTCATCCATTTTTGTCAAGTATTTCCAGTTTTTAATGACTGCTTTGCATGTCTGAACAGAACATGTCCTTCATATTTCTGGGTTTTGGTTGTTTTTTTCAGTTTCAGCACTGAATTATTTGTGACTTAGAGAGTGCTTAAACTGAGTTTGGGGTTTTTTTCTCTGCAGCTGTGGGTTTGGTAATTTCAAAAAGCCTTGGAATCACTTTTGCATCTTTTCCCTTTAAACTGCAAATTAATTTTCCTTAGAAAACTCTAGGTTTCTGAAAAGCATCTGCAGCATAAGTTACATGCATAACTGAGGAGTTCTGCATTAGTGTCATCTTGTAGGAGTGGTATCTAGCTTTTAAAGGAGTTTTAAATTAATCCCAATTAAATAACACTGGCATAATAATAATAATGATGGCATTTACAAAGGGAGATGCTAAATGATACATAAGGGAGATGCTAAATATAACTACTGAGTAGTAGTGTTTGTTTGAAACTACAGCTTTAAATTAGAGCAGCCCCAGCACCAGCTCTCACTTGTATGCTCTGAAATGTAAATTGGTCAAATTTTGAACTCTTATTAATTTGAAATTGCTGGGTCTTAATGATGTTTTTCTTTTTCTTTATTTTTTTTTCCCTGCAGTTAAATGGCCTTAAAATGGCAGATGAGCCTATGGAAGAAGGTGAACCATATTCCTACCATGTAAGTGTTTGAGTCCTGCTCTCTTCAGCCACTCATTAGCATGACCTCCTGTTGCAGCAGAATTGCTGCATTCCCTGCTCTTTAATAACTTCTGAACCCATCATTTCATTGAACAATATCTGAGGAGACTCTGAGTCTCAAGGATGGCTTTGGAAATTAGTACCTGGCTAGGGACTGTGGTAAATGCCTTGTTTGGGAACTCTGCTGCAGGAGGCAGAGATTCATGGAAACATTCCCTGTGCTGGAGGGGGCATTTGTGGATCCCTCACCCTCAGAAATGCCCAGGCCAGCCTGGGACCTTTCACACAGAGTGCTGAATGCTGCTCTTGCTGCAATCACTCGTCCTGCCTTGGTAGTTTTCAGTGTAGCTGCTGTACCTTCAGCTCAAAGGTATTTATTTCTGCTTTTTTAGAGCAGAATTAATGTGCACACCAGTGTGTTAATTGTGCTTTTATGGAGAAACATCCCAGGTAAGCCCCTCTTGAGGTGGGTTTTGCCCAGTGCCTGTTCAGGAGATGCTGAAGTTGAGTGTTCTGTTAAACCTTGCACTAAACTTGAGGCTCACCTGTGTGTGGTGGAATGCCTGAGTGCCCATGGGAACATTGGCCAGCATTTCTCAGCACACTCCTCCTTGTGTTTAGGGTCACAAAGGTTTCTGTTGCTCAGAGAGTCCCTGGCAGTGCCCAGGGCCAGGCTGGACAGGGCTTGGAGCAGCCTGGGACAGTGGAAGGTGTCCCTGCCATGACAGGGTGGCACTGGATGGGCTTTAAGGACCCAAACCGGTCTGGGATTGTGGCATAAATCATTTTTATCACCAGCTGTAACCACTGCTTTGTGCTACAGTAGCAGCATTTATAAGGAAGGGATTTGGAAATGAAGTCTTGGCACAGACCCTCGTGCTGCCTGGACATTTCCTGGTGTGGAGTGGGTAAATCAATTGTCAGAGTGGTCTCACATGTAGCAAGGAAAGGAGCAGAGGATTGTCTGAGTTTTCTACTGCTCTAGAACAGGATGAGGAGGTTGCTGAGCTCTGGAGCCACATTCCAGGGAGCTGTGACAAAGCCAGCACTGATCCCAGTGTTCCTTTGGCTCCCTGGCTCCTGGAGATCCTGCTGGGAGCAGGGAAGGGTTGAGTTCCCTCTTGTGCAAGGCCCCTGGGTGGGAGCTGGTGCCTCAGCTTGGGAAGAAATTTGCTGCTCAAGCAGCAGAACACAAAATGAGAGAACCAAATTTGTAGTTCGTGGAGGCCAAGGTAGAAATGAAAATGAAAGTGGCTTGGAGCTGCTCAGCTCTGTGTGCTCATTCCTTGGTGGTGATGAAAAGGTCTCTTACCTCAGTCAAGCCATTTTTTAGTACCTTAATGGTAGTTAAGTGAAATTATATAGACATCTTTTGTGAAGATAAAACACTTTATAGAAAAAAAAAAACTCATTTCATCCATCTCAAGTTAGTCTTTATTTGCATGGAAAACATTTCTCTCCTGAGTTCACATTTAGAAATCCTCTCAGTCTCCTCAGCAACCACGTGTGATGTCACAGGCTAATGGCTCGAGGTGGGTGATAAACACAGGAGAGGCTGAACTCTTAAAGAGCTTTTCTCATGCAAAGTTTCACGGTGTTAGGGAATACAAATTAGGATGGTGAAGAAAAAAGGCTTCTAAATAGAATATTTACATATTTCATAGCAAGAAGCAGCCATTAAGTCTGTTGTACAACTTGGTGTGTAATTAGACAACTTGCTGCTTTCATCTGTCATCAGATGGCTTCAAAATGCTGCTGTTCTTACCTGCCTTAAATTAGGCATGTGTTTAAAAAGTGAAGGAAAATGAACAGATCTGTGTTCTGAGAGCATAAATGACAGTCACCAAGGGGCATGGATGAGGGCAAGTTGGGATTTTACAGTGTGTCATCAGGGTTTGTGACCAAAGAGGGAAATAAAGTGGCTTGGTTGTGCATTACAGAATTCACTTTGTTTTCCAGCAGTGCCTGGTGTTCATACCCACCTTGTGTGGGAAGCAGGCAGCACCAACAGGCCTTTCCCAGAAGGAGGATGAAATAAGAGAGGGGAGGGGAAGGGACTGGTGTGCAGCAGCAGCTGGACTGCAGTTTGGGAATATACCAAGATGTTTGTTTGGACTCTCTTTCCCCCTCTGGACAAGCAAAGCAATTAAGGCAGAAGCAATTAATGCAGTGTGATGATTGCTTCTTTTTTTTTTCTTTAATTACTGCAGCATGTACAAATTCAGATGAGCAGATTCCTACTCTGAATTTCTGTGTAAAACCAGAATTTCATCCAGGTCCTTGTGTATGAGCTGTGATAAATCTGATTGGAAGTTTTAATGCTCAGCTCTGGGCAGTAAGTTCACCTGACTGCAGAATGATGTTATTTCCAAAACTGTTTCATCAGTGCTCAGGTCCTTTCCTGGTGCTGCTTGCCCTTCTCATCAGGGGCTGTAACTCACAGGAGGTTGGTGGGGAGGTTTTCTGGTCTCTGCTAAGAGAAGCTTTTAAATGAGGCTTGAAGAGAGGACAGGAGACAGCTGATCATCATTTGGTGCCCCAAAAGTGAAGTCATGCAAATCAGATGGGATTTTCACTTGTGATTTTGTTGTGTACAAGAATTTTATTGGTTTTCTTGCTGGGGCTGAGGGTGTTGCTCCTTTTCCACCTGCAAGCTGAGGTTGCTGTTGTGGGCCTCAGGTTTTAATTCCAAGGGTGCTTCTTTTGACACCTTGCTTGTTTTGGCTCTCAGAAACTTCTCTTACACCACAAAAGCTGCAATCCATCATGGGATTTGTGTCAGCAGGAACATTTGTCTTTTCACAACTGGGGCTGCTGTGCCCTGCTTTGCTGAAGGTGAGAGGCACATGAGACAGTCAGAACATTAAATCACTCACCTAGCTGAGAATTACCCTCAGCTGTCTGAAGGAGGTCCCCACACAGGATAATCTTCCCAGGAGCTCTGCACCCCAGAGCTGTTTCTTCTCTTGGATGCAAGAATTCTCAGAGTCCTTAAGATGACTCATCTCTTATTTATGGTCTTCAAATGCTGCCTGTTCCTCCAGCTACAAATGGATGACCAGAGTTATTATTTGCTGCTGTGAAAAGCAATAATTACCCCAAATGATGAAATTCAATTTGGCTTTCATTAAGACTTATTTCAGGAAGGGGGAAAGATGAGAAGAGTAATCACTGGGAAAACTAAAGCTGCTAAGCAGAGGTGAAGCTCAGAAGTCTTGGTTTAAAAATCTGGGCATTTTTTCCTTTCATGTAAAATAATCCAGCTTTTCTGTAGTTGAAATATTTATGGCAAAAGGAAATGAGCATTCTTTGAAAATTTTCCTTCAGTTTAGAAATTTTAGATGCATCTGTTTAAGAAAAGATAGATGGGAAAATTCTTCATTTGAACAGTTTTTCTTTAAGCCTTATTAGAATTTTAAATATTTTACTAAAATAAAACTAAAGAAAGAAAAATCCAGGTATTTACATGCACTTTTAACAAGACTTAGTTACTGCAGGCCTGCTCACTGTTGTGTTTTGTTTGCTTTGAAATCACAGGATGAAGGAAGTGTGAAAGAAATTCCTATTACACATCATGTGAAAGAAGGATGTGAGAAAGCAGACCCAGCACAGTTTGAACTACTTAAGGTTCTTGGCCAGGGATCATTTGGAAAGGTAAGATGATAAACTTGTTCCATAGACCTGTCCAGACATTCCAGGGAAACAGTGGCCAGCAGAGCTGCTGGGAATGTTTGAAAATGTGTTGAGTAATCGAATCCATTCCCAGCCCTGCTCCAGAGCCATGGGCAGAACCTTCTGAAGGAAATGCTCGTTTGTCTTTTGGTGATGGGACTTGACATACTGGGAATATTTGGCTTTTTTCAAGACACAAAATCTGTATTTATGTAGCTACAGAAGAGTTGATTGTGGCAGTTGGGAACTTAACCTGAAATAGATTTCCCAGCTTACTTACTTTTTCTAGTTTGCTGTATTTATCAAGTGATCTCCACCTAAAAGACCCAAATTATTCAAATGGCACAGAGAAGAAATATGGCAGAGTTTTTGTTACAATATTTTCCTTTTGTAATGTGCCACTGGGTGTCACTTTGCAGAAATGAAGTTGAAAATCTGATCTCTGTCACTGTGTTGAAACACAGTAGCTGAAATATTAATCCTAGTGTATAGGAAGGTAATTAATTTTTTAAAACCAGTCTCAAACTACATCTTTTGCAACATCTAAAGTAGTCAATCAGCTTTACATTTGTTCCCATTTTCCTGTTCTTCTGCTGATTCTTTGTGTGTCTCTAGGCAGGAACAAACCTCTGCATAAAATACAGTGAGAGGGGAAGAAGTTGACATTAGGGAGGCATTCTGTGCACAAGTGATGATTTAGAGAACAGACTTGAAATATTTCTCAGTATTTTGAGGTTGCAGAAACATTTCTTTACCTGATAATGTTCATTGCCAATTCCCTCACACACTTCTCGCTGTAGGAGCCTGAAAAGGCTCCATATATTTATTACTCCTGATTTGAGATGCCTGGAGCCACCTGAGGGCTCAGCACAGCCAGCCCTGCCTCAGATTTGGCTTCCAGAGCTCAGGGTTCTGTAAGCCTCAGGAGGGCTCCTGTTTGCAGTCCCAACAGCTGGGCCAGATGTGCTCTGAGGCTTTGGAATGCTGGCAGTGCCTCTCCACGTGCTGCACACCTGAGCTCAGAGCTCTTAGCTCTGTTTTTTCCTGTGAAAAGAGAAAACAAACAGGAGGGTCAGTGCCTGTTGCCCTCATGGTGTTTTCTCTTCCCAGTTTCTACTCCCAGGCTCCTTCCTTTGGGTTTGGCAAACACCAGGAGGGGTTTCCTGGAACCTGCTATTGACATCAGTGCAGGATTTAATAATCCCACAGAAATAAAGAGTTAAACTCCACAGAAATAAAGGGTTAAACCTCCTGAATTACTGAATTCTCTCTTCATTCTCTCACGAATGATGTGCCTTTGGAGTTCTGGACGATTTGTCTGCAAATTAAATAGGTGGTGCTTCAGTAGTTTGCACTATTTTTATACTAGCTAAAATTTGTAACTTGCACATGAATTCCTCATGTTCTCACAAATTATTTGTTGTTAAGACTAAAATATTACTATGTACTTATTATTAATATTTTATAATTGTGATTGTATTAATCTCCAGCTGTTTTCTTAGTTGCTGGTGTTTAAATTCTCCCTATTTTCTGTCACCTTGGCCTGTAGGAGAGCACTGTTGTAGGTCAGTTATTGTGCAGAACTTATTAAAACAAAAAGCCAGACAACCTTGAAACAGGATATTTTTCTTCTAACCAGAGCTTAAAATAAAAACAACCCCTCTCCCAACCTTGTACAACTTAGTCATAACAGTGCTTGAATTTCTGATTCTAGACTGGAAAATTTGACAAGATCATTGAAAAAATAGATATAATTTCTAGATATAAATAAATTAATTGTAAATGAAAGACTGGGTAAGGTGAGATCAGAGAGGTAATTGTAGGGAGCTCTTGGCTTTCTCTTGTGATTTGTATGTTGTGGTTTTTTGTTTTTGTAAACATAACTTATTAATCCATAACTAAAAATTGCTATTACAAGAACAGCAATGTAGAAGTAGGAGCACATATCAAACCATTTTGTAAATGGGAAGATCTGGTGGTTAAGAATTAGTGTAGCTCCATGTCTTTGTAGTGCAGTGTTTTATCTAATATGCTTTTCTCAGTGTCAAGTTGTATCCCATCTATCTTTAAAACTCTTCTGGAGAGAAAAAGTAGAAAAACCTGTTGGAGTTGCTATTCCAGAGGGAAAGGGTGCTTTGATCTTAAATGGTGAGGTTTCCTTGCTTTCATCTCACCACTTGTACAGAATTCATTAATAAAAATGAATGTTTGATATTTGAGACTTGGGTCTTAAGCCTCAAAAACCTCTTGGGAGGTGCAGACCGGGCAGAATTGTCATTCTCCAAGAAAGTGATAGAAGGAAACATCTTTCTGTAAGAACTTCTTTGATAAATCAGGAGAGAATCCAGAGTTTCTGGGCAGTGTCATGCTTCAGAGAGCTTGGTGCTTTGCAGCTCTGGTCTGATGAAGGAATTTTGCTCTTCCTTTAAAGGTGTGTGCTTGGTGCAGAGCACTGGAAGCTGCCTGACATTAACGGGAGCTTCGCAAATGCTTTGTGAGAGTTTGGGTTTGATTACCAAGCTTGCAGTGATTTAAAAATGGGCTTTGTATTGCCAGGTCTTCCTCGTGAGGAAGATAATTGGGCCTGATGCTGGGCAGCTTTATGCAATGAAAGTGTTGAAAAAAGCTTCTTTAAAAGGTAGGTTTGTCTTTCAACTGAGACTTTGGACAATGGGGTTTAGTGCACCTGTATTTAAAAGCTTTTTTTAATCCTAAATATTTGTCAGTGAGTTCAAAATTCTTCTCTGACAGGAGGTTTTTTTTAGAGTAACTTGTAAGTTCATGTTTAAGTACTATTTTAAATCTGGCCAGGTAGCTTTAATTATGTGGTCAGAAATGTTCTTTCAAAGTTTAAAATTGGATTATTTAATTCTGTTTAGACTTTTCATTATATGAAAACAAGTTAATTTCATAAACAGTTTTCCTTTTGTCTTTTGTTAAGTCAGAACTCTGCTGTGGTTAAAATTAAGTCATTCCCTTGTTCCAGGAGCCAGAACAATTTAATTCAGTGTTTTGGCTTTCAGGAGACACTTGAATGGGTGTGAGTCCACTGTGTGTAAATAGAGCTTTACTGTTAAAGGGGAAAAAGTAATCTTAAAAATATTTTATATTCAGGACAGAGAGTTAATTCAAAAATTGAAGTTGGGAATGTAGATAAGAGTTTTTTTCTTGAAAGCAGTATGGATTATCTCAAAATATGGGGATGTGCTGGAAATGCAGTGAGGCAAAGAAGAAAGCTGGGGCAGGCAGGAAACAAACCAGAGTCCTGCTGTCTGAAAGGAGGAGTTTTGTGGGAGACTTTAACATGAAAAAACAAATCAGGTGATGAGGGCAGAGATTCCTTTAGCCAGCAGAGCCTTTCTGTGTGCTACTAAATGCATTTGTGTCCCACTGTTGTTGTTTCTCTCCCTCAGTTCGGGACAGGGTCCGCACCAAGATGGAGCGCGACATCCTGGTGGAGGTGAACCACCCGTTCATCGTCAAACTGCACTATGGTGGGTCCCTGTGCTCTGCCCTTCCTCCCCTGCCTCAGGCCACAGCTGCTCCTGCTCTCCCTCACTTGTGGAGGGCCCACATTAGCTTCTAGCAACTGGGGAAAATAAAAAAGGAGTGTAAATACATGGCTATAGAGAAGTTTTATAGTGGATATTTTCACCCCTGATGTCCGGGAGGAATGATGAGGAGGACTCCATCTTATCAGAAGGCTAATTAATTGCTTTATTATCCTATATTATTCTATACTGTATTGCATGACATCTAAACTGAATCTGCCAAGCACTCAACTGCACAGAACTCGTGACTGTCACCCAACAGACCTGACACACACACCTGGCCCTGACAGGCCAAGGAAACAGAACACCCTCACTTTGGGTAAACAGTCTCCATATTGCATTCTGCTATTGCACAAACACAGGCACAGCAAATAAGGATTGTTTTTCCTTTCTCTGAGATTCAGAGAATGTGAATCTCAGGAATATTCTTGGGAAGTTGTGCCTTGCTTTTCTCTGTGAAGAGAAATGTGGCTACATGTGCTCTTGTAAGAACTTTCTGAATCTTTATGTTCAAGTTCTGCAGAGGTTTTGTATTTTGCATTGATTTAAACCAAACCACAGTAATTGATGTCCTTGCTGCTTCCCTCTTTGACAAAGGAGAAATAAAAGAACATTATTTTAATCATCTTTCATGACTAAGATTTTCTTCTGTGAAGAAGCAAGGAATCATTCAATAAATTACCTCATGTGCTGAATTATTTCACTTCCACAAGCAAAAGTATTGCCTGTGATTGAAATTTCCTACTTGTAAAATCATTCAGATTTGTTTTGTAGCTTTGTCATACAACTATTGATTTTTATTTACTTTTTTAAATTTTTTTTAAGCCTTTCAGACTGAAGGGAAGCTCTATTTAATATTGGATTTTCTCAGGGGAGGAGATGTATTCACACGATTATCCAAAGAGGTAAGTACCTAAAATTTTATCTCCACTCACTCTTAGACAGGGGTTGGGTTTTGTTGGTACCTTCTAAACCTGTTTTCCCATTTTTTTTGTCGTAGTGAAGTTTTTAATAACTTTTGGGCTTTCCTTACATATCCTAGATTCTGTTCTATCCTTAAGAAACCTGAGTGTTTAGTGATGAGTAGCCCAAGTTTTAATTTGGCATCTGCAAAGTACAGTTCTTTTGTCTAAAAATGTTTTGTTGCTTGGAAACACAACTGAAGTAAATGAATATTTAGCACTGAGGGAAGGGGATGTGTAGTTCTCATGCTCTTAGTCAGCTTAGGTGCTCCTGGAATCCTGCAGCCCTGAGAGCTTTCTGCTGCACTGTAAAATTGCCTGGTGCTGCAATGCCAGTGCTCATCCTGAATCCCACAGAGTGGGAGCACAAAGTGCTTCTGAGCTCACTCCCCTCCATCCAGCCCTGCCACACAACTGGACCTTGAATTTTTCATTTCTATTTTGGTTTCCTGGAGGGAGAGCTCCAGAGGAGGGGATGGGATGCAGCTACAGGCTGTTGTTGTTTTTTTAAAACATTTGCCATCAAATATTTATCACATGTTACCTTAAGTGTTATGAACACGTTTAGAAGACTTTTATTTTCTTATGGCAAACCTTTTATAAAGATCTAAATTTTTAATGGCAGTTTCTCAACAGCTTCACAGCAAGTGAGGTTTTCAGTGTTTTCACCACTGTAAATCCATTTATATTGCCAAAGCACTGGAAAAGCCACTTTCTTAAATGAGAAAACTGTGTTATCTGATTTTTTTCATGGCATGGGGGAGGTTGTTTATTCCCAGTATGTAAGGCCAGGAGAGTTTTTTCCCCTTATACTTCTCATAAAAATAAAGATTTTCCTTTAGGAACAGGCAAAAGAGAGAGAATTTAAAGGCATTTTTGTTAAAAGCTGAGATTGGTAACACAGTGATTATATCTAAGAATTGAGCTCAGAATTAATTAATCTGGAAGCTAAAATGGCTGTTAGAAACTTCAAGTGACCAACTTGTCCTGGGTTATTGGAGCAGGAGGTAGGAAAGAGGTCAGGCTTTGATTTGGAATGTCCAATTCCAGAGGGAGTTGTGGAATAGCAGGAGGAGCTGTTCTCTTGCACTAACCCAGCTGGGATTGTCCCCATGGAACATCTCAAATAAGGGATGCTGTCCATGAGGACTCTTGCTGGGGGTTGAAAGAGAGAGGTGTTCCCTGTGAGAATCACGAATTCATAATTCTCAAGTTTTCTTACTGTTAAGACCCCCTGTTTTTTGGAACACTTAAGTTACCTTTTATACTGGCTTTTATGTACATAAATATGAAAAAATCAGGTTTTTATTTTCTGGTGGGAATGGGAAGTAGTTTCAAAAGTCCGTGGACAATGCACATGAGGATAAATTCCCTGTGGCACTCTATACTCTGCACACCAGGATTATTTTAAATTCATTTGGTTTAGTATGAAGTTATTAAAGTTATTGAAGTTATTTTGTTGGTCTTTAAATTCTAATGTGGGTATGAGAGTTTCAGCTGTGGCAGTGAGATGAGTGTGTAATGAAGTTCTTACTGGTAATATTTAATGGAGCTGACTTGCATCATGTTTGACTTGACCCAGAGAACAGCTTTGCATGTCATTATGGGGAGATGGCAGATTAGCATTTAGCATCATTATATTCTGAGATTTGCATTTCGGCTGCTCCAAGGAGTAATAACGAAATCCAAGGAGTAATAACGAAATCCAAGGGGTAACAATGAAATCCAAGGTTTCCCTTTGCTCTTTTGCAAGAGGTGAAACCCAGAGATTTTTAGAGGTGGGAAGGTGACACTGTGTGGAGTGTCACAGCTTCATTGTTCACCCGAGGTCAGCCCCTGTCATTATGGAAATCAGGAATATTCTGAGCCTGGAGATCAGATCACACCTGGGCAATGCAGAGCTCAGGAACCAGGGAGCCCAGCAGTGACTGAGTGGCTGCACTGCACTTCTGTCCTGAGCACTCCACAGGTTGCTTTAATTTAATATAAAAACTCTGCCTGCTTTGGCTCTTGTCATGTTCTAGAAATTACTGGAGGAGCTTGGAATCCTGCTGGATTCAGCAAATAAAGGAATAGTTCCCTTAAAGCCCAAATTCAGTCCTTTAAAGATTCCAAGCTCCTCCAGAGAAATCTATAGAACATGACAAGAGCCAAAGCAGGCAGAGTTTTGTACATTAAATTAAAACAACCTGTGGAGTGCTCAGGACAGAAGTGCATCTCTGCTCTAGAAGTAACATCAATATTTCAGTGTCTCACCAGGGTTCTGTAATAGTTTTTTTCCTAAGAGCAGAGCAGGTTCCCAGGCTGTCACTGTTATTGCCACCAGTGATTTATTCTCCATGTTTTTTTCCTAAATGATTTTTGCTTTTTTTTTCTAAATGTTGTTGATGTGAATTCACACTCACCCAATACAGCAGCCATATATTAAATTTTATGATGCAGTGGAAAACTGGGTTTGTGGCAGGAGGAGTGCTGGGTGTCAATTACACCAAATATAACAATTAATTTATTATCTAAAAGTTAATTAATGCTCTGCAGTAATGCTTTTATTTAAGTATTGCAGGTAGTTCTTTGTATACTTTATAATTAACGGATATTAGTAAATCATTTCTCTTGGCTGAACTCATGAATTATGAGTTCACAAGGGACTTTGAAAGCTAAGTTTGAAATCTAGGCAGACAGGAGTATATATTTTTTAGATTGCAGTTTTAAAAACTGAAGACAAGATCAGAAGGTAAATCTATACAGTTCTTATTAGGTTATGTTTACAGAGGAAGATGTGAAATTCTACCTCGCAGAACTGGCCCTTGCTTTGGATCACCTTCACAGCTTGGGAATTGTGTACAGGGACCTGAAGCCAGAAAAGTAAAGTAAAATGTATTTTACCACTATTATGTGTATTCTGTTGTTGCTTTGCATTTTCCACTGTAAAAAATTACAACTATTTTTGTTAAGCCTTTGTAAACAAATACAAAATGTAAACCACATATCTGTGGTTTAAATGAAATAATATTAGCTCATTTAAAAAATAACAGAATTTAATGTCATAATTTTTAACTTATATTTTAAATGTTTTCTGTAAGTATTGATCTTTATGTGTTTTGGTGAATGTGAATTTTAATTTTCAGCATTTTGCTTGATGAAGCAGGACATATCAAGTTAACAGGTAGGCACCACTCA
The DNA here is from genome assembly GCF_035770615.1 of Melospiza melodia melodia. Taxonomy (NCBI): domain Eukaryota; kingdom Metazoa; phylum Chordata; class Aves; order Passeriformes; family Passerellidae; genus Melospiza; species Melospiza melodia. Next base: position 16,249,107 of record NC_086209.1, on the reverse strand, counting down.
TTCATACATTTCTTTGTAAATGAGTTTTTTTGAGTTTCTGTATTATCAATTTTAAATGCATGTAAAATTGCAGAAAATAGTTCTGTAAGGAACAATCCAAATACATATATTCTAGAAATGATGAATATAAAAGACAGTTTAGAAAACAAGTTACTGTAAATTTCTGGAAGCTTTAAATTACATTGACTGTGATAATTTTGTACTAGAGATTTCATCATATAGTTTAATCTAAGATATTGCTCTTAGATTCCAAGAGAAAATGTTTTTTAAAGCCTCAAAGACTTGATAGAATAATGGTGATGGAGATCAGGTTTATGAAATGCATACCTTTTAAAATTCTGCTATATTTAAACACAATTCAATCCTAAATTTGTCACTTCCTTCTGAAAGTGGAAACAATGGATGGGAGCATTGATTAGCAATGATTTTCTCCTGTAAAAAAAGGATGTTTGAGAAATGAGTGTCAAGGACTTGTGTATCCACAACAAGGAAAATGTTCTGGGAATGAAATATTCTGGGAATGCAGGGCTGTTCTGTACTGAACTTGAGGCAGGTTACAGAACCATGTTGCCTTATGTAACACCAATATTCTTAGTGTGATTTTATTTATTTATCATTCAGTAATACCAGACCATGCCGGCTGCATTCCCTTTGAAACTGATTTTTACTTTTATCCAATTTTTTGTGTGAATAAAGCAGGCAGTAAACAGAGAAAATGAGAACTTCTGAGTGTTTTAGAGCTCTAAAGGTGTAGGATTTCAAATGCCATGTTAATTCAGTAATAACTTTGATGGCTAATCATGAATTTAATGACTTTTAGAATGGTTTGGAGGTGTGTAGTAGATGAAATGTGCTCTCTCCAGATACCTGCAGTCTCTTGTTTCATGGAGAGCTGTGCTAATCACATTTCTGAAAATAACCAACCCAAACCTCTCAACGCTTGCATTTTGAGTTACCATCTATTGATTTATTTCTGTTCCCCTGCCATTCTTTACTGGCTGTGTTCTTGTGGTGCTGTTGTAGACTTTGGACTCAGCAAGGAATCAGTAGACCAAGAGAAGAAGGCCTATTCTTTCTGTGGTACTGTAGAGTACATGGCTCCTGAGGTGGTAAACAGGCGAGGGCACAACCAGAGTGCTGACTGGTGGTCCTTTGGGGTCCTCATGGTACTGTATTTGCCTCTTGCTTCCCTTGCTAAGCTCACACAAATGCACTTAGAATAAGCTTGTCCAGTTCTGCTTAGGGATGCTTGGGTAAAGGGGACACTGAATTGCTACTGGGTGGAATAAAATTGATTTTTCACCTCTAAGAATGTTTATCAGGCAGCTGAAAAATCCTGGGTTGTTGTTTTAGTAGTTAAAACCAGTTGTAGTCAGAGTGAGACTTCACTTTGTGTTTTTACTTTGCATGTTACTTGATAGTTAAACTTAAAAACAGGCTTGAAGGCTTGGTTTGAAGGAATATTAATGGGATTTCTGTGAGAGTGAGCCTGTGGAAGGAATGCTGGAGTGGAGAAGTGAGATAAGTCAGTAACTGCTGCCGCTTCTGCCCTTCCTGGGGTGTGTTAGAGCATCAGCCTGCCATGGAGATGGACTTGAAAAGTAAACCACTGTTCTAGAGTTTACCATTCTTGCAGTTTTTGGGATATGGCAACATCTAAAATTGGTTTTGGAGGAGATTTTATTACTTTCAAGTACCTTCTTGATGTATAATATTCCTCCATCATCATCATGCTAGACATGCCACTGTTCTTACCATATAAACTGTAAGTGAGAGCAGAATTTTAGATTTGGGAACATTTCCATAATATTTGCAAAGTTCAACCAGTGAGGTGTAGAGGTAGGAAAGAGTGCAGTGTTTAACACTTTGTTTCAGCAGTTGGGGGAAGAAGTGTTGATTTAGATTAACATTTGTTCTTTCCAGTTTGAAATGCTCACTGGTACCCTGCCATTCCAAGGTAAAGATCGAAATGAGACTATGAATATGATACTGAAGTAAGTACATCTCCTTTCTTTTTCAGAAGTCCAAAAATGTCATTTTAAACATGTTTTAGTAGCTTGTTGTAACTCCTTGTGCAGGCTGGTCTTGTGGAAGGTGTCCCCGTGGCAGGGGGTGGAGCAAGATGAGCTTTAAGGTCCCTTCCAGCTCAAAGCATTTTATGATTCTGAGAGCACTGAGCTGCAACAGGAACACACAGCAAAGCCCCTTGATAAGCTTTAGATGCCAGGCTGTCAAGTACCATTAAGTATCCCCAGCAATTAAAATCTCAGGGATGGATTTGTACTTTGATTGTGGGCGTATAATGAAGATAAGAACAGTGCAGTGACTGAGAGCAGCTTGATTTACACTCTGTTGTTGTTACACTCCCTTGCTACTGTTACAGCACACCTTGTTTTGTAAGCAGCAGCTGATCAGGTGTTGCTTTGTGTAGAGATGTGTGGAGAGCCCTTACGTGCTCAAATTCTCATTTCAATTGCCCCAGTTACAGCAGAAGCTGCTGGACTGGACAGACTGGGTGAGCTGGTGCTCACTGAGGGGAGCTGTTGGGCAAATATGTTCTCATCTGTCTGTGCTCAGCTAGGAGAGTTTCCTCGTGGCACAGGCAGAGCCTTGGGCCCTCTGAGGGGTGATGGGGAAGGGGAGGAGGGAGAAACTCAGTTCTTGCCAGCACAGGGCACTTGGAGTTGCCCTGAGTGGGAGTTCCTGGTGCTGCTGCCTGTGAAAGGATGGCTCAGACCTTGAGCTGCCTCCCTGCAGCTCCCAGTGATGCTGCAGTGCTGCACAGGCATTTCCTGCTTGGCTTTAGAGTTTTCATTAAATACAATAAATGCTAAAGTCAGTGAGCTTTTATATGATGGCTCAATGAGCCCTGGAGGAATAGTAGCAATCACCTCAAGGACAGGTAATTGGGCATTTGGTGAGTCTCTTCTGTTACTGGTATTATTTTGGTAAAAACCTCCTGGTGACATGAAGATACCTTTGAAAATACTTACATGTTCCTAAGATAACTATTTTACTCTGTTTCAGCAGAAAGCTTGCTTGGGTGGGGTTTGGTGGTTTTGGTGTGATGTGTTTGTTCTCTGGGTTTTATTTTAAACCACTCCTATAACAGGAAACTTAAAAAGTTGATGAGTTAAGTGTGTGCTCTCTACAAGGCTTTGGAATAGATCCTTGATACATCAAACTGTGCAGTGAAATCTATGTAGACAGTTTTTACTAAGATAAGTTTCTTCCTCTGACTTGTTCTCTGTTTTCTTTTAGAGCAAAGCTGGGAATGCCTCAGTTCCTCAGCCCTGAAGCACAAAGTCTCCTGAGGATGTTGTTTAAAAGAAATCCATCAAATAGATTAGGTTGGTTTATTTAAATAATCAACTCAGCCTAACTTTTTATTTCAAAGAAAAGCAGTTGCTAGAGACTCTCAAGCTCTGGGTGATCAGTAACATTTGGGTACCATTTCCTGTTAGTTTGGGTCATGGCTTCCAGGGTTTGGCCAAGGAATGGTCAAAATGTGGGATCAGTGACTTGGGAGTGAGCCAAAGCTGTGACAGCATGCCAGCAAAGAATATTGACACTGTATTAATCTATATAAATAAATACAGTGTCAGTATTCTGCTCTCTTTGCTTCCCTGGGTATTTTACATCCATGGAATATTTCAGGATTCACAGTTCCCTCAAATAATCACCTCTGTGCAAACTTTTTGGAAATGAACTAATTTTTAGTGCAATCTTCAAAGTCTTTACCAAGTGTGTTAACTACAGCCTTTCTTTTGTTCAGGAGCTGGTTCAGATGGAGTTGAAGAAATCAAGAGACATCCTTTTTTTTCTACTGTTGACTGGAATGTGAGTACAAAAGGATCTGAATGATAAAGCTGTTGCTGATTTTTCTGTGTGTTGTAGCATTTGTAGAAGTATTTACATCTGAATAGGGCACAGCAAACACTGCATTACTGCTGCCTGGCACATCCTGCCTTCTCCTCCAATTCCTTGGCATCTGGAGCTGCAGTATTGACTGCAGATAGAGAGTATTAATTACAAATTGTGCATTTACTTTTTAAATAATTAAGAGTTGCAGCATTCTCAAGCTGAAATGATCCATTGGAGCATTTCTAGTTGGGAGAGGCTGCTGGTGTTCCCAGGAATCCTGCAGGAAGGGTCTGTCCCTTTCCTATGTTTTGATTGGTTAGTTGGTTTGTATTTTTAAACTAAAATATACTGTATGCTTTTGTGCAGAAGGGTTAAATTAAAAAAAAAACTGCAAAAACTAGATCTGAAAGGAGGAGAGAAATAGCAAGGAAATGCTCTTAGAACTTCCTAAATTTCGCATCTTTTGACATGAGGTTTTCTGTTCCTTAGCTGCAAATGGGATTTATTGCAGATTTGAGATCTTTCCCTGATTTATTTGGGTGGATTTGGAAACACCTGGAATAGAGCTTTGAGAATGGGCAGTTCTTGCCCACAGGAATGTGCCTGACAAAGGTTGAAATCTTTGTCCTTTACCATTTATCTTGGCAAAATAACAGCACCCATGGAAGCTTCAGTGACCCTTAAATGTTTGTCCTTCTCTTTCAGAAACTGTTCAGAAGAGAAATTCAGCCTCCATTCAAACCTGCCTCTGGAAAGCCAGAAGATACTTTCTGTTTTGATCCAGAATTCACAGCAAAAACACCAAAAGGTAGCTGTGCATGGCTATAAATTGGTGAGGTTTGTGGGACAGGAGGGTCAAATTAATGCTAAAACAACAAGCAGGAAAGCCAGGGAGGACAAAGTTAAAAGCAAAGGATGCAGCAGGGTTCCAGTGCTTTGAAGGAGGATGTTCCCCTCAGCAGGTCTCTGTTCTTTGAATATTTTGCTAATCATTAACTCAGGAAGAAAAAAATAAACGGAATATTAAAAGCTGGACTATGGTTTCTAGTTATGATTCAAGCCAGGCTGCAGTGTTTGAGGGGAAGTATTCAATATTAAACTCAATTGGATTGCAACAGTGATTCTTTTTAGGGTCAGTATTGCATTGACAATGCCTTGCTTTAAGAAGCATTAACTGTTATAATTTCTTGGTCTGCTTCAAGTTTCACTTCAGGTTTTCTTTTGTGACCTTTTTTCTTTCCTGCTGCATCCAGCTTTTAAACCCTCTTCTCATGATTGTTTGGAGGAGGTTTGTGCTCTTAATAGGCTACACAAAGTTATTGAGCTGTGCTCACTGTGAGGTTTCAGACAGTGAATTCAGAGGTGCACGGAATATAACCTGAGGAAAACTTAATTCTAATAATTCAGGGGTATCTTTTCAGTGAAGATTTACTAATTGGATATTGTTGTGTTGCCTCACTTGTGCCTTGCCAGCAGCTCATTCACCACTGAAGCAGCACATTCTGTTGTTGCTCTTCTGTGTTACAAAGCTGTTGAGCACAAGATAATGATCTTTATTTCTTTTCCATAAGTAGTTCTGTTTCAATAAACTTATTCCTTAAAACATGTGTTCATATATAAATTCCTGCAGTGCTTTGCAGTTTTAGATAAAATTATGGAGTACTTGTTTGTGTTTGTTACTGAAGGAAGGGAGCTCAGATAACAAATCAGAAGTTTTATTTATTATTTAACATTGATGTTCCTCTTGTTTGCTTCCCTTCCCTCAAGATGATTTTCGTAACATCCCTGTCCTGAATGCTCTGAAATGGCCTTGCTGGCTGTACCACACTAACCCTGTGTGTCTGTGTGCCCCAGATTCTCCAGGGGTCCCACCCAGTGCAAATGCCCACCAGCTCTTCAAGGGATTCAGTTTTGTTGCAACTACTACTGTAGAAGACCATAAAATATCACCCCTCACCAACATCCTGCCCATAGTCCAGGTAATGTTTTGCTTTTTGGGAAACCTCCTTGGCATGCCAAAGACTGACCAATGCTCAGTATTTACAGTTCTTCTTGCTTTGTTGAGGAGACTGTTATAAAATGTGTCTCATTAAATACTTCCATAGGGTATTTTTAATTTTAAAAAGTGAGTTACTGTTTTTTTGAAGGCAGAATTTCAAAGAAAAATCATGAGCAAGCAGGAGAAACTTCTGCTGTTGGTACCAGTGTAATGGCAAAGAGGATCCTGTTGCTTTAGATAACCACTTGCCTGTTTTTTTAAAGCAGCTTCATGGAAACAGTGCACAGTTCACTGATGTCTATGAACTGAAGGAAGATATTGGTGTGGGCTCCTACTCTGTTTGCAAGAGATGTATCCACATAGCTACAAACATGGAGTTTGCTGTGAAGGTACTGGCATCAATTCCACTCTGAAAATATTGGATAGTAGTTTTGTAAACTTAAATTTGTGAGTTTTCCATTTGCTGTGTTTTTATGAGTTTATAAGTTACAGTCTTGGAAGCTAAAAATACTGTACAGGAACACCTGAAATAAAGTGAGATTCACAAAGTGGAACTGGGCTGCAGGGAATTAGTGATGCTTCAGCCCAATGCATTTCCTTGTTCAGTGGAGCAGGACAGGCTGCATTAATGATGGAATTTTAACAAGGACAGAGCAAGAAATGAATAAATGGGATGAGAAGCTGGAGGATGAATTGCTCATGATTAGAAAGAAGTAATGAACTCTAGAATTTTTTATTCTGTTGTTGAAATGAGAATATAAATGCAAAAAATGTCTATATTTAATAACTTGTTTATGCAAGTTGTTTTTCCTGTTATTTTTTGCAGATAATTGATAAAAGCAAAAGGGATCCCTCAGAAGAAATCGAGATTCTCATGCGTTATGGGCAACATCCAAACATTATTACTTTAAAGGATGTATGTACCTCCTTTTCTGCTGCCTCTTATTAGACAGTGCTGAAAAAAATAAATGCAGATGTAGGCAGTTTATTTGGATTCATTAAATTTCTTTTACATAGAAAAATCTACTGGGAGAGCAGTATGTAACAGTAGAGGGAGTGTCTCAAAACACAACATTGTCCTGATATTAATTTTTCTAAAGGCTGTTTAAGCAGCTTGAAGTGAGGAATGATGTAAAGGTTAGAAATGCCAGATTTCTTCTTGTTTCAAAGGAGCAGCCAATGTGTTGGTAACCTGAGAAAGCAGTGGCTTGCAATGGAAGGGAAGAGCAGTTCAGGAGTGTGGGGCTGCTCTCTTTTTCTAACAGCAACTCTTACACAAAAAAAAATCACTAAATAACTCAGAGTGATGAATTAACAGCTTGAATGGAGAGTGATGAATTAACAGCTTGAGTCATGAGCTCCCAGGGTGACACAGGAGCTGCCTTGCCCTCCCTGCTCTGGCAGCCCCTGCTGTGGGAGGAGGGGATTTGTGGGCACGTGGAACTGCAGATGTTGGCTCTGTCAGAATGCTCTGAGTGTGAGTGCCCTGTTAAACCTGTCCCCAGGTGTATGATGATGGCAGATTCATCTACCTGGTGACAGAGCTGATGAAGGGAGGGGAGCTGCTGGACCGGATCCTGCGGCAGAAATTCTTCTCAGAGCGGGAGGCGAGCGCGGTGCTCTTCACCATCGCCAAGACCGTGGACTACCTGCACTGCCAGGGGGTGAGTGAGGGAGGGAGGCACTGCCTGCACTGCCAGGGGGTGAGTGAGGGACTGCCTGCACTGCCAGGGGGTGAGTGAGGGAGGGAGGGACTGCCTGCACTGCCAGGGGGTGAGTGAGAGTGAGAGGGACTGCCTGCACTGCCAGGGGGTGAGTGAGGGAGTGAGGGACTGCCTGCACTGCCAGGGGGTGAGTGAGGGAGTGAGGGACTGCCTGCACTGCCAGGGGGTGAGTGAGTGAGTGAGTGATGGACTGCCTGCACTGCCAGGGGGTGAGTGAGAGTGAGTGAGTGATGGACTGCCTGCACTGCCAGGGGGTGAGTGAGAGTGAGTGAGTGAGCCCTGCCAGCCACAGCCCTGGCACAGCTTGCAGTCACTACTCCCCTGCCCTCTGTGCTTTGCTTGACTTGTTTTCCTGCTAAGAGGTTTTGTATTTTATCACAAAGGTGAATAACAGAAACAACTTGTGCCGTTATGCTGGCAAAGCCTTTGGACTCTGCATTTTATGAAACTGCAGATTTTTTTCCTGTTCTTGTTGCCAAATGGTGATGTTGGTTCCAGTTGCATTATGAGCCAGGAGGTTTTTATTACATTACTTGAACCAGAATTTTTGGGTACTATAATTCTTTAAAACTCTCATAAGTATATTAATCTACAGAACAGCTTTTGTAAATTATAAACAAATGTACCTGCTTCTCCTAAATGATGGCTTTTCAAATGTCTTTGCTTATAGGTGGTGCACCGAGACCTTAAACCCAGTAATATTTTGTACACTGATGATTCAAACAATGCTGATTCTATCAGGATTTGTGATTTTGGATTTGCAAAACAACTTCGAGGAGAGAATGGACTGCTTCTAACTCCCTGCTACACTGCAAACTTCGTGGCACCAGAGGTATTTCAAGCTGCTCTGTTTTCTTTGTGCTGTTTTTGGTGTGTCAGATGCTAAAACTTTTCAGCAATGCTTGGAAAAAAACCTCAACAATTCTGCTACTTTTCTTTAAATATAATCACACATGCTTTTTAAACATGAGTACATGTGTTTATAATAAACCTGCTTTAAAAACAGCAGAGTCCACCCTCAAAAATAAGATGTGAGCCTTTTGAAAATCTTAAGAGATGATCTGGGAACAAGAAATGTTGGTGGTGTTTACTGCAACTTGTATATTAGAAAGTCAATAATCTCTCACATGATCAGGGATGATCTTACCCTTCCCTAGGCTGTGGTGTTGTTTTGGGGTGTTTTTTTTAATATATGACAAGAATTTAACACTCTTTGTTTCATAGGTTCTCATGAGACAGGGATATGATGCTGCTTGTGACATATGGAGCTTGGGAGTTCTCCTTTACACAATGTTGGCAGGGTGAGAATATTTCTGAGCTGTTTTGTTTACCTTAAATCCCAGAATGTTGCCTGAGTCCTTGCTTCCATAGAAATGGTGAGGCATTGGCTGATGGAATGACACAGACACAGGTGGGACAGGCAGCTCTGAGTCAAAGCCAAACAATCCACGTTTAGCTCAGAGTAGGATCAAGGTTTCTCTTCCCAGTGCAGGACTTGGAGGTGCCAAAGACTTCTCCCACTTTTCAGGAGGGAATTGAGTCTGTGAAAATAAGAGATGGGTTTGTCTTTCCCCTCCAACCTCTTGTCCTTCCACCCCATCCACTTTGCTCACCTTGTGTCCCTGCCCCTGCTGCATTCCTGTGGGGAACACTCTGGGTTGGGATCTCTGGAGTTTCCTCAGCATCCAAACCTGAGGAAGCTCTAGGAAGCATCTAGTGGCCAAATGAGAGATGTTTGCTGAATCCTTCTCCAGCAGAAAAAGAGCAGGTTTTTAGTCCTATGACTAAATCCTGTCTATTGGAAACTATTCTCTTGATAAATCTGTACTTCCCATTAAATGTGAGAAATGTTAATATTTAATAGCATGTGTATATATTCTGTGCTCTGTATATATATTCATATATGTAGATTTATTTCTGTTGGCAGTGGGATATTGACTGATTCACGAGATTTTACCAATTTCTTGCAGTTTTTATCTGTAACAAAGTGTTTTGTTGTTTTTTTTCTCTCCCCAGCTATACTCCATTTGCCAATGGTCCCAATGATACTCCTGAGGAGATCCTAGTACGGATAGGCAGTGGAAAATTCTCTCTAAGTGGAGGCAACTGGGACACTGTTTCAGATGCAGCAAAGGTGTAAATGTGTTTTGGTTTTATATTTTTGTAGAATTCCAATGAAATCTACTGAGCTTTATCAGCTAGACTGCTCTGTAAGTGGAGTTTGTGTTTATGATCTGCAGACTTCATTGCAGGGAAGGATATCTGCTCCAACATTTTATTTAAAGGCTCCATCTGTAATGAATATAGATTCCCTGGGATGGTGTTGACCCACTCTGTGGGCATCTTAATCACCAGTGTTACCTTTTAAAAAAGACCAGCCTTAATATTAAATATTAATGTTTAAATATTTTTTCCCAGTCCTCTGGAACTGCACTATTGTTCATTTCAGTAGGAGTGATTCAGAATGCTTGTTGGCTCTTGCTGTCTTAGCATGAGAAATTCACTTCTGTGTATTTAAGAATGCTTCACATTTTGTACCTAAAACAAAGGGAACATTCTGTCAGCTTGCTCATATTTTGGTTTTATTTCAAACTGTTGCTGTCTCTGTTCTGTGCCCTTCCCACCCACCTCTCCTTTGGACCAACGTTGTAATTAATCAGTAGCTTGTTGCTAATGCTTCTAACAGGCAAAAACAAGTGTCCATTGCTGTTGGCTTTATGCTTTATGTGGTTTCTTGAAGGAAAAATTCCTTGCTGGTGTCTCACTGTCCCTGAATTCATTTGTAGTAAGGAGGCAGCAGAGCCCAAAGTGCAGAGTGAAAAAGGAGAGAGAGATTTACAAATAATAGCATTCCTCCATAAAATCTGCCTGCTCCATTTGAATAGGATTTCTAGTCTTTTAAAGATTATATTCATAACAAACATGAAAGGCACAACAGTGAGTTGCTTTGCAATCAAGGCTGGCTCTGTTGAGCTGCCCCAATAGTACCACACATTGTTCTGAGCTTCTGCAGTGTCAGGGCACAGAATGATCCCGTTTGTGTGCTGCTCTCTGTGTGCTGGCATTGTGTAAACCCCTCCACACAGGGTGCTTCTCTCACTGCTGCCATCCCTGCTGCTTCCAAGGCCACCTGAGATGCCTTGCACTGAGCAGTGTTTGTGTTCCCTGCCCTGCAGGATTTGTTGTCACACATGCTGCACGTGGATCCCCACCAGCGCTACACGGCCGAGCAGGTGCTGAAGCACTCGTGGATTGCCTGCAGGGACCAGCTGCCTCATTACCAGCTCAACAGGCAAGATGCCCCTCATCTAGTAAAGGTAAAGGCACCAAGTTACATAGTGAGAAATACTCATGGAATGGTGGAATGGTTTGGGTTGGGAGGGACCTTAAAGCTGAACCATCCACCCCCTGCCATGGGCAGGGACACCTTCCACTGTCCCAGGCTGCTCCAAGCCCTGCCCAGCCTGGCCTTGGGCACTGCCAGGGACCCAGGGGCAGCCACAGCTGCTCTGGGCACCCTGTGCCAGGGCCTGCCCACCCTCACAGGGCAGAATTCCTTCCCGGTATCCCCCTAATCCTGCCCTCTGGCAGTGGGAAACCATTCCCCTTGTCCTGGCTCTACATACCCTTGTATAAGGTCCCTCCACAAAATAAATTAGTAAATGATTATTGTTAATAATTATTCCCCCTCAGTGCAGGGTAAGAGATTTTTGTGTGTGGTTTCTGTAAGGCAGTTCTTGAGCTGTGTCTGAAGTCAGGACCTGAGTGGGCACTGAAGTGGCTGTGTTGGAGAAATTGGTGCTAATCTGGCTTGAAAGATACAAATTCTGACCTACATTAACAGATGAATCTTGCACCTGAGGGATGTAAAGGAAATGCAAAACAAAAAGAAATGTCAGGTACCCATGCTAAGACATTGGAAGGGTTCAACAACAGATTTTTATTTTCCCTAACAAATTTCAGAGAATTCACATGACCTGTCACAAGTCTTGTTTGGTTTTAATGGAGTTAATTGAATATTTAATGTTTAATTGCTTTATTTTCTGCTGAAAACTTCTACATACATGAATTATTATGACATATTTCCTTTTTCCCTAGGGAGCCATGGCTGCTACATATTCTGCACTGAACCACAAGACATTTCAGCCAGTGCTGGAGCCTGTGGCAGCCTCCAGTTTAGCTCAGCGACGGAGCATGAAAAAGCTCACATCCACAGACTTATAGATCCACTGGGACACCTGAGCAGACACAAGCAAGGGGGAAACCCAACAAGTGGCTCTATTTTGCCTGACCTGTGATCAAAAGGCATCTATGGTTTCCTGCTACACTACTTGAATTCTGTAAAAGTCCTTTTTTTAAAAAGAAAAAAAAAATCCACAGGTTCATACTGTGTTCGTTTTACAGGCCGTATCTGTTAAGTTAATTTAAACATCAGGTACACCATAATGAATTTCTCTACACTGTCCTTTGAGATCTGTTGCAAATATTCTTTCACATTCTGTATAGTTTTGCTGGGTTCAGTTTAAAAAAAATATGGTTTAGGGGACCGTTGCCAACGACCAAGTTGTACATAAAGTGTCAGTGTGAGTTTTCTTGCTTCACACCCTCAGACCCTGCTGTGAAGGGCAAATTCTTCATTTTGTAATTGGGCACTTCATTGATTCAACTCAATTCCTTTCCCTTGTCCATGACTCTTATGCAGAGTTGAGCAATGTGATGTGCCAGAGTTAATTCATCCCTGTTGATTTGGTAGGTCTGTGTTTGCATGGTGCCAGGAACTGAGGAGAACCAAAGGGATGTGCAAGCTCCTGCACTTAAATTTGATCTCTTGTGACCCAAAAGAAATGCTGGTTATGGCCTCTGACAGAAAAACAAGCATTTCTGGTTGTTATCACAAATTGTGTCCTGCACTGAGCTGGAGGAAGTCATTTTGTGCATAAACTGTAAAATTCAGGCTCTCAGAAACATTGGTGCCACTTCAGAACAAATCATGCAGCTCAATCCTTTGTTAGTTATATTTCCCATCCATTAATACAGCTACTGTGTAATTTTCCTCAGCAGTCTTTCCACTAAATACACCCAATATTAGGTTTGTTTGGCATATGAGACAAACTGACACTTTATTATAACCAACTTGGCACTTGGGGTTTATTTTTTATTTATTTGGTTTTTTTTAATAGAAGGTTGCTTCTCTCTGACTCTCTCGCTGCATGTACAAATATTACAGAACAGAAATGCAAAATTCTCTTTGCCTAACTGTAGGGGTAGCTTGGGAAAATAAATAAGCCTTGCTGTGTGCCCAGATAAGGGAATTCTGACCAAGAAATTTCACAGTTATGGACAAATTCCTTTCAGCATCCTGTGGCCAGCACTCACTCACCCTCTCTGTTTGTTGTTTGGACTGCAGCTGTTCCCAAATGCTGGGATGGAGAGGAAATTCATTTCAGGGCCAGAATTACCTTGGGGTTTCCTGACTCCAAACCAATGCTAACTGCTGGTAGTTCATTCAGAAATACACTTAGAAGTGTTTTCAAAAGTTGTAGACACTGAGCAGTTGTAGTGACATAGCAGGGTGATTATAAATATTAAATACATTAGTGACATTAGGCTGTGAAGTGACCAGAACTCAAACATAGTTCAGACTCATTTGTCATCATTGAATTTTCAAATGCAAGACCCCAGGGCTGGCAGAAATCAGTGTTTTGAGACAGCAAAAAAAAAAAAACTTCCAGGAGAATTCTGGCCCAAGCACCAGGAGTGGTGGTGATCACTCACATCTCACAAGAGTTGTTGGCTGGTCTTTGCTTATACCTGTGAAGGACTTGGTGGTGTTGGAAATACTTTTAGATAAGCTGCTTTCTTCTGTTGTGGTGGGGGAAGATGGACATTATCTGGCCAAATAGTTAGGTATGAATATTTGTAGATTTGAGACTTAATGATATAGTAAACATAGGTGTGCTCTTTGTATCACACAAAACATCCCCAGATGGAATTTCTTGAGTGGTTGATAGATGTTGGAAGCTTTAGGGGCCATCTGTGCCTAGTTTTGAGGTGCCTGTTTGAAATGCTTGAAAATTTATCAAAGAACACAACTGCTTCCTGGAAAGCTCTTTGTTTAATACAAAATCTGCCCCTTTTGCAGCTGCTTCATCCTCCTTTTCCTTAATGAAGACTTTTTCCAGCAAGAATGCCTGGAAACCTCTTGTCTAACACTCTGTCAGGGTCATTTTAATATAAATTTAAAGATGACTGCCAGAAGAATTTGAATTCACTCAAAAAAAAGGAAAAAGTGATGGAAATTAAACCCCCTGAGCCCAGATCAAGGTGTACTGTGGGTTGAAATGTAGTCCTGAAAGCTGTGGTGGGGATAAGAGGTAATGCAAGGCCTGGAATACAATGGAAATGTCAAACCTGAATTGTCTTCAGCTTTCCTGTAAGGCAGCAGCTGGTCTTTAATGGCTTTACCATGAATCATTTAACAGTGTTTCTGTTGGTATTTTCTTTTAGCTTGCTTAGAAGCACCACAGAATAAGCACCTTAAAAGCATTTTGCACAAGAGCAGTTGGAAGCAGCTGAAGGGACTCAAGTTGTTCTTGATGTGCAGCACAAAGGTGGTGAGAGGAAAAGAACACAAACAAGATGGATGTTCTGATTCATTGCTGAGTATTTGAAACATTTCCTGGAAAGTTACCCTTGTTTTATATCACTGCTGGCCTTTAGTGCAAGTGGTACTTCAGGGGTAAAAACAACATTACAAAGTTGTTTTATTGTGGGGAAAACATATGGATGTGTTATATCTTGACAGGCCAGTGTACCCTGGTATGCCACTTAGAATCCTTATTTAGGGGGAAAATTCCCTTGCTCTATTTCAGCATATCAGTCCTGGAAATATTTGGGATATGCAGGAACACAGAGTTCACTTGCAGTTTACTTTTACTGTATTTAAGGATCATCTTTGTGAGGCTCCTTTGGGAATTCCTTGCCTGTTTCTCATCCCTTTCTTTCCCAGCTTAGGTTTTGATATCTAAAAGCAGCATGGTCTGCTCATGGGCTGTCAGGCAAAGGTTTGAGATGGAAGAGCAGGTACTGGGAAAGTTCTCTGGCTGTAGTAAAAGGTTGGTGGAAATTATTTCTGTCATCTGGGCACAGTTCAAGTTTACAAACTGGTGATGTTCTTACTGCCTTACTGAGTCAGAAAAAAATGTGAAATTTTCAGAAAGGTTCATAATTACACAGAAGTAGGCATTCAGACTAAAGGAATTTCCACAGAACTAAATCTTGAATTATAGAAGATTTTGGCCATGGCTTCCTGCCAGAAAAGCTCCTGCTCTGGTGTTTGGTGATGATCATTAGCAGTTCCAGCTCTGGTGCACACAGATTCCCCCTGGAGCTGGAGTGGGCTCAGGACTCTGCTGCTGTTCTTTCACCCCAGGATATCTCAGTTTGTACCCTCAGTTATCCCTTGGGTATAAAGGGAGGAGCTCTGTTGTATTCCTGTTCCACATCCAGAAACTGCAGTGGCGCCACAGTGAGCCCATGGTGGGGTCACAGGGCCCTTCCTTGGAGCTCTCCTGGTTGGGTCCAGTCCAGCCCTGATCTGTGGCTTGTGTGCTTTTCTTCTTTTTCCCATTTTGTTCAGAATCAGTGAATTCCCCTTGCCCAGGGCAGGAGGTGCAGGGGCTGAGCCTGCTCTTCCTTTGGGGCCTCTGTTGTTGGAATGTTCTTGCAGCCAGAGAAGACATCCAAAACCTCACCCAAGTCAGTCATGTTGAGCTTGAATTCTGTCTTCCATGTTTTAATTCCTTTTCCAAAGCTGATCTTCAGCGGTCCAATAATTAAAATAACCTCTGGCAAACTTCAGCAGGTGGGAGTTCCTGGTAGTGTACTTAGAGACTGGTCTGTAGAACTGTGTTAAGTTAATTACACAAGGTTATAATAATTCTCCTGGTTTGTATCAGTGAAATTAGGCTAAAACATCAATGCAAACACAGGGTTTTATGTATTTCTGTAGCACTTAAGCTTTTCATTCCTAACCAGAACTAAAAGTTAGCAAATATTTGTGGGAGAGGAGGGAGGAGCAGTTTTTTCTTAAAGTTTCCAGAAAGCTTCTGAAACTGTGGAGTAATAGAGTCCTTATGTAATCCTATTGTAGGGTTGTAGGGTTAAAAGCATAAAATTCTCCTTAAAAGTTTGTTCCAAAGCTCTTTGAGGTGTGCACTGGTAGCTGTTGGTAACACCCCTGCACTTCATTCACACCACACCAACCTTCTGCATCAACGTCTGTCCCTGCTCCAGTTATTTTTAAATATTTGCTCCTCCAGATTCTACTGTTCCTTGGGAATAGAAGAATGGATACAAATTTGAAAACCCTCACCCTTAATGTATGGCTGAAGCTGATTGAGTATTACAATAATTTGCCTAATTAGAAAGTCTCCCACAAAATCATCAGCAGCTGATTTTCTTGAGATTTTTCCTGTGTAATGAAAGCAAACTTTCTCTGAAAGCTTTAAAAGATATAATCAATTAAGTATCTCTTAATTATTAATTTTTGAGCAGTAGCTTATTACCAGTAGTGAGTTTGAATAACCCTGAATTCTCTTGTGGGGTTTTTCACACGAGGGTGCTGGAGGTGGATCTGCTTTGCAGGACCAAGTGTTCAGGTTTGGGTGTTTTCATTAGGCTTTTGAGCAGTGTTTGCTAATTAATTCATTAATTAATTGCGTTGTCTTAATGTCCCAAGCACTTTGGCATCTTGCACTGATGCTCTGGTTAGAGCTGAAACTGCTGGCACGTGGCTGAATCTCCATAAAGGGCATTAATTGAGAACAGTGTGCAATGAATTCCATGCTCTGAGGTACTTCAAAGATGAGACTCTACACAAGGTCCCCGTTCTCAGATATTGTAACTGTCATTTCCTTCTCTTAAGCATATTGTGGATTTTGTATCATACTGTATTTATTTCATTTAATTTTAAAAGAAATGTTTTCTTTAAAGCTCTGTATATATTGACATTAAAGTTTGCATTGTACTACGTTCTCCTCTTCTTGCAAGGCTGGGTCTGGCAGTGCAGTGGTGTTTTTCTCTTGGCACTGCTGCCTTCAATTACAGAACACCAAAGACAACTTTAAAATTGTATTTATTTTTGTCAAACTCCCTGAATAATCATAAAGGTACAGTTTTAATTAGCTGGCAGTTCCCTGAGTACTAGAATAAAAGAGTTGCAAATTCATAACATTTGGTAATTGACAGAAATCCATCACTTCTGCTTTGGAAGTTTGCTTGCTTCTGTTTTTCAAATGGATATAAAAAACAATGAGCAAACATTCCTAAATTAAATGTATATGAATTATTTCATAAACCTTGCCAAAAATCTCACATACATCAAGAGCTATTTATAAATTGATATTCAGTCAAGTGTTTCATGCCATACTTGCAGCAAAACAGACATTCAGTGGTAGGATTGATGTATTACCTCAGGGTGGGATCATCTACCTCTGTGCTTTTTACATATAAAATCTATAAAACTTGTCTAATAAAGTCTATTGAATTTGACTCCCTATATTAAGAGGAAATAATTTTCCTGCAAAAATCTGATCCTTTGAAAATAGATGCTTGCATTACAATTGGCAGGAATGACATTAAAAACTGGGTTTAAAATCCTCCTGAGGTATTTGATAAGTGCTGGTGCTGTTGGTATTCACAGTGGTTTATAGATACTTTATTTTTTTGAATGCACAGGAAGGTTTTCCCACCTTTGCCTCAGGTGCTGTTCGCTCACACAAGACACTGGTGGCAGAAGAAAGGGGGGACTGGAGCCACAGAGGAGGTACAAGCAGGTACAAGTTTCCCAGATTGTGATAATTTGTTTGATATCATTCAAGTCAGGCAGGAAAAATTAATCAAATTGGACAAAACCATTAAAATAATTTTTGGAAGCCCTGAGTCTCAGGTATTGAGATCTGCAGGCTTGGTGAAGGTGTTGCTGGGTGGGAGGAGACAAGGCATGGATTAAAAGCCAACCTGACTGCATTTGGAGAAACCAGGAACAGGGATGAGCCAAGTGTTAAAAAAGACTCCAGAATGTGCTTTAATTACATCCTGCTCTTTGTTTTCCTGCAAATTTTGGTTCTCAGGAGCTGTTTTCCCCATGATTCATCTCTGAAGCTTTATGACTGTAAGAGGCACCTTCCCACATCTCTTTTGGGTTTTTTAATGGGGTGCAAAATATTTTAAGGTAAAGATGTCCCACCTTTGCTTGCCCCAGCTATAGGAGGAAGAGGTAGCAAGTGTCTGCTGGCAGTTTTGCCAAAATACTGATTTAACTGTATTTATTTTAACTTTTGTTAAACAATTTCCCTCCAGAACCTCTGGGGGACTTGTCTCAGAGGTTAGGGCTTCTTGTGGGCCTCTTGGAAGCCACAGAAAGCTTTGGGCAGAGGTGAGGTCAGTTCTGCAGCCCCTTAAGGCACTGCTTGGGCAGGGGCTCCCTTGCAGCTCCCTCCTCTTGGGGTTGTTTGCATTTCCAGCCTTGGAGCAAAGCTTTAACTCTCCATAGCTGGTTTGGCATGCAGAGAGTTCTACCCCAGAGCAATCCTGTACCAAGCTGGGTTTAAACAAGAAGTGTAATGCCCTAGTGCTGGTTGATGGTGCAAATTCCTTATTTCAGGCTCTTGTGGCCCTCAGCATCCAGGTTTGTGTCCTGATCTCTTCAGGGATGGCTGGAATTACAGAGGGAGGGATATCTCTTAATTAAAGGGGGTTTATTGCTTGTTAAGGCTTTTGTGGGGGAATCACAGTGTAATTCTGACAGGCTGCTGCCCGTCCTTTCCATGGTGGTGTCCAAGGCCATGTTGGATGGGGCTGGGAGCAACCTGGGATAAGGGAATTGTCCCTGACCATGGCAGGGGGTGGAGAGAGGGGCTTTAAGGTCCCTTCCCATTGAATTGAATCACAAATTTTTTTCTATGGTAACTGCAGTTGTGGAGTGCTGACACAGGCCCTGTGTGTCCCTAAAAGCCCTGTCTGGAGGTCTTGGCAGCTAAACTGAAAGTTGGTCTGGTAGCAAGGCATTACAAACAGGTATTGTCATCTATTGTGCCAAAATCTGCTTGTCTGGGACTGAATTCAGCCGTTCTGAGGTGGGAAAGCAGCGGCTGCAGGGATGAGGAGCAGCGTGGGGAAGGGAATGCAGTTCTTTATTGCAGTTCAGTTGTTCATCACAGTTCTGTATTGCCTCCTCCGGGGGAACGGGCACCGGCTGCTCACGGCGTCACAGCGACCCCGAACCCGCTCGGGATGCCGGCGCTGCTGCGCTGCTCCCGGGATTCGCTGTCCCGGGGGATCTGCGGGTCCGTGCCGGTATTCCCGGTGTTTGCCGTGCCGGTCGGTATTCCCGGTGTTTGCTGTACCCGGTCCCGGTGTTTGCCGTGCCGGTATTCCCGGTGTTTGCTGTACCCGGTCCCGGTGTTGGCCGTGCCGGTGTTCCCGGTGTTGGCCGTGCCGGTGTTCCCGGTGTTTGCTGTACCCGGTCCCGGTGTTGGCCGTGCCGGTCGGTATTCCCGGTGTTTGCTGTACCCGGTCCCGGTGTTGGCCGTGCCGGTGTTCCCGGTGTTGGCCGTGCCGGTGTTCCCGGTGTTGGCCGTGCCGGTGTTCCCGGTGTTGGCCGTGCCGGTGTTCCCGGTGTTTGCTGTACCCGGTCCCGGTGTTGGCCGTGCCGGTAATTCCCGGTGTTGGCCGTGCCGGTCGGTATTCCCGGTGTTTGCTGAACCCGGTCCCGGTGTTGGCCGTGCCGGTGTTCCCGGTGTTTGCTGTACCCGGTCCCGGTGTTGGCCGTGCCGGTGTTCCCGGTGTTTGCTGTACCCGGTCCCGGTGTTGGCCGTGCCGGTATTCCCGGTGTTGGCCGTGCCGGTGTTCCCGGTGTTTGCTGTACCCGGTCCCGGTGTTGGCCGTGCCGGTCGGTATTCCCGGTGTTTGCTGTACCCGGTCCCGGTGGCCCCGGCGCCGCCGCTGCGCTCCCCGCAGCCCCCAGGAGATGGAGGCAGCGCCCCGCAAGCGGCCCCGGAGCCTTCCCGGGCATTCCCGAGCCTTCCCACCGGCACCGATCCCCCCGGAACCCTCCGGGGCTGAAGGATGCACGGCCGGGAACTGCAGTTCAGTTGTGCTATTGGGATTAATTTGTGTTTCGTTATTTTATTTATTTCTCCTTGAGAATGTCTTGTTCTCCTGGTTCTCTTGTTTTCCTGCCTGTGGGATGAGTGATCCCTTCACGCCCATATCCCGAAGTATTAAATAGAACAGCTCCACATCTGCTGCTCCTGGCTGAGGGGCAGAGAAGCAGCACCGGCAGGACCAACCTTGGAGCATCTCCCTGAACCCAGAGGTCCCACCTTGGCGAGGATTTCCCGGTACTGGGAAAGGAGGAGGAGCAGGAATAATGAAATCAGAGATGGTCCTGAACTGGGAGGGATCCCCGTGGATCTCTGAGTGCAGCTCCTGTCCCTGCACAGACCCCACAAATCCCACCCTGGGCCTGGGAGCGTTTCCCAACCTCTCCCGGGGCTCTGGCAGGGTTTGGGCTGGGAGCATTCCCGGGGAGTTGCTCCATGCAGGAGGGAGGACAGGGATCCTGGGAACCTGGAACTGCCTTCTGCAGCCCTTCCTTGGCTGGAGGATCCTGGCATGTGAAACTGCCCTCTGCAGCCCTTCCTCTGCTCCATGCAGGAGGGAGGACAGGGATCCTGGGATCCTGGAACTGCCCTCTGCAGCCCTTCCTCTGCTCCATCCAGGAGGGAGGACAGGGATCCCGGGGTGTGGAACTTTCCTCTGCAGCTCTTCCTCTGCTCCTCCTGAGCAGCCAGAATTGGTGCAGCTGAGCATAAAAACTTCTGATTTGGAAACACCAGCACCAGGCAAATCTGGAAGTTTCTCATCTAGAAGAAAAACCTCAACATGCAGATTTTTGAGGTAAATAGAAATAATTTGGGTCCAAGTAGAGATCAGGTGTATGTTTTTAGTGATTTTTTTTTAATTTCAACACCTGTATACTTTTAAACAGAACTTTGTGCATGTTTACTGTTTTCATTAGGAAATTCCTTGCCATTTAAAATCCCTGGTACTCCAGGGTTCAGCATCTGGAGTAAAATGTATGGTAGAAAAACTCATTAAATTCTGAAAGTAAGACAACAATTTAGGAATAAAAATTAGTTAAGATCTTGCTTTGCCAGGTTAGAAAATCACATTATGATCAAGCTGAAGGTGTTCCTGTTTGTGATAGGGGAATTGGACTAAATGGGATTTAAAGGTCCCTTCCTACCCAAAAGAAGGGATTTCCTTGTGCTGCTCAGGCTCCTGCTGCAGAGGGGGGAGCAGAAAATGAACCTCAAGTTAATTAACAGCTCCAGCTGCTAATTCCCCCTGCACCGGCCCAGGAAGAGTGAGCTTGCTCATTGCCTGTGCCCCATGGAAAACGATCAAACTCCAAAATAGCTGAAAGAATTAATTTAAATGAGCTGGCAGTGCTTGTCAGGGAGGGAATAAGGGCAGATTTGAGGAAATTAATAACGTAACTCAAAGTTCCCAGCAAACTCCTGGCAAAGGCAATGTAAACTTGGTTTCAAATTAATTATTGCAAATAAACATTTGAAATGCTACAGGCCAAATTAATATTTCAGAATTCTTCACTATTTATTACTGTGCTTAATTTTCTTACTTAAATATAATTTGGGCCTACGGCTGTTAAGAATTTAATTTTTGAGGTACTTTAATGAATTATAAAACATGTTTTAAACAGAAATGTATAGCTAATAAATGCCAAAAGTGATTAATTTTTTGAAATGTGCAAAGGCCTTTGTATTTAATTTTTTAAAAGTGCCCTAAATTGTTGAAAAGTAAAGAGAAAGATAATACAAAGTGGATCAATTGAATTCTGGAATAATTTACTAAATCACAAATAGTTTTACTGTGGCCATGTGTTCTTCCATGAGTCTCCAGTCCTTCCAGGAGTCTCCAGTCCATTTTTTGTGTCCTTTAGACAAGGTGGTGGCAAAAACATGCTCTGAAGAAACCTTGCTCTGAACCCCAGCTCCCTGGATGAGCAGCACTCTGCCCTGTTAAAAAGTGATAGATCCAAGCTTTTCCTGGGATAATACAACATCAAAGATACATGCTTTGATAAGCCCATGACTTTCTGATTATTTTAATGTATTATTATTTTAATGTATTGGGGTTTCTTTAAGTGAAAATGAAATAGTGAGAATGAGGTTTTCATACTTTAGGTGAGCTTTTAATATAAATTTTGAACCTGGGGCTTGTGTGATGTGTAAAATTCCACGAGGTGGGATTTATGTGCACAGCTCCCTGCACAGTGGGATGGCAACACCTGCCATTAATTTTTTTGTGGCTTGAAACTGAGCTTGATTTAGATGCTTTCATCCCAAGGGAAGAGACATTTTCTGAAATCAGCCCAGTGGTAATTGTTTGGAGTTGAGAGTGAGCTCACTGAGATTCCCCATGAATCAAGGGTGTGCTGCCAGTGATTTATGTCCCTGCACAGGCCTCCAAACGTCCCCACAAATTATCCAGGGCTAAGAAGGGGATGATTTGCTGCCAGTGGCACTTTGGAGTGTTTTCCAGCAGCTCCTGATGTAGGAAACTCCTGCTCAGCAGTGGGATCAACAAAACAGGAATTCCTCCCAAATTTCCCTTTTTTTGGGAGTGCACAAATGCATGAACATCCCAGGATCTCTTCAACAAGGAGTAACCTCTGAGCAGGGCTGGGTTTGCACCTCACAGCCCCTGTTCCTCCTCAGCAGAAAACTCAAAAGCTTGGAGAACCAACAAGGTGAGATGTGACCTGGGTGTCCTGCTGCTTGACAAAGGTGGGAGAGAAACTTTATTTGGGATGCAGGGATAAAAGGCCAGATGGATTTCCATAACTAGAGGAGACTAGACAGGGAGATTTACAACAAAACAACAACAACAAAAAAATCCTTAAGGGCTTAGAGGATAAAGTTATTCTAAAAAGCAGCACTAGAAAATATCTACCTGTGAAATTTCTTGGCAAGTTTCTTCACCCTGCTGTATTTCTCCCTTATTTTTAAGCTAGGATTTATAGAAAAATTATTAAGTCCTACTTTTTTAGTCCTCTGAGCTTTGAAATTTCCTAAATTCTCTTTACTTTGAAATTATTTTTTTTTTCTGAGCCTTTTGAATGCTGGAATCGATTTCTGTTTCTTTGCTTATTAATCACAGAATCACAGAATCACAGAATTTTCAAGACTGGAAGAGACCTATAAGATCATCTAGTCCAGCCGATGTTCTAACTGTTCAACTAGATCATGGCAGCAAGTGCCACATCCAGTCTTTTTTTAAATTCTTCAAGGGATGATGCCTCCACCACCTCACTGGGTAAATGATTCCAGTTTCTGACCACTCTTTCTGTGAAGTATTTTCTTCTTACTTCTAACTTACATCTACCTTGACGCAACTTGAGACTGTGTCCTCTTGTTCTATCCGTTGTCGCCCGGAGAAAGAGGCCGACCCCCAGCTCACTACAGCCACCCTTCAGGAAGTTGTAGAGAGTGATGAGGTCACCCCTGAGTCTCCTTTTCTCCAGGCTGAACAACCCCAGCTCCCTCAGTCGCTCTTCATATGGCTTGTGTTCCAAGCCCTTTATTAGTTTCGTTGCCCTCCTCTGGACACGCTCAAGTAACTCGACGTCCCTCCTGAAGTGAGGGGCCCAGAACTGGATGCAATACTCTAAGTGAGGCCTCACCAGTGCCGAGTACAGGGGAAGAATGACCTCTCTGCTCCTGCTGGCCACTCCATTTCTGATACTGGCCAGGATGGCATTGGCCCTCTTGGCTACCTGGGCACACTGCTGGCTCATATTCAATCGACTGTCAACCAGCACCCCCAGGTCCCTTTCCACCTGGGCACTATCCAGCCACTCCATCCCCAGCTTGTATCGGTACAGGGGATTATTATGGCCGAAGTGCAATACTCGGCACTTGGACTTATTGAAGCTCATCCCGTTTGATTCTGTCCATATGTCCAGCCTTTCCAAGTCTCTCTGAAGGATCCTACACCCCTCTAATTGATCTACACTCATTCCCAATTTGGTATCGTCAGCGAAACTACTAATAAAAGACTCTAAGCCCTCATCCATATCATCAATAAAAATATTGAACAAAGCTGGTCCCAACACAGACCCCTGAGGGACACCACTGGTGACTGGTCGCCAGCTAGATGTGACACCATTCACCAGCACTCTCTGGGCCCGGCCATCCAGCCAGTTCTGAACCCAGCAAAGGGTATTCCTATCCAGACCACGGCCAGCTAGCTTGTGTAGGAGTATGCTATGGGATACAGTGTCGAAGGCCTTGCTGAAATCCAGAAAAACAACATCTACAGCCTTCCCTGCATCCACTAGCCGGGTTACCTGGTCATAAAAAGTGATCAGGTTAGTTAGACATGATTTACCCCTCCTAAATCCGTGCTGGCTGGGTCTGATACCCTGGCCATCCTGCAAATTTTGCATGATGGCACGTAATATGAACTGTTCCATTATTTTGCCAGGTATAGATGTTAGACTGACTGGTCTATAATTGCCAGGATCATCCTTTGCGCCCTTTTTGTGAATGGGTATCACATTGGCCAGCTTCCAGTCATCCGGAACCTCACCAGTAATCCACGACTGTTGGTAAATGATAGAGAGTGGCTTTGCAATCTCATTTGCCAACTCTCTCATCACCCTGGGGTGGATCCCGTCTGGTCCCATAGATTTGTGAATGTCCAAACATTTCAATAGTTCTATAACTGCCTCTTCTTGGATAATGTGGGGACCATTCTGTTCCCTAAAACCATCTACCAGTCCAGACGGACGGGAGTCTTGAGGGCAAGTCATCTTCTCTTTAAAAACCGAGGTAAAATAGGCATTGAACACTTCTGCCTTCTCCTCATCTGTAAATACTAAATTCCCACCTGTGTCCATTAAGGAACAAAGGCTGGTCCTACCTTTTTTCCTACTATTAATATATTTATAAAAACATTTTTTGTTATCCTTAACAGCGGTCGCTATCCTGAGTTCAAACTGGGCTTTGGCCTCCCTAATTTTTTTCCTGCATACTCTAGCAGCCCTCTTGAATACATCCTTGGAGACCTGACCCTTTTTCCAACTCTGATACGTCCTCTTTTTATTCCTAAGCTCTTCCAAGATCTCCTTACCCAGCCAGGTAATTGAATGAAACCATTCATCCAAGAAAACTTTGGAGAAGAGAGATCTAATTTCCAGCCCTACCCCAGTGAGAAGAAGTCAGGTGAACAATCAGCTGGACCATCCAAAGGATTATTACAATTGCAACATAAGCTATTTAAGAAAATGTCTATGGGGAAATATCTGGAAATGTAATAACTTAATCCTAAATACCAGGAAAACAAAGCAAACTACTGAATAGAACATAGAAATGGAGAGTGGAGCAGAGGCAGGTGCTCACCTGGGATGTCTGTTTTAGGCAGGCAGAAAGTTTTCGTTGGGCTGAAGGTGGCCAGGATGGCAGTCAGGTTGCTGGTTTATTGAGAAAAAACTCTTTTTTTAGTGCTTGGATGGTGTGGGACTGGCATATCATGTGCTGTAAGGGGTGATTGATCCTAAAGGTGAGGTGGAGCTGTGTTTGCTGTGGCAGGTGCTGAGTTTCTGGCTGGACTAAGGCTGACACTTCAATAGAGAAATTCTCCTCACTTTGAATATTTCAAATGTCAGAATATCAAGGATCCAGCTCACTCTTTGTTAGCACAATCCCTTATCCTTTAGAAAGGTTCACATTCCATCTGGGCTGATTTGTAGGGACGTCAGAAACTGTGTGAGCACATCACAGCTGACCTAAGAGTTGCTTTCATTATTTATTGCCTTCAACCAGCGTTTTCATCACCCCCCCTTTAATTAACTCTGCCAAAAATGGCTTCTCTTTCTGGCTAATCATGGAGGAGGGACGGGAAGCTGAATCCATGAGTTCATTCCAGGGTGGAGGAGGAGGAGGATGCAGAGAGGGGAGGAAGGAGTTCATGCTGTTTGATCAGTTGTGAAAAAGCAGCCACAGGTTGGAAGGGCAGGGATGTGCCTGGATTTGGGCCAAGGGGATGGAGGGAGCAGGGCAAGGGATGGAGGGAGCAGGGAGGGGATGGAGGGAGCAGGGTTAAGGGATGGAGGGAGCAGGAGGGGATGGAGGGAGCAGGGTTAAGGGATGGAGGGAGCAGGGTTAAGGGATGGAGGGAGCAGGGTTAAGGGATGGAGGGAGCAGGGTTAAGGGATGGAGGGAGCAGGGTTAAGGGATGGAGGGAGTGGGACAGGGGATGGAGGGAGCAGGGTTAAGGGATGGAGGGAGCAGGGTTAGGGGATGGAGGGAGCAGGGTTAAGGGATGGAGGGAGCAGGGAGGGGATGGAGGGAGCAGGGTTAAGGGATGGAGGGAGCAGGGTTAAGGGATGGAGGGAGCGGGGTTAAGGGATGGAGGGAGCAGGGAGGGGATGGAGGGAGCAGGGAGGGGATGGAGGGAGCGGGACAGGGGATGGAGGGAGGCTGCCTGTGCTGGGGATGTCAGGAAAACCTGTCCCTGCTCCCTGCCCACTGCCAGCCTGTGCACAGCAATTATTCATGCTGCAGACCCAATGCTAGGAGACATGGGCCCGGGCAGAGGGAATGTCTAGCGCTGGTAGGACGAGATCATTGTGCTGCAAGTTGAATGAAAGGAGGTTTTTTTTCATAACAAAGATAAGACAGGCAGTGAAAGACACTTTTTTCCACGAAGGAAGAAGGCGTTATCCTGCCTAAATGATTTAGACAGACTTTATTTTCTTGGAAAGCCTTGGGTCTCTTCATGGATCATTGTCTCCAAGCTGAGTTGCTCAGTGAGACTTTCATCGATGGCAAAGAGACCCAAAGGGACTGAAGGGAGCCTGTGACCTTCCACCACTGCAAGTCTGGAGCCATAGAAATGTTTGTCAGCTTTGAAAAGAAATGGTTGCACTTGAGATCCTTTCCTTGGAAAAATCCCTCAATCTGGAGCCACAATGAGGCGTGATTTTAGCACAGATCTGCCAGGACACATGGGTTCCTTTCTCCTTTCAAATAAAATATGGAACTCAGCTGGGGTGTCTGAGCTTTTGGGATATGACAAGGAAAACATTCAATCTTATTTTTAATTCAGGCGAGGTGAGCTTTGTGTGTAATTGGTTTTTTGGAAGCAAAACAAATATGCTTTTAATTCTGGGAGAAAAACAGGGTGACAAATGCTCCATATGAGAATTTGGCATGGAGGCCTCTCCTCTGGGGAGCAATACTTGTGTACAAAGAGAAATGCCCAGGTCCCAGCTCAACCCAAACACGTGGCCACCAGCCCCAAAGGCACTTCTGCACTAATGGAGATGGAATCTGGGCTGATCTGCACCATCACTTGCTCTGGGTGAGATGAAACTCTGGGGTTAATGCAAATGTAAGTTTCTCTTAAGTTTAATTCCCATAGTCTGTGATTCCACTCTGGTCAAAACCAATTTCTCCTTCCTTGAGTTGGGAATTATCTTTTTCTGCTTCTCTCCTTCCTTCCTTCCTTCCTTCCTTCCTTCCTTCCTTCCTTCCTTCCTTCCTTCCTTCCTTCCTTCCTTCCTTCCTTCCTTCCTTCCTTCCTTCCTTCCTTCCTTCCTTCCTTCCTTCCTTCCTTCCTTCCTTCCTTCCTTCCTTCCTTCCTTCCTTCCTTCCTTCCTTCCTTCCTTCCTTCCTTCCTTCCTTCCTTCCTTCCTTCCTTTCTCCCTCCCTCCCTCCCTCCCTCCCTCCTTCCCTCCCTCCCTTCCCTTCCTTCCTTCCCTCTTGTTTATGAGGAAAACATAAAATCCCTTTCTGCACTTAAACTCATTCTGGTGATGCTCTAAATTCCACGCTTAAGGATGCATTTAATTAAAGATTGACTATGGCATAAAGTGGAGGTTAATTAAATACCAATCAATCCCTGTATAAAATACATCTAAAGGGGCTTTGGCTCAGGCAGTAAAAGCATCTCCAGGAGGAGATTGCCCTCCTGCTCACTGCGCTGCTGCAGAGTGGCTCCCCACCCTCTTTTCCTTGCTGTATTGGCCATCCAGGATACTGAAGCCCTGCAGAAAAGCTATTTTGATGGAAACAAAGCCATGGTGTGACCCACTCCTGCTGTTCAGAAGAGATTTCACAGGGACTTTTCCATCACCACTTTGTTATGGTGATGTTGGTGTAATTAGAAAAAAAACTCTCATTGACGAAAGAATATTTTTGTTCTCCCCAAAACTTTTTGAGAAGGTCCTTTATAGGAGCAGCAAAGGAATCCAGAGTATCCAAAGTTAATAAAAAAAGATGACATTTCATGGAACGTGTTAAGCTGTAAGTGCCTTGTTGTAGGATGTTGTGTATGCTGAAATTGAGGGGAGCTGCAGGGAGAAGCTTTGGAGGAGTCCCACACAGGAGAAGCCTCAGGTAATTTTAATACTCTTTTCCTGTTGTGTGTTCCCATGAGGGAACGTTTTGGGAATGTTCAGAGAGAAATCTGGAGTTTGTGCTCCTGCACTGGTGGCTTTTAAGCCAGGGACAGACTTGGAATAAGAGGCCTAAAAGTTTACACTGCATCAAGAGCAGAGTTTAGTCTCTCTCTATCTAGGCTTAGCTCTTTAGGAGACCCTGAAAGAATGATTTAAACATGATCCCTGTCCTCCATGCTCTGGAGTGCTTCAGGGACATTGAATGGTGAAAAGCAAAGTTTTCCTGCTTCAGAGTAGGGCTTTCTTTAAAATAATTCAAAAATCCTTGAT
This sequence comes from Melospiza melodia melodia, assembly GCF_035770615.1. NCBI lineage: Eukaryota > Metazoa > Chordata > Aves > Passeriformes > Passerellidae > Melospiza > Melospiza melodia. The sequence goes on along the minus strand of NC_086209.1, from coordinate 16,220,696 downwards.
TTTCAAGTTGTTTAGTAGTTTTTTTATTGGGCATTCTCATGTTTAAACTACCAAAACTAAACAGATGAGCTTTTGACAGGAACAAAATAATAAAATATTGAAATATTTTAATTTTAAATGCTCTGTTCCATTAAAAATATCATTGTTCTTTTATTGCTCATAAATCCCCTGGAACCTGAGCTTTTCCCACTGAGTCTTTCAAAGATTTCCACCTTATTCAGAAATCTGCTTCACAGGGCTGCAGTGATGTCCTTACAGGGAGCTCAAGGCACTTGGTCAGCATGGCAGGGCTTCTTAAAATTATTTTTCTAGCCCTGCAGAAGGAGAAAAGTGAACTCCAAGCCTGTGAAGAAGCAGCCTGGGATCCAGCAGCCCCTGCCACGTGAGGTGCAGGCTGCAGAAATGAAGTTGGAAGTTAATTGTTCCTGCTGCTGAAGGGCCCAGGTTAGCTGCTGTCTTTACACTAATTTTTGTACCATCCCAGTGACCTTCATATCATATTAACAGTTTTTATATTATGTTAGCAAATTGCTCTGCCAGAGCTGCAAGTCTGATTGCATTCTGAAGGTCATTAATATGATATGAAAATATTATTGTATTCTCTCCTTTCATATTTTATTAGTGATATGGAAAGCAATAAAGGAGCTGATTTTTGCTGGGAGGTTCCCCAGGGAAAGTTGCTCTACAGCACTGGTGTCCCACATTGGCTCCTAATCCAATCTCAATGGGAAGTTCAATTTCCTCATCATTAATTATTTAGCTGTATTTAACTGCTGTAAATTCTCAGATTAATTTTTTTTTAACTGTTGAGTTTGATGACCTCCAAAGACATTGGTATTAACCAGTGCAAAATGAAATATTGCTTCACACAAGTGGAACCCACCCTTCCACCAGGGCTTGTGTCAAGGTGTAATAATGGCAAATTTAATTTTTCTGCTGCAGGAGGGAAGGCTTATTTTATTACTACCTTTGGTGCAATTCAGATTTGCAGCACAGAGGAGGAAGGTGGCACAGCTGGGACATTCCTTCAGGGTGAGCTGGCACTGGAGCTGTGCCCAGGACATTTCCAGTGGTCACCAGGCCAGGGACAGCTGCTGTAACCCCCGGAGCTCAGCTTGGACCCAAACATTTCATTTACTGAAAGTCCTGACACAAGTGAGCAATGGGTAAAACTGGTCAGTCACCACCCAGAGCCAAGGGTGAAGGCAGGAACTTTTGGGCAGGTTTTGGCTGTTATTTAAGAACAACAAGGCTTTGGACATGCAGAAAAGTGGGGTAGAAACTTTAAAAGAGATTTTAATGGAAAAGAAAGGTCATTGCTTGTGGATACAAATGATTTTTGAGGTAACAGAGATATTTTAGAGTGACTTCAGCCAGGAGGGTGAGTTTGGTAAGCAGCAAGTTGAATTCCTCAATGCTTTAACAGCCCTTAGCTCACCCTTAGAATGACATCTAACAGGAGTTCACCAAATGTCACCCACGGCAATATTGGATTGGGATATCACAGCAGCCAGATATCAGGGGTTTAACATGGTTTTACCAAGCAGAATGTTTAAATGTTTGAATTTAGGCCTTTTCCCTGCCACAGTGTGAGGATGCTCCGTGTTCATTGGCCTCAGTTGTGTGACACGGAGGGTCTCAGATCCCAGAGTGGGTTTGTGATTGGGTTATTTGTGGTCAGAGCTGGCAGGAAAGTCAGTCTGGAGGCTCCCCCAGCCTGGGAACATCCCAGAGGGCTCCTGAGCAGCGCAGGGAAGAAGGATGGAGCACAGGGAAGGAAGATGCAGCGCAAGAGAAAGGATACAGCGATGCCTTGTGCGGGCTGACCTAGAACAGAGACTAGATGGAGCTAAAGAATGAAATAGGGATTTATTAAAAGGCCTCCTCCTCAATGGGAGCGGCTGCAGATGGCGCTGCTGCACCGAGAGCGGGCCCGAAACGGCTCCGTGCCCCAAAACGGCCCTGACACGGCACCGGAGTGAGCCCCGAAACTGTGCACCCCAAAACTGCCCCGAAACAGCATCGGTGTGAGCCCCAAAACTGCCCTGCACCCCAAAACTGCCCTGAACACAGCACCCATCCTGCACCCAGCACTGCTGAGCAGCTCAGCTCTGATCCCGCACTTAGCACTGGTCCTGAACAGCTTCTCCCCCCTGAACCCCCTGCACCCCAACTCTGCCAGCCCCAGAAGAGCCCCTCACCCTCTGTACCCCCTGCACCCCAACTCACCCAGCCCCTCACCCCCTGCCCTCACAGCTCTGCCCCTCCCGGCTCACCCAGGCCCGCAGGAGTGGCTGTGGCCGATCTAATCTAACGCAGTGGGAGCCATTCCCTGTGTCCTGTCCCTCCATCCCTTGTCCCCAGTCCCTCTCCAGCTCTCCTGGAGCCCCTTTAGGCTCTGGAAGGGCTCTGGGGTCACTTTGGAGCCTTCTCCTCTCCAGGTGAGCGCCCCCAGCTCTCCCAGCCTGGCTCCAGAGGGGCTCCACTCTTGGAGCGGCTCCGTGGGCTCTGTTGGACTCACTCCAGCAGCTCCGGGTCCTTTCTGTGGGGATCCCTGGTCAGGATCCCACCCGAGCAGGGCAGAACCCCCTCCCTGACCTGCTGGGGTGAGCCCAGGCCGTGGCTGGCACTCCGTGCCCAGGATTGTCACTGCCAGTGCCACCCTGGTGCTACCACGGGGCATCACCAGGTCACATCCACATCCCCAGGGCACTGCCTGGCCTCAAACATGGGCTGTAAAACCCCAGGAGAGCCGAGGACAGAACAGGCAGAGCCACGCTGAGCCCCAGGAGGAGTTTTATGGGCAATAATAAAGTTCTGTGGTGTCTCTTACAGGAGAGAGGAGTGTGTCAAGTGCGATGCTGCTTAACGTGTCTGAGACAACAGTGTGAGAGTACTGAAGGTAAGACCCTGTGGACTGAGCCATATTTCATCACAAACAGAGCCCTTTAACCAACAAACTTGTTCTGGGAAAGTTTCCAACTCCGACAATCTCTGGCGTTGTGGGGTGGTGGGATCTCTCATGCTAGGAGCATCAAAGGAGTCTCTGGAGATGCTTTAACAGAGGACAGGAGCCTGGGAGGGAGACTTCAAAATCCTGGCAAGGGTACAAATAAAATACACTTTGGTCTTAAATTAATGTAAAATTTTATGAAACTGTCTCTCGGAGATTATTCCCAATGCGGAGTTAAAAAACAAACAAGCAAACAAAAAGCAACAACAAAAAACTCCCTGGCTGGTGTCCACAAAGAACAAGTGCTGTGGTTTCCAACCTCTGAACGACATTATCCTCCAGGAACTGCCTCTTTGGGAAGATTCCACATCACCAAGCTTTATCTGCATCCTCTGCTTAAAAAAAAAAAAAAAAAAAAAAAATCCCAGGTCTGTGGAAAAAAGAGAATTTGTCCTTTACCTAAACACTGATTTATGCCAAGGCTTTTACTGGTAAGTCCTGTCTGTGCCCTGCCAGGCTGTGTCCCCTCTCTGGACATCATGGGGCTCTGTCAGCTCCAGGATATTCATCCTGAATATCCAAACTCCCCATCCAGGGCCTCCCTGTGGCTGGAGAGCTGGGGTGGGACGTGTCCATCCTGGGAAGAAAACAAGAAACACAAAGGAAGAGGAGAAAAAAAAAAAAAAACAAAACAGAAAAAAAAAAAACCTAAGCTTGAGAAGAGAAGGAATTAAAAGAAAAGATGATAATAATAATAATATTAATGACAAATTTTAATTAATAAGTGGCTAATTAATTTTCTAAGCACCATAAAATTGCCATAGCAGCCTAATTGCTTTGCTGCTCTTGCCACCAGGCAGGGAGGAGGTGACGAGTCCTAATCCCCTGCATTTCCACGTGGGAGGCGCTGATGGAGGGGACACGCTGGGCTCTGCAGGGGCCGTGCCACCACACGGGGCCCTGCCCAGGTGCCACTGTCACTTGAGCACCTGAGCACCTGAGCAGGAGCTGCCCCCAGGAGGAGCCGGGCTGGGGCGGGGGCTCTGACCCCAGCAGGGATGCAGGGGCCACAAGGGGCTTGCAAATGGATTTCCAGCTTGCCACCATTCTGGAAGAGCATGAAGACACCATGGGATTACTGCAGCTGCTCTCATCCTCTCTTTCAAACCCTCTCACCCTTGTGAAAATATTTTTTTGACTCAACGCCAGCACAGATTATTGGTTTTATGCTTCTTGCTCTGTAACAACCACGTACTTATAGGAAATTACTTGTAGGAACTCACTCAGAGGAACTGGGGATGTGCAGATATCAGCTTGCAAAGGCACAGGAGCTCCTCTTGGTGGAGAAGAATCCACAACACCTCAGGCTCCTGGGGTTTGCTCCTCTGGCTGCCTGGTGCAGATGTGCACAGCCCAGCCACCCCTGTCCAGGGCACATGGTCACTTTGAAACAGTCATTCAGTGACATGGATTTTTTTTTCCCCTAGGCTGTTTTTGCCACCAATTCTGTGATGAGCAATTTGAATTTTTCTGAAATTTGAATTTTTCTGGAATTTGGATTTATCTGCACTGACCCCTCTCATGTGCTGGGTGTGTTTTTAGGAATGAGTCCTTTATTTTCCTAAAGGTGGTAATCAATGAAACCACATCATTTGCCATCATCTTATTACTACATGAGACTTCATCTCTTCCTGCAATTCCTGAAGAAAAAAAGCAATGTCTGGTTGGGGGCTCTGTGCTCTGTGGGGTACAGCACAAATGCTATTATTTCACACAATTTGTGCTGCTGACTCTTCTGCCTCTGCATATTTATCTTCCTTCCATTCCCAACAAACTTGTTTTTTCAGCACTTCTTTGTCATAAGGATGATGAGGATTAACTAAATGCATGTAAACATAACCATAAAAAGGGGGGAAATTACACTGCATGAGCAAACCTGATACTCTTCCCAGTTCATTAGAATTTAATGAAGAAATACTCAGTGCCCAACAGGGGAATCCTAATTCATTATGTCTTTTGAATTCTCATTAAGCATATGCATGGTGACTACTGGAAACCTGCACCCTTTCAGCTCTGTTGTCCATTACCCTGACTAATAAATAGTCATTATACTTAAATACTGATGAGGAGACTCGAGGAAGTTTTATTCCTGTAATTAATTTTCCCTGGTTAACTCCTGATGATTTTCCAGAGCTTCTGCTGGTGGTGGTGACTGAAACAAAATCCTGGCACAGGTGAGGTCAGAGAGAAGCTGCTCTAAAAGTGATTTGAAGATGGAGAAGAGGATGGACACAGGGCCCCATTCTCCCCACCTTAAGGATGCTGCTTCAGGTTTGAGGGGCTCTGCTGCTTTTTTATAGCAGGGGGAAAAGCTTTTTATCCATCTGAATCCCTGGAGGTGCCCAAGGCCAGGCTGGACAGGGCTTGGAGCACCCAGGGACAGTGGGAGGTGTCCCTGCCATGGCAGGGGATGGAGCTGGTTGAGCTTTAAGGTCCTTCCCAGCCAAACCAATCTGGGATTTTAAATGCTGTTTGCTGTTTTGGGCCCAGTACCTGAATGATGGTGAATTTTGGCTGAAGTTGTCCCAGAGCTGATGCTTTGCACAGTTTTCCACACTCTTGGGTGAAAGCTTTCAAAGGAAGGCTGCACCAGGGAATGTGGAATTACTAAATCCTTCTGACTTCTTATGTAGCTTAAGGCAATGTTTAAAAACTTTAAAATGTTTAATTGCTTGGAGCTGTGTTTTCCTCCATAGGTGGCAAAGGTGGATGGAGCATCCCGGCTCCCCCAGGCAGCTCCAGAGCATCCCGGCTCCCTTAGACAGCTCCAGAGCATCACATCTCCCTCCAGACTGCTCCAGAGCATCCCGGCTCCCCCCAGGCTGCTCCAGAGCATCCCGGCTCCCTTAGACTGCTCCAGAGCATCCCAGCTCCCTTAGACAGCTCCAGAGCATCCCGGCTCCCTTAGACAGCTCCAGAGCATCCCAGCTCCCTTAGACAGCTCCAGAGCATCCCGGCTCCCCCAGACAGCTCCAGAGCATCCTGGCTCCCCCCAGGCTGCTCCAGAGCATCCCGGCTCCCCCCAGGCTGCTCCGGAGCATCACATCTCCCTCCAGACTGCTACAGCTCCTTCTGTGTTCAGTCATGGAATTCTACCTGAAAATGCACCTCAGAGCCCTCCCAGTGCCCAAAGCAGCTCCAGGAGAGCTGGGCAGGGACTTGGGACAAGGGATGGAGGGGCAGGACACAGCAATGGCTCCCACTGCCAGAGGGCAGGGATGGGTGGGGTATTTGGGAAGGAATTTTGGTCTTGTCCTTTGCAGGGTAGCTTTAAGTCATTCAGTGTTTTCACAGTTCTGTCAAACCAAGGGTTGGTTCTTCAGTGCATGAAAAATCATCAGTGCCTTGGACCTGGAGTCAATGGATTAATGAGGAATTGATCCAAAGCAGACTGGAGTTAATGGGGGTGTTCTGACCAAGCCCAGGGGTTGCCCCAAAGCTTCCCAGCAGCCCTGCAGAGATCCAGGTGAGTTCCCTGGTGGAGATGGAGCTGGTGCCCACAGGCTCCTCAAATTGTCCAAATATTCCTCATGGGAAGGGCTGGCCAGCCCTGGCAGAATTCCCAGGGCAGGGGTTCAGTCCCCGTCCCTGAGGGACTCACAAGCCCTGTGGATGTGGCACTTGGGGACGTGGCTCAGTGGTGGCCCTGGCAGTGCTGGATTAATGATTTGACTGGATGGTCTCAGAGGGCTTTTCCAACCTAAACAATTCTGTGATTCCACATTGTCCTGGGCTGAGCTTCCTTCAGTGCTCCAGATGACATCCACTCTCCCAAGGCATGTGTATTCTTCTCAGATTTTTATTGCTTTATAATAGATTTTATTTTGCTTATAAATGTGCAAGTGAGCACAGTAAATCTGTATATAAAAATAAACCACATTTGCTAAAATCTTCTAACCTATGGACTGCTCTGGACATGCCCAGGCTCCCTCTCACTCTCCAGGCTTTAGGACTCAGTCATTATTTGTGTCACTCCAATGACAAATCACCACTAGAATGAGGTTTTATCCTTTTAAAACAAAATACCTTGTATTAATTCCTTGATTTAATAATTGGAGCCTTGACTTTTAAGGGGGGGGGCAGGTGTTTGTTGTGATTAATAGGAACACATTCCCTGCATATCACAGAACTTTACTAAATCTTAGTAATGGTGTGGGGGTCAGTGTCACTGTTATTATAGAAACGATAATTATATCTTTGGGAAGCTGTCAGAAAAGTATCTTTTCCAGGAGTCAGAGCAGTGTAAACAGACTGTACAGGCAGGCACTACCCTTTCCATCAATAGGTAAACAATCTTTGTTAAGCTCATCTTGATAGTCTTATTTTGTTGCCACATTTTAATTACTCATCCTGTCTGTTTATATTCCACTGCGTTTTGCTGAAGATACAAGCTTTAAAAATCATTGGTATTTAGGAAAATCCAAAGCTGGGGTGATGCATGCTCAGGTGCTAATTTATTTACATCAATTAATTTCAGGCCCCTGATGTAAACCAATTAGTATTCAACACTTAATGGAGTCATTATCTGTCAGATTAGCTTTTAGAAATGCTTGTCACTGCTACAGGACCAGGCAGCAGAACTTTGCTAATAAAACTAGCAGAATTAATGGAGTGAACAGCATAGATAATGACTTAATGTGGAACATACAGTATAGAAAAGAGACTGAACAACTGTCTTCAAGAAATTAAGATATCATTGAGCTGGCTACTTTATTCCAAAACTGAGCTCAGATGGGCTCTTTGGAAACATCAAAGGTGTCTTGCTAAGCCTTTGCAAAGTTTATTTCATAAGAAATAACTTCCACCCTTTGTGCCTCACAGGCTCCAGCCCAGCTCGGTGTGGCACACAAAGAGCAGCTCCTTGTGGTCCCTCCCTGCTGTCACTCCAGGCTGCTCCTTCCCAAGCACTGGGAATTACTGGGAGCATCCAGGTTACTGAGCTGTGCCTGTGGGTGCCACCTGAACTTCCCCAGGTGAGCCCTCCTTTGGGGATGCACTGATCACCTGCAGGGCTATGAAAGAGTGCAAAATGAGTTATATTTGGGCAGCAGTGTTTGCCCATAGTTTTGTTTTTCCAAGTTAAATTTCCCTTTTTTGTGTGTTTTGTAATTTTCCATGTGCGCTTTGAGGTCAGTCTGGTTGTTCTGGTGCCTCAGGGACAAATGACACCTGTGCTAAAGTCATCCCTGCATGGAGGGAAATCACAGAGCTTAATTCCTACTTAAGCTTTGAAAAAAAAGATGCAAGTAGATCCTAAAAGATCAGAATGGTGTATTGGTACAGCAATTCCTGTGATTTGTGCTTCACTGGGAGCTGTGGCACCGACCTGCAGGTGAGTCTGGGGACGCTGATCTCACTGCAGGGACAGTCCTGAACCTTCAGCCCCTCTCGTGTCCTGACTCAGGGATCAGGGGCTGGTCTGGGGGCCATGGGGTCTTCAATATGTCCATAATGGCAAGAGGAATTCCCTATATCATTTTATCTGTGACTGCATTCGAAGAAAAGTCACTAAAAGTGACTGAGCCAGGGCGATGCTGTTCATGTTCAGGTGCTCCTTTCCTTGTCACAGCACCAAAACTTGAACTCTGCCACAAAATAAGAGAGAATAAAGCTGTTGTAAAGCTGTGTCATTTACTGCTCTTAGAACAAATTGTGATGTCCTGCCAGCTCTGTGCTGCTCACCTGAGCTCTTGTTCTTGCTGGGTAACCAGAGCAGTTCTTACAGTTTTAGGTTATGCACCTTTTAGGAAACACTGTGGGAGAGTTGTCTTCAACCACAGGGATAATTTCACACATTTTTAAAGCCTTCCTTCTTTAAATGACTGCCTTAACACTCTGTATATCCCCCCTATCCTTACAGAATTGATGTACATTGATGGCCATTTATGCCTAGTTTACAATTATATTGGTTTTTGCATTGATTGTGGTTGTTCTCCTTGATGGTTTTCACCTTTCCAGAGGGACTCAGTTTCTGGCACAAAATCAACATTTACATTTGATTTTCAGCACGCCAAGTGGCTGCTGAGAGTGACTGAGAGGGAAATGGGTGCCTGTGCACCTCCCTCCAGGAAAACCATCTCATTTCATTCATCTCCACTGCCCAAGAACCTTCTCACCTTCTCCAGCCCCAAGACTTCATTCCAGGAGTATTCTAAACAAGGAGGGAGACCAAATGTGGCTCTCAGGGTGTAGGGGAGGTGATGTTGCACTGCCCTAACTATTGGAAAAAGCCCTTGATGACAGCTAGACATGAAATATCCTGTCCCTGTCATATCCATCCCCCACGGAACCACAAACATCTGCTGTCCCAACACCCCTGTGCCAGAGGTTTTAGGGATATCACTGACAGAGAGTATTTGTGGATTTGTTTTCCAGTCATTGCAGCAGAAAATCCTCAGCTGTGTGATTTTCTCCTCCAGCTGTTTGTCTGTGGGATCCCTGGAGTGGGAGACCTTGGGCCATGAGGAAGGAGAGGTTTGGAAGCAGCCTCAGGAAGGTGCAAGAGCTGCCAGAGGGACGTGCTCCATGTCTGGGTAAGCTGGGCATCACCTTGGAGGGGTGGAGGGCCAGCAGCCAGAGCATCTCTGACATCTTTGGGAGTAAAAGATGCTGATTTTATAAACTTCTGGCTCAGCTGAGCATAATTTTAATATCTGTAAAGAAATTTCAACCTGGATTAACCTCCACTACGCTCAGATTTCATTGTGAACATTTCTTACAGCTGTTCAGTGTTTTCTGCTGTTGCAAAGAACAATTAATTTGGGGAACAATAATTCCTGGCTTCAAAGCCTATATCCATATGGCCATCAAGGCAGTTTGCAATTCCATAATTGAAATCATAGATGACTGCTGCAGCATCCTCAGTGGGCTGGGGTTTTAGAATGTTTTTTTGTTTTCCTACTACTTCCCCTTTCTCATCAGCCCAAATATTTGCTGGTTTTACCTCAGAACTGGTGATGTGACACCACTGTGTCCTTTGTAGGGCACAATTCGAGGTGACACCACTCAGATGCTGCTTTGTGGTCCTACCTACTGGAGATGCCCCTCTGAAAGGAGAGGAAATTGCTGTTGGATAACATCACTGCCTCCATCACAGCTGGCACTGGCTGGTGCAGATACATGTTTACATTTTGCTTGGAAGATGTAAACACTAATTAAGCATTAATGTTAATGGGGCCTGGGCCCCTGGCTCTGCCCTGGCTGCTGTCCATCTCACCCTGCTCACTATCTGTGCTTCCTGGCAGAAAATAAGGATAATTATTTATTCCTTTCCAAAGAGGGAGGGAAGGGACACCGGGGAGGGTCATGTAAGGACAGAATATTGTGTTACTGGGAATAAAACCAAATCCTATCAGCCTGAGAGGAAGGCAGGAGTGGTTGTCATCCCAGGTTGCATTGTAGATGTGATCACTCAATACCCTCTGTATTTCCTGTTCTCAATTCCTGCCTCCAATTTCAGGCAGTTTGCTGGAACAAGCCTCTCCAGTTGCCCACAGCCCAGGGACAGGATGGATCAGCACTGAGTGCAGGGGATGTGAAGCAGCATCCAGCCCTGCCATGGTGCAGAAAATCTAGAAAATCTACCTTTTGGTTTTAATTCTCTGTAAAAAAAGCCTTTCCTGCTCCTGTTCCCTCTCTGCACTGCTGTGGGATGCACTGGTTGTGGAGGAGCCTCCAGCACAGCCTGGCCCTGCCGTGGTTGTGGCTTGGCCATTGCAGGGCTTTGATGGCAGATTTTCCATTCTCCCTTTGCTCGGCCCCGGCGAGAGCCAACGCTAATTAGGGAGGGTAATTCCTCCCAAACGGGTCCTCTCCCTTTGTGAGCCCGTGGGTTTGCCAGGAGAATAAAAGCTCCCTGATTGTCCCCTCCTTTCAGCCCTTCCCCTGATGAGGAGTGTTGCTACACCTAATAAATTAAAGGACACAAAGTTAATGAATTTTTCATTTGAACTCACAGCTAGGTATGGATTAGCGAGGCTGACGTTGCTGAAGAGCTCAGAATTAGGAAGGGTCCTACAGGGACATTTTCCTCTTTGCTCAAATCTTTTCATTCACCTTTTCAAGCATTATCTTGCTGGGCAGAAAGAGTTCTTTTCACGCCGTATAGCCCGTGGGGTCTGCTTTTTTTTCCACATAAATGTGATCATTCATTTTGTTTGTCTAATGGATAAAAATAAAGGGCAGTGTGAGTGACATTCAGACAGCTTTTCTCCTCAAAGAGAAGGGATTCATGCGATCCTGAGCAGCACTCTGGAGCACACTGAGCATTCAGAGTCCCAATTCCTTTAAATTCCAGTTGACACCAGTGGAAAGTTGGTTTTCCTCCCACTTGAGCAGGGCTGGGAGCTGCAGCCGGCTTGGCCCTGTAACTAAAACTGCACTCAATTTATTTAAAAATTAATTTTAAGTTAATGTCAAAGGACCTGAATGATTCAGAATTATTTGCTGAATATGAATTTCAAAAGATTGCAGCTGCTTTTAGTATGCAAAATGATTTCTGCTTCCTGGAGCCAAACCTGCACATGCTCCACTTGGAGGGAAACATTACTTTGTTATCCCTGTATTCCTTGCCCAAATTAAACCTTTCCCTAAGAACTCCAGTTTGCTTCACTTGCCTTTTGACACTCTGAAGGACTCATTTAAAGAGTGAATCAGGATTTTGGCTAAAACAGAAGCTGTTGAAGTGCACAAGAGGCTGGGGAGGGTGGGGGGACTGGGGTCACTTCCCTCATGGGGTCCTTACTCTGGACCCACCCAAACCCCAATCCCAGTGAGCTCTGGCTTTCCCACCCCTTAAATTCATGGCTGAAATAACTTAGAGATCATTTCTAGTTAGAACAGAACCAAGAGGGATCTTTTGTGATGCTTCAAGACACAATGGGGAGGAGGGGCAGAAATGATTGAAAAATTAAAAGTAAAAACAAGGGAAAAACCCCTCAGTAAATCCCACCAGCCTCTTGCAGGAGCCCTGTAGATCCATGGGGAAAGGGGGAGCTGGGGGTGCTGGGATCCCACTGTCTCAGTTTCACTGTTCAAACTGGAAATGACATTTTTATTCAATTTCTGCCCGAAACCTTTAAGTTTTATTGCTGACTGCTTTTGTAATAACTGTATGCTGCACCTATAAATGCATTTCAGCAGCAGATTATTTTATGCAATAAAGGTGCAAAGGCCTTTGGGAAGAACCTATTGCCCATTTCAAACAGAAACACTCCATGCAGGAGAGATTTCCCCACTTCATAAATAATTTGGGATCAAAGATCCTGGCACTGGGTTAGGCAAGGGTGAGCGTAAATCTGGCTTTAACTGAGATTCATGTTTCTATTAAAAAGTAATTGCAAGGAACAAATCCTGATTGTCTTAATAACTGATATTTATGTCCTTCAAGCAGCAGAATGGATCCATCATTTTATACACAGCTCTGAAAAAAGGATTAGCACTGCTTGTATCCCTTTTTCTATTGCTGCTCCTATTCCCTTGTCCTGGATCTCCCAGAGCTTATACCAGTTACCTAGAATTCCCTTTCCTAACCTAGAAACTGCTGTCACCTTCCAATTCAGGTAAGAAAGAGCTGGGAAATGATCTCAAGTAAGGGAAATTTCATTTCTAGTCTTGGTGGCAAGTTTCAAACCCCCAGCACGAGTGGTGATGAACAATTCCCGTGCCTGTGGACCTGCCTGCATTTGCACCATCTGCCAGTGGGAGTTTTTGGAAAACTTTTGGGGGTGGAGGGAGGTTGTTCTGGAGGGAAATATTCCTCTGGGGATTAATTTTGTGCAAATCTGGCTGTCAAACACTCCAGAAGCTGATGCCCAAGGCCTCTCCTGCTCTAATGGCAAAGGAGAAGGTTCCCCAACAGCTGCCAAGGGGGCACCTTGAAGGGGCAGAGCAAAGTGGCAGAGATTAATCAAAATTATTAGTGGAAACTAATTGTAAATGATGTCTCAGGGATTCAGGTTTTTTTGCTTATAGAATAGGTTTACCATTTCCTTCTGACTTCTTTTTTTTTTTTTTTCCTAATATGAAAAGAAAGTTATTGCAATCTGTTGATGGCATCAGCACAGAGTGGGAGGGATATTCCAATGATTGCTTCTCCAGTTAAAATATTTCCAAGTGCTGCTCTTCCCTCTTTTTCAAGGATGACTACTCTTGCTGAGCATCTCTGTGGGTTGTTTTCTGATTTTTTTTTTTTTTTAAGTGAATGTAACTTCTTGGAGCAGAGAGAATTTCATTGTACACATTTGCTTTGTGGCACTTCCTAATCTGTCCAGGCTGATTTGCAACTCAAACAGTAAAAAAAAAATTTATTTCTAAAAGTACTTTCTAATGGAACCAAAAGGGATTCCAGAGGAAATATTCAGAGACAGCTAACACTTCTGCATCACAAATGTGCTGTGTTTCTTTCTACTTCCCCCATTCACTATTACACTTGCAAACAATTCGTCGTTGATAATTAATATTAATTCCATCTGCTTAATTGACAGAATTACCAGGGGGTGACGAGATCGGCTTCCCAGTATTAAATAATTTTTACCAATTTGTAGTGCTCAGCTTGCTGCTCTGCTGATTTCCCAGTTGCTCCATCTCCTGCATCTCCAGGCAGACACAGGGGGAATCACAGAGCTCTGGAATCCAGAGCCGCAGCTTCTCTGGGGGAGCCCGTGCCTGATTACCCAGCCATGGGATCCTCCTGCTGCTGCTGCAGCACCAGAGACCTCCACTATGTATTGCTTGGGCACATCCCATGGTGTTCAGCACTGTGAAAAAACCACAATTTTTGTCTAATCAGGAGCTTTTCTGCTCAGCTCAACAGCATTGCTGTGCACCCTTCATCACCATCATCCACAGCGTTGTTTGCTGTGGGGACACATTGCATTAATATTTTCATGTTCAAACACAGCAAAAATTGCATGGGCAGCCTGAGTTTTTCTGTGCATGAGCTCAGAGACTTCCCCCCAAAAAATTTACCAAAAAAAATATTAATTTATGTTCTAGAACACAGACCAAATATTTAGCACGTGGAACAGAGCGAAAAAAATCCTGCTTGAGGAATTTAGTTTATTTTTTTAATTGAATTTGTAAAGGCTCTTTTCTGTAGTGCAAGAATAGTTACTCCTAAAAGGATCTTCAGTGATGATTTTGCTGCACAGGTGGTTCTGGAGTGCAAAGGCTGTGTTAGCACCATGGATCCATGGATGTTCAGGAACTGCAGCACTCAGTAACAGCCCAAAACATTTGCTGAACCCAGCACTGCCCTTACACACCAAAGCACTCCCCATGCTTCAGCCCACACCCCAATTAATGTTTTTTTCTCTTTTTTAGTGTTGTTTCTCACTTTTACCTCCTCTAGGTTGTGCTGTGCCACAGGTGAGGCTGAACCCCCCATCTCCTGCCTGACCCTTTTTGGCTCCCCTGTTCCCACCCCTCTCATTCCCTTCCCTCCTCCCTCGTTTTGCAGAACAGGAGGAACTTCCCTTGCCCAGGACAATGGGAACCCATCACTGCAGGGCTGGGATGTCACCAAGGAGCTGCCCCAAGGACACCTGGCCCTATTTGGGAGTTTCAGTTTATTTCAACACAGGAGGTAAATGATGGACAAAGCCCAAGAAACAGCACTGAATTCCTGTGACCAGGTTTAAAAGGCTGTGAAACCTGGTGGAACTTTCTTTTTTTAATTTTCTTTCCTTTCTTTCTTTAAGCTTTTGGTTTCCATAAAGCACTTGGGATGTAAAGTTTGGGATAACTGATTTAACCATGCACCTTTTCTCACCTATCAGCCCAGTTCTTCCTGTCCTCTTCTCCTGTGTCCAGGGTCTCAGTCCCTGCTGGGTGCCACCTATTAGTTAACATTAAATCATGTATTTCCATTTATGTGATACTAATTCTGGCTTGGTGCCTACCCTACATTCTTAATTCTTTGCAACTGATAACATTTTATGTACATATATTTATTTTTTAATACTCTATTACAAGACAAATAAAAAAGGGTGCTAGTGATATAGCAGAAAATAAAATAAATATCAAGGACATCATTATATTTAATGTTTTGGCTTTACTTTTCATACACTTGTAATAACTGCCATTTTAATGACTTATTTTCATTACCAACTATCAGATCAGATTTTGACAAAACAGTGTAATTTTCCAGAGTAATTTGTTTGGGGTAATAGTAGGAAATAATACACTTAATGATTTTGCATATTTTTCTTTCACAGCTCTTCTTAAACAGGAGTTACCTGGAGCTTGAGGTAACTTTGAGCAGCTCTCAGTAGCCCAGGGCTGCTGCTGGCTTGGGAGGTTTTGTCCCCAGACTGAATTTCTTCATCCTTTAGAGTTGACAGAAACTTTCTTTTCCTGCCAGGAAAATTCAGTGAGAATGCAGCAATTTGTGGTGTTTGTTATGGGAACAAGGTATCATAATTTTATTTCCAGGTATGCCTGTGAAAGTCCATAAACATTTAACAGACCCATAAACCCTGACTGTAACCCTTTCACTGTGCCATAGCTGGACTGGCCCCACTGCCTGGCATCCCCCAGGTCACCACTGTGGACACAGGGATCAGACAGCACCAATCCCAAAAAGGTCAGAGCAGCCTGGTTTGTGATCCTCTCCCTTGGAATAGATGAGGTGTTACAATTCCCACAGCGCTTTCCAGGCTTAGCTTGGGGCAAGAGGAAGGAATGGCACAGAATAAATCCCTTGGAAAGAGAGTTGTGTGATGGGGATTGAATCAGGCACCACTGAACTCATCCCTTTCACCACTCCTGTGCCCACAAGAATTATCAACAACTCAGGATGAGAGGTGGAAGTGTTTTCTGTAGGAAATAAGGAAAAAACCCTCAAGTCTTTTCTGCTAAAAGAATTGTTTGGTGTTCTTTGTTTGATGGGCTTCATTTTGGACAAACCAGCAAAAAAGTATTTTATAGTCAAGGATGAAGAATGTTACAGAGCAGGAAATGTTCACAGTGAGTTTGACACTTGGAGTTCATCTAAACTGGTGTGCAGCACAGGAAATGGGCACAAAGCTGGGCAGAGTTCAGTTTGTAACCTGGATTTGGGATGGAGCTCCTGTAACAAGGCAGAATTTAACCTGGATTTAGGATGAAGGTCCTGTAACAAGGCAGAGTTCAGTTTCTAACCTGGATTCAGGATGGAGGCCTGTAAGGGGTGCTCTCTCTCACCAGGCTGGGCTGGAATTTCTCCAGCACTGTTTCTGTCCAAGAGTGGCACCCAGAGAGATTCCACAGGGAAGGAAACTCCTGCCCAGAGGGCTGGGAGCCAGCGTGGGTGTGGGATGGGCAGCTTGCTGTGCCCTGAACACCCAGCCCCATGGAGTCAGGGGCAGGAGAGCAGATCCCAGGGAGGGCAGCCCAGGACCTTTCCCAGTTGTGCTCATCTGCATCCCATCCTGGGATGGCTGGGAAGGGACCATGATTTTCCCAGGTCCAGCTGAGACAGCTCCAAGTGATGCTTTACCAAAAAGGTTCTCCACCACAGGGAACTGGGAACTCAGAAAAACTCAGGGTTTGTCATTTTCTCGTGCACCATCCTGAAAAATCTTTGAACT
Source organism: Melospiza melodia melodia (assembly GCF_035770615.1). NCBI lineage: Eukaryota > Metazoa > Chordata > Aves > Passeriformes > Passerellidae > Melospiza > Melospiza melodia. The sequence goes on along the minus strand of NC_086209.1, from coordinate 16,204,115 downwards.
GGGCTTTGTACTTGAAATCTAATCCTGTTAGAAATATCTTACTATGCAACTGCATGTTTTTTCTGAGCAAACCACTGCCAGCCACATCACCATGCATTCATTTCTGCAGAGATCTTGTTACAAAGGCAGATTTTCTGAGGCTCTACTACAGCTTTACTACACTATGAAGAACATACGAGAGTAAACCCCACACCATTACATTTTCCATTAGGAACTCCTCGTGGCTGAATAACTGGGAGTGTGTTGCATCCTCTCCCTGCTGCAGCTGGGAGAAGTTTGGGCTGAGCAGGGCAGGATTTTGTGTTTATAAGGTGCTGTGCTGGGTTTGTGTAGAATGAGCTACAGATCTGCCCACTCTAGTGAAAAGCAGGATTGTAAAGAAGGATTCAACCCTGGAAAAGCTTGACGTGGACAGAATTCCCACTGCTGAACTGTTTCCTTTGTGAAGAATTTATATCAAAGATAATAAAGTTTTAAATCAATAGTCTGAACGAATGCAGAGCTATAATCTTTGTAGATTTGGTAATCCCCCGTGACATTTACAGGACAGTTTCTGCAAACTCAGGATTCCAGAGCTGAATTAGCATTTCTGAGGTGTAGGAGATCCCCTGTGTCCGTGTGATGTGTGTGGAGCAGCAGAGAATCATAAACTCACGTCTGACAGTGTTTGTATTTAAGCTTTAGCAACTCCATTTCAAGATTTAGAGTGAAAAAAAAGGAGGCTGTGGCTGATTTTCCCTGTCTGGGAGAGTTTTCTGGCAGGATTTTGATTCTTTCTGTGTCTCCCTGAGCTGTGTGGAGCCTCGGGAAGCCCGGCACAAGGCCAGCCCTGCTTTGCCCCTGTAACTCACAGAATTTGTGCCACGGAGTCGGACCCCAGCACCTGCTGGGCGCCTTTCAAGCTGCTTTAACTGGATCACAAGTTCCCAACTGTAGATAGATGTAACAGAGACTAATCCCATAATCTGGACAGAAGTACAAGCCCTGGATGGGGAGCAGCTCGTGTTACCTCCAGTTGTCCTTCAGTGATGGCAGGGGAGCTCAGACACTCTCATCTCCCCCAGCCACTTTTTGGTGAGTAAGATCTGTGGGCTGATTTGATTTGATTTCATTTATTTGATTTGATATGGTTTGAATTTTCCTTCCCAAAGTCTGAAGATGAATATGCAAAACAAAACTTCATGCTTTGGCCAAACAGGAAAACAACTTGGGTTCAGAAATGGCGCTTCTATGCTGGGTAAATATTATTTGTACTTGAGGCACAGAAGTCAAGGACCGGCATCATTAAAAAAAAAAAAAAAAAAAATCCAGTGATGGAATAATAGAGCAGCATTTTGGGTGTCTAACTAACACCAGGGGTGGGGAGAGCTGCTGCCCAGCTTTCCCCAGTCCCTGTTTGAAACATCCCCATTCCCAAAGGTCCCTCAGCAGCCCCCAGCCCTCGGCGTGGTGCTCTGTGCCAGCAGAGCATCGATCAGGAGCCGCCGAGCCCGGAGCCGCCGGTCGATGGCTCTGCAAACCCAGAGCTCCCAGAAATGAGATTTACCACTGCCTTTTTAACTTCTTGTTGACAGGCTCTCGCCACTGACAGCTCTTCCTCGCTCTCCTCTTTCTCTCCCATCCCAAGATTTAATACTGTTTTACCACTCTAATTAAGGACGTGATTCTACAAATATTTGCAAGCCGCCGAGGCGCTCGCTGGGAATCGGGAGCCACGGATCCACCCACAGATCCCATCTCAGGCATGTGCAAACCATCCCCACTCCCATCCCACCACCAAAATGGGAGCTTTAAATCCTTTTGCTTGTTCTGCTTTCCCAAGTCTTTCAAACTTAACCCAAAACCCACTTGGGGTGAGATTTCCTATACTGCTCTTCAGCACAGAAGTCTGGCTTTCTTTCCACGACATAAAACCAAAAGTTCTTTACTTTGGTCCTTTCCATCTCTTGCAGTGTTAACAAAAATAGATGCTTATTGCTTTAATAAAGGTTTTGATTTGGAAATTATTTACCATTTAGACTTCGTATGCTCTAATTGCTTTTGATTCTTTGGAATATCTCTAATGCAAAGCAGCTGAAAGACTGAGGTTTAAAAATGGGCTCTTGCACATTTGAAGTAAATTTCATCCTGCAATCAGTCATAAAGATCTTAACTGCAGCTATCACATATCCTAAATATGTAATTGCTGTGGAGCCTTTCCAGTCTATTGGTTACAGGATGCTGGAAAAAGGGGAAACTGAGTACAAATGTATGCCCTGATGTCTGTGGGTATTTTGGGGGGATATTGAGCAGATTGGTCACCTGCCTGAAATACTGTCTACCCATTTTTTTCCTAGGATGGAACCCTGGAATTCAGTTGTGCAAAGATTAAATAATAACTCCATTTGCATGGTGAGCTCACTGGTTGCTCTGGTGAGTAAACAATTAATTTTGTCTGGGTTTTGGGATCAGGGCATCCACCCCCAGCCCCACATGCTCCTGGGGGAAGGACTTAGGTTTCAAATGTGCCTCCATCCACATGTGGATCTGCCCTAAAATTAGTGGTGGCTTTGGTACATGGACTCAGCCCAAGGTTGCTTCCATCTGTTCTGCCTGAACCTATGGAATCAACACCTAAAAGTACAGAAAAAAACCCCCTTGAAATATTTCATTTTGAGAGATTTTAAAAACATCTTGGTCAAAGGCAGCCTAGGTATGGATTGACTGGTCCATATTTTGAATGATCTGTAGTGACCAACCTAAAGTGAAATGGCATCTCTGCTTACTTCTTGTAATCTTTTGCTTTCAAGAGAACCCTCTCCTATGTCCTTGCCATCTTTAAAGAGCACAGCTTACAAACATTGAAATCTTAACTCAAAGGAAGACTCTGGTTGGTTTTTTTTCCAGTATAATATGGAAAACATGGAAGATTCAGCCTCAAAAATTGCTAAAGACGTTTAACACCATTAAAATCACAAAAACGGTGCAATTTATTGTCATCAGAGAAACACTTGCTTTCAGCCCATTCTTTAAAGGATAGTGTGAGATATTTACATACTAAATTAATGTGAATGGCTGCTAAGTACACACCAAAATTCTTCCAGCTGGGAGACACTGGTGTGCAAAGGCCAGGCCACTTGGGTTCTTGAGGAGAGCAGAGGGAGAAGCTCCCCCAAGCCCAGAGGCTGCTGAGATGGAGCCTGGGGGTGGGCAGCTTACATAAACCCTGGATGTGCTCGTTCTGCAGCTACTTTTTTATAACAAAGCCCAAATTTGGAGTCTCTCAATTCTTATGATTCTACCCCGTGCTTCTCTCCACCCCCTCCTGAGTTCTTTTTTAAAAAAAAAACTCCCTAAATTCAGAAGGTAACTGTGAAGCTGAAGTTTCTCTCTCCCTGCCCTTGGTTTGGTGGGACTTTGGGATGCTGAGCTCCACCTTGATGGGCTCAGCACCCCGAGGGCTCCCCACGCTCACCATTGGTGATGGGCAGCGAAGAAGACAACAGTGATCTGTACTTAACATTAGGTGGCACAAAAGAGTTTCCTTTTGCTCACAGGAACACTGAAATCGATGGGCAATAACCAGCAGAGATTTTCTTTTCTTTAGACGAAATTCTCCTATTTTCTCCAGCTTTCCAGCAGCCTTTGAAGTGCTTCTGTTTATAAACTTACTTGATTTCGTCTTTCATTGCATCCCTTTTGTCTCAACCTAATTTGTTTAAAAATAAGACATAACCCAGCCCTCGCTGTGGTTGTATTTACAGAGCAGCCAAAGGGCTCTAAAACGGGCTAATTTCAGTGAAACGCCTTCTGTCCCTCCTCCAAACCAAGGCTGCCTTGAGGAGCTTTGCCTCCCTGGGCCCAGAGGCACCGTGAGCTCGCAGGGCTGGCTTTAACCTGGGCTGGATTTAACCTGGGCTGGCTTTAACCCGGACTGGCTTTAACCCGGACCTTCTCCATCTCCTCAGCTGCGGCTGTTTACAAACCACGGCTCTTTACTCCTGCTTTGGTGCCGATGCCACATTCATCCTGTTCCTGGAGCTGACTGAAAAATCGGCCTTTTGGGGGTTATATTTCCTTCTGCTGCTGCTGTAATCCTTCAGGAGAGAGAGCTGGAGGTCGCGGTCCCTCAGCGGAGCCACCCGGGCCCCGCTGCCCAGCGCAGGGGCGGCCGCAGGCCCGTTGCCCCCAAGGCCGCGGTGCTGCAGCTCACAGAGATTTAGCAATGAAATAAATCAGTTTTACGGTTCAGGAACAATGCATGGCCCACTGTTCACATCCCAAATCCCTCTCGCTCCCAGGTGCAGGAGGGGTGGTGTGCTGGCAGTGCAGTGGGAAGGCGCCTGTCCACTTGCGTGCTGCTGCTGTTGCTTATTGAAGACCAGGGCTCGCTCCCTGCTCGGGCCGCTCCTCAGGATTCCTAAAGGTAATTTTTTTCCCCCCTACACTGCTGGCAGAAGGGTTGGGTATTGTTTTCTCCGAGGTTCGGCTTCAGAAAGGGGGAGAAGAAATGAAAAAAATAAAATGAAAGCCCATTTCGCTGGCGATCCCTTGAAGTTTTTGCTGTTTCCCTGCCTCCCCCTGCACCCCCGGCTGCCGGGGTTTCCCCGTTCCCCGGTGGATGCGATTAAGGGTTATTGTTCCTCCGCTCGCTGCCCTCCCCGCCGGGGGAGCGGCCCGGGGCGGGGACGGGGCTCAGCGCCGCGGCCCCTCCGCTGCCGGCGGCCCGGCCACGGTGGGCGGGGGGACGGGCGGAACAAAAGAAACTTGCCCGGTACCCGGTGCCCCGCTCGCCGCCGCTGCCCGGGGCCGGGACCCGCCGCGGGGGCAGCGCGGGGACGGCACCGATATCGATACACACGCACCGCAGCGGCTCCGCCGGTGGACACACGCTGCCCTGCCCCGCCAAAGCCGCACGGATCCTTTCACCGCCCCAAAAGCGCTTTTTTCCCACCCCACAGCCGCGGCAGGTGCCAGCGGCACTGCCCGGACCGGCCCCTGGAGCCCCCCGGCCGTGCCCGGGGCTGAGGGGCCGGAGGAGCCCCCGCAGCCCGGCCCGGCCAGCGCACAAACCACGCACCCGCAGGTTTCCAGCTATTTTGTTTTTCTTTCGTAAAAATGTTTATTTAAACCTTTTGGTTTTTTTAAATTTTTTTTTCCTTTTACAACAATAAAATATTGCGTCAATATAAACCCCTTGACTAAAACTGGTCGACAACCAAACGTTACAGCCACTCGTGTGTTTCGTTATTATTTTTATCCGACACCCATTTAGGCTTCTTTTTTTTTGTTGTTTCTTTCTGAAACGTTTTTCTTTCTTTTTTTTTTAAACATAATGCGGAATTTATTGAAAATAAATAATTGTTGGCAACTGCAATAGGCAATTTTGGATAAAATAGTTGAAAAAAGCAACCTTTAATGAAAATAGCGTTTATTATACATCAGTTACTAAATGAATAAACTAAATGATCTTTCTTTAAATTAATAACTTCCAAAAAACGTTTAATATACAAAACTGTACAGTTATAAAGTTGGCAGAAATAGGCAGGTCCTCAGTGTCGAGTTATTTTTTTTTCTTTTTCTCTTAATTTCTTTTTTTTTTTTTCCTATTTTCTTTTTTTTTTTTTTTTTTTTTTAGCGCTTACTGAAAAATACTTGAAAAATATAAATGTCGAAAGGAAAAAATCTGGAGGAGGGGAAGGGTGAGGGGGAGAGGAGAGGAGAGGAGAGGAGGGGGGGATGCTGTGCGGGAGCTGCGGAGCGGGGACCGGCCCGGCCCTCAGGGGGCCGCGGGTGCAGCCCCGGGAGCGGGGGGGGAGCCCGGCCCTGCCCGGCGGCCCCGGGGGTGCGGGGCTCGGGGGGAGCATACACACGGACACACGGACGGACAGACACTCACACACACACGGACAGACGGACAGACACTCACACACACTCACACGGACCCCTCGCGGGTGGGTGCGCGGCCGCCGCGCCCCCCGCCCTTGGGGACAGCGCAGCCCCGGGCTGGGAGGGACAGGGGGAGAGGGGGCGGGTGCAGCTCAGCACTTCCCTGCGCCCGAAAAACGGCGTTTGCATTTTAGGGGATTTGTTTTGGTGGTAGAGGGTTTGTTTTTGTTTTGTTTTTTGTTGGGTTTTTTTTCCCCCTCCCTGTTTTGTTTTGTCGGTGATTATTACGATTATTTTTTTTTCTTCTCCCCCCCTCCCTGCCCTCCCCCCTAGAAAAGCTTTTCCACAAATCCAGCATCTCCCTGCGACGCGGAAAGAAGCTCAGCGTGAACCAAATGCGGGCGTTTTCTGTCCTCTTCCCTCCCTCCCTTCCTCCCTCCCCCGACACCTCATTCCTCTTCACTATCGAAACAAAATACAGAGAAACCGATTTCCGAAGCGAAAGCGCAGAAGGATAAAGGTGTTTTACTACAGACCTCTCAGTCTGGCGCTGATTAAAAAGCCCAACTCATCTTCGGAAAGAAAAAAGACTGGCAAATGCCACGGGTTTGGTTGTGATGCTTAATTTCTGGTAAATCTCCTAGAAATAATTATTTTATATATTTATATATATAATTTTTTTTTTCCTTGCGAGAAGAAGGGAGGGGGGGGGAGGTCAGGCTTGTGACCCGACCGTTTTACGGTGTTGGGAAGTTCTTGAAAAGGAAGAAAAAAAGCTGCAACAAATAAGCCCGTTCTTCACATCGGTGCGGGGCTCCGCGGGCGCGGAGGGAGCCCCATCTCCTCCGGGGGGTGAGGAAGGGCCGCGGCCGCCCTGCCCCGGCCCCGCTCGGTGACATTGCCGGTGCTTGGGGAAGGGAGGAACGTTTGGACTGCTCAATTCGATACAAATTAGGTCACAAATATTGTGTACAGTTTGTAGTAAAACACCTCAGACATTTAAAAACGCTATATAAGTCTTTAAAAATGCAAAACTAGTCTATTGTAAAACAGATTCACCTGAAATACAGCTGATATAACCAAGGCGCTGGAAGGTTATTCATAGGCACACATCTGTCTTTCCTTTTCTGTCGGGTTTTTCGTTCTCTTTTTTTTTTTTTTTTTTCATTTTCTATTTTTCCGTGGGTTTTCCCTTTTTTTTTTCTTTTTCTCGGTTTCTTTTTTTTCCTTCCTTTTTGTTTGGGTTTTGTTTTGCGGTGGGGTTGGTGAGGGTTTTTTTTTTTTGTGTGTCTTTTTTTTTTTTTTTCCTTCATCCTAGCGGAGACCGAAAACAAACCTTGTCTGCGAGTAAACACCGTGTGTGACCAGGTCGGAGAGAGGAAAAAAAAAATATTGCCGAGGCGGCGGCGGGCGGGGACCCCTCGCCGCGTCTCCCGAAACCATAAGTTAAAGCCCATAGTGCGGGCGGGCAGCGCCGCGGCCGGGCAGTCCCGGGGCCGAGCCCGCGGTCAGAGGTCGTGGCAGGCCGTGTCCGTTTTCACGCCGTGCGAGTACACGTCGTGCTGCGGCTGCTCGCCCGGAGGGGTCATGCGCTTCTCCTTCTGCCGCCGGTTGCAGAACCAGACCCGCACCACCTCCTTCTCCAGCTGCAGGCTGTCCGCCAGCGAGGAGATCTCCTGGGCGGCCGGCTTGGGGCACTTGAGGAAGTGCGTCTCCAGCACGCCCTTGACACTCACCTCGATGGAGGTCCGCTTCTTCCTCTTCCTCCCCTGCGCCGCGATCTTGTCGATGCTCGTGGGGCTGCCGGTGGAGGAGTCGGCCTCCTCCAGCCACTTGTTCAGCAGCGGCTTCAGCTTGCACATGTTCTTGAAGCTCAGCTGCAGGGCCTCGAAGCGGCAGATGGTGGTCTGCGAGAAGACGTTGCCGTACAGGGTGCCCAGCGCCAGCCCCACGTCGGCCTGGGTGAAGCCCAGCTTGATGCGGCGCTGCTTGAACTGCTTGGCGAACTGCTCCAGCTCGTCCGAGGTCGGCGTCTCCTCGTCCGAGTGGTCCTGGCAGTGGTGGCCGCCCAGCTCGCCGTGCTCGCCGCCGGCCTCGCCGCGCAGCCCCGGGTGCAAGCCCTGGCCGGCGGCGGCGGCGGGCGGCGGGGTGAGCCCGCCGTGCTCCAGCATGCCGCCCACCGCGAACCCGCCCTGCGAGTACACGCTCAGGGGCTGCCCGGCGGCGGCGGCGGCGGCGGCGGGGGGGGCGGCCAGCGAGGCGCTGTGCGCCGGGCTGGCGCCCCAGGCGCTGGGGTGGTTGGCGTGGGGCGAGTGGTGGGAGACGTGGGGCGAGCGGTGGTGGATGATGGCGCCCAGCTGCAGGTCCTCACGGCCCGGCTTCACGTCGGGCTGCTCCAGCGGGCCACCCGCCAGCGCCGCGGGCCAGGGCGCGCCGTCGCTCAGGCTGGTCACCCAGTGATGCCCCAGCGGGTGCCCATTGCCGGGGACGCCCTGCAGGTACTCGCTCTGCAGCAGCTTCTGCGGGCTGCGGAACGGGCTGCCCTGCTGCATGCCCGCGCCCTCGGCGTGGGCGAGCGCGCCGGCGCCCAGCAGGCCGTAGGGGTTGGAGGCGGCTGTGGCCATGGCCGCGGCAGCCCCACGAGTTATACTGTGCCGCCGCCGCCGCGCCAGCCTTTGACATCCACCGGCACGGCGGCCCGGCGGCGGCCGCGCCGCGACTGGCACCCGCGCCGGCCAATGGGAGCGCGCCGCCGGCCGAGCCGACCAATGGGTGCAGCTCGGGGGCGGGGCGAGCCGCGGCGGGGCGGGGCCGCGGGGCCGCGCGGGCGCGAGGCAGGAAGTGAATCACTCCGCCGGCACCGGGGGCCGGGCGTGAGGCGGCCCCGCTGCTTAACTCCTTCCGCGCCGGGCAGGGAGCGGCGGGGCTGGGGGGGGGGGGGCTCGGCTTAAATGGGGAGCGCCTGGGAACGGGGGGGCGCGGGGGGCACGGCTTAAATGGGGAGCGATTAGCGGCGGGCAGAGGTTAAACGGCGGCGCCCCGGCGGCAGCCCCGCGGGACCACCCCGGCGCTGCCCCCGCCCGCCGGTCCGGGCGCGCTCCGGGTGCGCAGCGCCCGCTCCGCTCCGCTCCGCTCCTCCCCCGGTGCGGCTGCCCCGAGCCGCGCGTCCCCGCCTGCCCCGGGCCGTGCGGCACCGCCGCGCTCGGTCGGCAGGAAAATAAAAAAAAAAAAAACGGAGAAAAGCCCCAAATAATAAAAAACAGCCCCAAAAGAAGGAGCTTCCCGGCCTCGCCGCCGGTAAATCCCGGTGGATGCTCCTCAAAGTTGGCAGCGCGGGCGCGGTGCGCCGCCGCTGCGCGCCTGGCGGGCGGGTGCAGGGCAAAACGGGGAGAAAAGGAGAAAAAGTGGAGGAAAGAAAGTGAGAAAAGGGAAAAGAATGGGGGAAAATCGTGTACGGTGCCGGGACCCCCCCGCGGGAGGAGCGGGGGGAGCGCGGAGCCCCGGGCCGGGCAGAGCTCCGCACCCGCGCAGCCCCGGGACCCCCGACCCGCCGGCGAGTTCCAAAATGACCTTTCCCTGCATCGTTTTGGAGGTAACCGAGCTGCGTAATTATATTTGCACTTCCAGAAGACTGCATCAGAGTCCCCTTATTGGTTTGAAATTCCATTAAATATATTGCAAGAGCTCCTAGGTTAAGCTTGATTTAAATTTGCATACATTTTCATATATTTAGCAGAAATAAAAGAAGGCTTGCAGCTACCAGAAAGTCATTAAGGCATTAGTTTCTCTGAGAAGACAGATCTGAAGAAAATTCAAGAAAATGAGAAAATAGATCTAAATAAGGTGAGCGCTCCTCTGGTTCCTTCCGAGCCGGGTCCCATCGCTTTCCTCATTATAATAATAATAATCACAATAATTTCTCTCCGGGGCAGCGTGTGCGAGGGGTACAGGCAGGGCTGGGTGCTGAGGAGCGCAGCGGGCCGGGGCATATCGCGATATATCGGCGACTCCGCGGGTCCCCGCCGGGCGAGCGCTGCGCTGCGCCCCCGCGGGGGTGCGGCCGGGGGGGGGCGGCTCGGGAAATAAATCAGAAATGAGGAAAAGTAAATAAAAGAGCGAAGTTTGCGGGCGGGGGGGTCGGCGGGCGGGCCGGAGCCGGGGCTGTCCCCGCCGCAGCCGCGGTCCCGGTGCGGTCCCGGTGCGGTCCCGGTGCGGGCGGTGCGGGGCGCGCAGCTCCGCGGCCGAGCCCGCCCGAGCGCGGGGAGGGAGGGCAGGGAAGGAGTTACAACAGCAGCTTCTTCTTCCTCGTTGGTTTTTTTAGCCTTTCCTTTTTATTTTTTCCCCTTTCCTTTTTTTTTTTTTTTTTTTTTTTTTTTTGTTCCCCCCCCTCTTCTTTCCTTTTTTTTTTTTTTTTTTTTTTCCCACTCTCCGCCTTCACAAGCTCCTCGAAATAAACATCACCGCAGCCCGCGGGGGAAAAAAAAAAAAAAGGAAAAAAACCCCACTAACCTCCCCCCCCCCAACAACATCAAATCCGCACTGTATAAAAACGTAACTAAATTATTTAAAATTAATTTGCACTTTAACTTCCGAAACAATTTTTCAAATCCCATTGCCCGTGAAAATAGATGTTCAGATCCGCCGTTTAATTAAGGCAGAGTCTCTGGCAGGGAAATAAAACCCCGAACGTCCCATTTTAATCTTTGCTGCGAATGTAGCTAAGGCAGAGCCCGGCTCTGCTCCTGCCGAGGCGGCTCTCACCTCGCCTATAGCAGAGTATGGTGGATTTTATAGTGTTTTTATCTGCATATAGTTAAATCTTCTTGCTGTTCTAACTAATCTGCTGGAGAGGGTTTCTTTAGCTCTTTCCTGTCAGTCTAACTTCCCAAGTGTAACAGATGCCGCTCTCAAGCGGTCCTTTCTGCTGCTTTTCTTTATTCAGCCTCGCATTTTTCTCCCCATGATCTGGGTTTCCATAGAGAGAGGAATAAAAGGGGGACCATGGCCACAAATCCCCTGCCCCATGCAGAATAAAAGAGCCTTATTCAATAGCCGACCCCGTCTGGACATGGGAGAAAAATAAGTACATGCAAAGCTACTGTTGCAAGAATTTGTAACTTATTTTTCATAGACCGAAACCCAATAAAGTTTTTTTTTATTATTAAAAAAATTGTAAAAAAAAAGTTTTTGGGTTCGGACTGTGCGCTGGAGCCCTTTGGCTCTGGGTGCCCCCGCCCCGGAGGGACCCGCGTTTCCTCAGCAAATAACTCGCTTTAATATCTATTTTTTCTGCTAAATCTTTGGCGTGAAAAAGCAATCACAATAGCTGGAGGCAGCCACCGTCCTGGGGCAGCGAGAAGTCGCTATAGAGAACGCCCCGCTTTGAAGTGCGGGAGCTGCGATTGTGTCGGGTCCCCCCGGCGGCACCGGGGCTCTCCGGGGTCACCGTGGCCGTGCCTCGGTGCTGGCGGCGGTGTCACCCGCGTGGGGCAGCGCTCGCTGTCCCCTCTGTCCCCTGTGTCCCCTGTGTCCCCTCTCCGTTCCCCTCCACGGCTCCGCTGGGGCTGCGCTCCTTCGCGCTCTCCCCGCGCTGCAGGCTGGGACCTGCACCCACCAACGCCGCTGTGACAGAGCTGATTTTATTATATTCAACCGATTTTTATTATTTTTTTTTTACCCACCGCACCACCACTCCTCTCATTGTTCATCCACGGGAGGGGAAGGGGAGAGAGAGGGGGAAAAAAAAAAAAAAAAAAAAAAAAGGTCTAAAAGGGGTTCGTTTTGATTGTGTTTAATACAGCATGAAGCTCGGAGCGGTAAGCTGTGCCTCGGTGTCGTGACCTCTATATTGAAAACTTCACCTTCAACACAAGTTCACTTTAGAGACAGGACGAGTTAGATTGCGCTTGGTGGGAACAAGTGCAAATTTAAAAACAGAGTCAATCATAACGGGGGTGGGGGCTGGGAAAGGGCAATTTAACCGTTTCTGGAGCCAGGAGTTAAGGTTTGCATTGTGTACATCCAGGCGCTGGGGCTCCTGCTGAAGCCCAGCGGCTCCTGGAGCTCCGGAGAGGCTTTGGGAACACCTAACCAGCGTGGGGGAAGCTTAGGAAGCAAAAAGGAATTTACAGAGTATTAGCAGAAATTAGCCAATACCGACACAAGCTCAATTAGTTCCTTTTTTTTTTTTTTTTTTTTTTTTTTTTTTTTTTTTTTTCTTTTGGTCTCTGTTGGCTGCTCTTGAACGTGAGTAAATGCTGTGCAGGGAGGGAGAGGAGGGAGAGAGCCACACAGCCATCTCCGAGCCACGGCCAGGAGATGGACTGACAGATTGCAAATTAAACTAGTCCTAATGTACGAATGAATGCGGCCCCCCCAAATCTCTCCCAGCACCAGCCCGGCAGCAGAGCCCGGCACGGAGGGAGCGTGGCTGCGGCTGGGCTGGTCCAGGGAGGGACAATAAAGCCAATCCCGGGCAGGAAAAAATCACAAGGTAAATAGTATTTGTATTCTGACTGCTGCGGTTTGGGCGACTCCTTGCTCCTCTGCTCGAATCCCCTGTTCTTGTTATTATTATTATTATTATTCTTATTATAAATAATATCTTTTTTTCCACGTTGTTGATGTTTGAAAAATGTACTTGCTGCGGGAAAAGAAAAAAAAAATGTCGTTCATTCGTGCACTGCCCCGTCTTGCTCAGGTCACTGTTATTTTTGAGCTGGGTCGGGTTTAGGAGGTCTTGCCTCCAACATTTGGTTGACGGAGTAAAAAACCGTAAATAATCCGGGAAGTCTCTCCCCAGAGCGCCCATTTTTGCTGCGGGAGCGGTCTCGCCGTGTGTGCCATCCCCGCGTTGGGTGGGTTGTGTTTGGCGGCGGATGCGGCTGGGGCAGGGCTGCGGCCCCGCTCCGTGCCCGGCTCGGGCGCGCCGGGGTCACGGCGGGAGCCCCAACAACGCCGAGCCCTTCCCTTTAGCCAGGCGCTTTCCTCCCCGTGCCGCTCAAACAAGAACGCGCTGCTCTCATCCCGGACCGAAATCCCGTGGTGTTTGGGTCGTTGCTTGTGTTTTGTTGTTGTTGTTTTTTTTATTTTTAATTTTCCGGTGAAGCTTCTCGCAGCGAACGGGGGGATGCGCTCAGAGATGGGCACCCCCAGCTCCTGCCATCCCAGAGGCCGTCCCGCCTGTGCTTTAGAAATAATCCAAATACAATTCCCGAACGGACAGAATTCTGCTCAGACACCTTTAAAGGAGAATGGGTTGGTTTTGAGCACTGGCTAGTTAACCTCTGTTGACTAATGAGACACTGAAGACAAATCGCTCCGTTCCTTGGATGACAAATACCTGCGTTGCTGTTTGGTAGCTTACCGAGCAATTTCCATGTGGGGTTTGGGTTCATGTGTTGTGTTTTCCCTTTCATTTATTTATTTATTATTTATTTAACTATACGCTTTTCCAGCTGTAGCAGTCGGCGTGCAAAGCATCCAGCGATGCTCCTGATCTCTCAGAGGGACTGAAACGCCTCCTGCATTTTGAAGCGCCTCGTCATCCCTAGATTTACGTTTATAAATACGTAGATGCTGCTGCTAATTCTTGCTTTTCTCACAGACTTTCGTGTGTTTACGGCTCGGTGCAAACTTTCCTCCCCGCTCCCTTCAGATCGCGCCAACCAAAGCTGTTGTAAAAATGAACTTTCAGGCCAGAGTGCTTTGCTAAAAGATGTTTCCTTATTGAATCGAGCTTGGGCAGTGCAGGATGGTGATGGTGGGGCAAGCTGGGTGTTGTCCCCCACAAAAAATCCCCAACAGCCCCACCAGAGCTCCATGCGCTCCATCCCCAGCGTGTGCGGTTCCCTGGCACCTCCTGGCAGGATTTTCCTCTCCCCCCTGCCCAGCAGAGTGCCAGTGCAAGGCTCTGGAGGCTGCAGCATCCCTTCCCCTCCTGCCCTGCCCGTGCCCGGGGGCTGCGGGCGATAAATCACCGCGGGCCCCCGAGTGCACACGGCAGAGTCGCCATCGAAGCGGGGGAGGCAGCCCTGGGCTGCGGGAAATAAATGGGAATAAATCAAAGCGGGGGCTGCCCGTGCCAGGGGGTGCCCGGGGCCCGCCCCGCTCCGCCCGAGCGGAGACGGGCAAAGGCGCTCCGCAAACTTTTAATGAAATCACCGGCGGAATCGATTTTTGTGGGTTTTTTAACCGCGTTTCAGACATTGCAAAGTGTCCCTCTGGGGATGGGGGAGGGGGCAGCAGGCAGCGGTGCAACGCCAGCTGTATTGGATATTGAGTGATTTCATATTTTAGAAAATCAGCGGCGTCTCTGAGGGTCCTCCAGCGAGGAAAGGACTCCGGGAGGGGCTGGAGCCAACCCGCGGAGCTGGGGCTGAGCCATGCAGGTATCGGTTTGCAGTCCCTTCGTGCAGCTCTAGGGGCCCGTGTTATCCCCGCTCCCTGATGAGAACCCCGGGAGAGCCGGCTCTCCCCCTCGGACAACGCGTTCCTCAAGTGCCACATCCAAGTATTTCCTATCCGCCTCTTCTCCAAACTGTTTAGAAATTACTAGTAGCGGATAAGTAAATTGCAAGTAAACCTAGTGAATTAGGATGATTCTCTATCAGTTTAATTTATGTTTTATAGTTAGTTTAGCCTTCTGATTTGATTGCCTTAGTAATGTGAATTGCCTACAGCTGCTGATGATACAGCTTTAATTCTGTTTTAAAGGTCATGTAAACATGCGCCTGTAGCATAAGGAATGCAAATTCAATTCCCTTTTAATGCTTCCTCACATTCACTTCACAGCCTTCACCTAGAAAATTAGCAGGATTTAATAGGGAGCCGTGTGGCTGCTGTGATTCCATTAAAGCCCCTCTCCCCCAGGCGTGGCTCTCCCGGCCCACCCCACCCCACGCCCGTGAGGCGCTTCCCACGCCCGTTTTGGTGGGAATCGAGGCATTTTCCACGCCGGGACGGACTCATCCCTTCACCTGGATGCTTTATCCGCAGGTAACTGTGCCAGGGAATTCCCCCTCCCCATCACCCAGGTGTACACCTATGCGTAAGGCTGTAGTACAGCCGCGTGTTCCTTACGTCACGGTGAAAGACGGTGCTGGGAAAGAGAAAAATGGATAAAAACTCTAGTTTTGGGCCGAGGTGGGCTCTCCCCATCAGCAGGAGGAGAAACTGCGCCGCGATGCCAAGGTGATAGGTGTGAATGCGAGGAGGCGCCTGCGCCTTGCACACGGGCATTTTCGAATTAATTTTTAAACGCAGCCGCTCTGAGTTCATCAGAGATTGCTTCACCCTACTGCAGGGATAAAGAAAAAAGGGGAAAAAAGGTAGAGCCATAAAAAAAAAAAATTATTATAGCACTGTCATCCTCCTGGTTCAAAGGGTTTTAGTGAAGTTGCTGGGAAGTTTCGCCTTTGAACGGGCGGGCTCTAACGAGCGGGGAAGAGCGTCAAAAAAAGCCACTCTGGAGTCGCTTTGAAAAGGGAACGGTGTGTGTGCAAAGCGAGCCGGGGTGAGAGGCGATCCCGCGGCCCCTCCGGCCCCAGGGACCCGGGGAGCCCGCACCGAGAACCGGCACCGGGCGCGGGGACCGGGCACCGGCACCGGGGAGCGGCGGGAGCGGCCCCGGGTCCCGCGGGCTCCTCCCGGGGTCAGCGGTGTCGCGGGAGGTGCCCACAGCCCCTTCGGGTGTTTTCCTGTGCTCAGGGGGATCCTCTGCGTTACCCCAAACCCTTCCCGGCCGCCCGCGGGATGCGGCAGCATCCTCCCCTCATCCTCATCGCCGGCACCTCTGCCTTCATCCCATCACCTGTGCGTCCCCCCAGCTTCATCTCCATCACCTGTGCCTCCCTCAGCTTCATCCCCATCACCTGTGTGTCCCCCCAGTTTCATCCCATCACCTGTGCCTCCCTCAGTTTCATCCTCATCACCTGTGCCTCCCTTCAGCTTCATCCCCATCACCTGTGTGTCCCCCAGCTTCATCCCCATCACCTGTGTGTCCCCCCAGCTTCATCCCCTGTGTGTCCCCCAGCTCATCCCCATAATCTGCACCTCCCCACCAGCATTCCCACCTCTGCCTTCATCCCCATCACCCCTGCGTCCCTCTATCTTCATCCCCATCAGCCCTGCCTCTCTCTGTCCTCATCCCCATCAGTTTTGCCTCCCCAGCCTTCATCCCCCCCCTCTGCCTCCCCACCCCTGCCTGTGCCAGGCCCTGCTGGGCCAGCCCGCTCCCCACTCGCTGTGACAATGGTTCAGGTGCCCTCGGGTGCCCCCCGAGGCTGAAGGAGCCCTGGTGCTGAGGGCACCTGCCCCCTTCCCTGGCAGTGGCAGCGAGGAGCCCACCCTGTGCCCGTGCCTTCCTTGGTGAAAATGAGCGTTTTTTAGCAAAATCTGAATACTTGTAGTAACAGCTCATTGGTGATTCTGCTAATGTTGCACACCTCATTAAATAGCCCCAAACACAAGGAGGTTTAAATGACTTTATTGAATTAAAAATAGCATAGGAAATCACCTATGGTACTTTCATCAAATAATTACTGTAAACTCTATACATACAGAGAGAGATCCCTTTTAACAAATCCATTCCTAAAGCACGGGGGGGTTCTGCTTAATGGCTGAAATAACTCAGAGCAGCACAACCCGCTTGAAACATTGAGCCACACTCGGGCACTTCCTAATATGTTCCTGTGTGTTTCCCTGAGTGTTTTTCTTCCTTATCTTTTTTATATCTGAAGTTCTATTCCCCTCCTCTACTCCATGTATTTGATCATTTTTTCAAGTCCCTTGGCTGAACCAATCTCTTTTCATGCAGAGGATAAAAAGAGAAAAACTTCAAAGTAGGTTCAGGTAATTAACAGCTGAGGGGAATATAATCTAAACCATAGGCCCTGCTTTGCACCCAGGTCTGCTTTCAGAGCCAGCCGGCAAGGGAGTGCCTATTCCCTATAGCATCCAAATCTGCTTCCTCTGAACAGCTTTGCCAGGCCTCCAGTTATCACATCTGCATTTCAAACACCATGTCTCTGGCATTAATTATTAATTAGCCTACAGTCACCCCAGAGGATTTAAGTTCCAGCCTGCACATACTTATTCATTGACCTCTATCTTAGTTTTTGTTGGAAAAAAACCCACTAGAATGCTTAATAATTTCCTTTCTCTCAGACCCTCTGTTCCAGTTTCGTGGCAGGGAAACAGTATATTTTGAGATGGAAAATCACAGGGTTGTCTAGAAATTTGTTTAGAGCAAAACGCTATGTCAAGAGTTTGAACAAACCGTTTCAAAAGATTTAGAAGGAGTTTTGCTGGAGCATTTTTACCTTTGACAAATGAATTTATGGATTTCCCAGAACTGAGAGATGGTGGAGACAAATGCAAGGCAGTTGGGCTCAGCGTGGAGCAGTTCTCCATGAGCACTTTAAAAATACAAACTGGATTTAATTACTGGGTAGCACATTTAGAGGATCAAACCGAGGCAAATGTTCATGTGGAAGCTCTGGGGTTACCCTGCTATTGACACTGGTAAGAAGGAAAATAAAAATGCTGTTGCAAGGCACAGGAGTGCTTGGGCATTAAATCTGAGCTCTGTCCTCAGGAATATGGAGCTGAAGGAGCCTATTTTTGTATCAGTCCCAAGGTGGTTTGGAAGAGATCCTCGGCCATTAGAATAAGTACACATCTCACTGCTGCTTTCTTTGCCACTTTTTGTCTTGAGACTGATGTTCCAGAAGCAAAAATATCAGAGCAATCAGGTAGAAACTGAGTTAAATGATTCTCTTTTTTTCTCAAAACTCCATGAAATCCAAAGTGCCTGTTTAGAGTTTGGATGAGCTGTCTATTGAATACTCCCCTTTGTTAATGGATTTTAATGTTGCAATACCCCACCCCTCTTTTAATTCCTCATGCAATTATCCCGAGATAAACTTTTAAAAATGTCGCCGTGGTTTCTCGTTTTTATTTGTGGTGCTGCTATCAGAAATAGTCACTGAAACATGAAATATTTCTCCACTTTGCTTCCTAAGGAAGTGTTTAGTCTGTAATCATGAGGTCAGACTGGTTGACTTCTGTGCCAGCCTAGAATTGATTTTTGAAAGCATTTAATCTGCGCCTAAGACTCTTTGAATTCCTGTTTAGTGGAGGATATGGAAAAGAGCTCTGAGACACAAACATTTGTACTTAAACTGCCTCAGGAAACAAAAATGCCTTTTTCCAAAATTGCAGCTAAACCAACCCTTTCAGAAAATCATAAGCTTGTGCTGAAATGAGTACCTGAAAATAGACGTAGGGGCCAAAACTGTGGACTTCCATGAGGGATCTCTCTCCTCAACCTCCCTGAGAGTTTTTGAGTTGGTTTGTTGCTGCTCTTTTATTATTTTCACATTTTATGAGTAGATCTGGGGAGCGTTCAGCATCCAGTAATAACTATTTTTTCCTCTGCTTCAAATATTTAGAATATTTCTTACATTCAATTTAAACAGCAAAAAGTGCCTGTATTTCACATGGAAAAGAGGAACGGGCAATACTTCAAATTTAATTTCCAGGAAGATGGTTCCCATTTATAAAACAACAGATTGTATCTTGGTGCTGAAGAGGGAGGTAGATCCAGACTCTTTTAATGAGACATTCAGGACCTTTTAATCACTTCTGCAGTGATACTAATACCAGTAATAACAGTGATAATGGAAAAAAAAACCCTGGTGTGAAACCAGGGCTGGAATCTGTTCTCGGTAAATGTCAGAATGTTTCTGAAATTAAAACTTAGTGTTAATGTAGCTCTGTTCCATATGAATATTAAAGAGGAATAGGGGCTGAATTTCTTGCACAGCAGAGTGAGATGTTGTTTTAGAAAACAGCCACATGGCAGCTCGATCTGCAGGGATGGCTCTGGGGTGGTTTTGGGGGTGTCTGAGGGTGAGGGCAGCTGGGCTGGGTTTGAGCCCTCTGTGCTGCCTCCTCCTTCTGCCTTTTGTTTGCATTTATTGCCATTTATTAACCAGGTCCTTGGGATAAAGGTTCCATGCCCCAAGATTGGAAAACTGTTCCCAGTGCTGTTAAATTACATTTCTGTGTGGTTGTAGAGCCAGGAGTGAGGAAAGCATGAATATACAGATACAGTGGGTTTGACATGTTGTGAAATATTTGTACTGTTCATGTTAGGAGAGATGAATTTCTATAAGAAGCCTATTTTATGCTTCATTTTATATATATTTGCATTTATAGCTTTCTGTTAGAGCTTAAATATTTTACTCTGTTGGTGAGATCTAACCCTTGGCAAGTCTGGAAATGCTTTGACCTCCATTCTTATTACACCCTTGACTTTTTTTTCATTTAAAATAACACCTGCAATAGTTTTCCAGCCGTGCCTGACATTCACCAAGGACTGAGCTGGAGCTGCATTTTGTATTTCGAATGTTTCACACGAACATGTTTGGAATTCAGATTTGGAGGGCTGCAGATCACTTTTTATGTAGAGAAGCCACATGGGTAATTCTGATTTTCAATTACTTGAAGAGTGATTATGGTAAAAGACTGTTGATTCCTTGTGTGCTCGGGGTCCATGGGCATCTCTTGAGGAAGCCCTGGGTGCAGTTTGAGGGAGGCTTTGCCACCTGTGCACCTGGAGGTGGGAACAAAGCTCTGGCGGAAGGGGTGGGTGAGGGGCAGATCTCTGCAGATGTTGCTGTGTCAGCAGAAATGGGGCTGGATTAGATTAGATTAGATTAGATTAAATTAAATTAGATTAGAGGAGAATATTGGGCTGGAACTTGAGCTGACATCACTGCACAGGGTGGTGCTGAAATTTGGGGAGCAAGGCTGGGTGGCAGGAGCCGAGGATGTGTGCAGTGCCACCAAGGGCTGCGTGACTGACATCAGAATGATTTTGGGTAATGTTTGAAATAATCTAAGCCTCTGGAAGATCCTTGTTCTGCTCATTGGCTTTGCCTGGCAATGAACGTGTCCTGGATGTGCAGCACATGCAGAATTGATGTGATGAAGGGTTAGGGTTCGGGTTAGCAGATCCCTGTGCCCAGAGGTGCCACAGATCCTCAGCAGAGGGTGAGTGGGGACTTTGGCATGGTGACCATCAGCCAGGTATTTCTGTATCACCCTGAGCCCATCCTGAGCTTGCTGTTTCCCTGACTAAAACCTGACCATGCCTGTCCTCCTGAACTTTCCTTTCAGCCACGTCAGCCCTAAAGCCCCAAAATGTGACGTCCTCAGAGCCCTCACTGGCCCTGCCTGGTGCCTCATTGTGTGCAGCAACCCCGGAGTGTTTTAGCCCTTCCAAGGCAGGGAAAGGCTCAGGATGAGCCTGGCAGTGACCACAGCCCCTGCTCATGGCCACCTGTGCAGGGTTTGCGGGGTGGCTCCTGTGCAGGATTTTGTGGATGTCTCCCATGCAGGGTTTTTGGGTGGCTCCTGTGCTCCTGTGCAGGGTTTTTGGGTGGCTCCTGTGCAGGGTTTGTGGATGGCTCCTGTGCAGGGTTTGTGGATGGCTCCTGTGCAGGGTTTGTGGATGGCTCCTGTGCTCCTGTGCAGGGTTTTTGGGTGGCTCCTGTGCAGGGTTTGTGGATGGCTCCTGTGCTCCTGTGCAGGGTTTTTGGGTGGCTCCTGTGCAGGGTTTGTGGATGGCTCCTGTGCTCCTGTGCAGGGTTTGTGGATGGCTCCTGTGCAGGGTTTGTTGGGTGGCTCCTGTGCAGGGTTTGTGGATGGCTCCTGTGCAGGGTTTGTGGGGTGGCTGCTGTGCTCCTGTGCTCCTGTGCAGGGTTTTTGGGTGGCTCCTGGCAGGGTTTGTGGGTGGCTCCTGCCAGGCACCCCTGGCACAGCCGGGCACATCCTGCTCCTCACCCACCACCTTCCCCTGGACCCCCACGCTGTGCTGGGCACTGAGCTCTGTGCCAGCGCCCCTGTGCAAAGTTTAGAAGATTTTTTAGAGTTCTCCATCCTCCCACTCATGTATTTTCCTTTCTTTTTTTCTAATTTATTTTAGTTTCTCTTTCCCTCTCCACGCAAAAATTGCCGGGGCTCCGTTTGCTCCCTTGCTGGGAGTTTGCAGTGGAATGAGTTAATGGGGCCAGGTTTAAGGTGAATTGTCACAGTTTGGGTGACTTCAATAATGCAAATAATGTGCTTTCTAAAATAAAACCTTTCATCACAAAAATCATAGAATATTGGAATGGTTTGGGTTGGAAAAGACCTTAAAGATTGTCTCATTCCAGACCTGCTGCCATGGGCAGGGGAAAAAAAATATGAGCAGCATTTAAAAAACCATTTATACATGCAATCCAAAGAATAAGGATGATATTTGGGAATTTTTGGCTTTTGTTATCATTGCTGTAAGTTTTGAAATCACAGACCTGAGTGTATGTGTGTGCCATGTAACTGCTACCACCAAATCACATGGAACACTCCATGGTAATTGTGTTCATAATTATGGAGTTAATTGAATTTCTGCAATAGTTAAAAATGGGCACATAAAAGTCTCTCAAGATTAAATGTTTTAGTTAGGGAAGAACACACTCTTTTGGAATATTGAATAAAACAAAAGCAGTTCTCATATGCAAGTGAGCTTATGACTGATGAAATAATCTCCTAAAATGAACCTTGTCCATAAATGCTGCTCCAAACTGGGGTCACACAGGAGCCAGGGATTTTTGCAATGCTCTAAGGAGGAAAAGCTGAGTGTGTGGAGGTGTTTGTGAGCTGGAGAGCCACTGTAGAGGAGCTGCAGCCTCTGCATCTGCCAGGCTTGGGAGGTACAGGAGTGCTCTAAAAATGCTCTGCTGCCAAATTAGCCCTGCTATTGACAGGGTGATATTGGAACAATGTGTTAGAAAGTCAGATTTTGCTTTAGCATTTGGAAAGTAGAGGTAGCTCTTTTTTTTTTTAATTTTTATTTTTAATTTTGTGATCTCATTGGTGGTTTTGTGCCACTTGTGCTAACTTAACTCTCTGATTCCACAGAGGAGTCACGAGATGTAAAACCACAGAGAATGTGAACCTGTGGGTCTGCTGTCTTTGTCCTGTGCCTTATCAACTGATTTATCTTTGGAGAGAAAAGAATAAGGGCAAGAATTCCCAGTGCTTTTGATATTAAACCTGGATATCTCACCATAGGCAGAATCATCCTCCTGAAAATGAGAAAAGATTGATAAAAACATATTGGAGTCTTCTCTTCTCTTCTCTTCTCTTCTCTTCTCTTCTCTTCTCTTCTCTTCTCTTCTCTTCTCTTCTCTTCTCTTCTCTTCTCTTCTCTTCTCTTCTCTTCTCTTCTCTTCTCTTCTCTTCTCTCTCACTAAGAATCATAACCACTCCTTCCCCCCCCCCCATAAAAATAATTTTATAAGTTTACTCATTGCCAGAACAGACATTTTCAACAACGAAATAATACACATTTGTTAAAAACAGCTCCAAAAGTCAGCTAGCACAGCAATGCCCCAGCCCTGTAGGAAATCCAGCTTTAATACCTCTTTTCCAAGGGATCATGTGTGGGGTTTCATTATTTTCTAGTAAGATTCACAGGAGACTGTTTCTTTTAATATCCTGTTTTTCCTACTGATGAGATTGGCTTGAGTGGGTAAAATATAAAATATTGGTAATTAGACCTCAGCTCCCTCCTCTTTGGCAGCTGAGAGTTTCCATTCACTGCTCTTTTTGTTAAAAGTTGCCCCGTTCCTTTCGACGACTGGGCTTTAATTTTCAATATCACTGATGGAGTAAAAAGCAGATGAAGTCCCCCTGAAGTCCCCCCAGAGTCCCCCAAAGTGCAGGGGCTTTATTGGCGAGGTTTGAGGCCCGGCAGCCCCGCTCCCCTCCCCCAGCAGCGCACTACAAAGCGTGTTGTACAGGGACTCCATTAATCCTACATTTCCTAGATGGTATCTGAGGCACAGTGGGTTTCCACAGAAATTAATTTGTCCTGACAACAGGCCTAAAGATTGGAGTCCAGGGATCACTTGGCAAATTCCCTTTAAACTGAGCACAATAATAAACAGAAAGCTGATAACGACAGTTCTGAAAGACCACACAGAGGCCGGGGCCCGAGCCGAGCGCTCGCCGCGGATCCGCGGATGCCGCCGATAACGGAGCCGGCAGCTCCAGCGTCTGATAGGAAAATGAGCCCCTGATTTATGCACACTTTCATATCCCAGCGCTGGGCAGGGCCCGCTCCAGCTCCAAAGAGCGTTTTTAACTCTTTTCTGGAATCAAAGGCAAAGTTTGAGGTTGATCCGGTTCTGCCCGTTCTTATTTAATTCTCATTTTTAACAGCTCCAGGGGGGTTGCTGTGTCTTATTTTAATACAGCCCCAATTTCCTCAGTGCATCTTCCACATGTAAGCATTAGCAAAAGTTGGACAGTGGGTAAGATTATGTTTCAAGGAATGAACCAGAAAAGTTCTCCATCTAAATCTATTTTCTTTGAGATGCGATAGCTTAGGGTTCAATTGTCTCCTCTGTGGTAATTCCTTCTTAAATATAGCAAAAAGCATTTTAGACAGAGTTATTGCCTGTTTGGTTGGTTTTATTTATCCTTGCCATTGCTTATTTAAATGCTGTTGTTTTCCCAAAGTTAAGGTCTGGAAATATATACTGATATAGGAAGTGAATAAACAAACATTCAGTGGATATTTTAGAACTTGTCAAGATAAGAGCGTTTCAACCCCTGATATTCATTAACATAGAATTTAGAGTTTTGATGATAATTAGGATTTGTGGCGTGTCAGGAAAGCTCTGCCAGTTGCATCTCTGAAAAAAGTAATCATAATATTAAGAGTTAGGACTGATAGGGTGATGTTGAGTAAGAGAGATGTTGTGTAACTTTTCACTGTTCAAGCACATGGTATATAACGATTTAAGCAATGAGTTTAAAAAAGGAGGACAAGCTAAAAAGATGTGCGGAAAAATAGATTTTATTATTGCAAGGTATCTTGAAATATAAAGCTAATTTTGTTCTCGATGTCCAAACTATGAAACAGCAGCCTGTGAGGCAGAGGGGACTGTGTAACTATAAAAGGATGATCCCAAAGGTCTTTCCCAGCCTCAGCCCCTCTGTGATTCCCCAAGGCAGGTAGGTATGGCTGTGAACCTGAACAGCAGGAGTCCTGTTTGATCACTTTTAATGGGGCAGATGTTCCTCTGGAGATGAAAACCCAGCACTTGAGATATCCACACTCAGTGATCCTCAAACACCACGAGCTTCCCCACCTATGGCAGCACTGCTGGAGGTGAGCACTGATGAGGTGCTGTGGTTGGGTCGTGCCCAGAGGGCAGGAGCAGATGGGTGCTCCATGCCAATCCCTCCATCCCAGCTCCAGAGGGGTGGCAGGGGATGGCATCTCCATCTGAGCTCCCAGAGGGGTGGCAGGGGATGGCATCTCCATCCCTGCTGCATAGGGGTGGCAGGGGATGGCATCTCCATCCCAGCTCCAGAGGGGTGGCAGGGGATGGCATCTCCATCCCTGCTGCATAGGGGTGGCAGGGGATGGCATCTCCATCCCTGCTGCATAGGGGTGGCAGGGGACGGCATCTCCATCCCTGCTCCAGAGGGGTGGCAGGGGATGGCATCTCCATCCCTGCTCCAGAGGGGTGGCACGGTGCCAGTGGCTGCGTGGATACGGGCTTGGAATGTCCCAGCCCTCGCCATTTGCCACGCAGAGGGTTTATAAATAAAAAAAGTTGTGCCTCACGTGCTTTTCCAGCACAGCCAGTGCCCAAAGTACCCCTGACTTGGATAAAGGCAGCACAGGATTCGTTAGGTAAGGGCTTAACGAGCTGAGAGGTGGCACTGCGTCATCCTGGCAGAGCGGGGTGTTTGCCCCCCACCTCCCTGCTGAGAAACAAACCCTTTCACTTTCACTATTGGCTGCAAATTAGTTTGTACACCACAAATTAATCAATTACTGCCGTCGTGTTTTGGAGATGAAATTCAGGCCGAGCGGGGCAATTTGTATTTGTCACACTTAAGGGACTCTATTGTACCCAAAGGCAGAGGATTTGAGAACAACTGGGTTTAAAGCTGTCGAGCTCCTCTTCCTAGGGCTGCTGCAGCAGCAAATTGACTGGCTGTGCCTCTCAGTTCTGCAAAAGAACAAACCCAAAAACTCCCCTCCACTTTTTATATCAAAACCACTCTGTGCATTCCAGTATATGAGCTATTAGTTTTTTTGAATTTGGATCAAATCAGGCATTTTTCCCCCAGCAAATAGTCCTCCAGTGTGCTTTATGCATTTGATTCAAAGGCCTGTGTATTATTTGATGTTCTTAGGAGATAAACAATAAACTTTTGAATATGTTTTTTCCATTTGAATACAAGCCTAGGGATGCTTCACCCTGCATCCTAAAGCCTGATTTCCCCTGGGACTCATTATCATGCAGCTCACACGTTCAGTCACCTACACTGTTGAACTTACTATCAAATAACCTTCGAAATGTTACTAGTTATTACGTGTCAGAGGGCAGATTTATGATAAACTAACTTTGAAACAAAATAATGAATTCTCAGCGTTCTGTTTCCAGCAGCATTTCTGGTAATTTGGCTGGATTTAAATTTTAAAACAGTAAGTTGCCTTTTTCTCTTATTCTGTCATATAAAACAGCTCCCTCCCCTCATGAAATTTCTCTCTCTTTAAATATGGTTTATGAGGATTTGAGCAGTGCCTATAAAGAATAAAAATGAGAACATTTGTCTGGGAGCTACCAAACTGCCCACTGGAGTTCATTTGTGATTAAACTTTCAGAGCTTTCTAACTTGGTGAAAGTTAAATTAACTTAACCCTTAGCATAGTCCACCTGTGTCCAAAACACAGCTGGGCAGTAGATGTTTGCAGGCAAAAAATATTTTCTCCTCGTGCCTTTTACTGCCAATATTTTAAGGTTTTGAGTGGTGTTCTTGTATTGGGGTGACAAAAAACAATAGTGTTGTCTTCTCAGAGAGATGGTTTATGGCAGACCAGAAAGGTTTTCCAAGAGGATATTTTGAATTTCAGCCCCCAAAGTCCATATTTAGGGAACTAAATAATTAGCCAATTTTCATGAAGGCTGAGCATGACTTCAGGGGATCTGTGGGCACTTGGCCTCTTTCAAATGGCAGCCGGAGCCACCGTGACTTTTAATGAGATTATATCAGAGGGAGGAAATGCAGGTAGATAAATGCCACGCACCCGTTTTGGAGGTGATTAGAGGAGCAAACATCTGCAGATGAAATTTAAAAGCACTCACTATATCAAAAATAAAATCTGGCTAATTTGGGGGGAAATCGGCGCGGCTCTGCTTGGCACCGGCGGGGTTTTTGTGGCTGCATTTCAGATGAGCGCGGGGCAGATCAATGCCTGCAAGATTTTCATCTCCTACCAGACAAAGTCGAGGCTTTGAGATGGTGCTGATCTGTGAGACTGACCCGGGGTGGCTCTGTGAGGCTGGGGATGGAACCTCCATCTCCAGGGCTCCCTCTCATCTCTTCTGCTCCCCTCGCCGTGATTGTGGCTCTCCAAGGGCACCACGGGCAAAAGTTCCATAGCAGGCTGTCTATTAATATTTATGCAGCAATTCAGGAGGTAATGCATTGTTAAAATACAAGTTGGAAATGCACCAAATTTAATCACTTTTAGTACTAGAAATTATCTGTTTCTACGTCAGATAGAAGGCGGTGGCGGGGGGGGTGGGGGCATCGTTATGATATTTTATTTTTTAACCAAGTTATTTGCCAGTTCTGACACAGCTTGAATTAGAGGGCAGAAAACGATCTCGTGCAGGTAAAGTTTTTCTAAGGAATGCAAGATATCTCTGTGAAATTTGATGTGAGGAGTTAAAAAATATCTGAAGTGAGCCCTCAGTGAGTCAGGAGGTGCAGGGATCAGCCGTGCCACGTCAGCCAGGCCCTGTCTCCATGTGCTGGATCTGGTGTGCACAGAGGCCACTGGGATTTGCCCTTTGCTTCCATGCAATTCCTCCTGCCTGCATGGAGAAAGAATATTTTTATCACTGATATCACTTCATTTTTGCAGCTGTCTGCTGGCATCAGGTTAGCAATATAAACTCTGTCAGGGAGCAATCTCTGCCTTCCACAGGCTGGAAAATCCACAATTATTATTTAGAGTTAACCTCCTCAGAAACTGGTCCTTGCTGAAACTGTTCAACTCCAAAAAGAATTGTTAGTTATTGTTATCTGAGGACCTCCTACAGCCTTCCCTTGGTCAAATAAAGCTTTTTTATTGTTTTCAATAGGACTTTTTTCTTAGACCAAGCTCCGAGCTTGCATGCAAGTAACATAAATCCAGTGAAAGTAAAACATTAATTAAAATGTATTAAAAAAGTAAAAAAAAGGAAATGTTTGAGAAGAGCGTGGTGCTCAAATGGAGCACTTTTTTTTCAGGTCACTTGGCTTTCTGATGTCATTTCTGGCAGCTTCGTTAGCCTGGCTCCATCACGTTCTGCTCTGAACGATAACGTGACGGGAGATGATCAAAGTGAGAATGCAAAAGGCTCAGGACATTTAAAAAATGTTCTATTCTGGAAATTGTTCTAAAACTATAAACAGATTACATTAAAAATCTGTCTTACCCAACATGGTTGCTCATCATCCTTTTTTAGAAGGAGCTATTGAGAAGTTTGGGTAAACAGCCTTGAAGTCTTTATGATGGCAGGCTGGAAATTTCTCCAGAATTTTAGGCAACCCGAGCCTCTCTGAAATGGAATGTAACCCATTTCTGCTGCTAGGTGCCTTGTTTTAATCTTCACACTTAAAAGTGGCAAAGCATATGGGTCAGATCACCCATTCCTGCTAATGGACACAGTTCCCTCAGACTTGGGTGTCCAATTATGCCAGCTAAAGATCAGTGTGTTGCTGGGCTTTATTTCCTTATTTTTCTTGTCTTCCTGATCCCTGACCCTTTATCAAAGGAATGCCGTCTATAATATGATAATAACATGAAATTCTGAGCTCTCTTTCTAAGAATATACCCCAAAGAATTGTCAGGATGCTCACCTTTATGGGAAGAGCAGCTGATGAGCAGTTTCAGCCTCACAATTGTCTTTTCCTGGCACGGGGAGAAAGTTTGGTACCTGTTCCTGGCCTTGTGGTGGGATATTAACCATTTCTGCATTTCCAGTTGCCCTGTGGGCTGAGTGGGTAAATAAACTCATTGGCAAATCAACAAAATGACAGGAGGCCATTTTTCCTGATTTTAGCTGCATTGTAGTGCTTGGGAAAGTGAGAAATTTGTGAGGTTTTTAAGGGCTCCATCCTGTGGTGCTCTCAATGAGTGTGAGGATGTGGCTGAAGCAGGAGGCAGAAATCCACAGGCACTGTGACACCTTGGGTATGGAACAGAGCTACACGGGAGGATTTTGTTCTCCAGGCAGGATTTGACTTTCTGTTTTGATTTATGGGCTGAGTATAAATGTGTATTTTAAGGAGTCATTAGAGTTTGTAGTTTGAAATATGCAGGTTTGTGTAGGAAAGGGTGCTCAGGCTCCTTGTACAGCCCCACTCACTTCTTTATAGGAGAAAAAATGAGAGAGAATTGTGTGAGGGAAGAAAACCTTTCACTTCAGGCTCTTTACACCAAATAATGATGGGATGGTCAGGAATGGCATGATCCACGAGAAAGCAGGGAAGGAAAATAGGGAATACCTGTGCTGGGCTTCATTGAGAAACATCTATTCCAGGTGTATTTTCATCTAAATCAGTTTTGGTGGTGTTGGTAGGGAAGTGCTTGAGAAGCGTTGGGGCTTGTAGGTGCAAATAAAGAAAGGCACAGCAGGAACATCCTAAATGTTGGGAGAGACACATCAGGACAATCCCTTGATAGCCACAGGGAGAGGTTTTGGCACCTGCCAGGCTCCCCTGTCCCCATCCTGCTGCAGCTGGAGCTCCTCTCCTTGGGTGGCAGCAGCACTTGCAGCTGGTGACCCTCGTTTGGTGCCCTTTGGCTCCAGCTCTTATCATGTGGGTAAATGCTGCTCTTGTTTACAATAATGGGAACCTGGAGCAGCCCCTCTGCCATTTCTCCAGCACAGATATTGCTCTCGGGGTGATTCCCATCTCCTGCTCCGTGCAGATGGAGCCTGGGGGGCGAGGGAGGCTCCTTCCCAACAATCCCCCATCCTGCTCTGCCAGCCCCAGGTGACTGAGCCAGCCACACAATTAATCTGTGAGGATGGAGCTGCCCTTGGGCTTTTGTGCCCCTCTCACGTGCAGCACTTCCCTTCCCAGCTCCAAACCCAGCTGTGGGTGCAGCCCCCAGTTTCTTCCCACACCTCGTGGATCGAGCCTGGAGAAAATGCTGCCTGGCCATGACAAACCGAGC
Source organism: Melospiza melodia melodia (assembly GCF_035770615.1). Taxonomy (NCBI): domain Eukaryota; kingdom Metazoa; phylum Chordata; class Aves; order Passeriformes; family Passerellidae; genus Melospiza; species Melospiza melodia. The sequence continues at coordinate 16,174,939 of NC_086209.1, read as the reverse complement.
ACTGGCTCTGTGATTTGTGTAAGCTCGAATTTTCCACTAATTCACTTATATATCCTGGATGGAAAACACAGCCCCAGGGCTGCTATAAACCATGCTGCTGGAGCCACAAAGGGCCGTCCTGCCAGCTGGGAATCGCTGGAGCATGCAGGGCTGGGGCAGGACCCAAGCCCAGGGGATGCCCTTGTCAGAGGGGCTGTGGGGTGGGAGCAGCTCCTGCCCTTCCTGGGGTGGCTCCAGGCCTGGGCAGTGCAGGACAGGCAGGAGCCAGAGCTGTGTCCTGGCCACCACGCCGGCTCTGGTCGGTGCCCGCTGCCTAAAACCAGCCTCTGGTGTGGGCTGTTTGGTGGCAAACATCCTGGCTGGCTGTGCTTCGCTCTCCTGCAGCCTCCCTGCACCCCAGGGCTTTGTTTTGTGCCGTGGTGCAATTCCCCAGCATTAATTTTCTCCATAAGCCACCCATAGATAATTTGAGAGCGTTTTCTTTTGAGCACAGCGAGAGTGGCACATCGGCTGATTCCCCAAATGATTGCTTGTCTTGTGACAGAGAGCTGTTGACCTGCTCCTTTAATGTTACAAGTCTGCATCTAACTGCTCTCTTAATCCAACCTACTTCCTTCTTTTTAATGAAATTGTCCCTTTAGCCTTTTTCCTGGGCTGCCTTTTCAACACTAACATTAGAAACAGGCTGCTCAGTTCTTCCCTCTGCTAACATCTTGCCCAGAGCTAACTTGCAGCTTCACTCTGTCAGCTGTAAGATATAGATATACTGTTGTCTTAATTACTCATATTTCTCCTGCTGCTCATAATTCTGCTTGTTCCACCAAAGAGCTCTTCAGAGAGCTTTACCGCTTCCCTCTGCCTTTCTTTGGGGGTTTAAAGGTTGTCAGATATATAAACGATCCTTGTTGCAGAGCTTTGGTGGTGACAGTGTCCTTTGTGGAGAAGATTTAGGGGGATGGGAGGGCTAAATACGATGGCTGCTTTTAGGCTCCATCTCTGAGGAAGGAGAGAACACACATCGTGCTACCTAGCATAACAGAGCACCAGGGAGGGTGTTTGGCAAATCCCCTCTCTAATGAACAGCCAGGCAGCTGTTTCTTCTACAGCTTAAAGTGCAGATGCTGATTGTCAGGAGAAGGGTTTTCTTTATCCACCACTGATTATCCGTGGCTGTATCTGGCTGGCTGCTATTCCTCTAAAAATGCTGTTGAAAAGGGACTGGACACTTAAAAAAAAATCACTGCTGTGCCAGAGGGAAGCTGTAGTCCTTTGTGGTTTCTGCTCTCTCTTTTATGATTATATACTACTGTTTCTGTTATCTCTATTAATTAATCTGTCTGCCACAGCAAGTATTGCATGTTGAGTGATGTAGAGCAGGCTGACAACGTGACGTCCACAGTTTTTTTGGCTCAGGTTGGAACAAGTTTTGTCACCTCTAGCAAGTTAAACCTTTGGCCAAAGTCCCTCTCTCGTGGCTACTTTGGGTCCACTCTCCATTTTAGCAGCCCTCAGCTCCAAGGTGGTTGAGTGGCAGAGCAGATTTTAGTATTCAGCTGGTTGTCTCAGTTCAGCTGGCTGACAGGTTCAGGACGCAGTACTGTGAGTTTATTGTTAATTGAATAAATTAGGAGCCTGTCAAACTGCTGTGGTTGAGCCTGTTTCCCTCATACAACTTGTGCTGGTGGAGTGCCTGGAGGTGGGACTGTGCTTTCCATGAGTGGGGCTTAATCCCCTCACTCCAGGTTTTGTTGTGGCTCTTTTATATATTATTTTATATATTTATATAATTTTTTCAAATAATTATTGGTGAAAATGCTATGCAAGAAATATTTGAACATCAGAGTGGTGAGAGGTGGTGACACCAAAGATAACACACAGGTTTCACCTGATCTGATAGCAGGAACAGGCAAATAAACACCAGGCTGCAGAAAGTCATGACCAAACTCTTGCAGTAGCACAGACGTGACTAAAGAATCTGTTAGAGGAAGCAAATGGAAACAGATGAGAGAAACTGCTGAGAGAAATTAGAAATAAAGAGTAATTGGGTTCTGTGTGGAGGAATAGCATGGGGAAAATAGATTTTCAAGTCAGTGCTCTGCTCTTGAAGAGCTGAAAGGGATCAGAGGAGCTGTCTGGGGCAAGTCAAGTTCCCAGCAAGGTCACAGCAGTGAGGACACGAGGGAAATCCTGGCAAGGTGTCTCAGTTCAGAGCATTGCCTGTAGGAAACTCAGAGTCAGGGAGCACCATGTGGATAACCCACCCTGCAACCCCAGCCCCAGACAAGAGCACTGGTGAGCATGGCCCTGTTAAAAGCCCAGGTTCCCTCAGGTTTGCCACAGGAATGTGTTTGGTGCAGAGCAAACAGAGCCCCAGTCTGGGATGCTCAAGGTGGGCATCCCCCTGTCTGTGTGCAGGGTGGGCTCTGCCTGGGGCCAGGCTGTCCCACATCTGCCTGGGCAAGGCAGGGCACCAGGGGCACCAGGGCAGGGCACCAGGGCCCTCCAGAAGGACTCTGGGGCCACCATGAGCCTGCCTGGGGCCAGGCTGCCCCACACCTCCTGCCTGGGTGGAACAGGGCACCAGGGGCACCAGGTAGGGCACCAGGAGCACCAGGGCAGGGCACCAGGCCTCCTCCAGAAGGACTCTGGGGCCACCATGAGCCTCTCTGGGGCCAGGCTGCCCCACACCTCCTGCCTGGGCAGAGCAGAGCACCAGGTAGGGCACCAGGAGCACCAGGGCAGGGCACCAGGCCTCCTCCAGAAGCGCCCCCCTGAGCCTGGCACTGCTCTGAGGCCTGCTGGAGGCTGCAGAGTGCCCATGGTGAGCTGGTATTTGGCTCTATTTACTCAAGGTTTCCTCATGGAATCCCAGATTTGCCTCCTGGAGCAGCCCTGTGGGCACAGGGCTGGGTGGGTTGGTGGCCATGCAGCTGCTTTGGCTCCCTGGCCACTCTCTGCCCTGCAGAGCTGGGCAAAGGCTCTGACCTGGTGCCTCAGCTCTCCAAATATAGGGATGTTCCCCCATGAGCTCCTCTCTGCAAAGCCAAGGGCTGTTAAAAGAAGAAGGTCTCGTGACTGTGTGGTACTTGGATGCCATGGCAATGTAATTAGCTGCAGAGCAATCTTGCTAAAAATGTCCTTGGTGGAGGAGAGGACGGGGTGGGAGAGGATGGATGTTAAAGGGGAGGAAGTTTCCAGACCTGTGGCTTCACCACAGCTTGGCTGCTCCAGCCAAGTCCCTCAGCTCCAATGTGAATGCAGAGGTTCAGAGCACAATGTTTACTACAGTGTCCACGTGGGAGAGAAAGCTCCACAAACTCTTGGAGGTGTTAAGGGATTATATAACAGCTTCCCACCCCCAAGCCTTTCCAAGCCTTTGGAAAATTTTATAAAATATCTTAGGCTAAAAACCTTTCTGAGCTGCTGGATAACTTGAAGCAAACTTCAGAAAAGTATTCCCATTACTTTTCCCTGGTTCTCCCTTTTTTCTCTTCAATGTTATCTATGGATCCAGGGACTCCCAGGCTGCCTAATCCAGAGGAGGCAGGCACGGGGTTCTGCATGGAGCAAAGCTGGGCTGCTGATTCCTTTATCTCTGTTACTCTGCCAAACCCTCTGAATTTGGCAACCTGGCTCTCTTTATATCCGTTAGGCCTTTCTTCCTCCCTCCTCCCTCGTGACCTCTGTGGCTGCATTTGCCAAAAGTTCCCTGTGTTAGATATGAGGCTGTGTATCAGCATCCACAGGGCAGATGCTCCCAAGCTGCTGAAGTATTGAAGAATTCCAGAATACTGGAATTGTGTGAAGCATTTGGAGCTCAACTTGAGCTCTGGTGAGCTGGAAGTTACTGTAGAGTCATTTCACCAAGTTTTGCTCTCAGCTGTGTCCTCTAGAGAGGAAGAAATCATTTTCTATTGTTTATGGTTAATCCTACTGCTCATTTATATAAGCAATTATAGATTTTATTTTTGGGTTTAATGAAGATTGACTGTAGTAATGAAAAGTAAGGTTTCACAGAGATATTTTTTTAAAATTAAGAGAGATAGTGCAGTGATGCACTAGGATTTGGTGGCCTTTTGGTGGATTTCTGTATTCAGAAATTCCTTTATTTGAATTTTCCTGCATGTTAGGACAAGGCACAGGCAGCCGTGTTTTCCATCCTGATGAATGGAAAAGAGCTCAAGGAGTTGAGCTGAGATTGGCTTCCCCTGCAAGAAAATTTCTCTCTGTCGCCTGAATTATAATTTTAAAGCATGAAAAACCTTCATCAGGACAGCAGCATTTTAACTCCTTACATTTTACAAACTGATCTTTGCACAGCTAAAAAAAAATCCCTGTTCCCTGAAGCTGTTCAGAGTTTGCTCTGGGTTGTGAAAGTCTGTAAGGTCACCTGGATTGCTGCACATCAGTCTTGAGGAGACAACCAGTGCTGTGATTTAATCCAAATCTGTTTAATCACAAATAATCCACATAACTCAAATGTGCTCACCCAGGATCCAGTTTCAGAGCTGTGCTGAAGGGAAATCTTGTGTTGTCACAAATCCTGCTGACATCAGTGGGGTTTCTCATTGATGCAGGACTTAGTGCTGGCACATGCAATTACAGCAAAATTTGGGGTTTAGCATATTTGCAATTTACTGTATTTTTAGGAAGCTCTTCTTTGGAGGTGAGTGAGTAAATGAACTCTGGGCCACATCCAGCAAAATCTCAGCCTGAAGAGTTGTGCCAAGTGCCAGGGAAAATAATGCAATAATCTGAAATAATTTGTGGTGTGATTTAAAAAAGCTGCAAAGGTTTGGTTTGTATTTTTGCCTTAGAAATGTCACTTGCTACGAATGAAAAAAGATCCTGTGCTTCCCTCCAGGCATTCTGTGTTGGGTCAGAAATGTTTCAACAACAAAACCCGTAGGATTTGTCAGCAGAAATAACACCCAGATGTTATTGCAGTGTTGCTGGTTGTGATTTTCATCTCCAAGATCCCAAAATCTACTCAGCCCCCGTTACTGGGATGTGCACACAGCTCTGGAGCCTTGGAGCCCTACATCCCAAAATCTGCATCCTAAACCTTGCATTCCCAAACCTTCATCCCAAACCCTGCATCCCAAAATCTGCATTCCAAACCCTGCATCCCAAACCTGCAGACCAAAATCTGCATCCCAACCCTGCACCCCAAACCCTGCACCCAAAACCTTTTCAGAGCCAGGGGAGCTGTAAACAGCTGAGCAACCCTGGTGAACAGAGCCCACACAACTGTGCAAAATAATCCCCAAAAAAAATGATGGAAAAGGCAAAAAGAAAACACCAGACTTTCCAAACCACTGAGACCCCAGGCAGGCTTCAAGATAAATAGCAAAATAAATAAATAGTGCATGATCTGAGAGGCTGAATCTGTACCCATACCCACCCTTAGTTGCTCATCCAGTGAAATTATAAATACAAGGTGAACTTTTTTTCATCCTGCAAACTGTGTCACCTCTGGTGCATTTCTGACGTGACTATTTTTTTTTTCTCTGTGGCCATTTTGCAATTTTCTCTGGGTTTGTTTTGATTGTAAATAGGCACACACATTAGCTAAAGCCAGATAATTTTCTCCTGGCCAGCTTTGCCAGTAAATCACTGAGCTATGTAATTGGGTTTGTATAAAATTATGCACTGCAAACTTGGGAATAAGTAAAACAGAAACAAAAAGTTGATTTTTGTAAATAGTACCATTTTTTTACATTCAAAACTTCTGTTTGCCTCCATTTTTGTATTTCCTATCATGATAATTCTTTAAATCTTGAATGAGAATCCAGCTACAGGATAAATTCAAGCAGAACTGATAATAATTTCTGGTTTGGCTTGTAGGTGGAGTTGAATACAGTGGTTAACTGCAAGCAATATGTTCTGAAGATGATGGTGTTCAGACAAATACCCAATTTGATTCTGATAAATTGGATGCAAGACTTTGACCAGCATGAGAAGAACAGGTGAGAACCCTTGAGACTGATGCAGAAATAATCACTATTTTGATGGTCAGGAAAAATATTGCTCCAGCAGCACAATAGATCTTCTATTAGAAACTCAAAATACTAATTACAATCTGCCTAAAGACTTATTATAAATGAAGTGGAGATGGAAACATGTTTATATTATGGGGAGGCTTATTTGCAGATAAGCAGGAAACCAGTCACACATCTTCACAAACATAATTTTAGCTGTTTTAATTAGCAGGTTTGCTTTGATTTAATTTAATTCAGCGATTCCTTCTATCTTTCCTGACACATGTGCAAATAAAACAGGCTGACCTGGCTCCTGACAGGCCGTTTCCTTTTTGGTTTCTGGGTTTGTTGTTGTTGATTGCAGCGGCGTTTGCGGCGCGGCGATGGGGTCAGCCCTTGCTCCCTGCAGATGGAGGGTGGGGATGACAACTCTGCCTCTGAGGGGGCTTTTCCCCCCCAGCACCGCTGATTCCCGAGGTGCTGGGTGTCAAAGGCCAGCAGGAGTCCCAATAACCTCCAGTTCCCAGTTCTGTTTAGGGTCGGAATGACAAAAAATAGAGTTTTCCTTGCGTAGTCGTGGCAAAAGTGAAGCGACCTTTTATTTGCTACAGAGCCAGAACCTGGAAAGAAACCCCACGTGTGCATCAGCTTTGAGTGGAAAAACAAGCTTTAAAGCTGTCAGAATTCATAGATTTAATGTTTGGAGATTTGGTGGGTTTATTTAAAAGTGAAAGTTGTTATTGACAGAATAAGAACGCGTAGTCCAGGCTAAAATCACAACATTAATACGCTGACAAAACCCCAATCTGTGTTGACTTTGTTGAGCTTTTTGTTGGTCTGAGGGCTTGGGAAGTATTTTTTCTTCTTTGTGTCAGAAAAAACATTGTGAATACGCCAGGTGTTGTTCTCCCCTCTCTCTGCAGTCTCACAGCTCTATGATAGGTAATTAAAATAATCACTGAAATGTTTCAAAGCTACTGCAGCCTTTACTTGACTTTTAAAATTCCTATTTGAAGAAGAATGTTAAAATTAATTTGTATCTGGCTCAGCAAAGTGCTCTTTACTTGAGCAATGGACTTTACAACATTGCCAACAAAAAGAATGGAATTAATATTATATTTGCCTTTATCTAGGGTTATTCTGTTAACTGTTTTATACTGGAAATTAATTTCAATATCACACAGATGCCTACAAGTCTTGAATGCAGCAGTTTTAGCATGCAGCCATAGCTCTCCTACTTCATAATTGTGGTAAAAATAAGAATTCAAAAGGAACAAAGTTGCCAGGACAATTAAATGATTCTACCCCCAGATAATGGAAGGACAAAGTTTGTATTCTTGGACTGTAAAATCTGTCAGAGGGAAAAGTGTTATTCAAGAAGTATTGTGTGGTTATTTTGAAAAGAATGGTAATTTTACAAGTTTGTCTCTCTACTGAGGAAAAATACTTTGGAGATGTTGGGATAGGAGCATTTTTGAGTGGAATTCCTCTGTTTTTCTTCCCTTTCTCTATTTTTTGTATTTAATTCCCTGCTTCTGTAGGCCTTTGGAAGCCTTGTAATTCACCCTTTCTAGAATTCTTGGTCTATGGACAGGATTTTATTATTAAAATAAGCTTTCTTGTAATGTATTCTTTTTGATCCTTAAAAAACTCTTAATCTTTACAAATGAGTGCTTTGTGTCCCTGTAAAGGGGATCCTTCTCCCCTCCTTCCCTGACTTGTCCCTCTTTGGGATAGGCACTTCCCTGGCATGGATAAGAGTGGTGGCAAGAAAGGACAAGCTGAGGAATTTTTGGGATAAATGGAATAGGTTCAGGCTTTGAAATGACTGATTAAAAAACAGAAAAAGACAGGTAGGATGGAAGGCTTTGCATCTCCCTCGTTGGTGTGTGGGGAATCCTTGCCTGGTGTGGAAGTCAATATGTGAATAAAGCAAATGTTTTTTCATGTTTACTTATGGAAATATGTGAGATACCAGGGAACAGGGTGCAAACCAAAAATATCAATAGTGACAAATTCAAATAAGGACTTTTCACTATTAAATTTCAAATATACCACTATTTGTGCAAACATTTCCCATTTAGGAAAGAGAGCATAACCTCTGTTTTTGCTCTATTGCAGACATTTTTAACACCATGAATGTTTCTAAATCCTTTTCTTCTAACCACACACAGGCATGGCAAACAAATTTACAAATGTGGATGAAAATACAACTTAAATTCTCATCTGCGTCCTTGTGTCAACACAACTCAATCTGACAGTGTGTTTTTGCCAGGTGGAACAAAGAGCAATAAATTAGTTCTGAACATTTATGATCTTGCATTATAAAGACTCCAACAGACTGTGTTCAAAATCAATTGTCAGAGTGATGGGGATTAATAACTCTGGTTCTGTAACCTTTTCCATATCTGCAGCCTGGCTAAGGGCACGTTTCAAGATCTGCTGCCATATTTCATTATTGCAACCTCCGTTTGAAAGACCTTTTTGATGCTTAAAAAAAAGAAACAGATTAGTTTTTAGTAGGGCTGGATGAATAACTCAGAATTAATAATTCACTCAGTGAATTTTTCCTCTTATTCTGTAGGAAGAATGAAGAAAAAATAGTTGTCAAAATTTTTCTAGTGACTCATGGAGTTTTTTTATTAATCAAAAGTAGAAATCAGAATTCAGGCTGTGTTATGTATTTGTGATTGATCAGTCAGGTGGTATTGGTTTAATTCCCCAATTAATTAAGGACAAATACTAGAATAAATTTCATGATTAAATATTTGAGGAGACAGTTTTTAAAAATCCCTTTCCACCTTCAAACATGCTTAAAATCAGCTTTGGAAAGAACTCCTGAAAGCAAAAATCCGAGTGCACGAAAATTGTTGGAAAGGAAACATAAATAAGGCAGGAATGTGGCCAAGCCAAGTTTATTACAAGACACAAATAAGTCTAAAGCTTCCACAAAGTTTCCCCTCTTAGCTCCAGCACCTGTTTTGGGAGAAGAGCATTAAATATTGGGATAACTATGGGAGCAAGGTAAACGAGAGGTTTATTGAATTTCCCTGCCTCCCCAGCCCCTTTGCTGTGTTTCGTGGCAGTGAAGTGTTGGATGTGAGTGAAGAATTGGCGCCTTTGGGCTCTCTCTGCCTCCCACCTGGAATCTCTGCATCCCACCCGCGTCTTCTCCTGCATTTTCCTGCACTTTGCTTTGCTTTCTTCCCAAATAGAGATAAAACAGTTAAATATTTCCCAGGCAAATGCCCACATGTGATCCGCAGGGCCGTGCATACCATCAAACTGTCATTTCCTTCGATTAACCTGCGCCTGACCTCCCTGCCCCGGGCGCTTTCCCAGCCCTTCCTCCTCCTCTGCAGCCTGCTGCTCTCCCAGGTGAGAGCCTCTGCCACTCAGGGCTGGACACGCTCCTGCAGAACCCAGGGGAGATGCTGGCATGGAAAAATGGGCAGAATTTGCCCCAAATCGCACAGCCCAGAGCTGGGTGTGCCCGGGTGTGCAAAGGATGCACTGCTCGGATGAGAGCGGGTGAAGAAACTTGAATTTTAACGGTGTCTATAAAGTGGTTTATGAATATTGTGAAATATTTAAGATCATAAAAGGTTCGTGAGTGAGATCTACAGGATTTTTGAGTTTTAACTCCTTCATGTTCTCAGGAAGGGACAGTTTGTGGCCAGTTTGCCAGTTTTTGAGAATAAAATTAGGACCAGGAGAGGATCAGAGTTATTGAGTCACCTCCCTACAACAACAGAGTTTGGAAATTGCCAGGGTCATCTATTTCATCATTTTGATACCCAAAATGTCTGTATTTCATCTCAATTTTTATCTACAGGTAGCAAGAAAATGAAAATTAGGAAGCCCAGAAGAAATTAAACATTTCAAAATGATTCATCCCTACAAAAATTTCAGTTACTCCAAACTGAGCTTTTTTACCTGGTGGTTTGTGAGAAATGCTGATGTTTGTGTCAGCTTGGGACAATTTTATTTTATTTTTTTATCCTGAAATTCCTGTAGAGAGAACAATATGGAACTGAAATATTATTATGAATCCAGTCAGATCGTGCTTTGGGCTGACAGCAGAGAAAGCAAAGCCTCCATTGAACCCATAACTTCTGCTTATGGAATAAAATTTATTTTGGGATGAAACAAAGGCCATGTGTGGTGAAGGATCTCTTCATCCCAAGGTAAGCTGGTACAGTGGCACAAGCTGAAACTAAGCACTTTGGTTCTAGGCTTAATTTGAATGTTAAATCTCATATTTTTTGCTGAGAGATTAAAAATGTGCCATCAGAAGCCTCAGCATCACATCAATTCCTATGGATGAGGATGGTTTATTCCTTAAATCAGTCTGTGATGTAGCAAATAGGTCAGAAAATTCCTCACTATTTCATAACCAGGCATAATTTACAGATCTTACAGGATTTTTGTAGATAGAGAACCCTGGAAATGTTTAGTTGGAAAAGACCTTTAAGATCATCAAGTCTCTTTTTTTTCTGAATACAACTTTCCCCCTTTTTTTAAAATTATCCTGTTAACACTTAAAGAACAGAGTCTAAGTATGCAGCATTCTATGATTTCTACTTCACCCCTGAGATCATGAAACCTGTTGGAAATTAGTTTTAAAGCAAGAAAAAAATGCAATGTAAGATTCCTGTGCAAACTCTGGATCCATTCCTTCTGCCAAGAGTTTACAATCTATTTTTAAAGTTTTTTTTCATGCTGTCCTTTGTTTTTCCCCCATTCCAGTGGGAATGTTACATTTATATGTTACATTCATAAATCAGGTGGAAGCAGATATTGCAGATGTACAGTGGGGATGTTGGTGAGAATTTGGTATGGCATGGTTGGTGAACCAGTAACACCAAGTTCCTGCACTGGTAGGAACTGGTGTGACTGGTCCAACTCTGCTTTAATTAATACCTAAAAATTAAATCATTCTATAATTCCACAAGGATTATTAAAAAATCCCACTTTTGGAGTAAATGTGACCCATTATTGTCCATATTGAGGTTTTTCCAAATGATTCTCCAGAAAAAAACCCCAATATTTTCTGTGCAATCCTCCCCCAAACCAATCGGCAGTGACGGGGCTCCACTCACCTGCTGGAGTGGAGAATTTAAATGGAAGAACAAAAAGAAACTGAAATTGCCTTAGGGATTGAGGTCAGGTGAAGGTTAATCAAAGGAAATGACGGTAAAATGGCATTCGGGGCTCTTGGTACATTTTTAATCATTCCTCTCCCTGTCGCTCATAAAAGACACAAAAGATGTCCAACTTTTTGCCATTGTATTTAGTTAAGGATGGCTTCTATTTTTGTCTCTTGATTGTTTTAAAATAGCCTTTCTTTTTGATTTCTCTCGTAGATTTAGCTCCTGAAAACTTGCATTGCAGAGCCTTCAAGATGTGTGTGGGAAATTGGGAATGTGTGTGTGGGGGGAAGAAGAATGTTAAGAAAAGGGAGTAATTTTCCCCAGAATATCTCTCATTTTAACTTCTCTTTCTCAAGTGATAGATTTTGAAGGATTTCTAGAAGTCATGAGTTTAGGGAATAAATACTCAGGAAGGCTAAATATTCACATTATTACACAAGTGTCAGGCTAAGTGAAGTTCATGATTGCAACTACTGGAAACAAGAATAGTTTCATACTCTGCTATCTACAAGCTATTTTTCTGGCTTTAAATCAAAGTATTTTTAAATATTTTTTGTAAAAAATATTAGAATAATCTCCATGATTGCTATGAAATTGTGAAGTCCTATCTGAATTTGCAGGCTGTTGGTTTTATTCTGATTTTGTGTAAGTGAAAAGGCCCCGTTTGGGAACTTTTCTTTCCCAAGTTTGGAGCTGTCACTTTATGCCCGTCACCTCAGATAACTTTGGCATAACTACAACAGGAACAGGAGCAACTTTATGTAACTTATAACTGCCCAAGGCGACTTTTAAAAAATGTGAGCAATGCATTTTTCTTTTTTTTTCCAGCTCTGTTTGTATAGACTCCCTTCCCCCTGTAACACAAAGGGTCCTAAAAGGGATGGATTAAACCCAAACAGCTTTTAACTGAGGTAACTTGGTGTAGCAAATGTGTTCTCCCTACTCTTTTCACCAGGGTTGTGCACTGAGCCCCTTGAATGATTCAGCTGGAGCTGAGCTTAGGCAGGACCTTGAGCCAAGTTTAAGCAAGACATTAAGCTTTTGGAGAGGTTTAAAACCATATCCCTGCAGCCCCATGCAAAGAGTTGCAGGAAAATGAGATTTTATGCATATGAGGTGCTCCACACTTAGGGGAAAAAAAATGAAATAGTCTGGAAATTATTTCCCTGTGTGTCCTGTGCTGGTGTGGCCGGGATTGCCACCGGGAATGTGGCACTTTTCCTCCAGATCCCACTTAGCAAGGGCTGCCACATGGATGCCAGATGGGCTCTTTGCCAGCCAGGAGGAAGAGGAGGAGGAGGAGGGAAAGCCCTGCCCACCCTGCAAACGCTGCTGAGGAAAAGCCTGACAGGGAATTGGTTCAAAAACTGGGGAAAATGGGAAATGTGTATCAAAGTGGCTGAGCACAGGTCGGGGTCGCTCCCAGGGGAGGGAGAGGAGCAAGGCTGGGCTCTGGTGCTGGGGGTGCAGAGCTCCCAGTTAGAAGTGCTTGGTTTTGCAGGCACAGAGCGATGAGGAACCCAGGGATTTCTGTGCTCCCAGGGTCTGGCTGGGGTTTCTGCTGCTGCAACAACACCAGAGCCAGGTTTGTGGAGGGCATTTTCAATGCAGCCTCAGCCTGAGCAGCCAGTGCTGCCCCTCTAACTCCCTGTCTGGAAAAATCTCTGTCCTACTAACAGAAATCCAAAGGTTTTTGGTGTGTCTTTGGCAAAACAGGATTACCTGTTTAAGTAAAAGAACAAAATGTGAGAGAGATCTTTTAAAATAAGAACTGGGTACCTGAGCTGAAGGCAGCATTGACTCCTGACAGCTGGAACACTCTTGGAATGAGGGAATGTGATTTTTCCACCTGCTCTAGTGGAAGATGCCCCTGCTCATGGCAGGGGAGCTGAAACTGGATGAGCTTTAATGTCCCTTCCAAACCAAACTGTTCTATGATTTATTTTTTTTAAGCAAACAACATGACCTCAGAATTTTGCTGAAATCAATACCAAAGAATCATGGCCAGATCATATCTCTATTTTTAAAACATCCAATAAAAATATTCAGTGTATTGCACCCCTGCATGCCCAGATTATTCAAGTATGGCAAAGATCAAGTTGGTTTGAGCATTTTTTTTACAACTAGTGAGATCATCACTCCCTCTCCTGCCCATGGAGCCCATCCTGGATCAGGGCTGCTTTGAGGACAAGAAGTTATGATCTGATTGTAGCTGGATTAATGGGTTTGGGTATTTGCCGTGTTGTGGGATAAAATAGGAGCATTAAGAGATCCCCCATGGGTGGAAAGTGGGGTTTGTGGGCAGAAAGGGGGGTCTGGTGTTCAGTCCCTGCTGCAGCTGAGGTGAGGGCAGTGAAGCAGCTGAGGGGAAGCTCTTCCTGGTGTCTCACAGGTTTTCAGGCTGATTTTAACATCTTGTACTGAATTACAGCCTGAGAGGGGGGCTCAGGGTGAGGAACCTCACTGGAGCATCAAAGGAATATGATAAAATATGATGGAGGAACAGCAACAACTGATGGCTTTGCATTTCCTTTCCCTCCCTGTTTCTGGAGAGAAACCTTCCATGTGAGTATTCTCAGGTGATGCCTTGGTTTCTGTTGGAATAAATTGCTTGTCTCAGTTTGATCCCTGAGCCTTTTGATAAGAATAATGTGGTTTTGTGCCTTATTAGAAGCATGGTTGAGTCCAAACCCTGGCAGGGCTGTGCTGGGTGTGAGGGATCAGGGAAGGTCAAGGATGTGCTGAGTACAGAGGCTCTGGCAAACAGAGGGTTTGTCTCTGTGCTCTCAACTTTCTACCTTCATTTCCCACCCTTCCACCATCAAGATGCAGGGATGTGCAGGAGAAAATTCACGCTGTCTAATTTTAGATGTCCAATTTAGGTTGCTCCTGGCTGTAACAAAGCACAAGCTCTGCTTGCTGCAAGTCCCTTCAGCTGCAGAGTCAGTTTTCCGTTTGAGCAGAAAGCACAGTGGGAGCAGCTCCACATCTCAGCCCTGTTCCCCCCAGGCCTGTCACCAGGCCACTGGGCTCTCACTGAGCACCCAAATCAGATCCCCTGTGGGAGCAGGACCAGTCATTGCATGGCAATTATGTTGTTGAGGCAGGTAATTTTATTGGGAAGGTTTCTGTGATAAATCCTCAATGTAAGAAAGGTTTGAAAAAGAAAGGAGCCAAAGCACTTCTAAGTGGGAAAGTGTCACAATGAGCTTGGGGTAAAGCTCAGTTTTCAGCAGATGCCTGGAAGGGTGGGAATAATCTCCATGATCACCTGCTGGGTCTTCACTTCTCCTGCTGCTCTGTCCCATTGGCTCTTGCAGCTCTGGGTCAGTGAGCAGCAGAAGGCACCAGCTCTGTGCTCAGATTAGGGGAGGTAAGAACCTTGCTGAGGTTATTTCTTGTATCACCTTAAATTAATTTAATGCTTAAAATAGAGACAAGCCATTTCTGAGGGATTTAAACCTGAAAATGCCCTGGGAGCAGCCACTCCCTGCACTACGGATGGGATTCCAGACCCACCTGTGCCCACCGTGTGCCAGGTGCTCCCGGAGAACCTCCCTGAGCAGGGATTGGCACCAGTGGTGCCTCCAGCCTCGCCCATCACTCTGGGATGGTCTGGGGGAGGGCAGAAACAACCAGGACATTTCTCTGTGGGTTGGTCTGGAGACAGGAGCTGCCTGGAGGGAGATCTTTGCAATCAGGGAGGTTCTCCCTTCTCATCCCCAGAAATTTGGGAGGTTTGTGGCAGCCTGGCCAGCCCTGAGAGGCTCTGCACCATTTGCTGAGGCCACCTGTGGTTGTGGCTTTAGAGGATGTGTCACCATTTCACTCTGGCATCCGTTCAAAGTCCTAATTCTGTGCATCAGTGTCTTTCAGATGAAGAAAGTGAAATCCTTTCTTGCCCCTGGTGTCTAAGTAAATTGATATCAAATTCTCTAATGAAAAGACAACTGTTGTCAGCAGAGGCAAGCAACAAGAAAATCTGGGACAGGAGGTAACTTCATGATGGATTCTACATCCTCAGGGACTTTCTAAGCTCTGAGGATTAATTTTCTATTATATCCACGTGTGGGGCTTCCCTTAAATACACTTCCCCTAACAACTTAATACTTTTTTCAATTACAGTATCATAAAATGCTACAACTTTTTTTTTTGACATTCTGCCACTTGGAGGCCAAAGCTTTCACCACTGTGACTGTTGCTACCACCTTTTGCTTTTCTTAAATGAAGCATTTTTTTGCTGCCCCACTGAAGCCATGGTTTTGTGGAGAAAAAAGGAAAAACAGGGAAAAACCCCCTTGGGAACTGAACTTCTGCAGGGGTTTGCACTCCATGAGCTTGATCTGCAAGTCCTGATGGACTTACAAATCCTTCCCATTGGCCTCTTCCCAGTATTTTAGCTCAGTTGCCTCAATTTACTTTATTATCTTTATTTTTTAGATTTCTTTATATATTCTTTATTTTACCATCTCTGTTTCCTGTACAGTAATTCTGAGAGTGCTTTCAGACAAAAAGGTATTTTTACTTGTCCACATTCTTGACTATGTGAGACAAAGCCAGAGTACCAAAGATCCAGAATTTCCAGGAGTGTATCAGAATTTCATAGTGCGTCTAAAAATGAATTGCTCAGGGTATGAGCCAATGGCTTACCAAGAAGAAGGATTTGGATAACTACACATTACAAATTATTTTAGGAGAGTGGTCAGTGGCTCATTTAGTTTGGAGTTCTCCACCTGGATGCGTAAGGAGTTGGAGAAGGAAAAGCAGTGTGAGGTGTCTGAGAATGAGCTGAGCTCAAGGGGAGGCTCCAGCGTTGGTGGGGCTGTGTTCCCCTTTGGAACACTGATGGATCAGTGCTGTGGGGCCACTTCTGTCAGAACAAGGCTTGAGAGGACTTCTTCACCTGGGAACTCACAGAACCCTTTAGATTTTGTTGGCACTGAGGAGAAAGGATGCCCTGATTTCACAGGACAGCTCAGAACTCAGAATTTTAGGCACACTACCCCAGTTGCCCCCAGGTAAATCAGTATTTTTTCTGTTTTAATGACTTTATAACCAAAAATAGATATCCTTAATGTAGATACATGATTTTACAGCAAAATATTACTAAATCAGGACAGGATGAATTGAGAAGCTGGAGGTGATTGCAGAAGGAGCTTGGGCAGATATGGAGACTCCCATGGGAGAGCAGAAGGCTCCT
The DNA here is from genome assembly GCF_035770615.1 of Melospiza melodia melodia. NCBI lineage: Eukaryota > Metazoa > Chordata > Aves > Passeriformes > Passerellidae > Melospiza > Melospiza melodia. The sequence goes on along the minus strand of NC_086209.1, from coordinate 16,158,605 downwards.
TGTGCAGGCACAGGGCAGGCAGTGACCAGGAGCTCTGTGTGTCCCCAGCCAGGATGGAATCATGGAATGGTTTGGGTTTGAAGGATCTTAAAATTCATCCAGTCCCACCCCTGCCATGGAGGGACACCTTCCACTATCCCAGGTTGCTCCAAGCCCTGTCCAGCCTGGCCTTGGACACTTCTAGGGATGGGGAGCCCACAACCCAAGGACAGAGTCAATAAAAGTGTTGGGAAACAAGGCTGCCCAGCGGCTCTCCCACATTTTCCATCTCCTTCAGTGAGGGAAAGAGGGAAAAGCCTTCCTGACACAATGCTCACAGGGGACACGTCACCGAGTGTCAGCGCAGGGAACATGAACTGATCCCAGTTAATCTTCCCTGCTTCCTTCTGCACCTCCATTTTATAAACTGAAATTGGCAGGGAATTATGGCCACAAAACCTGATTTCTGCCTCAGTTCTGCTCCTCGGCACAGAACTACCTGACAATTAATATTTGTGTATACCTTTTGAAATCTGTGACCTTTGGGGAGTTGACAGAGCTATAATATTGGTCTTTGTGTGCTCGCCTGGCTTTTAAAGTCCCTGCCTGGTGGATGTAAGTTCAGTGGATACAGATCTGAAACTTGATTTCCTCAGTATAGCTGCATTAGCATTCAGCTGTGGGTATGTAAGATAATAGTATTAAAAGCAACCTTCCATCCTGTTGTCATGGATGCAGCACAGCCCAATCCTGGGAGCACTACACCACCAGTCTTTGTACAATCTCATTTTTATCTACAAATTTTGATTTAATTATACCAGAAATTCTGCAGCCTTCTATAATATATGATTTTATTTTCCATTTCAAGCATAAAAATGTAAGAATTGAGCAGCTCGAGCTCTTTGTCCAGCGCTCTTTTTTTTTTTTTTTTTGCATTCCAAGTATCTGTCAGTATTAGTTATGAGACTGTGTGAAATAAGTAGCCATGAAAGATGCCTGCTTTTATGACAGAATGAGTGGTTTCATGAATTTTAAAGGAGCACATTTGTATTTTCTGTTCTTGAACTACATGGGCTACTCGCAAATATGACAGAAGATAATTGTTTGAGGAATTATGATGCCTTTCAAGATTTTGCGGGATATTACTATTTTCATAATCTTTCATTTATCAGCTCCTGCTGCCTTGATTTATTTATGGGTGTAATTTGGAAATTAAAGTACTCCCACTCTGGCAGCAAAGGTACATGTTTGCCTGGCGTGGCTGGTGCTCCCTCCCCTCGGCAAGGATAATGAATGTGCTAATTTTTGTGTCAGACACCCGGGGAAGGTGTCAGGGCTGGGGGCAGCCAGGTGTGATCCCAACCCACGTGAGGCACGAGGGGAGAGCCTGGAGCCTTGGGATGAGCGGGGATTTCAATCTCCAGCAGCACCCATGGCACCAGGCAGAGCGCGTGCTGCGTTTGTCAGGGTTTAAATGAAGTTTATCAGGGTTTAAATGAAGGCATTGTTAGCAGGGATTTGGTGTGAGCGAGTAGAGGCTTCGAGCCTTTAATTGACTCGGGAAATCTTTTTAGTTGTGATTAGAGGCACAGATACTCAGCTGGTGAGGACTGACGGTGCTCCATTGAATCAATTTTCATACCCTGTCTGGAGTCAATGGAGCAGGGCTCATTTATAACTCTGTACCTGGCCTGTTATTATAAAAAAAACATTCCAAGCCTGATATCTGAGTGGTACAGTAACCTTTTATCAGGGAGCTGCTTGGCTCAATTTAAAAAAAGTCATCAAAATCAGGGTAAAATCCTTGGGCTAATAAATTCAGTGGCATGAGCTATTTCCATTTGGTTGGGAATTTAAGTGTGGAAACCTACGGCTGTGTCCTATTTGCTTGAAAGCTCAGTGATGGATCTGCCATACTTTCATATTTAGCATAAGGTTGTCTTCTTAAAGACTAAAATGAAGCATCTCTATATCTATATGAAGCATCTCTATATCTGTATGAAGCATCTCCATATGAAGCATCTTTTAAAGACTAAATGAAGCATCTCCATACTCTTTTCTGGTTTAGCCTTGAAGTATTTTTATTTTTTTTTCCCTTGGCAATATTATCTCACTTTCCATCCCATGATAACTGCATAGAAGGATTTTATTTTATGATTAAAAAAAAAATCATCTGGATATCTCTCTGTAATAAACTTGTCCCTAACATCTGAATATTATCACTGAAGATCCCCTCTCGAAATTCTGTGCATGCCCGTAATTAAACTGCTCTGAAAGGTGCAGTCAGGAGAACCAGGCACCAACATTATGGAGTGAAAATTAAAGAGGCAAAACATCAGAGTGTCTACTGTATGTGCCTGCTGTTAGACACTCAAGCATGGAGAACAGGATACACCTCTATGGATGGATGGCTTTCCTTATTAAAAAAACACAGTAGGACTCACAGTAGGGGAACACACTAAAACAAGGCTTTGTAGTAATTTCCTTGAAAGAAATTTCCCAAGATAGCAACTTAAAAAAGCTTTTAATCTCATGACTGGCTCTATAGTGAGTTTTAGTGGAGCTGGGATAAAAAAGGCCATTAGATTGCAGCTGATCTGGTGGAGTTGGTCTGAAGCCTCTTCCCTCCCAAGAAAAGGATTAGACTTCCCTTGCACCAGAACAAGGGTTGAATAGATTGATGTGATTCTGGCATATTTAAGAACCTTAAACACATATCTCTCAAGTCTGAAATGATGTGGGAAAACAGAAGTCCCCTTTCCCAGCTGGAATACTTGGCCAACCGCGCTGCCGCGTGGCACCAATGCGTTAGATCAAGGTTCCTTCTTCATGTCTAAATTTGAAACCACTGTCCCTCGTGATTTTGAGCTGATGTTTTATTTTGGGTCTCTGAGCAGTGTCCTTTCCCACTTGGGAGGAACATAAAGTGCTTCTCATGAATTCCTGAAGAAGAATCCAACAGGACCATGTCCTGCAGCATCTCGTTGTGCTGCACTGGGCCAATAACTCCCTCACTGAGATCTGCCTGACCTGTTGTCTGTTCTAAATGACTACTAAACACCAAAGTAAGGGGAAAAGACCCCAAAATCTGGCCAAATCCCCCTGCAAACCTACTGGAAGACTGGCCTGTGTGTTTTAGTTACCTGATAACTCTGAAACTGCTGTGGCTGCAGCTTTGTGCTGCTCTTGGTGTCCAGGGCCACACTCTGAAATCCTGTGGTTTCTCCTCAACCTTCTCCTTCCCTGTTCTGGTTCTGTGGCTGTGGGGAGGTGGTCCCAGGGGTTTGCTAGAAGGGGCTGGAGGCTGAAGGGGCAGCAGGAGCTGCCCACCCTCCCTCCAGGCAGCACCAGAGTGCCCAGCACCGCGTGTGAGCATCGGCAGAGGAGAGGGAACATCTTGTACCTATCTTGTGTCAGCAAGCTGAGAACAGGCAAGGAACATGTCTGATAATGTGTTTCACATTGAAATAATTAAAGAGAATTGTTGCTGGAGGGAAATGTGCCTTTAAAAATTAACCCTGACATCTCTCCGACAATTTGGCGTATTACAAGAGATCCTTTTTTCCCCTCTCTTTTTTTTCTCTTCTTTAGTTTTACTAAACTTGATATGCATTTTTCAGCACTTTGGAAAATGCAGAGCCTTTGAAAACTTCCCTGTATGAATAGTCTATACTTACAAGAGCAGCCCATCTATTTTCCACTGAACTACTGCTAGGAGTGATGTTTAAAGGAACGGGGCTGAAGTAAATGACACGTTCTGCAATGCCCTGGAGCCTCTGCTAGTTATTATTGTTTGAATCTCTGTCTTGATTGCATATATTGCAGTCTTCTATCACACAGGGAGCCAGTTTTGAAATCTGAATGTTGTTCCTCAAATAACCATCGAGCAGCTAGCTTTATTATTTCTTCTTACGCTGAAAAAATATCCTTGGAAATTGAAAGTAGTCATTTCCATAAAGCACTCAAAGTTTAAAAATGTTCTTTTTGAAGGAGCTGGAGTATTTGAAAACAAATGTTAATGTCTATAAGTGCAATATTACTTATTTTTTTTTAAATTCAAGCTGTGGCAACACCAATTACTTTCACATTTTTGTCATCTGCAGGAAGTTAAATATACAAACAGGTATCAGTGACTGGGAAGTTTGGCTTCACTATATCACGGCTATAAAAGTTATTTACTGGTTGAAGAATTGTGCAACTTTTTATTGGGGTGAGTTTCTGTATTTTCTGTTCTCCATTAGATCATAATTTGTTTGTCTAGGGGTAGGAAATGTTGGGTTTCTCTCCCTTTGTTTATTTACTGGTTTGAAGCTGCATTTCCAGCCTGAAAAGGGCACAGAAGGTGGCAGGGCTGGTGAGGGTGCTCAGGCTGCTTTTCCTCTATGTTGTGGCTGGAACTGCCATGGGAGTTTTCCAGGCTCTTTCCCTGTGCTGGTCACCAGGAGGAACCTGAGGCTGTTATTCCAGACCTGGTGGCTGGAATTCTGCAATTCCTTGGCCTGAGAATGGCTGAGGTGCTGCTGAGGCATCCTTGGATTTCAATTCTGCAACTAAGAAAACAGGCATGCAAATTGTCCTTCAGGTGCTGCAGTCTTTTTGTTTTCTATATTTTCTCTTTCTTTATTTTTTTTTCTTCTTTTGAATAATGTGTGACCCGATGGGAGGCAAACACAGTTCACTGCACAGGAGCAGGAACATATTTTAATTTATACTTGCAGTTCCCAGGTTGCAGGGCAGATTCCTGGGCGACACTCTCTGTCCTGGAGCACCTCAGTTTGGGGTTTACATTGACAAAATTACCTTGCAGCAGCCAAACCTTCCTGCTTTCCTTAGTCAGGGAGAAGAGATTCAGCCCCATATTTCCTCTTCCCTTAGACTTTTGACAATTTGGTGATTTTGGGCACAATCCTCCAAGATGCTGAGTTCAGGACAGCTGATGGTTTGTGATTTTTCCTGTGACTGGGTGCTTCCTTAGTTAAATTTAAAATACAAAATACTTTAAAAACACTCCTTAAAAATATTTCTCTTGGCTTGGGAAATATTTTTGCCCTTTTAATAAAACCAGCAGCTGAAGAAGAATCTGTTAGCTGCTGGGATATGTGCTATAAACCTGGCTGTACACAATATTGCTGGGATGTACTTTTTGGCTATTAAAGGCTCATTAAAAAAATTAAAGTCCCTACAATTTACAATATTCTTCATTGAAATAGCATGTTAACACATTTCTTTAATCAGTGTGTAACTGTCAGGGGAAAGAACAATTCATCTAGTATATGCATACATTAGGAAAAAAAATTATCAGATTTAATTTTATTTGTTTTGTATTCAGGGGCTTTTTTGAAGGAATTCCTGCAGGGAAATGGTTAATCTATTTTTAACTAAAGCTTACTTTTGTAATCTATCCAGTGCTTAGAGTTCTGTCATTGATCTATGATTTATGTGATTTAAACCACCTCTTGGCTGTAACATTGGTTTCTATCCAAGATGCTGAGCTGAATACTAATTACGAGATCAAATTTATGCTGTTGGGCTAAGCAGCTGAAGGAGCTTTCCATGCAGGACTCCCTTAAACCACGCCACCGTTCAGCATTAGTGGAATATTTGGCGAGGGGGATGGGGAAAAAAAGCTGGAAAAGGGGGAAAAAATACAGCAAGAAAGCTGAAGTGTCCTTTGAAAGCTTTATTTTTAGTTCTCTTGAATGAGTGCACAGTGCTGGATGCAGAAATTCAGCATGTGAATATGCACATGGGGCTGTTTTTCCAGCAGAATCTCACTAATTCCCCCTAACGACTGGGAAACCCACTGAGAAAAGCCAAATGGCACCAGCGAGCAAACAAATAAATATGATTGAGGAGATTTTATTCCAAGATGTATTTTATGCCTTTATTTTGACAAGTATCACATTGTCAGAATGATTTATGGTATTTCAGAGCATACCAGTAAATGCACTGTAGGATGGGTCCTTACAGGAAGAAAGTCTGGGTAACAATAGCTTTGCTTTGCCTCTCCTCAAAGCATTTTTGCTGAGAAATCAGCCAAGAGCACCAATTTCATAGAAAACATAGGTTTCCTTCAGTAAGAATGAGTACCAATTCTATTCTCCTGCATCACCTTTGCAGAGGAGGTTGGGATGGCAGCAATTTTCTTTGGGAAAAAATGTCAAAACCTGCTCAAAAGAGCTCGGAATCCAAACCCCAGTCTGAATAAAAAAAAAATTCCTATTGGAATTTTATTGTTTATAATGATTTTTGAGAGGAAACGTGTTCCAATGCACCATTTGACTTTCATCTCTGTTGGTATAATGTTGAGGTGCTTCATTTTGATGATGCTGTAATATTTTAGATTTTCCAGGCTTCTTGTACTATTTTGTTTGTTTGTTTATTTATTTGCAGTGTGATTTTCCTGTTTCCCAATGCTTTGCCTTACATTTTGTTCCAATTGGGCAACTGGAACATTTTCAGCCTCCCACTGCACCTCGTTAAAATGGAGCATTTCCATAAAACGCTTTCCCAAATTCAGTTTCGCTGGAATCATTTTAGGAACCTTTTCAGAGATCTTTTAAGAAATACTGAGGAAAATACTGGGATTTCTCACAGAATTCCAGGTTGTGACCATTTCTCCTGCCTTTTTAGCTGGGGAGGGGCATGTTCTGGTTTGGGAAATGCCTTGGCCAATGGATCAGTGCACGAGGGTGTCCCCAGGCACGGAGCAGGGGAAGGATTTGGATGGTCTGCTGTTCCCCCTGTGATATCCATGCTGCCACTGGTGAGGATGATTGCCTGGAGCCCTTTGGGGCTGTGTCCCCTCCCCTGGCAGAGGTTCCTGCAGCCAGCAGGTCTCCCTGCTCCGGCCGTAGGAGGCCCTTTGGTGGGGAATGAGTTTCCTTTTATCCTTATTCTTGCTCGCTTTAAAAACAGAACCCAAAGCAAATAAAAAGCCAGAAACAGAAATAAAGCAAACAGAAAACCTTGAAGAAGTTCCTTCCAAGGGTAATTTTAGACTAATGACCTCTGGTTGTGTATCTATTGCTCATGATTTTCTTCATTTATTATTTCTCCCATTTCTAATGTGGAGAAACTCATATTTCAGCTAGATCCTTTTTGCTTTTCAAAATTATATTATTTATAATCCACTTGATGTCATACTTGCTTTTAATGTGCATTGTTATAAGCAATTTGCAATGTGAAAATAACCCACACTGTGCACATTTGGGGAAAAGCTTTTGAATATCCATATGCACACGTGATGCTGAAGTGGGATGTGCTTGGGGACAGTTTTATTAAGAGATGCCACAATTCATGATCCCATTTGTGTATTTTGCTGTCCTGTGATGCCATCCTTACCTGCCCTCTCTGTACCTGCAGCAGATCCATCCCTAATCTTAACAGAATGAATTTCCTCACAGTCTTCAGTCTGCAAAAAGGACATTATTAGAAATCCTGGATTAGCCCAGGGACACTGGAGGACCCCCACGTTGTGGCTGTGATTGCAGTCAGGTCACTTTGGCAGCTGCATGAGACATTCCCTCACTGCTTCTGCGGGGAAATAATTTGCACCCTCGGTGATGTTGTTGATCTTGAATGATCTGAGGTAAAACAACAGAAATGAGGATGGGCCTGGAGTTAATTGCTGTCATGGTCTGAGGGACTTCAAAGGGACGATTTTACCAGGAGCCTCATTAATGGGTTGGATATTTTGCTGTGCTGAACAGGTGGCTGGAGGGCTCCAAAGGGAGTGTTTGAAGATGGGAAGCCCCTCTGGGATCCTCCGTGCCCGTGGAGCTGCCAGGGCAGGGAGCAGCTCCAGCAGAGACTCCCAGGGTGGGCCAAGGCCTGGACGTGTGTCAGGGCAGGCTTGTGGGGGCCCACAGAGCCAGGCCACCCCATTGGGGTCCCCATCCTGAGCAGGAGGTGATTCTCTGGAGCCTTGGCTGGCGGGACTGATGCTGTGGAAGCCACATGGACCTGTGTGGCCTTGGGACAGTGGCTGTGCCCTTGGCCAGGACTCTGGATGCCATGGCAGCCTTCCTTCCCTGCACCCTCACCTACACCTGCCTCTAACACAGCTTATACAGAGCAAAACTCACTGAGGAGCAGAGAAATCCTCTATAAACCACGATAAAGTAACATTCTAGAGGAAAGATATACAATATTCTGAATATATATATCTCTATATATACACACACATATACACACTAAATATTTGTTCTGTTTTCCTTTTCATTCTCTGCAGCAGAACTGTTAAATTCACAATTATGGGTTTGGCAGTGAACTGAGGGGATTTCAACTGAAATTGCAGGAACTAAAATTGTAGAGATGTAACACATCTCTGTGCTTACACCTGAGTATCTAAAATGTGATTTATGCCTGATAGATAAGCAGGTATTTCTGTATATCTTCATATATATATCAATAGAACACAAGGGAATTTATTTTCCCAGTCACAGAACAATAATAGAATGGTTTGGGTTGAAAGGGACCTCAAAGATCATCCATGGGCAGGGACACCTCTCACTATCCCAGGTTGCTCCAAGCCCTGTCCAGCCTGGCCTTGGGCATTTCCAGGGATCCAGGGACAGCCACAGCTGCTCTGTGCCAGGTGATCATGCCAGGGGAAATCCAGATTTTCTCTGCTTCCATAGGGATGCTTCCTAATCCCACAGATGCAAAATTGATGAATAAAAGGAGTTGAGCTCAACTCAGGCTGCTGAACATTCAAGATGAAGGTTCCCACCACACAAATCAGTTTTTTGCCCTTGGAAATCCATTTTTCAACAGCACCCAAAACCTCCTTTTCCTTAAGTTTAAATCCCAGCAAACAAAGAGCAGAGAAACCCAAACCACACCAGGCATTTGGGATGCCCTCCTTAAGGAAGTGGCAGCCCTGGAAGAGCTGAAGTGCCTTTAAAGCACTGCTGGGTTTTCATGGAAAATGATTACAAGTTCAGAGATAATTTATAAAAGAGCGTAGGAGCTCTGTAGTTCCTGCAAACCAGTGGAAATTAATAAAACCCAAGGCTGGCTATTAGATAAAGCCGAGCAGACAAAGTGTGTGTAACTACCCGTAGAGGGGCTGACATGATGAATGATGATGGATCCAAAGCCATCTGAAGTTTTTTAGGAATAATAGCAGCATAAAGTCATTTCTATAGGGTACCTAAACATGCCTGAAACAACACTGTATTGAAGGTTGCATATTATGCTAAGAATGACAAGTATTTATGATTGGAAGATGTCTGGGCTGGGAATAGCAGTTTTTGTAAACCTTTTCTCACTTCTTTAATCTTCAATTTAAAGACCCATCCAGAGATTTTTTTTTAAAAAGGCTGATTCCTAGAATTGTCCTGCAGAGATAGTAAATACCCTCTCAGCTCAGTGCCTGGCGCTACACAGGTGTTTTCCTTCTGGAGGAATGAATGTTTTCCTTGGGGAACAAAAGGGGAGAGGCACCTGAGTAGCAGGAAGGAGGGTGGGCAACACATCAGATCATTTAAATCCATCTCTGCTCAACTGATCTCCTTCCTAGGACTGGGAAAGAAAAATTGTCCTGTGTGGTGCCAGTGGTGTCAAGTGAATTTTATATTAATTGTAAGTGTTATTGAGTTTGCTGTTTGGGCGGGGGTCTTTAAAGTGCTTTTTTTTTTTTTTTTTTTTTTTTTTTTTTTTTTTTTTAATTTATGGTCACAGCACTTGTGGTTAAATGTGGTAGCTGAAGAAAAATAATGCGAAGTGTAGAGAATGGACAGAAATATGTGTAAGAACCAGGGGCATGCAGTGGAGTTTTAGAAGTAAAATGCCCCTTCTGCAGAACTGCTGCCTTGCTGTTGTCTTTGTGCCTCTGAGTGTTATTGTCCTGTTAAGATGAGTGAGAGCTGTTGATAACAGGTTTTTCTGAGAGAACAACAACCACAACCTGTGTTTGTCTCAGGTTTAGAAAGAGAGAGACTTTTGTGCCAGGCACAGATTGATTTCCAAAACCTGGGGGTCTCCAGCTCTCCCTAACCTTTGCTAGCACACTGCAGCAATGTGTTCTGTGACCATGTTGATTCCCTGTAAGAGCCTTTGAGACAGAGCTGATTTTTTCAGCATTGACTGTGGGGATTTGTGACTTCAGATGTGAATGTCCCTTTCTCAACCCTGCTGCCAGTGACCCACTGCACTGCAAGTGTCTCACATCATAAAGTGCTTATTCACACAGGGCTCTGACCAAGGCTATCTGGAGGGTGGGAGATGCTTTCCTGGCAATGGGATGTGAACATCGTGGGGCAGATCTTCAGCTGGGATAAAAATCCTGTGGCTCAAAGGACGTCTGTTAATTCATGTGGAAAATTTGTGACCCCAGAGAGATCACAAAGTTCAGTGTCCTTGAGCAAGTGCCACGCTTTGCAGTCAAGATCAAAATGTCTTTCTCACTCAAATTCCCTTGAATTTTAATTTTTCTAAAAGTCCTTTAAATTATTTTATACTGAAACTTACAGTATTATCCAAGATAACTCTGAGGAATGCTCTGTGTGTTCTCCCTTTCTCTCTCACTAAGTTATTGGATTTCCACACTGGTGGGACGCCCTGAGAGCTCACCTGGCTCCTCTGCTCGTGGGCTGTGCTCATCCTGTGCAGAGGCTGAGCTCTGTGTAGCCATTACCACCAAAGCAGCCATCCAGGACTTTATTTGGTTATCCTTGAAAGAGCCTCAATCTTTGATTTCCAATTTAGTTACATCAAGTATTTGAGGAGTCTCTTAGCTGGAGGGTTTTGGGGAGCAAATTTGGAGGATTTTGGGAGCTGGTTTGCCTGCCAGAGGTGTGCTCTGGGCACTTTTCTCTTGTGTTTTGGTGCTGAATTGAGAGGTGGGATTGCCTTGTGCTGGAGCAAATCCCCAGGGCAGAGGATTTTCAGGCTCCTTGGCATCAGTGCAGGGCAGCCAAGCAGCCTCCAGGCAGTGCAGCTTTCCTCCTCTCCTTTGGAGACCAGCAAGGCACTTGGAAAAATGAATCATCTCCTGGCACAAAATCTTTCCTCCCTTGCTGCAGGAGCTTTTTGTCCTCTTGTTGGGGCATCAGACTGCTGATGTTGTGTTGCTCTCAAGGCCTTGAATTCATTTGCCTTGAATCCAAACCAACAAACCCATGAAGGCAGCATTGACCTGGGGACAGGAGGGACCATCAGCATCACTTCACACACTTGGTTATGTAGGAGGGAGTTGGGGACTACAGCTTTTGCTATTGCCCAAAATGCCTGTTTTCAACCAGGGAATGAAACTTTTGTCCATCATTCAGTTGTGTCAGGGATCTTTATCTTCATTTTAATCCCTGGTCTGTGTTGGAGCTGATGACAGGCGTGGAGTGCAGTCCCATGAGGCTCCCCCCTCACTGACCTGGGTTTCCTCCCCCTCAAACCAGCCCCCAGGACAGAGTGCAGTGTTCACAGCCCTGCCTCGTTTGATGGAGTTTGTTAACTTCTGTGGGATTCTTTCTTCCTTTATTTCTTTATTTTAAATCTGTTGCACAAATGCACACAAACATCTCAGAGGTCTCCTCCCCTTCCCATCAGTTCCTCATCGTGGCTTCTATTGGAAGTCAGGCAAAGTTATCTTTACTACTGTGAATTTTATCAACTTGAAATACAAACAATTAAAAAGAAGTGGTTTCAGGCAGGAAGGTGGCCCTTGAGTGCCTCAGTCAAGTGTTGCATTTATGCGCTGAACTTTTAATTGTTTTTTTTTACATTATTCTCTTGCCCTTGTTGCTTTATGTGAGTCCATGGAGCAGATGAAATGAATAATATTGGGAGGAAATGTGCTGTTGGTGTCAAGTGGATGGAGGTTTAGTGTTTCTCTGCGATCCCTTTCAATCTTTCTGGGTAATAATGAGTTGCCTTATTACATAAAGCAACTGCAGACCTAGAAAATGGCAGCAAAGCTTAAGTTTGAAAATCTGAGTACTTAGGATGGGAGAAAACTTTGCTCTGGAGAGGGTCTGTCACCTTTCCTTTGACTTATGAAGGGTTTCTCTACAGAGGTCAGTGTTGGGAAGGTGCTGGGAGCATGGCTCTGTCCTGAGCAGTACAAATCCATAAAATATAAACCCTGTAGTTATTTGAGACCCATTGTGTCACTAGCAGATGGGCTTGATGATCTTAGAGGCCTTTTCCAGCCTAACTGGACCTGTGATTAGCAGGACCCTTTGAGCCCACAGTTTCAGCTGTAGGAACATCAATGCTCTGTTCCCAGAGGTGACCCCCATGGCAATGCTCTCCAGACCTTGCTCCTTTTCCCACCAAGAGGCTTTTTCTCCAATCTGATGCCAACCCTGCTGTCTCTGCCAGCTCACTTTGAGTGATGCATCTCCTAATTTGTGCTATTTTGACCTCCTCCAGCAGAAGGTGTGGTAGCCCTTCAGTGCAGGGCTCTGGAAGTGCCCTCAGGTCCTCCTCCCTCAACCAGTGAGTGCCCTGCATGAAATTCTTCCTTTCCTGTTGTCTAAAAACCAGGATTGCTTTGCCCCGTGCTGCCACATCCCCTGGCCAGCCAGCAGGCTCTTCTGGAGGCTTCTTGGATTCCATTAACATTTTGTTAATGAAATAGTGCTTTGTCAAAGAGTCTTGAAAACTTAAAAGGGTATTTAAGCTTCTTCCGTGAGTCAATACCATGTAATGTCAACATTACCACGAAGGGATAATTCAGAGATGTCACACAAAGCTTGTGTTATGCCATTTGCAGTCTGGCAAAACAGCTCAGCATTTATGTTGTTTAATCCATCTTCAGAAATCTTTTGTTCTGAAAAAGTTGGAGATCAATCTTGTCAGTATTTAGTGACACAAAGCTGATGTAAGTCACTGTGCTCCTATTGACTCCATCTGAGTTGTAATGATTTACCCCAGGCTCGAATTAAGCCCAAATTAGGCACATGAAAAACCCAATACCAAACTTTTCGGGAAGATTGAGCTGAATGGCACAGATCTTGGAAATAGGAATGTGGATGGAAGTAGACTGGAGGAAACAGTTTGCAATGAGCTAGGACAGTACAGAGACCATCTGAAGAGACTTAAAGAAAAATAACCTTTTCCAAGGCTTTGTATTGATGGAATAATGGAGGACTTTCCTGGCTAGAAGGGAAGAGGAAACACAGAACTGGAGCCATAGGGACTGAATCCCACACTGCACGTGCTGCAGTGTCCTGGGCTTGTCACTGTCACAGCCATTCTGGTCAAGGTACACGAAACCTTTTTTCCCTTTCTCCTCCCTTTCTCTTTTTAGCAATTCTCTAATCATACCCACCACAGAAGGAAGCTGTTTCATCCTCCTGGACACTGGACACAGTGATGCTGTTTGTTTTACCTTTGTACTTTTTAATCCTTTTCCATTAAAGCTCTGTGTAATTGATGTATTTGAATGTAGTGAGCAGTGGCCTCAGCTTGCTTTGAAGAAAATAGACTGCCTTACTTCATCCTTGGCTGAATCCAAAATGCTTTCCTGTGATTATTTCTTGGCTGTGTTGAATCTATTTCCCTTTCAGACTCCACAGATAGATGGGGTCAGCTCCACAATGTCTGAAGGGATGTGAAGTTCTTTAAAAATTATTCACATATTTTGGTGGCGAAGGTTTAGTGCCTCATTCACATGCAGGATTTTTGTTTCCCACCAGGCATTGTGGAAGCAGGCAGCATCCCAGACCTGTGGAGGAGCTCAGCAGGAGGAGAACAAGTGGGGGAAAATATTCCCAGTGTTGTGTTGCTGCTGGTGGCTCAGGTATGCTGAGGTAATTTGCAGGTTTTTTGGGAGAAAGGGAGAGTTTCTGGCTCGATTGCACACAGCAGGAAGAAAAATAGTGTGAGGCTCTTCATTTGTACTTTTTTGCTGTTTTACAACCTGGGAAACATTCAGGGCATAAATCAATTGCTCTTTCAGCAGAGGGACACAGAGGTCTTGCAGCTTCCTTGCTCCAGGTGAGGTCAGTGCAAGAGCAATGGGAGTGAGGATAAAACATGGACAAAAGGGAACAAAGTGCCAAAGCAGGGTAGGAGACCCTCTGAGAGCAGGTTTGAGCACACAGTGTGTTCCTTACAGTGTGAAAGGGCCTCAAAATGCTCAGCTCTTCTGGAGAGTTACTTTGTCCAAACTGGGCTGTACCTGGGTATGCACAGCACTAGAATATTTTGGCAATTAAATTAAATTTTAGCCTTATCTCACAGATCCCAGAATCAGATGCTTGAAAGGAATAATGCACTTGCTAAGTAGGAAAATGTGAAAAAACCCCACAAATGTTATGTGAGAAGCAGAATCAGACATAAAGTTTATGATCCATCTTGGCCTGCTGTTATAACCCAAACGTGGAGGGAGCACAGTGAACCTGAAACACCACAGTCAGCACTGCAGCAAAATCAAGCATGGCAATGGAGGGGAGGTTTAAATTGAGGTTAAAAGAAAAAAAAAAAAAACTCAGGGACTACTAATAAAAAAGAAAAACTTGATGTGGGGAGTAATGCAAGTGTATCTGTGAAGTGCCATTCAGGCACAGGCTGTCCCAAAGGCTTTACAGCTTTTAATAAAAATACAGTGTGAATAAGAGGAGGCTGAGAAAGCAGTGCAGGATGATGTGCATTTTAACATAGTATTTAAAAAAAGAGGGAAAAAGTCCTTGGAGACAACAAAAACTGAAGAACTGTTACAGGTGGGAGAAACTGTGCAGAGGTGGGATTTGTGGTTGTGCTGTGGATGTTGGAAGAGGAGGGATGTGGCCACATCAGGTGTGTGATGGGAGCAGGGAGAGAGACCCTGCTAGCTCAGGACAGTGGTGATCAATCCCAGAGATGGCACTGCCCCCTCCCAGTGTCAATAGGAGATTCCCTTGCAGATGCAGGGCTGCTGCATCTCATGAAATCAGATACAGTGATTTAATTGAAATTGTTTTTAAAAATACCAAGTGCCTGATACAAAGACTCTGCAGATAATCCATAAAACCATTATGCTTCTCTTTCTCTTAATTTATTTTATTTATTTTATTTATTTTATCTAATTATCTTATCTGATTTTTCTTACTCATATTAATGATATTAAATATCTCTACCTGAACTCCTTGTCTCAGTTCTCCATGTATAAATTTCAGACAACAATATTTTCTTCTGTAGTTTTCTGAAAATTATAAATTCTGGGGCAAGCAGCTCTGAATTATTCTGTGTTCAGACAGTGCCCATGCAAGCAGAGCCCTTATGTTATCCAGGGGCTTCCAGCTCTGATCATGGTAATTTCTGAACCAAGCAAAATATTCCCTCTCTATTGCATTAAATGGGGTAATTGAAAGGAATCAGTGTTTTTGCTTCTGCATGCTGTCCTGCACAAGTGTTTATTGTATTTTCCTTGTTTCAGGCAGTTTGAACAGGGGCCTGTGGTGGTCCAGCTCGTTGGAAACTTTTGTGCAGACACCAGGATGATGCTACAGCTGGAGCTAATCCCTGAGTAAGTTTTCTGGAGGCCATTATGTCTCCCAGAGTTTGGAGGTTTTCTCTAAAGGAGACATTGCTCTGTGTGTGAGGCAGACAGAGAAAGAGCATCGCCTCAAGGCTTTCAGTTATCACACTGCCTAAATAGCCCTTATTTTTAGTCAGAGTCTTCTGAATATGAGATCCCACTACAGGCAGGTGAAGTGACCTCTTTGGGTTTGAATCTGCTCCTCTCTGGCGGATGCAAAGCTGCAGCTTTGAACAGGAGCCCCCTCCTGCTCTGTGCAAAGCTCTTTGAATTGCCCCTGATAGGTTCTGAGGCTCCCCGGGTGCGTGCCAGGCTCTTTGAAGATGAATGCCCACAACGAGGGGAACATGAAACAAAACTCAACTCCCTTATGTCAGAGTGAGCAGCAGATTCCTCAAAGACCTGCAGCACAATGGTGCTCTTTGCTGGGCGAGAGGAAATGGGCTGTGGTTCACCAGCTTGTCAGAGCAGAGAATTGCAGAGCAGGGCTGTGCTTTGGGTGGTAGAGCAGCAAAAGGAAAGGTTTGGGGGCTCCACAATATTCAGGTCTGGCAGAACTTGTTTCAAGTTGGCTTTGTTGGGTCTCTCTTAGTGAAGGGAAATTTATTCTTATTAATTTTGCTTCCTCCAGAAGTTTGCTGTGTGTTCAAGGTGACAGATGTGCCACATCTTCTTGAGGGGGAATATTTTCCTTTGTCTCCATGAAAACCCTCACCCCAGCTCCTTAAACTCTCTGTATCCACCGTAACTTTTTGGTACATTTTGGTGGTGACCACCCACAGTCCTCGGAGATGAAGGCCCTTGTGGAGCGGCACAGCTGTAGAAAGATTTGTTATTTGTCTTATTCTGAATATTTCTGTGACAATTGACCTGAAAATATCCATTAGTGTCTTTTTTAAACCTGATGGATCAGTTCTTCCGGCCCTGGTGTGTGATCCAAAAATTTTCATTAGCCTCAGATAGATGAACCCATTTCTTTGAGGGGTTAATGGGTTGTAATGCAAAAAAATTGAACTGATATCTCAGGAGAGACTGGGTGTGGGAACAGAAGGGAAGGGAACAGGAAAACAGATTAAAAAACACCAGGAGAGATTTGTTAATAGTGGTTGGAGATATTCTTCTCACCTGTCCTGGGTGACTGCTCAAATGCAGATGTGTGAACTCCTGTAAAGCAAATGAGGAAAAGCAGAACCCTTCAGGCCATAATTCTTTTCCATATGTGATAGATCCCTCTTCCTTCCAATCAATTAATTGCATCCTAAAAACATCTATTTCTCACCATTGACTTTAAAGGGATTTTAGATGAGTGGCTCAGATATAGCTGTCTACACAGTAAGTGATTAAAGTTGGGTTAGATGAGCTGGCAGACTACACGGGATTTTTTTTCTTCCTTCATGCCAACCCTAAATCAAAAGGCATCTCATCAGAGTATTATAAAATACAACCTTCAGAGGGAGAGGCTTCTACTTCCATATTCTGGCATCTGAAGGGAGGAGGGAGACTCCCATCAATTTAGAGAGAGGTAAAGATTTCATCTCCCTCTAGAAATCATGGCCATAATGGGAAATTCAGACATTTATGAGATTTGCTTAGCCAAGGCAGAGCTGAGCATGTGGATGCTTCTGTTTGTAGTGTTGCAGCAAAAGCAGAATAAGAGACTATTTTTAGGGGTTGTTTTCATTCTTTTTTTGCCCCTCTTTGATTAAGTTAACAGCCCAACTTGTACCTGGGGAGGGGCAGACACTGTGTGTTACCTCACAAAATAAAAGCATTTATGAGCCCTCTGCCTGTGACTGCAAAATGGGGGAAAGCTGGGAAATAGGGCTGATTGCAGGTGTTTATTAATGGGGAAACTCCCAAAGAAGCATTTACCAATTCACCAGAGAGGAATTCTCACCAAAACCTCTTGCAAGTTGTGCCTGGTTTATGTTTCAATTTTAAAACCAGGTAAGGTTGTAAGAGAGATGAGCAAGTTACTGGCAATTGGTGAATATTTCCCTTGGATTTCAAAAGTTGGCAAACCTTGAATATTCTATAAATACCTTTTACATACCATAAATATCCATATATTTTAAGGCAATGTGAATTCCAAGGACAAGAGAAAGCAGAGCAGAAACTGGCTTAGTTTTAAATCAGAAAGGGACATGCATTTGTTTCCTCTAAATGTTAATTCCTCAACATAATGGGTAAAGTATCAAATTATTATTTAAACCCACAAATAAAGTGCAGGTCCCTTTTCCCATCTCTAAGTAATGTTCTCCTGCCAAAGGATAGGCATGGCTGTATTTTTTCCTAATGGAATCTGCATAGCTTTGCCCTGATAGTCCACTGCTGACTATTGATGGTGCAATAATTGGCTCTTTATTGGTATATTGTGTTTTCTTGGAGATTTTTCCACTTCCTGCAGTAAATCCTTTTTGAATTTTGCTCCTTTTATGGTTTGGTGTTTACAAAAGTTGGTAATACTGGTGGAACAGCAGGACTGTGAATAAGATTCAGGATTTTGATTTGTTGTATGTCATGAATTGGTAGCTGGTATCTCTCCTTTTATCTTTTTTAGTCGAAATATCTCAGTTGTTGCTGTCTATATTTAGCAGGAGAGCTCAATCTCTCTCCTCTATCTGTTTTCTCCTATTTGTCCCTGGCTTGAAGGGTTGGTGGCACTCAGTGGTGGATAAATGCAAGGAAATCTAATAATGCCTTTCTAATATACCCATTTATCTGCCATCATATTTTATTTTAACTCTTCATGCAACTGTGCAATCATTGCTCCATTGCTGTAATTGGATTTCAAAGTATATTTGTGCTATTTAATTACATCTATAGCTTCTCTATAAGTGCATTCAGAGTAATTAGTAATCTTCTACTTTTTAGTGGAATTATATTTTGTATCAACTGTGCTCATTTTTCTCTTCAAATTCTTCAACACATTTGCACCAGTTTTGCTTTTTACACTGGAATTTCTGGCATAAATAATCATTAAGGGTTTTTTTTTCCTCCCCACTGTGAATGTGAACAGTCTAATCCAGCTTTCACTGGAGTCAATGGTAATCTTTTCATTTCCTTCAGTGAAAACTGGATCAAGTTAATAGATTGCAAATTGCATTCAAGGCAAAGTCACATCTTATCATAGAAATAGTTGTGTAGCAACTCCTGGGGTATTGATGAAAGGTGCAAAATTGATTGTTTCCATTTTTTCTTACGGGGGTTTTTATAGATTCTCTTATCCAACTTTATTAATTTTTTAGCCCATAAGTTACAGCATTGCAATAACATTTAAAAGATTCATTTTAACTTGCTTTTCATGACAAATTACAAACCTTTCCATTTGCAGATTTTTCTGAGTGGCTCTAGAACTTTGCTTTCCAGACCCCAAGTTTATCTGTTCACCTCCATTATGATGTTTGAGAATGGGCATTTTTAAGTTTCAAAAATATTTTATCTTAATTTTTGATTGCAAACCAAATATTTGACAATTTTTTTTGCCATTTCTCTTGTGTGCCTTCAGAGCTGTGCCAGTTCATGGACAGATTTAGTCCTCTTGCTGATGAATATGAAAACCTGCAAGCACTTCCCTCTAAAACTGTAATTCCAGCAAATTACATTCCCAAGTAGGCAGAAATTTATGATATTCACCTTTTCCAAAGTGTCAATTTTGCCACTGTGGGATGGCAACTGTATGTACCAAGTAAAATCTTTATTTTTAAAAAGAAAAAATTATTGCCACTGGCTCGTTAAGGAGTTATTTTTCTCTTCTGCACTGCTCCCACTCTGTTGATTAGAGGTTTGTTGCTTTGGTAGTGTGCTTCTCCTCCAGGCTGTTAATGATTACAGACACCTCTCTAACCTGTAATTTTGGGGGAAGGTTATTGACAAGGTGAGATGACAACAATTGTAATTGTTTCTATGGCTTAGAAATGTCCTTCATCTCTGCTGGCCACGTGTCAGGGCTCGGGATTTAGAGTGAAAGTGGAGCTGATGCCCAGGATTAGAGACTCTTTCTTGTGCTATTTATTCCCAAATCGTGCCAGTTCATGAGGTGAGAAAGAGCACTGTGAAAGATGATAAATTGTTATTTAATTCCTAATGAAACATCAATGCAAATGGTGCTTATTCCACCCCCAGCAGAAGGTGACTTTGGTGGGGTGAGGATGGAGCCCATTGGATCTCCAAGGAGAGATGCTCATCCTGGTTTGATTTCAGAGCCTCAGGAACCTTTGTGAGCTGGAGCATCTTCAGCTTCAGAAGGCAGGATGAAAATTATTTGTTCCCCCAGCCTTTTGATTGAAAAGAGAGACATTGAACCATTTGTGTTGGAGATTTTGTTATGTTTCCAGCATAGGAAAATTGTTTATGAGCCTTAAATGGAAGAAAAGCCCTTAACTATGATAAGTTATCATAGTTATAACTATAATGGTTATAACTACATCATAGTTATATAGTTACTATATAACAGAAATTAATAGTAATTTCATTACTAATCATTTGAATAGAGCAGCATGAGCATCCATGCACTGAAATTCAAACTTTGAATCCTGCAGGTATTTCCATGTGAGAGGTGCCCCTTCACTGATGGGAGCCACATTCCCACATCACAGGGCACTCCTCATCAGAGGCTGGATTTTTCCAGTGGATGCCTTTGAGCACTTTGCACTGAAATTTTGTCAAAGAATGACTGGTGTTTTGCCACTTTAAAACCATGGAAACATCACAATGTTCTTTTAGAAATGACTCCGGGAATTAATTGCAAATGACTTATTAATGAAACAAATATTCAGCTGTCACTGGAACCAAACTCCACGAGATGCTTAATGATTATTTTTTGAGAAAACACTTTTGTGTTTGTTTGATCTGCCTCGTGTTAACAGCAGTAGGAAAGGAGGGAAGCATTTGGTGTCGGAGTGGAAACTTGAAACTGGCAAAAGGGAGAGGAAAAACATCAGTCAATGACTGGGAAATAGGTGAGAAGCCCAAAGAAAGAGCAGATCCCTAACAATCATGTTGGAAAGCTGCTCTCCTGGCAGGCCTGGTTGGGTAATAAGGGTTAGATCTGGGGGCTAACAGGGGAATCTGGGAGGGAAGGGTTTCACAGTAACATTAATTTCATCACATTCCTTGTCTGGAAAATGAGCATGAAAGGCTTTGCCTCGTATGGGGTGGGTAAATGTTTGCAAACTGCAGAGAGCCTCTCAAATGAATGTGAAATATCAGCTGCAGCTCTGCAAATGACAATAAAAATGAATGTTACTAATGAGTGCATTGCTCATGGCTGTGGCACTGGTCTGGGATGCACCCCCAAACTTCCCTGACCTTCCCCAGTGCCCATGGGCCACCCAAGGGAGGTTCTCTCACAGGCAGCTGGCTGAAGCCATGCATTTTTCCAGGAGTTCTCCTTTGCAAGGGCCAGCTGTAAATAGGTAATCAAGCTTTTCCACGGCTGCTGTTTACAAGAGCAGGAACACGGGGCAGGACACGAGCGCGGCGGATCCGCCCGCCTCGGGAACACATCTCAGGTGTCCTTCTGCTGGTGCTGCTAAATTATTTACCACTCAGCAAGCCTGTGCCTGCGTGAGATATTGAAAGGAGGGAATCTGAGGTGAAACCCCATCCGTTTACCAGAGCTGACACTGGAATATTCATTATCACATTAAATCCAACCACAGTGAAAATGAAGGCTTCCGTTGATTATGTGCTTGCATAAAAGGCTTCTTTGGTGGCAGGCCCGTGTGCCAGAGATCTGAATATAAAATCAAGTAAGTGGAAACCATTTTTTTTATGGTAAATTTGCCTTCTTGGAAGTTATGAGACTTGGCAGGTTTAAATTATGTTTTAAACCTGCGGTGGATTATGTGATTTTTCTAACTGGCCGCAAGCAATACGAGATGAACGCACGCCACCCCAATCCCAGCCATGGGCCTGAGCCAGGATTTCCAATGCAAATAAAAAAGAAATGCAGATTTTATATGCAAGGAATGCTGCATATTTATCTCAGTGCAGTGTTGGTTTGGCAGGGTTGGTGGGGAGGTCTCCTCTTCCCTAGTGCTGGGTCTGTACTCACCTGCCTTTCCCTGTCCCTTTTCATCCTGAGTTTGTGCTGGAACACAGCTCAGAGAGGGGATTGATTGAAAGAGCCCATTGGATTTATGGATGTGGAAAAGTACAGGAAAATACATAGGATTGGCCAAAAAAAGGCATGAGGTTTTTTCCCATCCATCCATCCATCCATCCATCCATCCATCCATCCATCCATCCATCCATCCATCCATCCATCCATCCATCCATCCATCCATCCCTTGCTCCATCCCTGTTTTCCCCCTCCACCAGGGATCCTGTTTCGTTAAAGGCTCAATTAAATCTTCTTTGGGAGGAGAAGAAAACGTAGAGATGCTGAGATGGAGCAGCACCATGTGGTGAGAGGCCGCCTCTGGAGCAGGATGTCCCGCTGGAGGAGGAGGAGGGCTGGAGGCTCTGGGTCACTTAGGGCTGTAAAAGAGCTCCCAGGAAAACTGGCACAGCAAGGGCTGGGTTTGGTGGTGGTGGGCATGTACAGGGATGTGAGAACAAAACCTATTTCTGATGGTGCTGAGAACGAGGATTCGCCCACCATTAGTAATTTATTGAGAGGTGTGACTGATTGCATCAGCACAAATAATATAAAAATAGATTAAAAAAAAATCAGTATTCTCCATCACACAATACTTACAAAATACTTTCTAATTTGGCAAACAACAGGTAAGAAACAGAATGATCAGAAACCAGATTTGCCTGGTCAAAGAAGGAGATGGGTAAATCTTGATTTGGAACATGGTTGAGGTGAAGCCATCATCTTGCAAGAAATCAAGGGGTTTTTTATGAGAATGCCAGAGACTTTGTGGCACATTCTTCCCTTTCTGCATCCTGTTTTCATCTGTAATTGGAAATGTATTTTGTGAGAGGGAATAAAACAAACATCCAGTAGATACAAAAGCAGCAAGGACCTTCAGCTTTGGCTAATCCCTGTAGACAGCACAGAGAGAAACAAAATGTTCTGTAGCTATAACTGAAAGGCAAAAAAAAAAAAAAAAATCTATGTTTAATAAACATTTAAAGGAAGAATTACATGTGCCACAAATCCCCTTTTATATTGCACTTAAAATCTCCTTACCTGCCCTTTAGTTTTCATGGTTTTCCTTATCTTCAGTGTCACTTAATCATATTTCAACAGGATTTGCTTCCTCGCTGCCCATCTGCTCTTCCTTTCTAGTGCAGCATTAATGCCACAACACCATCCCAGTAGCTCCCTTCTATGCCACTTTGATGTCAGACACCTAGGGATTCGGGATTTTTTCATTCAGGTTCAGACAGAAAAGAAAAATACCTGGTTTGGAGGAGTGACAGATCCTGATTTCAAATGGAAATGTCCAGAGCAGGTTGGGGGATGAAGGGGCAGCGAATGAAACTTGGACTCCTGTGGTTGGGGAATGTTGGGATCCAGTGGTGGTCTGTCGTGATGCTCCATGGGGAGCTTCTCCTGGCCCTGGGGAGTTGCAAACACTGCTCTGCTTCGAGCCTGGGCTAAGGAAGGGTCATCCTCTGAGGATATTCACAAGATTAATTAATGAGTGCAAGGCTGGCTTCACCCTTGGGCACCCACCTGACTTGTGTGGGCTGCACAGCTGGATCTGTGTTTGCTGAGTTAGAGACATAATTTGGAGAGTCTCCATGTGGTTTATTAATCCTAAAAGCATTGAATTAATAATCTCTGTGTTTATACCTTTCTCATTTTCAGAGTTAAGGAAGACTTTGTGTATTGTGTCTCACCAGTTTAGGAGCAGAATGGTGTGGGAAGGGCTCCTGGAAAGGGGAGAATGCTTTTCTTTAGTGTTGACAGGAGCTCTTCCAAAAAAAGTTAAGTGCTGCTTTTTGCACTAAAAAAATGTAAAAAAAGAAATATAGAAATCCATTCTAATTCCTCATGTAATTGTAAGTTAGTTCTTAGGTCATTGATGGGAACAGGTCTGTGGTACAGCTGGGGATATAATTCTCTCTCACACCACTACCTTTGCTGGACATTCAGCTCTTATGATAATTCATAAAAAAATCTTTTATAAAGCTATCTGATGCCTGCAGTGATCAATACTTGAACCTCTATTCTTGAAACATTTTTAAATTAAATATAGAGTTGGGGGAGGTTTCTTATATGAAAGTTAAGCCAAAGTGCAGTTAATCCAAATTCTGACGTGTTGGTGCCAGCAGAAGTCACTCTTGATATTTCCAATTACTATTTGCTCACATCTCAGGAGGCATAGCAGGGCTTGGTTGGCTGCAGGATTCCCCACTCTGTCTCTGAGTGGGGATCAGGCACAAATGCTGCTCGTCCATGCTGGGTGCTGTAAAGACAGAACACACCAGAAACTGGGTGTGCTAAAGCAGTGCCAGGGGCTCTGCCCTTGCCCTGATGGAACACAACTCTGGGCTGGCTCCTTGCTCACTCTGGGGTTGTCTGGGCTGGTTTTGGTGGAAACAAACCACAATGAGGTGAGGCCACCCCAGTCCCACCAAGGAAAGGTGCCAGGAGGTGATGGGGACAGAGGGACACCTTAAGGACAAGGTTAGCAAGAAATGGTGGCTTGGAGGAAGGTGAAGGTGCTTTTCTTCGGGACACGGAGGTGACAGTGAGAGGGAAGAAGGCAGAAGCAGGTGAGGAAGATGAAGCAGAGGCAGAAACCCTGAACCTTGAGAGGAAGGAGTTTGTTCCACTTTGGTTGGGTCAATGAATGTGGGGTGAAGGCAAGCACAGGTTGATTATCTGGGGGAAGAGGTTTGAAGGGGAAACGTGGGGCAGATTTCTGACCACCACAAGGCTGGTCATGGGGCTGGCACAAATGAAAGGGTTAAAAAAGGAGGGGTGGCTTTAGCAGTGGAAACAGGAATTAGCAAGAAAATGGAAAATTAAAACCACTCAGAGCTACATGGAAAGCATTGTTTATTGTTATTATTAATTATTGTTATTATCATTATTACTTTTATTGCATTAACTACAGACTGACTTGAATCTTATAAACAGCTTTTGTCAGAAAAGAAGAAAACAAGTTTTAAATGTTGACTTTTAATTCTACCCTGTTTATTAAGGACCATTAGTTCTGTTTTGCTAATATCTTGTAAGTAAACAGAGAGGGAAAATTCAGTGGGATAGAGATGATAAAGATGATGAACCACTGAAATTTGGTTCCACACTGGGCACATAAGGGAGAAAAGAAAGCCAATTAATGCATTACTAAAAGAGAAACACTACTAGAAGTAATAATAATGGTTCTGTATTATTTATGGTGGATTTTAGAAAAGAGAGAGTTCATGTTTATCCCGGAGCAGTCGACACGAAGGAAGAGAAAAACCCTTTAACCAAGCAGAAATTTCACTTGTGAGCTGTTAAAGGAAGTTGAGCTGAATATTGAGGAAAATTCAAAAAGATAAAAATGACTCCAATTTGGTAGTTCTTCACTGGTTCTGCAGTTTGGCAGCTGTCAACATCTCAAAATATCATCTCACCCAAACTGTTGAAAGAAAGAAACCCTTTGATTTTTCCCTTGAGACTCCCAAGCTGAAAATGGACTCTTTGTAGTCTCAGCCTCATTTCAGACAGTTTTTTTTTAAAAACATTCTTGCTGGCAGAAACAACTAATTCATAAATAGACTCTCTGTTAATTAAATAAGTTTTATCATTTTAACTTGCCTTTTAAAATGAAAAAGAAAGTAAATCTCTAACATTTCTTGCTTTATTATGAATCTTAAGGGACTAAGCATCACATTTCTTGCATCATTAATAATGCAAATTAGTTTTTGTTTGCATCTCCTATAAGTTTATAGTTAGAAGTAAATATTTAATGCACAGATCTGGGAAATCAAATCATGGCTAGTGGAAATTTTCCCTTAGAGTTATTGAAAGGTAATGTAAGAAAGATGGGAGGCACTGTGGTTTCTGTTTATTTAACCTTTCTTGCTCTTGCTTTCCTTTCAGTAGAACTCTTTGTGACTTGTCATTAAACACTTCTCTATTCCTGCAGTATCTGTTTTTATTATCTTTACAGTAGCCACAGAATTCAGCTTTTAATACCATTTAATGGAGAGGTTAAACACATCCGTAGCCTACTCAGGGCTGTAAGGATTGTAGTTGTGGTCCTGATTACTGGCAAGAAAACCAGGTGATTATTTCTAATAATATCTAAAAACTTGTTGACTTTGTAGCAGTTTTTCTCTGTTTGCTTAATGAAGCAAAGGCTAAATCAGATTAAACTTGGTCCAGGGCCTCTACATCGTGCACAGAAATGCCTTGGGAGGGTAAAATACTCTGAGCTGTTTATTTGTTAGCACAGGGCAGACTTAATTTAGTGAATATATCCCATATTAATTTAGTGAAAATATCCCATATTAGGCTTCCTCCCTTTTTTACAAGGATTCTTGCAAATATTGTGCCACCCTCCGTATGAAATGTCTGTAGGAATGAGATTATTGCAGACAAATTACAGCTGTTTCCTCACCACATCTGGGCTTGCTGCAGCGACTCTTCTCGTGTGTGTGGTGGATAACAAAAAATAATAAGTATCCTGTTATTTTGGGCGTGAAATCTGATAGTGAAAAACACACCAGGGAGAATTCTTTGGTGATAAAATTTAAATAGACCCATTTATCAATATGACAGAGATTTGACCTGAAAGTTAAAGTGTTTGGGAGTTAAGTGGGGCTGTGTAAAGAAAGTTGAGGCTGCGCTACAGATAGACCGTGGGGTTTGTAAGTTATTAAATCAAAATAAAAGGTATTGACAAAACAATAAATTGCCTGGATCACCCCATCTAATAGGTTCTGGGAGCACTAAATACATTCTCCACGCTAAAGATGTGTGAAGCTTTTTCCTTTCTCATACTTTTGTTCTTCTCCTTGAAAACATTTGCACTGTTGTTGGTTTTATAACAGACTTGGCACCAATTTGGGCCTGGGGATGCTTTGCCAGGGACCTGGCTCAGAGCAGTGGTGGGGACAGAGCAGGGGCATTGCTCTGCTACCAACAGGATTATTGGACTTTGCAGGTGGGGTACAGATCACTCTCTGGGGGATTAAAATAATAACAACAAACATAATATCTTTACTGGGAGACGTATTTTAGTAGTATTTTCTGGGCAGAGAGCACTGCAGTGCTGTTCGCTCTCCTCAGCTCCATTTTCATGCTGGAAATCCATGGGATTCAGAGGAGAAGCAGCATCTGGCAGGGGTGTTTTGAGAAGCAGGTAATGCCACCTTCTCGTGTCACCCCCTAAACCCTTCAGGGTGACCAGCATCTTCCTAGGAGAGGGGCTGAGCTTGCTCATTGAGGAAAAGGAAAATACCTGCGGGACAAACTGGGCTGGGAAGGTGGGAGTGAGTGGTGGGGCAGTTCTTCACCGCCAGAGTCATCAGCTGGGCTCTGCTTTTCCCAACTCCACGGGGCTGGGGGTGAGCACCCCCTACCTCCAGCTTCCCTGCCGAGGAGGGAATGAGGCTGGCTCTGTTTGCCTTGAAAATGACACAGATTTGAGACTATTTCCCCTCCCGCAGATTCCTCCGTGGAGAGGAGCATGGAAGACATTACTATTTATAGTGCGCAGCGCGTGTGCCCAGCGGGACGTCCCCGAGCAAACATCCTACCAGTTTGGAGGTGGGATGGTTTCCAGCTCCCTGGCCCCCAGATGCCCTGTCCCCTCTCCCAGGGAGGTGGGAAATCACACAGGGGCGCCTCCCATCTCCCCTCCTCAGCTCTGCCTTTCTCTCTGTTCTGCTGAGATGAGATGGTCACCCCCTGCCGCGGAGCCGAGCGCGAGGCTCGGAGGAAAAGCAAGTTTTCAGCAGAAATAATGCAAGTTTTAAGGGAAGGAAAGGCCCCCAGAAAATGAAGGTATAAGGGGAATTTAGAGGATCTGCAGAGCTGGTTTGGGGATGGGCAGCTTGTGTGTGTGTGGGAAATGAAGATGGAAACTTGGTTTAACTGAAAGGGTTTGGGAGTTCCAAGGGGACGAGGACCAGCAGTGGGACCTGGGTCTGTCACTGGCAATCCCTCCCCGATCACCTGGGTGTTCCTGTATGGGTTTGGGATATCAGAACCTCTTCATCTAAGCTTAATCTTGATATGGAAAAGATAGCTGACAATGGCAATAAAAATAACAGTAAGCAGTTGGAAAGGCCCAGCTCAAATCGTGCTCTGTCAACAGCTTTGCAATCTGTATAAATATGAGAGGAAAGACAAACAGCTGTGATTTCTCTTTAAGAATGTGAGTATCCATTGTCACAGATTTAAATTAGGATGTTTTACTTGTACTGTATGTAAATTCCTCCTTGGCAAATAACCCATGTCCACTAATGTATGTGTATTTTGGGTCTGTATAGTTTGGGTCTCTGTGAAATACAATGAAATTTGATAGCACACAGAAATACTTGCATGGAATGTCAAGTTTTTTGTGTGTGCTTCTCACATATCCATAAATGAGTTTACACATTTCTAATTACTCATTCAAAAAGAGACTTTACAGCACTTTTAAAGGAGAGCCAATTTTTTCCCTACTGTGTTCTGTTTTTACAGCTTGTGGAAAGCTTATTTAACGAAAGTTTAAGTAATCAGTGAAAGTCATTTCTGAGCAAAGACTGACAGATATGAAGCCTCTTTTCACACTTCATAAGAGGTGGAGAGGGTAGCCATAAAATTTACAGCTGAATGGTACTCTGTTCAGTTTAAGTTATAGAATTATTAGTGTTCCAGGCATGTGAGAGGTTTTAGGGAGATGAAGTATTTAAAGTGATGCTCTACGTTTTGTGTAGCTGAGCTCTGAGTGCAATACTAATAACAACCCACCCTTCCAAAGGCAGCGACCTGCACGTCCCATGGGGCTGATGTTGTGCTAAAAATATGTGTTTGCAGCTAACTGAGCTTCATGATATATTAATAAAACCCCAGCACCGTGTTCCCTTTGCAGAGACTCACCTCTGGCTATGAAAGTATGAATTCCCAGGATATGGAAATGAGAGCACACAGTGTGTGGGTGAGGAAGGAGTGGGGAGGGAGGTGGGACTGTCAGCATCTCTGTGCCACCCCTGCAGCACAGGAACAAGGTTTTGCTGTAGGAGAGGCCTGGATAGACAGTGGTGGACAATCAGTGACTTCTGCAGGTCAGGACCAATTGTGTTTAAAAAAGTGGAATAAAAGAGGAAGAGCTGGGCTGTGTTATGAGACTGAGAAATGGGAAATCTCCATCCCAGCTATAAAATTGAGTGTGGCTTTTAGAGGTGTTTGTAGGCATTTGAGTGTGAATTGTTCTACATATCATGAGGTGGCCACATGTTGTAATCATGGGTATTGCATACAAATATTTGTCATTGAATCAGAGAATGGTTTGGGGTGGAAAGGACCTCTCAATGCCATCCAGTCCAACCCCCCTGTCATGAGCAGGGGCATCTTCAGCAGACCAGGCTGCTTAGAGCCCTGTCCAAGACAACCTTGAATGTTTCCAGGGCACCTTCCACCCCTCTGAGTATCCTGTGCCAATGTTCTGCCACCTTGGTAAGAAAATTCTTCCTTACGACAACATTAAGCAAAGAAAAGCAATTACTTAAGGAGCTTAAATATTATCCTTGTTTTTCCATCCTCTCAATCTGTTGGGTTTTTGTTGGTTATTCTGTTATGCTGTAGCTGTACCTGCTTACCCAGGAACAAACAACAGAAAATCTTTTGTAATTCTTTAAAGCAAACAGTGTGAGATGGATCAAGTGTCACTGCAGCCACTCTGAGGCTGCCCAAGAACAGAATTGGGGAGGAATCTTCCATCCTCACTGCTCAGCCCTGGAGAACAGAGACACAAGGAGGTGACCCAGTGTACAGCTGCCACCAGTACATGGCTCAAACACACATAGTGCAAGGTTTATAATTTTTTAAATTCGCTTTTATGTGAGCCAAATACAAGCAGCCTCGTAAAACTCACTCTTGCACCAGATTAAAGAGGTGTCTTGGTAGCATTTATTGGTGGTTCATAAATCATGGTGGCACTTTGTGACTGTCCACAAGCTGGTTTTGCTGTTAAAGGTTTCAATCATGAAGATGTACAGTATTATTCCAGGCACCGTTGTAGTCCTACAGAAATTAAGCTGAGGTGTTTTTGGAGGCCTGAAATTTGTGGAAAACCTGCATGTGTGGAGTGATTTTGGAAAGCTGAGTACTTTTACATGTACTGAGTACCTGTAAAGGTACATGGGTACCTTTAGTTGCTGTGTTAAGAAGCACTTCAACTAAATACATGAGATATTGTCCTGTGTCTTTATGCAATTCAGGAAAATATCTCATCATGCCAGGGTGAAAATTCCCAGGGTTTCCCTCTACTTCAACCCAATTTAAGGTTTTCTGGCTGCTGATCACTTTGATTTCAGGTAAATATCTCAGTTCCAGGGGCAGTGCCAGGATTTCCCAGACCCTACAGGTTTCCAGCTCAGGTTGTTAATACCAACAATTGCCAACCCCATTCCTTTGACTCCAAACTGTATTCAGGAGGCGCTCGGTGCTCCTGCATTCAAACAGTTAATTTTCACTATGTTCTGTTAAAGAAAAGGAAAACTGTCACCCTGTCATTTTAGAGTCTGACACTAAGCTTGTCAAAAGAGACAGCTGTTAAACTGAATTACTGTTGACACGCAGAGAAACGGCCCTTGCCAGATGTAAAGGACATCTGCGGCAATGAAGTGGTACAGGGTGGCTTTTAAAATGTGGTCATACTGGTATTTGAATAGAGCTCTATGGCATTAAAACGTGGCCTTGACTCAGACAGTTTAAGGCAGCGAAGCAGAGCCAATGCCAGGCACAAAGAAGTGCTGATCTGTTGCTGTATCCATAACTTAGGCATGAATATGAAAACAGTGCAGTGTCAAAGCTATTAAGCTCTTATCGTGTATCCAGGAGGATGTGGGTTTAAAACACAGTGGGAAATATTTTGTATTTCTGGCTCCTTGGCTGTGCGGGTAGGTGAAGTGGAAATTCATAAGGTGGATTATGCAGGGAATGAATGGAAATAAGTCGTCTTGTCTTCAGCTAACAACTGCTCAGACAAGAATTGCAGAGGGCTTTAGGCTTAGGAAGGGAGGCTGGATGTGCCTTGCCAGCGTTCCTGATAACGCTCCCGGGATCTGGAACACGTGGTGGGTGCTGGGGAGGGTCCCCTCTGGAGAGGGGAGAGAATAAAAACAAAAAAATCCCTGCACAGAGATACCTGTAAAATTCTGCTTGTATATATCTATGTGCTTTCCTTAAAAAAAGAATCAGGCTACCAAGTTAATGTTGAAAAAAAATACAGTTATTATGAATATTTTAGAATTTAGCAATTGAACCAACAGTAGGGAATTCTGCACATTATATAAGAGTGCAAGTCTTTGATTTGCATGTCTTTAGTGTAGGAATAAAGCTGTTTGGGGGGAAAAAAAGTATCAGTTAAGCAATTTTGCTAAATGTATGAAAAATGAAATGTTATGAGATGAAGCATGTATTCATTATGAAATGAAATTGATGTTTGAAGCTAAAAAAATATATTCAGGCCAAACATTATTTTGAATATGTTAGCAGATCGTATCTTGATTTAGTTGTGTGTTTAGTGAGAGCAGAAACCAAAGAGTTTCCATCTGGAGGGAAAAAGGCAAATGCTATTTCCAAATGACACAGGTTAACGTGCTCCTTTCTGCAGGAAAACAGCACCACCAGCAACAGCAGTTTGCTCTAGACAAGAAAAAAGGTGGAAGATGTGGGGCTAAGAGGGATTTTCTCCTTCAAAAGAAGAAAGGTTGCTTTCCGGGCACCTGTGTGCTGAAATGGACTGAGATGCAGGTGAGGTGGACTCGTTCCTCAGCAGGGTGGGGGAAAGGGCAGAGTTTGCTTAGGTCTTGGGGTGCTTTGGGCTGGTGCCCTGCATTGCTCTGAGGGCATCCCTTTCCCATGGAGAACATCCCATTCTTGTAGGGAACATCCCATTCCCGTGGAGAATATCCCATTCCCAGGGAGAACATCCCTTTCCCACGGAGAACGTCCCATTCTTGTAGGGAACATCCTATTCCTGTGGAGAACATTCCATTCCCACAGAGAACATCCCATTCCTATAGAGAACATTCCATTTCTGTAGGGATCATCCCATTCCTGTGGAGAACATCCCACTCCTGTAGGGATCATCCCATTCTCATGGAGAACATCCCATTCCCACAGAGAACATCCCATTCCCACAGGGAACATCCTGTTCCTGTAGGGAACATTCCATTAGCCTGGAGAACATCCCATTCCTGTAGGGAACATCCCATTCTCATGGAGAACATCCCATTCCCAAGGAGAACATCCCTTTCCTGTAGGGAACATTCCATCCCCACAGAGAACATTCAGCATCCCACCCCCACAGTGCCAAGAGGTGTAGGATCCATGCTTGTGGTCCAGCTGGGAGCCTCCAGATGGGCAGAGACACGAGTTTAGTGTGTGATTTATGGAGGGGCTCTGGGCAGGGCTGCTGCCAAAGCTGACCCGAGGCCACCAGCAGGTGTGGCCAGCAGTGCTCCCACCACTCCATATGGCTGTGGTTGGTTGGGTCACAGCAGGAGAGGGTGTAACAGGTCCAAAATCCATGACTGAACATGAAATCCTGAAATCTCATTTATCAGCAGCTGGCAGAGCTCTGCCATGTTCTCAGAAGTGTCAGGGTTTAACCTCTGTGGCACAGGCAGCAGGCACAGAGTGTTTGAGCAGCCCCCAGGAGCCAGGGCATCCTGCCTTGTCCTGCTGGGAGACACTGGAGAGGAGCAGCCAGGATGAATGTGCTCCCCTGTGGGTGCGTTTTGGGGTTCAGGATGCTGGGAGAGCTGGTTCCCCAATAATAACTTTGATGGATAAATTTTGAATGTGTTTTAATCTGTGGAATGCCAGGAGCAGGTGGCTGCCCAGCAGGACCATCCCTGGGAGCCACTGGAGCTTCCAGCCTGGTGGAGTAAGGACAAGACAGATTTAGGGGGAAATTCCTTTACAAAACACTGGCACAGGCTGCCAGGGGAGGTGGTGGATGCCCCATCCCTGGAAACATTCAAGGTCAGCTTGCACAGGGCTGTGCTAGGACAGGGCTAATCCTCACCCTGCCTAACTCAGGAGTTATTTGGGCAAAACCTCCTGTTCATCTCTAGAAGGAGGTTTTATTCTGCAATAAAAAGGGCTGAAATCTCCAACCCCCTTTTCAGTGCTGCAGGTTTTAGCCAAAGCAGACTCACCTGTTTCCACAGGTTGAATTTTGCTGCAATGATTAACTTTTTACAAACAAGCACAAAGTGGAACATTTAAATAAACAGGAACAAGCTTATGATTAGATGGCAGGTTTTTATTTGATAGCTCTTATAATGTCATCGTTAGTTTATTAAAGCTTACCAGGAAAAATCTCTTTCTCCTAATCTAAGCTCTTTCATACAGCTTCCCACTTTGATTGACACCAAAATAAAATAACTAACCTATAAATTATAATGTACGGTTTAAATGATGGATAAATGCATTATTTGTAAAGCATTGCAAGGATCAACATATGCAATTTCTAGAAAATAAAAAATATTTTACAAAGATAATAATAGGGCAGAACTCAGCTCTTTTTGTGAACATTCTCACTGCATGCTGGTATTAGGTGATCCTTAAGGTGCCCTCCAACCCAAACTATTGCATGATTCTCTGCTATTTTTAGTAATCAAACAGATCTGGGGGAAAAAATCCTGGTGTTATCAGTCATTTCAACATCAGCATCATCTAAAAATCTAAGTCAGAGAGTCACAAAAGGGTTTGGGTTAAAAGGGATCCCAAAGATCACCCCACTCCAACCCTCCTGCCATGGACAGGGACCTTCCACCAGATCAGGCAGTTCCAAACCCCAGCCAGATGGGTTTGAACACTTCCAGGGATGAGACAGCCACAATCTCTCTAGGCAGCCTGTGCCAGGGCCTCCTCACCTCTGCATTCTTCCAGAGACACCCCCAACCTTGTGAGCTCCAAATAAACAAATTTCTGTCACTGAGCTGCCCCCAAAATCCATGTCTGTAAATGCACTCCTACTCACCTGTCTGCTGATGCTGGAATCTTTCTTTCTTTCCCCTCTTTTCCATGCCCAGGAGTGAAACTCCCTGAGCATCCTGTGTTCCCTGGGAGAGGTTCTGAGCCTGGGCAGGGTTACAGCAGCTGGAGATCTCTGAGCCTGGGCAGGGTTACAGCAGCTGGAGATCCCTGAGCCTGGGCAGGGTTAGAGCAGCTGGAGATCCCTGAGCCTGGGCAGGGTTGGAGCAGCTGGAGATCTCTGAGCCTGGACAGGATTAGAGCAGCTGGAGTTCTGTCCCCAGGCTGGAGTGTCCCCTGCAGTGCTGCAGACACGGGAACGAAGTCATCTACCAGCAGAAAATAATGCACAATGGCTCCTTACAGTCTGCCTGTTTGTTGGGAGAACAGGGATCTCCAGGGAGGGAAGGACTCCCTGCTACTTCTTACACACCCCATTTTGGGTTGAGGTTTTTAATTCAGCTTTTATGTTGCCTGATAACTGCTCCTCACTGGAAGAAGAACCTTGGATAAATGGAATTTGCTCTGGCAGGGCTCTGCCTTGCTCAGTGAGGCCACCTCAGTGCTGGTGAGTGCCATTAATGGGTTTAAATTTGACTCTGCAAGTCCCAACATGGAAAATGTGCCTCTTGTCCCCAGAGCTTTGCAGCTTAAAATGAATTAATAGCACATATCAGGCTAGATCTGAGTGCATATTATAAATGACTAATTTACCTCTCGAATTTAGCATTTCCTCTGCTTAGATTGTGATTTCTAGGAATAATTTCCTGTATAAAGGTTTTTTTTTCTCTCTTTCTTCACAGTGTGAATTGAAGAAATATTTGGAAACAGAGGTGATTGTTAAGTTTCTGAGCTTGGGTGTTCATGGAGTGTTTCTGGCCAACACCTAAAATTCAGTTTCCAAGGCTAGAGGCAGCAAAAGGCAAGTTTTGTAAAGACAAAATGAGACCAATGAAAAGAAATTTCCTCCTAGCACATTGGGAACCCTTCTCAACAATAAAAACCACCAAAGTAACCCTGATGTTTGTGGATTTTGTAGCTCTGTGTTCAGTCCAAATACAAGGCAACATTTCCCCTGGATTTATGGAGTTTACACTGCAGGGAGTTTGGGATCTTCACAAACTATAACCATATTTTACTGGTGCCAAATCTTTTGTGATCCAGGCTAGTTTGTGATGGGAATGGGCTCAAGGTAAGGTCATGAGGAATTATATTGGTTTATATTGTTTCTTTCTTTCCTCTGTGTGGAATTCTCAAAAGCCGGTTGCTGACTGGGTTGGTAAATCCCATCCTGCATAAATATATTGATAAATACCAAAAATTACTCCTTTTCCATCTTTGTTTGTATTGAAGAGGTTTCTTGTTTCAGTGACTTTTTCCTTAGAATATCTTTTTGCAAGTCCTATGAAAAGCCAGGTAACATATCCTTAGTCCTGTCCCATGTCCATGTTTTAAGATCAATGTCACAAACATCTTTCAAGCATTGCCTTTTTTCTCTTTTTGACCTTAAATGTTAATGTACTCTTTCTTCTTTATTTTTTTTCAGAAATTCTTTTATTATTTGAAATGAACATGCAGCAAATATAAGTTTTCTCTAAATTAAGTGGAAACTCCATTTTTTGCATATATTTTCTCATGTAATTAGCCATCAGGTTGGTAAAGGGAATCTGATTTTCAGCAGAGGAACAGAGGTTTCTTTATTTTTGCTTTATCTATAGGGGTTTTCCATATTTTATAAAAGCTGTAGGCACAGGTAAAGATAAGGAAAGAGGAGGGCAGGTATTGGTGTGCTCACTGAGTAGCTGATTTAGAGAAATGGGGGTCCCCTGGGCCTGACTTGCAACCAAATGACCAAAACACTTTGCCTTTTATTTATTTATCCAGCTACTTAACACTTCTTACTGTTTCTCTTAAATGAATTAATTTACCCTACAAAGCACTCCTCGCAATAATCAATGACTCATTACACTGAAAGCCCGCAGGAAATACTAATTAAATGAAAAATGTGCAAGAGGAATGTGCAACTTTTGTATTTCTAACGACCCAGATACTCAGGGCTTTCTTTTTATCCCAAGTTCTCATAAGTTACAGGAGAGGTTTTTGCCTTCAGCCACAGGGAGCTGAGGTGGCTTGGAGGGTGGTGATATTTCCCAGACATACCAAATCCAGTTCATTTATCATCAATATCCACAGGAAATAATAATCTGTTTATACATCATATTTCTCTGAGCTCTGTGAGGTTCTAGTTATGAATTCCTTCCAGCTGCTTTTCTCATTCCCACAGCAGAATTGCCTGGGAAGGGTTATCCCTTATCCATCACTTACTCCAACAATTATTGACTGATAGCCACTGGTAATTCCAGGTCTCTGACAATCTTTGATAAAGATTTTGTGTTGTTACTGTGCTCTCAAATGCCTCCTCACCCATAAAGGCCTTGAACTCCAGGCTGGGTTGTTGGCACAGCCACCTTTTTGGGATCTTTGAATGGGAAGAGCTTAATGATATGGAAGATGAAGATTTTATAAGGATAGAAATGCCAAAAATGGGAGTGGGTTCAAACCTCCTGGAGTAGCTGTGTCCTGCTCCCTTTGCTGAAGGGATTCTGGAGCACTCAAGGTTTCTTTTATCCTGGTCAGTGATTTTTGGAGAAAGTGTGTGAAGCCAAGCTATGAAATAAAGCAATCAGAACAAGGTAGAGAAAAATCCCCCAAAACCAAGACCAGCACCAAAAAAAAAAAAACCAACAAAACAATAAGGACAAAAAGAAGAAAACAAAAAACCAAACAGGGGCCCAGCTCCTTTCCTTCAGATCCTTTACACTGATGGTTTTGTAGGATAGAAGCTTTGTTCCCCACCAAATCACCCCTCAGATTCTTTCCTCCCCCCAAATTTGTTTGCATTTTTTGCAGATTGGTGTTTCCTTTTCCATCAGTCTGTACCTGCATTCAGGTACCGCTGCTCCCATTTATTTTAACAGGTGACCCAATCCCAGTCTGGGGCACTTCCCATCCTGAAAAAGGTCAAGCCACAAACACCAGAAATAATTATTTTGCTTTTTAAGTAACATGGAAAAAGAGGGAGAATAAGAGAGGAACTAATTCCCTACTCGGTTTTAAGACAGCAAGAATTTAAGTCAATTTAGCTCCTTGTGCTAATTAATACTCCCAAAGAGCTGTAAAATGTAACAACAGGGAGGATGAATTATTTAAAGTGGAGGTGACCAAGAGAAATCTGGATGAACACGATAATGCCTCTACTTTTCATTTTCAGGCAATAAATTGCATTAAAAATGGTGGGAATGTATTGAAGATTTTGGTAAAACTTTGTTCTCAGCTGTAGGGAGTTGTGTTTCTGTAGAGATTTCCTGTGGTGCAGGACAGGGAAGGCAGGGCAGGAAGGGTAAATTAGGGAGAAAAGAAGATTTTAATCCCAAAGAGATAGAAATGCCCGGTTTAGCCCCTAACTCTGGATTTCTAGAGAGAAAACAAATGGTGGTAGTAGGAGTAGTAATGCACTGAATTTATTTATTCTGTAAATCAAGAGCTGGGTATTTTTCTTGCTCCTTTGTGAAGGAAAATTATAGAAATCTTTTCAGTGCTTCAGGGGATTGATACAGGTTACATTCCTGGCTTTCAGTCTAGTTTCTCCCTCACCAGCCTTTGGAATTCAGTGGGACTGATGGATTACATCATTTCAGGAATTAGGCCCTAAATTCTGATGTCTACAAAACATAAAAGAGCTTACTTGAATTGTGCAAATTTTCCCCTCAACCTGCAATATATTCCTTGAAGACAATAGAAAAAAAATTCATATAAAGTTGTCTCTTTATTTGGAGGTACTTTAATATCAGAGGAGATTTGCTTCCAGCTAAGAAAACATTTGTTACAGAACTAAAAATGTTTGATATGCTGCTGTATTAGATAAAGTTTGTTAGTTCACAGTGGCACAGTGCTGATAATTGAAGAACTCGCAGGATTTTCAGCAGTAAAAGATCCCCAGTGAGTGCTGAGCTCAGTGGGAAAATGTGATGTATAAATCTGCAGTGAGAGCAGAGGAACAGGAGGGGAGCAGCTCTGGGAGCCCCACACCACCACCAAAGGACGTTAAAGAGAAATAAAAGGGAAGAGATGATATCTTGGGGCATAAAAGCTGTTTCCAAAGAATTTTCTTGTTAAATATAATGTTGGACAAGAGCCCACGGAAATTCTCAACTCACTGGAGACTCCTGCTGTCGCTTGGCATGGTCTGGTCTAGTGGAGGAATCAGCCTCTAGCCCTGTCCTGGAATACCAAATTCCATGAGGAGAAGTGGTCACAGGAGATAATGAGAGAGATGGGGAAAGTCCAGGCAAGACAGCCATGCCCAAAGTTGATGGATAAATTGGTTTTGTGTGATGGGATGAGGCATATCAGCTTGTGAAGAACTGATGGCTACGATGAAGGTTTGTTATATCCCAGGTTAGCCAGCCATGGATGATCCCAGAAGGAATGATGAAGGTTTGTTATATCCCAGGTTAGCCAACCATGGATGATCCCAGAAGGAATGATGAAGGTTTGTTATATCCTGAGTTAGCCAACCATGGATGATCCCAGAAGGAATGATGAAGGTTTGTTATATCCCAGGTTAGCCAGCCATGGATGATCCCAGAAGGAATGATGAAGGTTTGTTATATCCTGAGTTAGCCAACCATGGATGATCCCAGAAGGAATGATGAAGGTTTGTTTGTCACTATAGGACACGAAACAACACAAGCGCACACCGCTGCTCTCAAGGTGAAGAAAAGGGAAGTTTATTTTCTGACTCCAACATTTATAGTTTCCCAAAAGTGACAGTGGATTGGAGGGTGACAGTGCCACCTCTCCAATGACACTGGGCAAACCAACAGTCCATCAAATTTCTCCTCCTCCATAAAAGAATGCAAAACAATTAGTTATTTACGGAAAGTGTGTGAGAAAGTTTGCTACAAGAATGTAAACATCAGAAGGCTTAGAAAATCTTAAAAAATCAGGGCGACATTTGTAATATCCCGAGTTAGCCAACCCTGGATGATCTCAGAAGAAATAATGAAGGTTTGTTACACCCCAAGTTGGCCAAACCTGGGTGATTTCAGAAGGAATTATGAAGGTTGGTTATATCCTGAGTTAGCCAAACCTGGATGATTTCAGAAGGAATGATGAAGGTGAGCCTGGAAAGAGCCAGAGAGGGAACAGCAAAGCCACCAGAGGAATGTGACAACAAACTCCAGAGAGCAAAGGCAGTGCCACAGAGTGGGAGGCTCGGGCACCTGTTGTGACAGCTGTGACTAAGCATACAATGACCAGATCAGGGTGAATAATGAGACAATCTGCTCATTTAAGAGTGGATATACAAACCCAGCAGGGACATGAAACTGTTTTGCTTTGTTTTACTGATAATGTGTTATTGGAGTCATGTCTCTGGCTGTGTCCTAGAGTGGGTTCAAAACAATTACTTACATAACACAGGATATATTTAAGTCAGGCAAAAGCAGGGAGGGAGAAATGTGTGTATCTCAATTTCTGGTTAAGAAGGAAAATGAAATTATGTTTTTCCCAATAGATTTATTGATTCCCCTTTTTCCAGCACAGGAATCTCCACCTCAAGGGCTGGATCCCCCTTGCAAAACTTGAGCTGCAAAGTAATCAATGAACAAGACTAAGACCTGTATCCCCCCCCTTTTCAGCTGCTGGTTCCTACCCTAACAACCATTAATTATTCTAATAGCAAACTCCTTAAAAATAACTCAATCAATGCATTATCCAGAAGTTGCAGCCCATCTCTGGATGCCTCCAGCCTGGTCCATGGTGGCCAAACAATATTTGGTGCAAGCCCTGAAGTGCTTTTCTCTTGTAGTGCTCTGCTTTAGGATGGTCAAGTGTCCTATGGATCAACTTTGGGGTTAATTTTGAGGTGGCAAATGTGCTGCTTTCACAAAATTTCTTCGATAGGTGAAAGAAAATTGTGTTTGCTGCTCACAGAGCAGAATAACGAACAGGGAAAACAAAAGGAAAAATTAAGCTCCCAAAGCCAAGAAACAGCAGAGTCCAGGGCAGCTGCCCATGCTGCAAACCTGATTCACAAGTGATGGCATTCCATGAAATAGTGACCACCCCCGCTTTAATTTCAAATTAAAACCATACTGAGAAACCTGGAATACAAAGACAAGATTTGTGGGATGTAAATACCTGGTGGGTGCAGCCAACCAGCACAAAATATCTTTGGAGGGAGCTCAGTCCCTGCTGGAGTCCCTGTGCCTACAGATCATCATGTACAGGGAGTAATTACAGCAGGGTTTGTCAACTAATTTGGTGGAAGGATGAATTCTTTTCTATTAATCAATGTAGGGAAGCATGAAGC
Organism: Melospiza melodia melodia; assembly: GCF_035770615.1. Taxonomy (NCBI): domain Eukaryota; kingdom Metazoa; phylum Chordata; class Aves; order Passeriformes; family Passerellidae; genus Melospiza; species Melospiza melodia. Next base: position 16,118,690 of record NC_086209.1, on the reverse strand, counting down.
ACCTATAAACCATTCATCTCACTTTAGCTTCTTGTTTACCTTTAATTAGAGTTGCTCTGATTTGATTGGGGGAAATGGAGGTACCTTGGAATAGAGAGGTGTCAGCTGGGGCATCTTGGACAGCACTTCCTGCTGTGGGATCCTCAGGGAAATGAGTTGGCTAGATTGGATTTTTATTTCCAAAATGTGCACCAATAAATTGGTCACAGGGTAAGACCCCTAAATCAGAGGCAAATAAAAAGATACAGTACCAGCGCCTCACGAATGAGAAGGAAGTTTGCAGCAATGTGAATTAATTCATTTTTCATTTACACCTGCTGTGGGTCACCCCTCTTTTCTCATTTTTCCCATTCCTTTATTGTTATATTTATGCACAAGGAGGATATTTACTAGGAACATTTAATTTCTTTGTCTACAGTTGAAACAGAGTAAAACCAATGTTTTTATTATTATGATTTTATTTTAATTTTTCCCTTTTAAAATTGTTTACCTTCTTCCCAGAGTTTCCAGGAGGATTATAGGTAAGGCTGTGACATCTATACAAAGTTATGGGATGTTTTATAACTGATGTGTTGTGTGCGATGCAGATAAATGCAACTGCAAGCATTGGAAGTCCCAGCAGGTCACTCACATTTCATTTCATTTTAGCTTGACTTTACATCAGTGATATTTAATATTTTTTTATAAGAGAACTCTTAAAAATGCTTTGATAAAATGAAAAGTCCTGGTTAAGCCTTGGAGTCCTACACAGCAGTGTGGAAAACTGCAGCTTCACTAAAACCCATGCAGTAAATGTGCCATTCCTTGGTGCATGCTTATTATGGGTAAATATTGTTCTCTGGGTAGTGCCTGGAAATTGTAATTAATTTCAAATACTCCCTCTTTTTGTCCACGTATGCAGATTTCAAATCTGTGCCTGCGCCGGTTTTGACACCGTGCAATGAAGCATCCGAGCTCTCAGATGTCTGGCTCTTCCGAGTTGTGAAATGAGAAAACAAACAAACCCAGCCATTCCAGCCCTGTCAATCTCCTTCTCAGTGGACAGATGCCCTGGTGCCAGAAAAGCTTCATCCCCTGATCCCACACCTCTTGGCAGTGCCAAAAAAAAAAGCCAGAGATCTACTGGATGCGAAAGCACGACGGTTCCTCACCCCAGAAAATGGGATTTATGGAAAAATGGGCCACACTGGAGCTCCTGGGTGAGGCTGTGTGGGGAAATGTGTGCAGCCTCTTGTTCTGGCATTCCTGGTCTCCCAGATCATCCATCTGACCTGCTCCTGGAGCAAGGTGCCTCTGGACAGTGATGGATTAACTGGAGAGGGTCCAGGTTTCTGGAATGAGCGGGGTACGTTGGTAGAGTTTGTGGATTGCATTGTTAATTAATTAAATGGTATCATTAATTATGGTTTTACATATATTATTGGGTGCTAATCTGGTGGGAATCGGCTAAACTTTCTGAGGAAAATGGAGAGTTTGGGTGTTAACACAGACAGCTCTCTGACCTGCCTGTGGCCATGTCCCTTGAAGGCCACCACTGGGGCTCCCAGGTCAGGTGTCCTGTTGGGCACAGGATATTTTGGAGGGGGATGAGGCTTCAGTCTGGTCTGTCCAAGCAGTCCAAGGGACATCTTGGTAGGCACAGTTCTAACAAAGCCCAGCCTGGTGCTGCCAAGCCCCCCAAGATGGATAAAACCACCCTGGAGATGCCACTGCATTTATTGATCTAATTTCAGTAAAAAAAGACCCTGCAAATCCCACTGCTGAATTTATTGTACAGCAAACTGGCACTGCCTGAGCCAATGAGCTGCTTTGGTACAGAAGAGATTTTCTTTTTGGCTAACGATTTGTTTTCAGTCTCAGTCACATGTGGCATCCCAAGAAGCTGCAGCATTCAGGCCTTTTTAATGAATTCCTATCCTTGCATATTAGTGGGAATATTTCCACTGCAGCAAACACCATAAACAGTTTCCACACTGGGGTGTGTTATACTGCCACCAGAATTGGTTCTTCTGATGGTTCATTTCTTTTATGCTGAGAATTCAGGACCAATTCAGCTCGGTTTTATGCATCATTAGAGATTTACAATTACTTTGCTATAGTTTCTTTCTGGAAGCCTATCTCTCATGGTTAATGCTATGGGAGTCCTGTTGTGTGGAGGCTGCTATGAGCCACCTTATAGCAATAAAGCATTTGAGAAGGATTTGGAATTATGAGTGGCTAAATTCTCCATGCAGCGCCTGTAATGCTGTTATCCCTTGCTGAGCTTGGGTTGAAACCCTTTTTTTTATTCTCCCCAAATTAGAAAAAAAAAAAAAAAGTGCTGTTTCTTTGAGGGGTTTTGAATCATTTATATGTAATTTTTGTTGTTGTTGTTGAACTGCTGCAGTCAGAAATGAGGAATTGTGCAAATTTCCATTTGGATTTCATGATCCTTAAAATACATTTAGGTTGTATTAGTATATAATGAAATAAGGCCTCATCATTGTTTTTTTAATCTCACTTTTAAAAAGACTAATCATTATTTGGGACTTTATTTTGGGTTTTTTTGGATTTTATGTGTGTTGCTAAAGCCTGTAAATTCCACAAGCTTTGTCCTTGCACAATAAGCAGGGGATCTGCATGTGTTATAATGCACATAACTCACACTTTACATAAATACACTATTGCACTGAAACAAACATGATATGCAGGGCATAATATGGGCCTGATCTAAAGGCCATTAAAATCAATGAAAAGATTTCAAATTAACTTTTATAGCCTTTAGATCAGGCTCTAAATGGGCAAATTACAGTTATGGAGTTTCCCATTTACATACCTGTGTGCTGCATTTAATGTATTTTATGGAATTGAAATTACTTGGTCCTCTTTTTCATGCTTTTTTAGGCTAAGAATTTGCCAAGGGCATCAACAGCAGTTTTCCCAGGCTCCAGCACAAGGATTATGTAGTCAATCCACAAATGACTCAAATCTTTGAAGAGAAGGGCATGGTTATCAGAGAGGCTTTGACGACAGCAAGGACGGGAGTGCTATCTGCCTTTTTCCATCAGAGATCCCCATTCCCTCTCATTAACATACCCAGGACATCAGCACAGCCATCGGCCCGAGGGAATCGCTTCCAACTTTTAAGGGAATATTCACAGAACCTCGCCCCTGCGTTGTCTCAGACAGATCAAACCAGATTTGCCTCGTGTAAGGTGAGAAGAAAGGCTGGGGCACAGCAGCATTAGGGGAGGGATTCAAAGGTTGCAGGGAATTTTCAAATCCATTGTTACATCTTGGTAATCTTTCTTCCTTTACAGGGTTCTCCAGTCCCACTGAAGATGTGATGTGATGTGAAAGCTGCTGCTGCTGTAAGTGGGGAGAGGAGATGCCTCTACCTGCTCCCTGCCAGTGCCCTGCAATGAAAAATGCTTTTGGAGCAACACTGGAAATAAGCCATCAAAATATCTGATTAAACCTCTTAGGAAACTCTCACTAATCACCTTCCCTGCTCTTGATGGAATGTATTTATGCATTATAAATATACTTACTATGTGTGTGTGCTCCATAAATCACACCCAGCACTTGTATGTGATGTATAAGCACATTCTATAGAACACACACAAATACAGATGCCAAGCTCCCACAGAGTTCATCACTGGAAAGTGTTTGAAGGATCTGATCCTTAATATTTAATGAGCAAGATGCTATTTCCTTCCTCAGCTTTTATCTCTGGTTTGGCATAGTCATTAAATTTGTTGTTTCCTTGCAGGATTATATAATTTATGACCTAATTTTAGACTTTTGTGTAACCGCGTTGAGACACTCGTGGCGTATCCCAATTTCTCCACACGGAGTGTTCCAGCACCAGCCACCAGCTCCAGCACGAATTCTGTGAGCTGCCTGTCAGCAAGGAGTCACAGGCATGAAAGGAAAACAGCCAAACAATATTCAGGCAGCATTAGAAGATTAGTTTGTGGTGGGTTTTGCCCTGCAAAAAATATGATTTAGCAGCGTTTCCAGAGCTGTCTGCAGTGCTGGCAGGAATCCCCAGGTACAGGCAGCACCCAGCAATTCTTATTGCTGAAAATATTTAATTCTTGTGACTTTCAGGCTGCTCTGGGACAGCAGTGCAGGGAGGGGTGTCTGGAGGTGGGCAAGGATGACACTCAGGGCTTTAGAGCCACTGCCAGCCCTCACATCTGGAATTTCCTCCCAGCACCAGCCCAGCTACTGGGCTGATTTTTTGCTGCACAAGGTGCTGCTGGATAACTCCAAAATGAATTCTTCTAAAGCTGCAGCCACAGTTTTTTTGGTGCTTTCTGTGTGTCCAGAGTAATTGAGAGATGCTGTAAATAGTGCCATGAACTTCAGTTATTCTGTCAATTTAACTATATTGTTGGGACCAGTCTTTCATCAAATGTAATATATTGGCTGTTGCATTAATTCACTTTGAGAGCACTTTATCCTGGTGTTCCGTAGGGAAGTGGCTTGTGGCTGAGGAAGGATTTGATGTTTCCTTTGTGCCTGCAGTGCTGTTTGGAGGAGTTTTCCTCTTTTCCTATCTTATCCTGAATATCCAGAATTGGGGTACTCAGATTAGCAGCAGGAACATAAGGGACACCCCTCTAACACAACTTTGTGTGGAGGGTAAGGAAGGAAAAAGAATCCTCATGAAAAGGGGACATTAATTCTTGGATTTAAAAAAAATTGGAGATTTTGTCTCCTTGGCTTTAATGGAGCAGTTCCAGGAAAGCAGCAGAGAACAAAGTGTTTTCAGTATCACATAATTAAAGAGTAAAATCATAATTCCAATTACCACTGCAGGCACTTCTGGCCTTGGGAAACCTATGCTAATATTTATTATTATATGATTGACCTCTGATTTCTTCATCATTTACACAGCAACCCTGATATTCTTAGTAACATCCTTTAAATCATAGAAGCAGGTGTCAGCAGTGCATGATGAAGTCGCATCCTGCAGATTTTTTATTTACTTGGTCTGGTTTTTCCTTGTTAAATAACATTGTGAGATGCAGAATCTCACCTCCACGGGGCCTCTAGGGGTGTATATAGTCATAGAATGCATTTTCTATAATCTCAAAAAATGAGTCAATCCCATCAGAGGTACAAACAGTTTTACAAAGTCAGTATTTCACTCCCATCACTGCCTGACATCATCTTCCTCACAGCACAAGAAAATATTTACTCGGCACTTTGACATGAATTGTCACAAAGCCTTTGGAATGGAAACTAAAAAGTGAGAATTAAAATGGAATAACTTGGCTTAATGAATTTAGCCTATTTTCTGTGTGCTGGATTTAGATGTCAGATGATTTCTTACAAAGTTTGGGATGGACATGGGCACGTCCAGTCCCTGATCTTCAGTGAGGTGCCTACACATGGATCACAGAGCTGCCCAGAATACCCAAAGCTGGAAACTGATCCTCTTCTCCATCATCTGAATATTTTCTTTGCATAAGTGAACATTTCTCTGGATGAATTAAGACACTGCATTAATTTTCCAAGTGCAGGTGAGGTGCCAAGGGCTGCCTGGGGCTTTTCACTGCCTTCAGCAGAGTTGATAAAATTGTATTTATCCACAAAGAGACTGAATTTTATTTTTCAGATTGTTCTGGGGATGAGTCAAAAAGTTTAAATTCTCTGTCTCCCATATTCACTGCTCATCCTCCTGCTGCTGTTCACTTCCAGAGAGCACAGCCAGGGGCTTTTCAGCATCTCCTTGGGAAATATTCCCTATCTGTGGAGCTGGGGAAAGTGGCACCCACCCGGAGAGGGCTGTCCTTCATCAAACTTGTCCCTCATCCATCACTTTTTTACTGAAATTTGATTCCTCTGAACTTACATTGCCTTAAAGGGTTTACCTGGCTCAGCAGGTGACAGGATTTGGGATGTTCCAGGCAGATTTTGCATCATTTGGGACAAATCGTTAAGGTTTGTCAGCTTTATCCGGTTGTCAGGCAGGTGAGTGCTGTTCCACTCTCCGGACGCGCATCCCTACAATCACCCTTTGATTTCTGGATATCAGTGATGGAGCAGGGTCAGAGCAGCCCCGGATCCTGCTCCTGGGGGCTGTCAGTGTGCAATAACCACCAGCAGCCCCTGCAATGACACAGCCGGGCACCAAACACCTGCAGGGGAGCTCCTCGGGCCAAATTCCCCCCGGCTCCAATCAGGATTTTTCCGGAGCTGGGACCGCTCAGGGCGATCCCGCTCCTGGCTCAAGAGGCTCTTCTAATCGACTGCTGAGAGACTTATTAGCAATGTAAAAAGGAATCGCGAGCAAGGAAAGTATTCTTCCTGGCTGAAATGCGCTTTGTAAAATTAGTTTTGCTGACAGGAGTAATTGGGTTAAACTCCTCCTGGCTGTGGGGGCTATTTGTTGCCCCTTATCTTACCCGAGCAAAGGGTACCAAACTCTTTGAACTTTGTAAATAATTGTTTCCAAAGTGCTGGATTTTTTTTTCTCTCTATATAAATTCTGTAGAGAAAAGCTGTTTTCTAATCCTCTCTCTGCCAATGCTTTTACAGCCTTTTCCCACTCTTGATTTCTTTCCCCTCTTTAGATTTGAATATTTCTTAGATATTATAAAAATCTCTTTTAAGGGGGAGTGCAGAGCTTTTGCTCAGATTGGGAAAATCATTCCTAGAGCTTTAAGAAACTGGAGAGAGAGGAAAAAAAAATATCAAACAGAAGAACTTTATTGTGCACTGTGGCAGATGTTGGGCTGTGGTGTGAATGTGTGTCCAGTGCAGGCTCCTGGATTCAGTCTGGATTTTTCTCACTCCAGATTCCTGAAGGGTGAAGGGGTTGGACCTTTCATTCCTTCTGAGCTGAACCAGATCCGGGATTTGCTCCTCCCTCCCCAGCCCCACCTTGACATTGCTGTGTCCCTTCTGTGCTGAGGAGATGGGTGTCTTTCTCTTGCAAACACAATTTTTTCTCAGTTTTATTTCACTTTTGCATCCACAGTAAGAAACATTAATGCAGAAACAGGACAGAAACTGTCCCAGAGTGTGCACAGAGTGCGCAGTGCCAGAGCCTGCAGGAAAGCCATAAACCTGCAAAAACCCGGGCCAATCCAGGGATGTGGGAAAACTGAAATGCTGGAAAAGCAAGACATTGTTTTCTCCATCAACCTGGAATGTTGTATGTGAATTCTTTTAGTTATCTGCTATTTATTTCTTTACTTATTTTGGCAAAAGACACAAATAATGAGATATACCAAATACAGATTCAGAAGCCAACCGGGGACAAATGTTTCACCCAGGCTCCCCACAAAAATCAACCTTTCTACTCATCTAAAACAACATCTGTTAGTGGGATTATGCTCTTCTTGGGTTCTCCAGCATGGGGAAAGTAATCCCTGAGAAGCCCAGCTGGGACATTTCCTTCTTGTCTTCAAGCAGTGACTCAGCTCTTCCTTGATGTCAGGGGGCTCCCACAAAGACTGATCTTCCCTCCTTCTCCTTCAGAGCCAGGGGTTTCAGGTCTTGGATCTCCAGCAGATCTTCAGATGCTTGATGATGGGCTATTCCCTTCTCCAGCTGGAGCAGGAAGGAATTTAAAATTTAGAATCATGGAATCATTCAGGTTGGGAAAAATCTTTAAGGTTGTTGAGTCCAGTTGTCAACGCAGCAGCACCCCGATGTTCACCACTACACCAAGTCCCCAGGTGCCACATCCACAGGTTTTCTGAGCACTTGCAGGGCTGGTGAATCCACCACTGCCTTGGGTAGCCCATTCCAATGCTTTACACCCTTTCCATTAAGAAAAATTCTCTACAATCCAACCTGAGCCTCCCCTGGCCCAGCCTGAGGCCGTTCCCTCTCCTCCTGTCCCTGTCCCCTGGGAGCAGAGCCTCCCCTGGCTGTCCCCTCCTGTCAGGAGCTGTGCAGAGCCACAAGGTCCCCCCTGAGCCTCCTTTGCTCCAGGCTGAGCCCCTTCCCAGCTCCCTCAGCTGCTCCTGGTGCTCCAGACCCTTCCCAGCTCCATTCCCATCCTTGGACTCACTCCAGCCCCTCAAGTTCTCTCCTGCAGCAAGTGCCCCAACACCCACCACAGCATCCGAGGAGGGGCTGGAATTTTTTTCCCCTGGAAAAAATAAACAAAAAACCAAGAAACCAAGTAAATAAATCTCTTATTTTTGCAGAGGCACCTTCCAGCAGAGTCCGGGTGGGAATGCTGGCGTTTGGTGCCATCCCTCCCACGGGAGCACTCTGGCTCTCCCGGCATCACTTTGGTTTGTGCTGCTCTGAAATCATTTTCCTTGTTCCTGCAGCTCCTGTAAAGCCAGAAGAGCTCTCTCTATATTTGTTTCCAGGATGCCTTTTTCTCCTCTGCTTACAACTATAAAAGCAGCTTTTCATGCTCCAAATCAGAGATAAATGGGAATTGCTGCTGAAGAAATAAAACACAAGGCTGATCAAACTGTGGCATGGGAGGCAGCCTTCAGCCAGTGCACTTTTGAGAGATATTTTTAGACTCATTTTTATTTTGTCACTCCATATGGGAAGTCAAACCCATATGGTTGGGGAGAATGGAAGGTTGTGCTTTTATAGTGATCTCACAAACTATCCCAGCTCAGCTTTGTCCTTAAACTCCCGCTCAAATCCAATTGTCTGAGGTGGGACTGGAGCTTGTACCAGCACAATTCCCTCTTGAGGTGTAAAACTATTCTACATCTGTTCAACCAGCCTCCAGTTAACTCAGCTCTTCTTAGTTACAACTTTTCTCATTCTTACATCTTCCTTTTCTCCTTTTTAATTTCTTCTTTTCTGCTCCCATGTTCTGATGCCCTGCTGGACGTGTTTGGTCCAGTTCCAGCCAGGATGCAAAGCTGAGCATCCACAGCCATCACTCTCCTGCTCTTCACAGTGGATTTTCCTGTCTTCCAAATATCCAGGTTTCATTAATAATGAAAATTTTGAAGAATAGGACTTCATTCTGTCCAGAACACATTGTAAATTCAGAGTATGCTGATTTGAGCAATAACTGGCTAGAAAAGGTGTTTTCCTTCTGTCACCCTAAATATATAAAATTAGAAATGTATCCTCAGTGTTCATCCACCAGAATATCCACTTTATTAAGTGTTAAAAGTTTTTCATGATACTGAACCAAAACTTATATGTCTTTTACGGATTTTTGTGGCATGGTTAAAAATATTGACAGGAAGTTTCTAACGTGGTAAATTTCAGAGCATCATTTTATGAGTTTTTCAATTGTGATCCTGGAGTTTCTTCCCTTTCCAGTTTCTCAAAAGTTGGAATTAAACAAACCCAAAGGACAGGAAGATGCAGCAGGGTGCTTTTATTGGTAAAATAGTGAGAAGAGGCTCAGAAATGTGGGTGATTGGTTTAGTGGATATGGTGGAATTAGGTCAAGGATTGGAATGGACAATCTTGGAGGTCTTTTCCAAACTTAGTGATTTTGTGATTGTGTTGTGTGAATTACAGAGGCTCAGGGTAGCAAACACCCCGTGGAGCTGCTCTGACTTAGGGAAAAGTCCTTTTCTGTGTTAGTTTTGATTTCAGAGCTGTATTTAATCTCAGTGTAGAAGCAGAGCTAAGGGAAGAGCAGGGCATTGACACTTAATGTTTGATGCCTTTATTTTTTTTCCTTTAGGAAACAATTCTTCCCTTTTTCAGGGGATAAAGTGCAATGGGAATAGGACGGCTCAGTGGAGAATTCCTTGTGGCAGAAGGATGGGCAGCATGGAGATTTCTGAGATGGTTTGGATGTCACTTCCATCAAGTAGAAGGAATGTTATGCTAAAACTGTTCATCAAAACTGAGACCTCACGGATTATTTTGTTGGAAAGTCAAGAAAACAACGACTGATTTTTAACCGGGGGCAGAGATTTTGTGTTAGAGGAGAAAATGAGAAAACAACCAGACCCCAAAAGAGGGAAAAAGGGAAAACCTGAGATTAGAGAAGGGAAAAGGTATCAAAAGAAATTTGATGAAGCCCTAATTGTATCCAAAATCCATGATTGTTTTGAAATCCAAGGAACTACTGTGGCATTATCTGTTCAGAGGGGCTCTATAGTCAGAAAATCCTTGTCTCTTGTATCCCACTTTCAAGAGTTCAGTCTATTCCATTCTGGAATCCCAAAAGACAGGGAAAACACCTGGATTTATGGTGCTTGGGAATATTGGGATTAGATGGAAGCAGCTGGGTTTTCCAGGAATGTTATTCTGGAATTTTTGAGTAACACAAGTTCTGGAACAGTGCTGGGGGTGGTGTGGGTACAGGAGCACTGTCAGATGGTCTTGAAACTGGAAAGATTCCTTGTCACATAACTGATCCCAAATTTCACTTGGGATTTTTTACCAAGTTTCCATTCCCATTGTAAATATATGGAGAACATGTTTAGGCACTATCCTTAAAAAAGTAAAGAAATTGTTTCTTTAAGAGATGGGTGATCTGTAGAAGACATTTGTGTAATTTTGCATTCTAAATGTGATTTATATTTATAAATAAATTTGCATAAAATCTCCAGCTCTCGATGTCATAGTTCTAGTCTATCTTTAATTCAGATGCTCGAAAAATGTAAATTGTTTTTACAGCTAAATAAAAGCCATACAAAGCTTCCAGGAGAGAATAATGAGATACACATTGTGCCATGCAGCCATGATAAATCAAGCAGCACCATGGTTACAGCCAAAGTGGGAGGCCACCAGAAACCAAGGAATATCAGCACATAGAGATTCCTCTGGTTTTGCAGAGTAATCTGAACTGAGGGAAACTCACAACACATGTTGGTAAGGGAAAATGTTTACCTGTAAGACAAACAGGCCCCTAAAATGAGGAGGAACACTTGGTTTAGATGGCAGGTGGTTATTATATTTCTAATATTATTTATACAATAGATTTATCAGCCATGTTTGGACCAGGTTTTACATATATGCAAAATAAAGATACCAGAATTCTTGTAACACAGGGGGTTTATCAGTGAAATACAGGCTTATAAAATATGGTTTGTCCATCATGATGGACCCAGGGAGGAGGGATATTGGGATCCCTCAGTCATTGGGATCCTTAGTCAGTAAAAAGCTCCAAATGCTGCAGATCTGGATTAACCAACAGAATAAAAACTGGGCCCCCCTCATCAGCAATTAACTCAAACATGAGGAGATAATTATCCCAAATGAGGGTGTGAAAAACCTATGGGATGGGAGTCATAGAAAGGTAAATAAAAGGTCAGAGAAGGCTCAGCCTCCTTTCCTGATGAAGAGGCTCAAGGAATAATTTACCTGGATTTTTGAGAGGACAACCCTTGCATTCTGTGACTTGCTGTGGCTGATGCAGGTAGGTGTCATCATTCTCTGGCTTTATCTCATCTCTGGCTGTGTCTCCCAGTAAAACTGGGATTTTTTTGCTGTTTGTTTGCTGCTGGAAATGTCTAAATCCTCCCTGCTCTTCAAAGCTTGTGTAAAATGCACTAAAGCTGATTTTCACAGCACTGCTGACCTGTTTGCTGAGTTATGCTGGTCCTGCTTTAATTAAGCTCAATATTAAGGTCAAGCAGGGTCAGTATTAAGGTCAAACACTGCAAGAGTCACGTGATGATTTTGCAGGTCTTTTCCAAGCCTGATGATTCCAGGTTTCCAGGAGTGGCTCTCCAGGAGCTGGTGGCTGCTCCAAGGCCCTTTGCAGGAGGAAGGGCGCAGAGGAGCAGGAGTCATCAAGGAATGTGTCCAGTGTGTCTGGATGAGTCACCACAGGGAATTCTCGGAGGAGGCAGCTGTGACAGGCTCTCCTGTAGAGCCCAAATTTTGCACAATGTTTGTTCTAGAGGTGCCACTTTCCAGTTTCAATTTGTATACAGCAAACCTGGGTGTGTTGGGACCTGCTGCTTTTCCCTTGGGGTTTCCTCCTCCACACAAAAAAAGAAGCACTGGTTTTGTGCTAAATTGTAAGCTGGCACCAGCCAGGCCCCTGTGGGATTCTGAGCCCCTCGCTGAGGAGGTGCTGAGCTGTTTGAGCCCTGTGAGCCCTCAGCATCCTGCAGGAGAGATCCCTGTGGATCCCTTCCCAGGCACGTGGGCAGTGAATGGGGACAGCCCAAAACCCCTCAAAAGCAGAGCTTTGTTCTGCTGAATTGGGCGGTGAATGCTCTGGGCAGCCCAGAGAGCCTGGCCAGCCCTGTTGACTCCTAAGGGCCACTCGTGTGCCTTAATTGAGGCAGTGCCTGAATGCTTTAACTGGGTGGGATCAGCACAAACATCCCTGAATGTCAAGCTCTCTTCTCTGTTCTCTCTTCTGTGTCTGTTTTCTAAAGCTAATGACCACCAGGCATTAAAAACCCAGTTCTGGGCTTTGGAGATGCTGAAGCATCTTGTTTCCTATTTGTGAAAGTGAATGCCTTCACCTTAAAATAAAATGTCTTTACTTCCAAGACATTGGAGCATAGGAAAACAGAGTGCTGTACACTTAATGCCCTCAGAAGTTTTCACCTATATTAAAATGTCCATAACTTTAAGAAAAAATAACAAAATAATGCTGCTTAGAAATATTTAAAAACAAAAAAATCACACTCAGCAGACAGCTCTTATGACAAGGCTCTGCTCAGAGTGAATTTTTATGCTTGAGTTATAAACCCTTGAAAAATGGGGATCCTAATACAAAAGCTGACACAGCTTTAACTAAAGCAGCTCTAGTAAGTGCTGCTATAATTATTTGCTCATTAATTACAAATTTTGCAAGACATGAGAGTAACACAAATTGGAAAATAGGAATAATTATCAGTAATAACGCCACAGAAGCTGGACACATTGAAAGTATCTTCCTCTTTAAATTTAATAATAGCAAGACAGCTAGAAAACTAATAAGAAATACATAATTGAAAATTAACCTTGCAAATCTGCTGTTAATAAACCATGGTACTCTTGCACTACAATAATTTTACACAGCCCTTAATTTGCATTTGAAGTGTTATTCCAGGTAATACTTTGTGCCTTCACAACAATTAATGTGTCTTTGAATTAAAACAAAAACGCCAGCGTTGGGTTTGGGATAGCTGGGGAGGAGGGAATGGTTTATCCTGTGATTTTTAGCAGCTCAGGGCTGGGATGGCTGGAAATCAAACGTACAATGGGGATTTTTGTGCTGGGATGCCTCAATGCCGTTTTGTTGTTGTTGAATCCTGGCATTGTGGCGCTCTGTGCTTTCATCCCCCCCTTGTGTAATCCACCAGTTGGGATCACTTGCACTTTCTCATCCTCCGAGGTGTGAGACTTGATTGCTTGGGGATGATTTAAGCATCCAGGGGGAGTGTGTGGTCCTTGAGCTCCCCTGCTGCAGCTCAGGCTCTCGAGTGGATTTCATGGATCTGACGGGGGCAGTGCTGGAGGCACTGGGGTTTGTGGGCAGGCAAAGCCAGTGCAGCCCCTGGCTCAATGAAAGGAGCTGCTGGCACCTCGTGCCTGAGGTTTATTTCCCCACTCAAAGGGAAGTGGCACTTCCTTCTGAATGTTTTGTATCTGTTAGCAATTGACAAAAGCCTCCAAAAAAATCTTAAATCAATCAATTTGCATGTAAAGATGAAGAGAATTGTTTACTCAAAACGCAGACTGAGTCAACTGCTCTTGCTAAGTATCTCCCACTCACAAAATAAACCTGATATATATCTCTGCCTGCACAGAAAACTCGGAGCCAAGAAGTGTTTAATAATTTTGGAACTCGTATCTAGCGAGCTCTTAGTGCTCAGCTGAAAGAAAGGACAGATTCTAGGAAAAAAATCATGCCTGACAGCAGACTTGTATTATATTGCAATACTAATGGTAGTGGAAGTATATCCAGGCACTCAAAGTTGTGTATGACCAAGCAGCTCTTAAAAAAATAAAATAAAAATAGAAAAAATAACCCAGAGACCTCCAGTGTTTGGCATCAGAGAGGAGGAACATTGTACACAAACAATTGGGTTGAGAGTGTGCACTCCAAACAGGGTTTCTGCACAATTCCAAACTCCATCAAGGGCTGCATGTAAAATGTTGGCTTCTTTGTGCAAACCCACAAATCCTGGGGAAAAGGCCACGTGGGGTCAGCAATTCAGCTGTTTGCCTGCTCACTTTATGTAAGAGGTTAGCAGCAGTGTGCTTTTTGTCCCAAGCCAGCAATAGCAGGAACAGCTTGGTTCTGAGAGGGCTGGGGCTCCCCTCGTCATGCTGGAGAAGGGGTCCTGAAATAAACCTTGATGGGGATAGCCTTGGATTTGACCTCTTCTGCATTTATCTGGCTGTGTGTGTTCGACTGCCCTCGCTCCCCTCAGCCTGTAAAGCTCAGGCACCACCAGCACAGGTACTTTGCCTTTGTTTCAATGTGTTTCAGGGGTTTTCAAAAACATGGCAATGTGGGAAAATAAGGAATTTTGGGTGCTCAAGCTCTTCCCCCAGAGGAGCTGGAGGGGCTGGATGGAAAGCAAACCTTTTATCTGCTCACAGCTCTGGGTGAAATCCCAGCAGCATCCCAGGTGTCTGCGGCTTCAGCCCAGGGAGGGAGAGGATTTCTCCTTCCAAATACCTTTGGAATTGGGTACACAGTAAAAAAATAGAAAAATAAAAAATTTCTTTACAATTTCTTCTGCTTTGGGGCAAAGCTCTTTGAGCAGTGGAGTAGAGTTTGTTTTAGGGGTGTGAGCCCTGGCACAGGGGGCACAGAGAAGCTGTGGCTGCCCCATCCCTGGATATGTCCAAGGCCAGGTTGGACAGGGCTTGGAGCACCCTGGGACAGTGGCAGGCGTCCCTGCCATGGCAGGGGTGGATTCCTTGGTATTTAAGATTCCTTCCAACCCAAACCATTCTCTGATTCCATAATTTGTGCGGATTCAGTGTCACCAAGCTTGAACTTGCTGATGTGAAGGAGGTTTCAGTTCATCCATCAGGATTTGGGAATGGAAGAGAGCAAGGATGAGAGTCCTCAGCCTAACCCTGGTCAGGGTTTGACCCCTACATTTGTGAATGTAAGAGCTGACATGGGGAGGGCTGTGGAAGGCTGGGTGGATAAACCTGCACTTCCAGTGTGTCTGTAGGTCCCTCTGAGAGTTCCACGCAAGCCTAGAGGGAGTTTTGGGGCTGTGCTCATTTTGGTTTGCGATTTCAGAATCTCAGCCACCCCATGGCACCTCTTTGGCAGAGACAGCCTTGAGATGAAGAGGAGCAGGGAATGGGCAGCCACAGAGCCAACCTTGGGGAAAAGGAGATGGAAAACACCCTCTCCTTGTGAAAACCAGCATGCAGGGGGAGAAATGTGCCTCTACTGCAGCTCCTGAGGCTCCTCTGCCAGTGGATCCCAATCAGTATTCTGTTCATCCCTGCTTTCTCAAGGAAAGACATAAAGGAGCAGCATAGCCAAAAGGAAGCTATTTTTAGAAGATGGAGAGATGATTTTTTCCCCCCCCAAACCATTCTGCTGTTATTTATGTTGCGTGGTTCTTGAGTTATTTATTTCAGTGGGAGTTGATGCAAAGTGGGATGGGGTTTAATGTGTGGAGGGATGGTGAAATCCATCCTACAGCTGTCCTTGCTATTTCAGGGCTGGCTTCAAAAGTCTTTCCAACCTGCATGTTGGAAGGTGGATTTTTGGATGTTATCAAGGTGTTGCTGATGGCCAGGGGTGTTTGTTTTTCCCAGTCCCTCCAACTTCCAGTGCACTGACCATTCTCCAGTGGCTGGCACTGCAATATATTCTAACCTGGCACTTAAGCCACCCATATGCATTTTTAAAACACTAAAAAGGATCATTCCAAGTGTGCTCCAAGGTAAAAATAAAAGATGTTAACACTTTTCATCGATCAAAAGCTAATTTATGCAAACTGGGCTCTGCTGGCAACTGCAGCAAGGTATAAATGGTGACATCATGGAGCGTGAGCTCTGCCAACCTGGGGTAGTGCTGGGTGACAATGGAGTGATTTAGCTATTATGAGCTCACTTAATATTTCATACTTAAAGTGGAGCCCAACCTGCAGCTCAGGGTTATGTGAAGTGCACGTTGAGGAGTTGTTTCAGAACAGATTTTGACACAAACTTTGCAGTGAAGGGAAATGTTTGAGTGACACACATATTGCATATGCTGTTACTCTGCAAGGCTGGTGAAAATCCTTTCAGAAAGGAAAACTTACTGGGGAATGTTTTCTATTTTCTGTATATGTGTGCATGTACATAGACACATGCACACCAAAGGGTGGAAAATCTGGAATGTTGTCTTAAGCTTTCTGCTATGAAATCAGCACAGGAGAAGAAAATCACTTGGATCATACAAATATAGCTGCAGTTTTTAAATCCCAAACCTTGTCACTCTCACAACAATGACAACAAAATACTGTAGATGTGATGGGTCATGAGTTTGAACTTTTAACACCAGTTTGAGATTCCAGCCTCTTTTACAGAAACAGTGCTGAAGTGACCTCCCATTCAGTGAGGAAAGCACTGCAGCTGGTCTGAAAAAACATCAAGTAAAGCACCAGGAAAAGAAAAGCTTGTTGTAGTTGATGCTTTGGCTCCCCAGGTTTTCAGCTGATGAGAGAGGATGTGCTTCTCTCCAAGCCTCAGGGGCAGCCCCTGCCCTGAGCCTGGGAGCCTTCTGCTGCATTGCTCTTCTTGCTTTTAAAACATTTTATTAGTAATTGTCAGAGAATTGGAATTACATTTGGAATAACTTGTTTCCCTGCTTATTTCATGATGAGAAGAGGCAGAATTTAAGCTGAGTATGTCGGTGAAGAACAATATCCAAGATAATTTTATTCCAGGCTGTAGGACAGTGGGGACTGGTATTCTCCCTATTAAAACCATAGGCAGGATGCTTTTATATATTTGAGGTAAAACACAGAGGTTCTAGCAGGGGTAACTTGCTAACCTTGGCCCCTGCAGCAGGAGGTTGGGATGGCTGAACCATGGGAGGTTTTCATGTTTAGGTGGGTTTTCATGTTTAGGTGGGTTTAGCCACTTCTCAGACCATTTGAAGGACGGGAAGGAATCCTTTGGGATTATCCTAGGAATATGGTGATGTTTGCACCTTCAGTTTAAGTCTAAGATTTGCAAAGTTTTATCCTTGTTGACCTTCAGGACCAGTGTTGCTGCGCTTTTTTGGCAAGAACAAGGACAATGAATATCTCAGAAGAGATGTGGCCCAGCCCTGAGCCTGCAAAGTGCCTGGAATTGTCTGGAAAAATTACTTTTTTACCCTCCAAGTCTGTTATGCTCATCAGTGTCACAAAGCCAGGTCTGTTGCACGTTGTTGGCCACCAGCAGCCTGTGTTTGAAAGCACATTTTGGGGGTTATTCTGCATGTCTGAGACATTCCATGTTTAGAGAAGGTGCTAATCTTTCCTGCACCCACATTTGAAGCTGTTTTGCAACACCTTCCACAGCAGTGAAATGACTGTGCCACTGCTATAAACGCTTATCCAAAGCAATCATTATTGGTTCAAATATTTAAACTGTAGTGACACAATAAATATTTATCAGTACAATTCTTTAAGTTGAATTAGAACAAGACAAAGAAGTGCAAATCCACAATTATAGGATTTTTAGCTACTTAAATGCTGGTTTAGAATTTTTTCCTGCCCACAATGAATTTCCACTGTTCCTTACAGCTGATTCAAAATTTTATGGTTTTTCTATCAGAATTAGTTCAGGCCACTAGAAAACATCCTTTGTTCCTATATTGATAGGAATGCAGTATTCTCCTTTCTTCCTGTTTGGCCTCCTCTGCCCTGGATGCACTGGGAGTAAACACAGTGCAAGGATTTGTGTTCCAACAAAGAAGAACAATTGCAGCAGTGTTTAAATTCACAAGGTTGGAGGATTGTAACTGGAGTTTATTTGAGCGTGGGGGGGAGGAAATGTTTATCCCACTTCATTTTAGAGGCTCTCCCTTTGCCACATCCCTGCTTATCACAGAGGGACAAACGTCCTTCCCTGTAACGGAAATAATTCCCATTCTGTTCCAAAAAACAGCCTCGCAGCCACGGGATCCCAGGAATAGGCTTCTCCCTCTAGTGGCAGCAGAAAGGGAGATGCAGAACTCTTGCACCAGGTAGTTCCTTTTCCTATTTTTCTCCTCTGGGAAATCGTATGAGGTAAAAGAGCTGCTGTTTATTTACAGCTTCAAAGAAATATTAATGTGGTACAAAATATCTGCAGCTGCCTCCTGGTTCTCTTTAGTCATTGAAATACTTTAAAACTAGCCCACTGAATGGTGTTTCTCTAATTTTTAAGACCTTAAGGCTCAAAGTACAACAGAGACAATTTGAAAAACACAAATTCTGGTCAGTTTGGTGTCCTGCTAATTCCTGGTGGCAGAATCATGGAGCAGACACCGTGCTTGGGAATAACCATTGGAATTAATTCAGCATTCCTCCCTGCAATGCCTGCAGCAAGGGAGGGATGGCGATATTCAGCCAACTGCACTGGGGAGTGTTTGGATCATATCTGGGTTTATTTGACACATAAAATGCAAACCCACGTGCTCTCAAGGACCAAACTGCCCTTGTGCACCTGTAGGAAAAAAAATTTTGTATCTACAAGCAGGAGAGGCTGAACACCACCTAAAAGTCAAATAATAAGCCCAGTGAACACAGAGGAGCTGTGGCTGCCCCTGGATCCCTGGCAGTGTCCAAGGCCAGGTTGGATGGAGCTTGGAGCCACCTGGGAGAGTGAAAGGTGTCCCTGTCGTGGCAGGGGTGGCACTGGATGGGCTTTGAGGTCCCTTCCCACCCAAACCATCTTGGGATTCTATAAAACCTATCTCTTCTGTCTCATTTCTGCTTTCCATCTACTAGCTACCCTAGTAGAGCATAAACCCACTAACACCTGTTTTAGGTGAGCAGAAAGGTTGATCTGTGGAGGAAGCCTGGGTGAAACATTTGTCCCTGGTTGGTTTCTGAATCTGTCACTGGTGTTTTAGTCCCCATGACTCAGTCCCTGCTTCTGGTGAGGATTTCAGTGTACACTCTCACTTTAACAGATTACATGAAGGAAAGGTGGAAACAGCATCTTAAATCCAGGGAGAATATGTCCTTCAGGCTCTGGTGCTGAAAATAGTGTTGAGCCAAAGGATGTTCTGTTATCCACAGAAAACACAAGACACCCTCATCCCCCATGTGATTGGGGTGCAGCTCAGGCCCCTTTGATGTGAGGCTGCAGAAGAAACGTCCTTGGCTGGTTTGGGGGTGGAATTTGTGTAAACTCTCTCATGTCCTTGGGAAGCTCCACCTGGCTCTGGATGCGGAGAGCTCTGAATTGGGAAGCCCTGGGGAGGAAAATGTGGCCAGGATCTGCAGTGACATTATTGCATCCTTGGCACACAGGAAGGGTCTCCCTGGCCTGGGGGGTCCCATGAGTTGGTCCAGGAACTGGAAAGCATTCCATGAGGGAGGAGCTTGGTGACTTCAGAGCGGAGTGTAAACTCTGCTCCTTCCAACTGGGGTTGATAATTGTCAAGGCAGCCAAATTCCAGCTTCTTTCTTCAAAAGTTGGTGATATTTCCTGTGTCCTTTCTGAGGGCTGTTTCTCTGGGCCTGTTGCCTGTTGGGTCTCTCTGGGGAGAGGATGAGGCGCAGGAATTCTGGCAGGGCTCTGAGGGGTGGTGGAGGCTGCCTGGGCTCACCCAGGCTGGGAGACCTTGTCCAAGGGTTGTGTTTTGCTGTCCCCCAATCCTCAGGACCAGCTCAGTTTGTTCTGCTCTTTGCCCAAGAGCTGCCTGGGGGGTTCCTAAGGACAGAAAACTCTCTGGGATTTATTTCTTCCATTCTGCCTTCTGTTAGACAGTCTAAATTTTAGTTACTTTCCAAATCACTGAGCAATGCTTTAGGTTTTTAGCACTGTCCTTTCTTTGGATAACACCTTGTCCTGTCTCTGGCAGATACCTGGGCTGCTTTTCCAGCCTCTTCTTTCCTCCCTGGACCTGAAAACTGTTCTAATTTTATTTTACCTCCCTGTAAAGTTTCTTTTCATTCGCTGCCTTTGCTTTTCTTATCGCTTTTTATGCTCTCAACTTCATTATGCAATTGTTCCAACCCTGCTCTGTATTTGATGTTTTATAACTCGTGTCTGCCTTTTCTTCCACTGTTGATTACTTTTACATTTTGATGTTCCTTCACACTGGCTTTACAGGAAAAAAAAATAGAAAAAAACAACTTGAACATTCCCTGTGCAATTACTGGGAGGTGGCACACACAACCCCCGGGCGTACATTAATTTATCTTTGAACACTTTCTATTTCCTCTGTGTCCTTTCTCTCCCCAGCTTTATCATGTTGAATTTCACCCTGCACTTACTCTCCCAACTTTGCTCTGCTAAAATCTAATCTACTTGTTTTCTAACTTCTGGTTGAACATTAATCCTGGTGAAATCCTTAAGGGCTGAGCCCAGAGTCTCCCCCACACTCACATCCACTCACAATTGCTGGTGCAGGAGCCTTGCTCAGGAATTATTCCTTACAAAAAGCCGCCTCCTTCCCAGACATACTCCAGATGAGGGAAAAATTATGTGGTGGGACCTCCTGCACTGCAAAGAAATTATTTTCCCCAGATCCCCAGGTGTTGCTCACATCCTCTCGCCCTCTTCAGATTTGTCTTTCCCCTTGATTTGATCCCTGCTGAACATTTCAGCCTCTGCCTGATTTTGAGCAACTGGGACATGGGGCTCAAGTGCTGCAGTTCTGGTGCTTCCATAAATTTCCTAAAAAACAACCAACTTGGATTACTAAGCAAGAAGCCTTCACATTAATCAACAGAAATCTTGAAACACTCTGTATGAGCCCTGGACTTTTCTAGACCTGTAAATCTATTTTCAGGAAACCCCTGAAGGTTATTCCCATTAAAACCACTTCTTTATACCCACATAAATTCCCAGTGCATATAAAATTCTATCAGGGTGGAAACTTTGAGTGTATTTGTCTTGTTCTTCCATATCTTTATCTAGTTATTATATTATATGCAATTAACACATTTAATACTGACTTTAATTGACCTCATCAATGTCATGGCTTATTAAGCTTTTTATCATGTAATGTTTTGGGTTTTTTTTCTATCTTTATAATGATCACATACATTTGTTTATCACAAATTGAATGCATGTATTTTGGAAAATAAAATTGAAATGCCAAGTGCTTTTCAGAAATTCTTTCAAGCACAGTAAAAGAGATACCTGGGTGTAGTTAAATTTTTATAAAGTGCAACATGAAAACATGTCTTACCTTCACTGCTTTTTCTGTCTTCCACCTACTGCCTTTTTTCCCAGAAAGGCAGCTGACAAAAATAAGAAGGAATATTTCTTGTGCTAAATGAAAACAACCTAAATCTCTTTTTATTTATTTGGTATTTAATCTCAAGTGGAAACTTGCAATCAGAACCCGTGCTTTCCGTTCAAACTGGAAAAGTATTCTTCACAAATAAGTGTTTGCTTGGAGGGGGAGAAAGCTCTAATTGTAACTGTTGGGTCTCACAATAAATATTTCTGTAGTGAATTTGAATTGATTAATCTGTCACTTTTTTCAGTAAAGTGCAAAATCAGATCAGCCCCCATCTTGCTTATTTACACGGTCAGCTTTAATTTGTCATTAGTTCTATTGAGTAGCAAAGCTTTTAGTGCAGAAGATACCTCTTCCACTTAATGGATAATCATTTAGTGGAATATAATTTAGAAGGATTTATCTGGTCTCTCTGCCATGGCTGTAACCTAACCCCAGCATGATAAACTTTCTGCAGGAGAAGGATTAGCACTTTCTGGTGGCTTTTGCTTGGGAATTTGTTCAGTCATTAGTTCAACACCCAGCTTGGCCAAAGTGCCCTGAGAGCTGCACTTGGGGCCTTGACACAGTGAAAGTGTTCCTGGGTTTGGCTGCACTTTGCATTGGAACATTTGTGTCAGGTGATTCAATAGGTTTTCAATCCAGATCCCTGCCTTGTGTTATTTGGAAGATAAGAGCAAGAAATTCAAGGCAGAGGCCAAGAGAATTGGAAAGGTTTCATGTGAGATGAGGGGCCAGGAGCTCTATCTGGAAACAACGGAACGGTAAATGAAAACAAGTTCTTGAGCAAGTTATGGGAAGAGACTGGACACATCATGATAAGAATTTTGACTTGCAGTGAAGGGCAGTTAGGGGAAGAGCTGGTTTTTGTCAGGATCTGTATCCCCCCATCCAGAGGGATGGGAATGTCAGCCCTCCCAGAGAAGCACCCTTAATTAGGGATGCAAGTTGCTGTAACTTTTGACACTCCTAGAATCTGAAATGATGAAGAATCCTGACTTCAATCCATTTTCTTTCTTCCCCATTGCTGAGCTCTGGCACTCCTGGAAGGTGACAATGGTGGCACTGCAATGTTATGAGCTCCAAAACCAGGGCAATTCATCTTGGTGCCTCTTCAGCACAGGACAGGTGGAGTTTGTATTAAGGGGTGAAGGTTTTTCCCAGGAAAATCTGCAGCAGGAACAGAGGAGCACTGTATAGGTCCAAGTATGACCTTTCCTTCAGGGAGTGTGTGAGGATATTTTCAATGATTGGACTGATGTGCTGGGACAGTGACAGCTGAAAACCGGACCTGGAGTCACCAAACTAAACTTTAGAATCACCAAACTAAAGCTTTTGGGCAAAAACTTTTAATTCATACATCATAATAACTGAAAAAGTGCAGCACTCCTCATCAGCATGGACTAACCTTGCTTTTAGTGCTAAATGTGAAAAACCCAGGCTTCCCAGGGCTTTAGTTTGGTTTTGCTTCTTTTATCCCAAATCTGCCTGGGTTCCAGAGCTGTCACCACTGTGGAATAGGATCATTCCAGCTCCTGCTGAAGCTCTGTCAGCAGGGCATGGCCAGGGTTGATGACAGATATGACAAGAGGGTTTTGGTTGGGTGTTTTTTGAACCTGCTGCTTTCCTCTAACTCTTCTATTCCTTTTATTTCTAAAAGAGAAGTTTTAAACTCCCAAATAGCAAAAAACAAACACCCAAACAGCCTCTTCAAAACTCCATGTTGCATTTTTAATGATCTTTTATGTTTGTGTAATAATCCAAGGCAACATTTTGAAGCTTCATTTTTGGAAGGGATTAGCAGGGACTGTTTTAATCTTTCCTGTAGTGTATAAACTGCTGGAAAGCAATCCAGCAATCCAGAGGCAGTTATGTTTTCACTGATGCCTGGAATTGAAATACTCGTTGATTTTTACTTTCTTTTTTTTGGCAACATTTCTACTCAAGGAAAGAACTTGAGTGCAATCAATTAAAGAAAGGATCTGATTTGCTTTGTAATTGTTTTTCTGTCTCTATGAATGATGTAAGGGCATTTTGGAAGAATTTACTTCACTACTCTGTCTTTTCTAAAATAACAGGTTTACTGGTTGATTTATGGGTTGTTTGTTTTGTTTTTGTTGTTCTGTCTGTAGGTGAGAAAAAGGTTAATTTGCTTGAGAAATCATGTCTATGCCAGAGAAGGTCAACTTGTTCCATCATCGTGTTCTGCCATTGGAGCTGACCTCAACCCAAACACGGTGCTTTAAGGCAGGAATTAGACATCCTGTTTTTCTCCATGCTTTTCCCAGCATTTGTTTTCTGCTGTTGTCGTAGTTTCTCAGAAAAGGCAGGAGGGTGTGACTCCCAGGAATGAATTCTGTTCCCTCTAAAGTCGCGCTTTTGACGTTGCGCCTCAAAAACTTCGGTTTTTGCTGTGGCTGTGCCAAGCTGTGTCAGGTGCGACTGCCCACGAGCCAAAACACCAAACCTATTTGGGAATTGTGTCAAAGGCAGGGAAAAAACTGGAAGCATAAAAGCTTCCAGTGGAAGCATAAAAATTGGGAAAGACTGGGAATATTATCTTTGTCCAAGTGGATATCCATGGATATCAAAGCATAGTGAGTCCTGGGGATGTTCCAGCCCTTCTTACTGTGCTATTTCCATGATTTGTAGGATGTCGGCCACAAAGGATGGACCAAGGCATCCAGATCCTTGGAACCCAATCCAAATCCAGAAGCTCCTGCTTCTTGGAGCTTGGATTCAACTCTTGTCAAGGGGAAATGTTCTAGGAACTGATTAAGAAAGATGAAGCAAACTCCCAATAATGTTTAGCTGGAGAGGTGGTGGAGCAAATGTTAAATCAAAATGTTTGATCAGCCTGTAGGATTCACTCTGGATGTGTCAGAATTCATGTTGGCATCTCCCTATTTCCATTTCTTGTTCCAAAGTTGCCAGGAGTTTGGAAATTGGCTTGGAGGTTGCCCCTCTCATGCTAAATCTGGCTTGGAGAGGTTGTACAGCTGGAGACTCCTCTCCATCCAGACCCAACAGAAGTTTTGGGAAATTATTGGGAATGCATTTTGTGACAACTTAGTGATAAAGTGGTGGTTAAGAGGGCATTGTCAAATTTGAGATGCAAGTCAGCAAGAATCTCTGTATGTGTGCAGTTTTGGTGTTTTCTATATTATTTCCTGGAAGATCCACATGGAAGAAGCAGCAATTCAATAAATTAAGGGTTTTTTCCTAGTTAGTCTCATACATGGAGTGATACTTTGCTTTTGTGGATATGCAATTGCTGTTAAGTTACCAGGGATGCTGCAAGGAGGACTGGAAAGAAAATAAGGTTTCTCCCCCTTTCTTTAACTGGATAAGAGTGAAAAATGTGATTGGAGTTTGTCAGCTTGGAAACAAATGTCTGAATTTACTTGCAAAACTTGGATATCTTCAACTTTTCCAGGTATAAAACCCCCTGCAGTAAAAGGCACGTGCACGGGATTTTACATAATTTACTATTTTTGATGAAAAATCGCACCAAAGTGACACCTGAGGCACCACATCCATTGCCCTTTGATAAGAGATGGAAGTTGGTCAGTTCTGCTCTTGACATTTATTAGTGCTGATTCCCAGGGCCAGGCAGTGGCAGGAGGAGTTGGTTATAGAGCAACTTCTGAAGTGGAGTGGCAGAGCTGGTATTAAAGATCTTGGGTTTGCTTTAGGCTTTCTGTACATCGATATAAAGCTGTGGTGGGCTCTTCATGCATTTGCAAGCAAAACACTTATATTTCTTTTTTCCTTTTTTTTTTTTAATTTATTTTTTTGCAGTAGTTGTTAAAACGTTTGCAGAATAAGTGCTAAATTAAAAAAAAAATTGTCTATCCATTTTAAATTTCAGCAATGCACAATAGCTCTTATTGTGGGTTTTACCAACCTGCAGAATTGCTCTTGGCTTTCCCCTCCTCAGGGCAGATTGTGTATCACACCCTGTTTAACTCCTTCAACAGACACACGAAGAAATTTCACTTCTGCAGAGCAATCAGACCTCCCCCTGCCCTTGAGCCTTCACGGGGAGGATGTATGAGTTGGGATTTTCAAGTACATATTAAGAAGTTTATTACCAGTGGAGTATGCATAGATCAATATTCAATATAGCTGTAAACACACGTCCTTCACACGGATGCTGGATGCCCTTCCTTGGGCCTGCAGCTCCCTGGAACACCTCTTACACCTCCCATTTGATTTTTTAACATGAAATGTTCAGGTGAGCAGAGGTCTTTTCCCCAGTATTTTGCAGCATTTTTTCAGTTCTGGCATTTATTGGCAGCTGGTGTTTCCTGTTTGTTGGGGCAAAAACCAGACTAAATGTCATGTGTAGATCTTTGTGCTTTGCTGATGGAGAGAGCCCTTGGAAAATTCATCTGAAGGTCAGCTGGGGCCACAGCACTAATCTGTTAATTAGCATCTTCCAGGAAAATTATCAGAAGTTGGACCAGTCCCATCCAATAAACCACAATAACTGCAAATCTTTGGGAAAAAGGCTCTCCCAACCCAAAAAAGGCTCTTTATCTTGTCCCTAAAGTGAGGGTTACAAGTCCTTCTCTGTTAAACTGAGGAGGGAAAACTGTGGTTGGTTATAAAAGTTAAACTGCTGTGTAAGGAATTTCTGCTTATTTTGCTGTATCTTGTTCAGCTTGAGATTGTTTTGAACTGGACAGGGAGTTTGCAGGGATCTGAGTGCTGTCATAGCTGAGAAGTGAGCTTTTTATAATGCAGAAGAGTCTTTATTCAGTTGTTTATCCTGTGTCAGAAGGGCTGTGCATGAGAAGTAATTGCCAGGGGATAAAACTCCTGGCAGTTCCCCCTGAACCCATGGCACATGCTTGAAGTGCCATCCAAGCCTAAACAGCACTCAAAATAAAACAGGGATTTGTTCCCTTCTGAGTGGATTTCCTGGTCTGAGATATCTTGTCAGGCTGGCAGAAATAATTATTACTGGGAGAAGGTGGGAATTCTTCCCTCCAAGATTCCTCATTCATCCATTCGCCAGGAGAACAATTGATGACAACTCACTAATGGCTGCAGCACTTTATTTTCTCTTTGCAGTGGCATGTGCAGTCCCAGGCTCCTGAGTGCTGGGTACTCCCTGCCTGGCCCCAATTACTTTGGCAGGGAGGATGGGATGCTGCAGAGCTTCCCCTGGCAAGGCAATTCCCAGCCAAGAACGGGCTGGAGCTGCTGGCACTGAAGTGGTGTCTGGGAGCAGCTCTGGGTAGTGGGAATCACTGCCTGGCTCCAGCAAAGGAAGAGCAGTTGAGGTTTTAAATGTGTAATTAATTACCACAGATTTGGATGGGGAGAGGGGAGAGAATTTGGGCTTCAGGGCTGAGTTGAAAATATCAGAGACTTCCCAGTTGACCAGATATTTCCTGTAAGATGAAACCAACGAGAGCAAGAGACAGAAAGATGTTAAAAACAAATATGGTCTAAAATTAAAGCCAAATTTGCTCCATTCAGTTTCCTTGTCAAGGTTTTGCCCTGAGTCTGCAGGTAGAGCATGTGTTGGAATGGCTGGGAGTCACCAACATTCCCTGGTCTGTTTTACTGACCTGGTGGCCCAAAAGCTGCGGAGCTGAGCTGGAAAAGCCCCCTTTGGTCAGTCTGGAGCTTTTTGTCCTGGGGCATCCACCAAGCCCAGCACCAGGGCCGGGGGAATTGAGCAACACAACCCAAAACCCCCTCCTTTACCTCTGACATTGCAGAGATGAGAAAGCAACTGCCTGGGCTGGGACAGCACCAAATGTTTCCAAAATCCTGGTGGATAAATTCAGTATCTTCATATCAGAGGCGCTGGTGGAGGCCAGGAGCTTGTCTTTCACGTCCACTGGAAATGTTATTTTTAGTGCATTACATCTTCAGACTTGAAAGGAGAAAAGCCCAACACTAGCTAATAATTAAGTGATTAACTGTAATAATATGCTGCACATTTTGAAGTGAGCAGTATAGGTTCAGATGAATCAGGAGTGAATTTATACATTAATACTTATTCAAAAGTGTGTTTTATTATTTAATTACAGTTCTAAAGGAACCAGCCCAGAGAAGGAACATAATGCCCTGATGTTTGCATTATTCTTACACAAGAAAACATTCCAAGTTTGCCTGTTAATTAATGGATTCTGTGTAATTTATTTGTATCTGTACTGCCTTTCCCATTATGCCGCTATGGCTGATCTTGGGAAGCAGAGAGGGGAGATTTGAGTTCAGGAAGGGATCACTCCTCATCCCAAAAGTGCTGCTGTAGCAGAAACTGCCTTTGATCCCAGAGAGATGGTTGTGAGATTTAGGACTTGCAGCGTTCCCATTGCTGAATATGTAATTTAGGTCACTGAACTATGTTTTGGTGGAAGATACTTATCTATTCCACTTCTTGCTGATGTCATGTGCTGGGAAATCAGATGTTAAAGTGCAAAAATACATGAGAGGCCAGGCTTAAAATGGCATTAAATATAAATGTCTTTGTGACTGGCTGCAGTTCCTGGTGGTGCTTGTGGGGGATGAGGGTCGCATCCTTTTCTGTTTCATTGTCCTGCTCCATCTAAATTCTGATAAAGATTAAAAAATCTGGTTTATTTCTCCTTTGATTTTTAGTGCAGAAGGGGAGCAGAGAAGACCCAACCCACTGTCTCCTACTTTCTCTGCTCTAACTCCTCTGCTCAATTTGGAAGAGCTGAGAGGGTAGTAAATTCAGGTGTTTTCCCTGTATCTGCAACAGAGATGTTCACTACCAACAAGAAAGGTTAATTGAACCCAAAACATCCCTCCTAAAGAGAATGAGGGATTTAAAAGGTGTGTGGATACCTTGTTTTGAGAAGAATTTGTTAAATCCTGTCCTAGTTTAATGCAGTCATGGCAGGCAGTTATAGGTAAATTCTCCTCCCAAGGTTTGCTGTGTGCCCTGTCAGCTACTTCTGTAGTTTTCCAAACTATATTTTCCCTTCTCCCCCTTTCCCCTTTGAAATCCCCCATATTTTTACTTTAGGGCAATTGTTAACAAGGAGCAGACTCGGAGGAAGATATGGAGAGGCTTATCTTAGTTGTAAAAGTACTCAGAAGTTCAACTGATAAGAGCAATGCAAATTTAAATAAGTAATAAAACCCCTCCAAACCTCACCCTTGGGTAACAAAAAGAAAATATGGCTCTGAGATAATTCATCAGGCAGTGCTAAGCAAAAAGAAAGAAAAAAATATTTTTCCCCCCCTAATTCTTTCAGGGTAGAAGAAAAAAAAACCTAGGAAGTTTCTCTTCCATCTATGAAGTTTTAACAAACAGTGATCAGTAAAGCAGTTGTGAGAAATATCAGCTACTCTTGCTAGCTAGTATTTGAAAATCTCTAATTTATTGCAGCAGCTGATGCCAAGATAGCAGCCTGGATTTTGCAGATCAATCTCCTATAGCTGCTGAGATCTGAAGTATCAGAACTACCAAGTTCACATTTTCTGTATTTTTCTTTATCAGATTCCAACCCATCTGTAAAAGTCCCCAGCTTTCTGACACTGTTCCTATCGAACAACATAATCCAGGGCGCCTACAAATCATTAATGGTTCACCTTTGCAGTGAAACCTGAAGATCTTGGAGCAAGATTTTCCTTACTTATGATCTTCCCCCTATTCCTTAAAGATGAACATACTGTAAGAATTGTTATATAAATAATGTCTATATAAGCATTATATACAAATGCACATACTTATGTTTATTATTAGTTGGCTGTACTTATTTGTTCTCACTAATGACTAATTAATTTGGGAGAAACTTACAAAGCTAATGATGTAGATAATGCTAAATTCCGTGCTAAATCAAAGATATCAGCCTAGAATTTACTGTGGGATGGTAATTGCTGAGGTTATCAAGTAGAAGGCATCTGCAGTTTGGCATAATTTGTCATTTATAACAACCCTTACTAAAAGTTCCAGGATTTACAGATGAGTTGATCCAGATCACCTTTGTACAGCAGTTAATTATTAGCTCCTGCACCACCAGCTTTCACTTCTAAATTACCTCCTCGCTCCTTCAGTCTTCCTTTTAAAAACAGTTTAAGATTATATTTGCCACGAGGCTGCTGAATTTATCTTGGGCACTGGTGACTCAAACTCCACGCTGAGCTCTCTCAGCACTCCTCAGAGTGAAGCTGCTGCTCAGAATTTGTTTCCAGAATTATTAAAGGGAGTTAAATTAATTTTTAGGATTTTGTGGCATAAATACTGATGATCTCCCTGACAAACAAAAGGCGCAAATAACCGCTGATCTCAGATAAATTCCTGGAGTTTCCCCTTTCTTCAGTAGCTTGCCGTTGTGAAATTTAAAAAAAAATAATGTCCAAAATAATTAGGAAGTGTCAGGGAGATTTCCCACACCAGCAGGGACGCTGCAGAATTCAAACTGCAATTCCAAATATTCCTGAGCCTCTTCAAACCCTCCCTGATTGCTACAGTGGGGTGGAAAATAAACACAGGGATTATTCACCAAACAGAAATTTAAACTCATAGTCCATGAGACGAGGGTGAGATTTTGCTGCTGGGGTGGGAGAAGGTGAGAAAGGGGAGCAGGCACATCCAGGGATTTTCTCTTTAGCACTGCAACTCTATTTCTAAGTTGAATATTACGGTGCGAAACAAAAGTCCTTTGGAATTCCTTATCTCAATAATTTTTTGTTGTTTTTTCCCGCATTACAGTAACTTTTTGTTTGCTGGTAGTTGGTTTCTTTAGCAAGTGAGATATATTGAGACATAATTCAATTTGACAGGACAGGAGTAACCAATACACGGTGCACAAATGACTCCCTGTTAACATGTCACGTATTACATCCTTTATTAAAACCAGCCCCTGCTCCGTGTTGGCAAACAGCATTTCCAGCCATCCCCCAGCACTGCTTTATGATGGATTGTCCTGGAGCTTGGTTGTATGTGGAGTAAAATATCAGCATCCATATAAACACACAGTGTTGTCATAATGGAGGGTTTTTTCCTTTGTATTGTCTTTGTAGGGATTTCCATTCAAACAATCTTTTTAATCACAGCTCGTAGTTTTAAATAGGCTTCCCAGGGCAGCCTGGATTGCAAAGCTTGGAGGTATTTCAACATCTCCCTTCCGCACAATCAATTAATCTGAGAGTTAAGGCATACCTGACCAGCTGTCTGCCTCAGGTCTGCAGCTTCCTTGAATTTTTGCCATCATCCTGAGTTTTTGTGCAGCTTCCCTTGTACCTGGCACAGTGACTTTTCAAATAATATTATTCCTTTCATCGTATTTGTTTCTCTTATATAATTTATCACTTGAATTCCATTTAAAAAACAAATAGATCTGTGCATGGATCCCAAATTGCTCTAATAAGGATTCAGAATTCCCTCATGCTCTGCTCAGCTTTACCCTCTGTGCTTGGCTCTGTTTCCTTTC
This sequence comes from Melospiza melodia melodia, assembly GCF_035770615.1. NCBI lineage: Eukaryota > Metazoa > Chordata > Aves > Passeriformes > Passerellidae > Melospiza > Melospiza melodia. Next base: position 16,088,012 of record NC_086209.1, on the reverse strand, counting down.
GTGCTGAAGCTGGAAAATCCTGACTCTTTATTCCAGTGTCAGTGCAACAGATGTGTGAGTCCCATCCTCAGCTGGCATTTCTGGTGCAGCCAGTGAGTAGGGATGTTGTTAGTGCAGGATAAGGGAGGAGTAAGAAATGACAGGGGTTTTCAAACCCTGTGTGTTTGTTCACAAGGTGCCCGATATCGTTTTAAAGCCAAGCCTATAAACAAGAATATTTTACTATTTATTATTTATTAATAATGTCCCTTATGCAACATGAAAGCTTTTATCAGAAAAAAATTGTAGGGCATTATCTTTACAAATAGCCAAAAAAAACCCCTCAAACCCTGAGGGATGTGTGAGTGTGGGGAAGAGGATGGAGAGGGAGCAGAGGCAGCGGGTCCGGCTGCCGCGGGAATCCCACCTCGGGTCCATCCCTGGCAGCTCTCCATCCCACAGCAAGCCCAGCACTGGAAAAATGCCCCATTCCCGTGGTGAGAAAGGTGATGGTATGTTTATCACACAGCCAAGAAATAAATGGGAGCCATTACAAAGGTGTATAATTCAGCAATTACAGTTATTTGTTTTTTTCTGACACCCCCTGCAAACAGTTATCACTTCAGTCAAACATAATCAAATTATCTTTTTTTTTCCTTTTTCCTGGTACTGTACATTAACAGGGCAAATAAAAGGGAAAATAGTGCAGTCCCTTGTAATAAAGAAAACAGCAGCAAACTATTAATGCTCTTTGAAAAGAGTAGTTTTAACAAAGTAAGCAAGAATCATTTTCTTTGGTTGAGTGTTGATTCCCCAGTGTGCTCTCAGTAAGTAATTAGAATGGCCCAGTGAATGTCAGCATCAGCTTGTTTATTCTCATTATTTTATCATTTTAAAAACCCTCTAGGTGATGAGACATGCAGTATAGAACATAATTACCATTATTAGCATACTAATTGGACACAAAAATAGGCCAACTACAAGGTAGCCAACTGAATAATTTCACATTAATCAAACACCATAGTGAATAAGCCTATTGTTAAATTGACAGCTACAATAATTGGCAATATTTCGCTGCGCAATATAAGAAATTCCTTGTAATATCTCTGCCACATTATATAATTTAGTAATTTCCCACATTTCCAGCCTTAACTTTGTACACCTAGTTCAAGTTCAAGAAAACATCGTGATAAGATTATTAGTCTATTATCAAGTGGACAAAGTATATAAAGACCTGCTTGTTAGCATTCAGGAATAGATTTGCTCGATAAGGAAACAAAAAGGCTCCCAATTTAGTTACTTGTTGCTTCAGCATTGAAAACGTATAAAGGTTCTTGATAAGAATTTTTTAGCTGTATATTAAAGTCCAGCTCGCCTGTTTAAGAAACAGAGAAAATGGTAAAGAAATTTTAAAAAGTAAGTGGTTAAATTAAATAAAATTAAATGAAAAAATAAAATGAAACCCAAGTGGGAGCTGTGACTTTGAGCCTCCAGGATAATTTTTCTGGTTGGGATTTGTCTGGTGCCGTCCCCATCTCGTCGAATGGCGAACTGGAAAGTTGCAAAGCCGCCACCAGAAGTGGGAATTCATGAACTGCGCAATTAGCAGCAGGCAGGAAGGGAGAGCTGGCCCTGGCTGGGCTTCCCTTTGAAAACCTTGGGGGAAATAAGACAGGAAAGGAGTGAGTGGAAAGGAGAGGAGAAACAAGGGTGGGGAAGGTGGGAGAGGGGGAAAGCGCGGTTGTGGCAGAGGGAAGGAGAGCGATAAGGAGAACAGAACCAGATGGTGAAACCAGAGCAGCCGAGGCAGGAGAGGACGAGAGGAAAGAAAAACAGTGAGGAAGAAAGAAAATAGTCATCAAGAAGAGGGAGGAAGAGAAGGTAAGGTGAGAGTCGGGGAAGGCAGAGCAGATTTGGAAGAGTATGAAACAATATTCTTCTTTTAAGAATTCAAAGGCGAGGGGAAACAGGCATCTTGCTGAAAGAAACGTTTCCTTCCCACTCCCTGGGCTTTGGGAGCTGTGGAGGCTGGGAAGAAAGGCAGAAAGGAGTCACTGAAGCCTCTGTTTATTTCAAAAAGGAAGATACTTTTGGAAAATTGTTATAAAAATTAGATTTCAAGCCATCGCTCATGAGTATTTGGTGCCTGTTAAAGGTGGGGCGCATGAAATAGGACAGGTTTAGAACCCCCCAAATATTTCTGTGTGACTTCTTGCTTAGAAATGGCTTCATGAAATTCTGAACTGTGTGGTTATACTTGATGGTGTGTGATTTTAAAGAAATGAAAAGGAGGGTCAGAATAAGAAATAAGAATGCCACAGCCTGTGCAAAGTGCCAGTTTTCATAGAACCAGATGTGGCCTCTCTGGCAGCACGTGGAAAAGGGAGACTGCATTGAGCATGGGCCAGCAGTTGCCTGAAATACCCTACTTTCAGTTAAATAATGGAATTATTTCAATTTCAGTCACCAAAGGGGCAATTTTTGCCAAGGATTGGTTCTGGTAGGGGTGGCTCGAGGGTCCACTGATGTAATTAAAGGCAGAAGAGGTTTTCTGGAAGAAGGGACCTCTAAGTTTGTTGAAATGTGGCTGCTTATTTTGAATTAAGCTGTAGGGGGAAAAAAACCCCACTGCCTCACCAGCAATAACAACATATTTTTTCCAGCTGTTCTTTGATTATTAATCTGTTAATGGGTAATTCTTTGCTAATGGTTGGGGATGCCCGTTAATATATCACAATCCCAGAGTATTGATTAGCTGCTTTATTTCCCTTTGTATGGTCAAGCTCTTTGGCAGCAAAGTCACAGGAAGAAAACAAGAAAGCCTGTACTTCAAATATCTCTGGGTACAGAGAGGAGCCACCATGGGACATATAGAGGGTACTAAAATCAGCTGAAATATGCAGGATGTGCTCAGACTTTTCTTAAGCAGGAATGTACAAGCTCCAGCTTTGATTTACTCACTGTACTCGGGAAATACATCTCTGGGCACTCATTGCTGAGAAGTGTCTCCTTGAGCTCTGTACCTATAAATGACTGTAATACCTGGGTCAGGGGGTCTTGGAAGAGCTCTCAAAAAGTGATAGAATCCACCTTTTATGGAGCAAAACTTAGAGTGGGAAAAGGGAAGAGTCTTGTGCCAGGTTTACAGCAGAGTTAAGGATAACAGCCAAGGCCATACTTTTGCTAATACATTAGGATGGCTCCGAAATGTGCCAACTCCAGAGCTCGGGATAAAGCAAACGACAAAACTGAAAATATCCTTGACAAGATGTCTCTCTTAACACATTAGGAGGCTGTCCAAACTGAGAAAAAAATCCTCAGCATTTCCTCTCCTTCTGTCACAGAGTCTGTGCTCGGGGGGTTGGAGTTGCGGGGCTCTGCCGCGCGTCGGGTGCCGGGAGCGGAGCAGCTCCTGGGCACACGTTGGACACGCGCCGTGTCTCACCTGCTCCTTCAGGTGCCAGACACACAGGGCACTGCAAAACCCCCCCAAAAACCTGGTGAGTTCTCCAGGGAGCTCTGGGCAGGGGGTTTGGACGGGCGCGCATAGCTATCATATGTTGTTGTTATATCAGGACGTTGCAAATCGGATGTTTTCGCATCCCTAAAATACACCTGGATGATCAATGGAAGCAATCCCCCCACACTCTGCTCCCCAGAAACCCCAGAAAAACCCCAGAGCTGAAAGAAGGATACTAAGCACATTCAGGCACGATAAACACAGAAGAAAAACACTGCAAAGGATAGTTGTGGAATACATTTGAATAACAAATACATTTGAGGAAATCCCATTCTGCTTGGGGACAGAGAAAAGGAAAATAAATTCATCACATTATTCATTGGAAATTATTTGTTCAGCTCCGCTCCTTAATGTGTCAGCTAAAGATGATTTCCAAGAGTGAAGATTTTCCTTTCTTGCTTGAAATGACTCAAAAAGAAATGAATATTCCAGCCACCAAGTGAGGTTAATATATGAGTTTCATAGGCATTTACTCACCACTGCTGTTCCCTGCAGAGTAATGGCAGTGGAGGTGCATTCTGGGAGTGCCAGGGGTGAAACCAAAGTAGATGTTCCTGAATAATTTAGTGGTGTATGAAAGCTTATTTCATCATCATCAACACAGTAATACCTTGCACCAATGGAGTGCTTTACATCTCTGGGCTCCAAAGCTGTGCAAGTATCAGCATTTCCATTTTTCAGTTGGGGAAACTTGAGATTAGAGGGGAAAAAAAGACATTTTCCAAAGGGAGTGAAGGCTGTGGCAGAACTGGGATAACAGTTCAGGTTCCTAGGAGGAGTCACCTGTAATGTCTGAGTTGAGTGTAGGTGAAGAGGCTGCAGTTTAGACCTGTTTATGGTCAATGAAAGAAGAGAAATATCTAAAGGAATGTATTTTTCTCTTTCCCTTTTACAGTAAAAAAAAATTATATGAAATTATAAATTTCCAGGATAAATGAAATTTCAATATGTCACTTTTTTTTTTTTTTTTCTGTGCACTGGTTATTCCAAAGTGTCAGAGCAGGTTCCCATCCAATTCTTGGAATGGCAAGAGGCTCCACTTCCATTACCCAGTGATTATTGCCATGAGGCTGAAGGAGCAGAGAGCCCCTCGTGCCTCTCTTTGGGCTGTTTACACATGCATGTAGCTGGTAACTTTTTTTTTTGTGTTTAAAGAGTCTAACAGCTCATCAATCTTATTCTTCCCTGAATGTAGATTGGTCTTTAATGAGATCAATGAATAGTGCTGGTACTTTGCTGGCCAAAATTGTAAATGTGCTGTTCCATTTCCTATTTACCCCGTAGCACAGGGATTTCGGCGTTACTGCTAATGTGTTTTGCATTCTATTGCTCTCCTACAAAATTTATGGCCAGAGAGAGACTGCAAGAAGCAGTAGGGGCAGGGAGAGCTGGATTCTAATCTTTCTGCTGCACTCTGGTTTTTAAAAAAAATATAGGGGTTTTGAATAGTTGAAAAAAAGGGAAAGTGGGAGCTGGGAAAGGATGTCACATTAGTTTAATTAAAACGAAACTTTGGGGATTGAGGTATGTCAGAGACAGAAAAAGTGTGGCTTAAGACAACTTTAATAAAGGTGGGATGTAATGGAAGTGCCTTTAGTCAACCTGGCCAAAAGCAGGAGAGAGAGGGGATGTTGGGCAGGGAAATGAATTTTGGAAAAGCATCTGGTGTTAATTAGAGCTCTGGAGTGGCCTGAGATGACAAATGCTCTTCCAGCACTGTCCCTTCTCCTCACTGCCCTTGTTAGCACTGTTTGGTCCTGTTCCAGCTGTGCATTAACCTCTGGAACCCCCACCCCAGATCCTGGAGGATTTGTTGGTCCTGCAGCAGGAGCCACACAGACATCCCTGAGGTCTGACTTTGGGGTTCCCCTTGGGGTGTGGGTCTGAAGGTTAATATTGAAGAACCATGTCTGGTTCTGTGACCAAAAAGTGATGTTTTCTGTCTTTCATTTTTTCTTTTGGAGCTTTCCCCAGTGACCTTTCCTCCTGAAGCAGTTCCCAAGGAAGTTTTGTCCCACAGGGACACACTTAAAAAATCTCACTGTGCCAGGGAAGGTCATTTGGCCTCCTTTACATATTAATCTTTTTTTTTTTTCAGTGCACAATGGTCCAAAAGCAGGTAAAAGCTGTAGTCTGAACCTCTGACATGACTCTGTATTATACAGGAAATTAGTGCAGAATGTTGACAGCCTTGATAGGCTTCTCTTGGCCCATTTGGGGTGGGTGTGTGCTGAAGGAAATTTCCCACTGACCATCAGCTTCACCTGACAGGTGGTAGAGAGGCTGGATGGGCTGGTTGATTGACTCAGTTAAATGATTCCTGAAATTCCAGCATCCCAGAGGAAATGCAGCCTGGCCACTCAGGGACCCTGCAAATATCCAGGTGACAAATGTGGTATCGTTGTCCCACATCATGTTGTGCCTATTAAATCTGAAATATGGGGAGGACCTCTTCTTTGGAAGGCAGGCAAATGCTCAACCACATAGAAATGGACTTGGGAAATTTGAGAGAATGTTATTGTATGTGTTATCAGTCAGGAAAAGTGAAATCCTTCTGAAAAGGGCAAAACTGCAGAGGAAAAGTGACTCTGCCCACCCTAAAGCCAGGGCTGATTGCAGAGAAATGCAGCCACAAATTCTGAGAGCTCAGTGAAATCCTCCAACTGGGTTTGATGGTGCCAAGCCTCTATAAAGCCAGTAGAGATGATTTTCTGAGGAATCCCATAGTAAGAGGAGTGGTATCTGCTCATCTATTGGCTTTGGAAAAAGTGGATGCCTTGGACATTAAGGGCAAAGTAAAAAGTTGGGGCAGAAAAACAGGTTCTGCATCCCCTGCTCACCAGGAGGGATCCACCACTGGCGAGTGGAGCAGATGTGTGGGAAGACCCAATTTATAGGAACTTCAACATCTTCCCTTGCACAGTGACCACACTCAGGCCTGAGCTCAGCATCCCCTTTGCCAGGTCAGCAAATTGGGCTCCAGACTGTGTAATTTCAGGAGCTGAGTGGAATAATGTAGATGGTGACAGCAGAGAGAAGAAAATATGAATGGCTTTTTGGGGAGGTGGTCCAAATTCTGTTCTTTTTTACTATGATTTAATAACAACTGCATTTGGATCAAAGCTCTCTCAAGAGTTCATATAATCTTAAATGACTCTGATATTTAAATATCCATGCTCTGGAAAATACAGTTTTCCATGCATTTCTTCCATGTGAGATGCCTGTTATACCTTATGCTCTTACCCCAATTTCCTCTGCAAAGAGCAGTTAATCTCTCTGCTGCTTTATCCAGGGTTTAAGTGCATGCTCTCCTTTTAATTCTGCACACTTCTTTTTTTACCTTCTGTCTTTCCATCCTTAAGTATCACTGAGTTGCCAGATAACACAGTTATTGTTCATATTACCAGAAGATTTTAATGGATTTATATAAAACTCAGACAGTGCCATTGTTCTTGAAGTCCATTTTATTGTAATGAAGTTCCACTCTTAATATTCCATGATCTTCAATGTCCTTTACAAGTAACTTTTTATAAATTAATCTATAATAATCTAATTCAAGTCAGTTAAAGTGGATAACTATACTCCAATTATGATATCAGGAAGAGTTTTTACATAATGAGGGCTTTTATATAGATGGTTAACGCTAATACTGTAGTTTACAACATACTGTATGAATCACTAATTAAATGCCTAAGTAGCAATAATGGAAGTGGAACTATCAATACAGAGACGATATCAGTGATGTAAGGCATTAATAAAACTTTATGGTCCCATTTAATCTTTTTTTATAGGTACTCCATTATGTCAGTTAAAAGAAAAGGCAGAAAAACAAGAAAGTGAGAGAGTGGGACTTAAAGGGACCAGGGCACAGAAACTAAAATGGGCTTTCCCTTGTACCATGCCCCCAAAATGGGCCAGATGGAAAAGTGATGAGAAAACTGCCCAGTAGAAATAAGTTTATCGCATTTCTAAAAATATGGCTGTTCACTGCAGCTGGATGGTTCAAATGCTCCTTAAATAACCCATATTGTATGATTTTAATGAAGGGCAGCTTAAAGAGTATTTTCAAAGAGGAATCTGACTTTAGCACCACTCTGGCCCAAAAGGAACAGCTCAACTCTTGTGCTCCTGCCATTGGCCAGCAGAGATGACTTGAAGGGTAAATACATAAACATTTATATTGGAAGGAGAAACCATTAACAAAGGTATTTTATTTTGAAGCCAAAGCCCAGGCTTGGCTCCGGCGCTGCCCAAGGAGCGTTCGGGGCTGCTCTCCTGACAGGACATCTCCTCTGTGTGCCTTGGCCCCCAGCCAGTGTCCCCTGCAGGAAAGCAAGCTGCCCATTTGCATATCAAAGCAGAGGAATAAGCCAAGCCCAGCAGACCTCTGAAGGGAAGTGAGAGGATATGGGAATTTTTAGTTTTAACTCTCAATTAAAGAAAAAAAAAAAAAAAAGACCATCTCCATTCCTTTCATGAAACAGACTCTTCAAGTGTCTTTTGCAACACATTTGAGCAGAAATAACAATTTAACCCCTCAAATCTGCTCAGGGTGTTTCAGTGCTGGCTGTTTTAACAAATAAAGGGAAGAGATGGTTTTTTTTTCTGGTGCTTGATATCAGCCCTTAGAAAATCATTGCACGGAGCCCTTTAACACACCTTGACACATATTAGGAGTGTGCAGTGCCAACCTCGTGTTTCATGCGTGCAGCTGTTGGAGTGACATGTTTATTTAGCACAAGATTTCCAGCCTGGTGCCTTTTTGTGCCTCATAGGAGGAATTTGACATCACCTGCATTGGATATCAGTGCTGAGGTTTGGCTGTGAGCTCCACCTTTTCTGGATGTCCATTGCTGGGCAAAGTGGAGCTGACAACAGGGCTCTCACAGCCTCTAATAAAAATAAATCTTTCTGTATTATTTTAAAACTATGACTTCAGTATGGGTAGATGAAGAGGCTGTGAAAATTCTGTGCCAATATCAGTGAAGATTAGATCTGAGAACTCACATCTCTGTGATAAGGAATTCATTACTCCCCTTGCCCATCAAATGCAGCTGTTGGCAATGCTCTGCCTCGAGCACATGGAGTGGGGACATCAATAATCCTGAAAATTTGCAACTGAAACCAAACCTTTGTGCAGCCCTCTTCCCTCCTATGTATTCCTCCATTTCACAGCCACCCCTTCTACTCTCTTCAAACACCTTTGGAGGACTGAAGTTTAACTTGTGACTTTCTGAATTTTTGGATAGCTCTCTTTCCAATGAGTGGGGTCGGATGGGTTTTGTGGACTGGCAAATGTAGCTAAAATGCAGGAGCAGGAACAGCTCTGCCTCTTTGTACCACCTGACAAACCCTAAGCTTGCCATCAGTAATGTAATGAAACCTAAATAATGTTTAAAAGGTACCTAAAAATAATGTGGGTTTTCCTGTGAGTCCAACCTCATCATGTGAGCAGAGCTCATCCCTGGTCACTGGCTTTTCTTCATACAGTGGTTTGGGCTGGATGGGACCTTAAAAAGCATCTAGCTCAGATTTATCAGCAGTTTCTCTAAAGCAACCATTACCCTCTGGCTGCCAGGAACAATCAACCATGGAATAAACTCCTTATTAGAGAAAAAAGCACCATTCAAATGATTTGTCATGACCAAAGGTTTTCTGGAATTGCACAGTAGGCTCTGATTGTCCTTCCTGTTCTGCAGTTCACTGAAAGAAGTTCTGCCACAAAGCTTCAAGTCCTTCAATATTTTTTAGTCTTTCAATAGCTCGTGGTTTTTTCACAGGTCTCTTGGTAGATCATAACAAAAATAAGATTAAAAGATCAATGAAGGTTTGCTCTGGTTTAATGGTTTTAGGCGCAGTTCCCTCCCATTCAGTGTTCTTGTCCCCCATGGCAGCTGAGCGCTGTAAGATGCCATAAACCTGAAACCTAGTGGTAGTTTGTGTCAGAAATCCAGAAATGGCACTAATGGACAATAAAAAATAATCAATGAGAGGAATGGAGGCTCAGCTGTGTCAGCAGGAATGGCTGGAGAGCCTGAGCTGAGCAGGGGGACCACAGCAGGACCCAACCCCACGTTCCTCTGCCCCAATTTGTGTAAATAAACTCCTGCTGTGAAGCCCCAGTGAAGATACAGGTTTATACCTAAGGAAACTGAGGCGGTGATCTCACTTTTATCTGCAGTTTTCAGAATAATTTGATTTTTTGGTGTTTTGTGAAGATTCTAGTTCTTCTTTCTGCACAGGAAGCTCTATAGGCTTTCTACAGGGGGAAAAGTTACTGTAGGAACTGTCTCAAGCTGGGGCAGAATTTTTTTGCTTATTTTAAAGGAGTGTTTAGAGGAATATTGAGATTTTGAATGCAGCTTGTTCTGCTGCATCTCTGTTCCCTTTGAACACACCTACACATTCAGTGTCACCTTCCATTTGGTTTATCGTGCAATAAGATGTCAAGTTTAATTTTATTTATGGGCTTAATATTCAAGTTTTTCACAAGTTATTTTCCCCATATGGGCCTTTAGAAATATGTTAGAAAAATCATCATGTACTGCTGTTAGGAGCAATGCATTAATAAGTAGATGAGCCTCCTGCTGATGGGCAAAAATCTGGTTTTAGCACCATGTGAAGGCACTTTGTCCAAAATGAGCCATGAACCAAAGAGTTTACAGGTTATGGATGACTGGAGCATTGTAATAGTTTGTGTACCAGCAAGTGTATGCTCACTCCTGCTTTAAAATTAAAATATCCTCTTAAATGTGCATTGTTGAGTCACCCTGACTCTGTTAATAGGAGTTTTAATCTGATTTCTGTCTCCAGAGTGCTCCCGTGCTCTTTGGGAGCTTGGCCAGAGCCAGGAAGGTTCCTCTGCTGTTGAAGGGCTCCATTTCATCCTCTGGGTTGGAGAAGGAGCCTTCTGGGCTGTGAGCATTTGTACAACTATGAATGAATGAAGTCTGCCTGATACTGTAGTTTTTAAATTTTTTTTTTTTTTTCATAATTCATCAAGAAGCAAATCTGGCACAAGCACCTAAAGTGATGACAAAGATCAGTTTTCTGTTCTGGTCCCTTCCTGGCAGCCTGTGATATCTCTGCTGGCTGGGAGAGTTGGTTCTGTCCTCGAAGGGTGGCTCTTCAACTTCGCACGTTCCCCGCACGCGGCCGCGCGCACGGAAAGCGCCACTTTGGGAGCACTCTTGGCCCTTCCTAAATGAAACCTGTTGCGGGTTTGAGCCTGGGATTGACAGGGGAAGGGGAACAGCTGTGATGTTCCTCTAAAGCTAAATGTTGCCGCTTTTGCATAATCTGCAAAAATATGTTGTCAGGATGAGCGCTCCAGCTGGCTCGCTGCCACCTTCCCCTCCGCAGCGTGCTGCGGGAGCGGGCGGAGCATCTGGAGAGCGGAGGGTTCGCTCTGACACCGATGTGTCAACCTAATATAGCAAAAAAAAAAAAAAATTACAGAGGGAGAGGGGGATATTTTAGTAACTCGAGTTTTTTCTTGCAAGAGACGGAAACAAAGGGAGCTGCAGCTCCGAGTCCCGCGGTGGTGGGAGCAGCGGGATGGCGGCAGGCCGCGGTGTTGGCATATGCACACCACAATCTCCTTAATACCCATGGTAAATCCTGCTGGCTGCTACAAGCGCTGTGGTGAATGTTAGGCTTGTTTGCCTTCTGGTTTTTAAGCTCCTAAACAGTTTGGGGCTGAAATTCCCACAGAAGGTAACAAGAGCTTTGTTAACCCTCCGCCATGGTCTATTGAAAGGAGATTATCGTGGGCAAGTGGGGCAAAAGGATGGAGTGAGCTGGGGAGTGGTCAGGTTTGGGTGGTGGCTACTCCAGGTTTGCGTTTCCAACAGCACAACTCCATTGCATTCAGCAGGATTTATGGAAAGTGTATGAGTAGAGGATGACAACAATTCTCGGTGGTTGATAGATGGATGTTGTTCATCTGCTCAGACCCAAGAGTCAAGAACTGCTATTTAACCCTGAGTTTTTATTTTAGGCATGTTGCTGCTGTTATTTCAGGCTGACACAAAGGGTTTCATGTGAGGTTTCTGAGATTATGTTCATTAGGGTCCATGCATAATGTTTTGTGATGTTATAAAGTGTTCCTGTGGTGTGAGGAAATAAAATTCTGATGGAGATTGCAACCAAGCAGATGATTTGGTGTTCTTTGATCCTGGTTCCTTGCACCAGAAATCTCCTGATTGAATGAGTTCAATAAGTTCAATGGTTCTGATGGAACGAATAAGGAATCCAAAAACCCCACTTTGAACCCTTGCTACAGTTTTTCAACAGTAAGGGTGAAGGTAGCACTTGGTTATTGTTCTTAAGTAGCATAAAGGGAAAGATGATGCCAATCTCTGTGTCTAATTTACATCCTTAGACCAAAATGCTGTTTGCTTAAAAAAAAAAGTTACAGTTGGATAAAAGCTCTGGAGAAGAGGATGAGAGACCAGGAGTGCTGCTCTAGCCAGTGAAGGAGGCAGGGTTGGCTTTTGTGGGGAGTATCATGGAGAATAATGAGAATAAATCCTGTAAGGGAACATTCAGAAGGGGTTAAGATCATTACAAGATTGGCTAGAATTTGTTTTACTGCTGCTAATCTCTATTATGAAACAAAGTCTCTGGAATGGGATGAATTTGGGTGGTGGGCAGAAGCAGTGAGTTTATTCTCCATGTGAGTGTGTGTGAAAATGCTGACTTGAAAAAGAGGATGAGGGCAGGTGCAGAAGGCTGCTTTTCATTATTTGGTCAGAAAATGCCTTTTCCTGGTCTGTGGGCCCTCAGTGAAGTGTTCCCAGCTCTGTCTTTCCAATCCACACCCTGTGGACAGGGTTGGGCTTCACTTCCCTGTACACACATCTACAAGAGAGAAAGTTGTTAAGTGCTAAAATACTGATATTATACAAACACCAAAGGTGGGCTCAGCTTTATCTCATCTAAAATAACAGCAAAACCCTTTTTTCTTTTATTTATAACCCTTTATGTACAGAATGCTCACATATATATCCCGTGGTTCAGTGAGGAGGCTGCTTGTCCTGTGCTCTGAGCAGACTAATAGACAAATTTCCCCCAAATCTGTGCATTTGTCTTTTGGCAATTCTTGCAATCTGTTTTATTTGTTGCCAAAATATACACTTAGACTGATGGAAACCTGCATGGCCTTTTTTTTTTTTCATCTGACTGATTTCCCTCCTTTGGGTTGTTTATCCTTCAAATGTGTGTTAAAGGAATGAGGAAAATATTTACTGAGCTCTTAAAGAATGGGCCATAATCAGAAAAAGGTAAATTCCCCATCCTCCCTTGGCAAGTGCATTCCAGTAGATCTCCTAATAAATCACCTCTGTGAATTGGAGGTGTGAATAACACCTGGGTCTGTACTACAGGAGGATAAGAAATTAATAGTGCCAGAAATGGAAATTTGGGAAGAACTGGTCTTTTAGTTGTGCAGGGAATGTTTGCAAGGTGATGTTTAAATGAGGTTTTCTCCTTGCAGGCATTTAATCTTGTAATTATTTTATTATTACTAAAGTATGTAATCTTAAAATATATTTTTATTATTTTATAGTATGATGTTATTATAGCATTCCTATATTGCTGTTATAATAATATAAAATTATGCCAGTATAATTATCTTGTAATGATTCCATTATTTCACCCAGTGTAATAATGCACCAATACTGATTTAAAGACTCTTTTTAAATTCAAGATTAAGCAATTCTCCACAAGTTTGAGAGGGAAGCAGTGACAGAGTTCTGCTGAGGGCACATTAGGGAACAGAAAGAAATAAGTAAAGGAAGCTAAGCATAGCCTTCAGGTTGGTCATCAGGAGAATTTTTTCATGAAGAAGTTTGTTAAACTCTGGAGGTTTGGAGTCCCCATCCCTGGAGGTGGCACTCAGGGCTGGTGACAGGGTGGGCACTGGGCACAGGTTGGACTTTTCCAATCTCAGCAATTCTGGGATTCAGAATCCCTGCAGCTCAACCCATGCCAATGCCACCATATAGAAAATAATGCAGAGGCCTCTCTTTATGTAGCTTTTGGACAAAGTTTTAAGGTCAGGTCTCTCTTGCTTCAAGTGAGTGTGTTCTCACTTTTTGTTTCAGTGAGAAATTTAATTACATGCCTACGCTGAGTAATTTCTGTTGGAATTGGCAATTTCTACACTGCCTGTTCTGCAGTCTCTGGATCTGAAGATGGTTCTCATTTGCAAATAATTTCAGCATTTCTTCCTCTCTGCAAGGCTGCAAAGGGTGGGTGAAAGCAAAATGTGCTTTCAAAGAGTCATGTGAAACAATTGGCTAGTAAACAAAATCACTCAGAAAAAAAGTGCTTGAGAAAACTCTTGTTATCTGCATTCCTTGCTAAAAAATTATTAGAAGCTGATAATGCAACATTTTAAATGTGAAATCCAACAGTATCTCAAAAGACTTGTGGGATACCCCCAATTCTTCAATATAATCTGAAACAAAAGATTTTGAAATCATCTCTGAGTAAATTTTTATTTTTTTAACTTTTTATTGGTTTGGGGGTTTTTTGGCCTAAGGACTACATTTCCCATCAAGCTTCTCCTAAATTAAACAATGAAAGACTGAAATATTAGAGGAAGAAAAGGCTATAGCTACTATCGTTCCTTATTATATAATATAGATATATTTTTATATATTTCTATTTATGAGTATTAGATACATTTATTTATATTTATTATTATATCTCAGATGGGCACCTGCTTAAGTCATAACAGCTTCTCCCTGCCACCAGGAAAACATGGACAGGCCTCACATAGCCTTCATTTGTCTTAAGATCTCCTTATTTATCTGTGGGAACCTGCTCCCACAGCAGAATGAATTTTTTGTGGGAAAGTGAATTGATTGTATGGACATGCTCAAGACTGTTCTCTCTGTGATGCCCCCCAGAAATGGGGGAAGAAAGGGTTAAATCAGCCTTTAGCATCCCACATAATTATTCCTGCCCGGTTGTCTCCAACTGGAAACTCACAATTTGTTACCACTTAGTTGGTTTCGGTGAATGAAGAGGATTCATTGCTTTTTGCAGGCGTTCAGACCCTTTGTTCACAGTTTGGAGGAAATTGCAATCTTTTCTTGCTACTGTTCCAGCTTTAGCCATGCTTGCTTAAGCCAATGCTCAGATTTCTCTGGATTCATTCACATCCACTAATCTGGGAGCAAGCAGGGCTGGATTTTCTTCTCTTTTTACTGCTTTTCCTGGAGTATTTTGTTTTCAAACCAACACCAGCAGAACATTTATTTTTACAATCTTAATATTTTTGCAGGGACTCCACTTTCTGAAATTTCCCTCTCGTTATGGGGTGTACATTTATCTGAATTGTGTTAATATTTCCTGAGCTTCACAAGACGCTAAAGAAATAAAAATAAAAAAAAAAAAAAGAAGCCACTGTTATATGCACAGGTAATAAAAATGATGTGGTGACATTACATAAACCATCATCCAGTGCTTGTTCATGGGTTGGTTAACTTCTGTGAGTGGTGTCAGTGGCTCCTGTGGGATAAGCATGGCTTGTATCTTCATGGAAGAGATCTCAGAAAGTTTAGTAGCTGAAGGGTTATTTTTTAATAAAAAGTGAGTGAGATGGAGCGCGCTGATTCTGATTAACCAACTGTGACAGATGGTAATTCTTCCCTTTAAACGTGGCTTAGAGAAATTAAATTCAAGGTGATTTAGGAACTCTTTAAGAGCTGCTGAACCCAACTTAAAGGAAAAACAAAAAGCAGAACAGAACACCTTGAAGCTGGCTTTGTTTGCTCTTGCCTGGGTGTCTCTGATGTTGGGGAGCCAGCATCATTCCCAGGGACCCATGGGGACCTTTCCCCCCAAATCCTGTGTCCAGGGGGCCATGGGACTGCCCCAGGAAATGTGTCTGCTTGTGCCAACCTTCTCCAGTCCACATAATGGCCATTCATTATTATCTCTGGAAATCATGCTACTCAGACATTCTGGGGTTGGAGGAGGGAATTATTATACATTTCATAAGGGATTTGGTCCCCGAGTTCTGCAAAATTTGTGCTGTACGTTTTTGAAGGGTATTTGTGGGGCTTGGGTCGATGAGGAACAGCTGAGACCCTTCCCATTGTGATTCCCAAAGCATTGATTGTGTTGAGATTTAAAGGGATCTCAATTTGCCAGGGCCAAACCAGCTCTGCTCACCTGGTTTCACACTAACAGTCTGTGAGCAGCAACAGCCTACCCTCCATCAAACTGCATCATCATAAAGTAAATCCAGGATCTCAAAACTGGACTCAGTTTCACTCTAAAGAGGTTGACATCTGACTGTACACCCTGATTAGACGGTTTAAAGCACTGTGTGAAACCCCAGACTGAGCAAAGTTTGCAGTTCTTTTCATGATGGGCATATGCCTGCCTGATTTACACAGGAAATCAAACCCTGAACCTTCAGGGCATTTCTGCTAATCACATTTCTAGAAACAGCACACAAAGACAAATAACAGGCTTCAGCATCCTGATTTGCAAAACCATGAGTAAACAACTTGTGAGAGGGGTGGGAGTTGTCTGGGTGTGGTTTGGGAGCACAGCATTCCCCTGCTTGTCCCCGATGGATCAAATACAAAATTGTCCCTGAGCAGGGACAAGACTGAGCTATAATATCAAGGCTTGTACAAGGGGAGGCATCCTGCTGGGAGCAGAGGAGCACATCCCTGAATCCCTGAGGTGCTCCTGTCCCAGCCCTTTGGTTGATATCCACGTGAAGAAGAAAGTGAGGCAGCTGCAGCAGTGATGTTCAAATCCTTAAAGGCCTCCCAGCTTCCCAGCATGGCTCCTGTAGCTATTACTCTTTATGTAGCTGAGGTATTGTAGCGCAAACATAAATCTCTTTATTTATAAAACACAGTGTTTCAGCTATTTTGTGTTATCTTGGTGTCAGTGGTCTCAATATGATTTCTTGAAATTGCTTCTGTCAGCTGTGGGGTAGCTGGGAGTTGGAAATATATTTATGTGTGCACCTTTTTATTTCACTCTCTACATGTGTACTTGCACATTTCTATTTACATCCGATACTGCTCTCAATTAAGTTTTAATCCAGTTCTTCCACTGATGCTATTAATTAATAGAAAATTGTGAAAACCATTCACAGCACAGTTTTTAAGGAGAATTTCTGCCCTCTGCTAGCTGTGGAGTTTGAAACGGACACAAGTGATTATGTTCATTTTCCCTTTTCTGGCTGGATGAGTTCTTTCCTCTGGAGAAATTTCTCAGGTGCATGTTCACATATATTAGTCAAAAATTATAATTTTCTATATGTGTTCTCTAACATGGCACCTGCTGGGTGTCCATTGCATCCCTGGAAGTGTGCAGGGTTGGATGGGGCTTGGAGCACCCTGGGACAGTGGAAAGGGTCCCTGCTCATAGCAGGTGTGACGCTGGATGAGCTTTAAGGTCCTTTCCAGCATAAACCATACCTGGATTTTATGATTGTTTAAACAATCCTGTTGTTAAGGCAGAGCCTTATAGGAAGGGAAGGAATTATCTTTGTTTTTTCCCTGTGAGTCTTGTGCCTGTGCAGTCTTTCAGACTCATCCCAAATTGTATTTTTTGGACATACTTGTCTATGATGCCCATCCTGTTCAACTTCTGCCTTCTTCCATAACCCATCCCTCAGCAAGGAGCCTGGCCCTGGAGTGGGACACCCCCTCTTTGTCCAGCCACAGGAATCCCTGAGCCCAGGAGAAACAGGCTCTGAGCTCCTCCTGGCACAGGGTGCAACCTGTAACCTCAGAGCAGCAAAGTGGGCACCTTTCATTGGTTTTAATGATGGTGTAACAATTTATTAATGTGTATTTTTATATATCCCAACATCTTGTGCATCACAGAGCCATAATTGTTACCAAACCACCAGTGCTGAGCACTTTAAAGTGCCCAAAATGGTGGCATTTGTGATCTGAGAGTTAAATATATGGTGATTCCCATGGAATCATTGTGTTCTGCATCTTGAGGCTTTTAGGAAGAAATGACAGATTTGAATTAATGCTTGGTCGTTATTGCTCCATCATGTGCTCTCATTGCTTCATGAGGATTAGGGAGCTGGTGATCATACATCTGTATTTGTGTGCCAAGGCATCATCATTGGTGTTTACTGTGATTACCCTGGTGAAAGAAATACTTTACATTATCACAAAGTGAAGTGGGAAGATTGTGCAACCAAGCCCAGTTGTGGCAATCTGATGAGATGTTGACAAGTGTTAATATGTTCAATAATCAATATTTAATAAGAATTATGGAAATAGCTCTTCTTTATGAAGGGTGTTTAGTGATGGTATTTGGTTTTGATAATTGTTTGTGAATTGTGTTGGGTTATTTGTTTTGTCTTCTGTGCTGGGTTCAGTTTCCAGGGGAAAAACCTCAAGTCTTGATGAGTAATTCTTCAAATTAGAATTAAGAGCAGTCTTCCTGCATGACAACAGCTCTGGTAGCTTAACGCACTCCTTGAAAAACCTTTTTTTAAAAATTTTTTGTCACTTTTTCTATTTTCTGTGGGGGAAAGCTGGTTGAAGTTGTATCTCCCAGCTCAGGAGTGGTGCTCATTGGGGGTGCACAGCAAAGTTCAGCTTTATTTATCTGCTACCTGCAAAGCGAGGGATAAGTGCTGCTGAGAGATGGAAAAGTTCATTCTCTCCAGCAAGGTTACTCTTCTTGATGAGCATTAAAAGATAGCTTTGAGCCATTCACAATTATGACCTTGACTTGGAAAATGTAAGTTAATAAGGCTTCAACAAATTATGGTCTTTTTGGTCGATTTGCCTAGTGAACTGTTAATTGTAAAACTGAAAGACATTATGTTCAGCTTTCTCTATCACATCTTTTGTGTTTTAACAGTGACACTTCATTGAGTGCAATTAACAAAGCCTAGGAGATTTATTAACACACTTCTTCATGGCCAATGATCCATTCCACTTAAGACATAACACTGTAAAATGCACATTATCTCCTTTTGGCACTTACAATAATGCTTCATGAACTAGGAAGGCATATGTTAAAGCAGATAAAATAGCATTATTAGCTGACAAATCTTACAATTTATTAGACAGTTAATTTATCAGCTTAAAAGACACTTAAAACAGCTGTGCATTTAATGTCTTTTTAATGTATCCAGTAAAACTTGCATAATTGCCTGTAGTGCAATTTATTTTTAGCTATGTTGCAAAATGTCTGCATTTACTGTTTACATCTTCCTTAATTTTTCCTGCAAGGCTCATCACATCGAGGCAGGGCTCTAACAATGAGGGCAGATAATCAGATAAAGGGGCTGCTTGTCCAAATGGCCGCCCATGAATGAGCTATTCACCAGTCCATGCTGAGCCGGACCAAAGAGTTCCTGCGTTTTTATCTGCATCCCAAGGGCGATAGGGATGGGGGGGAAATCCAGGGAGCCCCGCAGGCAGCGCGGTCATGGAGCACTGGGCACCCCCAAGCATCCCTGGAATTGGCATTTGGAGCCCATTCCGAGCCACATGTCCGGGGTGTAAACTAACAAGGCTCCGAGACTGCATTAGCAGAGGTGTTTCATTTTATAATTAAGGTAACTGCTCCCTGCAGATCCATTGCAGCAGCCCTAAGTAGTGTCTGTGAGGGGAGTGGTGGAGAGGATACACATTTAATGACTCCGATGCATAAATTGGCTGTGTTTGTTTATTGCTCTCTAATTTAATGGAACCTTTTGTTAAATCTTTCTGCCTTTTCTTCTTTTTTTTTTTTTTTTTGAGCGTACCGCTAGTAATGATTTCTGTGGGAACAAAGGGTGTTGCTTATTAAAATAAAAAGTCAAACATTGCCGTTTCCATTAATTAAATGTCAGATTAGCTTAATCTTTTTATAAATATTGGATATAATCTATTTACAGAGGGAAATCAGATCTGCAGATGCTGGGGAAGGAGTGTGGAAGTGTAATTCTCCTCATTTGCAGAAATCTGTGGGGTGGGTCAGACCTGCAGCTGGGATCCCAAAACAAAGAAGATTTTACTGAATACGAGGAGCACAGGGATATATAGGTACCTCTTCTGAAGGAATCGGTGGGCCTTGAGACAGGGAAAAAGCTCTTCTGGAGAGTTTCCAAATTGAGGAGTCTGAGAGGAGCCAGATTTACAAATACCCAGAGACTGAAAATGAGTGGAATCCATCAACGTGCGCTATGCACCAAAAATACGTGAATAAAAGGAGCAAAGGAATGTTTTACAAAACCATAGAATTGTTTAGGAAAACCTTCAAACATTATGGAGTTCAACCACTCCCGCAGCACTGCCAAGGCCACCCCTGCCCCATGTCCCCAGGTGTCCCCTCTGCAGAACTTTTAAACCATTCCCAGGCTGTTGACTTCAGCACTCTTCAACTTCATCCACTGCAAATCCCAACTTTCAGTCCAGGTGTGAGTTATTCTTTTTCCCAAACTTGGTAAAGTTTTTTACCCCTCTTCTCCCTGTGTTTTGGGAAGGGGCAATAGGAAATAATTGGGATTTTCAACAGGCAAATCAATCTCTACACAAGAATTGAGTAATCCAAGGCTAAATCCTCCTAAAACTCTTTCATCGTGTCAGGACACTTTTTGATTTTCCCTCTAAATGTAGTTATCCACTCAGAATTATTGTGTTCAGGGCAGGTTTGCAGAAATACTGAGGATCTGCATTGACTGTGTTAATCCCAGTCAGCCTGGAAAACACTATACAAACTTTTCTCATAAATGACTAACATTAAGAGTCTGGCAAAATGATAAATTGTCCAAATGAGGAGATGAGAGGAGAATGAATGAATTATTGAAGGCAGGTATAATAGAGGCATATGGATACCTATAGTCATTACAAGAAAATGTTATGTATTACATTTAATTAAACCCAAACAGGCAATAGTGCATTATTCATGCAGAGATAGCCATCTAATGAGAGCTGCTTCTCCCTTGCATTAGTGCAGCATTGGGGACTGTTTCACTGCTGTACACTGAATTCTTGGGGAGGTGTCTTTGTCCCAGTTACAGCTGAATTCTGAGGATGTCAGATTTCTGGTGAGGAGTAAGGTGGTAATCTGTAATTCCAAAATTACAGCTCTTTTTATTAGAGATTTTAAAGGATACCACTGTAGAGAAGGTGCTCTTTGCAGGACATCATCATCTGTTTCATGTTCTCTCAATTTGTCATCATGAATTTAATTTCTAATAATTTAAAGGTGAAATATTTTGGGCAGGAAATTCCTAGAATTATCTGTTCAGGCCAGCATCAATGCTGGGGTGATGCTGTAGCTGAAGAGCAGCTTCAGATTTAAAGCAGTATTTTCTTCGAGTCAAATCTAACCTTTGAAATCTTTCTTATGCATAATCCACCTTGTTGCAGGAATAATTATTTTACAGGCTAGTGGAGTTCTCTCATTTTGTGAGCAGCTTAAAAATAAACTCATCTGTAACCACAAACACTTGAGAACCTTTTCATGTTCCTTGTTTGGAAGCTCTCAGGCACAGAAAGAGGACAACTCATTGCAAAATGATAGGTTGGAAATACAGTTTGGCTTATCTGGAGTTTTTCCCTGCTGTTTAATGAACAGGTATTTTCTAACAAGATTAAAAAGTTGCAAAATCAGGAATATAAAGCAGTGATTCATTATTTTGTTAAATTTTAGGAGCCCTTCTCTCCAAACCTGGTGGGTGAAGGTAGTTTATAAATAAGGCTCTCAACACAGAGCATGTGGCTGGAGATGTCCCCTCTCTTCAAAGGCTTCTTTCTACATCTTGAAAGTTTAATTTGTAGAAAAGCACTCATTGGTTCTGAAATTCTGACTTGTCTGCAGACTTGTGCAACTCCTGTCATTTGAGAGGTAAAAAGTCAAAAAACTAATGTTTAGGAAGCTTATCCTGGCATGAGAACACAGAAAATCCTGGCTGGTTTCTGACCATGTGAGGTGAGTGAAGGAGATGAGGAGCTGGAGGAAAAAGTCCTGGTCCCTGTTCTTTAATCCCACCAGGTTATTCTTTCCTGTCTTTCCTACTTGAGACCATAAAATTTGGAGAGATTAAGAAATCATAATAATCTGGAAACAGGTTAATAATTTCTCACTGAGATTGTTATTTTATTAAACAACTAAACCTTAGTTCCTCTTAACATGGGACACTTCCATAAGATAATTAATTACTGTATCAGAGCCTGAAAATAGTATGTTTCACTTTGTTTTAAGAACATTTCATTTGAGATTATTTGTAGAAAGATATTGTTTCATTTCCAGGCTATTGTGCCACACCTTTCTGTGGGATTTGCCTTCCCTGATGTGTGAAACCCCTCCCCAATTTCTATTGTGCCACACCTTTCTGTCTTACTAGGTGGGATTTACCTTCCCTGATGTGTGAAATCCCTCCCCAGTTTCTCAGCAATCTCCACAAAACTCTTTTTTTAAAAACCCACATTTGAGCAGACACTGCTGGTTTTGCTAGAAACACATTTGGTGTCGTGGGGAAGGGTCCGAGGGAAGCAGGAATGTGTGGGAATCCCTTTTGGGGCTGGAATCTTCGGGGGAGAGAGGCGTTTTGGGGGACAGGGGATGCTCTGAGTCCCCGTGTGGGATTCTCCACAGCCTTGGTTACAGGCACAGCTCTGCTTGTGAGAAACACCCGAGGAAAAAGGAAAAGCAGCAACTCTTCCCTCGGGTGTTCCAGGCAGCAATTAGAAAACTCTATCCAGTGAGCTCTCCTGGCAAAAATCACTTCAAGAGTGTTTTACAGAAAAGATTTTTTACCTCCCTCCATCCTCTCCAATAGTGAAATCTGTCCTTTTTTCTGCTAGGTTGTGATTTCACCTGCACTCCTAGAAGATGAACCTGTAGTTTAAACTAGTTTTGGGGCATGTTGTTTTTCCCCCTGAGCATCAGAAGCCAGATGTTTTCAGTGCAAAGGAAATTAATGGCCTAAATAATGAATATATTGCAGCACTGCAGCCACAGTCCATCTGCTGCTTTAGGGGAAGCAGGATCAGACCCTTTCTAATTTTTGGAGTATTTTTGTTATAGATCTTGTAAATGTGAATAAAAGAAAGATCGGCCTGGTCTCTGAGGAGTAAGGAATGATGTGGAGGGGATTGTGGCAGCTTGGAATATCTGGAGAAATCACATGGATCCCAGTCTTTGATGGCAGTTCCTTGGTGTCCTGACCCATCCCTACAGCTGAGGGAGAGCCTTTGGTCCCCACCAGACCCAGTCTTGCTGCTCCTGTTCCAGCACTGCCCACCTGGGAATGCTGTGAGCCCTTTATTCTAAAAATGTCTTTGCTGTGACCCCACAGGAAGCTGTAATGACCATTCCAGAGCATCCTGACAAGAATATTTTATATAAAAAGCTGTGTGGGCACAGCCCTGGGGAGGGAGAGGCACTAGAATAGAAAACAGCCACAACTTTTAATTTGTTTTCCTGGAAGCTCTCTTTAAAGTTGTTTTTTCCCTTCATTATCATACATGGCAATTCCCACAGAAAGGCAGGACATTTCCAAAGCCCAAAGATGGTGATGCCTTGACAAATAATGGCCTTTCAGCTGATTTTGTATTCCCTTTGTGTTCCAGCTTGGCTGGAGTCTGGTTCTTTTGGATGTGCAACGTCCACGACTTGATTCCATCCCTTTGATTTCAAGTCCAGCGAAAATTTGCTCTTTAAATCTTGGAATTCGCTTTTTTACAGTTTTCCAAATGCCTTGATTTTGCAGAATGTCCAAATGCCTGCCACCAAAACAGCCTAGCAAAGTTCCAGCTCTCCACCAGCCTTTTGTCACGACCAGACTGACCTGGCCCACCCAGCTCTGTGTAACTACAACCCCAAATATCTGTGTGATGAAATCAAAACCATTCCTGGGTCCAGGTCAGAGCAGTTGGAAGGTCAGCTTCCTGCTATTCTGTGATAAATCTAGGAATAAGCCTTTATTTGCCGAAAGTGTGTGAGAACTTCACACAGATCCAATATGAAAGAACAGCAGAATCAAGGGTAAAAATCACTTTCTGTTCATTTGAATCCTGAGACTTAAAAAATCCCTGCTTACAGAGGTTGGCAAAAATATACTTTTAGTGGGCTGGCAGGGAAATCTGTAAAACATATACAGGTATAAATGGAAGTTGAGAGTTTGAATGTATACAGTGTTTATTGATGTTTTGAAAGCATCAGGGGGTCTGCCTGGGTAAGGAACTGGGTGCTCGAGAGAGTGGGAAAAGATGCACAGTAACTCTTCAAAGTTCTGCTGGTTTGAAAGTCACAGGAAGGGAAGAGGTCTGCCTCCTATGGAGAGAAAATATTTTCTTGCACCAGGTCAGTGATCTTCAAATGAAGGAAAAAAAAATCTGTAAGTAGGTTTAGAGATATTAGAGAGCAGCATCTCCTAAGAAATCCTTTCAGGGAATTGGCCCAGTGGTCTGAGTCAACAATGGGATTTTATAGTACTGCCCATGCGGGGATGATGCTGGAGGAGCCTTTTTGGGCTCCTGCATAATCCTGGAATGGTGGAAATATTCATCTGCACCCTCAGAACTGGGAATTTTTTGCCCATTCTGCAGAATAGAGACGTGAAACCCAAGGTGATACAATGCCTGGGGGAGTTGGGGGAGTACTGTGGAAAGCAGGAATTTAGGCTGGATAATTTAAGCTCTGGTTCATGCTCTTGTTCCTCTCCCCCGACCCCAGTTTTGTTCAATTGGTACCAACGTGTCAGGCTGGATTTTCAGCCCATTTAATCATCTGCCTCTACCTTTGCCTGTGTTTGTTTCCATCACCAGGCTAAAAAGCCTGCTCTGAGCGGGTTATTGGATGAGGCAGTGCTCTGTGAGCTGCAGAGCACTTTCCCTTAGTGGTGATAAAATGGTGATAAAAACCAAAAGTGACACTTCAAACGCGCGCCTGCTTTTGAGCTTCAGTGCATATTGCTTTTTCTCCCCCAAACACAACTCTTTATTTTTTCCCTTCGACAACTGATGGCTTTGAAAGAGAAGAAGGATGCACATATGGCACAGCAAGTCTTCCCAATATCTACTGGTATGATCTGCAGAAATGATGTGAGCCATCAACATATTTGAGCCTGCAGAAGCTCCTAATATTTAGAGAGAGTATTTTCTCTGCTAGAAAGGTTTCCAGCTCGGCTGCTTCTGTGGCTTGGACTCACCAGTATCCTGCAGCTGCCTTGGGGGGATGCAGAACTATATTAAAATTATTTGGAGTGATCTCTCTATTGGGTTTGCAGCAGCATTGCATCACCCAAGAGCTCAATTTCAGGTGCATTTTCCCCCTGCCTCCCTTCCCACCCTCTCTCTGATGGCCTAAACCAGAATAAGAGTTGCTGCATTAATTATTCTCTCCCTTTAATTAATTAAAGAGGCTCAGAACATGGATGTGTTGAAGTGTGGCTGCAGGGACCATTGGCAGGGATAAAGCAGAGGCTGAGAGAAGCTCCCTTGAGAGGCTGCACTGAGCTGTCCTGCCATGACCCCACTGCTGGTACCCCACTCCTCACACAGATCTGGCTTCATTTTCTTCCCCAAACCCTCATTTTTACCTCACTCATCTTTTCTTCCGTTCTCTCTTCATATTAAGCTTTCTGATAGTCTAAAAGCTTGTGTTTGGAAGAGGAAAACCCTTTTTGCTGCCCATTCTCTGCCCTCAGCTCCTCAATCCAGGCACCTTCACAAAGGAGCATGGAGGGGAACCCTGTCCCCTGTAATTTGTCTCAAAGCCCCTCCTCGTGTTCATTCCTGGTTGTGCTTAAAGCATTTTTTGGTGCTGCCTCTGCTGTTTTTGTGAAGCCGGGGGGCAGGAGAGGCTCCGGGTGCTGCAGGATCCCATTTAAAACACAGCTCTTTAAGGATGCTGTGCAGGAATCAGAGCTCTGAGAAGGACCAAAACTGATGAAAGATTCAGAAAAGTGAGCTGGAGACAGGGCTGAAGGAGCTGGGTTTGCTGGCAGAAAAGTCAAGATCTCTTTCTCTCTGTTGAGCTTAGGAAAAGAAGGAATTAGCTTCCTCTGCAGAAAAGATTTTGGGTAAAAAGGGTTGTTAAACATTAAGACAAGCCTCAGAAAGTGAAGGCTTCTCTTCTCTGAGTTTTTGTGAACAGATTTGTCAAACTCCTGCTGGTTAAAATGTAGGGGAAGCCCTTTCTCCTTGCTTGGCAGGGAAGTGAACTCGAACTTCCTACCACCTTTCTCTTCTTCTAATGTCTGTGTAAACATGGGAGCATAAAAATCTTGATTTTTTCCACACAGGGCTGTTGAAAAATCAAGTCTGATATGGTTAATATTTTATAACTGCTCTGAGCTATAAAAAAATTGGCACTGCTTCCAAAGTTGCTGCAGAAAGGATGGATAATTTATAAGAAAAATGTGGGGACTGTCCCATCTTCTGTTTTCAGAACCTGCCAGGCTGGAATTATGATCCCTAAAGTGCCTATTTTGATTTGGGGGGGTGAAGCTGATAAGGACACTTGCAATTGTCACAGTAACCTTGCAGAAAACTTCATTAATGTGCAAATCCCAGGGAAATGGCCACAGATTTGCTCCACAGGTATTGGGCACTTAATGCAGCATCAGCCCATGGCAGGCAGAACCCCAAATAATTATTTTGAGTGCTGAAAGAGGGGGTTTAGGCGTGGTGGTTGATACCTGATGAAGTGCAGGTGCAATAATAAATGCACAAATTCTCTTTTTAAATGGAACATTTGGAGAGCTGTGTTTGCCATGGTTTCCTGTGCTTGGCCAGGGCTTGGATCAAGCTGGGCTGGTGGAAGGGGTTCCTGTCCATGGCAGGGCTGGCCTGGATGGGATTTAAGGTCCCTCCCAACCCATTCCACGATCCTGTGACTCTGCTCCATGCCCACATCCCCTCCTCATCCCTCTGAATGCCCACAGCTCACCCCACTGCACCTCCCTGAATTTCCCCAGTGAGGAAAGGAGGAGCAATTCATTAATTTATTTTTTTTCCTTCGTTTCGTTCTGTCATAACCTTAGCGCAGCTTTAAAACTGAATTTTGCATTTCATGATTTGTTCTTCCCACACACACGCACATATTCCCACTCCCCCTCAATGAGGTAATTGCATGACAACTAGATTAATATCTTTTACATACTTATTAAACTCAATAAGTGGTCCTGCGCAAACAATTGATATTTAATTACCGTATTATCATCCTACTAAATTTTAATTACTATTCATTTAAAATACCTCATATGTTATCATTCATGGTAATGCGGATTTGTTTCTCTGTAAATGTTTCTCTGTAAATCCCAAATTCAGGTTGAAGTAACCTGCAAAGGGATTTGGGTTTCTCAGGGTAATGGGATGTTTAATGCAAGTCCAAGGTATTATAGATATAGAAAAGGAAAATTGAACCATCAGCTGGTACTGGTCCAATTAAAAATGTGGTTTTGAACCAAAATTCAGAAAAGGTTGAGTGACTTTACCTTTCAAACTGCCTTTCAATGTCATTTCAGCTTAAAAGATCTTAAACCAAGAGAAATTAATAATTAGCAGCTGACAATAGCTGATTGTTATGAACCAGAACAATTCCAAACTAGGTAAGGAATGTGAAAAAAGCCTAAAATCACAATTCTATGATAAACTTACCCCTTCCACTGATCATTGTTTTTACCTCTGACAAGTATCAATTTTCTAGATCTCATCCATGAGTCACTTAATTACTCCTCAGAGAAAGGAAAATATGTGGTAATTTTTGTAGTGAAAAAACAACCCCCTTTGAGGTAAAATCATCACACCTGCAGCAGGAGGCAGAGATTGGGGTCTCGTGATCGGATTTGCCTAAATCTCTTTGGTTTCGTAATTTATTGATCAAGGTTTTAAAATAAAAGGGGTTTATTTTCTGTATTTGTGAGTACAAGAAGTGGAGCAGTTGTGGATGACTCTGCTGAGAAAGGTCACAGGCTCTGAATCAGAGCACTTTGCTCAGCTCCTTCTTGCTCTTACATTCATTGAAATTAAATCTCTTCAGAGAGCTCTTCAAACCCATTGTGCTTTTCACAACCAGGCACGTGAAACTATTAATATCTGTGCTCTGGCAGCAAGATTTCCCAAATTTCTGCAGAATTTCTCTTTTTTTCTCCTCAGTTTTGCAATTTCTATAGGTGGTCCTTGATCCCATCTATTTCTTTTCCTTGTGAAAAACAGGTTCAGCTTGTTCCTTATAAAATCTATAAGGTTTCTTTTTTCACCTAAAACACATTTTGTAAGAAGGAAGTTTAGTAACAGCTTGGAAAAAGCTTCTTCCACATGGTTTGGTAATTTGAGGGGATTCAGTTTTGTGGGGTTATTTTTGTTGTTGCTTAGTTATCTTCCAGAAGAGTCCATGGAAAGGATCAGCTTCCTTGTATCAATTTGCTAAAAATACACTTTTTTACTGCAACCACGAGATTTTTCTTTGGCGATTAATTGTGTGACTCAGTCCCATAAGCTCCTGTAATGACTTTATGGGCTGCCAGTGATATATAACCTATTGACTCTCCTTTGGTTATGGGACTATTACTTTCCTGATTGATTTAATCATTCCATGCTACCTTTATCTGCCTCCTTGCTCTTATGAAACACGATTGACTCCCTGATCTTTAAAGGGCTGATCCAAGGGCAGGGGACATCAAGGGGAGGATGTGGCAGCCCTCAGATGTCCCTTGGTTTCATTCCTGCCTGAGGTGGACTTTACTCATGGATAAATTCCAGAGCAGACCTCTGAGTATGATAAAATAATAATTATGTGGGTTTCTATTGGTGTATTTATCATAATGGAGAACAGGCAATTTTCCCTCTTCACAAAGCACCAGAATTGAGTTCCTGGGGGAATTATTGCTTTACTAATTACACCAGGTTTTATTCATTTTTTACTGGGACAAACAATCCCATTCCCTTCAGGTGAGTTTATTTGCATGAATTGTGAAGTCTGGGGATTGGCATTTCTATAAATCAGGGGGGAAACCAGAGTTGTTGGTAGCCTGTGTATCATGGGCATAATAGAGCCTTAATTTCCTTGGGAACATTTAATATGCAAACACTTCCCTGAGACCAATTTACTGAATGGGATGAATTTTATACAATATATTTGTGGTAGGAACCCTTGAACTTTAAACATTTTAACCAAAGCTGGACTTTTGAGGGAATGAACCCCATGGCAATGAAGTTATGGCAGGGGGGGCACAGGGAAACCCAAAATGTGCCCCTGTTGTGGTTAAATAAACAATAAATAATATAATAAATAAATAAATAATGGGATGAATGGCAGAAAAGACAAATTTACTGACCTGGGCTTTGGTGTGCTTAGACCCTGTATATTGTAATTTTTATAACACACATTCACTGTAACACTTTAACTGAGAGAGTTTGTGTATTAAATGATGTTAGATTAGGATATTTAATGGCTTATAGGATCTAGGGAGGACCCAGGAGGCTAATTTGTTTGCATTAGTTGGACGGGTCAACTGCTTCAAACATGCAGATTATAGAACTACTGGTAGATTGCATTACACAATTTAAATAAATAGTAGCAATTTGTCAATGTCATCTTAGCTTCAACATTTTCCTTTCAAACCCCGGGAAATAGTAGCTCCAATTAAATTGACCTTTTCTTTTCTGCATCTTCATGTTATTAGTAGATAATGCTTAGTCTTTTAGCAAGTAAAAAAAAATAAAATAAAAAAAAGAGCGAGGAATAAAAATAATTCCGAAGCAACGAGGCGCTGGTAGGAAACTTTCAAGGGAAAATTACATTCTTTATAAACAACTGCATCCTGTTTATCACCCAGTAAATTTTACAAGTCAGACATACATATATATGTCAGAAATAAATGAAGACACATGAATTGCTGGATCTCAGTGATTAAACCTTTGGTTTCAAGAGACAATTGCAGGTTCTTGGCATGGCATAGCTTTAGGTTGGATTATTCATTTTGGAGTAAAATGGTTAAATCATCCAGATGTGAACCACCCTCAGCCACATCTGGAATGTGGGGAGTTGAGGGTAGGGATCCACTTACTCAGTCTTGGAGCACAAAAGGAACTGGACTGGAAAACCTGGATGTCTTGTAGTGAAATGATGTGGTGAAATACTTAAATTGTCAGGAGACATGGAAGAATTTGGCTCATGAAGTTTCCCTATGTCTGTGTGCTTAAAAATTGGTTTCATCCTTTGTCCTGCTGAAAAACATTAGCAGTAAAATTAGAATTTATTCCAATTTTGGTAATAGAGGTTGTTTTAAACCCATGGCAGCTCGATGACTTTGGGAAAAATTTGGCCAGAGGAAGATCCCTAAAAATTCCTCTGTGTTCAGGCACAATCCTGGGACAGGAACTCTGCTATTGCTGTGTCCTGGTGGAGTTTACCTGGGAAAGGGAACAGTTCTCTAAATTAGAGCATCTCAAAAGTTCAGGTTTTGCTGGATAAGGAAGGATTATTTTTTGTTGTTCATGCTGAAAAGGGTTTTGGAGCTACTTTTTCTTGCCTGAGCAGTTTGTGACTAAAGCAAGAAAAACTGAAACGTGAAATCATGAAAAAAATACTATTTTTTTAAGGAAGATGCCAATCATCCCAGCTGGAATCCAAGGGGGAAAAAAACCCAACCTGACCAACCAAGAAACAAACAAAGCCCCCGGAAGAACCCAAACAAAACCCAACCAGCCAAAAAAATTCTTGTTCACCCATCTTCAGTGCCGTGGATAGAACGGCAATTCTCATGAGAAAATCCGTTTTCAAATTGGCTTCAATTATCCATTGTTTTATTTATCTTTTTTTTTTTTAATCAGCAAATCTGCTTTCCAGTCCTTTCCTTTTGGTGTTGTATGAGGCATCTCTCACTTTGCTGCTTTGTTTCCAGGGGGATCAGGGAGCTTTGGACAATCTCAGTGTTTGGGTTGAGACGTTTCCATCCATTTCTTGTGCCGCGTAGCAATAGATCCCAGAAACAAAACCAGAGCCAATTTCTTGTGCTGCCCTTCATCACACCTGGGGTTTGTAATGCTCTCAGAGAATTTGGAGCACCCAGCAAAGTTCCCTCTCACACAGAAGGTTACAACAGCATTGACTTTATAGATTCACCTGCTAATTAAAAGGACTTTTTTTTTTCTTGAGCACGAGGAATTGGCACATTCCAAAGCTGAATGCTCCAAACACAGAGCATGGGATATTTAAAGTTTCACTTTATTTAGAATTCAGAGCAGATCCTTCAGCAGCCACCATTTGAAAAGAGGCCAGAAAGCAATTTTAACAATATTGCACGTGAGAAGATGATTCAAAGTTTGGGAGAGGGATAATCCTATAATCTCTGTGATCTAAAACCGACCAGAGGACGTGGCATAATATATTAAATACAAAAACCCAGATTACTGCTACTTTCAGTTCTGACTGCTCAGAAACATGGTAGACATGGATCTCTCTCATCATGTTTTTAACATATTAAACTGAGTAGCTGATCCTCAGAAATTCAAAATAGCCCAGGGAGAGTTGCAAGGGACAGGGATTGACCTCTCCCTTCACATTTTTGGCTTCAGGGATGTCCCATATGTTACCAGGCACAAGGGAGAAGAGCAAGGCCTGTTCAGGCTTCTGAGATGTTCCTGTGACTTCAAGATATCCAAAGTATAGTCTTTGGTTTCTGCTAGGAATAAAAAAAAAAAAAATGGAGAGGTGAAGAACAATCACTTCTGGATTATTTTTTCCCTATCAAGGCAACTAAAGATGGTTAGAAAACCACAAATTTTCAATTTGAGATGATTTTAGGCTTATTTGCAATATTTTGCCTGCATTTATTTAATGTGCTATTTAATGTTGAAGATGCCACTGCACCTTCTCTCAGCATCTTTACAAATGCTATGTATCAAGTGCACTCTAATTGGATCCAGATACTAAAAAGTTTACAGTAGTAAATTTTATGGGTTTGTTTGCTTTTGCACTTTTTGTGGATTTCACAGATTTCTGCTTTGTGATCAATCAATGCCTTTTTTTAAAATTCCTTTCAGAGCAGCAGCCACAAAGTCCTTTCCAAAGGACAAAAAGAGGGCAACAACTTCTAGGAGCCCAGTTTTGACTGTTTCAGAGTATCGTCAGTCTTTGGCTGGCAAGTGTTTTCTGGGAAGATTCAACGATTCCACAAACACAAAGTGGCAAGAATGTGACTCATTGAAGGATTATTATCCTTTTCCTTTTCTTTATATATGCATATTTATTTATTTTTTTTTTAGCTGGCATTTCTGCTGTTACCTCACAGATCAGAGTGCAGAGCTTGAGGTGCACCCAAGAGATCAATGGTGCATCCCTTTAAGTGTCTGCTCTGGCTGGGGGATATCAATTGCAGACTTTTAGGGCTTTTCTTCATTTCAATGTGCAGTGCATGGACCTCATCTCTCCCTGGGTACCTGGCAGTGCAAACTCTGTTGGGAGGGACCTGATCTGAGTGGGATTAGCAGAGAGCCAGGTCCCGTGTGCGGCGCTGCTTTTGCGCTGTTCCACTGCTGCGCTGCTCTTTGCCAAAGAACTCCATCCTTGATTAGCAGCTGGCAGAAAAGCAAGAGAGGTGCACGCTGTGGAGCAAAATAAGTCAGAACCAATTAATATTTGTGCCTTCTGCTGCTCTCTAAGAGTGGTTTAAGGATAATTCTGGAAATTCCATGACTGGGGGTTGTCCATGGTGTTTTCTCCGTTGTCAGCAGCTCAGACTGGAGCAGAGATGCAACCAAAGTGAAACAGTACATATGCAGTCATTACTCAGCAAATTAAATAAATATGCAATAATTGCTCATTTTCCTTAAGGGACTCCATACAGTAACAACACTTAGATAAAGAAATTCTCTGCTTTCCCCCATTTCTGTATTTTCTGCATGCCCAGATAAAAATAACACGGCATCCTGTTAGTTGGTTACAGAGACTGAATCCACATAAACCAGAGGTTTTGATCTCCCTAAATCTGTTTGAAAAGGAATTATTTTGGTGCCTTTCTGGGTTTGCATGAATGTAACTATTATCATTTCCTTTTAAAGTTCAGCCCCACTGCCAAAGGGAAAATTTCTCAGCATAGAAAATGAGTAAGCAGCAGCTTTTGGTTGCTACATCGTTCCATATAAATGAACTGCTTTAATTGATTCAAAATGCAATTAAATAAAATTATCTATAAATTGGTAAATATATCCGTGGCTGCAAATAAAAACTCAGCCTACTTGAACAGGCTTTCTTCTTTCTGATAAACATCACAATGTCACAGCCTTTGATTTTGGGACTGATGTATGGAGCAGCTTGTTCCAGATCAAGAGAAATCTTCACTCAGGCATTCCAGAGCTTTCCCACCCTCTGTTTCAGTGAGCAATAATCATGCTGGAATGTGTGCAAGGATCTTTATGGAAACATTCCTTAAATACTATTGAGAAGGTCTAAGTGTCCACTGTAGATCTGTAAATAAAATGTGATATAATGACACCAAATGTGTCAGAAATGTAGAACATCTTGGATGTGTTTGGACCAAGGGTGGATCAGACCTTGCAGGGAGTTATGGGGAGGAAAAAAAGCAGATTTTGATACTGTTTTTAATCAGCAAAATCAAGCTAAAGATGCCAGCACTCTGTGCCTGCTGGGGTGAGCTCTCCATCCCACACATCCCATTCCCGCACTCCCGGGAAAGTGGGATGGAGAAGGCGAGTTGGAAAACTTGGAATTTGGGAAGAGGCTCCTCTTAATAAGATGGGAGACTCCAGGCATTTTTTAATACAGAGAGCAAGACTCCTCTGTCAAATTCTGCTGTGCAGAACTTTCAAATGATGCACAAGTGACTCCTGGGGGTGCATTTGTCTGTGTCCTGTGACGTGGGGATGTTCTTTGGGTGAGAAGGACCTGGAGGAGGAAAGCACAGAGGAGGGAAGAGCTGAGCCCAGGGAGGTTGGTGCTGACGTGGGTTTAGGCATGAACTCAGGGGACAAGAATATAAATTTGTTCTGTTCCTATTTCTCACTGGTACAGGACACTGCAGTCATGCAGCTCACCCCTTTTCTCAGGCTGACAGTCATTGCCAAGGCTTGATTTTGGATCGCCTGGTTATGTAGGGGTTTGTTACTGTCCTTCCTTTGGATTAAGATGCACTGTAGGGGGTTTTTATTATTATTATTTGAAGTTTATATTGATTTTTTCGAAGAGTGTCTTTAAAAGAATTGCTCTTCATCAGCCATGTTGATATAAAAGCACATTACTACAATAATGGCCTTTGAATACTGTCCATTAAACTTTGACATTTAAAGTGTTTACTGTGAATACATATTAAGTTTCTCATTAAAGACAAGGTCTGGTTTTCTTGATGTGACTCTTAGATTAAATCAGTCTAATCCAAAATAAATACAAAGATGGAGAATTCATAACAAGCTGCCTTGTAGATTCTCTGTGTGTAAAACAGCAACTGCTTTTGTGGCAGGGAGATTTCGTTTTAGTGTCTCCTCTTTGGCCCTCAAGAAAAAAAAAATCTGTTCATTGTGTACAAAACCTTTTGCACTTTGACATAAGTCCTTCCAGCAGAATCCCTTTTTTTTTTTATTGAAACAAACTTAAACCATATTCCATTTCACAAAAGTGAAATGTGCTGAACATGTGCTTTTTAAAATAGAAGCATGTGCATCAACTCTTCTACTGAAGACACTTTCTGAGAGCAGTCTCCTGGGAAGGTCCATTACCCAAAATCCAGCGAGCACAGGAAAAGGGTGAAAACACTATTAGATCAAGCTTTACTAGGCTGGATGGCCCAGGCTGTGGAATAAGTGATATTTAATACATGCACTTGGAGGCTCCTGTTGAGTGCCCTGTTTGGTAACCCGGATCAGGATGCTTGTTTAGTGGATAAAAGTGTAACTTTAGAAATTGGCAGGAACTTTCTGTGCTTGGCCACCTGTACTCTCAGCCAGATATGGTGTAAGGAGCCTCAGACAAGCACACTTTTCAAAGTTTGTTCTGTTTCACTTCCTTACAACCACCAGGTTCAAAGAACCATTTATTTAAAAAAAAAAAAAAGCCTCTCTCAGTTCAAAGATGCATTTATAAAGCTCACTGGTCTTTATGATCAAGCTCATACTTTGTCTTCCCGTTACTAAAATAATACTTTTATCCTGCCCTCTTTTTCCCCTCTCATCTGTTTTGTTATGAAAACATAACCATAATGAAGGTCTCAGGCATTGTATATTCCAGGCAATGTGATACCATAAGTAATAAAAATGGGATTTTTCTCTTGTTGGTGGAGTTTTTGCTGTCAATAATAATTGTATCAAAAATAATGTGAACTCCCACCGACGCCTGCACAGTCAATCAGCATAAAGTATTAGCACTTCGGGGACACAAAGGCTCTGAGCCTGATAAAAGAGATTGGACTGAGAATTTTGACCTAAGAATATAATAATGTCTTCCAAGATCTCATTATGCCCGTGCCCATTTGAAACCATCTGGGGCCCGGAATAATAAAAGGAGTGGTGTGAATTTATGAACCCATAGATCCAGCCATGCCCCCTTGGATATTGTGCTGGATTAGTAGATTTACTGCTAATCCAAACACTGTGGGCAAAATTATGTCTTTACATCTGCACTGCGGCTCCGGCGGAGCCGCAGTAACTTAAACGCTTGAAGGGTTGACAGCAGCTCCCCTGCTTCAGGCACAATCTTCTGGCACCCTGCCACCTTCCCAAAAGTGCAGCTCCTGGCGTGCACGTCCTCCACGTCTCGCCATGGCTCCTCTCCAAGGGGAGATGCTGCTGCCTCCTGGATGAGAGGGGCTGGTGAGCACAAGCCACCGCTGCCGCCTCTGCCGCGCAAACCCGGGGAGAGGCTGATCCATCCTCCTCCGCTCGCCGCAGGTGCAGAGCCCAAAGAGAAGGGCCCGCGTTTAATTGGGGGTGTCTTCAGCTAAATAAAATCGCTGTATGCAAATCCTTTTCCTAAGGGGCAGCCGCGTGGACTCGTGACCTTTCTTTGAATGGTTTGGAGCCCAGAAATCAATGATTACACTAAATCCATAATTATATTCTTTTCATCTGTGGCAGGATACTGGTAGCATGACAGATGTGAGACCTTGAAAGCATGGGAAACTTCAAAGCCCATTGAGATGTGTTACACACCATGGACATGTGGAGCAGGAAAAAATAAAATTAAAAATAGCAAGGGGCTGCTCTACCGATGCTTTGGGTGATTCCTCTCCTTCACATGTGTGTGCACACATGTACACGTTTACACACGTGACTCAGGTCCCCAGGGAACAGGACAATCTCAAAGAATTTACTATTTTCATTGTTGTTTCTTTTTTATCTCCAGAGGCTTCCCAAAGAAAGAAGGGGATGGGCTGGAGGAGCCGTGGCTGGAGACCCTGCCTGGAACCAGGAGATGTGAGTGTGCACCAGTTCCTCTTGTGCTGCTGCTGGGGGACGTGGCCAGGAGGGTTTGCTCTTCCAGGAGAGGTTGCACAACGATGGTTTGTTTGCCTTTAAAGGGCAGAATTGTACAGGATGGTTGCCTTGTGCCTTGTAATAATTTGTTTGGGAAGAAACACTGGGTCAGTGTGGGGAGGGTTTGCAGTGGGGTGTGAGGGAAGCTCAGCCTTCCCACCCCAGAAACAGAGAGGACAACACAGATCCCACCTGGGACAGGTGATGCCTGGGGAACACTGATCCCAGAGATGCTCTCTGGAGGAGGCTGATGTGAAAGGTGTGGGAAATTCAGAATTACTGGATAAGTCACACATTCCCTGTGTGCCTGTGGAATCCTGGTGCTCCACAACTGCAAGGAGATAAAAGTCTGCATAGGCAGAAATTTCTAAAAAAAATAGTGTTTCCCATTTATCCCACATTTAAAGTTTTAATTTTTTTTTCTTATTCAGTCAGTGCTTCACAGTCTTGGCAAGTAGAGAACAAATGTGTTAACATGGAATGAGAAATTACATTCCCAACAATTCCTTGGTATTTGGAGCTGGGAATGTAAATCTTACTACTCATCGTACTCAAAGAGTTGAAGGGCACAATGTAGATATATTTTATTTATAGCAACTTCAAAAATTAGCAAAACTATTCAGTATTAATCCATATTATTTATTAGTAGTGTTTACTCCTTAAAAATTCTGTGTGAATTAAAAATTTTGAGTGTAATATCAGAAATTAATTTGCGTGAACTCTGCATGCTACTGTGTCAAAATCAGAGAGTAAAAGCAATTATATGTTCCTGGCACTACACATCGCATGGGTACTCATAACCCCAAACAGATCAGGAAATGTTGTTATGAAGGACAGAGATAAGATAAACTGAATATTTTTGGTGGCTGACATCAATACAAGTAAGTTTATAACCATATAATTCAATCTTAGATGAAACTTCATAACATTAATAATGTGGAAATGTAAGTTGAAAATTATCAGGGGGTTGGGTTTTCCATAAAATTCAAAACTTTGATGTTGTTATTTTTTGAGGTTCAGCGCAGACCTCTCAGAAATAAAAAAAACCACATAGGATTGCAAAATCTTCCCAGTATTACAAGAATTATTTAATTTTTGGGGCCAGATCAGAAAATTTATCATTTTACCCTGATCCTGAGATCCCAAAGTACCATTCTGTCTCTGATCTCAGAGCCTGAGCTAGTGTTGTCTTAGATAAAAAGTACAGATTTTGAGGGAACATCACTTTAAAAGATGGTTTTTTTAAATAAGTATTGGCTGTTTGAAGCTGGTGGGGCATCTCTCAGGCTGGAAGTGTCTCCTCAGGGCTGCATCAAGTGTCAGAGAGCAGCACAAGCAGACGCGTGCACATGGAGTTTCTCTCCTTCCACAGTTTATGGATAACTGAAGCTTTTGGAAACAGCTGAATTTCAAAACAGTACCCAGTTGCAATTCTCTGTGCAGTTCCCAATCTGAGCGAAGCCCCTCCCACCACCTTTCTTCTTTGCTGTTTTTAATATCTACTTACAATTCATTTTCCAAATGATCCTTCATTCATTTCTCCCTCATTTCTTCCCTTCGGTTCCTTCTTTCTCATGCAGTTCCATTGGCATTGCTTGGCAGGCACCTCAGTGTTCCTTTCCTGGCCACCAAAGGAGCGTCTTCTGGAAGGCCACACACATAAATTCAGCCAAATACCTGTGGAGAAATCCAAGGTATCTGGGCAGAGCCAGTTCCTTCTCTCACTGAGCTCTGCTCTTCAAGGCAGATTAATTGTTGAAGTGATGCACTAGTTGCATGGGTATTATAGAGTCATTTTATCACTCCTGTGAAAGAAGTACCATCCCCATTCCTCCAAATATTCAAACCTTACCTTTTCTGCCTAACGCGGGGGGCACCAAGATGAGCAAACTAGTTATACATGCATGGAAAGTAGCAAGCTGAAAGTAATTGTGTATTCAGTTTTAATGGAGCTGAATCTCCTGCTGAGATTTCAATATCTGACAGCATTGCTTTCATTGCCCCAAATGCCCAACCTTTCTCTAATGTTTGACCTTGGGTATGATTATATTTCTGTATGTATCTCAAATGATGCAAAATCATTTGCCTATATCAGTCATCTCTCTCTGACAGTCTTGCTCCAGCTCGTGGCGGAAGAGAACAAGTCTGATGGCGCTAACAATAGCTAAAATGAGCTTTGATAGATGTTCCCAGCCCTTCAATAAATACATAAAGCATCTCTATAATGTCATTTTGTTAACTGATAAACAACAAAAGGATGAAGGCATTCACTTTTAACTATATTGCATGTCATTATTTTCTCATTGCCTTGCGTAGGGTAGAGAAGTAGCGTGACCTGCACAATAGAGGACAGGACTGTTGCTTTCAGTGCTGGTTATTTATATTCTTTGCTATTCCACCTGCTGAATGAGAGCTGTACAAGTGTGTGACAGGCTCTACCACGGCAGTTTTGTGTCAAGATGTTGACCCACAAACCTGGGTCTGCCCCTGGTGGTGGCACATCACCCACAGCACCGACTTTGCATTGCTCCATTACTGAGGTCAGTGTGCAGCTCCTCACAGAAATGCAATTCTGGGGTCCACCTCTTGATTTTTTCTCTGTCTAGTCCAACCTAGTCCCAGAGGAGATTTAAGTTGGACAATAGGATGAAATTCTTCCCAGAAAGGGCGATTGAGCATTGAAAGGGGGTGGTGGAGTCCCCATCCCTGGAGCTGTTTAAGAAAAGGCTGGATGTGGCACTCAGTGCCATGGCCTGGGTGGTGTCAGGTCACAGGTTGGACTCCATGACCTCAAAGGTCTTTTCCAACCTCAATAATTCCAAGATTCTGTGATTATTGGCCTGCAAATAGTCCTTGCTCTAGCAAAGTTCCTGCAGAGGTGGGCTCAGGAGCAGCATTTTCATGGTGTTTACAGATGTGTGCAGAGGTTTGGAGATGATGTAAGAGTAAATTCCTGCAGGTCAGGAGAGAAGGAAGAGATTTCTCCCATTCCTGGCATCCCCACAATGAAGTGGCCACTGGGGAGGAGCTGGGAGGTGGCGGAGAGTAAAGTTGTGGATGTGAGGAAAAGGAACTTTGGCTAGATGGGGACAAAGGGACTTTTTTTCCAATGTGGCTCCACCAGGCAGCCTCAGTGTGATTAATGTTCCTGTGAGGGT
Organism: Melospiza melodia melodia; assembly: GCF_035770615.1. Classification (NCBI taxonomy): domain Eukaryota; kingdom Metazoa; phylum Chordata; class Aves; order Passeriformes; family Passerellidae; genus Melospiza; species Melospiza melodia. The sequence goes on along the minus strand of NC_086209.1, from coordinate 16,048,917 downwards.
AACAAGAGCATATCCCTGAAGAGGAAAAACTTGATAGGAGCCTCTTTTTTCAGGTCTGTGTAAACTGGGCACATTATTTTAATAGTACACCATTAAGGTATTTATCTTAATTTAAAAAAATAATATTTCTCTTGTTGTTTGCAATTGCCCACTAGAAACGAAATCCCTTTTCTGACCGAGGATCCTTTGCAGTCCTGAGCTGGTTGTTATTGCAGGTTGCCTCGGGAATACTGAGTTACTGAGTTTCAGAATTTCCTCAGAAATACTGAGGGGAGTTTAACAGCATCTGAAAATACAGATAAAGAAATACATGGACCATGCAAACAAAAGTAAGTGCGATAAAAAGGGATGTGTTTACCAGATGGTGCATGGAAAAAAAAAGGTCCACAAAGAAGCCCCTTGGTCTGACTGCAAGGCTTGTTAGGGATGCAGAGCACTGACCAAGATCACTGGAGTTTGAAATCCCAAGGGCAGTTTTGGGTTTCTTGCTGTGCACTGCAGAAGGTGATTTAATAATTCATCTGAAACTGTGCAAAACTTTCTGTTGACTTAATTTGCTGCCTCTTCAAGCAGATTTTTAGTTTTTCTGGGAGATTTTAACCCAGTGTTGAGGAACTATAAATAGATGGAGGCCTAAACCCTGGGTCTAAAGAGTTTCACTCATGTCTAGTTAAATCTGGAAAACATGACCAGTGGTTTGTCTGAATTTACAAAGAAAAATGGGCACAGGGAGGCTAAAAGTAGTTAAATTGCTGTTTCTGTTCGCTGGTCTGCCTTAGTACAGCCTCTCTACTTCCCAAGAAACAGAGTAAATAGAAATTAAGGCAAATCCAGGCCCTGGTGTGTACAAGGGGTGAGAGATTTAGTGCTGGGAGCTACTGTCAAGTGTTTTTTACACAAATACAAGATTTCAACACCTTTCTGCTTTACTGCTAATAAATGTCCCTGGTAAATTTACATTTCCTTCTCACTCACAAACATTCAAATGCTTCATTAGCAATTGTTGCTTTGTCTTTTAATATTAACTGCTTCACTGCCAGTGCCTTTTATTTTGGCACACATTCTTAATAATTCATGGAAAACACGGCAAGAGGTCAAAATGTTTATTGGTCCCTTCATTCTGGTGCCTGCTGCCATGGGGGCACCTTGGTTCTTCAAATAATACATTAAAACCATCAAGCTACCAATCATTAGGGAATCACAAACATCCATATTCTGTTTTAAACACCTTTTAGGAAATTGTATTCAATTTTCTTCTTTCCAGGATGTGAATTTGGCTTCCAGTAGGCCATCCAGTTACTCAGAGTTCTGCAAAATATATCAAGGACTGAATCCACTCACAAATGCATCTTGGAAAATGGCCTTTAAAATAGAAAGAAGTCTTTCCCAAATATAAAGGGCTTTTGTTTGAGGGAAGAAAAATCTGTCTATAAGTGATATCTCAGATAAAAACATTTACATAGTCTAAGTAGTTGTCCAAAAATGGAGCACAAACTCCAGTTCATTTTTTCATTGCAGGCATGTTCGTTTCTGGTAAAAAATGGATGTTCCAACTCAGGAAGTCAGAACAACATGTTCAAGTGGCCCAAATTGGTTTTGATTAACAAGGTTTTCTGTCTGGAAGTCACTTTATCTTCATCCCATTAGCTCCACAACAAAATAAATGAATCTAATGCATTAGGCTGAGCCATGCTCTTGCAGGGTGAATGCAAAGAAAAATCCTCGCTCAAGAGCCGTGCAAATATTTTATATAAATGTTGTTTTTCAACTTAATATTCCCCTTGGAGTTTATGTGGTAAGAATGCAAAGTTTTCTGCCTCCTTTCATTGTCTCCTCTTGTTCTGCTGATGTCTGATATTCCAGACAGGGATCATGCCACGTTGGAATGGTGTGGTGTAACTTTGGGCTGTTGAGATGCTCATTCCACACGGTCATTGCAGCTCTTATCCTTTTACAAATGCATTTCCTGGAGTCTGGGTTTTGGTACAGATCACTGGAAAAGGAGTATTTTTTTCAATGGGACAAGTAGGAAACTTTGCTGTGTACAAAACCCCCTCATGCCTTGAGGATCACCTTCCACCTCATGTGCCAATCAAAGCAAAGAATCCCCTTCCACATCTAAGTCTGGTTTTCCCTTTCTCATTTCTCTGTAAGAAAGCTGATTTTTCCTCAATTATTTCAACTTGCATTGCTTAGAAAGTCAGATTTAAAGTAGATTTTCTTGTCTATGCAAAAGTATGATTTTCAGTGCTTGTTCATGCTCGGAGGTTATTCCAAATATTCGATTTCCAGATTGATCAAAGGTTTTGTTTTCACAACTATTCCAAAAAAATCTCTGTTCTAGGCTATTGATAGGTGGCTGAAATGTGGTTTTTTTTTGAGGAGGAAAGAGGAGTCATGAGTTTGGCTCCAAGGAATCTTGTCCTTTAATTCCACTCTACCCCCAATATCTCTACCACAAAAAATGTATTTATTTCCAAAGTTATCTTGGGAACTATGAGTAAGTGCGGTTGAATTCCTTTGATGTTCTGCATAAGGAAATATGAATATCCAGAAAGAGACCTTAAGCAAGATCTATTCTTGATTATATAAAACCTGAATGTGACTGAACTTTCATATCTTATTTTAAATTTCTCAAAGCAATGTAATACATCATTTCAATTTTAGGAAGAGTTATCATTAAAAAACAGCATTTATAGAGGAGTCTTCCAAATTCTTCTGGACAAGAGGGTGTTATTCTTACCACCGACAGAAAAATTGTGAGTTTATCCAAAGTTCAGTCTTAACTAAAACCCCAGTGGCAGTGCTGGTGCTTCTTCTTGCTATACCTCACTATAATCTAAGCCAAATCTCCAAGAGAATAAATTCCCACATAATCTGTGTTTTCTTAGGGTTCATTATGTTCTTACTTAAAAATCGTCCATGAAAAAATGAACACGTTCATAGGAACATGACTAAAATATTTGCAATGGAAAATATGTGAGAACAAAACATTATTCAAATTATTCAAATTTCAAAAATATACAATTGCAACCAGGACTGTCGTGTTCAGCTCCAGTAGACACACTGGATCGTCTTTTTTTTTTTTCAAGTGGATAATTTATGTAATTAACCATGATGCAATGAATTTTAAATTGTATATTAAAATGGCAAAATTAGGTAGTTAGGAAAAAATATGATGTGGTTTACACTCTTACTTACTGTTAGGATTTTTTTATTGCAGGACTTAAAATTGCAGCTGGCAGCTTTTTAATATGAATCTTGTCCATAGAAACTGTTTTCCCTGACCATCTTGACCTGACCTGTTGGGATAATTTTTTAAAAAATCAAATTATTACATCTGTAAAATATTGTTCTTGCTCACGTGCACACTGACGATTTTTTTTTTGGGGGGGTTTATTGTTTGTCATCTAAGAATGCACTTTAGGCTCAATACTAAGAAATCTAAATGTGCTTTTTTTATATTCAGTCTTTTACATTTTAAGCAGGCCCAGCATGTACGAAGTCCCTTTTTTTCTCAGAAAATTTCATATAAACTTAATTCTGCAGCTCCTATCAAGAATTGTTCTTTGCTGCATTACACCTCTTGATCCCGTTTATCTGCATAATTCAAATGCAACCCTGAAAGATATAAACATAGTGACAGTTTTAAACATATTTTCTGATAATCAGCACAAACTATTACTTGAACCTATTCAATAACATCACCCTGACAGACGGAATTCAATGACCCTCAATAACAACAGATACAATCTCATTGTATAAAATTATATTATGACATGATTGTGTTGAGTTATGACTGAGGTTGACTTGCAATATGGCACATGTTTTCTTTAGGAGAAGATGATACTTATTGACATTGAGATAATGCAGGATCTAAATTGTGCAGCCCGAGCTTCTGTCATGAAAAAAATTCCCCCAAGAGTAAAGAGATGTGTGAGTACAACGAGCAGACAAATAAATAGTCAAATACTGGTGTGTTTAGCAAGAACAGAACTGTTATTGAAGAGAAATTTCTTTTCTGGGGCAGGTTCTTTGGTAGCTGATGTTGGGTGGCCCAGTTCAGGTTCCAGAACTGGGAGGAAAAGGGAGGAAAAGGAGATTGGAATTGGAAATCTCTGGCTGTGGCTGCTGGTGAGAAATTTTCTCTCCTAGGACCTGGCTAACCAAGCTCACTCCTAGACTAGGACAGCTCTCCAGATGGGTATTTAGTGGTTGAAAAAGCCACAGTGACTCCAGAACATCAGATTCCCCAAGGCACTGGGGAACCCTGTGTTGTTGACAAGATGAGCACAGCTCCTGGCCAGGAGAGCCAACATTTCCACCTTCTGTCCTTCCTCTCTTGGTCTGAGCTCCCCATCCCAGGGAAGGTGGGACATTGGGAAGCTGCTGGACTATGGGGTGTCTGGTGGGGAACAGCTGCTGAAAGGGAGAACAGCACAGATGGTGTCAAACATTCCTGGTGAGACTGCAGGTAATGGGCAAATGGACAGGGCAAGGTCCAGGTGGGATCACTGCTGGAGCTGCTGGAAGTTGCTGGCCAGACTTGGCCAAGACTTTGCACTTGGTGTCCTGGAGATTTGTGCGTAGATGTATAATTCCTCTGTGTGTGTGCTTCTCCTCCAAAGAAAAACACCCCAAACCCACAAAACCAGAATGAAATATCATTATAATTCCTGTCTTCAGGAAAGCTATTTTGCTAAATAATGAGAAAACCCCAATGTCTTCAATCCAATTGAATGAGGTAAAACAACCATTCAAAAGGATCCAGAAGGACAATGGTCTTTTACTTTTCATGTGAGAGCAAAAAATATTTTTGTCCAAAAGCCAAAGCTTCTGAACATTGGGAGTCCCAGCACGCGCAGATGTTGAGGGGTTTGGGTTTGTTTGCCTGAATCATCGGTAGAGCTGATGATTGTATAAAACTTCATTATTACAAGCAGGTTAGAAACACGGAGCTTGTTTATGAATAAATAATTCTGTGTCTATTCTGCAAGGTAGGAAGGACACTTAGGACGTTCAACCTCTCCAAGGATGCCGTGAGCAGGAAGTATATGTGGCAGGAAAGCAGATTTATGGTCAGGTAAATATAGGAAGGAAGTGACACTCACAATAAATGGCATTACTGGGGTTTACATACAAAGCCAGAAGTCAAAGCCATTGAGGGCATCCACAGGTTAAAATTTAGTACAGAGAGAAAAGTGGAGGATTTTAAGTCATTTCCATTACTAATGAGATAAAAATCAATGTCCAAATACTTCCTTACCGGCAAAAAACCACTGAAAATACCAATCTGCTGCATAATATCAAAATCCAGCGTCACTAATTTGAGAGATGATACAAACTCCATGCTGCCTTCAAAAAACTGCTTTTGTGGTTCACTGAAATGTGGCTTCCACAAAACTATTTCGTGGAGGAAAGAATCCATTGGCTGTTTGCTCTGCTGGTCTGGAAGGGGCCAAGCTGTGCCTGGTGGTGTTTCCACCATGGATCCAGGGATCCCAGAGGGATGCTTGGCTCTCGTTATCAGAGCAGGATTTTTGGGAAGAAGCATGAGAGGGTTACATCCATAAGTGCAGTGGTCCAGAACCCCATCCAGGGATGCCAGAGGGATGCTTGGCTCTCATTATCAGAGCAGGATTGCTGGGGAGAGGCACAAGGGGGTTACATCCATAAGTGCAGTGGTCTAGACCCCCCTGCCCAGGCTGATGGGTGACCAACCCCGTTAACCACAGGTTCTCTGCAGTGTTTGCCCGCACTGGGTTCACTCTGGGTGCAGACACGTGTTCCTCACGCGCTGGCAGAGCCCTGCCCACCCTGCAGGGCTGGGGGCTGCTCTGCTCTGCCCTCCCCGAAATTGCCTCCCTCCCCTCCGAAGTTTCCCCCCTCTGCTGCAGCAGCGCGAGGTCAGGCACACAAAGGTGCTGTCCCCTGATTGCAGCAAACACCGCCATGTGTTGTATGTTTGATGAATTAAAAGGATGCTGCCAACTTAATTACACTGTAACCCTTCAATAAAGGAAGGGCAGAGCTGATTAACTAGTGAATAATTGGGGGCTGATTGATGGCTTTCTCCCTCACTGCTAAAGGCTGTATATATAATTATTTTGCCTGTGGGCCTAATTTTGCCACTGTTAGCTTCCACTTTTGTCATCAGCTGTAATTTATGGATGGGGCCTGAAGCCTTAAAAAAGGCTGGAAAATGAAATAGCCCCAAATCCCCAGATATGTCACCTGGAAATGGCCAGCAGGCAGCCTTTAACATCAACATTTGCAGCCATTTAGCAGCATTAACACCTCATGCTTAGCCGGAAAATAATATTATCATTTGTCAACAACTATCATAATATAGATTTTTTTCCTGACATGTAATAATGTTGCATCACTCACACCAATGATTTAATATATGTTTTAAATGCAAGATCAATTTATTGCAACTGAATAGCAAATTCTTCTAGTAATGCACCAAAAGAAAATAAGAGAGCCAGAGGAGGAAGAACCACTTCCCTCATTGCAGGTTGGTTCCAGAATTAGCATCTAAGTCTCTAGCGAACCCCCCAAATCACAGCAAACTAAGATGATTTTTGAAACTTGGTTTAAACAATATATAAAAATACTTTTTTCTTTGAACTTTGAAAGATGCGGCAGCAGCTTCAAAGAAAATATAGTTAATGAATCACTGAGCTTAAAAAACATTGGGGGACAATTTTCCACTGACTGTCAATCAGCAGAGCTGCACAAGAGCCCGTGGAGCTCCACTGGTTTGCACAGGATGTAGATCTGGCTCTTTGTATTTTAAATTGAAATAAGATTTCTTACATTTTTTTCTTTTTTTATAGAGAGACAAAACCTAATCATTAATGCTGCAAACTAAACAGCAAAAGACACTTTGTTTTGAAGGATTGAATTGCTTCAGTGGCAAAGACATGCCCCCCCCAAAAGTCAGCCTGTTTGGGGAAAACACCACATGCTGATTAGAGCTGCTCCAGTGACTGCCTGCTTTATATTCCACAAAGATTTTTTCAATAAAGTAATAACAACTTAGATTCACTTTTTTTTTTTTTCTTTTTCTTTCTTTTTTTTTTTCTTTTTTTATTTTTTTTTTTTTTTGGGAACCCATATTTAAACATCATGGAGAGGAGCCTTCTAATTTATAAGCCAAGATATACAAATCCTCTCTCTCAAATTTCCTTTGTTGTTTTGTCCTCGCCGAGCACTCCCTTGCCTGTGAATCACAGAAAGATTTGAAGAACCTTTCAGTCAAAGCTCAGTTTTGTGCCAGTGGGCACTGGCCAGGAAAAAAAAAAAAAAAAAAAAAAAAAAAGATTGATATTTGCCCTCTCTTCTTATCTGCACTTGATTTATAAGTCAGTGCGAGTATGCAAGAGAAATAAAGGCAAAGACCTTGATGCCTCCCTGTGGAGAATATGCACCATTTGGATTGAAGGCATGAAAGAGGAGAAATTAATGGTAAGCTGTTCATCTGTCACTACTGCCAGCCTGATGGTTTTGCAGGGAAGGAGAGGACTGGCTGACATGCCCTCCAGTCAAGGGCATGACTGCCCGCTGTTCTCATATTATAAACACAGTGCTTTGGGTTTCTGAGGGATTTAAATTTAAATTATACTGTACTTTGGATAGGCAAATCTTTACACAAGTTTATTTTCTTGAAGTATTAACATGCAGGATTTCGCTGGCTTTATGTGGAAGAAAAATAAAAATTAAGTCCCTCTGTTTGATAAAAATGTGTAGCAGACTCTTAAAATGTATCCCTATTTCTAAAGCAGTGTGTTATAGTGTAATGAGATTTAAATTTATATATGCATTGAAGATTTAGGCACAGGCATAAATAGATAAGCTTTAGTTATTCTACTTTCTGGCACATAGGGAAAGATTAAAAAGTTCAAAATAGGAGTTGAATATTTTTTTCTATTAAAATGGTATAATACTAAGTGCTGCTATCGATGACAGCATTAGGAACACATCTGGAGGATAAAAACTGACACAAAACTTTCATGTTGTTCTCAACGACAAGAAAAATGTACTTACTGCTAAATGACTTATTTTCAGGGCTGAGCATTTGTGTCATCTCGTGCTGCTTTTGAAATGTTTTGGTCTGCTCGAGTCCTCATGCTGCTCCTGTGGCTCTGATGAACCTCTGTGTGTCACCAAAGGTACTGAGGAAAATTGGAGAGGTTTTGGGTGCCTGGCTAGGTTTGGATAAGTGCACAACGACATGAATTTGATGCTAAATTTTGCACCAAGTTCAGAGTTCAAATCTGGGGACATTACAACCACCCAGACCCACTGGCTGTTTAAAATTCTCTTTGCTGAGCAACTGTGGGCTGGGAATTCTTGTTTTTCATGGAAAAAGGGAAAAGTGAGTTGCTAGTCCACTGCTTTCAAATTACCTTGTGTTTTATAAACTAAGAGTTAAAAAAAACATACTTCATCACTTATTTTTGTTAAAGTCTTCTGAGTTTGGAGCTAATTTCTTTATTTCCTGAAGCTTGAGTGATGATTCCTGAAATCCTGGTTTAGAAAACAGATTTCAATGATAACTGTGCACAATTAAAGTGATGTTTGTTCTTACTCCAGCAAAATTATTGGCTGGCTGAAAGAACAGGGAATCTTCCACGAGCCTGACAAAGATAAACCAGTCAGAGAAGAGGAGATAGGCGTTGCTTAGGTCTGAGATGATCCTCTAGGATGCTCAGGGAGGAAGGACATCCTTCCCTCTGCCATGACTGGCATCTCCAAAGCATCACACCATGCAAACCTCATGGAGCTCAACCAGTGCAAGGTGCTGCCCTGGGTCAGGGCAATCCAAGCACAAAACCAGGCTGGATGGGGAATGGATGGAGAGCAGTCCCAAGGAGAGAGAACTGGGGGTGGTGGTGGGTGTGAAGCTCCACAAGTCCCAGCCATGGGCATTGGATCCCAAAACCCCCTCATGTCCCGGGTTCCTCCTCGGCATGGGCAGCAGGAAGGGGAGGATTCTGCCCTTCTGCCCCATTTAGGTGAGACCCCACCTGCAGAGCTGCCCCAGCCCTGGGTCCAACAGCAGGAGGATGTGGAGGAGGCCACAGAGATGCTCCAAGGTTTGGAGCCCCTCTGGAGCCAGGCTGGGAGAGCTGGGGGTGTTCACCGGGTGAAGAGAAGGGTCCAGGGAGACCTTGGAGCCTCTTCCTTGTCCTTTGAGCTGATTCCACCCTGCCTGGGGGCTCTGCTTCCATGGGCACCACAATCACCCATCTCCATCACCTCCACGATAACCCTCAGCAGGGGGATTTTCCTCCCTGAGGGATGAGGATCAAGGTGTTCACAGTCCAAATCAAAATTAGCTGGCCACAGATATCACACCAGGGCTGGGAACAATTGACCTTCATAAATTCCCAGCCCCTCTTATCTCCCTGCTCCTGAAGCATCTCCTCTGCAGCAGTGACAGGCTCTGTGCTGGGTGAGCTGCCCAGCGCTCCGTGTTCAACTCCCCGCTGGAATCCGCCTGGAGTTTTGGCAGACTTCAAATGCTGGAGGTGATATTTTCTGTGCCAGCTGTGAGTCGAGCAGTTTTTTAGAACCTTTTTGCTAAAATGAGTAAGATTTTTCCTCCTTTTTTTTTTTTTTTTTTTTTTAAGAGATTGTGGGAATGTGTGTTCTTTCACAGTCTTCAAAATTATAATAATTTTCCCCAGCAGCTCCAGCTCCTTCAGGCTTGGAGCAGGTACTTCATTACTTGACGCTTTTTCCTTTTTTTTTTTTTTTTTTTTTAATTTCGTTCTTGTCAAAAAACCCTCCTGTGCCCCACTTTATAGGCATGTTAAAAATCTGTTTGCACTTGCTGAGTCCATCTGCACCGAGGCTGATCCGTCTCCTCGCAGTTCCGAGCGCGGATGCGGCGCCCATACGGAGCATCCGCGGCGCGGCCACGCCGGAGGAGCCGAGCAGAGAACGCTTCTCCCTCTGCTCTGGGGTCACCTCCTGCTGGTCCAGGGACAGCACAAACCCCACACAACCGAGCATCATTTTCTCGGTGCTGAATGTTTGTGCAAACGCCGGCAAATTGTGCGTTTCCCATGTGTGGAGCGGCGGGGCACGGACAAAAAGCTGCTTGCTGTCACAGGGCGCGTGGGGAGCTCGGGCACAGGAGGTGGCAGAACGAGTCTAGAGGTCCCAGTTTTGCTGATGAAGTGAAGTGAAGGAAGGTCGTCTGGTCCTGCAGGCTGAACACTTTTCAGGCTCGGCTTGTTTGCTGTTTGGGGAATTGCGTTTGAAAGAGAGCAACGGAATGCAAAGGTTGGGAAGTTAAGGACTGAAAAGTCAGAAAATGCTGTTACAGACACATTTTAATTTTTTTTTTATATTTATAGTATTTCTGTTCTGTGCCGTGCAGTAAAATGTGTTGTGGGGTTGCTCAGTCTGGAGAAAAGGAGGTTCAAGGAACATGTTATTGATCTGTACCTCCCTGACAGGAGGGAGGAACCAGAGTGGTGTTGGGCTCTGCTCCCAGGTGATAATGGACAGGATAAGAGCAAACAGCCTCAAATGTCACAAGGGCAAGTTTAGATTGGATATTATGAAGGATTTCTTTATTTTAAACCATTAGAATAGGGAACCAGGGAAGAAATGGGGTTATCATTCCATGGAATTGCCCAAAAACTGTGGATGTCACCCTTGAGGACATGAGTTGGTGGTGACCATGGTGGGGTTGCTGAGTTGATGGTTGAACTTGGTGATCTCAAAGGTCTTTTCCAACCTTATTGATTCCATGATCCTTACAGAACGGTATCTCCTCCTCTCCCAGCAAGTGTGGTTTTCTCATGCTCATCACCTGTTATTTCCCAAACACTGTACAGATTTTGACTTTTCCCCATGGATTTTCCCCTGACCCTCTCCCCAGGGCCCTTTACAAAGGACAGGTCTTTCTATTTTTTTTTTGTGTAGGAGTAGGGAGGAATCTCCTCCTTTCAGAGAGGGTTTGCTCCATTTTGCACATTCAGGCACTGAGATAGAAGATATTTCCAAAGCCCCAGTAAATTGGTTTTTATCTTTTCTGGCTTCATTCATCTTTAGTGAATGTTGACAGTGAGGTCACTGGTCCCTGGCAGTGCCCAAGGCCAGGCTGGACAGGGCTTGGAGCAACCTGGGACAGTGGAAGGTGTCCCTGCCCATGGCAGGGGGTGGTTCTGGATGGGCTTTAAGGTCTCTTCCAACCCAACACATTTTACAATTCCATGATTTACGCTGTATCCAACTACAGACAGCAGCAAAATAAAAATCCTGATTTATTTCCATGCACAGTCATCCCTGGGCACTTATGAGCCTGGGTTTCTCTGGCAAAAAAAAAAAAATTTCAAAGCTGTGTGTGAGCAAGTAATTAACAACCACATCATGGTGAAGACAGGCAAGGGCCAAATTAGAGTTGCAGAGGGACCTTTAGTTCCAGCATTTCTCAGCTATTGAGCATTTCAGTATGTGGAATTAGCAATTTTTAGCCCAGCTTTTAAGCTAAGGATGTATCCACATGAACTGAAAAACTGCCTTTTAACACACTTTTAAATTTCTTATTTTTAGTTCTCTTTTTACAACCAAATTCTTGATGTTGTCTCTAAAAGAAAACCCCAACCCTATCAATATAAATTAAATATCCATACAAAGAAGAAAAAAACCTAAATTTATTTCATGTTCAGCTTCAGAGAGAAATTCTTATATTTCTGTTCTTAGGGTGGCCTAATTATGAAAATATTTTGGAATATTTGGGGAAATGGTTTTATTCCTCTGTAATGAAAAATAAGTTGCATTGGAAATCCATGTTTTTTCTATGAGGAAGGAACAAGATTAGTAAGAAAACTTTAAAGCAGGTTGAATACTTTGTTGAAGATTTTCAGAAAATTCTCCTGACAAATCACTGAAGTACTCCCTCAGCTTCCTAAACATGGGGATATTCTCCTATATAAAAACTGAGCCTTGTAAGAGACCCTCTGGCACCATCTTTGCCTCATGGGATCTCAGCACTCAGGGATTTGCTGTTGTTTTATGTGGCCCAAAAACCACCCAAAATTCATCCTCAGATTTAATGCTAAGTCTAAATGACAGCAAAATTACACCCAGAAGTTTTAGGTTTGAAACATAAGGGGCCACTAATATTTTCTGTAAATATTTTAGTGTGTCTGGACTACAGTTCTCAGAGTTCAGCTGCTTATTTTTGTTGGGCTTTGTTGCCTTTTTTTTTTTTTTTTAATTCCTGGGCACTTGATTAAAACTTTGGAAATAAATGCAATTTTATTTTTATTTTATCTCTGAAATATGATTATAAATGACCTTTGATAAAAAGTTAACAGAGAATATGTCAGGAAGCAGCTCAGAAGGAAAAGATTAAAAGCAGGCAGTCTAGAGAGGTGTTTAATTTCAATTTTCTTTGTGGTATAAGAAATCTGTAGATTTTAAAGCCATCGTGCCATAGTTACTTTTATCAGCCGGGCTCTTTTGTTTTGTTCTGCCACCTAATTCTTTTGATGACAATGAGTCCACAGTTTTCCAATGACTGATTTCGATTTGCATGTTATTGTCAGCCTTTTATATTTTATCATATCTCCACTTTGGTTTTTATGCAGATCCTCACATCAGAAGGCAAGGGCAGGCCGAGCTAAACAGCTGGCTGGATTTGCATGAAAATGGACTGCCCTTTTTCATTTGTTTGTTCTTGGGAAATTACAGTAGGTGAGTATCTGACTCAAATTTCCCAAACAAATAAAGATAAAACTTCACAGATATTAAACTGTGGAGCATTAAACTGTATCATTTTACATATAAAAAGAAAAGGATTAAATAGAATTAGTCTGTTGAGCTGACTGAGGAGAAACAATGTGAGTGACGGGCTGAAAACTAAAGATACAAAAGAACTGTGGTGTCTTCAAGAGATTTTTCTCTCCAAATATTTTCCTTGGCCGTATTTAAAGGATAAACACTAATAGAAATATTTCCCCTATGAATTGGAGATATTTTTGCTAAGGAAAAGAAAACCATAATCTGTTATAAGCCATTATATATTTGATAGCGTTCCTGTATTTATGCATTTATTTTCAGCACAGAGCAGTAGCAGCAGCCCCTTAGCAGTGGAAATTCTTTACAGCTCGGGCTGGCCTTGTAAAGCAGCCAAGGTCTGAACGTGACCTGGGGCAGGTGACATTTAGAAGCCCACATTGTTCTCAAGGGGCCAAATCTGCAGGGCAAGGGACGAGCTTTTCTTAGACTGGCTGCTAGGGGTGGAAAAAATGAACAAGCTGTGGGGCACAGGAGAGCCTGAGAGCTGACAGAGAGGGGCATTCTAGGTTTGAAGAGTAAGGTATCAAAATAACACATGGCACAACTTGGAGTTGTCAACAGACTTATAAATTATTTAGAGCGTGTGTGTCCTTGTGTGCCTGGGAGCTTGTCCCTCTCCTTTCAGCCAGGCTGCTGGAGCTTATAAAAGTCATGACACTCCCTCCAAACCTCACCTCTCTGCCCTTACCCCGTCACAGAAAGGAGAGAAAGACCATAACTTACATTAAATAAAGGTTTGGAAAGTGTCAGTTTAATTATTTTATGCCTAGACTTTCAGCTTAGGTAGGAGCTTGGATTGCCAGTGGTGTTTTACATTCTTAGAGATAAACATGTGGGGCAAAGAGCTGTCAGCTCAGAATTTCACCAAAAAGTGGTAACTGCTAGTGGTTCATGATATATTAAAAGTGTCTCCTTTCCTCTGAAGTGGTTGGAATTTGGCAGGTGGAGTTACAGCCAGACAGTGCTGGGACAGAAGCAGCAGCCCCAGGGAGCAGCAGAGAGCCAGGTGACAGCCAGGGCAAAATCTTTAGGGTAAAATACATTATCCTGTCTATCTAATTAATTATTTAATTGTTCAGATTTCTTTCCTGCAAGGAAAGGAAAATCTGGAGAAGAGTTTAAATTCTTTTTCTTCTAAATGCAGCAAAATCACGTTGAACTTTCATTATACATTAAAACCTTTCAGAAAAAAGGATCCTAAACAATTCCTAAGCCTGGTGACATCCCTGGGCATTGCTTTGTGGTGGTGCTGTGGAACCTCAGCATCAAGAGCAGAAGACAACCAGTCCCAGCTGAGGGCAGAAGGTCCTAATCCACCCCCTGGGAAGCTGAAATGGTTGTTTATAACATACAATATAATTCTATGTTATAATTGTATGCTAAAATGTTTGTTGTAATTGTATGTTGTGAATGGTTAAAAGGAGACCCAGACCTGGCAGGGGGGCGTTCCTTCAGATGGGCAGGAGCTCTCCTGCTGCTGGGAACTTGGAGTTTCTGAGGGATACTTTCATTGTGATGGACACTGTGCCTGGGGAATGACCTTGCCTTGCCTACTGCTGCTTTCAGCTATTTAAAAAACTTAATGAATATTGGTTTGTTTCAGGAAATTCACATAAGGAATTGCTCCTGCTTTGCTCACCTTCGAGCAGAGATTCAAGGTTGGATTGTCCCTGGGTTCACTGGACATATCTCTGATCTACAATTTGAGTCTCTGGAGGTGAGAAATTTCTGAGGTTTTGTTTCGAAAGCAGGAATGGCTCACAGTCTGGGCTGGGAGGAAGGAAATTCCTGGTAAAATGGGTAATTTTGGTGCATTGTGTCCAGAGAAAGGCAGCATTGCTGGTGCAGGGTCTGGAGCCCCAGGAGGGGCTGAGAGAGCTGGGAAGGGGCTCAGCCTGGAGCAAAGGAGGCTCAGGGGGGCCCTTGTGGCTCTGCACAGCTCCTGACAGGAGGGGACAGCCGGGGGGATCAGGCTCTGCTCAGGGAACAGGGACAGGAGGAGAGGGAATGGCCTCAGGCTGGGCCAGGGGAGAAGAAGGTCGGATATGAGGGAAAACTTCTCCACAAGAAGGGTTGTCAAACCCTGGCACAGCTGCCCAGGGCAGTGGTGCAGTCCCCATCCCTGGGATGTTCCAAACCCACGTGGATGTGGTGTTTGGGGACAGGGTCAGTGTTGGGTCTGACAGTGCTGGTCACTGGCTGCACTCCACGATCCTAAAGGGATTTCCAACCTTGGTGATCCTGTGCATTAACACTGGGCTTGGGTTTTGGGCAGAGCGTGCCTGGGGTGAGGGTGTGCTGTCCCTGCTCTTCCCAGGGGCAGGAAGGGGTGTCCCTACAGCACGTTCAGATCTGTGTGTGGAGCTGCCCCCAAAGCCTGCTAAACTCCTGCCCAAAGTCCTGTTACAAATTCCTGCCTGTGAAAGTCACCGAACCTCCAGAAATTTTATGTTCAAAACCCAGACACTCTGTGGAAACTTGTCACAACTTGGTATTTACAGAGTTGTCCTGGCAATACAAATAATAAGCCAAAATTTGGCTTATTATTTACTTCCCATTGATTTCATTTTGTTGTGCTGTATTTCTGGACTTCTTCCTACAAATCTTCTGTTTCCAAATATCACAAACAGATATCAAAAGTTGCAAAGGCATTCTTGAGACCTTTCCAAGGATTTGCTGCTGTTCCAGTTGCAGCAACCACAGCCCTGGCATAGCTGTGAGTGCCTGGAATCACCAGCATCCAGCCTGACAACTGCTCAAATTGCTCTGATGTTACAATACAATGTAAAAATAATGCAGGAAACAAGACATTTTGGCTTTGGACACTGACCTGGAAATGGATTTCTGGAGGAAGTCGAGTATTTGACTTGCTTTTCATTTTAATGAAAAGGAACAAACAGTCTTAAATTTGGCAAAGTTGAACAATTTGAGGGGTTTTTTCTGTTGTTTGTTTGGTTTTTTGGTTTTGGGGTTGTTTTTTGTTTGTTTGTTTGTTTGTTTTTTGGTGTTTTTTGGGTTTTTTTTGTTTTTTTTTTTTTGCTTTGTTGGAGTTTTTGTTGTTTTTTGGGTGTTTTTTTTTGGTTTTTTGTTTTGTTTTTGTTTTTTGTTGTTGTTGTTGTTGTTTTGGGTTTTTTTGTTGGATTTTAATCTGGCTCTGAGATTTCCTTCAGTGCTTGGATGTGTTTGAATGAATTCTTCCTGCTTTTGCTGTATTAATCAAACTGGGCTGGCATGGCAAAAATCAGCAGCACTGGGAGAAGGAGCCAGTGCATCAAGGGCCAGCTCTTGTTATCAAGTTGTGATTTTTCTTTGGATTCTTCAGTTTTGCAAACTGTCGGCGGATTCTGTTATGGCTCCAGCGTGATAAAGATAATTAATTTGTGTTTTAAGGGTTACATCTTCATCTGATATCCAACTGCTGCTGGAACGATGTGAATTTACCCTTGGGGAGGGTCAAGTGCAATATGTGGGTCTGCATTTTGCAGAAAACATTATTCAGATTGTATTTGAAAAACCTATTTTTACATTGAATTTGTAATGCAGCTTCTTGCATTAATCCCTGGCTATAATTAGCAGTGTAGTACCACTGCCATACTTAGGAAATCTGGTGTAATTTGGGGAATCAGCTCTTTTTTCAGTATGAAACAAGCTAAAACTCTTTGTCCTGCCACCAGAACACTGGTGGCAAAGCCTGTGCATCCACAGCAGAGCCTGGTTTTGCTGCAGGAGGCTGATGGAACTTGGCTCAAGCCTCCATTTCTGTAGGACAACTCAAATTCAAGGATTTTGCCCTTTTTCTGGTGCTTTCCTGGTGTGATTAATGGTGTCCTGTGGCTCTGTTGACCTCAGGGGTAGTGCCAGGACTCCTCTGAGCCTGACACCTTCGGACTATCCATCTTGCAACCCATCTTTTCCTCAAACTGCCAGAATCCAGCTCTTGGTTGGGCTCATGATGACTTCAGCATCACCCTCCCTGCAGGGGAGAAAGGCAAATCTGAGGTGCGGATTAATTTGCATTATTCTTGAATATTCTTTTATTCAAGTGCCCACCATTAGAGTTGGTCGTGGAATGGTCACTCCCAGTTTCCACCTGAATTATGGGTGCACAAATGTGCATTTCCTCCCAAATAATGGGAAAACCAGGATCTCCATAACCCTGGGCCTCTCAGCAGTTAAATTAATTTGGTTGTGAGACAATGTTTTGTTTTTGAAGCCTTTCACAATGCTGAAAGGACGCTGAGAAAGCCTTCATGTGATTCTTAAATTTCAATTGAGAAAAAACAAATGTGGCTCTTTTCTGTCAATATTTTCTGTCTCCGTGGGTTTTGTGTTAAACTCCTGTACACAGGGATTGTGTGTTATTGATAACGTGGGACTGGACTTGGTGGATTTTAATGTCTTTTTTCATGTTTATATGGAACATTTTTGAAGCAGCAATTAAAATAATTAAGGAGGGTGAAGAAATCTTTAGCATGCAACAAAGATTTCTGCAAAATGTTAATTTCTGTCAAATAAGTGAATATATGCACAGATGCCTCCTGACAGAGGCTGTGATTTCTGAGTGCTTTGCATGCCAAATAACTTGTTTACCCCCTCAATGTTTGCCAAGTTTACTGTCAATTTACAAATAATTTCCATTTTGCTGTTTATTCTGCTGCCTTTTGATGGATATGTCTTCCAGACTTTTATCTTGCATGTAGACAAACTAATTAATATTTTCCCTTCAGGCAAATATTTTTTTCTTAGATCTAAATGTGGGTTAGATTCTTCTTCGTTTCCATATGCTTTGTTCTGTCAATCACTTCTCTTCCATGTTACTAAAAATGTACCTTTGTGGATGTCATTTCTCATGTTTTACAGATTTATTTCACCTCCATCTATATGGGAATGTGTGTATGGAGAGAGACATATTTGTTATATATGTGTTCATGTATGTTTAAAAGAAAGAGTGAAAATACTCGCTCTGTGTTAAGATTTGGATCCTAAGACTGAATGAAAATGCATTTTTGTCTCGCCTGTTGCTGCCATTTCCCAGGCTTGACCTCACAGTTTGTGGTTCCTGCTGCCCATATGGCACAGGCAACACTGAGCACTTCTCTTCTGCAGGGTCAGCCCTGGTTCCTGCACATCTCTCTGACCTGGCCCAGCCTTTCCAGCCACAACTAAAATATTTGGGATATCCCATTTCCACCCTCCTGCAGCACAGACCACAGTGAGATGAGCAGGATGAGGCAGGAGTGGTTCTTGGGCCACTGGGATTCTGCAGGAGAGATTGTGGAATCAGTCATGGAATGGTTTGAGTTGGAGGGAACCTTGAAAAGGAACCTTAAAAGTCATCTGGTCCAGCCCCTGCCATGAGCAGGGACATCTCCAACCAAATCAAGCTGCTCTGAGCTGCATCAAACCTGACCTTGGATGTTCTCAGCGATGGAGCATCCACCACCTCCCCAGACAATCTGTGCCAGAGTTCTACCACCTTTATTGTAAAAACTTCTTCCCCCAGGCTGCCCTGGTCAAGCTCTGCCACCCTTATTGCCCAAAATTCTTCCCAAAACCCCAGCCCCAGAGACCCCCCTCCCACAACACCCTTCACGAACATTTAGCTGCGTTTAAAGATCTCCGAGAGCTAAATATTGTCATATCCAAAGAACAAGATTTCCACATACTCCCTGAAGGTTCCACAATGATTTGAGGCTGTATTGGAAGACACAGTGCTGGATTTAAAAAAAAAAAATTGTTATCATAAAGCCTGCATGTTACCCACGTTCTGCTGAGAAAAACACAGGTGGTAACCGAGAGCGCAGATATTGTGAACAGATTCTTGCAACTTACCAGTCGTAAAAATATCCCTGCAAAAAAACTACTCCCAACGACTCTGTTTACAGAATGCTTGGTATTTCCTATATCTGGAAATACTCTCGTTGGAGCTCCATATGTCGCAGCCAGTCTGACAAGCTTGCTTTTGAACTGTTTGCAGGTTGCAGTCTGTCTGGAGGGCTGGGTGCTGATGCCTTCAGGTTTTTAGGCCCCGCATTATGGGCATGATTATCTTGTTCACTTTGCAGGCATGGAGAAACGGAGCTGGGATTTAGCAGGATTTGAAGAAACTTCCTAATTATGCCAAGTAGAGAAGTGCCTGAGTGAAATCTCTGCCAGAACCCCAGGTTTTTTATTACTGGTTCTGTTTTAAGTGTATCTCTATAATTTTCTGTGTTTCTGCTTTTGTTTATATCATCGTAGTCAGCAGGACTGCGAGATTAAAAACTGAAATATATTATCTTCGCACATCCTCCAAACCTGTCGAGAAAGGAGGAGAAATTAAACAAGGACAAAAACTCGCAGTGAAGTGAAGCTGTTTCCTTTGAGCTGCCTTATTAACCAGTCAAGTACTTGACTGCCACTGTCAGCGAGATTTCTTTAGAGAAAGAGTGGCATTTTGAAAAATACAAATTCACCGCCTGCACAAGTTAATGAGGCCCTTCAGCAATGTTCATTGATAGTGTAAATTCATCATAATACAGTGCTACAAACCATAAATGGGATCTGCATACAGGAAATCAGCCACTATTAGAAATTTGCCAGACATGGAAAGAAAAAGAAGCCATTGATAAGCAGAAAACTCATCTGAGCCACTCGGTGCTGATGGTGTGCAGCACATCAGCAGTGCCAGAGAGTGCCACGACGAGAACTTATTAAGGTGATTTGAGGTGGCTCATCAAGTAGATTTTCCTCCCCTTTGTTCGTGTTTTATGGGCTCTCAGCTGCCTCCCTTCCACTCTCCAGCGCTGGGTGAGATAAAGTTTGCTGTGTAAGGACTATCCCTGACATAAAGGGACAAATGTCTCCAAACATGGCCCTTTTCTGTACACGCACAGATGTGCTCCTGCTTTTAATTGATTTTCACTTGCATTTGCAAATGAGAGTTTTGCAGACACCAAGTTATCTTCAGGGCTGTACAGGGGCACCAGAAGTGGACAGTAACAAAAATTGGCAACAACCCAGGAATAATATAGCAAGGTGACTTCCTGGTCTTTGAAATAATTATTGAGCAGTGCTGTTTTGCTGCCCATATCAATCAATAAATCTCTCTACATGCAATACATTCATTATTCCTACCCTCGGTGAATAGTGTCAGTTTAAAAATCTCGGGGACCATTAGGTCAATATTTTAGTGGGATTTGTCTGTTGGCCACTTTCCATCATCCTGCTCAGGAAGTGAATAGGAAATGAATGCCTTGCATCATGATCATAAAACAGGCAGCTTCTTGAAGAGAAGAGGTGACCAAATTTCTTAAAATCTTGAAGACCATCGCCACAGACAGGCAGGAGGCTGCAAAATTAAATGAATGAACTTGAAGAAATAAAAAGCAGATTGGTATGAAAAGGCTTTGAATCATCTGTATCCATCTCCTGTGGTCTTGATTACAAATATAGGGAGATCTGAGGAAAGATTGCATCAGGTTAGATGCTGAGAAGTGGGAAAAGAGAATTGATCTCCTGGGTCTTGACTCACCGCTTTTGGTGAATCTGAACATTGCAGAACCACAAAGGACCATCAGCAGAGGAACCTGAGGAGACACAAATTCTGCTTTCCCTCTTCCCGCAGTGTCTTTGGTTTCCCATGTGAAGACCAGGCCAAGGCCGTGATCTCTGATCTCTTCCAGGGAATCTGCTCTCAGGTATCACCTGTGGCCTTCCCCGGGGTAGATCAGAACTCATTCCCATCCATGGAAACCATGGAGCACAAGTGCCCTTCTCCCAGAGTCACCTGTTTGGCTGGGCTGACGTGTTTGTGTCACCAGCTGCACGAGCCATTGGGCAGAGCAGCAGAAGCCTAAGCAAACATGTCGTTCTTTTGTAAACAGGAATAATTATGTTGACTGGTAGATAAGTAGGAATAACTGAGCAGAAACTGCAGATGTTGATGCTTTCTCTTCCCTCTGTCTTTCAAACCCCTTTGGTAGCTCCTCTGCGCTGCTCCTGTCCCCTTTCCTGGTGACAAATTTCTCTAAGCATTTTTTATGTGCCTCTTCTATCTTCCTCATGCTGCAAAGTATTCAAAGCTGACAGGCTGGAGAGATGCTTCTTGGTCCTCTTCAGCATCCTCCTCCTCTTATGTTCCTCCTCCCCTCTTCCCTATTCCAACCGCTCCTCTTTCCTTTCCCCATCAGACTTTTCCCTGGCCTTGGTAGCCCCACTCTTCTGAACCACATTTCTTCTCAACTCCTGCCAAAGCCCATGGAATGATCTCCAAAGGGAGCTTGGTGTCTGAAAGGGTGGGTTTCAAATAAATCTGGAGTGGAGGTTGTTCAGGGCTCTGTGGGAGATGAAATGGAGCGAGATGTGTTCGTTCCCTTTGCTGGCTATTCCAATCCCCAGCTGATAATTACCAACAATGGATGAAAATGTGCTTGGGATATATCATAAGAAGAAATCATATGGAAATATTAGGCAGCCCATTATTGTAAGGCTCTTGTAAATACTGTTTCATAAGAAGAACCTATTTAAGATGATGTAAAACTTAATATTCCTATTAACAAGACGTACTGTACTATTTCCAATTCATATCAGTGAAAATGCATTTTAAATTACAAAGTACTCGTATTTTATCTGAGCCAATGTTCTGATTCATATGTCTCCTCTTTAATCCTATTTTCATTCAAAGTTTCACAATTCACATCTTTTTCCCATTTTCTGTAATACTTTCTGTGTTTTCAAAATGTAATCAAAGCTTGTTAGCTTCTACCCAACCATGTTTGGCTGAATGGGAATATTAATAATACCAGCTATTGATGTCTTTATGTTAAAATTTGATTTATTGAGCAAGTGGCACATAATCTGTGGGGAAAATACCTAGAGATAACACCTTGAGATGATTAATTGTGTTTACAGTGCATTTCTGTAATAATTGTTTACAAGGAAATTTATGCATGAGTTGCTGCCCCAGTTCAAAAGAATAACTCATCAGATTGTCAAGCTCTCTGCTCTTGAGTATTCCAGCTAATTGCTATCTTTGCTAGTTGAGCATCATAAATCCTTCTTCCACAGAGCTGAGAGCAGGATTTTTTGGATCCTGCTTTTGCATGCAACCTTTTCATCCCTGGGAACATCAGTTTCCTCCTGCAGGAAACAAAAAAAATCTGTAAGGGGGTGATATTGACAGAAGATTGTGACAAGCTACCCGGTGGCATCAGGTCTAACTTCTAAAGGAGCTTAGGCAATCATGGCTTAAAATCTGTGTTGGGTGAATTTGCCAGGAATGTTACTGATAAAGAATAACACACAACGATGTAGACTGAGTCTTTAAAAACACTAAATTCCCAGTTCTGCTGCTCCCTACTCTTGTATTTCCTTCTCCTGCACAAGTGCTGCAGGGTAGAGATGGCAGGATGGGTTGGGGAATGGTTCCTTTGCAGCCATCTGTGCTTATTACTGATCTAATAACAACTGCACAATTCTCCCTTTTGGAATTAAATCCGTCTTTATAAATTCACAGACATAAAAGTACTTTTCTTCTGCACAGCTTCATGCATTTTGAGTATGCTTTTTTTTTTGTTCTATTTCCAATTTTGCAGTTTAATTATTTCATAACTAACTCTCCTGTAGTTGCAGGAGTGTTATCCAAGCAATGTGTTGCCAGGAAGTGGTTGATAATGTTTAATAATTCCTGATTACATTCCTGTTCCAGTCCATGATCATGATTTTACAAATGTTTCTGGTGCTGTTTTTCAGTACAAATCCTCCTTTTCAGTTTCTTTCCCCTCGTTGTTGACAGTGTGTTGGTCAGAATATAAGAGAAACCGACCTATTTGCTGGTTTAATTAAAGATGTCAGTGAAATCCTTAAGGTTTGCCTGGGAAGGAGCAGATTTACTTGCTGCTTTTATGCACACTGTGGGATTTAAACATTTTGAGAATTGCTTTGGTGATTTTTCCCAGGAGATAAAGGAATGGATTAAGTGAAGTAGTTTCTGACTATAATTGGTCTGGTTTAAACACTTAAAAATAACTTTAAGAAATAAGAAAACACAAAACAGGTTTTCAAGTAGGGATTTAACTTTTTCTTTCCCCCTTCCTCCCCCTCCCCAGCTATGTGTTTATTCCAGCTTTGGTGTCTCATTGTGAACTATCAAAGTGGGCTGGACCTGAGGTGGGATATCTGTGCTTGGAACAGCAGAGGACAGATGTCTGGAGGAGAAGAAACAAAAGCCCTAAATCTGAAGGAACAGCAGGAGGAGAGAAAAAGGAGATGAGAGGGAGGGAAGAAGAAAAAAAAACCCAGAGGCTTTCAGCCTTTGGATCAGTTATTTGCTCTTTGCAAACAAAGTGGGCTGGGAGTGCTTTAAACTTGCCGAGGGTTTGCCGGCAGAGCAGCCCCATCAAAGGCTGCACCTGTTGCTCAGGTGTTCCTGGCACTGCTGCTGCTCCTCTGCATCAGCCAGGGATGCACCTGGGGCACCATGGAAAAGCTGTTCTGTCTCCTCTTCCAGTCAAACACCTGGGCTCTGCTCTCTGCCTCGCTTTGTCTCGGGCAGGTGAGCGGCCAGCAGCGAGGAATTGCTGCCAAATTGTTCCTGTCATGGTCGCTTGGAGAGGCAGAGGTGGAGTTGGTGTAAATCAAAATATTCACATGGCTAAACCAAGCTTAACTCTGTCCCCCCTAATGCCATCAGCTCCTACAGTACCAGCTGCACCGAGTGAAGGCAATAAAACGCCCTGCTGAGCAATCAGAAAATATCAATTTAACACCTAAACTTATGCTTGTGGTCCAGAGAAATGAGGATCACTGCTATGCCTGTAGTAAAATCGTTCCTATCAAAACTTGTGATATGGGAATTCTTGAGAGGAGAGTAAAAAAACCACCCAAGGCTTTATAAGCAGGTTTTGATCCAAAGTAGACGCAATAACACAACACATGAAGCAGATTCTGTAGGAAATATTAGACTAATCTTACAAAATATTCCAACCATGCCTATCAAGGAACATTAATAACAGTGTTATTGACAGAGTATTCATTTGAAGTCATTCTGTTGGATACAATTAACATTTAGATGAGAGACAGTTATAGGTACTCGGATGATATATATGAAAGAAACAATGACTCATCCCTCCAGCAGCATCGGTACCAAACCTCACAGCAGGGAAACTGCATTTCTGCCAGCTTTGAAAAGCTCCTGTGGACCTTCCTGAAGAAATCAGCTTGTTCCTCTCAGAGGGATTGCTCTGTTCTGTTTCCTTACTGAAAGAGGAAATTTCTGTGCAGTTTGCCAAGGGCTGGATGAATGCACACAGGGCAGGGGAAAGGGCTGGGATGGACAGCTCAGGTCTGGGTGATTTTGCTCTTCTACCAGGCTCTTCTCCTCAAAGCTGTTTATGTAATTGGCTTAATTGTTACATCACCTACAGGAACATCAGCCACTGATTAACCTCTGTGCAGCCAGGGTGAGGGCAGTGATGTAAAAATCAAGAGTACATCATAAATCCTCTCTTGCCAGCACTGCCCAGTATCAAACCAGACTGTCAAGAGCTGGTTGGAATATGAGCAGGATGCTGGAAGGACACATTCCAGCAAGGGTGTCCTGAGATTCACAATGTCTCCAGTACAATAATGGGGCTTGGATTGGTCTCACCTGCTTTTAATTCTTTCTAATTTTGTCTAGGCTGCTCTTGGCTGAGGGAATCTTGGCCTGGGAGCCTTTCACCCTGGACAGCTTCAGGTCCCTCATTTTTGGAAAGATGAAGTCTTGTCTGAACATAAAAGCATCAGTGGCAGCCACCAGCCTTTGTACCAATAAGATGTCACTTTTTTTCTCCACATCTGTGCCTGCTGGAGGTCTCTCCACCCAACTGGATTTTGTGCAGGTTTAGAAGATGCTTGTTCAGCCAGAAATATGAGCACAATCAACCACAGTTCAGAAAATCCGAAATTGTGACAGAAATTTCCACCATAAACCCTCTCTGCACAGCACTCACTGTGTTGGTAAGTAAGAATACCATAATTTGGTTTAGAGAAAATGGGACTGTAATAATTAATAGGAAATATTTTTTATATCTCCAAAAAAAAATTTTAGATGACATGTTGCCACAATAAGTAGACTTGCACGTCTGGAAATGGGGTTATCTCCAACCCTGCTGCCTTAAATCTGCTCCATAATAGCCTGGTAGTAGTTTATTTATATTAATTCCGTACTGTATATTTTGCATTTTTGTGGAAATGCCTAGAGCATGCATATTAAGCAGTTAAGAAAATTGATCTGCTTGAGCAGTGATAACATTTGCAGAATGAAATCCTCACAATTAGAGAGACGTTTGAAGAAACCATGTTAAAAGGTGCTGAAATGTTCTTGAAGAAATGCCACATGTTGCTGCGGGCAGTAATGAAACATTTCCATATAAAGTACTACATAAACACATAGAAAATGTAGACATATGTTAGCAGATTATGGGGTGTGAGAGTGATAGAGTAGTGATGATTATTTGCAAGTGTTAATGTTACCAAAGCTGAAGGTTATCTCCTGGTCCTGGACCCTATATGTAAATAATTATAGCTGGAAATATGCATCTTCAAAGCCATCAAACAAAATATACATCCAGCACTCCTGAAATACTGTAGGGTTTATTGATCTGCAGTGTAGGACAGTAAATTTTAGTAGATTTATGCTCAGATTTCGGTGAACATATGGCTTAAGACATGCAAGTTTGGAATAAAGTTATTCATATTACGCACACTTGCACATGGTTCAGGATTTGCAAGTCAGGGAGTGATCAATATGCAAAAGGTGAAGTCAAATATACATTACCCACACAGAGGGAATTTTCTATGCATAGCACAGAGCTCTTCTACCAGCAAGCCAGAGAATTTGGATCTCTTCATCCATCTATCAAATGTTTCCTGTGAAAATGTCCATCTATTATGTAAATAGTCTTGTTCTAAATATCTGTTTTTGTGAGGTAACCTATATATTTTCACAGCATGCTGCACCCAAAATAGCACATCAAAAAAGAAAAAAAAAAAAAGAACGTATAAAAATTTAAGATCCAGCAGTAACTTCAGCTTGGGAATATGGTCTTAGTGGACCTTTGGTTGGGGTTTTCTTCCAAGCCCGTCTCAAACCCTTGAAAACCTCATTTTTTTCATTGGTGACTTTTGCATTTCTCCTTATATAAAAAACCTGTGCATTGCTCTTGCTCCAGGACTTAAAAGCAGAACTGTGAAATCAGGTAAGTTGGTTAAATATTTCTGCTGAGATTCTCGCTGTTGTTTTCCTAATGAGCATTTTCTCACATCCTTTTCTGTTGTTTTGGTTTTTTTTCAAAATGTTTGCTTGAATTAGAAAACAATCTCTGTACTCCGAAGTGGCAAATCACTTGAGACTAGTTTCTGAATAGTGCTGAGAAATCCCTCTTTGCATATCTTTAAAGATGTTGCTCCAAGAAAAACAGGAATTTGTAACTCTAAAGCCTTCATCAGCCTTGTAACTTTGAAATAAATAGTTCTTGCAAGAATTCAGTACTTGCCAGACCTTCAGTTGTGTGCACTGAAGCTGTGGAAATTCAAGAAAAATAGACTTTATGATCTTTGTGTATTTAATAGAGGTTGTTTTTTCTTCATCACACAATGATGTCACCATTTTCCATTGCAGAAAGATCAGAAAGAGAAAAATCAGATCAATTAATCAAACTATTTTATTATAAAAATCCTTATATCCTTATATCATTTCTGGATGCCTTTATCCATATATATATATGCATCCATATATATACATACATATATATATATAACTATTTCTTTTTAATTTTTTTTTTATTTACTTAATGCTATGATTGGAGTTAAATATTGGTCAAAAATACCCCCAGTCATTTCCTTTGGTTCTGGGTCAGGCCTGTTCTTGCACAAGTAGAAAAAATATTTAGGTTGATACAGGATATATTAATTATAAATTATAAAATACATTATATTAATTATTTGCATTTCATACCTTGTTGCATTTGCTTATCAATCCAAGGAGACCCTGTGATTTTTTTACCACTAATATATTGTATTTATACTGAATTTACAGTGTGTAGTGTTGAAGGCACAGGTGCAGAGCCCAGTCTTTCTCCATGGCTTGGGAGGATGGATCCAATGTTGGCAACACTGATGGAAATTCCAAAGGGAGAGTTGAGGGGACACTTGGGGTGCAAAGGGGGGCTGCAGATAGAATAATCCAGCCCATCTCATTCTTCTCCAGGCCCACTTCCCACGAGGGATGGGGAGAAAGAGCTGGCATGGGCTCCTGCAGAACCCCAATGCTCCTTTCCCCACAGCAGAGAGGGCAATGCCAGGTCCCCAGTGAGATAAAGGGGAAAAGGTATTTCTTCTATTTCTTACATAATTTCCTGATTAATGATGATAGCACATCAACAGTTCATTAATTTGTTAAAATTTAAATAAATTAAATTAAAGATTTACTACATTTCATGACTTTTGAAATGGGATGCATTAAAATTTGGAAACAAAAGATCACAAAAGTGTATTTTCCAGCCACGCCTGTTTTCAGAAACCCATCCATCTCCTTTCCAGAAAGGAGTTAACTTTCAGGATAAGTCTTTTCTTCTTCATTAGCTCTTTATTAGCGTTGGGCTAATCAGGTCAGGCAGAATAAAAACTCATCAGAACCACCAGCCAAAGATCAGAGGAAGCCATTTTTCCTTTTGAAAGTTACATTTCCCATCTTTTCTGTCTTTTTTTCTTAATAATTTCTGTTCCTCCTGTTGTCGTACAGGAACAGATGTGAATGAATTCCCCAAAGAAAATTTGCTCTTACAGCATTCTAGTTCAATTTCTTTGTCCATGCCCATCCCCAAAGATAGTAAACAGATAATATTTATAGGGAGATTTTACGACCTGTTTACTTCAGATCCTTTTTTTGTATTTATAAAAAATGCAGAGAAGCCAAACTAAGTGATAAAGCAGCAGCTAGAGGTGCCTTTTTCAGTCTAGGCATTCAGTAAATATTGCTCTGCTAGAATGAAAAATTCAAATTGAAAAATAATTTTTAAATCATTAAAATATTAAAAATCATTCTGATAACAGCCTAGTTGCGTAGATAATATTGGTAGTTATTGTAAAAGCTGTTTTAATTAATGTTTCTAATAACATATATAAACCATGTAATATCAGCATGAGTTTTCCATATTCCCATAGGGATCCAGGCTCTGTAGTGGTCTAAAATGCTGATTTGGTGCTGGATTTGGATTTTTGTGGGTGAAAGGATCCTTGGCTGGATCCCTGAGGGTTGTGGCTCTAGATATCACTTTGGGGCTGCTTTATTAATACCCTGGGACTTAAAAATCTATGATATTTATTTTTGGTAAGGTACATGTGCACTTAAAGGATTTGCTCCATTTTTGGTAGAAAATGAGCAACCAGTAAATTGAAGGAGTTTAGGTGCAGCTAGGCCTAACCTTAGTGTCAGACTTGGACAATGGTTTATATCTAATGGACACATCTATACAAATTTATAAATGAATATTGAGCTGTAATTAAGGAGAACTCCAATTGGACTCATCCAAAATTGGTTAAAGTTTTCTCTGCTTTGAGGAGCAGCCTTGAGTCCCAGCTCCAGGGCTCACCCAGGCTGGAATACCTATGGAATGAAGTGGTTGTGTCTCAAATTGTGTATGATGGGAAAGGAATGATGAGTCTCCTTGTAGCCACACCTTTGTTCCTTGAGGAAAGATCTGGAAAAGACATCGCTCATTAATGGTTGCTGCTCCATGCTTACATGTTCTGATGTTCCTGGGGGTCACTGCTTCTCTGGGGATTTTCTTGAAGAGTTCTTCAAGCTTTTCTCCTTTGGAAAAGACTCTTGGGTCTTTTTCTCCTTTGGAGGCTGCAGCAAAATCCTGCTGCTTTTGTTGAGAGATCCAATGTCACCCACCCCAACAGCCAGAGCATGGCACTGAAAAATCACCAGTGTTTATTCAGCTTCTAGAAAGTCCAGTTTGGTCCTTTCCAATGCTCTTTGATTTGCAGGAAGCACTTTGCTGTTTGACCAGCTCATGGAAGAGTTTCCATGCTCAGCCCTCGGTGGAGCAGGAGACTTGATCATCCAGCACATCCCTTTAAACCAAGCCTCTGCCATCTGTTTCAACCTCTAATTACAAATGCAAAATAACACAATTCGCAATTGCATCATAAAAAAGTAAAATATAAGTGATTTAAATGCATGTGTGTGTTCCTTATGCAAGGCAACATTCATCTGTTATGTTTTACTGTCTTTTAGAAACAACTCCAGGGTGAAATCCCTCTTTGTGGAGGGAAGAAAAATTATTTCATTGTAAGACACTTTTGAAAGGTGTTTTTCCATGTTATATTGCATTTTATATATTTGTCTCTTTTAAAATTCTCTTTCTTCTGATGAAATAGCAGCATTGATGGGATGGGTGGTTTGTCCAGATCAGTCTGTTGTCTTCCAATATGCAGCTTGGGGAATCCTTTGGCTGACCAGGACTCTCTCCTGGATTCCCAAATCATCAGCCATGTGCTACTGCTGCTTCCTTCTTTTTATAAATCTGTATTTATTTATTTATGTCATTGTGTTTAAGGGGCTTTTTTATTTTTTACCTATAGATGGACAATTCCATCCAGTGCATCTCCTTCTTGAAGCAAAGGGCTGTATTAAAAGCAACCTTTAGTTATTCCATCATGGAGCTCTTCTAGTTTTCCTGTGCTGGGAGAGGACATCACCTATGTAACCAGTTAAACTCAGCTTTCTAAATAATTACATTAATTATGGTTTGCTGATTTGTGTTTAAGGTGTTTGTAACATGTGTGTGCTTAACTTTTGATTTCCCTCAGAATTTTCTTTTCCTTTCACCAGCCACATTCCTCAGTCTGGAATAGACATCTTTGATTTCTCAATATCATTTTGGCATTGAGATGGCCCAAACCAAACCTCCCATGCTCTGTAGACCTCCCACTTTTCTCCATCCACACCTTTACCTTAACCAGAGGTGACACCTCACTCTGAAGAAAAACAAACTCAAACTTTCTTCCTGAGGAGAAATTACTCCCAGTGAGCAGCAACTGGGGAGCATCAGAGTAGCTTTCTGATCTCAAGTTTGCTGGTGAGCAATGAGTACTTTAAATACAGCATTTTATGAACTTGTGAGCTCTAAAAGATTTGGAGCCTTTCTGGAAGCAGAATCCAAGGCCTGTGATGTGTCACAGCGTGGGCTGTGCAAGGCACGTACTTGGAGCCTACATCCAGCCCTGTCTTTGTCCTCCCTTCCCCTCCTGTCCTCTCCAGCCTCCTTAAAATAAGGGTCCAATATATCAAGGGATTGAACTTCATGGGTTTCAAATGGAAGCTGAAGAATTTGTTTTCACTCTGATGTGAAAGGAACAATTAGCAAGGGCTCACCCCCTTCTCATCAATGGGAGACTTTTCAATTTCCTTGAAAGGCTTTGGACCAGGATCTAAAAGAGCAAAGACTTACTCCTAACAAAGATGCCTGAATAGGGATGGAAAACTGTTAATCAGACACTCCTGGCATGCTGGATGGCAAAACAAAACCATCAGCACACTTCCCTCCAACCTTGCCAAGGGCAAAGGGGTGATTTTAGCACTCAGGAATCCTGGAGGATAACCGCGGGCTGTTGGGATTCTCCCTGCTCACTTCTAGTGCCTGTTGGAGGGCAACAAATGCAACCTGAGTATTCAATCTCATGGCAAACACCTGGGAGAGCCCTGGCTGGGTCAGCTGTGGGAAGGGGAGAGGGAAGGGCCGGAGGAGGGGAGCAGGAGGAGAGGGATGAGAGGAGCTCTGCTGGGCACAGCAGGTGAGTGTGGGGTCACTGGGCTGCTCTGGTGCCTACCTGGGGTTTGGGAGGACAGCAAGGCTGAGCTAAGGGTGCTCCCATCGTCCCTGTTCATCACCTTCGTACCATGCTTGGCAGGCATGTAACTGAAAATTCTTCTGGAACTGTAGCTGTGATTTGAATTCTGATGAGGTGAGGGGGTAGTGAGAGGGGTGTCAGGAGCTACTTTTTGGGTATATTTTACTTTATTGTTGCCATCTCTGCCAGTTTCCTGTGTAAGGCAACCTGGTTTTTCAAAAACATTTTGGAGTTGTTTATGTCTCTTTTTTTTCCCCTTCTAGTCAGCTGCACTTTGATTTTCTTACCAAGTCATTTGGTTGTTATGGCTCCATGGATTTTTTTACCAACCTTTGTAATTGAACATTGGAGGTTTTTTGTTTTGTGAGTTTTTTTATACGTAATTTGCTTTTGAAGTTGCCAGGGAACAACTTTGTTCAGAAAAACAACAAATCCACCCATATTATGAACTAGTTTTCTTTGGAGAAAATGGAGTTACAGATGCACCAAGATGAAGTTATTTGGCAACACGAGATTTTGGGTCTGTTCCCTTTGGACTGACATAATCTTGATGGAACAATTACTAAAAGGAATTTATTTTATAATAATGTGACCTGTGCTTAAAAGAAATTGGCCTCAGATAGCTCAGTAAGTTGCTTTTTCCCAGGCTTGCTTATTGTTTTATTTAAAAGCTTGTTCAGAACAGACCCATTAACTGGTCATAGTCACTAATTGTGAGCTTGTCTTTTCTTTGGCTTAGAAAGGCTTTGGATTGAGGTCAAAAAGAAAAGGAATGGAATAGGCAATTTTAAATTGCCAATTTTTCTCATTTTAATATCAGATTTGTTTGGCTTGTTCACATTATGCAGATGGAGCTGTGCTACCAGAGCCCAAAACCCTGTGAGTGTCCAAAATCCCAGGATCCAGCCCCGGGCTCTCTCTAATAGGCTGAGGGAAAGACATTTCATAATTTCCTTCCTTTTCTGTTTCTTTGGTTTGCCAGAGTGTGATGTGCTGGTGATGCTGCTTTATTTTGTGATATAGAAAATGTCACCATTTTCTGAAACATCATCAGTGTTTTCTTAGTTTTTGTGCCATATTAATACAAATACTGAGCAATAGTTGGTTTTAGCAAGTCTCCTTCCAGTTGGGTATTTTTGGTTTGTTTTTTTTTTTTTTCCCTTGAACCTAAGTAGAACTCAAAAAAAATATGTATTTTTTAAAGGTCTGGGATCTGGGAGGAGCTTTATTGCCTTTGCTCTTTCAGGGCTATAGATTTTCTTGGGAGGAAATGCAACAAAATATTTTTCAGCATCTTTCCATTACAACCATCAGTCTTGAATCTCCAAAGTGTTGTGTATCATAAATTAGGCTATAATTTGGTTGTGTTTATCTGATGGTATTTATAGGAGCATGGTTGGGTGTCACAAGTGTCATTTTAATGTACAATGAAGGTTAAAGAGTGGGACTTTACCAGGCAGGTCTCCATCCAAATTTGTTGCACAAACCTGGCTTGGGTAAATTCCATTATTTTTATTTTTGACAAATATGTAGCAAATAATTTTTATTTTTCAGAAATCCATATTGCTTTCAACCAGCCAGTAAGTGAAATATTTTCTAGCATTACATTTATTTTTTCCCTAAAAGTACTATTTCTGTTAGTTGGAGAATCCTGCTGCCTACCAGAATGTGAAAATAGGTTTCATTCAATTAATGAACTGGAAACAGGAAGACATTACATAGTAAATGAGGTTTACATATGATAATGTTGGATTTGTCATGTAAACGATTGCTTCCTTTCAGCTCCCTGAAAGGACTAAATTTTGCTTTTGTACAGATTGTACAATGCTAATAAAAAGAGAAGGCTCTATGGAAAGTATAACAATAAACTATATCTATAATTCTAATGTGCAGGAGAAAAAAAAGGACGATGATATTTTAATACACAAGTGGAGCAGAGGTGGGAAGTGGTGTCAGAAACTAAAGGCTCAATCTCAGCTTTGCAACAGACTCCACAGGCAGGGCAGTGTAGGGAGGGAAAGGTTTAAGCCGAAGGAAGGGAGGTTTAGGTGGAATATTGGGAAGGAATTCTGCCCTGTGAGGGTGGTGGTGCCCTGGCACAGGGTGCCCAGAGCAGTCGTGGCTGCCCCTGGATCCCTGGAAGTGCCCAAGGCCAGGCTGGATGGGGCTTGGAGGAAGCTGGGACAGTGGAAGTTGTCCCTGCCATGGCTGGGATGGGATGGGTTGGGATGGGCTTTTTCATCCCTTCCATCACAAACCATTCCATGATTCTGCATTTCCATGAGTCTTACTTCATCCCTCACGATCTTTGCTGCTCCCAGCTGAACTTTGTTAAATTCTTTCCAGTTTCTTTGCACCTTTTTTGAGCCATGAGCTCAGGACAGGGCACAACATCCCAGCTTGACAATGGTGGGAGAATTACCACAGTGCCCCTGTTAACAAATCCCTGAAATTACCTTTTTCTGGAGCAGTTTTACTCCTTTGTTTGATATGGAGCTCCTAGGCCACTATAAATTTGAATGTGTAATGGAGTTCCCTCACTGGCAATTTCCCATTTGCATCTGATTTCTCTTCTCTAAGTGTAACATTTTACACTTGCCTTTATTGAATTTCATCTTAATTTCAGGCCATCACTCCAAACTGTTAATATCTTTTCAGATTTTGATCCAGACCTCCCAAGGGTTCCCACCATCCCAGCTCCTCAACATTGCAAATTTTATAAATGTAATCTCTTTTCCCTTTAACTGAGTCATTATGAAAATATTGAACAGAGCTGGAGCAAGGACAGATCCCTGAGGAATCTCACCTGAAACTTCTTCCTGCTTTGACAGTGAACCATTGATAGCTACTCCTTGAAAGCAGTTTTTCAGCCAATTGTTCCCTCCACCTCATGGTAATTTTATCTAGTTCTAGACCATATTTTCTTAGTTTTATTATAAGAATGTCATGTGGAACAGTATCAGAAAGCTTACTAATAAGAAGATGTATCACATCAACTCTGTCTCCCTTATCCACAAGGCCAGTTATCCTGTCAAAATTAAATTGGAGAGCTCCGTGCTGGCGACTTCTTTTTAATCAAGCCATTTGAGTTATGACCCCTGCAATATTAGATAAATTTTTCAGGAATAACAAACATGCTGGGCTTTTTTTTTTTTTTTTTTTTCTAGGCTACCACTGTAAAGCAGTTTGCTTGTTTGTTGTTTTTTTAAATAATATGATGATGTGAGATTAACAATAATGGCCTGAAAGCCAAAAGCCATTATCTGACTGTTACCAAAGACAAAAATTAGGGTGGGAGCAACAAGGCTTCCTCCATAATAGTGTTTTCTTCATTTCAAGCTGATCAGTAGGAAGTGGATTTAGAAGTGCTTTAAATCATTTCACATCATTTACTGGTAATCTAACCAGCATGAACTGCATGTACCCTAAGTGCTGATTTTTTAAAAAGCATAAGAGGAAGAGCAAAAGAACTTTTTATTCTAAGTCATTCTGTAATTTACACATTT
The DNA here is from genome assembly GCF_035770615.1 of Melospiza melodia melodia. Lineage (NCBI taxonomy): Eukaryota > Metazoa > Chordata > Aves > Passeriformes > Passerellidae > Melospiza > Melospiza melodia. Next base: position 16,014,703 of record NC_086209.1, on the reverse strand, counting down.
TTGTATCAGCCCACTTACTAGTGCCATACATAAGTGTTTCCTCTGAACAGATTTAATTTTTAATTTTCCTGAATCAGTGTTAACCAGGAAAAAGGTAATTGTTGTCAAGAGTATTCAAACTGTCAGAATATCATTCAATCTAAAAGCTGTTAGAATCTGTGCAAAAGTAATTACTGAAACTCTATTCAACTGTAATAATAACCTGCCACTGATGACAGCAATTACTGGGGAAAGTGTAATAGAAATCAAAGGCGCATTTTTCTCTGACAAGTACATTTCTAACTAAGGTTTACATTGGTTGAATAGTGTTGACAATGATGATGTGCTGTATCACTCTTAATCACGGCTGGCATGATGTTACAGTTTGAGCTGCTCGTGCTAGAGGGGCACTAATTGCCTGTTTCAGCTGACACTGGCCGTGCTCCCTGTGCTGGGAAGGGAGCTGAGGGATGAGCAGGGTTTAGTGGTGTCTCTCTGCCTCACTTGCACCCTTCCTGAGTGCAGGGTGAAAGCACTGCTGGGTTTAACAGAAACGCTTCAGCTGGGATAGGAGTGAACCAGTTTAGGTCCAGTTTGGGTATGAACAAAGCACAGAGGGATGGGAAGGAGTGGGTGAGTCAGCCTACTTCTGCCTCCCTGGCTGGCAGAGATCATGCAGACCCTTTAGGAAGTCCTTCCCCATAGACTGACCTCTTTAGGAAGTCCAGCTGTCTCAGGACTGGTGTTTCTTCAGTGTTCAAGTTCCTAAGAAGTCACTAAAGCCAAGAGTGGCTGCTATTGTCAGGTCTCAGTGCTGCCCCTAACTCAGACAAAACCCAAAACACACAGTGCCAGTAGGGTAATTGCCCTGGCTCTGGGGGAATTGTATTATATAATTGTACCTGGCCTGGCTTCATGTATTTTTTGGAGAGGGAGGAAGACATGACATCCTTCTTGACAGCTTTTATTCCTCTGTTGATCGGTTTTGCCCACTTTTTTTTTTTTTTTTGTTTGCCCACTTTTTCAATAGCTGAGAAGTTTCCTCCAGAACATTCCCCCATTGTGAGAGCTGTTCAGGAACAACTGTTTCAGAATTATCCACCCAGAAATCTGGTTCAGGTCCCCCTGTTCACTATCCCTGCAGCAATTCCTGTGTCTGAGAATGAGCTCAGGAAAAGCTTCCCTTGGAAGCAATCTTGGGGAAGGCATCCAGAGTGCCACATGTGTTGGTCCTGCCCAGTCATACCCAAGCTTATTTCAAAACATGTTAAAGCATAACAGAAGTTCATTTTAGCAGGTTTTTGCTTCCTTTGGATCCACCAGAATAACTTTAAGGATGGAACTTGCAGGAGATGATATGCAGATCTGGGCAAAGCTACTGAGAGCAGTTTCAGGCACACCAATGGTCAGGTTTTCATGTAGGAAATTGGGTTCAATGGATTTTTATAGAGTGGAAGAAACAAGGATAATTGAGTGATGTTGTGCACTTAATCACATTTCTCTTGTCAGGGCTGTTCTGTTCTTCACACAATTCCACAGTCCATAAGCTCATGGTCACTACAGAGGCCAGAAGTCCTGATTATTCCATGGCAGATCTAGCTATTTCCACCACTGAGACTCAGCAGAAAAACACAGCCTAGAATCTGGGTGTGGAATAGAGAGACACAGAATTAAACAGCCCTTCCATAGTCACCAGAGAGGTGATATCCATTAAAGGTAATCCAAACCGTGTGCAGAACGTTTAACACTTCCAGGGGACTTTTTGGAATGAGTTCTAGGTAGTGCCACATCCCAGCAGAACCACTGACTGTCCTTGCAGTCCAGTTTCCCTGAGGTATCTCTGAGCTTTTACAAACCCCTCACATACCCTTTAATGTGTGAGCAGTCCCCACGGGCTCTTTGGATGTTCTTGTGGACTTAAACACATGCCTGATTCTTTGTGGAACTGGGGCCTTGCTTGGCTCCAAATAGGAGGCTGCCAAAGGAGTTCATTCCATCATTCTTCTTATTGCTCTAATTGCCTGTTTATGTTTTCTGACAGCCAACGCTACCCAATAATTTTTATAAACAGAAGCTCTTTCACAAAATCTACTAAATAAAAGTCACAGCTCTTGAAAACCAAACTGATTTTAAAGGAAAACTTGATGTTTCCCCTCTGATTTTCCTATTGATGTTTAACAGTAGCATCAGGCTGGGTCCCTGGTGCTCCGTTACCATGTGGCTCTCTTTTATTATAACAACAATAATGCAATTCAGCTGCAAACGTGTGGTAAAACACTCCTGGATTTTGTGCACACCTTATTAATTATCCTAACTGCAAAATGATGGGGTCTTTGACAATCATTTCTATAAACTCTTTGGGTTTCTCACGTGATGGACTACCTGACTGGAGGTGGTGCTTGCCTGGCTGAGCAGGCGGCGTTTGGGGAACCAGGGCTGCTTGTGAGCCTCGTGCTGCTGAGCATCTCTAAGCCAGCTCTTCATCCCTTTGCTGAAATAAAACAGGAGAATAAAACCAAATCCACGCCAGGTTCTCCTCCCTGCTCAGGGTTTTCTACCCAAGGGCAGAACAAGCTGAGCTTCCAGCCTGGGATGAGCCTGTGCACGGTCTGTGCTCAGCCTCTCTCTCTGCAGGTCCTGCTTCTTCTCTTGCAAGGTGCAGCCTCAACAAGGTGTCCCGGGCACTGTGCCATGCTCAGGGCTTCCACAGGGCTTTTTCCATAGGATGAAAGCACCCAGGCAAAGCAGTGCACCCCCATTGTCACTCTGAGGGTGACACTGATGATGTGGCCACCAGTCACCTCTTTATGGAGTGACAGGAGAGCAGAGGAGTTGGAAAGTCTGATTCCTTACAGATTTTGTGTGCTTGTGCCATTGGCATTTCCATGTCCAGGTGGAGCGGTCAGGCAGGGGTTTGTGTGGCTTGCAGGTGCAAATGTGTGAACTAAATATAAACTGAATTACGACAGAGTTGTGACCTCTCCAACAACACCCATGTAAATTTGTTTGGGAATTTAGGGACATTATTACCGATGGATTTCCCTTTGCCCGTTGGCCTTTCCAACACTACACTTTTAACAATTCCCCATCACCAAGAGCTTGGAAATGATCAGTTTGGTGTCCCCTGATAAAAACAAAAACCAATTACTTGTCTTCTATAGCACATCCTCAAAGATCCTTATTTTAAACCTTTTCCCTGAAAACTTGACAGCCACATATTTATTATTTTATAAAAGAGAGCTGAGATCAATGGAGATCATATAGATACCATAAAGAAACTTCAGTACCTGGCTTAGAGATGCACCGTCGCCATCTTCTCCTGGTGTGGCCACCCCAAAGGGACAATTGTAGGGACAGTGGTGTCCAGCCCAGGGCTGAGATTCCAGGAGTGGCAGTCAGGACAATATCTGCCTGGAATATTTCTGCCTGCCTGCATAATCGTGCACAGATTTCTATTGTTCCAGGAGTTACTCAAGCATATAATAGAGTTTCAAGGAGTTCAAACCTCCTGTTTTAGATGGTGTTTTAGTGAGTTGTTTTTCTGCCTCAGCATGGATTAGAACTTTTTTCCCCTCCCAGTGCATGGAGAGAGTGTGAAGAAAATCCTGGATTTTAAATGCTGACTGCGCAGCTGTATTGTGAATTTTAAACTGTAGGAAACAAAAATATTACCTACAGTGCACCTTTGGTGTTATTATTATTGGTGCATTACCTACAATGTCTTCTGTCTGTGGTCAGAAATAACCTTGGGCCTCAAACACCTCTTGCCATGCCCAGATCCTGCATCCACAGGTGGAATTCCAACCTGGTGCAAAGGGATTTGTGAGCAGAGCCAGCAATTCATCCAGGGAATGGCAATGCCAGACAGGTTTTGTACCCTGCAGTGCTACCTGGGAATTTGATTGCAGATCCATAGTGATGCTTCAAGGAATCTGTTCAGTTTTGCTGGGATCACATAAATAGTCATGGGCAGAGATGCTGCATCTAAAGGATTCTGTCTCCTGAGATTGTGCTGTGTCCTCTGGGTCAGGTGCAATGCAGAAATTGCAGAAATCTATCATTCAGGGGGAAAAAAGGCTCAGAAAAAGAAATTTAGAAATCCATATTAACAAGGAAAAAATATTTAAAATAATACAATGACTGGTTTTGGACCTTTTTTGCAGCAAGTATTTTTATTTAAGTACACAAACAATTAATTCACATGAGGCAGGAATGGGAACACGGTTTGTGAGCCAGCTGAGGGAAAATCCAGTGGGGTGAGCTGATGGCATCCCCCTCTGCCAGCCTGCTGGTCCAGGGCTGTGTGCTCAGGCTCCCAATTCCTCTCAGCCAGGTTGGTTTAAACTGTTTGCATTACTGGTCCCAGCTACCCCCGCTGATTTTTTTTTTTTTTTTTTTTTTTTTTTTTTTTTAGTATTATTTTTTTTTTCCCCTGCCTGGAGAGAGTTAAAGTGCTCATTTGAACTGCTTTGCCAACAGATCTGTTCAAAACCTGCAGCAAGCAGCTTTTAATGAGCAGCTGGGGGAGCGACTCCTTCCTGGCACAGGCTGCTCCTAAAGAGCCTATCCATGCATATCCTTAAGACATTTGAAAAGACTGCGCATTTTCCTACCCTTAAATCACAGGCAAAGTGACTTCAGGTGTTGCAGCGCTTGAATTCGCTCGGTTCCTGCAGCCCGGTGGTGCCCACGCCCGTCATTAGCAAATCCTTTCATCATCAAGGCTGGGCCGTTCAAACGAGGCAGGGTTTGGGTCCCTTTGGGAAGCCAGCAGGACAGAGCTGAGCACACCAGTCCTGCTGCTTAATTAGATCCCAAAATCTCCAAGTAAAAACCAAGTGATGCTTTAACCAATTCTTGTATAATTGCTGTCTTGGTTAATTTATTTTATTTTTTTTTCTTGAGGATTTTCGACCTGGATTTAGGAGATTAAATCAGTTGTGCACTTAATATAAATGTGTAAATAACTTTATCTCTGCACGGCAATAATTTAGGCAGCCGTTAAATCATAGGAACGCTTTAGGAAAGGAGGTGAGTGTTTAAAGGTTTGCTCAACAGAGATCTAACATTAAACAGGTATCGTAAGCCTTAAAATGTAATTTAAGTAGATGGGTGTTCCTCCTAATGACCGTGATAAGATCAGTGAGGGAAGGCAATGGCAAAGTGTGTCAGATGCAGTGGAGGCTCTGGAGAGTGCAGGGATAGATTAGAAATTTCTCATCTCTCTTATTTTCCTTTTTCATGCGCATAAAAAGGGAACCTCATCCTTTTCCTCAGGTGAGTAAATGAAAAGGGCTGCTCTCCAAACAGCTGCACACAGCTTCTTTCTGGGCATTTGGTCACTAGGACAAACAACTTGTCTGGTGGGCAGATGTTTGAGAGACTTTTCTAAGCTTTCTCAGAGGGGAAAAAGTTTAAAAATAGGAATAAGCTTGCTAAGGGCTATATGATGAGTGGTGGTTTATTAGCCATTGTTCTGGTGGATGAGCCAGCTTTCTGCCTTAATCCATGCAGAGCAGCAAGTTCCTGTGGCTGAGGAATCGCAGACCTGGGCTGCTTGTCCTGGTCTCTCTGGTGGGCAGCATCCCATTATTGTCACACTCCTGGTTATGTTTATTGTGAGGAGGATACAAGCACTTTAAAAAAAAAAAAAAAAAAAAAAAAAAAAAGTCACTTCAGTGGTGCTCTCTGCATTTCTATTCCTGAATATTAAGTCCCAATTTTTATAGCCTTAGCTCGATCTGGGGCTTCATAAAACACCATAAATTGGAGCTTAGCTTTACAGGCAAGCAAGATGATTTGATAAGCATGGGATTGCCCCTACTACATCAAATCATGTTTCCTCTCTGAGCATCCCAAAGCCCTCAGTTATGGCTCTGACTCAGTAGCCAGCCAGGAGATGGAAGAAGCCCTCTGCAATTAACTCTTTGTAGTTTTGTAGTTTGGGGTTTTGGGTTTTTATTTTTTCTTTTTTCCAAGGGGAAAGAATGAGAAAATTTCTTTAACCAGGTATTTTCTTCCAATTTTACCTCACAGCAGAGTCAGCCAAGTGCAACCCCTTGTCAGCAGAACCATTATCTATAATTTACATGCAGGAAGCAACGAAGTTTTAGGGTGAAATGGCTCCAAACCCAGGAACCTCTGCCCATTCCATCATGCAGCCCTGCAAGCACAGGAGCTGTGTCAGTGACAGTATTAAGGGCTATTAAACTGGCTTTGATGTATTGCTGGGGTTTTGGATGGTTTTCTAGTTTTTATTATTCCTCTGACTGTCACTTGCTATTTTTAAATGGAATCTGCTGTTATGGGACACAAGGAGCCCGTCCTTCAGAGGGGACTCTGCTCCAGCAGCCCTTGTGCTCGTTGCTGCTGGGGTGTAGAGGGGACGCTGGTGATTCTCTGGAATTTGGGGGTCACAACCACCTTCTGTACAATTTATGATCCACAAAGGTTCTCTGCAGGCTGGGAGCAGGCACAGGAGCTGCGCATGGAATGGTTCTGCTCCTGCAGGGGTTGGATTTGGGCTGGTCTCCATCAGTGCCACCAAACTGGCTCTGCCCCAGCAGCTGCTGTTCTCCCCAGATTCTTCTCCTTGCTTCAATATTATTATTTTTTAACATCCCACCTCCCTCCATCCATGGTCAGGCAGCACTTGCTCAGCCACAGATCTTTCATGGCTCTGCAGCAAGAGCTTCCCGTGGAATTACAGAATCACTGGTTTGGGTTGGAAGGCACCTTAAAGACCAGCTGGGTTTTTGTGATGTTTTTCTACAAAGCCTTGCAGAGTTTTAGAATCACAGAAATCAGAGAATATCCCGAGCTGAGACCTCCGGGGACCAAGGAGTCCAACACCTGGCTGATTTTAAGGCTAATTCAATACCTGGGTGGCAGGTAGTGGTGAGAAAAACAATGAGATTGTTGAGAAAAGAATTGCATTTAATGAGCACTGAAATGTATTATTCCCTTTTTAACAGAGCTGCCTAAAAACTATTGATTTTGCTGCCCACAGATTTCTAATAATAAAAAATTTAAAGCCTTGCTATCATTCCCCCAAATCAGGTTTATTTCCAGCATGAGTGAACTCAGAAATTCTCCAGTTAGAACTATGGGAATTGGATCCTCCAAATTAACAAATTCCTCTTCCAATCTAACAAATTGTTGTGTTCATCTGCATCCTTATCCTGGGAGCTGGCACTGTTTGGTGAGAAAACTCAAAACTGGTTTGTCTTGATGTTCTGCTGCTTTTCTTTTTCTCTCTGGCTCAGCCACCTCACTGAACCCCTCCCTAAGGATATTTATTTTTTATACCTTAATTTATAAATATTTTTGACCAAAATTAGCAGTAATAATTTGTTTTATCCTTGCCTATCTCTTCAGTTAACCTCAGGTTAAACTTTTTAGGTCAAATCTGAGCTGCCAAGTCTTTAGATAGAATATCAAAGCTCTTCACCTGGTCCTTGAGCTCTGCTGTTGCAGCTACATCTGTGTTCATTTTTACTGATAATTTGGCTTTTTTTGGTCTTCATTTCACCACTGATAAGATGCCCACAAACACTTTTTGGCCAAGCTGCTGGTTTTCCTTGCAGCAGGGTTATCCAGTGTATTGCTGGCAGTGCCTGTAGGGGGAAATATATAAGTTTGAAATCAAGCTTCCAAAAAAACAAACAGCACTTCTGATTAGGATCTCATATTGTTATCCTTCCTGCTTCATTTGTTTTCCAGATGGGCGAAATAAAGGTCAACAACCCTAGGGCAATGAGCTGATTTGAAAGAAATGTGATTTCTAAAAGGGAAATTTGCAAAAAATAGCCATAACCAAGAAATGAGAAACATTTTAAGAAAGTGGCAGTTCAGACTAATCTTCCACGTAGTTTATCTTGGTGAATTGGTGATATTTTATTGTCCATGCAAATGTGCTGATAATCTAGTCCTGCTCTTCTTGTGGCGTTTGGAAAAACCATTTTTCTTTATTGGAGTTGGGGTACGACTGTGGCCATGAACAAGGGGATAAAGAGACCCGTCATGCCCTGGGCTGACAAAGAGGCACATGGAGGGCTGCTACAGCCACATCCTCCCAGAGGGAAAAATTGGAGCTGCCACATCCCCAGCTGGGATGGGAGCTGCTCTTGGCAGCATCCATCCCCTCCTGCATCCCAGGGGCTGCTCCTGCATCCCTGGGTCAGGCAGGGCTTCCCCAGGTGGTTTCTCTCTCCCAGCATCCCGCATTCCCCGTGGGGCGAGGAGCCAGAGCTGAGACCTGGAGCATCCCTTTTTCCCCATCCCTTTTTCCATCCTTTCCTCCTGTCCCTTTTTCCCCATCCCTTTCCCCCGTCCCCTTTTCACCCACCCATCCCCTTTTCCCTCATCCATCTCCTTTTTCCCTCATCCCTTTTTTCCCATCCCTTTTCCCCCATCCATCCCCTTTTTCCCCCATCCATCCCCTTTTTTCCCCATCCCTTTTCCCCATCCCTTTTCCTCCATCCATCCCCTTTTTCCCCCATCCATCCCCCTTTTCCCCCACCCATCCCCTTTTCCCTCATCCGTCTCCTTTTTCCCTCATCCCTTTTTTCCCATGTCCTTTTTCCCCCATCCATGCCCTTTTTCCCCCATCCATGCCCTTTTTCCCCATCCCTTTCCCTCCATCCATCCCCTTTTTCCCCCATCCCTTTTTTCCCATCCCTTTTCCCCCGTCCATCCCCTTTTCCCCCATCCCTTTTCCCCATCCCTTTCCCCCCATCCATCCCCTTTTCCCCCCATCCATCCCCTTTTCCCCCATCCCTTTTCCCCATCCCTTTCCCCCCATCCATCCCCTTTTCCCCCATCCATCCCCTTTTTCCCCATCCCTTTCCCATGGCTCTCCCGGCCGGTCCCTCCTGGATGCGGGCAGAGCCTCCTCCCAAAATCGGGGTCATGTCTCCCTCTAGGGGCTCTCGAGGAGGATGAACCCCCCCTTCCCCTGCTCCCGGGTGCTGAATCAAGGTGTTCCAGCTCCTAGGGGCTGGGACGCGACACAGACCCCGTGTGCCCGTGGAAAATGAGGCTTAAAAGTTAAATTTTAATAACATTTTCTGGAAGAAATTTGCTTCCTGCCTCCTCTCTGGGCGAGGAGGAGGCTGAGCGCTAAGTCTGTGTGGATGAAGGATGAGGGTGGTTGTGTCTTTGTCCCCAGCCTGGCAGGGTGACACTCCTCCCTCATGGGTGCCTGTCCCTCTCCTCTGCAGCATCCTCAGGCCTTTTGGAGGTGGCTGATGCTGCCAGCTGGGCAGAGATGCTCTTCCAGAGGTGCTGCTGGGTCTCTGATGCAGCTGCAGAGCAACGGCAGGGATGGGGACACGGGCATGGTCCCCAGAGCCGACCGCAAAGAGGAAAATCAGGTGGGACATCAGGCTTTTATTTCAATGTTAGCTGAAATGGGAAACCAGAAGTGTTTAATGGCCATAATGCAGCATTTAAACATAACTCATGAAGATGAATTTTGAGTTTGTTTAATTTGATGCCTTTGTGGACTTTCAGGGTAGTTTGTGTTTTCTGTTTTTTCCAGTAACAAGAGCAGTGGGAATTTGCCCCTGTTTAGTGGCCAGGCAGCCATGATAATCATTCTGCGCCATTGTTGACCTGATATTGATCTGAGAGTCTGGGAAGAAAAGAAGTCTAATAAATAAATATAAATCAATAAATTCAATCAAAATATAAAGGACAGTCTTCCAAGAGGCACAAGTGGGAATTGCAGGAATTGAAAGGCAGCCCATGTAATTTGAATGACTTGGCTGGTTTTGTGTGAGGACTCAAGTACAGCTCTCAAAGATCTCGTTTTACTTTGGGGACACAGAGATTCATTTCACCGATTTCAACAATCCAAAATTTAGGCTGAGGCTTCCTCACAGTCAGCTGAGAGCTGGGATGAGTCATGTTCTGGGGGAGGGTGTTCATTAGAGGCACTACATCATCGCATGGGACGTCAGTGCCCAATTTTGAGCTGGCCCAAGTTAGGAGCAGTTCATCTCATCCCTCTCAGCATCCCTCCCTTCGTGGGCTGCTGCAGCCTCCCCCCGAGGGGAACAAAGAATCCTCTTTACCCCAGCAATTATTTACATTGTGATGATTTCCCATTGCCCAAAACTAACTCATCTCTTGGAAATTATGGCTCTTCACTCAGCAAAGCCAAGGATCTCTATAAAGATTTCGTGGCAGTGTTGCTGAGAAAAATCTAAAAAAACCTGTGAAAGAGCCCAGACCAATTTGAATACAATTCCTCTTTGCTGCACTGCAGTGTAAATCAGGAATAGCTCCTGAACCCCCAGTTCAGGTCCCAAAGGCTTGGCTGCAGTTTGTGTAACACCGATGTGCCTTTGCCTCTTGCAGGATGAAATCACTGATGAAACCAGGATAAGTCAGATACACATATATAATTAGTAGTTGGTTGCTTAATTAACCCTAATTAGGGGTGGGAGCTAGATGATCTTTAAGGTCCCTTCCTACTCAAAATGAAACTGAAGCATTTGGGTGATTTGGGGTTTGAGGATATTCACACGGTCAGATTTGGGGATGTGCAAAAGGATAATAAACACAAGCCAGAGAGAAGGATGCTAATATTGCTTTAGGGATGCAAAGTGATTTTAAATGGTTTTAAATTCTTATGTTTAGTTACAGAAATTCAGGGTCAGATCTCGTGAAAGGTTTGGTACCTAAGCTGGGCTGTCCCATCTGATGGTGACATTTGCATTGAGGCCACACAAGGACAGTGCTGGGTGCCAGCATGGCAAGGGGACCCTTGTGGTCCCTTAGACCCATCAGGGACAAAATCAGCCTCTGGTTTCAATGGCAGCAGAGTCCCTGGGACCTGAGGAAGGTGGCCTGAGTTCAGCTGTCTCTGGCGGTGTTTTGTGGCTGCTGTGGGTGCTGGCTCAGATTTTCTGCTGATTATGCTGGAGCAATATTGCAAGGAATTTATGCATAATGGACATAAATCTCGCTCTACGAGCCACCTGAGGGGCAAGAAAAATGGTCTCTGTCAAGGATCTACACACAGAAATACATTAACCAGGAGCTCTCTGCAGAGCAGGAGCTCCAGCTCCAAATGCAGGTTTGGGGGAATAATGAAGAATAAAATTAGTGCTTTGGTAATGCATTAAGCCTTTTGGGGGGGTTTCACTGGCAGCTTTTTACAGCCTGAAAGGATAAATGGTGCTGATAATAAATTTTACTAACTTTTAAAGCCATCTTCCAGTGGAAGGTGCAGACAGCTTTTCCTGCACAGTTGTGGAGCGGGAAGAGCTGGGACTGCAGCCCCCTGTTGGAACTCCCAATTAGCAAAACATACTGGGAAAGAGCTGCCTGCGAGGATGGGAGGTTTCTGCTGGGTGGGATGGAGGGTTGGGCACACCACAGTCACAATCCTGCCCAGGAAATGAGTGGGGCTGGTTGTGAGATGTCCACACGAGCTTGGCCCAGCCGCGGTTCCCATCGGATTCTGTGGCTGCTCGTCCTCCCTTCAGCCAGGATGGTCTGTCACCCATCTCCCCTTCAGCCAGGGTGTTCTGCCACCCATCTCCCCTTCAGCCAGGGTGTTCTGCCACCCATCTCCCCTTCAGCCAGGATGGTCTGTCACCCATCTCCCCTTCAGCCAGGATGGTCTGTCACCCATCTCCCCTTCAGCCAGGATGGTCTGTCACCCATCTCCCCTTCAGCCAGGCTGTTCTGCCACCCATCTCCCCTTCAGCCAGGATGGTCTGTCACCCATCTCCCCTTCAGCCAGGCTGTTCTGCCACCCATCTCCCCTTCAGCCAGGATGGTCTGTCACCCATCTCCCCTTCAGCCAGGATGGTCTGTCACCCATCTCCCCTTCAGCCAGGATGGTCTGTCACCCATCTCCCCTTCAGCCAGGCTGTTCTGTGAGGCTGAGAGCTGCCCATTGGTGTTGATAAAATGAACTCAAAACCAACCCCACAAACCAACCAGGTGCTCATTTCTTTCCATGTATTTCAGGGCCAAGGGGAGCAGGATGTGATTAAAGACTCTTCCCTCCCATCTCCGGGGCTCTGGCTTTGTTATCCATATTCTCATGAATTATTTTGTTGCTATAGCAATACTTTTCTGTGGGCCTAATCCTTTCTCATTTACAGGGAAGCCCTTTACTTCGCTCTCTCAGTGCAGTGGGGCCTTCACTTTGGAAAATCACCTCTCAAATTACAGCTCGGGGTTACTTTTGCTTTTCAGCACTAATCTGGATTGGGGAATTCTTAATTTGGGTTAAAGTGGATTTGGAAATTCTTAGTAAAATAAGTGCCAAAGAATCACATCTGTGAAACTATAATATATATTGTGTGTGTCTGCATCTTTGCAATCATGAATCTTCTCACCCAATTAAATTTCCTGTATGGAGAGGAAAGTGGTGGGGGAAACAGAAATAAGTAAAAAACTGTATGCTACATGTTTGCAGATTTCTGAATTCCATTTTCATCATGACTCTTCTCAGCACTCGAAAAGTATCTCTCAGTCAAAACTTTTATTCCCAACTCTGTGGCAGGAGGAGAGCAGGGACATGGAGGAATGGAAGAGGCAGTGAATTCCAATGGGTCCCAGCACTGGCTTTGCTCCAATCCATAATTTTTCTTCTTTCTGTTTAATTTCTTCAATTTTTCTATTTTTGTGTGTACGTATCTACATATATGTGTGTATGATTTTGAGGTGTTCTTGGAGCAAGAATCTGCTGTCCCTCATGCTGGGTCATTGCAACTCTCAACAATGCTTTGCCCTGTGGCTTGTGGATCAGCAAGAGGGTTAAAAGGTTTAAATGACAAGATTTAAATGAAAAAATAGTTATTTTGGAATGTATATGTGGATGGAAGTCAGGTTCAACGTGGAAAGATTAACTTGTTTGCTTTGTATTAGTAATTCATATTAATTCATGATCTGTTATATTAATTTTTAATGGATATATTTAAGAAGGAGACCAAATTTTGGATAATCTTCCCTTAATACCCTATGAGAGTAATTAAACCTCAACTACATTGTCACAAGCTTGCAAAATCAGTAATTGGAGAAGGTTAATATATATAACTGGGGTTGCTGAGCTGCTGTTGGAGGGCAACAATGCTGGATTTAGATACTGTTACTTCAAATTTTTTAAATCCATTTGAAGTCCAGCACTGAACTCATTGCAAAGACTGAAATTCAGCCTAAGGGTCCTGGACTGCTGGCAAAGGGTGGCTATTGGCACACCTCTGAACTCACCCCAATCTATTCATGGCTGCTCCTACAGGCAAATCTATCCAGATGCATCCGCTCTCTCAGCTATTCCCATTTAGGAGCAGCTTCCAGCTCCTGCAGCCTTCCCAGCTGACACAGGCAGCTCTTCCACTGCTTCCCATGGCTTTGACACCCTTCTGTGCTTCTTTCCTTGTGGGTAAGATCATTCCTCCCCTGAAGTGAAGCCCTGGTGTCTCCCTGTGGGGATGCTCCTGGGGTGGGATGGATGGGGTGAGCGCAGGGAAGAATAATCAATTTATCAGATTTTTTTAAGAGATAGAAAGTTACAGAATAGTGGGGGTTCTTGATTATAGGGGGTTTTCTGCTGAAATCTGTTGTTTCTGGCTTCCTCTGACTTTTAAGAATAAAACCCCACAACATCTGTGGATAGGGAAATTATTTCCTTGGTGGCTGCTGAGTCTACACCAGTCTGTCCCACTGGAGCTGGGTCTCAGAGATTCAGTGGGATTGATGCCTTTTCTGGCTTTAATTGCAATTATTTGTGTGCCTGAACATTTCACAGATTTATTTTTTTTTCCCCAGGATCTAGCATTTCTTTTTCTTGCCCTTTCAAGAGACTCAGCTGGGATTATCCTGTCCTTATTTTCTGTGCCTTTGTTTTTGTTCACATTCCATAACAAGTGATGCTGGATTACAAAACCCACTTCAGGCTAATACACAATTGTCCATCGTTTTCCACTGAGATGGTTTTTAGTCAGTCCCTTCCCTCTTCCAGAACTGAGCTATTCTTGTGGCAGTCCCACGTGGAATGTCCCTGAGTCCTTCTGCAAGGCAGGAACTCCTCTGGAGCCACCACAGCTTTCTCTGGAGAGCTCAAATTTTCTTGACTTCAAAAGTCTATTTGTTATTTAAGGACACAGGATGTTCTCCCCATGTTTACAGAACACATTGTAACACATTTTAAGTGTAATTGGAAGGAAAGATCTTTGATGTCTATTGTAATAATTTCCCTCAAGGGCTGCAGGATTGGTCAAAGTCTACACCAGTCTCTGGATATTTCCCCTTTTTTTTTAACCCTCAAGTAATGTCTGGTTTTTTAGTTCATAAAATCCAAAACTGTGGATGTTTTATATAAGATTTAAATATTGGTTTAGTTTTGGGAAAAAAATGTCTACACGAGTATAAAAATATTCTGTATTAATATTTCAGAGGAACTATTTTATTTGTCTTCATTTCCCTCATGATGATTTTTCAGACTTTTTCTTCTGGATATTTCATAAATATATATTTAAATGTATACTCTGAGCGGGGGAGCTGCAGGGACCAAATTCCTTCTGAGAGTTGGGAACAGAAGGGAGGAGGAGTCTGTGCCTTGTTCTGAAACCTCCTAATGACCCAAAGCCCTTTCTGACATGAGAAAAAAAAAAAAAACAGCTTAAGCAAAAACCCACCATGTTCTGCTCATACCTGAAGTCCTTTTGTTAAATCCCTGCCCGAAGTTTGCAATTCCTGAGCTCCCATCCATCTCCATCACCTCACTGATAGCTTGGAGAACTTGATTGCATTTCTAGAACATTTCCAAATCTACATTTTTGGTGGCTGTTTTAGCAGTCTTCTATTTTTCATACTGAGTGTTCCTTGCTTTGAATACTAATTTTTGGTGACCAATTAATTTTTATCATGGTCATATCACTGAACTAAGATAAGCATCTTTTTTTGTTGTTTATTTCCCAATGCAACAAATCAATTTTACATTTTGAGTAGGAAGAAAACTAACTGAAGCTGGAAGAAATATAGATAACTGTGTGTCTTTGTTATGCCCCAAAAATAAAAGAGATCTCACAGCTTTTTAATAATGGATTCTCGAGGTCTATATTTAATATCTGGAATTTAGCATCATTAATTTCATAACTAAGTTTATCATCAAATTCATTAATTTTCATCAGAATGCAAGTGATGTATTGTTCTGGATAAATAATCATCCATCTATGCCATTGTTGAGAGAACAGTCCTGAGCTGGGCTTTGAGGAATTGGGAATCCTGTGTCCAGAGAAGGGAATGGAGCTGGCAAAGCGTCTGGAACATCAGGAGCAGCTGAGGGAGCTGGAAGTGTTTGCTGTGGAGGTAAGGAGGCTCAGGGGGAAATTTCTCACTCTTCACAACTCCTGACAGGAGGGTGCATCAGGCTCTGCTCCCAGGGGACAAGGGGACAATGAAAGACAAGGAAAAATGGACAGGGGAGGTTCAGGTTGGGCATTAGGAAAAGTTTCTTCACTGAGAGAATGGTCAGGCATTGGAAGGGGCTACCCAGGGCAGCAGTGGAGTCCCCATCCCTGGAGGGGCTCAAAAATGAGCGGACACTTCATGTGGCACAGCTTCCTGATGACTTTAGTGGCCACGGTGGGATTCATTGAGGGCTGGATTTGATGACTTTGGAGGCCTTTCCAACCTTAATAACCCAAGATTCTTCTTGCATGCAGGGATGGCTTGCCCAGCAGCCATCCCTGCTGCCACCTGGCACATCTGGCTGCTCCAGGCAGGTGCTCTCACACCTGGCTGGACACTGGGATGTCTCCCACCAAACCAGGGGAAAACCACCCGGGGCAGTTGGAGCCATCACAGCAGAGCTCCCTTGCTGTGATGTGTGCTACCTCGGAGCAGGGAATACATATTTATGGAGCATTATTTACTCTCAATCAGCAGAATATAGGCCAGCTTTGAAATGCAAATGAGCTGCTTCATCTCCAGCCCAAGCCTGCAAAGGCTGAACCCACCCAAATGCACCATTCCTGCTGTTCCAAAGGCCGAGCTCACCCAGCTTCAGCACTTTCCCTCAGGAGGTTTTGCGGGGGAAGAACAACCTCTGCTTTTCATTTGCTCTCCTGATTTCGAGGTTTCCTCCAGGTAGCCTTCGGTGCTCTCTGTTTATCAGCAAACTGATCCAGGTTCTGTGGGCAATCCCAGCCATGCTCCCTGGAGTCTCCATCCTCACCGAGCTCCTGAGCACTAACAGCTTCCAGCTGCTGGGACAATGTGTGCTGCACATGGCCCAAATTGGGCCTTTTCACACAGCCATCACATCTGCTTAGCAAGAAAGTTCCTTTCCTCCCCAGCAGAAACACCCCAGCAGCCCTTCCAGTGCCATCTGGGAAGAATAACTGGTGCAGCAGGGTAATTCTGTTGTCTCTATGCATCCAGGCAGAATTCCCAAGTTATTCCACCTGAAAACGTGTCTCCTGCAATGGCCATCAAATGGATTTCCAACATGTGCAGAGGAGCTGTAAGTGCTGTTTTGATTCCAGGCTAGCTTGAGCAAAGAGTGAGGGAATCCAACAGAGAGGGAAGGTTGTCTTGCTAACAGGAGTATGAGAAAAGAGGGAAAATATATCCAGGAGAGCTGATGAAGATGGATTATGAAAATGCTAGACTTGAATCTCCTCCTGGCTCAGTGGTATAAGAAAAGAATTGGCTCCTCCCATAAATATTTTCACTCCCCAAATAAAATTATAACTCAGTATTATCATATCAATTTATATTGATATGATAATAGTGAGTATATAATATATATATCATATTATTTACTCCCTAAATGAAATTATTACTCAGTATTATCATATCAAAAATAGTAGTTTCATAGGCGCATCCCCAAATGCTTAATTTTCCAGTCCAAATTTTTCTGCTTTTAAATGCTACTTGATGAAAAAAATGTAAATATTTTATATATATTTATATACATAAAAACTACTTTCTAAAATAAATTAGAGGCAGCTTTCTCAAAAAACCCAGTTTTTATAGTGCTTTTTCCTTACCATCCTTTATCCTGGGTGGTATTCTTGGCTGGAATTCCCAAAGAATGTCACAATTTAGTTGTATTTACCTTTATCATTCCCAAACTTCCCTCTGTAAGAGTCCAGCTGTGATGCCAGATCCTCTGCTGGGTCTGCCCAACACCTGTGCGACTCCAACAGGAAACACATCCTTTCCTCACAGGTGGCAACCCAAAAATGGGATGAAGAGAAACAAACTGGGTAACGTTGCATCACAGCACTTTCCTACTAGAAATGAAAATTCTTGGCTGTTAGAGTTAGAAAAGGAATTAAAGAATGCAGATTTATTAATCCCAGTTGTTCAAATTCCAGCTCACATAACAGCTCTTTTCCCATGAGCAAAGTTTTTATGCTAAAATTCCTCTTTTGGAAGTGTCTGGAATATTTTGCTATTACTTAGTTGCTCATGCTGAGCAATTGATTTTTTTTCTTGGCTCTAATAAGATGTTATTGCTTTCTCTTAATTTACTTTTATGGCTGTTTAATGAAGGCTGCTCCTAAATGGTGGAAAAGAATCCAGAGGATTTAGGGAGCTAGAAAAGCTCTTGGAATGTGATTTGTGGTGCATTTCAGGTAGGAGGGAGCAACTCTTGCTCTCCATCCTCCACCAGCCTGCCCAGCTCTGCAGATGAGATCATTTAGTCAGCTAAAAGTCGTCCCAAAGCAAAAACAACTTCCAGATGTTTCTCTAATTTTGCAGGACACTGAACTGTGAACAGTCGTTAAACTTTATCCCTTTTGCTTCCGGAGTTTTCCAAGACAGAAACAGATAAAAGAATGGAGGGGGAAAAAAAACCCCAAACCACTGCCAAGGGATAATTGTGCAAAGGAAAACTCTGGAGTAAATGTGTTTATTGTGGGTATGGAAAAGAGAAAAGGAGCAAAGTGCAAGGGCAAGGCTTGGAAGCTCAATCACTGTCCTGGAGGATGGGATCAATCCCAGTGCCGGCGGTGTTGGGAAAGTCAAGTGTTGGAAACCTCCCTGCAGAGAGGGATTTGTTTGACAGTTATCACCTCCCTAAAACTGGCTCTGATGGAGACTGAGAGCTTGAGATCTGTCAGGAAAAAGGGGTTTGCTGTTAAAATTAGTCTTTACTTGCTGAAGATGAGCTCCTGACTCGTCATCCTCCCTAACCCTGCATAGCTACAGTGAGAATCAAGCATATTTTCTCCTAAAATCCAGGACTGTGAATTAAATCCTCCATAAAATTTTGATAAAGATCTTGCAGCTTCAACTTTAGAGAGCATGTACTTATTAAAACTCCTCCGACTCGATGTTTAGTACAATATTGACACCCAGTAATTAGTTCATCCATGATATCCTTCAGTTCTTTTCTGCCAATTAGTGCTGCAGTTTTCACTTTTGCCTGGCATAGAAATAAACAGAGAAGGTACCCATTAGATTTTATTCTATTACTTTTTTTTTCTTTTTATGGTTGTTTTCCCATTTCTTTTTCATCCATTTAATGCTGGAAGATGTGGAAATTTGCCAATTGCCCCGACATCTATCCTGCAACACCTCTTGTTCTAGGGAGGAACAATTCAGCTCTGATCTCTCCAGATGATGCTGTCCATAAATTAAGGCAGGCTCGGTTTGAGGGACTTGATCTTGCTGCTTTCATTTCTCACGTGACACTTGAACAGAAAACCAAGTGGATTTTAAACAGCTCTAATTTGTATTTCCCAGTTAAGAACCAGTAAGATCAGTTGATGTGGTTGCAGCATTATTTGGAAAAGACCCAATACAGCCTTTTCCTATATTTTCCCTGTAAATGGTGTCATTTTACATTAATATCATCTCTGGTTTTGTGGAAGCAGCTCCTGTGTTTTTTTGTTGGTTCTCTGGATTAGACTGGCTGTTATGAATTTGACAACAGTTATCAAATCTCCCCTGCAGCAGATTGACTGTCAAGGATATGATGGTCAAATGTTTCACATATTGCAATCAAACCATTTGTGTTTGGTTTGAAGAATTCCAAAAGAAAGCTGTCAGCTAAGAAATGAAGTTGAAGTAGCCTGAAGCTTTTGGAGCATGTTGATCCAATTATGATGATCCACTCATATCCTTCAGCTTTTTTTTTTTCAAAATCAATTTTCATTTTAGCTCAGGGGACGGGTTTTTTTTGGTAATGCAGAGAAACATCTGTAAGGGTATTTCAGATGTGTTGTTTCAGGAAATTTCTTTTTTTGTGTGCAAGAGACCATTGAACTCCACGCTGATTTTGCAAGTGGCTTTTGTCTCCAGCGCGCACACATTTATTTTATACATTGTACATACATGTATAGAATGCAATATGTACTAACCTGAATGGGAATTTTAAATGAGTTTACACGTGTTTAATCTGGTTGCTTGAACCTGAGGAGAAAAAACTACAGCAAAACCCTGAGGGCTTAAACTGCCAGCACATAAGGATGGATGTAAAGAAACCTAAACCGTGAGCATTGTGGAAGAGATTCCCAGCTGGTGTTTACCAGGAAAGCTGTTTGTCACCTGCAGGGCTCTCTCCTGGACAGACTCTGCTGCCATGACGTGTTGACACAACAAGTCAGTGGTCAGCTCTCTCCTTTCACTCCTTCAGCTGAAAAATACCAGCTGAAACCACCCAGTATTTGTTATTCTGCTGCCAGGTGCTGTTGCTGGTGAGTTGATCCCTGTCCCTTGTGCAGCCCGTGGGTGACACCGAGCTGTGACAAGTGTGAGGGTGAGGACAAAGCCATGCCCACCCACGCCGTGCCCTGCCACAAGTGGAGCTTCAGAGCTGATCCGAGATTGCTGTGCTCATCCCAGACCAAGTGTCGACAGTGTTCTTTTCACATCCCACGGTGAGTATTTAACAAATGCCATTAACTAAGGAGATAAGAGTTACATCTGGGTGGTATCAACAGGATGATGGACACTGTGTTTGGGGTGATGCCCTCCAGAGTCCAACAGAGGCACAAATTCCCTGATGCTGGGAGTGGAGAGAGACCCAAACCAGGACCCTTTTGGTCAGCATTCCTGGTAGATCCAGCATTCTGGAGATGCCTACAGCCACAAATACCCACCATTCCCATAGCCTGGTTCTCTTCTTGCACAGGAGCTCTACAAATTCTTCAAACTGGCAATTAATTCACAATCCATACACCCACCAAGCTGTGAGTCTGATGACCTTTCAGAGAGCCATAAATGCTCTTCAGGAACCTCCTCTATAAAATCTCCCCAGCTTTATCCTTTTTTTACTCTTGGGTAAGTCCTCCAAATCCCCAGGAACTGAAATTTTACCTTTTCCTCATGGTCAATCTCCAAGCTTTATTTAATAATGATTCTGCTAGGAGAACACACTACCCTGAGATAAGGAGAGGCAGCCTGGCTGTTACAGTAAGAAATATTTCCAATTTTACCAATTATGTTCTGAAAGAGAAAAACTGTCTTAATTTTAATCACGACTTGTTAGAACCAAAGGTTTTTTGATGGGACTAGGTGCCCAACCACCACAAACATTCTGTGGTAGCAAGATCCATGAAAATATACTCCTGATACAGCTGGTTTGGGGGCAAATAGTAGATATGGCAGTTCTTGGGGCACCTGATTCCTTGAGTCATCTGACTATGGTGGCATAAAGTCTCTTACACTATTTGTCACCAAAGCTAAGGGACACCCTGCTCGTTCACTCAGCACAGTGAGCTTGGGACATGTTCAATTGGCTCTTTTGTCTCCTGAGCTACTGAAAGACACCAAAAACTCTTCGTTATTATCAGGTTTATTGAGGGGTTTAAGATCTTAAATGAGATGTTTATGGAGAAGTTAATCTTCTTGATTTTTGTGCCACCATACCTAGAGCTGAAGGGCAAATTTAACCACACTTTCAACAGTGTATTTTGTTAAATTGGGATATTAATATCGATTAGATGGCTGATTCTTTCCATGGTATAAAATAAGTCAAGGCATAACTGATGGTACTTAAATATCTTTGCACCTTGCAATACTGGATTTGAGAAATTATATTGACGAAATGCTGGTTTTCAGCAGAAATCAGGTTTATTTTCTTTTACTTCTGAAGCCCTGGAATTTCTCAAGGAAATGAAGAGTTTATTTGATATATCCCAAATATCCATGAACAGACTCTAAATGCTGACTTTACCAGAACAGAGCTGATTTGCACCAGTTGAAACTTTCAGCCCTTTCTCTCTCAAAATTTGCAGTAAGGGCAGTGCCCAATTCCCTGATGATTTTACAGGGAACTGGATCAGCTCCATAAAGTTACCTGGAAAGGAACAGACCCACAGATACTGAACACCTTGCCAAGCATTTTTATGAAGTGATGATGGAGAACCACACCAAGATCAGAGATCACTTTTCAAACCTTTTGGCCTAAATGTACTTTATCTTGGATTTAGAGTGTATCCATCAAACTTTGAAGTTAAAAAATGAACCAACTGGGGTTTTTTGAGTCCTTTCACACTGTACAGTAGCACTGCTGTTTGACAGAATTATTCCAAAATCATTCAAGGTTTTATTTAACTGTAAATATTTATTTTCCATCAAAGGAAGGGATTCCCAGAGGTGGCCAAGGCATCCAGCTGGCTGCTTTTCAACAATATATTAATTTTTTGTACACCCTTTTCCAAGCTGTGCAGTCAGCAGGAGTCAGGAGCTGTTGAAGACAAGGTCTCCTGCAAAGGGCACATTTCTCATGGATAAACACAAAGGGGCATATTCTGCTCTAGAAAGGATTCATCCTCATTTTCTTCTCCCCCTGACCAAGGGTTTGATTTCAGCATAAGGCAAAGCAAAACATTTGTTTCCAGTAAAAGCAAAGCATTTTGTGGGCTCCTGAATATTTCATTGGAGAATCTTTACCTAATTAAGGTAAATTTTCCGAATAGTTTATTTTTACAGTAGGACAGGAATGGAAGCTGGAATTTGGGGCTCCTCCAGGAGAAACTAAACCTCTGTGCTGGCAAACATGAGAACAGCACTGCACAGATGTTCCAGACAAGGGTGGACCAGCATAAACACAGGAAAAAACCCTGTCCAATCTCTCCAGATACTGAATTGTACAAGGAGCAAAGTACACAAAATTAATACGGCTCATGATACTGAAATAAGGAAAATGCCAGTCAAAGTTATGATAATATGGAGTGTCCCAGAATCCCAGGATTTGGACAAAAACCTGTGTCAGCAGTTAATGACTCACTCGCAGAATGGGGTGATTTATTATTTTTCTGTGTGACCACCCGAGGATGCTTTAGCTGTGGCCTGGGATGGATCTGTGTTAGTGCTGCATGACAGCAAACTCCAGTCCAGGATGAGGGACTGGGCTGTAATTAGCATTGTACAAGAAAATACCGAGCGAAATATTAATTGCCTACACATCGTAAATTTGACCCACATCAAATCATTCTGTGGCCATGCCAAGGAAGGAAAATTTCACAGCTGGAGTTAAAGAAGGATCCAGTCACTCTTCCTACATGTGTAGGGTTATTTGGATAAATGGAGAAAATAGGTTTCTTGAAGCTATTGGCATCCCAACATTGAACTGGGTGAGGTAGAAAAGTTCAGAGTTTGACTGGACCAGGTCCTCAGCATCCTGCTCTGGCTGTAAGCGGCAGATGGGCCTGGGTGGCACCTGGGGGTCCAGAGGGGTCCTGAGGAGACACAAAATGCTGATGGTTTGCTGATGGATGAACAGAGAAGGACATGTTTTAGTTGTATCACAGAGGGGAAAAAAATCTGGTACTTCAGCATAGCCTGGAGGCGTAAACACAGGGAGATTTGCAAGTGGATGTAAAGTGAGTATTGCTTAAAAACAGGCTGAGGAATGAAAAGGCAAATAGTGTGGTGGTATTTTCCACAATGTTTAGGTACTCATAAGTCTAATCAACCTGAGGAAGGAAGATGAATAATTCCCTTTAAATCACATTGAATACCAGAACAGGTGGCTACACAGGACTAGACAGACCAGGAGAGAAGCAAGATGAGCAGAAGGACCATGTGAGGTTGAGGTAAACCCACCTGACCACCACTGGCTGAAGCTCAGCCCCAGGATGTGTTTTTGCACCACAGCCGTGATGATCCAAGCAAACGTTTTGGGGCTGTCAGTTGGTGTTATCTCCTCTTTTAAAGGGAGAGGGAGGTCCTTGACCCTTCATGTTCTCTGCTTTAAGCTTAAACCCCCTTATCAAAACCACGCAAAAACATTATGCAACTTTCAGAGTTGTGTTTAGCTGCTTAAATTTCCAAGCTGAGCAAAAAGAATAATGTTATTTGTTTATTTATTTATTTATTTATTTCTCCCTGCACCGCTGCTTGGGGGCAAATACATCAAGATGGAGCATTTCCCACCGGAGGCTTTTGACTCCAAGTTTAGAGGAGTCATTAGTCACGTCACACATGCCAAGTCTGGTGGAATTTGGCAGAGCTGCTTAAACTTTAACGAGGGTGAAGGGATGAACCTTCACCTCAGCTGTGCCGATGGTTACAATGCAATGATAATTCATCAGGAGTTTAGTGCTCAGCTTCCTATTAAAACACCCCAGTCAGGCAGGATCAATCCCTACAAATCTGCCAAGAAAGATACAACTTGGATCAAACAATAGCGTTTTCACTCAGGCTGCACAGACACAGTTTGGCTCTGATGTGTTTTCCCGGGCGAATTACAAAAGCAGGATTTGGAGATTCTTCCGTCTCGGGAATTAAATGCTCAGAACTATTGGCTGTCAACTTGAAGAATGTTAGATCTGCATCTCTCCACAATTGTCTTGAGTTTTTTGGAATGGAGCCCAGCTATTAGCAGGGGGTAA
This sequence comes from Melospiza melodia melodia, assembly GCF_035770615.1. Taxonomy (NCBI): domain Eukaryota; kingdom Metazoa; phylum Chordata; class Aves; order Passeriformes; family Passerellidae; genus Melospiza; species Melospiza melodia. The sequence goes on along the minus strand of NC_086209.1, from coordinate 15,990,905 downwards.
ATAAGACAAAAATTGACAACAATGTGCATTATAGGGTGAAGCGTGGAAGCTGAGGTTTAGATGTGAATGGTTAATGGATTTCTTAGAACTGTGGTATTTGATCTGAAGCTTACCATGTTTTTCAAGCAGATTCACCTCAGCTGATCTCTGAAACCTTAAAAAAAAAGAGAAGTATATTTTATTCCATTTGAACCACTGCAAAAATACAAGGTAGTGTTTATTAACATGGTATGATTTTGGGACTTGTGCAGAACTATTCTATGATGGTTAAAAATATGTTTTAAATGTGCATGGTTATAAGTTTGTGTTGGTCAGACTCAGTTTGGCTGTTGGCACAGACTACTACAGTAAAATGAATTCTGCTTGGTGAATTAGGAGTTAAATATCTGTTATTTCCAAGTGTGTTTGTGTCATTCCCAAACTCCAACTTTTGTTTTTACAACATACAGTGGGTACAAGGTTGTGAGGTCAGACTGGGAGTGATTCTGCATTTTCAGAGAAGTGGTTTTTGTTTTATTTTTTTGCTGCCTTATGTGTTTGGACCGTAAGAATGTTTTTTTCTCTTCTGTGGCATGAGCTGTGCTTTTTACCCTACAGCATCTTTACTAGGGATGAAAAGGCCCAAGAAAAAGTGATAATTTTGCCACAGATCCAGTGAATGAACAGCACAGCTAAAATAGGGCAAACTTGTAAAAGACCCCATTTCAACAAGTTTCTAAAGAGCACAAATACAAATACCTCCACACAGGCTGCAAGCAACATAAACAAACCTAAATACACATTGAAGCTCAGTTCAGCCAGGCACCTCAGCCTGAGGTTATTGAGATGTGCTGTAGCTCTCCTGAATCCACAGGTTTATTTGCATCCATGCACATTTATGGGTGTAAAAACTCTTTGTCCTGGCGAGCAAAGCCAAGCCTTTATTTCGTTCTATTTTGCCTTTATTTCGTTCTCTTTATTTTCCTGCTGAAGCAAATTTTTCTGCCTCTCCCTGGACTTGCTTCCTTGTGAAAACACACTCTGTGGTGTTTTTTCTGCAGGTTCTGGATGTGTTTGTGGAGTTTCAGTGAGTTCCCCACCCTTCCCCATGGTGGTGCTGCCTGAGCTTTTCTCCAAGCAGCTGATGATGCTTTGGGAGAGCTCAGCTGCCTTTGCACCAGCCTGGATTCCTTCCCGCTGACAACACCAAGTTCCTTGGAGACTGAGGTAGGTTTCTACTCAGATAAATCTGCACATAGCAGTGATGAATTTGGGCACACAGATTGTAAAAATGCATGCATATAATGCCTTCAAAAATTGACTTTACTCAGTTGGGAAACATCAGCCCCCAGCCCTGTCCTGTTTCCAGTAACTGTTGTTATGTCCCAGTAATTTCATTTTATATCTGGAAACCTCTGTTGTTTTATTTATACAAACAATTCTTCATTTTGGAATGAATGGAGGAATTTTTAAACTTTGTGTTCCCACGATTGCAGGTGTGTATAATGGCACTGGAAAGGAAATTACTGCCATGTATTTATGGCTGATGGAGGCTGTTCAGGGGTTGTGATGTGCAATGAGAAACTCCCAAAAACTTTGTCAGGACATGAATTTAGTAACAAACATAAACCTGAGCTTGAAAATGAGCAGCTGGGTTGTTCCATTTGGTGAGATCACACAGTCAGCAGGAGTTTGGCTGAGTTGGAGTGACTTTGGGTCTTGCTTTTAGCAAAATATCACCCACTTGGGCCTAAGACCCTGTACCAATATAAACTAATAGCTTAGACTCAGTGGTTTTACTATTTCCAGGTCATTGGGTAGAAGAAAATGCTAAATGGAAATAATTTGGAATATACCAGCAAGTCCCAGGAAAGTGGGAGAGCAGAAAGGTCCAGTGCAGCTTCCCCAGGATTCCTGTAAATGAGGAGTTTCCAGCTCCCATTGATCATTCCTCTTTGCACCATGTGTATAAAATAGCAATTTGAGGTTTCAGGAGTGTCATGTCTGCATGATGAGTCCATCAATTTTCTTTGGCTGCAGGTTTCCCTTCAGTGGCTGGGAAGTAAATTATGAGAAGCTGAAGGAGAAAGCCGTAAATTATTGGGCTCTGCCAACTTCAATATCCGCAGCCTGACGGAGCCTTGATTTGACAACAATCTGCTTGTCAGTCTCTCTTGCAAAATATTAACACGCTCAATTATCAAATGTGTTATCCAACTGTTAAATCTCACGGATGGAGCAGTCCAAAGTCCAGGGTCAGGCTCCGTTTCTGCTCCTGCAGCAAAGCATCTGCTCAGGCTTGGGAGCTGCTCCTTCTTGGCCCCTGACAGCAGCTTTCTTTAGGGTTAGTTGTGTTTTGTTAGGGAATTCAGGCTCTTTCTGTGAGAAAACTGGATAGAAAGGCACAAGTGTTGTTGCTTGGTTGCCCCGGGTGCAGTTGGAGTTTCTGGGAATAGTGCTCCCCAAATCAGCCACTTTGAAGAGGCAGAAAGCAAATTATGTGTTTTTAAAAGCCCCAAGTTTTGGAGGAAGCACCAGCTTATCTTCATGTAAGAGCATTTCACTAAATCGAGTGTATTCTAATCGCCAGCAAAAAAAAAATCTTTTCTTTCTCTGAAAGACCCTTTGGGAAAACCCTCCCACTTCAGTAGGATTTTATCCATCCTCCTGTACTTTTCCCAGGCAATGGGGATGAACATTAGTCTGTCTCCTCATGCTGTAAATTATGATGGGCCACTGTAGATAAGGGGTTTGTGCTAAACATTAAAAACAGTCACCTGGAAACAAATGAAAGCATGAGTAATAACCACATGCAAATTTCTCCCCCATTTATAACTTGCTAGTAAATGCTGACATTTGGAGAGAGGGAATGCAGTACAGGAGGAGGATGTTGGGTTTTGCAATTACAGTCCCAATCCATTCTCAAAAGATTAAAGTTTTACACAGTGGTTGTTCTCGGGAAATTTGCTGAATCCTAATATTTAAGATGAAAGCATAATGAAGGATGGCTTTTTTTTTTAAATTGTCTGATAGGCTTGATTTGCCTGTTCCCACTGAAGCAAAACTTTCCTCTGACTTCAATTATCAGTAAATTGTGTTGACCTCAATAAGGGTTTTTGCAGAACTGGACCCGTAGCATGAATAGGCTGTTCTGTGCAGAAAAGTGACTGCATGAAAATGGCATCTTCTTACTCATCAGTTCTGCCTCCCGAGGGCACACGAGCTGCTGTGTCTGGCTTTAATGACAGAAATGAGGTTTTGCTGCTCTTTCCTCCTGTGAGACCTCCAGAGCTGGTGGAACCAGGCTCGGAGTTGGTGCAAGAATGGCAGAATTTAGGTGGGAACAACTGTGTCCCCTTGGTCCTCCACACCCTTGGGCTGCACCCCAAAAAGGTGTGAGCCCCAAGGCTGTCCCCCAAAGGGGTGACAAAACCCAATCCCCCTGTCTGCACACGACAATGAATCAACCATCCTTTTCCCACTGGGCTACTCCAGACCGGGAGCTTTAAACGCTCCCTGTTTGACATCCTCCTGATTTATTGCATTTGTAAAGGTGACCTTAAATATTTTAATGGTAATAATTCTTTCAAGGGTTTAAATCAGTAAATGTGCTGTGTTCATATTTTGGCATTATATACTGTAGGCAATTTAATCCATATAAGCAGTTTCAGTGATATTAACACTGTAGGCAAACTGATACTAAAGTTTAAATGTCAGAGAGAGTTTCCATATTACATCTAGTGCAAACAAAGCATTTTTTCTCCAAGTACTGAGGCATAAAATACCAGGAGATAGTAAAGACAGAGAGTGCCAATGAGTCTGAAATAAATAGGAGGTGAAATTTATAGCATTTTCAAATATGTGCCCTAACCAAGGACTGCTGCAGCTGCACAGATCTATAAAATTAGAGATAAGAGAAAAACCTTGTAGCACTTCACAATAAATGCAACTCCACCAGGGTATCTATCAGGGTTTCTGTAACTCCTTGGAGATTTACTATTTCACCTTGGATTTATTTCCCACTGTGCATGGCATGGAGGGTGTTTCCTGTTTCCTCCATTGCCCCACTCGTTATGCAGTGGCAGGTCCCAGCTGAAATCACTGGGCAGGGATGTGGCACCATGAGCTCACCCCTAGCAGGAGGGTGCAAACAGATTTGGGCTGGGATGACCCCACCAATATTTACCCAGTGGTGCTACAGGAGCTTGGGATCAGGCAGATTTCCATCCCATGGCCCCCAGGCTCTGGGTTTCTTCTCACAGTCAATGGGTAGTGAAGACTTTAACTTTTGGGGGCAAAAAAGGCAAGGATTGGGTACGAAGAGGTGCCTTCCATGGTTTCCAGTTTGTGGTGAGGTGCTGGGTGCTGCCCATGTTGGGATAAATGATGCTGTGGCTCTCCAGGCCCTGGGAAGGTGCATCTGAGCCAGCCAAGCACGGCTCATAAAACCTGTGACAAATGGTCAAAAGGTTTATTGGCCATGTTCTGCTGTGCATGACCCCATAAACCAGCAAGGATGTGTGGAAACACGGGCTGTTTGTTAGGATGTTTGCTTGTTAAATAACCTGACCTGCTCTGAAATCTCCTCTGGCATCACTGGGCTGAAAAAGGGGGGCAACTCAGTAAAAATAAGTAAAGCAACCCATGAATGATGTGTAGGAAGTCACAGGAGGAGAAAGCACAAGTGCTGCCAGGGAGGATGAGAATGGAAGGGAATAACCACTGAGAAATAACGTTTATGAGCTAATTATGCTCTTTTTTCCTAAGGATCCTTATCCTTGATTTAATCCCTCTGGAGGTCTGGCACAGCTTTGGTGACCATGACTCCTGGGAATGTTCATCACCATCACTTAGGTGGCAGGACTATGGTACAGGCCTGGCAGTGCCTCTTTATCTCAAGGAATTTTGAAGGTGCTTCAGGCAACTTTAGGAAATTGGATATAAGGGAGAAAATCCTGCTCCTGCTGGGATGGTGGAAATCTCCTCAGCCCCCATCCTTCCCTTTCAAGCTAAGCCCTGCCAGGCCTTGATGAGATGTCCCAGAGCACACAAAAAGATCTCCAGACCCTATAGGAGGAAGGGACAGCCTCTGCCATGAGGAGTTTCTTTCACTATTCAGAAAATTCAAACACAAATAACACCTTCCCAGCTGTGTCATTGCAGCAAGGTGAACTTTCAGTGCTCCAGGCTGAAGGATTCCTCTGGAACAGCACTTCTTCCATCAGGAGCCCCTGGCAGTGTGATGTGACCATCACCTTCCCTGGCCACAGCTCCTGGGTGAACAAGTGACCCAACGCACGACTTGCAAACTCCAGAACCTGTCAAAGTGAGGGAAAAATGAATGTGCTCAAGATCTCATTGCAAATCTGCTGTAACAGAGCCAAGATCTTTAATTCATATTCACATCCCTAATCAATATTTCAAGAAAATCAAAGTGTAAAGCTCAACCTGTATAATCGTGGCTCTGCCTTCATCCTGATTGCACTTAATTTCATCAGGGTCACACTGAAGAGCTCAGGCTTGTTTAATTCTAAACTCCAATGACAGTCAGAGGAATCCAATTTTAGTTGTGGCTCTGTAAGATTTTTTTTTTATTCAAAAGCAATTAAATGGCTTTCTCTGGCCTCCTTAAATTACAAACCCTTATTTAAAAACTGTAAATGAGGGTTGTTTGTCCATAGGAAATGATACCACCATATTTAAAACCTATATAGAATGACTTGTAATAACTGCTACTACCTCAATAGATGATAAGCCAATAAATTAAAGTAACAGCACATAAAATGATGAATTCTGGTAGACTTAAGGTGATATAAAATAATTGGAGACTTCACTGCTATTTCCATTTTTAATGGGGTTCTGTGGCAGCACGTTCTGGCAGAGGGGCTGGAAAGGTAAATTAATCTTTATGCATCATCATCAAGCAGTGTAAACACGGCCAAACTTAATTAGGACATAATAGATTGTTAAGAGTCTGCCCCTCAGAGGTGAGATTGCTCTGGCAAGTGATTACAGACTCTCAGGCAAGGTCTTCTTTAAAAGACTGGTGGTAGCTCTCCCATGCCTCTGACAACAAACCCCATGAAAAAAAAAAGCCCTGCCAGAGAGGCAGCTGTCCACAGTCCCAGGGCCAAGCACAAATCTGCAGTGAAATATTGATGCAATGTGGCCTGAGGTTGTACTGCTTTGGTTGGAAAAATCCTTGGTTTACTGCAAAAATACCAACAGGAGTCACTGAAATCTCCACCAGGATGGAAATGCTGGGCATTCCCAGCTCTGATTCCCACAGCCATGGGCACTCCATCCTGCTGGGCTGGACAAGCATGGAGAGGGGAACTGGGCTGAAGTGGGTGCATAAAATAGCAAAAATCTTACTCGGCATACTGTGTTTTAGACATTATTGCACATTAAGTAGAGAAATGCAATGTAGTCTGTTTTTCACTTCTGATACTGGCTTTTGTCATTAATCCATTCCTGTGTGATTTTCTGAGCCTGTTGTACTGTGACCTCTCTTTCCATGGCAGCAGTTCAACTTACACTTTTATATATCAGTATTTATTTATACTTTATACACATGCTCTTGCTTCTTAAATGGACTGAGTTCACTAATCGAACACAAGGTGATAATTTCTGGTTTAAAAGTAGCTGCAAAATGTAGCTGAGAAATCTCAGAGCTCTTTGTGAGAAATACTGACAAAAAAAAAATCTGAAAAGAAAGTACGTTTTATTGAACAGTTTCAGTCTGGATTCAATGTCTGTACAGTGTGGACAGCAGAAAATTCAGGCAAGAAAACATATTGTAGACTCGGGGGAATTTTAGTTGTGTCTGCTTTAAAAGTCATTTTGTAGGATGGGTTTGGTGTGTCAAGGTCACGCTGCACAGTAGCATGAACTGGCCAGATGTGGAGACATTTTTCACACTGCCAAATACCAAAAGGTGTCTTAATAGCTGGGAATCAAACTGCAGCATCATCTTGAATGCCTTGATTACTCCAAGGCTGCTTTTGGAGTTCAGCATTCTTGATTTTATTTCCTGATAATTGTGTTAAGAGTTTTCTGCTGCTCAATTGCCTCAGGAATTAGGAGATGGTTTTGAGAGCAGGGGAAGGACTCCCCTGCTATCACAACTCTCCAGGGCAGAAAACATTTCTCATTATGGAAATTATCATGGATATTGTATGAAAAGGGGAAAAAAACAATTTCAGAGCTGTAGGAAAGGTCTAGTGCAGACCACCACACTGGACTCATCTTGTTAATCAGGATAAAAACAGCAGAGAAGACAAAAACTTTGAGTTCTCAGCTTTATTTGATCACTACCATCCTTGCAGAGGGGTTTTATGTACTTTAATTTCTATTTTAAGTCTTTAATTCACTTTTTAATTCCCTCTTTGCTAATTTAACATGTTTTGCTCTTTGTTTGCACCACCTAAAACTAAACCAGCTTAATCCATGTATATCTCAGAGTCGGACTCCACCCCTGCATTTGCTTTTGCATTTCCACTCTTTGGTAATAGCTTTTACAAGCAGACCAGTTTAAATTCTTAATTTTGTCTAATTCCTCTAAATGCACAATGATTCTTCAACTGGAAAGGAAAGAGAGCAGCTCAGAATGATCCATATGTTGAAGTACTGTATTTTCATCATTTAAATGATAAACTTCCCATCAAATATCCACAAATGTACATTCATGACTCCCATCCAATGATCCATTGGCCAGAGGCACATACATTGTTTTAATTTATTTTGGAGTAAAGGTGCTTTCCTGCCGAGTTCGGATAAGCTTGCTATGCACCAAACAGATGTTCAATAAAAGAGACTTTACTGAATATGACAGAGAAACTCAGGGAAAGAGGATGAAGGAGGGAAAATTACAGGATGTATGGATTCCTGGTTCATCAAACAAGAGGCCACGCTTTTAATCGGGGCTCTTTTATGGATGGAGCAGAGATGGAAGAGCAGGAGCGGGGATGTCTTGGAAGAAGGTGACACCAATGTGTTGCTCGTTGTGGAATTAACTTTGGCAAACCCACTGCAAGAGCACACCAAGTCACCCCATCCTCTGATGGGTCCAGTTCCTCCCATCGTGAGAAAAAAAAACTGCAAAAATTCAATTGCAGGATCTGGGAGAATTACAAGGTCTGGAGGTGGGCATGTGAGGGTTCCTTCCCATTGTGTGAAACACCCAATTTTGCTCTCGGAAGGAAAAAGTGATTCTTAAACCACCCAAGCCTTACATCTATTCAGGCTTTTCCTATCTGGAGAAAGGTGCTATTTGAGGAGGAGCTGAGGAGCACAAAGCCAGCCTGATTCATCCTGAGATCAAAGAGGGAATGCTGCCTTTGAGATAAAGATGGCTCTGCTTTGAAGGGTTTCTCCTTTGTTCAGGGATGTCCACCCACCACTGGGACAGCTCCTCCTCAGAGGCACCCACCAGGAGAAAAGCACCTCCCCTGCCTGCTCCAGGGAGCTTCACCTCCAATTTTTGGATGTCTCCATCAAAGAGAGAGTTCATGCCTGACCTTCTCCCTGCCTTGGAGCCCAGCAGGGATGGGTCTCCATTTGGGACAGAGAATTGACTCCACAATGTAATTTTATAACCTGGAAAATTTTAACACCACACTGGAAACTTTCTTATTCACAAGATGGGGATCCCAATCTTGATTTGCCAGGAAAGGGGAATTGACATTTTCCACCCAGCAATCTGCTATGCTTGTCCAGAGGCAGTTCATAGCCAGCTTTCCTCATTCTACCTTCCATTATGGATGTGTCAACGTGGTGAAAACTGGAAGTATTTAAATATTTTTGTGGGCATTTTGGTAAATTCTGATGGTATAGAAGGTGGAACAGCTTCTGCAGGTGCAGCTCTTCCATCAGTGCTCTCCATCCAGATTATTTGATGTTTTCAAGCTCAGTCCCAATAGTAGTGGAAATGCCTTGGAATGTGGTGTAGGGCAATCAACGAGTGACCTGGTTTGGCTGCTGAGGCTTTCACTTGGTTTAATGGAATGGAGAGAAAAGGTAACAAGGGGTTTCTGGAGAAGGGACCTTCATAATTGAATTTCATAAACTTTCATTCAGGAGGTTCTCAGCTTGGCTTAACTCTCCTACATTCACTTCTTTAGAAGGAACTTCCTTTCCACAACCTACAAAATGTGTATTTTCCTGTAGACACGAGCTAATAAAAGTGAGTAGGATATAAGGGGAAAGACAGCAAAAATGGATGGCAAAAGAGGATCTGAGGGAAAGAAAAGGTCTAAGTGGTAACTTGCATCAGACCTAACTTTATTTTTTAAGAAGCTGCTGAGATGCTGACCTGAATATTTACCAAGCTCTTCCCGGGCAGAACTTGCTGGTTACCAGCAAATTGAGATGAGAAATTACCTCAGCTGTGGGACTGTGATGGGCTTCTCCAAAATACACATTGAGATTTGTGAATATGCAACAGGGAAGCAACACTGTCCCTTTAATAATAAATGCTTGTATAATTTATTATTAAAACCACCAGCCATTCAGAACCAACGGTGAATAAACAGCAGTTTGCAACATGAAGTAGGATCCTGTGTAGACTTTCTGAGCCATTACTACGTGTGAGTACCTACAACCAGGAGCACCAAGTCTCCACTGCTGCTGATGAATTCACACATGATGCTGAAGTTTCAAAACACTGAAGCCTGGACAATATTTTTCACAAGATGGATTGGCATTTTTAATAATTCCCAGATCCCAAACACATATGAAATGAGCCCTTGATGAGAAAGGTCTGATTACAAATAACCTGCAGAGAGATGAAAGTTTGTTTTTAATATCTGCCTTTGACTTTCAAGAGGCTTCAAAAGAAGGCAAAGACTAGAAAACAGTTTGATTTAATACTGTTAGATGTGTGAAATAAAATGCTGGACAATAAGAGATGTAAAACAAGCAACAAGTGCAAATGACTTAAATCAAATTAAAGAGCTAATTGAAAATAATGGAATTAAACCCTTTTTTTTTGGTTATTTTTATTCATCTGGTTTTCAGCACTGTTTGCAACAGCATTTTTTTTTTATCTTCTATGCTTTGAAGAACAAACTTTCTCTGCCATGAAAGACAATGATTTTAATCAGGCTGTGAAATGTCATTCTCTGGGGATGTGGCTGTTAAATGCCAGCGAGGAAGAGAAGCTCCATCAACACAAACCAGCAGGGCAGCCACGGAGTGGAGCAGCCTCGGTGTGTGGAGCTCTGATACAACATCCTGATACTGAGCTCCTTCAGCTCCCATCTCAGTGATCCTCACCAACACAAGCTTGCTCTCATTCTCTCTATATCTAAAGGAATTCTTATTTTTGTAACACAGACGCTCACAGCTTCAACTGAGCAGACCTCGGACTGCAGTGAGGAACCACGAGGTGTCTGCTGGTAAATCTCTGTTTTCAGAACAGATGACCCAATGTGGAGTGAGCTTTTGTTGGTTTTGTTTAAGCAGCTGAAGGGAAATGGGGTTTGCATGAGGGTATTTGGGCGTTTTGGTACACATTAAAGCAGAGGAATGACCCCTCTGCAGTGGGGTTGGTGCAAACCTGCCTGTGCTGCTCATGGCTGCTCCTGGGAGAGGAGGAATCCCAGCAGGAGCACGACTGTCCTTGTGGTTCCTCACTGTCCTTGGGGCTCCTCACTGTCCTTGGGGCTCCTTGCTGTCCTTGGGGCTCCTTGCTGTCCTTGGGGCTCCTCACTGTCCTTGGGGCTCCTCACTGTCCTTGGGGCTACTCATTGTCCTCATGGTTCCTCACTGTCCTCAGGGCTCCTCACTGTCCCTGGGGCACCTCAGTGTCTTGTGACTCCTCTCTGTCCTTGTGGCTCCTCACTGTCCCTGTGGCTCCTGTCTGTCCTTGTGGTTCCTCACTGTCCTTGGGGCACCTCAGTGTCCTTGTGGCTCCTCATTGTCCTCATGGTTCCTCACTGTCCTTGTGGCTCCTCACTGTCCCTGTGGCTCCTCACTGTCCCTGTGGTTCCTGTCTGTCCTTGTGGTTCCTCTCTGTCCTTGTGGTTCCTCACTGTCCTTGGGGCTACTCATTGTCCTCATGGTTCCTCACTGTCCTCAGGGCTCCTCACTGTCCTTGTGGCTCCTCACTGTCCTTGGGGCTCCTCACTGTCCTTGGGGCTCCTCACTGTCCTTGTGACTCCTCTCTGTCCTTGTGGCTCCTCACTGTCCCTGTGGCTCCTCACTTTCCCTGTGGTTCCTGTCTGTCCTTGTGGTTCCTCACTGTCCTTGGGGCTCCTCATTGTCCTCATGGTTCCTCACTGTCCTTGTGGCTCCTCACTGTCCTTGGGGCTCCTCACTGTCCTTGTGGCTCCTCATTGTCCTCATGGTTCCTCACTGTCCTTGTGGCTCCTCACTGTCCCTGTGGCTCCTCACTGTCCCCTTCTCTCACCCTGCCTTGCAGTGCCAGGGTAACTTCTCCTTCCTCTTCTCTGCCCTCTCCAAAGCTGCCTCCTCATCCTCCAGCTGGGTTGGAGCTCCAGGGCAGGGATGGCTCAGGTGCATTTGCCCAAAGGGCCTGAAGCTTTCAGTGCTTAGAAAAATCCTGCTGAGCAGAACGGAGGATTTTAAGGGTTTTATCAAACTTAAATGATGATTCTGCGATTGCAGAGCACATCTGCAGGGGGATGTTACCCACAGACCTCGAATGAGACTTGGCTTTGCAGAGCAAAATTAAACCTGTTATAAGCATTTTGTACAGAAAATTCCCCCATAAAACCCTGTCATCAGCGTTCAGAAAGCTTCTCTCTTTTTTTGACTGCGTCTCACAGAAATAACTTCCCTGTGGAGTTCAGAGCTGGGCAGCACAGCAGGCTCAGCTGCTCCTTGGCTTTAGAGGTTATTTTTGCTTTACCCCATCCTGCACAGCAGCAAACCACACTTGGAGGAACCTGCTCTAGTGGAAGGTGTCCCCTGGAATGAGATGATATTTTAATTCCTTCCAACCCAACCCACTCTAAGATCCTGTGATTAACTTTTCTGCCTTTCTCATGGGCAGCTTAATTTTAAGACTTGCAGAAGAACAAGGGGAAAACCAACTGAGACAACACGAGGACAATTCCCCTGCATGTGGAAATGTGGGTTTTTTTAAATGAAATTATTTCCCCTGTGTACTGCTACACTGCCTCTTCATTAGAGGGACAGGAGAAGTGTGTGCTTGCTCAGTGCTGAGCTCTCATGGTGTGCAGGAATTGCATAGAAAAAATCATTCCTGGTGCTAAAAACCAACCTGACACTGCTCCTTGAGTTTGGTGAAATATCCAATCAGTCTCGGTGGGTTTTTCAGGAAAAGGAATAAAAAAAATAACAGGAAGAAAAAAAATAAAAAAAAAAAGAAGGGGGGAGAGAAGAGAGAAAACCCACCAACCCTGGTGTGTTCCCATAATAAAGGGTCTAAAAATGCCCCACTCATTGATGCAAAATTACACTTATTGTTTATCCTCCTTCTACTTCACACAGCTTTATACAATACACACGACGAAAAATACAAGCAAACAACCGGCACATTAGTTAAGAGACCTTCCATTTTACTTTGGCAGTTCACGATAATGGAATTTAATTGTGGAAAAAGCTGAATAATTTTAGCTGAATGTCATTTGGTTCATTCAAACTGGGAATCAGGGACATTTTTAACAAAGGTTTTCAAACTTCTTTTGAAATCAGGAAGCTGCTGTGCACAGATAAGGGGAGAGGTTTGAGGATTCTCTATCAGAAATTTCAAGGTTTTTTCCATCTGCTTTTTCACATTAACTGGTAATTATCCAGAAAGGCACATAATAGTGCAGAAATGACAGAAGCTGACAAAGGTTTTCCTAAGATATGTAAATTGTCAGTGATAGGCAAGGTGCAACAGAAAGGCTTTCTACAGCACAATTATTTATGCCAGTTTCATTTGCTTTTAGGTAGCACTGATGGTTCTACCCCACTGCCGCCTTTATCACAGGCACTGCACATTCCCTCACCACCAGCACACAGGGAAGGTGGCAAAAACTGAGCTTGGAGCTTGGTGGTCTCCTCCAATGCCTCTATTTTCTATTAAATACGTGCACAAGGGGCTGTGTGTGGAGATATTTCTGAGGTGGTTATAACCTTCCCCTTCATTCCTCACGCTGCTGAAATAAATTAAGGATGTGATCCTTCGCAGTGAAGCAGCTCCCTCATGGTGGTGGTCTCAGAGCCCACCTTCCTCACAGCAGCTGTTTGAGGGAGGAGGTGTTAGAAGGGACACTCAGCTGTTTGTCTCCGAGGTTCATTAGCTCTCTCGGCTAATTGCCTAATTGCAGCAGACAGATGAACCCCTCAGAGCTGCCCAGACAAAGCCCCTTCCTCCAGCTCTCCCTGTGCAGGGATTCTCCTGATGGGGTTGGAAAGGTGGGTGGTGGGACCATCACTCCTTTTGCCTTTGGAAGATCATTCTGGGAATGTAGAATTGTGGAATAGTGTGAGCTGGAGGGGACCTTTTGAAGGTCACCCCTCAATGAGCAGGGAGGGCTGATTTGGGTACCCTAGGTTATACTCCTCAAGGGAGGAAAAATCCCCTCTCCATAAATTGTCCACTCAGCCTCAGGAATTATTACCCATGGCATTACAAACATGCCATCCCCTTGCCCTGTCCCAGCAGGTCACCAGGCTAGGCTCCAGTTCCTGAACAGGGCTTTACAAGGATATTTTAAATTCTGTTGTACAGGCAGAGGGTTTTGATAAATGCCCCTTTGCCAAAGGAAAAGTTGGGCTGGACTTCTCAGCCCTTTTTGGAACTTAATTCTTATTTAAGTAGAGAGTAAGGGGCTGTGCTGGGAGAAATTCCTGCCTGACCTCCCCCTCATCCAGCTCATACCAGAATTACAGGTTTTAATTAACCTTTCCTGGAAATGGGACTTCCCATATAACTTCACATGTACCAAGAGTTTGTAGGATCTTTAATGGATGGAAGGACTTCACCTGCTGTAGTGGCACCAGAGGTGTTATGGTGGGATAATCCCTTCCCATCAGCACCTAAGTGATGTTAAAGTGCCCTGATGGGAGGAGTTTCCGTGTGTTTGTGGGGGTGGAATTAATTTTCTTTATGGTAATAGTCCCTGAAGTTAATGGGTGCTGAGAGAAAGGAAACAAGATGCAACACAACAAATTTGTATTTAAAAAAAAACCAACAAGATTGCATTTGAAAGTCAATGGGCTTTGTTATTAACTCTAAGGACCTTTTCTCCTATCTGGTGCTTTGTTTTCCCAAATCAGGGAGGTCAAACTCGAGTGAAAGGCTTTGGGAGGGATGGAGAGGAAGGATTTCACCACCAGAGCCTTTGGGCTGCAGCTGCTGCCCAAGGTCTGTCCCTGCAGGAACCAGCCTGGGGTTACTTGTTCTCCTTATTTTAATTGATTTTTTTTTAAAGACAGATTTTCTACCAGGGGCTTTTATGCCATAAAGATTCAACAAAAAATTCCAAGAGCTTCTTAGTCAGTGCTGAACTCCACCAGGGTGTGCCAGCTCTGAGGGTTTGGATGAAACATCCCAGCAGCCAATTTTGGAGGCTGCAGCCCCAAAATCGCTCCTGTGCTCATGTCCCCTTTTGTCCCCATTCGTGTTAATTCCCAGGACTCCTTCCTTTCCCTGTGCAGCCCCTGGTAGTGCTCCAGCTGCTGACACTGGGCTGTAGCTCCTCTGAATGCTGTGAAAGCAAAAAAAAAGGCATCAAATATGCCTGGGTTTAAGCAGAAGTTGATAAATTATTAATTGCAAAGGAAACCCCAGCTCGTGCTCAGGGGAGACCCCAGGACAAAATGAGGTGGGGAACGAGATCCCAAGCCCAGCTGGAAATGGATTTTGGGAATATGCAGGTGAATTAAAGGAGGTGTGTGGGCCAGCAGCATCCTGCTGATGTTCACACAGAGCATTTAGCATATTAAAAATTTGCCTGAGTGGTAATTACGTCCTTAAACTTTCTGGATTTCCTTTCATTTTACTTTTTTTAGGTTTCTTTTTTTAAAATAAAGTTTAAATTAGATCAAAAACCACCAGGCCTGTGAAGATGGTCCCGGGTGGTTTGTGCACAGCAGAGCTGAGGACTTTGGAGTTGTCATGCACAGACGTCAGGTGAAGGCTGGCAAAAAGCACTTTGAAAAGGCACAAAGGCACTTAAGGACAGAAACCCCAAGGATGCTCAATAAACAATCACAGGAACGGTGCCTGTGCCGTGAATGTGACTTTGTCATTGTTGCACATTTCTGCTCCTGTTTGTAATGACATTTTGGCCACTGTCTAAATACACAGAAATGGCCTGAATGCATCATCTGGATTATCTGATGTTAGTTTGTGTTTTTGGAGGTTTTTTTCTGCAGCCTCTTGGTAGACTTTGAAACAAGAAAAGGGAAAAAAAGTTAAACATATTTCAGAGTAATTGAACTGTGTTCACATTAACTTACACTAAAATTATTTTTAATTAAATGAACTTCCCCTGTTTGTAGCTGGAAGGTACTTGTGTGAGATAAAAACTCCATTCTAATAACGCTGAGACTCACCAGCACTTAATTAGCATCACAACTCAAGGCAGAGGGAGCAGGAGGGTGTGTCTGTGCTGCTGGGTGGGATTTTGGGAAGGGATGCTCAGCCCCCATCCCAGAGCCCACCCAGCGCCTCGAGGAGCACCAGGAGGGGAAATCACACCTAGGATTTGACACAGTTTGTGGCAAAAGCAATTATAATTAACATTATATTAAATATTAAGTCAAGATCATAAAATGTTGATTGGTACTGATTAGCTGCATAATCCATAATTAGAAATCACTGCACCCTTCAGCAGGTACTGTAGTGCCTTGCCTGTGATTTCACTGCTAAATTAAGCGAGAGTGATTCAGCTTTTGCCTTGAGTTTGCTCCTGCATTTCATTTAGGGCAGAAGCACATCCAGGTAAAGAAAGCCACAGGATCTGTTAGGACTCTGTCTGCTCTCAAATCACCCATCCTAAGGGCCGCTCCCCACCCTTCCCATGCCCATGGAGAAGCCATGGCCAAATTGCCCTTGACCACTCTCAGCTCTGCTTTGGATGCCTCTAAAAGATGTCGGGAGAAGCTTTGGAACTGCCTGGGATTTGTTGGAGTCCCCATCCCGGGAAGGGTTCAAAATCCACGAGGATGTGGCTTTTGGGGACATCGGGTAGTGGTGGCCTTGGCAGTGCTGGCGGATGGTTGGTCACAGTGATCTTAGAGGGTTCTCCCAACCTAATGGTTCCATGACTGGATGGAATTCTGTATCCTCTGAAAATTCCTTGTGTATTTCTTCACCCCAAACAGGGACTGCAGAAGGTCAGTCTGAGGCTGTGCCCTCCTGGCCCAAGCCAAAGTGAAGCAGCATTAGGCAGCTCCAAGATAATGATTTCTTTATGGCCCAAACTCAAAATACACCTCAGGACACCTCAACAAGGAGGGAGCAAAAATATATTCTTTATTCTGATTTGATTTTAGAAGACCAAACCCATCTGTGCCTCACTCTTTAATGGGGTGGAAACAGGGACCCTGTGGGGAGGTTGGTGGCTCTGGGCTGAGGAGCTGCTGCAAGAGGGTGAATTATTCGGGGTGTTTTCAAGGCTTCCTGCAGCAGCCCTGCTTTCCCCTAATTTTATGGGTCCATTTATCCTGGATATCCATTTGCAATGGATAAAGTCATCATCACACACTGGGAAACGCTCGAGTTTTGTTGAAGTAAAGAACAAAGTCCCCTAAACCATGAGGTTTTATGTCTTTCCTGATAATTTCAGTCACCGCCTTGGCTGGAGACCCAGCTGTGATTTTCCACAGTAGAGCTGGATTAAAATAATAAAATTTGGTGGATAAAATCCCAAGCCCATGGAGCTCCAGCAGCCTCCTTGCAGCTGAGCTGATCCAGAGGGACCCTCGGAGGCTGCGCCGGGCAAACCCAGGGCAGCAGAGAGAAAACACATTGTGGCAATTTCCTCTTTTCCAAAGGCACTTTGGAGTCCTAGGGATGAAATCTTTTCATTCCTTCTGCTGTTATCTTTGGCTCTGATTAGCAGTGCCTGGGAGTGGGGCTGAGGTTCTGGGCAGAGCCTCAATCAATTCAATCAATGCGGCCGTGACGCTCCAGCGATTCTCCCTAACCAGGGCTGGGTCTAAAGGAGGGCACAGGGAATCACAGGGAATGTGTGCAGGAAAGCTGGGCTGAAATCCCTGTTCCCTGTGCTGGGTATCATGGAATGCAGCCCTGGACTGCCTCAGGGAGGTACTTGCACTCATACAATCATTCCCACAACATTTCTCCCTATTGTATTAATGACTATATTTTTATTTCAATCAATATATTTAAATATATATATAAATTTTAATATATTGATATATTTCTATATTATATCTATTGTATATTTTAATATATATTTATATTATATATGTGTGTATATATATATATACATATATACATTTTTATTTTAAATTAATGAGATGGCACAGACCATATATATATAATATATTTCTATATTATATATTATATATTTTAATATATATTTATATTATATATGTGTATATGTATATATATTTATATTATATATATGTATATATGTGTGTATATATAGCTATATATATATATGTGTGTATACATGTATGTATATATATATGTGTATATATGTATGGGTATATATATATACACACATTTTTATTTTAAATTATTGAGATGGCACAGACCATATATATATATAATATATTTCTATATTATATATTTCAATATATATTTATATTTTATATATATGTGTATATATATATACACATTTTTATTTTAAATTAATGAGATGGCACAGACCATCTCCATTTTAAGATCTATTTTTGGCTACTCCAGGGAACCCTCTGCCCAGCCTGAGCTCCTCAAGCAGCCATGTATCCTAGGAAGATCTTTGCCCCATACAAAGCAGCCAAACACCTCTGACATTCTTCCAACAACCTGGAGACACCAGCAAGCACCAGAAAATGCTCCCAAACCTGGTGTGTTCTTTGCTGAAACATTGAGAGTGTAGGGGCTACCTCTGGCTGAGCAGCTAAATAAATAAGTTCAAAAATTTAAGAAGATTCCCATGCCATGACTATCAAAATCAAGGTATTTCCACTCTTTTGTCATTTTCATTTTAAAAAATAAATATTGTGTAAAAAAGTAAAAGCAGAATGTCCTCTCTCTGTCACCCTTCCCTGGGCAGGAGTGCAGGAGGTGCTGGGCACAGGGTGCTGCATTCCCAGTATAAAACTGGATTTGCATCTCCTGCCTGGGATGTACAGCAAATCCCCCCATCCAGCAGACAGCATTTTGGCTTCTGGAATACTGAAAATGTCTCTTTTTCTGCCAGCAGAACCAATGCATTAACTCTGAGAAGGGGCAGCAGAAGGAAAGCCTGGAGCTGGAACATCCTTTGAACAACAGCAAAGCAAGAGAAAGCAAAACCACCCCTCTAAGATGTCTGCAAACAGAAGGTCTCTGCAGCCCCTCCTTAAACACTGAAGATATTTTCATTTAAAATATCTACTTAAAGGCAGGTTTAATCTCAAAACGGTATTTTCCACTTTAAAAAAAAAAAAAATCACATGCACACAAAAAACCCCCACCTTCAAAAATGTCTTCAGTTATTTCTCCTTCAATTTTTTTTTCCAATTAAATTAATTTAAACAGAGTGAAAAATGCTTTATGCCCTGAGAGGCTGAAACCTCTGGTGTCAGCTGAAACGGGCACTTGTGCTCTCAGCTTCAGCCCTCGCTGCAGGCACCTCTGCTTTGAAGCCTTTGAAGTGTCTGTGGCACAGGAAGAGGCTCTCCTCAGAGAACACCAGTTATTTTACAGATATTTAATGTGTGAAGTGTGTGTGCCTGTGTTTGGGTTCGGATAACGGGGCTTTCACAAGGCAGGTGGGAAAACAGGGACGGGATCCTGACTTGCAGAGCAAAACTGAGGGGAAAACCACCCTGGGAGCATCTCTTCAGCTGCTTCCAGCCTTCACCAGCACCGCCCTGAAGATGCAGATGAAATTATGAAATTATCTGACCTTCAGAGGGACCAAAATATTTTTTTAGTGTCTTTAGAACTCAGTCAGTCTCCCAGCACCAGGATTTCCTTTAGAGGAAAAGATGCCACCAAAAAAAGCCTGGGGACACCAGGAGCAAGGGGCTGGGGGTGCCCATGCCCACAGGGCAGCTGGAACCACCCCTGAGCTTATTTTGGGGCTGTGATGCAAAAGTTTTGCAATAAATTTGATTAATGGCTTTATTTTTTAGTTAATTATTTAACTCACATAATGACCTTGCTTGTGATTTCAGAGATAAAACCTCTGCCTGAATTTCAGGGGGGTTGATGCAAAATCTCCACCTCAACACCCTGCAGGAACAATTTTGAGGCTGATTTGTTTAAATAGTTTAATTTCCCTTCTTTTTGTGGGGCAGGGATGCCCAAAGGTTGATGCCTCTGCTTCAGAACAAGCCATATTTATTCACTGTGCACTAAAATTATTCCAGCTTGCAACCAATGAGGTTTCATTAATATTAAAATTTTAAATCAGCCAGCCCAGCCAATGTTATTTGAGCACTGATGGTCTGTTGAGTATCTTCTCTCATGGACTGGTATTTAAATAGAAGAAAAGACAAAAAAAAAAAAATTCTTATACCTGAAATGGAAAAACAATTATGTTCTGTGACTTTGCAGAGTTATTTTTGAGGACATGTAATATATTTTTGCAGAGTCCCTGTTCTAGGAGAGGCTCTTCCTTCTTGGTGTTTGTTGCTTCTCTTAAAGTAAACACAAGGAAATATTGGGCAATGGATAGGGAGATAGTAGATAAGGAATATAGAATAAACCCTCTCTTGTTCAAACAATTGCCCTTCATGCTACTTTATTTTTAATTTTTCCAGCTTTGCTGCAGCTATCCTTGACTCACCAAGGCCAGGTGAGATATTTTTCCTTGTTTGCAGATCCTAAAGTTTATAAAGCTTCAATCTACTTTTCCATAACCAAATGTTTAGTACCTACCTGTTGTTTTCCTTTGGTATTTCTTTTTTCCAGTAGTCCCAGTCTTTAACCCACTGGTTCCTTTGGGTTGAACCAAGGGTTCATCTGATCCACCTGGAAATATCAATTTCCAGGAGATGAGAATATCACCTGCCCTCCTGACAATTTTCAAACTAAACGCAGTGCAGAATCTTGGCTATATCTAGAAAATAGGTGATTTTTCTTTTTTATTTAAAGAGGAGGAGAGAATACTTGTAGGAAAAAGAAAAACAAGATGAGGAGGAAGAGAGAAGATCAGTGAATGTCCAGCATTGATTTAGAAACAGGCTCTGCCAGGCAGGGGGAGAAGGAGCCTTTCCCAATCCATTCCATTTATGGTTATTAGTATTGATATTGTACTTCTCTTGGCTCCCAAAAGGAAAAGTGGGGAATGAATTAGGAAAAAAAAAAACAAACACTTTTCTGTAAATAATTTTTTCCCAATTCAGATGTTTTTTAGGAAACGAGGGGGGGAAAAATCTGCTTCTCAAATGTCAAGGACTTGAAAGACTAAAAATACATCACCGGAATAAATAAATTAACCCAGAAGACAGGACTGATGCTCTGCAGGCATCAGGGATTAAATAAATTCACTAAATTCAAAGTGGTACTGCAGATAAGAGCTCTTTGTGCTGCAGCATGTACAGCTTATTGATTCTGGGATTGAGGTGCTGTGCTCTCTTGTAAAGGGGGCTCTGCCTGATCTGGTGCGTCCTGCCCCAGTGCAGAGCGTGGAGCCCAATCCCCTCTCCCCATTTGTTTCAATTTGGTCTCTGCCTTCCTTTGCTGCTCCACATCTGTGCCTCCCGCCCTGCACTGCCTGGAGGTGCTGAGCCAGCAGGATGGGGCTGCTGCAGGAAAGGAGCCGTGGGCATCTTCCATAGGGAAGGAACGCCCAGCACGTCCCCTCTCCAGAGGGTTTTGGGGGCACTGAGAGGACAAAGGGTCCTTAAGGAGCAGCTCCAGAGGGGATCCAGGTTCTCCACACTCACATTTTTTTACAGGAGCCACCAAGGAATGTGCCTGACCAAGGTCAAAACAGGACCTGCACAGATAAGATGAGTTTTTCCGGACAACAAAAATAAAAAGTGGGAAGGTTTGTAATAAATCCCAGAGGGGCTGTTGCACACCCAGCTGGAATGAAGCTGGGAAAGTACCAACTTACCTGTTTTCCATGGCAAAGGGTGTTTTCACCTCCTTGGTCAGATGCTGAACTGTCAAAGCCACTTCACACGAACACAGAAGGACGTTTAATTCCTCCTTTGGAAGCTCACCTGGTGCTCAGCTCAGGTTTCCTCCACAGGTTGCTCTGAAGGGCCAGCAGAGCTCTCCAAACACAGAATTTCATGATCTCCCAAGGAAGAGAAAGACCTCCAGGCCTCTGGAGGTGTGAGGAAGCAGCTGGGCAGGGCAGTGATGCTCTCAGGGTGTGCTGGTCCCCTGTTCCATCTCTCCTTGGGTGAGGTGGAGCCAGCACCAGCACCTTCCCAGCCTTGGGGCATCCTTGGGTGCTGGCTTCCAGAATCATGGCAAAAAGAGCTGATCTGACCAAGGGGAAAGACCTTCCCAGCCTTGGGACATCCTTGGGTGCTGGCTTCCAGAATCACAGCAAAAACAGCTGATCTGGCCAAGGGGAAACACCTTCCCAGCCTTGAGGCATTCTTGGGTGCTGGCCTCCAGAATCACAGCAAAAACAGCTGATCTGGCCAAGGGGAAACACCTTTATTATTAATTGTTGTCTCTTAGGTACGAGGGAAGAGCTCCATGGCATGAAAGAAGTTGCCACGGGGACTTTTGGGTGACCTCTCCAAATTCCTGCATCTCCCTCAGGTTTGGCAAATCTCCCAGTATCTTTCACCAAAATCAAGCTCTTAATCTCAAGACACCTCTCCTACGTCAGGCTGCCTCCTGAGCACGATCCACAGGGCCCGTGTTTCAACACCCAGGATTCATTAATATTTCCTGCAGAGTGCTCAGTAAGTAGCAAATAAAGCAGGAAGTGTCCCAGATGTTGGAAAGAAAAAATGGAATTATTCATTGCTTACTAACATCAAATGCTAATGTGAGAAAAGCATCCTTGAAGAAATCCTTGACTAAAATTCATCAGAGTGATGTGAAATCACTGTTTTAATTATGCATTTTGAATGTATTTATTAGTCCCGGTTCTGATCTGACTTACAGATGTTTAGCAGTGATAAGGGTCTGCTGCAGCCTTCGGAATTACTCATGATTTATAATGACAAAACTTGGATCAGAATTAGGTCCTTGTCACTACTCTATAATATCCTTTCATCAAACTTCACATTCAACAGATGAAAGCGAACGTGGTTTCTGCAATTTCCAACTCTACCACTGAGCCCATGAGTTCCTTTTTTTAAAATTTCTCCTACAGAAGTGATGACTCTAACAGCAAATTTTGTCTGCTTGAGTTACACTAGCCATGAGAAAGTTGAGAGCAAAGGAATTGGAATCTTTAATCCACCAAAATGATGTATTTGGCCTTGTGCTGGCTGTAAACATGGAATTTTAATGGAAGAGTTAATTGCTTTAATTATGCAGCTCTACAATCTCATTCTTTCTTAGTGCTGTGACTATTAGATATATACCAAATATTGAGAGATTTTCCAAATCTTTGGGAAATCCAGGGATTTGATGAAGTTATCCAAAAGCTCAATACCAGACAACAATTGGATGTGCTCAATACCAGATATTTAAAATAAAAAACCCTCTGTTCAAGAATGATTCAAAGCCATGTGGTTGATTTCCAAAGAATGATGGAATTTTAAACTATTGCTTGTTCTAGAGCTGATCCAGAAAGAGCAGGTCTCCAGGGATGCTTTACTCCCCAAGGCATGAATGCATGATTAAGCTAAATGTATTCCATAAATGCCTTGATGACATTAAACTAAATTTTTTAAAGAACAGATGGAGAAAGTTAATAAATATTTCATTCTATAATATAAAACTCACTTCTATATTCACAACTTCAGGGATCCTCAGCTTCACAGATATCAATAAGTCTGATGGATTTCTTGCTGCATTCTCATTCTTCTGCCCTGGTGTCTCTTATGGGATCATCATTTCTGCATGCTTGGATTGTTTTATGGGATCAGTGAAAGGCAAGTGACTGTAAATCTTGACCTCTTCTGCTCCTGGATTGTATACTTTTATTCTTTGTGACCATAAGTGTTCATCTCCACATTGAATAGATAATTAAATGACAAAAATTATTCAAAGGGAATTTGTAGTGAGAAATTATACCTTGAAGAACTGATGGGGAACAGAGTTAACCCAAGGAGAATCAGGAAAAAAAAAAAAAACAGTTTAGAATGGCTAAATAAAAGACTAAAATCTCTGTGTATTTGGGAATGTCATGAAACATCCGTTCACTGGGAAAAAAAAACATTATTTTTTTTACCTGCACATCCCAATTCTATTCAAACAAAATTTCTGTTAAGGGAAAACAGTGTGGATATTGCTAAAGAACTGTAGCCCAAGCCTGTTATTCATATGAAAGAACTAATCTTTACATGGGGGAATTACAATTCCTCACTCTGTGTATGCCATGAATCTTGTAAAAGAATAATTAGAACTTGCTCCGAAAGGAAAGAAACGCCAGACTTGAATAATATTTTAGGAAGAGCATTAACAAACATTTTTACACTGCCAACAATCTTCAGCGCTTCCTAGCAGAGATTTACATTCCATTATTAATTAACTGCACTGAGTCAATAGTGTGACATAAAGCTCAGGAGATGTGAGCTGAGCACAAACTCTGACATCCACGAGAACGGCGCGGTTTGAGAAGTTTGATTTAAAATTTATGCAAATGAGCTCAGCAAACAAGGACCCAACAAACTACTTCAAAGCACCACGCTCCAGCCCAAAAAAACACGACGAGATCAAATCTTTGTCATTTCTCAAGTGTCTTTACAAACCTCTGCCTATTCAGGACAAACTATTTCACCCCCAGTACACCTGGATAGTTTGGTGGAGAATTAGGGGGTGATTGCTCTTCACAGGGTCACTGCCACATCAGCCTGGATGGCTGCAAGAATTTAAATGTACTTAAATGCTATATAATTTGTCATTTTAGATCTGACTCTTGTAGGTGTCCATAGAATACAACAAGGTCCCAGCTGAGCTGCCTGATAGAGCTGACCAAAACAAAGACAAAAAAATAGCAACTCTATTGTCCCCATTCCCATTCCTCCAGCTCCCACCATCACTCCACTCTTGGGCTGAGAAACTTCTCCAGATTGTGTCCTGGGAAAATATTAAATTCAGAGTAATGACAAAAACTATTCAAAACAAATTTATAGTGAGAAATTGGCATGTGAAGAACTGATGGGGCACTGGCACAGCCCAAGGTGATATCACAATATCATGCTATTGTCCCTCCTTTTCCCTCAACCAGGATCACCTCTCAGTTTTTGGGTTGGGAATCCCCACAAAACTGCATCCAGGGAAAATATTAAATGCAGAGTAAAACATTGCTGTAAAGAAATACTAATTAATTCATGTTATGTTTCAAGCCACAAAAGTTAGTTTATTCCCTTATTGAAGGTTAGGTTAGGTCCAGGTACATTTGTATCTTCAGAATCAGGGCTTTTAAGGAAGAAAAAAGTTTCTCATGTTTCCCGACATCCCATTAAAATGGTTGTCCTTTGACGTCAATTAGAGCTGGCCAAGGAAAAAAAATCATCCTTAATTGCTTTTTAGAAATAGACATTATTGCTTGCACCATCACAGCCAGATTCGATTTCCTTTTACAAGAAACCAGGATGCTGGGAATGCTGTAAACCTCCAGCTCTGCTGAATATGGATGTGGAGCTCTGCTGACAGAGAGCTGCTTTCCCCTGGGCTGCAGAAAAAACTGGTGCAAACCCCACCAATGTGCTGAAATATCTCCAAAGTGGAAAAAGGCTGGAGCTGGATCTCAGCTGGGGCTGGTTTGGGATGGGCAGTGGTCAGAGTCAGACTGGGAGGGCTGGGGGTGCTCACCTGGAGAAGAGAAAGCTCCAGGGAAACCTTCCAGGGCCTAAAGGGGCTCCAGGAGAGCTGGAGAGGCACTTGGGACAAGGCATGAAGGGACAGGACACAGGGAATGGCTCCCACTGCCAGAGGGCAGGGATGGATGGATATTGGGAAGGAATTCCTGGCTGTGAGAGTGGTGAGACCCTGGCAGAGGGTACCCAGAGAAGCTGTGGCTGTCCCATCCCTGGAAGTGTCCAAGGCCAGGTTGGTGGCTCTTGGAGCAACCTGGGATAGAGGAAGGTGTCCCTGTCCATGGCAGGGGGTGGAACAGGATGGGTTTTAAGGTCCCTTCCAACCCAAACCAACCCTGGGATTCTGTGGATGCTCAGTGCTCCATCCCTGCCTCCCCATGAGAGCGAGTGTAACCTATCCCCACAATCAGAGCCACAAAAACAATCAAACCCTCAAAACTTGGGTGTGTTTCTTTACCAGGAGCATCACCAAATTTTCTCAAAGCCTTTTCCACACTTGTCTTACTGCAGGGAATCCATAATGTCTCTGCCCACCAGGAAGAAGAGGAGTCCAGAGAGGAGCGCCAGGGGCACCCCGGCGGCGGCGAACATGAAGGACCAGCCGTAGTAGACGTGCACGGGGACACCATCCAGGCACCTCTCGCTCCTCTCCAGGAGGATGTACCTCTGGAAGTCAGCTGCAAACTCCTTCCACATCACAAAGAGAAACACGAGCAGGAGAAACAAACCTCCTGGGGAGAGAGAAAAAACTGAGTTATTGTCTGTGCAGGGAATACAGGAGTAAAGGGGAGAAAAGACGGCTGCAGCTTCTCATCCGTGCTCGGCATCAAAGCTCTGTGTGGCAGAATTTCTGCTCCTGATGTTGCTCTGCAGGTTCCTGGGGAAGCTGAGGCCACCGGCCGTGGACAGCCGCACACCACAGTGACCAGTTCCTGCCTCTGACACCTCCTGCTTTGACCACCAGCACTTCTGAAGGCTCTGCTTTGGCAGGATAAGGCCATGGAGAAACCACCGAAGCAGGGCTGATGTTCCCAGCAGGGAGCTGCCTTCCTGTCTCCAAGGTGGGATCTTTCACCTTTCTCCTTTTTAATTTCTCAGAGATTAATGAGGAGACACCAAAACTTACTTCTTCCTTTTTTGTATCTACCTTTGCAAGCAGGGTCATAGTCAACCCCCACCAGGAACACAGAGATGCCATGATCAATCCTGGTGCTGATGGAAAAATTTTGGCACTGTCACCCCCAGAGCCAGCAGAGCCTGCAGGGCCAGAACATTATGGGGTGGGAAAGGCACACAGCCATGAGATATTAATCTTAGGTGGGCTACTAAATACCAGAATAATAACAAGAATTATTACAGCAGCTTATGCTATGAAGATGAAAACAGA
Source organism: Melospiza melodia melodia (assembly GCF_035770615.1). Taxonomy (NCBI): domain Eukaryota; kingdom Metazoa; phylum Chordata; class Aves; order Passeriformes; family Passerellidae; genus Melospiza; species Melospiza melodia. Next base: position 15,964,489 of record NC_086209.1, on the reverse strand, counting down.
TGACAAAAATTATAGTGGCCCAAATCTCATTTACTGTGTATCTTGAAAAAATATATATTTCTATGGTGCGTTTTAAACTCAACATCTATTAAAGCTAAATAGTGATGGTGTGTTGACAGGTCTGAAAGCAGTTCAGAAATATCTGATCTTGCTACTTCACAGGTAGAAGCTGCTATTTTTAAATGGTGCTGTATAACATATAGATATACACACACACACATATGAAAGAAATACATCACAGCTTATATTATTTTTATGGTTGAAGTGAACTGCTCGAAATTAATTTAGTTGACAAGTTACCACACAGTTCTGTGGATGTGTTGTGTCTTCTGCAAGATTTAATTTCTCCCCTTGCCATTTTTAAATCAAAGGTAGTTGTGGTGTATTTAATTATTCTTTCTGGCAGCTTATGCACTCCAAAATCCAGCTCTTGTGCTAAGGAAAGGGGTAAAGATTGATGTTGATTCATCTGCTTAGGGAGGCTACTGAATCTTCAGTCAGACAAAACACGTCCGTGTTTTACTGTGATTCTGTTTATAATGGTTATAAAAACATCTCAGAGACAAAAATAAGACTCACATGAAGGTAAGAGGCTTCAAAGTCCTCACTAGGAGGGAGATAGAAAAGTTGCAGTTCCCCACCCTAAGCTGTCACATCTACTAAACTGCCTCCCATGCCCTAAAAAAGATGCAATCTTACCAATCAAAAATTGGTGTAGCCATACAAATATTCTTTACATCACCCAACACTGAAATTCCAGCCATTCTCCCTGACGTGGAGGAGTCCTTGTTTTTCCTGGAGAGGCAGGCAAGGAGTTAAGCAGCAGCTGCTGGAACATTTGCATGTTCATTGAGGTTTTGATACCACTTGAAATTAAGTGCACAAATAAATATTTTACACTTACCATGATAGTTGTATGCTTAAAATACCAATTATTCTACTATAAGAAAGCGATGGTGTGTTCAAATTGTCGCATGTCCTTTACAAAATACAATGTATTGATAAGAAGGCAATTAAGTCTTTATTACTGATGTAATTTAAAATTAAATTAATTAGATAGCAACTGAACCTTGAAAAGTGCTCCTTTAAAGATCAATTTCTATTTCATTAACTTATAATACCTACCGTAAGAGACGCAAATGAAAGCGCAGCCCCGGTGGGATGGAGGACGTGGGTATGGAAATGTACTTTGGAATTCTGCTTTAAATAACCAGGAATTCTGTGCTGATTTCTCCCAGGACAATTTATATGGCCTAAGTCTCGTTTTTTGAAGTAATCAGATCAAAACCTTCCAGTTCTCACTGAGGAGGGTGTGGGAAGTCCCATGTGTGGGTGGCGCCATCCCCAACCTCTTCGGGAGATAAGGAATGGGAATTGGTCCCTCCTCTGGCCTCAGGAGAAGCTCCAGGTCCTGGCATGGAAGGATTTATTATTAAACAGGTACTGGAGGTGATGGCATGGCCATGGCATCTAAATTAAGAATGTTTTCACACTCTGGGCAAATGACAAGAATATGTAAAGCAAGCAGTCTTCTTCCCTGGAATAATTACAGCTGAGTGATGAAGAATCCCTGGGATTTACACGATGTTCTCGGTGGGAAGAGAAAATCAGAAGGGCAGGTGCAGGCAAATGATGGTGGGAGCTCAGGAAAGGCAGCTCACCAAAATCTGCTCAGCCAGAAATGCTTGTTTGGAGCAGTCACAAATGTACCTGAATCTGCCTAAAATTTGTCACACACCAATCAGCAGCCTCTTCATCATGAGAAAATAAGGATGTTTCATTCCTATGTTACCAAAGCGTTTGGCATTTTTGTTTTAAAATCTTGTTGGATATGGGATTTTTCATCTGTTGAACGAGTTTCACTTTACTCCCTCCTTTCTGGGGCTTTTGGACACAGCAGAAATTATCTTTGTTTCCTGACAGCTTTAGATGTAGAGACACAGATTCCTTCCTGCTTTGGGCAGCAAAATGAAAAACTGAAAAAATGTAATTTTCTGTCTGAAACAGGACACTGTCTTTGGCACCCACACCCGAGACACAGGGTGTGTGTTGGGTTTGGGTAAGTGAAGATCTCACCAAACCTCATCCCCATGCTCCTCTCAGCACCCTGTGCTTTCTCCACCAGAAAATTACCTGAGTGATTCCTTTCATTGCCTCCTTCTCCCTCTTTGCCTCTGTTCATCAGGGTGGTACTGGGAAAAATTAACTGCGAAACTCCATCTCCAGACTGATGAGGTCAATGGCATCTTCTGGGGAGGGGCTAATTGCCAGAAAATTGCAGTGGGGCATTAAATCTGTCTCCTTTGTGCACTGCAGATCTGGGAGCCTGGAGCTCCATCCCCCTCTCCCAACGGAGCTGCGTCTTCTGTGTGGGCAAATTGAAGTGGAGCTTTTCCTTTCTCTCACTTTATTTCCTTGTGACACCTTTATAGCTGCTAATTGTGGGGACAGGTGAGTGAACTCAATCTTTAACTCTTATTCTGGGGAAGCTACTGAATTTTTGTGTAATCTGCTAATTAGGAGAATAATGAACTTTGACTCGTTCTCTCTCCCGCTCGTTGCCTCTTAGGGATGTTAATAACAGCGAAATGGAGGGGTGACCTTCAGATGCCCTTCCATAACTGTCAGCCTTCCCTGCACGTGGGGAGCCTGAGACTGCCAAAGTGGAGCTGCTCCATTTGGGAAGCAGAATCTGAGCAAAAAATCCAGCCCTTTAACTCACAGGAGTGGGAAATCTGCCCTTTTTTTCCATGCTGTTGGGTCATGCTGAAGAACAGGTTGGTCCCACCATGGGCAGGGATGTGTCCCCTCATCCCAGGGTGCTCCAAGCCCCATCCAACCTGGCCTGGAGCACTTCCAGGGATGGGGCCTTCACAGCCTCCTTGGGCAACCTGGGCCACAGCTGCACTTCTAAGTTTGGTCTCTAAAATACTCAAAGGAAAAGAAAACTGAGGAGCACAAGGTAGGGAAAAAATGAAAGACCATGAGTAAAGTTGTCTCAGCAACTCAATGAGCTTCCAGAAGCTGCAGCACAGAGCTCACCCAGCCCTCTTGGTGACATTGTAGTGACAATTAACCAACCTCAGGCTACTGAAACAAAGGGACAATCAGGCACCAGGCAGGATCTGCACCCCTTGGAAGCACTGAAGCTCATTCCACAATGGCAAATGCTGGGAGGAAAGCAGCACACTGGCTACACTGGCTCTTGCCTCGTGTATTCCAGGTGCTTTAGGGAGAAGGCCGGCAGGGAAAACTGCTCAGAAAATGGCCTCAGCTGCAAAGGCAGCACCAGCAAATGTCAGATTGGCTTTGGCTCTTTCCAAAGCCACCCAGTGAAGAAATTCCAGAGAAATTACTCCAATGCTTTCAAAAGGCCCTCAGAAACACCTCCCAGAGCAATCCATTGTTTATTGGAGCTGGCACAGTCAGATTTGCCCTCTGGAATGTACAGTAAATAAAAGGCATCCCAGGGGGAAATCCAAAGGGATCCAGTTGAGCCATAACAATCCTCACCCTTTGGCACTGGATGGGACAGATGGACACACAACCCTCCTCAGGCTGGTCATCCATAAATGCCTGGGAATGCATTTGCACCTGTGGGGCCTTTAGAGCCTTTTGGTGGGAAAAGTGACATCATTTTGCAAGGAATAACCACAACTTCTCCCAAAAGCAGGGAGGTGGTGGGCAGAACAAAGCTGCTGGTGAAGGGTTCCCTGCCAGGCTGGGACATCCCGCAGTCCTGGTGCTCCATCTCCCATTCCTGCTGCCAGACCACATTCCCACTCTGCAGATTGCCAGCTTTTTCACACTTCCTCAAGGAGAGATCCTTTCTGCAGGGGAGGTTAATTAACACTGACCCGCAGGCCATGATGAGAAGACAAGAGGATCTTTCTCCTGCATCATCCCTGCACATCCCCGCTTCCCAAAGGAAAGGGATGGGCTGGGGACTCGAGCCTCTGTTAAATCCATTGTTCCTACTGCTTAGTGCAATTATGCTAAATATTTTTAGAAGGGATAATGAGAAAATAACCATGGAGGCATGCAACACAAATCCATCCAGAAGCCAGGGCCAAGCAGGATCCAGAGGTCTGAGATCAGGATAAGCCCCCCGAACAAAAGGATCAGTTGAAACACTAAGGAAACTTTGCTGAAAAACACATTGAATCCTTCTGCTATCATTTGAGTGGAAAATATAGCAGGAAGTGTCTTCCAGCTGAACTCATTCTCCTGAACGACTGTTAATAACAATGATTGCTGTTCAGATTGAAGCTGCATTAATACAAACTTCAATTTTAACAGCAGCATCTTTGTCTAATGCCAAGAGGTTTATGTGATGCATAATCAGCTCTTCCAAAAAGTGTCACATTCGAAGCCCCAGCCTTTTAATCAAGGAGTAGTCAAATAAAGTGGAAAAGCAATGAAGAAAAAGGAAAAGAAAAAAAAAAAAAAGGAAGACAGTTGAGTATTACTCAGCATCCTTTTCTGTGATATTTCTGCCCAATGTGCAGGCTGGACACACTCCTCAGGGACATCTGCTGCTCCTGGGAGCCTGGACTGCAGATGGGAAGGGAAAGCTTCCTGCCCTGGTACAGCCTTTGGATTATCCCTTATGGGATCACAACAACCCCATGGAAAACTACAGCCTTGGGAATCTGTTTGTGGAAAAGACACAGAGGGTGCCAACAGCTGGACATGAGCCCAGGGTTCCCAGGTGGGCAAGAGGCCAATGGCACCTGGCTTGGGTCAGGAATGGTGTCCAGGGGATCAGGGCAGTGCTGTCCCCTGTGCTGGCACTGCTGGGGCACCTCCAGTGCTGGGCCAGCTCGGGGACCCTCATGAACAGAGGGACATTGAGGGGCTGGGGTGAGTCCAGGGAAGGGAACGGAGCTGGGGAGGGAATGGAGCCCAGGAGGGGCTGAGGGAGCTGGGAGGGAATGGAGCCCAGGAGGGGCTGAGGGAGCTGGGGAGGGAATGGAGCCCAGGAGGGGCTGAGGGAGCTGGGAAGGGGCTGGAGCCCCAGGAGGGGCTGAGGGAGCTGGGAAGGGGCTCAGCCTGGAGAAAAGGAGGCTCAGGGGGGACCTGGTGGCTCTGCACAGCTCCTGACAGGAGGGGACAGCCAGGGGAGGCTCTGCTCAGGGAACAGGAACAGGACAAGAGGGAATGGCCTCAGGCTGGGCCAGGGGAGGCTCAAGTTGGAGATCAGCAGGAATTTCTCCAAGGAAAGCATTGTCCACCTCTCTCACAGGTTGCCCAGGGCAGGGATAGAATGACCATCCTTGGAGGAATTTAAAAGTTGTGTAGATGTGGCAGCTGGAGACATGGATCAATGTCAGAACCTTTGTTAAATATTTTCACTAATGTTTATTGTGGGGCAGCAGGAGCTGGCGAAGGATCTGCAATTAAGCAGTGGTTTTTCACAGAAAGACCTGATTTCATTACAAAGTTCTTCACTTGGCTCAGCTCAACTGAGTTCCAGCCTGTGGCTGCTTGAGTCATAAAAGAGCTTTTTTCTGAGTTTGAGTCACTGGTATAAATCAAGTATTTCTAATATTGAAGCCAGTTATAACTCTCAAATACAGAAAAGGAAAAAGCCCAAGTGATAATTCAGTGGAATCATTGGTAACAGCAGCGGGAAAAATGAATAAATGCCTATTTTTAATTCATTTTCCTGCAGTGCCATCGTTTCATCTTTTCAGGTCTCCTTAAGCCAGCCCTCCCATTTTGGATCATGGGGTTTGCCTTTCATCCCTCCGTGGGTTTCCAGCTCTATCAAAGCTAACAGCAGAGGAGCAGCCCAAATGCAAAGCCTGACTTTGGGGAACTGAGCAGGGCTGATGCTGCCCAGACTTAACACACCTGCAGGCTTTACTGAAATGAAAGGGTTGCATACAGGAGTAGTAAAAACAAAGTGATTTTCAAAAATCTCAGCCCTGCTAGGACTAAGGACTATCTTGCTAAAGCCTGGCTGAGCACAGAATGATGGAATCACAGAATGGTTTGGGTTGGAAGGGGACCATAAAGGAGGTCATAAGGACCATAAAGGCCACAGACAGGGACACTTTCCACTGGACCAGATAGCTCAGAGCTCCCAGGGGTTTAAATCCAGAAGGGAAGAGGGAAATAATCATTTGCTGCTCCCATCAGAGCCCCATCTCCCACGGCAGCCCTCCATCCCCGCCTGCCCCCATTCCAAAGCCACCCTGCCCCTGCCCTGTTCCTCACCTGAGAGCAGCAGGAATCCTCCCCCAACTTTGTAGGAGTGGGGGCTGGAGAAGGGAACCCCACAGACCAGCAGGAGCCCCCCCACGAGCCCGGCAGCCACGGCCAGCAGGATGAACGCCGTCCAAAATCCTCTGTACACTGCAACAGGAGCAAGGTCGGTCAGAAAGGAGAGGGAAAGAGGGAAATTACAACCTCAGAAATATTTTTTACTTAATGATGCCATGTTTAACTCCTGCTTTGGCAACAGTAAAAACAACAACAACAACAAAAAACCCAGCATTGCTGTGTCAGGCAGAGCTAAGGCTCCAGCCTTGCCAGGGCACCTGGAACAGCCACGGGTTCAGGGGGAATGTCATGGCCCACAGAACGGGACTGGAAAGAGGCCAAAGGGTTGGGAAGGTTTGCCAGGGAGGCACACAAAAAAAAAAGGAGGAGGAAAGGACACCGCTCTTAGCTGTGCTGGGGAAGGTTGGAAAAGCTTGGCAAGAAAGGAAAGAAAACAGCAAAATTTGGAGAGGTGGATTCAGACCACAGCTTTGTTCCACTTTTAATTAACACTTCGGGAAGGTGCCAGGCTCCTGGTTTAAAATAAAAGCAGTGTTTGCTAGCAGGACTGCAGGGACAACAGGAGCTCGTGAGCTCCCCCATTAATGGCCTTGTTAGGCTCTGGGAAAGAGCAGGGGCAGGAGAGCAGCTGCCTGTCCATCCCAGGAATCTGGGGCTATGACTTCATTCAACACCCCAGGCAGAGCTGAGCAAGCTTGGGCCCATCACATCCCACCAGCTGGAACAGGATGGGATGCAGCCCACTCATTCAAGTCTCCAGTAGCCAAGTGTCTTGCAGACCCTGCCACAAACCTTATCCAAAGGGAGTGGTCCTCCAGCAGAGACCCCCAGATACCCTGCTCCCCATCCCCTGATTTATCTCATCCCTTGGACCACCCCATCTCACCCCTCCAGTTGTTTTCCAGAAGCTCCAACTCAATTTAAGCCAAGCACAGGCAAGTGGGAAGTGCTGAAACGATTCACACTTGAAAGAAAAATGATACAGAGAAGATGCATTTTCCTCATTTGAAACCATTTTGTCAGGAGAGCCACTTAGGGAGAGATAAGTATCTTGAACTCTCCAAAACCACAGAATTCATTTTCATGTTTAACCTCCCGTCACCCGTTTCTCTCAGGGAGCCTAAGAGGATGCAGATAAGGCAGAATTATCTCTGGAGCAGGTAATAGCTGCAGGACCCCTCTCCTTGGGCTGCCTCCTGCTTTGTCAGCCCTGGCAAATGAGGAAGGGCTGGTTGGAAAGAAAAGGTGTCAGCGGCAGGGTGTTATCCCAGGGAATTGCAGAGGATTGGGGCAGGAGAGGAGCCCGGTGCTCTGTCGGAACTCAGCGCATCCCTCTGATTGTCCAGAGTTGCCAGGACCCCACAAGGGGGCTCAGAGACCCTGGCACGCAGCCCAGAGCACCAGGGAATTTGATTTTGACCCCTGGAGCAAATTACCAGCTTTGTATGAGGACCTGAAAGTCACAGAGGTTTGAATGGTGTAGTAATAAAATTATCACAGGGTGAAAATGTAGATTTTAGGATTTTTGGTATGGGGGTTATGGGGGCAAGATGGAGGCATTTGGGTGTGTCCAGCCTTTCTTCTTATTATTATTCTCCATTTTCTGCTGTGATGTTGGCACTTTGGGATTGGTTTAGAGTAGAGGTGCACTGTCTAGCATAGGTGATAGGTATTGGGAATTAAGTGTAAATATGATATACGTAGTTTGTAGTATAAAAGGACAACACAGAGTGCCTGTGGCTGCCTTGCTGAGCAGATCTCGGCTGGGCAGAAAGAAAATTTTATAGCTAAGAATTAATAAACAACCTCAAGACCGAAGAGTGAAGAGTCCAGACTCGTTCTTCAGTTGCACGGGCCGAAGCAGAGACATCCTGCACATCTCAGGGCAGCAATTACCAACCAAAACCCGAGAGTGCTCCATCCCCCTGAGCCAGCCCTGGTCCCCCGAGGTGATGGGGACAGGCAGTGCCCGGGTGCAGTCCCCACATCCCAGCACAGCCACGGAACCACTGGGGTGGGAAAAGAGCCCTGAGAATGCCGAGATGGTCCTGGGACTGTCCAGGGGACACATCTGGGAGGGTTCCACAGCCGGGGCTGACAGGCAGGGACAGGTGCCTCCAGCGCCCTTTATTAGGATGGAAAAATATGTGTGTGTGTGTGTGTGTGTGTGTGTTTATCAGCAGGATCATTCAGACCTGGGACGCTGTGCCCATCTCTCCCCAGCAGAAACAATCCCACTGCTCATCCCGCACCAGCTCCTCCTCCTCCTCCCTCCACATCTCCTCCATCTCCATTCCACACCCCGGGGCAGGAATTCTGCACAGCCAAAGAAATGAGCTGCCCTTCCTCGCATGCTCCTACTGACAATATTTTTTTTTGAAATTAATTTCTCATAGAGAACTAAAAAAAAAATAAAATAAAACTAAAAAAAGGTACTACTAAAGGCTAAGGAAAAGGTCAAGATGTTTATTTGTGCAGAATGCCTGCCCTGCATCCCCGGAGGCAAGGCAGACTGATGCACACTATTTAAAGAAATCAATTCATTTCAAAAAAGATCATTGAATTAATTCTAACTGCTGCCACCAATTTAGCAAATTAAAATTCCTAATAGCAACTGATTCATTAAAGAACTTGGAAAATATAGAGAAACATAAATAAAAAGGGACCCGATTGAAAGGAAGCTCTCCAACTGTGTAGTGTTCATTGCTTTAAAAATAAGCCAGTCACTTATGTGGGTTTTCTAACAATTTGGTTTTTAACCAATTTTCCAGTGCTTGTTTATTTTGTCTTGCAAAAAATCAACACCTGAGCTACCCCAGAAAACCAGATTCTGGGATGGAGTCAGCACTCAGGCTGGGTTTGGGTGGTTTGGCTTCATCTCTTCCCAATGAGAGAGGAGATGGGAGAGAATGGATTTACCCTCCTGCCCTGCTCCCCTGGAGGAGCTGAGACCCTTGGGAGAGAGCTCAGCCCATCCCAGCACTCCAGGCTGGAGGAGAAAACATGAGGGAACCTCTCAAGGTGGGCTGGGGCAGCCAAGGCAGCAGGACTGGCTGGTGAAGGAGCTTTCCAGAGGTCTTGGCCATGTGAATTTACAACAGGAGAGCCACAGCACTGACACACATCCCAAATGTCTGCCTGATCCCTTGGAAAAGGAGCTGCTGGGGAGAAGGAAAGAAACTCACCTGCAGTTGTGTCATAGGAGGGATGGGGGAAAGGTCCCACAGCAATGGGCATGGGGAAGAGGTAGCCATGCATGCAGAACTTGGGGTGGGCTTGGCTGGCTGGAAAAGATAAAGAAAAAGAAGAATTAAATCCCAGTTTGCTTTTATTTCCTGCAGAATCAGTTACAGTACTGACATGGTGATGTGCTGTCGTGCAAAACCTGCAAAGCCCTCAGTGAAATCAGAAGGCTGGGGAGGAAAAAAATATAATAAATCTCGGTTAGAGAGAAAAATAAAAATAGAAATAATAATTATGAAAGAGAGGAGATATCAGAGAATCTGAGACTGCTTCTTGCACATCTTCTCATCTTCATAACCTGACTCTGAGGTGGACAAAAATCATGAAAAATGGAACTACTGAAGTCAGTGTCAATATCCTTGCTGCTGTTTTCCTCTAGAGAATGTGCCTGACCACCTGGAAGGGCCAAAATGTTTGGGTACCAGAATAAGGCACTTCCAAGATCTCCAGCTGGTGAGAAGGAAAAGCACAATTAGAATGGAAGTGCCCCATCAATATTAATACCACTGAGGCTTATCATGATTAACAGTAATAGAATGAATGTTAAATGAATTAATTAATGGTTGGCCACTTATTTAAATATGTTCCCCAGCTCAAAGGAGCACTTTATAATAGGTGGACATTAGTTCATGCTAAATTGACTATGGAATACCTATTGAATTAATTATTACGTCCACAAGACCAGCAAATTAATTTGCCATGATCAATCCTATTATAATAAATACCTAAAGAAGTAGCAAAAAATTTGCCAGTTATCAGAGTGACTCATTTTACTTCAGGTAAAATTATATTATGTATTTCCATATAATGTAATTCAGTAGCAAACTCCCTGTCTCAAGCTTGTCCTTTTTTACCACAAATTTCCTGTGTGAAAAACCTCCCATTGTTGAGTGGTGGCGGGAAGTATTCCTGCAAGATTTTACAGGAAACAGGTCAGGGGCTGGGGGACAGCGAAGTCATTTGAAATTTTAATCGCTGCAGAGCAAATTTAGTATGGGAACCTGCACTGTTTGCAGGGAAGTGCCCTCTGAGGCGATTGTGCTGCTCCACAAGCTCAGGAACATCTTCCGTGGAGGCCTCGGTGGGCACAGGGCCAAGGTTTGCGTGGTGTTTGAGGCCTTTGCAGAATTTATTTAAAATCTGGGGTGGTTTTATCACAAATCCTACTGTAGAGTTGTGGTCCCCAGTAGCGCTGGTGCCAGGTGTGTCCTGGTGTGGTCTCACTCCTTTCCTATTCCTGGTGGGAACACCTGGTTCACTGGGCCAGCCCTTCACTGCACGAGGGACACCAGGGTGGCACCAACCAGGGTCCCTTCCTTCAATTTGTTTTTTAAGAGTGAATGTGTTTCCAAAAAAATTAAGGATTTTGGATCCCTCTCTGTTTATTCTCGAGTGTAATTTCAATGATCTTAAAAAGTAAAAAAAGTGAGAACTTAAAATAAAATGGCTTTCCATCACTGGTCCTGGCAACCAGGGACACCACGAACGTGCAGTTCCAGCCTTCCCAGTGCTGAAACCAGTGGGAGCTGGGAATGTTGAGCACCTGGAAGGCAGAAAACAGGGACAGAAGAGCAATGCCAGGAAGGGCATGGACTCACATTTACAGAACTTTGCTGAACACAAACATCAAGAGGTATTGGGAGGGATGGGGAGGAAGGATCAGCATCTCCTTGCTGGTGGAAGCCACCACTTCACATAACCTTGTAGGTGATCAATTAAATGGCCTCATGAGGTTGCAACATTTCAGTGAACAACCCTCTGAGAGCAAAATCCAAGTCAAAAAAATGAGCATAGAAAGGGCACAAAGAGTGAGCCAGCTTTGCTTTTGACAGAAGATGAGAATGACAAAAATGAAATAAAAACTGTCTCCTCATCCCTGGGAGCACTTCCTGTGTTTGTTTCCCATTAAGCTGTGATGGAGTGCTGTGGATAGGGAGTGGTGGCATTGTACTCACTGTACCAGAAGGTCCAGATGCTCTCAGGGTGGCCCTCACCAAAGAACCAGCACCGCCAGAAGAAACCCTCGTGGTGGAAAGTGAGGATCTCATTCCCAGCCTCTGTTGGAGCTTCAGCCTGGGGAGGAATGAAAGTCCAGGCTGAATCAGGGAACATCATGGTACAAACGGTATCAACTTTGCTTAGACAGACATTGATTTAATTTTTTATGGGGTTTTCTTTTGTTTCTTGAGTCAGTTTTGGAGGGATTGGGGAACACAGAGGAGCTGCTGTCTTTGACTTTCTGCTGTGTCACAGCTACAAAATGTTCTGACAACAAATCGTTCTGCAGCCTTGCACAAACCATTTGCCTCCTTTTCTCCTGTCCTTAAACCCCTGCTGGCCAGAGCTGCATGGGACTTTCAAGAAGCTGGGCCTCCTGGGTGTGTTCTACCCCTCAAACACCTTCCTCCAAACCCAAACCAGACCTGTGAGCACAAGATTTTGGTCTTTCTTGAAGGGACAATATTGCAAAGTCCAGTCATGGAAGATTTACCAAATAACTTATTAAAATTATCCTCAAAACCAGCTTTATCTTCCCCACACACAGTTTGGTAAAGGAGACAGGACTGTGACAAAATTATATTTTATGGTGGATGGGGAATGTCCATAGACGAATGGCCACAGAAAGGAGCTGGGACTCAGCAGGGAGTGCTAGAGATATTTATCCTGTCACAGGTTAATAGGTTTGGGTGGGAGAGACCTTAAAGCCCATCCATCCAGTGCCACCCCTGCCATGGGCAAGGACACCTTTCACTATCCCACGTTGCTCCAAGCCCTGTCCAGCCTGGCTTTGGTCACATCCAGGGGCAGCCACAGCTGCTCTGGGCACCCTGTGCCAGAGCCTCACAGGGAAGAATTCCTCCCCAGTATCCTTCTGGCAGTGGGAGCCATTCCCTGTGTCCTGTCCCTTCATCCCTTGTCCCCAGTCCCTCTCCAGCTCTCCTGGAGCCCCTTTAGGCCCTGGAAGGGGCTCTGGGGTCTCCCCAGAGATCTGCTTCCCTCTCCGCGATGTTTTATGTATCACATTATAGCAGCTTCTGACCTGATTCTCCTTTTACTTTCAGGATAAAACCCTGACTATGACAAGGGGAACATTCAGCCCTGAAACCTCCTCAGCTGGTGCCTCTGACTTGGTGCATCCACATTTCACTGAGCTTGCCAGATACTCAGCCCATCCTTATCTGTAAGGGACAGGATTTGACAGTTTAAGAAAGGGCAGAGAAGGTAAAAACAGAGCCTGTTATCCACAACCAGCAACAGAAATAATAGAAACAGTGTCTGAAATAGAAATAAAATAGCTCAGAGGGAAGAGTAAGAGCAGTTCCTATTTGTGCCTGGTGTTTTTGAAGTCACTGCCTCAGCGTCAGGCTCCCCAACACTTGGCTAAGAGCATCTCTGAAATGTTTGAGATGCTTATTTGTGTCGTGCAGTGCATCACCTCTGCTCTCTCCACTTTTAAAAACAACTAAAATGTGAAACAATTAACACTGTCACTTCCCAAGTACACAAAAAACAAGCAGCACTTCTCTGTCTCTGCCATCCTCAGGCTTTACTGAGCTGCTTGAAACTAAAGACCCTGTTTTCTGTTTCACTTCTCCAGGCATTTTTCCATCATAGTTTTTTTTTGTTTTTTTTTAGTTAGGAAAGTCATTTGGAACCATGACTCAAGCAAACAGTGCCCTACATTTGATTATGGGATTCTGAAATGAAAGAAAAAATATTTCTTGCTGGCATCATGATGCCTACCCAGGGTGACTCACTGCACCAGGAAAAAAATCAAACCTAATTGGATTGAACTTTGAAGTAACAAAAAGTCTGCACACAACGAGGATCTTCCTGTCATTCTGTAATGGAAACCACACATTGATTGGCACAAAAACATTTCGGGGGAGTGGGTGGCTTGAGGAACTGATCTGGTTGTTATTTCATTGAAGAGTTAGACAACAGCAAGTGCAGCAAGAATCCAACTTGAGGGATCTATAAACGAGTGACACCAGCCCTTAGCACTAAAATATCACGCTATTCCTTGAAAATTACATTTCCTGCTAACCAAAATCCTATATAAACCTTACTTTGAGGATATCCAGGCCACTGGTCAGATGGGCAGGAACCCATCTGCTCTGCTCTGTGTCTGATATTCTCTTTAGTTTGGTGTCTGTGCTGCAGCTGTGCCACTTCAGATGGAAGTGACTGCCAAGGCCCACACTTTTAAACGTGAACTAGTTTTAAATGAAAAAACTACAGAGGGAGAAATCTTCTAATGGCAAATATCAGGAGATATCTTTTGTCTTTAGAGGGAAATGCTGTCAACAGCTAAAGCTCTTACATTTTTGCCTTTCATTCTCTAATGTTCATATCTGCCAGATTACAGAGATCTCTTAATGCTTCCTAGACACAATTTACTCCAGTCAAAATGCTCAATATTATGGAAAAGCCGTATTGGATTTTAAAGAATTTAAAGTTTTACCTCAGGCTGACGTTTTACATTAACAGGTCACTTTCATCGAGCACAAACATTATCAGGGATTTCAAAATTTTAAGACCTGCAATCATTTAGGCGAGTTCTTTCAAAGCACAAGGATTCGGAGCTCACCCCAGCGGTGCTCAGAGTGCCGTTCCCATGCTCGAGGACCCCGCAGGTGTCGGTGGCCAGCAGCCAATAATCCGTGCCAAAGGCGATGAGGAAGAGCAGCACCCCGGTGCCCCCGAGGATCCCGGCTGCCAGGGCAGCGGCTCCGGCCTTCATGGGGCAGCAGGGGGGAAACCGGCCCAGGGGAACTCAGGAAAGGAGGAAAACCCCCGAGTTTCCCGGGGATCTGGGAGAGCGGGGCCAGGGAAATGCTATTTTTGGGTGTGGGCAATGATCTCCTGGCTGGTGTGGGTTTCAGTGGGTGGTGGGGCAGGACTAATAAAAGCAGATGACCTGGTGTGAGCGAGCAGCTGTGGCATTAAGGATCATGACAAGCAGCTACAGAGCCATCCAAGGGGACGCACGGCTGCTGCTGCAGGAGGAGCAGAGCCAGGAGCCTCAGAACACAGCTCTGGGTCACGAGTGCAGAATTCCTGGGGCACCAGGGAGTTACTCCCATCCCTCCCTGCACACACAAGCAGAGGTGGGCTCAAAGGTCTTCCCCACACCCTGGAGCCCGTGGTGTCCTCAGCCACTGTGGTGACACCCCACAAATGGCACTTCTGGCATTTGCGTCTCCTCCCTCCTCTGAGCAAAACTCTGCTGTGGCTTTTACAGAAAGTAACCCCAGGGATGCAAGAAAAACATGAAAACACTGGGAGATCTCAAATATCCCAGTGCTCCTGGGAGGGGTGCAACCACCACCTTTGCACCAGGCAGGTCCACACAGAGCTGGACAAGGAGCATCCAGCCAGGGGCACACAGGGACACACCAGGGATGTCCTGTAAGTGATGTTCTCCCTCCTGCCATGGAAAAGTGAATTAAATGGATCCATACCCCTCCCACCCACCCAGCCTGCTGTGGGAGAAGAGTCTCCTGGGAGCAAGGACATTCCTGCATGGAATTTCACTGCCATTTGCTTCCCAATGTTTTTGGCTTTTGCTGGAGCATCTGCTGTAGATCACTGCCAGGAATGGGATGCCAGACTAGGAAAATTATAATTTCTGTAGGGCAATAACGATATTCCTGTGGCATGCCAGGAGGTTGGGAGAAGAAATTTAAATTACAGTCAAAAATCAAGTTCTGATTTTCTGACCTTAGCCTTAGTCATGACCTGCTCTAAACATGGGGGTGATGATGTTGACTTCCCTATCCTATGGGAATTTGTGCTACCAAATTAATTTCCAAATAAATTTAATATTTAAAGTTACCTGTGAACATATGGGTATCTCAAAGCAACTGCACACTGGTTGGGGAACCTGGAGAGGACTGGGAAAAATTCTGACTACACTTCTTATTAAGGCATACAGAGTGATGAATGTTCTCAATCTTCTGTTGTGCTTCTATAAGCAGAACAGAATTTGAATTATAATAATTTATTTTATCCTCTGCATTGTCTTTCTTAAACATTGCAGGGGTAGCTGTTAAATAACACATCAGACCTCTCTCCCTCACTGTCCTGGGGCAGAGCTGCTCCTGGTTTAACCTGACCATGCGAGGAATTCCACAGGATCCAGAGCAATCCCTTCACTGACACAGGGAAAAGGAGAGCAGGGACAGGGTGCAGATTTACCATCATGCAGGGTCAAACTCAGCCACAGAGCTGGGATTCTGCAGGAATAAACACACCCTGTCCATCCCACTGCCCTGCCATGCCACTGGAAACACTCCCAGCTCTGCCAGGGATTTCCATGTAGGTTCTTGTGATCAACCCTCCCTAAACGTCCACCCACCCCATTCCTACACAAATTACTCCTTCCCACCTCATCCCAGCATATTCACTCTTTTCCCATAGTTTTGAACACACCCATCTCCCAGTCACTGGTGCTTCACTGCTCTCTTTGTAGTGAACATAAAATGGCTGATTAAATACAAAACACAACTTATCTATCACCTAAATAATCAATTGGTGCAATTCCAATCAGCCATTTAATCACCTGTCTGAAGTGGCAATGACAATTGGTTGCCATCTCCTCTTGTGATCTCCTCCTCAAAGCTGGGCACGACTGACAGGAGCTTTGGCAACACCCAGAGCTGGGTGAAAACAAGGATTTGCACACCAGGAGTGAGGAATTTTTCTGTAGCTCACACTGCAATTACATAAAATTAAAATGCAAAGTGGGCACTTGTGTATTTTTGGTTTAAAAAAGGGATCAATGCACACTTCCACATTTCTGGGTGTGTTTTGAGCCAGCTGTATTTGGCACTGCTGTTTTTGTGCCACTGCACATCCCGAGTCAGTGCCGTTTGCCATTTGGAAGTGTCCTCTGGAATTCTGGGTCCCACTGGCAGCCAAACCTGCGTGGCTGAGGCAGAACATTGCTGGTGCCCAGCCTTGGCTCTCCACAGGATGCCCTGTGCCCAGCCAAACATCCTCCAGGTTCTGAGGCTGTGAACAGGAATTGAGTTCCCAAGGCTGAAATGTCTCTCCATGCACTGAAATCCCACTCCTGACAGGTGTTTCTTTTCAAAGAAAGGTTGGACTGGCATTGGAGCAACCTGGTCCAGTGGAAGGTGTCCTTGCCCATGGCAGGGCTTGGAACTGGATCATCTTTAAGGTTCCTTCCAACCCAAACCATCCGGGACTCCAGGATGATTCTGTGGCTCCTTGTCACAGCCCCAAGCATGTCCTCATCACCTTCAGGATCCAAAAAACTCCTGGGCAATGAGACTGCATGATCTCTCCCACAGGCTGTAGAGAGTGGGAATGATATTTGTCCTTTGGAACCCGTGTTGGGATTTTGGGAATGCCACACCAAAGCCAGGGGGTGAATTAACCACCCAGCACCCCATTCCATGCAAATGCAGACACAAACACCATTTAACTCCCAAGGAACACAGCCCTTCCTTTCTTCCCTTGCCTCTCCTGGCCAGCAGGGACCTGCCTTCAGCATCCTCTTATCCAGAGGTCAAATGATGGTGCCACCATGGGCAGCTCCAGGACTTCAGTGGTTGAAAAGGAAACTTGTATCCTGAGCATTTTATTAATTCCTAATTGACCCTGAAGATTTTTTGTTGTTTTCACTTAAGCTTTAAACCAATATTGTGACTCTCCAAAACATACATATTCCAGCAAGGAGCTGGGGCAAGTCAGCTCAGATTTTTCACAGAATTGGGCGTTTTACCTTTGAATTGATCAAAGACTCCATCACCACAGTCTGTGTTGTTATTTCCTGTAGTTTGATCCGTGCTCACAGAAAAATTTACATTTTATGTAGATAGATCAACATATTTTCAGTCTCTCAAGCAGAAAGCAGAGGATTTCTTGGAATTTGATAAAGAGATGAGTTTCCAGGGCTGCCTTTGGAGATTTCTCTGAGTTGGAGATCTGCAGACCTTTCCTCATTGGAGCTTGGTCTGATGACCCTGGGTGGTGAAATCCTGGAATAGATGGTTCAGGGCAAGGGGAGTCCTCATCTCTGGGGGGATTTAAAAGCTCTGTGAATGTGGAAACTTGGAAACTTTCCTCACTTGGAAACATGGGTCAGTGGTGAGGGAATGGTCAGGCTCCATGGTTTCAAAGGGCTTTTCCAAACTTAATGATTCCATGGTTCTATGATCTGCCCTGCTCCAAAAGCATCCCATGTGGTGTTTCCTTAGGTAGGTCAGTGAATCTCTCTCAAGTCTCTTCTTTTACTCTTTTCTCCCCAAACCCCTGAACAAGAAGACACCAAGCACAGCAAAGCCAACCAGACCACAACAAGAGCACCCCAGCACTGCCAACTTTACCTTGGAACAGCCACCAACATCCCCAATGGTTGCACAAAGAGCATTCCCCCAGGCTGAGCAGTGCTGGAAGCGAGAGCAATAGATACCCATGCTGACATTTGCCCCTTTAATTCTGCATTAAAATGATAATCTCCAGTTCATCTCCATCACATGCTCCTTTTTCATCTCTCCCGTCTCCACGTCTCTTGGAAGAAGCACATAAGCCTGGATGTTGAAAGATCCTTAATGGTGCTTCTGAGGCTGAATCCCCTCCAGGACTTGATGTCAGTAGAGAAAAAAGCTCAAATTTGCCTCACCTGCTTCTCCAGCTCTGCCAGCCCTTTCCAGGATTAAGTCATTATAATCTCCTTAAGCAGTCATGAAATAAAATAAACACAAGTGTGGTTTTCTGCTCAAAATAAAAATACTAAAGTTCACATAAGGAATGCTTTTGGAGTTGAGAGTATAGGGGAGATTTTGCCTGATTTTCAAATGCAGCTGACTGATGTCTCTGCAAAGAGTTTTCTGATGTGGTTTTTGGGCTCTCGCTTTGCCATCGAGCTACTCCCCCTCATTAACAACTTTTGCCCATTTTAACCTGAACTTTCCACAGACTCCTGTAAACTTCCAGAGTAGGCACAGAGCAAAAACTCTCTGAACTCCTAAAGGAATCAAACTGATGCAATTTATTTCCACAGAACCATGCAATATTCAATGATACACTGAATCCGTGTTTTTAACACTTTTTAAAGGACTAAAACCCTGGAAAGAATTAATTAGGCATGCTCTGAAGCCTGAGCACTTAACAGTTTTCCACTCGGTTGTAGAATTTTAAGACCACCAACACTGGATACTGGCAAAGATTATCAAAGGTATTCTGGGCTGAAATACAAACTAGTCAGAGGGCTTGGCCACTGAGTGACTGGAAAATACTTCATGAAAGCTTTAGCCAGGCTATTATATTTTGTAAAGAAATTTTAAGAAAAAATCTGCAGTATCCAGAAGGTTAAATTTAGGGCAGAGTGACTCACTGGGAAAAAATGTCCTGCTGGGAATATTGTCTTCTCTGCAGATCAAGCAAATTGTTCATGCAGCAGAGAGGTATTGAAGGACCCAGCACTCCAAGTGGGGCTGGAAGGGAATGATGGACTGGGATCCATGAAGGATGAGCATGGGAATGTGGGGCAGGAAGGGAATGATGGGCTGGGATCCACGAAGGATCCCATGCCTGAGCTGGGAGATGCTGGCATGGAAATGCCCCTTGTGCAGAATTGAGATGAAAAGGTACTATTTTTAAAAAATGCAAACAATATATTTTTTTACCTTTTTTTCCACATCAGAAAAAATTTCCATTCAATTTTCTGGCATTCTTCCAACCACTTCTGGTCCCTACAGCAATATTGCAAAGAAATCTACCCCTGCCAAAAGAGCCACCATTAAATAAGGTCCTTGATAACCCACAATGATATTACAAAGAACTGATGGGAGTCTCAATTGGAGAAAGTTCCTTATTCAAGTGCCTGATACCCAGAAAAATGATGCATGCTGCACAAACATGACAAGGATGGATGCAAGACAAAGATGGTACAGACACCCAGGTATTTCAGACAAAAATAACACAGGTCAGATGCAAAAGCATAACAGCAAAATAAAAGAGTCAAAAAAACCCAAGCAAGAATTAGTCACTCACAGTTTCTATCCTTGATTAAAAATTCCTAGACAAGCAAATTGATTTAATTTCCTTTTTGGTCACCCTTTATAGAATAAAAACTACTCACCTTAGTAAACCCTCCTAGGACTATTTACCGAGCAGAATTTAAGGAGAAATTTTAAACACTGAGGACAAAACTGGAGGTGAACAGGGACATTCCAGCCCCAGAGAGCTGAGGACCTTCAGGTTCAGTATTTTTTTCTCTCTCCCTTGTATGCAATGGCTTTCACCAATGAACAACAACACCAATTTTATTTCCTTGTTACAATTGCTTTCCTCACTCGTGATCTTGGGATCACTGGCCAAGGGTTGAAGGGGCTGCTGGTCCAAGAGGATTGGCCTGGAATGACACCCAGAGACACCCCTGAGTGTCCCCAGCAGCACATTGAAGATGCAAGGACAGAATAACTCAGAAATTATCCCATAACACAGCGAGTTTAATTGAAACAGAAATGTAAAACACTACAGCATATTCATAAATATCTTAGATTGCATCATATATTACAACATACTCAAAAATGGGCTGTTTTCTAAACCAAGTGCAGCCAAACCCACATGGCTCCCATGGATTTAACTAGGAAACAAACCAAAATTGTAATAAATGGAAGATGACAATGAGCCTATATTAAAATCCATGCATATGTACATGTATGTATATACACCTGTAAAACACATCTATTGACAAAAGCTCAAATTTTCCTTTGCAATGAAATGAATTTCCAGTGATGGAGTGACCTTCAAGTGAACATGAACCACCTCAGCTTATGCCAGGACACCACAAAGGGTTTTTTTCAGAAGAAAAGATATTGGATTATTGCAAAGCAAATTTGCACAAATTTGTGCCTTGAATTTAAAAAGAAAGCCCAATGTACCATGCAGGGGTCTCCTAAGGGAGTATTTCTGCACACAGGAGTTTGGTTCTGCAAGCCCAAAAATATCATGTGGGGAGTCTGTGAATACCTACAGTTTCTTTTAATGCTGTTTCAAAAAGAGCCACTTGTTCAGATTAAACACTCTTGGATCAGAGGAAGGAGAAGAAAAAGAAAAATGTCAATGCAAAACTAAAACTTGTCCTGTCAGGTTCAGGAAGGACAAGAATTCAAAGGCTTGAACTTACCTGGAGTTTCAAAGAAAATTACCCAAAGCTGGGGCTGCCTGTCTTCCTCAGGCCCTATCCCCAGAGTTTTCCTGCATCTGCTGTGCAAAGGGCTCACACCTTTCCTGGGAGAAGCCACCAGGGTTTGGGTCACCCTCTTGGCACTCTCAAACCCCTCTAAACCCCCAGCTCCCAGCTATGGCAGCACAGATCATCCCAAAATATCTTTACAGGAATAATGCCACCAACCAACCACGTCAGAAACCTTTCCCATAAGGGCTGTCACCCTCATCTCCTGCTATCACCACTGGGTTTGGAGCCTCCTCATTTTAACTTCGGGGTGAATCTTTCCTTACATAAATTTTCAAAAACCAGAAAGAACATATTTCTCCCTTTTAATTCAGCTGCAATAATTTTTCATTAGCAGAACTGTGGCTGGGTGTGGGACGATCCCTCAGGTAAGACACAGCCCCTCACTGAACCATGTCATTTAACTTTGGGCTTCATGAGATTAATGTTTACACTCAGGATCCATCAATTCCTGATGAGAAGAAGAAATCTGTTGCTGTCTCTGCTCTTTCCTCCACCCCCTAATAAAACCTTCTTTGAGATTATCAAGCTTTTCCGAACCTATAATCCAAATGCTCCCTGCTGTTTAGCCTATCCCTGAAAACTAATGAGAAGATCCCATATCTCACCTTATTAAAACATCCTTCCTTGCAGTTGTAGGCAGTTTCAGAAATTTTCCCAGACTGAACAGGCTAATTTTTCCTAGAAATTCCTTAGAAATGTCCCCTGGCATTGCTGGGCATCTTTTTCCTCAGTTCCCACAGAAAACCCAACACTGGGCAGTAAGAGTGACTTTCCATGCAAACCACTCTGGATATTCCACCCTGTCCACGCTGTCCTTTCCAACGTGCATCTTATTTACATTATCTACACATCCAGCAGCCCCCACTGAAGGAGTCAGAGCCCTCATGGGGAGCCAGAGCATCCCTTGTGTTTGTACATGTCCAGAGTCAGCTCCTTCAGCCCCGTGCTGGGCTGGCGCGGTGGGATGGCACACACGGACTTGGAGCGGCTCTCCTTCCCCTCCCGGACCTTCTCCGTGTTCCCCACTGTGGGAAGAGAAACAGCACAAGAAACACCACGAGAAACACCATGAGAAACACCTCAAGAAACACCCTTCTTTGTGGTTCAGCAGGAATGAAGGACACCGAGCTGGCCATGTGCTCTTTGGGGATGAGCTGTTCCACTCCACTTCCCAGTTATAAAACAGGAGAAAAGAACAGTGTTTCCATGGAAGGAAAAGCAAAAAAAAAAAGGTGATTTCAATCCAGGTTTACACTTCAAAATACATAAAGTATTTGGATCAGTATCATCATTCTTTCGTCAGTCCACATCTGCAGCTTTGCAGAGCAAAAATTCACATTGGTGACTTCCTTAAAGCAGCTCTGGACAACGCAGGTGTCCTGCTGGAGCACCTGGAACGTCCTCTTGTCATATTATGGGACTGTTTGACAGGGATGAACATGCAGCCATGACAGAAGGGTTACAATCTCCTTCTGTTCTGACACCACTGTATGTCAGAGGCCATGGTGCTCGTGTTTTCCTTTGGGTGGAAAAAAAATTTACCCAGAAATAATGGGTTTTATCACTTTTCTCTGCTTACAGTCATGGTTTTCTTCAGGAAGAACATTACTGAAGTATTCCTGGTAAACTGTGGATTAAAACAGCTACATCCCAGGTTGGATGAGGCAACCTGACCTGGTTGGAGACGTCCCTGTTTGTGGCAGAGGGGTTGGATTAGATGGCTTTAAAAGAGCCCAAACCATTCACACCAACCTCAGGTGGGCTGAGAGGGGGCATCAGGGCTCTTCCAGCTCTTCTTGCTCACCCAAGAGGCTCATTTCAGGAGCCCAAATTTGTCCCACAACCTCCCTGTCACCTGCTGGGCCATTCCACGGGGATGAGGGAGGGCAGGGAATGAGCCCCAGCTCCCCCAACTTACCGGTGAGGGAGCGGCAGAGCTTGGGCTGCGGGCTGGGCTCGCCCTGCGCCGAGCACGAGTCCTCCTTCTGCGACTGAGGGAGGGAGAGAAGGACTTCAGTGCCCTGTGAAACCTGCCCACAACACTCCTGCCTCATAAACCTGCAATCCCTAAGGATTCCACTCCCTTTCGGTTCACTTTTGTCATGTAAAAATAAACAATAACAACAACGAAAAAAATAAGGATTGCTAAAAATAGGCTGAAGAGATGGCAGGAAGTATTTGCAGATGGTGATTTGGTACAACACAGAATCATGGAATGGCCTGGATTGGAAGGGCCTTAAAGATCATCCCATTCCCTCTGCTGTGGGTGGGAACACCTCTCACAGGACCAAGTTGCTCCATCAAAACTAAAGGCCTAAAACCCTTCCAGGGATGGCGCATTCACAGCTCCTCTGAACAACATTACAAGCTCTTTATGGAGCATCAAGAATTTAGAAATAAAACCGAGCCAGTGTCAGAGGCTTAAAGAATGAAAATGGCACAATACAGCAATTATGTTTTGAGTTCTGGAAGAGGTCTGAGCTCCCCAGGAATGGTTCAGCTGAGGATGGGAAGCCCTGGAGCTGAGAGAATGGGAGTGCAGAAGGCAAAGCTGTCCCCAGGATATGGATGTTTCTCACCTTGGCTGTTCCCCACGCTGGCTGCAGGCCAAGGAGGCAGGTAACGAGCTGGCACTAACGAGCTCCCTGTCCTTTCACTCCAGTGCTAATCTCCACCCTCCAGGACAAAAAAATCGGAATGAAAAAAAAATAGAAATCAGGTAGCACAATGCCGCCTGGATTGTTCGGCGCCTCTGCAAACTGGGAATAAGTCTCTCACACAGCTGCGATTTGGCACCTCGGTCCAGAAACCCAGACTGCCAAAATAACTCTGGACACCTCCCAGCCTGGTTTTCTGTTTTGTTTCGGTTCCTTCTCCTCCCTCCCCTAACGAGGACCGCTGCCCTGCATCCCTTGTTCTCCCTTTTATTGACCATTTTAATAACAATGCCTTCCCGGCTCCGGCAGCTCCCTGGAAAGCCATTCCCAGGGGCATTGAGCGGTTCTCAGAGCATGCTCCATGAAAGGGCTCTGACATAATTACCAAAGGCACTCTGTCATTTACGCACATGGCTCGCAGGCAGCTCCAAATAAGCTCCTTCTGGGGGAGTGCACTCCTGTTTTGGCAGCAGAAAAGAGGACCAAGTTGCCTGGCTACAGGTGCAAGGATTTTCTGGGTGCTCCGTGGTAAATAAAAGCTGTCCTGGGTCTCAGAATCTGCCCTGCCAGCTCAGGCTGGGCTGGATCCCTGCCTAAAATAAGGCCAGCCCCAAAAGCAGCCGGTGCTGGAAGCCAGCAATGATGCACGGCTCCAGGAAGCAGCAGCCTTCGGCAGGAATTTTGTCCTTAGGCAGAGGAAGGAGAACTTTCTGCTGGAAATAGATAGTCTTGGAGTTAATCCTCTGGGCTGTGGTTCAGAGCTGAAGTCACCTCATTCTCCTGCCAAGGTCCTTCTGCCTGGTGTAAATCATTTAACCTGCTCTGGAGGAAGGAAGGTTGTTCTTTTCTTGCTCTTTCTCCCTGTTTTGTTCTCCAAACTCTCCTTGGAGGAGGCTCCAAGAGCCCCCTCTCCATGCTGTAAAAGCCCCTGAAGTGAAGCCACCAACCCAAACAGGGATGTTCTCCCACACACCCCTGATTTTGTTTGGGGAGAAAAAAACCAACCAGCCCCTAATAAAATATGAGAAATAAAATATTTAACTGAGCTACAGGAGCTTCATATTTAACAGCAAAGCTCTCAGCACCTTCACTAAACAAGAAAAATGGGGTTTTCAAACACCTAACAGAAAAAACCAAACAGAAAAAAACAGGGTTTCTACTGAAGCAAATTTTTAAAATTATTCCCTTAGCTCCTAACGCTCAAGGTACCACCACAGCTTTTCTCCAGGACTGGCAGTGGAATTGCAGGAGTTTCACCAGCACCACAGGGGTTCCAGTGGCCCTTTGCTGGGAGTTTATTCCCCATCCCTGGATTTCCAGCTGGGCCTGCAAACACAGTTGTAATGCTTCCATCTCGTGGTGAGATATAGAACAGAAAAACCTGGGGAGCAGCAGCATCCAAGTTTTTCTTGCTGACTCAAAACCTGGAAGGCCAAACCCTTCCCTGTGGGACTACAAAAGATGGAATATGTGACAATCAGAAAAATCTCAAACACTATCGACATTTTTCATGAATAGCTTTTTTAAATCAGGAAAATACCATTTTCTTTTCAATTTGGCATGGAAGAAACACAAGTAGCTGCTTTTTTCCCAAAACCTGGTAAGTATTGAGCTGCTTATAATAGGCTAAAATCTACTTTTTAGCACACTGTTCCTTCTTTCTACTGACAAATTCTGCAATCTGTCCTCCTACAGAACAAAGTAACAGCATTCACCCACCCTCCTTAATATTATATAATATTATATATATAAAATTAATATGGTGTTAATATTTCAGGGCTCTATTAGAGCATTATCCCATCACTTTTGGGCATCATTTTATTTCTTTTCACAGTAAATGAGGCAGCTATTCTTAAAAATTAGCTGGAAAGCTGCTGGTGACACAAAACAGGCCTGGCTTGTCCTTTTGGGCACTGAGGGATGGTTCTTGGGTTAGAATCACCCTTACAGGTGTCACTGGGATCAGCTCCTGGTATTTGCTACCATCTCCAGGCTGGACAGGACATCCTCATCTAGTGGAAGGTGTCTCTGCCCATGGCAGGGGGTTGGAACTGGATGATCTTTAAGGTTTTTCCCAACCCAAACCATTCTGGGATTTACATCTGCTTCCCTTGGCCAGGCACAAAGCCAAGGTGGCTGCAGTGAAGGGCTGTGAGCAGCACCAACAAGTGGCTCCAGTGACACAACAGTATTCAGCATCAAATTGGCATTTTCCATAATCCACAGGGCATTTCCCACCCTCAGAGGGCATTTTTCCATCATCCACAAGTCAGCACAGACACAGAGTGAATCCTACTGCTTTTGCAATTCCCCAAAAACCATTCTGTTCCCCCAAAGCCCAGCTGCAAGCACTCAAAGGAACAGGAGGAACAGCTTTCCCAAAGCTCCTGGATTTCCCACCAAATGCAGCAGAGAAGGGGAAAGCAGGAGCACAAGGGTTAACAATCAAATATCCTTAAAGGAGGGAACGTCGTGCTCAAAATCAGCCGGAGTTTGATGTTGCTCTTTTGAAGTTTAATTATACCAAATGTTCTACAGGAACATGCCATGTTCTTGCCTATCTATTCTGAATTGTAAGTACCAATCAGCATGTAAATGATCAAATTAAATCTTTTAAGTTGTTTGCAAGAGCCAGAACACCTTTCTGGGGAGGAAGGGCTGAGCACCAGCAGTGTTTGGTGCAGTGCTGCCGCTCCCGGTGGGCTCCTCCATGATTGGCATTTCCACAAGGAAACTGGAGTGGAAAAAAGTCCACAGCATTCCTGAGTTATTGTGCTGTCATGGAAAATTACTATCTAAATAGGGAAGGGTGATTTGTTTCTTTCTAAAAGGTCATTTTGTTCTCATCAGTGATGGAGCTTGGCTGCTCAGATTAGAGATCACAGCTCACACTTGGACAGTGCTCCAGCTCAAGCCATCAAAACCTAAAATTCGGAGAAATGAGTGAAATTCAGGAATGGCTCAGCAATTACTGCAAGCACCAGCCCTGCCAGAGCTCAAAGAGTGTTTGGACAACACTTTCAGGCACAGGGTAGGATTTCTTGGGGCTGTCCTGTGCAGGGCCAGGAACTGGCTCAGTGATCCTCATGGATCCCTTCCAATTCTGAATGTTCTGTGGTTCTGCACTGCTGCTGACCTGGGCATTTGGGAGCAAAATATGACAAGGGTTAAATGCTTTTCCTCTAAAGAGTTACAGAGGATGGGAGGAACTGAAAAAAACCAAGCCTGCTCCTCATGCATCATTCCTGCAAACCTTTCTTTTCCATAGCTAAATGCCGGCCCAGCTTCTCTCACCAATCTCCAAAGAGCAAAAGTCTTCACCAGGCACAGACGTTGTATTAATCCTGTTTCTCCTCTGATTCAGAACATAAACCAACACAGAGCTATGCAAGCAGTAAATTGGAAAAGTTTTCATTTCTCACAGGAATCTGGTAAGCAAAACTTCCTTCTATTTTACTTCTTTCAAGTCTGCTCAGAACTGTAGATGTGTTTAAAAACAAAGAACTCACCCCCAGAATGCACAAGAAAGATCACAAAAATGCTTCTGTCCTTTCAAAAGAGTTGAGCTGGGGGGGTGGAAACATTGAGCAGTTTCAAATATTTACACTCTGGACCACTGACAATGGGGGAGACAAATTCCTGTGTTCGATGAAATCTCCCAGAAAAGAAAACACGGGAAAACCAGACCTCAGCATCGACAGAGTGAAGCCCAGTCAGTGACATTTGTAAATAGTAAAAGTAAAGAACTTTCCTAGCATGGGTGGAAGTCACAAAGCACTGAACAGGGCTGTGCTCGGGATGGCTCCTTGCTTTGCCAGAAGCTGGGTTGGGGGCAGTTCTTCCCTTTCTATTTTTCCTATTCACTGGAATGCGATTTGGGATTGAGAGCCTTTTTTAAGTTAAAATAACAATATTTGTGTTTCGAAGGAAACAGCCTCAGCAGTGAGCAGGCTGTGGGGAAAGCAGCCTGTGCTGTTGAGAGTGTAGCTAAGAATTGGAAAAGTACAAGGCTGTGGCTAATTCCAAGTCCTGCACCTGCAAGATAGTGTGTCCTTGGGCCTAGCTGTAGTATGACAACAAATAATGAAAGAGACATGAGAAAAGAGAGATGTAACCCCTAAAGAATAGAGAAGAGCTGATGTTGCGGTGTGGCCAATAGACGGTGTAAATTACACAATATTCACGAGCTTATTACTTGCTGTATAAGTCTCTGATGCTCTCTTCAATAAAAGAAGCTTGCTGATCTCATATTGAGCATCTCAGGTTTTCCCTGCACCCGACAAATGGCTCATTCTGCAACACAGGGCTGGCTCTCACCTCCTTCCTGGAGCTGCTGCAGGTGTCGCTCCCACCCAGCTCCACCAGCAGGCTCTTGTGCCGCAGGATCAGGAGCTCCTTGGCGCGCTCCGCGGGCTCGCTGTCCCCGGGCAGGGTGTGCCTGTTGTACGCCGGGCCCTGCAGGGGACACACGGAGCTGCTGGGCACGGGACATCGCTGCCATCCTGCAGGAGCCTCCTGCCCTGCAGCCAGCCCACCCAGCTGTGCATGCAGCGGTGTGGGAGACGTGGGGATGGGAAGAGACACGGAAGGGAGATGGGACTCTGTAGGAGCGTCGGGGGTAGGATGGTGGGGACAGACGGAGACGAGAGATCTCTGGAGCCAGGTCGTGGAACTTGGGTTGATTGCAAAGGGCCTGGGTGCAGGGCCCTGCTGTGATTTGGGGTTTATTGCAAAGGGCCTGGGTGCAGGGCCCTGCTGGGAGCTGCCAAACACAGCTCAGAGCAGGCCTGAGAGAAGAGAGGGGGAGAGAGGATGAGAGGGTGAGAGAGTCAAAGGGCAAGAGAGTAAAACGGGGTAAGAGAGTGAGGTTCCCATTACAATACAATAAATCTTCTTCTGTGTTGAATATTCTGATTCTCACTAATCAATCTAGTACAAGCTACAAATCCTATAGCATTTACATACAGCCTATAAGATCATTACATTACCATACTGTGTTACATTTTAAACCCTAAAAACTCCTCTTTGGGCCCCTTCTGCCAAGCTGTAGGGTCTTCTCTGCCCCTTGGGCCTGTCTGCAAGCAGAGGGTGTTGTTCCATCAAAGGGGGATCACCTTCAGCCAGCCACACCATTGTTTTCTAGTTGTTTAGTAACTGAGGTATCTCAAAGCTTGCTTTCATTTCAATCTCGCTTATAGTTTCTATATTCTCAAAATCTTTTGCCAGACAATCATATTTATAAGGCTTTCCTGTTTCATCTTCTCCAACAGGACTCCAAACTTCTTTTTTTTTTTTAGTTGAAATCACCCAAGAAATCCCTGAATGACAAGACTGAGGTGGCATCCAGGTGTCCACAGTGACTCAGCCCGAGGTGCCTTCACAGCTTCAGCCCCCAATGTTTTGTATTAACACCACCTTCCATATAAATCATTGGGAATCATAAATCCTCCTTCAAAACCCATCACCCAGCTTGAAATATCCGACTGGAACCAGTGGGAGCTGGGATAATGCTGTCTCTACAAGGGGTTAGGCTGGATTAATGCAGGACTAAGCTCAAACTGGACCTGTGCCTTCATCTTCATCCCTCCACCATGTCCATAGGTTCTTCCCAGCCTTATCCCACTGTTTCCCTCAGCTCAGCAAAGGGACAGGAGGGGAAGGCTGATCCCTCTGTGCTGAGCTGCCCACACCAGCCCCACCCCTGAGCACTCTGTATTTTGTGTGCAATGCATAAAACAAAGGCTTAGGTGGACTTTAAGGCTAAGTCTCCCTAGGAACAGCAATTCCAGGTGCTGTGTGAAACCCCAGACATGATCCATGACTCTGTAAACAGCAAGTGGGGTTTATGTCCTTTAACCACTGCTACCAGTTCCATGGCAGAACTCTTGAGTGGATTTAAAAGCTCTACAGATCAGTTGCCAGTCACAGCTCTCTTCCATGGGGAAAAATGTACCATGAGGATCACCCCATCCCTGCTCTGCCCTAGAGCTGCTGCTGGATGTGCTAACCCAGTGCCTGGAGTTCCACGTGCTCCTCCTTTCTCCTTTTCCCTGACGGGTACCGATGCCGAAAATATTCCATGAAATTATAGGCTGACTGGGTGAACCTTTCAAAAGCTGTCAGGCAGCAAACAGAAATGTGCCACTGACTTGGAAACTGGATCTGGCTCCACACAGCCAACTATTCTCTCCTCACAAAGAGACATCCTGGGTAATTATGGAAATATTCATAACATCTGCTCAGGCTGTTCGGATAACTGAGGAAATTTGTGTCATTGGACACTTAAAATATGGATGGAGGGAGAAGTTGTACCGTCCTCCTGATCCGGTACAGGTTCCTGGCCAATATTTCCTGCATGTTGTCCAGGACATCAGGATTTGGAGTGTCCTCCAGTTTTTGGTCTGTTATGACAGTCCTGTCGCTGCTGCTGCAAAGGAAAGCAGAAGATCTTATTTTGGAAGTGTATCCCCAAATCTCAGTGCCCCTTTGGGATCCCACCACAGCCAACATGGCCAGCAGCTCATCTCTGCAGATGGAGCTCGTGGCAAAGCAGGAATTTGGCACTTGCATCAGAGCTGGGCTGTCCATATGCTCCCTGGTGGATAAAAGAGCCACGGGGAGCTGTGGCAGAGCAGAACCATCTGTGAGGTCTGAAGTGGCCATTCAGAACATTTAACAGTGCAAACCCATCCAAAACTGGGCAGGAGCCTCTCCCTCAGAGCACCATTTCCCTGTAACTCGTGGGGATACAGGTGGCCCTCCACGTGCCACCATCAGTGCTGGGTGATGCTCACCCACCCCATCATTTTTAGCCCCAGCTGCTGGGTTTGAGGTGGTGTTTGCTCACAGGAAGGAGGGGTGGGCCAGGCCGTGGCCCAGCTGCCCAGCCTGGGCCAGCTCCATGGCGTGCTTGCGCTCCAGCTTCTCGTAGAGCAGCACAATGCTGGACTTGGGCTGGTCGTACTCCCTGAGCAGGATCTTCTGCAGGTATTTGCTGTTGAAATACTCCAGCCTGTTGGAGAACAAAATGAGATGGGTTTGGCCTCTCCCCTGACTCCCCAGCACCAACAGACCTGAGCAAGGCACAGGGTCACAGCCCACGAGTGCCCCATATTCCATTAAATTCCATTATATCCCATTAACAACTCCTCAGAAATCGATGGTCCAAGAGGTCAGTCCCTAATTATTTCTGCATTACAGTACATGAGTCAAAATATTAAAACTTCACTAATTAAAAACTCCCCAAAAGTACCAGATATATCATGAACTCTTCTAGAAGTGCTACATCTGCAGTAGCCACAGACGTCAACACTTCCAGATTCCCTCTTGAGCCATTTCCTCTTCTTTTCTGCTCAAATTGTTGAATAATTTAGGTTGGAAAAGACCTCTGAGATCATCAATCTCTCTAAGATCTGCTCACAAGGAGTTAGGATGTTCCTCAGCAGCAGTGTCTCCCATACCCTCTAGTGGCACTTCCAAGCATGGGCATTCCTAAAAAATCTCTACCAGCTGCATCTGTGTCTGGACCACCAAGGAATTAAACCTGGTAGATAGTCTTTTTTGTATATTTTATGGTATTTGTATTTTTTAATAAATTCTAATAATAAATTAATAAATTTAATAAATTCTGATGCCATTTTTAAAAAATCTAAAACGTACAAATTCCCAGAATTTAATGAAAATTGAACACTTTGCTACAGAAATCTGTAGAGATCTTCTGTAATTTCAGTCCACAACAAGCAGTGCTGCAAACTCAGCTCTTTAATGTTAACTGGGCACAGGCTGTGTGTCATGGCCATGGCACTTCCAGCAGATATCTTTGGGCAAGAAGGGACAAACACAACAGGGGAGGAGAAAGAATCTTTTTAGGGTGATGCAAAAGAGGTGTCTGCAAGCAGGGAAGTGCCTGAAAACCTGGTGTCCTCTTGCACAAGGAAAAGCTGCCCCTCTGTCCCCTCCCTCATGGATGAGCAAGGCCCAGCTGCCCACAGCGGAAACTTTGGGAATAGAAACCAACCTCCTTTTTTTCCTACACGTGTACACAGTTGTATTTTGGCAAATCCTTACTTGTCTTTCCAGTAATACTGTCCCCAGTGTCCAGATATATCTTCAATGCCAGCCAGCAAATGATCCAGGAACTAAAGAGGAGAGAGAGAGGATTTCACTCTACGCCGGCTGCATACGCGACGAACGCGGCCAGCAAACAGCAAAAGCCACACACACACAACAGGGCATGGGCTGCTTCCAGCTCGGGATATAGAGCTGGGAAACAAGGAGAGAAAGCACTGGGATAACTCTCCATGCCCTCATCCATTGGTGCTGGAGTATGAGTGGTTTGCTTTCAGGCGTGGGCAAGCAGAGGATAAATGCAGAGGGCCATGAATCTGCTCTCAGTGATGGGGACAGGAGGGCTGATGGCTCCCATCTTCTGGGCCTTGGCCAGCAGGAAAGGCTCATTTTTGGGGTTTTGAGAACAATTTGTCTCAGGGAATCAGTATCTTCAGGATATAAGTGTAAGTAACCCATAAATGTTAATCTTGAATAATAAATACTGCCTTCCCCCAGACACTTCCCACTAAATAAAATAATCATATCATACTTTATATGAATACATTATTATTGTTTAAAATTATGTAAAAAATCCCAGCCTGGTTGGGTTTTCCACCTCAAAGTTAAATCCCTGTAATTTCCCAAACTGCTTTCCCTCCTAATGGCATCTCTAAAGTGGGAGAGGGCTCTGCTCTGCTGCCCTCCACACTCAGGTACTGATGATCCTGGAACTTTCTACAGGTCTAAATTTTTTAAAACTATCTTTCTGGGGAGTCAGAGACAGAAAAGTTTCCGAGCAGCTGGCTCAGCCCTGCAGCCTGGTGTGGGTTTAGTGCCCTCACATGGCTGCTGGCAGCTGTGAGCTCCACGAACACAGCACTGGAGGGAAGCACTGAAGTGTCCCATCCCTGGGAATGTCCCATCCCTGGGAATGTCCCATCCCTGGGAATGTCCCATCCCTGGGAATGTCCCAGGCCAGGCTGGACAGGGCCTGGAGCAACCTGGGATAAGGGAAGGTGTCCCTGCCCATGGCAAGGGGTGGAATGAGATGAGTTTTAAGGTCCAATCCAAACTATTCTGATTCTTTGGAATTACACTCACACACTCTGATCATCACTCCCACGAGCAAGAATATCCCAACTATCCAGATGGCAAAATAAATTTGAGTAAGAAAACTGCTTCTGGCTTCTGCATCCCTGATTTCCAACTATCTGCATTTTTACCTTCTCAACTGAATTGGTGCATGGCCATTTTCAGCTCACAGCTCCTAATAAACACATTTCTGAGATGATTTACCACTCACATCCTAACAAAAGAACAAAATCTTCTCTGCTCATGACTGGAAAAGTGTGTGTTAACCTCAGACAAAGCCCTGCAGTCCAACCCCATTGTGAGGATGCCAAACAGGTTTTACAAATGTCCTCAGCCCCAATGGCTTTATCGCTAAAGAAACAATGACAATAATATTCCTGGAGGAGCCATATCCACAGAAACGTGGCTGGGATTGAACAATTAGATTCAGAAATATATTAATTTTCCATTGAATGCAGATGAAAATGCAAATGCTCAGGTGAGTGGGAGAGCAGCTGACCTCATGGAGCTGAGCCTCTCCCTGAAGTTCTCTATGACTACAAATACCAACATTGGGGTGGTGAGAACAAGGGGAATGAAATCCCACCTTTGAGTTATGGATGTAGAATCACAGGTTGGATGGGACCTTACATCTCATCTCATTCCAGTCCCTGCCATGGGCAGGAACACCTCCCACTATCCCAGATAGCTCCAATCTCCACCCAACCTGGCCTTGAATAATTCCAGGGATGGTGCACTTCAGAGGTTCCCTCCAATATAGCACCAAACTTATCTTCCCTTTCCTCATTTTTCTGTAAAAATATCTGAACCAATGGTGGTGATG
The DNA here is from genome assembly GCF_035770615.1 of Melospiza melodia melodia. Taxonomy (NCBI): domain Eukaryota; kingdom Metazoa; phylum Chordata; class Aves; order Passeriformes; family Passerellidae; genus Melospiza; species Melospiza melodia. The sequence continues at coordinate 15,931,101 of NC_086209.1, read as the reverse complement.
GGACTGGAGAACACATGAAAGTTTCTAATCCTGAAAGCAACCAAGCCTCATTTTCTTTCTCTTGTTCCAGAGACCAGAGAAATTTGAGTTAGGTCAGAGCTTAAAGTTTTGGGTGAGAAATCATCTTTTTCTCTCATGTTTGTGCACTACCTGATGTTACATCAGCCTGACTGGTGCTGCTCTTATAATGCAAAAAAACCCCCATGGTTAGGGAGCTGAACAGGACTTCTAACATGGAAAGGGGCTGGTAAAACTGCAGATTTTGCAAATTTGGGTAAAACTGCAGATCTGCAGCATCCCTGGAGACACATACATTGCAGGAGATATCAGAAAGCTCTGAACACGTGCTGATGGATGCTCCACTTACCCTGATGTGGATCTGCTCCCCCACAGTGGGAGCACTCTCCCTTTTCCTCTTGACAGCCAACAGGTCAACAAGGGGACGGATGGTCATTCCCTGCAGAGTAACCACAGACACAGAAATCAGCCTTTCCTCACACCCAATTTTCCTGCATTGGTACAAAAGCCAGCAGCGTGGGGCTGAGCCACAGTGACCCTGTTCTTGTGTCTGAGCAGCCTCCCTGACCTGCTCTGCTTTCCTGGCAGGATAAAACCTGCCAAGCTTCAACAGGACTAGAAACTGTTCCCCCAGGTGTACCCCAAACACTTTGTTTGCTCCTGGTAGGAACCTGTCAATGGAGAGGAACTCACAGGGAGGCTTCAGGATGGAGGGAAGAAACTTCCACTCGCCTCATCCAGCCTCTCTGAGACCACAAAAAGCCAACCAAGAATTCCAAGGTCAAGCCTGTGGTTTGCTGTTGCTGTGTTTGTGGTTTGCTGCTGCTCGTGGCCTCCCAGATGGAAAGGGGCTCGAAACAACCCAAGTTCAAATGCCTGAAATGGGGATAATCCCTGAGATTTCTCAGCACGGAGCCTCCGCCAGCAATTGTCTGCTCACTCCTTCAGCCCTGTGTGTCACACACCATCATTCCAGAGATCTCTGATGGCCAGACAGTGGCTGAGCTTCCTCATCAAAGCATCCACCTGGTGGGAAGGGTCAAGGAAAAGTTTTAATATCCTTTAAGCCTCGTAAGAGAACTAAAATGCTGCTGTGGTGTGTTTCTTAGTCCGGCTTCCGCATGAAATGACTTTTCTAGGACATGTTTACAGCAAAAATGATGGAGTAGTTGATGTTTATGACTTCTGAATGTCACAAATGCTGGCACGGAGTTGAACACATTTTTAATTGCAGAAACAATTAATGTGTCATTTTAATAGCTAACAGCAATAAAAAAATGTGTCGCTATTGAGTCAATAACACAGAACTCACAAATTCCAGAATAACAGATATTACAAAAATTAAGCAGAGACTCTGCAATTTGGCCTCTTGCCTTCCTGGATAATCAGCTGCAGTTGTTTCCATTTTAAAGCAGTATTTGGGACTGTTATTCCCATGTGTCATTCCAGCCACACATCATTTCCCAGCACACCTGCAGGTCCCCTGTGCTGCTCCTCCATCCACCAGGGAAAACTCATCCCAGGGAGTGTCTGTCAGCTCCATCACAGCTCACACAACATTTTCCACCTCCAGAAATCCAGTGGGACAGTGCAGGCATCAAACAACCTGCCCCTTTCACAATTATTACATTTGCTCAGAATTTCATGGCAGAGGTCAGGGGCCAGTAAGTTGAGGGCGTGAACTTCCAGCAGTATTTGATTTTAAAACCACACCAAGAGACAGAACAATGAGGGGAGGTTTGTGACATTCCAGACAAGCCCAGAGAGCTCCCTGGAGAAGTTCCTGGTCTGCATGGCACACAGCCAGCCTGCTTGGAAGCACTGAGGAGCTGACAATGGCTCAGGCAACCTCCTCAAAATGATTAACCAGGCTTGTTGTGGGAAGAGCCTTATGCAACTGGGTTAGGAAGGCCAAAAGAGAGGAGTTTCCTGGCTTGTGGAATGTTCTGATAGAGCCACGGGTGGCCAAGTCCAGCTGCTCATGGGGTGGTCATTCCTCTGTGGCAGGAGGGTTTCCAGCCAGCAGGGCCAGGATTTCCAAGGGAATCATAGATGTGGAGGGTTTGAGCACTGACAAGATGGCCCAAACCAGCCTAGAAGGGCTCAAATCACCTCTGCCTTGGTTTCTGTCCTATTATTATTATCTGTCCCAGACACTCCCCAACAAGTCTATATTGAGATTGTTGTGAATACAGAGAAAACATTTGCATAAAACAAGAAGAGAAATGTCCACTATGCACTGCAGTTGTTTCACAGCCAATATTTCTCTTGCCCTTTCCACACAGAGCGACCACAAAAGACTCTGGGATGGTAAAATTATTTCCTCCCCAACAATGCATCCATCGATGTGTCTGGCAGCAGCACCACAAAGTTGATTTGCAAACCCAGGTTTTTGAAGCGTCTGTTACATTTACCCACCTTTTTCTGTGCTGACTCCAGCAATATCATTCTGCCTCAGATTTTAAGTAATTTTCCTGTTTTTCCCTGCCCTGTTGTGGTGGTGCCCTGGCACTGCAGGTCCCTGGAGCCCAGCTCAGCCCTCTGCAGACACAGAGCTCCTGAAAGGCTGAGGGTCAGGGGGGGCTCCCCAGGGACCCTGTTTAACTCTCACCCTTTTGCACGGGGCTGACATCACCAGTTGAGCTTTGAGATTACACAAAAGCCCTTGGATTTCCCAAAGCCTGGAGCTGCTGCCTTGGAACAACCTTTGTGTGAGGCTCGGGAGCGGGAGCGGCCTGCACGATCGAGCGGGCATGCCTGGGGACCGGGGCTTTTCAATGTCTCACCCACATTTGCATCTTAAAACTTGTCAAGCTCCACCTAAGCACATCCCCGATGCCAGCCTGGCCCCTGCTCTCTCCTTTCAGGCTGAGGCTGTGCCCAGTCCCACTGCCCTGCAGCGCCCAGCTCTGATCCCATTGGCACAACACGCTCTGATCCATCCTCCAGCTCAGGATGAGGATTTGGGTGGATGTGGGGAAGCAAAACCAACCCCAACACTCCACATTGTCCCAGTGCTTGACACCCACCAGAGGGGTTCAGTCAGGAAAAGCAGAAGGAGTTTGCTCTGAGGGTGATGCTCAGCCATGGGGCCACTCTGCAGCTGCCACCATCTCCCAAAGGCGCAGAAACTCCTCTGCTCCTGGGCAACAGCTCCTCATGGACCTCACCTCCCTGACCAGGAGCTCACAGGGAGCTCTTCTACATGAGATCTTTCCCAAACATCCACATCCCACTCACTTCAGCCCTGTGGAGAACCACTCTTTACTTTTTAGGATAAACAGCAGGTGGACATCGGCCTAGCTCACTCCAGCACCTGACAACCCCAACTTTTCCACCAAAGCCTCCTTCAGATGTGGCTGTGTTTGCCAGAGGAACCAAGAGCTGTACTTTAGAGAAGCCCTTAGTGACCTGCTGCTGGTCAGAGAAGAGCAGGGACACATCCGAGATCCCACAGAAAGCTGCAGGAAAGGTTTTACCACTAGATGTCACAGCAATGCTGAGAGCTGCTGCTCCTCCGAGCCCTGGAGCACCACAATTCCTCAAAACTCAGTGTTGGAGCACCAGAATTTACAGCCCCAGCGAGAGGGAGAGGAACCTTCTCCACCAGACCCTGGAGGGGACCCAATCCCGAATCTGAGCCCAACACTGGTTTTACCTGCACGAACACGGTGAAGAGGATGACAACAGTTGTTGCTGCAATGAAGAGCTTTTTCCTGTGGAAGTCGGGCAGCAGGAAAACCAAGGAGAAGCAAATGGCCCCTCGGAGCCCCCCATAGGCAATGATGAACTGGTCCTTACTGGTGATGGTGTTCACGTGAAATCTGTTCACAAAGAAAGTCAGCACAAGAACCCCTGGAAAGCAGGAAGGTAGATTGAGGTACATCAGTTAAATAGAACAATTAGAGAAAACTCAATCTTAGATTTCCAGTAAAACATCACAGAATTGGGAAACACCAACTACAAGGAACAAGCCAGGGCACAAGGGGGTATATTCCCAATACACCACTGGAGAACTTTTCTCCCAGTCTGATCCAACAGGTTGAAATTTGCTTTGTGCAGATAAAACTTAATCCCCAACATATTTCTAATTGGAGAGATTACAAATATTGACTGGCTACAGTCCTGAAAAATTAATTGATTTATTCTAATTGGTGCTAACAAATGACTGAATTGCTGAGATTACAAATGCTTTTGAGGCAAATCAACAGCAACAACTTAACCACAAATTGCCCTCCTATTTGCCAAAGTTTCCAAGCAGTAGCTTGGATACGTAGCTATATTCCACTTGTGTTAATGTTATTTCTTTCCCTCAGATTTATACTACACAAATTGAAGGCCAGGTGAGGTGACACAGCAATTGCTGTGATTTACAGCCATTTGCAAATGCACAAACAGATGCAGAAAGGTACAAAAAGTCAGGCCTTAAATCAGTAGGCCGTGATTTTAATCCCAATGGATGTGATAAACATCCCATTTCCCAAAGATTAACAGCCATTCTGAGAACTGATGGCACCTCCTGTCACTGACTTTTGTTAGGAATTAGCTGGAGCCACAGCACTGTTGCTTTTCTAGAGGGTGTTTCCAAAAGAAATAAAAACAGTGCATTTGTTATGTACATATCAAACATCTTCCCACACACCTCCAGCTAAAAATAGCTGAACTTTTACTGTACATTAGAGGAGTGTGAGGAAAACAAAAAGCTGGGCATGTTTGGGAATAGGGAACTCAGTCAACTGAACCCTGTGGCACCTTCCCCATCTCTGGAGCTCTGCAGAACTGGTGCCCAGACCAGCAGACAGGAAGCACTTGGGTCTCAAGGTTCTTTGCAACTTAAAAAATAAATAAAACAAAGCCTCCCTCAGATCACATCCACCCCTACTCTACAGCTCAGGCAGCGCCGATGATTTAAAGGAACAAAATTTACTTGAGCTGATATCCTGGCCTTTGTCTTAATTTAATCCTTCCTCATAAATTATTATTAGCATTCCCTAAACTAATTCAAGGCCAGTTTGCTCCAAGAGATGACATACAATTAATCATTCTGAGCAGAATGTATTTTCTGCTGCAGATACCTTGGGAAAGAGCAGGAGGAAATCTCCCCAGGGCTTGGATATCAGCAGAGCCCCAGTGCTGCCATGCAAGGGCTCTACTTTCCTTTTTAGATGATCTTCCTCATACCAAAGGAATTCCCCAGGTTTCAGCAGAATAATTTCTCAAACATTTAATGCACTGAGAGTGTTTTGTGAGGGACTGGGGTACAGTTTACACACCAATCCCAGCATTGCCCACCCAAAAATCCCCAATTCCTGCAGGGAAATGTGGGGGCACCTCCTTTTTATGGATCAGTGCCTCAAGCACCTCCAAAATCCTGGAATTAAGACTGGATAAGTCCTCCAAGATCATCAGGTCCAACCATTCCTCCAGCACTGCCAAGGCCACCACTAATCCATGTCCCCAAGTGTCACAACCACACATTTTTTGAACACTTCCAGGGCTGTTGTCTCCATCACTGCCTTGGGTAGCCCATTCCAATGTTTGGCACCCCTTTCCACAAAGAAATCTTCCCAACTATCCAATTATTAATTAATTAATATTAATTAATTAATCCAGAGCTGCTGGATGGCGCAGAGCAGGCCAAGGTTTCATCTCAACCACTCCAAGGAGGAGTTTCCCTGTCTGGCTTGGTGCAGCCCCTTCCCAGTTCTCACCCTCCCAGCTTGCCAGGAAGGTGCTGCAGGACAGAACACCCTGCTCAGGACCACCCAGACAATCTCCAGCCCTGGTTTGTGTGTTCTTATTTAATTCCAGGGAGATTTTCACTGGAAAAGGGTGGCTGCAGCCTGAGCCCTTCCCTAATAATGTGCTGCATAATTGAAGCTGCTCTCAGAAGGGCTGTGCTTAGGGAGGATTTTTGGGGTACTTTTGTAGCATTGCTATGTTCTTATAGCTTGCAATGAAGAATTTTTAAAGTTAAAAAAAAAAAATAAAATAAAATCAAATTCACTGAGAACTCCTTTTATCTGAGCAAATAATTTAAGAGAAATCACTTAATGGAAATAAAACACATGAATGTATAAAAAACTGACTAATGAGCACATTTCCAAGTATGGTGCACAGTTATTAAAACAAACTTTGGCATGTCCTAGCAGCTAATAAACCCCATTCTGCTCTGCCTTGCTAATCATGGCCTAACCTATTTAAACAATTTCTTGGAGTGTCTGTCAAATTCGAGTTCACTGTTTGACTTACTGGTTTGTAAACATAAATCCTGTCGAACGTTTTTAAGCACTCGAATTCTTTGCCAAAAATGTGTGCTGTTATTTTCACAAATATTGTTAAGATATAAAAATACCCATAACTGAGGCACTCATTAGGTGCCAAGCACCATAAGAATGGAGGTCCAGCCTCTCCCAGCATGGAACCACCACAAGATGCAACTGTGGAGAATGGAAACAAAGCACATCTATTTTTTTTGGTCATTTTCAATGCATGAAAATGGGATCCCAGGGAATCCTGGAACCAGAAGTTGGGTTTGCATTGTAATTGTGGCCAAAGAAACTGCAGAGATGAGTTATCAGGAGAGTATTTTCCTGCCTTGCCCCTCATTATCACCAAGCCTTGATCTCTTTATCACTGTGAGGTTGGTCACACACCCTGATGAGTTTTCCAGGGATGCTGTAGACTCTTCATCCATGGAGATAACCAAAAGCCACCTGGATCATTCTTGCCTGTCTGACCCTGCTAGGGCAGGGGTTGGAGCAGATGATCTCCACAGGCCCCTGCCAACCTCAGCAATTCCCCAGTTCTGCCACTCTCAACCCTAACCTGAAATTCTTGAGTAGGAGAAGGAGCATCCTCACAGTTTAGGTCCCAAATCTCATCTGGAATGAGAGCTACTGGAATGTTCCTCCAGCTTCCCAGTGAAGGATGCTGCTGTACATCAGCTTGTTATGAATTAAATCCCTTAAATTCAGAGGATTTTCATGGATCTTTCACCCCAAGGTATGTATCTACAAGCTCCCTCCTGCTGGGGAGAATACCAAGGAACTAAAAAACACTGAAATGGAAAAGGAGATCATGGCAATGAAGGAGGGTAAAGGAAGATCATGGCAAAAAAGGGACATTGATAAAACAGATCTCATGAAAGCTTCTATCCAGCACCAATGAGTGCAAGAGCAGGGAACTGCAGCCAAATGCAAGATTTGGAATTGAGTGAGATGGAGGAGCAGGAAGCATTGGCTGGGATGTCCCAGTCCAGTCTGAGCATTCCCATCTGGAATAATCACACTGCAGAGTGAACAGGAAAGGAGGATGGAGGGGCAGAGCACCCTCTCATCCAAAGGAATCTCACTCCTCACTCCCATAAACAATAACAGACATGAAAAACCAAGATCTACAATTTCCCCTACCAAGTGCCCTCCAAACGAGGCAGAAAATAACTGTGAAGCAAATGTAGGGCCAGTTCCACTCGTGGTTTTCTCCAATGGTGGAAACTCCGAGGAAGATGAAGATGAGGGTGTCGCTCACGCTGCTCCACATCTTCATGAAGTACTTGACTGTGGTGTGGGACTTGAGGGAGATGTTGGCCTCCACGTAACGCTTCATGCCCATGGCACAGGAAATGATGCTGAGGAAGTGAAAAATAAACAACAAGAAAATAAATATGTTTCAAATATGAAATGAAAAATATGTTTTTCTACTTTAACACAGAAAATCAACATATCAATTATAAAAAAAACGGGGTTTCATCAAGTCTTGGACATCTGCAGACATTTCACTGAGGGCTGAGTCACTTCCTGCATCAGGCCAAGAGTATCAGGACCACTAGGACAATAAAATACTTCATAGGTTGCCCAAACTGTCCAAATCTGGATTTTAGCAGGTGAACAATTCATCACCTGTTGCATTTTATCAGAGCACAAAGCAACACCTCCAACTAACACCCAACTCTTCCCATCCCCACACGCAGTTTCCAGTTCTTTAACTTTGCCAAACTCTGACCTTACAATTGCCTGGCAATTTTTCATGGATAATTGGTTCTTCAAGTTCCAGGGAACATGGCATTAGCCTAATTCATCAGCTTTTCAAATCAATGTATTTTCAGGCCAGCAATCCTAGGAGGTCAAAAATCAATACATATGCAGGCCAGCAATCCTAGGAGGTCAAAACAATTGAGCGCTCAAAGTGCTGAAACTCTTTTTTTTATATTTTAATCTGGACCAAAACATTTTTCTTCTAAATATTGCAACAGGAATAGAAAAAGGGCTTTAAATTTCCAAGATCTGACTTGTAGTGCCATTTGGTAAAGCCATCCATATTTTTATTGCACTGAAAACTGATTCCACAGGGAACATCACAATGTTGGATCACAGAAAAGCCAACAGAGAAGCAGATCCTTGGCTTGTCCCTGGCTCTGGGTGTGACCAGGACAGGTAAGTGACCCAAACAAAGGTGTTGAGAGAGGTTGTGGCTCACCCAGAACTATCAACTAAGAGATGCTCAGAGAGCTGCCAGGCAATTACTGCTTTGCACTGAAAATGCCCTGTTTAACCCCAGAATTTCACTAACCTTTTGCATTCTTTTGAAGACATAAACATTTGGGTCTCTTTGAATTTAAAACTGGGCTTTAGGGAGAGGATTTGTGGCAAAAGCAGAGGATAGGAAAGGTCAGAATTAGGAAAGTCACAACACTTTTGCTGAGGAATGGGATCCTGTGTTTTCCAGCAGTAGGAGACAAAGATTCAGTTCCCTTTTTCACCAAATGTTTGAGTTCACATCTTTCCTCTCCTAAGAAAATGTACCAGTACATAAAAATATTCTAATACAGGTCTGGTTTGATTTATCCTTTTTAGGTCTGGCCTACTTTGCCAGAAAGAGCAACAGGGACTGAACCACAGACTGAAAAAAAAAATAAATTCTTCTGTTACTGTGTCTGCCTCAATAAATAGTGGGGAATATAGTTCCAGTTAAAAACTAAGAAATCCAAGTACTTATGGGCAAGTGATTTCCAGAGCTGTGGTTTTGGGGAATGCTTATTGGAGAATGGACAGGGGATCACAGCACAGTCACAGAAAGAGAATAAACTTGTCTAAAGATGAACACTGCCACCAAAGCAAGGGGCAGGGAAAAAGAGAATAAGAAAGGAAAAAAATCCAACTAAAACCCATTTGCAGAACAGTTTCACAGACTGAGCTGTATTCAGATTTTTTTATATTTTTCTGGAGTATGTAGAATTGATTTTTTTGGCAATCACATTATTTTTCAAAGACACAAAATGCCAAAAGCTGCTTCTTATAATACAGTATTCCCTGGCCACAACAGAATGAATTGTTTGAACTCCAGATCTATAAGACAGGCATTTATAATTTGGCAATTAGAAGGGCACAGTGCAGGAATCAGCTGCCTTTGCCATTGTTTTGCTTCAGAAAAAAATGCATTATTCAAAAGAACAGCAAATGGGTTCCATAATGGGTACAGCAGATTGTGATTGATAGAAGGAGACACCATTAGGATTGAATGTTTTCTGCTCCATGATGATTATGCAGCATATTTATTTCACTGTTCTGTCTTGCACTCCTATAAATAGGCTTTTCCTACCTATTCCCAGAGCTGGAATTGTTTTCAGTAACACTCAAATATTGCTCCTATTAACCAGCCGAGGAAACAAAATCTGCAAGACACAGGGATGGTTTATATCCAAAGCAACATCATTAGTTTTAAAATAGAAAATAGATCTCCCAGATACTTCTGTGCTGAGTTGGGAGCCCACTTCATTTTTTATTTTCTTTTTATCTTCTTTCTCATCAGCTGCACAGTTGTTTACACTGCAGCCACTGATGCAGGGTAGGTGCATTTTGGTGTCTTTGAGGGAATATTAAATGGTTGTGATCCTCAGCACCAGCTGACTCAGTTTGGGCAGGAGAACCACACTCAATAGAATATAGGGCTGGATCCCTCTGGTTTTCCTCTCTCTCTGCTTTCCAAGGTGAGATTTTGGTGAACATTGGGGTCTTTCTGGCTATTTTTGTCTCAGCATCTGCTCTGACAGTGAGATGTCCAACGAGGTAAGCACAAAGCTTAATTAGTCCCTTAAATCTGAATGATCTGGCTCAAAATTATTCATTTTATTAAAAGATCTACCCAGGTAAAAGAAAATTAAATGAGCTGAATTATCTCTGACAGCTTTGGCTGAAATTGGCCAGCAGATTCCCAAAGTTACTGGAGACAGAGGTGTTGGTTGACACCTGAGGCCAGACATGAGCTGTGTCTGAGCTTCTGGAGCCAAGTCAGAATCTCCAAAGCAGAGGTTTCCATTAGAATCCTCTGCTCCCAAAAAAACAGGAATATTTCAGGCTTCAGTTCCTGTCCCATCACTCACTGCTGTCACACCAAGGGCTGCCAGGCAGGACATGCAGATGGGGAAGGGGATGTGAGAACAGAAGTGCTGCAAACCAAGATCAAACCTTTCCAAGGAGCTGACTAAATTCTCCTTGTAACTCTTCCCATGTTGGTTTTGACTGGGCCATGTGGAAAATAACAAAATAAACTAAGAAACTTCTTCTGGCTCTGCCAAACCTGCCAGACCTCTCACTGTTGGAACATCCAGCCTTTCCAAACAAAAACCATGGAGCTCAAACAAACATTCCTCAATAACCTACATAAATCCACCATCAGCCATTGTTGTGCAATTTGGGAAACAGAATGACACTTGGAGAGGGGTCTGCTCTTCATTATACACAGATTTCCAAATTTTAAAAGTGTTTTTGGGTATTTTTCAGTGAATATAGGCAGGGAGTTTCCCTGGAGAGAGGAGCTGCAGGGTCTGACTTACGCCACGATGCCGGAGAGGTGGAACATCTCTGCAGTGAGGTAGGACAGGTAGCTGTACAGGAACACAAACAGGGGCTCGATGACACGGATGTCCTTGGTGAAACGTGTGGTGAAGGCAGCAGTGAACCCAAAACTCAGCCCCACTAAAACTCCTCCCAGCCCAACCACGAAGAATTTTCCAATTCCAGCAAAAACATCCACGCTTTTGATGGTCGGCATCTCACAGAAAGAGCGAAAGAGTTTGTAGAGCACCTTGGGGGAGAAGGACAGAGGGAAACAGCTGTTAGTTAACTGGATGTTCATGAGACGTGGTCATGACACCAAATACACATACTGGGATTTCTGCCAGTGCAGTGTCACCTCCTGCCTAGGAGCTCTGGCTCCCACCAGGGGACTGCTGTGGCCCTCACGGACATTTCTGTCCCCAGACACAGAGTCAAAGAGAAACCTGAAAACTCCTAAGTTCATCTGAATGCTGCCCAGGACCTCATTGCCAGAGAATTGGACCAGGATCCTCTGCTAGATGGGGTTGTTGATGACTTTTCCCTCAACAAATCACAGAATCATTGAGGTTGAAAAAGCCCTCCAAAATCATCTAGTCCAACCAATAACCCAGCACTGCCATGTTCACCACTAAACCATGTCCCCAGGTGCCACATCCGCATGGTTTTTAACACTTGCAGATGTTGTAACTCCACCACTTCCCTGGGCAGCCTGTGCCAATGCTTGACTGCCTTTTCCATGAAGAAATTTTTCCCAATGGCCAATCTAAGCCTCTCCTGGTGACACTTGAGACCGTTTCATCTCATCCTGCCATTTGTTCCCTGGGAGAAAAGATCAACCCCCACCTGGCTACGACCTCACCTCAAGGAGCTGTAGAGGGAAATAAAGTCTTCCCCGAGCCTCCTTTTCAGCAGCTCTTCCATCCCCTCACTCAGCACCACCCTCTGCAGGTTACACACCCCAGCTCAGGCTCATCCTTACCACGGTCACGGCATCGTTGAGGAGGGATTCCCCAAAAACCAGGATGTGCAGCTTCTCGTTGACGTGGATCTCCTCAAAGACAGCCAGCACGGCCACGGGGTCCACGGCGGCGATGAGGCTGCCGAACAGGAGGTTGTGCAGCAGGGACACGTCCTGCAGCCGGAAGGATTTCACCTGGCAGATCCCATACAGGGAAAAGCCGATGCCAAACACGTTCCAGATGGTGCCCACCACGGCGTAGAGCAGGATGGTGCCGATGTTCTCGAAAAAGGGGCGGCTGGGCATGAAGTAGCCGGCGTCCAGCACGATGGGGGGCAGGAGGTAGAGGAAGAAGATGTCGCTGTCCATCACTGGTGGGGATCTATCGTTTAACCCATAGATGATTCCCCCCATGATGAGCCCCACAAAGATCAACAAACAGCTCTCGGGAACGACGGAGGGCAGCTTGTTGTAGAGGTGGAAACCTACAGGGCAGGGAAGGATAAAAGTGGTGTTACCTCACCAGCCCAAACCCTCCCAACACTCCCACTGTCAGCAGGTTACACCTCGGAGTAGCACAAATAAATTCACACAGTGAGGGTGAAGTTGCTCAGAAATTGGTTAGAAAATCTGAAAGTTACGGAAAATACCAAACTTTCTCAAATTACTGCCTGTTCAGACCTCATTTCATCATAGCATAAGGTTAGAGATATACATTGAGGTAATAAACAAAAAGTAATAATCTGCATTAAATAAAACAGTATTTGGAATTATTAATTATGTAATCTAGTCAGCAGCCCATCTTCAGCGCTAACAGAAATAGCAATTTCTAATTTTAAACACAATACAGTTTCTATACATTTAAAAAAAAAAATCACACAAACCCTTCCCATTAATTATAAAGAGGTCCACTTTTAATAGCATTTAATCATTAGCATTTAAAGCTAAAAAATGTCCAATCAAGCCTGTCTTGTGCAATGCCCAACATTAGAAAAAACACCACAAGTACAAGGTGAGTTATTAAAAGAAAAAGTCATTGAAACAAACCTAATTAGAACAAAAATAACAATTTTTAAAAATCTCTGATCATTATTATGCCTTCATGCATGTGACTAGAATTAGGGTCTCATTATGAAGCATGAAATTAGTCAGACAAAAAGACTCTTTCCATCTGAAAAATTCTAATCAAACCCAATCTTAGAAACTTCTCCATTCTGAGGAAAAGAAATACAAGGGGAAAAAAAAAAAGCCTTAAGATAACTTTTATAGCAGTAATTTAACAGAATTTAAGACAATTCCTGGAGAAAAAATATTTTTATATAATTTTCACTTGCCTGTGCCCAGTTTTTCAGAGGAAAATAAATCCATCTTAGATGACCTTGCATAGACAATCAACGCACAGAGATTTTATTTTAGGCAGCCTGGACATGGATGCAATTATTCCCTGGCCAGACACAGGGCACTTTTAGAAGAATAAGCAATCTTCATTTTAAGATGAAGATGTCAGTGGACCACCTGCACAGAGTGTGGCTGGCAAGGAAATCAAGGTGAACACACACCGTAGTGCATCCTGCAGTTAAACCAAGCTGCTCCTCCTGGAAACTCGGTATTTCTCCTCCTAACAGCAACAGCACTCCCAGGTGTGAATTTCTAGATGGAAAATCACCATTTCCAGATGGAAAACCACATTTCCCTAAAATGCAACTTGTTTTCCACCCGTGCAGCGTCTCTGGCACACAGCGTGTGAATTCCGAGGATTTGGGACGTTGCCTCAGATTCTAAAGCAGAGCAGACATGGAGCAAAGGCCACACCACCTCCACAGGCTCCCCATCCCTCCTCATCCTCTCAGGAGGCCTCACCTATTTTGGCCAGGGAGGCCAGCATGATCCAGAGGGTGATTTCAAAGGGCACCTGGACGTGCTGATAATCCAGAGAGAAGAAGGCGTGCTCCGAGGATTCATTGCCCGGCGCGTCCTCGGCAGCCCAGCTGATGTTCTCCAGCCCCACGTCCTCCAGGGCTCCCACCATGCAGGAGAGCCAGGAGCCAGCCAGGACAGCTGCAGCTCTGCACCCCTGGCTCTCCATGGCCCTGGAAGCCGCAGCTGCTCCTGCTGTGGTGGGTGAGTGGTTGGAAGCACTGCTGGAGGCACCAGAGCTCATGGGGGAGGATGCAAAGCAAAGGGAGGAGCAAATGTTCCACCTCAGGCTGGTTTCACTCCCTGGTCCATCAGCTTCCAGCTGGGAGATCCCACTGGAGAGTGGTGCTTTTTGGTGCCACATGCCCAAATAGGGGCTCCTCCTGTGGATGCTTCATTGAGGAAATGCCTCATGTGCCCTCAGACCAATGGTACAACTCACGTTTTAGTCCCAGCTCTTGATGTGTTTTGGCTCCTAGTCCCTCACAAACCTCTCTTGGAGGGAACAAAATAACCTTCACTGCTGTTAGAACAGACCCACATCCCATAAAAAATCCCTATCCTGAAACAGCTCCATCACACACGGGGCTTCCCTGGATTTCTGCAATGTCCACGCAAAGAACACAACACAAACATCACTGGAAATCGGTTTTCATTTGGTGAAACAAGCAAAGCACCCAGTTTGTTGTGCTAAATACAGAGCTGCAGGAACAGAGGGCACCTGTGTGGGACAAATAAGGCTCTACAATTGCTTAAAGCTTCCTATAAAAGAGATTAACAGGAAAAGTTATTTTCAACTCTCTTGAAAACAGCATCAAAAACTGAGTTGCTCAGAATCACTGGAAAAATAAAGGTAGTTGCAACAGCGTTTAACAAAACAGTGGAGGAAAAACGTATTGGGTCAAATTCCTTCATTTTAAAGCTTCATTTAGTCTGATGGTGCTTCAAGAGGCACAGATTTAGCCCAGAGAACACTGGTAATTAAAATCTGGGGCTGCTGCCAGACGGATCGATGGCCTATTTGCTCCCTAAGTGACACCAAAAGGGAGTGCCAGTGACAGGCTGGTGACTGACCCACTTCTGAGCTGTGGGGCCCAGGACACGGATCCTCAGCACCACTCCCTGCTCCTCATCCCTTTGCAAAGCAAGAGGAGGATACACTTTGGAAGGCAGGAGGGATGCAGTGACCCCCTCAAGGAGCAACTTCTTTCTGCTTTACCAGGGTTCACTTGGATTTCATTGAATCTGACAATGGTTTGGGTTGGAAGGGATCCTAAGGCTCATCTCGTTCCAACCCTCCATCCCTGGGACATCTCCCACTGTCCCAGGTTGCTCCAAGCTCCATCTCCTGGCACTTCCAGGGCAGCCTCAGCTTCTCTGGAAAACCTGTGCCAGGGCCACACCACCCTCACAGGGAGGGAATTCTTTCCAATATCTAACAAGAAATCAGTCATTACTCTGAAGAAGGGAGAACAGTGCTCTTGACAGCAATTAAGAAGTAATTAAGGAATTATTTAGCCAGAGGAAGAGCAATGGAAGCAGCTCCGAGCCTGGGCTCACGTCCCAAGCCATCATATTTTCCTCTTTCTGTTGAAATATTGGGTGTTAAACTTAAGGGTTTGAGGATTTGTTCCATTTGGCAGCATGGGAAAGGAGTTCTGCCAACCTCCCATTCCCCTCCATCCCCAAATGATCCATTTTGTCTTTTGCTATTCTTACAAAAAAAAAAAAGGCAAACAGTTAATGCTCACCTACACTTTCCTTAAGCCAAAATCAAAATGTTTGCATCTTGGAGGGGGGAAAAGCCTTGCAGTTCAACAGCATCCTGGAAACTGCTTTTGTGTGTAGAATCTATATTTATTTAATGATGGAATCAGAAAAAAACCCAGCAGAGCGGGGACAGAATTTGAGGAAGGTCAACAGGGAGGATAATTTTAAAATATGCTTCATTTTTCAAAGAAAGCTGCCTTATAAAGTCATTAAGGCTGGAAAAGACCAATAAGACCACTAAGTTCATTATATATTACCTACAAACAAGCCAAAAGCCAAAGACAAAACGTTTTTCCAAAGTTCTATGATAACAGAATTCGTGCTGTTCCTCTGGTAATGGCTATTGATATTATTGATCCACTTTTTCATGTGAGCAACATTTGATCTGATGTTTATGGACAGGCTTTCATTTTTCCCCTAATGTGATGCTCTTCCCTGCATTTTTCAGTCTCCAGGCTGGATTTTGATCCTCACAATTGTGCTGATGGGCACCTTGCTCCTGGTGGAATGAAAAAAGAACGGAGATATTGTGGGATGCGATATCAGTGCCCAAAATTCAGACTCCTGCTCCTCTGGGACAGATATTTGGGAGCACCCAGGAGATGTTTGAGTATTACCACCTTCTTTTTTTTTTTTTTTTTTTCCCCTTTTTAGAAGTAAACATTTTTTATTTTTTTTTTTAAGCTTACCCTAAAAAGCTCCAAGCCACCCATCCCACTTCCCCTTCTGGGAAGGATCCCACCCACAGCTCTTGGGGGCAGCGGGAAGAGGAAACCCTGGAAACCCCCGAGGCACCACGTGGGGCCCGCCAGCACATCACAAGCCATGGGGACACTGAGAAGTGACCTGGGGCTGCAGACAGTGGGGAGCCCTGCGGGCGCCCAGGCAGGCTGAGGTTCAACAGAGCATCAGGGATCCCAGCCAGAAACCTGGGTTGGAGGAGGATTCAAACAGAGCTACACGGAGCAGCTGGAATATTGATAAGGAGCAAGTTAAAAGAATACATCTCAGCAGAGGTGTGAGCACATTCTGCCTCCTTTATAATGAGATCTGGAATATTTAATTAAAGGATTTCACCTCAGGGTAGACATCAGTTCCCATTTATTGGCTGCCCCCGGGACACCACACCCTGGTCCCACACATTGTCAGGAGAAATCCAAACGTTCCCTGAATTCTTTTACCAGCCTTTTGTTTCTCTTAGTGGAATAAACATAAGCAGGTGGTTATTTCCAAGGATGCTTTTGTTATATAAAAATATTCAATAAAACTGTCCCCAAGCCATTTGCCTGTGATCAGTGACCTGTCCTTGCTGTTTGATGGCTGAGCTGGAGCAGAGCTGTGCAAACATCAGCACCAATATCCATACACAGCATTTCACACTCTTGATTTGTATTAATTTAACGTGGGCAACATGAACGTTTTGCTTTCTATTTTAGGAAGGGTTTTTTATAATTCAATTACCAAGAAAGAGGAACAAAATTTGGTAGTTTAAAACTTCAAGGCAAGATTTTTAAGAAATTAATTTGCAGTTCTGTTCCCTATTCCATTGCATTCATAAATCTCACTGATTTGAAACAAAGAACCAACACAGCTTAAGGAAAAAAAAAAAAGTGATAGCAGCAGGTCTGGATGTTCTCTCACTCATCTTTGTTAACTTTTGTTACCTCTCAGATTAGTAATTAATTATTGAAATATCAACTTTGTATGGTTGAGCTACAAAGAGAAAGGGAATAAATGGTCCATGGGTCTTGGAAATTTGGCAATGGAAAACAGAAGTGTGTAATCACTGCAGATGGGGAATGAGAACAAGAAACAGCAACACAGCAGATTAGGAAATTGTATTATTGCACAAAATTAGAAACTTTTTTGAGGAGGATGAAGGATCCCAAAATAGCAAACCAGAGCCCAGGAAAGCAAAGCCTCTGTGCCCCAACACAGGAGCAAGAGGCAGGAAAACCCTTCCTGTACCAGTGTGGGGAGAAAGAGAGGAAAGATAAAAAAATCATGGGATGGCAGACTGGTTTGGGTTGGAAGGGACCTCAAAAATCATCCAGTTCCACAGATCCCAGAGCCACACTTAGGGAAGATGCTGTTCCCACTCACCCTCAAGGAGGAGCAGCAGTGGTGGGACACAAAAAACCCCTGCAAGCCCCAGTTCTTCTTCTGGGGGTGGTTTCAGCCCCAGCTCCTCAGGGTGCTGCAGCTTCCCTTCTCCAGGGGAAGCTCCTCACTCACCAAAGGAACCCCCAGGAAAGTGCTGAGATGCCACATTGTTCCCAAGGCATTGCAGTTTAAAGGGCTGTAAAAATAGCAACAAATTCCCTGCTCCAAAGAGAGCCCCAAGCAAACATCCCGAGCAAAACAAAGCCTTGATGGACACAGATCACACAGAACTCCCAACAAGTTTCAATAACTCAGCTCCACACACAAATCTGCTCCCACTTTGCTCCAGTATTTCAAATATTCCTCCAGATTTTTTACCTTCCCAAGAGCACAGCTCCCAAATGAAGGGGAATATCCACAAGCCCTACATGCACCAGGATGGAAAAGGAAAAATCTTCAACCTCCTGGGATTCACAGCTCCACACTAAACCCTTTTATTTCCCCCCCCCCATGATGGTGAATATGGGAGTGAAAGGTTCATTAGCACCTGGGCACTCATTTACCAAACAACACCTGACCCTCACAAGTGATTTATATTCCCAACAGATTTGTGGGATTATCACAAATAAATAAACTCAAAAGAAAAGCAGGCAAGGATTAAATGGTGAGGATGTTCTGGTAAAGAAAAGAAAATTAGGGTAATTACAATCAAATATCTGGATTGTTGAAATCTGTATTTAAAACAGGAACAAAACAGAGCAGAAAAAAAATCAGTTTTGCCACGCTATGTATAAACTGGTGGAGAGCAAGAAAGAACACTCTGCTAAAAAGCAGATTTCAACCCACTAAAAGTAGTTTAATATTTTACATTTCAGGTGAAAAAATAAGCCACTCAGATTTAGCTTCATTTGTTTAACAGCTTTTTCCTGATTAAAAGAGAGATGAATGAAAAATACAAATATTTGGTGTTTGAGATTTTTCTGACAGTCAGAATTTTTTGTCACAAAATGAAGGGTTTGGCCTTGCAGGCTTTAAGTCTTTCTTTATTTTAACTGAAATAGAACATTAATTGATGGAAGTTGTTGTTCTGCACACCTGGGCATTCTTTTTATGAGAAATAATCCTCCCTCCAGAGAAAGACAGACTTTGAGATTTCATTGCAAAATGGTTGTAAATCCCTGGAAATCCTGACCTGGAAGGTACTAAAGGAAACCACCACTAGATATCACCATTTGACTATTTAATAAGTCTCAGAAAAATTGGTAATGTATAAAAATCCTAATTATCCTCCAGGTTGATGAAGTCACTTTCTAGAGGGGTTTAATTCCCACAACTGAGGCAGGCTGGGGAACATCCTGTCTGCAGGATTAATTGGGGAAATGTAAATAAAGAGTCCAGCTTTCTACAGGGGCTGGGTCCCAGGACCTGGTGAATATTCCTCTGTGGGAACACAGAATGAGAGCTGGATATGAAGGTAAAAATTCCCTGCCAGTATTTCTCCTCCAACGTCAGATTTTCTGGCATGGGGATAAAAATCAACTCCAGGCAGAATCTGGCCGTGGATGTCTGCCCTGTAAAATATGGCACTGCTTTCCTTGGTAATGGATTCCAGCTGCTGCCCTTCAGCAGGCTGGAAAAGCACCTTTCCAGGGATTTTCCCCAAGGAATTGGAGTTCACTGAGGCATTTTCCTCCTAGTGAAAATGGGCACAGCTCCAGTGCAGCTGATGGAGTTTTACTCAAAGTCATAATGGGACTTAGCATCTTTCAAATATAAATAAATCCAAAGCAGGTCATGGATTACAACATGTCAATTAAAATAAAATTGAATTAAAACAGTATTTAAGTTAGTAATAAATGTATTTGTCTCATCTTTTTAGAAATTAACAGATTTTGCCCCTAAAAGTATTCTGTAGCAACATCTTTCTTCCTACAGAGAGAAATTAATTTTGAGAAGTTACTTAAATTGTGGGTTAAACCAGTTTAACAAATGCTGGGGGGAAAGAACATGGACAGTATTTTTCCATGGGCAAAACTACATAAAAATGAATAACAAAATACAATGTGCTTTACATTAACAATGTGCATTTACCTGCACCTCCATTTGTGCTGTAAAAACACAGGTCATTGGGGTGGTCTAAATTACCTATTTTCCTCAAAACACTGCTGTTATGTGGTTTTATTTTCCTTCCAGCTAAAATTACCCACATATTTAATAAAATTAACTTAAAAACAAGTTCTGAAACCAGTCCTAAGAAGGGCTGGGATGAACGCAACTTCCCAGCGACCTCAGGTTTTGGTGAACTCTCATTATTTATGTGTTGTTTTCTCCTGTGCCACTCCATTTCTGTCCCGGGGATGGAGCAGCAGATCCATCAGGGATTGCCCCATGGTTTTATTTTCATACCAGCCAAAATTACCCACATATTTAATAAAATTAATTTTTAAAAAAGCTCTGAAACCAGTCCTAAGAAGGGCTGGGATGAACGCAACTTCCCAGCGACCTCAGGTTTTGGTGAACTCTCATTATTTATGTGTTGTTTTCTCCTGTGCCACTCCGTTTCTGTCCCGGGGATGGAGCAGCAGATCCATCAGGGACTGTCCCAGAGCAGCAGCTGCTGTTGATCCATTGGTTTTAATCCCTGGGTTGGGGCTGGGGAGAGCAGCAGAGCAGAGAGGGCTCCTCCAACGCATTCCTCAGCGCTGGCAAGGACAGAAAACCACCCCAGCCTGGAGCTCAGGTTTAACCTCCGACTTCCTCATTTCCTGAGGAAGAACCTCGTGCAATTAACTCCTTTCCAGACTTTGGCTTGCCCTGTAAAAGGATCCCAGGGGGAAGCAAGGGCTGGGGCACGGCAGCGCAAATGGCACGGAGCACTTCTTGCTATGGTAATTGCAGAGCCTTTGGCTGCTGCTGCCCTCTGGAACATTTCCCATCCCAGCCCCAGTTAAATTGTTCTCTGCACCTCCACCAAGGAAATCTGGAGAGCTCTGCCCACCCTGCGCTCCTCTGAAATTTAATGAAGTCATTTGGCCTCTTCCAAAGGACTCCTGGCCTGATTTTGAATGCTGAGGAGGAGATTAATGAGACATACATGGAATTAGGGCAACGCAAGGGAAGCAAATCATCCTTTTCCTGCCATGCTCCTAGAAAGCAAGGATGGGATTCAGTACTGCTCACACTCCTTGCACCAAGGTCAGTGGGAATTTTGGATCAGGCAAGGACCAGTCACGTCTTGGATGTGTATGAGTCTGATTTTATTAATTTGTTTCCTTATCAGGAATTATCTTTCCCTGTCATTTTAATAAAGAGAGAGAAGTCCTTTCATTGCCCACTCAGATCACTTTTCCCTCAGGAGCAGTTTTTTCTCAGTCCTGCTGATATTTTCTTTGAGTTCACAGATGATTTTAAGAAATGCCCAAGAAATAAAGATTAAAACAAACAAACAAAAAAACACCAACCACAAGCAAAAAAACCAACAAGAAACTTTATTAGGAAAAAAAAAAATTCTGCAGAGCAGGTAACAGTCCAATTCATCTATCATTTTGTAGTGGTGACATAATGAATAATTTCCAGCTGAAATATTTGCTGAGAAGCAAGAGCAAAGGGAGAAAATGTGTTTCAGTGCTAAACAGCAGTATTTCCATATGAAAATCTGCATTTAAATTTCCAAATGAAGATGCAGGAATCTTGCACTATTTTTTCAGGAATGCTGCAGTCATCTTTGCTTGCTGATTTTGCAGAAAATTAATGCTTTTATGTGTGGATGTGGCACTTGAGGACATGATTTAGTGGTGCTGTGTTAATGGTTGGACTTGATCTCAGTGGTCATTTCCAACTTCAACAGTTCTATGATTCTATATATATTATAAAAACATGATTAACCAGTATTTTTGAGAGAAATTAATTTCAAATTCCACATTAAAAACCAGAAAACAATGACCTTTACTTGTCCTCCTACCAAAGGGGTTTAAGACTTAAAATATTAACTAGAACAAGTGTAGTGTGCAAATATTTCCATTTCCCAACCTAATCCTTGCAGTGAATCACTCATGCCTGAATCCCATCCCTCTCCTGAGCTGAGCAGCTCAGTCAGGATGTGAATTCCACCCTGCAGCTCCATTTTGCAGCCCCTGTGTTGGAGATTTGGAGGTTTGGGGTGCTGAACTCGGAGCTGTTCCTGTTGGGAGCGTTGCGGGAGCTGAACAAAGCCAACGAGTGCAGGAGGGCTCCTCTGGCTCTGGAGGTTTCTATGTTCTGCTCCTGGGAGATCTGAACACTTATCTGGTCCAGGCTGTTCCTTATCCAGCTGCAGGTCAGCAGGTTTGTTATGGAACCACACCTGGCCAGGCTTTCTTCAAAAAACTGTTTGTAGAGCTCTGCCACTTTGGCTTCCATGTACTTGTTGAGCGCGGAGTTGGACAGGGGCTCCTCGCTGAGCAGGAGGCTCCTTTCTCCAGCTTCATCTCCAGGCAGGGACACCCCAGTGGGCTTTCTGGGATGCTCACAGAGAGGGGACTGACCCAGGGGAATGTCTATGGAGAGCAGCACAGGCCCATCAGGGAGCTCATCACACCCGTGGTCCAGGACACAGCCCGAGTCACACGTGGGGCCCCCCACGCGGTCCCCCCCGATCTGCAGGTCAGGGTAGTTCTGGTAAATGCTGTTGCATGGCCAGGACCTGTACAAATCCACCTCGTCCAGGCTCCCTCCTCTCCTGGGGATGTGTACAGCTGGGGATGCAGTGCCTTTAACCAGCATTCCCTGATCCTTTGCAGGCTCCTTCCCTATGGATCCCCATCGGGGGCTGCTCCCGGCTTCCACTTTGCTGCTTCTGGCAGAGAGCTCCTCCTGCTTCTCACATCCATCAGCAAAGCCTTTAATTCTTGGGATGTCTACAAGTTTCTGTCTCCAGATTCCCTCTTTGGCCTTTTGGGATGCAGGGGATTTGCGAGGCTTATCTTGATGACAGCTTTCTCTGTAGATGAGCCTCGTTAGGATGCCTTCTGCCAGCATGGTGACAAGTGTGAGCAGCAGGGATCACCAGAGTTCCATGGAGCCCTGGAATGGAGAGACAGGCACAACACAACAGCAACAACTATTATTCAACAACTATTATAGAATAATTATATTATTATTGTTGCTATTATTGTTATTTTTACTAATCAGGAAAAATCACTGTCTTTGTGAGAAGTGCACTGATGACCAGTGCACTTCTCACAAAGACAGTGATTTTTCCTTCCCTCCCAAGCATTTATTTTTAGCAAACATTAAGCTGCATGCTTTTCCTCTTTACCATGTCCACAAAAATCATTCTGAAGGTACAGGAAGGGCTTTAATCAGCTGCTTCATCTGTAACATCCCTTCTGCTGCCAGGTCTCTTCCTCATCGTGGCTACTTCAGACAGATTGCACTTTGTAAGCTGTAAAAATCAGCAGAATCATTTTACTTGTCTGTATCAATATCATCAGTAATTAATCAATGTTTTCCATTACAAGACAACCATTTCTAAGACCTAAAGAGGTGACATAGAAAGGAAATAAAGACTATATTTATATTTAGAGGCATTTCTGACTTGAGCACTTCTGTGAGGTGCCAAGGAGCTTCAAAAGAAACTGAGAGTTCTGCAAATAGAACAAAACTGTATTCAAAATGCAGATCAAATGTGTTTAGAGTCCCTCTTAATGATGAACTTAAAAGACAGAAATAGTTAATTTGCCTTCCTCAATAGTGATAATAGTGAAAAGTGTCTCAAAATAATTTACTACACTTAATGGTTCCTTATCATCCCTTTCCAATTCACCTACTGTTAAAATCAATGGGAATCTTCACATTAAGAGTCTGACCTGAACCACTGCTCTTATAAAAGAATGGGAAACATGAACATAAGAAAATCATTCAGTTATTTTAAATATCCTTTAAATCTCTGCATAATTGAAGTATCCACAGACCCAAAGCGTGCTTGTGGCTCAACACTTTTCACCATGCCCCTATACTCTGGTATATTTGAAATTCCTCACTACACTGGGTCACTTTTCAATCCCAATGCTCCTTCCAGGAAATATTCTAAAACTTCAGTTATTTGAGAGATGGAAATTTTCACCTTTCCCCCAAAATTTACACACTGGCACAGCACAACTGTTTGTTTTTTTTTATTTTTGTAGGGTTCTTTATTTTTGTGATACAGAAGGTGAAAGGAACACAGGAATTTCAGGCCAAAGCAGGCAGGAAAGGCAGCAGACCTGGTTATCTACAGAGTCATTTACATATGCATAAAGCAGGGCAGCACTTTCTTAAGCACTTATGGGAACTTGATAAATCATTTTCCAAAGAAAGAAGAATTGGCAGTCTAAATCTTGCTAAAGATCCATGGAATTTGGAAAGCTCTGTGCCCTGTAGGACATGGGTAACCAGGTCCTTACCCTGCTCTGTAGGACCTCAGGGTACCCAGCTCCTTACCTGCTGATAATTTTGGTTTATTGCTTTGAAAGTGCTCATGAAGAGCTAAAACTTGGCAATCTTGGAAAAACCGGTCTCCTCCAAATGAAATAAGTGGTTCCTGTGTTCTGGAACAAAGCATAAGGAAAAGAAAAAGGCACAAAAAGCCCAACTCACCAAGCCCAGCCGGGTCCAGGATGGATTTCCCTGAGCCCAGAGCTGTCCTGCAGAGCTGCTGGGAGGGGGCAGACGGTTCCCCAGCCTTTCCTCACTGCTGCCTGTGCAGAAGAAGCCTGACGTGCTCATGATGCAACTCCCCAGCATTTTGAACTCATAAAACAGAAGTGATCCCGCTGGGAGAGGGCGCGGTTTTTGAACACAAAGAGAGGGCTGCAGCTAAAAGAGGATGTTTGAAAATGAATTGAGATGTTCCTGACCACGGTGTGATGCTGAGGAGCTGCTGACAGCCAGAACGGGGCTCGGGGAAGGAGCAGAGAGTCGGGGCTGAAATCGGAACCGAATTCCACCAACACTTCCACTGGCAGGAGCTCAGTGCTGCTCAGCTGACCTGCGGACTTGCACCACTTCCCCTTTGGAAACAGGCAGCTAAATTTAGAGTCTGGTGATGTGCCACTCATGGGGAGGAAGTTGGCAACTTCCTTTCCCCCGGATTTTGGTGAGATACCCTGTGTCTGTGACTGGCAAACAGGACAATGTGCCAACCTGAAGGCAGCAGCCAAGGGACAGCCCTGCACAGTCGTGATGCTCCTTGACCAAACCTGCTCTTTAGGGGTTAAAGAATTACCTCTGGCACTTCCCATGGTGGTTTTAGGTGTCCTCTTCAAGCTGAAGCCAAGCTCAGGCACTGAGCCCTCCCCTCAGCACAGGATCCAGCCCACAGACAGTCTGGAGAGTTTTCTGTTGGTGACTTTTCGAAATTTCCTTTTTTCTCCGAATTTAAAAAAACCCAACGAAGCAGAAGCTGAATCTGGTCTAAGTACAAGACAAAAGATTCTAAAAATACACTGTTTAATGACAGAAGCAAGACAAAAATTATCATCAATGCCATGGGCAGGGACATCCTCCACCATCCCAGGCTGCTCCAAGCCCTGTCCAACCTGGCCTTGGACACATCCAGGGATGGAGCAGCCACAGCTTCCAGGGCAACCTGTGCCAGGGCCTCCCCATCCTCACAGGGAAGAATTTCTTCCTAATATCCAATCTAACCCTGCCCTCTGTCAGTGGGAAATCATGTTGTGCCTTGGAAATTAGGTTTGGAGTAATTCTGGCCATACAGGTTCAATGAAGTCTGTAAAGTTATCTCTCTTCCCTCATTTTCTCCTGCATTTCATGAAAAACTTCAGGTTTTTATGGAGGCAAAATGAAAGCCATTTTTACTCCCACCAAATTGATATAAAACTCATTTAATATTTAAAAGCTGTTCAAAATTAGCTGATTTTTTAATCATGTTACATGAGCAATTTCTGCACAGAAGGTGTGGCTGGGACTCCAGCAGAGTCACTGCCCGCAGCCCTTGGGGGCAGGAACCAGGGTGGATCAAATTCCAACCAGTTTTAAAGCTCACCAAGCTTGCAATTAGTGCCAGCTGCAGCTGGAATTTTTGTGCAGCTGTTTCAACAAGACACAAAAGTAACAGAGAGGAAGAAATCAAGTCAGGTAATTTGTGCGGGGTGATTAAAAGCTAATCAACTTCCATTTCATACCCAGCAATGTGATCTATGGAATGTGTCCCTGCCCATGGTGGGGGTGGAATGAGATGAGCTTTACCATCCCTTCCAACCCAAACCAGTCTGGGATTCAGGTGGTAAATGCATCAATAGCCAAGGAAATCAATGTGTTCTCTCAATTAGATCTCACCAGAAAGTAATTCCCTTTTATTTACAAAAATAAAGTCAGAATGAGATAGAACCAAAGTCCGTTCAGAAGCTGAGAACAAATTGCACTTAGGATAAACAGCAGACAAGGATGTCACAATTTAGAGCTGACTATACATTGAAAAAGAATAAAAAATTACTCATATCATTCATATATGGAGAAAATTCTACTACACTGAATGATACTATATGAACTATGGCTGCATGTAAATGAAGTCTCCTCTTTCAGCACAGGCTGTGCACTTTGCATGCACATAAACATGACACAGATACTGACTGGTTTGAAAGGTTTGATGTGAGAAATCGTGTCGTATGTTGTGGTTTTTCTCCCAATCACGGCGGCTGCGGCGCTTTATTTCCCATTCCAAAGGAATTTCATTCCAACACCGCCCCCCCCCCAGACGAACTCCTCCCACACAACCCACCGCACCCGGCGCGGCTTAAGTAGAAGAGAGGCGGGGTTTAATGATGACTGACAGCGGTACCACCCAATAGAAAGGAGGGACGAGCCCGCCTCGGCCGCTGAGTGGCCGCTGGTTGCCGCAGCAACGGCGCGCGCGGCGGCGCTGCGGGCCCGGGCGCCATTGCGGCCCCTCAGAGCGGGCGGGCGGGACTCGGGCAGCTCCTGGCTGGGAAATGTGTGTGCGATCCACTTCGCTCCGTGTAAATAAAATAACCTTCTCTGCCTGCTGGGAAAGGGTTCCGGAAAGAACTGAGGCCACGTGGGAATTACAGTGATGCTGACAGTGGATTAATGATGTGCTGGTTTCCTTTTATTAAGGATTTTGAAATAGTGAGCAAATTAAAATGGTGAAATGGACGAGTTCCTGATGATATTTACAATAAACTAACCTTTAAGAGAAGGAATCACAGCATAAGAATTATATATTACTTACTATATTCTGTATGTGTATAAATATTTATAAATATATATAAAATAATATACATAATGAATTACTGTATATTCGTGTTACAAGATATACAGGGCCAAGTCTGATACCTCATGAATACAACACTTATATTTTCTACTAAATATGTGTGTTTGCCACTAAATATATGTATTTTGCATACTCAGTACTCACTATTGTGCTTACCTGTAGTAATCCAGCAATTTCAACTTCATCACCTTAACTTTTAAAATTCTTTTTAATTTCTGCAAGTTTACCAATGCAGTCTAAAATTTTTAATAATAAACTTCAAAACCGTCATAACGAACCCTTCAATCTAAAACATTCTACCAAGATCCCAGAATATGGATAAATCACAGAATATTTCTGCAGGAAACTCAGTAAATGGTAACGACTGAGAATGATTTATTTGTGCCATGGGATCAGGATCTGAGCAATGTGGTGTAGGGAAAGTTGTCACACATTGCATGCACATGTGTAGCTTGGTTTTTAAAGATTTTGGGAAACTATTTTCATTGAACTTTACATTAATGAATAACAACTGGGTTTTTAGGATTTTTTTAATTAAAAAAAAAGCAAAGCAGCGATTTTTCTGAGTTGCATGAGTGGAGTGGATACACGGGGGGTAAATGGGATTCATTACAACTTAGAAATGGCATTGCTGGCCCTTTTCCCCTGTGCCTGATGGTGCTTAGCTGTGCTTCAGCTGCTCACACAGAAGCTGATCCTGCACAAATTACCAACCACTCTGGAAAAAATCAGGTTATTAGTTTTCACCAGACAATGCAAACTGAAGTCTGGAGTTTGGGCAAACCCCAGGGCAGGTCAGAGGCAGCGAATGTGGTTTCTGTAACTCTGCAGATCTCGCAGGTGGTGCAGAACTTCAGCACATGAAGCAGGAAGCTGACCTACCTGGCAAACAGGGAAGGTGTAAGTGAAGTTTTAGTTTAAAATTTATCCTGCACTGCCCTGTGGCAACACAAATAGAAAACAGCACAGCTCCCTGCTGGGAGCAGCACAAAGCTAATTAATTACAGTTTGTGAATGAGCAGGGGAGGGCTGGGTGAGCTCTGAGTGTGGGAGCAGCTGCTGTGTCCCAGCCACTTCCGACTGTCCCTGCCCTGGGGAAGGAGTGGGAAAGCAGAATGAGGAATAACCCAAACCTTGACACACTGCTTTGGGTAGGTGCATCCTCAATTAAATCCCATTTAGTAATTAAATCCCATCAGCTGCAACAGGTGAGAGATCCAAACTTCACTCTCAGCAGCAGATCCCTGATGTTCACCTTGTATAAATCCTGAGCTTTTAAAAAGCAGTATTTCCATCTGAAAAATTCACTTATTTCAGCTTCAAACTGTGAACAAAACATGCAAACAAGTCATGGAGTGAGAAAGTGTTCTAAACCAACTTTATTGGAATGATACAGGAATGGTTAACATACAGGTTAAATCCTCAAGGCCTGCTTTCTACATAGGAAAAAAATAAGAAAGAAAAGAACAAATTCAGTTCTTGCACCCATGGAAACAGAAAACCAGCACAGAGGTAACAGATTCCTGGCACTCCTAAAGTCATGCAAGAGATCTGCATCAAAAAACTCAAGTTTTACACACACAACAAAGAGATTTTGGGTATTTTCAGTTTGTGTTGGTGCCTTGTTCCCCGGACAAAGGAATAATTCAGCCTGGCTCGCCAGAGCTGCCTTAGGAATGCTGATACAGTTTGAATGCTCCCATATGGCAAGGGGGGGACAGACGAGGGCAGTGACTTTGCTTTCTTAAACTTGGCAATTCTCTTGACCGTTGAGACAGGGATTGACCTCGTTTCAGAATGTTTTGGGTCGCTGAACTGACAGAATTTGGCAGCTACTTTTAGTTACAGCTTCTCCAAAATAATGGCTGGAATTCACCAAATGTGCACAGGAAGCACAGCAAACTGCTGTGGGTACAGAGACTTGTGTGTCAAATCCCACTTTCCTCACCACCCTTCACTTAGTATTCCCAAAAACTTGAGCAGGAATTTAGACACAGAGAAAGATTTTGGCCAATATTAAGAAAGAAAAACAACCTCGTTCAGAAAGATGAAATCATAGTGAACAACAATAATCTGATGCTGGATTTAAAACATAACGAAACTTCCATCCCCAAAAGGCCTTAAATTTCACAGAACTGCAGTAACTCCTGACAAAAGGTGTTAATAAAAAGCACAGTTTTGTGTGTGTTAATCTTTAAGGTAAGGCAGCATCCATCCATCCATCCATCCATCCATCCATCCCTCAGCCTTGTGATGCTGTGCTGCTTTGTAAGCACAAGCTTCCACCTCCTTCCCAGGCTCCCAAAATGATAAATCAGGAATTAAAATATGGTCAGGAATTACAGGCTCCCTCATGAGCACTGGGAGAACACACAGGTTAATATTGCACGTGGTAAATTCATCCACACAAGACTCTGAGAGATTTGAAATTCCTATTATAGTTTTATGATATGGCAATAAGAATGGAAATTAAGTTTTTATACCTTAAAAAAAAAGAAGTCTTGTTTAATTACAATAACTTTTTGCTATTCAAACATTTATTTCTTCATTTGAAAAAATACTATATGAACCTAATGGCTACTTGAACATGCAGTGAGATGTTTAATGCTCTAAGCAGTGTGAACTGGTATTTTTGTAGAGAAATACATTAAAGGCTTTCACCCTTACACAGGTAAGGAAAGGCCATTTCTGGCTGTTTTGGCTTGTTTGCAACATTGAATCTTGCCCCAGATGTGTCATTGCTCGTGCTTAGGCAGCTGGAGGGACCTGTGTCCATTGCCCTTTCTGTCCAAAGAGCCCACACAGATCCCTTAAATGAGAGTACATGGGGTTTGTGGGGGGTTTATCACCTGTACAACTGTGTAACAATACAAACCTTAAATATCCATTCTACAGAAGACAAACACAACTTTCCAAAGTGACTACAATGGTTAAACTACACAGTACCACCTACAAATTCATCTGAAACCAGGAAAGACACTGAAAATTTACTGTGTAACTCAGTAACATTTTTGAGGCAACTCAGGCACTAAATTAGTATCTGACGAGGTTTTAGATGCTGTTTTCCATAGTTTAAATAGTTGGATCTCTAGGTAAAACCCATCTGCTTTTTTAGTACTAAAATAGTTTCTTTAAGTTTACACAAAATGGATGAATTGCCAGGACAGTTTAAACTAAATGTAACTCATTCATGTCTGATTGCTTCAGCTTCCATCAGAACCCACTCCTGCTCCCTACCCTGAAATTCCCATTTCCATCCTGTGTTCAATTTGTGTTATGGACAGTGAATGCTGCAAGCACCAATCAAATGTTAGAAATCACATCTACATTTCTTGAAGCAGAGACAGTTGGACTATTTTATAAAAAGCTGTGGAAATTCCCTTTACAGACATTTAAGGCAGTTGAAATTCACGCTTGCTGCTTGGCCAGTGCTTCAGCTTCCTGAAACAGCAAAGAACAATTACATGTTAGTAGTTTCTCAGCATGTTTCCAAAGGAACACTATAAAACAATAACCTGCATTTTTCAATCTTCTTTCAGCCTTTGTAAGGTGATCACAAATGGGAACAGAATGACAACAGAAGAAATGCAGAAGGAATTTCCCTTTGGTTTCTCCGAGTGTACTTTTGACTGCAGATTAATTTAATTACCTGCCAGCAGCACCATGACCTAGAAGGAAATGAATCAGAAATGAATTCCCAGTGCCCTCAGTGCAGCACCTCAGTGGGGACAAGCCTGGTTTATTTGAAAGGACAAAGTTCAACATCTGCCAAGATGTGCTGGAGCCATTTGCTTTTATGACTGCACACAAATCCTCAAGATAACAGATTCAATATCATTGTTCCATGACCCAGCATTGCTACATAAACAAAACAAATGAGGAGAAAGGACTAGGAGGGGAATTTCCAAGAAGTCTGTATGATTTTTTTAGGAGGAGACACAGTGGGTGACCCCAGCCTGCAGGGCAGGAAGTCCCACGTGTATCTCTGTATCTTGGATGTGTGGCTCACTCTGGCTGTCCTGGCTAACTGCCCTCATCCTGCCTTTGAACCCAGGGCGTGGGAAGAGCCTGGCTGGAGCTGCTGTGCTCTGCTGTGCTGGTCTGTGCTCTGCTCTGCTGGCCTGTGCTCTGCTCTGCTGGCCTGTCATGGCTCAGAGAGCAGGGCCAGGATGTCACCAGGGCTCAGATGTCACCGTGCACCCACAGGCCTCGTGTGAGGACATCCTGGCCATCCACAGCACAAAAAGCAGGTGAGCAATGAAAAGAAGATCAAAAAGAGATACAGAGCTGGAAAAAAAGCAGTGTGTTTGATACTCTCTAAAAGACAAGTGGTTCTTTGAATGGTAAGAAAGAGGAGAAGGTTCCCTTGGCTTTGTAACGACTCCTGTAACCAGCCCAGGGCACTGCAATGGTGGCACCTCACTGGTTGGGGTTTTTTTTCAATACAAAGTACATTTCTTCAGAACAGGCACTGGAAAGCTGGAGAGGATTCCTGGTATTTCCCTCAAGCCCAGGAAGGTTGGAACAGGTAACCTGCTAACCTATTTTTCTTGGACATCAAATTCCATTTCCTTGGGCATAGGCCTCCAGGTTATCTGGGAGAGGCTCAGTTTTCCAGGCCTGACACTGTCCCTCTTTCATACTTTTCCTTATTTCTCCCTCAAGGCCCCTCACTGAGCATCCTCTCAGTCCTTAAATCCATAATAAATAAATAATTAAACATAGCTTTTAACTCACAAAACCCTCTCCCTTTAAAACCCACTCATATTGCTTGAAGTAGAGATGTTTAAGAAAAACTGAAGGCCAGCCTTTTCCAGAGTTTGTAGATCCAAAGGACAAACCAAACCACCAGGGCTCAGAAAATAGTTACCTGAATTTACCATGCTCATTTCTGAACCAGTCCTGTTTAGCACTGATATCAAACCTTTGTGTTCAGAGTCAGATAACTTCCCAAATCTCTCCTGATGGCATCCAATGGAGGTTTCCTGCCAAGGCTGCTCCCAGCCTCCTGCCATTTTCTGCAGTTACCATGTCATTCCCTATAGCATTATATCCAAGCTGTACACAGCTATGCAGGAAACATCATTTTCAGCACCTACAAATCTCTGTACCCCCCTCAGCAGCCTGCAACCAACTTGACTGGACATCCTAATTGTGGGAGGGATTCCCAAAGTCAGCCCCAGAGCAGGACACAAGGGGTACAAGGTCACTGCTGCAAAGGTTATTTACTGTCATCAGCCCAACACAAGATGGAAATTCAGCAGGGTACAGCTGTGCTCTATCTCTCCTGTTTAAAATTCACCTTTTCCTTAGGTGAGGACAGAATTGGAGCATCCCTCAGGACAGAAGCAGAGCTCCTGCCAGCCAGCGGGTCTGGAAGCAGCGACGTTCCCAACGTTACTGATACAGGTGACCTGATTTGTTATGGCAGCAGCTGCTCTCTGGTACCACTGCACTTCCCAGGGGAAAGGCACGAGCTTCCCTGCATCCCACAGTCTCAGGATTGCTCCCTGGTTCCTTGGCTCCATCCTGCACACTCTGCTGAGCAGTGAAGTGCAGATGTTCCAAGGAACTTCACCAGGACTGTGGCACTGTGTGCAGCTGGTTTGATGCCAGCAGTGGGTAATGCTGGGGTGCAGATCCCAGCTGCTCTGGGCAGCTCTGCACGAGGCAATTTTTTCTCATCACACCATCCCCAGTGGAGCTACTGCTGGAAATGTGGCTCCCAAAACTGCTTCTGTCTGCCCCACAACCTGCAGTGCTCCCTGCTCATGGGTCACCATCCACCTTTAAAATTAGGTCTCTTAGTGATGTGCCCAGCACGACCTTCGGCTCGTACATGAGTAAAGCTGAAAGGGAGCGGCGTGTTAATCCACTGGAACAGGAAAGCTGGAAGTGACCTGGAGGATCCTGCTGCTGTCAAGTGAAACGTATAAAGCAGGCTTGTCTTATCCTATCAAAATCAAAAGGAGAATTCCAGCCCATTGCATCCACAAAGCAGTAACCCAGTTCGTAATTGGCAAAGGAAAATAAGCTTTGGATAACAAGCCAGAGGAAAAAATTACTCTGAAGCAAGACCATGTTATTTCAGAAACAGTGACTCTGGTTTCAAGGGATTTTCTAGTAGAAAAATCTCATCAAAATTTCACATGAATTAATTTTTTTTACTGAATTGAAAACATTCTTTGATTTTGTGGTAATTTTTTTCAGCTAGGTTTCTTATGCATTCTTCAGTACAAATATTAAGAAACTTTTGAAACTGAAGCCTGAGAGCCTCTAGAATATGAGTATCTCCCAGGGAGATTGATGGGGGCAATGACAGCACATGCACCAGATCCTATTGTGAGCAGAGGAGGAGGAGGAGGAAGCCACAGGCTCCCTGTGAGGAGGTGCTCACCCACCTTTGAGCCAGGAGGGGCAGTCAAGCCCAGGAACGCGTACACAGCGTTGTTCTCCCGCGCCTCGAAGAAAGCATCGTAGTCCTTCAGCATGGCAGGAGGGAGGGGGAATAAAAGACAGAGGAGTGAATTGTCAGAAATAATCTCAAATCAGTTCAGGGTGTCACCCAACCCACACCAAGCACACTGCTTCCTGTGCCCAAATGCAAAATCCAGCATCAGCTCAGCACATGGCATTAGCACTAACAGCACACAAACTGGTCAGGCTGGAAAGGACAAGATGGGAATTCATTCTGTGTCCCAATAAGATGTTGCTGTGAGGTGCTCCAGCCTCTCCCAAAGGGACAGACTCCACACAAGGCAGGTGTTGTCACTGGTCTGGTGTGGACATTCCCCTAACAGGAGCAGCTGAGCCTGGACCGTGGCATCAGAAACCCTGACGTTCCCAGATGTCATTGCTGACTCCTGATAGGGATGGCAATTGTGCAACTGGGACTCCAGCTCTCAATCTGTCAGAAGTTCAACTGGAACTTTTACACAGAGTGCACCTTTTACACTGAGAGTGCACCTCTCCCATCACATTTCCCACTAAGGATTAGTCTGTGCAAGTGAAGGCAATGGGGTGGCACTCTTTGCTCACAGTGCACTACAAATGCCCTGAACACACACAGCCACTTCCCAGGAAAACAAAGGTAATAAATAAATAAATAAAAAGAAATGCCAGTTGCCAAACTCCAACTAAAGGAACCCACAAGTTTTGTGCAAGCTCACTGTTGTCCAAGTTACCACACAATTCCCTCACTCTGACTTCTGAACTCAGCAGGGATCAGTCCAATGACTTTCATGCTCTCCATTTTTGAGTGACTGTAACTTTACCAGCTCCTCCAGCTTTCCTGGGCAATGTTTGGATGCAGAGTCCTGGCTGGGAAGCCCCAGGGCAGGCAGCAGCTCAGTCTCAGGTTGGAGTCAGGGAGAGCTGTTTAGGGCATGGTGCTCTGGGTTCCTAACTGTCTGGGAGACAAAAGCCTAAGGAGCAGCAGCTCTAAGGAGAGGCTGCTGCAGCTGGAGCAGAACAAAGTACAGCGAGCAGAAGATTCCAGCAGCCTGGACTTCAGGGATATCAAATTATTGCTCCATTTGCACATGCAGCACTTGCAGGCTGGTTTGATAAAAATGTGTGTGATTATGGTAAATCCTCCCTGAAGCCCTTCTGTTGACAGGACTGGGGCTGCTTGATAACAAAGGGATTGTTTATCTGGCTGGTGCACAGGCCATGAGCCTGCTCCACAGCATCTCCCAGGACAGGAATGCTGGGCCTGAGGAGCAGGGCTCATGCCAGCCCACACAGCATCTCCAGCTCAGCCTCTCTGCCGTGCACGGGCCAATTTGCTCTTTGCTCTGCCACTTGTGCTGCATCAGATGGAACAAACAGGGAACTTCATGCTTGAGAGGCATCAGATAAAGACAGAAAGAGGTTCAAATTCTGGGCACAGAATTAACTTTTACTTTCCTGAAAGCTGAACTGTAGCAACTTGAATCCAGCTACAGAAACTGACCAAATTTAAAGAGTTCAACATGACATCAATCAAAATTTTGGGGATGAAATAAAACCATTGCAAGAATCTTGCAGACAACCCCTTCTCAGATAACTACTGATCCTTATGTCTGTCACTCCAAACCAACCTTTTTCTTTATCACAACCAGTCAGTAAAATTTTGAGAGACAAGTGGCACAACAGTTCATTGTGGATATTATTTCAAGTTCTGCTTCTATTACAAGCAAGAAAAATTCTTGGCACATTGAGAATAATTTCTTTCAGTAGGCACAGATTTGTCTCACAAAGGTCCAGAACTGGCAGGTCCTGACTTACAGACTGTGCAGGTCAGAAACAGACTTCAAAAGGACCAGAGGAATGCACACTGTGAGCTCTGTTCAGAAGATACTCAGTTTTAAAAATAAAACTAACACTTAATCTAATAATCATTCAAGCATGGCCTGCTGAGTACAAGTACTGCAGGGCAACTTACTTTTGATCAAGCATTAAAATAATTACATAGGATTTTTGTTTGCAACACGAGTTTCAATCTGCACAAGGCACTGGAGTTAGTGAACCACAGCAGTACACAGAGCTCATCCCAAGAAGGATCAGAAAACTGATTTATGATCATGGCAGACATCAGTTCATGAGATCTGGGATTCACATGTACTGGCAAACCCCACATGGGCAGAACAGATCTCTGAACTTGCTGCAGAATGTAAGCTTGGTGTAAAAGGGCCAGATTTCTTTGAGGTGTTAGTTCACAATCATGGGGGAAGATGAGGAGTAAAAAAACCTGGCAACTTTCAGAGCCATAAAATGGGGAAAAACCCACAGGAAAAGAAAATTAAGTATGTACTGCAAGGTAGGATCCAAATCAAGAGGTCTACATTTAAATCTTTCCTATGGTGTAACTGGAAAACTCAAGAATCAATTATAACTAAAAGCCAAGATGGGAGGAAATGTCCAACACTTCCTACAGCCTCCCCAGTTTGGGCAACTGCAGCTGGGCAAGGCCTGCCTTGCTCCTCACTGCAGTGAGGCACAGGCAGCAGCAGTGAGGAAGAGGAGTGGGATGAGCACAGCAGGCTGGAGCTGAGGGGACAGGCACAGGAGGCTGGAGCTGAGGGGACAGGCACAGGAGGCTGGAGCTGAGGGGACAGGCACAGGAGGCTGGAGCTCAGGGGACAGGCACAGAGGAGCTGGAGCTGAGGGGGCAGGCACAGGAGGCTGGAGCTCAGGGGGCAGGCACAGGAGGCTGGAGCTGAGGGGACAGGCACAGGAGGCTGGAGCTCGGGGGCAGGCAGGGGAGGCTGCAGCTCAGGGGGCAGGCACAGGAGGCTGGAGCTGAGGGGGCAGGCACAGGAGGCTGGAGCTGAGGGGGCCGGCACAGGAGGCTGGAGCTCGGGGACAGGCACAGGAGGCTGGAGCTGAGGGGACAGGCACAGGAGGCTGGAGCTCGGGGACAGGCACAGCAGGCTGGAGCTGAGGGGACAGGCACAGGAGGCTGGAGCTCGGCTGGAGCTCGGGGACAGGCACAGGAGGCTGGAGCTCAGGGGACAGGCACAGGAGGCTGGAGCTCAGGGGACAGGCACAGGAGGCTGGAGCTCAGGGGGCAGGCACAGGAGGCTGCAGCTCAGGGGGCAGGCACAGAGGAGCTGCAGCTGAGGGGACAGGCACAGGAGGCTGGAGCTGAGGGGACAGGCACAGGAGGCTGCAGCAGCCTCACCCCCAGGTAGCGGCTGTCGTTGAAGAGCCGGGGGGGCAGCGGGTTCCCGCTCGCTGGCCGGCTGTCCTCGGGGACGTTCTCCCGCATCCATTTCCGGTTCTCCTCGTTAGCTGCGATGTCCTTCTCCTCAAATTCAATTTTGTTGGCTTCCAAGAAGCCTAACACATCTTGCTGCTGCTTTTTAATCTGTCACAAAAGAAGGAGGGAGGGAAATAAGGTAAACAAAATCAGTGAAATAATTTTTGATGCCGCTCTGGGGTTCGATGCAGAAATCAGGGGGTGAAAATCAGGTTGAAAATGGGAGTGGTAAGAAACTTATTAGAACCAAAAAGTATCTTCTGAAGAGTCAGAGCTGGCATCCCACAAAACAGAACAGGCTGAAGCTTAAAGATGCTGTCTCTACACAAATGTGAGTGTTGTGTACCTTAAAGGCGCCCACCCAAGAGCAGAGGTGTGAGCAGAGCCCTTGTGCTGGTCAGATTTTACATTTAACTACTCAGGGGAACGTTGTTTTCTCAGGTGCAGTGGAGTTTGCTGGAGGCACATCTGAGGTACAAACTGCTTCCTTGTGGCCTTGGAAGCACAGGCTGAACCTCCCCATTCCTTCCCAGAGTCTTTTGTCCGCCTCAGCGACAAAAGAGAAGTGGTTCACACTTCTTTGCACAGACACCCCTCTCCCGTTGTGTCCTTGGTGTCTGCAGGGCAGGCACAGTCTCTGGAGAGCTGTGACCCCACATCCCCATCCTAACTTCTGTCAGGGAAGCTGGGTGAGGTCCCAACCTGATGCCATCCATCTTGTGCACTCACACAGCATCCAAGGGAAAAGCAGGATCTGTGTGGCAAGCACAGTGCTGGCTCTGCACAGGGAAGGAGGTTTTTATTATTGTCATTATGAATTACTGACTTATTGACACAGAGATGTTCTGCTTATGCTCTGCTCTCCCTTTGCATAACTTCAGCACCACAAAGGAGATTATAATGATGCACATACTAACAAACAATAAAAAAATGGAATTTGATGGAAATTTTGTTTTCTTCAAATTGCCCCCTTCACTGCAAAGCCAATCCAAGGGCTGGCTTTACCCTAATGAGCTGGGAGCCCCAGGAGCAGCGTTTCACACAGATGTTGCTGGTGCTAACTCAGGTCAGCCGCAGCTCCCGGAGCAGCCGCTCCATATACGGCCACAGGCAAACCCGGAGCTGCCGGGGTCAGGGACAGCCAGCCCGGAGCCAAATATGGAGCCCGGGCCCCGGCTCGCACAGCCCCGCACCCACGGGCACCGGGCCCGCACCCACGGGCAGCCGGGAGCAGCGGGAGCAGCGGGAGCAGCGGGAGCAGCGGGAGCAGCAGGAGCAGCAGGGAGCGTGATGGAGGGCGCTGCCCTGAAGGATGTGGGCTGGGGAACAGAGCCCAGCACATCCAGAAGGGAATCTTCAGGCACTCCCTGAGGCCTGGAGCTGCTCTGCCCATGGCAGGTTCAAGCAGAGCTCGGGAGGGACCCATCCTGCTCTCCCGACACAGGGAAGCTCCTGCTGAGAAGCCAGGGCGATTCCTCCCCCCCTGTCAGCACAGGAGCCGCTGGACTCTGCTGGACTCGCTGTGTGAGCACCCTGAAACACAAGGATATTGCTAATTTTCATCATGGCTAAAAATAAATCAAACTGGAGGAGTTAATACTGGCCTGAGGAAATAATTTGTGTAGAGGATGTATAAAAACATTCTCAGCAGACTCAAAGCTCTGGGTAAGAGGTTTCCTTGCCTGCCTCTATCAGCAGCAGGAGGGGAAGCTTTTTCTGTTGTGCTCTACAGGGGGAAAAAAGGGAGCACTCCCTTCATGAACTCTAGGGCTAAACTAAGGGAAGGTCTTTGGAATTGTAAACTCTTTGGTCACTATGACCCAGCAGTAAATGTAAATTTTTTTCCTTGGACCAGTTACATGGTTAATTAACCATTTCCTACAATCTCTAAATTTCAGATCCAAATAGTTTTTATTACTCTCGGGTTCTTACCTTGTCCAAAATCCAAAATGCTTAGTGAAAACATTTTGAGATGCTCCAGAATTATAAAGGAATTAGAGAAAACCAAGCCTTTACCCACTCTACCATTAACCTATACACTCTGCCACATAAAACAAGAGCTCTGAGTCTCAGGATATCATCATTTTGATATCCTGAGAAGTCACTTCATTTTTTTAATAATCATTTTGACTATTAGATTGTTTTAGCCACACACAGATGCTCACACCCTCCCAGCATCTCACAGTCTCTGGGTTGTTTTTTCAGCTCCAGGAGGTACAACCACATCCCAGATTGTTGACTGTGGCTCCAAAGGGTGATCACAACCCCCTCTGCTTGTCTTTGAAGAGCTGGCAAAGCTGGAAATGAATTTATTTCTGCTATAAAAGGCACCATTGTAAGGCAAGCACGAAGTTTGGTCTCTGTTGCTCTCGGGCCGTCTGTAGTCAAGGGAGGTAATTCTCTAGAGAACTCTCCAGAAAAGCAAGGATGGTGTTGATGCATGAGGAATATTAGTCTGGTACCCTTGTTTTCTGGCCAGATAAAAGAAGTTGGGAGATGAAGCAGCACTGTTTTCTCCCAGCTCCTCAGACAAATCCTCCAGCCATGGTGATGAGCACTTCCACAAGAGCAGTAAATGCTCCAGAGAAACAG
Source organism: Melospiza melodia melodia (assembly GCF_035770615.1). Classification (NCBI taxonomy): domain Eukaryota; kingdom Metazoa; phylum Chordata; class Aves; order Passeriformes; family Passerellidae; genus Melospiza; species Melospiza melodia. The sequence goes on along the minus strand of NC_086209.1, from coordinate 15,891,892 downwards.
GGCACCAACTGCTGGGCAGCAGGGACACCGAGCTGCCAGATCCTGTTATTTTACGGGATTTTATTTAGAAAACTTCCATTAATCACTGGGAGGGAAGGGCTGAAAATAGAGCAAGAGACGTCTGCTGCTGCTTCGGGGTGTTTTGTCTTACTTGAAAGGGCACACGTTCTCCTCGGGACAGAGCTGGAGACGGTTCCTGCTGCCCATGTTTGGGAAGGAGCGAGGAGCCGGCTCAGGATGCGCCTGTCAGCAGCGGCGCTCGCTGCCCCAGAGCCTCCCCCGCGTGGAGAGCGGCCAGCGCCCCCCGGAGCCCGCACCTCGGCCCGAGCATAAACAACTGTCATGTCTGAGACCGCCCTGGCCCGTCAAGGGCAGCTCACTGCAGTTGGCAAACACGAAAATCCTTGTTTATCCCGAGTGCTCCTGACACATTGTGCAGGGCCGAGAGCAGCAGCAGAGCCGGGAACGTGCCCGGAGTCAGAGCAGGAGCTGGGGAGCCCAGCAGGGCCCGGGGCTCGGGACCAGCACTGGTGGGGCAGGAGCACTTATGGGGAGCACAGGAAGACAGAAATGAAAGTAGGGATGGACAGACAGCTGTGAGGGAAGAGGCTGGGGGCAGGAGTGGAGGGGATGAGCAAAATGGATGGATAGCGATCAGGGGAAAACCCCTGTGGGATGGAGGCAGAGGGATGGAAGGAGAAGGGGTGGGAGCAGGTGAAACCAGGGCTGCATCCTCTGGAGTCCCCCCCGCCCTGCCTGGTGACAAGGATGCCCTTGGAACAGCCCATTGGGCTTCACCCAGCCCCAGAAACAGAAACACATCCTGCCTCAGCACACACTCGGGAGAAAAACCATTCCTAAGGTGAGCGGAGATATTTTACTTCTTGCTGATGTTCCCAAGATAATACTGAAAGGAACATTTAATGAAATAAATCTATTTTCTCTTTGGTTTGGATTTCAGGGCCTGGTTCCAGGACAGAAACAGCTTTATGGCAGGTTATTGGTGGTTAAGCAAAGTCTCAGCACACACTGTGATCTTGTGCTATAAGATCCACTGGGTATCAAGATTCCCTTCTCTTCCAGTTACAAGCCAATCACGAAACATTAAGTTTCACCAGAGCATGGGCACAAAATAACATTATAAAAATGAGTGTAGAATTGTGAACAAGTATCACCCCTCACTTGAGTACACATCAGAAATTCAATTTACTGTTCTTAATCTAACTCCCATCAGTGATGTCAGTAACACAAGAGAAACCACATCAAAGCTGCCAAGAGTACAAACAGGTGATGTTTGCCAACAAATCAATCCATCAAAAATAAAATTTTAACCCCAAAGTGGGAATAAACTTTCTAGAAAATGCTGCAACATTTTAGATTCTCTTCCAAATCTTTAATAATTTAGAAAAAAAAGTTTTAAAAAAAGAACTCAGCTAAAAGATAATAAGGAGAAAGGAGGCAGGGATGATGCTGCAGAGCCTTGGTCCAGTGAGCAGGCAGCATTCCAGCCTCAGCTCCAGCCAGGACTGTGCTGGCTGTTCAAGAGCCAGCTTCTCCCAGCACCACCCACTGCAGGGAAACACTCATTTTAAACACTTTTTGGAACTGAACTTCACAGAGGGTCTATCTCATTTGGTGTACACAGGCACACACACACAGCACAGTCCAGTCCACACTGCTGGCCAAGAAGGGGTTTGGGTTGGTTTTTTTCAGTCTTGTTATTTTTTCAGTTTATAAATAAATCCCTGGTTGGACAATAGACATGTTTTGGAAATCTATTTATGGACCACTGGAACTCAAATTAAGTTTACAGTCTGAGTGCTGCTGTTTTGATCCAACACAAACTTACTGACTGCAGCTCTGCCATCCTGGCCCTTGGCAGGGGCTTCTCCAGCACTTCTGTGGCTCCTGTGTCCCAACCTCCATGCAGGGGAAAAACATAGATTTTATTAATTTCTTTCCCAATGATGGGATTAAATGGCTCATGCTTTATTGTGAGGATTTAATAGAATTATAAATGGATTTCTTATGATGTTCCCAGCCACCATTGTATCATCAGTTATAACATCAGGACAAAAGGAATGGCCTCAAGGTGCACCAGGGAAGGGTCAGATTAGGAATCAGGAGAAAGTTTTTCATGGAAGTGGTTATGGAGCATTAGAACAGGCTGCCCAGAGAAGTGGTGGAGTCACCATTCCCTGGAGGTGTTAAAAATGTGTGGATGTGGCACTTGAGGACATGATTTAGTGATGAACATGGGGCTGGTTTATGGTTGAACTCAGTGACCTCAAAGGTCTTTTCAACCATAACAATTCCACGATTCTGTGATTCTCTCCAGCTCCTGCTGTGTGTCCTGAGCTGCCTCTCCCACCCTCACAGCTGGGATCCAGCACCAGGACAGCAGAGAAGCAAGACCTTAGAGCAGATCTTACATTTCATCTTACAGATTTCTCAATTCAGTTTCAAGACAACAACACATTTAAAAGGGGAAATTTTTTTCCATTTCCAGTTCCAGAACATTCAGGGTTCCAGATAACCAAAATCAAGTCCAGCTTTAAAGCAGTTGTATTGTGTGCCAATGATGGTTTTAAAGATGCTGCTCCTTCCTTAGTGGAAGTAAACCTTTAAATCCCAGAAGCAGCTGCTTTGTGCAGGAAGGTGAACTCCAAACTCCAGGTGATGCTACTGGTTGTGGCCAGACTTGCAGCCATCAGTTCTCCAGAAGCTTCAGAGTCTCCTGAAGATGGACAAGCTGAAATGTAAGCAGTGAATGGGAAAAGTGCAGTGCAAGAAATGCTGAGCAAACTCCACTGGCAGCCAGCAGCAGCCAGGTGGAAACCCCAGGCAGGGATTTTCCTGGGAGGAGTGGGCAGCATGAGGAATGCCAAGTGCTGCCATGACAAAGGGACTTGTCACAGGGTGTGACCTGTGGTCTGAGCTGGGGCCACACTGCCACAATCCACTGCCACTTTCTAGAATTAGAGTAAAAACTATTGGGGGCTTTGGTTTTTATCTGTCTCACCTAATTTCTCAAATGACCTTGCCTTCCTCACCCAGAGTCCCTAATGCAGAAGCTCATCCTCACAAATGAGCTGCAAAATGCTCAGAATTTCTGCTCCCACTACAGCCTAATTTGTAGGAGTTCAACAGCCCAGCAGCTCAGCCGTGGATTTAAATGTCACAGATTCCTGTCGGCCCCCTAAGCTCATTCCCACCCCAGCACATGGCAGGGCTCCCTTCCCAGCAGCCTCAGTCCTGCCCTCCATCACACTTTTCCTTGCTATTACTCTAATATTCCACAAGATTTTTTTTTTGTCTAGAGTGATTTTGTTGGATTTATTTATATGAATAAGCCATTTCCCCCCCTATATTAGCTTAAAAATCCAGAGTGCCAGTTCTGGTGGTGCCACTGTAAATGTGGTCAGAGGGTGGGGAAGCTGCAGGCAACTCCAGCCATGACCTGGCTTGATCAGAGCTTTGCCAGGTGTCTCCCAGCAATTCCTGTCTCACTTTTATTTCTCTCTCTCTGGTACAATGTCTGCTTATTTTTAGGTCTGGGTAATTATCATCACAGAGCTGAAAGCACTCCTTTGTTCTGGTTATTTTAAGCAGAGCATCACACGAGCGGTGCCATCGTTGTCTCTCCCGATGGATTCTGGTCTGCAGGGAATGAGACTGAGGGCAAACACAGCAAAACCACCATGAGCTTACAGCACCTCACTCAAACACAGGAGCCTGGAGAAGTTCACACTGGACTTGTGCTGCTCTTTTTTTACATCTTCCAGAAGTTCAGCAGTGTCCAGATGGACTCCATCTGTCCTGACTCTCTCCCTGCAGGGTCCTTTGGGAAAGCCCATGGCAATACCCACATGAGTCCTGCACAGCAGAGCTGGTTTGATGTGGTTAGACCCCAACAGCTTCCAACTGGTTTATTTGGAAATGGTTTTTACCACCAGGCACCCAATGACCCTGGGCTGTGTCAGCATCACCAAAGCTGGGGCAGGAGGAAAGAGGCTCCAGCTCCCACTGAGAGCAACACCCACACTCCTGCTGCTCACGTGTGGCTTTGGAAGACACCTCCTAAAAGCAAGAAAAGGTGAGAGGATGCAGTGACCACCACTCAAGAGGGAGGCCAGGGAAAAATCCAGGCTACCAAAAGGGTTTTGCAATTTAACCTGGAGGTTACATCATGTCTGGCAGCACACATGGGCTGTCTGCAAAAGGGCTTTAGCCTGGCATAAGGTACCACCCCATAGAGCAGATTTTGGAACACAAGCCAAAAATATAGCTGGGACAAAGGACAAAGTCTGCACTTCCCAAAACAAGACCACTACTTGCTCCAGAAACCATAGAAAGTTACATAAATGAAAAAGCTGATTCAGGAGAACCAAAATAAAAGCTTCTCTCATGGATTATAATGCCATTGTAACTGCATTCATTCAATAACCCAAAGCCTAAAAACTTGTTAAATCCCACACCAGCAACAGCCAGGTCCAAAGATCCTTGTGCACAGAACAAGTTTTTTCCTAGCAGAACCAAACAGGAAAGTTCACATCACCTCCATGTGCTGAAGTCCTGGGGAATCAGGGTTCTCAAGGGAGCCAAGAGTGCTTAGAGACCAAACTCCCTCTCACTTTTATTTACCCTGACACAGACTGCAAAGAGAATAAAATCCCAGGGGGATTTGCCATTTAGCTCCCTTGGGCTGCTTTGGGAAGTTCAGCCAGCAACACTGGCCTGGCCCCTCTGGTTGGCACAGCCCAGCACAGTGAGCAGGTTCCTAAGGGCCACTCTGCCAACTTGCTCTTGGAGATCAAGGAATTAGTTAAGAAAAAATAAGAAACATTTTCTCTCTTGCTGCAGCAAGGAGGGTTTGGGTTCAGTGTTCCAGCAGAGTTTTTCAGTGTCACTCATTTAGTGTCAGACAGCACAGCCAGCTCCACCACACCTCGACTACAGTCAAATTCTAACAAGATCCTGAAAGGCCCCAGATAAGTCAGAACTGTCTTGCTGCAACATCCAGGGTCTGTTCAGCTGCTTTCCTCCTGCAGTGGCCCAAAGCAGATTCCTCTCCCCATTAGTCAAGCAGGAGGACAAGTAACATTTCCTTATTTATATCTCCCCAGCTCCTGGCACTCAGCAGCAGCAGCAGCAGTGCCCAGCGAAGCCCTGATGGCTTTTTAATGTGTTTTAGGTCTGCTTTCCATGAAGGCACCTTAAGGATTAACATTATTATCACAGCTTAAGGCAAATTCTGCTTTAAACAAATGATAGCCAAGCACTGGGGAGATGAGTGGGGGTGAATCCATTCATCCTTCAGCACCTGCCTGTCAGGGACCATTGTGGTGTCACCAGGATTCCAACAGAGAACATCTTATCAACAACACCTGAAACCCATGGTTAAAAGTACATTTAATAAACTTCACATTTTGTTCCAGTACATGAAAATGGTTCTGTCAGCTGAAACCCCACCTCTTTTCCTACTGAAGCATCAAATTCAGAAGAAATTTTTCTTTGTTTTTGGCTGCAAGGAAAAGGTGGTGGGGCACTGAAATCCTTTTCTGAAGAAATCCTTTCTTCTCTTCTTTTAGAATAGTTTTAATGTAATATATATCATAAAATAATAAATCAAGCCTTCTGAAACATGGAGTCAGATCCTCGTCTCTTCCCTCATCCTGAGACCCCTGTGAACACCGTCACAAAGGGTGACTTTGGTTTTGGGGTACTGAAGCTGAGTAAGACATCTCTGGCTTCCACCTCCTGAGGAAACAGAACTGAAATGGCTTCCAGGGAATGGTCACAGCCCCAAGGCTGCCAGAGCTCCAGGAGCAATTGGACAATGCTTCCAGGGATTGTTGGGGTGTCTGTGCAGGGCCAGGAGCTGGACTTGATCCTTGTGGGTCCCTTCACTCAGGATGTTCCATGATTCCATGAAAAGAAGGGTGACACAGGGCACTCTCCTCAACTCTCCTCCTTCCTGCCTGCTCCCCAGCACATTCCAGTTGCTCACTCAGCATCTCCTGGCCTGTCCAGGCTCCTGACTGCACTGGCAGCATCCAGTTGTTCTGCCCAAGAGCCCAGCTCAGTCTCACACCCACCAGAGATGCACAAAGTGCTGGGAGTGCTCTGGGGCTGTGCAGATCAGATGCACCCTCCTTTGGTGAGAGTGTCTGTGTTCTCAGCACAGCCAGAAATGACACAGCCCTGTGCTCTCTGCTTAGATGCTTCTGTTCATTCTGTGAAAGGCTTACAGAGGTCACTACTGCCAAGCCAAAGTCATTCACAAGTCAGGATGTGCCAAAGCTCCTCCCCACAGCAATCGTGGCCTGCTCAAAGACTGCCTCCCAAAAAACAGACTCTGTGTGCATCCAGAGACTGACTTGCTGTTTCTCTGGGATTTTTCCTTCCTTTTTTCCTTTTTTTAAAGTTCTGTGAAAAGTGGCAACAATACCCAATGGGATTATTTGCCTGGATTTCAAAACCAAACAAACCCCATGCAGCCAAAACTTCCATTTGCAGGGATTTTAATACAAGATTTTAACATTTAAAACCTCATTCCATCATGAACCAAAAAACAGAGATGTTTGCTCATGGGCAGACAGTGAGCCTTTTTTACACTGCACTTCCATGCACATGGAACACAAGATCCCCAGCAGCTGGGCAAGGGAGAAGTTAAACCCCAATAGTCCAAGAAGTTTTGGCAGCCCTTGAGCTGGTACCAGCAGAGGCACCAAACCTCCCTGCCTACTTTTTGTAGACAACCCAAGAGCCTGAACACAGAATAACAGTGAATGCAACTGAAGCTTCCAGCTGCTGAACACTGGAGGTGTCCCAGGTCTGGAGAGGTGTCAGCTGTCACTTGTCCCCTCAGACAAGGAAGGTTTGATCAGCACGGAGGGTGCCTGACCCTTCACTCTGCCCACGCCGGGCTCCAGCCCCAGGGACAGCAGCAGGAGTCTCCCCTCCCTCCACGTGGCCTCTGCAAACAGCCCCGCCAGGAGCTGTGTTTGATGAGGGATGGACTTTGCACAGAAAGCAGCCTGAGTCTCTGGGGAGTCTCTGGGCACTGCCTGGCAGCAGCTCCAAACTCCACCAGCCTGACCCCTCCAACATCCAGAGCTGCCCATCCTCCTGCAGGGGCTCTGCCCCCAACCCTGCCCTCATCCAGCCAGGTCTGGGCAGGATTGCCCAGGACAGACGGACAGGGAAGCTCAGCCCCTGTCCAGGACCATACACACTCAACCTGCATAGATCAGGAATATGGAAAGGGGCCTTCTCCACCAACTCACAGACTCACAGAATACCCTGGGTTTGAAGAGACCCTCAGGGTGCAGCTCCTGGCCCTGCACAGGACGTGCCAACAATCCCATGCTGTGCCTGGGAGCACTGTCCAGGCTGTTCTGGGGCTCTGGGCCTGTGACCATTCCCTGGGGTGCTGTTCCAGGGCCTGAGCTCCCTGTGGATGAGGAATCTCTTTCTGACATCCAGTGTGACCCTTCCCTGACACAGCTCCAGCCGTTCCCTGGGGTCCTGTCCCTGCTCAGAGAGCAGAGGTCAGTGCCAGGCTGTGCCCTGGCTGGGCTCCATGGAGCTCTGGCTTGGGAATCTCCCCCAGCTGCTCTGGGGCCAGCCCAGCTCACAGCTCACGGGGGATCCTTGTGCCATCACAAGCAAAGGGAGGAGATGAGCCAGGGGAGGCAGGACTGCCTCTCCCAGCAGCAGAAAGGACTGAAAGCAGGGATCAAGCCATGGCCTGGGGTCATTCCTGCTGCAGGCTTTTGCTTCCCTCAGCAGCAGGAAGGACTTGAAAATGCAAATATTCACATATCAGGATTATTTTTTTTTACTTTTTTTAATGACTACTTTAGTTATCCAGAATAAACATCTTGCAAAATCAAGCTTCCAAACCTAGGCTTTCTCTTGCTTTCCTTTAGGTGAGGATGTAAAGAAACATTGATGTATGGCAAACTATAGCTGTAACCACTGCTGACACTGCAGCACCCAGAATTGTCATCATCCAAAGGAAAACACCAGCATTGCAATACTAAATAAATTGACCCTTGGCAATTTTCTAAGTCAGTCTTGTGGCATTTGACTTTTATAAGCCTGAAAACTGCTTGTCTGGTCCAAAACCAACAGAGAGCAAGCTTCCTACTGTGGAATACAGGCTCCATTATCTCAGTTATGCACTGACAAAGCATAAGCAGCAGCAGAATCTGAGCTCTTCATTTATTACACACAGTTGTTTTCTGCAGCAGATGTGGAGCTTGGCAGGCTGAGTTTCCCTGGAAGTCTCCATGTGCCTTGTCATTGAACCCAGGGCTGGGTTAAATAAAAACAAACAGATCACCCCTCCCAAAGCCCAGTACAAACCAGCAGCTCCTGCACAGCACAGGGCTGAGAGTGGCAGGGATGGGAGCATCCCAGCCACCAGGCAGCTGCTCTGCTGTTCCTGGGGCCTCACCAGCCTCAGCATCTCACTGGCCTCTCTGACCTGAGCCACAAAACAGAGAAAGGGGAACTTTTGTTATGTGGAAGGAAAAAAAAGTCCCTAAGTCCAAGCCACCTCTGTCACAGACTCCTTGAACAATTTCCACCTCTCAGAGCTCCCTTTCCTGAGTCATCAGGAGTAATTATTTTTCAAATCACTGCTTATTTACTTTCAGGGATCATTTCTGGCTCATTCTACAAATGGCATCAATACACCACAGCCCAGCCCCAGACAGGCTTTGCACACTGTAAAGCAATTTACCACACAGAAAACTGATCTCCAGCAGGACAGTGAGGCTCAGTATCACAAGATGCAGACAACTCTCTGACACATGACATATTCCTCAATACTCAAACATTTACCACGTGGCTGAGAGAAGCAGGGAAAGGCCCTGAAGGTGCTGCTTGGTCACCTGAGTGCTTGCTGTGCAAGCTTTAAAAAGTCCGGACCTCGCCTCTGTTGTCAGGTTCTGAACCTGTTTTTTTTCAGCCAGCCTCTTTCTGAAAGCCAGAAGAATTATTTCTCCTCCACCTTCAGCTTCATGGAGATCCCAGGACGGGTCAGTGCAAGGCTGGCAGCAACCCCACCCTGTAAGCACTGCCACAAACTGCCAGGACCCCTCAGTGCCCCTGGCACTCACCCTCCCCACCAGCCCAGCGCTCCATGGTGGTCCAGGGAAGCAGCCTGAGGTAACAGCACACCCAGGGCTGCACTTTGGGGCTTTATTGAAACAGCTGCTCCTGGAATGATTTTCCAGAAGCTGTGGATTTCTGCTGGTGATGAGGAGCCCTGCACAGCAGAGGGAAACCAGGTTTGGTTGTGCTTGAGTGAGGAGCTGAGCTCAGGCTAGGGAAGGAGTTAAAAGCACCGAGAGTTCTGCATGAGGCCCCTGTGGTTTACAATAAAAGCAAAGTTTATTTCCTGTATGGTTTAGCACACAGAGCCTAAATTAACTGACAGGAGTAAAAGTTTACAGCATTAATTGCTGTTTCACTGCCTTTATATTGCCAGGCATTTATTCTTTAAATAAAAGACTACTTTAGGAAGAAATACAACATGGCCTCAGGGATCCAGGTGCTTCTGATGTGCATTACTTTTTATCTTTGAAGAATTCATACACCACAAATCTCAGTTAACAAAGAGTCTCTTTGCTGACTGCTGTTCTAAAACTAAACCAAGTAATTCTTTAAGAGAGAACAAAGCTTTTTTCTTCAACTAAAACACCTAAATATCATAATACAAAGGAAGAGAAAAAGCTATGGATTAAATACAAATATTCCTCCTCTTTGCAAGAAGAGCCTTGAGATAGAACAGCATCCAAAAAGCTTCCTGGAGAGGAAAGATTCAGCAGAGCACAGCACAGCCTGTATGGACAGCAGTTTTCTGACCAAGTAATTAATTGCCCTGGGTAACATTTCAAGTGTGAATAATCCTGCAGGCCCCAGATCCTTCTCTAAGTTACTCGGACAAAATATTGTCTAAAAACTGTGTCTGTAAGTGGGAGAGATAAATTGTTCTCACCAGACCTGGCCACGCTGCAGTTTCCAACACTTTGGGCAGCTGAAACAACACAGGAGTTGCCAAGCTCTGCCTGCCATGGCCAGGAAGGCCAGAGCTGGGGCTGTGCTCTCAGGGCTGCTCAGGAGACACCCTCAAGTGACTCTTTCAGGAATGAACAAATGGAGCATTTCCAACACAGTGAGGTTGTTCCATCACCAGCTGCTCTCACCCACTGCACCCCCACAGCCCCCAGGGCAGTGCCACCTTCACCCCAGAGCAGGAGCACTCACCTGGATGCTGCCCATGCCTTGGACACGACCTGGAGCCACTTTGCAACTCCCCACTGTCTTTTAGAAGTTTTATAGATCCCTCTTGTCACCATGGTATCTGCTTTTTTTTTTTTTTTCCTAAACCACAAGCTTCCTTCTGCCTCAGTGCAAGCCAACATCTGCTTACCCCAATCAGAAACCAAGATAAATACACACAGCATTTTATTTTTTCAAAGTTTAAGTCCCCAGCTGTTTATTTGCTGTAGGATGGAGTTCTGCAGGCCTGGGCAAGCAGCCAGGTTTGGTTTCATTCCCCTGCTGTTCCTCAGGCTCAGCCCAATGCTGATGGCTGGCAGTGGGAGGTGGTGGCTCCCAGTGCCCTCCAAGCTGCCAGCCTGGGTCCCAAATCATTCCATGGAGGGTGGAGCTGTGTGTCCAGCAGCTCCTCAGTTCCTCCAGGTGTGAATTCCTGAGGGGAACATTCCCAGGTCAGCCTTATGGATTTCCTTTGATCTTTCTACAGCAAGCACAACAGAGCCCAGACCTGTGCAGGTGGAGGGAGGCTCTCACAGGGACCTCCTGGGACACTTTAATGGGATGGAAGGGAACAGAAAATTGGAAAGATTGCTCAGACACAAAGGTTCCATGGACTGAGCTACCAGAACCAAGGGACTTGTTTGTCTGCATTACAGGGTGGAATTTCCAGTTCTTAATCAGGATTATCGGGGCACTAACAAGGAAATTTGCAAACCTGCTCCTTTATATTTCCATTCACATATATTGTGTTTCTTGCCTAGGGAAATCAAAATCCACCAAACATCTACTAGCCATAAATCAGCTTCACTTGAACCTCATTTCTATCCATATCCAGTGAAATGTTTTGGGATATATTTTAATTCAGTCACGGAGTTATTCTGCTCCTTTCCTGCTCTGCCAGTTGTTGTGCAGCTGCTGCTCTGGCCAAATACATTTGCAACATGTGCACAGGAATGTCTTGGATAAGCAGCATTAAGTATTTCCTAAGGAATCAAATCTTGTCCTGCTGTAGTCCATGGCAGAATTCCCAGTGATATAAGCACAGCCAGAGGTTGATCCCATGAGGTGAATACAGATGTGCTGTTTAAACCTGCCTGGCAACAAGTACTCCATAAAAAGCGGGGTAGATGTGAAAACTGCCTGGATTTTTCCCAAAGGCTTCGTGTTTGCTGTTTCCATCAGGCTTTTCCAGTTGACTTTGATCTGTGCCTAAGGCAGGAGAGGTGTCTGATCCCCTACCCTGAACACGGGCTGATCATGCAGTGTGCCAGCATCTGCACAATGCTGCTGGCCTTGGAATCCCCAAATGCTGTTTTGTATGTAAGAAATGCTGAGACACCAACCCAGCATATCCCAAACACACACACGTGTTTCTTTTCCACCAAACATTTTCCTGGACAACATGGTCTTAATTTTTTTAATGCAAACTGTTAACATCATTTTGGGAGCAGAGCCAATTTCATTCAAGAAGAGAAGAAAGCTTTACTGGGTTGGATCCAAGACTTGTCTAGCCCAGTCTCCTGTGTGCACTGGTCCCAGATGCCAGGGAAGAGCACACACCATCAGGCTGAGCACAAAGAGCTGCCCCACATCCAGCTCCCTTCCCAGGCTGCTGTAACTCACAGCTTTGAGTCAGAGGTGTACCAGTAATGTTTAATACCCTTAATAGACTTTTCCCCTTCATTTGTCTCACTGCTTCCCAAGCCCATGCACCTTCTGCTGCACACCAGGTCCTCTGGCAGGGAGCTCCTCCCTGAAATCTGTGTTGTCAAACAAAGCATTTCATTCACTCTGAACCTGCCACTTCCACTCGCTCTCCCTGAGTCGTTCCATTAGGGAAAATTATTAATAATCCCTTCCTGTTTGTTCTCCCATGCCTGGCGTGGTGTTATCACATTTCAGACTTTTTCACTCTTTCTTTCTCAGCTGCAGAATTCACAGGATCATGGAATGGTTTGGGTGAGAAGGAACCTTACAGACCATCAAGTCCCACCCCCTGCCATGGGCAGGGACACCTCCCCCTGTCCCAGGCTGCTCCCAGCCCTGTCCAGCCTGGCCTTGGGCACTGCCAGGGATCCAGGGGCAGCCACAGCTTCCACCTCATCATCCACAAATTCTCCATTATTTGGTTGTTCCTCCTACAGTGGAGGAACACCCTACTTCTCTTTTCTCACCTTCCTATATCATTTAAAGACAACAATTACAATCTACTAAAGACAGACTCACCACACATTTATACAGTGATTTTTTTTTCTTTTGCCCTTTCCCATCCTAAACATTCCTGACATTCTGTTTGCTTTTCATGGCCATGAAGAAGGTATTTTTGTAGAATTACCTACTATGACTCCAAGACCTCTCTGCTAAACAGTATTTTAGCAGAGTTTAAACCTCATTCTTGCACAGGACAACCATTGTTGCTTCCTAGTTTTTCAGCTGTTCTTGCAGTGTTTTCTTAGATTCCAGCACAGATCTCTGTGAGAATCTTGTGGTAATTTCTGCAAAAGACTGAAAAAAAAGAAGATTTTTTAACCTGGCTAACACTTGTCCAAAACTTTCCAGAAATCCAGGGATTCGATGCTATGGATGCCCTCCCTGCCATGCTGCAGGCAGCTCAGGTGTGAGGCACAGCTTTCCCCTCTGACCCTGCACTGATTCTCCTCCCTGCTCTCTCTGTCCATGCGTTTGCTGGGAGAGAGCCCAGTGAACAATAACTCCCATTTGTGCAGCACTGGAAGATGCTCACAGTTCCCACATCTCCCTGAGATCCTTTTTCAAACCACAGCTGCCTCTGGCTCCTCTCCTCACTCCAACACTCCAGCAATCAAACACAGGTAGTAGTTAAAATTTTACACTTGAGCGCCTTCAGAATTTTAGAGAGGCTGATTCATGCACAGAAACAGCCCCAGAAAACTGAACTCCAGATCATTAATTAAAGAAATAAATCACCACATCCACATCTCACAGGGGAAACCATGGCCAGGAAGGAGCTGTAAGTCAGGATGTGAAAACAACTTCAGCTGTATCCTGAGAGCACAAACCTCAGTCAGGCCAGTTGGATGCTGACCTTTCACATTTTTTCCTGGTGCTTTAAAGCTCAGTCTCACCCTGCTGCCTTTTCAGTGTTAGGAAATGGCCTTAACATTGAGCTGGAGGTGCTGTCCCAGGAAGGACAAGCTCCTGCATGGAGGCTTTTATTCTGGGACAAACAACAGTAGATAAGAATTACAATCAAAGCTCCTTCAGGCTCGATTAAATACCTGACCAACAAAAGCATTGAAATTTAATCATAAACTGAAATCTCCCCTGTGTAGGGCCAGGGTTAAACAAATGGCATTAACACCAAATGTTCATGTTTGAGCAGAAACATTCCTGAACAGCAGAATGTTGATATAAGATGAGGATTTGGTTCAGGTTTCCAGCTCTGCAGTCAGAGCCAAGAACTGAGATTGGTGCTTCCAAGGCTGGGGAGCACAAGGAACAGGGAGAGCTCCCTTTGGCTATGGCAATGATGCATCCTTAGCTCTTGTTTTCCTCTTAGAGGGGAGTATTTCAATTCTGTTTTGAATTCTGAACAGCTGAATTCTGTCAATGCTGGTGTAGTTCCCTTTGTCTCCCCTCTCCCCAATTCCTCCTTTCCTGGAAGGAGACAGAATACCCTTGCAGAGACAAAAGTCTTGGCACCCTCTGCTCATTAACACAGATGCCAATTCACTGACTTCTACAGGAATTCTGTGAGTGTAACTTTAATGCCCAGGACAAGGAAAGTTCCGTGCTCAACTCTATAAATATTTCTTTAAAACCCACAAGTGCTTGGCTCTGCCATGATGCTGTGTGCATCCTGTCTCAGAACGTGCTGTGGTGCAGGGTTAGAGGGAAAGCCAGCACAGGCTGACAGCATCCAGCCTCTCCCCAAAATCTGCCTCTTCTCCCCAGGCACAGACATAATCCTGATGCACCCCCTCAGAATAAACACTGTCCTACCTGCATATACAACCTAGAAAAATTCTCAACAAAAAGCCTTTCCTGGCTTTAACTGTGGAGTAGAATTTTCCATCATTCTCCTGCTGTCAGAAACTGGTTTTAGTTAAGCACAGTAGAATGTTTTTTATTTTGATATGTTAAAACTACTGCAACAACTGCAGCCAGCTTAATCTCTGGCTCCATTAAAAATTTGAATGCAATATTTTAAGCAAAATATTTGACTTATCTCGAGTTTGGAACAATGACTGTACAGAAAACAACCAGGAAGCAGATGGAACCCATCCGAGCTTGAGCCGCGTTATGGATTTTGTCTTCCATCCCAAGAGCTCGAACTCAGAACAACTCCTTCCATTTTATTGAGAGAAACTCTGTTTGGTGAACACTGGGTATCCAAAAAGTCCTTCACACATATTATGTTTCCACAAAAGAGGGGTTAAATATCAACACCTAGCTTAACAAGTCACCCATGGCATGTAAATTGCATGAACTGAGTATCATGAAACCACACATACAACGTGAGATTGTTTTTAACTACAGATGCAGCTTATTTCCCCATAATACGTGAGTTTACCTCAACTTGCATCACAGTACCAGACTATTTACCAGAGATTTCTATCAGCGTTTTCTTCCCACAGCCGCTGCCCTGCCAGGCAGCCCAAGCAGTTCCCGAGCCGCTCTGCCCGTCTGTGCCGCTGCTCGGGGTTTCCGCAGCACAAACGCGACCGCAGCGTCCGGGCGGGGACAGCGCCACAAGGGACACTTGTGATCCACGCTGATGAGGCTGCGTGCACAGAGCCACCCTGCTGTGGCTGCATTTCCCTCCGAGCCACCTCCTGCCACAGCAAAGCCCTCGGACTCCGTGAGCTCTGAGGCCTTTCCCAACCTGAACGGTTCTCTGACTCCATGAAAGCCCAGAGCAGCCAAACCACACAAACACAAACACAGACTGGGCTCATTCTCTGTAAGGGTGACATTATTTGTATTTATTGTGACCATCTGAGAGAATAGGCCCTTGAGGGATTTAAATGCAAAATAACATTTTTTATACAATCTCCATCTCTCCAAGTTTTACCTCCCTGGGATTCAAACTTCAGAAGGATGAAGCAGCCTCACCAGCCCTCCCAAAGCACTGAGCTGTTGAACAGGGACAAGAGCTGGTGTTACACATGCTCTCATCATTTCCAACAGCTCTCCTCCCCTGGAATGCTCCAGGAAGCCCTTGGCACTGGTTATAAGTCTCCAGTAGCACCAGCAAGTTCTCTGGGGCCTTACTGGGAAAAGAGAAGAGTAATTGCAAGCAAATGTTCTCCAGACCATGGGCAACTCTCATCTTCACTTCCTGGGAGAAGACCTAGAACCTTTCCCAAGCAAGAAGACAATACAAGAAAAATACAAACTCCCCCAGATGCTTAACTTTGTGAATGAAAAAGAAATTATAATTTCCTTTCCTCTCTAAAACCATCCATAAACAGCAGCAGGACTGTGTCACACAGGACTCTGACTCTGGAGATCATCTCTTCTTTCTGCCATGTCTGCAGTCGCAGCAGGAAGCAAGGAAAGAAAACCACTCACACTGCCATCAAAACAGAGCTGGGAGAGATGGAAATGTGGCTGTAGATCACACAGATGAAGCAATTGGCTCCACAGAGCATCTGGACAGCAGACATTTGATGTGGCAGTTTTCACAGCACACAGCAGTGGCACTGGGCAGAGCTCAGCCCAGCACATCCAGCGCTGGCACTTCAGTCCCACAGCCACGGCCTCAGTGTCAGCCATCCCCTGAACTGCAGGGGGATGTTGGATGAACAAACTCTCTCAAAGTCCATACTCAAGACCTGTGCAGTGGTTGGCAACAAATGCACCCTTGTGAGACCAAGAAGAATTTAAGCAGCTGGCTCCCTTCCACATGAGATCAATAAAATGGGCAATGCAGCTGCCTCCAGGAAGAAAGGGATTCTGGTGCTGGGCAATCTCTTGCCCCAAAATCAACAAAATAACAAAATCTTGTGGAGAAAATCACACACTGGATTTGTGCTATTCAGCATTTTCCCTCCTGATATCCTTTTCTACCAAAAGCAAGAGTTTAATGACTCTTAGGCCCCTCTCCCTTTCACCCCTGAAGGACTGGAATGGGAGGTTGCAGTGAGACCCCTCTCACAGGCAGCACAGTCCCTGTCCTGCAATGCTCCCATTTGTGTCTCATTTCTATCTGCAGCCTCCAGCACTGTCCCAGGCTGTGGAACACTGCTCTCTCCCCCTGTCTGCCATGCAGGAAGGCTCCTGAGAGCAGCTCCAGCCTCTCCATGACACTCCATTCCCACGTGGGTGTCCTCACCTCATCTTCATCATCACCATCCCCGTGCGTCCCTGCCCAGCCCACAGCTCCCAGCACAGCATCCACGGTGAGGAAGATTAAATACAAGGGGCCTCTTCCCAAGCAAGACTTTCAAACACTGCAGGAAACCTGGTGCTGGAACTATGACAATGTGGAGTGAAATTCAAGTAGGAGGCCAGACAAGATGTCAATCATCCAGAAATCCCTTGAAACACACTCATAAAATGCCTTTGCTTAGACATGAGCTTCACACAGTGGTTTTTTCCTCACAGATACATCATACTGAATATAAACATTGTAGAGAACAGTGCCTTGGGGAAACATTTTATACATTGTGATGTGGCAAATTATACCTTATAGCAAAGCAGGACTTTGCCAATAAGAGACCACAAAATTTGGGCACCCTGCAAGACTCACAGCCCCAGGGCATGAGGTGTGAAGCAACCTCAACCCTTTTCTGTTCAGTGGGAGACACTTCCAGTTTCACAAAAGCTTCTTCAGCTTACAGAAATGGGGCAGGAAGGAGGAGATTTGATACTTATTTCTGGTTTGCTTCTACTCAAGCAAATTAGCATTTAAAACCCAAAATAACACAGTGCTGAGTGTCACTACAGTACAAAGATGACTTAGCAGGAGTGAGAGCCCTTCCCAGGCTGATGTTACCCAGTTCAGTCACTTTGTTGCAAACAGCCTTGTCTCTGTTCCATCTCTCTGTAGCAATCTTCTCTGATGTGGATTTTCCATTCCTGGAGTGGGTTATTTCAAATTCAGCACCCAGAAAGGCTTCTCTGCTGCTCCATGCAAAGCCTGTCTCACCAACACTTTTAAGAGCCACAGAACCCATTCCCATTCCCTCCAAAGAGGTGCCTCTCTGTCTTACTTTAGGTTGAAACATCGATTAAAATTCTTGTACTGGAAAGAAAACATCACCCAGTGAGGTGCTGGGCTGGTCCTGCCAACAGAAACACCCTCAGTGTACGCAGGCATCTAAGAATGTGCAAGTCTTGCTCATTACCACAAGATCCCTTGAGCTGCTCCAGCTTTAGACACAGGCATGAGTGTATGTGCATGTGTGTATATATATATAAATGTACACGTCATAAAACTGGCAATCATGTGCACATTGCACTCGAATTCCCCCAAAAAACAGATTACACCAACGCTACATTCAAAATTCCACAGGCAGGGATGCACAAAGGAGCCTGAAAGGCAGCACTTAGTCAGACTGGAGCTTTGTAATGTGTACAACCCACACAAGGACCAGGCAGCACTGTAGAAAACACTAACCTAATAATTAAAAACTTAACTTAAAACCATAAAAACACAATTGGGATTGAGTGCTGTGCTTGCACCCCTGGAGCTCAGTATCACCAGACAGACAGAAATCAATGGGTGCCATGAAGAGAGTGCTGATAAAAATCTATAGCAACTGAAGCAGTCAACTTGAAACCTATTAACAGCTGCATTAGAAAGAAAGGATTACTTTTCCAATCTGCTGCTTTCCTTACAGATGATCATTCTGTAGAACCCAGCAGAAATCCCTTTGGATCCCTTTTATGAATGAACTACTCAGGATTTCAAGACCCTCCTCGGTCAGCATGAAATAAATCCTCTGCTTTTCACCACCAGCACCAGCACTGTCAGCGCTGGCATCAAGTTTACTAAAAATGACCCGGGAAGGGAGGGACAGCAGGGACACCTGAGGCACAGGCTCCTGTGCCATCTGCAGCCCGTCACCCCAAGCTTACCAACTGCTATGTGATCTGCTGAAGCCCACAGACCAGTGGCTGCACTCAAGCAAAGAAGGATAATGCAGTGAGGGCTTGTTTTTATCTTCTGTACATCACTGTCCTCCCAAAGTTTAGGGACCTGAAGCACGAACAGTGACAGGAAAAGGTCATCAAACAGCCACAGCTCAGACTCTTTATCTCATCGCAGTAAAAGTCACTGATCATTAACTGCAATAGCTGGCATTTTCTGAGTCCCTGGCATTTTGTAGTTCTCCAGCACATCCATACCAAGTGCAACCAAATCCCTCGGATTTCAGTCTCGGAGCATGTCCCACACAGATCAAAGAGAAACCAGATGATCCTGAAGACATAGAGCTACACCTGAATCTAGGCACAAATCCCGCTATTTCTGTGTATCTCTTTATTTTCCCTTTGAAAAACACACTCCGAGCTCTGCCTGTAACACACTGGGGCCACGAAAAGCGAAATCCAGTATTCCCAACAGGGCAAGAACCAGAGGCTACTGGGACAGCGGCCACACACGCCTGCCACAATCAACGAGGAATAAACTCATTAAAACCAAACGACGGACGACACATTTAGAATTGAACTTCAAGAACAACAAAAAAAACCCCAAATAGTGGTGGCTCTGCCTTCCCAGCACAGGGCGAGGGGTGCGGGATCACCGAGGAAACGCCGCTTTTCGTCGGCGGCAGCCGCAGCACCGCCCGCACAGCGCCGGGCGCCGTGAGGGGACCGCGGCTGCCCCGGCCTCTCCCCACCCTGCCCGGCCGCCCCCCGCGTCCCCCGCCCGGCACAAGTTTCCCTCGGGGGCTGCTTACCGCCGTGGAACCGGAGGAAGAAGCGATGTAGACCTTGATGACCATGCTGGGAGCGGCGGGATGCGGAGCCGGGCAGGCGGTGGGTGTGTGAGGGCGGCTCGGGCGCGGGCTGGGGCTCAGGCGGGAGGGCGGGCGCGGGGAGGCGGCGGGAGCGCTCGCCCCGCCTCGCTCCGCAGCTGCCACCGCCCGGGCCCGGAAGGGCGGAAAATGTTTTTTTAAAAATTAATTAAATAATTAAATAGTAAAAAAGGAAAGGAAAAAAAAAAAAAGAAGAAGAAAGAAAGGGGAGAGGAGGAGCGTTCTCGACGAGCTGCGCGAGACGTGCGGGGGAGGTGGGGCGGGGGAGCCGTGGCGGCGCGGCCGCGCTGAGGGGACGCGGGGGCTCGGGCGGGGCGGCCGCGTCATGGCGGGGGTGACAGCGGCGGGGCGAACCGGGGAACACCGGGGCGGGAGACAGAGAGAGGGAGGAAGCCAAGCGTGGGGGGTCGCCATGGTAGCGGCTAGTTCCCCTCAGCACCAAGTCTCCTCATGGCGGCTTCCCTCACGGCCGGGTCCCCTCATGGCCGCTCCCCTCACGGCCGGGTCTCCGGGCCCGCTGGCGCCGTGCTGGGCTCCATCGTTACCGGCTGCCCTCCAGCTGCCATGGCCATGCCCCGCTCCCGGGCGAGGGCAGCGGCGGCACCGCCAGCCCCGTGCCTTGGCCGCTCACCCTGTCTGGGGCACAAGAACTCGGGGGTGGGCGGCTGTTTCTGGGAAATGGTGTTTAGAATTAAGAATTTCCCTTTAAAATCTATTCCAGCGTGCCCAGGTGATGTGCCAGCCCATGCCAAAGGACAGGTGGCGTCCAGTGGAGTTCTTCACGTTCCTGTGGTTATTGTAAAGTATCGCCCACACACAAAAAATCCCATCAAATCCCCCACATTTTTAATGGCTATAGTCATGGTGACATGTTATTGAAGGAAATTTATATCCAGCACCTGTCTCCCACTTGCCTCTGGTACTCCAACTATTACCTCATATATATTTTATTATCTGTTCCGATAGCAGGTTCACAACAAATGGAAAATATGTACAGTGATAAGCACAGGAAGCTGCAATTTTACACCTACAAGCTAAGATGCAAGTGAGATGTTTGTTCTGCTCTTGGCAAAAAACAAGGAGGTATTTCTGAAATGAGTTTTCCAAACAAGCTTTCCTGTTTCAAATTATTAGTTTTTCTAACAAAAATTA
Source organism: Melospiza melodia melodia (assembly GCF_035770615.1). Classification (NCBI taxonomy): domain Eukaryota; kingdom Metazoa; phylum Chordata; class Aves; order Passeriformes; family Passerellidae; genus Melospiza; species Melospiza melodia. The sequence goes on along the minus strand of NC_086209.1, from coordinate 15,871,478 downwards.
AAAACACACTTAATAAAAAAGAATTGGATTAAGTAATCTATATTTGCTTTATTAATTTGACAATAGTAAAAGAAACTGTTTTGAGGAGGATATGCCTCAATTTGATATTACTTATGATACTTATCTGAATCTTTGAAGCAGTCATGAGTTTTAAGCATGTTTGAAAAAGCAATAAACCAAAATTGATTGAGGATGGTGGTACGCCATAAAAATTCCCTGATTCAAGGAATTATAAAATTTAATAAAATAAATGGTGTACTTTTCAATCTGTTTAAAACAAACTGACTTAAGTCCAGGAGATTAAAATTCTTCAAGGAATGTTTCTTCAGTTGTGTTCGTGCAGCCCCTTCCCAGCTGTTTGAGAAACACCCTGGGAATTCCTGTTGGCTCCAGCGTGTAACCTGATTCACGGCAAGGAACGGAACGCAGCAGGGAGAAACCCCAGCTTATCAGAAAGAAGGAAAAAGTGCAGGTGGAGAACGGGAGAGGGAGGGTCACTTGAACTTTGGGCTCCCCTGTCACATCCCTGGCTGGCTGCCAGCTCTCCTCTCCTTGGAGAACTGGAATCAGCTCCTCAGAGGTGAGATTCACCTGGAGCGAGCTGCGCCTCGTCCTCCTGCCTCCTCAAAACGCTGCTATCATCATTACTCTCAAAAGTGCTCTCTAGGAGGCATTTTATCTTCATGAAATGAGATTTATTAAGTTAAGAGCAATACACGAATCAGGTATTGTTGACACAGCTTGGTTTTCTTGACTCATAAAAGTAAATTTTCTACTTTATTGATGGGAAAGTGTGATGTTTTCTATTCCCACGCTACTCCAGTAAAATTCATGGTGGTGTTTTTGTTTTCACCGTTAAACACTTGGAAAGCTATGAAATATCCTTCTCAGACAGACCAAAACCTAAAGCAAAATGACCAAATTTTAGGTGCTCCCCAAAGGGGAGCACAAGGGATTGGCCATGGCAGAGTCATCCTGGGATTCCACAGTGAAACACTGCCAGTGATGGCAAGGATGCCCTTGCTTTTTCCTTAGAGCACAGGCAAGGATGGAGCCTTCCTAGTGCTGGCAAATTAAGCTGTTTTAAAAAAGAACTGTAGGAGAATCTCACACTGAAAGATACACCAGTAATCATCTGCAAATTCCCTCTCATCCAAAAGGTCAGGAAGAACACACTCCACATGCTCCACAGCTGCTTTGTAACCACTGAGAGAAATGAGTCCAGAATCCACCTGTGAGTAACGTGAGGCTGTGCCAGGGTCTGCTCTTGGACCTTGTGCCAGAGGAGATGATATGGATCTGTGTGAAATGGAGAAGGTGTGATGGGCCAGGGACGTCAACTCAGCGCTCTGAACAGGAAATCAGAAATCCCTGCTTCATTCCCGGCCCAGCCTGGCAGTGACTGGAGCCAAAGGGCAAACCTGACTGAGAGCCGTGCCCTGCTGCATCCCATGAACTGCTCCCTGCTCCAAAGACTTCCTGGGAGCAGGGGGGGAAGTCCAAGAGATCTTCCTCATCTGGAAACTCAGCAAGGCCGGGTTTCCTTGATTTACGAGTGATTGTGGCGGGCACACGGCAGAGGAGGCACAGAGAGGGGACTCTTGAGTGCTGTCTCACCTGAGCAGTGGCAGCAGTGAGTGACATTACAGTGCTGCTGCCTTCAAACCGCCCGTCCCGCTCAGCACTCACAGACTCGGCTCCGCACCCCCAGGCCCGGCTCAGCCCCTCCAGGCCCGGCTCAGCCCCCCCAGACCCGGCTCAGCCCCCCCAAGCCCGGCTCAGCCCCCCAGGCCCGGCTCAGCCCTCCCAGACCCGGCTCAGCCCCCCAGACTCGGCTCAGCCCCTCCAGGCCCGGCTCAGCCCCCCAGGCCCGGCTCAGCCCTCCCAGACCCGACTCAGCCCCTCCAGGCCCGGCTCAGCCCCCCAGGCCCGGCTCAGCCCCCCCAGACCCGGCTCAGCCCCCCCAAGCCCGGCTCAGCCCTCCCAGACCCGGCTCAGCCCCCCCAAGCCCGGCTCAGCCCCCCAAGCCCGGCTCAGCCCTCCCAGGCCCGGCTCAGCCCCCCAGGCCCGGCCCCGCGCTGGCTGCCGGGGCGCGCCCCCTGCTGGCGCTCGGCGGGACCGCGGCCAGGGCCCGGCCCGCTCCCCTCGGCCCGAGAGGAGGAGGAGGCGGAGGAAGAAAAGGAGGAGGAGGAAGAAAAGGAGGCGGAGGAAGAAAAGGAGGAGGAGGAAGAAGAGGAGGAGGAGGAAGAAGAGGAGGAGGAGGGAGTTGCCTGGGGCTCTGTGACACGCTGGAGGCCTGGAGACGTCCGCATTGTTGCCTTGGTGGGTGGGGTCAGCCGTGCTTTCAAAGAGCCATGGAATCACTTAGGTTGGAAAAGTCCTCCGAAACCGTGTGTCCTACCGTTCAGCAGCACTGCCGAGGCCGCCACTAACCCATTCCCCGAGTGTCACATCTACACAATCCTGAACCCTTTCAGGGATGGTGACTCCACCACTTCCCTGTTTTGAAGACAATCTCCCATCCACTGGGGCTGGCCACGCACAACTCCTTGCTTAGCATTTAATCCCTGCTTTTCCATGTGCTCCAGACTGGCCATGCACCCTCCCAGCCCTGAGCCAGCAGCCAGGCTGGGCTCTGGCAAGAGCTGTGCCTGCTCCTGAAGGCACTGAGTTACCCTGGAGTACCCAAGGATGGACATGGAAGGGAATGCTACAGCTGCAAGGCTACAGAAACACCCAGGGAGCAACAGCTTCCCACTGACAGAGCGTAATCTAGATTGGGTACTAGGGAGAAACTGTGCCTTGTGAGGGTGGGGAGGCCCTGGCACAGGGAGCCCAGCGAAGCTGTGGCTGGCCCTGAATCCCTGGAAGAGTCCAAGGCCAGGCTGGAGAGGGCTTGGAGCAGCCTAGGACAGTGGAAGGTGTCCCTGCTGTGGCAGGGGGTGGAATGAGATGAGCTTTAAGGTCCCTTCCTGGGATTCTGTGATTCTATGAAGTGGAACATATAGATAATTGTGTAAAAAAACAGAGTTTGACAAACAACTTACAAAAACTTCAAACCCATAATAAGTAATTTTTCACTCTTGGCAGGAGTGGGAGGCCTGAAAGATGATTTCTAATACCGGTCTGCCATGGAGGGCTAACAGGAACATGCAGGAAAGGCAAAATTGGGGCAGAAAACCCCAGTGAATTTTTTTTGCATGTGTTTGTGGAGGAGGAGGAGGAGGGTGGGGAGTTCCCAGACAGGAACTCACGAGCTCGCCTGAGGATCTGTCTCAGGCTGGGGTAGAATCAATGGACACAGCGAATAACAACAACCTAACCATTGCCAGATGGTCCTGCCTGCATCCCTGGAGTGGCCAAAACTGCTCCCACACACAGCCCCAGGACATGGCTGGTGCTCCCAGCTTTTACAATCCATTCCCAGGGAGACCCAAAACTGACAGGGTTGTGACCAAGAAAGTTTCACAAACCATCCTACCCTTAGCACTGATTTTGAATTTATTTTACTAGAAGTCTTCCCAGAAGCCATTTGAAGATTCCCAGAGAAGTTGGGGTTGAGCAAGTCTGTGAGCAGACCCTTTGAGCAGAGCTGACTCAGCCCTAGGAGACCCCGAGGCCTCTGCAAAGTCCAAGTCTGTGAATGCAAGGGGCCATCTCCAAGTATGTAAAAAGCCCCAACACCTTCTGGCAGGCAGCAGAAACTGATTTGCAGCCCCATTTCCTCCCTTCCAGCTGGCTCCAAGCTCACAGCCAGTGGGAACTGCAGGTTTCTCACAGGATGGGCATGAGAAAGGCAGGATTTAGTGTTCAGAGCACAAAATGTGTTCTGTCCAGCCCAGTGCTGGGCCACAGGGAGCCAGGGCCAGGCCAGGCTGTTGGCAGATTTTGGGGTTCTGTGTTCTGCCTTTCAGGGCAGCCACCCTTGAAGGCCTAGTTGAGCAAAGTGTCCTAAAACAGCATTAACAGAATGGCTATTCCTGTTACTTGGGCTGAAAACCTGGTGTCTCACAGAATCTCAGGATGGTTTGGGTTGAAGGAGACCTTCAAGCTCATCCAGTTCCATCCCCTGCCATGGGCAGGGACATTTTCCACTGTCCCAGGGAGCTCCAAGCCCTGTCCAGCCAGGCCTTGGACACTCCCAGGGATGGGGAGTCCACAACATCTCAGGGCAAACCTGTGCCAGAGTGTTGTAAGTGGAAATAAACATTTCCATTTATTTTAAGCTCCAAATCTGTGAATAATCTCCTTTGTGTTTGATGAGGAAATACATTTTCTGGTTTAGAACACCTGATTGAACATCTGTCCTAGAATGGAGTGCACCAGCTCCCAGAGGTGCCAGCATTTTTCTGTTGGCTATCAAGGGAGTCCAGACAACTCCAGTGTGAGCTCTGCTTTGGGACAGATGCCTGAAGCTCCCTGGCAGTCATTCTTGTGTCCTGTTATTTGTGTTTTGTGTTTAACACAATTCTGGATCATGCAGTCACCCCCTTCACCCTCAGGGACCAGGTAAGAAGCTGTAGCTAAGCCAGAAGTTTTACTGAAGCACAGATAAACAGACTCAATGAGAATCCTAAATTCCTCATCCTCATCTTCCCAAATTAATAAGCTCTAAATGTTTTATTGCAATCAATACTGAATTTGACACATAAATCAATTTTTACCCAGGACAAACCACAGAATCACCCAGGACAAACTATAAAATTAACCAAGCACAAACCTCTTCTGTAGATCAATAATCCACTCATCCCAAAAGTTATATAAAATAAGGCAGAAGGACACTTCAAACCAGGTACAGAACACAAAAATGTGTTTTGTAGTATTTTGCCACAAAAATATGTATTAATATTACTGGTCATATGTGCCATGACTGCAACACACACAGAATCCTAATTTCCCTTCCTCGGAAATTGTGACTTTTAAATAGTGGGGCTGTTGCACGGGGAAATGAACCAGGCTGAGAGCCAAATGTGTGGAAAGGAATCTCCAACATTCCAACCCCCATTATTTTAGCCCAAAGGAATGAGAAAGGAACATGTATCTGATTGCCTCTTCCAGGAAGGTGAGAAGTCAATCACCCCAGAGTGACTCAGGTCTGTTCTGCCTTTATTCAGGAATTCCTGATCTACTTCAGCTCAAGAAGGTGGTCTGGGAAAACATTCCTGAAGTACTGCAGATCTCTGACAGCAGGAGCAGGCCCTCCTCCTCTGCAGGACATTCCCAATTTTCAAACCATTCCTCATTATTTGAGCATCACTCTCTGAGTTCAGTGTGGGCTGTTCAGACTGACCATCCTGTGCTGCTCACTGCTGGTTTGATGTAGGCCCATGTTTCTGTCTGGATGGTTTTACCTCTGGAGTCAGTGACTCCTTAGAGAAGGAGAATTCACATTTCAGCATGGAATTTTGCTCATTGAAACAGTGGCACACAAAAAGGAGATTAATTTCTGATTCGTTGCTTTGATTCGAGATGGTTCATAAATTCAGTTTTAGAGGATTTTGTACTGAATAAAAAATGCCAGTTTGGGTTAAAAAATAAAAAAGTCACATTAGTTACAAACTAATGCTCCAGAATAAACTTACTCTCTTGGCTGCAACCAGGTCTGTAACTTCCTGCATAGTTACAGCCATTTATACTTGCAGCATAGCAGCATCTCACAGCAGCTTATCTTGTCTCTTTACAAGGAAATAATCTTCTCACTAGTCATTATTTAGGTCAGTTTGTGGTTTAATGAATTTTCTTTTTCTAAATAAAAGTGTTTGAGAAAATGTAAAGGTGAAAAAGAAGGCAGAGCAAATATAATGCAAAACTCAGATGTGAATTTTAAATCTGTGCTTCACTTGCACATTTTGATCCAAACTGTTCGTTGTGCAAGTTGTTCAGAAGGTGTTCACAGACCCTTCAATAAATTCCCATTTCTCTTCCACAAAAACTTTTCCCAGAATATAGAAAGGATGAAAGAGTAACTGCAGGGAGAGAGGAGAAACCTCCTGAGGGAAGTCAAACACAAACCTTGATGGTAATGGAGAGCTCAGAGACCAAGAGCTCTAAATGTGTTTTAGGCCTGTTTAATTCAGAAAATGGACAAAACTACTGAAACATTATTTAAAATCTTGATAAACGCAGGAGAACTCGAAGGAGGTGTGATTGCATGTGGTTACATGTTTACACTGAGGCTGGAAAATGCATTTCCCATGATACAGGAGGCCAGTCAGAGCCATCCTTAAATAATTGGTGTGTTTTAACAAAATAATCATGGCATTGATGGATCAACATTGACTGAAGGAAGGGGGAGAGGGGTGGCTCCGTGGACAGAAAATTGCTCAGCTTAACTGCAAAGTGCAGGAAGATAATAAACTATTGACATCCCGGCCCTTGGAGAGGGAGGTGACGTAAAAAGTGACAAATCAAAAAGTCACCATGAATTTGTCAAGAACGGGGGAACAGCTGTTCAGGGAGCAGCACTGAAAGGGATCTGGGGATTACAGGGGATCAGGAGGAGTCTGAACCAACATGGTGATGCTGTTGCTGACTCTGCAAATGCCACGCTCAGATCTGTTACCTAATTAACCTGATTACTGGATACGGACCTGGGCAGGAATGCGGAGTCCAGAGGAGCCTAAGAATGACAAAAGGTTTAGAAAATATGGCCTATGAGATCATGAGGCCTACAAGAATTTGTTTAGTCTGTATAAAGTTTTAGGGAGAAAATGATAATATTATGGGAAAGGACACAGTCTGTAAAATGTTATTGGAATTTGATGCTCAGTAATCGTTCTTTGGATCTGCTGGGCATGGCACAAAGAAGCTGAAATTCACAACCCAAGTACAGTTTAGATGCTGGGGAAAACTTTGGGGGGTTAAAGCCAGTTGGGTGCTGGAAGTGGCTTTCTAGGAAGATGGCAGAATCGAGTTTAATGTAGGTTTTAGAAAGGGTTGTCCTGGCCTTGGGCAGGAACCATGGCACCTCAGAGCAGCAGCTGCTGCTTCAAGTCTTAGTGCAAAACGCCAAGTCCTGAGGGTGGTATTAATACACCTTGTGCTTTCCCTATGGAAATACACAAAATAGGTGGCGGAGGCACTGCCAGACATTGCAGCCATGATGGAAACGAGAGCAGATTTTCCTTAATCCGCGCCGAAATCTGAGACTTCACCTTGTGAACAACCTCAGGCTCGCAGGCCCCGCTCCGGAGCCAACCTCCCCAGCGTCACCGAGGTTCAAGACCCCAAGAGGCCAAGCCAGAGCCCGAAGCGCTCGGACAATCCCGGGGCGCTTAAACCGCCCGCTCACCCCGCTCGGGGCCGGGCCGGACAAAGGCCGCAGCCCCCTCCCTCCGCCGGCCGAGGCCACGGGCGGGCCACGGCCCTTTCCAACAGGTACCGCAGGGCCGGGAGGCGGCTCTGGCAGGCCGCGGGGCCGAGGCGGCCATGTTGTGGTCCTGCGGCCTGCGGGAACTTTGGGGGAAGTTTGTGGGGCGGCCGGCGGGGGGCAGGGCCCCGGGGGCGGCGGGCGGCGCGGGGCCCCGCGGCGGGCGGGCGGAGGCGGCGGCGCCGGGGCCGCGCTCCGGGCCGCGCACACGCGGAAAGCGCGCGGCGCTCGCGCTACGACGGCCCCGCCCACGCCCCGCCCCCCCGCCGCTCCCCGCGCTCCCATTGGTCGTTGCGGCCGTCAGTCAGCGGCCGGGCCCATCTCGCGCTCCCCATTCATGCAGTTTGGTTGCGTGTTGGTGTATTTTACTGTTTGCAATAAAGAGGGGGGGATTTTTTTTTTTTGTTCAGTTTCTGCCGCAATTAACTCTTGGTCCCTTAAACATCTTCCTTTTTATTTTTGGGGTTTTTTTCCTGTCTATTTTTTTCTTTTTTTTTTTTTTTTTTTGCAGGACGGTCGGAACAGTTTTTCGCCGCTTCCATTTATTTTTCGATATCTTATCTCTATTAGGTTTTGCAATCAACTATTAAGGTGCAACTATGCCCAAAAGAAAGGTAAGTACGAAAAAAAAATAATTCAAAAACGAGGGAAGGCAGATGGGGAGCGAAGGGGGAGAGATTAAAGCGGCAATCGCGGAAATTTAGCCGTAAAAAAAAAAATTAGCGCGCGCGCGCGTGTGTGTGGAGTTTTTTGGGATTTTTGGTTGGTTTCTCTTTTTTTGCATTTTTAATTTTTGGTGTATGTCCTAGAGCGGAGCGGGGAGCGGAGGGAGAGGGCTCGGGGCGGGCAGGGCAGCGCGGCGAGTTCACTTTTGGGCTGTTTTGTTTGGGAAGGAGGAGAAGGCTGGAGCAGCAGTGTCTCCATGCTGGATTACAAACAGCCATAGTGCTGTGCTGCCCCTGTGGAGAACGCGGGGCAGCAAAACCCCCCCAAAACCTGCGCCACGACCCCCCCAGGCCCCCCCACCCACCTCCGCCAGCGTTTTAATCCCCATCGCGCCATTCCCGGCTGGATTCGCCTTTAAACGTCGCCTCTTTCTCCTGCGTTTGCCTTTGTTCTCGTTTTTTTTTTTTTTTTTGCCTCCCACTTCTTGTCATACCAGATGGTTGTGCAATGGTAATTTGGGGCCATTAGGCGGCGCAGAATTTGAAACTGGCCTTCAAGGAAAGCGGGGAAAAGGGATTTATCGCCGTAGTCGGGAACTTTGGGGCCGCGGGAATATGGGGCGCCCCCCCTCTCCCCTCACAGCGCGGGCTGGGGGGGCGGGGCGGAGACGCGGTCGCCCCTCAGTCACCGGGGAGCACGCCCGAGGGGTTTCGACCCGGTCCGGGCGCCTCACGGCCCCGGACGGGGCCGCCGGGGGTCCGGACTCAGTGGAAACGCTTCGGGCGGGCGCGATCGCCGCGTTCCCGGCTGTCCCTCATTGTCCTTGCGGGGCCCGCGGCGACCTTGTTGTGTGAGGGGAAATTGGCGGGAACTTTTCGAACTCGACGTGATGACGTAGCGGCGGCGGCCGCAGAGCATTGTGGGAGTTGTAGTCCGTGAGGCGGTAGGGCTGGGGGGAGGCCGCCATTGCTGCGGGTGGTGTTGGGGGGCCCTGTGAGCACCCCCCGGCTCCCCTCAGGGCTCAGGGGAGTCACAGAGGATAGTGCTGCCTTCTCACCTCAGTGTCTCTCTTTCTTTACAGGCTCCAGCTGAAGGCGAGGCAAAGGAGGAGGTAGGAGTTGTGTGTGGTCCCCACTCCAAGAATTCCTGTGGGGTTCTGCAGAAATGAGGACGCCCACGCAGCTCATGAGGGGTTCAGCCCCTGGGGGTGGCCCGTGCCTGGTTTTGGGGTGCTCAGGGCCAGCACTGCCCTCTGAGGTGGCAGGTGACCCCCCGAGGTGGCGCTGGGGGTGCAGCAGCTCCCCTGGGCTGAGGTCAGGGCAGGTTCCAGTGAGGCCATGTCCCTTTGAGCCTCACAACTGCTGCAAGTACCGAACATTCATCCCTTACCACGTCAGCAGAGTAGAGTGGCAGCAGCAGAGACCCACTGAGCAAAGATGCACTTGTGGGAAATCATAGCATACCCTGAGCTGTGTGTGCAGGGATCATGGAATCACAGCATGGTTTGGATTGGAACAGACCTCAAATATCCTCTGGTTCTGCCCCCTGCAGTGGGCAGGGACACCTTCCACCATCCCAGGGTGCTCCAAGCCCCGTCCAGCCTGGCCTTGGGCACTTCCAGGGATGAGGAGTCATCAAGGTCTTCACTATAACCTCCATAATTTCATAAATCCTAGGATTTCCATGGGGCAATGGATTTTTCAGGATGCCATGTTATTTTGGGTGGCAGTTAGGAGAAAGCTGTGCTTTATGTGCTGTCTGAATTTTACTGACATATCTTTCCTTATGCAGCCAAAGAGAAGGTCAGCCAGACTATCTGCTGTGAGTATCTCTATTTATCCTTTAATATTTTATCACTTGGGATGGGGACAGTTAAAAATAAACTATTGGGGTTTTTCCCCCAGAATTGGAAAAGGCACACTTAGAGTATTGCAATATTTAAAATTCCCATTCCATGTTTCTGTTGCCTGAACATCCCCACATCCCAGGCTTCTCACATGAGATCCAAGGACTGTGTTAGTGCACATTCCACTTGGGCACAAGTATCCAGAGTTAAGGAATATTGATTTCAGCATGGATTTGTTCCCTGTAGGACTTCTCCATACAAATGCTGGTGGCTCTGTAAATCACCTGCTCTCTCCTTAGCCTGGTAATTTGCCCATTGATTTTTTGCAGGGCCAACAAATAATTTTCAAAAGCTACCAAGACAATGCCCATAAAAATAAGTATTTATTTCTGTATTCACCTGAGTTGTTTCTTGTGTTTTTTGCAGAAACCTGCTCCACCCAAACCGGAGCCAAAGCCCAAAAAGGCAGCACCTAAGGTAAGGCTCCTGAACTGAAGTGATATTTTCCTTCTCAAGGTATTTACAGGGATTAAACCCCCCACAATTAACCACTTTACTCATTCATAATTATCTTGGAAGTTTTAAGATGGAATTATGTGAGCTAAAAGAATGAGAAAGACATAATTTTATCCAATTTCTCCTGAAGGAATGTGGTAAACTGAGCAGATTTGAAATCCCTTGTGGTGAGGCTTTGCTGCTGCTTCACAAGGCCATTCTGAAGTTTCATGTAATGCATTGTTGGGAAAATGATGCTTGGAGTAGAGATCAGAGACTCAATTAGAGGAGGCATTGAAAATTGTGCTTTTAATTACAGTTTCTTACTACATTTCCATTCTGAGGCCCTCTCTGCAGTTAGTTATCAGTTTATCACATTTTAATCACTCAGAGTCCTAGAGACCCCTTCAGCTGGATATTTTTGGAAATGTCAAAAACACTGGCATGTCTGATTTAAAAATAAACTGTTTAAAGCTCTTTTTTAGTTTGGAGCAACAGTTTGAAATTTTAAAGGGGGCAGTTCTGCAGTCCATGAGGGATTTCTTTCCATCCCCCTCTTACCAGTCTTCCCAGCCATCAGTTTGCAGTGCCTTTTTGTTAGATTTTTCTGTAAACATTTAGGATTTTATAGCTAAAAATAAAATAAAATTAAAAAAAACCCAAAACAAACAACATGAACACTCTAGCAACAAAACTTCAGTGATTGTTTTTAACCTGTTCCCATCTCACATTTTCATTGTGGTTTGGGATGATGAGGAGGGCAAAGCACAAGGGGGACACACTCTGGTTGCAGAGGGAGATGATGGGCTGGGAACCAGGAGCTTGCAAAAGGAATTTGCCATTGCCTGTGGCCCAGCAGCCTTCCAGGTGAGGGAACTGTTTCCCTCCACCTCCTGTGTGTGGAGCAGCAGGGATGCTGTGGGGAGCAGAGAGCCCTGTGTGTCACTGTGGGCTCAGCTCTGTAATCTCAGTGCTGTGCAGAGTGAGCTTGTCCCGGTCCATCTTGGCTGCAGCTGGAATCCCAGACCACACTCCTGGCTGGATGCAGCACTGGACACTCTGGGTCACACTTCCCTCTAGTGGCTGGTGCCCCAGGCAGAGCAGGGCCAGCTGCTGGTGGCACCCAGGGCAGGGCAGCACTGCATGATCCACGTTGTTGTATTTAGGTTTTTTCCCAAATTTCCTTATTTATTTTCATGGAAACATTGTGGGGTTTAAACACTAAAGCTGCTATAACTGAATGTGAAAAGTTGGAGGAATGGGGTGCAGGAGTTGAGGTCTGTAGGGGTCTGACAGAGCTTTGTTTGGGCCCCAGTGCACAGCTGGGTGCTGTGGTCTCCCTTTGGGATCATGCAGGGATTCCCTGGCAGCTGTGCCTTGGAAATTGCCCAGAGAGACTGTGGAAGTGTTGGTCCTCCTGCTCCTGAGGTGCTGTTTGGAGCCAGGACACCTGAGCTGTGGTTTGGCTCTCCAGAGCTCCTCAAATTCCATCAACACCTGTGCAAAGGGTGCTGGAGTAAGAATTGTGGAAGCATTTTTAGTTTGTGTCTGCCCCAAGAGATTTCCTTGACAGCCTTCAGGATCTTGGAATGGTTTCCATGTGTCAGAATAGATTTCACCCAGTAAACTTTGCCATATTGAAAAACATGGAGCTGGCAAAGGAGTTTTGTCACTTCTAAAATGCAGAACTTGAATTTTGAACTGCTGTTGCCATCTCTAGAGCAAAATTATTGAGGAAAATGAACACAGTGCTGTAGTTGAGGACCTGTTGTGTCCTGTGGGACCCTTTCCAGTCAGGGAAGTCCATTTCCCTGGGTTCTTCTCCACTTTTCCAGCACAGAGAATTGGTTTTAGCTCTGTTAATATTTTGTTGTGGGTTTTTTTTGGTGGGATAAGGGAACAGGTAAGCAGTGCCATAGTACAGTTGTAATTCTCACTGCCAGACAGCACCAGGATATTGGGTATTCCCCAGACAGGGACTCCTGACATCACACTGGAGGAGTTTTTAGGGTGGGATGAAATCCCTCAGACTGAGGAGTGAGAGGTTAGAGAGGAAAGAGACCCTCACTCACTGAATGCACTGACCCCACCTTAAATTATCTGCATGATTGGAGGATTAGCTGTTAATTTTGGTGAATTTATAATAATTGAAGAATTAGGTGACTTTACCCCTTAACACTCTTGAGTTTGCCCTTAGCAGCTCATTCTTAATGTGAATTAACTGTGTGCAGTAATAACTGAGGGATTGAAATAAAAAAATAAACTTTCTGTAACCTTTTAGTAACTTGTAGCCACTGAGACAAATCTCCTGAGCAGATAAATGTATATGCAGTAATTTTCATTTATCCTATTGAGCTGTGAGCAGATCTTACAGGGTTTCTGGTTCCTCTGTGGGAAGTAGGTTAATCAAGCAAGGGGCTGAGCCAGTGCTGTCACTTACTGGCAGCAAGAGGGACATCCTTGGAAGTGAAACTAATGAGGGTCAGGTATTTGGGTCAGGATCTGACCTTGCCTATGGAAAATTATTACTACAGAAGCATCAGGTTTTGGGTTTTGTTTTGATTTAGCCTGATCCACATATAAGAAACTGCACTTAAATAATAAATGCAGCTCTCTTGTGGTTAGCAAAGTGATGCTGTTGAGTCCCCAGTTTTTCTGGCATGGAAATAGTTTATTATCACAAGGAATATTTCTGGCAGGGAAGGGGGAAAGTCCTTTGCCTACAGCTTTGTTACAGTTTTCTAAATAGGCATTAACAGCACATCTGAAGTATTCTGGTGTTTGCACATGTTGGTTTTCTTCTGTGGCTGCCTTTCAGCAGCAGGGCAGAAGTACAGGCCAGGCCAACATTTTTTAGCTAATTTAATTGAATGCCTATTTAAAATGAGAATTCTTTTAACCCCAGCCATGGCTGCTTTTATATTCTGCACTTCCCTGTAGCACATTCAGACAGACAGAAGGAAAACATTTTTCCTGTGAAACTTCAATCTCACCTTGGACAGTAGGAAGTTTGGGGGGTGGAAGGAGGTTGTGCAGAGTTTTGGAGTGAGAACATGCTGATGTACCAGGTGGAAATCAGGATTTAATATATCACTGTTTGTTTCCTTAACAGAAAGAAAAAGCAGCAAATGATAAAAAGGAGGACAAAAAGGCAGCAACAAAAGGGAAGAAAGGAGCCAAAGGCAAAGAGGAAACTAAACAAGAGGATGCTAAAGAAGAAAACCACTCTGAAAACGGAGATACCAAAACTAATGAGGTACTTGAGCTCCACTAAAGCTGGGAACAGAGCCAGATGTGCAGGAAGCACAGCTGCAGGAGCTCTGCTGGGCTCCAGGGGGTGGGGGGTCACTGCCACACTGAGAGCACAGAGCAGCCATGGTACCTGCCCAGGGCAGCTCCAGGACAGCCTGCAGGAATGGCCTGCTCCTTGCAGCTCCTTCCTGCCCTGTGCTGGCCCTGCTCCCTCTCAGGGCTGGTCAGCAATGCCCACATTTGGGGCACAGGGACATCACCACCCTGCTGCCCTGAGCTGGCTCTGCACATCCCCTCTGCACTGCTGGGCTCCTCTGCTGCTCAGCACGGCTTGGTGCTGGGCCAGAAATCTGGTTTGGAGTTCTACACAATTCTTTAAAACAATTATTTGGCTCAGAACAATTCAACAAGAGATTTGCAAAGTAGACTCAGCCTTGCCTCTTATCTGCAGCCCCTTCTCACAGCTCCTTACCTCAGCTGCCTTTTGCTGGGTCCAGCTGCTGAGGATTGGCCCAGCAGAGTCCTTGCTGGTGGTGAAGCAGTGCTTGCTCAGGGCTCTCTGCCCTTGTGCTCTGTCACTGACACTGCTGTCTCTTCATGGGTTGAGTGTCACCATCCAGCCAAGGGTCCTTTGTTCTTTCATCTCTAAAACAAGATCAGCTTGGTTAGAGCAGTACATGGCTGATGTGCTTCAGAGGGGCTTTGAGGGAGCTTAGCAGGTTTGACTTGAAAAGTAAAAGCACATTTTATAGAGAAAGGTGAGAAATGATTCCTCAAAGTTCAGACAGAGCAGGATTGTGGTTGATGTGGAATTCTTCCTCTGCCCCTTGATGGGGCCTTGAACTTCCTCTAATATATCATTGATCCTAATTAAAATAATAGATTGCAAACCTCTGCCTCTCTGCAGGTACTTACTCCAAAATTACCTCACTAATTAATACTCCTGTGCTTTTATTTTAAGAATTACCAGCCATTGTTATATTGACATTTTCTGTGCATTCCTGTCTGTCCATACCAAGCCTTGTCCATGCCTGTGTTAACAAACTGGTTTCTTTTTGATGCTGCTTAGATTGGAATCCAATTAGCATTACCAATAATATTTCTGTTCTTCCCAACCCCTTTTCTAGGCACCAGCTGCTGAAGCATCTGATGACAAGGAAGCCAAGTCCGAGTAATGTTAACCCTGCCCTATATCTCCATCATTTGGTATCCGTACCTCCATGCTGTATTGTTAACAGAGAGGAATATTTTTATCAACTATTTTATAAATGCAGGTTTTTTTAGCATGAATTTAATTATGGAACATCTTCATCTCGGTTACTTGGGAATTAAATCCCTAACAAACAACAAAACAACAAAAAAAAAGTCATTGTTTTTAAATTTTGTGATTGTAATAGTTTGTATGGTACATGGAAAGAATAAGTGGTGGTAGCTTTTGACTTCTGTCAGTGTGTCCCTTTTTGTGTAAGTCATGCTTACAGACTTCAGATTTTAATTTTTCCCTTGTATGTGTTGTATGGTTTCTTAAAGTGGGGAGGTCTCAAAACAAATAACCGTGTGAAACATTCCAGTGGTTCTGTGGGTTGCTTTTATAAAGAAGGTGAGCTATTTTCATGAAAAAACCTAAGAGCTGGAAATCTGTTGTTTCCCAAATGTAATTTTATTTTGTCAGTTTTGGAAAAAAAAAAAAAGAAAAATAAATAAATAAAAGTGTAATCCTGTTTTTAAATGAAATACAAACATTTCTTTTCAAAAAGGGCAGGTTGGTTGTATGTACCCACTGTTAGGAATTTTGCTGGATTTATCTTAATAAAAAAGACTCCTCAAAAGCTGATTGTGGTTTGTTGCTTGTGCTGCTGGAAAGGTCCCAAATTCCAGGAGAGCTGCAGTGGGAGAGGGAGAGCCCATGGAGCTGGAGAGCTTTGGGCTGAAGCCCCATTTGTGTGACTTCCCATTAATCCAGGACTCCTCATTCTGGGAAAGAACTGGACCAGAGCACTGACCTGGGGTGAAGTCCCAGTTCTGTTACAGCTTTTTAGTGCAACTTTATCAACTCCTGCTAAAAGCTGCTTTTAGAGAAAGTCTCTTCACATCCAGGATACATCTACAGGATATATTTAATAAGAAGAAAAATGTCTGCAATACAGAAACCTTTTCTCCCCCATTAAATTGTTCCTCAGCCCAGCAATGGGAAATTCCAAGAGCTGAAATATTTTGTGTCCAAACCCCAAAGAGCACCTCAGTGAGAGCATCCTGGATGCAGTGGGGTTCAGGATGAGTCCCCCAGGGCTGCTAGAAGATGTCTAAATGTGGATTTCATGTTCCAGGCCTGAGGCACTGGGGGTTGTTATTCCTGCTGCTGCCCCTGTTCTGTACAAACACCTGGGGTTAACTGGGATCCAGTTTCCTCAGCAGTGAAGATGAGGGAGTTCTGGGGGGCCTTTGGCACTGTATTCCCTTAATCCAGCAGAGACTTTGGGCCGTGCTCTGGTCTCCAGTGAGAACTGACGGAGCAGTAACTGCATTCCCTGTGCCTGGTGCTGAGATGTGGGGAAAACCAGAGACACTGAACATCCCAGCTGGAACATGGTCCAGCAACAGTTCAAATGTCATCCTGACTGACATCTAAAACTGATTCACTGAATTTCCACTCCACAAAGACAGGCTGGGAGAGCTGGGGGTGTTCAGCCTGGAAAAGAGTTGGCTCTGGAGACCTTGGAGCCCCTTCCAGCCCCTTCCAGTGCCTAAGGGGGCCTGTAAGAAGGAGGGAGAGGGACCTTTCATACAGGACAAGGGGAAATGGTTTCAAACAGAAGCCAGGGTAAGATGGGATACTGGGAGAGAATTGTTCCCTGTGGGGTGGGCAGGCCCTGGCACAGAGAGCCCAGAGAAGCTGTGGCTGCCCCTGGATCCCTGGCAGTGCCCAAGGCCAGGCTGGACAGGGCTTGGAGCCCCCTGGGATAGGGGAAGGTGCCCCTGCCCATGGCAAGGAGTGGATTAGATGATCTCAAAGTTCCCACCCAAATTATTCCAGGATTCCATGAGTTTAGCAAGCAGTCAGTGAGAAATCCCAATAGGCCTGCTCCAGGGAGAGAATGCACATTGGAAATATTTTGGATTTGTGTTATTTCCTACCCCAGTGGTTTATGTAAAAGGGCTTTGAACAGGAATCCAGTCCTGCAGGAAGGTGGAGCCCCTTCCCAGCCCTGCTGCTGTGGGACCATCTCTCTCTGGCTCCAGTTTCAAGCACTGTGATTTAAGCAGCAGGCACTGAGTACAGTTGATATTTCCTTAGCACAGGATCCATCCATCTGCCAAGGTACAAACACCCTGTGGAATGAGATCACTGATCCCAAGTCCTGTCTCTCCATCTGAGTCCAGAGGTTGTTACTCAGAGCATACAACTGAGTGTTTGGTTTTGGTTATTTCTTTTTTCAGTGCCAGGGTGGGAGTTGTTCTTAATTCTATAACTATTGTTC
The DNA here is from genome assembly GCF_035770615.1 of Melospiza melodia melodia. Lineage (NCBI taxonomy): Eukaryota > Metazoa > Chordata > Aves > Passeriformes > Passerellidae > Melospiza > Melospiza melodia. Next base: position 15,854,371 of record NC_086209.1, on the reverse strand, counting down.
TAATCAAATTCCTCTTTCAAATAAGTACAGAAAATTGCCCAAGAACATTTTGCTCAAATTCATAACTTCAGAGCCATGGGGTATTGAGAGAGTTGCACAACTGAATGGATTGTCTGGTTTATGCCAAACTCTCCTCCAGGCTCTCCTGGTGTCTAGACACTGAATCCAAAGGCAGCTCCATGGCAGCTCCCAAGCTTGGCTTATTTTGTCTGAAAAGGAGAAGGTTCAAACGTTCAGGTTTATTTGGAATTTGTGGAGAAAGTGCCTTCCCCAGGGTCCTTGGCTGTTCCCTGTGTTCCAGGTGTTACTGGGTCTGATGCTGGTTAGGAAACATCCACAGAGTGCTGTGGATCTGGTTATCATTGTTCATCATAACAACTGGGGACCTTGAAGATGCAAAGTTGAAGAGATTCATGGGTGGGAAGGCAGGGATGGGTCTGAGGTGATGTCATGGGAAGAGATTTGAGTGGTGTTGGCAACATCCTGCCATGGTGAGCTGGTCAGGATGAGAGAAGACAGCCTCAGGGTGCACCAGACAAGGTTTAGGTTGGATATTAGGGAAAAAAGGGTTGTGCAGCCCTGGCACAGGCTGGAGTCACCTTCCTGTGGGGATTTAACTGTGGATGTGGCACTTGGGGACATGGCCAGCGGTGGCCTTGTCAGTGCTGGGGGAACAGTTGGACTCAATGGGCTTGGAGGGCTTTTCCAACCTAAATGTTCCTAAATGTAATTCCATGATCCAGCTTTTGGTGCAGGCTCCCAGAGCAGCACAGTGTCCTCACACAGTGTCCTCGCGGGATCTTCAACAGAACTGGGCAAGCATTTGCTTTTGTTTGCTCAGAACAATAAACCCACTGAAAACCACTTTGAAAACACTGGTCACTGTCCTGGGAGGGACAGGGAAGCAGAGGAGGCACCTCCAGACTTCATCCTGGCCTCCACCATCAACAACGCGCTGGAGCAGCACAGAGGGAAAAGGCACTGCTGCCTCAGCAAGCAAGGGAATGGCAAACACAGTGAGATCCTTGGGATGTAAAAAAAAAGGAGAAATGGGGGAAAATGAAATAAAACAACCCCTCCAAGCACATAAAAGGAAGGGTTTTGCAGGTTAATCCCACATTTACCTTTGCTCCTTTGAGTGAAGTGACTGTACACGAAAAAAAAGAAAACCCCTCTGCTCTGGAGCCAGGCTGGGAGAGCTGGGGGTGTTCACTCGGGAAGAAAAGCTCTGGGGAGAGCTTAGAGTCCCCTTCCAGTGCCTGAAGAGGCTCCAGGAGAGCTGGAGAGGGCCTTTGAACAAAGGATGGAGGGACAGGCCAGAGGGACAGGGCTTTAAGATGAAGGAGGATAGATTTAGTTTGAATATTGGGAAGAAATGCTTCCCCATGAGGGTGGGGAGGCCCTGGCACAGGGGGTACAGAGAAGCTGTGGCTGCCCCTGGATCCCTGGGAGTGTCCAGGGCCAGGCTGAATGGGGCTTGGATCAATCTGGGACAGTGGGAGGTGTCCCTGCCCATGGCAGGGGGCAGAACCAGAGGATATTTGAGGTCTCTTCCAAGCCAAACCATTCTGGGATTCTGTGACACTCAGCCAGGTCTGATTTTCAGAACAAGAGCAGCTCGCTGGCAGTTAATAGAGTAACACTGGTGTTAATCTGATGGAGGAGGAAGAGAATTGAATCTCGGCAATGGCAGCGAAGGCTCCTCCCTCTGGCTGTCTCGGCGGTGCTGCTCCTTCCCCGTGCAGCTGCCGGGAGCCCCCGCTCTGAAACTCGAGGCCCTGGACGGGCTCCAGGAGCCGGGAACACCCCGGGCCGGCGCCGGGCGGCTTTCGAGGAGCTCTGTCCTTTGAGAGAACAATGTCAACGTGGCTTCCACACTGTCCCAGGGCCCGGAGGAGCTGGAGGTGGTCACAAGTGAGCATGGACGAGGGAACAGATGTCATTGGTGACTCGTGTGGCCATTGTCCCCTGCTTTGGAAGGGGGGTGATTGGGATTGGGCTAGGGTGAGTCAAGGAGGGGATAGGGAGAGGATCAGAACTGCTCCTACCCCCTTCACCCACACCTTTCATCTGTTTTCAGAGAAGCTGTGGTTGCCCTGTCCCTGGAAGTGTCCAAGGCCAGGCTGGACGGGGCTTGGAAGAGACCTCAAATATCCTTGCTGGTCTCATGAAAGGTGTCCCTGCCCATGGCAGGGAATGAGGTGGGCTCTAAGGTCCCTTCCCACCCAAACCACTCTGTGATTCCATGATCTACCCTGATTTATCCATCTCTGCTAAAAGAAGGGCCAGTGGGACAGGACCCCACAGGAATGGCACTCCCTTCCTCCTGCAGCACCAACCAGGGAATCACTGGAACAGAGTCAAATGAAAGTGATGTCCAGGGGTTAGTATGAACTTCAGGCTGAGGTAACACCTGAAAGCACTGAAAGGAAGTTGGTGCTGATGTGATAGAAAAGGGAAATCCAGCAAACTGGAAAGCTCTGTTCCTAAGAGCGGGAATCCAATTGACACCATAAAACTCTCAAAGGCAACTTAATACAATTGGACACATCTTAAACAATTCCAGACGTTCTTAAAAGGGGAGAGGAAGCATAAATTACACAGGGAAAAATGCTGGATTGAAACCTAAACAGAGTGGTCAAGAGCACTCTCCCCTCCCACTCCCGGCAGCATTCCCAGCAAGGGGGTTCCAGGGCACGGCTGCTCCCCTTTGGAAGTGCCTCCCTCCCAGTGAGCGAGGTGTGCTGCTTCCACTGGGGATAAAGTGCTGCACAAGCCTGGAATTCTCAGTAAAAGCTGCTCCAAAGTTATCCCAGAGCCAAAATCTCACAAAATCGCTGGGGTTTTGTTTGTTTAACATGAACAATTCGGGGAGGGGGTGGAAGTGCATTTCTTGGAGCTCAAACCAGATGTGCGACATCCCAGCCACAAAGCTCCGGCTTCTGCGCTGTTTGTTTTCCCCCCAGGAAGATAAAAGGAGCTGTGGAGAAGGTTTGGATTGCGGCAGCTCTCGGGTTTCACCCTGGCTCCAGGGGCGCTGGCACAGGCTGCTCTGTGGGACCACAAACGAGTTTTGCTGTTTCACGGATCCGGGGCCGCCGCTCCCCTCAGAACACGGCTGGAGTTGGAGGTGGGCTGTTCCTAAGCCTCAGGCTGAGACTCAGTTTTCCAGCAAGCTGGAATTTTGCTTGGTTTGGTTTCTTCCTTCCTATAAATCCACCATCACAGAGGTGCTGACCAGAAGTACTTCCCCAAGTCATGGTTCCATTTTGTGCTGGCTCTGCCAGGAGAGAAAGGCTGGAGTTGCCTCTCTGGGCCTCATCTGAGGACAATCCTGCAGGATCTGCCTTCTCTTCCTATAAATCCTTCCAACAGAAAGTTCCAAATCCAGGCCAAATGTTCCCTGCTGTGGTTTCACCACCCATGTGGTTACAGCCTGGTTATCAACAGAGACCTTGGAGTAAACCCCGACTTCCCCACTCCGTGTTTACCCCTATGCTACTCTATACCTACAGCATTACCCTGGGAATAATTAAAAAAATTAACAAGTGTAATTAACTGTTGGAGGGGAAAGGAGACTTTTAGGACATTATATCAGCAACAATTAAATAAATTACCCTTTTTGTCTTGCAAAGAATTGACAGACAGGGGGGAAAAGGATGCGGGATTTGTATTCCCTGGTGCAGCGGCACAGGGACAGTGAATAGGGGTCGGTGGCTCTTGTGTGGGGACACAAAGCAAACAAAGAGGCCCCAAATGAAATTACAGAGTGGCAGATGCAAAACGAGCATATTTCACACAATGAGTAATTAAACCATGTAACTCATTGCCCAAATGGAGCCCAGGAATCATAATGGCTTAGGAAGTGATTACACAGACTCTTGGAAGATGATCCGGTGGGGCTGTGGGACACAAAGACATGTCACCACTGCAGGACCAGCAACCCACGTGGGTGTGGAGGGGACCTGAGTTGTCCCCAGCCCTGGACCTCTGGAAGGGGCTGGGGGGTGAGGAGACACAGGTTTGTACTTCCCCTTTGGTTTGAGCCCCTCCAGCTACATTCCAGGCACTTTGAAAGGAGGCAAACATCCCTGCTGCATGTGGCTGTTGGTGGGACAGACACACGGCTTGCATGTACCCAAAGTAGCACCTGTGTCCCTGCCAAGCCCTGTGCCACTGACCTGGGCTGTGCACATCCCCCTGTGCTCCTGGAAATATTCTCCACTGGAGCTGGATTTTTCCCAGGAGGAAAAGGGCACCACACCCTGCTGTTCTTGGCAAAACTCCCTCCCCAAATGGCACCCTAGGGCCCAGGTTTGTTGGGTGCTGCTGGTGCTGAAGGTGAGGTGATGGCCACCACCAAGGGGTCCAGATTCCCAGTGCTGCTCCATTTGGGCTTGGGAATTATTTCCAACCCCCTTTGTGGCTCATCTTGGCTATAAATCTTCTTGGCTTCACTTGGTGCTGTAGCCTCTGTGTGGTGGTCCTGGCTGGGGGTTCCTGCACGGCTGCTCTGCACACACAGAGAGGTTATCCCTGGGAATTTGGGGTTATCCAGCTGCTGGGGGGATGGCACAGGGACCAGGAGCAGGTACCACAGCTCTCAGGGTGTCAGAGGATGTGGCACCATGCTGATGGCTCCACAGGGCTGGGGATGGTGGCAGCAGCTCTGTCCCAGCTCCTGCTGCAGGGATGCACAAGCAGGGAGCAGAGAGCAGCCAAGGCTAAATGTATCCACGATTCTCCTCCATCACCTGGAAGTGTGATGTCTCTGCAAGAACTGGAACCTTCTGGAATGCCAGGAGCTCTCCCTGCCTGCCCTGCAGCCTCTTCACTGCAGGAATTTGGGGTGACAGGAACAGTGCAGTGTGTCCTATGAGAACAGGCTGATTTTTGTTTCTTCTGTCAGCTCAGCTCTGGAGAAAGCTCTGGGAGACCTTAGAGCCTCTTTCAGTGCCTAAAGGGCCCTAAAGAAAGCTAGACAGAGACCTGGGATCAGTCACAGAGAGACAGGAGAGATCTCCTGGCCTCAGCAGCCCACAACATCCTTGGGAGAGCAACAGTGTGCCCATTGCTGCAGCAGGAATTGGTGATACTTGTGTATAGTTTATATTTTATGTTTTCTACATATCACAGTATCCCCAACTGCTTTGGGTAGCAAGGGACCATAAACCCATCAAGTCCCACCCCCTGCCATGGGCAGGGACATCTTCCACCATCCCAGGTTGCTCCAAGCCCATCCAGCTTGGCCTTGGACACTCCCAGGGATGGGGCAGCCACAGCTTCTCTGGGCAATAATATTGAATCATATATAATATACAAAATATTAAATACACACATATATCTCTCTATAAAATGGTTGTGAGTGCCATGTACAGATCAGGAGTGACTCTGTGTTGAAGCCTGAGTTGTTGTCTCAGCACCAAGGGCTGTGCACCCCTTTACTGAATGTCCCCAGATGCCCCTCAAGGTCCCCTTTCCCTCAGCAGGGACAAAACCTGGTGGTTTTGGTTATTCCCTGGTTGGAGCCCTTGACTCTCCATCTCACTTCTCTCAAGAGCTGCATGACAAACCCAGCAGTTCCAGCCTATTTTGGCAACTACTTGCTCCAGGAACCTCAGGAGTTTCATCAAAAGCCTGGATGGATTTCGGGTCTCGGGTTTTATTCATTCCAGCATTGGCTGACAAAGCCCATTACATCATCCCTTTGGAAGAGAAATTCTCTGCAGCTGCCTGTGTGGCGCGGGGGGTGGGGGGGGGGGTGTTTAAAAAATAACACAGATTTTTGTTTCTTTCTTTCTTTCAGGGCAATTTTCCTCCCAATTGCTGGAAAACTGAATGCTAAAAAGCTTCACAAGTGGGAAGGAAAAGGGCAGTGTGCAGCAGTTCCAGCCATTCCTGGGTTTATTAGTATTATTATTTCTTTTCCAAAGACCAAGGGGGGAAAAATAGCCCCATTACCCCGCGCATCCAGCGCGCCCAGCCAGCCGTGAAAAGCAAAGCAAAGGCAGTGTCATGGCAATGGCAGATGGCACGGAGCGGGAGCGGGAGCGGGAGCGGGAGCGGGAGCGGGAGCGGGAGAGGGAGGGGAGGGCTCCGGCCCCGACCTCGGCGCGGACCGCGCTCCTAATTAGCCCCGGAGCAGGGACTAATTAAACCCGGAGGTAAGACAAGTGATTACTTTTCCTTGCAGAGATGGGGTGTAGGAGTGATGTGGATGGAGCCGGAGCCGGTCTTGGAGTCGTCCTGACATCAATGGTAGGGAACGATTTCAATCTCGGCTCATCCCTCCCGCGCTGCCGGGAGCAGGGAGCTGCAGCAGCGATTCCCTGCTCTCCCAATGAGCAGAGGCTGCAGGGAATGTGGGACTGCAAGGAAATACCGATGGGAAGGAGAGAGGCAGCGTCTGGATGCTGTGCTGATGACGTCAAAATGTGACAGCCTCAATTATTAGCATTATTTGGCACCCAGGTATCCAAAGTACCCCCTTGAACTCACCCAGGGTCAGAACAGAAACTCCTCTTTCCTCCTCCATACTTGTTTTGGAATATTTTTTCATGCTCCATAACCTCATTCCTTTTAATCCACTTTTTCTGGTTTCCTATAGAAGAAGCAGTTGGAAGTAAATTATTTTCACTGCCACTGAACTGGGTGCAAAGCTCTCAGAAAATGGGATATAGGGAGGAAAATTATGATATTATATAATATAATAGAGAATTATACATTATATAAGTATTATATTATATAAAATACAGTTGTTCTATAAATGTATTTATTTTTGCACTGCAAGAACTGGAAGTCCAGAGCTGCTCATGCAGCTGTGGTTGCTGACGATTCCTTCTGGGATGTTTTGGGCTTTCCACAGTTTTTACAAATGAGCTGAACTTTGCAAAAACCATGGGAAAACCTGTGGCTGTGGAGCCTTTGGCACTTCTCTGCCCATTCCCAGGCAGGTGCTCTGTCCCCAGCACACACACGCTGGGCAAGCACAGTGCCAATGCAGGCTGCCTCTGCTCGGCTTCAAACAGCTCCAGCTCCAGCCCTGCCCTTCCTGCTGGAGCACTGGGAGCATCTCTCCACCTGGAGCGTGATTCCAGTCCCTGGGGATCAGTGGGATTTCCCTGGGGATCAGCCCCTGGGGATCAGTGGGATTTCCAGAGCAGCATCCCCCTCTTGCAGAGCATCATCTGGATGATTCAAACTCAAGCGTTGCCGGATTTCTGCTGCCCAGTGAAACACCAGACAATTTGTGTTTCTATTTTTACCCTGGATTAGTCAAGGGTCGCTGCAGGACCAGATCAGGGGTGCTGGGCTTTCCATGGCCTTATGCTTCATCCCATAAATGCTCCTGGCCTTTGGCAAGCAGGAGAAAAGCCTGACAAGATGAGGATGACTCCTCTTTGCTGCCAGGGTTGGATCTCTCAGCAAAGAGCTTGGCACAGCTCACAGCCTCACCCCACCACTGCACTGCCCATCCCAGCCTCCTTCACACAGAGCTGGGCAAAGTCACCCACTCCAGTCTGAAAAGCATCCAGGATTATGAAAAACTTGGGAACATCTCCCCAGCAGCACTGTGGCTGAATCACCACAGCTCCAAGCTGGCTGGGATGCTCATGGGATAAAAAGAGCCAGGGAGAGTTTGGAATTTCCAGAGAAATCTCTACATTTCCACCTGTTGCTGTTATTTAACGCAGAATCAAGGGGAAAACAAACCTCTCTGAAAAGAACAAATATGGAAATGGAGTCTGGGATTGCTGGAAAGGGATGGGCTATGTCCATGAAAACTATGAGCAATAATTAGTCCCAAATCACTGGGGTGAGCTGCAGATATTGATAGTCTGGATCTCACATACATGAGAATGCCTTGTAGTTATCAGCAGCTCCAGGGTTTTCCTGCCCTCCAGCAAACACGTTTTTCCTTCTTCTGGAGCTCTGGTCATGTTCTGTTTCATTTCATTGCTGAGAGAAATTAAAATAATTCTTACATCTGCATCAGCATCTGCTAACAGGGAATTCAGGAAGCTGAAAAAATAATAAAAAATACATAAACATAAAAATATATACATATAAAAAATAGGACCTTCCTCCCTGTGTTCCCTGAGCACATGAGGTTGCTTCCAATGCACATTTTATTTTAAGGTGAGTTATTTTGTTGCCATAGTGACATCATTCAGGTTTCCAACCGCTGCCGTGTTGGTTTTCTCCCAGGCAAGACTTGTCACAAGCAGTCAGCATCCCCAGCCCCTTCCTGGGCAGCAGCTTCCCAGGGGGCTGCAGGATTCCCTGGGATTCCAGCCCGCAGGATGAGCTGCCACCACTCCCTGCCAAGGCACAGCGGGACAAGGACCTGGGGGAGTCAGAGAGGAGAGGCAGGCATGGAAAAACTCTGACCAAAAGGATTTTCCTCTGCTCATTCCTTATCCTTCCTCCTCCACCCATGCAGTGCTGTGAGAAGGTCAAAGAACCCGGTAGCTTTATTAATTAGCACTAATTAATACACTCAGCTGCCTCTGGTGTCACTGTGCTCATCTACCCCAGGTCTTGACACAGGCAAGAATAAACTGTGTTTGCTCCCAAAAGCTTAAAATCTCTGTAAATCCTATTTCTTGCTGCACAGGTGTCTCATGGATTTATTACCAAGAGAACTACACTAAAATAAAGATTTTAAATACAAAGGTCTGTAATTATGTTAATAGAGATGTAAAGAAATGGGATTCTCTGGTAAGGGAATATTTGTGGGGTTATTTGGTCAAATGGACTCCGTAAGTGTATTGGAAATTAATATTTAATTTTATGTATTTTTATATTAAATATTTAAATTCATTGTGTTATTATGATGCTAAGACTTTTAATGGAAAATGCCTTTTTTTGGCTCTAATTAATTTAATTAAAGCAGGCAGAGTGTGCCTCATTAGCCTAAAACCTATTTCATGGGTGCCAGGCCCTATATGTAACTGAGAGCCAGGGTGCCTGTTGTACTGCAAGGCCAAAAGAGCTCAAAAAAAAGCTGTTTCAAAGGTTTTCTATGTTTTTAATTTTAAATAAACCATTGCCAGATTATCAAATCAAGGCTACATTCCCATGGCAGACCTGAGCCCTGTGTAAGCCTTCCCAGGATTGCAGCATCTGGCTAAATCCAGCCCAGATTAAAGCAAAGCTTTCATTGCACAAACTCTCCCTGAAAGGAGCAGGATGCACTGATCACAGGAAAGGACAGAGCTGGGAAGTGCAGGCAGAGGATAAGGAATGCCAAAGGCAGCAGCAGGGTCCAGAGGAGGGGAGGCAAATTCCAGAGCTGTATGAGGGGCTGGGGCACTTCACCTGTGCACAGGGGATTTGGGAAGCAGAGCCATTCCAGCCATGCCTTTGGTGTTCCTGAGATCACCCCGGCTCCCTGATGGAAACCCTCTGGAACACAGCCCGGTCCACAGCTCAGCAACAGCCCCCACAACAAGGCTCTTTGCCTGCAGAGGTTTTAGCCAAAGCCATTGTTTTAACACCCTGTTTTAATATTTATTTCCGAATGTCTTTGACTGGGGGAAGGGTGGAAGGGGCTCCCAATTTAATTCCATAATCCCCCTAAGCCTTGCTTAATGCACTCACTCTGCCTGGCCTCTGTGAATTCTACAGTGGTGTTTTGGGTGGTTGCAGCACTGCACTGGAAAACGTCCCATCATTTATTTTGCAGCTATTTGAGGGAAATGACTCCCAGGGCTGGAAGCCTGGTTGTTAAATCCACATTGCCAAAGGAAACAAACTCTGTCACCCAGATGGGGCTGGACCTCGGGGCTGCCACGTGGATTCCTGAAGGAGGTAGCTCAGAGTCCAGTTGAAAACTCCCAAAATTAACATTAAAGCAGGAGCAGGAGGCTTTAGCAGTTGGTCAAAAATGTCATTTTTAGCTGAGGGGGTGGGTGGGGCTGCAGGGAACAAAGCAGCTCTGGGACACCCAGGTCCCCTGGGATGAGTCCCCCAAAGCATGGCCATGGCTCACCCCAACTGCCCTTGGCTGGGAGGGATGGAAGTGCTGCTGGAGGGAAATTCCAACAACAGATTTTGTCCTGCTCCTTTCTTCTCCTGACAGGGAGGGAGTGCTGCAGCCTGGTTTGTTTTCCACATGTTCAAGAAAGACAAAACAACGCTTTCAAGAGTCTTGATGCATCTCACGAGCCTCTGCTCTCCTAAATCCCTCCCTCAGTTCTCAGCTCCCAGGATTTCTCCAATACCTGCTTGAAACCTGCACCAAGAGGACAGCATCACTCTCAATGGGATTTTTCCATGTCTCATTTCAGGATGCACTGTATCTCCCATGGGAATGTTCTTCAGCCATTCCAGAGGCATCCTGGAGTCAGCAAGGACAAAACCCCCAAACACAAGGACATGGGGGGCTGGCAGAGTCCATAGGCAGCAGCAAAGTCAAGATGGAAGATGGGTTTGGAAAAAAGTCAAGGTCTGAAAGGTGTTACCTGCAACAACATCAGTCAGCAAGCAGGAGGAAGGAGCAAAGAGAGGAAAAAAATGAAGGGACTGAGATCTGCTGGCTGCACAGAGCAGGAGGGAGAATGGTGTCCAGAGACATCAGGAAACACATGGAGAGAGGAGGATCCTCCACAGGAAATGGCAGATCCTTTAGACTTCAAGGACAATGTGGAGAACAAACAGGAGAAGCTTTTTTCCACCTCTACAGCATATTCCACACTTATGCCATTATAATCCAGGGATAACAAAGAAAATCTCAGAGAAATAAGGATGATGCACAGTTCTGTCCTGACAGATACCATGTGCCTTCACAGCTTCACCTTCCACCTATGGTGGTTTTTCAGCAGAAACTCAACTACACAGAACTTGGGGACTTCATAAATTCTTAATAGAATTTTATTGGTGTAAGAGAAATGAAAGGGAACAGCCAACAGGGCAAGAACTTGCAGGTGTTGAAAACCACCTCACTGGAAATTAAATTAAATTAAATTAAATTACTCCTTTGATTAAAAAAAAAAAAAAAACAAAACCACTTTAAAGGACCTTCCAAGAATGTAAGGCCTCTCCAAATCAAGATGACACACAAAACATATTGTAGCAAGTTATGTCTCAAGCCCTAATAATTTAAGGCCAAAAATAAAAAGAGGTTCTGAAATCTGAACTCCTGAGGACATCAGGGGAAAGACTTTTCCCCGAGATATAAAGCTGGACAGCCACAGGAGAATGTGAATGTCCATTAAATGATGGAAGTGCAAGAATTAAATGAAATATGGGGTCACTTTACTGCAGAGGAATTTATGGAAGCTTCCATGTTAAAGCTTTTCCTTATGAGGGATACGAGGGAGACATCACCCCAAATTGAAGATCACAAGAAGAGGCTTTATAATCAATAAGTAAAGATAATGGGAAGAGAATTCCTGTATGGGACAGCACTTTGAGAAATGTTCCAAAATCCCATCCTTGGATTCCATGATTAGTGACATAGAAAGTTCATTCCAAACTCACACTCCTGTGAGCAAATTTACATGGGACATTTTTCTAATCCATCACCTCATGCAGTAATTGAGAATTAATTTTATAAGGCTGTATTTAAAGAGTATTAATGAGCTTATTTACAATGTCTGCCTGTTAGGGATATCAATAAATAAAAAAAAATTAATCAAAATGTTTTATAACCTTTTATTTCAATAAAAGCAGTGCTGTAAAAACCCTACTGCACTCCTTCCTTATATTTCTGATATTTGAAAATGAGAAATACAATTAAAACACAAACATTCTCAAAACTTTATGGAAAAGGGTATGGGATACAGAAGGATGTAATTTTATTAAAATTGTTTACTTAGCTGACGGAGCTCCAGTAAAATTTGCATGTCCAGGGAGAGAGGTGATGAATTCCCAGCTGCAGTCAAGTGCTTTGTGCCCAGGCTTCCAAGAGAAGCCAAAAATGCAGGATTTGGCCCTAAAAACCTTAAAAAATCACAAAGAAAACACCAAAGGATTATTTACAAATATTTAGCATGACTTAAAGTTGCTGAATTAGCCCAGTAGTGATATCAGGTGGTATTTTTGGGGTGAGATCCTTGTGCAGGGGACCCCTGGACTGGCAGCAGCCAGGGTACATCAGGAGAAGCTGGAAAAGTTTGGGAACAAGGGCTTGATCCCAAGCAGGGGCCACAGGTCAGAATGAGCCCTTAGACAGGGATTGTGCTGGGTGCAGAAGTGACACCAGCAATAACAAAACCTGCCTGGTCACTTACACCCAGTAGTAAACTTGCTGCTATGAAACTTGGGGGTTCTGAGGTACAAAGTTGGAATTCAGAGATGCTGAGGATGGACCCGGCACTGATATCATTGCCCCGGTCCTTCTGCTGGCAGAGCCCAGAGCACACAGGGACACAGAGCCACCCCTTTTCCTGGGAGGTCCATCCACAGCTGGATTTGGCATTTCTGGGTGAAATAGAGATAAGGAGGAATGTTTAGCTAATAGCCAGAAATGTCACTGCTCTGCAAACCAGGCAGATTCAGTTCCCCAGTCGCAGCGGGGCTGCACGCACTGATCCCAGCTCCCAGCAGCTAATGGCTGCCATAAGGAACGTGAGATATGGATCAGCCCACGGAGCAAGGGACGACACTGCTCCAGCAAGGTGGAATTTAGGCTGAATGGATTTTAGGATTCTCAAAAGGAAAAAACTCATCATATTTACATCACCAGAACAAGTAATTTTTCAACAAGATGAACTGCTGCAAGGTAGAATTTAGAAACAAAGGCGAGCGGCGTCCTGGCTCGTCCTCCATCGCCTTCCTATGGGATAATGTCGCTCCCAACTCTTGGGTGTCTGGCACCATCTAGAGGAATGATTGGAACGATGCAGCAGAGAAATTAAATAATAAATTATTAAAAATAGCAAAAATCCTAGAGCAGATCTTGTGTAATATCTAACAGCTATTTAGATATTATTTAACAGCTCTTGTCGAGGAAGAGAACCACAGGAAGGAGTGGGAACTTGGAGATTTTTCCTGCAAAAACAGGATGTTGGTTTGCACACATAAGCCCTGTACTTCGGCAACTGTAATTAGTGCTAATTATTTTGCATCTCATTTATTTTTTAAAATAAACTATGATATCAAAATTTGAGGTTTTTCTGTGTAAAGATCTTAAAATAAGCTTGGACTTTTCAATACTCCTTTAATCACAGCTGTGTAGCACAAGGCACCAACTCCTGAATTCCTTCTGAACAACTCTTATTTTTGAATCAGCTAAACAAAAACTTGGATTAAATTTAACTAGCATCCTTATTTGTCATTTAGCTCCAGATGAAAGACCCAAGATGAGCAGAATGTTCATAGAAATCCTCGTGGGTTGCTTCCAACTCGGGGGTATTTTATGAAATGTACACAGAAAATATTCTTTTAAAAAAGCCAAAAATGCATAATTTGTTCCAGTGTTTAAATCCAGCTGAATTCAGGCATGTGAATCCTTACCTACATTTACTGGAAAGGTACAATGCAGGTAAACCTACCACATCTACACAATTCCACTCTAAACTTTCTTTTTTTTGATTTTAATTGTACATTTCTGGTTATACTAAACCACAATTCTGTTTTCACACATGGCTAAAGCAGGATTTGGCTCATGAGGGCAGAATAATCATAAATAAAAAATGAGAGAGACACCTTTACCTGGTTTTACAAGCTAATTGTAGAAAAGTTCATTTAATTTTGTAGCCAAATTAAACAGGGGTTTGAGTTTTACTTTTAACTACAGCTGAGAGTAAAATTCCCTACAAAACCAAACGGGGAGAAGCAATGGGTATTTGAATGTCATCAGTTCCTACTCCTAAAATCCCTCAAAAAAATTTCAGTTTTTTTTATTTGAATAGCAGTATGGAAAGAAACAATTACAATCCAGCTTCTTCCTTAAAGCATCCCTGCTCCTGAATCCTTCCGTGGCTCATTAGTCTGTTCTCCCTCCTCCTGCCACCAGCTGCTGCTGGCATTTACATAACAGAGCTCTGCTCTGAGGAAAGATGAATCAGCACATCCATAAAATCCTGCTTTCACTCTGAGATTTACTATCAGCCCCAGCATGCTGCTGCTTGGATGCAGAGGATCTGGAAAAAGATGAGTCATGGAGCTGCAGAACCCACATGTGGTGGGGAAATGGAGCTCCTGGGGAAAGAGAGGATGGGCATTACTCACCACACATGACTCCTGGAGGGGAAAAGCCAGGAAAGGTGGGAAGAGGTATCGGTAACAGCCCTTGGAGCAGGCTTGGGGAGTAATGGAGCAGCTGGGAGAGGGTTAAGGAGGGGAAGCTGAGGTGCCAGGGAGTCAGGAATGTCGGGAAGAGGCTCAGGAGTGACTGCACAGCAGCACAGTCCAGCCACAGCCAGGCTGGGGGAAGTCCCCTGTGAACGGTTTGGGAAGGAGGAACGCTGGTTGTACCTGCACAGCTGTGCCCTCAGCACACACAGGACACACCTGGGGCATTCCAACACTCTCCCTTCCTTATGCAGGAATCCATCTGAGCCACGTCTGGAGCAACACCGAGCACGGCCAAGCACTGCCCCAAGGTGCTGGAGTGAGCACCAAGCAAGGAGCAGCCAGGCTCCACTGGAATGCTGCAGGAAGGACACAAGCAAGGCATGCACAAGCTTACTTTGGGAGCATTTTCTATCCCAGGCTTTTGTGGGCTTTACTGCAGAAATCCCCATGGGCTCTAGACAGGCCCAAAGAGAACAATCCTGCCTGGTGGTGCTGCAGCATCACCTGTGCCACCCCCAAGCTCAAATGAAAGCAAATCATGAGTGCAGAGATTCAGTAAGGCACCAAAAGGTGCCAAGGAAATGTCACATTCCTAAACAATACAGAATCATGGAATTCCAGAATGGTTTGTGTTGGAAGGGGCCTTAAAGCCCATCCAGCCCCATTCCCTGCCATGGCAGGAACACCTCCCACTGTCCCAGGCTGCTCCAAGCCCTGTCCAGGCCGGCCTTGCACACTGCCAGGGATCCAGGGGCAGCCACAGCTTCTCTGGGCACCCTGTGCCAGGGCCTCCCCACCCTCACAGGGCAGAATTCCTTCCCAATATCCCAGCTAACCCTGCCCTCTGGCAGTGGGAGGCCATTCCCTCTTGTCCTGACACTCCAGGCTGATGTACTCTCTCTCCATCTTCATTTCCAGGCACTGGAAGGCCACAGTTAGGTCACCCTGGAGCTTCTCCAGGCTGAATAACCCCAATTCTCCCAGCCTTTCCTCACAGCAGAGCTGCTCCATCCCTCTGACCATCTTGGTGCCTCCACTGGATTTGCTCCAACAATTCCATGTCTTTCCTGTGTTGTTGCTGGGGTCTCACCTGAGCATGGATGTGGAGCTGTTGGCACCGAAATGCAGCAGGACATGGTGCTGGCCACTATTTATGGGGCTGCTTTTCCCCTGACATGGAATTCTGTTCACCTCAGGAAGATGCATTTGTACTTTCAGGGTATATTGTAAAACATCATCTGTTTTCTCCTTTGCCTGCCCATCATGCATGAAAAGATGAGCTTGCAGTTCTGGGCTCTGAAGACAGGTGGGACAAACATTACCTGTCTGGAGAGTGGGATCAGTGTGTGCTTCTCCTGGCTGGGAGCTCATTCTGAGTACAGCAGTTTCACCCTGTCTCTCCTGGAAAGCTCTGCAGCTCTGGAGGCTCCAGGGTCCTGCTGGGAAGCTGGAGAGCTGTTACTATTGGGAAGCCACTGGAATTTGCAGCTTGGTGGGGTGGCACCTCGTGTCTGTCCACTGAGAGCTGAGCAAGGAACCTGCCCTGAAAACATTCCAAGAGTATTTGTTTGGAGCCTACAAGAAAAATGGAAAGGGACTTGGGACAAGGGGGAATGGCTTCCCACTGCCAGAGGGCAAGGTTAGGTGAGGTATTTGGAAGAAATTTTTATTGTGAAGGGGATGAGGCCCTGGCACGGGGTGCCCAGAGAAGCTGTGGCTGCCCCTGGATCCCTGGGAGTGCCCAAGGCCAGGCTGGACACGGCTTGGAGCAGCCTGGGATAGGGAAAGGTGTCCCTGCCCATGGCAGGGGTGAGACTGGGTGAGCTTTAAGGTCCCTTCCACCAACCATTCTGGGATCCTCTCAACAGTCACTAAGAACTCAAGAACTTTAGAGGACGATGAAGAGGAAACAGGGTCCACAAATCACCCAGTTAATTCAAGCTCCTGGCACAAAATAACTTCCACAGGTGGATAAGGGGCAGGTGAGTACAGGTGAATTATGTGGAGCAGCTTTATGCCAAATCCCCAAATCCTTCTCCCTGGGTGCCTGGAGGCATCCTGTGGAGCTGCCAGCAGGAGGGACTGCACCATGACTGCACAGCAACAAAACTGAGCCAGTGCTCCACAGCAAGCCCAGTCCTGAGCAGCTGCTATAAATATGTGCTCAATCTGAATTTATTCTTAATATTACCAGAGCATCGACTCACAGTGATTCAGCTCTCGGTGTTCCAGGCATGAGGAGAGGCTGTCCTTTGTTATGCCATGATGACAGTGGTTTTAACACTGGAGTTCTAACACCAAATGTCAGATACTTGAGATAAAATACAATTCACTTGATGTGTTTTAGCAACTCATTGCTGAAGTGACACCGATTTCAGGAGCTCTGACAGGATGCATCCCATGGAAAAATATTTATTTCCATTAAAAAGATCTATTCTGACCCTGACCCCTTCGTTCCTTGAGAAGAGGTGCTGTATCCATCACATTGGAATTTTCCGGTCATTGGGAGCAAATATTTTAACTCCTAAAGCCACCCCAACCTGAGACACTTCTCTGCAGCCAGGCCTTGTTTACTGGGAGCCCGGAAGGCGCTGTCACCTCCCCACTGAGCAATCCTGTGTCCCCTCCATGGCACACGCGTGGGCTCCATCCCCCTACCCTTGACAGGATCTCTAAGATTCCTGAATCCCTTCATCCTCTTAAAAACTACTTCATATGAGGCACACATGGGCCTCCATTTCCCAGGCGCTGCCAGGGAGGAGGCCACGACCGAGAACACTGCGGCCATGAGGGCTGGGAAGGGCTGGAGCCATGAGGGCCGGAGCTTTGAGGGCCGAGGCGGGGACACCCGGGAGCGCTGAGGGCGGAACCCGCGAGGACAGAAGCCGTTAGAGCTCCCCCGTGACGGCTCCCGGGCCCTCTAAAGCACAGCCCGGCCCAGCGCAGCGCCGTGACGGTGCCCGAACGCCTCGGGCACATC
The DNA here is from genome assembly GCF_035770615.1 of Melospiza melodia melodia. Lineage (NCBI taxonomy): Eukaryota > Metazoa > Chordata > Aves > Passeriformes > Passerellidae > Melospiza > Melospiza melodia. The sequence continues at coordinate 15,837,147 of NC_086209.1, read as the reverse complement.
CCGGCTCTCCGGGCCCGGCCCGGCCCTTCCTCTTCCTCCTCCTCCCTCAGCCGCCGCCCGGAAGTGGCGGGCGCCCCCCCGCGGCGCGTCACCGCCCCGCCCTTCCTGCCCCCCCGCCCGCCCGGCGCTGCCGCGCGCGCCCCCCGGCGGCGGGCGGCGGCGGTGCGGGCGGTGCCGGCGGCGCTCGGTCCGCGGAGCCGCGATGAGCCCGGGCGGGACCCGCGCCCGCACCCGCACCGGGACCCGCGCCCCGCACCGGCACCGCCGCTCCGGCATGAGGCTGCGCCCGCACTAGGAGCCGAGTCCCCCCGGGGCGCCATCCGCCACCTCCCCTCCCCCTCCCGAGGAGGATGGCGGCGGCGGCCGCCCCGACCCAGCTGGAAGCCGGTGGGTATCGCTGGCGGCGGGGGCTGCGCTCCGCACCCCCTCCGTTCTAACCGTGTCTAACCCGCTCTCCCCCGCCTCTCCGCAGAGCTCTACTACCTGATCGCACGGTTCCTGCAGTCCGGACCCTGCAAGAAATCCGCCCAGGTGAGCGCGGAGCCGGCGCTCCGGCCGGGCCGGGCGGGCGGCGGACGGGACGGGACGGGGCTGGACGGGACGGGGCGGCGGAGCCGCTGCGCTGCGGTCGCCGGACTCACGTCCTTTGTGTGTGTGTCTGTGTGTCCCTCTGTTCCCAGGTACTGGTGGAGGAGCTGGAGGAGCACCAGGTGAGGCGCCTGCCCCGGCGGGACGGGGGAAGCCCTCGGGACGGCGGGGTCGGCGTTTGCCCTGCCCCGTCTAACCCAGCCCATCTCCGCCCGGGACACCCGGCGGGAGCGCGGCTGCTCCGCGGCGGGGCCGGGGGCAGCGGCCGGGGGGCTCCATTCCGGGGGGCGCGGGCGGGCACCGGGGGGGCTCCCCGGGGAGGGGTCGCTCGCGCGCTGACGGCCGCCCCCGTCCCCGTGTCCCTCCCGCAGCTCATTCCGCGGCGCCTGGACTGGCAGGGCAAGGAGCACCGCCGGAGCTTCGAGGACCTGGTGAGACAAGTTTCACTCTTGACTTTTCCGACAACTTCCCTCCGCCCCCCGCGCCGCCGCCGCCGCACCGGGCGCCGCGTCCCCCCCCTCGCCCCGTGTGTGTGTGTCCCCCCCACTAGGGCTGCGCCCCGCCGAGGCCGCGGCGGGCCGCGGGGTGCGGAGTGGAGGGGCGGGTGGGGAGCGGTGGCGCGGCGGGGCCGGGGGCTGCCGGTGAGACCCCCGTGGGCCGCCCGGTGGCACCGGCGGAGCGGCCGCGCCGCGCTATTGTGGGGCCGGGGGTTATCCGAGGGCACGCACCGGGGCCCGGCGCGGCCAATGGCGCTGCGCCTTACAACGCGGGGAGCGGTGCGCGGCGATGTGAGGCGGTCCCTGATTGGCTGCGGCGGCGCCGCGGCGGAGCCGGCGGGGCGGGGGGCGCGGGGCGCGGGTCCCCCCCGGTCCCCCCGCGCCATCGCCGCCGCCTCGCCCGCGCCCCCGGGGCTGCCCCGCTCCGGGCCGGGCTCGGCCGCGCTGCCGCGGCCCGGCGTGGGGGGACGTGCCGGACGTGCCGCCGGGCCCGGTGCTGTCGGGCTGGGTCAGGGATTCCCGGCCTGCGGCGGCCTGCGCGAAACCCGCCCCTCTCCGCGGCGTCTGGGCCTGCTGTCAGGCAGGAAAGGAGGGGTTAGGAAGTGTGGTGTTGTGGCTCTTAAATGCCGGTGAAATTCACCGAGTGGCTGTTTTGGCTAAGTGCTGAACCCTTGAATGTGTGTCATTGAGGAAGGTCAGTCCCTCCGCAAGGCCGGGGCTGGGGGGTGGCCCTGGGCCCCGCACCCCGAGATGTGTCCGTGTGAAAGTGACAGAACTGAAGCTGTTCCAGTCCTTTTCCAAAGCGTCCGGGCGGCCTTGCTTTCATTTCTGGGATCTCAGGGCAGTGACGTGTGGCGCTGATGTAGCACTCTGCAGTTGGACGGCTGTGAACTTCCCCATAGCGTTTATAGCCCTGGTACCTGTGCCCAGCGCTGGCACTCACCTGCCAGGAATGGAAAGCACGTCCTGGCCTCTCCCGCTCCCATGGAGCAATAGTGACGTGGGATTTTGCCATGGCTGTTGCTCAAACTCCTCTGCATCTGGCTCAGGAGCTGGTTTGCCACTTTAGCAACGTTGTAGGAGCTCAGGTGTGGACAGAACTCCTTGTGCCCAGAGCAGACCTTTGGACCAGCTGCCTTTCCCTTTCTAAAGCCTATGCAGAATTTCAGGTGGAAGCTGGGCTTCCTCACACCTCTTGTGGATAATTCTGGGACTGTAAATCGAGTGAGCAGACATAAAATAATTTCTGCATTCAATAGATTTTAGTGCTCTATGGTCTTCCTAGAGAATCTGAAATCTAACTGTGGGCTGTCTCAGGTTTAGCATGGTACTGCACCCAATATCCAGGAGGAATATTAGCAGTGCCAGTGTGCAGTCTGGTGTCAGAGTGGTTTTGCATATCACTTTGATTGACATAAATTTTTTTTCCCTTTCATTCTCTGTAGCACATACATAAAAGCCTTAAAACCTTAAAATAATTTTTTAAATATGTGTGTAAACATGTACTTTTCTTTAACATTTCAGAAACAAGAGAAAAACCATTTTGAAGTGAGTTTTGGAGTTAATGGGAAATTTTTCATTTCTGTATAAACTCATACAATAATTAAATTTAAGATTTGATTTTCCTGTGTCTTAAACTAATCAGCACTAACCCATGCTTTTAGTTTGCCCATTTATCTAGTATTATTTGACTGTTTCTCATGGTTTACAGTGAGGACCAGGTTTATAAATGAATCATTACAGTGAGACAGGTTGATGCCAGGTGGGATGAGCTGAGTTTCTGTCTGAATCCTCTGAGTGTTAAGGATATTGAAGAAAGGCCTTTTCTCCCTCATTGCTTAGGGTTTGCTATGTTTGGAATTTGGACTTTTGGCTGCATATGATTGTTTATTAACCTGAGCTCCTCGACTTCAGGACCGGCTGGATGTCTGAATGCCATGTTCAGAACAGAGCCAGGGTTATGAAGAACACAAAGCACTCCAACCTTCTTTTTAATTATCTCAGGCACATAATGAACCAGAATTAAATTGGAGATGCCAGCAGTTGGAGGTAAAAGGGCTTTTTTCAACCCATTTCTGCTTTTTACAGCCAGAAACCCAAAATCATTTACAATCTCAGCTGGGTGGTGCAGCTACTCTGGTCAGGCAGGTAATTGAATTTGTGAGAGTTTACAACCCAGAGAAGTCTGATTTGTTTGTGTGCCCAATATTCAGACAGAGTATTTCTTGTTCTGTTGTTTCAGCTTTGTTTTCCATCCTCAGTGTGGCTGTCCAGGTTCTGAGTGGTGTTTTTCAGAAAATATGCCAATACTGTGAGCACTGAGTATGCTGTTACTGCTCCTGGGCTTTTGGGAGTGATAAAGATGGAGCAGCCCAATGGCCACTGGATGGTTTTTATCTAGGGAATGTTTACTCCCACTTCACTCGAGTTTTTAGGCAAGATCTGAAAGCTCACTGAGATTCCTTTGTTCCTTTTTTTTTTTTTTTAATAAACTTAATCTTTTACTTTAAATATCAGGTATCACAGGGCAGACGAGTAATTTAAGACACGCTAATAAGAATTGTACCTATGGAGCAGAACCACACAGAATGCAAGTTTATGTTCCCTTTGTTTTTTCCTGTTTATTTTCACATTGGAACACTTTTTTTTGCCTGCAGCATGTGGCTGTGCCTGTCTAGCTAATCACAGAGTCACAGAGTGTCCTGAGCTGGAAGGCCATCAGTGCAACTCCTGCCCTGCACATACACCCCAAAATCACACTCTGTGAGCGTTGTCCAAACCCTCCTGGAGCTCTGGGGGCCTTGAGGCTGTGACCATTCCCTGGGGAGCCTTTTCAGTGCCAACACACCCTCTAAGGGAAGAACCTTTCCCTGATCTCCACCTCAATGTCCCTGACACACTTCCAGCCATTCCCTGGGCCCTGTTCCCTCTCTCAGGGAGAGAGATTGGAGCTGCCCCTCAGCAGGAGCTGCAGCCCCCGATGCCTCCCCTCAGTTCCCTCATCTCCAGGCTGAATTCTCCAGGTGTACTCCACAATGGTTTTACTTTCTCACCGATGGTCTTGAGACACGTGTTTGTAAAGGGAAGGGTCTGTGAATCACAGAATCCCAGAATCCCAGACTGGTTTGGGTTGGGAGGGACCTTCAAGCCCATCCCATTCCACCCCCTGCCATGGGCAGGGACACTTTCCACTAAACCAGGTTGCTCCAAACCCCATCCAGCCCGGCCTTTTGAAGGTCTGAAGTGTGTCCAACTTGCAGGCAATTAGTGCTCTGGTTTTAAATGAGCCACAGCAGCTCGGTGTGGAGTCAGCTGCTCTACAGATGAGTTGAGCTGAATGACTCCGATTATCAGCACAGTCTCCAGTGACCTGCTGTTCCACATTATCTTTGTTTATTCCTGATAAAGGTGACTGGCTCTGCTCTGGTTTTAAGAACTTTCTGATGGGCTGAGTCTTCTGGCTCAGCCTGGTTTGGTCTTTGTGCTGAAAAACACGTCATTCCAGGCAAAACAGAAAATCAGCTGTTGTTGGAGAGTGGGGAGTTTGCATCCATGAGTGGCTGTGCTGGTATGGAACAGCTTATGGGATTTGGCTCCGAGTTCCTGCCTTGCCCATCTGCATTGATTTAAAACTAGCCCTGAGTCCGAGGTACTGGTATTTATAGATCCTGCCAATCCCAGCATTAGCAGCGCAGAGATGTTACGGTTTTGTCACCTCAGGAAAATGTCATCTGTAGCATGGTCGTTCCAACCTGTTCTCTCTGGGGACCCCAGTGGGTAAAGGCTTTTTTAATTCCAGTCTATTTGCATATTGCTGGCATCTTGTGCAGGTCCAGTGTCTGAGCTTCCTTTTGCTGAGATTCCCTGTTTGAGGTTGTCAGTAATTTCCTGCTTGCTCAGCTGCCTGGGCCTGTTGGCCTCCTCCACTGCTTTTTGATACAGTTGTCAATGGATTCTTAATTGATGGTTATTTTGGCAAATGAAGGAAGTGTTGGATGACTACCTGGAGGAGAAAAATCCGGTGCTGAGGCCCAGCTGGGCCTGCCCAGCAGGAATGGGGACAGAGCAGCCTCCCAAGGGCCGTGTCACTGCCACATTCCAGCCTGCAGCTCCTGCCTCCAGTCTGTGCTTTGGGGAGATGTTCCACGGGGCTTCCCAAAAGAGATGGTTCCCAGAGCTCCCTGGTTCCCATCTCTGTCAAAACAGACATCTTACTTTAAGCAGTAATCACAAAGAGTCTTTTTTGGGTTGTTTGTTCCCTTCCTTGGAGGAGGAGTTGTCAGCAGCTGTAGAATCACAGACTCCTGAGGAAGGAACCCACAAGAATCATCAAATCCAGCCCCAGTCCCAGCACAGACACCCCAAAAATCCCACCCTGTGCCTGAGAGCATTGTCCAAACAGGGATCAGAGTCACACCAGGGGATTTGGTTTCAGGGATCCAGAAGCTGCTTGTCCCAGCTCATGGTCTCTGAGTGATGCTTCCAACCACAGGACCACAGACAGGTTCAGGGGTTGAATTTCTCCCAGCCCTGACGTGACTTCACTAATAGTTCTTTCCTTGTGCTTATCACTGGAGCAGCTTATCTCAGCCTGGCTCAAGCAGTCAGGACTGGGAGAGTTTTTTAAAAAAAGATAGATTGGCTTCACTTAATCTTTCACTTTTTAGATCCCTTGTACCTGTGTGGTTACTGTGTCAGAGAACTCATCTGGTTCTATTGCATTCTTGTGCTCTCATATTTTAACTTTTATAGGATTTTTCACATCCTAAGGCAACAAACCATATTTTCTTTATGATTTATCCCAAGATGCAGCATTTGTTCTCACTTAGCACGTTTTCAGCTCTGCGTTATTTTAACATGCATGGTTTGGGCCTGTATTACTCATCTCTAATTTTTTCCAGTTTTCTGATTATTTTCTAAAATATTTTCTAATTATATTTCAAAATCTTTTCTAATATATTGGAGGAGCTGGTAATATCCTTGCTGCTGTTTCATTTTGCCACGTGGGATTTGGACAAGCACACACTAAGAGGTGTAGCTGTACCTTTGCCTTTTTCCATCCTTCTTTTAAGGAAAATCTGATCTGGGAAATGTTGGTTTTTTTCAGCTGGATGTTTGCAGCTTTCATGTTCTAGAAAAATACTTAAAACCCATTTACAACTCTCTCAGAGGTGAAAAGAAGGATTTTTGATTCAAGTTCTTCTGGGAACCTGAAAATAGAATTGCTTGTTTAGCTCTGGGCTGTGATTTAAGCATTTTTTTCTGGAAGTTATTATGGAAAAAAGTCACCAGGAGAATTTGCTGCTCTTGCTGCCTGCCTATGGAGCTGTTTGTTAGTAACAGCAGTGCTAATATTCAGATTAAGGGCTGCTTATTTGGGGCTGTTGTGGTTTGTAGAAACAAAGAAATGTGCAGGGAAAGAAAGAAGTTAGATCAGGGAATGCTGTCGGGCCCCACGTGTGTCCGTGTTTGCTCTTTGCTGTTCCATATAAAACTGTGCCTTCATCTTTGAGCCACCAAGTCCTTTTCCATTTTGGAGGTAGTCAGGAGTGCTTGTGGAGCACCTTGGGCTCTGTCTCTGCAGTGGGATATTTGCTGCCAGGCTTAATTCAGCACCTTCCAAGGCACAGAATAGGGTGAAACTCCCAAACCAGCTCCAGGGTGAACAGGGCAGTGTTTGCTGTGCTACACTGAGAAAAGGGTTTGGATTTTTTACATTTCCAGTGAGAATGGTATGGTTGGGGTTTTTTGGTGCTCTGGAAGTAAAACTTCAGAGCTTCTAGGTTGGTCTTTTTGACCTTTTAACCTTAAGGTTGATACATCACTGTGTGTTGGCCGTTGGTGACTGAGGGGCTTGTTGCTGGTTATCAGAGATGGAAATAAGAATTTCATATTCAGATTTTGCTTAAATGCAGATTCTCTCTCTAGAACTTCCCTTTCAGAAATCTTACACACTGAAGGGAGGCTACTGCAGCATTGTAAATTATTTTGTAGCATAAGCATATTTACAGTGTTTCAGGAATGAGTCAGAATAAGAGGGAAATACCAAAGTTTGGATAATCCTTTTCTCTCATTTAAACTTCTGTTATATCCCATCATTTACAGTGAGACACAATCCATGCTCATACACTGAACTTCACTGGTTGTACCACTGGGAAGGTGCTGATATAACTTCAGAACTCTGATTTTAGGGAAAAAAGCTGAAATGACTGGAGAACCCTGTCAGTGCAGGAGAGCATTCGCAGGGTCATTCCTTGGTGCTCACTCACAGGATGGAAAGTCTTGGAATGAGAACATGGTAATGCATTTATCAGGCTTCTCATTGCTGCACTGAAAAAATGATGATTCTGGATCCTTAGAATCATCATGATTGATGAGATGATCCTTTAACCAGCAGTGACTGAGAGATGAGTAGAGGGAGGAACCTGTCTCTCCTCCAAGAGTTCCATTCACATTGGGAGAGTTTTTAGTCATATTTAATTAACTGGTTTTAGTCATATTTAATTAACTGGTAATTTGTATATTTAATTAGATATATTTCCCTTTTTGGTTAAAATCTGAATTGTGGACAGTCTTGATCCATCTCGTGGTGCAGGTGGTGACAGTATCCAGCCCTGCCTGGCTGTGCTGGGTCCTGTAGCTCCACTGCTGTTGCCCAATTGGAATAAAAAAATTCCCAACAACGTGTGCTAATAATCTGTTTGATGACACAGTTGAGTGAACAATGTTTTGGCAGCAGGGCTGAGGGAATTACAGACCTTTTCCTCCTTCCTGATGCCTGACACTCCCTCCCTCTGCTGTGCTGGGGCAGGAGCTGGGCACATCCCTGGGACTGGGAAGGCAGGAGCTGATCCGTGGGCAGAGGTGGATGGAGCTGTGTGTGCTGTGTCAGAGGAGCTCTGATGGGCAGAGCTTTTCCTGCCAGTTTGTAAATATGGGAGTCAGGCAGTGCAGGACATTCTGGATAATGAGGCACAATTTGTTTGTTGTTTGAACAGACTGTCAGAAAAACTGTTGTCACTCAGTCTCTGTCCAAAGGGAAAAATAAAGGATGTTCTCCCAACATGACAAAATTGGAGCCTACACATGTGGGTCTTAAAGATACCTACTCCCAGGAGCTGGGAAGTGGAGACTGAGTATTGATTTTAGGGATTTTAGGTAATTTTTAAGGTTTTTATTCTTTTACACATGTGCTTCATACAGTGATGTCAATGCAAGGGTGTTTCAGTTAAGCAAAAAATGAGAAGAGAATGAACTAAAAGGTAAAAAAGGCTTTAAAAAAGTTGTTTGAGCAGAGCACTGTACTGGAGATTTTTGTTTCTTTTTGAGGGATATCCTAAATTTACAATTAAGCTGTTACAGCCTAAAATTTCTGATGTGGCTTTTGCAACACTCCACATCACTTTAAAAAGCAGTATAATTAATGTTGAGAGGATTTTCAGGGGGTTTAGGCTTGGTTGCAGTAACTTTACAATTAAATACAAAGCAAAGTGCTACCAGTAGAAGGAAAAATAAAGCATTTTTTCAAATGCCTGTGTTGTTTGTGTGTTTAGGTGGCTGTCAATGCACACATCCCCCCAGATTATCTTCTTAGGATCTGTGAGAGGCTTGGACCCCTCTTGGACAAGGAGATCCCCCAGAGTGTGCTGGGGGTGCAGACTTTGCTGGGTGTCGGGCGTCAGTCTCTCCTGAGGGCAGCAAAAGGTGAGAATCTCAATTTATCTGGGCTTGAATTCTGTTTTAATGATTAACCCCCTTTTGTTGCCATTCCTGTTGGGATATCTGTGTATTTGCATTTGCCCTGCTTTGTCTCCTGTGCTTGCCAGCTTTTTCTTCCTAAAATGCAGTTGTTGCTGGCTCTGTTGGATGTATTTTCTTGGGTTGAAAATGCCATTTTAAGCAATTCTTGCCTACAGTTGCCTGATATTATTACTTCCTCTGCCTCCTTCCCCAGTGTGTTGGTGTTTGTGTAAATGATGTGAATGGGATTAGGGGTTTGATGCATCTGAAAAATGCCATTTTTTCCATATACATTTGCACACATCTGTGTCTAAAATCACAGAGCTGGGCTATTTTTCAGCCTGGCTTTTTCCATTCTTTGACTCCCTGCCTGTGCAGACACACGACAGGGTGGTGGCGTTTGGGGCAGCATTTAGGGAGTAGCAGAAGGCCAGGCTGATTCTTCAGTGACAATTCCTGCTTCAAGTTAATTTAAAAGCCCCCATTCCTTTCATGAAGAGAGCACCAGTCCTTTTCCCTTTGAAAAACTCTCTGTGCTCGAGAGAATGATCCTGAGAGCAGTTTTGTGTTAGAACTAAAGAGATCTGAGAGCCATCTGCTATTGAAGTGATTCCTCCTTTCCCTCCTCACTCCATGCCCCTGCCACTTCCTCCCTGCAGGAGCCAGAACTTCCTTGATCCTCTGATGTGCTGATTCAGAGAACTGGGATGTTGCAAAATTTTGTTGTAGTGAATTAAATGAGCTGGTGGAAAAGGATCACAGGGCTGGAGGTGACACAGGAGGAGGAGCATCATCCTGGGAGGGGAGGAGGGATGGCAGAGCAGGACCTTCCTGTTTTGGTGGCAATTGAGCGCTTAATTCCCTGCATCCTGTGAAGTCACACCGTGATGCTGACGAGCATCTGCTGATCCATTGGGTATCTCCTGGAGGGATGAGCTGTTCCCAAACACATTGCCCTACAGAGTTTTAGGGACTGAGTCTTGTTTTGCCTCTGCTTTGCTGTAATTAGGTGCAGAAATTCAGGTTTGCAGAGAAACGTTCCTTCCCTTCACACTCAGTTTGCAGCTTAGAAGCAAACAGCAGCAAAATGTAAAGAGAAAATAAACATTTTTTCTGCAGGGGAACAGAAGGGTTTAGGTGGATGGATCTATTTTAGGGAGTCTGAGTGCTGTTTTTAATGAGTATCATTTAATACTCTGTGCAGCAGTTTGGGGTTTAATCAGAAGGTGCTCTCAGGAGCCTCTGAGTCACCTCAGCTTGTGCACTTTGTGTTCAGAGACCTACATGGTGCTACACAGATCCACCAACCTGCGGCACTGTCCTTCTGTTTCAGCACTTACTCACCGTGGAAGCTCATTTCTCTCCCTCCAGATGGCCAGAAATGGAAGAAATCCAGGTCTAATTTCTGAGGCACTTTGAACAGTCTCAGAAAAATCACTATTGTTCTAGAGAGGAGCCTCTCTGAGGCCACTTGGCAGCAGCGGGCTGGAGAGTCTTTAAAGAGAACAGTCTTCACTTTAAAACAATGATTTTTTTGGGAGGGTGGGGTGCAGAGGAAAATCTGAAAGGAGGGCACATTGCCACATATTGCAGGAAAACAGATTTATTGGAAAAAACCCTCATTTCTCTCACTTTTAGGCAGCAAAATGTGAAATCTCAAATGTGCAGTTGCTAAGCAGAGGTGCTTTAAGTGTTGGCATTGCAGAAGGAAAACATGGCAGAGTTCAGCTGGGCCTCAATATGAAGTGCACCCACTTTTAAATTCACTTTTTCTCTCCATGGATTTAGAGTCAATAATCACCCAAATTAAGCAAAAATAAGTTGAAACCATTTACAGTGGCACTGCTGAGGAACTGGAAATCAGAGTTGCAGTCTTTTAATGAGGAATCTGACAAAGTGTTAATCAGACAGATCTTATTTTGGGCTGGTGGGAGTGGTGCTTGATCTCTTGACTATTTAATGTATTGATTATTTCTTGTCCCTTGTCCCTGTTGCTGGTGCAGACTTCAGACACACGCTATGGAAAGGATCTGCATTTGCAGCTCTGCACAGGGGCCGACCCCCCGAACTCCCGGTGAACTACGGGAAGCCACCAAACGTGGGTGAGTCTGCAAGTCCATAAAAGTTCCTTTCCTCCTCTCTGTATTTATTCCTGCCCCACAGAAAGTGCCTCTCACTGACTAAAACACTGCTCTGGGTTTTCATTAATGTTTTCTCTGACATTTCATAATGAATTAATCTAAAATAGGTCTCTCCCTGACAATAGGATCATTTTTGTGTTATTCAGGCTTGGATTTTCCACAGTGTGTGTAGCCATGTTTTGCATGGTTTTTTGGAGGGCAATAGGCTGGAGTATTTTTTTATGATATGCCTCCATAATATGTACTTGTGGTTGTAAGATTGGATGGGCATGGTCACAGGAGCATGGGATCCTGGAATCATCATGGAATCCTGGCCAGAGCAAAGCGTCTGGCTCCCAGGGAACTTCGTTGACTCAAGAATTCCTTTCAGTTGGATTATGACAGAAAACAGACTGCTTGCAACATCCCTCTCCAAAAAGGAAATAATCACCAAAGCAACATTTGTGTTCCTTCAGCCTCAGTTGTCCACACAATTAGATAAAGAACTTGTATAAAACTCAGATATATGTGGGCTCTCAGCTTACATCTCATCACAGATCTGCTCTGTTTTATATAAACTCAAGTGTTTGCCTTGTATGGTTTGAACTTTCATTAACTGCTTTTATAGCAAAAAAAAAATAGATTCTTGCAGGCATAAAAGTAAATCCTGGTTTGTTTCTTTTTAGGGCATTTTATCTCTGTGCAAATGGATACATTTTCCTGCTTTGTCAGGGAGCCCTTTCACTTATGAATCCTTCCTCCCTCTGGAGAAGCAGGGATGGTGCTGGCAGTTTTCTATCTGTGTATTTATTATTTTAGGCTGGTTCTGCAGTTGCTTTACTGTGAGCAGTTGTGCTGATGGATTACTAATAGTCTGAATTGCAGATTTATTGAACACAACTCCTCTGGTTGTATTTCTGCACGGATTCTTGGATCAATTCTTTCATCAGACTGGGTGTTTTTGGAATATGTGGTATTATTAATGAGGCATCCTGGCAGATTGGACTTCAGCATTTGTCATGCTTTTATGGCAAAGGACTGTGCTGCTTGCTTGGTAACTATTTAGTGAATTAAAGAACAGAACAATTGTTTTGTTTGGATGTTTTAATAATTGTTTTTTTTTTTTTTTAAGAAATGCAAAGGTATTATATGGAAAAGGGTCTTTCATAGCCAGGAAATAATTTATATAGGTATTGATTCCGGGAAGAATACAGTCCTTGGTGTAGCTACATAAACTACTACTAGGAGAGGAAAGTGTACATAAATACTAAAATAAGGAATTTACTTCAGGCAGCAGTTTGATTTTGGGATTCCTTGTGCATCCTGAAGAGGAGGTCAGAAAATTCTTTGTGTATTTGTGCAAAATGGGTGTTTTTCCCCTGGTGAGTGGTGCCAGCCAGAGATGCTGCAGTGTGTGTGTCTTAAGTACAGGATGAAGTGTGCCCGACCTCTTTGGTATTTTGGCATAACTGTGAATTCCCACACTGTGCTGGCTCAGGCACATGGACTTTTCTGGAATTACTTGCTGGAGGAGTTGGGCTGGAGTAAAAGACACCCATTAATGTATATTCAGGAGTGAGGTGATTGTTTAAGTACCAGTGCAAAGTGATAAAGAAGGTATAGAATGAGCAGCCAGGAGTATTCTCACATCGTTTCCCTTCCATTGATAAGGATTTAATCTTTCCACCATCAATTCTGAGAGAATGGGGGTCGCTGATGGGATTAACTGGGAGGGCCCAGCTGCAGGACTTGAGAGTTGCAGTGATTTCCTTTCCATGTGGTTGGGATGGGACCTTGTGGTCCATAATCCAAAATTAAAGGTCCTGCACAGTGGAACTGGAGCCAGGAAATCCTTGTTGCCTTTTCCCAGCGCGTTTGTGCAGAGCTGGGCATCTTCTGGCTGGGGGAGTCTCTGGGAAAGTGCTGAGCTGTGGAAGTCATTCCCAGGGCTGTGGTGATCTGCTGGAGGGGGACAGGGAGGGAAAGCCCTGGCAGAGCTTCCTGCTGCCAACAGGATGCCACGGAGGAGGAGAGAGTCTGCTGGAGCCTTTCTGGGCAGATTGTGCTGTAGTGGAGCTTTCAGGGCTGCCTTTGTGCTCTCCCAGACAGAAAGTGGAAAGACTGGTCATGCAGTACCTCAGGACTGGGAGTGATTCCCCTTTGATAAACCTGCTTTTGATGCTACTTCGATTTTGTTAGGGCTTCTTTTTTTTGTTTGTTTTTTTTTTTTTTTTTTTTTTTTGTTTTTTTTTTTTGTGCAAGCAGCTCAGAGCAGATTAGAAAGAAGGTTGTTTTCACTCTTTAAGAGCTGCTCTAACCTGAGGATGGAAATCTTTCTGTGGGCAGCTTGTTGTTAGTGAAAACAACACAGAATTTGGAAGCAGAGGGTTTTCAGCACAGTCTCAGTGAATAAGCATTTCAGCTGGGTGGAAATTCACAGCCAAGGTGGTGCAGGTACCTTGGGCCTGCCAAGGAGCAGCGCTGGGATGAGGGATGAGGTCAGGAATCGATGGTGGTTGTGCTGGAAATGAGTTCCATGAGGTCAGCAGCGCCCAGAGCTGGAACAAGCTGTGCTTTCAGTGCTTTTCCTGGGTCCAGGCTCTTTGTGGCCCCACAGCCACTGTCTGAGAAGGTGCTTTCCATGTGGGAGCCAGCTCTGTTTCTTTCCTGGCATTCCTGTGAAGCCTTGCGTCTCTCCTGGGAGCGGTACCCGATCCCTGCTCGGGTTTGTGATGAAGGCAGAATCCAGATCCTCATTACAAAGTCACACAGCTTCTTGCAAAGTCAAACAGTCTGATGGGAGCTCATCGCCCCTGAGAAACGGATTTTAAAACTGACATTTGCACCAGTTTTCCCATTTTCTAATTTTCCTTGCAAAAAGTGAATCCAGACAAAGATTTTAGGGAGAGCAGGAATTCCAGCTGGTGCTGCTCAGTGACTTTGCCTCACTGAAATGCTTGAATTCCTTCTAAGGTTGTGATTTAACTTTGAAGTCTGGGTTTTGTCTGATGATTGTTTTTTAAATCCAGCTTTCACTGGTGGGTTGTTGTTGCTGGGTTTGGGGTTTATCCTTCCTAGGTGCTTTCTTGCAAGGGTTCTTACATTGTGCTGTTATCTATAGTAGAATGTGAGCTAAATTGTGATTTGGGAATTGCCGTTGTCAGCTTTTAAGCACTGCAGTTTTCCTCAAGGTGTGGCCTTCCAGGACCACAAAAAGAGGAAAATGCCTGTATTTTACAAGTTGGTAGTTGGAGGAGCTGAGGTGGCCCTTCAGTGTTGGGACAAAATTAACTTTTCTTATCAAGAAGGCTGGATCTCCTCCCTTTTTATGGGAAATAACTGTCTTGAAAGTTTTTCCTGGCAGGGAATAGTGAGGGGGTGGACTTGGCAGCTCTTACATCCAATGTGGCATGAAATACATCAGTTAATGAGATAGGTTAGTAAAAATTTTTTGGGTTACTAAGTTGCTATTTCTCCATGTGGGAATTGTTGGGTTTTAGTGCTTTGGGGCCTTAGGACAATAACTTCATTGTGCTGTAGAAAGGAAACTTGACAGGAATTTTTGTCATGTGGGGGTAATTCCCTATTTAGATATTGTGTATTAATCTTCCTAAAAATACAGGAATGGAGAATGTTTGCTTTGTTCCTTTGAAGCAGTGATAGGTTTTTTTTTGTCCAGAGATGCTGTTGCCTTGATAAAGTTGTTGCTCCTCATGGCTCAACAATAGTTCTGGATGTCTCTGATTGAAGCATTTCATAAACAGGGCTTTTTATTTGGTAATTATCCATGGGAGATGGAGAAGTTTTATCCCTATTGTGCAAATAGGGAAATAAACACAGAAGAAAAAAAAAGAAATTACTTTCATATCCTCTGAAGCTGAACTGATTGCAAGGCTGGGAATCGACCGGAAAAGTGAGGTGCCAAAATTGTGGGATTTTGGTGCCTTTTGGTGCTTCCTTCATGGGATTTACAACAAACAGCAGTGGTAAATGCTCAGAAACATTGCAGGGGGACACAGAAAACATTGTGATTATAAGGAATATTTTGACATGAGATTATATCTTTTTGATTCACACAGTTCTTTGTGTGGTTAAAAAAACATCCAAAGCCATTTGAAATTGCTTACAGGCAGATACACTGTTATTATGTATTTAAATATATAAATATATATGTATTGAAATGGTTGAAACCTTGAAAGGCACAGCAGAATCACTATGTTGCTGAATGACTCCACGTCTCTGTTGGCACACAGAGTAGGGAAAGGGAAGTAATCTTTTTAAGAATTCAGCTTTTAAGCTGTCATACTCAAAGAGTAAATAAAATAATGTGTAGGCAAAGCTGAGGTACCTTGAGCATTTATCACTGTGTGATCTCTGTGTTAGAGTTAAGAAAAAGAGTATAAAATTTCAGTTTTATTTTGCACAGGGTGACAGTTTGGTTTAACAGCCCTGTGTAATATTAGGTATCAATTGAATAGTAGGTAGGTAGTAAATTAATTTGCTTTAGTGTGTTTTGCTTTTTAGTATTGCTGAATGTGTGTTTTTACATGCAAAGCAAATATTGACTGAAGGTGAGGTTATGCTGGAGCCTGATGGCTTTTGCAAGCATCTTTTATGCAGCTTTTTTTCCCTTGTGTCATGTTTCAATTGCTTTGAGTGATTAAAAATAATCCACATTTCAGAGCCTAAAACTGAGTCACAAAAATGCTTTCTTTAAAGCTGGAAACAATTTCTTTTCCTTGCTTGTGTGTAAATACTTCAATGGTATCAATTTACACCAGGAGTTACGGGTTAGGAACTCTTTGAAATGGCACTTCTTGACTTTGTAGATTAATTTTTTAATGTATTCCATGATCTTTTTTTGGTAGATTGGCAGTGATATCATGAGACAATTAAGACATGGCTCGAGTTTTTCACTAGACTTTTAAGCTGAAGGAGTGAAAGGCACTAAAGAGTTTTGTGGGGCTCCTGTGAAGCCCAGCCCACATCAAGGTGCAGGGGGAGATAAGGAATTGCTCCAGGGGATCTGCTATCACAGGGACTCCACAGACCCACCAGCACAGCTCTGTTAGATCCTCAAGTGCCTCTGAAAAACCCTCTCAAAACTTTCAAATCCAAAGTTCAAGTGCTGTGAGCGAGGATAGGTTAGGGAAAATAGAAATAGGAGAGGATTGGTGGAATTGAATACCCCAAAATGGTCTCAAATTGTGCATCCAGTCAAAGGCTTTTTTACATGGTGAGTTGGTGCATTCAGGTTTTAGGCTGTTCTTGGAAGGGCTGCTGGCTATGGAAACAGGAAGGAGTTTGTTGTGGTTGCAGTTTTTTCTCCTACCTGCCATTCCTCCACTGGGAGTTTTCCATCAGTGCCACCTGTGTCTTGTTCCTCAATTCCCCTGCCATGGGAATGCAAGGATGTGGATGTGGAAGTCCTTTGGCCCTCAGATGTGATCTGAAAGCCATTCCAAGGAAAGATTTTTATCGCTTTTTATCACTTATTTTATCACAAAAAAACCCACTTAAAATAAACCATTATACTCTTTTTCTAATTGATACTAGTAACATGTAATTTCCTAAATTTCCTTAATTACCTTTCTTCCTTCAAAGATTTTCCTTAAAGATTTTCCACGTCCATGTAGGATAAATGTATCTGTTACCTGTTCATGAATTGAACATTGGAATAACTCCCAGTTGTGGTGGGAACTTTTCATTCTGCTTATATTTTTGGTAAGGAAGCAGGTGCAGCCTGTGGTGGGTACTGAAAGGCTCCATCAGGAGTGGGATTTCTTTTTATAACACTGGACAGAATGTTCTGATAAGGTGGAAGAGGTTCAGATTTATTGCTGATTCTAATAATAAAGTCATTAATAAATACTATATTTGATTTAATATTTATTTACTCTGAGTTCTGGACAAAATTCATGCCTCACTCTTCTTTTTGCTTCTTTTTTCTCTCCCAGTTCATATCCTTTCTGCCAGGCAATTAACTGGATGTGGCCGTTTCAGCCACTTGTTCCCAACATCCACCTACCAACACATGAAGATGCACAAGAGGATTTTGGGGCACCTCTCCTCTGTTTATTGCATAGCCTTCGATCGCAGTGGCAGGAGAATTTTTACAGTAAGTTTAACATTTGGACCTTTTTCTTTGTGAACGTTGCTTTGTTTGGTTTGATTCCTTTCTCTCTTGAGTTCCTCAACAGTCACGGATTGAGATGGAGATGTGACTTTGTTCAGCTGCAAGTTGCTTTTCTACTAAATTTACCTTCATGGATTTGTAGTGTGTCAGTGACAACTATTTCAAGTTTTTCTCTGGAATGCAGTGACATCCATTTCTGTGGTGATGCCCTTGCTTTTTGTTGGGCATATTTAAAAATCAACAGATTTTTCAAATGAATATTGCATTTTTAGCTGTTGATGTTAATCCCTGTGCATGGAGTGACAGGACAAGGAGGAATTCCCACTGCCAGAGGAGAGGATTAGGTGGGAAATTGGGAAGAAATTTTTCTCTATGAGGGTGCTGAGGGCCTGGCACAAGGTGCCCACAGAGCTGTGGCTGCCCCATCCCTGGAGCCAGATTGGATGGGGCTTGGAGCAACAGTGGAAAGTCCCTGCCTTCCAAATAGTTCCATTTCCAACATAATCCATCCTGTGATTGCTTTATTTTCTTTTATCAAATTGAAATCCTTGACTCCATAAGATGATCCCCAGGCTCCACAGTTCATAGAATCATAAAACCCCAGAATGGTTTGGATGGGATGGAATATTTCAAAGTCTTCCAGTCCCACCGCTGCCATGGGCAGGGACACCTTCCACTAGCCCAGGGTGCTCTGAGCTCTGTCCAGCCTGGCCATGGACACTTCCAGGGATGGGGCAGCCACAGCTTCTCTGGGCACCCTGTGCCAGGGCCCCCCACCCTCACAGGGAAGAATTTCTTCCTAAAACTGGACCTCAGTGGGATCCCACAGAGTTGTCCTGTCAGTTCACAAGTTCTGTGTTCCCTGTCCATCCGCAGTGATCCGTGTGCGACATGCATGGAACCTCTCCCATATTTCCTGTAACCTTTGGGAATTCCTGTGCCATTCCAGGGGTCAGATGACTGTTTGGTGAAGATCTGGGCCACGGATGACGGGCGCCTGCTGTCCACCCTGCGCGGCCACTCGGCCGAGATCTCGGACATGGCCGTCAACTACGAGAACACGCTGCTGGCCGCGGGCAGCTGTGACAAGGTGGTCAGGGTGTGGTGCCTCAGGACCTGTGCCCCCCTGGCAGTCCTGCAGGGCCACTCAGCTTCCATCACTTCCATACAGGTAGGGACTGATGGGGTTTTCCCCTAAAACCTTCAATTAGAATGGTAGTAAGATTTGTGGCGGTCAAGGATAAAGTTGGTGGTTTTGACTGTGATTTGTCCCAGCTTAAGGGTGTTTCTCCTGGTTATCTCAATCCTGTGGTGCTCAGAAAAGTATCCTCCTGCTTGCATTTGTTTTTAGCTGTGTGATCCCACTGCTGCTTCCTTAGGTGTACAGAATGGGAGATCTGGTGCTCTATTAGAGCAACTCAGAGAGCAGCAGCATCTCCTTGGCTCAGCTTGTGTTTGGCATCTTTGGTGGTGCTCCTGGCACAGCACCTGACCCAACGCTCTTGTGTTCACTGAGAATATTTGTTTTGCAGAAGGATCAGTTAAAATTCCTTACTCCCCATTTCTTGTTTCCTTGTTATCTTAGTTTTAAAGAGCTGTTCTGGTTGTTGTAGCAAGTGCAGATTTTCTTGAAAACAACTTCACAACTGCCAGGCAGAAACCTCCAAAAAAACAAAATTCCAGGATGAAAAAGACAATCCCTGCAATTTGGCAGGTGATGCACATAGAGGGGAGAGTGAGTGGGGCTGTTTGGCTCAGAATCCCTCTCTCCTGGGGTGGTGCTGCCTTGGATTCAGCACAGGCTTCTCCATCGTGCCAGCATCCCCAGGAGTCTCATTTCTCCCCATTTTCCCTACACTTCCAGTTTTATCTGATTTCAACCATGTAAAGGTGATTGTGTTAGAAATGGCTTTATAACTGGTGTGTTATTTATTTACATGTTTATGTATGTGTATATATATATATATATATATATTTGTGTATGTTTGTGTGTGTGTTTTTTCTCAAGTTCTTTGTAAAACTGAGTTTTATAATATAATTTAAAATATAATCAGTCACTGCTTTTTGAGGAAGCAGTGCTGGATTCCTTTATCAAATTACCTCAGTGATAGGTAATGTGTGATACCTCAGGTAGCCTGAGGATCAAAGGTATTGCTGCAGTTATGAAATCAAGAATAAAAAGCTTTCCCACTCCTTAGAAAGGTTCAGGAATTAGAGGAGAGGGGATCCTGCTGTGCAGCTGTTCTTCATTGGGCTTGGATGCAGCAATAGTTGTGTGTGCCATGTTTGATCCAGTTCTATCCTAGGAAGAACTGGTTTTGCCCCATTTACAGGGTTGGGCTTGTTTCATTTCTCCAATTTCCTTTGTGTGGTAAAAACAAAGAATTCCTAACCAAAATGTAGGTGTTGTCCATTTCCTCAGCTTTGTTTTTATGGAAGTTCAGGTTCTGTGCTTACCCCTGCTCTCTGTACTCCTGGAGAGAAACTAATGTGTTAGTGAAAAACATTCTTGTCAACAAGTTTCCAGCATGAAAGAAGAGAAAATAGGAGCTGGTTTAATTGTTACAACTTTTATTTTTAGTTCTCTCCAGCAAGGAAAGGAACAACTCGATACCTCACTTCCACTGGTGCCGACGGAACAATCTGCTTCTGGCAGTGGCATGCAAACACCATGAAATTCAAGTGAGACTCTTGAGATAATTACAATTGTTTGAACTCAAGGAGGAATTAATTTTTAATTTTAGCATGGAGGAGAATGCTGAGATAATGAAATAAGGGTGGTTTCTTGCTCAATAAACTGGTGTGTGGGGCAGGAGCACTTTGGGGTTCTGTGGTGTTGGAACCCAAAGGGGTCCAGAGATTGGGGTTGTTATTTCTGAGGTTTGTGCTTTGCAAGCCAAACTTGTGGAAGAAATTCCAGTTTTTACATTTAGGATTAAATCCCTGACCAAAATGTACTGGCAGAAGAATTTATTTGCCTTTAATCAGAAGAATGTACATATGTAGATGACATCAAATCCATATTTAATCAGGGGGAAATGCTATTGGAATAATAGTTTGGCAGGGTCTGTTTCAAATAGATTTCACTTGGTGAGGATAATGATAAATCAGTTCAATAATCTTTTCAGTCTAGAGAATTACTGTTTTCTTATTAAACTAAGGAAGGAAATTCCTAAAATGAAAAATAAATTCCAGCAAACTTCGGTGAGAATTATAAAATTAAGAGATTTAAGATGAGCTTGACCTCAACCTGCTGAGCTGCAGGGAACTGTTTGTGTTGAATAATGAAGAAAAAATAAAAATATTGTATTTTGCATGTAGGGATCGTCCTGTGAAGTTTGCAGAGAGGTCCAGGCCTGGTGTTCAGATCTCCTGTTCATCCTTCAGTTCTGGTATGTGTCCATCATCAGCTGTTTCATGAATCTGGGGCTTTGGTGACAGTTCTGTTACTTCTCTTTAAATATAAATAGTGTTAAACCCTTTTCCAGTAATTTTAGTCCTGTCAAATTGTGATTATTGGAAGTCTTCCCTGCAAAGTGTCTGCCTCAAGCTGCTCTTTCTCTTTCTTCCTGTAATTTAAACTAAAATATCTTGACCACTTCCAAGGCTTTCAGTCTCTTGTTTTGCATATTAGAAATATTTCTCAGTAACATGCTTTTAAGACCTTACCTTGTAAAGTTTTTGAGTGAAAAGTTGTGGAAATCCTCTGTCAAAGATTACGCTTTTGCTAGTCTTCCAAATTTGGCTGAATTCTCAGAGGATCAGTTCAATGTATTGGAAAATCTTGTCTTAACAAACCTCCTTTGCAGCATTGGATGAGCAAAAATACTGATTTTTACAAAGAAAATGATGTAATTATTCATTAAATTTGCTTTTTGAAATTGAGAACTTTTGTAGAGTCGCACTCCTTTTTTAAAGCCAGAAATCCTGAAGTAACTAAACCCATTTCAATGCAGTAAATCACACAATAGTCCCCTTTTTGAGCAATATTGTTTATAAATTGCAATAAAGTACCTTAATCACTGCATCTCAACTCAGCAATAATTTCTCTGATATGTGTCAAGCAGATACTGAAACTGCATTTAAATATTATATTCAGCATGTTTACATTGAAATTTTCTGTTGAAAACTAGTTTGCTGCCTTGACAAGAAAGCAGAAAATTAAAATAAATGAAGTTAAAATAAGTTGTTCCTTGGATGACTTTTCTTCTCACAGAGAATTCTCTGTTTTAGGTGGCATGTTCATTGCAACAGGGAGCACTGACCATGTGATAAGAATTTATTATTTGGGCTCAGAATCTCCAGAGAAAATGGCTGAGCTGGAATCTCACACGGTAAGGCAAATCCAAAAGAAAATCTCTTTTTCCCTCCTTTCTTTTCCTCATTTCAGGAACTTGATTTCTCTACATCCTATTTTTTTTTTATTTACTGTCTAGAATTTGTTTGGCTTTCAACGTTGTGGTATTTAAATGCTTGGAAATTTATGGGATGTTTATTTTTAAATCCCTCTGAGTCAAGAGGTTTGTACAAAGTAGGCTTCATGTGTTTCATTCCCAGAAAACTGAGGGTCCAGGTAATTTTCCCTTATTCTTGAAAGAATTCTGTGTTGGAATGAAGAATTAAAACAGTTTTAATGCACAATGTCATTGTTTCCTATTAAACTTGCTGTTGAATGTTTAGTTAAATCCACATAAGACAAAGTAATTCAGAATTTGGACTGTACTGTCAAAATTTGGATCACAATGGTAACTTCATTTAGAAAATAAAGCTTAAAAGCATATTTTTTTCAGATAATGCAGAAATGTTCCCATAAAAATTCAAACTAAAAATTTACCACCTCAGGAATATTTTATGGATTAAGCCCAATGTCTAAATTGATTCCCTGAACTTCAGTGGGAGTTGTGGCTCTCCCATTGAAGTCTCCAAGCAAACTCATCTAACAAGCATTTTGCTCACAAAAGAAAAGGATGTTTTCTGTATTGAACAGGTTTGGAAGAAGCTGTAATTCCTTTAATTTCTTTAAATCCACTCTTAATCCTGCAGACAGCTGCCAGCCCCCCCTAAAACAAATCCCAGTTACCAGGAGATAGAGACATCAGTGGGAGTAAGGAGAGCAAATCATGGAGCCAGCACAAGTATTGGGCAAATTAAAAAAAAGGGCAAAACTATATCTGAACCATAACATTTGTTACTCAATTATTTGGGAGTGTTAATAAAGCAAGGGTAAATTTTTTTATGCACTTTCATGTTAGGTGTAAAAATTGCAGGAAACCATCACCTCTCTGAAGTTTCCTATTTCAGTGTTTAACACAAGTTGTCTGGTGAAGTTTTAACTTCAAATACAACTTTTCTGTACTTGAATTTTTTCACCTTTTTTTTATTTTCTAAGTAAAAATCTCATAATGGAGATCTTCTAGGCTGAGTTTTTCACTTCTGTTGTTCTCCTGCCTCCTGTTTAGGACAAAGTGGTTGCAGTGCAGTTCTGTAACAACGGTGACAGGTGAGTGCTGGGTTTTGGACCTGACAATGATGACATTTAATTTTCCAAACAACATTTCATGGAAAATTTGGCACAACAGGAAGATTTGCCCATGGGCTTGGCCTAATCTTGGACAAATTATAACAGTGTGTTGCAAGATGTGTGTCATGTCCACAAGCTCGAACTCGTTGTCCTCTGCTGTAACAACAAAAATGTTCTGTAACTGTGCTTTTAATTTGGTTTTTCTTTCAAACAGCAAATTGGAACCCAAATTTTATAATATTTCTGTGTAAGAGCTTTCCCACGTAGCCCCCAGAGGGGTTGCCTGAGGAGGAAGAGCATTGTAATCAATGTTGTCTAAAGCAAAAGTTAGTAAATATAGATATTTTTATCTCAGCTTTTGCTCCTATTCTTTATTTTGCTGGGCAGGAGGTTTAAGGGATGTGCCTTTAAGGGATGAGCCTTCCAAGCCCAACTGTAGCTGTGCACCTGTACTTGGAGAGCTTTGTCATGTAGAATTATATGGGAATGTGCTGGGATAGTTGTACCACCAGTTCCTTCCAAGCCATGTGAGAGGGAAGGACGTCACACACTCACTGAAAATTAAATTCTCTAACAATGCTTTGAATGGAAAAGGGGAACCTTCCTTTTTATTTTAATATAAAGAGGTAAAATTAAGAAGAACATTAATTTGTCACGAGCACTTTCAAAGTCTTTTTCATCCCAGTGAAAAAAATCATATCAGGGAAACTGAAAACTGAAAAGTGAAACAATTACTTCATAAAATTGAATAGATTTGCCTTTTAAGTGTAATTTTGTATATAAATGTAATATACTTCCAAAATGTATTACTTGAGGAGCTTTTTCCCCAGTTTCTCAACAAAAATTATTTCAGTGACATCGATGGCCAAAGCATAATGATTTGGTTAAATACATTTGCTGCATACTTGAAATTTTTAAATAAGGAGGGGTTTAAAAATGAAAATATTCTTGTTCAGCTCCACAGGCAGGACAACCTCCTTGTGCTCCATTTGGCTCTTTCCCTTGCCTGTCTTCACCCTGTCCCTCAGTTAATGCATTATAATTTATGCCAGACTCCTGGCACTCAGTTTCCCTTTCTTTGCTGCCACTCTGAGCTGCTCCAGGGATTTGCTGATGTCATTAGAAAGGGAATGTGCAGCTCGTATGAATTACGACATTGAAGTCATTCCAAGGCCATCTGCTGCTGGAGCCAAATGTAATTAATGTTGTGGGCTAGAAACTCTCTTGTACCCTCCAGTATCTGAGAGGAAAATTGTAACTTCATGAGTGAGAGAGGTAGAGATGCACAAGTACACACTTCTAAGTATATATATATAAATTTATTGGTGTCCATGTGGGGATGAAACCGTCTTTATTCAGAATTTCATGCCTTTTTTTTGACCTTTACCCCACAGCTTAAGGTTTGTCAGTGGAAGCAGGGATGGAACAGCAAGAATCTGGCACTACCATCAGCATGACTGGAAGAGTCTGGTCCTGGATATGGCTACAAAAATGACAGGGTAAAGCAGAACAAGCAGAACACACCTCGTGGACACATTTACCTGCAAGCTAAATCCTCCATTATATTGAAAACTGGTTATTTGCTTCCATTTCTAATTGATTTCCGTGCATTTATTGAAAATGTTGTGGTTAATTCACCCCCAAAGAAATAATAATCTGTTGGTACTTCCTTATCCTAATGGTTAAGGAATATTTAGTATTTTACAAATGAAATAAGAATGTCAAATGATTTATCTCACAGAAGGAGGTAGAGCCCCAGTAATCATTTGGTAATAAATAAATATATATATATCCAACATGGTTTTAAACATTGTATTTCTACCTTGGGTTTCCAGATAAGAGGTGAAATTAGTGTTTGGTTCTCAGGTTCCATTAGGGTTTTGAGTTTTTCTTTTCGAGATCCTCAAGTGACTTCTTTAAGTGCCCTGTAATTGAATTGTAATTGAATATTCACAGCAACAAAGAGCAGAAATGGAGAAATCCATTAGGCACTTGCTTTGCAGAATTCTCCATATTTCAGTGGTTGCATTTGCAGTGTTTGCAGTCGGAAGTGTGAGTTGGATTTATTTTAGCAGGTTCCTGCCCATTGTGGAGTTTACTGATATTGATGACTGATAAGAAAAATGCCTTGTAGGAAAAAGCCTAATAGAGCTGAAAGGAAAAATTGGGGTAGGGAAGGATGATGGCTTAGGAACAGAGGAGAAAATGTCCTTTTTAAGGAAATAGAGCTCTATAAATCTCAGTGGCACCGAATATTTCCTGTGTTCGGTTTTTACCACTGCAGAGCCATCCTTCATTTTCTGCCTTAGCCAGAGTCACAGAGGTGCCTGTGATCCATCCTCCCCCAGATTTCATACTGAATTAGCCCTCCTAAGTGTTTCCATATGTAGTTACTGATTTATTCCTTTTTTAAATTGCTGATTTCCTTAGAAACAATGTGGCATCTGGAGAGGACAAGGTCACCAAGCTGAAGGTGACCATGGTGGCTTGGGATCGATACGATGCCACCGTCATCACTGCAGTCAACAATTTCCTCCTCAAAGTGTGGAACTCATCCACAGGGCAGCTTCTCCATAGCTTATCTGTGAGTACAGTTCCAGGGGGCAATCCCAAGTGGATGTAGATCACTCTGAGATTGATTTGAGGCTGAACTCATCACCATTCCCATGACAAGGGTTTGAAGTATCCAGCTGTCCCCTGCCTGCTGGGAGGAGGGTGCACCGTGGGACAGGAGCTGATGTGCAGGATCCTGGTGATTGCTGGGAAGCCTTTGGAGGCTCCATTTGTGCCCTGGTGTCTCCTTCCTCCCCATGCCTCCCCATCTCAGCAGTGCTGAGCTGTGACACTGCCAAGCCTGTGTCAGGAATGGTGACCAAGCACAGTTCCAGTAAATTGAGGTGTCATGTGTGTCTCCCTGATCTGGGATGTCCTCTCAGTGACTCCCAGCACATCTGGAGGTACCACATGGAGAAATAAAACTGCCTTTTTTCCCCTGCTGTCATTGCAGGGTCATGATGATGAAGTTTTTGTTCTGGAGGCTCATCCCTTTGACCAAAGGATTGTGCTTTCGGCGGGACACGATGGGAATATTTTTGTTTGGGATATAGACAAAGGAACAAAAATTCGCAATTACTTTAACATGGTAAGAAGCATCACAGAAGGTTTGGTTTTTTCTTTTTTCACAAAACTGGTCTTTAAACAAAAGCAGATTTCATTAAATTCCTCCAGAGCCAGTACAGTTCTGAGATCTTTGGTGATCTTGCCCTATGACTGCCATTAACATAAAATGTAGATTTTCAGGTGGTTGTTCCAGAACATACATTAAAAGTTGGGCTGAAATTTCAGGACAGAAAGAAAATGTGAAGTTTTACTTTGTTATTCAGTTTAACTCTAATAAATAAATCAGTCTTGAACAAGATGAGAAGTCACAGAATGAGGATTCAGTACGTGTTGGAGCACAGGGGAAATGTTTGTGAAAATGCTCTTATAGAGTGTGTCTGGTTGTGAAAGGAATTCTCTGTGCTTGGTACAGATTGAGGGCCAAGGCCATGGAGCTGTTTTTGATTGCAAGTTCTCACCAGATGGGCAGCATTTTGCCTGCACAGACTCTCATGGACATCTGCTACTATTTGGTTTTGGATGCAATAAATATTATGAAAAGGTGGGTTGAATGAATTTTAAACTCTTCCCTGTCTTGACCTGATTTTGTCTTAGAAGTATTTGTGTTACAATTTATTCCCTCAACCTGCCCCAGACAAAATAATAATTAGGTCATGGAGCAGTTGCTGTTTATCTAAATCAAAAAGATTTAGACAAGACACTCTATAGATAGAGGAGAAAAGCATTTACTCCTCTGTCCACCTCTCTTGGCCTATTTTACTGTTGAATTTCTGCATCAGGCCTTGGTAATAAACCACAGTTGTGGTAGGAATCTGCTCTCTGTCACAACATTCCTTGTGCTGATCCCACATGTAGGAGTTGTGCTTTATGGGAGCCATTCCAGAGCAGCAAGACAGCTGCAAATGGCCATTGATTTATTTCCTGAATTGCTTTTCTTTCAGATTCCTGATCAGATGTTCTTCCACACGGATTACCGGCCCCTGATCCGGGATGCCAATAATTATGTGCTGGATGAGCAGACTCAACAGGCTCCACACCTTATGCCTCCTCCATTCCTGGTGGATGTTGATGGAAATCCTCATCCCACGAGATTCCAGAGACTGGTGCCAGGGAGGGAAAATTGCAAGGATGAACAACTTATTCCTCAGCTGGGATATGTGGCTAATGGTATTCTGTCTGAAGCTCATGAATAATACAAGTGTGGCACAGTATTGAGCACCAGCTCCTGGGATGGTGCTGTGAGGATGTAGAAATTAATGGTTTAAATTCAATATACAGGTAGAAGAGAGGGTGGGGTGGGGTTGTGTGTGGAATCAAATTCACTGGAGGCAAGAGTATTCAAAAATCTGTTGATTTTCCCCAGGTATATGGCAGATGTTCAAAGCATTGTCTATTAACCTCTGTAACTGTGGATGTGAGAAAGCAAGCAGGAAGGTGGGGAGGACATGGAAAGCCAGCTTTTGTTTTGTAAAAGAGTTATTTTTTCTTCCATGCACAAACTTTAGGCAAAATGTTGATCTCCAAAAATACCTTCCATTCTTACCTACTGAAGCATTATTTCTTTCTGCTGTTTCTAATGGCTTGTGTTTATGTTCTACATGTGGTCTGGAGTTTTAGGATTTTATTGTAACTTCTCTTCTAAACTTTGCCTCCATTTATTACATGAGAGCAGAAAGCCAGCTGGTGATCAGATGTTTTGCAGAGCAGACAAATTGTGGTGCAGAGTTTTAAATGGGATTATTTTATTTCTGTGCTGTTTGCTAATACAGAAATCCATCATTTAATCAGCATTTGTGGTTTTGTTCCTGTCCAGGTGATGGTGAGGTGGTTGAACAAGTCATCGGGCAGCAAACCAATGACCAGGATGAGAGTATCCTTGATGGAATGATCAGAGAGCTCCAGAGGGAACAAGATTTGAGACTAATTAATGAAGGAGAAACTCTTCCAAACCCTCCCCTCAACAGATCCCACTCTGTTAATGGAGGTCAGTGTCCAGTCTTATCTCCATCAGTTCCTTCCTTATCACAGGAAGGACTGATCAAACTGTTAATGTCAGTTCTGACACATTGTCTTTGAAGTTCTTTTCTCTCCTCCTCTTGTACACCTTGTTAACCCCTGTGGAGCACTAGGATGTTCTGTGGATTCCAACAGGGGAATTATAAATTTAAGGGGCAGCTGAGAGCACCCAATGGTCTAACTGGGCTGTATCTGATTGTTTGGAGTTATTAGACTGGAATTATTCCTGCTATAAACCAGTTTCCTGAAAAATAAGCATGAAGTTCACTGTATTGTGTTGATATCAGTGCAGAGATGAAGCTTCATAACTGCAAAATGCCAAAATGAAAGCATATAATTAGGGGCTGTCTGTGGAATACAGTGTTGTGACAGACTAATGGTTTCCTGCTGCAGCACAAGGCTGAGCATCAGTGCTAATAAAATAAACATGTTGCTCTGTCTTAGTGTTTCCTTAGAAAGCTTGAGATTATTCTCCTGGTAAGTGTTCTGCTACTGTGATTTTATTTTTAATACACAGAGTGATTAAAAATTGAAACCACACTCAATCAGATGTGAGCAGCTGAGTGAGTGCAGCTGATGGGAGGGAGCAGATGCCCAGCACTGTGCTGCAAGTCAGCCTGAGCCTTGGGAGAATTCACAGCTGCTAATAAATCACTTCTAGGTTAAGTGACTGATTACATGTGTTTGAAGTAGATTTCCTGGCAAAGCTCATTAGGATTTGGATGTGGAATTGTTTGTGTTTCAATCCAAGAAGGAGTAAGAAAAATATCAGGGAAAAATATGAAAATGCATTTTTGCTTTGATCTAAGTTGATATTTCAAAAAGGTTGCCTAAAAGGCAGCTTCAGCTCACACAAAGTCTTTTCTGCTGCTTAGGATATGTTGATGTGTTGTACAACCCCAGCTCCCAGTTTTATTTGTGTGTCCCTGTAGTTGTGGGAAGGAGTTTTCAGATACGGGTAGTGTGGAAATCAGAGCAGTTCCTTTCTGGAGCTTGCATTGATCAGTGACTTTGCCCCCATGAACTGCCCATTTGAGTAAGTTAATTGGAGTATGTTTAAAGTATTTAAACAGCCAGATATTTTTATATAGCTTTGCACAACCATAAATGCAATATTATCATTTGATATACAGCATTTAAGCCTGTGGGAATCGTGAAGGAAAAGTAAGGACAATGATGGCAGTGATTCCATTATTATCAACCTTTGTTTATCGATCTTTGTGCCTTTAAATTGTGGATGGGATACAGGGAAGGAATTGTTCCCTGTGAGAGTGGGGATGCTGCCCAGAGAAGCTGTGCCTGCCCCTGGGTCCCTGGAAGTGCCCAAGGCCAGGTTGGACATGGCTTGGAGCACCCTGAGCTAGTTGAAGGTGTCCCATGGCAGAGGCTGGCACTGTTTCATCTCTAAGATCCCTCCTCACCCAACCACCCTGTGACTCCATGATTTTATTGGTGGTCCATGGAAGTGAAGAAGCCCTTTCTTTCTTTTTCTCTCCCAGCCCTTCGCAGCCCGGGCTTGGAGGTGGCCTCTCCCCCCAACGTGGGGCTGCGGCGCAGCGGGCAGATCGAGGGCGTGCGGCAGATGCACCTCAACGCGCCCCGCAGCCAGATGGCCACCGAGAGGGACCTCATGGCCTGGAGCAGGAGGGTGGTGGTCAACGAGCTCCCTCCAGGCATCAGCAAGTAAGAGGCTCAGTGGGAGTGCGATCAGACTTTCAGTTGTGTAATGTGGAATGACCCTTCCATGCTCCTGGGATGAGTTTTGGGCTTTGGCACTTGGTTGGTTGGGTTGTTTGGAGTGTTTGGATCAGAATGGAGTTTAGAATGGTGATTTCTTCTTTTCACAACCCAGTCTTTCCTCAGTACTCCAAGTACCACATTTTCCTCAAGCTTTATTTAAAAAAGACTTGAAAATAATTTTAATACATTGGAAAATAATTATGGCTGCTCAGCTAATGACTTTGTTTCTTTAACTTGTGATTCCAGGAGCAAATGGATGGATGCTGCTAGGGGGTTTTATGAACAGATTTCTTAGAGCAGCACAAGTATTTTAATGTATGTGTTAAGGAGGCTGTTGAGTTCCATGATGATTTAATGAATATAATGTCTGTTTCTTGTGTATAATTAGGGTCCAGGAAGAATGTCGAGCTGCCAAAGGTGAAATAGAAATCAGTTTATACACTGCTGACAAGAAGAGAAAGCCATCCCACACATTACAACGGGTGAGTT
Source organism: Melospiza melodia melodia (assembly GCF_035770615.1). Classification (NCBI taxonomy): domain Eukaryota; kingdom Metazoa; phylum Chordata; class Aves; order Passeriformes; family Passerellidae; genus Melospiza; species Melospiza melodia. The sequence goes on along the minus strand of NC_086209.1, from coordinate 15,807,180 downwards.
AGTGCTCTGGAAGAGACAGCCTCGGTGGGAAGCAGTTCTGAGCAACAAAAATAAGACCAGCAAAAAACCCCAAACCAATTTTATTGAATTATTTAGAAGATCAATAGTCCTAATTGTTTCTCTGGCTCACTGTCTTCTTCCTTCTGTAACTGTGATTTGGCTGTCTGTAATATCCAAATAGTGGTAAATCTCTATCCTTGAGGTTTTGGTGGTGGGAAGATGCTGGGAAAGGAAAATCGCAGAGCCACGGTGGGTTTTCAGTTTGACTTGTGGAAAGCAGAGGTGCCAAACTTTTACAAGGGCTAGATTTATCTTATGCAGAGACTGCAGGAATTTTATAGAAAAGAATGGTATTTTCAATCATTTCCTTTCAAAGACTCCTACTTTATAAAGTAGAATTTCTGTTAAACCAAGAATCCGCACCTAAAACATCCGCAGTGTGTCAGAGATACTGTCTAATTGCACAAGGATTTCTTACTGCTCTGTTGTGACTGGGATGCAGCGCTCAGCCACTGTAACCAGGCACTTCTTTAGTGTGTAAAACTGCTGAGTGTCTCCCTGATGTGTCCCCGTTTTGCCCTGGCAGAGCGAGCTGCAGGCGGGCGGCGGGCGCTCGCTGCGCAGGAACCAGCGGAAGCGGCAGCACGCGTACCAGACGCGCTCCACCATCGAGCACAGCCAGCAGGGAGCCAGCCACAACCCCTGTGCCCGCCACCACTCCGACAGCTCCTCTGAGGTCTGAGCCTCCCAGCAGCCTCCAGCACCTTCCCCCTTCCCAAATCCACATTCAGGTTCCATGTGTTTGCTGGAGGGAGGAAGTTTGTGCAGCTGATGCTCAGTTTGAGCTGGAGCTGCCAGGGCTGGGGTGGGGGGCAGTAAAAAGAGGTTTTTCAAATGTGTATGTGGCAAAAGGCAGTGTAAAAATAATATTGGCCCATTCCAGGATGGGAATGGTCACCTCACAAACCTTTGGCACATCCTTTGTCTCCATCTTCAACATGGATGATGGAGCAAAGGGGTCCCAGTGCTCTAAGCTGGAGGGCCATGAGTGAGAGTGATCAACTCCAGTCAGCCCTGAGCTTGTGTGGGATCTGCTCCAGCTGGATTCCTGCAAATCAATGGGGCCTGAGAGAATTCATCCAAGAATCCTCAAATTGCTGCTGATGCTATCACAGAGCCTCTCTTGATGATTTTTTGAGCAGTCTTGGGAACCCAGAGAGGTTTTGGCAGGAACAGGACCCAGGGAATGGCTGGAGCTGTGCCAGGGCAGGCTCAGGCTGGAGATCGGGGAAAGGTTCCCAGAGGGTGTCAGGCACTGCCCAGGCTCCCAGGGCACAGCCCCAAGGCTCCCAGAGCTCCAGGAAGGTTTGGACAGCACTGCCAGGGATGCACAGGGTGGGATTGTTGGGCAGGGCAAGGAGCTGAGCTGTGATCCTTGTGGGTCCCTTCCAGCCCTTCAGGATATTCTGAGATTCTCCACATGGGAAGAAACACTCAGGTCATTGAGTCCCTGGGATTTGTGGTGTTCCTGTGGCATGTTGGTTTTGGAGAGTGAAGGATCATTTACCTAAATGCCAGGACAGGGTTCAAAAGTAGCTTAAAACAGCTCCTGTATTTTTGGAAACCTGAAACATTTTCAAGTAAATTTAACTGGGTTGTGTTAAACCACTTGCTATTTTGGGATTTCATGCGGCACATGGATTCTGGGTCAGGACTTTGATTTCATTTTGCAGTGCTTTGATTTCATCTACATCTGTAGACTGCTGTTGAAAGAGATTGAGTATTGGTGTTTATCATTGATTTTGGCAAGGGAAGAACTTAAAATATACCAGATAAATATAACTTGTTCTTCTTAAGGAAGAGAGTGAACATTGCTGCTTTGTAAATGCATTGAAAATAGAGAACAGCTCAAAAAGCTGGGCCCTGAGCATAAAATTTATTAATCAAGCACTTAAAGAAGAACTCATTCTGTAGTTCTGATATAATTAAAATTCACATTTGTTCTAAAGGAGCTATAGAAGGATATATTATAATATTAATTAAGGTATGGGAAGAAATTGTGGATTTATTTCTTTAAAGCTAAACCAGCCTTGAATGGAAAGCATTTCTTGTGTGACACAACTTGCTTGCAAACAAAAATGATACGTTTTACCCTTGGCCCCAGAGTGAATCCTCTTGTTTTCACTACAGGAAGATGAGACTGTTGGCACAAGTGATGCATCCATGGATGATCCTGTGGCAGCCTGGCAGAGTGAAAGCAGTTCCAGGTACCTCCACTGGGCTCTGAATTGGGAACACTGGTTTTATCATGGGATTTAAATAGGACAGTTGATACTGAGATACTCAGACTTCATTTCGAAAATTTATTTTTGATCAGTTAGTCATGAAACATTTCATATTGTGATTTTTTTCTGTTCTTTTTCTTTTCCAAGTCAAAAACAATTCTAAAAAAAGCCTTTTATAAGAAGATACTGGCTTTAATTAAGAGCTACTTGAAAAAAATCAATGCCAGTTTGCCATATAAATCCTGTACTTGTATTATTTGGTATTGAAGAAGTCAGAGCTGGATTTTTAGGGAAGTGCTCTAGTTCTTTAAATGTTCCATGCATTTTTTGTTGCCAGTTCTTATGAAGTCAGTCTGTGAATCAGTGAGATAATGAGAATTAATATCAACCATAGATGTAGTTTTACTGTGAGTTTCAAATTGGTAAAAGAATTTACTGAAATCACAAATCAGAGAGCACTTGTTTTTCTTTAAATTCACATGATAACAAAATTCTCTGCTAATCCTGAGCAGAACCAGGAGAGCAGGTTGAATGTTTGGACTTTTCAATTCCCTATGGGGAAACTGAAGTTTTCTGTTCTCTTTCTTACAACTTTTTTATTATCTACAGTGATTCATCAAGTGAATATTCAGACTGGACAGCAGATGCTGGGATTAATCTGCAGCCTCCAAAGAGACAAACCAGGCAGGCAGCTCGGAAAATCTGCAGTAGTTCTGAAGATGAAAATATGAAGGGAACAAAAGGGCTGGAGCCAAAGCGAAGGAAACTGAAACAGCCAAGGAAGAAGGTCAGCATATGTAATTCTTTGTGTCTTTTGTACTTTATGAATATAAATACAGGTTTTAGTGGTTGTTTTCAAAGTAAAATATTTTATAAATGGGCATAGAGTAAAAAAATATTTATAGAGATCACAGTAATTGTGCTACCAGTGGTACAGAGAAATTTTATTGTTTGTTTTATTGGGCTTCCATGTTTCCCACAGGTGGTTCTTCATTTCAGATTCCAGTTTTTTTCCTCTCAGGTTTATGCTCTTCACCACAGTCAGGTTTACAACAGGGTGGTTTTGTTGTAAAATTATAATGGATCTGTATTGTATTGACATGGTCAGATGTCTTTTTCCTGGTATTTTTTTAAAAGACATTTAGAATATTGCTAAAAATGCAATTTATTTCTTTATTACAGAACCACAGACTGGCTTGAGTTGGAGAGGTCTTAAATATCACCTTATCCCACCCCCCTGCCATAGGCATTTTAATGATTTATGAATGTTTTAAGCCATTTTAATGATTTGTGAAGGTTTTAATTTTCAGTTATATTTATAACAAACCTGTCTATTTAGTGGAGGTTTTGGGAAGGACGACACTCCACAGTTTGCTCTTCCTTGTATCTTACCTGCAGTAACTGCTGTACGATGAGTTTTCCATAGTAATTAACTGTACTCTGAATATTGTGTTGATTGCATTCTAAATTAATGCAGATATTTAACTTGTCTATGTCACTTACCGTGTAATGTCCTGATGTGTGTTTAGAAAGCCAGTGGGCTGCTGTCCCTGGAAGGGGAGCCCAGTGAGGAGTGGCTGGCCCCACAGTGGATCCTGGACACCATTCCCCGCCGCTCGCCCTTCGTGCCCCAGATGGGGGATGAGGTACTGCCCTGTCCTGGTTTGGAAAGCCAGGTGTCTGCCCTGAAATGGAAAATGTAAACCCCCTCCCTCCGAGTTGTTGTAATTTTTAAAATTAAGGGGCTCTCGGGCAAAGATATGGGAGCAGGAATAACAGTTCTTTATTAGGGAAGACAAAAAAAACCCCAAAACAATGCAATAATACAAAACAACACTGTCAGAGTCAGAACACGACCTGACACCCTGTTGGGATGGGTGTTGGTGGCAGTCTGATTGGTGGAGCCCTCCTGGAGTGACAGATGTGGTTCTGTAAAGCACTGATCCTGTAGAAGGATGGAGTTTTCCACTGAAGATCCAGTGGTGGTGTAGATAGGCCTGGTCTTCCTCTGGGAATCCACTGGGAAAGGGCTGCTCCTCTGGGAATGCAGTGGGCAAAGGCTGCTGTGGTGTCCCAAACCTCAGATTGTATCTAGGTAGGAATGCTTGGCTCCTCCCCTGGGCGGAGCATCTCCCCATGGGATGCTGGGATTGGATCAGCCATGCAGGGACACTCACTGGCCATGGACAGAAGATAATTAATAATTAATGGCCCATGAACAGCTGAGATCTCCTGCAGGGAGGATTGGCTGTGGGAGAGATAAAGAAAACTGCCCAGTTACAGAAGATGACTGCCCAACCTCTGACAGATGGAATAGAATACACAGCCCCATTTCCACATTCCAATCAGCAGCTCTGCTTGCTTTGGACTCTTCTGCCCAGCAATATTTGCAGGGAATTGTGCTCAGGACAGGCTGAGTTTTGATAACTTTGTTAATTCCCAAGCAGTTTGTTGCTTACAGATTGATGTCTTGTGTCCCTTTTTTTGCTCAGGTAAATTGGGATTAACATGAAAAATCAGTTGTGCATCTTCACCTGCACATTTGTTAATGATCCTAGTTTTAAAGCACAGAGCGGGTGCCAATTTGGCTGATAGAAATATTTTTAATTAGAAGAGTGTTTTATGATGAAATAATAAGTGTGCAATGTGTTCTCAAAGGGATAAGACCTGGTATTACGAACAGGAAGAGCACAATCATTAAAATAATTTGCTGTACTTTCCTCATTTGCTCTTTTTTTCTCTTTAAATTTTCTCTTTTAAGATTATCTACTTTAGGCAAGGCCATGAAGCTTATGTGAGGGCAGTGAGGAAAGCCAAAATTTACAGTATTAACATGCAAAAACAACCATGGAACAAAATGGAACTCAGGGTAAGTTCAAGAAGTACTTCAAAGAGCTGAATGTCTCTGTAATGTTAAACTGACATGAAAAACCAACAAGAAAAATGTGAAGAAAGGATTGCTTTAAAATGCTAATATCAAAGTTTTAATTGTAAATATTAAAGTTAGTTTTTATTAACACAAAGTCTTTACATCTGTTCACTTCCTGGTTTTTGATTTGATTCTCAGGGGTCTCTTTTCACACAAATTATTTTTTCCTGAACACTGAATTCATTCAGAACCCTGCACTGCAGAGTTGCTTGTGGTTATCTCACCACTCTACAGTGACCTGAGCATTTGGGTTCTGTTTCTTGTTTTTAATGCTGTGGTAAGAAATCATGGTGTAAACACCTAAATGTGTGCAGGAGTTCTCTGAAACATTGGATCTTGCTTTGGATGAGTTCCCAAGCCTTAATCTGCAGTATTCCTTATTTTTTCCTGCTTTCCTCAGATTTCATATCAAGAGAAGAGCCCATATATGTGCTCATGTTCATTTAACCATGCTGGTGATTCTATTAATGAAAGTAGTTGCTTTACTGGGAAAATACCCAGTTACCAGTCCCAGATATTCAGTGATTCCAGCTGTGATTTTCCAAGGTATCATCAGTTTGTGAGGAAAAGGAAATAGCTGTTCACTTAGGATGGGCTTTGACAGGACATGAACATAAAGGCTATTGTGGGATTCCCATTTTCAGAGGAAGAATTTCCTTTTTTCCCACTGTGCAAGAGTGAGGGGCCCTGGGGTAGGTCAGGGAGAGCCTTTGATGTGCTTAAAACTGAGTTTGTTCTTTAGAACCTTCTTAAATAATTTGTAGGAATCCTGTTCACAAACCTGCCAAGGGAATGAGCTTCTTCATTTTTCTTTCTGTGGTGACAGTGATTGATTTTAGTATTGGGGAAAGAAAAATTAATGGGTGAAATTACCTGTGCTGTAGAGTGGAAACATACTTGGATTTTATTAATATGTTTCACTTAAAAATGGATATTTTTGTTTTTGGCAAGATAAAATAATGCTGTTCCATGCTAACTAGGAACAAGAATTTGTGAAGACTGTAGGAATTAAATATGAGGTTGGGCCTCCCACACTCTGCTGCTTGAAGCTTGCATTCCTGGATCCAATCACAGGCAAAATGACAGGAGAATCCTTTTCCATAAAGTAAGTCACTGGAATGCTGATGACATACTTCAAGAGCTTTCCTTGCAGTGTAGATGCTCCCCCCTCCTCCTTTCTTATTTCCTGTGCAAGGTATGATGATGGCAGTAATGGTTATCCCAAATGCATGGAATTTGAGGACTGTGCAGTTCATCTAGAACTGCATTTCTGGTCTTATTTTGTTTGGTCTTATTTCCTGAAGGTACCATGATATGCCAGATGTTATTGATTTCCTTGTGCTGCATCAGTTTTATAATGAAGCCAAAGAAAGGAACTGGCAAATAGGTGAGGTTTCTTTTCCCCAATTCCATGTGTTTTGCACCATTTCTGCAGCGGTTTAATGGGACACAGTGTCTTTATTACATGATGTAAAGGACTATACACACGTGATATTATAAAGATTATTGGAAACTTTTATTTGATGTTTGCTGCAATTCCTCTAGCAAAAAAAAAAAAAAAAAAAAAAAAGGAAATGAGAAAAACTGTTCCAAGGACAGTGATAGCAGGAGAATCTCCTGATCTGTTGGGAATCTGAGGTGTGAGTGCAAGGGCTCAACTCCTGTGCTGCAAGATGCAGGGATGGAAAGTAGGGCGTTCACAAAAGAGGGAGCTGATTCTCTAAAAGGAAATATTTAGCAGTTCTTGCTGTTGTTCTTTTTCTGAGTGCAATGTTTGCCCTTGCAGGGGATCGGTTTCGCAGTATCATTGATGATGCCTGGTGGTTTGGGACTGTGGAGAGTCAGCAGCCTTTCCAGGCAGAGTATCCTGATAGTTCCTTCCAGTGCTACAGTGTCCAGTGAGTATTGCCATGTCCTGGGCCTCCTGACAACTCAGAGAACTTCAGAAATAGGATCAAGAATTAGAATCCCTTTTTCCATTTAAATACATACCCAGACACTTTATTTATTTATTTAATTTCACATATTGTACTTCTTATTTATTACTTACTATTTATTTTAGAATATTTTGAGTATTTACTTATTTAATTTTTTGCTAATTTAATTTAATTTAGTTTTTAAAAATTTTTTAATTTATTCCTAAAGCAACAATTGTGGTATAAACAGCAGTGCAGTGACTGTATAGGAGGTACAAGAGGAAAACAGGGAGTTGGAATGTCTTATTCCTAACTGGAGTGACCTTTTGGGTCAAATCTGGTAAAGAAAAGGTGTGTCTTTATATTCAGCTCTAACTTGTGCATTTGAATGAATTTTTTAATAGCTGGGACAACAATGAAAGAGAGAGGATGAGTCCATGGGACATGGAGCCAATCCCAGAAGGAAGTAAGTGTGTGCTGGATTCCTGTCCCTGCACAAAGCAAACAGCTCTGGGGCCCTGCATTTACCCTCTGGAATTGTTCCTCTGCAGCTGCTTATCCGGAGGAGGTCGGTGCTGGAGTTCCTGTGACCCCAGAGGAGCTGACAGCTCTTCTCTACAAGCCCCAGGAGGGAGAGTGGGGGGCCCATTCCAGAGATGAAGAATGTGAACGAGTAATCCGAGGGATTGAGCAGCTTCTTTCCCTTGGTATGTTTGGAGAGAAAAGGGGGAAGGATTAACGATAGCAGGGAGGGGGGCACAGGACTGGAGAGTAGATGGGATGGAGTGCTGGGACTTGAAATGTACCCAACTAAATTACTGAAAAGAGCCTTTTAAATTTCATATTTCAGTTTGCAAGCTAAATTCCCTTTTTTTCTGGGGCTTCCCAGTGGGTCATATCTAAAGAGCAAAATATATAATTAAACCCCTCAAAACCAACCAGCAAATCCTCACTAAATACCCTCACCTCCAAATTCCTTATAACTGGTTTGTAACCATTTAATAGCACCCTGTGCTTTAAATTCTGCCTCTGTTTACACCCAGGACATGTCTGTGTTCTTACTCAGTGTTGAGTGTTGTAGTATTCCTGTTGTAAGTGCAAATGCCTCGTTCCTTTCAGTCAGATTGGCTGCTGGCACACAAATCTCAGATGTGATACTTAAACAAAAAGTGCTTATCAAGAGCAGGAATAGATGGTACAAGAGGAGGAACCCTGCCCTGTGGGTAATGACATTCTCAGCTGTAGATCTGCGTTGCTTTTGCTGAATTCTTCGAAGGAAACCCCAGAAACCAGTGAAAGGAATCTTGGTGGAACATCCCTTGGAGGCATCTAAATCATTGTGGTCTTTTGTCTTGCAGACATTTCTAATCCCTTTGCTGTTCCAGTGGACCTTAGTGCCTATCCCATGTATTGCACTGTTGTTGCTTATCCAACTGACCTCACCACCATCAGGAGGAGGCTTGAAAACAGGTTTTATAGGTGAGTTTGGGTTTGTAGCTGACATTTATTGCATTTATTATTATGTGGAGCTGAAGGCTGTTTAAGGTCCCTTCAGCAACTGCAGAAGATCAGATTGCCCTTGGGCAAAGTGAGTCTTCCTGAATAATAAATTCTGCTGGCCAAGGCAAAAGCTGCTGTAGCTGGATCTGGAATGTTGGTTGAGCACCCTGAGCCTGCTGTGTTGGAGGCAGAGCATGTTTGCTTTGTTTCCATCCCTGCTGCCTTTGAGCTGGGGTTTTGCTTGTGTTGCAGTTGCTAGAAGGGGATTGAATGATGCTGGGAATCTCAGCTTTCCCAGTTAATTTGGGAATACATAATGTCCTGCTCCTTTTTTCCCTTCTGAGGACAACCTGTTTCTGCTTGATCTGGAATTCCCAATTCCATTTTTTTACCAAAGAATCCTACTGAACGTGAAATAAAAATAACATACACCTTCCTCTCCATCCCGTTCCTTAAATTTTGTGTATTTTTCAGGAGAATCTCTGCCCTGATGTGGGAGGTAAGATACATTGAACACAATGCCAGGACTTTCAACGAGCCAGACAGCCCCATAGTCAAAGCAGCCAAAATTGTGACAGATGTCCTGCTCCGCTTCATTGGGTGAGTTTGGACCTCACAGACCCCACAGCTCCAATTCTCGGGATCCTTCATTGTGTTCCTTGGTTTTTGTCATTGTCCTGCAGAGATCAGAGCTGTACTGATATATTAGAAATCTACAACAAGGTGAAAGCAGAGGACCTGAGCAGTACTGATGAGGAAGAGGAGGTAAGATCATTTCCTTCCTTTTTAAAATTCAACACATGAAAGAAAATTTATTTTTGTTGAGTCTTTATTTTATGGGTAATTGCACTGAGATTTAGAGATGAGGCTGTTTAGGCTCACCTGAGACAATAAGCTCCCTGAAGTAAAAATGCTTCTTGGAACTGCCTGTCTTTAATCTTCTCTCAGTACATGATGTTTTGTGGGAAGGATGAGTAATGAGGGGAGCTGGGAAGTGGAGCTGTTACTCAGTCAGAAGGACAACAGCTCTCCATTGTCAGCGAGGCAGCAGAGCTGATTTCCTTATGTAATTCTGTGTCATTTCCCATCAATTGATCCCTGGAGTGAAATGTCAGGTAGAATCCAGGGTGGATATCACTGCCTTGAGCTGCTTCCCTCTCCTGACACCTTCTCCCCTTCAGTGCAGTTTGAAATGTGCTGTAGCTCCTGTTGCCAAGTGCCCTGTGGTTGTTGTTGGCTGGTTTTTAAACCTTTTTCCATGGCTGAGGGTTCTCCAAACCTGCCTGTGTGTGATCATTCCCTTTGCCTTTAGGTGGCAGAAGTGGATGTGGATTCAGATGCTCCAGGCACTTCCTCTGGGAAGAGACGAGTGAGTAAAATTTCTGCTGTGGTCATTTTTTTAAAAATTTTGATTTTAAAGAAAATATCTCCAGCACTCAAATTTCAATGCAACTGATAAATGTAGCAAGGCTGGAGCTGAAATATTGCATCTTCTCATGGGTTTGAGAGTTATATATGACCAGAGAAGGCAAATTTGTTTGATTTGTCTCATTTGCATATTACTGTGCCATCAGCTCTGCTTTAATCTTCCTGGATTTCTGTTTTTAATTGGGTAATGCTTTAATTGCAGAATGCTGGGAGATTAGTAGGAACTTCAAGGGAGCAATGTGAATATTGTGATACCATCTGCAGTACCTGTTTCCCTGCAGGTGAGACGAAGGGTGAAGAGGCAGCCCATGAAAGCCAGTGCTGATGCTTGGAAGGAGCAGTGCCAGCAGCTCTTAAACCTGATTTATGAACGAGAGGACTCAGAGCCTTTCAGGCAGCCTGTTGATCTCTTCTCTTACCCTGTAAGTGCAGCTTCCACACCCAGAATTGTTCCTCCTTTGGCAGAACATCCATGCTGGGCATGGCTCTGTCCTCTCTCTTTATGAGCTGATATTTTCAGGGAATTATCTGCAACAGCTCTGAAAGTAAACTGATGATTTGAGCCACTGGATGAGCACTGAGGGGATGTTACTGCTGTAGGATTTGAGAGCTTTGATTTTCCTCTTGTGTGTTCTCACAGGATTATCGAGATATTGTAGACACTCCCATGGACTTCAGCACTGTGAAAGAAACCTTGGAAGCAGGAAACTACACCAGTCCCTTGGAATTCTACAAAGATATTCGTTTAATATTCTGCAACTCTAAAGCTTACACTCCTAATAAAAAGTCTCGTGTAAGTAATAAATTGGTTTTTTAACAAAGACCTTGGCCCTACATGAATAAAACACATGAAATAAGGTCTGAATAGCAAAGCACTGCTTGGTGTAATAAAAATAACCAGGACACACCAATTCTGTGGTTATCAACTTGCTTTGTTCTGCTCTTCCAGATGATATCTAACATCCATTTTCATCTGGGACGATGATCACTGTTGCAGTTGTTCCTTGCAATATTTGTAACAGAACACTGGTCACCAGTTGCTTTTATTTTTTCAATAATTTATCCCTGTAAACAAGGCTATCCAGCTTGATAACTGCACATATTGTGGATGAGGCTACACAAAAGCAAGGCCTGGAAAGAGGACAGGAAAGTGATTTAAAGATTTTGACATCTGGTTTACAGAAATTAGGACTGAGGACGTTTTTGGTTGCTTCTCTGTAGCTCTGTAAGGGTGGTGTAAGGACAGTTCACCAGGGATGTAGTACAAAAACAAATGTGAGGAGATGTGAAATCCAATTGTTTTTCCCTTGGTATTCAAGTTATCTTAAGGCCTGCTTCCCTGTTTCTTGGGGATTGACAAAGGGGACAGTAATCCAGAAATCCATTTTCCTTCAGCTCTGGAAATACTTTGTGCTGTTACTAAATCCTTTTAAGAAAACACTTTCTGTTGCAAGAATACTCATGGCCCATGGAAGGAAATATTCTGTAAAGAGCCTCATAGTGGAACATCAGTGTGAATTTTTTATTTTTGCTACAAAGTCTGGACATCTCTGTGATGATTTTTAAGTTGATCTTCAAGTTATTCAACTCTAATAAGCCTGACCATTTTCTCTCACTGCAGATTTACAGCATGACCCTTCGACTCTCTGCCTTATTTGAGAACCACATGAAAAACATCATTTCTGAGTACAAGTCAGCCATGCAATGCCAGAAGAGGAAAAGGCCTCGGTACCGAAAACGGCTGAGGAGCAGCAGCAGCTCCCCCTCAACCAGCAGAGCATCCAGGTAAAGCAGGGATGGGGAGCCTGGCTGGCACTGCCATTCCAGAGCACAGGGGTAATGTGCTTTTGGGAATAACCAGCAGCAGTGTTGCTCATTTCCTGCTGAACTTGCTCTTTTTGGAGATAAAATCACGCTCAATTTGTAGTTTCTAATTCTGGTAAGTGAAATACGATGTGGTTACAAGTGTTCTCTCTGGAGGAAATGAAAGATCAGCTGTCTCTTTACCTTTTAGCTGTTGACAAAATGTTGTGTAACACTTCTCTGCCTTCATCTGATACATTATCTGAGTAAACTGACTGTTGGTTTCAAAAGGGGGGATAAAACCTTGTCCCTGCAAACTCCCTATACCTTTAGCAAACAGCACCATGGTGTAACTATTTTTAGTGTTATCACACCTGGGAAGAAGGGATCACTTTGCAGGAGAAATCAGTTTTGTATTTGAGTCTGTGGTGATAACAGATTTCTCTCTTTGGGATATTCTATGTTTGCAGCCCAAAAGGGAAACAGAAGCAAGTGAAGATTCAACCTAAACCCAACCAAAATACCTCACTGCCCCTGACCAGGACTAACTCTTCAGTCTCATCTCATGGTGAGGAAATCCAGCCTTTCTCTTAGCGCAGCTTGTCTGTGCAGGTTGAGTCTTGTCCTCGTGAGACACATGCAAAACCTGCCTGCTGAAGGAGCAAGGTCCTGAAATGTGTTGTCTGTAGGTTGTTTTAGCTGAGTTTGGCTGTTGGGCAGTCCTGGGGAAGGATCAGGGAATTGGGAACCTGAGTCTGGCTGTGATAAGAATTATTCCAGTGACAAAAGCTCAGACTTCCTCTGTATGGGCCTCTCTCATACAGCAGTGAAGGATAATTAATTAAATTAATCCTGCTTGGGGTTACACTCAGGAGGAATCTGTCTTTCCATGGCTGCAGAGCAGCTTGGTGAGATTGCCCTGACTTGGGCTGTTGACAGAACCTCCCCAGACACAGCCCTGTAAACAGAGCATAAAAATCACCCTGTCCCCTTGTGCTGTCCTGTCTGAAGTTTCAGATACAGCAGAAGAACCTCTGGGTTCAGCCACTGGTGAAGAGCTGGAGGGTCAACCATCTTCATCAGGCTCAAATGCACAGAGCCGGAGTGGAAATGCCATAGACCCAGGGAAAGGCAGACCAGTCAGGAGCAAATCTACACCAGTGAAACAAGGTGAGAAAGAATAATTCTGTGCTGTGACTAACTTGGTTTCACTAGAGATGAAAGATCTTGCTTCTGTCTGATGTTTATTGCCTCAGTGTAGCATACCAAAAAATTGAATTTACTTTGCTCCTTTACTCTGTGGTGTCTTGTCTGAGGTGTGGAATGCAGATGATTCCATGTACACCTTAAAAAGTCCTTTAAAACTTTAAAGTCCTTTCAGATGGAAAACTTGATTGCACTTAAACTCCTACAGTTCCTTCAGGAATTACAGACAGCAAACAAACCAAGAGAATTCCCACCACAGAACCTTTGCCTTTATTAATCAAGCTGAAACCGAAGATGAAAAAAATTTTACAAAAATATATAAATATTTTTCTCACTTGCAAAACAAAGTAGTTGTGATTAGAAGGGAAACAGATCAGGTGTGGTAATCTGGGAGATGAGTTACTCAGAGTTTCCACCAAGGTGGGCACTACATGGGCATTTCCTGAACCCTGGAGCCTTTCCCAAGTCCACACTCCTGTGCTGTAGCAGTGCTGGATGCTGCAGATGAGCTTTTCCTGTCTTAAAGAAGATATTTAGTCTTCATTGTCACATTCATAACCCTGAAAACATGGAGGATTTTGGGTCCCAAGCCAGCCAGATACTTTATTGAATTTTCATTTAAGGTGTTCAGCAATCCCTGTGAGCTTTCTTATGTCACTGACTTCCTTGAGTTATTCTTTCCATTAATATTCTCTGGACTAAGCCTTTTGAGAACATGCATTTGATAGGGAATAAATCCTGTTTGCACAGTGTTATTTTTATGTATGTATAGTTTTGAAATGGATTTTAGAGTTTTCCTGCCTTGGCACCCCAGGCAGGATTCACCTCGCTGAGTTTTAGATGTTTGTGTCCAACCTGGTCCTGGTCACTCCAGGCTCCTTTTTTTGCCTGCATCTTCACTGAACTCTTGCTCAGGAGAGTTTACAGTCATTGTTTCCAGATGAAAACTTTGTTTACTTTGGTAGATTCTCCTCTTAGAGCGCCTGCTTCTGTCCACAGCATGTGGGTGAGTAATTCCCAGTGGATCATCCATGAGCACACCTCAGAGACAGCTGAAGAGAATCCCAAAGGCAACTGAGGCAAATCCCACTTTTTGTGTCCTGTTTGGCTGTGGTGTGGTGCTGATGGGGTTATTTTGTTATTTTGCTTAGATCACTCTCCTGATGGGCCCCTCACCAACGGGGATGGCAGAGAACCCCGGGCAGGAGTCAAGAGGAAGCTGCTGAGCGCCTCAGAGGAGGATGAGCCCCTGGAGGAGGCAGAGGAGGAGGAGGAGGAAAAGAAGAGAGAATTAAAGGAAAAGTCTGGTTTGTCTTCATCAGAAAGTGGGGAATCAGGATCCAGCTCCAGCTCTGACAGCAGAAGTGGCTCTGATTCTGACTCAGAATCAACCTCCAGGACAGACCAGGATTACATCGACGGCGACCACGACTACAGCAAAGTTGTGCAATCCAAAAAACCCAAACGCAAAATCAAACGGAAACTCACCGGGGGCAAACGGAATTGGCAGGGCCGAGGCACGGGGAGGAGGGGCAGATGGGGCAGGTGGGGCAGGTGGAGCAGAGGGGGCCGAGGGGGCAGAGGTGGAAGAGGCTGCGGCAGAGGAAGAGGCGGCGGCCGGGGAGGAAGGAGAGGCCGAGGAGGCCGAGGGGCCTCGCGAGGAGCCACCAGAGCCAAGCGCGCCCGGCTCGCCGACGACGAGTTTGAAAACCTCTTTGGGGGACAGTTTGGGGAGAATGTGTTTGGAGGGAGGTTCAGCCGACCCCCTCGGATCAAAACCAGGAACGAGGGCAGGAGAACTGTCCTGTACAACGACGACTCCGACAATGACAATTTTGTGCACACCGAGGATCCTTTGAACCTTGGTACTTCCAGGTCAGGCAGGGTGCGGAAAATGACAGAAAAAGCCAGGGTCAGCCATCTCATGGGATGGAATTATTGACAGATGGAAAACTTTGGAACAATTTTAAAAGAACTTCAATGGCCTTCTACTGCAGGGATTTTACCAGAAATTCTACCAAGCAAGTTGTGCGGGGACTCCACTCACGTTTTCACAGTGGTGCTTTTCCATCCTGTCAGTTTGTGTTTGTTTTAAAGCTTCAGATCTCCACACTTCATTGGTCAAAACAAGCCTTAGTCATTAGGCCTTAAATTACAGAAATTCTTCCCCACACACTACGAATTCATCACATTGCAGAGGCTTCCAGCTTCTCAGTAAGAACATGACATTTTCGAGTCACGCTTATGACTTCTCTCCCTCGTTTTGTTTTTGTATTATAGAAACAGCACCTTCTTACAGAGTTTTTATGTGGTTTCTGCCATAAATCCTTAGACACAGTAATAATTATAACTTTTGCACAATACACCAATCCTAAAGGCAGCTATAAAATGTTTACAGTTTCTATATTGTAAGAAGGATCTGGATTATTTTAATCTTCCCAGGCCAAACGTTGATGGAAATGTGCTGAACTGAAGTATGTCCATACTACAGTTTTAGGGGTCCTGATGTGCTTTCTATTGGTTCTTTATCCGTGTAAAAACAGTGACAAAGGGTTGGTGCCTTGTAAATATGTAGCAAACCTTTGATGTGGTGTGTCCTATGTGTGCATTAACTTTATTAAAAAGAGAATACTTGAGAAGTATGAATATCTAGACAAAAGGTGCCAAATGCAAAAGTTACTTGCATCTATTTTCTTTTTGTCCTCTCATATTTTTATAGTATTAATCGAGATTGTGCAGCTAAAGGGGTGACTTCAACATTTGAAAGGTTCCTCCTCTTCAAAGCATGATTTTTAATAGTAGCTCAGCTACCTCTTATTTACAACTACTGGAAAGTGAAAAGAAAATAGATGCTGTTATTCAGAGCATGGTGAAGAAGAGGCGAGAAGGAGCGTAGAGGGGTGGAAGTTGTGAGTGGCTGTATCTTCCTTGTGTTGCCACCATGAAAACAAATGCAGAGGTGTTTGGGGCAGGTGGGGATTTGCTGTGCAGAGGGGCTGCTTGGCCCCACTGCCCCGTGCTCCATGGCAATGTGGTTTGGGCCCCTCGGAGGTGCTGAGGGAGCTGTTCCCCCCCCCAGACTGACTCTTGTGTCTCAAGCTTCCAGAAGAGAATTCCTGTTGCACTGTGCTCTTGTTGTCCTGGGAAATGCTGACTTGAACCCCTGTGGCAGTGGTAGTGCAGTTGGTGAGGAGATCCCTGCTCTGGCTCCTCGGGGACCTCGGCGGTGCCGTGGGCTGAGCTGCAGGTGAGCAGCCTCTTCCTTCCTTCCTGGGCTCTCCTGGAGTGGATGTGGGATTCCAGTTTGCTCCCCTTGTCTGACAGTTCAGAGCCAGGTTACAGAGAGGACAAGTCAGAACAGACTACAAAGTTCCAGTGGAGTTTTTCAAGGTTTTTTAAGGTTTTTTTTTTTAAGCTTTCATCCAATATCCCGAAGTTCTTCTGTGCACAGCTTGGTCAATAATTCTGGAAAACCTCAGGCAGCAAAGAGTGACCCATGTATATTCTCAGATGCAGAAGGAATTTAATTTTTGACTTTCTATGTTAAGCACTAGCTATTTTATCTCGCTTTCCAAAAAAAAAAGAATCCTAGTTAGATGCAAAAATGACTTGAAAATAAAAAAAGCAGAGGTTTAGTTTTGTGATGGAGGAGAGTATATCCTAAATTGCTCATTAATATGAGTTTATGGTACAGTACAAAACCCACACTTTTAATTTTGTAAGGAATGTTTGGAATCAGCTATAATCCATTGCTAGACTTGATTTGGTTTTTGATGGGGGGGGTGGGGAAAAAACCAAGTGCAGAGGCTCTCCTAGTTCTGTGTTGGGCTTTAAAGTAGAAACACCTGTCCTATCATCTCTCTCATATATCTGTATATATACACGCATTTATATTTATAAATGTATTATTTGTTTGACTGATTGGTCCTTTTACATATGGTAACCAGGAATAGCATGTATGCATCAATCCATAGTTGGAATCATATCCCTTAGATCAGTCCTGTGAGCTAATGTAAACACTATGGGTTCTATCCTAAAGCCTGAAAAGCTTGAAATGCAAAAGAAATGCTTTTTTCCTCTATTTCTGACTGGCCGAAAATCCAGTTATTCCTTATTTATTTTGTGTAGGGGTCGGGGAGAGAGAAACCACAGGGATTCCAGAGAAATCATTTTATAAGTTGGTGTATTTTAGCAGCAATTAGAGTAAGATTAAATATGTTTTTAACTGTATCTTTTCTCTGTACTGTGAAGATACCAGTGAAGCATCACTTTGCTGTGGCGTAAGTATTACTGTGTCCCATGACTATGAGCTAGAGCAGGGGGTGCTGGGACAGCAGAATTTAGTGTAAAAATTGAAAAAAAAAGCTTCTTTCTTTTGTGCATGAGAACCTTTTATAAGCATGACAAATAACTTGGGTTTAGAGCTGTTCTTTTTGTTTGGATTTGTGTCTGGATTCTTTCTCTGAGTTGGGCAGTTGATTTCTCATAGTTCTGTGGAATAATTATACTTTTGTAGGAACTTGGATGCTCTCAAATCCCAAATCCTATCAGGAGCCGCTTGTGGGTGTGGTAAACTGAGGATGAGCCCACCAGGTGCAGCAGAAGCAGGATTTAAAGTGATTTAAACCAACCAAAAGCTGAGCTCTGGGCAGGCTGCAGAGTCAGGAATGTCTTTCCTTGAACTCTACACAAAAACCTCCAGGCTCTGCCTAAGGAATGGGATTTCAGGTCTGATTGTCAATGGGGTTCCTGGGGGTGAGCAGGCAGGCCAGGAGCTCCTCAGTTCCTGCAGATGTTTGGGCATTGGTGGCTCTGTTCCCTTGAGATGTCCCACTGGCAGATCCAATCCTGACTGCTGGGACACCTTGGGAAAGGCCCCAGGCCCCACACTCCATCCATCCTGCAGAGACAGGGCTGAAATCCTGGGTGTCTTTGCTCTCAGCTTCTCCCAGCCCCAGTCCCCTGTCCCTGCAGCTCCCCTTTCTCTCCAGACCAGGGCATGGGTGGCAGAGCTTGTTTGGCTGTAGCGAGGTGCTGTTGTCTTGGATATGAGGGAAAATATTTTCATGGGAAGAGTGGTCAGGCAGTGGAAGAGGCTGCCCAGGGAGGTGGCAGAGTCACCATCCAAGAACTGAGCACATGTGGCCCTTGGTGGTTCAGTGGCCATGATGGGATGTGATTGAAGGTTGGACTTGATGATCTTGGAGCCTTTTCCAACCTTAATAATTCCATCATTCAGCCCAAACTTCACCTGCTTTTTATTTTCTCCATCACCATTTATTTTCCTCTTTGCCATGCCCCACCTCTGTCCTGTAGTTTCGTTTTATAGGCTATTTATTTATTCTCTTGGAAACTTTGGGTATCATGATGAATTTTATTTTGGCTGCCAGGCTGTTAGGTTTAATCCAAACCTTTCTGTTGGTGCTTGAACTCGGATGAATTTGGGCAGTTTTTATCCCTCCTCCCTCTTTCCATCACTCCTTTCTCCATCAGCCAAGCAGAGGCCACCCCCTAATCCCAACCACCCCCACCCTGCAGACACAAAAACTAAAAAGAACTGGGGAGAAATAATTATTGGAGGATTTTTGGCTGCTTCAAATTCTGCATCCTGTTTGCATTGTTTCATTTTCCTGGAATGTTTTCCTCAATGTCCATCTCAGCTGCTCCTCCTGTGGGGAAGCAGAAGGGCTGAGTAGTTCAGAGAGCAAGGAAAGGAGCTGGCACCAGGGGTGTGGCAGAGAGTTTTTAATTCATTTTAAAAATTAAAATATTTGGAGGCTCTCTTGACTCCCAAAAACAAGATGACCCTTGCAAAGCATTTGGATCTATCGGGAATGTCCCTGTGCTCCAAATAACAGAATATTAATGTAAAAAAAAAATTTTTAAATCATTAATTTTTGATAAAAACTTGATTCATTCCGTCTTTGAGTGGTGAACACCAAGGAAAAGTAAACAGCTGTAGGTTTGAGGATGTTGTGTCCTGATATCTGGAGTGTCCTGTCATGAATTCCATGGGTTAAAAACGTCTTTATGTGTTTACATTTTATCTTTTTATTTAAAAAACATCCTGCAGAGTTTTATAAAATACTGATGATTTCCTGAAGGAGCAGTTAACCCTCCAAGGCTGACTCTATATTTAATAGGTAGGGAGCTGTTGTTGTGTTCTTACAATGTGTATTATAGCAAATCCCTGCGCATGAGCGACAGAGGCTTTTCAACTCTTCAATATATCCAAGGTTTACACATGGTAAAAAAACTCCTTTATGTATAGTAAGTAACAGCCTGCAAAATTTAGTCTAAAAACTCGTCCTTTTTTAGTCTTAGAAATGCAAAGACCTGTTGGAAGCTTGTATATTTTTACTACGTCGCGTTCGGCCCACAGCGAACTCACACAACTGTGCTATGAATCCCTGAAAAATTTAAATTTCCAGTGGGAATTGCTGTCACAGCCTTAACTCTAGTGTTCTAAAAATGGTGCTGAAATACATTTTTGTGTGTGGATGTGGGTACCTGATCCGAGTCTGTGAGACTTCCAAGGCAAACCAAGCACTTGGAGTTACTACTCCTGGTAGTAACTGCAGCCACGCTGGGGAGCTGGCAAATGTGTAAATAGTTGGGAAATAATTCCACCAGTGGGAAATCAGGAGCAGTTCCTGGGTTTGGGGGTTTTCACTGGCAAGCACTGCAGATCTTCCTGGGTTTGGGTCTGTGAGGAGCTGTTTGGGGGGAGAGAGGGGAAATCCTGCCAGAATATTCGCAGGTAACATCCAAATCTGCAGTTTCTCTTCCTAAAATTCTTCCTCAGAGAGTGGTGGCTGCTCGGGTGTGTTCAGAACTCAGTGTCTGAGGATTATTTTTCTGTAGAAATATTAATTCAGGCTCTTCATTCCTCCATGAGTCATTAGAGCAGATTTCATGTAGAAATACCACTTGATGTCAGAGCAAAATTCACATGATTTAGGCTCTCCAGGTCGTGTTCTGGATTTAAAATACTCCAAAAAAATGCACAAAACTATTAGAATTATGTCTACTTTCTATATTATTTTTTTTTCAGGTGATATTTATGCCCATATCTTCACATCCGCTATCTCAGGTCCCTTTAATGAATACTTCAGGGATTTTGATGCCACATGTTGGCAGACCAAATGTAATATTTATATGCAATGAGCTGTTAGTTTTTTGTATTGTACAAATGTAAATTTGTAAAGATTTTTTTCTAGAGTTTTTTTGAAGTCACTGATGTAATCTAGGATGTTTCATTTTCCAGCTGTGGGATTGTCTTAATAAAAAAAAAATAAAAAGAGAAACTCTTACTTTGGTTTTGCATTGCTTCCTGAGTAGTTGACACATTAGAAGATAAAAAATAAAAAGGTAGGTAGAATGGAGGTTTTAAGGTAAAAAAAAAATTGCTTTCTGATGCAACTGGCTAATTTTATAGTTTTAATTGGAAGTTTTATTAACTGGATATAGAAACTTTATTTATAAATGGATTGAGAAGCTTATATAGTCTTGAGCAGGATGGAATGGAGACCCTCACCCCCATCACCATCCAGTCTGGCTCCAGAATCCCATTTTTCTGGGAAAAAAGGGTAGAAGCAGCTAATGATTTCTTGGAAAAAGAAGGGGAATATGCCTGAAAGTGCTGTGAAATTACTAAAAATGCCATGAAAGGAGCAGGGGAGGAGGAGGAGGCTCTGGGCAAGGTCCCTCAGCCCCTGTGGGACACGGGTGGGTTCAGGTGGTGACAGCTCCAGGGAAAGGTTGTTCCTGTTGTTACCTAAGGGATATTTCATGGGAAACAAGGAATTACTCCTCTGCTCTTGCCCTTGATAAACAGCAGTGATAAGATTGTTTAAACAGGGATTTTGGGGGTGCATGGGGCTGGGTTTGTGCAGAACTGCTGGGGAGGCTCCGTGCTCAGCCAGGGGCAGGTGCTGACAATAAATACATGGAATAAATGTTCTCAGCAGGAATTTCTTCCTGGAAAGGGTGGCCAGGCATTGGAAGGAGCTGCCCAGGGAGGTTTGGAGTCCTCACCCCTGGAGGTGTCCAAAGAAGGATGGAGGTGGCACTCAGTGCTCTGGGCTGTGACAAGGTGGGCATTGGGTACAGGTTGGACTCGGGGGTCTGGGAGGCCTTTCCCAGCATTAATGATTCTGGGATTCTGTCATTCTAATTTGACTTTTCCCCTCATTAATCTGCTGACTTATTTGACATTTCACTTTATTGTGCTGATTCCAGTGGCATTTCCTCTCTGATGGGAATGAATATCTCCATTTTAACACAACACTCATCCTCCAAACCCCAGGGACAAAAGGGCCTTTTTTTCTATTTTCTTTTTTTAAATTTTTTTTTATTGATGGTTACAGAGAACAAAATTAAACTTGTTTTGCAGAGATTCTGGAGCCCCTCTTTATGTACATCCATCAGATGGCAATGGAGGGAAGGAATTCTACTCCCTTCAGAGCTGCTTGACCTTTGCTAAACCTCCCTTGGCTGTCCCTCTGTCGATATTATTGATTTGATATTATATTGATATTATATCATAGTTGTTGTATACTTTATATCATCATGTTAAGGTCATATGGAATAATGCACATTATAAAATACATTATATAAAATACCAGAGTGACAGAGAACAGCAATTTTCCCCATGCACTTTGGAAACGCATTTTGTAGAAGCACCTTTTAAAAGGTATTTTTTATAGATGTCTTAGAATTCAGCTGTGATTTTTATTCATTTCAGCAGCGAGTGGACTCAGCACTGCCTTGCAGTGATGTTGGGACAGCTGGGTCATACCAAACCTCATTTCCAGCTTGGAAACCCCAGGAGCATCTTTTTGAATTCACCCTCACCACCGGAGCCTTCCCGAGCTGCAGAGCAGGGAAAGGCCAAGCTCTGCCTCCATCCCTGTTCAGTTCCCAACAGGAACGGCGTGACCCGAGCTCCAGGAGTGTTGGACAGCGCCTCGGGCCAGGGTGGGATTTTCGAGGATGCTGCTGTGCAGGGCCAGGAGCTGGATGGGATTTCGGGGGATGCTGCTGTGCAGGGCCAGGAGCTGGGTGGGATTTCGGGGGATGCTGCTGTGCAGGGCCAGGAGCTGGGTGGGATTTCGGGGGATGCTGCTGTGCAGGGCCAGGCGCTGGGCTCCGTGATCCCTGCAGGTCCCTGCCAGCCCGGCAGAGTCACTGACTCCGTGTCATTTGCCCTTCATTTGGTACATCCAGGAGCTGGGTTTGGTACATTGTGAGGCCGCGGCAGTTTGGAGCGGGCCGGAGGCGTTTGGAAGGCCGGGGGTACCGGGTGGGTCACCCCCTCCGTGCCCCGTCTGTCGGGACTCCTGGGTGTCCTTGTTCCTGGGTGAATGAAAGCGTCTTTGTGCCGAGCCTCGGTGGATCAGGTGAGGAGCCGCAGCCCGGCCCGTGACGCAGGTGCGGGCGGTGCTGGCAGCGCTCCCGGCCCGGGCCTTTCCCCCGCTCTGCCCGGGACGAGCCCTTCCCTCCACCGGCCGTGCCTGGCCGGGGCTGACGCAGGACCTGCCCTCCTCCATCAATATTTGCTCTGGGGCCAGCCGGGAAGGCTCGCAGCACTCCCGCAGCCTCACACGTCCCCGCAGACGGTGCCGGAGCCCCGCGCAGCATGAGGGACCGGCTGGCGGAGCTGCAGCAGCGAGTGGCGGCCGAGGGGGACCCGCACGACGACTCCCTGAGCTTCGACAACCCCGCGTTCGTCGGGGACGACGCCAGCCCCGTGGGCCGGGCGCTGCGGGAGGCGGCCGAGCTGTGGCGGGCGCTGGAGCGGCTGGAGCAGCTCTCGGAGAGCATCGACAGGACGCAGCAGGCGGTGCTGTGCTGCACCTCGGAGGAGAGCATCGCCCGCGAGAAGAGCGGCCTCGGAGCGGCCCGCGCCGCCTTCGCCCGCCAGGCCGCGGCCCTGCAGCCCCGGCTGGGAGCGCCGCCGGCGGCCCCGGTCGGGGGCTCGGGGCGAGCGGGGCCCCGCGTCCGCCAGACCCAGCTGTGGCTGCTGCTGCGCCGCTACGGCGCCGTCCTCGCCCGCCACTACGCCCGGGAGAGCCGCTACCGGCACCGGCTGAAGGAGCAGATCCAGAGGCTGGCGGAGCTGGCGGGCATCAACCTGGGCGCCCAGGACGTGGATCTGCTGGCCGAGAGCCCGCAGGGGCCTCGCATCGTCGGCCGCGACCTGGAGGAGCTCAAGGCCAAGCATCACCTGGGCCTGGCCCAGGCGCGGCAGCGGCAGCTGATGGAGCTGGAGGCGCAGCTGCTGGAGCTGCGCGGGCTGTTCGTGCAGCTGGAGGGGCTGCTGGCCCAGCAGCACGGCGCTGCCGACAGCGTGGAGCAGCACGTCCTGCGCACCCTGGACTACGCGGCCCAGACGGGCGGCGGGGTGAAGAGAGCCGCCAAATACCAGCGGCCGTCGCGGCGCTCGGCCCTGCTGAGGGCGGCCCTCGGGCTCTGCTCCTGCTGCCCCTGCCTGCCCTGCCCCGGCCGGGGCCTGCGCTGAGCCGGGGCTGCGGGGGCATGGCAGCAGCGCTCCGGGATTCACCCGTGCCGGGCGAGAAACGGTGTCTGGTGGGAGGGAGAATGGCCTGTGCTCCTGGAACAGCGGAGACACCTTGTATGATGGTGCAAGGACCGTGTGTACCTTGTAAAACGGTGTAAGGGCCATGCACGCCTTCCTTGATGGCACAGAGACCGTGCACGACTTGCTCAGGGATGCAGGGTCCATGCATAGCTCACATGGCAGCATGGGGATCACACACACCATTCCTGATGGCACAGGGACCGTGTACGCCATTCCTGATGGCACAGGGACCGTGCACACCACTCCTGATGGCACAGAGACTGTGCACACCCTTCCTGGTGGCACAGGGACCTGTTGCACCTTGCACAGAGATGGAATAACCATTCACACCTCACCTGGAAGCACGAGGACCAGGAACCTCTTGCACGGTGGCGCAAGGACTGCCAGCACCTTTTCTGATGGCACAGGGACCCCACACACCTTGTGTGGAGCACGGGGACCAGGCACACCTTGTGCATTTCTGTAGGGACAATGCACACCTTATATAATAATGTAAAGATCATGCACACCTTGCTCGATGGCACAGGGACCTCGCAGATCTTGATGGCATCATTGGGACCATGCACCTCCAATTGCAGCACCCAGCCAAGAAAAGCACTTTTAACACTCCAAAACCAGACTTCAGAATTGTCACATTTCTTGGTTTTGTTACTGTTTCAAGGAGAGAGGGCAAAAACCTGTTGAAGTTTTTGGCAGGTCTGTGGTTCCATGTGACAGGACCCAATGGCTTGGTGCCACCAAGGAGCAGCATGAAGGCTCCTCCACCACATCCCAATCCTGATTCTCCCCACTTCCTCCAATTTCTACTACCTGGGGGTTATTTGTTGCATTCATATGGCCTTTTGGTTCTTGCTGCTTGGTCAGGCAGTGGGTCAGCTTTGGGCTGGGTGTTCCTCATGGCTCATCCCATGCTCTGACACCAGGAGAGGATTTGCACAATTGTTCTGGGAATCTGCAGGCTTTTACTTCAACCTGCACCTTTCCAAATCAGCCAACATCCCACACATGCTGGAAATGCTGGAAACTTAGAGTGGCCCTTTTTTCTGGTCCCTGTATCACCACCTGAATTTCCCAAAACCGCTCAAATTAAAGCCTTGGGGTGATTAAGTTTTTTGGGAGCCTTTGTGGAAGGTCCCACTGTGTCCTGACAGCTCATCCCACTGCTCTCAGCCACCCTTACATTTATTTTCATCTTCTGATCTGAGCTTTAATAAAACAATTTCTCAATAACCTCTTGAGTTTGGAGAGTTATTTCTTTGCAGAAGGGAGCCCAAAGCTAAGGAAGAGCAGAAATTGAGTAACTTCTCAGTGTGTTGATTGAGTTAAATTCTTATAAAACTTAATTTTCAGGCTGATAAATTTGTATTTTCTGTTGACCTGGAAGACCCCCACATCAGGAATGTCCATCCCTATGAGAGCTCTGGGAGCAAAGCTGTGTGGTTCTGCTCCTGCCCTCTTCCTCCTTCTTTATTTTCACTTGTGAGGTCTAAATCAATATTCCTTTTTCATTCAAATTTTGATGAATGGAAGTTCACGTTTATTTAATTTTCATTAAAACAACAAACAAACCCGCAACTCCCAGACCATTGGAAACACCCCTTGCATCCCACATCCAGCCCCACATTTACTGTGTGGCTGCAACAGCCACCTCCTGGGAAGCACTGAAGTTATTTACAGCCTCCCAGGATACAAAGAGAAGGGAAATAAACCTGCTGAGCTTGGGAGGTGGCAAATCCAAGCTCAATAAAACATATTTAACCTCCTTTCATGCCCCACTGTCAGAGCTCCGTGCAAACACCCTCCCTGGAGCCCTCTGGGTGGCTGGGCAGCGTCTGGCCCGACTGGTTTTGCTGCTCAGGAGATCATTATCATTTATCATTATCAAACTCAGGGCAAGGCTGGGTCAGGAGCAGTGCCTTCAGCCAGGACATGTTCCCTGAGGATTCCATGGAGCACAGCTCCCCTGGAGCCCAGCACAAAGGGGATGGTCCTGTGCTCGTGGGGCTTCAGCAGCCAGAGATCTCCTGAGGGTGGGATCAGCAGGGAAATAACCCTGATTGTGTTCAGGGATCCATGAGGAGTTAAAGGAGGAGGAAAAGAGGAGAAACTTCATCCCTTGGAGTGGATCTTCCCACCAGTGACTTCAGTGGTTAATGAGACTTTTTTGTATTTTTGAATTATTTTTTTTCCTGCTGCCTGGTGGCCTTTCTTTAAATACTGGCCTCAGACAGGATCTAATTATTGCAGAACAAAATAATTAATGATATTTTAATGTGGGCATTAACACCCAACAGGATGGGGAAGATTCCTTTCTCTTCTGCCTCTGGGACTCACCTGGAACACATTTAGGAATATTCCTGCAGATGGTGACACCAAGGTGCAGAACCTGCTGGAACAATTCCAAGAGTATACATGAGAGAGCTGTTTTAATTATGTCACAAATGAGCATCAAAAATGTAAGAAGTTCACATTTAAAGGGAAAAATAAAAGAAAGCCAAAGTTAAAAATTCAAGGCCCTTAGCCCACCAAGTCCAATCCAACCCAGCCTTGGACACTTCCCAGGGATGGGGCAACCACAGCTTCTCTGGAAAAGGGCTTTGTTTTAATGATTTTGTCAATCCATGTGCACTACAACCTCTCCATGGAGTCTTTGATAACCTTTCACTCAGAATAAAGAGCTTTTCAGGCTGGATTAACACTGAGAAACAAAAGAATTGACTGTTCAAGCCCAGCAAATGGGTCAAGCTGAACTTTGCAGTATCAAATACACCTTAAGGAGAGTTTTCCCTCCTGTTTGTAGTGGCACAGAGCCATTTGTGATGAGGAGCTGTTTTACAGCTCGAATGTTCTGTCTGGCTTGCAGGAGTCTGTCTCCAAGACAGATCCTGTGGCACTTGGTTTTATGGGAGAAGGAGGTGGCCTCTCTGTCCTCCAGGAAAGGCCCAGCATTTTTTATTCTTCACAAAATTACAGTGGCTGAGTGACATAATTTCCCTCATGCTCCTCAACAATGAATCCTATTTCCCAAATATTAGCACAGCAATAAACCTGAGACCTGTAGAAAGCTTTGGAGCCATCAGCCAACAACAAACAGACTGATGGTGACTTCCAGATGGAATCGTAGGCAGAAAGCACCAAACAGGAGCACCAATGTCATAAATCACAATTGCTAACTGGCATCATTATTTGGGCCACAAAGATCAGTTTTTACTTATCTTTAATTTTAACAGAGATGTGAATCAAACATGAAGTGGGAAAACTGGAAGAGTTGTTTCAAGAGCAGTTTTCAAGAGCAATCCTCTCCCTGCTGTCTGGGTCACACGGTAAAAACATTTGCTCCTTTGTGTCCCCAAGTCATATCCTTCCGAGGGTGGATATTTCTGCACTTAATTCTGATGTTATGCAAATGGGAAGAGAAATAATGGTGTCAGTGCTTCGCTGAGGTGAGGGTACAAAGGCTTTCCATGCCTTTCCACACTAGGATGGCATAACTGCAATAAAACTCTGTTTTACTCACTGCTTTACACTCAGCTCAACTCTAAACCAGTTCCTTTTTAAATCATTTACTCATTTTCTTTTTAGATGGAGCCTGACAGCTTCAGAATAACTGAAGTGGAGAATATTAGGAAGAGAGGAGCAGGGAAGATAAACAATCTTGAGAGCAGCTACAAACGCAGCTCGTTCAGTGCTGTAACGGGAACATTCAGGCACTTTTTCCAAAAGAAGCAATTAGGCACTTTTTAAATAGCTGCAAAACCTCCTTGTGTTCACTGCCATGAGGAATGGATGAGGTTTATTCACCACAACAAAAAGGATTTTATTGAAAACAGGGAACAGATAGAAGACCTGAAACCCAAACTTTTGTTGGAAGTTAGTGGCTGTACACTCTGAGTGGAGCAGGGAGCTGGGTTGGTTAAGGTGGGCAGCAGATATCCATAGGCTTCATACAGGAATTTTAAGTTTCCTTGGTTCCTGCCCCAGCATCCTCAGAGCTGAAATGTTTCCTGGTTTACTATTTCAATACAGAATTCCAGGATGGTTTGGGTTGGAAGGGACCTTAAATTTGGTGGATATTTGGGAAACTGAAGTGCAGGTTGGATTTAACTTGGGACCTGCAACACCTCCTCTAAATTTGCTCCATATTCTTGCATTTTAACCATGCCTTGTCAACGTTCAGAAATGTAAATAGGGACTGGAGCAGATGTGCCTCAGTCTAGGATAGAAAATCAGTATTTTGTCCTTTTGTCTCTGAGCTGTTGAGGAAGTTCTGGGAGAGGATTGTGGACGTGACCCAGCAGATCTGCTCTGCCATAGAACACAGGCCCTCTCTCTTGTGCTGCCTCAGAATAGAGTTTAAAAGAAATCATTCTTATTTCCATACTGAGTCATTGCTGGCACTTTGTTGAGCGACTGAATTTCGTTTCAGCTGGTGGTGAATTGGGGACAGGTGCAGAGGATCAGCGTTTTGTTCTCCTGGCAGATGCAAGGAGGGGGGAGAGCAGCGTGGTTCTCCTCCATAAAGCAGCCACAGAATAATGGTAAATTAAGACTAAAGCATTTTTGATGAATAAAGGCAGAAGCACAAAGTTTCAGAAGAAAATGTGATCCGCAAAAAAACCGAAGTTTCCAATCTTGCAAAATAGAAATTTGTTATGAAGCCGGATATTTATCATTTGTTTTAGTGGCTTTGAAACATCTCATGGACTAATTTAGGTTGGAAATAACTCAGCTGGAGGAGCAGAAGGTGGGTGAAGTCACCCAGCCCAGCACACACTGGTCCCAGGTTGGTGGGAGGCGTTACAACAGGTACAGACCTCAGAGCCTGACCTGGACCCAGCCACCACAGGCATTTCTCACCAAATTCATTGCAATCTGTTTTTCACACTTATATAACTCATAAAAGTGGTTTTGGGTGATTTGGGCCTGTTGTTTTACTATTTAAATGGTTATTTCTCAGTGAGAAAGGGCTACAATAAAAGTCTTCAGCAAAGCTCTGTCTTGAGAAAAGTGATGTAAGTGAAATATTTGGTTAACTGATTAAATGTGGGTTTTAGACACTGGAAAAGCTACAGCCAGATACTTTTCACTGTTGGACAGTGAACCCTCCTGGCTTTGGGGGCAGCCAGTTCTGGGGCAGGCCGATGTACAAACACAGGATTTGGAGTGAAAGAAAACCCGAGTGTTGATTTCAGCAGAGCTCCATCCACCCCAGGGTCCACATCCTGCATCCATTTATCCTTCCAGGGATAAACTCTGAGCTGTAATTCCACCTCAGTTTGGCAATTTCATAATTTTTCATCGTTTTCCTCCGTTTCAGGTTTTTTCCCAGCCAGCGACCGCCGTGTCCCAGAGAGCACAAGCAGCCCCAGAGATGCTGCTCAGGCTCCTCCAGCCCATCTGCCACCCGAGTCCAGGGATTTGTGCCTCCAGCGGGGAGGGCACAAGGAATTATTTCTGTGTGGGCTCACACGGGAGCAGCCCCGGCAGATGGATCCCTGCGGAAAGCTCGGAATCCTCATCAGACACGCACCGGGGATGCTGCAGGAGGGCGATGCTGCAGCCAAGCCTCTCCCGGCTCCCTGTGCCCATGGCCCCGTGCCCGTGGGCTCTCCTGCCAGGGGGAAAGACCTGGCCAGGCTGAGGATGCGTTTTGGAGGAGGAAAAGCGGCAGGGATGGGAAGGAAGGGTGGATGGTTTGCAGGGATGCTGCGGGCTCTGCCAGCAGGGAATGAAGAGCTGAGATCCCGCTCTGGAACTCGGCTGCCCCATCCATCCCCGTCCCACCCAGCAGTGTCCAGGGAGCTGCAGCCATCCCTGTGCCAATTAACGCCCTGTGCCAATTAACACCCTGGCCGTGGGTAATTAATTAATGGGTGCATCCTGGCTGTGCGTCTGCCCATGGTTCCAGAGCGGAGCCTTCAGCTCAGCTCAGCTCGGCTCGGCTCGGCTCGGCTCGGCTCCTTCCACAGCCCCCAGCCCAATTAAAGGGCTTGATGTGTGCTAATGGCTGCACTAATTAAGTGTTGCAGTTTATCATTAAATAATGAGGCTCATTAGCATGTGCTGTGCAGCGAGGCGCTCGTGGCTCTGCCCAGGAAACCCGGGAGTTCCCTGCTCCAAAACTGCAAGATCCATTTTTCCCCCCCCCGCCCCAGCATCTTAAAGCATTCTGACTTGTTTAGCCAAAAGAATTTTAAACGGGGAACATTTGAACAGGCTGTGGAGGGAAACATCCATCTGCTCGCTGGTTTGGGTCGCTATTGATCCCTCCAGTGTTCCAGAGGCTCGGGGAAAATCGGATATCGAGCACGTTCCCAAAGGGAACATTTTTGCATGTGTACAAAGCTGAATTGATTGCAAGAGTGCAGCCCGCACTGTGAGAAATTTCAGCTGGTTGTTTTGCTGGTGCACCATAGTACAATGTTTTTGTGTCATTTCTGCTCCATAATTCTCAAATTTCCTAAACTAAGCAGAATATTAAAGAGCAGAGTTTTAAAGACTGATATCCACTGAAATATTCACAATATAAAATCTTAACACATCCCCAACACTAATTTAAACCATTCCAGCCATTGGGTAAAAATAAAAAATGGGAAAAAAAACCCCAAACACACAGCAGGGCTGAAAATCCAACTTGTTTTCACTACTCAGTTGCAGATAACCCTGGTGGATCAGAGAGTCCTTTTAAATCCTCATTTTATACAATTTTATTATCAGACGGGCCAGCTGGGATCATTGTGGCTGAAGATTACCAACATTTCCATTACCATCACTTTATAGCTTGGCCATAAACATCCCTCAGAACTGGGATAGTCCAAGGCTTTGCTTAGAAAGAAATTTTACCTTCAAAACTTTGAGTGACTTAAGAACCATTAAGGAAGGCAAAAGGAGAATAAAAAGGTTAATTTTCCTCATGGTAGATATTTTTTCCAGCCTTCATAACACAGAAGTCTGGTTGTAATGGATACTGCTCCTTCCTATTTGCTTGTTTTCTTGAAAAAAGCTTTGTATCAGGAGCAAAACAGGGCAAAAATGGGATTTTTTTTTGGTGGTAGGTTTGTTTCTGGGATGGGGTTTGTGTTTGTGCTCCTGCAGAAGGGCAGAGTTGGGATTTACCCTGGCTGTGATGTTTTCCCCTCTCCATTAACAATGGGAAAAAAGCTGGGATATAGCGCTGTGAAACTGCACTGAGAGAGGGAAAACTGGGAGCGATGAGAACTGGAGCAAATGCCCTTTTGCTGGATACAATGGGATAATTTTATTCATAAAATGGCAAATAATTCCCGTGCTGGAAAGCATTTTGCTTTTTCCTAGCAGGGAAACAATGGGCACAATTCATGCAGGCACCAAGGAAAACACGTTTGAAGGCAGAGAGAGCTCCAGAGCTCCGTGTGAGTAAATGCTCCTGTGATTCCAGAGCTCCGTGTGAGTAAATGCTCCTGTGATTCCAGAGCTCCAGAGCTCCGTGTGAGTGTAGTAAATGCTCCTTTAACTCCAGAGCTCCAGAGCTCCATGTGAGTGTGGTAAATTCTCCTTTAACTCCAGAGCTCCGTGTGAATGTGGTAAATTCTCCTTTAATTCCAGAGCTCTGTGTGAGTGTGGTAAATTCTCCTGTGATTCCAGAGCTCCAGAGCTCCGTGTGAGTGTGGTAAATTCTCCTTTAACTCCAGAACTCCGTGTGAGTGTGGTAAATGCTCCTTTAATTCCAGGGCTCCAGAGCTCCGTGTGAGTGTGGTAAATGCTCCTCTAATTCCTGAGCTCCGTGTGAGTGTGGTAAATTCTCCTCTAATTCCACATCTCCCTGTGAGTGTGGTAAATTCTCCTGTGATTCCAGAGCTCTGTGTGAGTGTGGTAAATGCTCCTTTAACTCCAGAGCTCCATGTGAGTGTGGTAAATGCTCCTCTAATTCCACATCCAGCCCCAGAGCTCCCTCAGGGATCATTCCACACATGATGCCATGCCCTGGATCAATAGGTTAAAGCTTCCTCATCACTGTGTATCACTGGGTCAAATAAAGGTTATTTTTAGCTCCAAACCACCTCTGTGTTGTGGTATCCGAGAGGGGGGAGCTCCCTGGGACCTGTTGGGTTGGAAATTCTTTCCTGTTGGAGTGTTATCCGTGTTATCCCCATGTGAGCATCAGACAAGGGGTTTGACCCTGATCTATTTATTTCCCTTTAGGGGAGCCCATTAAAGGAGATTAGAGGCCAACTCAAAGTGCACAAATCATTCCTCTGACTACTGAGAGCCAGGAAAATAAGAGAAAAGAATTTTACTCATCCCTTACCAAGCAATTCCAGGTCCCGAAGTGATCTATGTCAGGCAAATATTCAGGAAATATTAATCCACATTAAGACATGGACAATGCCAGGATGCCCAGGAAAATCTCATCTCCTGGGACCTCACCAGGAAAACAAAAAAATTGAAATTAAAATTAAAATTAAAATTAAAATTAAAATTAAAATTAAAATTAAAATTAAAATTAAAATTAAAATTAAAATTAAAATTAAAGAGTGTTATTGCTGGCAGGGAAGGAGATAAGGTGTTAAATAAGCCTGATCAGGGATGCAGGGCTGTGGCACATCCAGGGATTCACATCTGTAAGAGCTCAGATGGGACATGAGATTTGTGGGAATCAGCGGCATGACACCCCTGAATCTACAATAAAATACAATATTTCATAAATTAAAATATCTTCTAGCCAGCATTGCTCACAGCCACCATGTCCCACCTGAAATTTATCCTTCTGAGCAGATTTTTGGGAATAAGAGTTGAGGTGCATGATTACATTGATTTCTTATTTAAAATAGACTTTCCTGGGGTTTTGTCTCCATGTGAGTGCGTGGGTTTTATTCTTTCATTAAATAAAAACCTAATGAAAATAAGGATCTGAAAAGTTGGAGGGCAGGAATGACTCCACTGCCTCTGGAGAGAGGCCATTAGCTCTGTCTGAGCTGTTTTATTACTGAGAGCTGCAAAACCACTCCTTTGCCTGCAAAAACAGCTGCATTTTAGTTTGGTAGCATTTGGGGGAGGACTGTGATTAACTGAGAGGTCGATTTTCTACATTTTCTGCACAATTTCAAATTCAAATGATATCCAAATTAAATTCAAACCTGAAAAAGGCTCTTTTTGCTTACACAGAAGCAGCCTGAATCACCCACATGCAGGAGCTCTCCTCTTAATGTGTTTTTCCCAAGATTTGGCAAAAAAAAAAACAGATTTCTAAAGGGTTTTCCTTTATCTACACATGACGTTCCTGCATCCTGGTAAAGGATGCAGGAATCCTTAAACCTGCTCAGAGCCATTGGACTCCAAACACCTGAGTGTGAAAAATAATCATGCAGACCAAATGCAGGAGTCAGGATTATTCTGGCTGCGTTCTCCTGGGTGTCCAGAGGGCTCAGGGAATTCAGGAGGAAATTCCACAGGAGCTTTGGTGCCAGGATTTGCCCTGGCTGCCTCCACTGCTCCGGAGCTGCTTCACCATTTTATGGAGCCCATGGAATATTCGTGGGTTCATTATTTCCACCTCTGCTTCCCCCTGGAGCAGGCACAAAACTTCATTATTTTTTTTTTAATTTAACTCACTAGAAATACTGAAAATTGCTTTGAGCAGTTAATGTAGCTAAAATACAACAAGCAAGCTCTGCTGTGCGTAAAAGACAAAAAACTCCTGCTCTGGTCCGGTTTCTGTGTGCCCAGTAAAATAGTGGAATATGGAAAAACAGGCTTAAAACCCCCCCTTTCATTATGGAATAACAGGTTTAAGAAGCCTTGTTCTGAACCAAAACCTTAAAAACTGGCAGGGGAAATATTAAATTCTGCAGCAGGACTTTACTGCCTGGGTTTTATCTCTTTTCCAGCTCCAGGTTCCAGAAGAGTGGGCAGATCCCAGAATCATCCTGGTCCTGGAGAAGAGTGAGGTGGATCCAGGGGCTGACATCCTGCTGGTTCTGCTCCATTCATCACCATCAGCAGGGATGCTGCTCTGCCTGGCAGATTTTTGGATCCATAATTGCATCAAAAGTGGGAATTAAATGGAATATTTCGGGCTGGTGAAGCCACGGCCCTGGGTAGCTTGGAAGAGGAAAAAAGGACAGTGTTAACTGAGGAATTCCCAAATAGAGGGTCAGCAGAGATTCATGGAAAAGAGGAAGGGGAGGGAGGAGGCTGAGATTACAGAGCAGTAATGCTCTGAGCAATCCAAAAGTCAGGGATGCTGGGCTGGAAACCAGGAGTTGGTGGCACCAATTTTTCCATAGGGAGAGGGACAGGACTGCCCAGTGACAGCACAGCCCTGGCTGGATCACATTTCAGAGCAGGGAAAACTGTGCAGATGGAAGGAAAGACATGGCTTATGGAGGTAGTTTGTGAATAATTACATTTATGTGTTTTTAAAATGTCCCATCCCAGCAGAACCAGGCACGAGACTGCAGCCTCAGCCCTCCAAGGTGGGAGCAGCCCCTTGGAGCTGAAATGGGGACAGAAGTGCCACTCCTGGGACTTAAACAGCAAATTCCCAGCTTTGGAAAGCCTTGGGAAAGCCTTGGGGCAGGCTGGCTGCTCCCACCCCAGGCTGGAGCTCCTCCTGCTCCAACCCATCTGTGCTGATTTCATCACCATAGACTTCAAATGAGTTGGATTTCTCCTGAATCAATCCCCAATTAATTACCTCAGCTGAACATTGTACAAAGGACCAATTTTTATCTCTTTCCCTGCCCATGTGACTGATTCACTGGTAATGGAAATCTTTGCCTTCAGGCAGAGGAACGATGGCAGCCGGGTCTTCTGCTGCCCATAAAAGCCAGAAAAACTCAGAGATATTGCTCTCCTTTTCCCATTTTCCATTTTTTATAGACATCTGCATCCAATCAATCGTAACAAATGTCTTCTCTAAGCTCCTTGTATATTTTTTAAAGGTCTGACTGGTGCAGCTCCTGAAGGAAGCAATGGGAATATGGCTGTAAATGGGCAATTAGTGGGAAGCAACACTCATTTATGATTTTTTAATAATTTCTATGAAATGTTACGAGTCATTTTACTGAAACCTGCTTATTTGTCTTGCACTGACCTCACTAGAAACACTCATCTTGCTAAATTGACCAGCAAGCCACAGTTATTGGAGTCATTTAAACCAGGAAATATCAAGTGACTTATAAAATGCAGAAGGTGGAGCAGAGGATTCACATTTGTAGAATCTCCTCTTTCTGCCACTGGTTAAACCCAGCCAATTCAATGGCAGCAGATCATGAGTCACAAGCCTGTAGGAAACAGAAAATCCATCCAAAGTCTGGAATATTTGTGGTGTAAGGAGGAACAGCACCAGGATTCAGCCACTGGAGAGGGAAGGTTGAGGACCCTCCAAGGGTCTCCATCCTGCAGGACTTTGTCCATCAAGTGAAAGGATCTCACCTGTAGGATGGAGAATCTTTGTCTGCCCTGTTTTTCCTGGCAGTTGTGCCCTGCAGTGAATTTTATCAATTGATGAATGGATTTCCCTGGAGAGCAAACCCTTCTCCCCACGCTGGGACAGGCCCAGGAGATGGGCTGGGTTTGATGGCACAGGAGCAGGTTTGGGTTTGCTCTTTCCTCCTCCCTCAGCTCTTCCCAGTTCTCCTTTCTCCTCCTGACTCATAAATAATGGAGCTGTACAGAACAGCCAGAATCTACCCAGATCTTCTTACAAAAGGAGGTATTCTCCACTGGAAAAACCAGTGTAATTGCAGTTCCATTTTATTATTTGATCTCTCTGTTGTTTATAGTGTAAATAAGGAAGACTGGGATTTGGGAGCTGCCTCCCAAAAACCTCTATTAAAAAGGAAGTTGGGTTATTTTGCTTGGCTGCTATAAATACTTCATGAAAATGTCTACTCTGTCAAAGAGAATGTGAATTTGCTGAGTGTTGAAAGGAGCTGCAGAAATGCACATTAAAGATTCACAACCCAGCCCAGGCTTCATTCAGGAGAGGCTTTCTCATGATTTTTTCAGTTGATGGGATCCTTCACAGACATGAGAATATTTGTATCTTCCTTTGACTAAAAAGCTGCTTTAAAGCACAGCTTGATGGTCTTATTCAAACAGAGACAACATTCAAAGCTGGCAATTAAGGACTCAGGGTTTTGGCCAAGGCATCACATTCCCACTGCTGAAATATTCAGTGCTCAGTGCTGGCTCTGGGTTTGTCTCACTTGGTGAGGAGCAAGCTCTGGATCTGAGCTCTGCAGGTCACCTCAGGTGCCTCGTGACAGGGCCATGCTGAGCTCCTCCATGTCCCCCTCATTGAATCCAAAATTAAATAGCCCACAAACCACAGAATCACGGGATTTTTGTGTTATTTTCCACCCTGTTGGTTGTGGGGATATGTGGGGTGAATCAGCCAAGTGGTCCATGAGATTTTAAGTTGTATTCCAGCTCTTTTGGTTGGACAGGGCTTGGAGCAGCCTGGGGTAGTGGAAGGTGTCTCTGCCCATGGCAGGGAATGGAATGAGATGAGCTTTGAGGTTCCTTCCAACCCAAACCATGCTGGGACTATGTGATTCTCTCCTGAATGTTCCCAAGTGATTATTTTTGTTTTCAGTTGCCAATCCCAGCGAGTCCTGCACATGTAACACAACACCTGCACATCCTAATTAAATCCTGAATTCTATTTGTTCATTGAGTACTTGTCCGTGGCTATATCTGATTCAAACCTGCCAACTGTTTTTCCCTAACAAACCATGATTTATTTGAGTAGATCCTGCAATTCATTTCTCAGGGCAGTGCCTCTCCCTGCAGTCATTTGGGCTGTTCTGTGTCTTACTGTGCTTCCATTCTTTTTGAAAGAAAATGAAATCTCCCACATGAATTAGCATAATTTCTTGTGAGAGTGACTGTGCTAAAGCCATTGACTAAAGCAGTTTGCAAACCAGCATATTTTTCCAGGGAGATGAGTTCCTTCTGGGCAGATATGCAAATGGAGTCTTCTTTTTATTCAAATATCTGAGGAATTATTTGTGGGGAATTAGTTTGTGATTGTTCCTGAATCAGTATAAAAAGCACTTGGACACTGCCTGCATACTAAGAGTAGTTATAAATAACACTTAATAACTCAACTCAGCAAAGGTCACAAGGGATAAATGGTGCTCCTGGATTCAGGCAAACATAATTCATTAAGGATTAACATCTGTCTGGTAATAGAAAAACATAATGGAGCTATTGGCCTTCACTAATTTCCCTAAGATCAACATCCTTTAGGGTTTGGGGATGTTTTATCTTTTTTCTGTGCAATACAGATCCAAGGAGATATTGATTGGGATGCTCTAAGGCCAAGCCCTGGGTGTTTGTGGAGCATCAGGGGTTGAGAGGTGATAAAGAACAAACCCTCAGCTCTGGCACTGCTAAAATTGGCAGCCTGAGGTGGTCCAGGATCCAGAAAAGGAAGGTGACCTGTTCCTAGGGTATTTCTGGGCTGAAACCACCTCAACAGGAGCTTTCACCCTTCCCCAGAAAGCTCAGGGTAAGCAAAAGCAGCCCAGAAATGGGGAGAGCTCCCAAAGAGTGCGGAACCAACCAGGAGCAAACCAGGAGTGGAATTAGTAGTAGAAGTAGTTCCCAAAGAGTGTGGAACCAACCAGAAGCAAACCAGGAGTAGAACTGGAGTGGTGCTCCTGCCCTGACAGGAGATCCAGGAGCTCTGGGAGGACAGGAGAGGGCTCGGGATGAGGGGAGCTGCTGCCAGGGTGACCCAGGTGAAGTGGGATCAAACCTGCCACCAAAGGGAAATGTTCTCCAGGGGTCCCACACTTCACAGCTCATGAAGTGAAATGTGAGAGTATAAAAATATTTCCCATAATCACCACACTTTACCCTTGGCCACCTGCACCCTGCAGCAAGAGTGATCCAGGGAAATCCTGCCAGCAAGATCCATCTCCTCTCACTCCATCCAGCCCACGAGGACTTCCCTGGGCAGCAGCACTCCTGCTTTCCTCTGCCACCAACTCCCCCATGCCTGGAAGTTTTCATCTGACCAGCAAGAAAAAGCAGATTTCTTGTTGAATTGACAACATCCCATTAAAATTCAGCTGGAGCTGTCTCCTGCTTTGGTGGCAGCACATCCCTTTGGGCATCTGCCTTGTAGGTCAGACATCCTGAGGTACCACTGAAGAACCAGAACTTTATTACTACAGAGGAGAAGAGATAAAAGGGAGAGAAAGATAATAATTACAGGCTGAGCAGAGGAGAAAAATGTTATTAGTGGCTCCAACGACCTGTCTGCCCCGGGCATTGGAAGTCCACCAAAATAAACAATTGGTCTGGGAGATGTGAGTAAATAGATAATGCAAAATTTATGTTCTTTGGGTCTCTTTGTATTTAATGAATGCAGTGACTCCACAAACAGGTTGTGTCAGACACGGTGTCCAGCAGAACGCGCCAGCTGAGCCGCTCTGACAAAAACCAGGTCACAAAGGGTGACCCACTCCAAACTGCAAAGACACCTCCCCATGCACCACCAGGACACGTGGAGAGACCTGACATTGCAGCAGAAAGTTCTGCAGTTGTTTGGAAGGTGAATTGTGCTTTCCTGCTGAAATGGAGAGGATCAGTATGGCAGGACAATGAGTTGTGGAGCCTCAGTCCTGCTGGGACCATGTGTGGTCAGTCACTGTCCCTCGGTCCTGCTGGGACCATGTGTGGAGGGAGGTCACTGTGGAGGGAGGTAAGTTTGTGTGAGGGCACAGCTCAGAGGAGACCCAGCTCAGGTTTGCTCCATCCATGGGAATTTTAGTCCAGCCCCAGGATTAGGCTTCTAATCTTTGTATTTAAGCTACAAAGTGAAAGATGTGCCCAGCCATGGTTTGGAACAGGATGATTTTGGGGTCCCTTCCATCCCAAACCGTTCTGTGATTCTACAAAAATAATGAAAACCTCGAATCCCTGATCATCAGGCAAAAAAATCCCAAGTCTTTTTTTAGCGCAGATTTCCCTGCTTGTTTTATTTGACCACTTCTCCTCAGGTGTGGCAGAATCCCTCAGGCAGCCGCCAGCCCATCCGCAGCCGGGCTGTGCCAGCATCCCGCCCGGTCACCATGGCAGCGGGATGCGCAGGACAGCGAGCAGCGCAAACCCTCCGGAACCCTCCGGAGCCGAACGGCAATCTCAGCAATCGCCAGCCCAGACTCCGGGCGTCCCCAGGGACGGGCTGAGGGCCCGGGGTGACGCAGGCTCTGATGTCACCCGGCGGTGGCCCCGGTGCCGCCGAGGGAACGGCAATGGAGCGGGCAGGGCCGGCTCTGCGGGAGGAGCCGAGCGCTCATGGATGTCACCAGCGCCCGAGGAGCCGCGCTCGGCACGGCAATGACGGGGGGGGACACGGACAGGAACAATTGTGGCATCGGAGGGGAAACAAAGGGAGCGGCTCCCGATAAACGCGGCTCATCTGCATGGCAGGGCTTCCTCCGAGCGTGGGGAATGGCCCCGGGTGGGATGAGAGGGACGCGGGGAGGTGCAGGCGATCTGTCACTGCGAGGATCAGTCCTGGGTGTTGCACTGTTGGTATTTGAGATGGTTTTTGCCTGGGAGATGGAGCAAAGCCGTGCTATTTCCCATGGTGGCTCCAGGTGTTCTACCTGGCACCTGCTCCAGTCATTCCATGGAATCCCAGGGTGGTTTGGGTGGGAAGGGACCTTATGGATCACCAGTTCCACCCCTGCCATGGCAGGGACACCTCCACCAGCCCAGACTGCTCCAGCCTGGCCTGGGACACTGCCAGGGATCAGGGGCAGCCACAGCTGCTCTGGGAAATCCATTCCTGGAAAATTTCTACTCTGTTCCATCCCCAACTCCACAGGGAAGAATTTTCTCCTAATATCCGATCTAAACCTGCTCTCCTTCAGCCCAAAAGGATTTTCAGATCACATCTGCCCAGGTGCATGAGGAACAACTCATTGACCACTGTGAGTGACACATAGGAATCCTCTCCACTGCTATTTCTCTTTAAAATTTAATTCAAGTCTCAGGTTTTCAGAGCAGAAAACTTTAATTGGAACAATGGTCACAAGCACAGGGTCTTTCTGCAGTGGTTTTGAGCATCAATAACAATTAATTTCCAAAGCTCATTATGTGGGTTATTTGTGTAATGAGCTCAGGCAGTGTTTGAGTCATTGCAGCTGCTCCAGGTGGGAGCAGCTGAATTTCAGGTGAGGGATGATCTGTGCAGAAAATCAGATTTTTCCTGACCCCAGAGAGGGGCCTGAGCCCTCAGCCAGGGGCTGCTGTGTCAGCACTGCACAGAAGATTCCAGGGAACATCACAGCAAAGGAGAAAGCAGCAAAGACCAGGAAAATCAGGGCAGCATTCACTTTTAGGGGAATCCCAAAGAT
The DNA here is from genome assembly GCF_035770615.1 of Melospiza melodia melodia. Taxonomy (NCBI): domain Eukaryota; kingdom Metazoa; phylum Chordata; class Aves; order Passeriformes; family Passerellidae; genus Melospiza; species Melospiza melodia. The sequence continues at coordinate 15,767,149 of NC_086209.1, read as the reverse complement.
GAGCAAAGGGCATTTGGGCCATGAGAGGGAATTTCTTGCCCAGCCTAGGCTGAAGAATTCCAGCTGCTCCTCCAGGATTAGCAGCATCTCTGTTTTTTAAGCAAGCTAAAAAGTGCAGGCTGCTCTCTGCCCACTTCATAATGCTCAGCTGGGAAATCCCAAGGACGTGGAGCAGAAATAATTGGATATAAAATGACAAAGTGGCATTATTATACATCATAGACTTTCTGCTGAATCAATACATGTCAGGAAGCATTCTGCTGCCCCCAGCTATCAGCAAAGAAAGTTCTCCATGGCATTCCCCCCAGTTTAGTGCTGCCTTTCCTTCTGCACCTGTGAGGGAGCCCATGCCTGGGACAGGGAGAGCAAGGAAGGAGCAGTTTGTTACAGAGACCCCTCAGAGGAAGGCAATAATCCCCTAATGGGATTTACCCAAACCAAATTTACCCTTCCTAACCATCCTATAAAATATTCACTCAGTTTCATGGAAAATCAAGAGAAAAGCTTCCAAGTGTTTGGGAGAATCAGATGGATGAGCAGGTACATTAAAATCAGGATTTTTAACCCACATTATGAGGATGTTTTCTGAGCAGGAACCCAGGAAAGCCATCGGTGCCCAGGTCCCCTCTCCTCAGTGGGTTTCCACCCTGATTAACAAATGGTTTTCCTTAAAGCACCCCATCTTTGCCCAGAGCTCCTCTCCATGCTCTGCTTTTCCAGCCCAAAACAGCAGGGCAGGGCCAGGGCAGGCGCCTCTTGCACACCTGTGACACCCTCAGGAACTCTGACAAATCCCTGAGCGTCCTCCACTCTGCTGACACCAATCCAGGGCAGAAATTCATTTAAAGGCTGGTCCAAGCCCCAAAGCACAGCCCAAACCAGCTGGAATCAGGTGACAAAACATCAAGAAGTCAGCACTGCTGCTTTCTCCAAAAATTCCCTCTCCCTGTTCCTGAGCACTCCCTGGAGCAGCCCTGCCCCTTTCTCTGCTCCTTATCCCCACAGAGAATCCCCAGCACCAGCAGCCCCCAGGCTCCAGCTCATTACAGCGGATAAAAACCACCACAGCCTTATCAATGCCACAGCAAATAACACCAGAAACAAACTGATTTTTTATAGTGGGTACTGCCTCAAACACAACCTCAGCTCTGTGAGCAAAGGTCCCTCACCAAGGAGCACTCAAGGTGTTGCTCAATAGGTTCAGGTAACAAATGACCTGCCTGCTAATTAAAAGCTAATTATGTCCTGCAAGAAATTGCTAGCAGATGTTCTGAGTAAATAACAGGAGAGGCTGGGCAGGTGCTGTCCTTTCTCCCAGCCCTGGGAAAGGGAACTCTTACAAAGGTCTCTGGAAGTTCTCTGCCTTCAATTTTATGCAAATTGTAATTATTTCATTCAAGTTTTGTTGTTTGTGCCTTGGGTGCAGTGTTGTCCCCTGGCTGGCTCTGCAGGCAAATGTCCTTTTCTGTTTTGCTCTGCCATTCTTTTATTAGAGTAAATCCGACTCGGGTGTTTCTGTCTTCCTGAAAAACAAACCAAGGAATCTGCAAAAAGCTTTTGGGGATGCTGAATGCTTGTCCCTGGTTACCTGTCAGGGGATGAGGCTGGGGAAGGAAAGGCCCTGGGAGTGATAAAAACAACTCTGTGTTCCAGGTAGGTCAAAATTCCAATTCCAGCTCTAAATGAGCAGAAATGCTCCTTCTCCATAGGATGCAAACCTCTGAATCCTCTGATTTAGTCACAGCCCCAAAACCTGGGCAGGGAAAATGTTTTTAGGGGGAATTGAAGGATGGAAGAAACAGCAAATACCGCCCAAGTGAAGAAATGGACCCCAGATTATTCTTGTCTGGCAGAGCTGATCTGGGGCCATCAGTGCCCCTGGCAGCTCCTGGTTCCAGTGCCACATCCAGGTGCCACCTGCAGCTCCCATCTCTGGAAAATTCACTATTTCTGGAATTTGCACACCTTCATGTATGTGGTATTGTGTCTTTATTCTCCTGTTTGGACACTGTGGAAATGGGACAGGTCTGAGCTGTTCTGGGGTGAAAGGATGGAAATTCCCTCAACACACACAATTCCTGTGCTCTCCCTTACTCCCCCAGAATGAAACTCCACTGCATTCTTTTAATTTACCCCTCATCACAAATAATATGGTGGGTGCAGGATTTTCTCTTTATAAAAACACAACTATAAAAGGTTTGTAGGATTTGATGTTCCTGAAAACGCACAGCAGTGGGAAAGGGGGGACTGGGAAAAAAATCCCCAATGTTCATAATTCAGGTGGCAGAGTTGGGTTTAGCTGGGAGGGAAACCTTGGATGAACCCAGAGGAGGAGGGGTGGGAGAGGCCTCCTGGGTGCCATCCAGGATCCCTGCCTGTGTTATTTTGCTGCCCACATCCCATTAAATGCCAGAGCAGAGTCTCCAGAGCTGTGTGCCAACTCAAGGAGGACACATTGATCTGTCCCAGCCCACCTGGAATTGTGACCTGGGATGGCACAGGGTCCCCAGGCACTGCAGACTCACCTGGTGCCGTGTGTGACATGCAGCAGGGATTGCTCATCCCAGTGTTTTGTCTCTGCTCCCACGACGTGCACAGCAATATCCCATTATTGTCTTCATTTATCAATATTACATTATTGTGTTCATTTATCTGTGACATTTCAGCAGAGCTCTTGCAGATGTCTCTGAGCAGCACTCACAATGATGATAGTTTAGGTTTTTTTCCTCTTCAGAGTGAATTTTTCCACACCTCATAGAGCTGGGAAGGCTCATTTTAGGAGAAATCTCATTTTTTTTATCACCCAGTGTAGATTCATACTTTTCTTCAGTCTCAAATCCCCCTCTGACTGTGGCAGCCTGGGCAGGGAGGAGCCAGGACACTCTGAGGATTCTCTTCCAGGTTTGGCACCAATTTCTGTCCCTGTTGGAAGGGCCATGGTGAGATCCCACACAGGTTTAATCATTAATGTGATCCAGGCCCCTCCTTCCCACCCCTAAAAATTAATTCTTATTGAGCCTTCAAATGGATAATTGACTGCAGCCAGCACAGCTCCTCTGATGCAAAACAAGCTGCAGGATTTAAATCAATAGAATGCAATTCCCCATTTTCATCTCAGCAAGGTGAGCCCCAAGGAGAGGGGAGGGGATAGAAATGGTGTTTCCTTGCCAAACCTTCCTGCCTCACCCAGTGGGTAAATTCTGATCCAATAAAGCTCCTGGGGGAATATTTATTTCGTTGATCACACAGTTTTAACTCCCTCAATGTAAGTTTGTGCTGCCCTGGTCTAGCCAGGGGGTGGATGAAGAGTTTTGCATTGGTCACTGGAGTTCCATTTCCAGACATTTCTCCTCTCTTGTGCTGTTACAGGAGGCTGTACTGGGCTCTGTTTTGGGGAATGGAGGATTTATGAAGGAAGGAACTGTTCCCTGTGAGGGTGGGGAGGCCCTGGAATGGATTTCCCAGAGAAGCTGTGGCTGCCCCATCCCTGGCAGTGTCCCAGGCCAGGTTGGATGGGGAAGGTGTCCCTGCCCATGGGATGATCTTGAACATCCCTTCCCACCCAAACCATCCCGTGATTCCACAAAATACCTTTTATTTTGCATTGTGCATAAAATTACAAAATTTAGATTGGCTTGGTAGGGAAGCCACTCTGTGACCGTGTTCACAGGGGTCTGAGGATGAGGGAAGAGATGAGGATCTGACTCCATGTTTCAGAAGGCTGATTTATTGTTTTATCATATATATTATATTAAAACTATACTAAAAGAATAGAAGAAAGGATTTCATCAGAAGGCTGGCTAAGAATAGAAAAAGAAAGAATGATAACAAAAGCTTGTGTCTCGGACAGAGTCCGAGCCAGCTGACTGTGATTGGCCATTAATTAGAAACAACCACATGAGACCAATCACAGATGTACCTGTTGCATTCCACAGCAGCAGATAATCAATGTTTACATTTTGTTCCTGAGGCCTCTCAAATTCTCAGGAGGAAAAACCCTAAGGAAAGGATTTTCCATAAAAGATGTCTGTGGCAGCCACTCAGCACTCCCAGCTCGTGGCACTTCACCTGCCACAGCCCCAGACAGCCCAGTCAGAAATTTCCAGCTGGGATTTGTCCCTTCCAGGGCTGCTCCAGCCCAGCAGCTCCAGTTATGCAATGATTCCCTGGCCCTTCCCTGTGTGAGCAAAGGCGGGGAAGTGCAGAGGTGCAGGGAGCTCAGGCTATGCTGAGTGTTTCTATTTCTGCTGGTGCTGCTGAGCCTCTGCCCTGCTCTGCGTGGGCTGGAGGGGACAGAAAAACACTCCCATGGTGATTGGAGAGGTTTTGCCTTGAATGGAGCTGTGCAGAATCCCTGATTTGGGCAGGGATGGGATCAATGCCTCGCTCTGCCCTTGAGGATGTTCCTGCGCCTCTTCCAAGCCAGAGAAACCCCTGACTCATTCGTGCCTCACCTACACACCACAGCCCAGGTCCTAAATGGAATTCTCAGGATGCCTCCAAGTCCATTAAAGCCAGCAGAGCTCCTCCTGCTCAGGGAAAGCAGGCTGGAGTTTGTCTTTCCATGCATTAACATCACATGGCAGAAACGCGGAGCTGCGTCCCCACCTGACCCTGAGATGGATCAAAAGATCAATAAGATTTCAGTTTGCATCATTTATCTGTAATTTCAGATGCCTTTAAGCAGCAAATTTACTAAATCCTTTATTATTCTGACTTAACCAGAAAGCAGCAATCATTTCTTCTCTCAGAGTGGGAGCATGGAGATATTTGCTCTTAAATTCAGTGCCTGGTGTGGGTTTGTTCCCAAACTCTGTTCTCGGTGGCTGAGCATCCCAAATATTTACCAAGCTACAGAAGACAAGGTGGGAAAGGCCAGTTTCATTTATTTAGCCTAAACCCCTGGGCAACACAAATGCTGGGCTGCCCTGGTGCCATTTAAATATTTATATAGAGCCATCAGCTGCTTGACCTGCTCCCTTCTTTATTGAACAGATCCTGTGGATAAATGAATCTGCTTCTGCCACTTCCATTGGGGTTTAGAGCCAAATCCCACAGTTTGCTGTGACTTGGGGCTGGCATTCTCTTTGGCCATAAGTAATCCCCTGATGATGAACTTTTCTCCCAGTCTGATGGATCACTGTTCCAGCAAGTGTTTCCCTTCAGGATGAGAGCCCACACTCCTCCACTCCCTCTGCTGATTTAATCAGACTTTTGGGAAGAGGAAAATTCAGAATGTCTTAGCCTTCATTATATTGTAATTGATTTCTTTTATGGCTTTTCCTGATTGGTTTTGAGTTGGTTTTTCAGCCACCCTTCCCCTCAGTCATTTTTTACCTCTGTCTGCAGGAACCTGTCACGTCCTGCAGCCTCTGCCCTGGCTCGTTTGTCTCCCAGCTCCTGGCATGGCTGCAGGATCTCTCCCATTCCAGGTCATTAATCACCTGCCAGGACCCGAGCTGGCACCTCCACAACAAACCCAGAACAAACCTGCTGTCAGCAGAGCTCGCCATTGGGGTTATTTTCCTTTCATGTGCTCCATTATAAATTAATTTATTGTGTTCCATCCTCGCGCCCTGACAGGCGGTGGGTGTTGATTCCCAGGGATGACGCAGGAGGGTTTGTTCCCATTGCTGCCTCCTGCTCCTGACACAGCCACTGCTGGGGATGCTCCCCCAGAACCTCCTCTGAATCCATGAATCCAATCCATGAATCCATGAGGGCTATGCTGCTGGAATTTCACCCCTTGGCACAGCCTGTTGCAGCCTCAGCTCACCTTCCTCACCTCCTCGAGAATTTTCCACCATGTGGAGACGCTTGAAATCCTCCTTGGGTCAAGTCTTCCTTAATTTGAGAGGAAAAAAGTCCTCAGCTCTTCACCTGGGGTTTCATAAACCCTTCTGGATTTGTGTAGCTGTCCTTTGGGATTTTGGTTGCAGTTGGTTTTATTTAAAAAGAAAGTTTGGTTCATGTTTCAAAACCCAACAAAAAATATAACACTGGCAAACTGTTTTAAATGCATTTGATGTAAAATAATATTAAAAAAATAAAAAAAAAAGAAAATAGAAGAGAGCAGAGCTGCCTTCCACATACCCCCACAGGGCAGGGGTCACCTCCTCCTCCCTCACCCCAGCACTGACACTTGGGGTCGACCCTGGGGAGCACTGGGACACCCCAAAGCTCTTGCCCTGGCAATGCTGGTTTAGCATTCCAAGATCCAGTTGGATTTCAAGGATCATCTCCCAGCTGGGCAATGGACTCGACCCTGAAAATCCTCAGAAAATTGCTGAGTGCCCACCCCAGCGTTCATTACAGAGCCACGAGCTGGAAAAAGGCACTTTGTAACCTTCCCAAGCAGGATTTTGGGCAGAACCAAAAAAAAAAAGACACCTGTAATGATCCTGCACTGAGCTGGGCTGCAGCTCAGCCACGTCATCAGCAGAGGAAACTGTTCTATTTCATTAATTTTGCAGAAAATACATGGGAGCTTCTGCCTAATGAATACTAATAGACCCTTTAAAGCTCATTTACCAAATCCTTACAATTAATGGACAATGGGAGGCATCACTTACAGAGCACATCTGAGCAGCCCCAAAATATTCTATTTGTTTGTCCCAATAATTGCAAAATAAAATACATTGATTGCTCCATATTTATGAATTCAAGAGCTATTTGTGTCTGTGCTCTGTGTAATGAAGGTTATAAAAGCATCTTAATGCAAAGTACAAGGAAAACTTGAAAACTGCATGAAATTTGGGAAACAAGACCTTGTGAGTCAGTCATTTACTCATGTTCTCTCCCACCAAAGCACAGGGAGGATGATGCAAACAGGATGTAGGAGGATTTGTGGATATTTATGAGCAGGTGCTCTTCAGCTGGAGTCAGGTTTGGGGTAATTGGCACCTGAGGCTGCCAGGGGATTTCGGTGGGAGCAGGAATTCTCTGCAGTGTCCTTGGATCTGCAGCAGGATCTGTCACTGCAGGCACAGCACAGGGAATCCCAGCATGGTTTGGGTTGGAAGGGACCTTAAAGCTCATCCAGTTCCACTCTATCCCATGGGCAGGGACAATTCCACTGTCCCAGGCTGCTCCAAGCCCCATCCAACCTGGCCTTGGGCACTTCCAGGGATGGAACAGCCACAGCTTCTCTGGGAAATCCATTCCAGGGCCTCCCCACCCTCACAGGGAAGGATTTCTTCCCAATTCCACCGCACCCAGCCCTGTCCTCTGGCAGTGGGAGCCATTCCTGCCCCATTCCCCTCTGTCCAAGGGGAGCAGTGGCACTGCACAGGCTCTGCTGCTGTGTTGAGCCCTTCACCCCCACCCTCCATGAGGTTTTCCCAACAGGAATTTGAGCCCAAACCCACCCTGCTGATGAGGTGACAGTGCCCAGCCTCTGGTCCCACTGCCTTTCCCAGAGCTGGGGGGGCTGCAGGAATTTGGGCCCTCCAAACCTTGCGATCGAGGATTTCCAGTCAAGAGCCACCTGCTTCCTTTTATTTCCAGTCTGGAGCCGTTTCATGTTGACATTGTCTCTGCAAAGACATTTTGCCAGGTTTTCTTCTGCTTTAGAGCAAAAGCCAGCTGCAGCACAGAGCAGGCAGAGGCTCCTCAAGAAGTGAAGGAATGTCAGAGGCGTGTGCATGGCTGGGCCTTGGGATTTTCCATGTGGGGTGATGGGAGCAAGGGATAAATAGAAGCATCCCCAAAAGGGGAAAAAACTCCCATTGCATTTAAACCACGGAGCTGAACCCCAGCAAAACAGTCCCCAACTGCTTCTAGTCTGTGCTGAGAAATATCCAGCAGGCATTTAGCCTTATTCTCAGGGCTTTGGGCACAGCTCCACCACATCCATCTCCCTGTGGTCTCCACATTCCCTGGTTAAAGCTGGGCCTCCAGCAGTGCTGGGTCTGTTGGGTATCACCTGCTAACGAGGCCATCCATCTCTCCCAGGCCAGGGGAACCAGACTCACGTGGCTCTTCAGTGATTTTCATCATTTTTTAACTGAATTCTCTAAATCCACAAGTGCTGTTTTCAGTTTTCATCTTCAACGTGCCCATCCACCCCTCCTCTTATTTCCCCTTATTCAGAAACCACCACCTGCAGCTCTGGGGAGGGATCAGCCTCTCAGAACACCCAAAATGCTGCCAGCCCCAGCCAGTCGAGGTGGCAGCACCTCTGTGGAGCAGCTGGGTGCTGATGATCAGACCCAGCCCCTCCAGCCCATCCATCAGGGCTGTTCCTGGGGGGAAGCAGCTCTGTGGGGCTGCAGAGCCAACCTGTGCAGCCTTCAGGACAGGGGTTTAATAATTCAGTGGTTTTTTTCTTCCAAGCATCATTTATTAGCTCTTTACAGAGCTGTTTGCTGCTCAGTCAGAAACTAAAGCCAATTTTCTTGGTGAGTGTGTGGCTCTAATGCTGTTAAACTTCAGAAAACCTCATCAGCAGTGATTTGGCCCCAGGTATGAGCAAGTGAGGAGGTAAACAGCAGCGTTTTCCTGCTGGCCTGTGGATCTGAGGAGCCTGGCAGGCTCTTGTTGCAGCAGATCTGGCTCTTGGGCATGGCCACACTCCCCATGGAACCAGTGCTTTGTGCCAGACAATGAATGGTTTGGACACCCACCAAAATCTCCTCTGAGTCATTCTGAAACCTTGAAGTGCTGATCAGCATTGCTGGGGATGACAGGAAGCCCTGAGAAAGAGGGAGGAAAGCTTTCACTTTGCTATTTTTTTTTTTTCATATAATTACCTTTTATTGAATGAATTCTTTTGCTTGAGTGGATCCTGAGGTGGGAGAGCGGCTGAGTCCCACACACGGGGATGGCACCAGAAACGTTTCGGGGCAGAGCTCTCAGTAAATCAGACTGAATTCATCAGCAGTTTCTTCCTGCAAAAGTCTATTTGCAGGGCTGGGATTAGCCACCAAAGCTGCCCTGGCAGGAGCGGCAGAAGCTGTGACACCTCGAGGTGTGGAGCTCGGCCATTCCCATGGAAACATCGGCAGCACCAGGGAGGGGACACGGCCTGGTTCAGCGGCTCTGACACTAATGACATAATTAGCTGTGCTAAAAGTCACGGCTGGGAGCAGCCACTTTGTTTCCAGGGTGACTGAAGTGCCACAAATGACGATGTCCAGTGGTGTTTCCATAGAGCTGCAGTCCTGGCAGGGTGGGACAGAGGGTCTGTGACCGGTCACGGGGGTCTGAGGATGAGGGAAGAGATGAGGATCTGACTCCTTGTTTCAGAAGGCTTGATTTATTATTTTATGATATATGTTACATTAAAACTATACTAAAATAATAGAAGAAAGGATTTCATCAGAAGGCTAGCTAAGAATAGAAAAAGAAGGAAATTATAACAAAAGCTTCGGTCTCGGACAGAGTCCGAGCCAGCTGACTGTGTTTGGCCATTAATTAGAAACAACCACATGAGACCAATCACAGATGCACCTGTTGCATTCCACAGCAGCAGATAATCAATGTTTACATTTTGTTCCTGAGGCCTCTCAGCTTGTCAGGAGGAAAAACCCTAAGGAAAGGATTTTTCATAAAAGATGTCTGTGACAAGGGTCCTCTGTGGCCACCAAGCAGGACGTGGACACGGCCAGAGGATCCATTCTGACCCCCAAGCTGGGATCACCCAGCCTCACCCAGACCAAGGGAGCAGTTGGTTTTATTTAAAAAGAAAAAAAACCTTTGGTTCATGTTTCAAAACCAACCAAAAAAAAAATAATAGAAGTGTTCCAGGCTGGGATCCTTCTTCCTTGGCTTCCACAGGCATTGAGCACCCCTTGTTTTGTACATTCATAGGAGAACATATTGGCTTTACCTAAACCACTCTCCCCCAGGGATCTTCCTTAGTTTTTGTCCTAGAACCTGTTTTCTTGTTATGTTACTGAGAACCAATGTGGAAAGAATCCCATTTCAGTTCAGGAAAGCACCTAAATGTTCCCAGGCCCGTGTCTCAGTGAAAGAAGCACAGCACACCTGCCTGCACCATATCTTGGATAAAAACACTCGTGACACTTTGTTTTCCTGCAGAAGTTGAGAAATTCATTCACTGGATACAGTATTTAAAGGTCTAAATGATCATAATGTTCCACAAGTGAGTGTTTGGGATGGGAATTTGGGTTAAGGATGTGAAATGAGTTGTGGGTACTTTAACATGGGAAGGTCACAGCTCTTTCTCCTGATCTGGGGGTAAATCAGACATTCAAGGCTGGTGCTGAATCCAGATCTGTGCTTGGGCAATGCCATTCCCTGGGAACAGCCAGGGAATGTCAACAGCAGGACAATATCAAGGGATCTATTCCAACACCCATTTGGATCCTTGAGACAGAACCACGAGCTGCAATTCCAGCCCATTTTCTGGGAAATGTCAGGAGCTGAGGAAGCGCTAGAGGAAGAAATTGTTGGCATGAATGGTGAGAGCACTGCGGGGTCTCATCATCCCGAGCTGGGAATTGTCCTCCTCCTGCTGCTCCATGGGGAAAACAGGAGGGCAAAGCCAGCCCTGGGCAGCTCCTGGGATGTGGAAACACTGCTGGGTTTGTGTGTGCAGAAATCCAGGGACATATGGGCAGCATCCCGTCCCTGTCTGCTCCAGCAGCAAACCAGGAGGAGTGTGAATAAACTCTTATCAACAACAGGAGGGAAATATTTATAGAAAAATGAAACAGAGGACGGAGGAAAGGGGTTCCAGTTGGAGGGTGGGCTTGGGAGGGAGTGGGGCTGCATCGTGGAGGGGTTTGCTGTTCCCATGCACCCAGACATGATGAAAATGAAATAAAAATGACATTAACCTGGGGATGTACAAGCACACAATGCCCATAAACATCCATGATCTGCATCCAGCTCTCCAGAGGACTTATTTTTACTTTTATTTTGGAATCCTAGGCAGAGTGAGCAGCCTTCGAGTGTATTTATTACGGTCTTGAGTTGCTTTCCATGGTAACTAATTGTGATTTCCGAGGCACAGGTTCTGCAATGGCACAGGATGAAATGGAGCTGAATATGGAGGCAGCTGAGAAGAAGAAAATCACTTGCTTATGAAATGGTCTTTAATGATGGGGGTTGATGGAGCAGAAAAAATGGGGGTGGCAGGCACTAGAACACAAAGCAGCTCTCTCAGCTTCATGTATTTCCTCAGATTTTGAATTCCTCAAGAAAACATCTGGTGAATATTTAAGGAAGGGAAACTCCCCTATATGTGCTGCCTTCTCACTTCCCCACTTCCCATTTTATTGAGGCAAACTCTTAAAAATCCAACTGTATTAAAAAACCAGTCTGGAAATGAAATTATTATAAAATGGTGTTTGCTGGTTAAAATAATGGGAGAGCTTTTACAAAAATTTACCCATTGCACAGTGAAAAAGGGGTGAAACAACCCTGTTTTGAGCAATGTTGGATAAAATTGAGGAAAAAAATGTTTCCATGGAGTGCAGGGGTCTCACTGCCCTTCCACACCCTGGGATGGGTCCGGTGCCCAAGGAAGAGGTGAGTGGAGCTGGGGAAAACACTGAGGACCATTTTGAGCCAACTGGGAATTTCCAAGCTCTCACATGGGGTCAAAACCTCTGGAATGTTCCTGCCCCGGCTCTGTAAGACTCTCAGAGTCCATGGGATTTAACAGCTATGACACCTCCCCACAGAAAGAGCAATATTGTCTTGTCCTCTTTAAAAACTCTGAATTAATGAGCAGCAGTGCAGAACCCAGCCCATGAAACAAACAAACAACAAAAAACCCCTAAAAATCCCAAACCCAGAAAATCCAAGTAAACAACCAGAAACGTAACTGTGATGAATGTGGTTATGTTGCTCAGTTAAAACCCACAGGTTTGTGGGAGTTTCTCCCACCCTGGCCCAACATCACCAGAAATCCTGGATAAATATGGGATCAGATTTGTGGGGATGTGCATGTAAAGTCCAATTGACCCAGCAGACAGTGAGGTTTTTATTATAGAGATGTAGGCACTTCAAATGTGAGTATCTGACACAAGCCTGGTGCTGAGGAGCACAGAGCCATTCCAAGGGATGGGAGATCACTGGGAACCCTTCTAGAACTTTCCCTGTGGGTCTGCCAGGCTGAATCTGAGCCTGTGCTGTATCCACCTGAAGAGCTGTAACCAAATTTTCATCTCTCTTGCAGTTACCACACTTCAGGTTGGCTTCCTGGAGAAACCTCCAGCTGGAGCAATGAAGGGATTACAGGAAACCAGAGGTTAAATAAAATGTTCTTTTAATGATCACCCCCCAAATACCCAAAGGCACCAGTCAACACCGTGGACTAATGACCTACAAATTGGTGGGATTCTTACACATTTGTAGCATTACAATATTTTTTTCCACAGCTTCAGATGGCACATTAAGAGGAATATTTCATCTGCAACAGCTTTGTCCTGAATGCCCTTCCATGTGATTATTTAATAGAAAAAGAATCAAACCAAAACTGAGCTCGCTGCCCTCCTTTCTCCAGGTATTTCTGCAGCTCATCTTAAATCCACACCTGAATAACTCCAAATTTATTTCCAATTTATCACTGTAACTCCTCTAACACCACCCAAATCCCCTCACAGATCCTCAGGCTCCAGGTAACACATGGAGAGGCAACACCTCCACTGAGCACAATTTGCATTTCTTTTATCCATTGCAAAAACCTCTGTAACGTGTCGAGTATAAAGCTCACAAAATACATTTTAAAGGAACTACCATAAAGTATTTGCTTCAAATAGACCTTTTACAACAAAACACAAAATTCAAAGGACATTTTTTTTAAGGAAAGCACTTGAAACTGTAACACTTAGGTCCTGACAACATTAGATTACTTTAAGCTGTAAACCCTAAGAAGTTTTGTGATTAAATAAAATCAGCATTACAATTTCCAGGCATTATAATCATTGAACAGATTGTAACAACAAGATATAATTATAATGCAAACATGAAGCTCAGGAGACTGGCACTGAGAAAACTCTCAATTCTTTGTAGATTTAGATCTGCACATGATAAAATCAGTAACAAATGGAGAAGAGGTTCCAATATTCCATCCTACACACTGATATCAGCGTTTTGCAATCAGCAGTCAATACATCATCCCCTTTTTAATATTATTTTACAGAATCATTATGACCTTGAACAAAAAAAAACCCTCCAGGTTAATTACTGCTGCCAGGTATCAATAGAACATCTGGAAGGAAATAATTCAAACCATCAGGTTTTGTTAATTGCCCCTGTAGGTGTAGATACATGAGATTTTATATATGTAAGGCTAAATAAATCACACACATATATATATATATATATATATATATACATATATACATATATATATGCTTACATATACAAAATCACAACCTCAACCTTCAGAACTGAACTACCTCTAGGTAAGAAATATAAGACCTTTTTCCATAAATTTAAAGGGTTTATTTATACCTGAGAGATTTTTGCATATTGATGTCTTTGTACCTTTGCCTGTAGGTGCTCCCCTAAGTTTTTCCTCTTTCCTGGGGTACAAAGCCCATTTCAGCCAGGGGGGTTCTTCCCACCAGCTCCAGGGACTTCGGCTGAGCCCTTCCCTACTTAACCTGGATCAACAGAGAGGTGACAGAATTCAATATATATCTAAATAAAGTTCTGCACAAGTGCACAGGCTGGCTTATACAAATCCACAGCGAGTTCACCACTCCTGATATTTCCACAATATCTGATTTTAAAAGTATTTTAGTGCTTTACCCAATGCATGTTTCTACTTGTTGGTTGGAGAACACCTTAGTGAAGAATTTTTCTGGGTTTTGGATCACTGGCCATGCAAGACACGCTGAAAATGCTCCTTCCTGCCTGACCTGTTCCCTGGTTCTTGGGGAGATCAACCCATTTTTCCAACCAGCAACCACGGACACCAGGAGTGGAGCAGTAATAAATCAATGTGGCAACACTACATTAAGGTCACAGGTCAGTGCAGATGGACTGAGACTTTCCAACAAATCTAGAGAGATCAGGAGCCCCCTTCCCCCTGAAATTTAAGGCATTTGGATGCCTGATTCCCACAGATTGCCCAGCCCAGCTCTCAGCTCCTCATCCCTGCAGATCCCAAGCAGTAGCAGGGACGTGACCCACGTAAGGCTCTGACAGAATTTCACAGTGCTATTTAACATGGCAAACACCAAACGAAATGGAAAGGTTCCCTTTGTCATCCTGACAGCTCAATTAAAACAGAAATTAAAGGAATCCACCATGTCTCACTCCATTTTGCTCCTGACAGGGGGAATTCCCTGGAAGTGCTTTCATGCAAACATGGTGCTACCATAGCTGATTACAGAGCAATTAGAATTGATGGTTTTATTAATTATAGTTTAACCAACAGAAACATCTTAGTGGAAGCGGAATAAAGTGTGCTTTCAGACACTAAATTATACATACCTGAAAAATCAGCAAAAGTAACAGTACTCTATTCATGAAAGACATCACAAAATTACTCAGATTCATCAGCAAAACCTTATTTTGTAGAAATACCAATTTTTTGCACTGTATTTTACAGAAAAAAAGTTGACTTTAGTGATTATGGTCTTTGAACAATTCTTTGTTCAAATGTACAGGAATATAATGGGGGAAAGGGAAGCTACATTTCACTGGCAATCAGACTTCACAGACCTTAGAAAATTTAGAAATGTTTGATTCAAAACAGCACATTTATAGACCACATTTCTCTGTAAAATAAATCAAACTCCTGTGCCCAAGTAGAAGAAATTCCCAAGGCCTGACACCTGTTGGAAATGGATGCAATGCAGCCACTGCTCTGGAGCAGGAGGAGATGAGGATGAACAGTGACAGGGACAACACAGCGACACACAAAGTCAATGTAAGAAACTCTACAGCTTGCATTTCCAGTTGGCTGTTCCCATTTTACACCTACACCCCTTCCAAACCTCCTTTTCCCACTAGTCCTTGTTCCATATTCGTTTTCCCAAGTTTGGTTTGGTTTTTAGATCCATCTGTCCCAAACCTGCTCATCCTGGAGAAACCCTCTGCCCATCACTGCTACAACCACTCTGCAACCCCAGGGTGTGTTTCCCTTTCCATGTTTCCCTTTCCATAATTTAGGAACTCTCTGGCACCATTTCCAGCATTTCATGGAGCAACCGGCACAGGGAGGCACTTATGTGACATGTTTAAAACTTATCTTTGGTAAACACTCACACACACAAAAATGTATAATTCATGTTTTGCTTCCTGATCGTAAATCCTTGTTTGCTACCGGTGGATGTGTGCAGGTATCTAAACACAGACAGGACTTTACCAGTACAAAATAGTTTTTCAAATGCCACTGCCAAGGATTTTTTTTAAATTCACCTAAAAATAGCGCCAGTCCTGGGCTTTTGGAGTTTTTTCCTGACTCTGTTTGTTGTGCATTAAAGCAGCTGTGATCAATAACAAATTAGTGATAGAAAGTGAGCCCATTCTGCTCAATTTTCACCTCCTTTCTCATCCTCTTGCCTTGGTTTTCAAAACCAATTTAATCAGAATAGTTGTACCTCTTACAGCTTTTGTTATCTGTGAGGCAGATCCTGGGCTCTGATGCTGCCTGACTTGAGCAGCCAAATCTTTCCCTGGGATCAGTGGAAATTTCAGATACACAAAATGCTGAGTCTGCTCTTGGCAGGGGCATTCCCTGCTCACCAGCACAAACCAGTTCTCTGGAGAGGGGAGTGACCCCGAGTCTCTGACTGACCTGAGGAACAATCAGCCAACCAAGAGATGACCCAGCAATGTGTGGTTTCAAAGGTGCTGCAAATAAAAGTTGCTGGAACTGCATGGATAAAACCAAGGGATGATTGACTTTGACATACCCAGAGCACTGTCCCTTCTAACATCAGGCATTTCTACAGAGAGGTATTTAATTGGCTTCAGTTTTCATTGACACCATTTACATTTTTCTTAAGAATTTTTTTTTTAGAACCCAGAACTTAGTGCATTTCATTTTTACAAAATTAGAATAATTTATATCCTTCTCTTTTCATTGCAAAAAAATACAGCCCAAACACACATCAAGGTATAAACACTTCACGAATGACAGACGCTTCACTTATTTCACCTGCTTAATGGTGAGTTAGACATTGACCAACCAAACAACTTTGGCAACTTGCACAAAAATATGTCCTTAACTCAAAAGTGCTGATAAAACTCGCTTTAATGAGGCCTTTATTAAGGAGAGAACTGGAAAGGGAGGAGTGGTGAGTGCTTGGAGGCTGGAGTGCTCCTACACCATCCCACTCTGTAGCTGTATGTGGAAGGGGTACGGCTGGTAGAACACAGGGGGTTGTCCATGGGCAATGTAGTAGCTGCTGAAGTTTCTGTCACTGATATAGGGAGCAGGCTGATAGTAGCACGTGACGTTGGCCGCGTTGGGGATGATGTTCTGTTCTCCGAGCACTTTTAAAGCCAGGATTGTGATCATGTTGAGGGTTTGTCTTCGCTCGTGCCCCATCAGGCAGACTGTGCTCTTGTTCACCACCCCACGCAGGGTCATCAAGTAGTCGTACTTGCTCTTCTCCTCCCCGATGAAGTGGTTGCGCAGGTAGGACTCGATTTTCCTCTGCTGCTCGGCAACGTCGGGAAAATCAATGAAGAACCTGGAGCACATGTAACGTTCCAGAGATTTAATTTCAGCCTCATCCGCCGGCTTAAAGTCACGCACCAGGAGGTTGCTGTACTTGAGGAGGCCGCCTCCCCGGATCTCCTCCGGGTTGCGGGTGGAGATCAGTTTGTATTTCAGGTGGTCCATGGCCTGGCTGAAGTCCCCGTACATGCTCTCGGCGATGACGGCGGGGTGGCAGTCCTGTGTCAGGGGCCGGTCTGAGGCTCTGTAGACGGCCAGGATGGAGTCCAGGATGATCTGGAAGGAGTCCACGCTGAACTCGAACTGCCGCCGCAGCGAGCTGACGAACTTCAGCTCCACGTTCTTGCCGCTGTTGTTGGACAGGGAGATGAGGCTCCAGCGGTCGTGGTCGGTGGAGACTTTGACCATCTTCTGCACGTAGGCATCTTTCATGGTCTGAGCTGTGATTTTTTGCTTGTTAACGCATTTTGGCAAGAAGTCCAATAGGCAATCGAGAACCGCTTCCTTTACCACCTGGAACTCGAGCTCACTGGGAAGTTCCACTCCAAAAATGATGTCCAGGTCCTTGTAACTGGTGCCATTGTGCTTCACCAGGATGTGACTGGCAGTGGAACCGTTCAGGCGGATGTCCCTGACATGGATCTGCTTCTCAATGAGCTGCTCCTTTACCATATGGATTATATCCTTAGGCTTTACCTCCAGGGTTGGAAAATTTCCTCTCCCATGAATAGGTATAGCCTCAGTCAAAACCTGATCCAGGATTTTAATCTGATCCCAGGTGAGATAACTGAATCTGTGGTCCAAGTCCTCAGTCATTGTGGTATTGGTTGGCTAAACAGAAAAAGAGGAATTAGAGACAAATGTTAGAACTTTCTGGAATACCAGAGAGGACATTTCACTTGGTTATACCAAACTTCCTCCCTCAGTGTAGTGACGGAACTGTTCATTTTAGAGACACAACCCCAGTTAATGGTCTGAGTCAACCACTGCACTTGTCACAGGCTTTTAATTGAATTTTAATGTACTCAGGTTTTAATCCTGCTGAGAAGCCATCACGTTATTGTATAACCCATGACTCAAAGTAAATGCAGCAAACCATATAGACCCAATTTAAAACTACTCAAAGGTTAATAACACGAAGTACTTGGTGGTTCTAATGGAACTCCAAATAAATTTCACCATGAAGAGATAAAATGAGCCAAGTGAGCAAATTTGTTCTTTCTGTCCTGCCTGGACATCTCCCTTGATCTTCAGTGACTTGAATACTTAAAAGTACTAAAAGACCAGGAAGTTCTTTTGTGAGAACCAAGAATGTTGCAACCTGCTCCCTGTTTATCCAGCCATATGCCTTGGATGAACTTTGGTCTCTGTGGATCATCTAAACACAGACATCCTTTAATATCACTTGTGGTTTAAGGACTGGATATCTGATAATTGTCAAGTTGTTTCCATAACGTTTCTGTGGAAAATATTTCCCTTCTAAGCCACCAGCCATGTTCTACATTAATGTACCAATGCTGCAGGTCGTGGTTTGCAGATCTGGTGAGAAAACCCCTTTCAGTCTTGTGGAAAAAGGACCTCAAGAAAGAAGCACCTATAGAATACACGGGATATAAAGCTCAGCTTTGGGAATTTCTCAGTTTAAAATGATATCTTGAATTCACAGCATCACGTTTAACAATGAGATGAGACACTCAGGTGGTGGCCAGGTGGCATCTGAAGGGTCTCAGTGAGGAACCAGCTGGGTGCAGGAAGTGCCTTTGGGAATCTGCCAGCACCCAGAACCTGCTTCTGAAACACCCCCGAGTGTTTCTGCAGCCAGATGGCTCAAACATATTCTTTCAGCCAAAGCTCAAGGATAAAAATAAAGTAAAATCCTACTAAGTAACAACACTACAGAAAAGTCCCCACTGTTGTTTCTCTAACCAGTGGTGGCTCCATATGTACGTTGTCATACATTCCCCTTCCCTCGCCTTCAGATTCCACATTCTGGAATATTTTAGTAATTTCAAGTAACTTGTGAGCTGCCAAATGGCTTGGGAATATGGCAGAGCTCTATTTCACATACTTCTGCTGGAATTTCAGCTCCCATTAAGCTGATCAGGAGCATATGTAATTCCAAGCACCTTCCTGGCCTCATGACAAAGAACGGGACTAACCAGATGTTTGAAGCTGAAGGAATGTTTTAAAAGTTGGCTAAAGCAGGACTGAAGTTGGGAATTTAACTGACAGTGTGAAGGTCTTGGAATCAGTCCCACAGGTCTGGCACAACCACGTAGCTCCTGGCATCATGTACATAGTGTATAATTCCACACCCATATCAGGTATGTTTTCAGGTGTATTCAGAAATATCCACATTTTTCCTGCAGGAGTTTAGAGGACACAACATTTGAACTGAAAAGGAGAGAAACTGCCCTTCGCAGCACTGCCAATTCTACATGCTAATGATTTCACCATTAAATATTCATAAGAATTCCATGGTTATTCCTTTAAAACTAGCTATGCATCCTTCAGAGCCTTTATGACAACTCAGTACAAGTCTATCCTAAAAACCAGCTTTTACAGAGAGCTACTGCTAATTCTGGAAGTGGGACAACCTTGGGTGGAGGCAGGTTGGAAGGAGAGGGTTTTGTTCAAATGTTTTTGCTGCCATGTTGTCACCTGAGTCATTCATACAATCACAGAATTAAGGTTGGAAAAGACTTCCAAGATCATCAAGTCCAGCTTTTTACATGCCAGATTGTGGTGGACCAGCCCAAATGATCCCCTAGCTAACTTAAAATTGTCAGAATTGCTGTCTAAGCAGTAATTTTTATTATGGCATTTGTTTGATATTGCAAAACTTTGACCTTTCTGAGGCTGATGATGTGACGTAAAAAAAAAAGGGAGCAGAGAAGGGAATGTTGAAATTCAACCCCCTTTTAGCAGAGGGACCCTCTTCAAACACTTGGAAAGTCAGAAGATGGGCATATCTCTAAATAAGCTTAGAAATCCTTCCTTTATTGCTACATGTTTTTAGGTATTTCAGATGTTATTGCAATATACTGAGGTTTGAAACTGAAAGGAGGAGGTAATGTCAGTAAATCTCTCTTTTGTGTTGAAGAGGCATCCCTCAAAATGTCATTTCTCTGAAGTGATTCCTGGAGAATCTGAGGAGGCTTTGGGAGCTCAATCTCACCATAAATGTTTTATGATAAATATTAAAGAATTCTGTGCTGAAATAACACCTTCAACTCTGACAAGTGAGAAAAATGTACTAGGAAAAAAACCCAGGAATTCAGTTTTCAAAAACATAATTAATTTGCAGGTAAGGCTAAATAAACATTATTATTAGTAATAGTATTTTTTATGATTTACTAATTTTCTACCAGTTTGCAAGCCCATACTTTAACCTTTCACTCTCCTAGAAGGATTTTATTTTGTTATTTTCTTCAATCTTCTCTGGCAAAAAGAACAATTTCCAGGCACTTTAATAGTCATTAGGAACCTGATTTCTCAAAGCAGGGGCAAATTTACTTACTGAGGCGCTCAGGTTAATGCCAGGAGTTATTATTAATGTAATTATCCTCTGTTACAATGCATCAGCAGCAACACTGAGGTTCTAATTAGTCAAAGTGTTGTGTAAAACCAGAGATCCCGGGATGAAGGGAAGGAAACTCCCTGCATGTGACCACAGCACCTGGATGAAGCCAAGCACAAGTGAGTACTGAGTTGCTTAATTAGAAAAGAGGCTGGAAAATCACTTTATTCCTTGGAAACTGCTGCTGTTTGCAACGGAGGATGATCAGTTTACATGGGAAGAGAGTGATAGGACAAGGGGATGGTTTTAAAAGGAAGGGAGGTTTAGATGAAATTAGAGAGAAATTCCTCCCTGTGAGGGTGCTGAGGACCTGGCACAGATTCCAGAGCAGCTGTGGCTGCCCCTGGATCCCTGGAAGTGCCCAAGGCCAGGCTGGACAGGGCTTGGAGCAGCCTGGGATAGTGGAAGTGGAACTGGAAGCAGATGATCTTTAAGGTCCCTTCCAACCAAGCCATGCTGGGATTCTGTGATCCCTGGATGCAGATCCCTCACTGGCACCCCCAATCCCAGCTCCCCTGCTGCCCTCTGCCAAAGAATTCCCTTTGTGAAACTCCCTCCACACAAATACCCCAAAGCATCTCAGGTGTTCCACATTCAGGGTTTTCTTGTCCTAAAGTCTGCATGTGGGCCAATGGGAGCTGCACAAACATCACCACCATGGCAATGAAATGCAAAAGAGGGTGTTTTTTCCACACTTCATCAATATTTTAATTTACTGAGATTCTCTCCTAGTGATTTTTCTGAAGTTTTTTTGCTTGTGGATTTTAAAATGTTACCATAAACTGCAATAGATCCTGAATCCCATCTGATTTAAGATCTCTGCCAGGAAAAAGGATGAAGAAAAGCAGTTTTCAAGGTGTTTTCTTTTACATACACTGGCTAGAGAAGCACAGAATAAGATGGATCAGACCCAGTCAAGTCTTGTGATATATCATTCTTATTATAAGGTTAAAAAAATATTTCTCTGACTCAACTTCCAACTTGTCCTTGAGTGGTCACCTTCACCTGCTAAAGCAGTCACAATGTGGAAAAATGTTTGGATACTGAAACATAATATTGTTAGATTTTATCATTTATTTTCCTATTGAAATTAAAGGCTCTAATTTTCTTTTTGGAGCGAGCAGCTCTGAGTTTGGGCTGACAATGATGCTAAAATGTTTCATTAACCACCTCTTAGCTCTCCACTGTGCATAAGCTTCATCAAAAAAAATCCAAGCAGATCTGGCTTTACATCTGAATGAAGCAAATCTGCCATGCTAATGACATCTTTCATGTTCCCCACAACTTTCATAGAAACAGATTCTTGCAGTCTAGAGAACAGTCTCATCAAATTTAGCTCATATTTTACTGATAAACTGTTTAGATTCTCTTTTTATATATTCCATAATGTTGATTCAATGTGTTTTCAAAGGGTTTGCCATGTGCTGGCATTTTGAGGCAGGATACAGCTGAAATAGGTTTTGTGCAGCTGTGGCAGCTCCATCCTCTTCCCTTGGCTTCTATCTGCTCCCATGTTTTTCTGTTTACAATAAAGGTTGGGAATTGAAGCGTATTTAAATGCTCCAATTTTTTTTACTTTGCACTTGAAATCAGCTGTGCAGGGACCTCTCAGAGATCACAGAACTCCAGAGTGAGGGAGGTTGGAAAAGCCCTCCAAGACCATTGAGTCCAACCAGTGCCCATCCCCACCTTGTTACCAGCCCAGAGCTCTGAGTGCCACCTCCTTGGACAATGGGGACTCCAAACCTCCCTGGGAATCCCCTGCCAAGGCCTGGCCACCCCTTCCACGAAGGAATTCCTGCTGCTGTCCAACCTGCGCCTCCCCTGGCATGCCTTGAGGCTGTTTCCCCTCATTCTGTCCCTCGTTCCCTGGGAGAAGAGGCTGAAAAAGAGATGTAGCAAAATATCTTGGCAGCTGCTGTGGTGGTCTTGTTTTGGAGGATCACTCCAGAACCACCCACAGAAATTCTGCCATTCCCCTCACCTCTGCACTGGTTTTCCTGTTTACACATTACACACATCACTATAAATGCCCATGATCTCTTGCTAAAGCTTTATTTTAATTCAGAGATCCATTTCTCTATTAAGCTGGACATTTGGAAGTGTTTTGCTCACTTACTTTAGAACTGCAGCTGGCATAAGTTCCAAAGGCAGGAATGTCAAATGTGGAGAGACTTCCAGTCGTAATTTAAACCCAGATGAGACAAGGAGAAGCAGTAAAACATCTGGGAAACCTAAATGGGGACATATTTAAACTGGTTTGACAGTGCTTTCCATGAGTTTTCCCTTCCATTACTGTTAATGCAGTGGTGAAGGCAGTGTTTATGTATCCTGTTATCAAGAGATAACGCATGAGTTGCCATCAGTTTTCAGTCCAGTTCCCATCGAGTTTCCCTGGGATAACAAATGATGGCTCAGCTCTCCCCTGGCAGATAAGGCTGCAAGGTGGGCAAAATGCAAAGCTGTGGGCTTGGGCTGTGCCACAGAATGGCACCTTCGAGGGCACAAAAAGTAAACACAGGATGAGACTTGATCCACAAAAACGTGTCCTGCTTTTCCCACCCAACAAAAGGAACTTGGATAATGGCTTTAAGGGAAAGAGGGCAGGGTTAGATGGGATATGGGGAAGAAATTCTTTCCTTTAAGGGTGGGCAGGCCCTGGCACAGAGAAGCTGTGGGTGCCCCCTGGATCCCTGGAAGTCTCCAAGACCAGTTGGACAGGGCTTGGAGCATCCCAGACGGGGATGTTTCCCTGCTCATGGAACAAGATGGGATGTAAGGTCCCTCCCAACCCAAACCATGCTGGGATTCTATTTCTACTGGAATATTACAGGATATTGGCTCGATGAGCTGGGAGTTCTCAGGAGGCACAAACTGAGGAGTTTAACTTGGGCACCCAGTATGAAATCATAATCCATATTCCGTCATGCTGGATATTTGGGGGTTTTTGGATGTCCCATTTTTCCATCATGACTCATGGTACACTCATTCTTAGCCAGATGGGGATCCCCTCACAGGGCAACATTTTCAAGGGCCTATTTATCATGACTTGATATCAGTTCCCACAACACATGAGGCTCCTTCTCACAGGGCCTCCAGTCCAAACCAACCAAACCCTTTAAAAACCATGAGGTCAGTACCTCAATTGCCATAAAACACTTCAATAATTTTTTAAAAATAGCTGCTATTTGCAATATTTAGTCTGTTCTGGGCTGTGGTCATCCCTGGAAAGTTCCTGCTTTAGGAAAAGCTTATTTGTACTACCAAAAACATATTTATGGACTGAATCCTGAATAACATTCCCAGCAAGAATGCAAAATCCCATGGACTCACCGTGGCAGGACGACTGGGAGCGTGTATTCCAGCAGAGTTAATAGGATGAGTCACTGAATCATTTGGTAGAAATATGAATTGTCATCTTGTCGCTGACAGAAACACAAAGCTCCCCGGGAGAGCTGCAGGAAATAAAACCCAACAAACAATCACATTCATTCGGAGATCAATGTTAACCACCGGTCACCTGCTGGACATAATAAATGATGCATTGCAGCCTGGCAGTCCTGCAGGGGTAACAACAGACTTTGAAGTGGGGAATGGTAAGGGAAAAGTAGTGGGAAAAGCACCAAAGGCTTTATAAAGACTCTGGGTTTCAGGTCATGCTTAATCCTCTGCAAGGATATTAACAAACCTGCCATTTTCCCTACAGGGTTTGAGTGGGAATTTAATATTATTAATAGACATGCAAATTAGCAGGGATGTAGTAGAGTCATATAAAATTTAGAATGAATAATAATTCAGAGCAGAATGAAGTATTATGAATTGTGTAGTGGCTTTCGATTCTTTCTATCAGAGTGTGCAGCTGACAGGAAGCTCTGCTTGTTGGTTCATTTAGAGTAAGCCCAGGGTCCTGTTGCTGGAATTTTCATGTCCATGCCATGTGCTGGAATGAAGTATTTCTGTAAATATTCACCTGCTATCATAAAGGCACTCCTTTATATTTGTTTCTCATTTCAAACATGTGCTGACAGTCAGTATTCTCAGGCAAGACCTCCCATTCCAGCACCCCATCCTGCCAAGCTCCCAACACCCACTCAAGTTCCCTGACTATCCCAAGCAGGACCTGTCCACTCTATGGTTTGCTATTCACAGAAATTTACTCCTTGTTGAGTTGTGTTCCACAATCAGCTTTTTTGCTCAAATCACACATGGTTCTTAGTAAAGATAATATTTAAAGTATGATTTAAGTGTAAATATCTACATAATCTGCTGGAAAAGCTGAAATTATAGCCCAAGGAGGTATGGACTGCATTATTCCTTTATTAGGAATAAAATGGATTTTTCCTCCCTGCTACAGCAGGCAGATTTTTATCCCTGAAAATGCCATTTTAGTGCTGCCAGAAGCACAGCACTTGCTTTGCTCACCCTGTGAGGACCTGTCTGTTGTGCCAGGGCCTGTCTGCAGCTTTCATTTGCTTTCCAACTCCTGATGGGCCACTAATTAGCTGAATGCATGTTCCTGACCTGCTCCCAAATCCGTGCACTGACGGCTCACGTTGGCAGCTCAATAAAGGGTTAAGTCTGGCAAGGGCTGAGCTCAGCTCTGAGCCTGGCAGTGAGCAGCCAGTCAGGCCTTGATGGCAAAGGAAGAGTTCTGGGCTGCTTAGATAAAAGGATCTCAGCATGTGGAGTCTGGAAAAGTCAGACAAATCAGTCACTTTGCAAAAAAAAAAAAAAAAATACAAACTTCTTTTTAATGCTGAAATATTGTTATTTCTTTCTGTGCAAGGATGGAAGGTTTAATGGATATATGATATCCACTAATGGATATATCACCCTGATAGAACAGATTAACACTGGAGCAGAATTTATGGCTTCCCCTGGTGATATTTAGGGGAAGAAGAGAGACCTTTATAGCACTTTTTTTTTTTGGTAGAAGAGGCATTATTATATAATATGTTCATAGAAGCAGCAGCTGAGATTGATGAGCTGCTTTGCCTACTGGGACATTATTCCCAACAGCTGCCTTTTATTGGCTCAGTCACCACAGGAAAAAGCATCATTTCCTTACTCTACGCTCAGGGTTCCCGGGATTTTTTTCAGCTGAAGGAAAAACAAAAATAAAAATGATGATGTCAACAATTACCCTGTGTTTTAAAGAGACCATTTCCCTGTTCCTGAACTGGGGATGTGAATTATGGCAACATGCACCAACACAGCCATTCCCAAGAATTTTCCCCTGGTGCCTAAGGAGCACAGGAGTATCCTGAGATGCAGCAGGGTCTGGGTGATGATGTGGGGCTCTGTGCCCTGGATTTCCCTCTGTGCCACAATTTCCCAGCTGGTCACTCCTTTGGGCGTCCCCACTCCCAGGTCTCACCCTCAGGAATATCCACCCTCAAACCTTCCAGGTGGATCTTAAATCTTTGATGGATGTGGAGCTGCTCAGCACCTCATGAGCTCTCCCAGGGCATTTCCAGGTGATGCCCCCTGAGCTGGCAGGAACAAGAGCCAAGGGTCCCAGAGATTCCTTCCTCCCCCTGTGTGCTGCAGCTTCCCCTGACTGCTCTGCTCAGCTCCTCAGACTAATCCCAAAATCTATTTACTCACTCGAGATCCCAGTGACTCAATCCAAAGCTCGCTTATCAGAAACTCTCATTATTATGACTAAACTGCAGCAAAAGCAGGCAAGGTAAAAATTGAAACAATCCTTCTCTTTCCATCTATTAACCATCTTCATAATCATCTCTCCTCTTCAAATGCCAGAGGAAGAGGGATGAGTGATGCCATGTGCCTCTGCAGCCCTAAAGCTGGGCTGCTTTCAGGGTAAAAAGGGCATTACAAAGTCAAGGCTCTCCTCAGGAACTCTCCAGAACCATCTTCCCCTCATCTACACCAAAGGACAACTATCAAATATCCCCATGGTCACTGAACCATGAGAGGATTCTCCTGGATCACCCTCCTGTCTGTTTTCAGAGGGCTCCAACCCAACCACATCCACGAAATGGATTTCTCTTTTTTGGCTGATCACAGCCCAAAACCCCTTGCTGGAAGCTGGATTTAGTTCCTCCAGTCCATGCAGAGTGGGGGTTCTCCTCCAAACCAGCACTGAGCCATTGGGGTGTGGAGGGTGGGTTTTGATTGCTCACCCAGAGTGGATCTGGAGTTTTCCCTGGGAGGAGCCCCAAAAATGAAAGAAATGCACCCTGAAGGCCTCTCTGCCTCACCCCTGCTCTGCTCGGCACAGGTTACAGAAGTGTTTCTGTTGAGCAATTATTCTGTTCCACTCCAGGAGTATTTTCATTTCATGGCAGGAGCTGTGAGCTCCAGGCCCAGGTTCAGGTTGATTTGTGAAGCAGTTTAGGATCCCTCCAAATAAAGGCTCTTCCCTATTGCTACAGTGAGGGGGGAGTTTAAATTCAATTGGGAAAACTTCTGTATCCTGGAGCAGGCTGGGCTGGCACCTCCACAGGACTGTGTCTCACAGGCTACTCAGAGATTACTGTGTCTTCCATTATTTAATTATGTTGCTATTTGTGTTTACAATGTTCATATAGAATTCATATTTTTATGAATTAATTTCCATACTTATATTAAAAAGTTACTCTCTGAATACAAAACACAGCAGTGGGATTTCATTTTAATGCCATTTTCCCAATTTTATGAGTTACACTGTAAAACTGGGGGAAAAGAAATGAATTATTCATTATCTTTAAAGTATTTGCTGCACAGGAGTTTATGTTTAATTTTGCATCAGTAACAGCCAAGATTTCCACAGAAAATAGTTTTTTGATAAGTGAACTGTTTTCTAGTTTGCAGTTGAAAAATCTGCAGAACTCTGGGCAAACTACAACAGGAAAAAGGATTCTGGCTGCAGCAGCAGAGCAGGGAACTGCTCCTCTTTTGTGGTGAAGGCAGCACGAAATCTCTGTTGACATTATTACTAAAAGGCAGAGAGGAGATAAAGTGATGATTAAACCCAAGAAAAAGGCCCAGGCCCTGCAGCACAGCTGTGCATTCGTGACTTTTCCATCACTATCAATAATTCATAATGACCATCATGCACCTGACGACACCAAGTTGGGGAGAAAGACTGAGGCAAGCTTTCACCAAATGTGCAAAAACATCCAACCTGACATCGGATGTCAGGGCAACAGGACCTGCTGGATAAGCAAAGATCCAGCAGAAAGGGTAATGGAGAAGAAAATCAGCTGACGTGGACATAAATCAACATCTGCTGTACCCGTTTGTGGCATTTTATGGAGGAAAACTCCCCTTTTGGTGGTACACGCTGAAAGAAAGTTTTTAGAGCTTCTAAAATAATTTTTTCTCGAAAAGAACTGAAATGGGAGCAATTCTGCAACACGAAGGAACCCCGCTCAGTATTATGCTCAAGTTTTGCAGCTGGATTCTCCTTTGCTGTACCACACTAACTCATCAGCATGGCCATAGGCAATGGCACACTGCTGATTCCCTGGGGCATCTTCAATTCTCTGCTGATGCTTTGAATAATTATTTTTGCGTGAAGATCATGGTGGCAAAGGCAAAAAGCCAGCCTGCAATTCCCAAAATATTTGTATTTTTTTAACGTTTGAATCCAAATGGCATAAATTCATGGAATCATTGAATGGTCTGGCTTGGGAGGGACCTTTAATCTCATCCAGTTCCATCTCCTGCCATGGGCAGGGACACCTTCCACCATCCCAGGGTGCTCCAAGCCCTGTCCAACGTGGCCTTGAGCACTTCCAGGGATCCAGGGGCAGCCACAGCTTCTCTGGGAACCTGTGCCAGGCCCTCAGCACCCTCACAGGGAAGAATTCCTCCCACATACTGAAGTGAAATCTGCCATCTTTCAGTTTGAAATTATTACTTCCCATCTCACCACTACAGCTCCTGATGAAGGATTGACTGAATAATAACTCAGTTCAGGAGGAATTGCTCTGGTGTAAATGGGAGAAGACTTGGCCTCATCTGTTCATGGCTGAGCATCTGAGTTCTGCAACGTAAACTCTGGGTTGGCTTCCACTCTCCATGGACCACCCCTCACTCCATGTTACCCATCCTTTGATGGTGAAATTTGGCTTGGAATTTGCCTCCAATCCTCTAACTGTTCATTGCCTTCCATCCATTAAAACCACTGGGTTAAACATAGACACATAAGAGATATATGACATGGAAGACATGTATATGACATGGGAGACATAACTACATATAAAATCCATTAAAAATGTCTATCCCCACATGCAGAGACCATCAAGGTACTGAGAACTCAACAAACACTGTCAACAACCTCAGGAGGACCCACCAAGGGCTTCACAACACCAATGAGAGAGGCAAAACAGAGCAAAAGGTAGCAAGATTCCCCCCTGCTGGGGCCAAGCACGGGTGGCCCAGCCCAAACCCCTCCTGCAGTCTGCTCACCAGAGCCCAGAACCACAAAACCACTCTGAATTAGGAGTGTTTTGAAACAGGGGAAGAATTTAATTCCTTCAAGCACTGTTAATTAATGAATTAATTTCCACTGCCAGCCTAAATGCTGCTTAATTGACTCTCCAAAATAACTCAGTCTCAATGTGATCTTTCAAGAAACTTGGTCTACATCTGTCTCCCTGATTTACGGTTGATTCATAAATTATGGGACTCTATTGTATCAGCAGTTACTCCTGAGCTTGAGCAGGAGCTCAAGCCCTGATCTTGCAGGGCAGGAATTTAGGGTCAGGCTTTTGCTCACAAGGGTCACTGTGTGTCTGTGTCACAGCTGAATCATCCCAGAGCACACAGCCCTGTGTGTCTGGTGCCTAATGAGGCAACAAAACTAAATTTACTGTAAAGTTATGCCTGGGATGCACAACTGGGCAGGGATGGTGTGCAAGCAGCACTGCCCTGAGGTCAGAGGTCCGCAGCACTGCAAATTAAAGGAATTATTGGTGCTCCCTTTGAACTGAGCTGTGGGAATGCCAGAGGGATAAGACACAAGGAATAGAAGGGATAATGCAGACAGCTATTCTCCCTCCACACAGCAAGCCCGTATTCCCAATTCCTGGATGCTGCAGGCACAGCACATGGAGGATCAAAGGGCACAGGATTGTTTTTAACATTTCTGAATGGGACAGACACATCACATCTGCCTCCAGAGCTTTAGGAGAAGTCAGGAGCAGGAAGCATGGGAGAGTCCCTGCTCTGGAGTCACTGTCATTTATTATTCATCCCTCGGCCTTTAGCGGAGAATTCGGCACATCCCCATTCATTCCCACCTGGCTGCTTTTCATGGGAGCCACGAACAGGCTGTTACTCTCAAGGCAGCACACGGAGCACAACGTGTGAGCCTGCAGAGCCCAGCCTCCTCTTTCCGAGGGAACAATTAATGCTATTACAGATTTGCAGCGGCTCAAAGATGTGTCAGAGATGCCTGTGGGAGAAGGCAGGGAGCACACGAGAGCGATTCCTGGCTGGGAAGACACACAATTCCAGCCCCGAGTTGCTGGAAAGCAGTTTTGCTTTGCATGCAGGCACTTCCGAATAGTTCAGGGCACAGAATCGCAGCTTGCTGTCACTGTCACTTCACTGTCACTGTCACCTCCAGGCTGTGACCTCCCCCAAAACACGGATGGTCCTTGCAGAATACACAGAAAAGGCCTCAGCTACCAGGGCTGTCATCATCTAAGCGGGATGACAGAGCTTCCAACAGCGAGTAAGGAATGCCACGCTGCTACTACCGCTACTACGAGCGTGCCGAGGCAGGGCTTGCCCAGCTCCAGGGAGCTTTTAGGGCTCATGCGAAGGAACGCCCGTAGTGGGACGGAGCTCACGTGCAGCCACACACACACACAGAGCCCCTCCGGCACCGCCGCGCCGCCCTTTCCACAAGTTCACCCCTAAAGTTTCTAAAGGAAAACGCCTTACGGAGAGAGAAGGAAAAGGCCCGAGCCGAGCCGAGCGCTCCGGGTTTCTCCAAGTTTTTTAACCGAGCCCAACCGCTCCCGCAACGGCCCCGCCCGGCCCAACCCCGCGGGCACCCGCGACCCGCCGGCCCTGCGGGCTGGGCGCTCTGGGGACACCCGCTCGCCATGCGGGGGACACCCGTGCACCGAGCGAGCGGCCCTGGGGGACATCCACTCACCGAGCGGCGGCGGGGACGCTCAGCTCCCGAGCGGCTGCGGGGGACTCTCAGTCACCGAGCGGCTGTGGGGACTGTCACGCAGCGAGCGGCTGGGCGGACACTCACCCGCCGTGCGGGGACACTCACCGTGCGGGCGGAGGGGACGCTCCGTGCGGGTGTACGGGACGCTCCCCGCGCGGCGCCCGCGCCGCTCCAGCCGGGGCCGCCGCTGTCCGCGGCCGCGCTGGTGCTGAAGGGGCCGCCCCGCCCCGCCCCGCGCCCGCCCCCGCCCGCCCCCGCGGAGCGCAGCGCCATGGCCGCCATGGCAACGCCGTGAGGGGGCCGCGCCCGCCGCCGCCCGGCACCCCCGGCAGTCCCGGTACCCCGGCACACCCCGTACCCCGGCACCCCCGGCAGTCCCGGTACCCCGGCAGTCCCGGTACCCCGGCACACCCGGTACCCCGGCACACCCGGCAGTCCCGGTACCCCGGCAGTCCCGGTACCCCGGCACACCCGGCACCCCGGCAGCACTGGCCTTCCCGGTACCCCGACAACACTGGCACACCCGGTACCCCCGGCATCCCCGGCACACGCGATACCCCTGGCAGCCCCGGCACACCCGGTACCCCCAGCAGCACTGTCACACCAGGCAGCACTGGCACACCCGGTACCCCTGGTACCCCCGGCACACCCGGTACCCCCGGCAGCACCGTCACACCCGGTACCCCGGTAGCACTGCCACACCCGGTGCCCCCTGCACACCCACAGGCTCGGAGGGTCCGCATGCCGGCACTGCAGTCGTGCTCGCTCTGCCCCAACGTGACATCGACCACCATCACCTTGTCCACCTTCCCTGCCACACACTGCAGGTGGAGGGCACAGAAACGTGGAACCGTGAAATCAAGCATAAAATCTGGGAATTTTTTTGGTTGGAAAAGCCCACTAAGGCCACCGAGGGACCTTAGCGCTGCCAAACCCAGGCAGTTTGTATGTTCTAACCCGTGTCCCCAAGTGCATGGTCAGTCCCCGTGACCCACATCTGCATGGCTGCTAAGTCCCTCCAGGGATGGGCACTGAGGTCCAGGAGCACTTGGACATCGCTCTCAGGAACAGGGTTGGATTGTTGGGATGCCTGTGCAGGGCCAGGAGCTGGACTTGATGATCCTGATGGGTTCCTTCCAACTCAGCATATTCCATGGTACTGTGATTCCACCTCTGCCCTGGGCAGTCCATTCCAATCCAATGCTTTGAGAACCCTTTCTGTGAAGAATTTTTTCCTAATATCCAACCTGACCCTCCCTGGTGCAACATGAGGTCCTGTCAGCCTATGGAAAGAAGGTCCCACTGACTTGTGGCAAACATTTTTATCCTGGTGATCCAGTTCTCAGATCATCAAACTCAAGAAAAGTCAGAACTAAACTGGTTTGGTTTCGAGGTCCTTCCTGCACAAATAGTTTGTCAGTTTGGCCTCACTATTTCATAAAATCCTGGAAGATTTGGGTTTGAAGGGACCTTAAAGAGCATCCATCCTACCATACCATGGGCAGGGACACCTTCCACTATCCCAGGTTGTTCCAAGCCCTGTCCATCCTGGCCTGGGACACTGCCAGGGATGGGGCAGCCACAGCTTCTCTGGGCAAGACACATGCACAGGATGTAACTGCCAAGGAAATCTAAGGAAACCTACATTTCAGAAGCACAAATAGAAGGATTAAGATGACTGAGGAGGAATCAGTGATGTGAGCACCAGCACCTGCATTTGGCCACTCAGTCCCCCAAATTCTGCCTCACCTGCAGCTCAGCCCTTCCCGGAGTAGAAAAATTCTTGGCTGCTGTGGGATCCTCGGCTCTGGAACCAGGATCTCCTCCAGCGTGGCTCTGCTTGCAGATGATCCCACTGTAAACATTCCATATGCTCCTCTCTGTACAAGGTATGATGTCACAGACTCAGTTCTGGCTCTAAACACTCAATTTAAAATACAAGCTTTCCAATGTGAGCCTCTAAAATTTATCATCTTTGATAATTACTTCACTGGATGGATGGGATAAAACCTGGCATGGGATGAGTTTATGGCATTTGTACCATTTTTGGTAATTTCCGTTGCACTGTGACACCGAATACCTTTGCTGCTGTACAATGTTTAAGTTTGCTCAGACACAGACCTAAAATGAGAGATAATTTACTTAACTGTTCTGAGAAAATATGCCAAATGGGTAAGCCATGATTAGTTTCGAAAAAAGTGCAGGTTTAGTACTACAGTGACTCATAACAATGAGCAAAAAAAGGTCATGAAAGTATTTTAAATTGCATTGTATCATAGGGAAATATAAAATTATCTCAAATAGCTGTGTCTGTACTTGACCTTCTAGCACCCAGGTACTTCTAGGCTGGCTCTTGGGTATTACACCAAAGCAGGATTTTAACCTTTTCTCCTAAAAGAATCCACAGCAAGGAAATACGACCCTTGTTGAACATAAAAGTCCCCAGACCAGCTGTTATTCTTTAGGGCCTTAAAAACATCTTTCCTCTTGGGAATAGTTTTATGATAGAGCAATTGCAGCTATTACAAAGCACTTCACAATTAAAGCATCCCACTCCTGAGACAACTCCATTTGATGTCATAAAGTTAGTTTATAATATTTTATATTCCCAGCTCTGAAAAACATTTATATTTAAATTACTTTATATTATTGTACTAGTTTATTATTTATTTTCTTTGTTTATTATTATAATACTAATTTATATTCCTAGTTCACAAATTAGTGAAAAAGAGATGAGGAAACATTTGAAAATCCAAACACAAAGCAAATCTCAGCCCCAACATGTCTCTTTTCCAGTTGCCTGGTCCTGGGCCACCAGAGCCAAGCTGGAGGGAGCCCAAAGGCAGCACTGCTGGAGAGAGGAATGGGATGGGAGAGCATCTTAACTCTTACCCTGTGCCAGGATGAAGCCCATGGCTTGCCCATCCATTGTATGTAGCTATTGAGTGATTAATTTGGCAAATTAATTAGTTAATTGTCCTCCTGCACTTAGGAAAAGATACATATATTTCTCTTTTTTCCCACTTTTTATCACTAGGAAGTTGCAGCGCCACGACAGGGCTGGGCAAGGGAATGGTGTTCAGTACACTGAGGAAAGTTTGAGTTCAATGGGCAAGGAACCCAATTTAATGTCAGGCAGGGAGAGATGGATTCTCCTGGAATTGTGCCTTTACTTCTTTGCACATTTTCAGGGAGGCAGATGTAAAAATGTGCCATGGTGATGTCAGCAGGCTGCTGGGACTGTCCACAGGCAGGTCAGGAGTGCCACCACAGGGCTGGCAGCACCACATTCTCCAAGGGGAAAAGTGGCAGGAGACTAAATGAAGGACAAGGACATTTCTCTGATGACATCCCAGGGCCACTGAAGGTGCTGGGACTCCTGCTCCTGAGTTCAGTAAAGCTGGGAATTCACCCAGCTCCTTTTGTTTGGTCTGGAAATGAGGATTTTAAAGGCCACCCCTGAGGCCAGGTCTCCTGTGCTGATGTACAAGAAACAATCCCTAAACCTGGACTCTTGCTGCCTGCTCTTGTTTTGGTCCTAATTCCAGAAAACACTTAATATATCCATAAATACATTTCTCACTGGCGAAGCTCTTGAGCAAACACCTAATTTAACGATTTGCTTATCTCTTAATTCCTTGGTGAAGAAGTAAGGTATTACTCCAAAGGAGTAAAAAGGGATAATCAAGCTGTAAATCCTCACAGTTTCTATCATTTAGAACCAGAGCTTAGTCATCTTTTGACCAGTGACGCAGAGCACTGATTTCTTGCTGAATAAAATTGTAGAAGCACAGCCAGTTTTTCACAGAGCTTGGAACTGTGCCCTTTGTGGGGTTTTATGAATGCAGAGCTCAAGGTCCATAGTATGCCATGGATAACCTAATGCAAGGTCATGTTTTGCTGGAATAACAGCACCTAAATCCTCCACAGCAACCATGGGGTCCAGCCCTACCTGGAGATTTTATCAAATTTCACAGGGATTTGGCTGTGCAGAACAAGTTCAAACTGTGAGAGCAATAAAGGCAGTAGTGAAACGCTGAAGATTAGAACTGTAAAGGTCAGAGCCTGCTCTGCACTCCCCCAATTCTCACGTGTATTTAGATCTGAGATACCCTGTGCATTTCGCTCGGTGCTCTGCAGTTCAGCAAGGTGGAAGAAAATCATCTTTACCTTTGGAAAATTCCATCACAGGGCTATGTTTTCCTTCTAAAACTCCAGAATTTCATGTCATGAATGATGCATATTCTGTCTCAAAGGAAATCACCCCAGAAGAAACATTCCCCATGGCCTTAACTTAAGGCAGATGCTGCTGAACCAGCATGGGGGTGTGTAAAAGTGCATTTCCCAGGTGAACTGAACATTCACTTCTGCACACACACACCCAAAGAGAACAGAACCATGAGAAATTTTTCTTTCCAGCCTGCCAGAGTGAAGCCAGATTGCACACAGGACTCTCAGAACACTATAAATTCTTTCCTCTCATCCCCAAGCACCTTGGATTGAGCACTTGGCCAGGATTTGGAAGGAACTTATATTCAATTTAGTAGCCACTGAGTGGAAGTACTGAGAGCTCCTTGCTGTGTAAACTTCTCTTAAGAAAGTCCAAGAAGTGCATTGAGGTCAGGGTTTTTATAGCTCCTGCTCCTTTTTATGGAGTTTTACTCTTAAATGTGAAGTGACTTGTTAAGTTTTTGTATTGCCTAAAGCCAGAAGTAGAGAATATTTTGATTCATCCAAAGAAACTCTCTGAAGGCCATCAATGCTCAGAATGAAAATTAATCAAAACAATCAACCCCTTGAGATTAGTCAGAATTAGCTCTTTTCCTGTACTGATCTGTATGAAATAATTCCTTGACCTTTGACCGGGGAGAAAAAGTTAAAAAGCACAAAATAAGCTATAAAAATGACCATTAAAAATTTCCTCAGGAAATCTATTTAAATGCTGATGTCATTTTCTCCAGTCACCACTTCAATTTAACTCTGTTTTAAACCAGAAAGGCACCATCAGAGTCACAAGGAAGGCAAGGTTTGGCCAGGCAACTGTAGGAATATCCAAGGGGGAATGCACATGCAAGAGCTGCCAGGAAGACCCTGCTCCAAGATGAGAAAGAAATCTGAGGAAAGAGGTGTCTCCCTACTCTGGAATCTGAGGTGGATCCTGGGACATGAAGCACAGAATGGTTTGGGTTGGGAGGAACTTTGAAGATTTTCTTCTTCCAACCCCTCTGCCATGAGCACTCAGCCAGTCTTGCTCCAGATGTTGAGGTTTGGAGAAGCTCATGGAAGTGTTGAATTTAAACAGAGTTATAACAATCCAGCAGGTGAGAGGCTGCAGAAAATCCAGTCAGGATCATGACTCTATAATGGAGTGAAGAGGAAGACTCTAACTCAAGGCAAAGAGTGGTGAGTGCCAGTGTGTTGGAAAGTCAAGGGAAACAGGAGAAGATGTGGCCTCATAAATCTGGTTATTCTTCCAAAAATATACTGCAGGAACATGAGATGCTACTGGGAACACACACAGTGCAGCACAATGTTCAGCAAAGCATGGTAACCTAATTTCCCTTTTACATGAAAGAAGAAAACCCTGACTCATATTTTATGAAAATTGTAATGGTGAATCAGCAAATTACTTCTGTTTATCTCCTCCAACGTCAGCACGCTGAAGTCTGGAGCAACCTGAACTAATCCCAGGGCACTTTTAAATAGAATATATTCAGGCCAGCTGAAGCTGGGCTAAATGGGAACAAGCAGGAATTCGTCATCAATGGACAGCTGGGAAGCTCAGAAAATGCTGTTTCCTGCCTGTCCAGTCAGAAGGACAGAGAAGCTCTGTGTGTGCCCTTCACCTCTGACTCCTGTATCAGATCCCAAATAAAAAATATTTACACTTCAGAAATGTGTGGCCATTATAACATGATGACCCTGGATGGCAAATGCTGGTGGCTTTGTATCTGTGCCTGTTGACACAAATCCCTGTGGTGGTAGGAAGAAAATAAAACTGCACAGAAATCTATAACCTGATCCGGTTTGTTTAGCTGCTAATCCAATCTTCTCTCCTAGTAGAGCTCCAATAATTTGATTGTGTTGTGTAGGGCACTCTGGAGCACCTGAGGGATGAGAATGAAATACTGTAGATGAGCAGAGAAACTGCTGAAATGTCTTCCTGCATCAGTGCTCTGAGTATGTCTGAGATTGCTGCTGCTCACCCTCAGACCCAGGTGAGGACACACAAATCCATGAAACATTCCATAGGTGCTGTGTCAGGCATTGGAATGGGGTTGCCCAGGGAGGTGGCAGAGTCCCCATCCCTGGAGGTGCTCAAGGTGTCACTGGGGGTGGCACACAGTGCTCTGGGCTGGTGACAAGGTGGGGATATGTCACAGGCTGGACTAAATGGCCTTGGATGTCTTTTCCTGCCTCGATGATCCTGTGATTCTGGTCTCCTGCTCCAGGGCTTTTCCAGCCCTCCCACACCATTGAGGGGAGCACAGGGAGCACAGCAGGACCGTGTCCCTCCTTTGGGGCTGTCCCCACAGCCAGGACTGTGCCACTGCCCAGACCAGGCACGTTGGCCCCCACTGGAAGCAGCAATGTCCGCAGCAGGGTCACACCTGGCCTCACACCTCCCTGTAGGTTTGTTGCACTCACTGGTGCTGTAACAGCATTAACTGCCTGGAAATCCCCATTATCCCCCATTCTCCCCCTCGTGAGGAAGCTGTAACTGTGATGAGTCTCCCCTCAGGCTCCTCTTGTCCAGCTGTGCAGACCAAGTGATCTCAACCACTCCTCGAGAACCTCCACCATCTTTTGCCCGCTTTGGACACTCTAATAGTTTAATTCTTTCTTATTTGTGGTGCCCAAAACTTCCCCCAGGACTGGAGGGGAGGCTGCCCCAGTGCAGAGCAGAGCAGGACAATCCCCTCCCTTGCCTTGTGTCCCCCATGTCCCTCCTGGCTGTCAGGACACGGCTGACTCAGATCCACCTTCCCATTGTCAGGAAAATTAATCCACAAACACCAGAGTTTTACGTCCAAAAAGGAGACAGAGGAGTCCTTTCTGGCTTTATTTGAATAAAGGGAGAGGCCATGGGGCATTCCTCTGGGATCTCTCAGATTTTTGGAGGATGTAGCCTCCTTTTTATCCCAATTTCTCAGCCATATTTCCCTTCTCTCTTTCTCCATTGGCTAGGGTACTTGAGAGGTACAAACTTTCCACTACGCCTGATACTAAAGATTTCCCTCTAATGTATAACCTTCACTTTTTAGGGTTTTTTTAGGGGTTTTTAGGGGTTTTTCTTCCCCATTGTTTCTTTCATCTTTCAATGTCTAATGCTGCGTTTATCAGCAAACCTGCAGTTTATTTGTAAAAGCAAATATCTTATCCCATTCACCAATCAGTGGAATCCTTCCCATTATTTCTTTTATCTCCCAAGTGCTAGTTTTATCTACCAGCTTATTTGTAAAGACAAATCCGCTAGTCCTTGCAGGGAAAAGAGCCGGGATGGCCCTTCCCGTCCAGCGGGGCACAGGCGGGACCTGTGTGTGGCCCAGCGGGGGCAGAGCCGGGTGGCAGCGGTGTCCCGGCGGGGGCAGAGCCGGGTGGCAGCGGTGTCCCTGCAGGGACAGAGCCCTGGTGGCAGCGGTGTCCCGGCGGGGGCAGAGCCGGGTGGCAGCGGTGTCCCTGCAGGGGCAGAGCCTGGTGGCAGCGGTGTCCCTGCAGGGACAGAGCCTGGTGGCAGCGGTGTCCCGGTGCCAGTTCCGTGCCGAGCCCCAGGCCAGGGCTGCAGCTGGGACTGACCTCAGCGTGACGGCAGCAGCGCTGAGTCACCGGGCAGCGCAGCAGCAGCAGCGCTTTGCACATTTGCAAAGCGGGGAAGGCTCTGGGCAGCTGGGTGGGATGGTGAAGGGAGGAACAGGCAGGCTCTGCAGTGGGATTCATGTGCTACAATACAAGGAACAGTTTCATGGGCTTTGTGTGAAAAGAGCTGCAGTGGAGCTCGGTGTTGTTATTTACTGAGTTGTGCAATATTGCAGCAATCCCAAAGAATGACAAGTGCTGAGCGATTCCTTCAGAGAATCAACAACGCTGATAAATGCTGCACTGAGAGGAAGGATTTGTTTTGATCATCATTGAGAAAACATGTTTGAAACGCTCGGCACAGCACAGACAGCCCTGGCAGCAGAAATCTGAATCCCTGGAGCACGGAGCAGTCACGTAGGCTGCTGGAGGTTCCCTGTCACATGATTGCAGCTGGGGACAAAAGAGGGAAAAGCCCTAAAAGTACTCTAGAGGATTATTTCTTAAACCCCCCAAAATAAAATGCAACAAAAGGTAATGCAAGGACATAAAAATACCGTTTTAACTTGAAAAAAAAAAAATTTGCTACCCCACATAAAAGCTTTTGAAGTCTCTGAGCCTTTGGGGGTCCTTGTCTTC
Organism: Melospiza melodia melodia; assembly: GCF_035770615.1. Lineage (NCBI taxonomy): Eukaryota > Metazoa > Chordata > Aves > Passeriformes > Passerellidae > Melospiza > Melospiza melodia. Next base: position 15,728,383 of record NC_086209.1, on the reverse strand, counting down.
CTCCAAGGCTGGGCTGAGTGTAACCACAACCCGAAGCAGTGGCAGAGCCATTCCTGGCTGCTGTATTGATCTATTATTGAAAAGAGGTTAATTTTTAAAAATAAATAATTTTGATTTTTTAATCTTCACGCTGGTTCTTTTAACTGCTTCTTTCCACCAGTCTTTTTCCAGAAGAAAAATCACTTCCCTGTCACATTAACTAAGTTTAATTTTTTCCTTAAATCTGTCCCAGGCTTCTCATTTGCTCAGTGGTTGACAGAGTATTTTCAAAGGCTAAATATTGATCTATTTAAGAACAGACAGAAAGCATTTTGGGGGGAAAAAAATAAACATTCAAATCTTTTTCAGAACTAGCAGTTTCTTTCCCTCAATCTATTTTGAGTGAAACCCTACGTCCCTATTTTAAATTGAACATCCACAAACCATTGCAGGACACAACCAGCACAGCTCAGTAGAAGGTTGTGCCAGTGCTCCTGGCAGAGATAAGCTGGAAAGGAAGCTTATTCAGGAAATTCATGGTAATGGAATAGAGAAAAAACTTAGTAGTAAAAATAATTGAGCCCAGTGATGTAGAGCCCTTTGGTTTTCCCTGTCCTGCTGGCTTTCAAAAGGACCTAACTTAGATTTACACCAATTTTTCTGAAAATGACACAATCTGGGGGATGTCAGAGGTGGAGGATCAGATCATTAATGCTGCTATTGGAGAATTAAATGGTTTTATTGAACTGATTCTTTCATGCCCTCTGGTTGCTGCCTTTCAGATCCTGGCAGGTTTGCTCTGAATTCTTAAACAGTTCATCCTGGGCTTTACAGTCCTGTTTGTCTTAATTGTTCTACAAAGAGACAGGAGAAATCCCTCTGCTGCTTCAGATAAATAATGCCCATGGATGAAGAAGTTTTCTTGCCATGAAACTTTGAAGGAGATGGCAACATTTCAAAGGACAGCCAGAAGGTCTTAAAGGCAATGATGTTTTAAAGAACATGAAATATGACTAAGAGGAGGGTGATTTATTAAAAAAATCCAAAACCAAAACCAACTGAAATTTAAAAATAAAATCAGAAAATGAGGTTTTTTTCTAAAACATTAATTATTTGACTCTGCTTTCCTGGAAATTTGTATAATTTCTACTGTGCACTCTAAATGGGAACAATTTTTGGTGAATTTTCTGTGGAACAGAAACTCAGTTTTGTCCACTTTCAGTGGTGGAACTATAACAGGGGTGTTTCAGTGAAAAAACACCCAGCAGTTCAGTGCTGAACAAAACAACATTCAGCTGCCCAGAGCAGGTGTGGCTGCCCCATCCCTGGAAGTGGCCAAGGACAACTTGGGCAGGACTTGGGGCAACCTGGGATAGTGGAAGGTGGGGAAGAATGGGGTGGGGAAGGGGTTTAGGGTCCCTTCCATAAAACCACTCCATGGTTTTATGGTTACCTTATACTTGTAGTGATTTTATTGAGCCATGGAAATGCTCATTTGGGGATGTAGCCATGTTTGTGTGGTACAAACACTGTCAGGACCAGCAGGCTTTTACAGCCACCAGAACATCCCTGTTGATCCCGACAGTGGCAGAGCTGCATTTTGCCATCATCTCTCTCCAGCAGAGCCAGGACTGATTTGTCCTTCCCTCTTTGAACCAGACTCGTGCAGTTGCCAACCACCTGCAGTGGAAATCTGGTGAGTCACCAGCACTTCGGGCCATCAGGAACTCTGAGCTGCAGAGCCCTCCTTTCTGCTGCATGCAGAAAAGCAAAGCAGCCAGTGGGCAACGCGTGCAGATCCTGGTGCCAGTGCTGCTCCATCCAAGCTGCCTGGCTCATCCCAAGGGATAACATCATCCCTCCTCCCATGGCCAACTGCTTCTGCCTCAGAGATGCAGCCAAGATCCCACATCCCCCAATGTCTTTATCTCCTTAATTTCATTTTGCTGTATGTAGACTTTAAATACGACTCTAATCCTTGTATTACTTTTATTTGCATCCCCTAAAAACCCTGCATTTTAATGACAAGTGTTCTTGCAGGGTCAGAGTTCTCAGCAGTGCTGCATCACACCTGGATTTGCTCATTCTGGTGTTCTACCTCTGAATTCCTATTTAACATTTGCTGCTTCTTGCGCCTCATGCGTGACTGACACCGGGAGTGACTAAGGGACCAGATCAATTATTGTGATTAAAATTGATCCTCATCGCTCTTGGTGTCACAGTTCACAAGCCAGCTCTCATGAGCTCACTTGGCTTGGGCCTGTAACCATTGCACATGGTGAGAATCTCATTGAGCAGAGGAAAATCATCACTACGTCAAAATTAAAGGATTTGATCATCACAGGAATAAGAATCAAGCTCTGTTTGTGGCCTTTATACCTAATGGCAAAGTCATATTTAGGTTTGGATGCATTTCAAAAATGACATTTTATAGTAAGAGCCACTCTTGGGAAGTTTATGCAATATGGGATCTCAGGTACCATGAAGAGAAAACGTACCTTTATTCCCTCTTGCAAAACATGAAGGGTATTCCTGTGGGCTTGGCTGAAAGGCATGAAGGAAATGCCAAATGTTTGTACCACACTGCTGCACTGAAAAGCTCATTACATTTAACAAATCCTGGATTGGCCAATTCCTGCCCGTGAAAACACACAGGAAAGGGAAAAAAAGAGATTAAAAAGAACATGATGGAGGCAGAGTAAAAGAAACAGAAAAGCTGAGCTGAAACACCACAGGCAGAGAAGGAAAATTTTATTTAATGAATGTTTTCCACCTCATCACCTCCTTCCTGCCCTAAACACCATCACCACCTGTAAGTGCACTCATTAAACTGGCAAATCCATACACCTCCATCATGCCTGGAAACTCAATTCTGCTGAGTTTTCAGCACTTTTATTTAATAATTCTGATTTTTTTTTCATATTTTCAGTTTGCTTCTTCCCTAGCTCATCTTCTTGTGCAGCTCACTTTGTCAGTTTTATTTCTCCAAAGTGCTACGGAGGGAGCAACATATAATTCACAACTCAATAAAATTTAAGGAAAAATAAATATTTGCTGCATCCAAGATGAGGTGGAAGATGTGTAGGAGGGGAGGAGGCAGGAGGCAGACTTGAAATTGCTGCTTTTGGAAGAGATTTGAGAATTGAGTGTTGGTACCTTAGTGCAAAATGGCTGGGGCTCTAAAATGGATTTATCAAGAACTGAAATGAAAAATGCAGGAGGGAACTGTTCAGGAATCGTGTCTGTGCAAGGTGATTTTAGTCTTGATTTAGGTGATTTAGGTGATTTTAGTGAGCAGTACTGGACAGCCATGATTGTTTGAAGGTAAACCAATTTATTTACAATTTTATTGGCTGGAAAAAGCCACCAACAGCACCTTCACCTTTGAAAACCTGAGATACAGCAAACTCCTCATTTTAGAGGCAGAAGGACTCTACCAAGAGATCAGGGATTAATCAACAGCTTTATTCCCTCCTAACCATAGGTGACTCAGATGTCAAAAAACAGGATTCCAATGTTCTTTTTCTCCTGGGTGAGAGAGGCTGGAGGGTCTGGGCACTGAGCTCCCGTGAGCAAAGCCTCACTCTGCACCCAAAGCACAGCTCAGGGGGGACCCTCCTATGCTTCCAGCTGTTATTATAATGAAAATATTTCTACATTACTAAATTACATAAGTTTTATTGCAATCTGTGCCAACATCTTGGTGTGTGTCCACACCTGACCCACAGTAGGTAACACATTTAATTCAGGTTGCTTGGTAATGTGTTTCTTCCAAATTTGGAGTTTTTTTAATAGTGAAAAGTCAGTGATGATTGTCAGGAAAAAAACCCAAACCAATAAAATTTATTTTTTAACTCAGGTAGCTTTTTAAGGTATACCATCAGGATATTTCTTTAGCAGTCAAAAAGAAGGAGAGATTTCAGTTGGAATTTGTGAGCTAATGTCCTGAGCATCTCTGAGGAAGCTGCAGCTCAGTGTGTTTCCTCCTGTGACACCTGTGTGACACTGATTGATGCTTCTCCAGGTTTAATTGAGGTAGAACATTGCATGCTCCTGTTTCTGAGCAGGTTTTGCTGCTTTGTTCTCTAACACTGTTGTGAGTAATTAGGCCAGGTTCAGTTCTCTTTGACAGCACTGAAATGAATCATTTTTTTCAGAGTAGATGATCACTCTAATACTTCCTATCTAATATCACTGCCACCTCCAAATCATGTCCTAATGAGAGAGTTCCAGGAATATTAGAGAAAAAAGAGGTGGATATTCAATGATCTAGAGTCTGCTTCTGACCCTGGAAAACCTTATTCATTTAAAGAACTATTACTCATGAGAATTACAGTGCAAGCTTCCAGGAGGCTGAACACAGGATGGTTGTCCAAGCAGGAGCAGACTCTTTTAAACAGATAACTATTAAATATGTTAAATCTCTCCTACAGCCCTCCCAAGATGTGGTTTAAAACCATAGATAATAACACTTCTGTGAACTGGTGATACTGAGAATTATCAGATGCAGAAAATCTCATCTTTTCCCATCTCCTGGATAAAATGGTCCTTCCTGCAGACCTCTCCCATTACACACATGGAGTCTGTCACTGCTGTGGTGTCACCAGTTCAGTTTCAAAGCTTTCACAGCCAGGACTGATCTTTATCACTATAAATTCAGACTCCTGAGACACCAGCAAGAATAATTAGTTACTGGCTTTGCTCAAGTGTCTTCTGCCACACTCTTTGCAGTTCATTTGCTACAAGCACTCCTGCATTATTACCGTATCCACAACTCATACAGGCATTTCACCTGGGAAGAAGTGCCAGCACAGATGCATCACTCCTCTGGCAGGTTTTGTCTGAGATACCTCAGCAGAAAATATTGTTAAATATAGATCCTGGTGAGTGAGAGGCTGGACATGGCCCAGCCCAGAGCCCCCAAGTCCTGGGCTCACCCCAGTGTGGGCAGCAGCACAGGGGGATCCTGCCCTGCAGAGCTGCCTCCAGCTCTGGGTCCAGAAGGATGTGGAGCTGCTGGAGCCAGTCCAGAGGAGGCCACAAATGATTACAGGGGATGGGGCAGCTCTGATGTGGAGAAAAGCTGGGAGATCTGGGGTTGTCCACTGTGGAGAAGCTTTGGGGTGACTTAATTGTGGCCTCCCAGTACCCACTATTTATTTACAAGGGCCTGGAGAGAAGGGACAACTTGGGGATGGATTCAAACTGAAGGAGAGGAGAGCTGTCCAAAGGAGGAGACCTGAAGATGCTGAAGTGCCTTGAAGAGCAGCTGAGGGCACTTGGTCTGTTCAGCTGGAGACTGAGGGGACACTCAGCGAAGTTACAACTCCATCATGAGGGAAAGCAGAGGGGCAGGTGCTGCTCTCTGTGGTGACAGGGACAGGAGCCAGGGAATGGCCGGAGCTGTGCCAGGGTCAGGCTGGAGCTCAGGGAAAGGTTCTGTCTCCAGAGGGTGTCGGGCACTGCCCAGGGCACAGCTCCAAGGCTGCCAGAGCTCCAGGAGGGTTTGGAGAGCACTGCCAGGGATGCACAGGGTGGGATTGCTGAGGTGTCTATGCAGGGCCAGGAGCAGGACTGATGATCCTTGTGGATCCCTTCCAACTCAGGATACTCTGTGATTTAGACTGTATATTAGGAGGAAACTCTTCCCTGTGAGGGTGGTGAGGCCCTGGAATAGATTTCGCAGATAAGCTCTGGCTCCCCCATCCCTGAAGCATCCAAAACCAGGCTGGCTGGGATTTGGACCGCCCTAACCTAAGGCTCTGCTCCTGCCCTCAGCAGGGGAGGGCCGGGATGAGCTTCCCGGTCCCTCCCAGCCCGAAGCCGCAGGCGCGGCCCCGCCTCGGCTCGTCACGGGGCCGGAACCCGGAGCCGCCGGAGCCGCCGCCGCCCCGGGCCCAGCGCTGCCCCAGCCCGGTCCGGAGCCGCGCCGCTCCCCCCGGGGCCGCCAGCATGTCCAACATGGAGAGTATCCTCGGGTGGGACCGCGGGGGGACGGGAGCTGCCGGGCTGGGCTGGGCCGGGCCGGGCCGGGCTGGGCTGGGGGAGGTGGCGAGCGAGGCCTCCCCGCCGGGAGGAGCCCCCGGGGCGCGGGGAGCGAGGGGGCGAATCCCCCTCATGGCGGTGGTCGCGGGGACCGAGGGGCAGCAGCGGGAGGGCTGGGTGTGACACTGGCAGCGGCTGAGATCGCTCAACCTCGGAATTCTCTTCTAAAGAGGAGAAAAGCGAGAAGCGATCTCATATTCCATACCAGTACCAGGGGGTGTCAGATGATGGTGCCAGGCTCTGCTCAGTGGTGCCCAGCACCAGGATGAGAAGCAGTGATCGTAAACTAAAAACCAAGAGTTCCACCTCAACACGAGGAAGACTTATTTCCGTGGAGGGGGCAGAGCACTGGAACAGCTGCCATGGGGGTGTGGAGTCTCTGTCTGGGGAAATCCCAAAGCCTCCTGGACACGTTCCTGGGTCACCTGCTCCAGGTGCTTTCTGGGGCTTGGACTGGGTGATCTCCAGAGGTCCCTTGTAACCTCAGTTACTCCGTGATTCTGTGGTTTCGCTGCCCTGAAGGGACAAGGAAGTGGGTGGGAGGTTCGGTGTCTCTTCCCAAGCTGTGATGAGGCAGCCTGGGCTGGGAGTGAGGAGGAGGAGGCAGGGATGTGGTGGTTGGAGGGACAGCCCAGTTCCTGAGGCAGAAAACACAGTTTATACTAAAAATAGTATAGATGGGACAGCAGGGACAGCATACATGTGTGTAAACTAGAGTGATGTCAGCTGGGCTGTTCCCCAAACAGCCACTACGTCAGCTGTGCTTCCTGCTCTTGGAAAGAATTTACACGCAGAGCCCTGTGTGAGCCGACTGAAACTTTATTGCTGTATAAAACCATCTTAAGACACAGGGGCAGAAAACTTACATAGTGCAGAGGTCTCAGTGTGGATTGCCGTGGTCTCAGCGTGGTTGGAATGTGCAGGCAGTGCTGGCATTGCCGGTTGTCCTGGTAGGGATTGCTGGGGCAGCTGACTGTGAGTCACAGACTGAGGTGGAAGTTGGGTCCCACTTGGTTTGTGGCACGTTGAGAAAGACACTTGAAGGGAGGAGCAGGAATGTGCTCCTCAGGAATGGGTGAGCTGGTTTAATGTCAGGTAAATTCCCTAGCTGAGTAACTGAGGAAGTCATTTCAAAATAAACTGCTCTGGTTTTGGATAACAAAAGACATTCCTAATGTCTCCAGGTTCCTGTCAGAGTAAGGGGAATGGCTGTTCTTTAAAGCAGAAAACTGCTCTGGAATAATTTATGTGCTTGAAATATTGAAGAAACCTCAAGTACTCATAATGCTTAACTTTGTGTTTCCACTAATTGGTAATCATCTTAGAGCCTGCTGGGATCTTCCTCTTAGGATACCACAGGTAGCAGGAAAGAAACCTACAAAGCTTTTTACTTACATATTGTTCGAGAAGGACTGATATTATTTGGAAGCTTTCATCAACAGTATTTTAAGAAGGTGTTTTTGATTGTTATTTGTACAGCACACACTCTGTTCTCTGTCAGCAATAGTTTAATGCAGTCATTCCAAATCTCTCTGAAGACTTGTTGTGCTCTTTTCTTGGAGCTTTCAGTTTAAGCAGTTGAACTTTTGTTTTTAAAGTTTCTCTTCCTGACTGGAGTACTCTGCCCAAAAGTCAGATGACAGAGCTGTCGGGGAGCCTGGGATCACTCACATGACCCAGGGCTGGGAAGGAGCTGGAAGAACAATTTAAATCCAGAATCCTGCTGGGTTGTAGCTGGCCGTGGCCAGCTGAGCCAGTTTGCTGTTGCACAGTTAATTTGTTGTGTCTTTCAGTGGTTTTGGGGTTTTTTTGGATGGGGAGGTTCCAGGCAGGTCAGGAAACCATTATTCATCATTTCACTTGGAGTCTCAGGCTTCTGGTGTGGGAGTGAAAGTAACCAGCAGAGAACCACTCTCAGCTTCTCTTGGGGGGTGTTGGGTGGTGGATTGATCACTCTGAAATAGGTTTAGTCCCTTAACTTCCCCTGCAGAACACCTGTTTAATTTGAAGTTTGCTGCAAAGGAGCTCAACAGAAACTCCAAAAAATGCGACAAAGAAGAAAAGGCTGAGAAAGCTAAAATTAAGAAGGTAAGTCTGAACCAAGTTTTTAAATCTGTTGCTTGCCTGTTAGGGCAGGAAGACATCTGCTGTGTTGTCATTTCCCTGGTGTGCATGCTCGTAATCATGTAGTCAATGTTTGTGATTTAAAATATGTGACTATAAATATTGCTGTGTTTATTAATAAACAGGATAAATCCTCGTGGATGGCTCATGGCATTTGCTTCTCTAGAGGATTGTCTTGTGTGTGCTTTGATAGAGACTGTTGTTCTCAGGGTTAAAACCACTTCATGTTTATCAGCTTGTATTACATGGGCTTGTGGAGAGGAACTTCAAAACAGCTTTTGAGTCCTTGAAGCAGTGAAGAGAGAGGCTGAGTTGATTTGATGTGTTTTTTCCCATGAGATACAGCTGTACCACCTGTGCCTGTGTTTGTGTCTTGAGACTGAAACTGTTTTCAGGAACAGAAATTGTGTTTTTTTAGCTGTGCAAAACAGCCTGTTTGAAGTGCATTCTTTCCAATGCCTTCCTTGGAAAGAAGTTGGGAGTTCTCATCTTGGACATGTTTGTGATCTGTTGTGGGAGAAGGGACTGATTTGTTTATTTTTTAATAGAAAAAGACACAGTGACTAATCAATGCTTCTTTCAAATCCAAAACAGACTACACAGACATCCTGTGTACAGGAGCAGGGAAGGGTAAAAGGCTTTTCCTTTTGTCTCCCTCTTTGCCAAGGCCATCCAGAAGGGGAAAGGAGCAGGGAAGGGTAAAAGGCTTTTCCTTTTGTCTCCCTCTTTGCCAAGGCCATCCAGAAGGGGAACATGGAGGTGGCGCGGATCCACGCCGAGAACGCCATCCGCCAGAAGAACCAGGCCATCAACTTCCTGCGCATGAGCGCCCGCGTGGACGCCGTGGCTGCCAGGGTCCAGACTGCCGTCACCATGGGCAAGGTGAGGCCTCCCCCTGCTGAGGGGCAAGGAGGAGACTTCTCATCTTCTCTGCAGTGGCTTCATGCTGGCTGCAGTGAGCTGGGAGCTTTCACTTTTGGTTTTAGAGGCAGCCAAGAGTAAATCGGCTGCTGGAATTCCTCTGGCAGCTGCTTTTTGGGTTATTTCGTAAAGGTGCTTCTACCCTTCAAAGTAAAGTCATGAGGTAGGAGTTGTGATTCCAACAGATAGTTGTTTAAGGTAAACTAATTTACTGCTCTTCACCTTGAAAGTTTATTGTGACCTGTGGACCCAATGCATCCCTTAACAGTGACAGGTCTCAAGTCTAGAGAAATGAATGCCATGTAAAGCTCATTTTTAGTGAATTTTGCCTCAGAATGTGTATTTCAAGTGGCTGAGTTAATTTCTAGAGCTGGATATGGTAGGAGCTGTTTAAAATATGACGTTCCAGATGGCAATAGGATGTTGCCTCCTATTTGGTACTGTCAAAGCTCTGTGAACAGAGATAAGAGAGCTGGGTAGGAAAAATCAGAATCTCAGAATAATTTGGGTTGGAAGGGACCTTAAAGCCCATCCAGTGCCACCTCCTGCCTTAGGCAGGGACACCTTCCCCTATCCCAGGCTGCTCCAAGCCCTGTCCAGTCTGGCCTTGGAGGCTTCCAGGGATCCAGGGGCAGCCACAGCTTCTCTGGGAAATCCATTCCAGGGCCTCCCCACCCTCACAGGGAAGGATTTGTTCCTAAACTGCTCTTTTTTCCTTGTAATAATTTCCTTCTCCTTGTTTCAGGTTACAAAGTCAATGGCAGGGGTGGTGAAGTCCATGGATGCCACCTTGAAGAGCATGAACTTGGAAAAGGTAAATAGACTTAATTTTCTTGCAGCTGACATCAAAAGCAGAAGGGACAAGTTTTAAAAAGGGAAATTCAATCAAGAGTTTTCCAGTTGAGAGGTATTTTTTCTTTTATCTGAAGATAAGTGATTTGATTCATATTTTTCATAGATATCTGCACTAATGGACAAATTTGAGCATCAGTTTGAGACACTGGATGTTCAGACACAGCAGATGGAAGACACAATGAGCAACACTACAACATTGACAACGCCACAAGTAAGAATGATAAAATATGTGTTAGCAAGGTGATCTTAAATTATGTGTCTAAAGTGTTCATTAACAGCACTTGAAACACTCAGGTATATGTTTGGGGATTTTTATTGGTAAGTTGAATTCTGTAGAAACACTATTTACAAGCCAGAATTCAATTAATGTAATTTTAACTGCTGAGCATCTCTGCTGCTTATTTTTGAGTCCATATCTTCTAGTGTTTAAGCACAAAATTATTCTGCCAAAGGCATTTATCTTTAAATGTTTTGTTAAAATAATTCCTGTTCTCTGAAAATCTAACAAGAGGTTATCAGAAACTCCAAATGCAGCAATCTATTTTGTTTTCCTTTAGAACCAAGTGGACATGCTCCTGCAGGAAATGGCAGATGAAGCGGGGTAGGTGAAATTTCTATTTCTTTAGAACAAATCATGGTTCCCACAGCCCTTGCTGATTATATCGAAGGTCAAGTACCCTTGTGTTATAAGCTGTCTCTTGGAAGCAGAGAAGAAACACAATTTTCCTTTTACCTCTGGACATACCTGACTTGTCCTGGTAGTGAGTCAAAATTACTCACCAGCATGTGTAACTCTGGAGTGTTCAGGGGGTGCTGTCTCATTGTTCCTGTGCTTCCCCCTTGATCCACGCATGCCTGACTTGGTGTTTGCTCTGTTTTCTCCTCTTAGCCTTGATCTGAACATGGAACTACCTCAAGGACAGACAGGTTCAGTTTCTACAAGTGTGGCCTCAGCAGAACAGGTAAATGTTGGATTTCAGTGAGGTCAATGTTTTCTGGAGAAATGGGATGTGAGCATCAATGCTTCCCTCAGTGAAAACAAAATGTTAAATTGTTAAATTCTATTTCAGCTCTTCCAAGGAAACTGTGTGGTTAAAAATCTTGCTGTCAAAGTAATTTTAACAATGCATTTGTTGGATGTTAAAGGGAAGGGGCCTTAAAACTCATCCCGTGCCACCCCTGCCATGGGCAGGGACACCTTCCACTATTCCAGGTTGCTCCAAACCCCATCCAGCCTGGCCTTGGACACTCCCAGGGATGGGGCAGTCACAGCTGCTCTGGGCACTCTGTGCCAGGCCCTCCCCACCTCCCAGGGAAGGATTTCAGCCCCCTTGTCCTATCAAATATTCCCCATTCTTTGAAAGAATTCTTTCTCTGCTTAATTTTGTGTTCTGAAACTCCTCTCTCCCAGCCATGCTTGAGGTCTTAAGCAAATCTTGTTAAGCCATGAGAGAATTTCTCATCAGCTGGACACGAGGTGGCAAAAGCTGCTTTTCCTGTTGCTGATGGTTGGTTTTCCCTTTTTGTTTCCCAACTGTGCAGGATGAGCTGTCACAGAGACTGGCCCGCCTCCGTGATCAAGTGTAACAGCAGAGCTGCAGTTCTCTGGACCTGCTTCCAAATTCCCTGTCTGGAACTAACCCTGCACTACACTTGAGGTGTAAAACAGTTCAGCTTAGGTGTTTGAATACTTGTAATATAGGGTACTTCACTCCCAGCTTGCTACTCTTTCTAAAATACATTAAGTGACCCAAAAATACCAGCTCTGATGTCCTTTTCTGTACATTTGGAAGTTGATCTATTTTTTGCAAGCTTTTTTCACAAATTCAAGTTGATGTTCTAAGTCAGCTACTAATGGTGGTATATTCTAGTTCCAAACAAAGCAGAGTGTCAGTGAGATATATTTTAAATTATGAAGTGCTTTTTTTTAAATTATGAGAACTGTTTCTGGTTGGAGAACTGATGTATCAGCTCAGATGATTGTTGCAGATCATTTTCCTACAGAGCCAAACTCCTGGAACACGCAAGGATGGACAGCGTGGACCTCCTGGAAAATGCACTTGTTGAAACAAATAAGTGGACTTTGAGTTTTTTAGTCTTTAAAATTTAGGATAAATGTGCTGAAATTAACAGTTTAGTTCAAAAATGAGTTCCCAAAAGCTGATTTCATATAACTGGGGACTTGTATGGTGGCATCACTTCAGCACAGGAGGAATAAAATATATTTTTGGACTCTTTGCCAGGTCTGTTGCTCTCTGCAGATAACATCCCATTGTTTTTAATATTCTGGTTGTATGGAGGAGCTAATTTTAGCAATCCCTTTATATTTCTGCATAGTAAGAGAGTCTGGCTGCTCTTAGTAGCTTCAAACTCTTGTTGCAGTTGTAAAATAAGAAATGGTTGTAGAAATTTGTACCTGAGACCACTTGTGATGTGTTGCGATAAACAGTGACGTTCAAATTCTCTTCCTGATTTTTTTTGGTCTCATTTTTATTTTTTGTCTTTGTAGGGGTGAGGGAAGGTGTGGAGCACCAGGCTTGGAATGGTTCTGAATTGCCTGGTGTTCAGGGCCACTTGGGTTTTCCAGTGTTAGGGAATTGTTTAAGGAAAAAGAAAACTCACTTTTTTATTCAAGCAGGATTTTTTCAGTGAAAATGTACAAAAATGATCAAAGGTTTCAGAGCAGTTTCAGATGTTATTTTGAATGTGTTACCCAGCTCACTCTGAGGGTTGAGCAGGATGTTATGTACTGAAGTAATCAAGGTTACTGTAAAAATAAAGTGAGGAAAATCAGATAGACAAAACAACCTGAAATGTTGTGGGATTCTCTCAGGCTGGCAGCTGAACTAAAACCGTGAGTTTAAAATGGGATCTTTTCACTTGTTAGAAAGAAAGTGACATTTAAAATAAATGTAAACACCTTGAGTGTTCCTCCTGTAAACAGGAGAAGTTGGAAGGTGTTTAAAAACCACATATTGACAGCTGTAGCCTGGCTATGATTCCTTCAAATGATTAATAAATCATCCTGGAAAGGGACTTTTCCCTTCATTTTCTTCCCTGGCTGCTTCTGAACATTGTAACCATGGTCATGGTGTATCTATGCAACCCAGTTACCCAGCTGGGGTGACTGTGTGTGTGCCTTTGCCTTGCTGGACTTCCTTCAGCTTTTTAATATTCTGTTACTTCATATCATGAGAGTGCTGGAAGCTTCCTGCTGTGGAATCACTCCACACCAGAGTTTACTCAGAGCTGGCCATGAACTGCTGAGGGTTCAGTGTCTGAAAGCAGACAGCTCCAGCTACTGTGTCTGGCTTCTCTAATGTTAAAAATGATGCTGCTGTTAGGCTGGTTTGGGCCATTCTGGAATTAGTTGAGGGTCAGACAGCAATTCTGAGCTCCCACATGGTTGATTTTCCCAGTCTGTTGCCTTGCTGTGAGCCTTGGAGGGATTTAAAAATAGACTGGGAGTGAGACTGCTGCAACAGGAAGGTTAAATAAGCTTCATTATTTTATTGATTGTTGTGGAGTTTTGATCTTATCCCAGGCTGGTGAACTGCAGAACCAGCACAGATTTCCAGTGTTGTCCCTTGAAAGGAATTAACAAATACAAACATTTGACTGACATAATTAAGGTTATGTCTGGGGGACTGTGGTGCTAAAGGCTTAGGCAGAAATAGGTGTTTGAGACAGGGAATTTTTGCCCTGTGTTCTCCACTCCAGGAGCTGCTGTGTATTTCAGCCATGCCAGGGTTTGGGGCTGGCAGCTCCTGTGTACAGAGCTCCTGCCCTCTCCTGGGGAAATGCTTTCACTCGTGGCTGGCAGCTGCATCCAGAAAGGTTGAAGTTATATTTTAAATACATACATTTTTTCATAGCATTTGGAAATGCTTAAAGCTGGAAGTTACTCTTAAAGCAATATTTGAGTTTCATTCTTCCTCCCTTCAGGCTCCCCAAAACATTTCTCTTCCCTGAGCAGCTCTGGCTCCTCACTGCAACCTTGTTTTGTCTCTGTAAGTTGACTGTTTGTAAAGTTCATTTCATGTTAAATCACGTGTTTGTGCTTTTCTGGAACCAGCTAAAATTTCAATATTTCTGCTGATGAGCAGGCGCATCTAAAGTGAAACATTGCTTGAAATGTTGCTGGATGGTTTTGCTCAACATTTTTATCCTCTGTTTCTAAATCTGCTGGTTTGTGGTAGCTTTGTCTTCATTAGAATTCCAAAACAAAGCCATGCAAAGCTTCAGATGAAAGGAGAGGGAAGCAAAACAAAAACAAAAACTTTAATGTCATGATTGCAACGGGATAAAACTTAGCAAGTTGCCTTTGTGGAGATCCTTGGAGCCAAAAAATAGTGAATTTTTGTTAATCAGCAGTTGTGTATAGACATAAATTCTGAAGCTGGTGCCATGTATAGAGACGAGAATAATTTTTGTAGCTCTGGTTGAAAACTTGGAAAACTGCTTTACTTGTATGGGACAGTTTGTAAATGTAACTGCAGGTGGAAAATAAAATTGTACAGACAACTCTTTCTGGGTGTGTGTGCAGGTTGTGTGGCTGCTACAGGTTTCTCTACATGGATGGACAAGCACGTGGGATGTCTTTCCTGTGGGAAGCCATCCCGAAAATTGGGGGGAAAACAAGAAGAAAATAAAGTGGGTACTACTGAGAGAGATTTGGGATAACTGGGGAGTAATTAATATTAAGTATAACAACATAAACTCTATTTTCTGAGGTGTTTAAAAATGTTTAGTCTGATATGGAGAGAGCCCCGTGCTTCAACATCTCTGAAGGTTTTCTGTCCTTACACACAGAGCAAGGGACCACTGGAAAAACTGGCAAGGAGGTGGTGTGGGTTTGAGTGTGGTATTGGGTTTGGCTTTCCCACACCTAAAAATCTTCAATTTTAACATTTCTGTTCAGTCGTTCAAGAGCCAGCAGAGGGCACCTGAGGCTTTGCTTTTGTGGATGCCGCAGAAATGGCCGGCTGGAGGAGCATAAGGAAAGCTGCTTGGTTCGGGGAGCAGAGTCTCCCGTGGAATCTTTGTTTGGGCAGTATCCACCCGCTGTAGGACGTGCCTGTGCCGGGGCTTTGATCCCAAAATCCAGCTGGGCAGCACATCCACAGGGCCCTCAGCTGAATGGGGTCAGTCTGCACTAAATACTCTTAAACATCCTTTGCTGCCTTAGGTCTCTGAGATCTGTTAGGAGGGAGGGAGGAAGATAGTGAGTAATCTTGTGCTTAAAATTTGGGATTAAATTTAATTTTCAGTTAAATCTTGGGGGTTTTTAGCTGCTGTCATTCTGCTTTTGACCTGTAATCGTTTTTCTGTTTTATACATAAGGAAACACTCACTGTTCACTGATGGAAATGGATTTTAGTGGTAAATTTTATTTTTTTATCAGAGCTTTGATGAGCTTTGCTTTGATGACGCATTGACTTTAATTTCAGGATTTTCTCTGCAGTTCTGCCTTCACCTCTTGCTCAGGCTGCTTTGAGCTCACAACTTTCTTGTTTCAAACAGTATTTTTGCAGTGGAAGCCCGAGTAGGGTCAGTGGCCTTGCTTGTTTCGGAAGCAGCTCCCTTCATTACCATTCCTTGAGGGAAAGGCCCCACGTGAACAATCTGTAACTAATTTCACGTGCCAGTGGAGCTGCTTTCACTGGGAGAAGATGCACTGAGAGAGTCTCCCAGGCTCCTGCTTCCCTTTGCTGCTCTTTATTAGAGACATCAGCCTGGATCAGCTGCACGACATGGTTCAAAGGGAAAATCAAAGGGGCTGCAGGATCCACATTTTGGGAAAGCTTTCCAAGGTCTTCCAATGGTGCCAGTCACCATAAGGAGCTGCCAGATCCAGACTCAGCACAGAGGCTGCTCACAGCCCTTACCGAAATAAAGGGGAATTTCAGAGAATAAAATATTTCATATTGCATATTTCTAATCTAAATATGCATATTTAATAATCCAAACAATCTAGAGAATTCTATACATATGCTAATTATATAAAATAATAAAACAAAATATAAATAAATAAAAATCTCAAAATAAATAAAATTGAAATGTCTAAAAACAAAGATGTTTTACTGTCATGCCTGTGTGTATTGCTTAGGATATTCTAGATTTATTAAACCTGAATGAAACAATCATTTTGCAAAAGCAACGAACATGACATAATGTGTGTATCTGACAAGATAATAATCAGCCTAATTTAATTTCCCTGCTATCTGATTCATAATTCTTTATCACAATCAATTTCTGTCAAAATGAGCTGTCAGAGACAGGAAAGCATTTGAAAACTTCCTTTAAAGACTCTCAGTATTTTTTATTAAACCTTTTATGACTCCTTTCTTTTTTCAAAGATTTGATAAACATAACCCTGGATTCTCTACAGGAGATATTTCCCTTTATTCTTATCACAATCAGGGCTTTGTTTCTCGTGGTGCAAAATGGGTCATTACTGGAACCATCAAGCTGGATTTCTGTTGCTGGTGGGTTTTCAGTTCCATCTGAAGTAAGTCCCAATATTTGCCTGGAAATCCATTGGAGAAGCTGGCGGCCCTGTTCAGAGTGTTGTAAATTAGTTCCAGTCTCCACGAGCCTGCTGTGACTAATTGATGTGACCTGGAAGTGGATAAAGTCCATAACAGTAAGATCAACTTTTCCTCTGGTAATTTGACAAATAGAGCCCTTTTTAAAAGTCCTGTGCAGGCTCCATTCCCCATTTGTTCTGTCGTGATGGGCATCGTTTCCGTGTTGGAGTGATAATGATTTTCCAGATTTCTGCTGATTTGTAGAGCAGGTGCCTTTATTTAATAATGCCAGAAGAAGGGAGAAATTCAACAGCACCATCAAAAAGAGAATTCCTGGCAGCAGCTGCATATCAAAGCCATTCCTTATCCAGTTACCTCTCTGTAAGTATTTGACCACTGCTTGAAATCTTCATATTTCCATGTAAAATGTAAAATTACAACATTTTTTGCAGAGTAGTTTAGTGTGTAGAGAGTAGAAGTAATAATTTATTAGTGGTAATTTTATTACATTTAACAATAGCACTGTATTTTCATCCAAATATTTTAGAAATACAGAGATTAATACTCACCAAACCCCAAGTTGTCTGGTGTGTAGTGAGCTTAAAGCAGCAAATATGGAATATCCCAGGTTCTCTTCCAAATTTAATGCTTTTGCCGAAGTTTTTTTAGCCTGTGGTTGGAGTAATAAATAAACCAGATATTCCCAAGCTCTTCATTAATGTTTATGGGGATGTTTGGGAAATCTGGCTGTTTTCTCAGGGTACTCTTTACCACACAGGTTTTCCTCCTCCTGCACTACAGAGATGTGCAGGAAGGCTGCTGGTTTGCAGAATCGTTCCAGCTCATTTATTTCCTACAGCCACAGGGAAATCAGGAAATCTCAGTGTTGTGTGGGCTTCTGCCCTTGCAGAAGGGGCTGCTGGAATGGGATCTGTGCAGTGGAAACTCCTCTTTGCTGCCTAAATAATTTTTTAAGAAGAATTTTAGGCAGCCACTGTAAGTACTGTATTGACTGTAAGTAAATCCAAGTCACTTTCTGGATGGGCAGGGATTTAAGGAATTTCTCTGCTATGAGCCCCTTCCAAGCCTGCATCCCATTCATCCTCTCCCATCCCCACCAGCTCTGCTCCAGAATAGTCCCACCATGACTACAACCCCCCCAGCAGTGAGCCAGGGGAGTCCAGTCCCTATTTATTTGTGCTCCAGTGGGATGTGAACCTTGGTCTTCCAGGGTGAAAGGTTGAGGGATGAGTGTCTTGTTTACCTGTGCTTTTCAGAGAATGTTTTCCTTTAATCTATTAAGCAGACACACCATTTTGGCCCGTGGTGTGCAATGGGATCGTTAACTATGCACTTAATTACTACCAAACCACATCTGAGTGCCCGATGGCAGCAGGCAGGAGACTCAAAGCCCACTTGGTCAGGCAGAGGGTCCAGCAAGGTTCCCAACCTCAGGGTTTAATAGAAACATCTTTCCATGAGCTCCTGTGGTGCATCCCTGATTTATACACGGCTTTGGTGATGGAAATAACCACACTGGATGGTTTCACATCAGCTCTGAGTGATGGCTGAGGGCAGAGTGGGAATGAATGAGGAGAAACCAAACTGTCCATGGATTTTAAAATACAAACTGGATTCTTTGCAAGTTATTTTCAAAACCAAAAATCCTAATTGGATTCCTTGGAAGGTTATTTTAAAAACCCCAAGACCTGAGTTAATTCAACCACTGTAGCACTGTGCCTTGAACACACCTGAGGATTTCTCTTCTCTGAAACTCTTATGTTCAGACATTCACATCCCAAAGGTGGCATTTGTGCTTAATTTTTTGGCAGTGCTACAGATTTGTTGTATACATTAATCAGCCAAGGTACAGGGCTTGGGCACATCCTCCACCAGGCACAGACACAATAGGGAGGAGAAGGCCCAGCAAACACAGCTGGTGAACATATTTACCATCCATTGGTTAGTCACACTTGTGGAGTTTTAATTGAATTACCTTTGACAGTGAACAGCAAACCTGGTGGGTGATCTACTAAATTTAACTGATGAATGGGCTCCCTAAAATCAATTAGCATCCAGGGCTGGGAGCATGAACACATCCGTGGCTCGGCGGGGACCGGAGCAGGCTCGGAATGACAGCAGCAAATGTTGGCCAAGTGAGAGCACGGATCTCCTGCCGCCGCTGACCCCTGCTCCCCACATGAAAGAAAAACAGGAGCCTAACAGGAGCTGAAAGAATCCAACAGTAAATCATTTAAGCCCTGTTTTGCACAACTGATACAGGATGCTTCTAAACTGCTTGATTAATGCTGGGCAGTATATTAAATGCGGGACGTGGCAGAGCGAGGCTGTGGCCGAGCACCAGCTCCACAAACACCATCTGCTTGCTGAATTATTTTTGGGAGATTCAGGAGAGAGGGAAGCCAGGAGGAATTAGAAATGGCCTTTTTCTTTTGCTGCAGTGATCGGGCCCCGTCTGTGGGCACAGAGAAGCCCCATCAGTCTTCAGGTTGTTTGTTATCTGAATAATCAAGCAATGGCAAAATGCAGGCTGGAGGTTCCTCTGACCTTTGCCTCGGCGCAACCCGACCCTGCGTGGGGCTCAGGCGGAGCATGTAATGAGGGACAGCTGGGATGGGCTGGAAAAGGGAGCACACACATCTCTGGGGGAGAAGGAGCACACACACACCATGTCTGAGGGAGAAGGAGCACACACATCTCTGGGGGAGAAGGAGCACACACACACACTCAATGTCTGAGGGGAGAAGGAGCACACACACACCATGTCTGAGGAAAGGAGCACACACATCTCTGGGGGAGAAGGAGCACACACACACACTCAATGTCTGAGGGGAGAAGGAGCACACACACACCATGTCTGAGGAAAGGAGCACACACACACTCAATGTCTGAGGGGAGAAGGAGCACACACACACCATGTTTGAGGGGAGAAGGAGCACACACACACCATGTCTGGGGGAGAAGGAGCACACACACACTCAATGTCTGAGGAAAGGAGCGCACACACACACACACACACACACACACAAACATCTGAGTGGCTCCTGGCTTTGCACAAACTGTAGAAGGCAGAGAATTCCCCATTGGGGCTTTAGAGTTTGGAGGTGAGGAGAAGAGCAGCAAACAGGGTGATAGCCTTCCCTTCCTTCACCTAGTTTTACTGACCAGCTGACCCTTCCTCAGGAGGAAATCTGGACCAAACCTGATTTACTGGAATATTGACTTAAGCGAAGACTCAGTCTGGACTAGGCCATATGTGAATTTTATTAATTTTTTAAATTATTTTTTGTACCAAAATGAAAATAAAATGTGTCAATTTCAACGGTGCTCAAACCGAAACCTGTCCAATGGCCCCTGGAGGTGCATTGGGACACAGCAACTTAAATCCTTCTTTTCTGTGGTGGTATCCTCCTTCCCAGGCCAGTGCTTTGGGTACCACTCTATAGGATGTTTTGAAGTCCAGGGAAGGCACAGAGGGGCTTTTCTTTTTTCTTTCTTGCATCCATAAGTCATTGACTTTATGCATTGATTTCTAAGTCAATGTATGGAAAGCATTATTTTATTTTATTTTATTTTTTTTTTTTATTATTTCATTTTTTATTTTTTATTATTTTATTTTTAAACAAATGGTATAAAATAGTGCTTTTTAAGGAAAAATTCTCACCTTGCACAGAAAGTCCAAACCTCATGGGAGACATTGGACTGTAATATCACTGATTTATACAATGAGATGAGCAGATATGGGGTGGAGCAACACCAGCCTAACTCCAAATGTTCCATGGAGCCTGCTTTAAAAATGTGACATCTTAGCCTGTAAAATAAAAAAAAAAAGGGTGGGATCCAACATGCACTGACACCCTGCTCTGAAGTGCTGCATAAATTACATTGTACTTAACACAAACCTATTTTTAATGTAATTAATATATAAACCAGGGGCTCCTGCCCCTGCAGGACAGCCCAGAGGATCCAGAGCTTTCTCTTCTCCAGGCTTTGTTCCACTCCTGCTCTCGGAGCTGCCCCAAGGTCTCGCTCCGAGCCCCGGCTGCTGTTGCTGTGCTGACAGCCCTGCTGCAGGGTGCACCCCCAAACACACCATTCCCTGCCCCATCCAAAACTTTGGCTTCCAGACAAACGCACGGGAACACGGCTCCAAACACCCAGATCAATCCCCTCAATAAGATTTCATGCATTTTCAAACGGTATCTGTCTTGATTTGGAAAACAAAAAGCAAAGAAAAGACAACGGCAAAAAGCCTTCCCAGTGCACTAAGTGAGAAATGTGGCTTTAATTTAGACAACTAATTGCTTCCAGCTGAACCAGCCATTAAAAACAGTTGAAGAATTACAATGTAAATAGATTAATGCAGACAAAGCAACATGTGCACTATTCCATGTCTTCTTGTTACCTACAAAATACTTGGGCAGTGACACACTGTTAGTCTAAGCCACTTGTTAGGTTCTGTGCTAATCAGCTAAAATTAAATAAACATGACTGATAAAAATGACTGTTGTGTTTGAAAATTGATGCACCAACAGAATTTACTCCAGGAGATAATTACAGATGATTAAGTAACAAAGAAATAATTCCTCCGGCAGAGGGTGAGCGCCGGCGGCGCAGGGAAGGGGCACTCGCCAACGCGCCGGCCTCGTCCTTTGGAGGCATGAGCCAAAGCTGCAGCAAAGTCCACGGAGGGGAAAAAACTCTGAAGGAGCTTTCCTACCCCAGCAATTTCCAGTGACAGGATGCAAAAGGGCTGGAAAATCTGTATTTTGCTGTTGCAAAAACACGGATGTTTTCCCCCCCGTCTTCCTACCCAAGGGATCAATCCCTTCATGCAACTCGGAATCAATCCCTTCATGCAACTCTTTTAAATGCTAAAAAGTGCTCATGGGTGAAGCATGTAAGTGAAAAATATGATATTTCCTAAATAACAATCTTAATTTGAATATTAAGGCTAATTTCCTTTGTTGTCAGAATGAAATCAGATTGAGAGTCATCCTCTAAAATGCAAAGTATTCTTCAGGCAGTAATTTTTAAATGTTAACTCTTAGACAAATTTATTATTAGAATAATACTGATTAGAAGCCTTGGAAAAGGAATGTTTTCCAAAATAAAGAATAAATCTGGGAGGGTTTTTGCATTTTTTTCATTTCCATAAGGCTTGTCGGTGGGAGCTCTGTAGTAATAGGGACATCCAGAAAATAAATGAAAGGCTTTAAACTGAAAAAGGGAAGTTTTAGATGAGCTTGTGATAATAAAATAAATTCCTCCCTGTGAGGGTGGGCAGGCCCTGGCACAGGGTGCCCAGAGAAGCTGCGGCTGCCCCTGGATCCCTGGAAGTGCCCAAGGCCAGGCTGGACAAGGCTTGGAGCAAACTGGGATAGTGGAACGAGATGGGCTTTAACATCCCTTCCAACCCAAACCATTCCATGATTCCAAGGAGTTGACTCCTCCACAGAGCTTTGCACAGCCATTCCTACACAACTTTCCCCCATATTTTCTTTAGCACACTCATATCCTTGAGCATCTCGCTGAAACACATGTTCGAGTCAAGATTAGCCCCTATGAAATGAAAATCGCTCGGGCTGCAGAGCGGGAAGTGGAATATTATTCTTCATCCTGAATTGAAATATTAGAAGCTGACTCCTGAATTATACTCCGGGGTTACCGAGCTCTAATTGAGATTGAAATTGGGCCGCTATTTTTGGTGCAGCCTGGAAAGCTCCGAGTCTTATTCCCATTTGTGCCGGTGGAAATCCCCACCCATCATCTCAAATTCTGCTCTGCCTGCACCTTCGGGGTGAGGAGAACCCTCCCAGCCCCTTCCCCCCCGAAATAATGATAAATGACAGCTCCTCCAAATTGGAGCTGGCTGCTGCTCCTCGCCCAAGGGCCGAGGGGCGGGTGGGAAGGGGCTTCTCCCCCAAAGCTGATTGACAGGCAGGGTCAGGGTGGGGGGAGTGTTTGCTGGACTCTGTCAGATCCCAGGGAGCTGCTGACAGCTCGTGCTGCCATTCCCTTCCTTCCCTCCCCGGCCAGATTTATGCTGCTGTGCAGAGAGTGTGGGATAAACTCTGCCCAACCCAAAATGACAATGCGCTCCTATAAATCCAATTTTTTTGTTCTGCCAGTGCTGTCCAGAGGGGTTGGGTTTCTCTGGAGGAACAATTAGTGATGATTCCCAATGATTTGAAATATTAAAACAAAGTTGATGGGATTTTCCAGTCCTCAAGTCAGAGCCATGTAGCAGAAACCACGTTTCTGAGCAGAGGTGAGGATGGGGAGGCCCTGGCACAGGGTGCCCAGGGAAGCTGTGGCTGCCCCATCCCTGGAAGTGTTCAAGGCCAGGTTGGATGGGGTTTGGAGCAACCTGGGACAGTGGAAGCTGTCCCTGCCTGTGGCAGGGGATGGAACTGGATGGGCTTTATAGTTCAACCCAAACCATCCTGTGGTGGTGGTTTCCAGGAGGCAGCAGGATGTGAAAATCCCATTGGTTGTGCTGGAAAAATTCCCCAGTTAAGGACAAACTCCTTCCCTCCCTTGTTGCTGACACAGTGTCTGGCTGTGGGACACAGAGGGACACATGACACAAATGACCAGGGCACAGCTCCCACCTCCCCATCCCCAGGCTCTCCATGTCCCCAGGACCCCTTGGCACACATGTCAGGGAGTCACCCTGGAGCTGGGGACAGGTGTCCCCTTGCAAGGAAAACACGGGGCGGGCGCAGGCCTTGGCAATGGAGCCCCTCAGAATTAACAAGTGAAAGAATTTGATTCAGCTCAATGTATCAATCGGTGCAAACAAGCAAAAATTATACTGGGCTGAGATGATTAAATAGGATGAGGCCTCTTTTTTTTTTTTTTTTTTTTTTTTTTTATTGTAAGCAGTGAAAAATTCCAAAGGCATGACCAAGGAATTAATATGCAGCTATAAACATGCTGCAGGGAAAAGGCCAGGGGAAGCAAACAGGACCCAAAATAGATTTATCTCCAAATGTCCCACGTAGCCAAGGAATCCACTGCTATAAACACAGGAATTGCAACGGGCCACATGAAACAAAGCCCTGCTTTCAGTGGCACCTGGGGATGGTGAGATGGAAGTAATTCCTCTTTAATGAAGATATTGTGATGTGTCCGAGGCTTTCTGCGGAGCAGCAATTTCTGCTGCCTGGGAAAAGGGGGATTAAGTTACAGAGGGGCTCTGCTGGAGGAGGAACCCCTGTTTGAAGCAAACCCTTTGCTGGCATTATCTGTTTAATGTGTTGCACACCATTTGCAGCATAAACATTTCCAGTTCATTTTAATTTCATATCGGAGGAGAATCATAAAGACAGAGGATTATTGGTCGCAGCTGCGGGGATGTGGCAAATGCAACTTGAAGAATTATTCTGTCAGAGAGACAGAGCCAGATATTATTGTTTTTTCCCCTACAGCCTTGCCAGCAGTTAAAAAGGGGATTTTATTAAAAATATTCATGTAATTAAAATCTATAGCCTTAAAAGCCTTTAGAGGAACTGGAGCTGAACCAGAATAACACGTTTACATTCAGATGTTGTAGGTTTGTAAGAAAACAACTCTGCATTTGGCCAGGAAAGTGAAATAAAAAGGTTTTTAAGTTAAATCTTATATTTTAAAACATAGGCAGCTTTGAAGTGTGCAGTGATTGATGTAGCTGAGAAGTTCCCTCCTAGGAAATGCTAAATTTGGACGTAGAAATTAATCAGTGATGATCTGGGCCACCGGTGTGTCCTGAGAGGGAGAAATGACTTTTATTCCCCACACGTGTGGTTTTAACAGCCAGTGCCCGGCTTTTCAGCCGTTGTCCATCAGCGTGATGGATCATCCTTCCCTTCTCTCACTTCCCAAACCCGGCCGCAGCAGAGAAATTTCCCAAAGCAAAGGAAATATCCCAGCGCAAACCAAACCCAACAGCCACGCCGAGTCGTTTCTTTTTCAGCTCTTTTTTCTTAATTCCTTTTCTCCAAGATTTGTCCAGTAATAAACAACTGTTCCAATCTGCTGCGCTGATCAAAAGAAATGTTTTAATCAGTCCCAGGCTAAATATCATGCTATTATGTTATCACTGGAGCAAATCATCCAAAATACAAAACAAAAATATCAGTTTAATGTGCTCCAGATCAGGAATGTCTTGAAGAAACTTGCCTTCTTTACAGGTGTGTCCTATTTTAAGGAAATAAAGGAGAAGAATTAAAGTGTGGGGGCTGGCGCTGGGGCCACGTGGCTGCCGGGGCAGGAATGCCAGGATCCAAACTGGCCAAGCCCAATTTCTGCTAATAAAACACTTTTCTCCACTCCGGTGAGGTTTTCATTAATTTTATTTTTTGGTTTTTAAGGCTGAGGAGGAAATCCCTGTTTTCACCTGCTGAGGGGCAAATCCACAGGGAGAGCACAGACCAATCCCTGCTACCTCCAAACCATCTGGTAAGGGGTGCAACCCCAAGGAGACGCTGAAGCTTCCAAATTTTTGAGACAGTTTTCCCAGGAGCCTGAACTTGGTCTGGATCTGATGCAGGGTGATGGAAGAACTCAATGGATGCAGGAGCATCCCTGCCCCACAAGCCCCATGCAGGATGGCCAACAGAGACACTCGCCATCGCCTCCAGAAAGTTTTGGCTTGGGCAGAGCTGGATCTCATTTCCATCCTCTGCTCTGTTCTGTGTCCAGGAGACCTACCCAGCAAAATTCCTCCTTTTTATGGCTCGTTAAGGCTCATGGCTCCAGATGCATGAGTGATACTCAAAACCGGTTAAAAATAAGTGATATTTGGTAATTTGGGAGGCTCCGGTTTGGAGCGGGGTGCTCTGGCTGTCTCTCCAGCAGGACCTGGAGACAGAATCCCAGGGGCAGCAGCTAAGACTGTGCATTCCCTGATGGAACCTTTAGACACGTGGGATTGAGGAAATCCTGACTCTCCACAGGAGCCTCAAGGTGGCAAAAGGAGCTGGACATAGGGGAAGAATCCTCACTGGCACACACAGCTCAAACACCACCCAAAGCCATTTCATGGAATCATGGAATGGTTTAAGGTGGAGGGACCTTAAAGCCCATGCAGTCCCCCCCTGCCATGGGCAGGGACACCTTCCACCATCCCAGGTTGCTCCAAGCTCCATCCAACATGGTCCTGGACACCTCCAGGGATCCAGGGGCAGCCACAGCTTCTCTGGGAAATCCATTCTAGGGCCTCCCCACCCTCACAGGGAACAATTCCTTCCTAATTCTTTAACCAAAAATTTGACTAAAAACCACCTCAGAAAGAGGAGATATTGCCTTGGGAAGGAAGAACAGCAGCAGCAGTGAAGTACCTGGACCTGACCAGATCCATATGAGCTCTTCCCTCTCCTTCCCATTCTGCCCCTCAAGAGCTCCTCATTTCCAAGGCCCAACATGGGAAGTGTCAGCACTTTCAAAGCACAAAGGCTTTGGAAATGCCAGGTTTTGTTTCAGCTGGGAATGAAGTTTGGGGCTCTGCTTTACATTGATTTGGCTTAATCTCGAAAATCTCCAGGACACAGAGTTGTATTTCTTCTACCAGCCTAAATTCCCAAATTCTGGGAATTCTGAGAAGTGAAGCAAAGGGAGCTGATGTTATCCGTTAGAAGAGCCCAGATAGAGACGTTATCCTGCTTTTATGAAAGCCAAAGGCCAAATTCATATTTATTTGAGCTGCAGCAGGATCTGGCTTATATCCTGGACATTACAACATACTGTTCCAATCTCTATTTTTATTAGCAATATTGATAACGTTAGAAGAAATACGATACAGGAAATAGCATATCGACTTTGATTAATTTTACAGTATGACCTTTAACGAACGTAAAGGAAGAATTCAGCAAAGGGCTGGAGCTAAAAGTGTTGCTGGTGAAGGGAGACATGTGGTACCTGCATGTCCTGAGAGGGGCAGCTGGATATTCAACATGTATTGGGCTCCATGGAAGAAATATTGTTGATAACCAAATTTTTTTTGATGACTGTGCATTCTCATCTTTAAGTTTATTAACACTTCCAGACATAATGGTTTGCTGCAAGAAATGAAGGTATTGGTGTAAAATTAAATTTGTTTATTTTGCACAGGTAGTGGTGATAAAACCTTAGCTGAATATTTCTAGGGTTAGACATGTGAAATGCTTTCATTGCAGGGAGAAAAATCACTAATTGCAGCCCCAAATCTCAAGTCCTGTTAGAGGATGGGACCTTATTGGATTAACTTGAAGGTGCCTTTAATTGTCCCAACAGCTTTGGAGGGCACTGGAGCCTCCACTCCTTGCATTTCATTGCATGGTATTTAATAATAATAATAGTAATAGTAATAGTAATAATAATAGCAATTCACTATTATGTGGATATGAACCACTTAGCATTTGAAACATTGCTTTGTATCTGGATTTATGCTCTTTTTTAGGTTAAAAGGCGCTCAGCACAGAGGTGGTGCTGTTGAAGATAAACCAGTCCAGCTTTTTGGATAGCACAGTTTTGTCTGGGAATTGAAAACTTACATGAAACGCAGCCCCAGCCCCAAAATTTACCAAACTGCCTTAAACCTACAGGGTAGCTAAAGCAATGTGTGATGGTCTAAACCACCGAGTTCTTGACATGATGTGGGCACAGCAGGATCATGGTTCAGTGTTTAATATCCACCAAACCTGCCTAGAAAAATGATATTTCTGCTGGTTTCAGGCTGCAGGTCCAGGGGCAAGGGATGCAGCAGCTCACTCTGATGGACCAGGAGCTGAGGGCAGAATCCACCCCTGGAGCATCAGCTGAGTAATTTCAGCAGTAACTCCAAGTCACCACACAGGTCCCTGACTCGTTCCTTCCCCTCGAGCCGAAGTTTTCATTTGGGGCCTGACTGGAAGCAGATGGACCTGTCAGGGCTCCTCAGGCAGGTGAGCAGAGCGGGTGGATGAGCTGTTAAGTGTTCCCAGCTGCTGGGCAGGGCCCCGAGGAAATTGTTGGAGCTGGGACCCAGCTCCGAGGTGAGATCTGGAGCCAGCGCCAAGAAGGAAAAAGTGAATTTCTCTAAAACGCCATTCTCTGAAAACTTGAAAAAGCAAGGCTTTTGAAAAAAGAGAAAATAGCTGAAAATATCTGCAAAATGTATCCAATATAATTTCAGACTTCACAGAGCCAGAAGCCATCCTCAACTCCTGCCCCCATCTCTGGTTTTGTTCCGGATCTGCCTCCTTAGGCAGCAAAAATTATTTTTCCTAAGTTTTCTACCTATTGCTGGTGTTTTCCTCTCCAGAAAGGTCTTGACTTTTACTTGCTGCTTTGTGTAGTTTGATTTATAAGCTCAAGGGGTCCTTCTCAAAACCCGGACTCCTTCTTGTACCTAATTGCTACAATAAACTGAAAACTTGGTGCTTTAGGAGCAGCAGTCTGGGAGGAAATGGTTTGATGGATGGAAGTAGACGATAGGTCCTTCTTGGGAATGTCACCAAAAGGACACAGCGGAGAAATGGCTTTATAAATAACTGCAAAAATACAGAAAGTCCACGAGCTTGGGGAGACCAGAGCTCTATTAAGCACAAACAGCTTGCAGGGCAATTCCCAACATCTGCAAAAGTCCTCTCAGCCCCTGTAATTCCCAGCAGCCTCGACTGCTGCATCCACCGGCATTCGCTCCCCAGGGCCGGCAGTCTGGGATGCCATGGAAAGGGATGCCTGGAGTTTGCATCCCAAAATGCAAATAAACCAGTGAAAGAAAAGGTGATGAACAAGCCAAAGCTTTTATTCACATTTTAAGAAAGGTATTTTTCTTTTTCCTTTTGGAAATTAATTTATAAAAAATCATTCTTGATGCTTTAAAAGCTGTTTTTCCTGGTGGGTGCAGTGTTGGTGGAGCATGGAGTGAGCATGGATGGAGCATGTTCCAAGCAATGCCATGGTTCCTCTCATAGCTCCAAGTGATACAGCAGTAAAGAAAATTATAAAATTCATCCAGAAAATGCCAAGGAATTCACTTCACTTGTGGCACTGCAAAGTACAGCTCCAGTCACCAGGAGTTGTGAATGCATCCCCCTGCACCCAGAACCCAAAATCCATCTGGGATGGGCGAGTCACCATGGCACCAGCGATTTTATAATTATCTGAACCTCTCCTTTAGCTTCCTGAGCTGAGTTTTATGAGTCACCACAGATGTTGTGTGTTCTGGGGGACAACCAGACACCCAAAACAAAGAGGAAAGGGCACGTAAATATTGTGGCTTCATCTGTTTCCAATAGGCTGTGTTTACATATTAATGTGCAATACAAATTTGTAAACATGAGCATTTGAAACTTTTGGAGGAACCGATCCCGGCCTTTTCCCTTTTTGCAGCTTTATTGGAACAACATGTCCCCGGCCCCAGCCACACATGGACATGGTTTCCATACTGGATGCATTTCAAATGGTCTGGGTGCTTATTTGTTCTGCTCTATCTTGCTATCCAATCCTCGTTTGCTTTGCATAATTGTGATACAAATTATCATCTAATTACAGCCCCAACCTCAGCAGATCAAATGTAAACCGAGGCACTTCCATCGCAAAAAGCGACATCCGATGCTCCCTCTATGCCTTTGGCTTCTCCAATAGATGGATTAAATTTGGGTGAAACCAGAGAGTAAACTGCACTTTGATTAAAAATATTATTGCCAGATATTTTGTCCCCTTGGATTTTAAATCCACCCCCGTGTCTGAGCACCGAGCCCATCCCATGTCCCAGCGCTGGGCGGGGACACGGCACCTCTGGAGTGGCGAATTTTACGTGATGAGTGCTACAAACAGGCTCAGATATTCCCAAATAACTTCAAACCTCTCTTGTGAAAGGTCAAATGACTAATAGCTGAGATTGTTCAGCAAGTTTCATCTTCTATAAAAACCCCTTTGTTTTTCTCCCTGTTCCCATTTAAAAATAGCACTGTAATCGTGAGGTGCTGTTTGTGTTTGCCCAGTAAGTCCAAAGAATTGTGAACTTTGAAATGGCCACGAGTTTTCCTGTAATATTTGTGGCAAGGAATACAAAGGAGTACGTGATGGAATTGTATTGACAGGCACATGGTCTTGCTTGAAATATCAACCTCAGTTTGCCCAGTTTCACATTTAATAAATCATATTGATTAATCTGATTTATTCTCTTGAGTTCTGCCACTCAACTCCTGCTAGCAGCTGTTTTACAAAGGACCCTGAGAGTGCAGAGTGCAAGTTAGCTACTTTTTGGCACACATTTATTTTAATATCTAGGCAAAACCATCAATTTTATAGTGTGAGTGAATCAGCTGAGTCACTGTTATGGATATGGAAAATATTCCTATGCCAGAAGGGCCAGGTAGATCAGTCTGCTCCAAGGTGGCCTTGGTGGCACATGGCAGAGAGCTATGACTGCTTGAAAACACTACCCAAATCCTTTTTATTTCTTAGACTTTATTTCTTTCCTTTTTGGAAGGATAAGAGCAGGAGGTAAAGGCAAAGAAAATGGAAATAACCCTCAGATAACCCAGATCAAGCAGCTCCTCTCACGCCGTGCCGACCTCTCACACAGACAAATTGATATTTCTGGATCTGCCTGATGAGCACCCTCCCAAAGCGTGGCACCCCTGGGACACGCTCAGACCTTGCAGGGACCAGGCTCTGGGTGTGTTTTCCATGTGGCTGCGATGAGGGAGGGTGGTGAAACCTGGGATCCTACGGGACCCACGGAGGCGCTTTGAGATCCAGCTCAATTCCGCTGGAATCTGCTGAGCATCATTCCTGGTAGAGCAAATCACTGCACCAAAAATATCTCTCCCGGTCATTATCAGTCACATTTTTAACCAGACACTGATTTACTGGATTACAGCTCATGGCCAGCAACTCTGGAATATCTTATGCAACCGCAAATATTTGGAAAATTGGAAGTTCCCCGTTGCACAAATCCGTGACTGATCAGGAAGAGCCTTCCAGCTCCCCAGGAGTGCAACCACATGTGGGGGCTGGGTTGTGGTCACTCAGCTGGACAGAGCCTGGCCAGGGTCAGCAGTGGACTTGCCACAGGAATTCAGTCACCATCAATGTTGGAAATAAGGACTCCCAAGGAAAAAAATTGGTTTTTCTTTTTTAATAAAAATAGTGAGATAAACTGCTAAGAAACAGCCCGAGAAAGCAGGTTTGTTCATTTTTACAGTTGTACAGACCATTTATCACAATCCCCCATTTCATACCAGCATCACTGGGGGCTCTGTGGACACCCACATCAGGAAAATTAGGGAAACCAATGTTGTCTGAATTTTATCAAAGTCTCATGAAATTAAAAGTGTAATTTTTGTTAATTTAGCAGCTTCTGATTTTGCTTGTTCTGATCTGAATTTGTTATCTGTTAAGGATGAAAATAAAATCAAAACTCTGGTATCAGTTTTGATTCTTAAACCTGTGCCTAATCCCTCTATTGTGTTGTGCTTGAAAATATAGGATTAATCCCAAAATAGGGCTGGCCCCAGCCAAACCTTATTTTCCAATCTCTGTCATCTATCAAGTAATAAATTTGACTTTAGGTAGAAACTGAACATCAATCAAATAAAGAATAAAATCTGTGTCCTGATTTATTGTGAGTTACATGGCACCCTTGGGAGCTGAACATTATTTACAGGAATAACAAGAATATCCACAGGTTACAAGAAAACAAACAGGAATTTTGGAAGGAATTGAAAATCTCATGTTCCAGGGCCTGTAGAGTTGTAATTCTCCATAAAGGATCCGTGTTCTCTGTGGGACTGAGCCAGGAACATCCCTGCCCCTTCCTTTGGGCAAGGCTGGATGAGATCCCATGTGGATCTTCTGTGTCCCGTGGGGCTGAGAGCTCTGGGTCACAGGACTGTCCTGCAGGGCTCCTGGGGGTCCTTGCATCCCACACAACTCTCCGAGATGTATCCTCCACGTCCCCAGCATGGATCCATCTCAATATGGGAGAGATGTGTGACCCCATCCTGTCCTTCCCACCACGCCATTGATGTTGGTGTCACTGGAGGTGGGACGCGGAAAAGAGGGCTCTGGGCCACTCCTGCAGCTTCTCACCCCATCCACCTTTCATCCTGCCTTTCTTTACCCTGGCAGCAGACACCTGGATTTAAGGTACTTGGATTTATGTCCCCACCCTGATAACGGAGGCATCGGGGTCTTGGAGAATGAGGGACTTTCATGTCATTAATTAGGACCCATTTGAGCCAAGAGGACTTAAGAACAAGCTCAAGTGCTTGGCCAGATGTGGCTCCTTTGCCAAGTCCAGGTCCTGGAGAGTCCCTTTGAAATTAGGGATAAAACTTAAGCGGGTGAGCAGCAGCTCCCCAGGGCTCTGAGCTAACTAAAGGCAAGCAAGAGAGAGAAAACAGAGCTGTAGAAATACAGACATCGATGTCCCCACTTGGGAGTGCAAATAGTAAAAAGGTGACTGTTTGCTCTTAACCTACAACTGTGACATAAATGTGGCCAAAAGGTATCACCTCAGGGTCATCTCAAACCCTCCACCCTCCCAACAACACAACGCTCTGTCCACAAAACAAAAGGATTAAATGTCTGCCCGTCCTGCTCCTGTACCATGCAGCATTTCAGAGTCAATAACTAACGAGCCCCTGGCTATGAAAGAAGGAAGGACTTGCTTTACACAGCTCAGAAATATTCTCTGATCCCACTAAAGGCAGTGGTTAATTGTGGGGTGCCAGTTGGAGTGATTGCATCTGCCGTCCCTCAAAGCAGCCGGAATGCTGTCACTCACTTTGAAATGCCCTGCTGCATTCATCAGTCTGGATGGCACAGAGAAGTTATAACCATACAAGCCATATGGAGGATGTAAAGAACAATTAAGTGCTTCCCGAGCAATGGGACTTGATGGGAAAATGTTTCCAGATGCATGTAATCCATACAGCATTTGACCAGCAGGACCGGGGGCTTGTAGGCACTGAGCGTTTAAGTCTTCGGCTTTGGCGTTTTTCAGGGAAGACAGTTTGGGCACATCCACCATGAAGTGGGGTAGAAGGTGTGGGTTGGTGGCTCCCAGTTTTTCGTGGCTCGGAAGGAGGAGCGCCTGTTGTCTCAAGAAGCTGGTAGGGCAGATCTTGTAGTAGAGGGGCACGTTGAGGGGGTGCAGGAAGCTCTCGGGGCACGACATGCCCAGGCTGCTGGCGGGCAAGTGAAGCGTGGGAGGGGAGCACGATGGAGAGAGCAGGGGGTTCAGAGGAGAGGGGGTCCCACCGCTGGAGGCCACTGGAGAAGAGCTGGAGCTCCCACCTGGAAAGGAAAACAGAAATCATCCAGGCTGGGCTAACTGGTGTCCACAGCCAAGCAATCCTCGGAGGACTCCTGCTCCCGGCTGCCGGTGTCCATCCAAGAACGAACCCGCTCCAAAGACCAGCTCCTGGAAAACGGGAAGATCTATCCATAAATGGTTATTTCTAGCTGGTATTTGTCTAAAAACAGTATTTGCAAGTGTCTAATCCCATTCCTTGGACTGGGATCGTGGTAAATGCAGCTCCACACACACCTGGATCCATACCTGGCTGCATGACCGATAACTCTCCCCACCAAACCCACACATTTCAGGTTCCCTATTTTTCATGCAAATTCCAGACAGCTTTTTCCCCTTGGATATAAGAACAAAAAAGCATATTCAGCCTGATGGAGAATTTTTTTGCACCTTCCTGCTCACAGGAATTGACTCATTTCACTTGGCTTCCCAAGCAATTTGAAACATTCCCCTGAATGCTATCGGTGTCTCCAGAAATTCAAACTCTCAAGTCACGTGAATGTCCTCTTTTCTGGAAGGGATGAATGAACACTTTCAGAATTCGGGAGAAAAGCAACCCCAAGGAGTAAAATGAAGCAGGGATGGGATGGGATGGGATGGCAGCTCCAAGGTGGGAACGGTGCTGGGAGCAGCCGGCCCTGGTGCTGCACAGATGCTGGTTCCACCTCCCGCCTGCGGAGAGCCAAATGTCTGCTGCACACTCATTACCAAATTCTTCCAGAGGGTTTCCCCCTCCCCCCACTTTATTTTAATTTCTTACCAAAATCACAGGAAAGGACGTAAGGGAATGTGGATCCATTTGTGCTACTCTTTACATTCAATCCCTACCAATACAATGCCTGGCTGGGATCTGATCCGACTCGACACGCAACCAGCGACCCGAAATCAACTGTAAAACTGAACCACGGCAAATCTTAAAAACACCTTAAAAACACAAAGATTTTGAATGTGATGCAAATTAATTTCCAAAGCTCCAACAAGCAGAGCCTCTCAAAGGCCAGCCCTTGATCACAATAATCCAGGAAGGTTTTGTGGCGTGAAGGTCTCACCCTTCCCTGCTGATGTCGGTGGCTGCTTCAGTCCTGACTTCAGCAGGGCAGGGTCCAGTCCTCTCTCCATGGACATTTCCTGATGTCCTCCAGGGCTCAGAGACTTTGGGTCATGTAAAATATGGGATTGAGCTGATATTTGTGTGTGAGGCAGGGAGGGAACCCCTACGTGGCTGATACAGCAGAGCAAAGCAGGGTCAGTATCTGCTGCACGCAGCAAATAATATCACACCCCGAGCAATAATCTCACCCAAATTCCACAGCAAGTTTGGGAATGGGGATTGCAACAGGAGCAGATCAATGAGCAGGTGTTTTCTGCCCTTCCTATTAGGCTTAAAAATAAAAATTCTATGGCCATTTTTTTCTTCAGCATGTTGATCCTAATTCCTTTTAATTTACCTCCTGGTTTTAGAGCTTTGGGATTTCAGTTTTATGGCTTTTCTTCAGAAATATATTTTGTTAGTAGTAGAACTGCAGATTTTGTTATATTTATATCAGTCCAGGAATTCTGTCCTGAAGAAAAATACCAAATAGATTAAACAAGAAAAAAAAAAATCCAAAAATCCCAGGCAGCTGTAATATTATATTATATATGTACAATAATATTTTAGTGTCCTTAACATTGCAGTTGCTGTTGTTTCATTCCTCACGCAGCTCATCCACCACCTCCTCTCCCCCGGCAAACGGGCTCAAAAGGAGCTTTTTGCCTAAGATATTTTCTAAAAAAGAAAATTAATAAAAAACCTATTCATAATACTAATAAAGCTGCTACTACTACCACCACCAATAATGATAATAATTTTAGTTCTCTTTACAACTGATAAACCTCTTAATTTCTCCCGAATCTGATTTCTTTGTGCCCTCATTTCTACGCCTGCAGAAAATGAATTTTTGCTGTGATTTTTGCAGCATTTCCCGGCAGACCCAGGGGTGACTTGGTGCGTCCCAAAACTTTGAAGAGTTCCTTACGTAAACGAGAATTTAACTCGCGACTTTAAACCCAACTTGGAGGGCTCCAATGTGCAAACGAGCTGTTAGGTTTTCCCCTTCGGCGCTATGAACAATCTGTTTTCAAATATTACTTTCTGAAGCCGTTTTTCTGGGAAAGGGCTGTAAAGGACCGGTTGCTCTTGTCAGGATGAAGGAGAGCATTTTCCCCGAAAATTTTCCTCTTCTTCTCTGCATTTCTGTGCGACTGCTGCATCCTAAATATCAGATAATTTTATTTTCTGTTGCATAACGCGTTTGTCGGCGCAGAAGCTGCCGCTGCAGAAAGCACGGGCGGTCACCACCGCCACGTTTGTAGTTGATATTCCCAACCCGGTTGGAAGCAATTAGTGTGACAGGATCAAAGCCGGAACAACCCGACTCCAAATTAGCCTCCTGCACACTCAGATATTTTTTTTTCTGCCCATCTAACTCTGATTTCAGCCGGGGGCTGGAGCAGCCCGCGCCCTCATCCTGTTCTTCCCGGCTTGTCGCATCCACTTTCACAGGAGTTTTATCCAAACCAACGCGGAATTTACTCCCGCAAAAGCGGGGATTCGTTTTCTGGGCGC
This sequence comes from Melospiza melodia melodia, assembly GCF_035770615.1. Lineage (NCBI taxonomy): Eukaryota > Metazoa > Chordata > Aves > Passeriformes > Passerellidae > Melospiza > Melospiza melodia. The sequence continues at coordinate 15,693,030 of NC_086209.1, read as the reverse complement.
GCCTCGTTATCCGCGATGGTTGGAGCCGCCCGAGGGGGCTCCGGGAGCGGCAGCGAGCGGGGTTCACTTACCCTGGCTGTCTGCGCCGAAAGCCTTGAAGTCCAGGGCGAGGGGGGCTCTCCACGGGTAGGTCTCCAGGAGCCCGTCCAGGACCCCCCTGCGGGGCGAGAGCGCCTTGAGCGCGGCCGCGGGGCCGGGGGCGCGGGGGGCGGCGGGGGCGGCCCCGGCCCTTACCTGTTCCTGCCGGGGTCCCGGAAACCTTTGGCGAAGGGATTCCTGTCGATCTTCAGCTTCGTGATCTGCAGGGTGAAATCGAGGGGCCACTGGGGAGAGGGACGGGCTGGGAGCGGCGGCCGCGGCCATCGGGGCTCTCCATGCCCCCGGCTCCCGGTACCGTCAGGGCTCTCCATCCCCTCCCGGCTCCCGGTGCCATCGGGGCTCTCCATCCTCCCGGCACCGTCAGGGCTCTCCATCCCCCCGGCTCCCGGTGCCATCGGGGCTCTCCATGCCCCCGGCTCCCGGTACCGTCAGGGCTCTCCATCCCCTCCCGGCTCCCGGTGCCATCGGGGCTCTCCATCTCCCCGGCTCCCGGGGCCATCGGGGCTCGCCATCGCTCGGGCTCCCGGTACCCCCGGGGCTCTCCATCTCCCCCGGATCCCGGTACCGTCAGGGCTCTCCATCCCCGCCCCGGCTCCCGGTACCTGCTGGTTCTGGTAGGCCGTGACGGTGGTGAACTCGGTCTCCTGGAAGGAGAAGGTCTGCACCCCCTCGGCCGGCAGCGACTGGATCTGCGCTAGATCGAAGCGAGAATCCTGGGCGATAACGTGGACGCGGGGCTTGTACTTGTGCATGGACTGCAGGATGATCTGTGAGGGGGGACAGGCGGCTGAGCCCCCGGAGGGCGAAGGGCAGGAAGAAATCCCGAGGCGAGGCTCAGGAAGGTCCCAGCCCCTAGCCCCACGGCAGGAGGGACCGGCCCCTGCCCTCCCGGCGCTGCCCCACGGTGATGCTCCGCACCCCGGGGCGCTGCTCTGGCCCTGCCCGGCCCCCCCGGCGGGGCTGCCCCACACCTACGTGCCCCTTGTCGTCCATCTCGTTGTTGGTGAGCTTCACGCGGTCGAAGCTGATGATCTGCCTCATCCAGGTCTCCCCCGAGCAGGGCGAGTCGGGGTGGATGTAGAGGCGCGGGGTGATGCACGAGTGGTCCGTGTTCCCCGCCACCATCCACTGCGAGCTGTGATAGACGTACCTGGCCCGGCCCGGGCCGCGTCAGCCGCCGGGAGCCCGTCCCCACCTGCCCCCACACCCATAGATTCTATAGGTGAGCGAGGCCCCCCAGCCCCCCCGTGTGACCCCGTGTCCCGCTCGGGTCGCAGATCGCGGCCATCAGCGCAGGACGGGTCCGGAGTGGGTGTGGGGGTCCCGCCCGTCCCCCCGTGCCTGTTCCCGTACCTGCACCCGTACCCGTACCTGTATCGCTTGGAGTCCACGGGCACGACGTCGATGGCGATGTAATATTGCTGCAGCGGCTCCAGCCCCTTCACCTTGACCCGGACCGACGGGAACATCCTCCTGCGGGCACAGGGCACAGGGACAGCGGCTGAGAGCCGAGAGGGGCTGCGGAACTGGGAACGGGCGTCGGGAGGAGGGAAAATCGAACTCAACGAAAACAGCGGAAAAGGGGGAGAACTAAGTGAAATATCTGAACAGAACAGAGAAACTCGAGACAACGAAACAAAACAAAATAAAAAGCCCAAGAAATAACACTGTCCCCCACCAGAAAAAAAAAAAAAAAAAAAAAAAAAGAAAGAAAGAAAACAAAACAAAAAGAAAAAGAAAAAGAAAAACAAAGAAGAAAAAAGAAAACCAAAACGGAAAAGCAAAGCCCGAGCGAGGCGGCGGCGCCGGTACCTGCCGGCCTTGGTGATGATCATCTCGGTGCCGATGTCGTGGAACCTCCTCCAGAGCTCGGAGCCCTGCAGCTCCACCTGCACCCCGCCCGCCCGGCTCTCGGCACCGGCCTTGGGCCGCTTCTCTGCGGGGAACACAAAGGGCAGGAGGGGCTCGGGAGCTGCCGGGGCCGGGGCCGCCCTCGCTGCCCGCCGTGCCCGGCTCCCTCCGGTACCCACCCGCCTCCGGCGCTCTGCGGGCCGGCCGGCAGCCGGGGCCGGGCTCCTCATCGCGACCCTCCGGCACCTTCCTCTTGGCCGAGCGTCCCACCAGGGCTTCCACCGAGAAGGCGTGAGCCCGGGAGCTGAGCGCCATCCCCCGCGGGCTGCCGGGGGTCCCCCCGGGCGGCAGCGCGGCTCAGGCGGGCGGCGGCGGCTCCATCCCGGCCGGCACCCGGCGCCCCTCGCCCGGCACGGCTCCCGTCGGGGGGCAGCGGCCACGGCGAGATCCTCTTGCATCCAACTGAGTCAATAGACGGCTGCAGCCTCCTCTGTTTGTTTTGGAAACTGGTGGGAGCATAAGAAACATTGAGTGACATTTCATGGGAGTAACGGGGGGGGGGGGGGGGGTTGGAGGGGGAGGGAGGGGAGAGCCACAGGGGTGGGGGGGAGAGGGGGAAGAGGAGCCGGCCCCGTCTAGGATCAATAAAAGAGTTACTGTTCTCCATTAAATTGTAAAACTCAAAGAAATTTGACATAATTGCACACTAGGGGCCACTTTTCCAACAAAAGTGCAAATAACGTTTAACCAGAACCAGCGCAAAAGGGGAAAAGAAAAAAAGGAAAAGAAAGGGGGAAAAAAAGAGAGAAAGGAGAAAGATTAACAGAGAAGAAAGAGAAAAAGGAGAAATGGGTAGAAAAAGAAGGAAAAAGGCAGGAAAAGATAAATAAAAGGGGGGAAAGTAAAAGAAGGATACACGGGAAGGGAGCCGTGTCCCGCTCCGGCCCCACCGCGCTGCCCCCACGGGCCGGTCACGCGTGGCCCCTCCGGTGTCCCCGGCACGACAGACCCGGTGCCACCCCTGGGCTGCGACAGCGCCGGGCAGCAGTTCCGGCTCTGTGTCCTGTTTTTCCTTGGCTTTTTGTTTGTTTGGTTGTTTTTGGAATATTTTTTAAGGCAGCCCCGCCCGCTGCGCCACCCCGCCCCGTCCCCATCCCCGGCTCCGCTTCAAAGCGCGGCCCCGTCGCCCGCAGCAGCTGCGCTGAATTAGGGACAGAAATCCCCGTTTTCCAGCCGGAGAGTCCCGGGAAACTCCTGCGCGGCGGGGCAGGGCAGGGTCGGGGCCTGGGGGCTCCGTTCGGGACCCTCAGGTGCGCAGGGAAAGCGCTGCGCGGGGTCTGCGCGGGATCTGCGCGGCATTTTCACCCCCGCCCTGCCCGGGCTGGAACCCCCGCGCTGATTTATTTTCCATGCGGGAACCCTCCCCAGAGCCGGCAGCAAAGGGGATGCTGGGGCTCAGGGAGGGGAGAGCCGGGGTTTTGGGGAGGGGAGAGCGGTGTCCCCGCTGAGCTGGGGGTGTCCAGCCCCCCTGGCCCCGCAGCCTTTCCCGGCACCGGGGAGGTCAGCCGGGATAAATGAGCCTTAACGGGAAAAAAATGTGGGAAGGGATAAAATTCACAGGCCAGCTGAGAAAGCAGGTTGAGGAGAGGGGAGCTGGCTTTGGGACAGGCAGGGGAGGTGCAGCGTTCCATGCTCTGCTTCCAGGTGCTCCCGGAGTGGCAGAGAAGCCCTGGTACATCCAAATGTTTCACTTCTCAGGATTTCTTGCTCTGTTTGTTAGAGTTTCTGTCCTGTGCACGCATTCCCGAAATTTGGGCTGGCAGCAGGTTGTCTTTGTGGAGAACATGGAATGGTTTGGGTGGGACTTTAAATCTCATCTCAACCCACCCCTGCCATGGCAGGGACACCTTCCCCTATCCCAGGCTGCTCCAAGCCCCATCCATCCTGGCCTTGGGCACTTCCAGGGACCCAGGGGCAGCCACAGCCTCTCTGTGCCAGATTTGTTCTCAGATGTGTATTTAAATTGTCCCAGACTGACATTCTTGTCCTCAAGTCCCCATCCCAAGGACGCTCCTTACTCAGCTCAGGGTGGGCATTGCCCATTGATGTTAATACACATTTATAATTACCCGTACCTTTCTTAGTGCACATTTACACACCAAACTCCTGGCATATCTCACTGGGACATGGATTGACCAGGGAAAAGATCTCAGAGGAAGTGAAGGGGTGCAGATACAGCTGCCAAAAGCCCAAGCTCAACATCCAGCCTGGACACCTGGTTGGAAGCCACCTCCTTCTCCAGCTGCTGATCTGACTCCAGTGCCAGTTCTGGTGTGGGCAACACCTGCAGCCTGACTGGGGAGTGGAAAGAGGCTATCCCAGCTTCCCAAAGGCTGATAGCTGTAATCTGCTGAATTTGGCCTTGTGTTACTCCATCCTGCCCTGCATCTCCATCAGCAGCGGCCTCTGGTGTGGTTTTGTTTCCTACAGGAATGTCCAGGTGCTCCTGCCTGATGCCTCTGTGGGATAATGCCCACCCTGCTGCCCATCCTCTGGAATGTCATTCCACAGGATGATGGTTCACTGTCCATGCCAGGAGGGCTTGGAATCAGATGTTCTGTCAGGTGCCTTCAAACTCAAAGCCTTCCGTGATCCCTTGTGGCAAGAAATGGACGGAGAACCGGGCAGGGGGAAGAAATTTGGGGTTGCCTCTTGCTCCTAGGCAGGATCAGCCCCACCTCTGCAGGTTTAATTCTCCTTACAAAGAGAAATTAATCAAATTTTATGAGCACGTTCAGAATCAGAAGAGCATAAGCTCATGGTTTTGAGGTGACTGGCAGGTCCTGGCCAGCATTGATGGAAGCCAGCTGAGGGCATGGAGTGTGAACCTTTATCTCTGCTGACATGACATATTATTAAAAAGTATTTCGAGTAATCTTTGATTTCCTCAGCATTGCAACACATTTCAAGAACTTGGCCGGGGATCAACTGAGCCTTTTTAATTTCCTACACTGAAAAATAAAACAAAAACCAAGCCCGATTGAGATGATATAATCAGGAACATTTTGAGGGTTTAGGTCAAATTAATGTGTCAGAGAAGGGTTTTCAGGGGGCTTGGGGAGCTTTAATCTGTCAAAGGCTGACTCAGAGCCTGCTTGGGCTTTGTAATCTTATTGTCTTTATGGAATTATGGGATGGAATGTCCTGAATTACCATCATCAGAGAGTCTAGCAAATAATCAGTTGGCATAAAGTTCAGAATAACTAAGTTAATTTTAAAGCAAGTGTTGCACAATATGCCAGAAATGTTTGCTTAACTTGGAAATGATCTTTTAATGCTGTCCCTTAATGTGTGAAAGCATTTAGGTAACCTCCAACCTCAGCCTGGTCCAGCCACTTTTGGGGCAGATTTTAGGAGATGGAGCTCTTTTCAAGCTGTGCTCATTTTTGCCAAGATTTGTTTTGCATTTACCAAAACAAAAGGAAAAAAAAATAAACAAAGCAAACCAAACCTGCCTTTTGGCTTAGGGGGTAATATTTTAATATCATCTGAACTCAATTATGCATCTAATACTTATCTCTTTTATATCTCCAATCCATCATGGATTTATATAGAGCTGCAATTATAAATTTGGTATGTGGATATATTTGGTTCTAATGGATAAATTCAAAGATTGTTCAGGTTAAATTCAAGGGTTGTTCATTCTTTGCTCCACAAATTATTAGCAAGAAAATATTTATCCATTTAATCTTTGGGGAAATTCTGGTTTCCAGCCCTGCAGTCTCTGATCACAGAGGTGCAGCCCCATTACTCAAACCTGGCTCCCGGGAGAGCCTCAGCCATTGCCTCTCCAGGGTTAATTAAATGATGAGTAGTGGAGTTTACAACTGGGTGTGCATGCATCTCTCTTCCCACTGGGTGAATGTGAGGTGGGACACTCTGAGCAGTATTTTGGGTGGTGTAGCTCCTCTCCTCTTGCAGGGAGCAGAGCAGAGAATCCCGGGCTGGCCCCATGTCCCCGAGTGCTCTTCCCACCCCAGCCTTGGTGGCACCAGCTACATCCACCCTTTAAAACCCTTTCCTCTGCTGTAAAAAAGCATTTTTAGGATTGATTTAACCCTTTTTGCACATGCTGCTAGCTTATTACTCCAGGGGTTATCTTCAAGCTTCCTTTTTTTCCTGGATTCCCAACCTTACTGCTACCAGTAAATAAAAATGAGATTTTTTTTTTTTTTAGATCCACATCCATTTGCTTGTAAATCAAAGAATGCCAGAACAGTTTGGGTTGGAAGAGACCTTAAAGCCCACCCAGTGCCACCCCCTGCCATGGCAGGGACGCCTCCCACTGTCCCAGGAGGCTCCAAGCCCTGTCCTGACACTTCCAAGGATCCAGGGGCAGCCACAGCTGCTCTGGGCAACCGAAATCTAACATAGAAATATGTAATAAATATAACTGAACATGCTGCCTCACATCTGCCAGGGGCACACCTGCACTGGGAAATGCAAGTGAATATTCCATTGTGTCAATAACGCCCTTTCCTTGGAGGAACCAAAATAAACTTATGGATGAGACTGTGCCACAAAGAGCTGCCACGAGCCACCAGGGAAAGGGATGGGAGGGTGCAAGAGCTGGAATTAAACAGTTTCTGAATGCCCTGGAGAGGCTGCAGTGGAGAGCTCCTGAGGCAGCTGAATGACCCTTCTAGGGGCTGGAAAAACACTGGATTGTGTTCTACAGGAGCTGCAAGTGCCAATATTCAGCTTGAATTTTTGTAAACGAAACCTCCATTTCACAGGAGTCATTAACTAATTAGTCATTAACAGATTAACAAATATTTCTTTTTCCTAAAAACCTTTCAAACAGAAACTGCGGAAGACTGAGGGATTCTTGGCAGAAAACACCCGTGGTGGTGTGAAACAATGCTCAGGAGATTGTTTTCCCTGACATTCTCAAATATCCCGTTCCCCAGCACAGCTTTAATTTCATTCCACCATTATTTTGCCCCTCGTGAACTTCGAGGAACCTCTGCTCTTCTGTGGCTGTGTCTTCTCCCCATCCCTGCTGGGCCTCTGGGCGGACTCCATCCAAACCAGGAGGGTATGGCAGGGTATCCTTGTCCACAGCACAATCCTGAATCCATTCCATGCCCAAAATGACAGATCTGAGCAAGAAGTGAGCAGTTTATGGTGGTGGCCAACCAGTGCTGGATTTTCTTGGTTGACCTCCTGAAAAGGTCCTTCACCTCCGCGTGCGCTGCATTAGTTAAAGATAAATTAAAATAAATCTCTGTTATGTTATTTTATACATAACCCCCCCCGCTAGAGTGTGCACAGGGAATAGGATTAAACCTTAAGGAAATGATTCAGAGAAGTAAAAACAATACAGACAGCATTTGGGGAGAGTTAAATCAAATTAGGGCGCTCGAATCCCTTCAGGATGAGAGAGGGGTGGGCGGCGTTCACCTCCCATGCAGGGAAGTCAAGGAAGGGTCAATAATGCCCTTGTGGGGTGGGTGAGGATGGGACCACAACGGGACCTGTCCCCACAGGAACCTCCTCCAGCTGTGGCTGCTGCCCTGCTGAGTTTCTGCAGGACCTCCAGCGTGATGTAACGGGACCTTCTGTGAGATATCTCACTGCAACCTCTGAATATTGTCTGGAAAATCAGATTTCTCATCTCTCTGCTGTGAGGAACGTTTTTAGTGTGGCTTTTCCCAGCCCAGCTCCTTGTTTCTGGCTCGTGGTTGTGTGGGAGAAGGAAGAGAAGCTGCTCCATCCCCTCTCCAGCCACCAGCCTTCCATCCCTCCAAGCAGCTCTCCCACCACTTTTCCTTCACCATGGCTCCCCCAGAGCTGAGAAACAGACCCAAGATTCATCCCCTTCCCCCTCTAAGTAACAGGGGAAATTCCTGATGCGTTGCACTTTTCTCATAACACTTAAGGAAAGTACTTAAAGAATGTATAATAATGGGGGATTCAGAGAGGGCAAAACTCAGCACGTGGATGAAGTATAAAACCTTTAGAATTGCACCAAGACGAATCCTGTCTGTCTTTACCTCAGGGAAGGGCTCCAGAGAGGGAGATGGGGTGGCCCCAGGTGAGCCCCAGGTCCCCCTGTCCCCAGGGTCACTCCTGCTCTCCTTGCTGCTGGAACATGGGGAAGGAAAAGCTGGAGTTCTCAGTGCAGCTGCCAGGAAAAGCACACAGGAGAAGTGAGATTAAAATACTTACAGGGAAGCTGACACTGAGTTATTCCATATTCCTGGGCAAGAGCTGGGCACAGCTGGGGCCACCTTCCCCTGCTCCCTGCTCAGCATCCCGAGGGCTGGGAACCCCAACTGGGACCTGAGCCCCAGGAGCCCTCTTGGAGGCGGAAATCTGAGGGGGAAAAGCCTTTTTAGAGAGGAGGGATATTATTTTTTACCAATAAAAATGGTAATTTTTATTGGGATCTGGGATCTTTAAACGGTTACTGGGTACTTGGAGACATCCCCTCGGTGATTTGATGGCCTTGGTCACATCATCTGCTGTGAGAGGAAAAAATGGGTCAATTCTCTCATGATCACCAAGATTTGGGGTGAGGAGGATGAGGATTCACAGCACCAACGCCTAAATGTCCCAAATGTCCCAAATGTCCCAGACAGGGCCAGCTTGCCAAGCCCACCTGGACTAAGGGTCACCAGCACTGGGGTCCAGGCTGCAGGTCCTTCTCCTGGGGTCTCTCCCTCCCCAGCCCTGTGACAGCAACATTCCAGACATTCCAGCCCTGCTGCCCAGGCTGGGGCTGTGTCCTCACCCCAGCAGGAAGGGAAGACCCAGAGGACTCTGAGAAGACCCCAGGCCAGGACATGGGGCAGGACAGTGACATTGGGGCGTCCTCTCGTCTCGGCTGGTGCCTTCCACAGAGTGGACAAGAGCCTGTTTTGGAGTTTGGCTTAAAAATCACAGAATCTTTGAGGCTGGAGAAGATCTTCAAGATCATCAAGAGCAGCTTTTAACTGATCACTCCCATGCCCAGCACATCATGAAGTGCCACATTCTCATGGTTTTTGAACACTTCCACTTCCCTGGGGTGCCTCTTCCAAAGCTTAACCACTCTTGGAGTGCAGAGAAAGCCAGGGATCGGCAGGTTTATTCCTGCTAGGATTGCAGGTTTCTGGGGCTTGTTCTTCCATCAAATCCCCATGCCTGCACTGAGCTTTGCTCCCCCTTCCCTGGGGTTAGGGCAGGTGAGTCCAAACATGGTGTGCTGATTTATCCCAGTCCCTCTAGCTCCAGTGAAAAGTGCTTTTCCAAGGGCTTTGTTTCCACTAATTTCTCTCCATTGCTGCTGTCTCTGTCTCACCAGCTCTTTTCTGGCCCCAGGACATGCTGAAGGCTTTTCAATCCCTCCCTGTGTGCAGAGATAAACTCAAACTCTTTCCTTAAACCAAGCCCACACCTGGGTGAGACAGCTCCTCTTTGTTTTGCTACTCTATCCTCTGTTAATGCAGCTAATTATGGCCTTAAATGCAAATGTAGAGGAATGAGAATGAAACCTTGGAAGGGCTGAGGCACTGGGGAGAAGAGGTTTACAATAAACTGAGGTTTGCAAGGAAGCTTTCACTCATCTTCATGGTTTGGAGTTGTGAGCTTGCACTCGGGCTAGGAAGCGCCTTTTGAAATTAAACAGAAAAGATACAATCTTAATATTCCATGAGATGTGCCAATACAAATATCTGTCGGCAGAGATGTAAAATAATAGCTCTAAAAGCAAGGAAGAGAAGCACATGAAGTGTTGGGAGCAGGGTGATGTCAGCCCCCAGCCCAGCGAGATATTCTTTGTGTTGGAAATTAAAGCCGCATGAACTCCCTGCGCAAAGCTGGGTGAGACTCTGCTTTCTCAGCCACCCCCTCGGGGAGGATGGGTATTATTTTCTGGTTTTAATTTTAAATTCATAAATAAATGAGATCGACTTGCCACCTAATAGCACTGAGTTGTGCAAAATAAGGGTAAAGTCTGTCAATTAAGGCTGTCAGTGGCTGGTGTTGCTGGAGCAGAAGAGAATCAGAATTAGCTGAACTGGTCAACAAAACTCAGCTTCATGAGGAAGAGGAATTCAGCTCAAGAAGAGGAAAATCTGCCTCCGTGGTATTATCTCCCTTTCCAAAGTTTCCTCCTGGCTGCACGGGGTCACAAATTATACAGCCCAAATCAAACTCTTTTCTGCAATAAGGGAGAAGAAAACCATGCAATGATTTAATGTAAGAAACAGCTCAAGCTACGGCTTTCTCTTGTTTGGGAACGTGGACAGTTGTGCTGAGATCCCCAAACCACTCCAAGCCATGGAAATTAGCACATAACCATCTGGCCTGGTGGCTCAACACCTCCCGTGGCCGTAAATTCAAATCCCAGCGACCTTAGCAGGGGATTTGCTCCGAGAAACGAGCTGAGTCCTCCAGTAATGGGAAAACAAGGTGAGCTGGGAAGGCATCAGGAGAGCTTTGGTTCCAGGAGGGAGCCAGCTCCAGGCAAGCATCCCTTGGCTTTCAGCAGGGACAGGGGCTCTGCAGGAGCAGCTCCTCCTTGACTCCTGGGGTCCCATCCATGGCTGAGCTCCCCAGGCCCTTCCCTGGGACCCACCAGCTCACCCCGCTCTGTTCCCTTGGTGTTTCTTCATCCATCAGGATGCTCTGTTCCAGCTCCAAGGCTCTGTGCTCAGTTTTGGGGGTCACAGAGCCACTGAGGACATGGAGCAGTGCTGCCAGCTGTGGTTTCCCATCCAGGTTCCCCAGGACTAAAGTGTGTGGGTGCTCGAGAAGAGATCCTCCTGTGTGAAACATGAAATCCTCCACTGGGAACTGCAGGGGTTTCCCACCCTTGGTTGGAGCCCACACTGCAGAGTGGGAAGGTTCAGAGGGCACAAAATCATTTTCCTTGCTGTGTGGAATACACTGATCTTAGTTCCTTGCCTCGTGTGGGTTTTTAGCTAAGCTGCAATTAAAGATCAGGAATATGGATTTAATATCTCCAACTGAAAGCATCTGCCCTCACCAATGAATAATCTGCCCTGCCAGCCATGGCCAGAAGGCTGAGCCATGGTTGTGGCTCACCCACAAAAAAAAAAAAATTGCTTTATCCTAACCTTCAAGACCTGGAAGTAGCAGCTGAGTCTAATTTGGGCTCTGCAGCAGGTTTTACCCATGGAAAGTCGTGTATTCCTTGCACATCTGGTTGTGCTCAGGGGGACGTTGCCTTTCAGTGCTGCTCAGGTCTGGCTGTGCCCCTTTAGTTCCTGGGTAAATTGTCCCTTTCCCTATGGGAAAGCCAGTGGACATTGTTTGGAATAGAATTAGTGATTCATTAGCATTCCTGTGGGTGAAGGTTTAGGATGAGCTCAGCATTAAACCAAGCACCAGGGCAGGTTTGGCTTCTCCTCCAGCAGTGCCACCAAAGGCAGGAGGTTGGATGACTCGAGTGCTGCCAGGAGAAGTTGTCTGGATTTAAAAAATCCCATTTGGACCTCACTCTTCCCTCTCCTTCCCCTTTCTCCTGGGACAGCAGAGCTCAGAGCCCAAGCAGGGCAAGGGGAGTTCCCATAAACTGTAGGGAGATGAACTCTGCTTTTCCCTGGATTTCTGCCTGCACTTGTGCATCTGCTCAGAGTTATTGTCCCATGTTCCACAAACTTAAAGCACTTCCATACCGAACAGAATTCCTCCAGTTCACTGCAAAACACAACAAAACTCAGCCCCGAGGATGCCAAAGGCTCCTGCTCTGCACATCCTCCAATTCCCAGCCCCAGCATCAGCAAACTCAGGGAATCACTGAGGGGCTGTGAAAGCTCCAGCTGCAGCTCTGCCTTGTGCTGGAGGGCAGGGGAGAACGCCAGGCTTTCCCTGGATGTGCTTTCCTGAGGGATTTTGCTGGCATGGCTCACACCCTGAGCTGTGGGATGGGGAGAGGCTGGGAAGGAGCAGGACCAGGGCTGTTCTCCCAGCATCTCAGGGGTCAGGGCTGCTCAGAGCTGGAGATTCATTCCCACCTGGACGTGGGGCAGGAGCTGCTGCCAGAGCTCTTTGCCTGCTGGAGAAACCCAGCAGGGTTCAGTGGGCAGTGCCTGATGGATCCCAGAGAAAGGGTGATCCTTTCTCCATCAGAAGGAGCATCCATCCCTCCTTCCCTCCCACAGCATCCCCTGGCCCGAGGCGCTTTGTGTTCCAGCTCAGAGTGGAGGTAAGAGCACTGAAAAACAGCTTTTCCTCAAATTGTTACAATTCAGGTCAGAGCAGGGTGGTGGTGCTGGATTGACAGCTGAATTTGATAATTTTAGAGCTCTTTTCCAACCTTAATGATCCCAGGATTCTGGGAGATAAGGAATGGATCTGCCCTCCTCTAAGTCATAGAGAATAAATACACAAAACACAACCCTGGATTTTTTTTTTTCCTCTGTAATATACAACAAGATTAAAATGCAACCAAGAGAATTAGTAAAAAATAATAATTAAAAACCTGCTGTGTCCACGGGTGGCAAATAGAGTTGTGTGACAGAACAAGGCGTTCCCTGGATCCTTCCTGTGGGTTTTCCTTCCCGAGCTCCCACAAACCCTTCCCCAGATCCCTGCAGTTGTTGTATGTGCGAACAACCCCGAGTTTGAAAACTCTGTGTTTGTTTGCCTTCCCCCAAATCGAGAACACATTGAGGATGATTTGCAAGACAGAAAAGAAAAGCTTTAATTTATCAAGGTTTCCACTCAACAAATAACATGGGATCCCTTTTCCTACCGGGACACCTGCAAAGCTCCTGCTGGGATCCCCCCTGGGATCAGGATCTTTCTCTCTTGGGCATTTTCTAAGTCATAAAATTCCATAAAATTTAAAGAGAGAAAGTTAAATTCAAACCTGTTACACTTTCCAGCTCGGGGTCTGTGCCTCCAGTTGGAGCTGAGATCGCTGTAATCGAGTGGGGTTGAAGGAAAAAAGATACTTTTAAAAATTTTTAGTGTTTTCCTTCTTGTGTATCCCAGCTTTGCATCTGTCAGCTGGGTCCTCCTTCCCTGGAGGAGGGGGAAACGGGATGGGTGATTCTTATTAAAGGCAAAAGGAACTGGGGGAAAATATCAAGGGGAAGGTGTAACTTAGACTTTTTAAATTTAGATTTCAATTATCAAGAATTTCAATTAAGATTTGTCAATTAAGGTTTTTATATGAACTATTTTGAAATCTAAAATAAGTGGAATTAAGCCTGTCCATGAATCCTTTCCCTCACATCATCAGAACAGTTCCACAGACAGTTAAAGAAATCAAACTACAAAATATAATTAGTGAAGATCCCATTGTTCATTATTTGTAGTTTTTTTGGTTCAGTTCTGGCTTTGATTTGTGCCAAATTTGGACTGGCACAACCCCAGCACCCAGGGATTTGTTCACCTCTGGCTGGCAAAATCCATCCCAGGGACTTTGCACCACTATGGGAGGGGATTCCCTGAACTCAGGGATGGAAATTTGGGGTTCCCCCCTCTCCAGCCGCCTCCTGTCCTGTCTGGGATATTCCTGCAAATAATTCAGGGAAATCTTAAACCCAGCAGCACCTACAAAATCATTTTGCTATTGGATTTCAATCAGGAAAAGCACAATATAGAATATTGTGTTAGATCCCACTGGATCACACATAAATATTTACAATAAACAGGTTCTGATGGCAACATCTACCTCTCTGACTTGTGTTGGGTGGAAAATTCCCTGAAATCCAGGAAATTTTTCCACCAACAAATCTGAATGACCCCCAGTGTTCTGGAACCTTTGAAATCCATGGGAGCTCTGGCCCTGATTTTGGGGCACTCAGGATTTTGCACTCCATGAACAAAGGTACTGAAACCTGGCAGAGCACAAATGATCCTGCAATCCTTTGTTTGAGGAGGGAGTATTTCTTCCCCCACTCAGAAAAGCCCTACAGCCACAACACAGGAGGAAGAAAGACTTCACAATTAACCCTGGCTCAAATGAAGAAGGATTTTAAGTTCATTTAGGTCCCCTTTTTTTTTCCCCAAAAAAAGCCATATCACTTTACATTTATAATGCTGGTATCATCCAGTACTTTAAATCAAATTATAGCTGTATCAGGCTGCTTAACAATGTTTCTTTTTAATTAAGTTTACCAGTCCCAGATGCATTTTTTTTAAAGAAAGAAATTAAACAAACGTAATTAAATTACATGACAGGGGTTAGGTAAGACAGCAAACAGCCCAGCAAAAATACAAGGATTGATAAATCCTTTTGGATACTCACATTTTGCACTCTCCCTACACCCTGCAGTATTCCAAGGGGCATGCTGGAATATCCACAGCAGTGTCCAGAGCCCTCTTCCTTGCTTAAAGAATTACCCTCAGAGATATTTTAAAATCCTGCTGCCACAGAGGTTTTAAACAGCTCAGGAAGCTGCTCAGAAAGCTGAGTATCCATGAATTCCCGTTAATTTCCCTGTGCTGCAGAGCATCAGATTTGCCTGATTTGGGGGCTCTCCTGCTGGGGGTCCCCAGAGCATCCCCTGGCATCTCAGGAGAATAATAATTTTCCTCCATAAATAATAAATAATTTTCCTCCATCCTCCAGCAGCACACAGAGCAAGGGAGAGCTTGGACAGGCAGGATCCATCCCCATGGGATTTCAGCTTTATGGGATTGCTGGAACAGCACCAAACTCGGGGTTTGGGGTGGTGCTCATGCTGCAGGAGCTCCTTATTCTCACTTAGATAAAGGAGTGAGCGCTGCCCAGGAAAAGGCAGCTGCATTTTTACTGAGAAAATGGCACTAAAAATAGGGATGAAGGGAAAGGAAGGGGAGCAGGGCTGGGCAGTGAGTTGCACATGCAGACCTGGAGGGATCTGTGTTTTCCTCAGCTCCTCTGAGCCCACACCCTGGAGCTGGGCTGAGCTCCCAGGAGGGCCCTCACAGCCAGGACACCCCATCACTTGAATTTCTATGGTTGAAACAGCACAAAAATGCCCAGAGTGTCCTTCTTTAAAGGACACAAAGATTGCCAGGAGGAGGGCAGGGGGGTTTATGGCAGTGAGGAAAGCCCTGTGCTTGCACACCCTTTTCCAAGGAAGCTGTGGGCACGGCCTGTGGCATCAGCTGGAATTTGCAACCTGGACAAGCCGTGGTCACACTGAGATTACTGGGATTTTTATAGGGGTTAAAACGGAATGATCTCATGGAGGGAGCAGCAAATCCCTGTCTCCAGCCCTGCAGGAAGCAGAGCCACGGGAGCAGATGAGCAGAGCCCTGAGAAGCCTGGTGGAGCTGGGAGATCCCGGTGATCCCAGGGCAATGTGCCATCCCCACGGAGCCCTGGGCGTGCACGGGGCGCAGCCTCCTCATCCTCTCCCTGATCTCCCCGACTCCTGGATCTGCATCTGGGGCTGCAAGGATGAAGTCAGCCCCGGAGCTGCTACGGGCTGGAAGTGATTTCACCGAGCTGCAATGCACATGGATTAATTCCAGTACTGTAAAGTCAACATGGGTGAACACTGGCTACATCACAGCCTTCATTACTGGGGTCTGGAGCGGCTTTGGATGAAGTAATTTCCCTGGGGTTTAGCACTTCCAAAACATATAGGGCGTCCTTCTTGGATTGGCCTGGAGAGGGGTGCCCCCCCCTCACAGCCACCCCAAATTGGCCTTTATCAGTTGCACATGGACCCCTGTGACTGCGAGGGGCTTCAAACGAGGCCCAGATGGGCCGTGGCACACGATGCCCAAACACCGGACACATGGAACGAGGCTCAGCTCGAGTGCACACCATGGATGTTATTAATAACAAATGAGACAACACTCCCAAATGGGCCTTCAAGTGGGAGAGGATGTGGGATGAGTGGGGATTAGCGATTCCTCCATCCTGCATGGTCAAATCCGCTCCTGGAGGGTTCAGCGCTGGGATTTTGGACACCGGGAAGCCAACGCTCATCAGGCTGCTCAGTTTGGAGTTTCCCAGATTTGAAGTGAACTCTTCTCGTGCAGGAGGTGTTTATTTTGTCTTTTTCCACCTCAGTTATAAACTGGAACCAAATCCTTGTCATGTGCAATTTGCTTCCTTAGCAAACAGTTGTGCAAATGTGACTCAGTTTTGCCTGGGCACCAGAATTTGCTCCCAGATAGAATCCCAGGATGGTTTGGGCTGGGAATGACTGTAAATCCCATCCAGTTCCAAATTCTGGACAGCTTCCACTATCCCAGGGTGCTCCGTGCCCCATCCAACCCAGCCTTACACAATTCCAGGGATGGGGCAGCCACAGCTTCTCTGGGCACCCTGTGCCAGGGTCTCCCCACCTTCACAGGGAAGGAATTTCTTCTCAATATCCCAATATCCCAATATCCCACCTAAACCAAACCTCTGCCAATTTAAATTCAAGTTCAGCTTCCTGCACAAGCCACTCCACAAAAAGCAGCTTCACCTTCTTCATTTGTCATCAGGGACTGGGTGAAAGAGGCTTTTAAGGGTTAATAATGGGGTTCCCCTCATCCCTATTAATCCATTCACTCCCAAAAACCTCTTCCTTTCACAGCTCGATATTTAACATCAGCATCCTGGAAGGGGATAGAGCTTTAGAGTGGATATTAAGAAAAGTTTCTTCAGGAAAGGGTTGCAGAGTCCCCATCTCTGGAGGGATTTAAAATCTCTGTGGATGTGGCACTTGGGGACATGGGCCAGTGGTGGCCCTGGCAGTGGTTGGGCTCTGGGGATCTCAGAGGGCTTTTCCAGGCTGTGGGTGCTGGGATTTGGGGATGGTAATATGGGAACTTCAGGGTGCTAACACTTGGATTCTGAGGTGCTAACACTGGGGATTGGGGCATAGTGGTTCAGGGGTTTGAGGGTGATAACACGGGGATTTGGGGATGCTGACTCTGGGATTTGGGGGTGGTAACACAGGTTTGGAGGGTATTTACACTGGAATTTGGGGAATTTTAACGCTGGGATTTGGGGAATTTTAACACTGGAATTTGGAGGTGCTGACTTTGGGATTTGAGGGATGTTAACGCAGGGATTTGGGGGACATTAACCCTGGGATTTGGGTGATAATAACCCTGGGATTTGGGTGATATTGATATCGGGATTTGGGGGACATAACCCTGGGATTTGGGGGATTTTAACCCTGGGATTTGGGTGATAATAACCCTGGGATTTGGGGGTGCTGACCCCAGGCTATCGGGTGGTACCAGCCCCGCTCGCATTTTGGGAGCGCGGAGTTTCCCGCACAGCCCGGGCCGATCCAAGCCTCCCTCCTGCCATCTGCAGGCGAGTCCCCGCTGCTCCTCAGCTCCCGATTTCACTCCCTGCAGCCTCCCGCACATTTCCCTGCATCTGACGCGACGGAAATATAAAATCCTCTGGTTTTCGAGTAAATACAATTTTCCAGTGAATCCCAAAGGCAGCATGTGCAGCCCATCCCATCCCATCCCCATCCCCATCCCCATCCCATCCCATCCCATCCCCATCCCCATCCCATCCCATCCCATCCCGTCCCATCCCATCCCATCCCATCCCATCCCATCCCATCCCATCCCATCCCATCCCATCCCATCCCATCCCATCCCATCCCATCCCATCCCACTCAGCCCAGGGGAGGCAACACCACCTCGGGATTATTTTTATGATTGGAAACAAGGATTTCTTCCTCCCTGTTTTCTCTTGTGGATGCTCTCGAGTCGGAACATGGAATTTCCTCTGAAACTCCAGCAGGATGAAGGGGGTTGATTTTCTCTCTCTTTTCCTATAAAGAAAATATTTTATACAAAATAGACCTGTAAATTCTAATCTTAAATTAAATTATTCCCAGTAGTGCCAATGGCATCGCTGGCACTGGGATTGGGATGGGACTGGAGCTGCTGACTCCTCTCATGGCGACAAAAAGCAGGGACGGACCTCGGGCTCCTTCCCAGTTTCTGTGCTGTATTTTACTGGAAAATGTAGAAAATTAATTAATTTTCCTGGAGTATGAAGGAGAAAATTTCACCTCAAAGAGCTGGTGACTCCCAGGGTTTATTTAACTTCAGTTATTATTTAATTCACATTTTAGAAAATCATCAATAATATTATCCTTATTATTAAATATATATCCTTATAATTAAATACTATTTAATTACATATTTGAAGCCGTGTAATAGAAAATCAAAGGGAAGGGAAATATTCTGATTTAATTCCCAAGTGAGTGGTTTAGCAGTTTTGCAGTCACAGGGAATGATGATCCCGGGGGATGAGTGAAGCCACAGCAGCCAAGGGAGCTCGGATGGGGCTGGGAGAGCTCAGTTCTCCCTTTGCCCCTCCTTCCCTCAATCAAAATTCAACAAAATAATTCTTTTTAAGTCACCTGGGAAACTTTTAAACATTAATTTTCATTGATTTTATGCTAAGCACAATATTTGCATAAAATTTCTTTTTCATCCAATTCCATTAGCAATAATTACCAGGAATACCCTGGGATAAAAATGGTCATTGTTACTTCCCGAATTTTTCCTAAAATGCATCCACATTGTAGGAGCTTTTTTGTATAATTCTTGTCTTTTTAAATAAAATTATTACACTTTTCTCCCTCTCTTCACTTCTTTTTCTTCCTGACTCTGGACTTCCCAGTGTGAATCTGAATTAACTCCATTAAATACAATCATTCAGACAAAAATTACCCTGGAAACAACCTGGGATCACCCTGAGTTTTCTCTGTCTATTCCTCTACATTTCCTCTATATTTTCATTATTATTTTCCTGATTATTTTAGTGACTATTTTTCTGATCATTTTATTGATTGTTTTGCTGATTGGAATTGATGCTGCTCATTGCAATAGGCTGGAGGAGGGGAAGGAACTTAAGTTTTGGTTAGACCTGGCCCAAATCAGCCCTAAATCTTAATATTACATTTTTAGGATCTCTCTGACCAGCAAAATCCATCTCCTGCTCCTTGATTCAATAATTAATTACATTTTTATTTAATGTTATTTTAGTCTAGTCTAATCTACTTTATTTATTTTTATTTTACTCATCTATTTTCATTATTTTATTTTCTTGCATTTTCCCCTTTTATTTTCCTTTGGATATTTTGTTTGGTTCTATTTTATTTTATTTCATTGTATTTTATTTTCTAATTTATCTATTTTATTTTATTACTTTTAATTTTACTTTTATTACTTTATTACTTTTATTACTTTAATTTTTTTCAATTTTACTATATTTTATTTTATTTTATTTTATTTTATTTTATTTTATTTTATTTTATTTTATTTTATTTTATTTTATTTTATTTTATTATTTTATTTTATTTTATTTTATTTTATTTTATTTTATTTTATTTTATTTTATTTTATTTCCCTTACTCTGCAGCTGATTCTCCCCCCATCCTGGCAGGAATTGCTTCATCCACTACAAAAACATTTCCCAGCCTCCTGGAGCTGCATGGAGCCAGGAGATCCGAGGGACACAGCTTTGGAAACCTCTGATTTTCTTCTTCTTGTTTTCCTAATGGATTCAAATCCCTGCTCTGAAGGGCAGGAGAATGGGGATCTCCCTCTGCCCTCTCCCAGACAGCCCCAGCTGAGTAAAGTATTTCTATAAAATATTCCCATGTGAAATACTCCTGTAAAATCCCCCCTTTCTCTTTCCCAGCTTCTCCTTTCAATGATGGTTTGTGGCTGATCCTGAGGAAATTGAAATAATTTCCCTTTATTCCTCTATTAAAAAAAAACAAAACAAAAAAACAAAAAAAACACTAAAATAAAATTTTATTTTTATCCAATCACTGACCCAGTCTAACCTGGAGGAATTTGGAAATCCATTTTTTTTTTTTATCTTCCAGGGATCTGACACCAGGCCAGGGATGCTCCAGCAGCATCTCCCCAGGGAAAATAATCCCAAAATTGGGCTATTCCAATAATCCAATATTCCAATATTCCAACTCCTATTATCCCTCTGAGTTTGAAGGAGCAGCTTTTGGGAACTTCAGGCTCTTCATTCCCACATTTGCATCTCTGGGACTGGGGAGCAGGAATGGTCCAGGCACGGGCAGGACAACGGCTCAAAGACATGGAGAATGGTCAGGATGGGAGATGTGGAGCTGGAGGAGTTCCCTTGGCTTCCTGCCCCAGTAAAAAGGTTTTTCCTTTCATGGACTTTCCGAGAACCACAGATTTTTTTTCTCCTGAACTGAGCCCTGGAAGGAGCAGCTCCAGACAGAGCGAGATTTTCTGATCCCAGAGTCCTTTCCCTGCCCTTTTCCAGATTCCCTGCTTGTTTTGCTCTGTGACAAATTATTTTGGAGCTGTAAGAAGATAAACCCTGATTTTGTGGGATCTAAAAAATATCAGATATTGGAGTTATGGACCCAAAATCCAGGGAGGAATACGAGCATTGGGTTCCCTCCTTGTGCCAATAACTGGGGATAAAAATCCCCCTTCTGGGAAAACAAGGATCACCGCAGGGTCTGCTGATAAAAAGTATCAGCTTTTCCCAAATTTCTGGGCTGAAACACAGGTTTGCAGCACTTGGAATGTGAAATCATTTTCCTCTTTGCCGAAATGTGTTTTTGGCAACAGGAAAACCAATTTGGAAAATATTAACAGGATGGAAACCGAGATTGTAAAGAATTCCGGGCTGGAGCCATTTGCAGCTTCCAAGATGCGACTGTGGCAGAAGCAGAACCCTAAACCAATTAAAGGCAATTTAATTTGGGAGGCTTCTCACGGAGGGAAGGGATCTGGCGAGGATTTGGGTTGCAGGGAGACGTCCCAGCCCCAGCACCTGCGAGGTTATTGCTCCCAGAGCCAGAGCCAGGATTCGATGCAGATGTGCCCCAGAATCCACTCCCTGCTCCAGCTGCAGATCCCAAAGATGAGCTGCTCGTGTGGTATAATCAGGGAAGAATATTAGGGAATTTGAGGGTTTTAATTGTGCTGGCAGATATTTTGGAAAGGTTTGGGTGTAAGGCTGGTTTCTGTGGGCTGAGCCGGGAACTTGTGCCATGTGTGGTCCATGGGAACACAGGGAATGCACTCCAGTAGGAAATATTCCTAGAGAAATCCTATAGAAGGTTAATTTAAAGGACAGAACAGAGGAATAAAATGAGACTCTGGGTTTGCTCCATTCACAGGCGTTGGGGAGTCTTCTCAGCATAATCCACAGTGCCAGACTTGTGCTCCTCAGGACCAGCAGCCTGAAAAACCATCCCTCCCTCATGTGCTTCCCCTCTTCCCTGATTTTCTGCTGATCGAAACACACCCAAAGAAAAGAAACTCCCATTCCTGGCTTTTGCTGGGCATTTGCACTCCGGGCTTTGCCTTCCCCACATCTAGAGCTGCCTGAGGGATTTACTGCTCATCCCACACCTTCAGGAACATTCCCTGCACACAAACACCCTTCAGCTGGGATATTGTCCCATTCTCTTGGAATTCTTCTGGCTGAACAACTCCCACAGGGAAACGTCTCTGTCCTTTTTTCCCCCCTTTCAGGGACTCCTTTCCCTGGTGAGAACTTCCAGCCTGCTCTGCATCCCGAGAACTCCCCAACAAATTGCTTCCACACTCCAGCCTGACTCCAAGCCTGGTGCAATCCAAGGGTTAACCAAGTGAAACGTTTAAGGAGTCATGAAATGACTGTTTCCGCTTCCCATCTGGCTTTTATCAATTTTCAGTCGCTTTCCGAAGTGCAGCGACACAATCAAAACCCCTGATCTCCCGAGGCAGATAATTCAATTTGGGAAATGAATTTCTTATGTGCCCAGGAGTAAATACATTCCTGGCCAGGGAGATATGGACTGCTGTCAGTGGGATAATGAGGTCCAGGGGAGCAGCCGTGGCCCCCCCAGAGTCCTTGGGGGTGATGGGAGCGGTGGGATGAGGGTGGGAAGGTGCCAGAGGGATGGGACAGCTCCAGGGACAAGTGTGGAGCATCAGCCACGTCATGGACATGAAGAGGGGATGGATTTTATCTTCTGCATGTGGCACTCAGGGCTCTGGGCTGGTTGGGGGTTGGAGTCAGTCTTGGAGATCTTTTCCAGCCTTAGTGGTTCTGGGATTCTGGGATCTCCACAGCCTCCAGCTGGGTGTTGGCCTCTTCTCCCAGGTAACGTTAAAGACAGGAGGAAACAGCCTCAAGTGGCCCCAGGGGAGGTTTAGCTGGATGTGAGGGAAAATTTCTCCACCCAAAGGATTGTCCTGCCCTGGCACAGGCTCCCAGGGCAGCGGGGGTGTCACCAGCTGTCCCCCAGCACTGCCAAGGCCACCACTAATCCACGTCTCCAAGTGACACCTCTGCATGGCCTTAAATCCCTCCTGGCTTCACCAAAATGGTCCTGTGGGAAGAAGCAGCCCAAGGGATCCAAGCTGGAGAGGTGCTGGATGAGCTGGATAATAGAACTGCCTGGGACAGGCAGCAGTTGGGCTTTATTGCTCTTCTAAACCTGTTCAGGTCATGGTGTTGAGTAGCAAAATCGATACAGAGAGGTTACTGAGTAAATTAAAAATCAAAATGGATTGAATACAAAAAAATAAAAGGAATTCAAAGAAAAAGTAATTAGCCAACAAATGAAATAAAGGTTAAAATAGATAGAATTAAAATAAAAATGACAATTTGATTAAATTAAAAGAGATTGAAGTAAGAGAAAATAAGAAGAAAATAAAAGAAGCAGTTTGGTCTTCTATCCTAATTCCATGTTTAGCCCTTCCTATCCCAGTCCTCCTTTCCCTCATCATGATCAAACTGCCAGGACACAATAAATCCTCCCTATGCTGGGTTTGGAAAAGGACTTTTCCCTCCTCATCTCAGCAATGCCAAACAAACCGTGTTCATTTCCTCTTTTGCTCCTTCTGTTGGCACTGCCCCATTCTGATTTTCCCTCCTGGTGGGGCCGGTGGGTGCTGACAGGACCATCCCATCACACTTTGGGAGGGAAATATCCCTCTTTTGGCACTTCCCCTGAGGGGGACGAAGCCAGGAGCCCACTAAATTCCACCTCTGGAGGGAATTTTCCTCTTTTTTCCAAGGTGTTTGGGACAAACTGGGCACATCCCAGCTTGGAGAGCAATCAGCCCTCGGCCGAGTTCAGGAGGTCCCGATTTTCCTGAGGGAAGTGCTTTAATCAAGATAAATTTTTTCCAGTTTTCAGTAATCTGAGCTCTTCCTGAGTTTTCCTCAGCTCTGCTTTAGGATGAAATTATCGAATTTCCATGGCAATTAACAGAGGAAGGCTGAGCACAAGGATCGTTCTGTGGGAAGGGTGGCAGGGAACAAGTGACACTGGGCTGGGTGAGCTGTAGGGATGGGCTCTGTGGGATGTTTTCCCATAAAATCCTCCACCCTGGAGCAGTTTTTTACCTGAGGCATCACTGATGCTCAACAGCACCTGAATCCTGCCCTAAGGCGCTGTGATCTGGGGATAAGACTGAGAGGGATTAGCAGAAGAAGGAACTTTGACCTGGATTTAGATTTAGCTGAATATCCCCCAAATCCCCTTTACCTTAAAGCCACCTCGTGGCAAAGCCCACAAGGGGACAAGCCTGGGGACACATCCCAGCCTCGGCCACAGGGAAGGGACCACCCTGGCATCAGCTGATCCAACCTCGCCGTTCCCTCCCTGAGAGGGAAGGGGGGGAAAAGGAAGGGAAGTGAGGAAAGGGAAACAGGGGGAGGAAAGAAAGGGATTGGGGACAGGGAAAAGGGGAAAAAAAAATGAAGTGGGCAGAGGAAAGTGGAGAAAAAGAAACTGGGGAAAGGGAAACGGGGAATAATGAAGGAATCAGGGAAAGGGAAGCAATGGGAGAAGAAAGGACACGAGGAAAGGGAAGCGGGGAAAAAATAAAGGAAATTGTGAAAGGGAAAAGTGGGGAAAGAAAGGAATTGAGATGAAAGTGAAAGAAAAAGAATGGAAGTGGGGAAAGCAAAACGGGGAAAGGGAAATGAGGAAAAAGGAAAGGAAGTGGGAAAGATGAAAGAAAATGGGGAAATAGAGACTGCCCCTGCCCCGAGCAGCCCCGTCCTCTCTGGCAGATGGGATGGGATTTCCAAGGCACGGCTGCATCCAGGGAACCCCTCCGGCTCGGCTCCGCGGCTCAGCTGAACGACAATATCCATGTTCAAGCAGAGGCAGCCGGAGCAGCCGGGCTTTCCAAAACACACATTTCTGTGGGATTTGGATGCTGCCGTGTCCCCCGAGCCGGCCAGGGCTGCCCCAGCCCCGCATCTCTGACAGGGAAGCGGGAGGAGCGCCGGGAGGCAGCAGCTGGAGAGGAGGGAATCGCTGTGATGGAGAGCGGCTTAAGAGCCAAGGGGGAGGGCAAAGAGCAGGAAAACGCAGCTTCCAAGGAGAGATCTTTGAGGGAAAAGCTCCGCAGCATCTGCTCAGGACATCGGGCATTTCCCTCGGAAAGGCATTCCTAAATAATCGCCCTCCTCTTTTAACGCGAGTTGCATTGAGCGTGATTTAAACCTCCACAAAAGGGAGCACCTGCGGACACAGCCCCAGCCCTGGATCATTCCTGCCGGCATCTCCCGGGGTTGGGTTACCCCGAGTAATTCACTTACAGCTCACAAACGATAAATCCTGGCGCAGTTGGTCGAGGAATCCGGGCTGAGGAGCGATGGAAGTGAATGATTGAATCCAAATGGCTCCACAGCCCCGGCCTGCCCGACTCACTAAACACAGAAATTAACAATATCTCAGGCCATGATGAACTGCAGCCCTGGAAAACTGCTCCCCAAGTGCACCTTAAACACAGCAAGAGCTTTTTCAGGGAGGTTTTTAGATAAATGTTAGAAGAAAAGAGAGGTTTTCATCATTTTTCTTCCATTTGGTCAAATTCCTGTCCTTTTCTGCTGAGGTGGCTGCGGCAGGATGCTGGCACCAGGCTGCCCTGGGTACAAATCAGTTTGGCAAAGAAATATAGGGGGGATCTGCTGAAAAAAATCCTCTAAAAGGTGAATTCAGACACAGCACTAACTTTGAGATACTCTCAACAGGCATCAGGTACCCTGACAATCCTTGGATGACCCATGGTGCCACCTCCACATCTCCTGGCCAGCAGGAAAGGTGGGAGCTGTCCCATGGCTGGGCTCCTCAGCCAGGGTCACACTCCATGAGCTGCTGCTGTCAGGGATTTAGGACAGAGCAGAAAAGAGCTGGAAGGCACTAAATGCTGATATTTATCCCTTATCATCAGACATTTGGGCCGGCTTTGGGATTTCTCTTCGTCTCCCAGCTGTTCTGAAGGAAAGCTGAACATTCTCTGTTCAGCCTTCCCAGAAATAATCAGGGTTCAGGTCAGCACCAAGACAAGGATTTGGGACTTTGCTTCAGAGGGAGATGAAGATTCAAGGATGAAAACTCAGTGACTGAGTTGGGTCTGCCTTGCAGGATAATACATATTTGATTTGTTCATCCATGTCTATGCCCACATTCTCTCCACTGGATGATTTCTTTGAGGGCTGATGCCTGCCAGGGGCCCAGTGCAGCCCCCAAAAGCACCACAAGGCCACCAGACCAGGGTGCTCCAAGTTCTCCAGCCTGGCCTTGGACACTTCCAGAGCTGGGGCAGCCCCAGCTGCTCTGGGCACCCTGTGCCAGGGCCTGCCCACCCTCCCAGGGAGGGAATCCTCCCCAGAATCCCATCTCTCCCTGCCCTCTGGCAGTGGGCAGCCATTCCCTGTGTCCTTTCCCTGTTTCTGGGTATCAAGTTCAGTCCTGGTGTGGTGACATTTGCACTGACAGAGTCACAGAACGGCTGATGCCACTCCGGGGTATTTTCCCTATAAATAAGCCACACTAGGGGTCAATGCCAACGTGAGGGATTTCCTCCCTGTAAATCTCTGCCCTGCTCAGCTCCATTCCATAAGCCCCTGGCCCACACCTGGCCAAGCCTCTGAGCCCAGGGGTTGCTTGAAACATCTGGGAAAACCCATCTACTGCAGCAAATCCATAATTTTTAGCTTAAATTCACAGGGCTGCATCTTAACTTAAAGGGACAATCAATCAATGGGATTTTTTCCCTTTGTAAAGACTCTGGGGCCAGAATTTAATGCAGAAAGTCAAGGGGGTTTCTCCCGAAGATGAAGTTTCTAAAAATGAATATTACAGCATTGTTTTCACCCTTATTGACTGTGTCATGTTGTTATTGCCTCCAGTCATTTTTTTAGGAAACAAATAAACAGCCAGGATTTGTCAGTCTAAGCAATAACCTATAGTGGCAGCAAACTTAATCTGGTGTTAATTAGGCTTGTGGAAAACTAAATCAAGCATCAGAAACCACAGATTATTTTAGGCTTCCTCTAGCATAAACACAAAGGCTTGAGGATCCATAACATATTATTTTTGTTGACAGTTTTCCACTTTTCCCCCAATTTATTTCATGAATCTGATAGGCTGCTCATTGATTGCTTTTAGCTCTGTCTTCTTTTGGCCTCAGCGTGGCAGTTTGTTAATCCTTCCTATTTTTGTGTGTTTAAGCAGGATTACAAACTTCAAATACATTGTAAAAGGAACCTGTATACAATCTTTCAAAACCACTTAAGTGGGCCAATGACAGAAGTCCCAGACCTGCAAGGAAATACAGAACATTTCGGAAATCATCCCCGCTGTTTATTTAGAAGCCATTTTTAATTACTCAGCAGGAATGAATGAAAGAACTGGAAAATGCAGAGAGACAGAGGGGTTTGCATTGAGTTACAGCTCGTGGAGAACAAGGGAGGGACGGTCAGGCTTTCAAGTCCGGGGAATTTTGGGGTGTAATTAGGCCCTGTGGGTTTATGGACAATCAGACAAAATTCAACTGCACATGTACTGCAAAGAGCAGAGGGATCTCTTGCAAGGCTCAGCGCAGCATCCTCTGGAACATCAGCGGGAATTTCTCCATGGAAAGGGCAGCCAGGCATGGCAAGGGGCTGCCCAGGGACGTGGTGGAGGTGGAAGGAAGGAGTGAATGTGGCAACCTCCTGCTCAACCTCCTCATTTGCCCAAACTGCTTCCCAAACCTCAGCTCCAGAGCGATCCTGGCATCCCTGGCTGGGGTTTCTCACAGAGGGCCCATCCTGCCACTGAGTGCTGATTTTTCCTGGAGTTTCTCTTCCCTTAAAAGCCAATATTAGCCTGCCTGAGAAAGAACGGAGTGTTTATTTATTGGGACAAGATGATTTTCAAGCTGATTTGCATTAATTTTAGAAGTAGGAATTTTTCTTTGTTCCTGTTTCTTTCCAGGAAAAACTGAAGTCATAGGAGAACAAGCCATGCTTGCCTGGTTTTGATCACTTGGAGGACTTAGAAGCAAACTCCTCAAAGTAAATATTTCCTAGGAAGATCATTAAGGGTGCGACCAACATGTAGGGAACAGCAACAGGAAAATACTGCTTTAAACCTAATCCCAGCCCATGCTGCATTCATTAGTGAATGACATTGTAGCTGGAGCAGGAAAAAATGAAAAGCCACGGAGCTGAATGATATTCCAATTGTTAAATGCTTCTGGATCACTCCAATTATCCCCCATCAAATGGCAACTGTTCTCCATGTGTTTAGCAAAGGCAGAAGTTCCCAAAGACACCAGTTCAGGTGGGCACAGAAGGCAGGAATGGTGGTGCTCTGCTGATCAGCAGCCTGGGAGCTGCTATGAGTGAGATATCCAGCATGGGGACCTGAGAAATTACTTGGGAGGTGATGCCTTGCCCCCTGTGACGCTAAGGAGAAATAATCATTTTCAGAGAATTGTGGAATCATAGGAAAGTTTGGGTTGGAGGAACCTCAAAGATCATCTCATTCCACACTTTCCACTATGCCAGGTTGCCCCAAGCCCCATCCAACCTGGCCTTGGATGCTTCCAGGGGCCACCACAGCTTCTCTGGGCACCCCTTGCCAGGGCTTCCCCACCCTCACTGGGAAGGATTCCTTCCCAATATCCCACCTAACCCTGAACCTTGTCAGTGTGAAGCCATTGCCCCTGTCCTGTCATTCCTTGGCCTTGTTAAAAAAGGCAGGAAAAATCTACCAGGAGAAAATTACCAGGAGAAAACTGCCAAGATAAAAGTACCAGCTGGAACAGCCCAGCCCAGGAGCTGCTCCCTGTGCCCAGAGCTCCTGGAGATCCATGGCTGGGGGAGGTGGAAGAGCAGGCAGGGAGCACCCATGGGTGCTATCTCTGCTGCCCAGCACACCCTTCTGGAAGCCTGACAGCTCCAGCTTGCTAAAAGCCAGCTTTATTATTAGCAAAAGAAAAAAATAAAAATTAAAAAAAAAAAAAAAAAAAAAAAAAAAAGAAAAAGCAGCGGCACTGGGGGAGCTGCAGGAAGGGAGATAAGGAGCAGCTGCTCCC
This sequence comes from Melospiza melodia melodia, assembly GCF_035770615.1. NCBI lineage: Eukaryota > Metazoa > Chordata > Aves > Passeriformes > Passerellidae > Melospiza > Melospiza melodia. The sequence goes on along the minus strand of NC_086209.1, from coordinate 15,664,770 downwards.
CTTCCTGCCCGCCCCCCCCGGGCTTTATCTGGCCAGGCCACGCTGTCTGTCCCCTCCAGGGCCAGGGACAGGCTTTGGGACAGAGGGATTGAGGGGCTGGAGCTCGTTCAGAGAAGGGAATGGAGCTGGGGAAGGGGCTGGAGCACCTGCAGAGGCTGGGGGAGCTGGGAAAGGGCTCAGGCTGGAGAAAAAGGGGGTTCAGGGGGGACCTTGTGGCTCTGCACAGCTCCTGACAGGAGGGGACAGCCAGCTCTGCTCCCAGGGAACAGGGACAGCAGAGGGAACGGCCTCAAGTTGCACCAGAGGAGGTTCAGGCTGGAGATCAGGAAGAATTTCATCTCTGGAAGAGTGGTCAGGCTCTGGAAGGGCTGCCCTGGCAGGCGGTGGAGTCTCCACCCTGGAAGTGTTCAAAAATCAAGCAGGTGTGGCCCTTGGTGGTGGGGTTTAGTGGTGGGATTTGATTTGACTGAAGGTTGGACTTGATGATCTCTGAGGTCTTTCCCAACCATAATGATTCTGTGATTTTGAATTACCTGATCAAGCACCAGGTAACCCCCTTGCCCCTTTTAAACCATTTTTAAAATCAGAATTTCTAACTGATGAAAAATCCTTCTTTGTAACCGTAAAACTTTTTCTCTGCTTTGTACCATTGGTGCAATTCAAAATGAAGGAGTTAAAGAAGCTCCAATGAGAGTTTCCAGCCAAAAATTAATGCCAAATCCTACAGTTTGACAAGAATTTTTTGATACAGATTCACCCAAGCATGATCATACTGGACATGGACATCAGAAATTTGGGGATCTCAGGATATTTCAGAATTACCACAGCTCTGGGTGGTACTGCCTTAGGTTTTCAAGGGTATTAAATTAAATTTTCCCTAGACATGAGCAAATATCCACAAGGTTATTAAAGAAGAAGCGGGGAAAATTAAGGAGTAACAAATATTAATGAAAAAACAAATATTAAGGAAGAACAAATATTAATTTCTCAATCAGTGACTTTGCTTTACTTTGCCACAAGATGGAGCCTTGAGATTAAATAATTTGTTTGAGGTTTGATGGGTATTTAAGAAAATCCAGCCCCATTTGAAGACAGAGGTTGGATTTGCTCAGATGATTATCTGTGTTTTTTTAATGAATCATGGCTTTCATCATCTCTAATTAGTCAGATATGAGGAACTATGAAGACTTTGTCAAAATAGGTGCCACTGGCATAACTCAGAGGAGGAAGATATTGAACAATGCAGCTTTTCTTCTGTAATAAGGATTCATGCTCCAAAGCAGGTGATATTACTGGGAGGGAGGAAAGGGAGAAGAAAGGGCACTTTGTGGGGAAGCTGAGGCATGAATGGGGACAAAAGAAGGGTATTTGGGAAGCCATAGCTTCTTTTTCTTCTTATTCACCTCCTGGTTCATGTTTACTTCTGCAAAATCCCCTAATAATGTATCCCACAGTTATTTCTGAGGTGGGTAATGATCCATGTAAATGTTGTGCTGAGTTCCAGGATTTGATATCAGCAGCTGAATTTGAGTCACCCCTCCCAACAAGATCCTCCTCCCTGCCCCTTGTCATCAAGCACTTCCCCAAAATATAAAGCCTGAGTGCATAAATTTCATCTCTCTTTTGAATTTCACTTCCCTTTGGCCTTTTTGTTTCACACAGTACTTTCCTGGTGGGTAGTTTTCATTTTCTAGTTGAAATTATTCTGGAAAGACTGGGAAAACAAGTGAGGTTTGGAGTTTTTGATGAGGGCATTTGAGCTCTAGAGAATTCTCCTCTAGAGAATTCTCTGAAAGGGGTTTTACAAGAAAAAAAACCCACAAATGTGTGTATTTAGGCTCATTCCTGCAAGAAGACTTCTTGGCATCCCCATCCCTCTGGTCTTCTGTCTCCTCTGGGTCATGGATCCCAAAGGAATGGTCCTCTCATGGATCAAGAGTGTCCCTGCAGAATTTCGCATTTGGCATCACATAAAATTAAATATTAGGAGGAAATTGTTCCCTGTGAAGGTGGGGAGGCCCTGGCACAGGTTTACCAAAGAAGCTGTGGCTGGCCCTGAATCCCTGGAAGTGTCCAAGGCCAGGTTGGACAGGGCTTGGAGCACCCTGGGACAGTGGAAGGTGTCCCTGCCCAGGTGGGTGAGATGCTCTGTAAGGTTCCCTTGAATCCAAAGCGGTCTGGGATTATTTTTGGCTCAGAGGGGAGCAGCAAAGGCTTGAAATCCAGTGTGAGCAGAGAGAAGGAGGGGTTGGATCAGCACATCCACTGCCAGGGTCAGCCTGACCTGGCTGTCAGCACTCTGAGCTTCCAGCCCTCCGGAGCTGCCACATCCTTGCAGCAGCCCGACTGCTGCTGTCTCCCTGGCCAGGATTTTGTGTGGAATATTCCCCAGTCCCTGCCCATCCCCAGCCAAGAGCACAAGTGCAGGAGCCTGTGGAGGCTGGGAAGCACATGGACAGGCAGGATTGGGCAGGCTTCCTGCAGCCTCTCCAGCCCTCGGCAGCTCCAGGGCTGAGCAATCCCTCTCTTGGGAACCCCACCCTTGGAGAGGTCTTTGCCTTTCCCAGATAAAGGCCAACACCCTTTCATGTGCTTTCTTGTACCAGCTCCTTTAAAAATACAACCAAAAAAAAGAAGCTGTAAATTGTGACTCTGCTGTGCCCAAACCTTCCTTTCCATGCACAGCAAAGGATTTTGCTCCTTTTTTCTAAGTGAAAATGTCAGTGTTCCTCAGAGAGACAGGGATGGGCTCAGCTTGAGGATACAATTCCTGAGAATAAACAGAGCTGTGCAATTGCCTTCAGACCAGGGCTCCCACATGGCTGCAGTGACTTGCCCAGAATGGATCTCTGAATCATGGAATAGTTGCTCAAAACCCCACCCAACCTGGCCTTGGACATTTGCAGGGATGGGGCAGACAGAGCTTCTCTGGTACCCTGTGCCAGAGCCTCATCACCCTCACAGGGAAGAATTCTCTGCCAATATCCCACCTAAGGGAAGCCACTCCCCCTTGTCCTGTACCTCCATCCCTTGTCCCAAGTCCCTCTCCTGGAACCCCTTTAGGCACTGGAAGGGGCTCTGAGCTCTCCAGAGTACTCTGAAGAGTAGAATGCTTTGAAGGAACACTGGATTTTAAATTATGCCAATATTTCCTTCTGGCTTTTCCCAGCACTGCCCTGCATCATTTCCCCTCCCATGCCAGTTGTTTTCCTGGTCTCCCCAGCTCCATCTCATGCACTCCAACCCTTCCTATCTTGCTGCCCAGACTAATTAAAACCCAGGGAGCCACTTCATTAGGAAAGACCAGCGTAGTGGAAAGACCAATTCTAACATCTCCATGATGGAAACCAGGACTGGGGATGCACCTTGGCCTCTAATGCAGGAATTGAACAGTAACTGCCTCAGCTCAGATTAATTTTCAATGAGCATTGAAAGGAAGCAGATTCAGCTGTGCTAATTAAGTTGAAAAAGCAGCTCATCCAAGAAACTGAAGCAGGCAATTCCAAGGCTGTATCTTCTACACTGTGTATTTATTATTCCCTGTTGGAATACAGCACAAGAGTGGAAGAATTTCTAACACTGTATCAATTTCAGTGGCATCTTTTCCTATCAGAAAACACCACCCAACTCTGCTGAATGCAAGCAGGTGAATTTTAGGAGAATGGTTAAATTTGGGTTCAAGGTGGCATCATCTCCAGGCCTCCAGTGTGACACTGAATAAGGAGGGCACAGGAGGGGAGGTCACATCCTCCACTAATGGGAATATCCACTTGGGAAGAAGGAGGAGAAAATAACCCAGAAATAAGGCCACTGTTCCCCTGGCAGCCCCAGGGGACACTCAGGCAGTGCTGAGACTGAACTCGTTTTCCTGCTGAACCTGACAAGGATGAGGATCCCACTTTACACACCAGCACAGGCAGCAGTGGAAGCAGCTCTAGTTTCTTTGGAAATATCAGAAATCCCAAGAGGAGAGTCTGTAAAGCATCTCTAGGGAAAATGATCCTGTGGGAATTCCCAACACAAAGATTCTGAGATTATTGTCACATGGGCCATTCAAGGATTTCAAAGCTGGGCCATAATTCGGTTTTGATTTATCCAAGTGTTACCAGGACATGAAACACTGCACCAGAACAGCCCAGAACTGTATTTCTGTGGGATGCAATCCTTGGAGAAGTGGAAGTAAACACTTCCTCCTCCCTCTTGGCAAGGTTCTTCCCTTGGGATGACTGCACAGCCACCTCAAAGAAATAGCTCTGAGCATGGAAACGATGGACACTTAGAAAGAAATGCCAAATTGTAAAGAAATTTCTAAATTGCAGAAAACAGGGATTTGTTTCCTGGGCCAAAGGCCACATTGCTGGGAGCCCTTCATCCTGTACCCTCAGTTGAGTGGTAGGGGAACAGCCAGGGGTTAGAAATGGGGCAGTGGGAACATGATTTCCTCCACTGCATTGGAGACTGGAAGGTTCTCAAGGAATGGAAATGGTGTCAGAGAGCAGAGCCCCCACTGCCCCTCTTCAGGGCTGGCACTGGAGCAGCCATCCTGCCTCTCTGTCCCAAAGCTGCTCCCACTCATCCCCAGAGCTGTGCCCAAGAGCTGCATCCTCCCAGCATCCCAACACTGGGCTGTGGGTGTGAATATTCCCATCAGTCCATAATACAGTTGATTTTTCATTTTTAAATATTAATTATGTGAAGCAGAAACTCAGAACATTTTGTTTAACCACTGTTCCCTGAGGAAGTGGTGGCCAAAGGGTGAAAATGGACTCAGACTGTGGCTTGGCAGACACAGGTTGGACCTCAAGGAAAATAAAACCAGTAGGAAGGGAGTGTAGTGCTGGAGAAGGTTACACAGGGAGGTTGGGGACTCTCCATCCTTGGTGTTTTCCAAGATTCAGCGGCACAAAACCAAATCTAATGTTGGTGATAGTTCTGCTTTGAGTGGGAGGATGGGCTGAAAACCAAAAGAATTCTCTTCCAACAAACATTCCCATGTTTCTGTGATCTTAAGTTCAGGCCAATGCATGTCTTTAATGTTAACTTGGGGAGATTTCAATATGCCCCAAATTGCTTTCCTTAAACATTCTTTTGAACTGGGAGCTTTCATACTAAAATGCAATGGAAGAAAGCCACTGATTTTTGGGGGATTTCTTAATTCCAATCCTTCAAAACACAAATGTTGTTCACTCTGCTGTCTGCTGGAGAGTCAACATGTTCAAATACAACAGCAGAGGTCCCATCAAAGCCTTGTAGCATCACCAGGTGTCTCCTCACTATGAAGAGATTTTTTGGAACAGGAAAAGAAAGAACCACATTATTTCCCATATCATGCTGTGATATCTGTGCTACAAACAAAAAACATCTCCTGCACTGAAACCTGCGCTCTGTAAAAATGATGTGGGCAGTAGATTTGCTTTTGCTTCAAATCAAAAGGCATCTTCTCCAAAGTAGGACATAAAAAATTAACGAGTTTCTTAAGGTCTGATTCAACAGCCGTTTTCATACATGGAGTAAACATGGTTTTCTGAGCGTGTGTGTGACCACGTTTGTTCCTGCCTGTGCTGCACAGAGGAAACTCGTGGCTCACATCAGAGGCTTCCTGCTCTCTGTGTGGAGAAGAGGAAGCACAGCCAGGCTTGGCAGTGTCACCCCGCAGCTGGCACCGTCCCCAGCAGCAGACACCACGCTCTGCTGGGGCTCTGCCTCTCAGGGCTGGCAGACCCTGGCTCACAGATAAACATCGGCACAGGAGACCACTGCCACTTCTGGTGCTCAACAGACAACCTGCTCAACTTCACAAAACCCTCATAAATCTCTTTAACTGACAAGATTTGTACTCTGGCTCTGTTAGCACAGGTGTTCTGTGGGATTGCTATTTTTGACAGGCTTTGCACAGATGAAAAGGGACACCTGTATGCTAAAAAAAAGCACCCACAGGAGAAGATGAGGGTGAAGTAAATGAGGTTCATTTTCCATCAGTAATTTTTATTTTTAAAGTTTGTATTATTTCTTCTGGTAAAAGCTGGCTACAAAAATTGGTAACGTGCTCTTACTCACAGTTCAGGGCTGATTTCTGTTAGTGTTAATAAAGTTTGTAGAAAAGGTGTCTCTCTAATTTAGTCATGCCTTTTTTAATCTCTGGATATTCCCAATTCCCGTTTGGATCCAGCTCTGGATGATGCTCAGAGCTCTGTTAAAGCCATTGAAAGATTCACCTGTGACTTTTCACCCTTGCTCCAAAACCTTCTACAGTCTCTTAGAGGTGCCTAATTACAGCATCTTGTATATAAGAAAATCCTCCAGCAGGAATGTGGTGTGGCCATAAATCCTTCATTAATGTCACATGAACAGATGGAGCTGCTCCACATGCAGGTGGTATGCATGGAACACTCACAGATGTAAACAGACCAAGGCAGGGCTCGAGTTTCCTTGGTTGTTTCCAGAGCTACATCTTTGGGTGACAGAGCTGGGGCAGGAGCTGGAGCTCCAGGAGTGGCTGGGGGAGCTGGGGGGGCTCAGCCTGGAGAAAGGGAGACTCAGGGGGGACCTTCTGGCTCTCCACAACTCCTGACCGGAGGGAGCAGCCAGGTGAAAGTTGTGCTCTTCTCCCAGGGAACAAGGGATAGCACAGGAGGAAATGGCCTAGTGCCAGGTTGGACATCAAGAGGAATTTATTCATGGAAAGGGTGGTGAAGCATTGGAAGGGGCTGCCCAGAGAGATGCTGGAGTCTCCATCCCTGGAGATCTTCAAAGAAACGAATGCACATGGCACTCAGTGCTAGTGTTTATTTGACATGATGGTGTTTGGTCTGATGGAAGGTTGGACTTGATGATCTTTGAGGTCTTGATGATCTTAATGATCACCAAGATCAATGGTTGGACCTGATGATCTTGGAGGTCTTCCCAACCTTAATGATTCTGTTACTCACTGGAAGACTTAATGGATGTTAAATTGATGATGCCAGCTCCCAGCAATCCTTCCTGAGTCCAGGAGCACCAGCTCTGTGGGTGCTGCTTCCATTAAGGCAGGAAAGATCTGTCCCTGTATGCATGGCCCTATCGACAGGCACAGAGCAAACCCACAGGGAACAAGTCAAACGAGTTCACCACCCACTGCAGAGTTCTGCCAGGGCACTGGGGGCTCTGCCAGCACAGCTCTGTGCATCTGGGAACATCCTCACCCAGCCCAGGCAGAGACAGCATCGAATTTTGGACACCACAGCCAAACGAGACATTCCCATGTCCACACTCATGGTAAACTGAGCTCAAACATGACTTGGGCACAGCAGGACCAAGCCTGGCTTGTTTGAGAAGAGGCTGCCCCTTGCAGCAACATCTGCATGTGTGGGTGTGGGCTCTCCTGACCTGCAGCATTCCAGCAGGATGGCAGAGCCACTAAAGTTCCCGCTCGAGCAGGGATCAGCACACAGGGAGAATGCTGAGGATGAAGGGGTGGCTTTTCTTCAGCACTTTTCCATTTAGGGTGTCCAAAAAGTAACAGCACCCGTTCAAACAAAAACAAACCCAGCTTGGGGCTCCTCCCCTACAGCAGCCCCTGGAAGAGCTGAGCCTCTGCCAGCCCACCTGGCCAGAGGGAGAACTCCTGGAGTTGGTTTGAGGGAAAGCCATGCCTGAAAGGAAAGAGGGGGAATCCCGGATGCCACCTCTCAGTGCCAAGGCAAACACGAATCTCTGTCCAAAAACGTCTATTTGGCTGGTTCAGTAGAAGACACTCTGAGCTTTGAGCCATTGTTGGGTTTCCTCCAGCAGCAGTGTGGCAATGCTGTTCCAGACCTGCCAGGACTCCAGGTTCCTGACAGATCTCTGCTTGCCTCACTGCACTTACACCACAGGCACATTTGGCCCTTCCATCCTTTGGGGCTGCTGATCACCCTGGGCACACTGCTGGCTTGGCAGATGCTCCAGAGGACTGGAATTTCTTGTGGAATTCTGCTCTGTGAGGCAATGGCTGTGTGGGCAGTGAGGTCTCTTCAACACTGACCTGACCACATCAACACAATATCTGTGTCTTTCAGGCTCCCTCTTCTCATTCCTCCCACAGCTGGACTCTGCAGAGAAAAGGGACTGCCGACTTCTCCCTGCATGGAAATAGGCAACTTTCCACGTAGCAAACATTCCTGTTGTAGTGTTTTGTAACAAGGCATCAGTAGAAGTGAGTAATGTGTGTTTTCCTTGCCACAGATCCTAATCTAACACTGCTGCAGCAGAGAGAAGCCTGCCAGGCAGCAGGGGAAGGCAGTGGAGCAAACATTTCCTCTCCAGTGGGAAAAACTTCCCTCCACAAAAGTCTAAACTGGCAACTCTGAGTTTTGCAGTTTTGGACGGATTCAGTATGAACAGCCTTAGGAACAGGTAGAAAGGTGAAAGAGGTCCCAGGTCACTGATTAGGGAAGGAATGGAGATGGAACATCAGAGCTGCAGAGTGAGGGAAAACAGGAGGAGGTGTTGAGGGAGGAATGCTTTGCAAGAGAGTTGAGAAAGGACTGGAGGCAAAAAGCAGAACTTCAGACATCTGGATAAACATAAAATGTCAAACTGGGAGAAGGCCTTTTGGAAAGGAGAGAGTTTGTAGTTTCACTTTAATTTTTAACAGCCCTGTATGACATACTTGTTTACTTTAATGGCATTTCTGTCAGTAATTACACTGTTCATAAAAAACCCAACTGCTGGACAGAGTGTATATTTAAAAGAGTTAATTATTACTTGTATTAATTGCTGTTTCTTTACACCTTGAGTCCAGGTTGTGGCTCTGAGAGTCGTTGTCCCTGTGAGCTCTGCAGTACCAGTGAGAGTGTGAGGCTCAGCTGAGTGAATTTACATTTCAGTGCTGAACTCTGTGCATGGATTTAGGGCTAACAAAACATTATTCAGGTTTAGGGAGTGTGAGTGACCACTGAAATGCAGAACATGTGCTCACATGTCCTGCCAGCCTGCAGCCTCCTCCTCCTCCCAGCTGTGTTTCAGCCAGGACAAGATACACGAGTAGGATTCTGCACATACACAGCACCTTCTACTTCAAAGTGTGAGAATACTTCAAAAACTAGGATAAATACAAGATCCCATTGTTCCCAGAAAGTAAGGAAGGGTTCTCCTGGCATAAAAAAAAGAGGAGATAGAACAAATGTGAAAACATTTTATGGCTGGAGTTTTTAAAAAGTGTATTAGAAGAGCTAAAACCCCTCCTACACGTTAAAAATTAATTCAGGATTGCTCAAAAAGGAGCTTCCAGTGGGATTATCTGCTGAGTCACTGCCTGGTGCAATACAAGGTACAACCTCACCTTCCAAAGCCTGGTCTTTAATATTCTTAGACTGTCTGGGCTCCTTATGTCATCACTGCTGCTAAAAGGGAGGTGTTGGGGTTTAGTGGCACTTCTAAGAAATTCAGGTCTCTTCTCTGGGAGCAAAGGTAGCAGCATCACAGCCACCACAGCATTCCAGTTCTCCTTTTCCCTGGCCAAATTTATCTAAAACCACTTACTCCATGTATTTGTTATTTTTTTTAAAGGAGTGTTGCTTTAAATTTACAGACACCAGAAGGATTGAAAAGATAATGAAGTATCAGTGGATAATCTCTTCCCTGCCAAGGTGATAAAGACAACCTCAGAATAAATATCAAGAAATTTACCCCAGGGTATTTTAATAGTAAAGAAAAGCAGAAATATTGCAGAATTCAAAAGAAGAAGTGAGATGACTTCTTTAGATGGCTTGGGATTTCCAGGCCTAAGTGCAATCACTCTATGGCAAAAGTCTGAAAGAAAACTGGGCCAGGACTAAGGTGAAAAAGCATTTTAGGGGTGAAGTGGGGGAGTCACCCATGGGGTTCTCTAGTATTTATTCAGTCAAACAGCCTGATGATTTCTAGAAGGGAAAAAAAAATCTGAGTTTTCTTATGTCTTTCCAACCTACAAAACAGATTATTGTAGGAGATGTGTGTGGAAGGAGTTGCTGCTGACTGAACTGAGAGTATCAGCTGTGCAAAACTGTTTGATGATGCTGGAATTACTTTCTCCCAGACACTGCACATTTTAAATAGGTTTTGAACATATTAGGATGAATTATTGTCACATACACTACAGAAATGCACATTTAAAAATAATCCACAACAAATCTTATGAAAGTTCCAGTTTTGCAAATTTGAGTGCAGATAAATGTAAAAGACCCCTTCTATTCTTTAACTTTTTTTTTCTCTGAGCAGAATATTTCCAGGTGTGTCCACCCCTTGCAACAGAACATGGACAGTGAGGCTGGGATGCACAGACACCAGCCTTGATAAAAAGCAGGGGTTTATTTGTGTTCTATTCTAGTTTTATTTCTGCCTCCTTTTTCAAATAAAGGTGTTGGGTAATTGGAAGACAAAGTGAATTTGCTTAAGCATGAAGTAATTACGTTATATTAAGATACCAAAAATTATTCACAGCATTTATCAACCGCCAGTTTGGAGACTACAGGTGTTGCATTGGCCGTACAGAAAACTTCTTAATTTGTCCTAAATCTGTGTTCCAGGGACTTTGAGGGTTGAGCTTGACTTATTCCCAACACACTAAAGCTAGGAAGTATGAAAATTGATTTTTCACTAGTTTCTTGGTAAAATGAGGTTAAAGTGTTTTCTGTTACTAGATCAAGTCAGGCTAAATAGACATAAAACAGTTTGTTCTTCCTTGACTGAAGTCAAAATCAAAACTCTTATGGAGATGAAAGACAGCAATATCAAACCTATGATCTTGAAAGGAAACACAGTGTATTCCATCTGTGGAATAACAGGAACATGCTTTGAATGCTGGAATACACACTGCATGTTGTTTACACTTAGAAGAATTACTTATTGCAATATTTGCATAAGTGTTCAGCTCTGTTTAATTACAGCTGTCTGCGAGGGAGGGTTCCATGGTGTGGGCACCAGATTCAAACCAGATTTCTTTGTAGAGCTGTAAAGTCAAATTCTAGAGAGACGGACACAGATTTCCATCCATATGAAGGAGCAGATTGTTTCAGACAGTCTAATGCATGAAGTGTTTTATTCTCCCTTCTGAGGCACTTCTGGAGGGCTGTGCCCAGGTCTGGGTTTCTTGAGGACAAAAAAGACAAGGAGCTGCTGGAGAGGGTTCAGCAGAGGCCACAAAGAGGACGAGGGATCTGGAGCATCTCTCTGATGAGGAGAGGCTGTGGGAGCTGGGCTTGGTTAGTCTGGAGAAGGGAAGGCTGCGAGGGATCTCATCAATCCACACCAATATCTCGGAGGGGTGCCAGGGGATGCTGCCAGGCTCTGCTCAGTGGTGCCAGTGACAGGACAAGGAGCAACAGCCATTAACTAAACCACAAGTTCCACCTCAACGTGAGGAAGAAATTCTTTCCATGGTGGGGGCAGAGCACTGGGACAGGCGTCCAGGGAGCCCCAGGAGTGGCTGAGGGCGCTCAGCCTGGAGAAAAGGAGGCTCAGGGGGAACCTTGTGGCTCTGCACAACTCTCTGACAGGAGGGGACGGCCAGGGGGTCGGGCTGTGCCCCCAGGGAACAGGGACAGGAGAGGAAACGGTCTCAGGCTGGGTCAAGGGAGATTCAGGTTGGAGAGCAGCAGGAATTTCTCCATGGGAAGTACCTTGGAAGGGGCTGCCCAGGGAGGTGGTGGATTCCTTATCCCTGGGGGGCCCAAGGGAGGACTGGAAGTGGCACTCAGTGCTCTGGGCTGGGGACAAGGTGGGGATCGGTCACAGGCTGGTCTTTATGGTTTCGGAAGCCTTTCCCAGCCTCCCTAATCCCGACTCTCCACGTCGGAACCCGCTCCCGGCGCCGGAGGGTCGCTGCGGGGGAACGGAGCCTTGCGAGGTCGCGGCCGGCAGGGGGCGCTCCCGGCAGTGCCCGTGGGCGGGGCTGGGGGCGTGGCCACCGCAGACCCCGCCCCACCCTCCGCGCTGTCCCCGCTGCCGCTCCGGGACGCGGCAGCAGCGCTGGCGCCATGGTGAAGATCGCCTTCAACTCGCCCTTCGCTCTCAAGGATGAGCCCAAAAAGGAGGCGGCTGAGGCGCTTGTGGCCGACAAGGTGCAGGCACGGGGGTGTCCCGGCCAGCGGCGGCGGCGGGAGGAGCGGGGCGGTGTGAGGGGGGGGCGCGAGCAGACGGAGCCGCCGCCATTTTCTCGCGGCCGGGGGAGACGGCGGCGGCCGCGGGGCTCTCGCTCGTGTGGCGGCCGCCCCGCCGCGCTCTGCCCGCGGCTGAGGGACCGGCTCCCCTGAGCCTTGAGCGGCCGCGGGGCCCTGGTGCCGCGGTGCCGTCCCGCTCCGCAGCCCTGTCGCGGTGCGATGTCCCGTGACACCCCCGGGCCAGCGCCGGCACCGGGTGTTTATGTCGAGCTGGGCCCGTGCCAGCGCCGCGTTTCCTGACGGCGCTTTAAAGCTCCCAGCTCGGCCCTGGGCCGGCCGGGGAAGCGCAGGCAGAGCCCTCCCGGCGCGGGCAGCGCTCGCTGGGCCGGCGCCTCCCAGGCAAACAAAGCGGGCTGAGGCTCGTCCTCCGCTCCTGGCGGCGCTCGGAGCCTCCCGGCAGCTGCGGTGAGGCGTCGGTGTCGCGATTAAATTAAGAAACCTGCCATAAAGGGTTTTAAATAGAAACCCAGGCGAGCACCCTGTGGTTGGCTTTTCCTTCCCAGCGAGCTGCGCGTCGCTGGCTCCAGTGGAACTTTCCCAATTTGTGGGAAATTTGTTTTGAAGGTGTCCTGCGTTTTAGGCAGATGGAGAAGCTCAGCCTGTAGGTAAATACATCAGTGGCTCTAGACGGGGAAAATGGCATGGGCTGAGTTTATTTGTAATAGGAGAGTAAGAAAATTTTAGAAACAACAAAACTTGTGGAGTTGGACTGTAGTTCTGGTTTTTTTTTTCTTCCCTTCTAAGCTGTAATCAGGAAAGCAGCTTCCCTCCCAGCCTACACAGGCTCACCTGAAATAGCCTTCCTTTGGAAGGGGAAGGGATGCAGAGTGATTTTCTTGCTCAGTGCACTCGTCTGAGCTGTCAGTTTGATGCGTGCACATTTAATACAGTAGCATTCAATTATAGGATCAAAAGGAGAGAAAGTGGGAAAACAAGGTAGATAAAGTATTTAAAATTTGAAGATGTCATTAGCCTGGCCAGTTTCTTGAGGACAAACTCCTCAGCTATTCCTGAGGCAACTGGTTATACATATATTTACTAGCCCTGTACTGTGAAAGTTCTGACTGGAATAGTTCTAATAAGCACACCCCTTTTTTCTGTTCTCATGAGAGCTGCTCCTCTCAATTTGGAATATTCTCTGTGTGTGCACACACATACGTGGGATTTTAACAACTCTTCACTCTGACTTCAGGGCTTGGAGTTGCATATAAACATCAAGTTCATAATTTTACTCCAAGACAAACTTGTTGGAGTGGTTGTTAATGTCTTCTTTAGCTGGAATATTTGTGCAGAGCAAACAAGCTTAAAGGTTAATGTTGGCTGAAGCAGCACAATAAAAGTCCCCTGGAGTATCTGCAGCAAACCCTTGAGCTTGCAGGATATTGTCCCTGCAGGTTCTTCGGGGCTGTCAGCAGGGTTAAGACAAGTGATTTTTCTCCTTGTCTCTTATCCCTCGTTTGCTTTGCTTGTTCCAGCTTAGAGCTGCATTTTCTATGTAGGTTTTTGACGACTTTTACCTGTTACTTTTGTGCAGAGGTTTTGTAACCTGCTCGAGCAAAATCTTGCTATTGTGTTCTCTTAGCAGCTCTGACAACTCTTCCCTCTCAGGTTCAGCTGCCCACATTGCTGCTTAATATGCTCAAGTGCCTTTGCTTTGTTTGAAATAGGTGTAGTGCAAGTGTAGCTAATTAGATGTCGACATCAGCCCTGCGCTGGGATGGCTGCAGTGCCAGAACTGGTGCAGACTGGTGTGTTCAAGTAGGGACAGGCTGGATGAGTAAGGTGCTCCAAGGTGGAGGTGAGGGTGGGAGAACGTGGAGAGAACAGAATTAATCTCCATCTTACAGCTGCTTAACCCTGAAAAGGGATTTTCACACAGTGCCACGGCAATGTGGCATCACTCTGACTTGAAACCAGGGTTTGGCTTTGGTTTTTGTAGTTGGTTTCTTTTTTAACAAATGCTTCACATGCCAATTGTAGCAGCTTGTGTCCTGCTGAACCAACATTTTTGTGTTTGGAGGATGCGCGAGCGGAATGTGGGAGTATTGACTTTCACAAAACAGCTTGGGGTTTGTTTCAGCACTTGCATAACTGATGGCTTTGACTTTTATGCTGCTGCATCTTGCTGAGCTTGGGAATATTGCAGCCCTGGTGATAATGCTGGTGCTTGTTGGGAACACAGGTCACTAAATGTGTTGTGTTCTGCAGGACCCAAATAAAGAAAGGCCATGGAAGCTGCTGTGCCCAGCCCAGCCACTGATTCTGGGAACACCTCAAAGGAAAAGATCTTTTACTGTGAAATCCGATTTTCTTCCTTCCTGGCTGGGACAAAGAGCAGATTTTGAAAGCAAGCTATTAAATCCTGGAGTCAGGAATCATTAAAGGGACATTCTTGACCAAATATAGGGGTTATCTAAACATTTTGGGTTTGGTGGTTGTTTTTGTGTTTTGTTTTTTCCTTTTAAAGACTCAAGCCCAGTGTGTGATTCTAGGAGGGAATGTCTCTTCTGATTGTTTGCTATTTGACAGCACTTCTGCTGTTCTCTTCACTTGGCTTGCAGCTGGAAGTCTGGGAAGGTGCTGCAGGAGCTCTGGAAGGTTAAATTTTCCTTTCAGACACCACCTCTGCCTTTGCAGTGAGGATTGCACAACTTCCCACCACCGGGAGAGTAGTTTCCTATGGGTGCAGTCATCTTTTGTTTGAGAGAACATTGGGTGGGGGAAAACAAGCTGCTGAGCTAAAGAGAGAAGTTCCAGGCTGTTAGAAACAAAACTTCCTGAGATTTGGGTAGGAGAAAAGTTATTTTGAGGCTGCAAGGTAGGATGTGCCACGGGGACTTGTTTTTATTTGGCATAACTGGAAGCTGTGTTTAAGCTGACGAGTCATTTTCCTTCATAATGGACTTGGCTTGTGCATATTAAAAGTTCCAAAAGCTGGTGACTCGTGTCAGTTGTCTGTTCCCCAGCCAAGAGACAAAGTTGCATCTTGGCTTCTTCTGCTAATCCAGCTTTGGGAGGAAAAGTGATGTTAATGCACGTGACAGCGAGAGGAGGAGGGGAAGAGGCTTTTGGGAAGAGGCCTGAAGGCACTGTGTGCCTTTAATGACCTTGATGTACAAATCCTGCTCTTTGTACTACACTGTGGCTGCAGCACAGCATCTTTTGTTACAGTTATTTAAGTTTTGTGCATCTCAAATAGTTTCTGGACAAAGGTTTGTCTAGAAAACATCCTCTAACTCAGAAAATACTCTTGGTGCTGTTTGAAAACTGGTCTTATTGTTTCATGTGAGTGTTTTATTTTATGATGCTGACCTGTAATTCCCACACCTAGAAGAAACAGGAGAGGGTGGATCAAAGTGAAACAGTTGATAAGAACTTTCTTGAAATTCAGAGCAGCTGCCCTTTCTCAGTTCTCCCCTTCTTTATTTAAAGGACCCAGAAGTTGCCACACACAGAGGTGAAAACTCATCTGGAAGATGTCTCTTGACTCTGCTGGGCTTGGCCTTCATCTTGGCAGGGGTTGTTGTGGGTGGAGCCTGCATCTACAAGTACTTCATGCCAAAGGTAATCTGAGAGTTCCTTTTGATTTAAACAGCATTGGTTAAAAAAAGGATAAATGGATTTTCACTAGACTGGAAAGATGAGGGGGAAAGAAAGAGGATGAGGACACGCCGAGTGTGTGTCCTTTGGGTGTGCCAGAGCTGTGCTCAGTCTCAGCAGAAAGGTTCGTGTTGGCTGTGCGGTGCTGAAGCTGCCGTGTGATTCCCTGCCCTTGCTCGTGTCCCAGCACAAGGTGTACCGTGGGGAGATGTGCTACTTTGAGAACGAGGCGCGGGAGCGCGCGGTGGAGCCGTACTTCCTGCCCATCGCCGAGGAGGCCGACATCCGCGAGGACGACAACATCGCCATCATCGACGTGCCCGTGCCCAAGTTCTCCGACAGCGACCCAGCCGCCATCGTGCACGACTTCGACAGGGTCAGTGCGGGGCACCCGCGGCTCGGGGATCGGCTCCGGGATCGGCTCGGGGCTGCAGAGCTCGCGGCAGCACAGGCTGCTCCTTGGGTTTAAGCGTGGCAGAGCTGTGACCCTGTGACCTCTGCAACAGAGGGATTAACTCTGCACGGGTGGTGCAGGCACTGTGGGTAGGAGCTCTGAGTTGTTTCCCAGAAAATGCATCTCTGTTGTTGCCCATGGGATATATGAAAGCGCCACTTGCTGTTGGATAAAGAATCCCATGTAAACGGAGAACATCATAAATGTGAGTTAAGGGACTAAGGA